>NC_081267.1:7803654-10303654 GCF_030490865.1 Poecile atricapillus
TCCCTGACCTCCAAGTGCCCCCCTGGACCCCCAAGTGCTCCCCTGGATCCCGAATTGTCCCACAGAATCCCTAAGTGCCCCTCCAAGTGCCCACCCGGCTCCCCAAGTGTCCTCCAGACCCCCAAGTTCTTTCTAAATTCCCGCCCCAGACCCAAAACTGCCCCAAATGTTCCCCAGAAAAGTCTCCATGGACCCCAAAGTGGTCCCTTTTACCCTGTCTGAGAAAATGATAAAAATGATGATCAAAGGACTAAAAATGTGTGTAATTATCATAAAGAGGGAGAAATAGTGACCAATTAATTAATGAAGGGAATTGTGGTACTTTGAACCGAGGACCGATAATGTTTTTAGTTGCTAAAAATGTATCAATTCTTTCATATAAATATAAAAAATTAGGTTATAAAAATACAGAATAATATTATTATTATTAAAAATATTTTTATTAATTAATTAGATTTTAAGTATAAAGAAAAATTATAAAGAGAAATATTTTCATTGTTTTGGGATGTCAGTCCCAGGTGGGCGATGTCAGACCTGCTGAGGCTCAGGGTGAGGAGCAGGTTGTCCAAACAGGGGCAGCCCACAAGGGGCTCTTTCTTCTCTGTGACCAGACCTCCTCAGGAGACATTTAGCATCAGGAGTGTAAAGAGTAAATCGTGACCTCCTGATCAGTACACAAAGATGTTTTACAGTTTGAACCGTAGAATGTTGTCACCGTAAGGTGCCTTCTTTGTTAATATACCTCATGTTGTGTCATGTTTGGTAAATACCAATGTTGTTGTACCAGCCTTCTTTGTTAAAATATTGTTATAAATGAAATTAGAATTTTCACAACTAGGCCCCTTTGGTTAATGGCAGTTTAATTAAAAATTAATACAATTTACTAAATTGAATAGTAATGTAGTATAAAAGAATATAGTTTAGTAAAATAATTCAGTTTAATAAAAAATTAAAATTTATATATATAATCTGCTAGACATTAAGTATGAATAAAGCATAAGCAAAACCGACCAGAGTACGGAGGCTTCCCACGCTGCCTCACATTCAAAACAAAGCACTTCAAGCTAAACTTATATACTGTATGCTTTTACATATTCATTAATATTTCCTGTAAGTTTCCTCCTATTTCCGATTTTTCTGACTTTACATCACTTTTCTTCACGGCGCATGCCTCACTTGTTGTTAGGGGGTCTTCGGTCTTCTTTTGGTGGTCTTTTGCCAAAGGCTTCTCCTCTTCCTCATTATCCTTTGGATAACCTTACAGGTTTACGTGTGTGTACTAAGCCTTGTGTTATGTTAGTCTACTAATTAGCCTTATGTTTACTAATCTTTAGGCCCAATGCCTAAATTTGTTCTAATTTTGGTCCATCTCAAGGCCATATTGGCCTTGAGACACCATTTATCTTCTAAACTATATCCTGTACCTTGAATTTGACATGTAACATCTGCAAAGGGGTACATCAGCTTTGTAACACTGATTCATGATTGTTTCTAATAATAACTTTAATAACAGTTAAAATTTAGTTAGCACGAACCAATTCCATTTATTACAACTGCAAATACCCCTTATGTCCCTTTTTATTGGTTTCCATGCTAACGGCCTTGCTTTCTTCCTTGCTATGGATAAACTTGTATTTTCTCAATTTCTTCTTTTGCTAACTCAATTGTTTGGCCTGTAGATCAGCTGCTGAGCCCATCCACATTCACCTCTTAGTCTTCAGAGGGAAACTTGGAGCACAGTGAGAATCTCCCAGTGTGCAAGAGGGTCCCTGTGTGCCAGCTGCAGCTGGGGCCTCAGCCATCTCCTCTCTCAACAGGTTCCTCTCTGCAGCTTTAAAAGTCCAGCCAAACACCTCCCTCAGGGACACCTGCACCACACATTTCACATCTCCATGCCCATACGTGATGTCCCTGTCACAGCTGCATTACCAGCTTGCAGCTGTGCAGATGCTGCCACCACCCAAAGCAAGGCCCTGTGTCCCTGAAGGGACACGCCCTGCTCTGTGGCCTGGACTGAAGGTGGGTCCCTCCTGCCAGGGCAGGGCCCAGCACAGCTCTTCTGTTCCAATAAAGAGATGGAGCTCTCACCCCAGTGTCTGGCTGGTACCACCAGCAAAGCCCACACAGCACCAGCCCTGGCTGAGCTCCATGTCCAGGAGCAGGCAGGGCTGACCATGGTGTGGGCAGGCAGGAGCCAGGCAGGGGCTGCTGTGACCAGCAGCGGGGCACTGAGGGGCTGGGGGAGTCTGTGTTGAGCATCCCTGGGATGAGGGCACATTTCCTTCAGTGGCATCACCTGGGCCTGGACCTCCTCCAGTGCCATGCCCAGGAAAAGAGGCAACCATCAAGAGCATCTCCTGGGACACCGCCTGACCAGCAATGTCAGCAGGCAAAACCAAGGTTTTGTTTAGCAATGACCCTTTGATGAAGTCAAAGATTTACATTAAGGCCAGACCAGTAGGACAGATGGGAGTACTTCCCTCTGGGAAGGGGCTCCTGTCACTTCACAGTCTCTATCCCCCACCAGGAACTGCAGAACTCCAGTCAGCCCCACTCCCCTCGCAGCCTTGTCAGGCCTGGAGCAGCGGAGGCTGAACCAGAGCCCTGTTACCTCTTCAAAAGCCAGAAACTAAAGAGAAAGAGAAATTCCCGGGCTTAAGTTTTAAAGGGTGATGTTCACAGGTATCAACTTTTCAATGGTCAAAACTACTGTCAGTTATCGCAAATGACCACTTATTGGCCAGGAGAAAAAACTCCCATCAGCCTCCAGCAACCTTAACTTTTTTAGCTGTTTATCTTTTTTACTTAAATGTCAATCTATCACACACCGCAGCAGTGACAGCCCCAGTGCTCCCCTCTCTGTGACACCACAGCAGTGACAGCCACAGTGTTCCACTGTGTGTGACACCACAGCAGTGAAAGCCTTGTCACTATGGGGTTAAATGTTTCTGAAAATGTTTCTTAAAACCATGAAGAAGTAGGCCGCAAGAATGTCTGGTATTAGGGATGGTCTAGCAAGCTGAAATGTTTACGGTAACGGGAACTGGTACTTGGGAATTCCAGAATACCCACCCAGAGATAAGATTTGTACATGTTCGTACAAGGATGAGCTAACTCTCATGAAGCAATATTGATAAAGCTAATCAAGCAATATTAATGAAGCAATATTAATGAGGTTGTTACAGTGATTACTGCTACAGCTGAAATTGTAGAAATATGTGCACTTTGGACAAAGATGATGGAGCTAGATTTGGGTTGCTGATACCCCTAGTTCCCGTGCGCTTCAATCAAGCACCTGCATATAATCAATCTGTGATTATGTGTGTTCCTGAACGCTAACATCAGCATCTCCCTGCACCCAGGGCAGCTCCCACCAGAGACCCTCCCCTGATTTAATTCCCAGTCCAGGAGCTACAACAAGCATGGGTGAAGTTCTGGGGGCTGGCAGGGAAATGTCACTGTAAGATCTTGCTGCACTTGGCTCTCGGCCCCTTCTCAAGAGCTTTGCCTTCAAGGGCAGGAACATCTTTTCCTTGCTGGGAACTGGAATTCCAGATTCTTGGAGTGTGTGCCATGCAGGACCACACAGACTGGGATCCATGGGCTGGGATTGCACAGACTGGGATTGCACAGACCGGGACCGTATGGATCAGCACCAGAGATTGGGATCACATGGACCGGGACCACAGGGACTGGGATGGCTGCACCGGAATGATGCAAAACGAGGCGGTCCTGCACCGCCCAGCGCTCCCTCCCAGTTCCCTCCCAGTTCCCTCCCAGTTCCCTCCCAGTTCTTTCCCAGTCCCTCCCAGCCTTTCCCAGTCTCGCCCGGGGGCATGGCCAAAACTGCCCGGAGTGAACGCAGTGGTCCCGGAGCCATCCCAGAGCTGATTCCGGTCCCGGTGTCGATCTCTGTCCCGGAGCTGTGGTGGTCCCAGTGTCGGTCCCAGAGCGCTCCCAGTCCCAGTCTTTGTCTCCATCTCACTCTCAGTCTCGGTCTCGGTCCCGGAGCGGTGCCAGTCTCAGTGCCGGTGCCAGGGCTGGTTTCAGTCCTGGTCTCAGTCTTGGCCTCGGAGCAGTTCCTGTCCCAATGTCAGTGCTGGTCCTGGAGTGATCCCGGTGCTGATCCCAGTGCTGGTCCTGGAGCGATCCCAGTGCTGATCCCAGTGCTGCTCCCGGAGTGATCCTGGTGCTGATCCCAGTGCTGCTCCAGGAGTGATCCCGGTGCTGATCCTGGTGCCGGTCCCGGAGTGATCCCAGTGCTGATCCCGGCTCTGGTCTCAGTCTCGGTCTGGGAGCGCTCCTGGTGTTGATCCCAGTCCCTGTGCTGGCCTCGGTCTCAGTCTCAGAGCAGTCCCGGGGCACTCCTGGAGCCGATTCCGGTCCCGGTGTCGATCTCAATCCCAGAGCGGTGCCGGTCCCGGTCTCAGTCCCGGTCCCGGTCTCAGTCCCGGTCCCGGAGCGGTGCCGGTCTCGGTGCCGGTGCCGGATTCAGTCCCAGTCTCAGGCCCGCTCTCGGTCTCAGTCTCGGTCTCAGTCTCGATCTCGGTCTCGCTCCCAGTCCCGGTGCCGCTCGAACCGAGCCCTTTTCGGGTGATTTCAGGTCCCTTTTGGGCGTTTCAGGCCAGGTTGGGGGATGTTGGGGCCCTTTGGGTGATTTGAGGCAAAACCAGCGACTTTCAGGGTGGATCTTGCACCATTTGGGAGATTCAAGGGTGATTTTAGGCCATTTGGAGTGAGTTTTACACCAGTTTGGGCATTTTTATGCCCTTTTGGTTACACTTTGGACACCTTGGGACGATTTTAACCTTATTTGGCTGATGTTAGGCCAAACCATGTGGATTTAGCACAGAGTTCAGGTCCCTTGGGATGGTTTTGCTTTTCACCTTTGTTTACCATAATTTCAGCAGTTTTACTCAATTTTTTTCTATTTTATTCATCAAAATCTTCATAAAAATTGCCCCAAATGTTCTCAAAATCCTACAAAATTCCAGAAAACATTCACAGTATTAAAAAAAAATCCCACAAAATTCCCTAAATCTTCTCAAAACCCTAGCAAATTCCAGAAACATCCCACAAAATCCCCACAAATTTCCACAAATTCTAAGAAAAATCCCACGAAATCCTTCAAGTCTTCTCAAAGTCCCACAAAATTCAAGAAAAATCCCACAAAATTCAAGAAAAATTCCAGAAAACTCCAAAGAAATCTCGAAAATTCAAAAAAAAACCCCAGAAAATTATGTAAATTTTCTCAAAATCCCATAAAATTATAGAAAAATCCCCACAAAATTGTACAAAAATACCAACAAATTCCCTAAATCTTCTCAAAACATTACCAAATTCCAGAAACATCCCACAAAATCTCCACAAACTTCCACACAATCTAAGATAAATCCCTCCAAATTCCACAAGTCTTCTCAAAATCTCACAAAATTCCAGCAAATGCACAGCATTCAAAAAAGCCCCCACAAATTTACAGAAAAATCCCACACATTCCGGAAAAAAACCACAAATTATTTAAAATTTTCAAAATCCCACAAAATTCCAAAACAATCCCAAGAAACTCTCTAAATCTTATTAAATCCCCACCAAAGTCCAGAAATATCCAGAAAAATCTCCACAAACTTCAACATAATCTCACAAAACTCTGTCAAAATTTTTCAAGTCTCCTCAAAACCCCTCAAAAATCCGCAAAAAACCCAGAAAATTCCACAAACATCCCACAGTATCTCATCAAAATCCCTTAAAATTCCCTAAATTTATCAAAACCCTACCAAATTCCAGAAACATCCCACCAAATCGCCACAAATTTCCACAAAATGTAAGAAAAATCCCACAAAATTTTTCAAGTCTCCTCAAAAGCCCACAAGATTCCAGAAAAATCCCACAAAATTATTAAAACTTTTGCAAAATCCTTCAAAATTCCACGAAACTCCCACAAAATCTCCTCAATATCCTACAAAATTGCAGAAAAATCCCACACAATTCCATAAATGTTCTGAAAACCCGAACAAATTCCGGAAACACACCAACATATATCCACGAAATACCACAAAATCTAATAAAAGTCCTTCAAAATTCTTCAAGTCTCCTCAAAATCCCTCAAGATTTCAGAAAAATCCCACAAAATTATTTGAACTTTTGCAAAGTCCCATAAAAATAAAAAAAAATTGCACGAAATTGCAAAAACAAAAACAAAACATCCCTAAAACTTCCCAAAAACCTAGCAAATTCCAGAAACATCTCAAAAAATCTCCTGAATATCCCACAAAAATCAAGAAAAATCCCACAGAATTGCAGAAATTTTCTCAAAACCCTACCAAATTCCAGAAACATCCCACAAAATCTCCACAAATTCCCACAAAATTCGAAGAAAATCCCACAAAATTCCCTAAATGTTCTGAAAAACCTAGCAAATTCCAGAAACATCCGACAAAATCTCCAAAAATTTCCACAAAATAGAAGAGAAATCCCACAAAATTTTTCACATCTTCTCAAATCCCACAAAACACCAGAAAATTCCACAACATTTCAAAAACAATCCCACAAACTTCCAGAAACATCTCACCAAATCTCCACAAATTTCCACAAAATCTAAGAAAAATCCCACAGAATTCCTCAAGTCTCCTCAAAATCCCTCAAAATTCCACAAAACTCCCACAAAATCTCCTCAATATCCCACAAAAATCAAGAAAAATCCCACAAAATTCCACAAAATCCCAAAAAATTGCAGAAATTTTTTCAAAACCCCACCCAATTCCAGTAACATCCCACTAAATCTACACAAATTTCCACAAAATCTAAGAAAAATCCCACAAAATTCTTCAAGTCCCCACAAAATCTCACAAAATTCAAGAAAAATCCTACAAACTTCCAGAAAACTATTCACAAAAGCCCACCAAATTCCAGAAACATCCCACAAAATCCCCACAAATTTACACAAAATCTAAGAAAATATCTCAAAATCCTCTTTGTCTCCTCAAAATCCCTCAAAATTCCACAAAACTCCCACAAAATCTTCTCAATATCCGACAAAATTCAAGGAAAATCCCACAAACTTGCAGAAAAATCCCACACAATTCCCTAAATGTTCTGAAAACACCAATTCCATTAACATTCCATTAACATCCCACCAAATCTCCACAAATTTCCACAAAAACCGTGAAAAATCCCACAAAATTGCAGAAATCTTCTCAAAACCCCACCAAATTCCAGAAACATCCCACCAAATCCCTACAAATTTCCATAAAATTCCAGAAAAATCCCACAAAATTCCTCATGTCTCCTCAAAATCCCTCAAAATCCCACAAAAATTGCACAAAATTATTTAAACTTTTGCAAAATCCCACAAAACTCAAAAAAAATCGCACGAAATTGAAAAAACAAAAAAAATCTCTAAATCTTCCTAAAACCCTACCAAATCTCAGAAACATCACATAAAATCTATTGAATATCTTAGAAAAATCAAGAAAAATCCCACCAAATTCCAGAAACATCCCACAAAATTGCACAAATCTTCTCAAAATGCCACCAAATCCCAGTAACATCCCACAACATCTCCACAAAATACCACAAAATCTAACAAAATACCTCAAAATTCTTCATGTCTCCTCAAATTCCTCAAAATTCCACAACGCTCCCACAAAATCTCCTCAATATCCTACAAAATTCAAGAAAAAACCCACAAATTTGCGGTAAAATCTGACACAACTCCCTAAATGTACTGAAAACCCCACCAAATTCCAGAAACATCCCACCAAATCGCCACAAATTTCCACAAAATCTAAGAAAATACCCCCTAATTCTTCATGTTTCCTAAAAATCCCTCAAAATTCCAGAAAACTCCCACAAAATCTTCTCAATATCCAATAAAATTCAAGACAAATCCCACAAAATTGCAGAAATCTTCTCAAAACCCTACCAAATTCCAGAAACATTTCACAAAATCTCCTCAGTATCCCACAAAAATCAAGAAAAATCCCACAAAATTCTTTCCATTTTCTCAAAATTCCAGAAAATTCCAGCAAAATCGCACAAAACCTCCACAGAATTCCACAAAATCTAAGAAAAATCCCTCACCAAATTCTTCTTGTCTCCTCCAAAGCCCTCAGAATTCCAGAAATATTTCACATCATCTCCTCAATATCCCACAAAAATCAAGATCCCACAAAATTCCAGAAAAATATACCACAAAATTGCCTAAATCTTTTCAAAACCCACCTAATTCCAGAAACCTCTCAAAATCTCCACCAATTTCCACAAAATCTAAGGAAAATCCAGGAAAATATAAGAAAAATCTTACAAAATTGCAGAAAAATCCCACACAATTCCCTAAATGTTCTGAAAACCCCACCAAATTTAAGAGACATCCCACCAAATCTCTACAAAATCCCACAAAATCGAAGAAAAATCCCTCAAAATTTTTCAAGTCTTCTCAAAATCTCTCAAGATTCCAGAAAAAAATCCCACAAAAATATTTAAACTTTTGCAAAATCCTACAAAATTGCAAAAAAATCCCACGAAATTGAGAGAAACTAAAAATCCCCTAAATCTTTCCAAAGCCCTACCAAATTGCAGAAACATCTCACAAAATCTTCACAAATTTCCACAAAATCTAAGAAAATACCTCAAGATACTCCATGTTTTTTCAGAATCTTTGAAAATTCCACAAAGCTCCCACAAAATATTCTCAATATCCTACAAAATTCAAGAAAAAACCCTACCAAATTCCAGAAACATCCCACAAAATCTCTACAAATTTCCACAAAATCTAAAAAAAAATCCCACAAAATATTTCAAGTCTCGTCAAAATCCCACAAGGTACCAGAAAAAAATCCCACAAAATTCCCTAAACCTTCCTAATACCCTACCAAATTCCAGAAACATCCCACCAAATCTCCACATAATCCCACAAAATCTAAGAAAAATCACACAAAATTCTTCAAGTCTCCACAAAATCCCACAAAATTCCAGAAAAAAATCCCACAGAATTGCAGAAATCTTTTCAAAAGCCTACCAAATTCCAGAAACATCTCACAAAACCCCCACAAATTTCCACACAATTTAAGAAAATACCTCAAAATTCTTCATGTCTCCTCAAAATCCCTCAAAATTCCACAAAAATCGCACAAAATTATTTAAACTTATGCAAAATCCCACAAAACCAACAAAAAAATTGCACGAAATTGAAAAAACAAAAACAAAAATCCCTAAATCTTCCCAAAACTCTACCAAATCCCAGAAACATCTCAAAAAATCTCTTGAATATGCCACAAAAATCAAGTAAAATCCCACAAAATTCCAGAAAAAAATCCCACAATTGCAGAAATCTTCTCAAAAGTCCACCAAATTCCATAAACATCCCACAAAATCCCCACAAATTTCTACAAAATCTAAAAAAAATCCCACAAAATTCTTCAAATCTCCACAAGATCCCGCAAAATTCAAGAAAAATCCCACAAAATTCCAGAAAAAAATCCCACAGAATTGCAGAAATCTTCTCAAAAGCCCACCAAATTCCAGTAACATTTCACCAAATCCCCACAAGTTTCCATAAAATCTAAGAAAATACCTCAAAATCCTTCATGTCTCCTCAAACTCCCTCAAAATTTCCACAAAACTCCCACAATATCTCCTGAATATCTGACAAAATTGAAGAAAAATCTTACAAAACTGCAGAAAAATCCCACACAATTCTCTAAGCGTTCAGAATACCCCACCAAATTCCAGAAACATCTCACAAAATCTCCACATATTTCCACAAAATCTAAGAAAAATACCATAAAATTCTTCAAGTCTTGTCAAAATCCATCAAGATTCCAGAAAAAAATCCCACAAAATTCCCTAAATCTTCCCAAAATCCTACAAAATTCCAGAAACATCCCACAAAATCTTCACAAAATTCAAAAAAATCTAAGAAAAATACCTCATAATTCATCAGGTCTCCACAAAATCCCACAAAGTTCAAGAAAAATCCCACAAAATTTCAGAAATCTTCTCAAAACCTCACTAAATTCCAGAAACATCCCACAAAATCTCCATGAATTTCCACAAAATTTAAGAAAATACCCCATAATTCTTCATGTTTCCTAAAAATCCCTCAAAATTCCAAAAAACTCCCACAAAATCTCCTCAATATCCTACAAAATTCCAGAAAACTCCCACAAAATTGCACAAATCTTCCCAAAACCCTACCAAATTCCAGAAACATCTCACAAAATCTCCTCAATATCCTACAAAAATCAAGAAAAATCCCCAAAAATTCCAGAAAAATCCCACAAAATTCCATAAATACTCTGAAAACCCTACCAAATTCAAGAAACATCCCATAAATTCTGCACAAATTTCCACAAAATCAAAGAAAAATCACACAAAATTCTTCAAATCTCCACAAAATACCACAAAATACCAGAAAAAAATCCCAAAAAATTCCCTAAATCTTCCCAAAAGCCTACCTAATTCCAGAAACATCCCACCAAATCTCCACATAATCCCACAAAACCCAAGAAAAATCCCTCACAATTCTTAATTCTCCACAAAATCCCACAAAATCCAAGAAAAATCCCACAAAATTGCAGATATCTTCTCCAAACCCCACCAAATTCCACAAACATCCCACAAAATCCTTAGAAATTTTTATAAAATTCCACAAAAATACTACAAAATCCTTCATGTCTCCTCAAAATCCCTCAAAATTCCATAAAAATTGCATAAAATTATTTAAATTAATGCAAAATCCCACAAAATTAAAAAAAAATTGCACAAAATTGAAAAAACAAAACCAAAAATCCCTAAATCTTCCCAAAACCTTACCAAATCCCAGAAACATCTCACAAAATCTACACAAATTTCCACAAAATCTAAGAAAATACTTCAAAATACTTCATGTTTCCTCAATATCCCTGAAAATTCCAGAAAACTCCCACAAAATCTTCTCAATATCCAATAAAATTCAAGAAAAAACCCTACCAAATTCCAGAAACATCCCACCAATTCTCTACAAATTTCCACCAAATAAAAAAAAAATCACACAAAATTCTTCAAGTCTCGTCAAAATCCCACAAGATACCAGAAAAAAATCCCTCAAAATTCCCTAAACCTTCCCAATACCCTAGGAAATTCCAGAAACATCCCACCAAATCTCCACAAAATACCACAAAATCTAAGAAAATACCACATCATTCTTTGTCTCTTCTAAATCCCACAAAATTCCAGAAAAATCCCACAAAATTATTTCCATTTTCTCAAAATTCCAGAAAATTCCAGCAAAATCGAACAAAATCTCCACAGAATTCCACAAAATATAAGAAAAATCCGTCACCAAATTCTTCTTGTCTCCTCCAAACACCTCAAAATTGCAGAAAAAATTCCCAAAATTGCCTAAATCTTCTCAAAACCCCATCTAATTCCAGAAATGTCTCTTAAAATCTCCACAAATTTCCACAAAATCTAAGAAAAATCCCAGAAAATCTAAGAAAAATCCCACAAAATTGCAGAAAAATCCCAAAAATTTCCCTACATCTTCTCAAAACCCCACCAAATTCTAGAAACATCCCACAAAATCACCCCAAATTTCCACTAAATTCCACAAAAATTCCATTGAATTCAAGAAAAATAGCACAAAATTCCAGAAAAATCCCACGAATTTTTTAAAATTTTTTCAAAATCCCACAAAATTCCAGAAAAGTCCCACAAAATCATTTCATCTACATTTGTCTTGGCAGTTGTAGATCTCGGCTGCTCTTGCCCCTCTTCTGCTTGCCACATAAATTTTAGCAGTACAACTAAAATTGCCTCTTCCAAACAGTGCTACCCACTGTGCTTTAGTCACAGGGAACTCAGGATTTTTGTTTCAGGCATCACGATCAGTAGAGATCAAAATGCTCCCAAGTCCCTGAGCACTAAGTCTAGGAGAATTAAACCCACACAGGTCACATTTGCAGTGCTCAAACACAGCCCTGTTGCTGCTGCTGCTGAAATAGAATCAACTGACAGAGGCCATCACAGAAATTACCTCTGCAGTGGCAAATAAAATTAAAAAATCCACCAGGAGAAAGAAATACCAGAACTTCCCAACTTGCTTCATTGTTTCTTCTGAGCAGCAGAAGAAAAAGGCACAGGGCACCTTTCAGGCAGTTCCACAAGCTCAGGGTTCTCATTTCATGGGGAATCTGAGATGCAATTGGCCTTCTTAAAAGGATAAAAGCAAAGGGAATGAATTGGGAATTATTAAGAAAAAAATCACCCTTCTTACACACAAAGTTCACCAAGTCATTCCCTGCATTTCTCCTTTTCACATTCTTTCTCTCATCCACTGAGAGGTCCAGCTTATCATGTTCTGGTGCTTATCATCAACTGATTGTGCTCTTGATTTCTACCACTGCAAGAGATGTAGAATCATCTAAACTGAACACAGATACAAACTACCTCTGTCAGCCCATCTTCACATTCCAGATCACTTTCCAGATGTCCATGGGGCATTTGGAATGATGAGCTCTCCACTGCTGGCTGCAGGCTCTGGAGATTCTTTCTCCACATTCAGCCAGGCTTGTATTCCCCAACAATTCCTGGTAGCCCATCATGTTTTCTTTGGCTAGAAGAGGAACAATGAAAACCTTACCAATGGCACAACTCCCCTGTCCACAAGGAAAAGAAAGAACAAGTTGTCAAGTTCTTCAAATATTTGTCCTGCTTTGCTGCAAGAGTTGTGCTGCATTCACAGTGTGGGAAGCCAAGAGAAGCTGCAGCTGGGGGCACATCTTGTGACAGGAGCTGCGCCTTGTTCTCCAGGACAGGTTTTTGGAAAGAACAGACAGGACTGGGGAGAAGATTCTGGGAAAATTGAAACAACTTTTTTAAGAAATGAAAATAAAATCCAAAGAAACAACCAATATGTTTTTTTCTATTTTTCTCTATTGATTTTTATGTTTCCCTTCTCCATCTTGCACTGTTTGTCCATCCCATTCATTCCAAATGGATCTCACCTCTAAGACCCATGACTTGGCAAGTTTTAGACACTGTAAAATATTCTCTATTTATTTTTATGCTCTCCTTTTCCATCTTGCACTTTCTCCATCCCATTCATTCCAAATGGATCTCACCTCTAAGATCTGAGACTTGGCAAGTTTTAGACACTGTAAAATACCATGAGCTACACCCAGTTTGACTCTCCCTGTTTTACTTGGAAAGCAATGCTGGAGACACAAGTGCAGTGCTTGGCTCAGGTACAAATTCTGCATTCAGGGAATGTGCTCAGACAGTGTCTGACCCTCAGCAGGGACAAGGCACAGCAGCAGCCAAGGGCATTGCTGTGCCCCTGTGCAGGAGTCAAGACTCTGGCTCTTGGCTCACCAGGGCAAAGATCCCGTGTTTAGCCAGGCTCAGGGGCTGCCCGGGGAGCGCGGGGCTCGGGGCGGGGCCGAGCGGGCAACGGACAAACGGACACGGGGACAAACGGTCCCGGTGCTTCAGTTGCAGCGGCAGCGGCGGCAGCAGCAGCAGCGGCAGCAGCGAAAGCAGCAAAAGCAGAGAATTTATCAATTCCTGTCTCTCCTCTCCCTCTCCCACTGTCCCGCACCCCATCACCGTCGCCTTTTTCCTGTGTCCCCTCCTCTTCCAGTTTCCCTCTCCCCGTGCCCACCCGGGCCATGCCCCCGGTCCGCCCCCGGCCCCGGGTGGGGCTGCCCCGTCCCCGGCCCCGGCCCCGTCCCCGAGCATCCCTCCGCGGTCTCCCCTCCGCCCAGCTCTGGCTGTGCTTGCGCGGCCGCTGCTGGGCGGGAATCATTGCCTGGGGCTGGGGCGGCATCGCTGCCCTTTGGCTCCGCCTGGCCCGGCCCCGGCCCCGGCCCCGGCCCCGGCCCCGGCTCCTCCCGGGGCCCGCGGAGGACACAGGCGGCGCGGCCGCTGCCGCCGTCTCCGCTGCGGCTTCCCCGGCCCGAGCTCCGCCGCTCAGCAGCGCGGCCGCCGGCCCCGAGCCGCCGCTGTCGCGTTCCAAAGAGCGAACGCCTGCGGATGCCCGGCCCGGGGAGGTCGGGGAGCGCTCGGGGGCCGTTCCTGGCCCCGGGCCGAGCACTGACGGCCGCGTCTCTTCCCCAGGGAAGGCGCAGGAGGCCCTGCAGCAGCGGTACCGAGTGGGTTCTCTGCTGGGACGCGGCGGCTTTGGCAGAGTTTTCGCAGCCACTCGGCTCTCGGACGGACTCCCGGTGAGCGGTGGGGCCAGCGGCGGGCAGAGGAGGAGGAGCGGGCGGAGGGGGCGGAGGAGGAGAAGGGGGCGGAGGAGTAGGATGGGGCTGGACACGGCAGGCGCTGAGCTGAATCCGCTGTTCCCTTTGGCTTACAGGTGGCCATCAAAAAGGTGCCACGGAACCGCGTCCGGCACTGGGGCGAGCTGGTGAGTGAGCGGGGCCAGCGGCAGAAGCCGGGGCGTGCCGGGCGGGGATGAGCCGGGGCCCGGCAGGGTGGGAGCTGCCAGGACACCTGGAGGGAGAGCGGGCATGGGGCCAGCGGAGGGCACAGAGCATCCCGGGCTGGCTGAGGGCTTCCCGAGCCCTGGCACGGCCTCAGCCCCACTGACAGCACCGTGCTCCTCCCGCAGCCCGACGGCACCAGCGCACCACTGGAGATAGTGCTGCTGGACAAGGTGTCCACAGGCTTCCCCGGCGTGGTGCAGCTGCTTGAGTGGCTTGAGCTCCCCAGCTACATTGTTATGGTGCTGGAGCGCCCGGAGCGGTGTCAGGACCTGCGGCGTTTTATTCGGGCACGGAAGTTCCTGTCCGAGGAAGAGGCGCGGGAGCTGTTCCGGCAGGTCCTGGCAGCCGTGCGGCACTGCACCAGCTGCGGGGTCCTGCACCGAGATATAAAACCAGAGAATATCCTGGTAGACCTGGACACCGGCCAGGCAAAGTTAATAGACTTCGGCTGTGGCACCTACCTTCAGGAGACAGCCTACACTCAATTTGCAGGTGAGCCCACACAGGGGTAGGCTCCTGGTCCCAGCATCTCCTGGCCCAAGCAGGGTGTGGCAGGAGGGATTCTCCCAGGACTGGGGCTGGGGCAGCCAGCCTGACAAAATCCTCCATGGGTGGGGGTGGCAGAGAGGGGGAGGCAGAACCTGTGCACCAGCTGGTTTCGTGTGCAGGTGAGAATGGGCTTGGACTCCTCTGCTCACCTGGTTTGCTTTGGTTCAAAATATGTTTTGGGCAATGCCAGCAGGCAGGATGTGGGTATGGTTTTTCCCCAGCACTGAGTGGGTATTTCCCTTTGTGTGTCATGGTCGGGCCTTGCCAGGGTTTCTGCTGCCCTCTTCCAGCACCAGTGACTTCGTTTCCAGCCACGGATTTGTACCCAAGTCCCAGGTGCTGGCGAGAGGGCAGCAGGTCACTCCATGGGCCACTGGGGAAGCCCCCACATGCCCAGGGATGCTGGGGTCAGGCTCTGGGAGCAGCAGCATCCCCCTGATGAGCTCCATCCATATTCCATAGGAACACCATCATACAGCCCCCCGGAATGGAACGACTTTGGGTGGTACCATGGCGAGGCAGCGACCGTCTGGACCCTGGGCATCCTGCTGCACGAGATGGTCTGCGGGGAGCACCCTTTCAGGAGGGGCAGGAACATCAGATGGGGCCAGCTCCCGCTGCCACAACGGCTCTCCCAAGGTGAATCCTCATCTCTGGGCATGGGGGGAACACCAGTGTTGGGAGACAGCAGCGGGCTCGTGAGCATCCCGCTCTGGCAGCTGCTGAGGAGGTGGCACATGTCCTGCTCTCCTGCTCTCCTACAAAACAAAAAAATTAATGGGAAAGTTTAGGCCCAGCTCTGAGCACATCCAGCGTGGCCTGGGCACGGGAATAGTGGGACAAAGCAGACAGGAGGCTTCTCCAACTGACCAGTGGTTTGTGGTTTCTCTCCCCAGACTGCCAAGCTCTGATCAGGTGGTGTTTATCCCTGAACTCCTTGGACAGGCCCTCATTAGAAGACCTGTTCCATGATCCCTGGATGCAGGATATTCATCAGCCCTAGAAGAAGGGAGAGAGCCACAGGCACAGTGATGCAGGGACCTGGTAAGTTACAGCTCCACACATGCCCTGGCAATCAGCAGCAAAGAAACCCAGACTTTTTTGTCCTGCCTGTGTCACTGCACTGGGCTCATCAAATGGGAACACACAGCCCTTGTGCTGGAGCTGAGCTGCTCTGCCCAGCACTGGTGGGCACCATCTGAGCTGGTTTTGCTTGTCCTGGTTCACTGACAGACGGGTCTTGGGCAGAACCCTGACAGCCTGGTGTCCCCCCAGGGAAGAAGGAGCCCCTGGAGAAACTGGACCAGGTGGGGCTGCTGCTGCTGCTGGAGACATGGAGGAAAACAGCAAGGATGACATCCTCTTCCTCCACCTGGCCAGTGGCAGCTGGCGATGATGGACTTTGATTCTGGCACCTTCTTCAAAGCCAGGCCCCACAGTGAATTTTCAAGTAAGTCCAGACCCAGGGGGATGCTCCCAGATTTGTGCATTGGCTGGGAACCAAAGGTTTCCCCTTCACTGGGGCAGATGCAACTGATTCCTCAGTGGCTGCCCAGCTGGTTTTTGGCAGGGCTGGGGACATGGGCTGGGGTGGTTACGAAATGGGAGTGGGATCCTGGCCCTGCCAACAGCCCCCACCACCCACCGTGCCCCGGGCTGGGGCTGGGGCAGCCAGCCCGACACAAACAAACCCCCATGGCAGGAGCACAGGTGGGACTCCAGAACCTGAGCACGGCTGCTTTGCTGGGCAGGCAAGGAAGGGCTTGGGCTGCTCCACTCCCCTGCTTTGCTTTGGGATCACCATGATTTTGGGGGACAGTGCAGGGGGAAAGGGAGCAAGCATGGGCTTCCCTCACCCATGGGTGGGTTTTTCCCCAGAATGTAGGGGTTGGGCCTTGCTCAACCTCCTGACAGAGATAAGATTTTTTACCATTTTTCTTGTTTCCCCTTTTTGTCTGTAATCTATTTTCATTAATTTGTTGTTTGTTTTTCTAAAGGAAGCGTTCTAGGTGGGGTCCAGTCTGGATCAGGAAGTGCTTGGGACCAGCTGTGGCGTGGATGGGCCGTGCCCTTGGAGAAGACTGAGGACATCGTTTGGGACCAGCTTTTCTTCTGGCAGCGGATGGTGTGAGGTGGGTCCTCATCTCCTTGGCATGGGTGGGACAAGAGCTTTTGGGAGATGGCAGCGGGCACAGGAGCATCCCGCTCTGGGCAGCTGCTGAGGGGCTGGATCTGCCGTGGCTGGCTGCAGGCTGGGCACATGTCCTGCCCTCCTGCTCTGCTCCCAAAGGCAGCAGTGATGGGCAGCTTTGGGCCCAGCTCTGAGCACGGCCAGCATGGCCTGGGCACCGCGGCTGGCTGGGACAAGGGGACAGGAGCCTTCAGCTGACGGGCGGTTTCTGCTTTCTCTTCTTGCAGCCGGGCTCTGCGGATGCTGAGGCTGCTCTGGGCTCTGCCAGGGCTCTGCTGGGCTCAGCACCGCGCCGGGATCAGCCAAAGAAGAAACGGTGTGACCTGCAGCAGAGACTGGAGCATTTTGGCAATGCAGCTCAAGTCTGCAGAGTGTCCACCTCCAAGGGAAAACATGACACCTCCCAAAAATTAAACTTGTTCCATAACTTCCATAAATTCCCTAAATCTTTTCAAAACCCTACCTAATTCCAGAAACATCTCACCAAATCTCCACAAAGTCCAATAAAAATCCCACAAAATTCTTCAAGTCTCCACAAAATCCCAAAAAATCCAAGTAAAATCCCACAAAATTGCAGCAATGTTCTCAAAACCCCACGAAATTTTAGAAACATCCCAGAAAATCCCTAGAAATTTCGATAAAATTCCAGAAAAATCTTACAAAATTCTTCATGTCTCCTCAAAATCCCTCAAAAGTCCACAAAAATCGCACAAAATTATTGAAACTTATGCAAAATCCCACAAAACTCAAAAAAACGCACGAAATTGAAAAAACAAAAACAAAAATCCCTAAATCTTCCCAAAACCTTACCAAACCTCAGAAACATCTCACAAAATCTCTTGAATATCCTAGAAAAATCAAGAAAAATCCCCAAAAATTCCAGAAACATCCCACAAAATTGCAGAGATTTTCTCAAAATGCCACCAAATTCCAGTGTCATCCCAAAAAATCCCCACAAATTTCCACGAAATCTAACAAAATACCTCAAAATTCTTCATGTCTCTTCAAATTCCTCAAAATTCCACAAAGCTCCCACAAGATCTCCTCAATATCCTACAAAATTCAAGAAAAAACCCCACCAAATTGCAGAAAAAATCCCACACAATTTCCTAAATGTTCTGAAAACCCCACCAAATTCCAGAAACATCCCACCAAATCGCCACAAATTTCAAAAAAATCTAAGAAAAAACCCACCAAATTTTCCAAGTCTCCTCAAAAGGCCTCAAGATTCCAGAAAAAAATCCCACAAAACTATTTAAACTTTTGCAAAATCCCACAAAATTGCAAAAAAATCCCATGAAATTGAAACTAAAAAAAAGGCCTAAATCTTCCCAAAACCCTACCAAATTCCAGAAACATCTCACCAAATCTCCTGAATATGCCACAAAAATCAAGAAAAATGCCACAAAATTACCAAAAAATCCCACATAACTGCAAAAAATTTTAAAAAATCCCACAAAACCTTCTCAAAATCCTACCAAATTCCAGAAACATCCCAGAACATGTTCACAAAATTCCAAAAAAATCTAAGAAAAATACCTCATAATTCATCAAGTCTCCACAAAATCCCACAAAGTTCAAGAAAACTCCCACAGAATTTCCCTAAATTGTCTCAAAAGCCCACCAAATTCCAGAAACATCCCACAAAATCCCCACAAATTTCCACAAAATATAAGAAAATACCCCCTAATTCTTCATGTTTCCTAAAAATCCCTCAAAATTCCAGAAAACTCCCACAAAATCTTCTCAATATCCTACAAAATTCACGACAAATCCCACAAAATTGCAGAAATCTTCTCAAAACCCTACCAAATTCCAGAAACATCTCACAAAATCTCCTCAATATCCCACAAAAATCAAGAAAAATCCCACAAAATTATTTCAATTTTCTGAAAATTCCAGAAAATTCCAGCGAAATCACACAAAACCTTCACAGAATTCCACAAAATCTAAGAAAAATCCCTCACCAAATTCTTCTTGTCTCCTCCAAAGCCCTCAAAATTCCAGAAAGATTTCACATCATCTCCTCAATATCCCACAAATATCAAGATCCCACAAAATTCCAGAAAAAAATACCACAAAATTGCCTAAATCTTTTCAAAACCCCATCTAATTCCAGAAACCTCTCAAAATCTCCACCAATTTCCACAAAATCTAAGAAAAATCCAGGAAAATCTAAGAAAAATCTTACAAAATTGCAAAAAAATCCCACACAATTCCCTAAATGTTCTGAAAACCCCACCAAATTCCAGAGACATCCCACAAAATCTCTACAAAATCACACAAAATCAAAGAAAAATCCCTCATAATTCTTCAAGTCTCCTCAAAATCCCACCAAGTACCAGAAAATTCCACAACAGTACAAAAAAATCCCACAAAATTCCAGAAACATCCCACCAAATCGCCACAAATTTCCACAAAAATTTCAGAAAAATCCCACAAAATTCTTCAAGTCTCCACAAAATCTTTCAAGATTCCAGAAAAAACTCCAACAAAATTGCAGAGAACTTCTCAAAACCCAACCAAATTTCAGAAACATCCCACCAAATCTCCACAAATTTCCAAAGAAGCTCTGAAAAATCCTTCACAATTCTTCAACTCTCCACAAGATCCCACAAAATTGCAGAAATCTTCTCAAAAGCCCAACAAATTCCAGAAACATCCCAGAATATCTAAACAAATTTCCACAAAATCTAAGAAAATCCCTCAAAATACTTCATGTCTCCTCAAAATCCCTCAAAATTCAACAAAACTCCCACAAAATCTCCCCAATATCCTGAAAAATTCAAGAAAAATCCCACAAAATTGCAGAAAAATCCCACAAAATTATTTCAACTATTGCAAAATCCCATAAAACTCAAAAAAAAATGCGCGAAATTGAAAAAACAAAAACAAAAAATCCCTAGATCTTCCCAAAACCCAACCAAATTCCAGAAACATCCCACGAAATCTCCACAAATTTCCAAAGAAGCTCTGAAAAATCCCTCACAATTCTCCAGCTCTCCACAAGATCCCACAAAATTCAAGAAAGATCCCACGAATTTGCAGAAATCGTCTCAAAAGCCCAAAAAATTCCAGAAACATCCCAGAAAATCGCCACAAAATTCCAAAGAAGCTATGAAAAATCCCTCACAATTGATTACATGTTCTGAAAACCCCAGCAAATTGCAGGAACATCCCACCAAATCTCCACAAAATTCCACAAAATCTAAGAAAAATCCCACAAAAATCTTCAAGTCTCCTCAAAATCCCTCAAGATTCCAGAAAAAAATCTCACAAAATCCCCTAAACCTTCCCAAAACCCAACCAAATTCCAGAAACATCCCACCAAATTGCCACAAAATTCCAAAGAAGCTATGAAAAATCCCTCACAATTCTTCAGCTCTCCACAAGATCCCACAAAATTGCAGAAATCTTCTCAAAACCCCACAAACTTCCAGAAACATCCCACTAAATCCTCACAAATTTCTACAAAATCTAAGAAAATAACTCAAAATCATTCATGTCTCCTCAAAACCCTCAAAATTCCACAAAACTCCCACAAAATCTCCTCAATATCCTACAAAATTCAAGAAAAATCCCACAAAATTGCAGAAAAATCCCACACAATTCCCTAAATGTTCTGAAAACCCCACCAAATTCCAGAGACATCCCACAAAATCTCTACAAAATCACACAAAATCGAAGAAAAATCCCTCAAAATTTTTCATGTCTCCTCAAAATCCCACCATGTACCAGAAAATTCCACAACAGTACAAAAAAATCCCGCAAAATTCCAGAAACATCCCACCAAATCGCCACAAAATTCCAAAGAAGCTATGAAAAATCCCTCACAATTCTTCAGCTCTCCACAAGATCCCACAAAATTGCAGAAATCTTCTCAAAAGCCCAACAAATTCCAGAAACATCCCAGAATATCTAAACAAATTTCCACAAAATCTAAGAAAATCCCTCAAAATTCTTCATGTCTCCTCAAAATCCCTCAAAATTCAACAAAACTCCCACTAAATCTTCCCGAAATCCTGCAAAATTCAAGAAAATCCCACAAAATTGCAGAAAAACCCCACAAAATTCATTAAGTGTTCTGAAAACCCCAGCAAATTTCAGGAACATCCCATCAAATCTCCACAAAATTCCACAAAATCTAAGAAAAATCTCTCATAATTCTTCATGTCTCCTCAAATCCCACCAAGTACCAGAAAATTCCACAACAGTACAAAAAAATCCCACAAAATTCCAGAATCATCCCACCAAATCCCCACAAATTTCCATAAAATTTCAGAAAAATCCCACAAAATTCTTCAAGTCTCTTCAAAATCCCTCAAGATTCCAGAAAATAATCTCACAAAATTCCCTAAATCTTCCCAAAACCCTAAAAATTCCCAGAAACATCCCACCAAATCGCCACAAAATTACAAAGCAGCTAAGAAAAAATCCTTCAAAATTCTTCGAGTCCCCACAAAATCCCACAAAATTCAAGAAAAATCCCACAAAATTGCAGAAAATTTCTACACAATTCCCTAAATGTTCTCAAAACCCCAGCGAATTCCAGTAACATCCCACAAAATCCCCACTAATTTCCACAAAATCTAAGAAAATACCTCAAAATTCTTCATGTCTCCTCAAAATTCCTTAAAATTCAACAAAACTCCCACAAAATCTCCCCAATATCCTTCAAAATCCAAGAAAAATCCTACCAAATGGCAGAAAAATCTCACACAATTCATTAAATGTTCTGAAAAACCCCAGCAAATTCCAGAAACATCCCACAAAATCTCCACAAAATTCTACAAAATCTAAGAAAAAACCCTCAAAATTCTTCAAGTCTCTACAAAATCCCACAAAATTGCAAAAAAATCCCATACAATTCCATAAATGTTCTCTAAATCCTACCAAATTCCAGAAACATCCCACTAAATCCTCACAAATTTCTACAAAATCTAAGAAAATAACTCAAAATCATTCATGTCTCCTCAAAATCCCTCAAAATTCCACAAAACTCCCACAAAATCTCCTCAATATCCGACAAAATTCAAGAAAAATCCCACAAAATTGCAGAAATCTTCTCAAAAGCCCAACAAATTCCAGAAACATCCCACCAAATCGCCACAAAATTACAAAAAATCTAAGAAAAATCCCACACAATTCTTCAAGTCTTCACAAAATCCCACCAAATTCAAGAAAAATCCCACAAAATTGCAGAAAAATATCACACAATTCATTAAATGTTACCAAAATCCTACCAAATTCCAGTAACTTCCCAGAAAATCTAAACAAATTTCCACAAAATCTGCGAAAATCCCTCAAAATTCTTCATGTCTCCTCAAAATCCCTCAAAATTCCACAAAACTATCACAAAATCTCCCCAATATCCTACAAAATTCAAGAAAAATCCCACAAAATTGCAGAAAAATCCCACACAATTGATTAAAAGTTCTGAAAAACCCCAGCAAATTGCAAGAACATCCCACCAAATCTCCACAAAATTCCACAAAATCTAAGAAAAAAACCCTCAAAATTCTTCAAATCTCTACAAAATCCCACAAAATTGCAGAAAAATCCCATACAATTCCATAAATGTTCTCTAAACCCTACCAAATTCCAGAAACATCCCACTAAATCCTCACAAATTTCCACAAAATCTAAGAAAATAACTCAAAACCATTCATGTCTCCTCAAAACCTATCAAAATTCCACAAAATTCCCCCAAAATCTCCCCTATATCTTACAAAATTAAAGAAAAATCCCACAAAATTGCAGAAAAATCCCAAACAATTCCATAAATGTTCTGAAAACCCCAGCAAATTCCAGAAACATCCCACAAAATCGCAACAGATTTCCAAAAAAATCTAAGAAAAAATACCTCAAAATTTTTGAAGTCTCCACAAAATTTCACAAAATTCAAGAAAAATCCCACAAAATTACAGAAATGTTCTCAAAAGCCCAACAAATTCCCGTAACATCCCACAAAATCCCCAGTAATTTCCAAAATCTAAGAAAATATCTCAAAATTCCGCATGTCTCCTCAAAATCCCTCAAAATTCTACAAAACTCCCACCAACTCTTCCCAATATCCTACAAAATCCAAGAAAAATCCCACTAAATTGCAGAAAAATCCCACACAATTAATTAAATGTTCTGAAAACCCCAGGAAATTCCAGAAACATCCCACCAAATCGCCACAAAATTCCACAATATATAAGAAAAATCCAACAAAATTCTTCAAGTCTTCTCAAAATCCCACAAAATACCAGAAAATTCCACAACAGTACAAAAATGTCCCACAAAATTCCAGAAAAATCCCACAAAATTCTTCAAGTCTCCATAAAATCCCACAAAATTGCAGAAATCTTCTCAAAACCCTACCAAATTCCAGGAACATCCCAGAAAATCTAAACAAATTTCTAAAAAATCTAAAAAATACCTCAAAATTCCTCATGTCTCCTCAAAATCCCTCAAAATTCCACAAAACTCCCACAAAATCTCCTCAATATCCTACAAAATCCAAGAAAAATCCTACCAAATTGCAGAAAAATCCCACACAATTCCCTAAATGTTCTGAAAAACCCCACCAAATTCCAGAAACATCCCAGCAAATCTCCACAAAATACCACAAAATCTAATAAAAATCCCCCACAATTCTTCAAGTCTCCTCAAAATCCTTCTAGATTCCTGAAAATCCAACAAAATTATTTAAACTTTTGCAAGATCCCATAAAACTCAAAAAACATCCCACAAAATTGAAAAAACAAAACCAAAAATCTTTAAATCTTCCCAAAACCCTATCAAATTCCAGTAACATCTTACAAAATCTCTTGAATATCCCACAAGAATCAATAAAAATCCCACAAAATTCAAGAAAAATCCCACACAATTGATTAAATGTTCTGAAAACCCCAGCAAATTCTAGGAACATCCCACCAAATCCCCACAAATTTTCACAAAATTTAAGAAAATATGGCAAAATTCTTCATGTCTCCACAAAATCTTAGAAAGTTGCAGAAAAATCACACACAACTCCCTAAATGTTCTGAAAACCCTAGCAAATTCCAGAATCATCCCACCAAATCTCCACAAAATTCCACAAAATCAAGAAAAATCCCTCAAAATTCTTCATGTCTCCTCAAAATAGTTTACAATTTCATAAATATAACACAAAATTATGTAAACTTTTGCAAAATCCCACCAATTTGGGATAACTTAAAACAAAATTGCAAAAAATTAAAATGAAAAAATCCCTAAATATTCCCAAACCCTACCAAATTCCAGAAACATTCCACCAAATCTCTAGAATATCCCAAAAAAATCAAGAAAAATCCCACAAAATAAGAAAAAATGACCCTTCTTACACACAAAGTTCACCAAGTCATTCCCTGCGTTTCTCCTTTTCACTGTCTTTCTCTCATCCACTGAGAGCTCCAGCTTATCATGTTCTGGTGCTTATCATCAACTGATTGTGCTCTTGATTTCTACCACTGCAAGAGATGTAGAATCATCTAAACTGAACACAGAAACAAAATCCCTCTGTCAGCCCATCTTCACATTCCAGATCACTTTCAAGATGTCCATGGGGCATTTGGAATGATGAGCTCTCCACTGCTGGCTGCAGGCTCTGGAGATTCTTTCTCCACATTCAGCCAGGCTTGTATTCCCCAACAATTCCTGGTAGCTCATCATGTTTTCTTTGGCTAGAAGAGGAACAATGAAAACCTTACCAATGGCACAACTCCCCAGTGCACAAGGAAAAGAAAGAACAAGTTGTCAAGTTCTTCAAATATTTGTCCTGCTTTGCTGCAAGAGTTGTGCTGCATTCACAGTGTGGGAAGCCAAGAGAAGCTGCAGCTGGGGGCACATCTTGTGACAGGAGCTGCGCCTTGTTCTCCAGGACAGGTTGTTGGAAAGGACAGGACTGGGGAGGAGATTCTGGGAAAATTGAAACAACTTTTTTAAGAAATGAAAATAAAATCCAAAGAAACAACCAATATGTTTTTCTCTATTTTTCTCTATTTATTTTTATGTTTCCCTTTTCCATCTTGCACTGTTTCTCCATCCCATTCATTCCAAATGGATCTCACCTCTAAGATCTAAGACTTGGCAAGTTTTAGACACTGTAAAATACCATGAGCTATACCCAGTTTGACTCCCTCTGTTTTACTTGGAAAGCAATGCTGGAGACACAAGTGCAGTGCTTGGCTCAGGTACAAATTCTGCATTCAGGGAATGTGCTCAGACAGTGTCTGACCCTCAGCAGGGACAAGGCACAGCAGCAGCCAAGGGCATTGCTGTGCCCCTGTGCAGGAGTCAAGACTCTGGCTCTTGGCTCACCAGGGCAAAGTTCCCGTGTTTGGCCAGGCTCAGGGGCTGCCCAGGGAGCGCGGGGCTCGGGGCGGGGCCGAGCGGGCAACGGACAAACGGACACGGGGACAAACGGTCCCGGTGCTTCAGTTGCAGCGGCAGCAGCGAAAGCAGCGGCAGCAGCAGTGGAAGCAGCAGCTTTAGAGACTTCTTCGATTCTCCTCCTCCTCTCCCTCTCCCTCTCTCGGTCTCCCTTCCCCTGCGTCCCCTCATCTCCTAGTCGAATTCTTCGACTCCCTTGAGTCCCTTGTCCCTCTCCCACTGTCCCGCACCCTATTCCTGTCTCCCTTTCCCGGTGTCCCCCTCCTCTTCCAGGTTCCCTCTCCCCGTGCCCACCCGGGCCATGCCCCCGGTTCGCCCCCGGCCCCGGGCGGGGCTGCCCCGGCCCCGACCCCGGCCCCGGCCCCGGCCCCGAGCATCCCTTCGCGGTCTCGCCTCCGCCCAGCTCTGGCTTTGCTGGCGCTGGCGCTGCTGGGCGGGCATCATTGCCTGGGGCTGGGGCGGCATCGCTGCCCTTTGGCTCCGCCTGCCCCGGCCCCGGCCCCGGCCCCGGCTCCTCCCAGGGCCCGCGGAGGACACAGGCGGCGCGGCCGCTGCCGCCGCCTCCGCTGCGGCTTCCCCGGCCCGAGCTCCGCCGCTCAGCAGCGCGGCCGCCGGCCCCGAGCCGCCGCTGTCGCGTTCCAAAGAGCGAACGCCTGCGGATGCCCGGCCCGGGGAGGTCGGGGAGCGCTCGGGGGCCGTTCCTGGCCCCGGGCCGAGCACTGACGGCCGCGTCTCTTCCCCAGGGAAGGCGCAGGAGGCCCTGCAGCAGCGCTACCGAGTGGGTTCACTGCTGGGACGCGGCGGCTTTGGCAGAGTTTTCACAGCCACTCGGCTCTCGGACGGACTCCCGGTGAGCGGTGGGGCCAGCGGCGGGCGGAGGAGGAGGAGCAGGCGGAGGGGGCGGAGGAGGAGAAGGGGGCGGAGGAGTAGGATGGGGCTGGACACGGCAGGCGCTGAGCTGAATCCGCTGTTCCCTTTGGCTTACAGGTGGCCATCAAAAAGGTGCCACGGAACCGCGTCCGGCACTGGGGCGAGCTGGTGAGTGAGCGGGGCCAGCGGCAGAAGCCGGGGCGTGCCGGGCGGGGATGAGCCGGGACCCGGCAGGGTGGGAGCTGCCAGGACACCTGGAGGGAGAGCGGGCATGGGGCCAGCGGAGGGCACAGAGCATCCCGGGCTGGCTGAGGGCTTCCCGAGCCCTGGCACGGCCTCAGCCCCACTGACAGCACCGTGCTCCTCCCGCAGCCCGACGGCACCAGCGCACCACTGGAGATAGTGCTGCTGGACAAGGTGTCCACAGGCTTCCCCGGTGTGGTGCAGCTGCTGGAGTGGCTTGAGCTCCCCAGCTACATTGTTATGGTGCTGGAGCGCCCGGAGCGGTGTCAGGACCTGCGGCACTTCATTCGGGCACGGAGGTTCCTGTCCGAGGAAGAGGCGCGGGAGCTGTTCCGGCAGGTCCTGGCAGCCGTGCGGCACTGCACCAGCTGCGGGGTCCTGCACCGAGATATAAAACCAGAGAATATCCTGGTAGACCTGGACACCGGCGAGGCAAAACTGATAGACTTCGGCTGTGGCACCTACCTTCAGGAGACAGCCTACACTCAATTTGCAGGTGAGCCCACACAGGGGTAGGCTTCTGGTCCCAGCATCTCCTGGCCCAACCAGGGTGTTGCAGCAGGGATTCTCCCAGGACTGGCGCTGGGGCAGGCAGCCTGACAAAATCCTCCATGGGTAGGGGTGGCAGAGAGGGGGAGGCAGAACCTGTGCACCAGCTGGTTTCGTGTGCAGTTGAGAATGGGCTTGGACTGCTCTGCTCACCTGGTTTGCCTTGGTTCATAATGTTTTTTGGGTAATGCCAGCAGGGAGGATGTGGGTATGGTTTTTCCCCAGCACTGAGTGGGTATTTCCCTTTGTGTGTCATGGTCGGGCCTTGCCAGGGTTTCTGCTGCCCTCTTCCAGCACCAGTGACTTCGTTTCCAGCCACGGATTTGTACCCAAGTCCCAGGTGCTGGCGAGAGGGCAGCAGGTCACCCCATGGGCCACTGGGGAAGCCCCCACATGCCCAGGGATGCTGGGGTCAGGCTCTGGGAGCAGCAGCATCCCCCTGATGAGCTCCATCCATATTCCATAGGAACACCATCATACAGCCCCCCGGAATGGAACGACTTTGGGTGGTACCATGGCGAGGCAGCAACCGTCTGGACCCTGGGCATCCTGCTGCACGAGATGGTCTGCGGGGAGCACCCTTTCAGGAGGGGCAGGAACATCAGATGGGGCCAGCTCCCGCTGCCACAACGGCTCTCCCAAGGTGAATCCTCATCTCTGGGCACGGGGGGAACACCAGTGTTGGGAGACAGCAGCGGGCTCGTGAGCATCCTGCTCTGGCAGCTGCTGAGGAGGTGGCACATGTCCTGCTCTGCTGCTCTCCTCCAAAACAAAAAAATTAATGGGAAAGTTTAGGCCCAGCTCTGAGCACATCCAGCGTGGCCTGGGCACGGGAATAGTGGGACAAAGCAGACAGGAGGCTTCTCCAACTGACCAGTGGTTTGTGGTTTCTCTCCCCAGATTGCCAGCTTCTGATCAGGTGGTGTTTATCCCTGAACTCCTTGGACAGGCCCTCATTAGAAGACCTGTTCCATGATCCCTGGATGCAGGATATTCATCAGCCCTAGAAGAAGGGAGAGAGCCACAGGCACAGTGATGCAGGGACCTGGTAAGTTACAGCTCCACACATGCCCTGGCAATCAGCAGCAAAGAAACCCAGACTTTTTTGTCCTGCCTGTGTCACTGCACTGGGCTCATCAAATGGGAACACACAGCCCTTGTGCTGGAGCTGAGCTGCTCTGCCCAGCACTGGTGGGCACCATCTGAGCTGGTTTTGCTTGTCCTGGTTCACTGACAGCCGGGCCCTGGGCAGAACCCTGACAGCCTGGTGTCCCCCCAGGGAAGAAGGAGCCCCTGGAAAAGCTGGACCAGGTGGGGCTGCTGCTGCTGCTGGAGACATGGAGGAAAACAGCAAGGATGACATCCTCTTCCTCCACCGGGCCAGCGGCAGCTGGCGATGATGGACTTTGATTCTGGCACCTTCTTCAAATCCAGGCTCCAAAGTGAATTTTCAGGTCAGTCCAGACCCAGGGGGATGCTCCCAGATTTGTGCATTGGCCGGGAACCATAGGTTTCCCCTTCACTGGGGCAGATGCAACTGATTCCTCAGTGGCTGCCCAGCTGGTTTTTGGCAGGGCTGGGGACATGGGCTGGGGTGGTTACGAAATGGGAGTGGGATCCTGGCCCTGCCAACAGCCCCCACCACCCACCGTGCCCCGGGCTGGGGCTGGGGCAGCCAGCCCGACACAAACAAACCCCCATGGCAGGAGCACAGGTGGGACTCCAGAACCTGAGCACGGCTGCTTTGCTGTGCAGGCAAGGAAGGGCTTGGGCTGCTCCACTCCCCTGCTTTGCTTTGGGATCACCGTGATTTTGGGGGACAGTGCAGGGGGAAAGGGAGCAAGCATGGGCTTCCCTCACCCATGGGTGGGTTTTTCCCCAGAATGTAGGGGTTGGGCCTTGCTCAAGTTTCTGACAGAGATAAGATTTTTTACCATTTTTCTTGTTTCCCCTTTTTGTCTGTAACCTATTTTCATTAATTTGTTGTTTGTTTTTCTAAAGGAAGCGTTCTAGGTGGGGTCCAGTCTGGATCAGGAAGTGCTTGGGACCAGCTGTGGCGTGGATGGGCCGTGCCCTTGGAGAAGACTGAGGACATCGTTTGGGACCAGCTTTTCTTCTGGCAGCGGATGGTGTGAGGTGGGTCCTCATCTCCTTGGCATGGGTGGGACAAGAGCTTTTGGGAGATGGCAGCGGGCACAGGAGCATCCCGCTCTGGGCAGCTGCTGAGGGGCTGGATCTGCCGTGGCTGGCTGCAGGCTGGGCACATGTCCTGCCCTCCTGCTCTGCTCCCAAAGGCAGCAGTGATGGGCAGCTTTGGGCCCAGCTCTGAGCACGGCCAGCATGGCCTGGGCACCGCGGCTGGCTGGGACAAGGGGACAGGAGCCTTCAGCTGACGGGCGGTTTCTGCTTTCTCTCCTTGCAGCCGGGCTCTGCGGATGCTGAGGCTGCTCTGGGCTCTGCCAGGGCTCTGCTGGGCTCAGCACCGGGCCGGGATCAGCCAAAGAAGAAACGGTGTGACCTGCAGCAGAGACTGGAGCATTTTGGCAATGCAGCTCAAGTCTGCAGAGTGTCCACCTCCAAGGGAAAACATGACACCCCCCAAAAATTAAACTTGTTCCATAACTTCCATAAATTCCCTAAATCTTTTCAAAACCCCACCTAATTCCAGAAACATCTCACCAAATCTCCACAAAGTCCAATAAAAATCCCACAAAATTCTTCAAGTCTCCACAAAATCCCAAAAAATCCAAGAAAAATCCCACAAAATTGCAGAAATCTTCTCAAAACCCCACCAAATTCTAGAAACATCCCAGAAAATCCCTAGAAATTTCGATAAAATTCCAGAAAAATCTTACGAAATTCTTCATGTCTCCTCAAAATCCCTCAAAATTCCACAAAAATCGCAAAAAATTATTGAAACTTATGCAAAATCCCACAAAACTCAAAAAAACACACGAAATTGAAAAAACAAAAACAAAAATCCCTAAATCTTCCCAAAACCTTACCAAATCTCAGAAACATCTCACAAAATCTCTTGAATATCCTAGAAAAATCAAGAAAAATCCCCAAAACTTCCAGAAACATCCCACAAAATTGCAGAGATCTTCTCAAAATGCCACCAAATTCCAGTGTCATCCCAAAAAATCCCCACAAATTTCCACAAAATCTAACAAAATACCTCAAAATTCTTCGTGTCTCTTCAAATTCCTCAAAATTCCACAAAGCTCCCACAAGATCTCCTCAATATCCTACAAAATTCAAGAAAAAACCCCACCAAATTGCAGAAAAAATCCCACACAATTCCCTAAATGTTCTGAAAACCCCACCAAATTCCAGAAACATCCCAACAAATCGCCACAAATTTCCACAAAATCTAAGAAAAAACCCACCAAATTTTCCAAGTCTCCTCAAAATGCCTCAAGATTCCAGAAAAAAATCCCACAAAAATATTTAAACTTTTGCAAAATCCCACAAAATTGCAAAAAAATCCCATGAAATTGAAACTAAAAAAAAGGCCTAAATCTTCCCAAAACCCTCCCAAATTCCAGAAACATCTCACCAAATCTCCTGAATATCCCACAAAAATCAGGAAAAATGCCACAAAATTCCCACAAAATCCCACATAAGTGCAAAAAATTTTAAAAAATCCCACAAAACCTTCTCTAAATATTACCAAATTCCAGAAATATCCCAGAACATGTTCACAAAATTCCAAAAAAATCTAAGAAAAATACCTCATAATTCATCAAGTCTCCACAAAATCCCACAAAGTTCAAGAAAAATCTCACAAAATTTCCCTAAATCTTCTCAAAAGCCCACCAAATTCCAGAAACATCCCACAAAATCCCCACAAATTTCCACAAAATATAAGAAAATACCCCCTAATTCTTCATGTTTCCTGAAAATCCCTCAAAATTCCAGAAAACTCCCACAAAATCTTCTCAATATCCTACAAAATTCACGACAAATCCCACAAAATTGCAGAAATCTTCTCAAAACCCTACCAAATTCCAGAAACATCTCACAAAATCTCCTCAATATCCCACAAAAATCAAGAAAAATCCCACAAAATTATTTCCATTTTCTGAAAATTCCAGAAAATTCCAGCGAAATCACACAAAACCTTCACAGAATTCCACAAAATCTAAGAAAAATCCCTCACCAAATTCTTCTTGTCTCCTCCAAAGCCCTCAAAATTCCAGAAAGATTTCACATCATCTCCTCAATATCCCACAAATATCAAGATCCCACAAAATTCCAGAAAAAAATACCACAAAATTGCCTCAATATTTTCAAAACCCCATCTAATTCCAGAAACCTCTCAAAATCTCCACCAATTTCCACAAAATCTAAGAAAAATCCAGGAAAATCTAAGAAAAATCTTACAAAATTGCAGAAAAATCCCACACAATTCCCTAAATGTTCTGAAAACCCCACCAAATTCCAGAGACATCCCACAAAATCTCTACAAAATCACACAAAATCAAAGAAAAATCCCTCAAAACTTTTCATGTCTCCTCAAAATCCCACCAAGTACCAGAAAATTCCACAACAGTACAAAAAGATCCCACAAAATTCCAGAAACATCCCACCAAATCGCCACAAATTTCCACAAAAATTTCAGAAAAATCCCACAAAATTCTTCAAGTTTCCACAAAATCTTTGAAGATTCCAGAAAAAACTCCAACAAAATTGCAGAAAACTTCTCAAAACCCAACCAAATTTCAGAAACATCCCACCAAATCTCCACAAAATTCCAAAGAAGCTCTGAAAAATCCTTCACAATTCTTCAACTCTCCACAAGATCCCACAAAATTGCAGAAAACTTCTCAAAAGCCCAACAAATTCCAGAAACATCCCAGAATATCTAAACAAATTTCCACAAAATCTAAGAACATCCCTCAAAATACTTCATGTCTCCTCAAAATCCCTCAAAATTCCACAAAACTTCCACAAAATCCCCCCAATATCCTGAAAAATTCAAGAAAAATCCCACAAAATTGCAGAAAAATCCCACACAATTCATCAAATGTTCTGAAAACCCCAGCAAATTCCAGAAACATCCCACCAAATCTCCACTAATTTCCACAAAATCTGAGAAAATACCTCAAAATTCTTCATGTCTTCTCAAATTCCCTCAAAATTCCATAAAACTACCACAAAATCTCCTCAATATCCTAAAAAATTCAAGAAAAATCCCACCAAATTGCAGAAAAATCCCACACAATTGATTAAATGTTCTCAAAACCCCAGCAAATTCCAGAAACATACCACTAAATCCCCACAAATTTCTACAAAATCAAAGAAAATAACTGTCCTGGGGTGACTTTATGATACTGGTATCCCCAATCGTCTGGTTTATGTTATATATTAAGTTCTGCACCTTTAAGACTGACTCTGAGAGCAAGAGAGGGGGGTAGAAGAAGCCGCAGTTTGTGTTAAAGAAAACATCACTCCCACACATCTCGCTCCTGGACTGTGTTGTCTGCAGCACGGACAGACAGCGGGACAGAGCTTCTCCCTGGTTTTTAGTTAGTTTTAGCTAGCTGAGGCAGAGTTCCCCGGACCTTTGTTTTTTCCCTTTTTTCTGGATCTGTGCAAGCCTGCTCTGGACTGAACACCCAGCCAAACCCCGGGAGCTCACGCCTGTAGCCCACCGGGGCCTGGGCCTCGGCACTTTCCAGCGCCAGAGGGACTGATAAGAAACTGAGCAAGCCGAGCTACACCACATGAAAAGGACTTTTCTTCCTAGATTTGCCACCCCATCAAACAGCAAGAGGTTTTATTACTATTATTTAATATTACTCAATTTCTGTTAAATAAACAGCTTTTTCCACTTCTCTCCAAAGAATTTTTTTTTTTCTCTCTTTTCCCGGACCAGAAAGTGAAGAGGGGCATTTCCCTGGGGAAATCCCCATTTGGAGTTTTCCTCCCTAATTTGCCCTAAACTAGGACAAATATAGTTTTTGGCGCCCAACGAACAGGGGCAAGAGAAAGTGGAAAAACCTGTACTGATTGTTGGTTGTATTTATTCTGTATTGGGATAAAGCAGTCAGCAGCCATGTTGCTTGGATACATAATATCTCTCGGGGTGGAAGCCTTCATGTGGATCTGGTCCCTAAAAGTTTTTGAGGTTTTAATACCTGTCTTTGCCCTCTTTCCCAGTAGAGGGGCATGGATTAGAATGGTTATTGTGCTGGGCTCGGTGATAATGATATATAAGAAGTTTATAGAACTACTAAAGTTTCTGTCAGGTATGTTTGGCTTATGGTTTCTTCGCCCGACCCTGCCTCCCAGTCCCAGTAGCACATTTTGGGAGTTTATTAGTAATTGTACCCAGTTTGTTAGAGGAAGAGCAGGGGATGAGGCTTTTCAGCCTTTTCTTTCCTTCTTCTCCTTTGAATCTGTTATGTCCCTCTTTGAGAATATCCAGTTTCCCCTGAGTGTTAAGGATACCACATTCCTGGTCACTTTCCTGGTAGTTCAGCTGTTAAGCTTCCTCTATATGGTCTGCAACTTCTCTAGAATGAGGGCTGAGATATCCAGAAGAGCCAATGAGACCCCTGCCCCAGAAGTAGACTCAGGTGTGAGAAATCCTGAGTGGAGTAGAGAATGGGAGAGAATTGGCCGAACTCTGAAGGAATTCTCTGATCCCCCAGCCTGGGAATTTTCACTTGAACAAATTCAGAACCCAGATGAAGTAGGGAAATATCTGGAAGAGAATTGCTGTGATGATTCTAAGCAGAAAAATATCATTGCAATAAGCTGGGCCCTAGCGTATGCTTATCGCACGGTGCTAGATACTGTAGGGCAGGCAGATAAATCAGCAGCTACCCCAGTCACTCAGGCTGCAGCCAAACCAGACAGTGAGCCTAAGCCAGTGGCCACACCAGACAGTGAGCCTAAGCCAGCAGCCCAACCAGACAGTGAGCCTAAGCCAGTGTCTGTTGCTCCTACCACGAGAGGTATGAAATTCAAAACCAAAACCGATCGGCCAGTAGATGATGATGATGGTGATGCGGGGGAAGGACCCTCAAGACCAGCAACTGATCAAAAATCAGAAGGCGCTGGTGAACCTTTCTCCCTGAAGGACCTTCGTGGCCTGGCACATCAGAACCACAACGATATGAGGCCTTGGTTGACACTGGTGCACAGTGAACCCTAATCCCATCAAGATATGTAGGGGCAGAATCTGTTTCTATTGCTGGTGTGACAGGCGGATCACAGGACTTGACTTTAGTGGAAGCTGATGTGAGCCTGACTGGAAATGAGTGGAAGAAACACCCCATTGTGACTGGCCCAGAGGCCCCATGCATTTTAGGCATAGACTACCTCCGAAGTGGGTATTTTAAGGACCCAAAGGGACTTAGGTGGGCATTTGGGATAGCAGCTGTAGAGACAGAGGGCATCAAGCAATTGAACACTTTGCCTGGACTGTCAGAGAACCCATCTGCAGTAGGACTCCTGAAGGTGGAAGAACAGCGAGTGCCAATTGCCACCTCGACGGTGCACCGCCGACAATATAGAACAACTCGAGATGCTGTGATCCCCATCCACAAGATGATCCAAGAACTGGAGAGCCAAGGGGTGGTCAGCAAAACCCACTCACCCTTCAACAGCCCCATCTGGCCTGTGCGTAAATCTGAAGGAGAATGGAGACTGACTGTAGACTATCGTGCATTAAATGAAGTGACTCCACCGCTGAGCGCTGCCGTGCCGGACATGCTAGAGCTCCAGTACGAGCTGGAGTCCAAAGCAGCAAAGTGGTACGCCACTATTGACATTGCCAATGCATTTTTCTCCATTCCCCTGGCAGCAGAATGCAGGCCTCAGTTTGCCTTCACGTGGAGGGGAGTGCAGTACACCTGGAACCGACTGCCCCAGGGGTGGAAGCACAGCCCCACCATCTGCCATGGACTGATCCAGGCTGCCCTGGAAAAGGGTGATGCTCCAGAACATCTGCAGTACATTGATAACATCATTGTTTGGGGAAAGACGGCTGAAGAGGTCTTTGAGAAAGGAGAGAAAATCATCCAGGTTCTCCTGAAAGCCGGTTTTGCCATCAAGAAGAGCAAAGTTAAGGGACCAGCTCGTAAAATTCAGTTCTTGGGGGTAAAGTGGCAAGATAGACGGCGTCAGATTCCTACTGATGTCATCAACAAGATTACAGCAATGTCTCCACCAGCCAACAAGAAGGAAACACAAGCTTTCCTAGGTGCCATAGGTTTTTGGAGGATGCACATTCCTGAGTACAGCCAGATCGTGAGCCCTCTTTACCTGGTCACCCGCAAAAAGAACACTTTCCAGTGGGGCCCTGAACAACAACAAGCCTTTGCTCAGATCAAACAAGAGATTGCTCATGCTGTAGCCCTTGGCCCAGTCAGAACAGGACCAGATGTGAAGAACGTGCTTTACTCTGCAGCCGAGAGCCATGGTCTGTCCTAGAGCCTTTGGCAGAAAGTGCCTGGGGAGACTCGAGGCCGACCACTGGGATTCTGGAGCCGAAGCTACAGAGGGTCCAAAGCCAACTACACTCCCACAGAGAAGGAAATCTTAGCTGCCTATGAAGGAGTCCAAGCCGCCTCAGAAGTGATTGGCACAGAAGCACAACTCCTCCTGGCACCCCGACTGCCAGTGCTGGGGTGGATGTTTAAAGGAAAGGTTCCCTCTACCCATCACGCCACCGACGCTACATGGAGCAAGTGGATCACTCTCACCACACAGCGCGCCCGTATTGGAAACCCAAATCGCCCTGGAATTTTGGAGATAATTACAAACTGGCCAGAAGGTGAAAACTTTGGTCTCACTGATGAAAAAGAGCAGGAACAAGTGACACGGGCTGAAGAAGCTCCACCGTACAACCAACTGCCAGCAGAAGAAACACGCTACGCTCTGTTCACTGATGGTTCCTGTCGCATTGTAGGAATGAACCGAAAGTGGAAAGCAGCCGTATGGAGCCCCACACGACAGGTCGCGGAGGCCACTGAAGGAGAAGGTGGATCAAGCCAACTTGCTGAACTCAAAGCTGTTCAACTGGCCCTGAACATTGCTGAAAGAGAGAAGTGGCCAAAACTCTATCTCTACACTGATTCATGGATGGTAGCCAATGCTCTGTGGGGATGGTTGGAAAGGTAGAAAAAGGCCAACTGGCAACGCAGAGGAAAGCCCATCTGGGCTGCTGATGAGTGGAAAGACATCGCCACCAGAGTAGAGAAACTGTCTGTGAGGGTCCGTCATGTAGATGCCCATGTTCCCAAGAGTAGAGCTAATGAAGAACACCGAAACAATGAGCAGGTGGATCAGGCTGCAAAGATAGAGGTGTCAAAGATAGACTTAGATTGGCAACACAAGGGAGAGTTGTTCCTAGCTCGATAGGCCCATGACGCCTCAGGTCATCAGGGTAGAGATGCCACCTATAAGTGGGCACGAGACCGAGGGGTGGATCTAACCATGGACAGTATTTCCCAAGTTATCCATGACTGTGAGACGTGTGCCACGATCAAGCAGGCCAAGCGGTTGAAGCCCCTCTGGTACGGTGGGCGCTGGTCCAGATACAAGTATGGGGAGGCCTGGCAGATTGACTACATCACACTGCCCCAAACCCGCCAAGGCAAGCGCTACGTGCTCACGATGGTAGAAGCCACCACAGGATAGTTGGAAACCTACCCTGTGCCTCATGCCACTGCCCGGAACACCATCCTGGGACTTGAAAAGCAGGTCCTTTGGAGGCATGGCACCCGTGAGAGGATTGAGTCAGACAATGGGACTCATTTCAAGAATAACCTTATAAACAGCTGGGCTAGGGAACATGGCATTGAGTGGGTGTACCATATCCCCTACCATGCACCGGCTGCAGGGAAAGTGGAGAGGTACAATGGACTGTTAAAGACTACCTTGAAAGCGTTGAGTGGGGGATCTTTCAAAAATTGAGAGCAGCATCTAGCAAAGGCCACCTGGATAGTTAACACCCGAGGTTCCACCAACCGAGCAGGACCAGCCCAATCTGAGACCCTACATATAGTAGACGGAGACAAAGTCCCAGCAGTACACCTCAGAGGTTTGTTAGGAAAGACAGTTTGGATCAATTCTACTTCAAGTGCAGACAAACCCATTCGTGGGGTTGTTTTTGCTCAGGGACCGAGTTGCACATGGTGGATAATGCGGAAAGATGGAACAACACAATGTGTACCTCAGAGAGATCTGATGGTTGGGCGAAGATCATGAATTAATTCCCTTGTCTGTATATAATGTATGTGTTGTAGAGTTAAAATATATATATATTAATTTTGATAATAAGTTGACGATATGGGGATAAGGGGTGGAATGTCCTGGGGTGACTTTATGATACTGGTATCCCCAATCGTCTGGTTTATGTTATATATTAAGTTCTGCACCTTTAAGACTGACTCTGAGAGCAAGAGAGGGGGGTAGAAGAAGCCGCAGTTTGTGTTAAAGAAAACATCACTCCCACACATCTCGCTCCTGGACTGTGTTGTCTGCAGCACGGACAGACAGCGGGACAGAGCTTCTCCCTGGTTTTTAGTTAGTTTTAGCTAGCTGAGGCAGAGTTCCCCGGACCTTTGTTTTTTCCCTTTTTTCTGGATCTGTGCAAGCCTGCTCTGGACTGAACACCCAGCCAAACCCCGGGAGCTCACGCCTGTGGCCCACCGGGGCCTGGGCCTCGGCACTTTCCAGCGCCGGAGGGACTGATAAGAACCTGAGCGAGCCGAGCTACACCACATGAAAGGGACTTTTCTTCCTAGATTTGCCACCCCATCAAACAGCAAGAGGTTTTATTACTATTATCTAATATTACTCAATTTCTGTTAAATAAACAGCTTTTTCCACTTCTCTCCAAAGAATTTTTTTTTTTTTTCTCTCTTTTCCCGGACCAGAAAGTGAAGAGGGGCATTTCCCTGGGGAAATCCCCATTTGGAGTTTTCCTCCCTAATTTGCCCTAAACTAGGACAATAACTAAAAATTTTTCATGTCTCCTCAAAATCCCTCAAAATTCCACAAAACTTCCACAAAATCTCCTCAATATTTTACAAAATAGCTGAAATCCCACAAAATTGCAGAAAAATCCCAAATAGTTCCGTAAATATTCTGAAAACACTACCAAATTCCAGAAACATCCCACAAAACCTCCACAAATTTCCACAAAATCTAAGAAAAATCACTTATAATTCTTCAAGTCTCCTCAAAATCACAAAAAAATTCCAAAAAAAAATCCTACAAAATTGCAGAAAACTTCTCAAAACCCTACCATATCCCAGAAACACCTCACAAAATTTTCTCAATATCCTACAAAATTCAAGAAAAAACCAAGAAAATTGCAGAGAAATCCCACACAATTCCATAAATGTTCTGAAAACACAGACAAATTCCAGAAACATCCGACAAAATCTCCACAAATTTTCACAAAATCTAAGAAAAATCCCACAAAATCCTTCATGTCTCCTCAAAATCCATCAAAATTCCACAAAACTCCCACAAAATCTCCCCTATATCCAACAAAATTCAAGAAAAATCCCACAAAATTGCAGAAAAATCCCACACAATTCCATAAATGTTCTGAAAACACAAACAAATTCCAGAAACATCCCACAAAATCGCCACAGATTTCCAAAAAATCTAAGAAAAAAATCCCTCAAAATTTTTGAAGTCTCCACAAAATCCCACAAAATTCAAGAAAAATCCCACAAAATTACAGAAATGTTCTCAAAACCCCACCAAATTCCAGTAACATCCCACAAAATCCCCACTCATTTCCACAAAATCTAAGAAAATAACTCAAAATTCCTCATGTCTTCTCAAATTCCCTCAAAATTCCACAGAACTCCCACAAAATCTCCCCAATATCATACAAAATGCAGGAAAAATCCCACCAAATTCCAGAAAAATCCCACACAATTCATTAAATGTTCTGAAAACCCCAGCAAATTCCAGAAACATCCCACAAAAACTCCACAAAATTCTAAAGAATCTAAGAAAAATCCGTCACAATTCTTCAAGTCTCGACAAGATCCCACAAAATTCAAGAAAACTCCCACAAAATTGCAGAAATTTTCTCAAAACCCCAACAATTTCCAGAAACATCCCAGAAAATCTAAACAAATTTCCACAAAATCTTAGAAAATACCTCAAAATTCTTCAAGTCTCCACAAAATCCCACCAAATTCAAGGAAAATCCTACATAATCTCTTCAATATCCTACAAAATCCAAGAAAAATCCCACTAAATTGTAGAAAAATCCCACACAATTCATTAAATGTTCTCAAAACTTTACCAAATTCCAGAAACATCCCACCAAATCGGCAAAAAATTCCACAAAATCTAACAAAATTAACTCACAATTTGACAAGTTTCCTCAAAATCCCACAAAATACCAGAAAATTCCACAACAGTACAAAAAAATCCCACAAAATTCCAAAAACATCCCACCAAATCGCCACAAATTTCCACAAAATTTCAGAAAAATCCCACAAAATTCTTCAAGTCTCCATAAAATCCCACAAAATTGCAGAAATCTTCTCAAAACCCTACCAAATTCCATGAACATCCCAGAAAATCTAAACAAATTCCTAAAAAATCTAAAAAATACCTCAAAATTCCTCATGTCTCCTCAAAATCCCTCAAAATTCCACAAAACTCCCACAAAATCTCCTCAATATCCTACAAACTCCAAGAAAAATCCTACCAAATTGCAGAAAAATCCCACACAATTCCCTAAATGGTCTGAAAAACCCCACCAAATTCCAGAAACATCCCAGCAAATCTCCACAAAATACCACAAAATCTAAGAAAAATCCCTCACAATTCTTCAAGTCTTCTCAAAATCCTTCTAGATTCCTGAAAATCCAACAAAATTATTTAAACTTTTGCAAGATCCCATAAAACTCAAAAAACATCCCAAAAAATTGAAAAAACAAAACCAAAAATCTCTAAATCTTCCCAAAACCCTAACAAATTCCAGTAACATCTTACAAAATCTCTTGAATATCCCACAAGAATCAATAAAAATCCCACAAAATTCAAGAAAAATCCCACAAAATTGCAGAAATCTTCTCAAAACCCCAGCAAATTCCAGGAACATCCCACCAAATCCCCACAAATTTTCACAAAATTTAAGAAAATACCGCAAAATTCTTCATGTCTCCACAAAATCCCAGAAAGTTGCAGAAAAATCACACACAACTCCCTAAATGTTCTGAAAACCCTAGCAAATTCCAGAATCATCCCACCAAATCTCCACAAAATTCCACAAAATCAAGAAAAATCCCTCTAAATTCCTCCTGTCTCCTCAAAATAGTTTACAATTTCATAAAAATAACACAAAATTATGTAAACTTTTGCAAAATCCCACCAAATTGGGATAAATTACTACAAAATTGCAAAAAATTAAAAAAAAAAAATCCGTAAATATACCCAAACCCTACCAAATTCCAGAAACATTCCACCAAATCTCTAGAATATCCCACAAAAATCAAGAAAAATCCCACAAAATAAGAAAAAATGACCCTTCTTACACACTAAGTTCACCAAGTCATTCCCTGCATTTCTCCTTTTCACTGTCTTTCATGCACTGAGAGGTCCAGCTTATCATGTTCTGGTGCTTATCATCAACTGATTGTGCTCTTGATTTCTACCACTGCAAGACATGTAGAATCATCTAAACTGAACACAGAAACAAACTCCCTCTGTCAGCCCATCTTCACGTTCCAGATCACTTTCAAGATGTCCATGGGGCTATTGGAATGATGAGCTCTCCACTGCTGGCTGCAGGCTCTGGAGATTCTTTCTCCACATTCAGCCAGGCTTGTATTCCCCAACAATTCCTGGTAGCTCATCATGTTTTCTTTGGCTAGAAGAGGAACAATGAAAACCTTACCAATGGCACAACTCCCCAGTGCACAAGGAAAAGAAAGAACAAGTTGTCAAGTTCTTCAAATATTTGTCCTGCTTTGCTGCAAGAGTTGTGCTGCATTCACAGTGTGGGAAGCCAAGAGAAGCTGCAGCTGGGGGCACATCTTGTGACAGGAGCTGTGCCTTGTTCTCCAGGACAGGTTGTTGGAAAGGACAGGACTGGGGAGGAGATTCTGGGAAAATTGAAACAACTTTTTTAAGAAATGAAAATAAAATCCAAAGAAACAACCAATATGTTTTTTTCTATTTTTCTCTATTGATTTTTATGTTTCCCTTTTCCATCTTGCACTGTTTCTCCATCCCATTCATTCCAAATGGATCTCACCTCTAAGATCTGAGACTCGGCAAGTTTTAGACACTGTAAAATTCCATGAGCTACACCCAGTTTTACTCCCCCTGTTTTACTTGGAAAGCAATGCTGGAGACACAAGTGCAGTGCTTGGCTCAGGTACAAATTCTGCATTCAGGGAATGTGCTCAGACAGTGTCTGACCCTCAGCAGGGACAAGGCACAGCAGCAGCCAAGGGCATTGCTGTGCCCCTGTGCAGGAGTCAAGACTCTGGCTCTTGGCTCACCAGGGCAAAGTTCCCGTGTTTGGCCAGGCTCAGGGGCTGCCCGGGGAGCGCGGGGCTCGGGGCGGGGCCGAGCGGGCAACGGACAAACGGACACGGGGACAAACGGTCCCGGTGCTTCAGTTGCAGCGGCAGCGGCGGCAGCAGTGGCAGCAGCGGCAGCAGCGGCAGCAGAGAAAGCAGCAAAAGCAGCGAATTTATCAATTCCCTGTCTCTCTTCTCCCTCTCCCACTGTCCCGCACCCCATCCCGGTCTCCCTTTTCCTGTGTCTCATTCCCTTCCAGTTTCCCTCACCCCGTGCCCACCCGGGCCATGCCCCCGGTCCGCCCCCGGCCCCAAGCGGGGCTGCCGCGGCCCCGGCTCCGGCCCCGGCCCCGTCCCCGTCCCCGGCCCCGGCCCCGAGCATCCCTCCGCGGTCTCGCCTCCGCCCAGCTCTGGCTGTGCTGGCGCTGGCGCTGCTGGGCGGGCATCATTGCCTGGGGCTGGGGCGGCATCGCTGCCCTTTGGCTCCGCCTGGCCCGGCCCCGGCCCCGGCCCCGGCCCCGGCCCCGGCTCCTCCCGGGGCCCGCGGAGGACACAGGCGGCGCGGCCGCTGCCGCCGCCTCCGCTGCGGCTTCCCCGGCCCGAGCTCCGCCGCTCAGCAGCGCGGCCGCCGGCCCCGAGCCGCCGCTGTCGCGTTCCAAAGAGCGAACGCCTGCGGATGCCCGGCCCGGGGAGGTCGGGGAGCGCTCGGGGGCCGTTCCTGGCCCCGGGCCGAGCACTGACGGCCGCGTCTCTTCCCCAGGGAAGGCGCAGGAGGCCCTGCAGCAGCGGTACCGAGTGGGTTCTCTGCTGGGACGCGGCGGCTTTGGCAGAGTTTTCGCAGCCACTCGGCTCTCGGACGGACTCCCGGTGAGCGGTGGGGCCAGCGGCGGGCGGAGGAGGAGGAGCGGGCGGAGGGGGCGGAGGAGGAGAAGGGGGCGGAGGAGTAGGATGGGGCTGGACACGGCAGGCGCTGAGCTGAATCCGCTGTTCCCTTTGGCTTACAGGTGGCCATCAAAAAGGTGCCACGGAACCGCGTCCGGCACTGGGGCGAGCTGGTGAGTGAGCGGGGCCAGCGGCAGAAGCCGGGGCGTGCCGGGCGGGGATGAGCCGGGACCCGGCAGGGTGGGAGCTGCCAGGACACCTGGAGGGAGAGCGGGCATGGGGCCAGCGGAGGGCACAGAGCATCCCGGGCTGGCTGAGGGCTTCCCGAGCCCTGGCATGGCCTCAGCCCCACTGACGGCACCGTGCTCCTCCCGCAGCCCGACGGCACCAGCGCACCACTGGAGATAGTGCTGCTGGACAAGGTGTCCACAGGCTTCCCCGGTGTGGTGCAGCTGCTGGAGTGGCTTGAGCTCCCCAGCTACATTGTTATGGTGCTGGAGCGCCCGGAGCGGTGTCAGGACCTGCGGCACTTCATTCGGGCACGGAGGTTCCTGTCCGAGGAAGAGGCGCGGGAGCTGTTCCGGCAGGTCCTGGCAGCCGTGCGGCACTGCACCAGCTGCGGGGTCCTGCACCGAGATATAAAACCAGAGAATATCCTGGTAGACCTGGACACCGGTGAGGCAAAACTGATAGACTTCGGCTGTGGCACCTACCTTCAGGAGACAGCCTACACTCAATTTGCAGGTGAGCCCACACAGGGGTAGGCTTCTGGTCCCAGCATCTCCTGGCCCAACCAGGGTGTTGCAGCAGGGATTCTCCCAGGACTGGGGCTGGGGCAGGCAGCCTGACAAAATCCTCCATGGGTAGGGGTGGCAGAGAGGGGGAGGCAGAACCTGTGCACCAGCTGGTTTCGTGTGCAGTTGAGAATGGGCTTGGACTGCTGTGCTTCCCTGGTTTGCTTTGGTTCAAAATATGTTTTGGGCAATGCCAGCAGGGAGGATGTGGGTATGGTTTTTCCCCAGCACTGAGTGGGTATTTCCCTTTGTGTGTCATGGTCGGGCCTTGCCAGGGTTTCTGCTGCCCTCTTCCAGCACCAGTGACTTCGTTTCCAGCCATGGATTTGTACCCAAGTCCCAGGTGCTGGCGAGAGGGCAGCAGGTCACCCCATGGGCCACTGGGGAAGCCCCCACATGCCCAGGGATGCTGGGGTCAGGCTCTGGGAGCAGCAGCATCCCCTGATGAGCTCCATCCATATTCCATAGGAACACCATCATACAGCCCCCCGGAATGGAACGACTTTGGGTGGTACCATGGCGAGGCAGCGACCGTCTGGACCCTGGGCATCCTGCTGCACGAGATGGTCTGCGGGGAGCACCCTTTCAGGAGGGGCAGGAACATCAGATGGGGCCAGCTCCTGCTGCCACAACGGCTCTCCCAAGGTGAATCCTCATCTCTGGGCACAGGGGGAACACCAGTGTTGGGAGACAGCAGCGGGCTCGTGAGCATCCCGCTCTGGCAGCTGCTGAGGAGGTGGCACATGTCCTGCTCTCCTGCTCTCCTCCAAAACAAAAAAATTAATGGGAAAGTTTAGGCCCAGCTCTGAGCACATCCAGCGTGGCCTGGGCACGGGAATAGTGGGACAAAGCAGACAGGAGCCTTCTCCAGCTGACCAGTGGTTTGTGGTTTCTCTCCCCAGACTGCCGAGCTCTGATCAGGTGGTGTTTATCCCTGAACTCCTTGGACAGGCCTTCATTAGAAGACCTGTTCCATGATCCCTGGATGCAGGATATTCATCAGCCCTAGAAGAAGGGAGAGAGCCACAGGCACAGTGATGCAGGGACCTGGTAAGTTACAGCTCCACACATGCCCTGGCAATCAGCAGCAAAGAAACCCAGACTTTTTTGTCCTGCCTGTGTCACTGCACTGGGCTCATCAAATGGGAACACACAGCCCTTTGCTGGAGCTGAGCTGCTCTGCCCAGCACTGGTGGGCACCATCTGAGCTGGTTTTGCTTGTCCTGGTTCACTGACAGCCGGGCCCTGGGCAGAACCCTGACAGCCTGGTGTCCCCCCAGGGAAGAAGGAGCCCCTGGAGAAACTGGACCAGGTGGGGCTGCTGCTGCTGCTGGAGACATGGAGGAAAACAGCAAGGATGACATCCTCTTCCTCCACCTGGCCAGCGGCAGCTGGCGATGATGGACTTTGATTCTGGCACCTTCTTCAAAGCCAGGCCCCACAGTGAATTTTCAGGTAAGTCCAGACCCAGGGGGATGCTCCCAGATTTGTGCATTGGCTGGGAACCAAAGGTTTCCCCTTCACTGGGGCAGATGCAACTGATTCCTCAGTGGCTGCCCAGCTGGTTTTTGGCAGGGCTGGGGACATGGGCTGGGGTGGTTACGAAATGGGAGTGGGATCCTGGCCCTGCCAACAGCCCCCACCACCCACCGTGCCCCGGGCTGGGGCTGGGGCAGCCAGCCCGACACAAACAAACCCCCATGGCAGGAGCACAGGTGGGACTCCAGAACCTGAGCACGGCTGCTTTGCTGGGCAGGCAAGGAAGGGCTTGGGCTGCTCCACTCCCCTGCTTTGCTTTGGGATCACCGTGATTTTGGGGGACAGTGCAGGGGGAAGGGAGCAAGCATGGGCTTCCCTCACCCATGGGTGGGTTTTTCCCCAGAATGTAGGGGTTGGGCCTTGCTCAAGCTTCTGACAGAGATAAGATTTTTTACCATTTTTCTTGTTTCCCCTTTTTGTCTGTAATCTATTTTCATTAATTTGTTGTTTGTTTTCCTAAAGGAAGTGTTCTAGGTGGGGTCCAGTCTGGATCGGGAAGTGCTTGGGACCAGCTGTGGCGTGGATGGGCCGTGCCCTTGGAGAAGACTGAGGACATCGTTTGGGACCAGCTTTTCTTCTGGCAGCGGATGGTGTGAGGTGGGTCCTCATCTCCCTGGCATGGGTGGGACAAGAGCTTTTGGGAGATGGCAGCGGGCACAGGAGCATCCCGCTCTGGGCAGCTGCTGAGGGGCTGGATCTGCCGTGGCTGGCTGCAGGCTGGGCACATGTCCTGCCCTCCTGCTCTGCTCCCAAAGGCAGCAGTGATGGGCAGCTTTGGGCCCAGCTCTGAGCACGGCCAGCATGGCCTGGGCACCGCGGCTGGCTGGGACAAGGGGACAGGAGCCTTCAGCTGACGGGCGGTTTCTGCTTTCTCTCCTTGCAGCCGGGCTCTGCGGATGCTGAGGCTGCTCTGGGCTCTGCCAGGGCTCTGCTGGGCTCAGCACCGCGCCGGGATCAGCCAAAGAAGAAACGGTGTGACCTGCAGCAGAGACTGGAGCATTTTGGCAATGCAGCTCAAGTCTGCAGAGTGTCCACCTCCAAGGGAAAAAATGACACCCCCCCAAAAATTAAACTTGTTCTATAACTTCTGAAATGAAATCCATCTGGGATGACCCCAAATGCCATTTTTCATCTTGCTCAAGCTGTAGCTCAGCCCTTCTCTGAACAGTTGTCTCCTCCACCTGCCTTTTACTTCACAACTGCTCCCTCCTTTCCCCCAGTGAGTTCCCAGCCCATCACAGTCTCCATCACACTGCAGCCTTCCTTGATGCCCCTCTCCATGAGGAAGGCCAAGCCCCAGTCTCAGGGACTCATCCTGTCAGTGGCTGAAGAGCAGCAATGTCTGTCTGTGCCAGGGGCTCTTGGATGTCTCTGTATCCATGGACAGAAGGGTCTGTCTGTGCCAGGGGCTCTTGGATGTCTCTGTATCCATGGACAGAAGGGTCTGTCTGTGCCAGGGGCTCTTGGATGTCTCTGTATCCATAGACACAAGGACTGTCCTTGCAAAGGTTTCCATAATATCTTGGTACCCATGAGTATGGAATGAACACAAAGGGTGAAAGTGTCAGTCACGTTGTTTGCACACTCCTTCCTTTCCATACAAGACACATCCATGCACATCCCTACGTACAGATATATTAAAAGGATAGGGATGGGTAGAGATTTCCCACAGAGCTCTAACTTTGGCGTAACCCTGGGCAAGCTCTGATCTCTGCCCAGGTGAGCAGGGACAGGAGCCGAGGGAACGGCTGGAGCTGGGCCAGGACAGGGCTGGGCTGGAGATCAGCAAAAGCTTCTTCCCCCACAGGGGGCTGGGGCACTGCCCAGGCTCCCCAGGGAATGGGCACGGCCCCGAGGCTGCCGCAGCTCCAGGAGCCTTTGGCCAGCGCTGCCAGGGATGCACAGGCTGCGATTGTTGGGGTGTCTGTGCAGGGCCGGGGGCTGGACTCCATGATCCCAATGGGTCCCAGATCCCAGCTCAGCCCCTTGTGCAACTCTCACCCTTTGGCTCAGCCTTTGTGTCCCCTGGAGGCGCTGGCAGAGCTGATGGGGTGGGGCAGGAGCGGGGCAGCCCCAGCGTTCCCCTGGCAGTGACACCACAGCCGGGGCAGCCCCAGCGTTCCCCTGGCAGTGACACCACAGCCGGGGCAGCCCCAGCGTTCCCCTGGCAGTGACACCACAGCCGGGGCAGCCCCAGCGTTCCCTCCCTGGAGATGCTCCAAGGGAAGTGTCCAGAGCCGCGTCCAGTCAGCGGAACTGAGCGGCCACTGAGCACCCCCGGCCTGGGCTGCTGTGGATTCCTCTGCAGACAGCTCGGGGAAGGTCCCCTTGGCCACCCCCACAGTGCCACAGACAAGTGTCACACACAGTTACAGACCTCAGCCCAGAGCTGACAGGGGGTGATAATTATAAAAAAAAATAAAAATAAAAGCCACCACGAAAAAGAGAACTCCTACCTAGCAGAGCTGTTCCACCCTTCAGTTTTCTCACCTGCCTGCACACAAGACCTGGGGCTGCAAAAAATGAGGCTTTATTGGCACATTTGCAGAAAAATCAGGTTTAGGACAGGCCATCAGCAGAACTGTTTTCAGCTGGGTGAAAAAGGCCCCTTTGGCAGCTGTAGGGCCATTGAAAATGCAGACCCTCAGGCCATGGGGGAGAAAAGGGCTCTGAATTCCCCTCCCCTGACACACAAACCCTGCTCCCAGGCTGCTCCCCACACAGGATTCTACTGGAGGACTGTGGAAAGCTGAGAGTTGGCTCTGGCTTCTTCATGCTCCGTGTCCTAAAGCTGCCTGGGAGAAGAAATTTAGGGTCAACTCCACTGGCACAATCCCTCCTGGCCCAGGGCACAGCCCCAGGAAGGTCTTTGCTCCTCCCTCGGCCCTCCCTGAGGAGGCTGGCAGGGCTTGCAGGTTTATGGCATTTGTCCTTGCTGCCCCTCACATCCCACTGCCCCACAAAGAGCCCCGAGCCACCCGTGAGGGACAGGCCCTGCTGTGCCAGGCCTGGGCTCAGGGCTTGGCCTTTCTGCTTCCTCCAACCCAGCCAGGGCTGGCTCAGCATTGCAGTTCCCTGTGCTGTGCCCCAAGCTCGCTCGGGCCCTGCTGGAAAGGGACCTGAGGTACCTCGATCCCCTCGGGCAGTGCATGGGAGAAAACAACAAACTTCTCAGGAGGATGGGAAACAAACTTTTACTTGCAAACTTTAGAGAATGAGGCACTTAAGAAATCTTAAAGAAAGATGGAATTACAGTGAATCACTTCACAAAACACTGACTGAACAAACACTAACCCATCAAAATTGTCCAGATTTGGAGAAGAGGAAGTCAGGAGAAGAGAGAGAGGGACAGAGATCCACAGTCAGCCTTGGATCCAGCACCATCTCAGCTGCTGTGAGCTCCAGGGCCATGGCACATGTCAGTGTCACACCCATGTCACAGCCTCACCTGCTCTGCTCCCTCTCCCAGCTGGGGTTTTTGGGGTGCCAGGGGCTTGGCAGCCACTTTGGGGCTGGAGCAGAGGCTGCAGTGGCTGGGCTGGGGCAGTGACCGCCCCACCTAGGCAGAACTTGCTCTGCCCCCAAAGACACCCTGGAGATGTCTGGGGCTGTTCATCATTTCTCTGCTCTCCAGCACCGAGGCAACGCACTCTGGCTACAGCTCTGAGCTCGTGCCCATGGCAACCATCCCTGGCAATGGAGCTCCATGGAGCTGCTCTCAGGAACACCCCAAGAGCTGGGGAGTGCCCCAAAACCTCCTGAGAAATGTGAGATACCTTAAAATCTCGTTGGGAACATGGAATATCCAAAACTCACTAACGGGTTTCCCCTCCCTTCACCATCCCCAAACTTTGTCTATCTCATTCCAGACCCCACCCCACCTCCCCAATCCAAACCTCAACCCATCCCATTCCTGCTGGACATCAAGACCCCATTCTCAAGCCCTATTTCCCCCATTTCACACCTCCCAAACTCCATCCCACCCATCCTGCCCCACCCAATGCCCATCTCACCCCTCCTGATTTGCATCCCACTTCACCCAATCCCCTTCCAACCCCATTCCACCTGATGCCTTCAGAAGGCTGACCTAGAACAGAGGCTGGACAGAGTTAAGAATAAAGTTTATTAAAAGGCCTTAAAGGATACGCCTTGGGCAGTGCAAGAACCTGGCCAGGGCTACACCCAAGATGGACCAGAAATGGTCACAAAAATGGACAACTCATCATGAGGTCTCACATTTTTAGAAGTTTAGGTCCATCTGCATATTGAGGTTCATTGTTCAATTACAGCTTCAGAGGATGAAGTCCCGTCCTTGTTTTCTCTCTTCAGTCCACCCTTGTTTATGCTTTTGGGCCTGAAACTTGTAACAGCTGCCCTTAGTATCAAGGTAGAAATTGTCTACCTACTCTGTGAAGAGAGCTCACTAACACTTAACAGGAAGTTCAAAAATACAAACCTAGACAGTGTAAAATATGAAAGATATGAAAGCTAAAACTTGAGGCATCACACCCTGAGGGACTGTGGAATCCAATAGTTTTGAGTGGGACTGTGCAGTTTTCAGTGGCATTGAGTGGTTTTGAGGTGACAGATCAAACTCTCATTGCTTTGAGTGCCAAAAAATGGAGAAAACTACACCAAATACACCCACAACCCCTAAGTATTTCCCTGAATACCAGATTACCTTGAAGCACTAGTAAAATGTGAGGCTCTAGATGCCTTTGATGAATTTGTAGACTTTTACCCCAATTTTGTCTGTTTTAAAGGGATGAAGATGAATCAAAAGATCATCGGAACAAAAGAAAATGACCACTAGCCCAGTGTCTTCAAAACGCAGATCACTGGGAACGTGGGTCAACAGGGCTCTGCCCAACGTGGGTCCTCTGATGGGGGATGGAGCTGGAGCAGAACATGAAGCTCTTCCTGCACTTGGGGCACTCGCAGGGCTTCCCTTACCGGTGCCTCCGCTGGTGTTGGGTCAAGTTAGATCTCTGGGTGAAGCTCTTCCCGCACTGGGGACACTCGTAGGGCCTCTCCCCAGTGTGGATGCGCCGGTGTTTGATGAGGTTGGAGTTGTCCTTGAAGCCCTTCCTGCAGTCAGGGCAGCGGAAGGGCCTCTCATCCGTGTGAATCCACTGGTGCGTGAGGAGATGGAAGCTGGTCTGAAACCTCTTCCCACACTCAGGACACTCGTAGGGCCTCTCCCCAGTGTGGATCATCTGGTGGATGGTCAGCTGGGACCTCTGGCTGAAGCTCTTCCCACATTCCTCACACTCGTAGGGCCTCTCCCCAGTGTGGATGCGCCGGTGGGTGACAAGGGTGGAGTTGTACTTGAAGCCCTCCCCACAGTCAGAGCAGCGGAAGGGCCTCTCATCCGTGTGAATCCGCTGGTGCACGAGCAGATGTGAGCTCCTCTGAAACCTCTTCCCACACTCAGGACACTCGTAGGGCCTCTCCCCAGTGTGGATGCGCTGGTGGACAATGAGTTGGGAGTTGCAGCTGACGCCCTTCCCACATTCCCCACACTCGTAGGGCCATTCCCCAGTGTGGATCATCTGGTGCTGGATCAGGGTTTTCCTCTGGCCAAAGCTCTTCCCACACTCCAAGCACTTGTAGGGCTTCTCCCCATCCTGAAGCTGCTCATGGATCACCAGCTCAGAGCCCTGGCTGGATCTCTGGCCTCTTTCCCGGCACAGGGTGGGTCTTTCCTCCTCAGAGCACCCTGGGATGGGTTTGGAGCCCCTCCTCCTGTAAGATCTCTGAATCTTTTCCTCCCCGTTGCATTCCTGCACTGTGGAGCTGCTCAAAACAGCCTCTTCCACGAGGTTCTGCTGTGGGGATTTGTCCTCCCTGGTCTCCATCCTCAGCTCCTTGTCTGGGGGAGGAAGGACAAGGAGAGGATGGGATTTGCCTCCGTGCCAGAGGGAAGGGGAAGGAGATCCCCCCAGTGCGTCCCCAGCAGGACGGCATCAGCAGCGGGGTTGTCCTGCAGCCGGGGGCCAGGCTGGGCTGGGAGATGGAGCAGGAGAGAGGGGGAAAGGGGCACTGACTTCCTCCTCACCTGCCTGGGTGTCCTGGGGCATCTTCCTCCTCCTCGCAGTCTCCTTCTCCATCCAGCCAAGGTTAGGAAATGGGAAATCCTAGTTTGGGGAAAAACACAGTTCATGGGCAGATTGGGTTAGGGGGCTCCCCCTGTGCAAGTTCATCTCTAGAAGTCACCAGGCATCTGGAGTGTATAAAAACTGCCCAAACACCAAGATTCAGCCCTGAAAATGTCTCCCAGGAGCTCCCCATTTCTGGTCTCTCCCCTTTGGTGTTCAGCGGTTCCCCCCTGTCCCAGCTGCTGGGGGTCACGCTTGTACTGGGGGTTCCCCTGTCTGCTCAGTCCCTGTCCTCCCCAGGCTGCTGGGAGTGCCAGGAATCTGAAAAGTTCCCTGTTTCCATCTCCCCACTTAGGGATTGTGGGACCCCCCAATGTGCCCCCAAGGGGCATTTTCTGCTCAGCTTTGGAGTTCTTCATTCTCCAAACATCCCCTCCAAAAAACCACCCCAGGAGCCCCCCAGGATATCTGGGCCAAGCTCTCCCTCCCTGGGCACCTACAGGATGGGGAGGGGGTGATGATCCCATGGTTGGGGGGCTGTGAATTTGGGTAATGCTCAACCTCGTGGTTCCTTCTCCTTTCCCTGATCTTCATTTGTCCCTCCTCTTCCTCCTGCTCCTCCTCCCTAACTCCACCTTCTTCTCCTACTTCCATCCCTTCTCTCTCTCCTTCTTCATCCCTCCTCTTCCATCCCTCCTCCTCCTCCCCCAGGAGCAGTGACACCCTTGGTGCCCCGTTCCCAAACCCCTCACAGCCCACGGCAGGAGCGGGGATGGAGCCGGGACAGGTCGGGATGGGCAGCGCGGGGCTCTCCGCTGCTCCCACCCGCTGGGGACGGGGGGAACCCGGCCCGGGGAAAAGGAGAGGGAAACTGGGAAAATTGGGGGCTGCAGATCCAACCTGGGGCTGGCTGGGGACCCTGGCTGGGGACTGCCAGCCCTTGGGGCTCCTCTGGGGAGATGCGGGAGGGGGGAACACAGAGAGGGCTGGGGGATCCCAGGAGTGGCAGCACTGGCAGGGACTGGTTTGTACTGGGGTAACTGGAACCTTACTGGGGTAACTGGGAATGATTGGGAATGAGCACAAGCATGCTCTGGGCAGCTGGGATATACTGGGAATGACTGTGACCACACTGGGAACAGCTGGAACCACAGTGGGAGAAACTGGGAGTGAGTGGGACCATGCTGAGATGGACTGGGACTATTCCAGGGACAACTGGGATCATACTGGTAGGAACTGGGAAGAATTACAATTATTCTGGGATCATACTCTACTGGGATCATACTGGGATCACAGTGGGAGCAGCTGGGTCCCTGCTGGCTGAAACTGGGATCCCACTGAGGGTGACTGGAATCATACTGGGATTGACTGGGAGTGGCTGTGAGCAACTGGAATCATGCTGAAAGCAACTGGGAAGAGCTGGGAATGACTGGGAGTGTGCTGGGGCTGACTGGGATATACTGGGAGAGACAGGGAGTCCCAGGGATCACACTGGAGGCTACTGGGGTCATACTGGCACTGACAGGGAGCAACTGGGGGCCACTGGCCTCATACTGGGAGTGACTGGGATTAGACTGGGAGTGTGAAGGAAACTGGAAAATTGGGGAAAAAATGGAAAAAAGCGCAGGATAAATTCAAGGAAAATGGAAGGGAAAATTCAGGGGAAAACCAGAAAAATATCAGGGTGAAATCCAAAAAAATCAGGGAAAAATCAGGAAAAAATTGGGAAAAATTTGGGAAAAACAGGGGAAAATCTGACAAAAAATTGGGGAAAACCAGGAAAAATTTTGGGGAAAAAAAAGAGAGAACTCAAGGAAAAAAATGTGAAAAAATTGGGGAAAAATCAGGAAAAGACAGTGGAAAAAATCTGGGAAAAATCAGGAAAAGTCAGAAAAAATGGGGAGAAAATCAGGAAAAAATAGGAAAAGAAGGAAAAATCATGAAAAACCAGGGAAAATTGGAAAGAATATTTGCGAAATCAGGAAAAAAACTGGGAAAGAACTTGGAAAAATTGGGGAAATCCAGAAAAGAAAGAGGAATAAAAACTGGAAACTAATAGGAAAAAAACCAGGAAAAATCATGTAAAAACTAGGGAAATTTGAGAAGAAATTGGGAAAAAGCTAGAAAAAATTTGGGAAAGGAAGAGAGAAGAATCAGGAAAAACTAGGAAATACATGAAAAAAATTGTGAAAAATTGTGAGAAATCAGGGAAAATATCAGGAAAAGAAAGCCAAAAAGACCCTGGGAAAAATCAGGAAAAAATTGGGAAAAAAATTTGAAAAATGAAGGGAAAACCAGAAATATTTGATAAAAAATTGCAAAAAAATCAGGAAAATAATTGGGAAAAAATCAGAAAAAAAATATGGAAAAAAAGGAAAAATCAGGGGAAAACCAGGGAAAAAACAGGAAAAGGATAAAAAAATCTGGAAAAATCTGAAAAAAATAAGGAAAAAAATCAGGAAAAAATGGGGAAAACCAGAAAGATTAGGGAAAGGAAAAGGGAAAAATCAGGGGAAAAAATGGGATAAAAACAGGAAAAAACACAAAAATCAAGGAAAAGTTTGAGAAAAAAAAATGAAAAAAAATTGAAAAAAAACCCCACAAAAATAAAAAAAATAATGAAAAAAATCGGGAAAAATCAAGAAAAAATCGGGACTATCAGGAAAAAGATTGAGAAAAAATTGGATAAAATTGAGAAAAGAGAGGGAAGAAACCTGGAAAAAATCAGGAAAAATCAGTAAAAATTTAGGAAATACACGAAAAAATCAGGGACAAATTGTGAAAAAAAATGGGGAATAACCAGGAAGAAATGGTGAAAAAAAGAGGGAAAAATACGGAAAAAGTGGGGGAAAATCATGAAAAAAATTTAGGAAAAAAATTGGGAAAAAACAAGGAAAAATCAGGAAAAGAAAGAGGATGAAGACCGGGAAAATTTGAGAAAAAACAAGGAAAAAAGTCAAGGAAAAAATGAGTAAAAGAAAGTGTGGAAAAAAATTTTGGAAAAATGGGGAAAAAATTGGGAAAACGCCAGGAACTATCTAGGAAAAAAAAAGGAAAAAATCAGGAAAAATTAGGAAAAAAAGGGGAAATATTGGGACAAATCAGAGAGAAAAATCAGGAAAAAAAATTTGAAAAATATGTGAAAAAAATTGTGAAAAATGAGGAAAAATAATCAGGAAAAGAAAAATAGAATAAAACCTGGAAGAAATCAGGGAAAAAAATCAGCAAAAAAAAAAAGAAAAACATTGGGGAAAAATCAGGAAAAAAATGGGAAAAACAGGGGAAAAAATTGGGAAAAAAATGGGGAAAACCAGGAAAATTACGGAAACATTTGAGAAAAAGTTGGGAAAAAACCAGAAAATTTTGGGAAAAGAAGAGGGGAAAAACCAGGAAAAACAAAAACATCAGGAAAAAAATGGGAAAAAACTGGGAAAAATTCAGGGAAAAATGAGGAAAAAATCAGGAAAAAAATAAGAAAAAAAAATAGAGAGAAAAATTGGGGAAAATAATGCAAAAAATCAGGAAAATAACAGGATGAAATCCCCTTATCTCATTTTTAAATGGAATTTTAGGAATTGCCTACCTGGGAGGTCGTAGAAGAATTTCCAGACCTGGGAATCCGGGGAGTGGGGAAAGGTGGAATTGCAGATGAGCTGCTCCAGATATTTGGGAAGGTAGATGGTCTGGTCCACTTCCAGAATGTTTGGAGGAATCCCACGCCTCCTTCTGGCTGGAAATCATGGAAAAATCATGGAAAAATCATTGGAAAGCTGTGATTCAAATTCATGGAGTTTTTTCCCAAAAGCACCCTTTTTTCCTGCCAATATTTATATTTTTCCCCCCCAAAATATTAATTTTTGGGATACTTAAATGGGGAAGATTAGGGGGAAATAGGGAAAAGTAGAATGGAAATGGAGGAAAAATGGCAAAAAGTTGGGGAAAACTAGAAAAAAATGCAGGAAAAGAGAGAAAAATGGGAGAAAAATGGGGGGAAATGGAGTGAAAATGATTAAAAAAAATAGGGGAAAAAGTGGGATAAAAATAGGGAAAAATGGGATGGAAATGGAGAAAAAATTGGGGAAAATGGGAGAGAAAAAATGGACGAAAATAAAGATAAAAAGATGGAAAAATGAGATAAAACCAGGATAAAAATGGGGGAAAAAATGGGGGAAACTGGGAGAAAAATGGGGGGAAAATGGGAATAAAAGTGGTAAAAATTAAGAGAAAGTGGGAGAAAAATGGAAGAAAATGTGGAAAATAGGGGAGATCATGGGGAAAAAAATGAGGAAAAATGGAGCAAAAAGAGGGTAGAATGGGGAATGCATAAAAATAGATTAATAATGGGAAAGAAATTGGGAAAATATAGGAAAATGGAAGAAATTTGAGTAAAAATGGAAGAAAAATAAGAAAAAATTCAGAAAAATTGGGGAAAATGGAGGAAAAATGAGATAAGAAAGGGGGAAATGCTGGAAAAAAATGAGAAAAATGGGGAAAAATGGGGAAAATTTATATGAAAATAAGATAAAAATAAGGAAAATAGAGCAAAAATAAGGAATAAATTTGGATAAAAATAAGGAAAATTTGGGATAAACTGGATAAAAATGAGGGAAAATGGGATAAAATTGGGGGAAAATAGAGTAAAAATGAGGGAAAAAATGGAGATAACATTTGGGGAAAATGGAGACAAATTGTACTCTAATAGGGAATGACTGGAAGTGATTTGGCTCATCCTGGTGCCGAGGAAACTGAAACCACATGCGGGGAGCAACTGCGCTCATGCTGGGAGCAGCCACTGCCGGCACCGGGAGCCCCGAACCCCTTTCCCGGCCGTGCCGGACCCGCATCCCCCCGGCCCCTTTGCCGGGGCTCTGCCGCCACCGGGACCCCCCAAAAACACCTCCCGGGGACCCCCGGGGTCCCCCCGAGGGGCATCTGCGGCTCGGCTCTGGAGCCCTGCCATCCCCAAACATCCCCCCAAAAACCCCAAACCCAGGGACCCCCGGGGTATTTGGGGCGAGCTCCCCCTCCCCGGGCACCTGCGGGATGGGGGGCGATGGTCCCGAAGGAGCTGCAGATCCAGAGAGCGGGGAGCGCACGTGGAGCCTCCTCTGCCTGCTCCAGCTCTTCCTCCTCCTGCTCCTCCTCTTCCTCCTCCTCTGCCCCTCCTCTTCCTCCTCCTCTGTCCCTCCTCTGTCCCTGGGCGTGGTTCGGAGCCCTCGGGTGAGCGGGGCCGGGCCGGGACACGATGGGAAAGGGCTGGGTCCCCCCCAAACCCAGCTGGGGGCAGCGGAGGTTTGGGGGAACAATGGGAACGGGGCGGGACAGGGGAACAGGGGGAGGTGGGAGCACTGAGGGTCCCCCAGTTCACCCCAGGACCCCCAAGCCCCGTCCCAGCCCCCCAGTTCCGCCCGCAGCCCCGGCTGAGGGGGGCTCAGCCCAGGAGCCGCCGTCGTTCGGGGCTCCCCCGAGTGCAGGAACGGGAGAGTTCCCGGCTCGGGGAGGCCCCAGCAGAGGAGGGGATCTTGTCCCTCTTCCAGGGCCTTTCAGGATCTTCAGGCCCCTCTGAAGAGGAGTTTTTCTCTTTTTCAGGTTTTTTGGGGAGATCCCACCACTACAGGGGTGTTTTTTCCTCCCCATTTTAGGGTGTTTGTGAGGCCGCAGCCCCACAAACCCCTTTTGAGGGGGGATCATGATGGCTTTAAGTGACATTTTTAGGGGTGTCCCGACCCCAAGCCCCTGTAGGGGATGTTTTGTCCCCCCAGGGTGGATTTTTGGGGTTCTCTCTACCACAGCCGCTTTAAGGGCCCCCGCTATTGTCAGGTCCCACTGTAACTCCTCTTAAAAGGGCAACACCACTCCCTTTGGTTCCGGCAGTGGAGCCCCGGGAGGGGTTGGGGGTCCCGGGAGGGGTTGGGGGTACCTGGGTGATGCCGATGGTGTCCATGGGGATCCCGTGCTGAGTATAAACCTTGGTGAGGGGTTCCTGGGGGATTTTGTAAGTTCTGGGTGTTTTTGGGGCCATGGTGGTTTTTGGGAGTTCTCAAGGGGTTTTACAGGAGTCCCGAGGAGGGAATTTGGGCGATCCCAGGGGTGGAATTGAATCCCAGGGGGATCTCAAGGCTGTTTTGGGGAACCTGCTGGTGATGCAGGTAGGGACCCCATGCCAGGTATGAACCTTCTCAATATCTGTATGGGGTTTTGCGATCTTGGGGAGTTTTTGGAGCATCCAGGGATGTGTTTGGGATCAGGGGAGGTTGGGGTGCCCCGGGGGGTTTGAGGGTTCTCGGCAGGTTTGGGGGTACCTGGGCAATGCGGGTGGCAGTGCTGGGGACCCCGTGCCGGGTTTGAACCTTCTCACTGTGCACGGGCAGCGTCAGCGTGTTCAGGGAGATCCTGGGGGGCCCAGGGGGGTCACCCCAAATCCCAGGGACCCCAAATGCTGAGGGACCTCCCGAACTGCCCTCACCACTGGATCTGCTGCAGGCAGGGGGGCACCAGCACTCAGCCCCCACCCTCCACCATCACAGGGGGGCTGTGGAAGAAATCTGGGGGTGCACGGACAGGTCGGGTGGGACCCCCAAAGTCCTGGGGGAGGGGACACAGGGGGACTCCCAGGAATTCCCGTTGTGGGGGGATGAGGGGGGACCCAGGCAGACTTTGGGGGGCTGGTTGTGTCATGAAGGGACCCCCAGGAGTCTTGTGGGGGATGGGGCGGGCAAAGAACAGGGCGACCCCCAGGATGGGTTTGGGGGGGAACCGGACTGGAACTCCCATGGCTGCGGGATGGAAAGATCTGCCCATGGAATTCCATGGGAATGGCATGGCAGTGAGATCGATCTACAGAATTCCCATGGGAATGGGACAGCAGTAGAATTCATCCTTGGAGGTCTCACGGGAATGGGATGTCTGAGATCCATCCATGGAATTTCCATAGATTTCTCACCCATGGATTTGCCCTCCCAAATCCTACATTCCTGTTCCCATATTCCCTGAGAATTCTGCCCTCCCCACCTTTACACTCCAGCGCCTCCCGCCCATATCTGACATATTTCCGGAGACATTCCCTGCAGCTGTGTGCCAGGGAATTTGTTAATCCCTCAGCCTGGATCTCAGGGATCCCCATGGCGGTGCCACAGTTGCCATCGCAGCCCCACAGATCCCCCAGCCCCGGCTCCCCCCGCTCAGCCCCGCTCTGGCTGTGCCGCTGCTGCAGCATCTGCAGCTCCCCGCTGGCCCCGTGCCGGTGCCGCTCCTTGTGCCGGCTCTGGCTATCCCAATATCCCAGCCCTGGCTATCCCAATATCCCAGCCCTGGCTATCCCAATATCCCAGCCCTGGCTATCCCAATATCCCAGCCCTGGCTATCCCAATATCCCAGCCCTGGCTATCCCAATATCCCAGCTCTGGCTATCCCAAGATCCCAGCTCTGGCTATCCCAAGATCCCAGCTCTGGCTATCCCAAGATCCCGGCTCGGTTCCGGCCGGCATCCCCGGCGGCTGCGGCTCCGCCCGGCCCCGCTCGCTGCGGCGGCGCTGGAAGGGGATCCCAGCCAGGGACCCCATGGACATGGACTGCGGGAAGCCCGGGCCGGGCTCCAACAGCGCCGCGTGCAGGGAACGCAGGGAGAGGAGAACTGGGGGGACATTTGGAGATTTGGGATCGGGGGGGTCACGGCTGAAGGAAAGGGGGAACGGGGAGAGCCGGGAAGGGCATTTGGGGATGCCAGGACTGACAAGAGGGGAGGCTAGGGCTGGCTAGATGTGGCATGGCTGGAGTTCAGGGCGTTCCTGTGTCCAGGAAAGGGAGCTCCAAGGGTCCCCGGTGTCCTCATTGCCAGGACAGGGCAGGGAAAGCCGGGATGGCTGGGAATAGGGGTCCCGGGTGTCCTCAGTGCTGAGGAAAGGAGGGGCTGGCTGCTGAGAGAGGCAGGAATAAGGGTCCAGGGGGTAAATGGGTCAAGGAGAAGGGGGCTCTGGGGGCTGCGGGAGGCGGGATGGCCGGGAAAGGGGTGCAGGCGTTCCTGGTGCCGGATAAGGGGGTGCAGGGTGGGACCCACGGCCGGGAATGGGGGTTCGGTGGGATGGCGGCGCCCAGGAATGGGGGTTTAGGGGCCCCTCGGCGCTCCGGAATGGGCGATCAAAGAGTCCCGGTGCCGGGGGTCCCCCTCACCTCTCGCCGCCCCCCAGGAGCGCCCCCGGCCCCAGCGCTGGAGCCATCGCGCTGCTCCGCTGCGGCCCCGCCCACAGCCCCGGCCCCGCCCCCAGAGCCGCCTCCGGCCCCGCCATTGGTGCCGCTCTTTGCTGCCCGCCAATGTCATCCATGGCGCTATGATGTCATACAGCCATGTCATGATGTCACAGCCTTCTCTGTGATGTCACACAGTCCCCTCTATGATGCCATAGCTGCACAGTGACGTCACACAACAAACTCTGTGATGTCACAGCCCCATCTGTGACCTCACACAACCCACTCGGAGCTGTCACACAGCCCCTTTCTGACATCACAGCTGCTCTGGGGCTCCAGGACACAGCCACAGAGGTGCTGCTGTGACACAGCCCCCTCTGGGACATCCCACAGCCCCTGCCAGTGCTGAGCCCCTGGGAGCTCTGTCTGGGCCCGCTCGTGTCCCTGAGCTGCCCTGGCAGGGCCCCAGCCCTGCTGGGCTGTGCTCAGGAGCTGCTCCTGGCCAGAGCTGTCTCCCTGCTGTGGTCTGTTTCCATGGCAACCATCACCAGCCCTCTGTTGCTATGCTGTTTCCCTGACAACCATCACAGCCCCTGTTGCTATGGTCAGTCCCTTGGCAGCTCCATGGAGACCCCATGCCAGAGGTGGTTGCCATGGACACCAGCTCAGGGCTGGAGCCAGAGCCCGTTGCCATGGCAACCATTTGCAGTCCCATCCCCAGGCTCATGGGATCACAGAGCCACAGAATTGGCTGAGTTGGGAGGGACCCATGGGGATCCTCCAGTCCAACTGCTGGCCCTGCACAGGACACCCCAACAATCCCAGCCTGGGCCTGGCAGCGCTGGCCAAACGCTGCTGGAGCTCAGCCAGCCCTGGAGCTGGGAGCCTTCCCTGGGGAGCCTGTTCAGTGCCCCAGCAGCCTCGCAGGAAAAACCTTTTCCTCACATCCAGCCTAAACCTGCCCGCCTCAGCTCCAGCCGCTCCCTCCACTCCTGTCCCTGGGCACCAGAGGGAAGAGGTTCCCTCAGCCCCCAGCCAGGGACCCGCTCCCAAGGCTGCTGCCATGGCAACCAGGCCTGGCACCAGCTGGGATGCTCGGTTTCCATGGGCTGGGCTTCAGGAATGGCATTCCCCATTTTCCTGCTCCTGCTAATGCAGCTCTGCCGCTCGCTTCCCTCCCACCTCCCACGGAAAGCAGAAAAGGCAAAGATCCCGGGCTGGGATAAGAACAATTTATTGACAACAGCAATGGGATAAGGAACAAATAGGTACAGAAACAATTTGGATAACAGAAGGGATAAGACAATCTATTTACTGGGAAAACTAAAATGTCATTGACCGGCTCTTCCTGGCCACGTATTTCCTCCTGCCAGGAAAGGACACCCTTCTCCTCTGGTGAGAGACAGGGAGTCCTTTTCCTGCCCCTGGCAGTGACCTGAGGTGGGACTGAATATAATGGGCCATGATCACACTCTCACATTCTTTGATCCCAAATCATGTCATTGCCACAGGCAAGAAAAGGGACAGGTGTCTTCCCATCATGGATCACAGGGAACATGGATCACCAGGTCTCTGCCCTATGTTGGTCCTCCAAGGGGGGATGAGGCTGGAGCTGTGGAGAAAGCTCATCCTGCACTTTGGGGCATTTGCAGAGCTTCCCTTACCGGTGCCTCCGTTGGTGTTTGCTCAAGTGACATCTCTCACTGAAGCTCTTCCCACATTGGGGACACTCGTAGGGCCTCTCCCCAGTGTGGATACGCTGGTGCCTGATGAGGTTGGAGTTTCGCTTGAAGCCCTCCCCACAGTCGGGGCAGCGGAAGGGCCTCTCATCCGTGTGAATCCGCTGCTGCCTGAGGAGAGTGGAGCTGCTGTGAAACCTCTTCCCACACTCAGGACACTCGTAGGGCCTCTCCCCAGTGTGGATGCGCTGGTGGATGATTGTCGCTGCCCGAATCGGCCTCTTTTGCCTCGGCTAGCTGTGGCCGATGTCAGCGGCAGGAGTGGGGAACCAGGCTAGCACTGCGAGGCTCAACCTGGAACCTCCAGAGCTCCTCTGCGCTCTGGCGTTGAGGCTCACAGGGCGACACGGGTTGTGACGAAGGGAGAAAGAGTGCTCAAACTCCTCCGATTTCCCAGGAACAAGTTTATTCCAACAGGTGCGGGGCTGGGATCACAGGGGAGAGGTCTGAGCCGAGACCCTGGGCACCCCCATGCGCCAGGTTTTAAGGACCGTGGGCGGCTCGTATGGTGACCAATGGGACAACAGCCACGGAGGGGTTATGGGTGGGGATTACAATATGCAGGACCAATGGTAGGGACCCGGGGGGGGGGAAAGCAACTGTACAATCAATAGGGCGTCGAGGAAGGGATGATAGGCAGGGAAAGAACTGGAACAAAAGGTGGGGGTTCACATAGATTGACAGGGCTTAGGGGCAGGATTAGGGTGATGGATGGGGAACAATCTGGAAAAATGGGAAGGGTTTACCATGATGGGCACCTGGGGACAAACCATTCTTTATGACCGGGGAGCAACTGGGGTAAACCACCTCTGAACTTAATAAAACCAAGCAATATGGGCGGCAACATCTCCCCCTTTCCTTTTAAGAAACAGAGGAAGGCGTGGGGTCTAGGGGAGCAGAGGGTACAGCAAACCATTCAGGAGAGGGAAGAGGAGGAGGAGGGGAAAGAGGGTTTACATCAACATAGTTAACTTGCCGTGGGGGGGATAACAAAGAAAGGATAAATTGAATTAAACACTTCCGCAACACCGCGAATGTACCTAAAATAATAAAAAAAATTACAAAAACAATCTATAATATGGTCCTTATAACAGAAGAGAGCCATCTGGAGACACCCCATCCTGCAGGAGCACGGTGGCTAGTGCGACGTTCGGGGTGGTCATCCTTCTGATGGCTCTCTAAAATTAAAGGAAAACAAATACTTCAGTTAACATAAAGGGAGAGCAAAAAATCAATAGAGAAAAGGGGTTCGAGACATTCCTCCTCCTCGTCGTCCTCGGGGGTTACTGGGGCGGCCTGCACGGACGCAGCGACATCCTCTTGCTCATCTGGTGGCCTGGTAGGATGTTTTGGGACATAAGGTTTCACCCACTTTTGTGGGATCCACCTTAGTCCCTGGGGCGAGGAGACGCAAGCGTAACCTCGCCCCCAGGTCACCAGATCGAATGGACCCATGATCTTTTGGGTCTCTGGGTCTCGGACCAGCACTGGAGGGCGATGTTGGAGCTCGTAGTTGCTGGTGGAGTTAAAGTGCAGTGCCACTGGAGGATTGGGATTAGTATCAGTACAGTTCAGAAAATTGATAGTAAACAGCGCCTTTGATAGCCTATCCTGAGGGGCGCAACCTTTCATTGAATCCCATTGACGTTTTAGGACGCGTTTGAGCGACTGGTGGGCTCGCTCTACAATCGCTTGGCCGGTGGGGGAGTGTGGGATGCCTCTCTTATGTGTCACTCCCCAACTCTGCAGGAATTCTTCCAGTTTCCTGGAAATGTATGCTGGGCCATTATCTGTCTTTAGCTCTTTGGGGACCCCCAGCACAGAGAAAGCCTGCAAGAGGTGTTTGCAGACCTGCTCGGCTTTCTCTCCTGTGTGGGCAGAAGCAAAGACTGCCCCTGAGAAAGTGTCTATGGATACATGTACGAACTTCAGCCCGCCAAATTCGGGAATGTGAGTTATATCCATCTGCCACACCTCACAGCTCCCCAGGCCTCGAGGGTTCACCCCCGCCCCTAGAGAGGGCATGACAGTGGTCTGGCAATGGGGGCATGTGGCCACAATGGCTCTGGCCTGATCCCGCCGCAGGTGGAATTGGCGGACCAGGCCAGGCACATTCTGATGGAACATTTGGTGGCTCAGCTTAGCTTGTTGGAACCGATCGGGGAGCTGAGCCATGGAAACAGGGGCAGCGAGGGAATCAGCCATCTGGTTTCCCTCGGCTACTGGGCCGGGGAGATCTGTGTGCGACCTCACATGCATCACGAAGAATGGTTGCTTCCTGTGGGAAACAGCATATATTAATTTAGAAAGCAACTCGAACAATTTTGGGTTAGAGACCTCCTTCAGGGCAGCGTGTTCCGCTCTGGCAACCACCCCTGCAACATAGGCCGAATCAGTGACTAAATTGAAAGGTTCAGAGAACCTCTCAAAGGCCCTGACGACTGCATCCAACTCAGCAACCTGTGGAGATCCCTCCACATATTGAACATCTGCTTCCCACTGCTGAGTCTCAGGATTTTTCCAAGTCACCACAGACTTGTGAGATGCCCCGGATGCGTCAGTGAACACAGTCAGGGCTTTGAGGGGCTTCCTGCTCCGTACTTCTTTTGGAATTGGTTCGAATTTGGAATTGAAAAATTTGTGGGCAGGGGCATGAACAGAGACCTGGCCCTCAAAACTATCTAAAGCAATCTGGAGTGTCTCATTTTCCCGAAGTAACTGATTAAACATCTCTTTTGTCAGCTTATTTGGGGACTCTTTGTCCCGAGACAAGCTGACTGGTACCCGAATGCATGCAAAGTCGCACCCAGCCATCTCCCGAAGCCTGGCCCGAGCTCTCCCGATGAGCTGAGCCATCAGCTCCTGTGGCCGGGTGACACTTTTGGACCTTTGATGGCTCAAGAAAACCCACTCTATGATTAAGAGGGGATCCTTTGAGCCCTGGTCCCACTGAAAAATCAGCCCACTGAGGTGTGGCATTCTCCCGAGCACAATAAACTCAAAAGGCAGGGTCGGTTCGTACCGATGCGCCTGTCTTTCAACAAGGGCCTCTTCTACTTTCTCCAGGGCTTTCCTCGCTTCTGGGGTCAGGGTCCTGGGAGAACTCAGCTCTTTCTCCCCCTTCAAAAGTGTGAAGAGGGGGGCTAGGTCTTCAGTGGAAAGGCCCAGCCAAGGCCTGACCCAGTTTAAGGTCCCACACAGCGAGTGAAGGTCTGACAAGGTTTTCGGATTGCTGTTTATTGCCAATTTTTGAGGCACAACGGTCCTCTCAGCAATCCGCAGACCCAGATACTTCCAGGGTGGCATCCGTTGAACTTTATCCTCCTGGAGTTGAAAGCCTGCAGATGTTAAAGCCTTAACCACTCGGTCAAGTGATCGGGTGAGTAGATCGTCATGGGGGGCGCACACTAGGACATCATCCATATAGTGATGGATGATGACCTCCCCCATCTCTTTGCGCACGGGAGACAGCAATGAGGAGACATACCACTGGCAGATGGTGGGTGAATTCTTCATGCCTTGTGGCAACACCCGCCAGTGGAATCTCCTCATTGGGGCTTCTCGGTTGAGGGTGGGCACCGAGAAGGCAAACCGTGGGGCGTCATCAGGGTGCAAGGGAATTTGAAAGAAGCAGTCTTTTATATCAATTACGGCCAGATTCCAATTTCGGGGGAGCATCGTTGGAGTAGGCATCCCTGGTTGGAGGGGTCCCATGTCAACAATGATTTTATTGATGGCACGAAGGTCGTGAAGGAGCCGCCACTTGTCTTTCCCCGGCTTCCGGATAACAAATACTGGGGAGTTCCAAGGGCTGGTAGTCTCTACAAGATTACCTTTTAATAATTGCTCCTCCACGAGCTCGTTGAGCGCCTTTAATTTGTCTTTTCGAAGCGGCCACTGATCAATCCAGATTGCTTCATCAGTGGTCCAATCAAGTTTTTGGAAGGGGCGCTCTACAGTGGCCGCTATTAAAAATCCCGAGGGGTTTTCGGGATTTCAATCTTTACCCCCCATTGTGACATAAGGTCTCTCCCCCACAAGGGAACCTGGAAATCCGCAATGAATGGGCGTAAATTTGCCAATTGCCCATCCGGCCCCATAATTTGCACTACGCTCCTTGATACTTGCGCTAATTGAGTACCCCCTATACCCTGAATTTTCCCTGCCACAGGTTGCAGCTCCCAATGTGACGGCCATCTCCTCTGGGGGATGATCGTCACATCTGCCCCCGTATCAAGCAGACCCTTCAGATGGACAGATTCCGCACCCTGCTTGATGCTGCAATCGATGATGGGTTTGTCCTCACCCACTATTTCTGTCCAGTAGACGCCTGGTGCGTGGTCGTCCACTGGGACTCCCTCCGGGACAGGAATGTATTGGGCTATGATGTGCCCCTTCGGGAGAAAATATGGTGGGTGAATGCAGCGCGCTAAGAGGAGGAGATCTTCCGGACCCTCTGGGAAGGTGATCGGGGAGATCTCAATCTCTGGGGGTGTGTGTCTAGTGTCCCCGATGGCGATGTACTTACAGTCACATCCAGTGTTTTTCTTGCCTCCCTCCAGTGGATCCACAGCAACTACTGTCCAGTGCTGGGTTTGAAAGAGGATGTCCTTGGTGGTGGTTAGATGTCGCGTCCGGTTGGGTGTCCAAGCCTGATGTGAAAAGCCCCCCTCCCCCGCAAGGCCTGCCCCATTTATCGCTTCGCGCGGGGCAGGCTCGCGCAGCTCCCCTAGTTTTTTTTATTATTGTATTGTTTGCCCTCGCCCCCGCACTGCTCCCTTGGCTAGGATGCTCTGCCGGGCAGTCCCTAGCTAGATGTCCAGGTTGCCTGCAGCGGAAACACAGTGGTTGACGCGCTGGTGATGGTGGAAACTGCGTCACTGCTGCCGTAGGCGCTCGTCTCAACTGTTGCGGTGGGATGGCTCTGGACATCCCCATCATCGGCACTTTCCTGGAGCAGGCTTCGATGAGGATGTCTAGTGTCGGGGTTGGGTAGAGAGGCAAACTGAAAATTATCTGTTTACAAATGTCATTGGCATTGGCTTTTGCCACTTCTAATACAAGCTGTTCTTGTAGATTTGCCTCTTCTACTTGCTTCTCTGCCTGGGCTTGCAATCTATTGATAAACTTATTAAAAGGTTCATTAGGGAGCTGGAAAATACTCATTAAATTTATCTGGGGTCCCTCCTCAGGTAATGTATTGAAAACCTTTTCTGCGGCCTCCATGATTTTAATCAGGACAGGCCGGGGTAATACCCTGGCCTGCTCCTCTGGCTTGTCCCAATTTCCCTCACCGCACAAGTGATCTAAAGTCAGAGGGACTCCATCTATACATCTATCAATACTGTGCAAGAGGCTTGGAAGGATGGTCTCTAATGATCTCTTCCACCCCTGTTTCCACAACCTGAAGTCAGCTGTGGAAAGGAGGCAGGAAAACAGCTCCTTCAGATCACTGGGCACCATTTCGTTCGCAGAAAAGGTAGCTTTTAATAGACCTTTAAAATATTCACTACCTCTCCCAAACTCCTTCTGTGCCTTGCACAGCTCTCTCTTAGTCTGGAAGGAGAGGGCTTCCCATTCCCGGGACCGCCCCCCCCTTCCACTAGAAGTCACCGGTGCGGCAAGGGGGATTTCTACCTGTTCCGGGTTCTGGCTTCCAGGCTTACCACCTCTAGCTCCCAAAGCATGGGAACCGGGTGTGGTACCGTGGGAACCGGAAGAAAGGGCGTGGGAACCAGGAGCCGGAGGGGGCGGGACTGGAGGACCGACTGAGGAGGAGGGCAAGGGGGAGGAGCGGCAATCCGAAAAGGCGGGGTTTAGGTGCATGACTTCAGAGGGGCCCGCCCCTGAGGAGGAGGAGGTTTTCGAGGGGAACTGGGTGGAGTTAGGGTAGGGAGAAGGGGTGGAGCTAGGGAGGAAAGGGTTGTTCATGGGGGTCTGAAAGGGATTATGGGGAGAAGAGGCACAAGGGAAGGTCCCAGCCATGTGGTCCCCGCCATTTTGTGCCCTCCGGGAGCCCTCTTGAGGGTTAGGAGAGGGGTAGGGGAACACAGGGGAACACTGGAAACTGGGGGAAACTGAGGCACGGGGGTCTGAGGGTGAAAACTGGGGACTTGCAACTTGGGAAATGTTTAGCTGAGGGTTTGTAACTGGGGAGACGGGGGAATCGAGAAGTGCTCTGGTAACTTGGCCAGGGCTACCAGGGCAGGGGTTCTGGGAGAGACGTGGGGGGCCAGGGATCCTGTTACCCTTGGGGGAACCCTGAACAGGGCAACCTGCACTGCAGGTCGCTCCGCAGGTCTCCCTCAACTCGGGATCAGGGGGAGAGGAACACGGGGATGGGGAAACTGGGGAAACCGGGGCAGTCTGTGGCAGCTGCTCCTGCAATTTTTTTTCTTTTATTACGGCAGACTGAATTAAGATAAACAATGTTACAAATTTGTCAGCCGATGTATCTCCTTCATTTACTAACTCTGTTAACTTTATTCCGACTTCATTCCAAAACTCTACGGTGTTTGCTCTGTCTGGGGTGAAGTTGGGGAAATGCAGGAACAGCCATCTCACAAACTGTTTCACCCTCCCACGAGAAAACCGTCTACTCTCTCCTTCAAGGGTAGTCACAACTTGGTAGAAAACTCTTTTTTGCTGTGCTGACAGACGTGCGCCCATCTTTTGAACCCCAGCACAGCAATTCCCACCACCCCCTGCAGCTAAAGGCACACGTAACAAAGTACGGGTCTGAATCGGGCTACCCCACACTCCCTCCCCGAGGGATTCTCAACACACAGCAGGGGGAGCTGCACACCAACACACAGCAGGGGGAGCTGCACACACTTGCACACCCCCTCGTCCCCCACGTGGGGCTACTCACCCAATTCCAGACCGGTGCTGCAGGAGACGTCCACAAACCCCGAGGCGATCGTCGGCACGTCGACGGTTGCCACCTCGATCCCCAGGAGCAGCACTCGACAAAAATGAGTCTGCTCTACCGGGGTAGCTGCCGCTCACAGTCTTTTGTAAAATCCACACAAGTGCGTAGATTCACCGACTTCTCCGGGGGTCTCCACGCCTCACGAGAGGCCCCACGTTGGGCGCCATCTGTCGCTGCCCGAATCGGCCTCTTTTGCCTCGGCTAGCTGTGGCCGATGTCAGCGGCAGGAGTGGGGAACCAGGCTAGCACTGCGAGGCTCAACCTGGAACCTCCAGAGCTCCTCTGCGCTCTGGCGTTGAGGCTCACAGGGCGACACGGGTTGTGACGAAGGGAGAAAGAGTGCTCAAACTCCTCCGATTTCCCAGGAACAAGTTTATTCCAACAGGTGCGGGGCTGGGATCACAGGGGAGAGGTCTGAGCCGAGACCCTGGGCACCCCCATGCGCCAGGTTTTAAGGACCGTGGGCGGCTCGTATGGTGACCAATGGGACAACAGCCACGGAGGGGTTATGGGTGGGGATTACAATATGCAGGACCAATGGTAGGGACCCGGGGGGGGGGAAAGCAACTGTACAATCAATAGGGCGTCGAGGAAGGGATGATAGGCAGGGAAAGAACTGGAACAAAAGGTGGGGGTTCACATAGATTGACAGGGCTTAGGGGCAGGATTAGGGTGATGGATGGGGAACAATCTGGAAAAATGGGAAGGGTTTACCATGATGGGCACCTGGGGACAAACCATTCTTTATGACCGGGGAGCAACTGGGGTAAACCACCTCTGAACTTAATAAAACCAAGCAATATGGGCGGCAACATCTCCCCCTTTCCTTTTAAGAAACAGAGGAAGGCGTGGGGTCTAGGGGAGCAGAGGGTACAGCAAACCATTCAGGAGAGGGAAGAGGAGGAGGAGGGGAAAGAGGGTTTACATCAACATAGTTAACTTGCCGTGGGGGGGATAACAAAGAAAGGATAAATTGAATTAAACACTTCCGCAACACCGCGAATGTACCTAAAATAATAAAAAAAATTACAAAAACAATCTATAATATGGTCCTTATAACAGAAGAGAGCCATCTGGAGACACCCCATCCTGCAGGAGCACGGTGGCTAGTGCGACGTTCGGGGTGGTCATCCTTCTGATGGCTCTCTAAAATTAAAGGAAAACAAATACTTCAGTTAACATAAAGGGAGAGCAAAAAATCAATAGAGAAAAGGGGTTCGAGACATTCCTCCTCCTCGTCGTCCTCGGGGGTTACTGGGGCGGCCTGCACGGACGCAGCGACATCCTCTTGCTCATCTGGTGGCCTGGTAGGATGTTTTGGGACATAAGGTTTCACCCACTTTTGTGGGATCCACCTTAGTCCCTGGGGCGAGGAGACGCAAGCGTAACCTCGCCCCCAGGTCACCAGATCGAATGGACCCATGATCTTTTGGGTCTCTGGGTCTCGGACCAGCACTGGAGGGCGATGTTGGAGCTCGTAGTTGCTGGTGGAGTTAAAGTGCAGTGCCACTGGAGGATTGGGATTAGTATCAGTACAGTTCAGAAAATTGATAGTAAACAGCGCCTTTGATAGCCTATCCTGAGGGGCGCAACCTTTCATTGAATCCCATTGACGTTTTAGGACGCGTTTGAGCGACTGGTGGGCTCGCTCTACAATCGCTTGGCCGGTGGGGGAGTGTGGGATGCCTCTCTTATGTGTCACTCCCCAACTCTGCAGGAATTCTTCCAGTTTCCTGGAAATGTATGCTGGGCCATTATCTGTCTTTAGCTCTTTGGGGACCCCCAGCACAGAGAAAGCCTGCAAGAGGTGTTTGCAGACCTGCTCGGCTTTCTCTCCTGTGTGGGCAGAAGCAAAGACTGCCCCTGAGAAAGTGTCTATGGATACATGTACGAACTTCAGCCCGCCAAATTCGGGAATGTGAGTTATATCCATCTGCCACACCTCACAGCTCCCCAGGCCTCGAGGGTTCACCCCCGCCCCTAGAGAGGGCATGACAGTGGTCTGGCAATGGGGGCATGTGGCCACAATGGCTCTGGCCTGATCCCGCCGCAGGTGGAATTGGCGGACCAGGCCAGGCACATTCTGATGGAACATTTGGTGGCTCAGCTTAGCTTGTTGGAACCGATCGGGGAGCTGAGCCATGGAAACAGGGGCAGCGAGGGAATCAGCCATCTGGTTTCCCTCGGCTACTGGGCCGGGGAGATCTGTGTGCGACCTCACATGCATCACGAAGAATGGTTGCTTCCTGTGGGAAACAGCATATATTAATTTAGAAAGCAACTCGAACAATTTTGGGTTAGAGACCTCCTTCAGGGCAGCGTGTTCCGCTCTGGCAACCACCCCTGCAACATAGGCCGAATCAGTGACTAAATTGAAAGGTTCAGAGAACCTCTCAAAGGCCCTGACGACTGCATCCAACTCAGCAACCTGTGGAGATCCCTCCACATATTGAACATCTGCTTCCCACTGCTGAGTCTCAGGATTTTTCCAAGTCACCACAGACTTGTGAGATGCCCCGGATGCGTCAGTGAACACAGTCAGGGCTTTGAGGGGCTTCCTGCTCCGTACTTCTTTTGGAATTGGTTCGAATTTGGAATTGAAAAATTTGTGGGCAGGGGCATGAACAGAGACCTGGCCCTCAAAACTATCTAAAGCAATCTGGAGTGTCTCATTTTCCCGAAGTAACTGATTAAACATCTCTTTTGTCAGCTTATTTGGGGACTCTTTGTCCCGAGACAAGCTGACTGGTACCCGAATGCATGCAAAGTCGCACCCAGCCATCTCCCGAAGCCTGGCCCGAGCTCTCCCGATGAGCTGAGCCATCAGCTCCTGTGGCCGGGTGACACTTTTGGACCTTTGATGGCTCAAGAAAACCCACTCTATGATTAAGAGGGGATCCTTTGAGCCCTGGTCCCACTGAAAAATCAGCCCACTGAGGTGTGGCATTCTCCCGAGCACAATAAACTCAAAAGGCAGGGTCGGTTCGTACCGATGCGCCTGTCTTTCAACAAGGGCCTCTTCTACTTTCTCCAGGGCTTTCCTCGCTTCTGGGGTCAGGGTCCTGGGAGAACTCAGCTCTTTCTCCCCCTTCAAAAGTGTGAAGAGGGGGGCTAGGTCTTCAGTGGAAAGGCCCAGCCAAGGCCTGACCCAGTTTAAGGTCCCACACAGCGAGTGAAGGTCTGACAAGGTTTTCGGATTGCTGTTTATTGCCAATTTTTGAGGCACAACGGTCCTCTCAGCAATCCGCAGACCCAGATACTTCCAGGGTGGCATCCGTTGAACTTTATCCTCCTGGAGTTGAAAGCCTGCAGATGTTAAAGCCTTAACCACTCGGTCAAGTGATCGGGTGAGTAGATCGTCATGGGGGGCGCACACTAGGACATCATCCATATAGTGATGGATGATGACCTCCCCCATCTCTTTGCGCACGGGAGACAGCAATGAGGAGACATACCACTGGCAGATGGTGGGTGAATTCTTCATGCCTTGTGGCAACACCCGCCAGTGGAATCTCCTCATTGGGGCTTCTCGGTTGAGGGTGGGCACCGAGAAGGCAAACCGTGGGGCGTCATCAGGGTGCAAGGGAATTTGAAAGAAGCAGTCTTTTATATCAATTACGGCCAGATTCCAATTTCGGGGGAGCATCGTTGGAGTAGGCATCCCTGGTTGGAGGGGTCCCATGTCAACAATGATTTTATTGATGGCACGAAGGTCGTGAAGGAGCCGCCACTTGTCTTTCCCCGGCTTCCGGATAACAAATACTGGGGAGTTCCAAGGGCTGGTAGTCTCTACAAGATTACCTTTTAATAATTGCTCCTCCACGAGCTCGTTGAGCGCCTTTAATTTGTCTTTTCGAAGCGGCCACTGATCAATCCAGATTGCTTCATCAGTGGTCCAATCAAGTTTTTGGAAGGGGCGCTCTACAGTGGCCGCTATTAAAAATCCCGAGGGGTTTTCGGGATTTCAATCTTTACCCCCCATTGTGACATAAGGTCTCTCCCCCACAAGGGAACCTGGAAATCCGCAATGAATGGGCGTAAATTTGCCAATTGCCCATCCGGCCCCATAATTTGCACTACGCTCCTTGATACTTGCGCTAATTGAGTACCCCCTATACCCTGAATTTTCCCTGCCACAGGTTGCAGCTCCCAATGTGACGGCCATCTCCTCTGGGGGATGATCGTCACATCTGCCCCCGTATCAAGCAGACCCTTCAGATGGACAGATTCCGCACCCTGCTTGATGCTGCAATCGATGATGGGTTTGTCCTCACCCACTATTTCTGTCCAGTAGACGCCTGGTGCGTGGTCGTCCACTGGGACTCCCTCCGGGACAGGAATGTATTGGGCTATGATGTGCCCCTTCGGGAGAAAATATGGTGGGTGAATGCAGCGCGCTAAGAGGAGGAGATCTTCCGGACCCTCTGGGAAGGTGATCGGGGAGATCTCAATCTCTGGGGGTGTGTGTCTAGTGTCCCCGATGGCGATGTACTTACAGTCACATCCAGTGTTTTTCTTGCCTCCCTCCAGTGGATCCACAGCAACTACTGTCCAGTGCTGGGTTTGAAAGAGGATGTCCTTGGTGGTGGTTAGATGTCGCGTCCGGTTGGGTGTCCAAGCCTGATGTGAAAAGCCCCCCTCCCCCGCAAGGCCTGCCCCATTTATCGCTTCGCGCGGGGCAGGCTCGCGCAGCTCCCCTAGTTTTTTTTATTATTGTATTGTTTGCCCTCGCCCCCGCACTGCTCCCTTGGCTAGGATGCTCTGCCGGGCAGTCCCTAGCTAGATGTCCAGGTTGCCTGCAGCGGAAACACAGTGGTTGACGCGCTGGTGATGGTGGAAACTGCGTCACTGCTGCCGTAGGCGCTCGTCTCAACTGTTGCGGTGGGATGGCTCTGGACATCCCCATCATCGGCACTTTCCTGGAGCAGGCTTCGATGAGGATGTCTAGTGTCGGGGTTGGGTAGAGAGGCAAACTGAAAATTATCTGTTTACAAATGTCATTGGCATTGGCTTTTGCCACTTCTAATACAAGCTGTTCTTGTAGATTTGCCTCTTCTACTTGCTTCTCTGCCTGGGCTTGCAATCTATTGATAAACTTATTAAAAGGTTCATTAGGGAGCTGGAAAATACTCATTAAATTTATCTGGGGTCCCTCCTCAGGTAATGTATTGAAAACCTTTTCTGCGGCCTCCATGATTTTAATCAGGACAGGCCGGGGTAATACCCTGGCCTGCTCCTCTGGCTTGTCCCAATTTCCCTCACCGCACAAGTGATCTAAAGTCAGAGGGACTCCATCTATACATCTATCAATACTGTGCAAGAGGCTTGGAAGGATGGTCTCTAATGATCTCTTCCACCCCTGTTTCCACAACCTGAAGTCAGCTGTGGAAAGGAGGCAGGAAAACAGCTCCTTCAGATCACTGGGCACCATTTCGTTCGCAGAAAAGGTAGCTTTTAATAGACCTTTAAAATATTCACTACCTCTCCCAAACTCCTTCTGTGCCTTGCACAGCTCTCTCTTAGTCTGGAAGGAGAGGGCTTCCCATTCCCGGGACCGCCCCCCCCTTCCACTAGAAGTCACCGGTGCGGCAAGGGGGATTTCTACCTGTTCCGGGTTCTGGCTTCCAGGCTTACCACCTCTAGCTCCCAAAGCATGGGAACCGGGTGTGGTACCGTGGGAACCGGAAGAAAGGGCGTGGGAACCAGGAGCCGGAGGGGGCGGGACTGGAGGACCGACTGAGGAGGAGGGCAAGGGGGAGGAGCGGCAATCCGAAAAGGCGGGGTTTAGGTGCATGACTTCAGAGGGGCCCGCCCCTGAGGAGGAGGAGGTTTTCGAGGGGAACTGGGTGGAGTTAGGGTAGGGAGAAGGGGTGGAGCTAGGGAGGAAAGGGTTGTTCATGGGGGTCTGAAAGGGATTATGGGGAGAAGAGGCACAAGGGAAGGTCCCAGCCATGTGGTCCCCGCCATTTTGTGCCCTCCGGGAGCCCTCTTGAGGGTTAGGAGAGGGGTAGGGGAACACAGGGGAACACTGGAAACTGGGGGAAACTGAGGCACGGGGGTCTGAGGGTGAAAACTGGGGACTTGCAACTTGGGAAATGTTTAGCTGAGGGTTTGTAACTGGGGAGACGGGGGAATCGAGAAGTGCTCTGGTAACTTGGCCAGGGCTACCAGGGCAGGGGTTCTGGGAGAGACGTGGGGGGCCAGGGATCCTGTTACCCTTGGGGGAACCCTGAACAGGGCAACCTGCACTGCAGGTCGCTCCGCAGGTCTCCCTCAACTCGGGATCAGGGGGAGAGGAACACGGGGATGGGGAAACTGGGGAAACCGGGGCAGTCTGTGGCAGCTGCTCCTGCAATTTTTTTTCTTTTATTACGGCAGACTGAATTAAGATAAACAATGTTACAAATTTGTCAGCCGATGTATCTCCTTCATTTACTAACTCTGTTAACTTTATTCCGACTTCATTCCAAAACTCTACGGTGTTTGCTCTGTCTGGGGTGAAGTTGGGGAAATGCAGGAACAGCCATCTCACAAACTGTTTCACCCTCCCACGAGAAAACCGTCTACTCTCTCCTTCAAGGGTAGTCACAACTTGGTAGAAAACTCTTTTTTGCTGTGCTGACAGACGTGCGCCCATCTTTTGAACCCCAGCACAGCAATTCCCACCACCCCCTGCAGCTAAAGGCACACGTAACAAAGTACGGGTCTGAATCGGGCTACCCCACACTCCCTCCCCGAGGGATTCTCAACACACAGCAGGGGGAGCTGCACACCAACACACAGCAGGGGGAGCTGCACACACTTGCACACCCCCTCGTCCCCCACGTGGGGCTACTCACCCAATTCCAGACCGGTGCTGCAGGAGACGTCCACAAACCCCGAGGCGATCGTCGGCACGTCGACGGTTGCCACCTCGATCCCCAGGAGCAGCACTCGACAAAAATGAGTCTGCTCTACCGGGGTAGCTGCCGCTCACAGTCTTTTGTAAAATCCACACAAGTGCGTAGATTCACCGACTTCTCCGGGGGTCTCCACGCCTCACGAGAGGCCCCACGTTGGGCGCCATCTGTCGCTGCCCGAATCGGCCTCTTTTGCCTCGGCTAGCTGTGGCCGATGTCAGCGGCAGGAGTGGGGAACCAGGCTAGCACTGCGAGGCTCAACCTGGAACCTCCAGAGCTCCTCTGCGCTCTGGCGTTGAGGCTCACAGGGCGACACGGGTTGTGACGAAGGGAGAAAGAGTGCTCAAACTCCTCCGATTTCCCAGGAACAAGTTTATTCCAACAGGTGCGGGGCTGGGATCACAGGGGAGAGGTCTGAGCCGAGACCCTGGGCACCCCCATGCGCCAGGTTTTAAGGACCGTGGGCGGCTCGTATGGTGACCAATGGGACAACAGCCACGGAGGGGTTATGGGTGGGGATTACAATATGCAGGACCAATGGTAGGGACCCGGGGGGGGGGAAAGCAACTGTACAATCAATAGGGCGTCGAGGAAGGGATGATAGGCAGGGAAAGAACTGGAACAAAAGGTGGGGGTTCACATAGATTGACAGGGCTTAGGGGCAGGATTAGGGTGATGGATGGGGAACAATCTGGAAAAATGGGAAGGGTTTACCATGATGGGCACCTGGGGACAAACCATTCTTTATGACCGGGGAGCAACTGGGGTAAACCACCTCTGAACTTAATAAAACCAAGCAATATGGGCGGCAACAGATGATGAGCTGGGAGTTGAAGCTGAAGCCCTTCCCACATTCCCCACACTCATAGGCCCATTCCCCAGTGTGGATCATCTGGTGGCAGATCAGGCGGTTGCTACACCTGAAGCTCTTCCCACACTCCAAGCACTTGTAGGGCTTCTCCCCATCCTGAAGCTGCTCATGGACCACCAGCTCAGAGCCCTGGCTGGATCTCCGGCCGCCTTCCCGGCACAGGGTGGGTCTTTCCTCCTCAGAGCACCCTGGGATGGGTTTGGAGCCCCTCCTCCTGCGGGATCTTTGCAGATTTTCCTCCCCATTACATTCCTCAGCCATGGAGCTGCTCACAATGGCCTCTTCCACGAGGTTCTGCTGTGGGGATCTTTCCTCCCTGGTCTCCATCCTCAGCTCCTTGTCTGGGGGAGGAAGGACAAGGAGAGGATGGGATTTGCCTCCGTGCCAGAGGGAAGGGGAAGGAGATCCCCCCAGTGCGTGCCCAGTGGCACGACGGCGTTGGCAGCAGGGTTGTCCTGCAGCCGGGGGCCATGCTGGGCTGGGAGATGGAGCAGGAGAGAGGGGGAAAGGGGCACTGACTTCCTCCTCACCTGCCTGGGCATCCTGGGGCATCTTCCTCTTCCTTGCAGCCTCCTTCTCCATCCAGCCAAGATTTGGGAATGGGAAATCCTGGTTTGGGGAGGTTTGAGTTTGAAGGTCCCTCTACCCAAGTCCATCTCCAGAAGTCACCGGGCATCTGGAGTCCATAAAAACCTCCCAAACACCAAGATTCAGCCCTGAAAATGTCTCCCAGGAGTTCCCCGTCTCTGGTCTCTCCACTTTGGTGTTCAGGGGTTCCTCTCTGTCCCAGCTGCTGGGGGTCACTCTTGCACTGGGGGTCCTCTGTCTACTCAGTCCCTGCCCTCCCCAGGCTGCTGGGAGTGCCAAGAATCCAAAAAGTTCCCCCGGTTACCAGCTCCCCACTTAGGGATGCCAGGACCCCCAATTTACCCCCAAGGGGCATTTTCTGCTCAGGTTTGGATTTCTTCATTCTCCAAACGTCCCCTCAAGCAGCCCAAAATAGGGAGCACCTAAAATATCTTGGCTGAGGTCCCCCTCCCCGGTCACCTGTGGGATGGGGTGTGATGATCCCATAGGTAGGCGGCTGTGAATTGAGGGAGTGCTGGACCTCGTGGTTCCTTCTCCTTTCCCTGATCCTCCTTTGTCCCTCCTCTTCCTCTTGCTCCCCCTCTTCCTCCCTCCTCCACTTCTTCCCTAACCCCATCTCCCGCTCCATCCCTCGTGCTATTTGAGCCATTCGGAACACAGTTCCGCACCCAAACCTCCTGCCGTGCCCCGCGCCCTAAAGAGCCCGGTTAGAGCTCCCCAGGCTCCCCCCAAGTGCTCCCGAGCCGTATACATTCGCCCCCAGCACCTGCAGCCACGGCTCGGACACAAAAGTTTTCTCCAAGCGCTTCCCCGCACCGCCAAACGCGCCTTCCGAACCACTTCCGGGACTACAGCTCCCATCATGCTCCGCGGCGCCCATAGAGCGTTATTCCAGCCGGGACTCCATCTCCCGTCATGCCCCGCGCCTCACCGGAATCCATTGGAGCTGCACCTACAACTCCCGTGATGCTCCGCGGCCCCATTAAACCGTATTATACCGGCGCCTACAACTCCCATCATCCCCCGCGGCCCATAGATTCCCTGTTACGGCCTCCCAAGTGCCCGCCCGGACCCCGAAGGGCCCCCAGATTCCCCTCCCTGATCTCCAAGTGCCCCCCTGGACCCCCAAGTCCTCCCCTGGATCCCAAATTGTCCCACAGAATCCCTAAGTGCCCCTCCAAGTGCTCACCCGGCTCTTCCAAGTGTCCTCCAGACCCCCAAATTCTCTCTAAATTCCCTCCCCAGACCCAAAACTGCCCGAAATGTTGCCCAGAAAAGTTTCCATGGACCCCAAAGTGGCCCCTTTTACCCTGTCTGAGAATAATTTCAAAATTATGAATAACGGGCTAAAAATAGGAGTAATTAGCATAAAGAGGGAGAAATAGTGGTCAGTTAATTAATGAAGGGAATTGTGGTACTTAGAGCCAGAGAACAATAATGTTTTGTTCCTGAAAATGTATCAATTCTTTTATATAAATGGAAAAACAAGGTTATAAGAATACAGAATAATATTATTATAAGAAGTAAAATTTTATTTTTATAAATTAATTAGATTTTAATGATAAAGAAAAATCTATAAATGTTCTCAATGTTTTGGGATGTCAGTCCCAGGTGGGCGATGTCAGACATGCTGAGGCTCGGGGTGAGGAGCAGGTTGTCCAAACAGGGGCAGCCCAAAAGGGGCTCATTCTTCTCCATGACCAGACCTGCTAAGGAGACATTCAGCATCAGGATTGTAAAGAGTAAATCGTGACCTCCTGATCAGTACACAAAGATGTTTTACAGTTTGAACAGTAGAATGTTGTCACTGTAAGGGGCCTTCTTTGTTAATGTACCTCATGTTGTGTCATGTTTGGTAAATACCAATGTTGTTGTACCAGCCTTGTTAATGCCACCTGGCCTTGTCTATTGCCTCTGCTGCTCCCGGCACCCCCCAATGGCACCGATGACAGCACCCAGTGTGTAGATGAGCCCAACTCCCATGGGGGGTAGCACCCAGGAGAAGTGGGATTAACATCCAAAGACCCCTAGAATCAGCGAGCTGTGGCACGAAACAGACTCCAAACTACACTGAGGAGCAAGGGAGAACATTGAGCAACTGACTGATGTTCCGGACTTTATCACCATAACTAAACAACATTTGCTCTCCATGACTACCCAAGATTTACAGTAAACCAGAGTTTTTCTAGACGCTTTCCTGAAGACAGAATCCCCAGCTCTGCCCTGTGGCAAAGCTGAACATCTCCTCCTCTGGGTCATCCATCGGGAGCAGCATTGAGCTCCCCCACCCAGAGCTGCCCTCAATAAAGGCATTAAAAAGGAGCTGCTCTCCTTGCCTGTTCTTTTCAGAAGGACTGAGCCCGTGGCAGAGTGACCCACGCTGCAGCACTGTGAGGGGGCTGTTCCCCATGGGATGGACCCAGCTTGGAGAAGTTCCTGGAGAAGTCTCCGGTGGGAGAGAGCCCAGGGTCCAGCAGGGGAACGACTCCTGTCCCTGAGCAGGGGGAAAAGCCCCGGGGGATGGAGTGACCATGGCCCCATTCCCTGTGTCCCTGCACTGCCGGGGGAGGAGGCACAGCTGGGAGGAGGGAGGGGTGGGGGGAGCTGGTTTTAAGGATCTTCCTTTACTTCTCATGATCCTGCTCTGAGTTTTTGGAGTTTTCTGCCAGAAATCTCTCTCCTCCCCCACTCATCCACAGGAATTTGGGGCAATTTTCCCTTTTTGGAGGAAATCCGAGTGATGCACTGATGCTCCTAATTAGCGCTGGGAGAAGTGAGTCTCCAGGGCTTCCCCCTGAGCCGGAGACACCGAACACCCAGGGCTGGGAAAGGCGGGCCGGGAGCTGCGGAGAACTTTGTTTGTGTTGGGAGCTCAATGGCGGCTCGGGCCGGGCCCGTTCCAGGGCTGTTCCTCATCTCTGCCCTTCCCCTCACACAGCCCGGGGGGCCCTGAGGGCGCGGGGCGGGGCTGTGCCGTGTGCAGAGCCCGCCGCTGGCTGCGATTGGCTGCTGCTGCCGTCACTCGTGGTTCTGGCGCGCGCTGATTGGGCAGAGCGGGGACAAGCCCGGCCCCGCTGGCGCCCCCAGGGCGGCCGTGGGGCAGGAGAGCCGCCATTGCCGGAGCGTCTGTGCGGGCCCGGGAGCGGCGGCAGCAGCGGCCGGAGCCCGGTGAGGCGGCGGCGGAGCTCGGAGGCGGCCCCGGCCATCGCAGGTGGGAGCCGCGCTCGGTTCTGCGGGTGCTCGGGGCTCGCTGCGGGCCCGGGAGGGGGCGGCAGGGGGCTGTGGCGGGTGGGTTGTGCCGTGGCCGGCCCGTGTTGGCCCTGGGCTGAGGGCGCTGCGGGAGCGGCTGCCCGCGGTCTCCTTCCCGCTGGGGCCTCGGCAGGAGCCGGTGCCGGAGCAGCGCTGGCTCGTCCCGGTTCGTGTCGGTAGCCCGGAGGTGGCTGCGCTGTGCCCGGGGCTGGGCGGGAAAATTCCCGGTGCCAGAGGTTTGTGTGGCCAAAGGAGCCAGAGGAGTGGTGTGAAAGTGACTTTATTGCTGCCCAAAGGGAGAGGCCATGGGGCATTTGCCATTCGCTCTCTCCAGTTGCTGGAGGACGCGGCCTCGTTTTTGTCCTGATTTTCCCGGCCGCGTGTCCCTGTCCCTTTCCCCACTGGCGGAGGTGCTTGGAAGGTTCAGACTTCCCCATCTGCCTCCTGCATGTCCCGGTTAATATGTACCCCCCACTTTTGTAGAACATCCGATATTGATGGCTCTGTTAAGTCTTTGTTCTTCTGGAATTCAGGAATTTAGCGGGACTTTGTCAGAGCAGCAATCCTTGTCAATTAGTAACATTTTCTGAAACTGATGCTTTCTCCCATTGCTTCCTTATGTACAAATCCATATCTGCAAGCAGATTCACTCATTGACTCTGTTTTTTCTTCCTGGGTGTTCTTTGGTTTTGGGATTGCTCTCAGTGCCCTCATTCTCTGTCCTTTTGTAGCCGTTTGTGGCTCAGGAGGCCTGGCTGCCCCCTGCATCCCCTTGCTCAGCTGCTGAATGAGCTGCACTCAGCAAGGTGTCCTGCATGGTGAAAAGAACGTAAGAGGAGAAACTGCATTCCTTTAACCCATGGTCTGCCAGGGAACCACAAAAAAGTTGCCCATTCCCATCCTTTCCACGTTTGGACCAGTACATGAGCTCTTTTCTTATACCCTTTGTTATCTGTTTCTCCACTTTTCCTTTGTGATCTAAATGACTCAGCAGTTTGAGTCATTTAATTTTCCACAAACTCCTTTTCCTGTTAAAAGATAATCTGATCCCATCCCATGGTGAAATGTTGTGTTTCTCATCTGAGTGGATTGGTTGGGAAGAAAGTCAGGAGCTGGAGCTGTCTGGTTGGGTATTATTTTGAGGACATCCTGTAGTCTAATTATGCCATGGAAATGATAAATGGTTTCTCTGGCTCCTGATATGAATTTGTTAGGGTTCCCAGGGCCTGGTCCATGGTGTTGCAGGATTTGTTCTGGTGGCCGTTCATATTTTCCCCATTTTTGGGTGCTCCCTCCAGCCAGGGCTGCATCAATTTTTGGCTTTTCTCTAATTAAATCAGCACATACTTGGATTCCCAACTGATTTCCCTTAACTTGGGGTGCCAAAAAAACCCCAGTGCTCTAATTCACCCTGGATAACATAGAAAGTGAGAGCACAAGTTAAGGTGGGGACTGGGATGATTCCCGCCCATTTTTTATAGTGAGCTTTCACAACAATCTCCATTTGCCGTTTTCCTTTGCAGCTTAACCGATTTCTGCTGCAGAGTCAGATATCCTCACTATGGGCTCTGCCTTTAGCTGTGCAAATTCCATCTGTGCCCCCAGGCAGAGCTTGGGGTGAGGGGCAGAGGAATTCAGCCCAATTCCTCCCCCAGGCAGGAAGACCCTGGTACATTGTCCAGGCTTTGCCCCAGAGGTGTTAATTTCCATTTCTAAAGCTCCTCTCCTGGCTGCCTGGAATGAGGCTTCTCTTCCAGGGCAGCCATGGGATGACTCACATGGAGGGCCCCCTCCCCCATCTGCTTTTTTTTTTTTATTTTAATGATTTTCTATTAACTCTTTCCATTTTAAAGGGCCTCCTTTCAAACTCTTCTAGTTTTCAAAATGCAGCTTAATGGTGAACATGGAAAAACCCATCCCATAATTTTGCTATCACTAAGAGTCACGCACAAACATAAAAACAAAAATTAGAAAGCAATCAAGTGTTTTCTTCTTCTTCTCCTCTGACTAAAAACTGATTCTCACACCTCTGGCCCAAACAGAACTGCCAATATAAAAGTAGAATTATTATGAAAAATGCTTCTAATGGTGTAATCCTTTCACTGAAACTGTGAAAAGCAAAAACTCTCCAACAGTGTCATTAAAGAAATAAAGCATTACTTGATTCTGAAAGGGATCCCCCCGTGTTCAGCTGTGCTGGGGCTGTTTCTGTGCTCAGGGACACTTGGAATGGGCCGTGCCACTTGGCCACCAGAGCTGCTTCTTTCCACTGCTTCGGCAGGACCCGATGTCCTGGTTGGGTGTGTCGTAGTAGAGATGGACAATGACACCTGTTTCTTCTTCCATCACAGCCAAAGCTTTATTGCACACAGCTTATATTTACATGGTTATCAGAAGGCACCGTGCTTAATTCCAGTTGGTTGGGAACTCAGTTCACTGGTTGGTAATGGTGAGTGTACACATCAATCCAAACTTTTCTCTCTAACAATGTTTACATACTTTTTCTACTGATTCCCATGGGACAGATCCCTTGTTACTACAGGTGCACTTGTTCTTCTCCCCAAGAATAGTTTGTTATGTTAACAAACTTTTCATTCTCAAGATGCTTTTGCATGGGAACTTACCAGGCTAGCTGCTAGCTACACTAAGCCCACGTAACAAATCCTAAACCATGATTTTCCAAGTCCTTTCTTTTGTAAGGTTTTACCTTTATGTGACAGGGTGTTGTGGACAGCAAAGTCCAAAGGTGGGTGTGTCTCAAATCTCTCCCAGCCCGAGTCTGGATCTCTCTCAATTCAGTGCAGGCATGGGTTTCTTCCCAGCCCCCTCTCTTGGCTGTTCAAACAGGAGGCTGGGTTAAACCCTTCCCCTGTCCTCAATTCTAAATCCTCCTGTGCCACTGAACAAGTTTCATACTGCAGTCACCGAGCTCTGCTCATCCATTTAGAGGCTCTGTTGGGGTGCGTGGGACAAGGTGAGGAGGGGCCCCAGGGGTCGTGTCCCCCCCTGGGAGCGCCTGTGACTCCCCCATGTCCCCCCCATGCCGGGCTCACCCCCTTTTGTCTCTGCCAGAGCTCCTGACCCAGCTCCTGCTGTGCCCTGGGAGGGGCTTTGGGGAGCCCTCCTGGGACCCCCTTGGATCCCCATTCCTGGGCCCTGGGACCCCCCCGCATCTCCTTCCCCAGCTCCGGGACCCCCTGCACCCCCTTCTCCTGCACCAACAGCGCCCTGCACCCCCTTTCCCGGGGATCCTCCCCTGCCAGCCCCTGGATCCCCCGGTTCCGTCAGCCCGGGGACCCCCGGAGCCCCATTCCCGGCCATCCCGGGGCACCGCACCCCCAGGCCTCCCTTTCCAGGGAAAGCCGAGCTGGGCACGGGGCTCTCCAGCCGCTCTGGGATTTCTGATCACTCAAAGGAGAGGGAGAGAGCAGCAGAGAGAGAGAGAAGGAGATTGGGAATCGGGCTCGGGCTCCCAGCGCCCGCTCCTGCTCCGCCGGGGCTGGGGAGCCGCAGCCGCAGGAAAAATGGGATCCGCGGATCCCGGGGCTTCCCCCGCTTTGGGCCGAAGCCGGCGGGTTCCAGGCAGAGTTTGAGCGCAGGGCTCGGGAGTTCAGCCCAGTTTGTCCCGGGGGTCCCGCAGTGCGCGGCCGAGGAGGGTCCCGGGGGATCCCGGGGGGGGATCCCGGGGAATTCCCTGGAATTGCCCCGTCCCCTCCCCCCGCGCTCCCTCGGGCACTTTCGCTTCCGCCTTGGCCGCCCTGCGCCGCCGGGATCTGCCCGGCGACCGGTGACGTCACTGCAGCCTCGGGCTGCCACTGGCGGGCAGCAAAGAGCGGCGCCAATGGCGGGGCCGGAGGCGGCTCTGGGGGCGGGGCCGGAGCTGTGGGCGGGGCCGCAGCGGAGCAGCGCGATGGCTCCAGCGCTGGGGCCGGGGGCGCTCCCGGGGGGCGGCGAGAGGTGAGGGGGACCCCCGGCACCGGGACTCTTTGATCGCCCATTCCGGAGCGCCGAGGGGCCCCTAAACCCCCATTCCTGGGCGCCGCCATCCCACCGAACTCCCATTCCCGGCCGTGGGTCCCACCCTGCACCCCCTTATCCGGCACCAGGAACGCCTGCACCCCTTTCCCGGCCATCTCGCCTCCTGCAGCCCCCAGAGCCCCCTTCTCTTTGACCCATTTACCCCCTGGACCCCTATTCCTGCCTCTCCCAGCAGCCAGCCCCTCCTTTCCTCAGCACTGAGGACACCCGGGACCCCTATTCCCAGCCATCCCGGCTTTCCCTGCCCTGTCCTGGCAATGGGGACACCGGGGACCCTTGGAGCTCCCTTTCCTGGATACTGGAACGCCCTGAACTCCAGCCATGCCACATCTAGCCAGCCCTAGCCTCCCCTCTTGTCAGTCCTGGCATCCCCAAATGCCCTTCCTGGCTCTCCCCGTTCCCCCTTTCCTTCAGCTGTGACCCCCCCGATCCCAAATCTCGAAATGTCCCCCCAGTTCTCCTCTCCCTGCGTTCCCTGCACGCGGCGCTGTCGGAGCCCGGCCCGGGCTTCCCGCAGTCCATGTCCATGGGGTCCCTGGCTGGGATCCCCTTCCAGCGCCGCCGCAGCGAGCGGGGCCGGGCGGAGCCGCAGCCCCGGGGATGGCGGCCGGAACCGAGCCGGGATCTTGGGATAGCCAGAGCTGGGATATTGGGATAGCCAGGGCCGGGATATCGGGATAGCCAGGGCTGGGATATTGGGATAGCCAGGGCTGGGATCTTGGGATATCCAGGGCTGGGATATTGGGATAGCCAGGGCTGCGATCTTGGGATAGCCAGGGCTGCGATCTTGGGATAGCCAGGGCTGGGATCTTGGGATAGCCAGGGCTGCGATCTTGGGATAGCCAGGGCTGGGATCTTGGGATAGCCAGGGCTGGGATCTTGGGATAGCCAGGGCTGGGATCTTGGGATAGCCAGGGCTGGGATCTTGGGATAGCCAGGGCTGGGATCTTGGGATAGCCAGAGCTGGGATATTGGGATAGCCAGGGCTGGGATCTTGGGATATCCAGGGCTGCGATCTTGGGATAGCCAGGGCTGCGATCTTGGGATAGCCAGGGCTGCGATCTTGGGATAGCCAGAGCCGGGATATTGGGATAGCCAGAGCCGGGATCTTGGGATAGCCAGGGCTGGGATCTTGGGATAGCCAGGGCTGGGATCTTGGGATAGCCAGAGCTGGGATCTTGGGATAGCCAGGGCTGGGATCTTGGGATAGCCAGAGCTGGGATCTTGGGATAGCCAGGGCTGGGATCTTGGGATAGCCAGAGCTGGGATCTTGGGATAGCCAGGGCTGGGATATTGGGATAGCCAGGGCTGGGATCTTGGGATAGCCAGGGCTGGGATCTTGGGATAGCCAGGGCTGGGATCTTGGGATAGCCAGGGCTGGGATATTGGGATAGCCAGGGCTGGGATATTGGGATAGCCAGGGCTGGGATATTGGGATAGCCAGGGCTGGGATATTGGGATAGCCAGGGCCGGCACAAGGAGCGGCACCGGCACGGGGCCAGCGGGGAGCTGCAGATGCTGCAGCAGCGGCACAGCCTGAGCGGGGCTGAGTGGGGGGAGCCGGGGCTGGGGGATCTGTGGGGCTGCGATGGCAACTGTGGCACCTCCATGGGGATCCCTGAGATCCAGGCTGAGGGATTAACAAATTCCCTGGCTCACAGCTGCAGGGAATGTCTCTGGAAATATGTCAGATATGGGCGGGAGGTGCTGGAGTGTAAAGGTGGGGAGGGCAGAATTCCCATGGGAATATGGGAATGCAAATGTGGGATTTGGGAGAGCAAAATTTGGGAGCGTGGGAATTCCCATGGAAATTCCATGGATGGATCTCAGACATCCCGTTCCAGTAAGACCTCCACGGATGGATTCTACTGCTGTCCAATTCCCATGTGAACTCTGTAGATGGATCTCACTGCTATGCCATTCCCATGGAGTTCTTTGGGCAGATCTCCCCATCCTGCAGCCATGGGAGTTCCAGTCCGTTTCCCCCCCAAACCCATCCTGGGGGTCGCCCTGTTCTTTGCCCGCCCCACCCCCCACAAGACTCCTGGGGGTCCCTTCATGACACAACCAGCCCCCCCAAACTCTTCCTGGTTCCCTCTCATCCCCCCACAACAGGAATTCTTGAAAGTCCCCCCGTGTCCCCGCACCCAGGACTTTGGGGGTCCCACCCGACCTGTCCGTGCACCCCCAGATTTCTTCCACAGCCCCCCTGTGATGGTGGAGGGTGGGGGCCGAGTGCTGGTGCCCCCCTGCCTGCAGCAGATCCAGCGGTGAGGGCAGTTCGGGGGGTCCCTCAGCATTTGGGGTCCCTGGGATTTGGGGTGACCCCCCGGGCCCCCCAGGATCTCCCTGAACACGCTGACGCTGCCCGTGCACAGTGAGAAGGTTCAAACCCGGCACGGGGTCCCCAGCACTGCCACCCGCATTGCCCAGGTACCCCCAAACCTGCTGAGAACCCCCAAATCCCCCGGGACACCCCAACCTCCCCTGATCCCAAACACAGCCCTGGATGCTCCAAAAACTCCCCAGGACTGCAAAACCCCATACAGACATTGAGAAGGTTCATACCCGGCATGGGCTCCCCATCTCCATCACCAGCAGGTTCCCCAAAACAACCCACCCCTAAAAATGCCACTTAAAGCCGTCATGATCCCCCTCAAAAGGGGTTTGTGGGGCTGCGGCCGCACCAACACCTTAAAATGGGGAGGAAAAAAACACCCCTGTAGTGGTGGGATCCGCCCCCCAAAAAAAAAAAAAAGAGAAAAACTCCTCTTGAGAGGGGCCTGAAGACCCTGAAAGGCCCTGGAAGAGGGACAAGATCCCCTCCTCTGCTGGGGCCTCCCCGAGCCGGGAACTATCCCGTTCCTGCACTCGGGGGAGCCCCGAACGACGGCGGCTCCTGGGCTGAGCCCCCCTCAGCCGGGGCTGCGGGGGGAACTGGGGGGGCTGGGACGGGCCTTGGGGGTCCTGGGGTGAACTGGGGGACCCTCAGTGCTCCCACCTCCCCCTGTTCCCCTGTCCCGCCCCGTTCCCATTGTTCCCCCAAACCTCCGCTGCCCCCAGCTCGGTTTGGGGGGGACCCAGCCCTTTCCCATCGTGTCCCGGCCCGGCCCCGCTCACCCGAGGGCTCCGAACCACGCACAGGGACAGAGGAGGGACAGAGGAGGAGGAAGAGGAGGGACAGAGGAGGAGGAAGTGGAGGAGCAGGAGGAGGAAGAGCTGGAGCAGGCAGAGGAGGCTCCACGTGCGCTCCCCGCTCTCTGGATCTGCAGCTCCTTCGGGACCATCGCCCCCCATCCCGCAGGTGCCCGGGGAGGGGGAGCTCGCCCCAAATACCCCGGGGCTCCCTGGGTTTGGGGTTTTTGGGGGGGATGTTTGGGGATGGCAGGGCTCCAGAGCCGAGCCGCAGATGCTCCTCGGGGGGTCCCCGGGGGTCCCCGGGAGGTGTTTTCGGGGGGTCCCGGTGGCGGCAGAGCCCCGGCAAAGGGGCCGGGGGGATGCGGGTCCGGCATGGCCGGGAAAGGGGTTCGGGGCTCCCGGTGCCGGCAGTGGCTGCTCCCAGCATTGCCCAGTTGCTTCCCGCATGTGGTTTCAGTTTCCTCGGCACCAGGATGAGCCAAATCACTTCCAGTCATTCCCTATTAGAGTACAATTTGTCTCCATTTTCCCCAGATGTTATCTCCATTTTTTCCCTCATTTTTACTCTATTTTCCCCCAATTTTATCCCATTTTCCCTCATTTTTATCCAGTTTATCCCAAATTTTCCTTATTTTTATCCCAATTTATTCCTTATTTTTGCTGTATTTTTCCTTATTTTTATCTTATTTTCATATAATTTTTCCCCATTTTTCTCATTTTTTTCCTGCATTTTGCCCTTTCTTATCTCATTTTTCCTCATTTTTTTCCCAATTTTTCTGAATTTTTTCTTATTTTTCTTCCATTTTTACTCAAATTTCCCCTGTTTTCCTATATTTTCCCAATTTTTTTCCCATTATTAATCTATTTTTATGCATTTCCCCATTCTACCCTCTTTTTGCTCCATTTTTCCTCATTTTTTTCCCCATGTTCTCCCCTATTTTCCACATTTTCTTCTATTTTTCTCCCACTTTCTCTTCATTTTTACCATTTTTATTCCCATTTTCACCCCATTTTTCTCCCAGTTTCCCCCATTTTTTCCCCCATTTTTATCCTGGTTTTATCTCATTTTTCCATCTTTTTATCTTTATTTTCGTCCATTTTTTCTCTCCCATTTTTCCCAATTTTTCCTCCATTTCCATCCCATTTTTCCCTATTTTTATCCCACTTTTCCCCTATTTTTTTTTACCATTTTCACTGCATATTCCCCCATTTTTCTCCCAATTTTCCTCCCATTTTTCTCTCTTTTCCTGCATTTTTTTCTAGTTTTCCCCAACTTTTTGCCATTTTTCCTCCATTTCCATCCTACTTTTCCCTATTTCCCCCTAATCTTCCCCATTTAATTATCCCAAAAATTAATATTTTGGGGGGGAAAAATAGAAATATTGTCGGGAAAAAAGGGTGCTTTGGGGGAAAAACTCCATGAATTTGAATCACAGCTTTCCAATGATTTTTCCATGATTTTTCCATGATTTCCAGCCAGAAGGAGGCGTGGGATTCATCCGAACATTCTGGAAGCTGGAAGAGGACCAGGCCATCTACCTTCCCAAAAATCTGGAGCAGCTCATCCGCAATTCCACCTTTCCCCACTCCCCGGATTCCCAGGTCTGGAAATTCTTCTACGACCTCCCAGGTAGGCAATTCCTAAAATTCCATTTAAAAATGAGATAGGGGGATTTCATCCTGTTATTTTCCTGATTTTTTGCATTATTTTCCCCAATTTTTGTCTCTATTTTTTTTTTTCTTATTTTTTCCTGATTTTTTCCTCATTTTTCCCTGAAATTTTCCCAGTTTTTTCCCATTTTTTTCCTGATGTTTTTGTTTTTCCTGGTTTTTCCCTCTTCTTTTCCCAAAATTTTCTGTCTTTTCACCAACTTTTTCTCAAATGTTTCCGTAATTTTCCTGGTTTTCCCCATTTTTTTCCCAATTTTTTCCCCTGTTTTTCCCATTTTTTTCCTGATTTTTCCCCAATATTTTTAATTTTTTTTTTCTGCTTTTTTCCCCTGATTTCTTCCAGGTTTTATTCCATTTTTCTTTTCCTGATTTTTTTTCCTCATTTCTCACATTTTTTTTCACATATTTTTCAAATTTTTTTCCTGATTTTTCTCTCTGATTTGTCCCAGTATATCCCCTTTTTTTCCTAATTTTTCCTGATTTTTTCCTGTTTGTTTCCTAGATAGTTCCTGGCGTTTTCCCAATTTTTTCCCCATTTTTCCAAAAATTTTTTCCCCGCTTCCTTTTACTCATTTTTTCCTTGACTTTTTTCCTTGTTTTTTCCCACTTTTTTCCCGGTCTTCATCCTCTTTCTTTTCCTGATTTTTCCGTTTTTTCCCAATTTTTTCCCTAAATTTTTTTCTTGATTTTCCCCCACTTTTTCTGGATTTTTCCCTCTTCTTTTCACCATTTCTTCCTGGTTATTCCCCATTTTTTTTCACAATTTGTCCCTGATTTTTTCGTGTATTTCCTAAATTTTTACTGATTTTTCCTGATTTTTCCCAGGTTTCTTCCCTCTCTTTTCTCAATATTACCCAATTTTTTCTCAATCTTTTTCCTGATAGTCCCGATTTTTTCTTGATTTTTCCCGATTTTTTTTCATTATTTTTTTTATTTTTGTGGGGGTTTTTTTCAAAATTTTTTCATTTTTTTTCTCAAACTTTTCCTTGATTTTTGTGTTTTTTCCTGTTTTTAATCCCATTTTTTCCCCTGATTTTTCCCTTTTCCTTTCCCTAATTTTTCTGGTTTTCCCCATTTTTTCCTGATTTTTTTCATTGTTTTTTTCAGATTTTTCCAGATTTTTTTATCTTTTTCCTGTTTTTTCCCTGGTTTTCCCCTGATTTTTCCTTTTTTTCCACATTTTTTTTCTGATTTTTTCCCAATTATTTTCCTGATTTTTTTGCAAATTTTCTCAAATATTTCTGGTTTTTCCTTCATTTTTCAAATATTTTTCCCAATTTTTTCCTGATTTTTCCTGATTTTCCCAGGGTCTTTTTGGCTTTCTTGTCCTGATATTTTCCCTCATTTCTCACAATTTTTTACAATTTTTTTCATGTATTTCCCATTTTATCCTGATTCTTCTCTCTTACTTTCCCAAATTTTTTCTAGCTTTTTCCCAATTTCTTCTCAAATTTCCCTAGTTTTTACCTGATTTTTCCTGGGATTTTTCCTATTTCTTTCCAGATTTTATTCCTCTTTCTTTTCTGGATTTTCCCCAATTTTTCCAAGTTCTTTCCCAGTTTTTTTTTCTGATTTCCCCAATATTCTTTCCAATTTTCCCTGGTTTTTCATGATTTTTCCTTCTTTTCCTATTTTTTCCTGATTTTTTCCCCATTTTTCCCAGATTTTTCCTGATTTTTCCCAGATTTTTTCCACTTTCTTTTCCTGACTTTTTCCCCCAAATTTTCCCATTTTTTCCTTGAGTTCTCTCTTTTTTTCCCCAAAATTTTTCGTGGTTTTCCCCATTTTTTTTTTTCAAATTTTCCCCTGTTTTTCCCGAATTTTTCCCAATTTTTTCCTGGTTTTTCCCCAATTTTTTTTTATTTCACCTTGATATTTTTCTGGTTTTTCCCTGAATTTTCCCTTCTGTTTTCCTTTAGTTTATCCTGGGTTTTTTTTTTCATTTTTTCCCCAATTTTCCAGTTTCTGTCACACTCCCAGTCTGATCCCAGTCACAATCTAATCCCAGTCACTCCCAGTATGAGGCCAGTGGCCCCCAGTTGCTCCCTGTCAGTTCCAGTATGACCCCAGTAGCCTCCAGTGTGATCCCTGGGACTCCCTGTCTCTCCCAGTATATCCCAGTCAGCCCCAGCACACTCCCAGTCATTCCCAGCTCTTCCCAGTTGTTCATAGCCACTCCCAGTCAATCCCAGTATGATTCCAGTCATCCTCAGTGGGATCCCAGTCTCAGCCAGCATGGACCCAGCTGCTCCCACTCTGATCCCAGTATGATCCCAGTTGAGTATGATCCCAGAATAGTTGTAATTTTTCCCAGTTCCTACCAGTATGATCCCAGTTGTCCCTGAATAGTCCCAGTCCATCTCAGCATGGTCCCACTCACTCCCAGTTTCTCCCACTGTGGTTCCAGCTGTTCCCAGTATGGTCACTGTCACTCCCAGTATATCCCAGCTGCCCAGAGCATGCTTGTGCTCATTCCCAGTCATTCCCAGTTACCCCAGTAAGGTTCCAGTTACCCCAGTACAAACCAGTCCCTGCCAGTGCTGCCACTCCTGGGATCCCCCAGCCCTCTCTGTGTTCCCCCCTCCCGCATCTCCCCAGAGGAGCCCCAAGGGCTGGCAGTCCCCAGCCAGGGTCCCCAGCCAGCCCCAGGTTGGATCTGCAGCCCCCAATTTTCCCAGTTTCCCTCTCCTTTTCCCCGGGCCGGGTTCCCCCCGTCCCCAGCGGGTGGGAGCAGCGGAGAGCCCCGCGCTGCCCATCCCGACCTGTCCCGGCTCCATCCCCGCTCCTGCCGTGGGCTGTGAGGGGTTTGGGAACGGGGCACCGAGGGTGTCACTGCTCCTGGGGGAGGAGGAGGAGGAGGGATGGAAGAGGAGGGATGAAGAAGGAGAGAGAGAAGGGATGGAAGCAGGAGAAGGTGCTGGCGTTAGGGAGGAGAAGGAGGAGGGATGGAAGGGGAGGAGAGGGAGGAAGATGTTGTAAATACTCCACAAACCCCTTCAGTCTTGTTCCCCATGGGGATGTGTCCGCCCTTCTCAGAACACGGGCGGGAAGGGGTCTCAAAATATATCCAACATGGACCTAAGGTATTTTAGACAGAGAAGGCTCAGACTTACGAGACGTGGTCCTGGGTTTATTGTATGTGGATCTCCCAGGGCAAGAAAGAGGCTGAGATTCCTCGGGTGCTCTCTTAAACTTGGGAGAGGGGGTGGCCAGGGGATACAGGGGGGGTTACAGCCAATGGGATAGGGAAAAGAAAAGGGAGGTTAGGTAGGGACTGACCTTATACAACACCAAAGGTGAGTTCTTCCCTTGGGACATACCATAATTTTTTAAATGAACTTCAACAGGAAGAGGAGGGACAAAGGAGGATCAGGGAAAGGAGAAGGAACCAAGAGGTCAAGAACTCCCTGAATTTACAATCCCCCACCTGTGGGATCATCACCCCCCATCCCACAGGTACCCCGAGAGGGGGAGCTCAGCCCAGATCTCCTGGGGGGTCCCTGGGTTGGGTTTTTTTGGGGGGGATATTTAAGAATTAAGGACTGCAAAGCTGAGCAGAAAATGCCCCTTGGGGCGACACTGGGTGGTCCCAGCATTCCTAAGTGGGGAGATGGAAATGAGGGGAACTTTTTGGATTTCTGGCACTCCCAGCAACCTGGGGTGGGCAGGGACTGAGTAGACAGGGGAACCCCAGTGCAAGCGTGACCCCCAGCAGCTGGGACAGGGGGGAACCCCTGAACTGCAAAGGGGACAGAACAGAGATGGGGAACTCCCGGGAGGCATTTTCAGGGCTGAATTTTGGTGTTTGGGAGGTTTTTATGGGCCCCAGATGCCCGGTAACTTCTAGAGATGAACTTGGTCAGGAGGAACACCCTAACCCAATGTGCTCATGCATTGTATATTTCCGCAAACAAGGATTTCTCATTCCCAAACCTTGGCCAGATGGAGAAGGAGGCTGCGAGGAAGAGGAAGATGCCCCAGGACACCCAGACAGGTGAGGAGGAAGTCAGTGCCCCTTTCCCCCTCTCTCCTGCTCCATCTCCCAGCCCAGCCTGGCCCCCGGCTGCAGGACAACCCCGCTGCCAACGCCGTCCTGCCGGGGACGCACTGGGGGGATCTCCTTCCCCTTCCCTCTGGCACGGAGGCAAATCCCATCCTCTCCTTGTCCTTCCTCCCACAGACAAGGAGCTGAGGATGGAGACGAGGGAGGACAAATCCCCACGGCAGAACCTCGTGGAAGAGGCCGTTTTGAGCGGCTCCACGGTGCAGGAACCCAATGGGGAGGAAAATACCCGGAGATCCCGCAGGAGGAGGGGCTCCAAACCCATCCCAGGGTGCTCTGAGGAGGAAAGACCCACCCTGTGCCGGGAAGGCGGCCGGAGATCCAGCCAGGGCTCTGAGCTGGTGGTCCATGAGCAGCTTCAGGATGGGGAGAAGCCCTACAAGTGCTTGGAGTGTGGGAAGAGCTTCAGCTTGAGCACCAAACTAATCCACCACCAGATGATCCACACTGGGGAATGGGCCTACGAGTGTGGGGAATGTGGGAAGGGCTTCAGCTGCAGCTCTGAACTCATCCGTCACCAGCGCATCCACACTGGGGAGAGGCCCTACGAGTGTGGTGAGTGTGGGAAGAGGTTTCACAGCAGCTCCAATCTCCTCAGGCACCAGCGGATTCACACGGATGAGAGGCCCTTCCGCTGCCCTGACTGTGGGGAGGGCTTCAAGTACAACTCCCACCTCATCAGGCACCAGCGCATCCACACTGGGGAGAGGCCCTATGAGTGTGGGGAATGTGGGAAGAGCTTCAGCCAGAGGTCCAAACTGATCATCCACCAGATGATCCACACTGGGGAGAGGCCCTATGAGTGTCCCGAGTGTGGGAAGAGGTTTCAGACCAGCTCAGATCTCCTCAGGCACCAGCGCATTCACACGGATGAGAGGCCCTTCCGCTGCCCCGACTGTGGGGAAGGCTTCAAGCACAACTCTCACCTCATCACCCACCGGCGCATCCACACTGGGGAGAGGCCCTACGAGTGTCCCCAGTGTGGGAAGAGCTTCTCCAGGAGCTCTAACTTGACCCAACACCAGCGGAGGCACCGGTAAGGGAAGCCCTGCGAGTGCCCCAAGTGCAGGAAGAGCTTTGTGCACTGCTCCAGCTCCATCCCCCATCAGAGGACCCACGTTGGGCAGAGCCCTGATGACCCACGTTCCCTGTGATCTGCGTTTTGAAGACACTGGGTTGGTTGTCATTTTCTTTTGTTCCGATTATCTTTTGATTAATCTTCATCCCTTTAAAACAGACAAAATTGGGGTAAAAGTCTACAAATTCATCAAAGGCATCTAGAGCCTCACATTTTATTAGTGCTTCAAGGTAATCTGGTATTCAGGGAAATACTTAGGGGTTGTGGGTGTATTTGGTGTAGTTTTCTCCATTTTTTGTCACTCAAAGCAATGAGAGTTTGATCTGTCACCTCAAAACCACTCAATGCCACTGAAAACTGCACAGTCCCACTCAAAACTATTGGATTCCACAGCCCCTCAGGGTGTGATGCCTCAAGTTTTAGCTTTCATATCTTTCATATTTTACACTGTCTAGGTTTGTATTTTTGAACTTCCTGATAAGTGTTAGTGAGCTCTCTTCACAGAGTAGGTAGACAATTTCTACCTTGATACTAAGGGCAGCTGTTACAAGTTTCAGGCCCAAAAGCATAAACAAGGGTGGACTGAAGAGAGAAAACAAGAAGGACAGGACTTCATCATCTGAAGCTGTAATTGAACAATGAACCTCAATATGCAGATGGACCTAAACTTCTAAAATTGTGAGACCTCATGATGAGTTGTCTATTTTTGTGACCATTTCTGGTCCATCTTGGGTGTAGCCCTGGCCAGGTTCTTGCACTGCCCAAGGCGTATCCTTTAAGGCCTTTTAATAAACTTTATTCTTAACTGTCCAGCCTCTGTTTTAGATCAGCCTTCTGAAGGCATCAGGTGGAATGGGGTTGGAAGGGGATTGGGTGAAGTGGGATGCAAATCAGGAGGGGTGAGATGGGCATTGGGTGGGGCAGGATGGGTGGGATGGAGTTTGGGAGGTGTGAAATGGGGGAAATAGGGCTTGAGAATGGGGTCTTGATGTCCAGCAGGAGTGGGATGGGATGGGGTTTGGATTGGGGAGGTTGGGTGGGGTCTGGAATGAGACAGCCAAAGTTTGGGGATGATGAATGGAGGGGAAACCCGTTAGTGAGTTTTGGATATTCCATGTTCCCAACGAGATTTTAAGGTATCTCACATTTCTCAGGAGGTTTTGGGGCACTCCCCAGCTCTTGGGGTGTTCCTGAGAGCAGCTCCATGGAGCCCCATTGCCAGGGCTGGTTGCCGTGGGCACGAGCTCAGAGCTGTAGCCAGAGTGCGTTGCCTCGGTGCTGGAGAGCAGAGAAATGATGAATGGCCCCAGACATCTCCTGGGTGTGTTTGGGGGCAGAGCAAGTTCTGCCTAGGTGGGACAGTCACTGCCCCAGCCCAGCCACTGCAGCCTCTGCTCCAGCCCCAAAGTGGCTGCCAAGCCCCTGGCACCCCGAAAACCCCAGCTGGGAGAGGGAGCAGAGCAGGTGAGGCTGTGACATGGGTGTGACACTGGCATGTGCCATGGCCCTGGAGCTCACAGCAGCTGAGATGGTGCTGGATCCAAGGCTGACTGTGGATCTCTGTCCCTCTCTCTCCCCTTACTTCCACTTTTCAAAATCTGGATAGCTTGAAGCTGGATGGGTTGGACGAGTTGGCTCAGTCAGTGCTTAGTGAAGTGATTTCCTCTAATTGCATGCAGATTTATGATTTCTCGAGTACCTCACTCTCTAAAGTTTTCAGCTGAAAGTTTGTTTCCCATCCTCCTGAGAAGTTTGTTGTTTTCTCCCATGCACTGCCCGAGGGGATCGAGGTACCTCAGGTCCCTTTCCAGCAGGGCCCGAGCGAGCTTGGGGCACAGCACAGGGAACTGCAATGCTGAGCCAGCCCTGGCTGGGTTGGAGGAAGCAGAAAGGCCAAGCCCTGAGCCCAGGCCTGGCACAGCAGGGCCTGTCCCTCACGGGTGGCTCGGGGCTCTTTGTGGGGCAGTGGGATGTGAGGGGCAGCAAGGACAAATGCCATAAACCTGCAAGCCCTGCCAGCCTCCTCAGGGAGGGCCGAGGGAGGAGCAAAGACCTTCCTGGGGCTGTGCCCTGGGCCAGGAGGGATTGTGCCAGTGGAGTTGACCCTAAATTTCTTCTCCCAGGCAGCTTTAGGACATGGAGCATGAAGAAGCCAGAGCCAACTCTCAGCTTTCCACAGTCCTCCAGTAGAATCCTGTGTGGGGAGCAGCCTGGGAGCAGGGTTTGTATGTCAGGGGAGGGGAATTCAGAGCCCTTTTCTCCCCCATGACCTGAGGGTCTGCATTTTCAATGGCCCTGCAGCTGCCAGAGGGGCCTTTTTTACCCAGATGAGAACAGTTCTGCTGATGGCCTGTCCTAAACCTGATTTTTCTGCAAATGTGCCAATAAAGCCTCATTTTTTGCATCCCCAGGTCTTGTGTGCATGCAGGTTTCTCAACTGAAGTGTTGGAACAGCTCTGCTAGGTAGTTCCCTTTCCGTGGTGATATTTTTGGTTTTTTTTAAAATTATCTCCCCGTCAGCTCTGGGCAGAGCTCTGTAACTGTGTGTGACACTTGTCTGTGGCACTGTGGGGGTGGCCAAGGGGACCTTCCCCGAGCTGTCTGCAGAGGAATCCACAGCAGCCCAGGCCGGGGGTGCTCAGTGGCCGCTCAGTTCCGCTGACTGGACGCGGCTCTGGACGCTTCCCTTGGAGCATCTCCAGGGAGGGAACGCTGGGGCTGCCCCGGCTGTGGTGTCACTGCCAGGGGAACGCTGGGGCTGCCCCGGCTGTGGTGTCACTGCCAGGGGAACGCTGGGGCTGCCCCGGCTGTGGTGTCACTGCCAGGGGAACGCTGGGGCTGCCCCGCTCCTGCCCCACCCCATCAGCTCTGCCAGCGCCTCCAGGGGACACAAAGGCTGAGCCAAAGGGTGAGAGTTGCACCAGGGGCTGAGCTGGGATCTGGGACCCATTGGGATCATGGAGTCCAGCCCCCGGCCCTGCACAGACACCCCAACAATCGCAGCCTGTGCATCCCTGGCAGCGCTGGCCAAAGGCTCCTGGAGCTGCGGCAGCCTCGGGGCCGTGCCCATTCCCTGGGGAGCCTGGGCAGTGCCCCAGCCCCCTGTGGGGGAAGAAGCTTTTGCTGATCTCCAGCCCAGCCCTGCCCTGGCCCAGCTCCAGCCGTTCCCTCGGCTCCTGTCCCTGCTCACCTGGGCAGAGATCAGAGCTTGCCCAGAGCAGCTGTGGCTGCCCCTGGATCCCTAGAAGTGTCCAAGGCCAGGTTGGAAAGGGCTTGGAACAGCCTGGGATAGTGAAAGGTGTCCCTGCCCATGGCAGTTGATGGAATGATAAGGTTCACTTAAGATTTAAGGTCTCTTCCACCCCAAGGCATTCTGTGATTCCGTGATTTTGGGGGAGATGCTGAAGCTCTGGCTCAGCTTTATCTCAGTGAATGTCTGGACCCAGCAGCAGCCATGGGTGGGATCATCTCCTCCTCCCTCTCACTGTGGCTGTAACTCACCCAAGGGCAGTGTCATAAATGAAACTGAAATTTGGACGACTAGGTCTATTGAGTAAACAGCAGTTTAATAACAAGAAAAAAAATGATACAATTTAGTGAATTGAATACAAGAATCCAATTTAATAAAAGAATACAATTTAGTGGATTTAATAGCAATTTGATATAGAAGGAATACAATTTAGTAAAAAGTACAATTTAGTGAATATATTAATATATGTATATACATATATATATGAAAAAATATATATACATATATACATATATATGAATGTAGCTTGCCAGTAATTAAGTATGATTAAAGCATAAGCAAGACTGACCAGGGTATGGGGAGGGCTTCTCACCCTGCCTCACATACAAAACAAAGCAATTCAAACTAAACTTATATGCTTATACATATTTGTTCATGTTTCCAGTAAGTCTCCTCCAATTTATGATTCTTTAATTTTACATCACTGTTCTTCATGGCGCATGTTTCACTTGTTGCTAGGGGGTCTTCAGTCTTCTTTCAGTGCTATTTTGGATGAAGGCTTACACTCATCCTCGTTGTTCTCTGGATAACCTTACAGGCTCTGCGTGTGTACTAAGTGTTGTGTTATGTAAGTGAGCATTGTGCTCCACTAATTAGCATTACACTTGATAATTTTCAGGCCCTATGCCTAAAGCCGTTCCAACTTTATCCATCTCACGGTCAGTTTTCTCTTGGGACATTACTTATCCTAGAACTACATCCTGTACTTTAATTTTAACATGTAACATATATCTGCTTTGTAACACTAATTCCCTTGATTGCGTCTAATAATAACTAATTTCAAATAATAATTTACAAACAGTTACAATTTAGTTAACATGAATCATTTCCATTTATCACAAGGGGATTCAGGGAGCTCATCCTGATGGATGAGGAAAAGGGAGTGGGAACTCAGCAGTGAGGAGAGCTGAGGGCTGGAGAGCAGCTCTGAATGATACCAAAATCCCACCGGACTTCTGAAACATTGCTGTTCTTCAGCCAGTGACAGGATGAGTCCCTGAGACTGGGGCTTGGCCTTCCTCGTGGTGAGGGGAATCAAGGAAGGCTGCAGTGTGATGGAGACTGTGATGGGCTGGGAACTCACTGGGGGAAAGGAGGGAGCAGTTGTGAAGTAAAAGGCGGGTGGGGGACAGAACTCCTTCAGAGAATAGAACTGTTCTGAGCTACAGCTTGAGCAAGATGAAAAATGTCATTTGGGGTCATCCCAGATGGATTTCATTTCAGAAGTTATGGAACAAGTTTAATTTTTGGGGGGTGTCATGTTTTCCCTTGGAGGTGGACACTCTGCAGATTTGAGCTGCATTGCCAAAATGCTCCAGTCTCTGCTGCAGGTCACACCGTTTCTTCTTTGGCTGATCCCGGCGCGGTGCTGAGCCCAGCAGAGCCCTGGCAGAGCCCAGAGCAGCCTCAGCATCCGCAGAGCCCGGCTGCAAGGAGAGAAAGCAGAAACCGCCCGTCAGCTGAAGGCTCCTGTCCCCTTGTCCCAGCCAGCCGCGGTGCCCAGGCCATGCTGGCCGTGCTCAGAGCTGGGCCCAAAGCTGCCCATCACTGCTGCCTTTGGGAGCAGAGCAGGAGGGCAGGACATGTGCCCAGCCTGCAGCCAGCCACGGCAGATCCAGCCCCTCAGCAGCTGCCCAGAGCGGGATGCTCCTGTGCCCGCTGCCATCTCCCAAAAGCTCTTGTCCCACCCATGCCAGGGAGATGAGGACCCACCTCACACCATCTGCTGCCAGAAGAAAAGCTGGTCCCAAACGATGTCCTCAGTCTTCTCCAAGGGCACGGCCCATCCACGCCACAGCTGGTCCCAAGCACTTCCTGATCCAGTCTGGATCCCACCTAGAACGCTTCCTTTAGAAAAACAAACAACAAATTAATGAAAATAGGTTACAGACAAAAAGGGGAAACAAGAAAAATGGTAAAAAATCTTATCTCTGTCAGAAGCTTGAGCAAGGCCCAACCCCTACATTCTGGGGAAAAACCCACCCATGGGTGAGGGAAGCCCATGCTTGCTCCCTTTCCCCCTGCACTGTCCCCCAAAATCACGGTGATCCCAAAGCAAAGCAGGGGAGTGGAGCAGCCCAAGCCCTTCCTTGCCTGCACAGCAAAGCAGCCGTGCTCAGGTTCTGGAGTCCCACCTGTGCTCCTGCCGTGGGGGTTTGTTTGTGTCGGGCTGGCTGCCCCAGCCCCAGCCCGGGGCACGGTGGGTGGTGGGGGCTGTTGGCAGGGCCAGGATCCCACTCCCATTTCGTAACCACCCCAGCCCATGTCCCCAGCCCTGCCAAAAACCAGCTGGGCAGCCACTGAGGAATCAGTTGCATCTGCCCCAGCAAAGGGGAAACCTTTGGTTCCCGGCCAATGCTCAAATCTGGGAGCATCCCCCTGGGTCTGGACTGACCTGAAAATTCACTGTGGGGCCTGGCTTTGAAGAAGGTGCCAGAATCAAAGTCCATCATCGCCAGCTGCCGCTGGCCAGGTGGAGGAAGAGGATGTCATCCTTGCTGTTTTCCTCCATGTCTCCAGCAGCAGCAGCAGCCCCACCTGGTCCAGCTTCTCCAGGGGCTCCTTCTTCCCTGGGGGGACACCAGGCTGTCAGGGTTCTGCCCAGGGCCCGGCTGTCAGTGAACCAGGACAAGCAAAACCAGCTCAGATGGTGCCCACCAGTGTTGGGCAGAGCAGCTCAGCTCCAGCACAAGGGCTGTGTGTTCCCATTTGATGAGCCCAGTGCAGTGACACAGGCAGGACAAAAAAGTCTGGGTTTCTTTGCTGCTGATTGCCAGGGCATGTGTGGAGCTGTAACTTACCAGGTCCCTGCATCACTGTGCCTGTGGCTCTCTCCCTTCTTCTAGGGCTGATGAATATCCTGCATCCAGGGATCATAGAACAGGTCTTCTAATGAGGGCCTGTCCAAGGAGTTCAGGGATAAACACCACCTGATCAGAGCTTGGCAGTCTGGGGAGAGAAACCACAAACCACTGGTCAGTTGGAGAAGGCTCCTGTCTGCTTTGTCCCACTATTCCCGTGCCCAGGCCACGCTGGATGTGCTCAGAGCTGGGCCTAAACTTTCCCATTAATTTTTTTGTTTTGGAGGAGAGCAGGAGAGCAGGACATGTGCCACCTCCTCAGCAGCTGCCAGAGCGGGATGCTCACGAGCCCGCTGCTGTCTCCCAACACTGGTGTTCCCCCTGTGCCCAGAGATGAGGATTCACCTTGGGAGAGCCGCTGTGGCAGCGGGAGCTGGCCCCATCTGATGTTCCTGCCCCTCCTGAAAGGGTGCTCCCCGCAGACCATCTCGTGCAGCAGGATGCCCAGGGTCCAGACGGTCGCTGCCTCGCCATGGTACCACCCAAAGTCGTTCCATTCCGGGGGGCTGTATGATGGTGTTCCTATGGAATATGGATGGAGCTCATCAGGGGGATGCTGCTGCTCCCAGAGCCTGACCCCAGCATCCCTGGGCATGTGGGGGCTTCCCCAGTGGCCCATGGGGTGACCTGCTGCCCTCTCGCCAGCACCTGGGACTTGGGTACAAACCCAGGGTTGGAAACGAAGTCACTGGTGCTGGAAGAGGGCAGCAGAAACCCTGGCAAGGCCTGACCATGACACACAAAGGGAAATACCCACTCAGTGCTGGGGAAAAACCATACCCACATCCTCCCTGCTGGCATTGCCCAAAAAACATTATGAACCAAAGCAAACCAGGTGAGCAGAGCAGTCCAAGCCCATTCTCAACTGCACACCAAACCAGCTGGTGCACAGGTTCTGCCTCCCCCTCTCTGTCACCCCTACCCATGGAGGATTTTGTCAGGCTGCCTGCCCCAGCCCCAGTCCTGGGAGAATCCCTCCTGCCACACCCTTGTTGCGCCAGGAGATGTTGGGCCAGGAGATGCCGGGACCAGAAGCCTACCCCTGTGTGGGCTCACCTGCAAATTGAGTGTAGGCTGTCTCCTGAAGGTAGGTGCCACAGCCGAAGTCTATCAGTTTTGCCTCGCCGGTGTCCAGGTCAACCAAGATGTTGTCCAGTTTTATATCTCGGTGCAGGACCCCGCAGCTGGTGCAGTGCCGCACGGCTGCCAGGACCTGCCGGAACAGCTCCCGCGCCTCTTCCTCGGACAGGAACTTCCGTGCCCGAATGAAGTGCCGCAGGTCCTGACACCGCTCCGGGCGCTCCAGCACCATAACAATGTAGCTGGGGAGCTCAAGCCACTCCAGCAGCTGCACCACACCGGGGAAGCCTGTGGACACCTTGTCCAGCAGCACTATCTCCAGTGGTGCGCTGGTGCCGTCGGGCTGCGGGAGGAGCACGGTGCTGTCAGTGGGGCTGAGGCCGTGCCAGGGCTCGGGAAGCCCTCAGCCAGCCCGGGATGCTCTGTGCCCTCCGCTGGCCCCATGCCCGCTCTCCCTCCAGGTGTCCTGGCAGCTCCCACCCTGCCGGGTCCCGGCTCATCCCCGCCCGGCACGCCCCGGCTTCTGCCGCTGGCCCCGCTCACTCACCAGCTCGCCCCAGTGCCGGACGCGGTTCCGTGGCACCTTTTTGATGGCCACCTGTAAGCCAAAGTGAACAGCGGATTCAGCTCAGTGCCTGCCGTGTCCAGCCCCATCCTACTCCTCCGCCCCCTCCTCATCATCCGCCCCCTCCTCATCCTCCGCCCCCTTCTCCTCCTCCGCCCCCTCCGCCCGCTCCTCCTCCTCCGCCCGCCGCTGGCCCCACCGCTCACCGGGAGTCCGTCCGAGAGCCGAGTGGCTGCGAAAACTCTGCCAAAACCGCCGCGCCCCAGCAGTGAACCCACTCGGTAGCGCTGCTGCAGGGCCTCCTGCGCCTTCCCTGGGGAAGAGACGCGGCCGTCAGTGCTCGGCCCGGGGCCAGGAACGGCCCCCGAGCGCTCCCCGACCTCCCCGGGCCGGGCATCCGCAGGCGTTCGCTCTTTGGAACGCGACAGCGGCGGCTCGGGGCCGGCGGCCGCGCTGCTGAGCAGCGGAGCTCGGGCCGGGGAAGCCGCAGCGGAGGCGGCGGCAGCGGCCGCGCCGCCTGTGTCCTCCGCGGGCCCCGGGAGGAGCCGGGGCCGGGGCCGGGGCCGGGGCCGGGGCCGGGCCAGGCGGAGCCAAAGGGCAGCGATGCCGCCCCAGCCCCAGGCAATGATGCCCGCCCAGCAGCGCCAGCGCCAGCACAGCCAGAGCTGGGCGGAGGGGAGACCGCGGAGGGATGCTCGGGGCCGGGGCCGGGGCCGGGGCCGGAGCCGGGGCCGCGGCAGCCCCGCCCGGGGCCGGGGGCGGACCGGGGGCATGGCCCGGGTGGGTACGGGGAGAGGGAAACTGGAAGGGAATGAGACACAGGAAAAGGGAGACCGGGATGGGGTGCGGGACAGTGGGAGAGGGAGAAGAGAGACAGGGAATTGATAAATTCGCTGCTTTTGCTGCTTTCTCTGCTGCCGCTGCTGCCGCTGCTGCCGCCGCTGCCGCTGCAACTGAAGCACCGGGACCGTTTGTCCCCGTGTCCGTTTGTCCGTTGCCCGCTCGGCCCCGCCCCGAGCCCCGCGCTCCCCGGGCAGCCCCTGAGCCTGGCCAAACACGGGAACTTTGCCCTGGTGAGCCAAGAGCCAGAGTCTTGACTCCTGCACAGGGGCACAGCAATGCCCTTGGCTGCTGCTGTGCCTTGTCCCTGCTGAGGGTCAGACACTGTCTGAGCACATTCCCTGAATGCAGAATTTGTACCTGAGCCAAGCACTGCACTTGTGTCTCCAGCATTGCTTTCCAAGTAAATCAGGGGGAGTAAAACTGGCTATAGCTCATGGTATTTTATAGTGTCTAAAACTTGCCAAGTCTCAGATCTTAGAGGTGAGATCCATTTGGAATGAATGGGATGGAGAAACAGTGCAAGATGGAAAAGGATAGCATAAAAATAAATAGAGAATATTTTACAGTGTCTAAAACTTGCCAAGTCTCAGATCTTAGAGGTGAGATCCATTTGGAATGAATGGGATGGACAAACAGTGCAAGATGGAAAAGGGAAACATAAAAATCAATAGAGAAAAATAGAAAAAAACATATTGGTTGTTTCTTTGGATTTTATTTTCATTTCTTAAAAAAGTTGTTTCAATTTTCCCAGAATCTTCTCCCCAGTCCTGTCTGTTCTTTCCAAAAACCTGTCCTGGAGAACAAGGCACAGCTCCTGTCACAAGATGTGCCCCCAGCTGCAGCTTCTCTTGGCTTCCCACACTGTGAATGCAGCACAACTCTTGTAGCAAAGCAGGACAAATATCTGAAGAACTTGACAACTTGTTCTTTCTTTCCCTTGTGGACAGAGGAGTTGTGCCATTGGTAAGGTTTTCATTGTTCCTCTTCTACCCAAAGAAAACATGATGGGCTACCAGGAATTGTTGGGGAATACAAGCCTGGCTGAATGTGGAGAAAGAATCTCCAGATCCTGCAGCCAGCAGTGGAGAGCTCATCATTCCAATAGCCCCATGGACATCTTGAAAGTGATCTGGAACGTGAAGATGGGCTGACAGAGGGATTTTGTTTCTGTGTTCAGTTTAGATGATTCTACATGTCTTGCAGTGGTAGAAATCAAGAGCACAATCAGCTGATGATAAGCACCAGAACATGATAAGCTGGACCTGTCAGTGGATGAGAGAAAGACAGTGAAAAGGAGAAATGCAGGGAATGACTTGGTGAACTTTGTGTGTAAGAAGGGTCATTTTTTCTTAATAATTCTCAATTCATTCCCTTTGCTTTTATCCTTTTAAGAAGGCCAATTGCATCTCAGATTCCCCAGGAAATGAGAACCCTGAGCTTGTGGAACTGCCTGAAAGGTGCCCTGTTCCTTTTTCTTCTGCTGCTCAGAAGAAACGATGAAGCGAATTGGGCAGTTCTGTTTTTTTATTTCTCCTGGTGGATTTTTTCATTTTATTTGCCACTGCAGAGGCAATTTCTGTGATGGCCTCTGTCAGTTGATTCTATTTCAGCAGCAGCAGCAACAGGGCTGTGTTTGAGCACTGCAAATGTGACCTGTGTGGCTTTAATTCTCCTTGATTTAGTGCTCAGGGACGTGGGAGCATTTTGATCTCTACTGATCGTGATGCCTGAAACAAAAATCCTGAGTTCCCCGTGACAAAAGCACAGCGGGTAGCACTGATTGAAAGAGGCAATTGCAGCTGTACTACTAAAATTCAAGTGGCAAGCAGAAGAGGGGCAAGAGCAGCCGAGATCTACAACTGCCAAGGCAAATGTAGATGAAATAATTTTGTGGGATTTTTCTGGAATTTTGTGGGATTTTTCTGGAATTTTGTGGGATTTAGAAGAGACATAAAGAATTTTGTGGTATTTTCTTAGATTTTGTGGTATTTTATGGAGATTTGGTGGGATGTTTCTGGAATATGGTAGGGTATTGGAAAGGTTTAGGGAATTTTAAGGGATTTTTTTCTGGCATCTTGTGGGATTATGACGAGATTTGAAGAATTTTGTGGGACTTTTTTTTAGATTTTGGGGAAATTTGTAGAGATTTGGTGGGATGTTTCTAGAATTTGGTAGAGTTTTTTCTTGAATTTTATAGGATATTGAGAAGATTTTGTGGGAGTTGTGTGGAATTTTCAGGGATTTTGAGGAAACATGAAGTATTTTGAGGTATTTTCTTGGATTTTGTGGAAATTTTTTGAAGATTTTGTGAGATGTTTCGGGAATTTGTTAGGTTTGGGGAAGATTTAGGGATTTTTTTAGTTTTTTGCAGTTTTGTGCAATTTTTTTTTATATTTGTGGGATTTTGCAAAAGTTTAAATAATTTTGTGGGATTTTTTTCTGGAATCTTGAAGGATTTTCTGGAGACTTGAAGAATTTTGTGGGATTTTTCTTAGGTTTTGTGGAACTTTGTGGGGTTTTTGTGGGATGTTTCTGGAATATGGTGGGATTTTTCTTGACTTTTCTAGGATATTCAAGAGATTTTGTGAGATGTTTCTGGGATTTGGTAGGGTTTTGGGAAGATTTAGGGATTTTTGTTGTTGTTTTTTCAATTTCGTGTGATTTTTTTTGAGTTTTGTGGGATTTTGCAAAAGTTTCAATAATTTTGTGCGATTTTTGTGGGATTTTGAGGGATTTTGAGGAGACATGCAGAATTTTGTAGGATTTTTCTGGAATTTTATCAAAATTTCTAGGGATTTTGCGGGATGTTTCTAGAATTTGGTGGGGTTTGGAGAAGATATCTGCAATTTTGTGGGATTTTTCTTGGATTTTGTGGTATTTTGTGGAGACTTGAAGAATTTTGTGGGATTTTTCTTAGATTTTGTGGAAATTTGTGGAGATCTTGTGGGATGTGTCTGGAATTTGATAGGGTTTTCTCAACATTCAGGAAATTCTGTGGGATTTTTCTGGGATTTTGTGGGTGTTTTGTGCAATTTTGTAAGATATTGGGGAGATTTTGTGGGATTTTTGTGGCATTTTGAGGGATTTTGAAAAGACATGAAGAATTTTGAGGGATTTTCTTAAATTTTGCGGAAATTTGTGGGGATTTTGTGGGATGTTTCTGGAATTTGGTAGGGTATTGAGAAGATTTTGTAAGGTTTTTTTAAATTTTTTGCAATTTTGTAAGATTCTTTAGCGTCTTTGTGGGATTTTGCAAAAGTTCAAATAATTTCGTGGGATTTTTCTGAAATCTTGAGGGATTTTGAGGAGACTTGAAGAATTTTGATGGTCTTTTATTACATTTTGTGGTATTTTGTGGAGATATGGTGGGGTGTTTCTGGAATTTGGTAGGGTTTTGAGAAGATTTCTGCAATTTTGTGGGATTTTTTTCTGGAATTTTGTGGGATTTTTCTTAGATTTTGTGGGATTTTGTAGAGATTTTGTGGGATGTTTCTGGAATTTGGTGGGGTTTTCAGAATATTTAAGGAATTTTGTGTGATTTTTCTGGAATTTGGTGGGGTTTTTTCTTGATTTTTGTAGGATATTCAAGAGATTTTTGTGAGATGTTTCTGAGATGTGGTAGGGTTTTGGAAATATTTAGGGATTTTTTTGTTGTTTTTTTAATTTCATGCGATTTTTTTTGAGTTTTATGGGATTTTGCAAAAGTTTAAATAATTTTGTGCGATTTTTGTGGAATTTTGAGGGATTTTGAGGAGACTTGAAGAATTTTGTAGGATTTTTCTGGAATTTTATTGAAATTTTTGGGGATTTGGTGTGATGTTTCTGGAATTTGGTGGGGTTTGGAGAAGATTTCTGAAATTTTGTGGGATTTTTTTCTGGAATTTTGTGGGATTTTGTGGAGACATGAAGAATTTTATGTGATGTTTCTGGAATTTAGTGGGATTTTTTTTGTAATGTTGTGGAATTTTCTGGTGTTTTGTGAGATTTTGAGGAGACATCAAAAATTTTGTGTGATTCTTCTTATGTTTTTGGAAATTTGTGGTGTTTTCGTGGGATGTTTCTGGAATTTAGTGGGATTTTCTTGTAATGCTGTGGAATTTCCTGGTGTTTTGTGGGATTTTGAGGAGACTTGAAAATTTTTGTGGGATTTTTCTTAGATTTTGTGGAAATCTGTGGAGATTTTGTGGGATGTTTCTGGAATTTGGTGGGGTTTTCAGAACATTTAGGGAATTGTGTCTGATTTTTCTGCAAATTTGTAGGATTTTTCTTGAATTTTGTAGGATATTGAGGAGATTTTGTGTGAGTTTTGTGGAATTTTTTGGCATTTTGAGGAGACATGAAGAATTTTGTGGTATTTTCTTCGATTTTGTGGTATTTTGTGGAGATGTTGTGGGATGTTTCTGGAATTTGGTGGCATTTTGAGAAGATTTCTGCAATTTTGTGGGATGTTTCTGGAATTTCGTGGCATTTTTCTTGAATTTTCTAGGATATTCAAAAGATTTTTGTGAGATGTTTTTGGAATTTGGTAGGGTTTGAGGAAGATTTTGTGGAATATTTTTAGGTTTTTTTGCAATTTCGTGGGATTTTTTGCAATTTTGTGGGATTTTGCAAAAGTTTAAATATTTTTGTGGGATTTTTTTCTGGAATCTTGAGGGATTTTGAGGAGACTTTAAAAATTTTGTGGCATTTTTCTTAGATTTTGTGAGATTTTGTAGAGATTTTGTGGGATGTTTCTGGAATTTGGTGGGTTTTTTCTTGATTTTTGTAGGATATTCAAGAGATTTTTGTGAGATGTTTCTGAGATGTGGTAGGGTTTTGGGAAGATTTAGGGATTTTTTTGTTGTTTTTTTCAATTTCGTGCGATTTTTTTTTGAGTTTTGTGGGATTTTGCAAAAGTTTAAATAATTTTGTGCGATTTTTGTGGGATTTTGAGGGATTTTGAGGAGACATGCAGAATTTTGTAGGATTTTTCTGGAATTTTATTGAAATTTCTGGGGATTTGGTGGGATGTTTCTGGAATTTGGTGGGGTTTGGAGAAGATTCCTGAAATTTTGTGGGATTTTTTTCTGGAATTTTGTGGGATTTTGTGGAGACATGAAGAATTTTATGTGATGTTTCTGGAATTTGGTGGGATTTTTTTTGTAATGTTGTGGAATTTTCTGGTGTTTTGTTGGATTTTGAGGAGACTTGAAAAATTTTCTGGGATTTTTCTTAGATTTTGTGGAAATTTGTGATTTGGTGGGATGTTTCTGGAATTTGGTGGGGTTTTCAGAACATTTAGGGAATTGTGTGGGATTTTTTTGCAATTTGGTGGGTTTTTTCTTGAATTCTGTAGGATATTGAGGAGATTTTGTGGGAGTTTTGTTAAATTTTTTGGCCTTTTGAGGAGACATGACGAATTTTGAGGTATTTTGTTAGATTTTTTTTAAATTTGTGGGAATTTTGTGGGATGACACTGGAATTTGGTGGAATTTTGAGGAGATTTCTGCAATTTTGTGGGATGTTTCTGGAATTTTGTGGTATTTTTCTTAATTATTGTGGGATATTCAAGAGATTTTGTGAGATGTTTCTGGGATTTGGTAGGGTTTTGGAAATATTTAGGGATTTTTGTTTTTGTTTTATCAATTTTGTGCGATTTTTTTTTAGTTTTGTGGGATTTTGCAGAAGTTTATATAATTTTGTGCGATTTTTGTGGAATTTTGAGGGATTTTGAGGAGACATGCAGAATTTTGTAGGATTTTTCTGGAATTTTATCGAAATTTCTGGGGATTTGGTGGGATGTTTCTGGAATTTGGTGGGGTTTGGAGAAGATATCTGCAATTTTGTGGGATTTTTCTTGGATTTTGTGGGATTTTGTGGAGATTTGGTGAGATGTTTTTGGAATTAGGTAGCGTTTTGGGAAGATTTAGGGAATTTTGTGGGATTTTTTTCTGGTAATTTGTGGTATTTTGTGGAGACTTGAAGAATTTTGTGGGATTTTTCTTAGATTTTGTGGAAATTTGTGGAGATTTTGTGGGATGTTTCTGGAATTTGGTAAGGTTTTCAGAATATTTAAGGAATTTTGTGGGATTTTTCGGGAATTTTGTGGCATTTTTCTTGATTTTTGTAGGATATTGAGGAGATTTTGTGAGATGTTTCTGGAATTTGGTAGGGTTTTGAGGAGATTTCTGCAATGTTGTGGTATTTTTCGGGAATTTTGTGGGATCTTTCTTAAATTATGTGGGATTTTGTGGGGACTTGAAGAATTTTGTGTGATTTTTCTTAGATTTGTGGAAATTTGTGGAGATTTGGTGGGATGTTGTGGAAATTTGATAGGGTTTTCTCAACATTCAGGAAATTCTGTGGGATTTTTTCTGGAATTTTGTGGGAGTTTTCTGGAATTTTGTAGGATATTGAGCAGATTTGGTGGAAATTTGTGGGGATTTTTTGGGATGTTTCTGGAATTTGGTGGGCTTTTGAGAAGATTTCTGCAATTTTGTGGGATTTTTGTGATTTTTCTTGATTTTTGTGGGATATTGAGGAGATTTTGTGAGATGTCTCTGGAATTTGGTGGGGTTTTCAAAACATTTAGGGAATTCTGTGAGATTTTTCTGCAATTTTGTAAGATTTTTCTTAAATTTTCCTGGATTTTCCTTAGATTTTGTGGAAATTTGTGGAGATTTTGAGACGTTTCTGGAATTAGATGGGGTTTTGAAAAGATTTAGGCAATTTTGTGGTATTTTTTTCTGGAATTCTGTGGGATCTTGATTTTTGTGGGTGTCGTGGTTTTAAACCAGTAATTAATAAAAAGGGGGGAAAAGAATTACTTATTTTTTGCTGTGAGATATGGATTAAAAGAAGAGCAAACCAGGCATAAAATTTTAAAAGGAATAAAAAAAAGTTTATTGACAAACTACAATAATAGGAACACCAGAATAAACTTCCAGAAAAACCTTTTCATTTCTTACTGCTCACTATTCTTTTGTTCACATGACAACAGAGACAAAAACTTTAGAATTTTTGATGGTTTAAACAATTTTTAATCCCTTCTATAGTCTTTTTATCAGTCTCTGTAGAGAAACAGAAGTTCCTTTCTGTTAATTTATGGAGTTTCTCACAAGAAAACTATTTTTGTTATAGTTTCTCATTTCTCTGATATCAGCTGCCCAGAGCTGCTGTTATCAGAGCCCACCCTTCCTATTCCACATCACTCTGAAATGTGTTATGGGTCATGAGTTTGAGGATAGCACTTTTAAGGATAAGTTACTCAAAGGCAAAAGGTATTTTTCATCTGTTTCTGTGAGCTTCACTAGAAAACAGTTTTCTCATTGCCTCTCAAGGCTTCAAATCTCTCAGCACTTCACTATACCATAATTACTCTACTTTTTACTCAAATTTACACTTTGAACACTCTATTCCTCCCCATACTCTATCATGAATTAAAGGAGTTCTTTTCAGGACTTCATTGTCCATCCCCATAGTTTTAACAGAAAGATATTTCAGCTTAATTAAAGCATCTTCTTAATTCTCTACCTTTCTTGAAGTCTCTTTTCTTTCTTGCCACTAATAGTTTATAAAGTCTCTTTTCATGTTGATCACTCTCCTTTTCTCTCTCTGGATAAAAAGATTAATCCGCAAGTCTCATCTGGGTAAGAAAGAGTTAAAAATCCTGTTCAAGCTTTTGTAGATGGTTTGGTGATCTCTGCTGAACAGGAGCTGGAGCTGTCTGCGATGGAAAGTTCCTCATAGCTGCTCTGGAGAGCGTGGTCACCGTCTCTGCTTGCTGCAGGCCCAGAGCCCCTCTCTTTCTTTACTCGGCAGTTTCTGGTAAATTCCATCACGGCAAAACCTGCAGCCAAGCCAGGAACCGGCCTGGCCCGGCTTGGCTCGGGGCAAGCCCCCGCAGGCCCCATCTCCCGGCCGGGAGAACGGCAGGCCCAGCCCAGCCCCCGACCGGCCGCATGGCCTGGGCAGGGAACCGGAGGCCAGCCGGAGCTCTGCTACCTTTCACAGCCAAGCAACAAAGAGACACCACAGACTTCTGGTTGTACACTTTAAGGTGGGGTTCACAAGTTGATTCTACTTTTCAATGGCTAAAACTGCTGTCAATTCTCAGCAATGACCGATAATTGGTCAGGAGAAAAGACTCCCAAGAGCCCCCAGCAACTTTAACTTCCTTAAAGGTAAACTAACCTCATGACAGCTGTGTTTGGATTCAAGATGGGAATGCTGTGGTTCAGTCAGGGGTGGTTTTGTTTCTGCTGAGCAGGGCTTGCCCTTTTCAAGGACTTCGCAGTGTCCCTTGGTACAATGCATGTTTTCCTCTGGGAAGGGAGGGGTGAGCATTGAACACAGATACAAGAATGCGTTAGAAAACCTGCACTGTGACTCTGTCCGTGTTTGTCAAGTGACCATCCACATCCTGGAAGGGGACAATGTAATTTCTATAATTTCTTTTTATTCATGTATTTAACAAGTCAATTTTTATTGTGCCTCACATTTTTGGCCACCTTCATCTCCAGCTGAGCTTTCACTGCACCAAATTTCTTGCTACAGTGGCAAGAAGCATCTCTGAATTCTTCTCCTGACCTTCATTCCTTGTCCTCTACCCATCCCATCCTGCCCCAGGGAGCAGGGACCTTCCTGGGGCAGATCCAGGAGGATATCCAGGACCATCCTGGCCTGGGACGGGTGCCAAGGAGATCCAGGAGGGTTCAGTGTCCAGCTCTAAGTCCTGGGACACCCTGTGCCGTGTTCCCAACATCCCCGATTTCCAGGAAGGAGCCACAGCAGCCTCCTGGCCATCGATGGATTTTTCTTCCAGGAATTTGCTGTGGAGCTTGTTTCTGTTTTCCTGCTCTTTCTGAGCTCCTGTCATGGAGCTGGAAGAGGTGGAGAGGAGAAACATCGGGAATGGGAAGACAGAGGGAAATTGCTGGGGAAAAGTGAGACACACACCCCTAACAGTGCCCAAATCTCCACAAAATTCCACAGAATCTAAGAAAAATCCCTCACAATTCTTCAAGTCTTTACAAAATCCCACAGAATTCCAGAAAAATCCCACAAAATTATTTCAACTATTGCAAAATCCCATAAAAGTCAAAAAAAATTGCGCGAAATTGAAAAAACAAAAACAAAAAATCCCTAGATCTTCCCAAAACACTACCAAATTCCAGAAACATCCCACCAAATCTCCACAAAATTCCAAAGAAGCTAAGAAAAATCCTTCATAATTCTTCAAGTCTACACAAAATCCCACAAAATTCAAGAAAGATCCCACGAATTTGCAGAAATCGTCTCAAAAGCCCAACAAATTCCAGAAACATCCCAGAAAATCTAAACAAATTTCCACAAAATCTAAGAAAATAATTCAAAATTCTTCATGTCTCCTCAAAATCCCTCAAAATTCCACAAAACTCCCACAAAATCTCCTCAATATTTTACAAAATTACAGAAATCCAACAAAATTACAGAAAAATCCCATAAAATTGCAGAAAAATCTCACACAGTTCTATAAATGTTCTGAAAACACTACCAAATTCCAGAAACATCCCACCAAATCGCCACAAATTTCCACAAAATTTCAGAAAAATCCCACAAAATTCATCAAGCCTCCAAAAAATCCCACAAAATTCTAGAAAAAACTCCAACAAAATTGCAGAAAGCTCTCAAAACCCAACCAAATTCCAGAAACATCCCACCAAATCGCAAAAAAATTCCACAAAATCTAAGAAAATTCCCTCATAATTCTTCATGTCTCCTCAAAATCCCACCAAGTACCAGAAAATTCCACAACAGTACAAAAAAATCCCACAAAATTCCAGAAACATCCAACCAAATCGCCACAAATTTCCACAAAATTTCATAAAAATCCAACAAAATTCTTCAAGTCTCCTCAAAATCCCTCAAGATTCCAGAAAAAAATCTCACAAAATCCCCTAAACCTCCCCAAAACCTTACCAAATCCCAGAAACATCCCACCAAAACTCCAAAAAATTCCAAAGAAGCTCTGAAAAATCCCTCATAATACTTCAACTCTCCACAAGATCCCACAACATTCCAAAAAAATCCCACAAAATTGCAGAAATCTTCTCAAAACCCCAGCAAATTCCAGAAACATCCCACAAAACCCCCACTAATCTCCACAAAATCTAACAAAATACCACAAAAATCCTTAATGTCTCCTCAAAAACCCTTAGAATTCTACAAAACTCCCAAAAAATCTCCCCAATATCCTACAAAATCCAAGAAAAATCCCACCAAATTGCAGAAAAATCCCACAAAATTGATTAAATGTTCTGAAAACCCCAGCAAATCCCAGAAACATCCCACCAAAACTCCCCAAAATCCAAAAAAGCTAAGAAAAATCCCTCATAATTCTTCAACTCTCCACAAAATCCCAAAACATTCAAAAAAAACGCCACAAAATTGCAGAAATCTTCTCAAAACCCCAGCAAATTCCAGAAACATCCCACCAAATCGCCACAAAATTCCACAAAATCTAAGAAAAATCCCACAAAATTCTTCAAGTCTCCTCAAAATCCCACAAGATTCCAGAAAAAAATCTCAAAAAATCCCCTAAACCTCCCAAAAATACAGAAACATCCCACCAAATCTCCACAAAATTCCAAAGCAGCTAAGAAAAAATCCCTCAAAATTCTTCGAGTTCCCACAAAATCCCACAAAATTGCAGAGAAATCCCACAAAATTGCAGAAAAATCGCACACAATTCCCTAAATGTTCTCAAAACCCCAGCAAATTCCAGTAACATCCCACAAAATCCCCACTAATTTGCACAAAATCTAAGAAAATATCTCAAAATCCTTCATGTCTTCTCAAATTCCCTCAAAATTCCATAAAACTCCCACAAAATCTTTTCAATATCCTACAAAATTCAAGAAAAATCCCACAAAATTGTAGAAAAATCCCAGACAAATCATTAAATGTTTTGAAAACCCCAGCAAATTCCAGAAACATCCCACTAAATCCCCACAAATTTCTACAAAATCAAAGAAAATAACACAAAATTCTTAAAGTCTCCTCAAAATCACAAAAAAATTCCAAAAAAAAATCCTACAAAATTGCAGAAAACTTCTCAAAACCCTACCATATCCCAGAAACACCTCACAAAATTTCCTCAATATCCTACAAAATTCAAGAAAAAACCAAGAAAATTGCAGAAAAATCCCACACAATTCCATAAATGTTCTGAAAACACAAACAAATTCCAGAAACATCCCACAAAATCGCCACAGATTTCCAAAAAATCTAAGAAAAAATACCTCAAAATTTTTGAAGTCTCCACAAAATCCCACAAAATTCAAGAAAAATCCCACAAAATTACAGAAATGTTCTCAAAACCCCACCAAATTCCAGTAACATCCCACAAAATCCCCACTCATTTCCACAAAATCTAAGAAAATAACTCAAAATTCCTCATGTCTTCTCAAATTCCCTCAAAATTCTACAAAACTCCCACCAACTCTTCCCAATATCCTACAAAATTCAAGAAAAATCCCACTAAATTGCAGAAAAAATCCCACACAATTAATTAAATGTTCTGACAACCCTACCAAATTCCAGAAACATCCCACCAAATCGCCACAAAATTCCACAATATATAAGAACAATCCAACAAAATTCTTCAAGTCTTCTCAAAATCCCACAAAATACCAGAAATTTCTACAACAGTACAAAAATATCCCACAAAATTCCAGAAACATCCCACCAAATCCCCACTAATTTCCACAAAATCTAAGAAAAATCCCACAAAATTCTTCAAGTCTCCATAAAATCCCACAAAATTGCAGAAATCTTCTCAAAACCCTACCAAATTCCAGGAACATCCCAGAAAATCTAAACAAATTTCTAAAAAATCTAAAAAATACCTCAAAATTCTTCATGTCTCCTCAAAATCCCTCAAAATTCCACAAAACTCCCAAAAAATCTCCTCAATATCCTACAAAATCCAAGAAAAATCCTACCATATTGCAGAAAAATCCCACACAATTCCCTAAATGTTCTGAAAAACCCCACCAAATTCCAGAAACATCCCAGCAAATCTCCACAAAATACCACAAAATCTAAGGAAAATCCCTCACAATTCTTCAAGTCTTCTCAAAATCCTTCTAGATTCCTGAAAATCCAACAAAATTATTTAAACTTTTGCAAGATCCCATAAAACTCAAAAAAACATCCCAAAAAATTGAAAAAACAAAAACAAAAATCTCTAAATCTTCCCAAAACCCTAACAAATTCCAGTAACATCCTACAAAATCTCTTGAATATCCCACAAGAATCAATAAAAATCCCACAAAATTCAAGAAAAATCCCATAAAATTGCAGAAATCTTCTCAAAACCCCAGCAAATTCCAGGAACATCCCACCAAATCCCCACAAATTTTCACAAAATTTAAGAAAATACCGCAAAATTCTTCATGTCTCCACAAAATCCCAGAAAGTTGCAGAAAAATCACACACAACTCCCTAAATGTTCTGAAAACCCTAGCAAATTCCAGAATCATCCCACCAAATCTCCACAAAATTCCACAAAATCAAGAAAAATCCCTCTAAATTCCTCCTGTCTCCTCAAAATAGTTTACAATTTCATAAAAATAACACAAAATTATGTAAACTTTTGCAAAATCCCACCAAATTGGGATAAATTACTACAAAATTGCAAAAAATTAAAAAAAAAAAATCCGTAAATATTCCCAAACCCTACCAAATTCCAGAAACATTCCACCAAATCTCTAGAATATCCCACAAAAATCAAGAAAAATCCCACAAAATAAGAAAAAATGACCCTTCTTACACACAAAGTTCACCAAGTCATTCCCTGCATTTCTCCTTTTCACTGTCTTTCATCCACTGAGAGGTCCAGCTTATCATGTTCTGGTGCTTATCATCAACTGATTGTGCTCTTGATTTCTACCACTGCAAGACATGTAGAATCATCTAAACTGAACACAGAAACAAACTCCCTCTGTCAGCCCATCTTCACATTCCAGATCACTTTCAAGATGTCCATGGGGCTATTGGAATGATGAGCTCTCCACTGCTGGCTGCAGGCTCTGGAGATTCTTTCTCCACATTCAGCCAGGCTTGTATTCCCCAACAATTCCTGGTAGCCCATCATGTTTTCTTTGGGTAGAAGAGGAACAATGAAAATCTTACCAATGGCACAACTCCCCAGTGCACAAGGAAAAGAAAGAACAAGTTGTCAAGTTCTTCAGATATTTGTCCTGCTTTGCTGCAAGAGTTGTGCTGCATTCACAGTGTGGGAAGCCAAGAGAAGCTGCAGCTGGGGGCACATCTTGTGACAGGAGCTGTGCCTTGTTCTCCAGGACAGGTTGTTGGAAAGGACAGGACTGGGGAGGAGATTCTGGGAAAATTGAAACAACTTTTTTAAGAAATGAAAATAAAATCCAAAGAAACAACCAATATGTTTTTTTCTATTTTTCTCTATTGATTTTTATGTTTCCCTTTTCCATCTTGCACTGTTTCTCCATCCCATTCATTCCAAATGGATCTCACCTCTAAGATCTGAGACTTGGCAAGTTTTAGACACTGTAAAATACCATGAGCTACACCCAGTTTTACTCCCCCTGTTTTACTTGGAAAGCAATGCTGGAGACACAAGTGCAGTGCTTGGCTCAGGTACAAATTCTGCATTCAGGGAATGTGCTCAGACAGTGTCTGACCCTCAGCAGGGACAAGGCACAGCAGCAGCCAAGGGCATTGCTGTGCCCCTGTGCAGGAGTCAAGACTCTGGCTCTTGGCTCACCAGGGCAAAGTTCCCGTGTTTGGCCAGGCTCAGGGGCTGCCCGGGGAGCGCGGGGCTCGGGGCGGGGCCGAGCAGGCAACGGACAAACGGACACGGGGACAAACGGTCCCGGTGCTTCACTTGCAGCGGCAGCAGCGGCAGCAGCGGCAGCAGCAGCAGCAGAAGACAAAAAGCGAATTACTCGACTCCGTAGATTCTCCTCTCCCTCTCCCACTGTCCCGCACCCCATCCCCGTCTCCCTTTTCCTGTGTCCCCTCCTCTTCCAGTTTCCCTCTCCCCGTGCCCACCCGGGCCATGCCCCCGGTCCGCCCCCGGCCCCGGGCGGGGCTGCCCCGGCCCCGGCCCCGAGCATCCCCCCGCGGTCTCGCCTCCGCCCAGCTCTGGCTGTGCTTGCGCGGGCGCTGCTGGGCGGGCATCATTGCCTGGGGCTGGGGCGGCATCGCTGCCCTTTGGCTCCGCCTGGCCCGGCCCCGGCCCCGGCCCCGGCCCCGGCCCCGGCCCCGGCTCCGGCTCCTCCCGGGGCCCGCGGAGGACACAGGCGGCTGCTGCCGCCTCCGCTGCGGCTTCCCCGGCCCGAGCTCCGCCGCTCAGCAGCGCGGCCGCCGGCCCCGAGCCGCCGCTGTCGCGTTCCAAAGAGCGAACGCCTGCGGATGCCCGGCCCGGGGAGGTCGGGGAGCGCTCGGGGGCCGTTCCTGGCCCCGGGCCGAGCACTGACGGCCGCGTCTCTTCCCCAGGGAAGGCGCAGGAGGCCCTGCAGCAGCGCTACCGAGTGGGTTCACTGCTGGGACGCGGCGGCTTTGGCAGAGTTTTCGCAGCCACTCGGCTCTCGGACGGACTCCCGGTGAGCGGTGGGGCCAGCGGCGGGCGGAGGAGGAGGAGCGGGCGGAGGGGGCGGAGGAGGAGAAGGGGGTGGAGGAGTAGGATGGGGCTGGACACGGCAGGAGGTGAGCTGAATCCGCTGTTCCCTTTGGCTTACAGGTGGCCATCAAAAAGGTGCCACGGAACCGCGTCCGGCACTGGGGCGAGCTGGTGAGTGAGCGGGGCCAGCGGCAGAAGCCGGGGCGTACCGGGCGGGGATGAGCCGGGACCCGGCAGGGTGGGAGCTGCCAGGACACCTGGAGGGAGAGCGGGCATGGGGCCAGCGGAGGGCACAGAGCATCCCGGGCTGGCTGAGGGCTTCCCGAGCCCTGGCACGGCCTCAGCCCCACTGACGGCACCGTGCTCCTCCCGCAGCCCGACGGCACCAGCGCACCACTGGAGATAGTGCTGCTGGACAAGGTGTCCACAGGCTTCCCCGGTGTGGTGCAGCTGCTGGAGTGGCTTGAGCTCCCCAGCTACATTGTTATGGTGCTGGAGCGCCCGGAGCGGTGTCAGGACCTGCGGCACTTCATTCGGGCACGGAAGTTCCTGTCCGAGGAAGAGGCGCGGGAGCTGTTCCGGCAGGTCCTGGCAGCCGTGCGGCACTGCACCAGCTGCGGGGTCCTGCACAGAGACATAAAACCGGAGAATATCCTGGTAGACCTGGACACCGGCGAGGCAAAGCTGATTGACTTCGGCTGTGGCACCTACCTTCAGGAGACAGCCTACACTCAATTTGCAGGTGAGCCCACACAGGGGTAGGCTCCCGGTCCTGGCATCTCCTGGCCCAGCATCTCCTGGCCCAACCTGGGTGTGGCAGGAGGGATTCTCCCTTTTGCTGCCAGTCACAGGTCTGTGTCTTCAGCCAAGTTGCTTTTGAGCAGAGCTGGGTGGGGACCCATCTTCCAGCCCTGCTGGCAGCCTTTGCCTGCCACTCTGCCCAGGACTGGGGCTGGGGCAGCCAGCCTGATAAAATCCCCCGTGGGTGGGGGTAGCAGAGAGGGGGAGGCAGAACCTGTGCACCAGCTGGTTTCATGTGCAGTTGAGAATGGGCTTGGACTGCTCTGCTCACCTGGTTTGCTTTGGTTCAAAATATTTTTTGGGCAATGCCAGCAGGGAGGATGTGGGTATGGTTTTTCCCCAGCACTGAGTGGGTATTTCCCTTTGTGTGTCATGGTCGGGCCTTGCCAGGGTTTCTGCTGCCCTCTTCCAGCACCAGTGACTTCGTTTCCAGCCACGGATTTGTACCCAAGTCCCAGGTGCTGGCGAGAGGGCAGCAGGTCACCCCATGGGCCACTGGGGAAGCCCCCACATGCCCAGGGATGCTGGGGTCAGGCTCTGGGAGCAGCAGCATCCCCCTGATGAGCTCCATCCATATTCCATAGGAACACCATCATACAGCCCCCCGGAATGGAACGACTTTGGGTGGTACCATGGCGAGGCAGCGACCGTCTGGACCCTGGGCATCCTGCTGCACGAGATGGTCTGCGGGGAGCACCCTTTCAGGAGGGGCAGGAACATCAGATGGGGCCAGCTCCCGCTGCCACAACGGCTCTCCCAAGGTGAATCCTCATCTCTGGGCACAGGGGGAACACCAGTGTTGGGAGACAGCAGCGGGCTCGTGAGCATCCCACTCTGGCAGCTGCTGAGGAGGTGGCACATGTCCTGCTCTCCTGCTCTCCTCCAAAACAAAGAATTGATTGGAAAGTTTAGGCCCAGCTCTGAGCACATCCAGCGTGGCCTGGGCATGGGAATAGTGGGACAAAGCAGACAGGAGCCTTCTCCAACTGACCAGTGGTTTGTGGTTTCTCTCCCCAGATTGCCAACTTCTGATCAGGTGGTGTTTATCCCTGAACTCCTTGGACAGGCCCTCATTAGAAGACCTGTTCCATGATCCCTGGATGCAGGATATTCATCAGCCCTAGAAGAAGGGAGAGAGCCACAGGCACAGTGATGCAGGGACCTGGTAAGTTACAGCTCCACACATGCCCTGGCAATCAGCAGCAAAGAAACCCAGACTTTTTTGTCCTGCCTGTGTCACTGCACTGGGCTCATCAAATGGGAACACACAGCCCTTGTGCTGGAGCTGAGCTGCTCTGCCCAGCACTGGTGGGCACCATCTGAGCTGGTTTTGCTTGTCCTGGTTCACTGACAGCCGGGCCCTGGGCAGAACCCTGACAGCCTGGTGTCACCCCAGGGAAGAAGGAGCCCCTGGAGAAGCTGGACCAGGTGGGGCTGCTGCTGCTGCTGGAGACATGGAGGACAACAGCAAGGATGACAACCTCTTCCTCCACCTGGCCAGCGGGAGCTGGCGATGATGGACTTTGATTCTGGCACCTTCTTCAATTCCAGGCTCCACAGTGAATTTTCAGGTAAGTCCAGACCCAGGGGGATGCTCCCAGATTTGAGCATTGGCCGGGAACCAAAGGTTTCCCCTTTGCTGGGGCAGATGCAACTGATTCCTCAGTGGCTGCCCAGCTGGTTTTTGGCAGGGCTGGGGATATGGGCTGGGGTGGTTACGAAATGGGAGTGGGATCCTGGCCCTGCCAACAGCCCCCACCACCCACCGTGCCCCGGGCTGGGGCTGGGGCAGCCAGCCCGACACAAACAAACCCCCATGGCAGGAGCACAGGTGGGACTCCAGAACCTGAGCACGGCTGCTTTGCTGTGCAGGCAAGGAAGGGCTTGGGCTGCTCCACTCCCCTGCTTTGCATTGGGATCACCGTGATTTTGGGGGACAGTGCAGGGGGAAAGGGAGCAAGCATGGGCTTCCCTCACCCATGGGTGGGTTTTTCCCCAGAATGTAGGGGTTGGGCCTTGCTCTAGCTTCTGACAGAGATAAGATTTTTTACCATTTTTCTTGTTTCCCCTTTTTGTCTGTAATCTATTTTCATTAATTTGTTGTTTGTTTTTCTAAAGGAAGCGTTCTAGGTGGGATCCAGTCTGGATCGGGAAGTGCTTGGGACCAGCTGTGGCGTGGATGGGCCGTGCCCTTGGAGAAGACTGAGGACATCGTTTGGGACCAGCTTTTCTTCTGGCAGCGGATGGTGTGAGGTGGGTCCTCATCTCCTTGGCATGGGTGGGACAAGAGCTTTTGGGAGATGGCAGCGGGCACAGGAGCATCCCGCTCTGGGCAGCTGCTGAGGGGCTGGATCTGCCGTGGCTGGCTGCAGGCTGGGCACATGTCCTGCCCTCCTGCTCTGCTCCCAAAGGCAGCAGTGATGGGCAGCTTTGGGCCCAGCTCTGAGCACGGCCAGCATGGCCTGGGCACCGCGGCTGGCTGGGACAAGGGGACAGGAGCCTTCAGCTGACGGGCGGTTTCTGCTTTCTCTCCTTGCAGCCGGGCTCTGCGGATGCTGAGGCTGCTCTGGGCTCTGCCAGGGCTCTGCTGGGCTCAGCACCGCGCCGGGATCAGCCAAAGAAGAAACGGTGTGACCTGCAGCAGAGACTGGAGCATTTTGGCAATGCAGCTCAAGTCTGCAGAGTGTCCACCTCCAAGGGAAAATATGACACCTGCCAAAAATTAAACTTGTTCCATAACTTCTGAAATGAAATCCATCTGGGATGACCCCAAATGACATTTTTCATCTTGCTCAAGCTGTAGCTCAGAACAGTTCTATTCTCTGAAGGAGTTCTGTCCCCCACCTGCCTTTAACTTCACAACTGCTCCCTCCTTTCCCCCAGTGAGTTTCCAGCCCATCACAGTCTCCATCACACTGCAGCCTTCCTTGATTCCCCTCACCATGAGGAAGGCCAAGCCCCAGTCTCAGGGACTCATCCTGTCAGTGGCTGAAGAGCAGCAATGTCTGTCTGTGCCAGGGGCTCTTGGATGTCTCTGTATCCATGGACAGAAGGGTCTGTCTGTGCCAGGGGCTCTTGGATGTCTCTGTATCCATGGACAGAAGGGTCTGTCTGTGCCAGGGGCTCTTGGATGTCTCTGTATCCATGGACAGAAGGGTCTGTCTGTGCCAGGGGCTCTTGGATGTCTCTGTATCCATGGACAGAAGGGTCTGTCTGTGCCAGGGGCTCTTGGATGTCTCTGTATCCATGGACAGAAGGGTCTGTCTGTGCCAGGGGCTCTTGGATGTCTCTGTATCCATGGACAGAAGGTCTGTCCTTGCAAAGGTTTCTGTAATATCTTTGTACCCATGAGTGTGGAATGAACACAGAGAGTTAAAGTGTCAGTCACGTTGTTTGCACACTCCTTCCTTTCCATACAAGACACATCCATGCACACCCCCACGTACAGATAAATTAAAAGGATAGGGATGGATAGAGATTTCCCACAGAGCTCTAACTTTGGCATAACTCACCTTGTAAGCCATGGCCAGGGCATTTTTTTCCCAGCTCTGTGTGAGTAGGTGTCCAAGAGCTGAAGGGAACAGCATTTAGAAGCAGTTTCAGGATTTCTAGGCAGGAAAAGGAGCTGACAACCATACACGTAACTCACCATATTCGCCAGGATGGGCTGCTGGTTCTTTAGGAATATGGCACAATGGAGACATGAGACTTGGGATAATCCCAGCTCTCTGTGGATCTGTGCAAAGGTGGAGCAGCAGAAACACCTTGTGTCTTCTTTGGGGACACAAGGTCCAAGGAGCTGGGGTGGCAGAGCGTGACCTGGGCTGGTGGCAGGTGAAGTCCCATTTCATGACATCCCGGAGTGGCACAGGACAAAGCTCCAAGCACCCACAGCCCCACTGAGGAAGTCCTTGGAGTGCTGCACATCCCATAGGAAAAGCTGCATTCACTCAGTCCATTGGGATTTATCACTTCCATTTGCAACACTTTAGGTCCAAGTTTCAAACTGCAAAATTTTTACACTCAAGACACAGTCATGAAGAACATGTATTTCAATTTCCTATTCCTTTAACTGCAGTGTAAAATATCTTAATATTGGAAAACATCCATCAAATCTGTAAAGGAAGGCAGCTAATGGATCCTTTCCACTAGCACATGTACAAACTAACTAAAATCAAAGCTGAGTTCTCTTTTTCAAAGGATCAGTTACCTCTTTCTTACTCCAGAGTTATAGATTTTTCACTACATATTTGGTAGTAATTTTTATCTTTCATATTTTTTTCGTGTTTGTTTGTTTGTTTGTTTGTTTACAGAAAACATGTCCTAGAAAAGGCATGTCCTTTGCTCCTGATTCCCGTGTGGAGCAGCTCCCTTCCCGCTGGCTGAGCTGCTCAGGCAGAGCCCGGCAGCTCCTGGCCCTGCAGGGCTGAGGCTTTTCCCCGTTGCTGGGCACAGACTGATGGAGCAGCACTGCTGAACACGGGCACACGCAGAGGGAGCAGAGCAGCTGCCTTTGCCCACCTGAAGCTCCAAGGCCAAACTCTGAGCAGGCACGGCTGGAAGAGACTCGCAGGCTCCCTGTTGGCTCTGCTGCCCCACTTGTGCCCGGCCCAGCTCTGCGTGAGGCAGAGGGAGAACAAGGGGCAGCTCCCTCCCAGCCCCAGCCCAGGGACCCCTCCAGCCCCGGGCCTTGGGGCACTGTCAGCACCCGCTGCTCCAGCCACCGCTTCTGCTGGCACTGACAGCAACAACCAAACTGGGGCTGGTCCCGAGGGAGCAGCAGCAGTGCCTGGATCTGATCCCTCAGCCTGGGGCAGCCCCTGGGGGAACAGAGGGCACAGCAAGAGGGACAAAACCAGTCAGGGTCAGAGACTGGGAAAAGCCAGAGCTGGGAGCAGGAACAGCTGCTTCATTGCACTCTTGGAGAAAGCTCTTGGCTGGGTCAAAGCACTGAAAGGTGTGAAAGGCAGAGAGGAGGCCACACCAAACAATGCTCCTGTTTTCACACCTTCCTGTAATAAATGGAAATGATTAGTGCTAACTAAATTGTAACTATTTGGAAAGTTATTATTAGAAGCAATCAAGGGAATTGGTGTTACAAGGCAGATGTAGCCCTCTACAGATGTTACATGTTAAAATTAAGGTACAGGATGTAGTTTTGAGATAAGAAATGTCCTAAGACAAAATCGACCTTGAGATGGATAAAGTTGGAATGACTTTAGGCATAGGGCCTGAAAATTATAAAACATAAGACTAATTAGTGGAGCACAATGCTTACTTACATAACACAACGCTTAGGACACACACACAGCCTGTAAGGTTATCCAGAGAACAATGAGGATGACTGTAAGCCTTCATCCAAAATACCACCAAAAGAAGACAGAAGACCCTCTAGCAACAAGTGAAGCATGCACCATGAAGAATAGTGATGTAAAATTAAGGAATCAGAAATTGGAGGAGACTTACTGGAAACATGAATGAATATATGTAGGTATACAGTATATAAGTTTAGTTTGAATTGCTTCGTTTTGTACATGAGGCTGGGTGAGAAGCCCTCTCCATACCCCAACCAGTTTTGCTTATGCTTTAATCATACTTAATTACTGGCAAGCTATATTCATATATATATATATATATATATATATATATGTGTGTGTGTGTGTGTGTATGTATGTATATGTATATATATGTATATGTGTATACATACATATGTATATATATATGAATATATTCACTAAATTGTACTATTTTATTAAATTGTATTCCTTCTATATCAAAATGCTATTCAATCCACTAAATTATATTCTTTTATTAAATTGGATTCTTGTATTCAATTCACTAAATTGTATCATTTTTTTTCTTGTTATTAAACTGCTGTTAACTCAATAGACCTAGTTGTCCAAATTTCAATTTCATTTATGACACTGCCCTTGGGTGAGTTACAGCCACAGCGAGAGGGAGGAGGAGATGATCCCACCCATGGCTGCTGCTGGGTGCAGACATTTGCTGAGATAAAGGTGAGCCAGAGCTTCAGCATCTCCCCCAAAATCACAGAATCACAGAATGCCTTGGGGTGGAAGAGACCTTAAACCTTAAGTGAACCTTATCATTCCATCAACTGCCATGGGTAGGGACATCTTCCACTATCCCAGGCTGTTCCAAGCCCTTTCCAACCTGGCCTTGGACACTTCCAGGGATCCAGGGGCAGCCACAGCTTCTCTGGGCAAGCTCTGATCTCTGCCCAGGTGAGCAGGGACAGGAGCCGAGGGAACGGCTGGAGCTGGGCCAGGGCAGGGCTGGGCTGGAGATCAGCAAAAGCTTCTTCCCCCACAGGGGGCTGGGGCACTGCCCAGGCTCCCCAGGGAATGGGCACGGCCCCGAGGCTGCCGCAGCTCCAGGAGCCTTTGGCCAGCGCTGCCAGGGAGGCACAGGCTGCGATTGTTGGGGTGTCTGTGCAGGGCCGGGGGCTGGACTCCATGATCCCAATGGGTCCCAGATCCCAGCTCAGCCCCTTGTGCAACTCTCACCCTTTGGCTCAGCCTTTGTGTCCCCTGGAGGCGCTGGCAGAGCTGATGGGGTGGGGCAGGAGCGGGGCAGCCCCAGCGTTCCCCTGGCAGTGACACCACAGCCGGGGCAGCCCCAGCGTTCCCCTGGCAGTGACACCACAGCCGGGGCAGCCCCAGCGTTCCCCTGGCAGTGACACCACAGCCGGGGCAGCCCCAGCGTTCCCCTGGCAGTGACACCACAGCCGGGCCAGCAGCCCCAGCGTTCCCCTGGCAGTGACACCACAGCCGGGGCAGCCCCAGCGTTCCCTCCCTGGAGATGCTCCAAGGGAAGCGTCCAGAGCCGCGTCCAGTCAGCGGAACTGAGCGGCCACTGAGCACCCCCGGCCTGGGCTGCTGTGGATTCCTCTGCAGACAGCTCGGGGAAGGTCCCCTTGGCCACCCCCACAGTGTCACAGACGAGTGTCACACACAGTTACAGAGCTCTGCCCAGAGCTGACAGGGGGAGTTAATTTAAAAAAACAAACAAGCACAGCACTGGGAAGGTCTTTGTGCACCGAGGCTTTGATGCAGCCAAGGAAAGCTCCTGGTTCAGGGTCACCTTTCCTGCTCAGCAGAGCCCCGAGTGCCCCAGCAGCAGCAGCAGCAGCAGAGAATGGCAGCATTGCCACGGGCTGGCTCAGGAAGGGGAGATTTCCCCCTCGAGAGAGGCTCCTCTGCCAGGTTTTGCATTCAGGCAGCTGCAGATCCCTCAGCTCTGGTTGCACAGCAGCTGGAAATGCAAATGCAGGAGCTGTGTTCATGGCCAGCCACAGCGGGTGACAGCAAGGACAGGGCCCTGGCAGTGTGACATTTGCAGGGAGCTGCTGCAGCAAGCGCTGGGGGCTGGAAGTGTGTGCAGAAAACAGCCCGGGGGTCTCCGGCCCGAAGAAAAGGAACAAAGTTTCAGTTCTGGCCTCCCCAGGGAGCACCAAAATCGTTCCTTTGCACTGCGAGGTTCCACTGGCGGGTGTTGTAGGGCCCCCAGAGGAGAGCCCAGGGTGTTCCACGTGCCTCGGCTGGAGCAGCTTTCTGTCCCGCTCCGGGGGCATTCCCACGGGCTTGGGATCCCTGGGAAGGCGCAGGAGGAGAGGCTGGAAGCGGTCGGTTTGTGGGTTTGGGGTTTGGATTTTTTTTGTGGGGGGTGATGGCCGATCGGTATTTTGGTGTTTTCTGGGACTAGGGGAATGTTTTTTTGTGAGCTGTGCCCAGCGGTTTGCAGCCCCGCGGGTGCGGGGAGCGCTGGCGCAGCCCCGGCCCGGGCGGGGCGGCCCCGGGCGGGCTGTGGGAGCCGGGAGCGGCCGGGCGGGCCCGGAGCCGCCGCCTCGGGCCGGGAGCCCCCCGGGCAGAGCTCTGTGCTCGGGGCCGAGGCCCGGGCAGCGCTGGGCGGCCCGTGGGCCCCCAGCACAGGCGGGTCCGTGTGGCCGGGCCGGCGCCGTGTCCGCAGCGGGCTCCGAGGGGAGCGGCCCGGGCCGGCCGTGGCCGTGCGGGGCCTGGCGGGGCTCGGGGGGCCGGGCCGGGCCGGGCAGAGGCTGAGGGAGAGCGGGACAAGCGCTGGCACAGAGGCCCCGGGCTCGCCGTGCCCCCCTGGCCACGCAGCCGGGCTCGGGGGCCGCCTGGCTCAGAGGCAGCCCCGGCTGCGGGGGTCCCCGGGGGTCTCTGGGGAGGGGGCGGCAATGGGGGCTGCCGGAGCTCTGTGCCCAGGGCTGGGCGCGGCTGCCGAGGGAGCGGAGCATGCAGGCTCCCCCCGTGCTGGGGCTTGCTCTGCCCGCCTCAGGGGCTACATTGTCAGCCCGGAGCCGCGTGGGGATGGCCCGGGACCAGCAGGGCTGGCAGGGAAAGCGGCAATGGGGGCAGCAGAAACGGGCAATGCCAGAGCTGGGGGTGCTCCCGAAGCCTGCAGATGTTGGGAGCATGAACAAGGGGGCCCAGGGATACCCCAGGAACCTGAAACAGGGAGCCCAGACAGTGCTGACCACCCAGGACTCCTGGGATGCCAAAGTGGTGAGGCCAGAGAAGGGGAACCTCCTGGCTTGCCAGGAGCCCCAGCAGACGGAGAGGGGGAACACCAATACAAACTTGACCCACAACAATCCAGACAGGGGCGGCTTCCAGGACCCCACAGTGAAGAGACCAGAGTGGGGAAATTCATGCTTGGGTGTTTTTGCTGAATCTTGGCCATTTGTATATTTTTGGAGACTGAGTCATGCTGTTTTGGTGGTTTATATGGGCACCAGATGCCCAGTGACTTCTTGAGATAGCTTTTGAGAGAAAGAAACATCTAACCTAATGTCCTCATCCCTTGTATTTCCCCAAACCAGGATTTCCCATTCCCAAACCTTGGCCAGATGGAGAGGAAGGCTGTGAGGAAGAGGAAGATGCCCCGGGACACCCAGGCAGGTGAGGAGGAAGTCAGTGCCCCTTTCCCCCTCTCTCCTGCTCCATCTCCCAGCCCAGCCTGGCCCCCGGCTGCAGGACAACCCCGCTGCCGACGCCGTCCTGCCGGGGACGCACTGGGGGGATCTCCTTCCCCTTCCCTCTGGCACGGAGACAAATCCCATCCTCTCCTTGTCCTTCCTCCCCCAGACAAGGAGCTGAGGATGGAGACCAGGGAGGACAAATCCGCACGGCAGAACCTCGTGGAAGAGGCCGTTTTGAGCAGCTCCACAGTGCAGGAATCCAATGGGGAGAAAAATCCCCGGAGATCCCGCAGGAGGAGGGGCTCCAAACCCATCCCAGGGTGCTCTGAGGAGGAAAGACCCACCCTGTGCCGGGAAGGCGGCCGGAGATCCAGCCAGGGCTCTGAGCTGGTGGTCCATGAGCAGCTTCAGGATGGGGAGAAGCCCTACAAGTGCTTGGAGTGTGGGAAGAGCTTCAGCCAGAGCACCAAACTGATCTGCCACCAGATGATCCACACTGGGGAATGGGCCTACAAGTGTGGGCAATGTGGGAAGGGCTTCAGCTGCAGCTCCCACCTCATCACGCATCAGCGCATCCACACTGGGGAGAGGCCCTATGAGTGTGGTGAGTGTGGGAAGAGGTTTCAGACCAGCTCCCATCTCCTCGTGCACCAGCGGATTCACACGGATGAGAGGCCCTTCCGCTGCCCTGACTGTGGGGAGGGATTCAAGCGAAACTCCAACCTCATCACCCACCGGCGCATCCACACTGGGGAGAGGCCCTACGAGTGTGGGGAATGTGGGAAGAGCTTCTACCACAGGTCCAACTTCAATACTCACAAACGTATCCACACTGGGGAGAGGCCCTACGAGTGTCCCCAGTGTGGGAAGAGCTTCTCAGTCAGCTCTAACTTGACCAGACACCAACGGAGCCACTGGTAAGGGAAGCCCTGTTAGCGCCCCAAGTGCAGGAAGAGCTTTGTGCACTGCTCCAGCTTCATCCCCCCCTTGGAGAATCCACATTGGGAAGAGACCTGGTGATCCATGTTCCCTGTGATCCATGCTGGGAACACACCTGTACCTTTTCCTGCCCGTGGCAATGTCATGATGTGGGATTAAAGAACATGAGAGTCTGGCCATGGCCCTGTCATTATATTCAATCCCATATCAGGTTCTTGCCAGGGGCAGAAAAAGGACTCACTGTCTCTCACCAGAGGAGAAGTGTGTCCCTTCTTGGCCGGAGGAGATACGTGGCCTGGAAGAGCCAGTCTGTGGTGGTTTATTTTTCCCTGTAATGGTTTTTCTTATCTATTCTGTTATCAAAATTATTTCTGTGTCTGTTTGTTCCTTATCTCATTGCTGTTCTCAATAAATTGTTCTTATCCCAGCCTGGGATCTTTGCCTTTTCTGCTTTCCATGGGAGGTGGGAGGGAAGAGAGCAGCGATACAGTTTTAGCAGGAGCAGGAAATTGGGGAATGCCATTCCTGAAGCCCAGCCCATGGAAACCGAGCATCCCAGCTGGTGCCAGGCCTGGTTGCCACGGCAGCAGCCTTGGGAGCGGGTCCCTGGCTGGGGACTGTGGGAACCTCTTCCCTCTGGTGCCCAGGGACAGGAGTGGAGGGAGCGGCTGGAGCTGAGGCGGGCAGGTTTAGGCTGGATGTGAGGAAAAGGTTTTTCATGCGAGGCTGCTGGGGCACTGAACAGGCTCCCCAGGGAAGGCTCCCAGCTCCAGGGCTGGCTGAGCTCCAGCAGCGTTTGGCCAGCGCTGCCAGGCCCAGGCTGGGATTGTTGGGGTGTCCTGTGCAGGACGAGCAGTTGGACTGGAGGATCCCCATGGGTCCCTCCCAACTCAGCCAATTCTGTGGCTCTGTGATCCCATGAGCCTGGGGATGGGACTGCAAATGGCTGCCATGGCAATGGGCTCTGGCTCCAGGCCTGAGCTGGTGTCCATGGCAACCACCCCTGGCATGGGGCCATAGCAACAGGGGCTGTGATGGTTGTCATGGAAACAGATCATAGCAACAGGTCCTGGTGATGGTTGCCTGCCAAGAATCAGATTTGTTACAGGCTCTCCGAGGGGCTCTATGGGGACATTTCAAGAATCTCCAGGCTGTTCAAGAGCCAGAATGTCACAGGCATTGACAGGGGTTCCATGGAGACCTCCCAGGGGTTTCTGGGGATGCTGAAGAGCCGTGTGGTCAGACACTGTCCCAGCAATTCCATGGTGACATCCCAGGGGACCTTGGGCTGCAAAGGCACCGCTCTGTCACAGGCACTCCCGGGGGCTCCACGGTGACATCCCAGAAGTCCCCAGGCTGCCAAAGAGCCAGGATGTCACAGACACTCCCAGGGCTTCCTGTCATGGGCAGAGTGGGAGCTTCAGGCAAAAGCTTTATTTCTTTATTGGAGAAACTCCTGCTGAGTCATGAGGTGGAGAAATGACACCCAACAGCCACCAGGAATCCTCAAAACCCTCTAGGATGCCTAGACATTTAAATTCCTTCTATGAGAGGAGACTGGGGTGGCTGTCTACTCCAATCCTGGTCCCAGGCTTTGTTTATGTGTAAAAGACTGGACAGGTGGAATTGAACCGTAATGCAATTTGTCCCACAGAATTAACAATGGAATACCATCCATCTTTTTTGTTGCCCATTGCCAAAATTGGTATTCTCCCTTAAACATTTCTTTTATTCAAGGGTATCTCCCAGAAAAAACCTGCTAGCTCTGGCTGGCCTTGGCCTCTGGTGGTCACCTCGCATCAGTCCCTGAAACAGTGCGGCTCTGTTCCTTCCTATGGAAAAGCTCCAGCCTCCTTGTCCAGGGACCATTTAGAATTTGGCATCCCAAATTCCATAGATCTAAGAATTGCTACAAGACAAAAGCAGCCAGGACAGAGGGGTTAGGTTGGCCTTTTCCTCTTGTGATTTTCTTAGACTATAAGCAGCCTGTTTTCATTTGAAAACCCCTTGGAGAGGGCCCAGAGATCTCCCAAGGTGGGGTTTTGAGGCCTCAGGCACATGACCACTCTATAGGGACAAAGGAGCTCTGTGCTCCGTGGGGTGGAGACTGAGGACAGTGGAGGAGAGCCATGAGATTGTTTAAAGAGCGGTTTTAGAGATGGTGGATCCTTTTGACATAGTGGAAAAGAGCCAGAGAAAGAAAGAATTGATGCCAAGTGCAGCTGGGGAGGCCCAGTATGAACACCAGGAGGAAGGAATTTGTGTCCCAGGGCAGGGCTGTGGTGCAACACATCCCGCAGAAGGAGTCTGGAGCAGCCCAAGGCTTTGTGTGGCCAGGCAGAGGCAGGCAGGACACAGAGCTGTCAGCAAAGGAAGGGGCCAGCGAGGTGGGGCAGTCGGGGGATGACGACAGCCTGCAGGGACAGAGGCGCAGGGCATGGACACCACAGGGCAGCCTGGGCTGGAGAGGGCACAGGGATGGGCAGCAGCTGCAAGGCCCTGCCAGAGGCAACTTGTGCAGCCCTTTGGCCATGGCTGCTGGCCCTGGGCCTGAGGCCAGCAGGGCACAAGTGACCCTGGCAGCCCTGGGGCCTCATTGCCTCCTTGTCCCTGCTCAGCAGCCTGGCAGGGGCCGCCCCATGGTGCTGCCCTTGGCATTGCACATCCCCACATGCCAGTGCCCCGGGAAGAGCCCTGAGCAATGAGGGAGGGACAGCATCTGCCTTGCCAGGGGCTGGGGCTCAGCCCTTGGCCCTTGGCATTCCTGAAACACATCCAGCTTTGCTCAGCACCACAGACACCTTTCCCTTGCTTGTCCCCAGCTGCCATCAGGGCCTCCAGTCTTCTGCTCTGCCTGGAACCTGGGGACGCTTTCTCACTCGTGTCTCTCATTTCAACTACAAGAAATTTCAGTGTTTCTGTCTGTGTTTGAGTTCTTGAGAAGTTTTTGGAGCACACTCTGAGGGACTTAGTGTGATGCAAAGAGCCCCAAAGGCCCGAGAGGGTGATGAAAGTGCTGGTGCTGTGTCTGTGCTGCTGAGCTGGGCCGGGCTCCTGGCCCAGAGGCAGCTCCTGGCAAGGGCAGCGCTGCAGAGAGACAGCTCTGGCCAGGAGCAGCTCCTGAGCACAGCCCAGCAGGGCTGGGGCCCTGCCAGGGCAGCTCAGGGACACGAGCAGGCCCAGACAGAGCTCCCAGGGGCTCAGCACTGGCAGGGGCTGTGGGATGTGCCAGAGGGGGCTGTGTCACAGTGGCACCTCTGTGGCTGTGTCCTGGAGCCCCAGAGCAGCTGTGATGTCAGAAAGGGGCTGTGTGACAGCTCAGAGTGGGTTGTGTGAGGTCACAGATGGGGCTGTGACATCACAGAGTTTGTTGTGTGAGGTCACTGAGCAGCTATGGCATCATAGAGGGGACTGTGTGACATCAGAAAGCAGGGTGTGGCATCACAGTATGGCCTGGGTGATATCACTTCGTGGGCTGTGACATCACAGAGAGGACTATGACATCAGAGGTTGAATGCATGACATCACAGAGTGGGTTGTGACATCACAGAGTTTCTGTATGACATCACAGAGCCACCACAGGGTGGGCTGTGACATTACTGAGTGGGCTGTGAGGTCACAGAGCAGACACCACAATCCCAGAGGGCGGCTCTGTGACATCAGACAGCAGATTGTGACATCACAGAGCAGCTGTGTGACATCAGAGAGAAGAGTGTGTGATGTCATAGAGAAGGCTGTGACATCAGAGAGTAGGTTCTGTTATCTCAGAGGGGCTGGGACATCACAGTCCAGACTGGGACATCACAGAATGGCTGTGGGACATCCCAAGGTCTGTGGGGCATGGGACAGGGGGACAGGGAACCCCCGGCAGCATCCCTGTGTCCCCAGGGCCAGAGCCTGGGCCAGGGCTCCTTCACCCTGTCACCAACGAGGGCTTGAGAGCGCTTAAAAAATCCCCAGCAAGGGAGCAGCAAAAACCAGATTTAATATTAAGCACCAGCAGCACAAAGTTTCTTGGCAAGAGTCACTCTGCTCCTGACTGGACACTTCAGGCATAGCAAGGAAACAAAGCAACAACAAAACCAAACAAAATCCAGGCAATCCAAATCCAACCAGAAATGAACCCAGAACTGTCCGTATGTGTGTGTGTCTGTGACAAAAGGACAGTGAGGTCAAGGATAAAAGGAATATGGCCTAAAAACTTAACAGAGGTCAAACTTAACAGGACTTCACTTATACCTTAACCATTAATTGATACCTTCAACTTCACAGTTTAGCAAAAGAGCAGCAGTTATACAGTATTTAATCTAATTTTTAACCTATGACTTTTTGATTTAACAGAGGAATTACACTTAGAAATATTCAAATTAGCTTCTAATTTATATTAAAAGTGACAGTTTATGTTGGGGAAGATGAAACAGGGAAACCTTGCGAATATGATTGTTTAACAAAAGATTCTGAAGGTATGAAGCCTAGAATTGAAATAGAAATGAAAGCTTGCTTTGAGTCATAAGATACTGAGTACTAGTTACTATATGACCAAAGAACAATAGCCTAGCCAGCTAAAGGAGAATCCCTGGTTGGTAAAACAATGTCCTTCTGCTGATAGAAAGTCCAAAGGTCAAGAAGCAAGGAAAGAACTTGTAAAGCTTTTTAGAGTTTAAAATGCAACACTCTATGTTAATATGGGGAAGTGTGGGTACGGAGGAGCCCGCTGGGCCCGAGATACTGGCTCTCCCCTGGAGAGAAGATACTTCTCTGTAATAGCGACACAATGTCGCTCCCAGGGGTCTTTGAGTTAGTTATGTTAAACTGTTGTGTTTCATTGGTGTTCCCCCCTGCTGTCCTACCCCGATACAGGTATCTCGGGCTTCCCCCCGCCCCTCTCCTTCCCCATAAATATCCCGGGTTTTCCTCTGTTCGAGAGATTCGCTGTTACCGGCACCCTTTGCCAAAGCTTTGCCTGAATAAAGGCTTGTGCCTCGGTGGAACGCTGGACCAGCTGTCTCGTCCCTGCTTCCTGTGTTGCCTGCCGCCGCCGCTGCCGAGCTGAGCTGAGCTGAAATCACTAAACTATTACTGAGCTCAGCTGAAATCACTATACTATTACTGAGCTGAGCTGAAATCACTATACTATTACTGAGCTGAGCTGGAATCACTATACTATTACTGAGCTGAGCTGAAATCACTATACTATTACTGAGCTGAGCTGAAATCACTATACTATTACTGAGCTGAGCTGAAATCACTATACTATTACTGAGCTGATCTGGAATCACTATACTATTACTGAGCTGAGCTGGAATCACTATACTATTACTGAGCTGAGCTGGAATCACTATACTATTACTGAGCTGAGCTGAAATCACTATACTATTACTGAGCTGATCTGGAATCACTATACTATTACTGAGCTGAGCTGAAATCACTATACTATTACTGAGCTGAGCTGAAATCACTATACTATTACTGAGCTGAGCTGGAATCACTATACTATTACTGAGCTGAGCTGGAATCACTATACTATTACTGAGCTGAGCTGGAATCACTATACTATTACTGAGCTGAGCTGGAATCACTATACTATTACTGAGCTGAGCTGGAATCACTCGACTGCTCGAAGCTGCTCACATGCGCTTCGGGCCAGCCTTTCTCAAGGCTGCTTCTGGAGAAGTCGCGGTGCTCCAGGCTTTCCGCCACTGCGGCAGGGAAGCTCATAGGCTGTATGTAAATTCTTTAGTCAGTGTATCTCATAGTGATTGGTTACTAAGAATTAGAATATTCACTATAGGAAAGCATATAATGGATTGTAACAAGACCCTCGCTCTCTTATTCCCTCCCTCCCCTTTTCCAGCCTCTCCTCTCCTGCTCTCCCCGCTCTCTCTCTCCTCCCCTGGGACCACGTGAATGCCGAGGCTGGTGGCGGACACAGGTCTCTCCCTCTCTTTACCCTTATAATAAATTGCTTATACCTGAACAGCTTGACCCTGGAGAAGTCTCTCACCGCGAGCGAGCATTTTAGACACCAATAAGTTTAGAAAAAGAACACTTAGCACCATTTAACTTAGCCTGTACCTCATGGTTCACTGTGACATTGAGGGGTCTCCTGTAATCAGTGGTCCATTGTGACACTGTGGAGCCAAAGGAGACCTTTGTGACACTGCAAACCACCAAGGTCCATTGTGACATTTCAGGCCTCATGGAACAGAGGAGTCACATGACATTGAGGGGTCTGTAGGACCACAGAGGCCATTGTGACACTGCAAGGCCACACGGAATCGCTGGGACCATTGTGACACTGCAGGGCCTGATGGATCCTGAGGCCATTGTGACACTGTGGTACTCCATGGAATCAAGAGTCCACTGTGACACTGCAGGTCTTCTTATAATCAGGGCTCCACTATGACACTGCAGGATCCCATGGAATCACAGCACCCTTATGACACTGAAGGGCCCCATGGAAGTAAGGGTCCATTGTGACTCTATGGGGCCCCATAAAATCAAGGGAACACAGAACAGGTCTGGCTGGTTTGGCCTCCCAGGGGCCTCCTGACTGGTCCAACTGACCTTGACATGTTGAGGGTCTCTTCTCATCTGTTAGTAAAACACTAAATTCACTAAGGCACTGTGAATTCCTTCCTATGGGAAAAAACTGTCCTGCTTCTCCAGGCATCCATGGCCAAAATTTGGATTCCACCTCCAACATTCCCTACATCCAAAGACTGCTCCCAGACAAAATCTTCCATTACTGACAAGTCTGGCTGGCCTTGGCTTCCTGATGCACAGCTCTATCCTGCTTTCCAAACACTGGGCCTCTGTGCTTTCCTTCCTATGGAAAAGAATTGTCCATCTCAGCCAGGTGCCCATGACCAAAATTGGAATTCCACCTCCAACATTGCCTGTTGTGAGAGACTGGAGGAGATTTTGGCTGGAAACATTTTATGTGGGGGGGAGGCAGGGTCAGGTCCAGCCTTGCCCTGTCCTGTAACCCCAGCACTGCACTGCCCTGGAACCCCAATCCCCCCAGAGCCTCTATCCCAGCCCAGCAGTGTCTGCCAGTCCCTGGCACACCAAAGGCAATGCTCCACACCCACCTCTGGAACCCTCAGCCCAGCTCCTGAGTGACCAAATGATCGGAAATTCCACCTGGAGAAAGTGCCCAGGGAGAAAAAGGGGTATTTAAGGCTGACCACAAGGCAAGCACACATCTTGACCCCACCTCCTCTTGGAATTTCTACCTCAACATCGCTGGAATCCAGGAGTTGGTAGCTGTGTGTGTGCTTCTCTGTATCTTCTTTGTCTTTCTCTCTTTCTGTGTCTTCTTCTATTTCTGTCCTCTTGCAAATTTTGATTAACTTAAAATTGAAATGGGTTTATAGTTTGTGAAGTTGAATGGGCCAAGTTAATGCTTTGAGAAATGTTTTTTGTTGATTGAATGTCGTATTAAACCATTTGTCAAACTTTCTCTGATTTACCAGTAAAGACTGTTTTCTGGTTTTGACCTCTTTAACATCTCTTATCAGTATTTCTCCAGTGCATGCAACTCAGAGGACACAAACAATTGTAATTCCTTTTAAATGTCTCCTTGAGAGAATTGTTTGGGGGATGGGGTCAGGGCTTGTCTGTCCTGCTTGGCACAGCCCAGGCAGGGCTTTCACAGCCCCATTCCACACTCCATTTCCCACCTGGAGCCCCTGGTGCCTCTGAGTTCTGCTTCCCCAGCCCCAGGGATGCTCTCCTTGTCTGCCCATTCCCCCAGGGTCTCGGGGCAGGGATGGCCTCAGTGGGGGCTGCTGACATCCTCAGCAACTTGGAGGCTGCTGCTGCTGCTGCTGAGTTTTACTTCTCCAGAGGCTTGTTCAGCCTTCAGCTCTTCAGCTCAGGAATTCAGTGCCCCAGGGCTCACTCAAATTCAGAACACTTTAACAAGCCAAGCCTCTGGGAATAATTTGATTTATGTTTTCAAATCCGATGAGGGCTGCCGTGGCACCCAAACCCAGCAGTGGGGTCAGTGCAGTGTCCACGGCAACAGCCCCTTGCAATGGCCCAGTGCAGGTTGGGATGATAATCCACCCTCACAGCTGGCCCAGGGCAGCTCTGCAGTGCCCTTCCCCACAGCCTGTCTGCACAGAAACACTTCCAGGGCTCTCTGCATTTCCCTTCCCTCACTCTTGCCTCACTCACACACCTCCCAACAACCCACTTGGTGCTTTCAGCTGCAAGGAGTTCAAAGCTTGTCTGTTGCCGCTGAAGATGAACAGATCACACGGACACAGGTCGAGGTGTGGTGAAGAGAAGAGAGAGTTTATTTTTCCCTCCAGGATTTATAGGTTTCTGACCACGGCCAGAGATTGGATGGTCAGGATAACACTTTCTCACAGCACTGGCCATGAGAGATGTCCATCACAAGACGTGTAACAGAAAGAATGTACACATATCTATGTTTACAGTTACTGTCCTGGGAAAGTCTTTAGAAAACTATGTTAGCAAGCTCAGAAGCTGAGTTTTCAGGGCGACATCTCACCCTTTTCGGTTTAATAAAAAGAAAAGAATAAAGAAAAATGAACAAAGAAACTAGCAACATTATAAACAATCAAAATAATAAACAATAGAAAAATATAATACTCCATACAATCAGAAGGCTGTAATTTCAGGGTGATATCTCACCCTTTCGTTATTATAAAAAAAACTTTTTTTTTTTTTTTTTTTTTTAAAACATAAAAAACAACAAAACTCAAAAAAATAAGTGAAACAAATGTCCAACATCACCACCTGCTTGTGGATGGCTCTCAATTTGGTCACAGAGGCAGAATCCATGGCCAAACTGAAAGGTGCCTGGGAAAATGTATGAAATGCTATGACAGCAGTATGTGATTCCATCAATTGGGCTGATCCAGCCTCATGACTCTCCAAGAAAAACCAAAAAAACAAACCAGCGACATCAATGGAAAGATTAATGTAATAAACTTGAGGAGCAGAAACTGCTCGCAGAACCTCCTCCAGCATCTACTGTGCCTCTGGAGTCAGTGTCAGAGGTGACTTTAAAATCAGAGTCCCCCTTTAATAGACCAAACAAGGGAGACAGTTGTGTCATGGTCAGTCCCATATAAGGACACAACCATGTAAAAGTCCACTAATATTTGGACATCATTCATGCAGTGTCTGCACTGAATGCAAAAAAATAATCGCACCTCCAAATGCGAGACTGTTTGTCCCAAAGATTATTTTTGACCCTCAAATAATTTCAAGGAGGTTGTTTCTGGAGTCACTCGCAGCTCCATATCATCGGCAAATGCCGGAAAATTTTCACAAGCCTTGTGAAATGGCAAAACCTCCATTGACATCTCTGTGTGGGCTCAGCATTATTAATAGCTGGCACCAGAAAGACAAATTTCGGTCTGTCATCGGGATGCAAAGGAATTGCAAAGAACAATCCTTCAGATCCACAATGAGGACTAGCCAATCAGCAGGAAGCATGGCAGGTGAAGGCATGCTAGCCTGCAACATCCCCATGCTTTCCATCATAGCAGTAACTTTCTGGAGGTGTAGCAACCTCCATTTCCCAGACTTCTTCTTGATACAGAAAACAGGAATGTCCCAGGGACTGGTTGAAACTCCAGATCACTGTGATCCAACTGTTCCTGCATCAGGTCATGGAGGGTGACTAGTCTATCATGAGAAAGGAAAACAGAATCTGCTGAACAAAGAGTCAGTCTCTAGTTCTTCTTTGTGTTGAATGTCTCAGCATCGGGTCCAAGGGTCCATCAGCAAACCAGACAATCGTGATGTCCATGCCAGTGTCAAAACCCACAGAAGCTAATCTCTGACAGCATCTCACCAAGGATGGACAGGGTGCAGACCCGTTCAGGATGATCCCTGGCTGTCAGAACAGCAGTCCAGTGACCCAGGGAGGTCCAGGGAACCCGAAGCCACCATCTCCCCGCAGCTGATTCTCAGCTCTGCGAACATAAAACTCAAAAGGCACAAGGTGAGCAAATCTAGGAACAGGAGGGGTAAGTGTGAAACCCATGGCAGAAATGCACCCCAGGAAATCTGAATCAACGTCCCCGAGGTGAACAATGGTGCCTTGAGCAGTGGTGTTCAACCATGCCACAAGAAGAGCACTCACGGCCTCACCCACTGGACCAAAGCATTCGGAAGCACATGAAATGCCTGATATGCTCAGCTGCACAGTCATTTTACAGGAGGACAAAGTCCACAGGCCAGCTGAAGAGGCTCCAGCAGCCTGGGACCCCTGACCCGTCAAGGCCACCGGCTTCTGTCCCGCGGCAGCACCATCCGAGCCAGTGGTAAACAGCTCAGGACCTTGGTCTGCCACAGCCACAGGAGGCGACGGGGGAGGCCCGGCTCCAGCCGCAGGCTCGGGCCATGCCCGGGAACCCGAGGCGGGGGGGGCTGAAGGCAGCTCGGCAGAGCCCGCTCTCGGCGCGGGGGGGAACCGGGGCGGCGGTAAAGGCACAGCCGGCAGAGCCGCGGCATTGTCCTGCTCTGCTGCCAGGGGACAATCCGGGCTCGCAGGGGGGAAATCCGGCAGCACGGGGCCGGCAGAACCCGGCCCGGCGTCCGCAGCACTAGCAGAACCCGCCCCCACGCCCCACGAATCCGGCACGGGGCCCGGGCCCGGCCCGTCCCCCACCGCGGGGCAGGGCACGGCCCAGCCGCAGCAGGGACATGGGACGGACCCCGAGGCATCCCCCAGGGCCGGCGCCGCCCCCCGTTCAGGCAGCCCCCCCTCGGCCTGTGCCGGGAGGGCACGCGGAGGCGGCGACCCCGCCCCGGGCTTCCACCGGCAGGGCGCGGGTCGAGGAGGAGTTACACCCCCTGGGTCCGCGGCTCCCCGGACAGCCTGCCGGCAGGGATCCAACCCCGCCTCGGGCCTACACCGCCGGGGCGCGGGCCGAGGAGGGGTTACAGCCCCGGGGTCCACGGCGCCCCGGACAGCCTGCCGGCAGGGATCCAACCCCGCCCCGGGCCTACACCGCCGGGGCACGGGCCGAGGGGGGATCACGCCCACCGGTCCCGCAGCGGCCCCATTCAACCCGCCGGGGGCCCCGGCGATCCCGGGGCAGCCGACCTCGGGACCCGACCTCAGAAAGCCGCACCTCCGCCAGATCCCCAGCAACCGGAGCAGCCGGGGCTCATAACCAACCAGCAGAGCCTCGATCAGGGAATCGCCTACAGCGTCCCAAGCTGACTGCGAAAAAATCGCTTCAACCACAGGGAAAAACCCCTCAGTTCTCCCATACTCACACAATTGCTGAAAGTCAGCATAGGAAACATCAATTCCTCTCTGATCCTGCACTGCACGCCATATCTCCAAAACCAGGCCCTCCGTAAGAGAGAGCCCAAAACCATCCATAGCCACAGGCTAGACAGTACCCTGTAACACACGTTCAGGACACGTAGGGGTTCACCAGATGTTACCGCTGAAGATGAACAGATCACACGGACACAGGTCGAGGTGTGGTGAAGGAAGGAGAGAGGTTTATTTTTCCCTCCAGGATTTATAGGCTCCTGACCACAGCCAGGGATTGGGTGGTCAGGATAACACTTTCTCACAGCACTGGCCATGAGAGATGTCCATCACAAGACGTGTAACAGAAAGAATGTACACATATCTATGTTTACAGTTACTGTCCTGGGAAAGTCCTTAGAAAACCATGTCAGCAAGTTCAGAAGCTGAGTTTTCAGGGCGACAACAGTTACAATTTAGTTAGCATGAACCAATTCCATTCATTACAACTGCAAATACCCCTTATGCACCTTTTTATTGGTTTCCATGCTAACGGCCTTGATTTCTTCCTTGCTATGGATAAACTTGTATTTTCTCAATTTCTTCTTTTGCTAACTCAATTGTTTGGCCTGCAGATCAGCTGCTGAGCCCATCCACATTCACCTCTTAGTCTTCAGAGGGAAACTTTGAGCACAGTGAGAATCTCCCGCTGTGCAAGAGGGTCCCTGTGTGCCAGCTGCAGCTGGGACCTCAGCCATCTCCTCTCTCAACAGGTTCCCCTCTGCAGCTTCACAGGAAAGGCCAAACACCTCCCTCAGGGACACCTGCACCACACATTTCACATCTCCATGCCCATACGTGATGTCCCTGTCACAGCTGCATTACCAGCTTGCTGCTGTGCAGATGCTGCCACCACCCAAAGCAAGGCCCTGTGTCCCTGAAGGGACCCGCCCTGCTCTGTGGCCTGGACTGAAGGTGGGTCCCTCCTGCCAGGGCAGGGCCCAGCACAGCTCTTCTGTTCCAATAAAGAGATGGAGCTCTCACCCCAGTGTCTGGCTGGTACCACCAGCAAAGCCCACACAGCACCAGCCCTGGCTGAGCTCCATGTCCAGGAGCAGGCAGGGCTGACCATGGTGTGGGCAGGCAGGAGCCAGGCAGGGGCTGCTGTGACCAGCGGCAGGGCACTGAGGGGCTGGGGGAGTCTGTGTTGAGCATCCCTGGGATGAGGGCACATTTCCTTCAGTGGCATCACCTGGGCCTGAACCTCCTCCAGTGCCATACCCAGGAAAAGAGGCAACCATCAAGAGCATCTCCTGGGACACCGCCTGACCAGCAATGTCAGCAGGCAAAAACAAGGTTTTGTTTATCAATGACCCTTTGATGAACTCAAAGATTTACAGTCGGGGCAGTCCTCTAGTACAGATGGGCGTACACTTGGGGCAGACACCTAAGGCCATGAGGTCACAGCAGTCTCTGGGGTGACAGCAGGCTGAGGTGACAGCAGGCTCTGAGGTCACAGAGGTCCCAGAGCCCCGTGGTTGCACAGCACCACAAGGACCGAGCAGTCAGTCCTTGACCACGACTGTTGTGGCAGCAGCGGCGGCGGCAGCAGCGGTGCTGACATTGGGACAGCGGTGTCAGGACAGTGGTGGCAGCAAGAGCTGCAGGACTGGCAGTGGGCAAGGCACCATGGCCTTTGCTCTGCGCCTCCTCCTCCTGCTCCTCCTGGCAGTGGCCCTGCCTGACAGGGCTGCCCAGGCTGCTCCGTGGCGAGCAGGGCGAGCAGGTGAGCCGGCGGCCTCGGTCGCCTTTCCCAGGACAGTGCTCCCTTCTCCCTGGGAAGCATTGGGGATGGTTTTCCCCAAGGCTTTAGGGGGGTTTCCTCTGTGGGAGGGAGAGAGGCCCCAGGGGCCCAGGGATGGTCCCACTGCCCCTCCAGAGATGTTGCACAGGGTCTGCAAAGAGGGTGGAGAGTGACCAGAGCCAGCCCAGAGCTCTCCAGGCCTCTCTGCAGCTTTGGCCATGTCCATTGACATCTGGCTCCCACAGCCTTACCCAAACCCCTTGCAGTTCCCAGTTCCCTAAAACAGAAGGGGATCCCAACTCACCCTGGTAATGGTCCTGATCTGTGCTCCCTTCTAGATTGGGATCGTAACTTGCATTATCTGGATGCCCTCTTGGATAAAGGCTTGAAACGCTTGGAGAATGCTGGAGGCAAGTTCTCAATGTGCCTTTCCTGAGAGAATAATGGGTGTCAGTGTGGCAAGAGCTTCCTCGTGTGCCATATCTCTTAACATAATCTCAGGCTTGACGGATTCTGGAAACCTTGCCCTGCTCTCTTCTGGAGCCCTGAGTGAGTGCATAACATCGCTGTCAGTGGGACGAAGGAGCATTTAGCTGTCAATCTTCTTCCCATGTGCAATGCTGTTGTAGTTGATAGCCTGAAATGTATTTTTCTCATCTTTTAGTTGTGATTTCCCCCCCGCCAGCTTCTCTTTCTCCTAATTGTTTACCTGGCGTCAAGTTACCATGGTTACTGAAGTTTCTCTCCTCAGCCCCACGGCGAGAGGCCGGATAGAGTAAAGAGAAGACCCTGCTAGCATTTCCAGCTGCTTGAAGTTTCTTTAGCCCAGGAAAGCACGGGGCTGAGAGAAGAGAGACCCCTCTTTCCAACACGGAAGTTTGTAACTTTGTTTTTCCTGTCCCAGGATGCCTCTGAGCTATGGAAGCTGAGAGGGCATGCTTATCTTCCCTTTCTTTCCCCCCTGTGTTGCCAGGAAACCAAGCCCCCCCCTCTCTCCCCCTCTGTCCCTCTGTAGAGAATACTCCTACACCTCTGTGGGCATTTGAAGAAGTTGGTGTCTGTTATTTCTTATCTTGGTGTGTGTAACCTTGATTTGTAGAAAGTTTGTAAGATGTACTAACTGAGAAAAATAATTGGTTCTTTCTCTGATGTTCCCACCCTCCGAGAAACCCTGTTAAAAGAAACCCCCCAGACCCCAAATCCTTTGTCTCTCGTCCTTTGGATTCCCCTTCACAGAAATAAACTGTGGACTGCAAACCAGAGAGAGAGTCCCCCCCTGATTTCTTTACTCGCTCTATAGACTTGAATTCTTGAAGAAAATCAGTGAACCCCACAAACATATGCTGGCTCGAAACTCGAGTGAAGAGAAACCTCATCACTGAGCTAGCCGGGCCACTCGAGAAGATCGAGTCACAATGCCAGTGTCACCTTCTGTGTGGTCTGTGCAGCCACGGAGAAGAGCAGAGAGGGAGGGGCCGGGCCCAGGGCTGTGCCCCAGGGCTGTGCCTTGTGTGGCTCCTTTGCTGACCCCAGGAAGCCTGAGCTGCCGCTGCCAAGCCCTGGCCCTGCCTGGGGCTCAGTTCAGAGCTGATGGCAGTTCCAGGGTGTCCTTTCTCCCCTGACTGCCATTCAAGAAGCTTCTTCTATCCTGGTGTGAGGCAACTGCAGGCTCGTGGTCTCCCTGCCCCTGCTCCTGGGTGGAAGGCAGAGATGAGGGAGTGCCTTGGAGGGCAGCAATCAGCCAGGTGCACTCACTGTCACTCCGGCATGAAAGAGAATCTTGAGCACTGTCCAGGACCTGTTCTGTCCTGCCTTTCCTTGCAGCTGAACCTATTGATGAAGGCGATCCAGCTTCCCAAACCATGTCCAGGACTCAGCCCTTGGGAGATGGTGAGGGTAGGTCAAGGCCTTTCCCCCTGGGAAAGCTGCCAGCTCAGAACCTTAAAGTTGTCCAGCTGGCAGCGATGAGAGAAGCTTCTGTGGCTGTTGAGTTACAGGTGTGTCTGCAGGGAGGACTCTCCCAGCTCCTGGATTGATTACTGCACACAAGCCCAGCTCCCATCACAGGGGTGAGTGGTGTGTCCCTGCTGATTCCACAGGCTGAGCACTGCTTTTCTGGGATCCATTCCTGGGAAATGGATCTACTTCCTGTCATGGTCCTCTGAGGAGGAGGAACAAAGCTACAGGAGTTATGAAACCCCATGAGCCATCCAAACCCATGAGGAAAATGCTGAAGGAAATGCTGCAGGGAGCGCAAAGTGGGTCCATGTCCCTCAGCCTTCTCCTGAGACTCAGCAGCCGGGAGCTTTCTCTGCACATCTGGACATGCAGTGCCCAACACAGCAGGAAGGGATCCATGGCAGCCTCGCTGCCCTGCTGCTGCTTTCACACACTGCAGGGCTGTTTCCCAGCTTGGCCTGGCTGCAGCTTCTCCCCAGCCTCTGCAGGAAGGCATTTGGCATCAGCTGACAGGGTTCCCAAACTCCACCACTGGCCATGCCCATCCTGAGATCTTCTGCACTTTCCTAGTCTCAGGGTGGACCAGAAATGGTGTTTGTTTGGAGAAAGGAGGGCCCTGGCCAATCCCAAAAGTTTATATGATTTCCTTTGATAAGCATTGCCTCCTGAAGATGCCACCTCCCCAATGGGGAACATTTCCATCTGATTCAGGTGTACAATTTATTTTTTTTCAGAGAAGGACCAAAGGGCTGTGCTGAAGGTGGCATTTCCCAGAGGAAGCAGTGGCTCATGGGCAGCCTCTGCTGCAGGAAGGGAGGCCATGCCAGGCACAGTCCCAGGAGGTAATTGCTGTGCCTCTGGGCCTGAGCCCTGCTGAGGCTTGAGCTCCCATCGCTGCTGCTTGGCAGTGCAGGCACAGCCCGGACAAGACCAGCACAGCCCAGTGGAATTATCCCCAGCAGGCTCAGGGCACTCACCTACTGAGCAGTCCTGCTGGGGTCCCTCCATGGGAGACAGGTCCCAAAACCTGGCAGCAGCTGCACAGGGGTGCCCATGCTGGAGAATAGGCAGAGTGGGAGGGCAAGGTTCCAGTGTATCCTGAAAGAGCCTGGCTCTGTCCCTATGGGATGGGAGAGCTGTCCCAGCAGAACGTGGGCAGGAGGGAGGGAGGGCCTGAGGGACAGTTGTGGCACTGCCTGCTGTAGTTCTTCCCCATTGCTTTTACAATTATTTCAGCTGTGGCAGAGAGAGGGCCCCAGTGGGGCCTGGGCTGCTCCAGCCACCTCTCCCAGGGATGCTGCACAGGGCCTGCAAAGAGGGTGGAGAGTGACCAGGAGCCAGCCCAGAGCCCCCAGGCCCCTCTGCAGCTGTGGCCATGTCCACTGACATCTGGCACCCACAGCCTTAGCGCGACTCCCTTGCACTGCCCCGTTCCCTAAGGTAGAAGGGGATCTCAGTACACCATGGAAACAGTTCTGCTCTGTGCTCCCTTCTAGATTTGGAACACAACCTCAATTATTTGGAAGTGCTACTGAATGATACTTTGAATATCTTGGAGAATGCTGGAGGCAAGTTCTTCTATTCCCTTTACTGACAGAACAAGCAATGACAAGGTGGCAAGAGCTCACTCATGTGCCATATCTCTTAACATAATCTCAGGCTTGATGGGTTCTGGAAACCTTGCCCTGCTCCCTTCTGGAGCCCTGAGGGATCCCACAGGTCACTGCCAGTGGGAGGAAGGAGCATTTAGCTGTCAGTCTTCTTCCTGTGTGTAATGCCAGTGTCTCCTTCCCTGTGTGCTCTGTGCAGCCACAGAGAAGATCAGAGAGGGAAGGGGATGGGCCCAGGGCTGTGTCCCAGGGCTGTGCCTTGTGTGGCTCCTTTGCCAGCCCCAGGGAGCCTGAGGATCTCCTACAGATCCACGGGAGCTCTTCTGCCCTTCCTTTCTTTGCAGCCAAACCTCTTGCTGAAGGTGATCTGGCTTCCCAACCCACACCCAGGACTGAGGCTCTGGAAGATGGTGAGGGTAGGTCAAGCCCTTTTCCCCTGGGAGAGTTGCCAGCTCAGAGCCCAAAGCTTGGCCAGGGCGGCATCGCTGCAGGTGCCAGGACAGAGCTGTGCACGTGTGTGCCCTCGCTCTGCGTGATCCCCTCACTGCTCCTGTGGCTCAGTGCTGCCTGTGCAGATCAGCAGAGATGAGAGATGCTTCTGTGGCTGTTGAGTTACAGGTGTGTCTGCAGGGAGGACTCTCCCAGCTCCTGGGTTGGTTACTGCACACAAGCTCGGCTCCCATCACAGGGGTGAGTGGTGTCCCTCCTGACCCCACAGGCTGAGCACTGGTTTTCTGGGATCCATTCCTGTGAAATGGAATTATTTTGCTCTAAGTTCCTCCAAGAGGAAATACCAAAGCTACAGGAGTTATGAAACCCCATGAGCCATCCAAACCCATGAGACAAATGCTGAAGAAAATTCTGCAGGGAGGACAAGGTGGGTCTGTGTCCCTCAGCCTTCTCCTGAGACTCAGCAGCCGGGGGATTTCTCTGCACTTCTGGACACGCAGTGCCCAACACAGCAGAAAGGGATCCATGGCAGCCTCACTGCCCCACTGCTGCTTTCATGGCCTGCAGGGCTGTTTCCCAGCCTGGCCTGGCTGCAGCTTCTCCTCAGCCTCTGCAGGAAGGCATTTGGCATCAGCTGTCAGGGAGCCCAAACTGCAGCACGGGACTCTGAGATCCCCTGAAAATTTCCTGGTCTCAGGGTAGATCAGGTGTAGGGGCTGTTTAGAAGAAGGAGGGCCCTGGAGCATTTCCAAAACCCTGGGCATTTCCCTGATCCTTATCCATGTCTTTGACAAGTATTGTCTGGAGAAGACCAGCACAGCACAGAGAAATTGTGCCATTCAAGCTCAGGGGGTTGAGCAGCCTTGTGCCAAGGGGTGGCAAGGCGCCTGCAGGCCCCAGCTCTGGGGGAAATAGAGAACGTCCTGGCCGTATGCAGCGTGCTGCCAGCTCAGCAGTGGAGCACAGCACGGCTCACACTGCCCATTGCTCCCACAGATGCAGCTGGCACCACAAGACATGCTCAGAATATCTGGGAAAGCATGAGAAGAGTTTTCTACCAGGGAACACATGGTTTGATTAAGTTGATGGCCATTGTGGCTGGTGGAGCACTTTTCCTGATGATGTGCTGTGCTGGAGTCTGGTATTGCTGGAAGAGAAAACGGTGAGTGTTTTGTGATCTCAGCCTCAAACAGTTTCTTGAAAGGCTGCTCATAGTCAGGAGACATTCCCAGTGAGGCTGCTGTGGACTTGTGGCTTAAGTTCTTGGTTGCCCAAATAACTGCCGAGAGTTCTGCAGCTGCCCAGGCCTTTCATTGGCCTCTTAATTGCTGGGCCTTGTCCTGGGGAGCCCGCTGGGGCTGCAGCCAGTGCTGGCTGCCACTGAGGCTGCCTGGCCAAGAGCAGCCCCAGGAGCAGCAGGCAGAGGCAAAGCAAGGTGGGCAGGAAGAAAGACCGGGGATGAGATTGCCCTTGACAGGCAGAGGTGCTCTGGGGCCTGCTCCTGGCCAGGGACCCTGCCCAGAGCCATCCCCTGCTCTCCAGGGCCTTGAGGGGCAGCTGTCCAGCTGGGCCAAGCTGTGCCAGCAGCTCCAGCCGTGCTGGGGAGCCTTGGCAGCTCTGGGCCCTGCTGTGCAGGAGGGTCCCTGTGTTCCAGCGGCAGCTGGGGGCCTCAGCCACCTCCTCTCTCCACAGGAACACCTCTGCAGCTTCAGAAGAGCAGCCAAAGATTTTAGTCTAAGAGAAGCTGACCTGTTATCCTCGCTCTTCACATCTCTCCCCATCTGCTGTGCTGTGGCTGCATCCCCATCTTGAGGGCATCCCAAGACCCACACCTCCCAAGCGAGACGCTCTGCCCCTGAGCCCCCTGGCCCTGGCCCCTGGCCAGGACTGAAATTGGGCAGCCCCTGTGCACCAGAGCAGGGGCTGGCCCATGTTTTTTGTTCTAATAAAGAGATGGAGCTCTCACCCCAGTGTCTGGCTGGTACCACCAGCAAAGCCCACACAGCACCAGCCCTGTCTGAGCTCCATGTCCAGGAGCAGGCAGGGCTGACCACGGTGTGGGCAGGCAGGAGCCAGGCAGGGGCTGCTGTGACCAGCGGTGGTGCCCCGAGGGGCTGGGGGAGCCCATGCTGAGCGTCCCTGGGCTGTGAGGGCACATTTCCTTCAGTGGCATCACCTGGGCCTGCACCTCATGAGGCACACAGGGAAAATTTGGGCTCTCTCCTAAGGTGTGCAGGGATCCCCCATGAGGAGTGCAGTGGGGTTAAATTGAGAGGGTTTTTTACTCTTCTCAGCACAGTAAAGGGGACACGCTTGGCCGAGTTTTGCAAAGCTGGGAGGAAGCCTCTTGTGAGCCCTTGGGCCTGGCCTGTGGGCACAGCGGGCAGGTGGAGCCCATCCCTTGAGGCCAGTCCGGGCTGCTCGGGCTGGGCTGGGCTGGGCCAGGTGAGCCGGGCCATTCTCTGGGGCACAGGAGGCACCCGGGGCTGTAACTGAGGCTGTGGCTTCTCACCCTGAAGGGAGGCTGGCTCTGTTGGTTCAGAGGGCACAGCTCAGATCCCAATTACCTTTGTAAAGCTGCTGGGGAAGTGTTGAGGGCAGAGAGTTCCAACCCTTCTCACTAGGAAGCTGGGCTGATGCTGTGGGTTTTTTTAATATTTTGCCTTCTAAATTTGTGTCCTGGCAGAAAGTTAAGTTTGCTTGCTGTCAGTCAGCTCCTTTTCTGCTTGGTGCTATTTTAAATGAAATTAAAATAAGACAACAAGAGCTATTAGGTTAACAGCAATTTAATAACAAGGGAAAAAAAAGATACAATTTAGTGAATTGAATAGAAGGATACAATTTAATAAAAGAATACTATTTAGTGGCCTGAATAGCAATTTGGTACAAACGGAAAACAATTTAGTAAAAGAGTACAATTTAGTGAATAACTTCAGATACATAGATATATATTTGTGAATATAATTTGCCAGTAATTATGATTAAAGCATAAGCAAAACTGACCAGGGTACAGGGAGGGCTTCTCACCCTGCCTCACATACCAAAACAAAGTAATTCAAACTAAAATTATATACTGTATGCTTATAACTACTCATTAATATTTCCCATAAGTCTCCTCCTATTTCCAATTCATTGATTTAATATCACTATTCTTCATGGCACATGCTTCACTTGTTGCTAGGGGGTCTTCTGTCTTGTTTTGGTGGTTTTTTGGATGAAGGCTTACACTCATCCTCGTTGTCCTCTGGATAACCTTACAGGCTGTGCATGCGTACTAAGCGTTGTGTTATGTAAGTAAGCATTGTGCTCCACTAATTAGTCTTATATTTTATAATTTTCAGGCCCTATGCCTAAAGTCATTCCAACTTCATCCATCTCAAGGTCAATTTTGTCTTAGGACATTTCTTATCACAAAACTACATCCTGTACCTTAATTTTAACATGTAACATCTGTAGGGGGGCTACATCTGCCTTGTAACACCAATTCCCTTGATTGCTTCTAATAATAACTTTCCAAATAGTTACAATTTAGTTAGCACTAATCATTTCCATTTATTACAGGAAGGTGTGAAAACAGGAGAATTGTTTGGTGTGGCCTCCTCTCTGCCTTTCACACCTTTCAGTGCTTTGACCCAGCCAAGAGCTTTCTCCAAGAGTGCAATGAAGCAGCTGTTCCTGCTCCCAGCTCTGGCTTTTCCCAGTCTCTGACCCTGACTGGTTTTGTCCCTCTTGCTGTGCCCTCTGTTCCCCCAGGGGCTGCCCCAGGCTGAGGGATCAGATCCAGGCACTGCTGCTGCTCCCTCGGGACCAGCCCCAGTTTGGTTGTTGCTGTCAGTGCCAGCAGAAGTGGTGGCTGGAGCAGCGGGTGCTGACAGTGCCCCAAGGCCCGGGGCTGGAGGGGTCCCTGGGCTGGGGCTGGGAGGGAGCTGCCCCTTGTTCTCCCTCTGCCTCACGCAGAGCTGGGCCGGGCACAAGTGGGGCAGCAGAGCCAACAGGGAGCCTGCGAGTCTCTTCCAGCCGTGCCTGCTCAGAGTTTGGCCTTGGAGCTTCAGGTGGGCAAAGGCAGCTGCTCTGCTCCCTCTGCGTGTGCCCGTGTTCAGCAGTGCTGCTCCATCAGTCTGTGCCCAGCAACGGGGAAAAGCCTCAGCCCTGCAGGGCCAGGAGCTGCCGGGCTCTGCCTGAGCAGCTCAGCCAGCGGGAAGGGAGCTGCTCCACACGGGAACCAGGAGCAAAGGACATGCCTTTTCTAAGACATGTTTTCTGTAAAAAAAAACCCAAATAAACAAAACAAAAAAACAAAACAAAAAAGAAAACATGAAAAAATATGAAAGATAAAAATTACCCCCAAATGTGTAGTGAAAAATGATCTATAACTCTGGAGTAAGAAAGAGGTAACCGATCTTTTGAAAAAGAGAACTCAGCTTCGATTTTAGTTACTTAGTTTGTACACGTGCTGGTGGAAAGGATCCATTAGCTGCCTTTCTTTACAGATTTGATGGATGTTTTCCAATATTAAGATATTTTACACTGCAGTTGAAGGAATAGGAAATTGAAATACATGTTCTTCATGACTGTGTCTTGAGTGTAAAAATTTTGCCGTTTGAAACTTGGACCTAAAGTGTTGCAAATGGAAGTGATAAATCCCAATGGACTGAGTGAATGCAGCTTTTCCTATGGGATGTGCAGCACTCCAAGGACTTCCTCAGTGGGGCTGTGGGTGCTTGGAGCTTTGTCCTGTGCCACTCCGGGATGTCATGAAATGGGACTTCACCTGCCACCAGCCCAGGTCACGCTCTGCCGCCCCAGCTCCGTGGACCTTGTGTCCCCAAAGAAGACACAAGGTGTTTCTGCTGCTCCACCTTTGCACAGATCCACAGAGAGCTGGGATTATCCCAAGTCTCATGTTTCCATTGTGCCATATTCCTAAAGAACCAGCAGCCCATCCTGACGAATATGGTGAGTTATGTGGATGGTTGTCAGCTCCCTTTCCTGCCTAGAAATCCTGAAACAGCTTTTAAGTGCTGTTCCCTTCAGCTCTTGGACACCTACTCACACAGAGCTGGGAAAAATAATACCCTGGCCATGGCTTACAAGGTGAGTTATGCCAAAGTTAGAGCTCTGTGGGAAATCTCTATCCATCCCTATCCTTTTAATCTATTTGTAAGTGGGGGTGTGCATGGATGTGTCTTGTATGGAAAGGAAGGAGTGTGCAAACAACGTGACTGACACTTTCACTCTCTGTGTTCATTCCATACTCATGGGTACCAAGATATTATGGAAACCTTTGCAAGGACAGACCTTGTGTCCATGGATACAGAGACATCCAAGAGCCCCTGGCACAGACAGGCATTGCTGTTCTTCAGCCACAGACAGGATGAGTCCCTGAGACTGGGGCTTGGCCTTCCTCATGGTGAGGGGCATCAAGGAAGGCTGCAGTGTGATGGAGACTGTGATGGGCTGGGAACTCACTGGGGGAAAGGAGGGAGCAGTTGTGAAGTAAAAGGCAGGTGGGGGACAGAACTCCTTCAGAGAATAGAACTGTTCTGAGCTACAGCTTGAGCAAGATGAAAAATGTCATTTGGGGTCATCCCAGATTGATTTCATTTCAGAAGTTATGGAACAAGTTTAATTTTTGGGTGGTGTCATGTTTTCCCTTGGAGGTGGACACTCTGCAGACTTGAGCTGCATTGCCAAAATGCTCCAGTCGCTGCTGCAGGTCACACCGTTTCTTCTTTGGCTGATCCCGGCGCGGTGCTGAGCCCAGCAGAGCCCTGGCAGAGCCCAGAGCAGCCTCAGCATCCGCAGAGCCCGGCTGCAAGAAGAGAAAGCAGAAACCGCCCGTCAGCTGAAGGCTCCTGTCCCCTTGTCCCAGCCAGCCGCGGTGCCCAGGCCATGCTGGCCGTGCTCAGAGCTGGGCCCAAAGCTGCCCATCACTGCTGCCTTTGGGAGCAGAGCAGGAGGGCAGGACATGTGCCCAGCCTGCAGCCAGCCACGGCAGATCCAGCCCCTCAGCAGCTGCCCAGAGAGGGATGCTCCTGTGCCCGCTGCCATCTCCCAAAAGCTCTTGTCCCACCCATGCCAAGGAGATGAGGACCCACCTCACACCATCCGCTGCCAGAAGAAAAGCTGGTCCCAAACGATGTCCTCAGTCTTCTCCAAGGGCACGGCCCATCCACGCCACAGCTGGTCCCAAGCACTTCCTGATCCAGACTGGACCCCACCTAGAACGCTTCCTTTAGAAAAACAAACAACAAATTAATGAAAATAGATTACAGACAAAAAGGGGAAACCAGAAAAATGGTAAAAAATCTTATCTCTGTCAGAAACTTGAGCAAGGCCCAACCCCTACATTGTGGGGAAAAACCCACCCATGGGTGAGGGAAGCCCATGCTTGCTCCCTTTCCCCCTGCACTGTCCCCCAAAATCACGGTGATCCCAAAGCAAAGCAGGGGAGTGGAGCAGCCCAAGCCCTTCCTTGCCTGCACAGCAAAGCAGCCGTGCTCAGGTTCTGGAGTCCCACCTGTGCTCCTGCCATGGGGGTTTGTTTGTGTCGGGCTGGCTGCCCCAGCCCCAGCCCGGGGCACGGTGGGTGGTGGGGGCTGTTGGCAGGGCCAGGATCCCACTCCCATTTCGTAACCACCCCAGCCCATGTCCCCAGCCCTGCCAAAAACCAGCTGGGCAGCCACTGAGGAATCAGTTGCACCTGCCCCAGTGAAGGGGAAACCTTTGGTTGCCGGCCAATGCTCAAATCTGGGAGTATCCCCCTGGGACTGGACTTACCTGAAAATTCACTGTGGAGCCTGGCTTTGAAGAAGGTGCCAGAATCAAAGTCCATCATCGCCAGCTGCCGCTGGCCAGGTGGAGGAAGAGGATGTCATCCTTGCTGTTGTCCTCCATGTCTCCAGCAGCAGCAGCAGCCCCACCTGGTCCAGCTTCTCCAGGGGCTCCTTCTTCCCTGGGGGGACACCAGGCTGTCAGGGTTCTGCCCAGGGCCCGGCTGTCAGTGAACCAGGACAAGCAAAACCAGCTCAGATGGTGCCCACCAGTGCTGGGCAGAGCAGCTCAGCTCCAGCACAAGGGCTGTGTGTTCCCATTTGATGGGCCCAATGCAGTGACACAGGCAGGACAAAAAAGTCTGGGTTTCTTTGCTGCTGATTGCCAGGGCATGTGTGGAGCTGTAACTTACCAGGTCCCTGCATCACTGTGCCTGTGGCTCTCTCCCTTCTTCTAGGGCTGATGAATATCCTGCATCCAGGGATCACAGGACAGGTCTTCTAATGAGGGCCTGTCCAAGGAGTTCAGGGATAAACACCACCTGATCAGAAGTTGGCAATCTGGGGAGAGAAACCACAAACCACTGGTCAGTTGGAGAAGGCTCCTGTCTGCTTTGTCCCACTATTCCCATGCCCAGGCCACGCTGGATGTGCTCAGAGCTGGGCCTAAACTTTCCAATCAATTCTTTGTTTTGGAGGAGAGCAGGAGAGCAGGACATGTGCCACCTCCTCAGCAGCTGCCAGAGCGGGATGCTCACGAGCCCGCTGCTGTCTCCCAACACTGGTGTTCCCCCTGTGCCCAGAGATGAGGATTCACCTTGGGAGAGCCGTTGTGGCAGCGGGAGCTGGCCCCATCTGATGTTCCTGCCCCTCCTGAAAGGGTGCTCCCCGCAGACCATCTCGTGCAGCAGGATGCCCAGGGTCCAGACGGTTGCTGCCTCGCCATGGTACCACCCAAAGTCGTTCCATTCCGGGGGGCTGTATGATGGTGTTCCTATGGAATATGGATGGAGCTCATCAGGGGGATGCTGCTGCTCCCAGAGCCTGACCCCAGCATCCTTGGGCATGTGGGGGCTTCCCCAGTGGCCCATGGGGTGACCTGCTGCCCTCTCGCCAGCACCTGGGACTTGGGTACAAATCCGTGGCTGGAAACGAAGTCACTGGTGCTGGAAGAGGGCAGCAGAAACCCTGGCAAGGCCCGACCATGACACACAAAGGGAAATACCCACTCAGTGCTGAGGAGAAACCATACCCACATCCTCCCTGCTGGCATTGCCCAAAACATATTTTGAACCAAAGCAAACCAGGTGAGCAGAGCAGTCCAAGCCCATTCTCAACTGCACACCAAACCAGCTGGTGCACAGGTTCTGCCTCCCCCTCTCTGTCACCCCTACCCATGGAGGATTTTGTCAGGCTGCCTGCCCCAGCCCCAGTCCTGGGAGAATCCCTCCTGCCACACCCTTGTTGCGCCAGGAGATGTTGGGCCAGGAGATGCTGGGACCAGAAGCCTACCCCTGTGTGGGCTCACCTGCAAATTGAGTGTAGGCTGTCTCCTGAAGGTAGGTGCCACAGCCGAAGTCTATCAGTTTTGCCTCGCCGGTGTCCAGGTCTACCAAGATGTTCTCCGGTTTTATATCTCGGTGCAGGACCCCGCAGCTGGTGCAGTGCCGCACGGCTGCCAGGACCTGCCGGAACAGCTCCCGCGCCTCTTCCTCGGACAGGAACTTCCGTGCCCGAATGAAGTGCCGCAGGTCCTGACACCGCTCCGGGCGCTCCAGCACCATAACAATGTAGCTGGGGAGCTCAAGCCACTCCAGCAGCTGCACCACGCCGGGGAAGCCTGTGGACACCTTGTCCAGCAGCACTATCTCCAGTGGTGCGCTGGTGCCGTCGGGCTGCGGGAGGAGCACGGTGCCGTCAGTGGGGCTGAGGCCGTGCCAGGGCTCGGGAAGCCCTCAGCCAGCCCGGGATGCTCTGTGCCCTCCGCTGGCCCCATGCCCGCTCTCCCTCCAGGTGTCCTGGCAGCTCCCACCCTGCCGGGCCCCGGCTCATCCCCGCCCGGCACGCCCTGGCTTGTGCCGCTGGCCCCGCTCACTCACCAGCTCGCCCCAGTGCCGGACGCGGTTCCGTGGCACCTTTTTGATGGCCACCTGTAAGCCAAAGGGAACAGCGGATTCAGCTCAGTGCCTGCCGTTTCCAGCCCCATCCTACTCCTCCGCCCCCTCCTCCTTTTCTGCCCCCTCCGCCCCCTTCTCCTCCTTCTCCGCCCGCCGCTGGCCCCACCGCTCACCGGGAGTCCGTCCGAGAGCCGAGTGGCTGCGAAAACTCTGCCAAAGCCGCCGCGTCCCAGCAGTGAACCCACTCGGTAGCGCTGCTGCAGGGCCTCCTGCGCCTTCCCTGGGGAAGAGACGCGGCCGTCAGCGCTCGGCCCGGGGCCAGGAACGGCCCCCGAGCGCTCCCCGACCTCCCCGGGCCGGGCATCCGCAGGCGTTCGCTCTTTGGAACGCGACAGCGGCGGCTCGGGGCCGGCGGCCGCGCTGCTGAGCGGCGGAGCTCGGGCCGGGGAAGCCGCAGCGGAGGCGGCGGCAGCGGCCGCGCCACCTGTGTCCTCCACGGGCCCTGGGAGGAGCTGGGGCCGGGGCCGGGGCCTGGGCCGGGGCCGGGGCCGGGGCCGGGGCCGGGGCCGGGGCCGGGGCCGGGGCCGGGGCCAGGCCAGGCGGAGCCAAAGGGCAGCGATGCCGCCCCAGCCCCAGGCAATGATGCCCGCCCAGCAGCGCCAGCGCCAGCACAGCCAGAGCTGGGCGGAGGCGAGACCGCGGGGGGATTCTCGGAGCCGGGGCCGGGGCAGCCCCGCCCGGGGCCGGGGGCGGACCGGGGGCATGGCCCGGGTGGGCACGGGGAGAGGGAAACTGGAAGAGAATGGGACACAGGAAAAGGGAGACGGGTATGGGGTGCGGGACAGTGGGAGAGGGAGAGGAGAATCTACGGAGTCGAGTAATTCGCTTTTTGTCTTCTGCTGCTGCCGCCGCTGCTGCCGCCGCTGCCGCTGCAACTGAAGCACCGGGACCGTTTGTCCCCGTGTCCGTTTGTCCGTTGCCTGCTCGGCCCCGCCCAGAGCCCCGCGCTTCCCGGGCAGCCCCTGAGCCTGGCCAAACACGGGAACTTTGCCCTGGTGAGCCAAGAGCCAGAGTCTTGACTCCTGCACAGGGGCACAGCAATGCCCTTGGCTGCTGCTGTGCCTTGTCCCTGCTGAGGGTCAGACACTGTCTGAGCACATTCCCTGAATGCAGAATTTGTACCTGAGCCAAGCACTGCACTTGTGTCTCCAGCATTGCTTTCCAAGTAAAACAGGGGAAGGCAAACTGGGTGTAGCTCATGGTATTTTACAGTGTCTAAAACTTGCCAAGTCATGGGTCTTAGAGGTGAGATCCATTTGGAATGAATGGGATGGAGAAACAGTGCAAGATGGAGAAGGGAAACATAAAAATAAATAGAGAAAAATAGAAAAAAACATATTGGTTGTTCCTTTGGATTTTATTTTCATTTCTTAAAAAAGCTGTTTCAATTTTCCCGGAATCTTCTCCCCAGTCCTGTCTGTTCTTTCCAACAACCTGTCCTGGAGAACAAGGCACAGCTCCTGTCACAAGATGTGCCCCCAGCTGCAGCTTCTCTTGGCTTCCCACACTGTGAATGCAGCACAACTCTTGCAGCAAAGCAGGACAAATATTTGAAGAACTTGACAGCTTGTTCTTTCTTTTCCTTGTGCACTGGGGAGTTGTGCCATTGGTAAGGTTTTCATTGTTCCTCTTCTAGCCAAAGAAAACATGATGGGCTACCAGGAATTGTTGGGGAATACAAGCCTGGCTGAATGTGGAGAAAGAATCTCCAGAGCCTGCAGCCAGCAGTGGAGAGCTCATCATTCCAAATGCCCCATGGACATCTTGAAAGTGATCTGGAACGTGAAGATGGGCTGACAGAGGGAGTTTGTTTCTGTGTTCAGTTTAGATGGTTCTATATCTCTTGCAGTGGTAGAAATCAAGAGCACAATCAGTTGATGATAAGCACCAGAACATGATAAGCTGGAGCTCTCAGTGGATGAGAGAAAGAATGTGAAAAGGAGAAATGCAGGGAATGACTTGGTGAACTTTGTGTGTAAGAAGGGTCATTTTTTCCTAATAATTCCCAATTCATTCCCTTTGCTTTTATCCTTTTAACAAGGCCAATTGCATCTCAGATTCCCCATGAAATGAGAACCCTGAGCTTGTGGAACTGCCTGAAAGGTGCCCTGTTCCTTTTTCTTCTGCTGCTCAGAAGAAACGATGAAGCGAATTGGGCAGTTCTGGTTTTTTATTTCTCCTGGTGGATTTTTTCATTTTATTTGCCACTGCAGAGGCAATTTCTGTGATGGCCTCTGTCAGTTGATTCTATTTCAGCAGCAGCAGCAACAGGGCTGTGTTTGAGCACTGCAAATGTGGCCTGTGTGGCTTTAATTCTCCTTGATTTTGCGCTCAGAGATTTAGGAGCACTTTCATCTCTACTGATCATGATGACTGAAACAAAAATCCTGAGTTCCCTGTGACAAAAGCACAGTGGGTAGCACTGATTGAAAGAGACAATTGCAGTTGTATTTCTAAAATTCAAGTGTCAAGCAGGAGAGGGGCAAGAGCAGCCAGGATCTACAATTGCCAAGGCAAAGTCACCAACAGCCTCCTGCTGTCACCTCAGGGTGAGTAAAACAGGGCTGAAAACAGCGCTGGAACCCGATCCTTTCTTCCTCTGAGGGCTGGCTGAGGGCAGCAGAGCCGGGCCCTGAGGAATCAGGGCTGTTTGTGGGGGATTGTTGCTGTAGTCCAGAATTGCCCTGGGAAAAGCCCTGGGAAGCCGAGGCAGGAGCAGGTGGGAAGGGCCGGCGCTGCTGCTGCTCCTGGCCGGGAGCCCCGGCCGGGCCGGGCCGGCGCCCGCTGCGCTGCGGCTGCTGCTGCTGCCAGAGCCGGGCGGGACTCGGGGACAGGGAATGGACACGGGGGGACAGCAAAGGCCTTGGGGGCTGCAGGGATGGTGGTGCTCGGGCCAGCGCCAGCACAGAGCTTCAGCCCGCAATGAACCCCGAGGGAAACGCTGGGGAAAGGCTCCATTCAGCCTTTCTTTACTCGGAGCTGTGAAGGGACCGAAATAAAAGGAGAACAAGCAGGGCCCGACCCCTTCTCCTTTGGGAGGAGCCCCTGGGGCTGTGAGGGGCTGTGAGGGGATGTGAGGGTCCATGAGAGGTTCTGTGGGTCCATGAGAGGTTCTATGGGGCCATGCGAGTTTCTGTGGGGCCATGAGGGGCTGCGAGGGGCCATGAGGAGCCTCAGCCCTGGCAGGAGGGGTCCCCACCATGTCCCCAGGGCAGGGCAGCCGTGAGGGGCTGCAAGTGCAGACGTGGCAGCAGAGCGGGCTTGGGTAACCTCTGGGAGGGGATGAGACCCTTCCCCAGCTCCAAACCACACCAAATCCACCATTAACAGGATTTTCCATCTTTAGAATCCACTGGCAACTTGGAGTTGAGTGTACAGTTTAATTCTGGTGGGAAAAGCAAGGGAATTTTCCCAGTGAGAGACATCCAGCCATTGTTATTCATGTCTAAGATTTAAAGGTCTTGACAGTGAAAAGTAATACTAATAAATAATAATAACAACAAGAACCAGAAATAAGGCCTCGAATACCAACAATCAGCTCAGAAACATGTTTTTGTTAGCAGTAATAGATTAGTCCTAAAGAAATAAATGAAAGATTTTATTTGTAATTCAGACTTGTTTCATCTTTTTCAAAGGCTCTGGTCCCCTTTCTCCAGGGTCATTTCCTTTCCTCACCCACTTTCTAATAGGTAGAAGGGAGTTAAGCACACTGGAAAAGACAACAGCTCCTGTTTCAAAGGGAAGCAGCCACCACTCCAGGGAACCTGAATTGCCCCCAGGCACGTGTGTGCGCTTGAAGGGTGAGCGGGTGTTGGGGACAGAGATCTCAAACTCCTTCTAAGGCTGTGAGAAACCCACAAGTGGCAAAGTATCATTGTGGGTCAACTCCTGCTGAAATTCCATTCCCCCACACCCTCCAAATGGGCAGGCAGGGCTGGGCTCTGGCAGGGTTCAGTTTTGAGTGCCTTGTGCTCCCTGGCATGGAAGTGATGCTATGAACTCTGGTACTGATGGATTGTGGAATGGCTGCTGAAGGAGGAGGGGGAATCTCAGGAGACAGGAAACTCTCTTCTTCTCTGTTCTCCCTGCAGAACCCCCTCTCCAAAGAGAAATGCCTGTGCTGGGTTTCCATGGGACCCCTTCCCTCAGCCCAGTGTCTGACCCACTGTGTGGTCTGCAGGAGCCAAAGCCAGAGGAGTCCCAACATCAGTCACCCCACGGTCCCCACACAGCAGGAGAAAGCACTGCTTGCAGTGGGGTTGCTGATCTGTGACCCGTCCTGGTTCCATCCACCCCACTCCTCTCAGCCACAGGCACCAGAAGGATCCCAGGAAAGCCACAGTGCTCTACCAGATGCCAGGAGCACTCCCTGCTGTGGCCTCAGGGATGCTGGGTGACCTCGTGGATGAGGATCTGTGGCTGGTGATGAAATGTGTGGATGGAGGCCCTGGACAGGAGGTTGTTGGAGACACGTGTGGGGCTGAAGGAGAGATGGCAGCTGTCAGTGGGGAGGGCAGGGACCCTGCTTGTGAGTCCATTGCCTTGGACACCCTCAGCCACAAGATGTCCAATAAGTCAAACAAGGCTTTGGCACTCTCAGCCTTCTTTTCCCCATTCTGTACATTGACAGTAGAGAACCTTGCTTGTTTCTAGAACTAGAACAAAGATCCCAGATGGATCAAACCTTGCTTGTTTTAGTCAGCAGCATCAGTGACCAAAAGTTCTATTTCCTTTGGTTTGCTCACATCTTTGTTCCTTCTCAGTGTTCAAGCTGGGCTGTGGGGTGTCCTCATTTGCTGCATTTTCTGAGTTCCTCTTGGATCCCTTGAGCAATAGGTTGTGCCCTCTGAAGATCCTTTGTGCTCCTTGGTGACCCAGGAGAACCTTCCAGGCAGTTTTTGGGGGAGCTGCTGCTGTGATGTCACAGGAACGTTGCCGTGTCCTTGTGGTGTTCCCGTTGCTGTGGGGCACAGAGGCCTCAGTGTCAGAGCGGCTCTGGGCACCTGCTCATTGCCTGAGGATCCTCCTGCCCGAGGCATTCTCAGCAGCCAGCCCAGCCCCTGACGGGTGTCCTTCTGTGCTTGCAGGGGGACAGACAGTCTGCAGATGTGTGCAGCACAGCCAAAATGATCCAGCAAGTGGTTGCTGCAGTTTGCACTCTGCACTCTGTGGCTTCTTATGGGTATTTTTTAACCCACTGGGCCCCTAAGTCGAGGATTTCCCCAGGTGCACCATATGTGCCTTTGGGATTGCTGTGGGCTTTCTGTTCTTCCTTTGGAATGGAGTTGATTTTAATGAAAATTGCCATTAAGATGCCATTTATTTGGGAGAGCTCCTGCCAACAGCTTCTTAAAAAAGGGATTGTTTGTAGCCAGCAGGGTGTGCACAGCATTTGGAATGGAGCCTGGGGGGGATCTGTTCCCCAAGAGGAGAGTCTGTGGCAGTGAACCCTGGCATTCCCTCTGTTTGCTCACCCAGCCAAAAACTGGACACAGCCTTGTATTTTGTGCTGTTCTCTCGCTTGCTGTGTGATCCAAAAGGACTGTGGCTCCAGGAGGGAAGTTGTGAAAGCAAAATGCTTTCTCTTGGCATTGACTTGTTGTGTGGGATTTTCCAGCAGAGGCGGCTTTTTCTCCTAACAGCATCTGGTTCAGGTGAAGGTCCCCTCAGACATGGACACTGGGAAGCTCCTTCTTCAGTGAGCAGGAAAAGAACCTTTGGTGTTCAGAGATCCCAGCTGCTCCCTTTCAACACCAATATGAGCCCAGTAAGCTCCAGTATGATCCTGGTCACATGTCCCATGATGGTCCCAGTTGCCTCTGGCTAGATCAGCCCAGTCACCCCCAGTATGGGGGATGATGTGCATGGTGTGTTCCCAGTCACCCTCAGATACTCCCAGTATGAGTCCAGTCACTCCCAGTATGATCCAAAATTGGATTGCTGGGAGGCCTCATGGAATCCTGGAGACCATTGTGACACTCAAGGGCCCCATGGAACCGTGGTGACACCAGGTTGGCTGGGAGTGTTGATGTGCTGCAGGGTAGGAGGGCTCTGCACAGGGACCTGGACAGGCTGGATCCAGGGCCCAAACCCAACAAGGTGAGGTTTAACAAGTCCAAGTTCCAGGTCCTGCACTTTGGCCACAACAACCCCTGCAGTGCTCCAGGCTGGGGACAGAGTGGCTGGACAGCAGCCAGGCAGAAAGGGACCTGGGGCACTGATGGACAGCAGGCTGGGCATGAGCCAGCAGTGTGCCCAGGTGGCCAAGAAGGCCAATGGCTCCTGGCCTGGATCAGGAACAGTGTGGCCAGCAGGAGCAGGGCAGGGATTCCTCCCCTGTGCTTGGCACTGGTTGGGCAGCACCTCGAGTGCTGTGTCCAGTTCTGGGCCCCCAATTTAGGAAGGACATGGATGGGCTGGAGCGTGTCCAGAGAAGGGCAACAAGGCTGGTGAGGGGTCTGGAGCACAAGTCCTGTAAGCGATAGTAAAAGGTCTCAAAATCTTAGAAAATTCGGGGACTTAGAAAGAAAGTTAGGTTTGGAAAGGCCTTGGAAAAGTAGGCCCTGGGAAATGTTAGGCCTTGTATTTGCTAAAGATCAGGTCAAACTGCACCTGAGTAATCAGTAGATGATCATGATACAATTGTTAGATATGATTGGATATAATTATTGTTTAAAGAACATGAGGAACAATGTTAGGGGGCTGGGGGGGATCACGAGAAATCCATGTTTGGGTAAAAACAATGCATACAATAGAACAATGTAAGTTTAATAATTAATATGTGAGTTACATAATGATAGAGCATAAAACATGTTCAGTTCCAAACCAAGATGGGTCAGATTTGGGTCTTTGTACCCCTGACACCCAGATCTCTTAATAAAGCACCTGCATATAATCATTCGTGATTATGTGTGTTCCTGAATGCTAACAATTTCATCAGATTTTACTGGAATTTTGTGAAATACTTGTGGAATTTTGTGGAATTTTTGTAGAATTTTGTGGGACATTGAAGAGATTTTGTGGGATGTTTCTGGAATTTTGTGGGATTTTGAGGTGATTTGAAGAATTTTGAGGGATTTTTCTTACATTTTGTGGGGATTTTTTGACATTTTGTAAGATGTTTTTAGAATTTGATAGGGTTTTGAGAAGATTTAGGGGTTTTTTTTTAATTTTTCAGCAATTTCATGGGATTTTGTTGGAATTTAATGAGATTTTGAGAAAATTTAAATAATTTTGTGGGATTTTTCTTGAATTTTGTGGGATTATCTTAAATTTTGAGGGATTTTTTTTGAATTTTGTGGGATATTGAGAAAAATTAAAGAATTTTGTGGGATTTTTCTGTAATTTTGTGAGATATTTGGGACACTTGAAGAATTTTGAGGGATTTTTCTTAGATTTTGTAGAAATTTGTGGAGATTTTGTGGGATGTTTCTGGAATTTGGTAGAATTTTGAGAAGATTTTGGGAATTTGTTGGGGTGTTTCTGGAATCTCATGGGATTTTTGTGGAATTATGTGGGATGTTTCTTGAATTGTGTGGGATTTTGTGGAAATTTTCTTGGACATTTCTAGAATTTTGTGGGATTTTTCTGGAACTCTGTGGCATTTTGAGAAAATCTAAATAATTTTGTGGGATTTTTCTAGAATTTTGTAGGATTTTTTTGGAATGTTGTGGAATTTTTCTGGGATTTTTTGGGATTTTGAGCAGACTTCAATATTTTGGAAAGATTTTTCTTAGATTGTGTAGACATTTGTGGAGATTTTTTAAAATGTTTCTGGAATTTGATATGGTTTCGAGACGATGTAGGGAATTTTGCGGGATGTTTTCTTAAATTTTGTGGATTTTTGTGGAATTTTGTGGGATACTGTGGAGACTTGAAAAATTTAGAGATTTTTCCCAGATTGTGTGCAAATTGGAGGAGATTTTGTGGAATGTTTCTAGAGCTTCGTAAGATTTTGAAAAGATTTAGGGAATTTTGTGAAATGTTTGTGGAACTTTGTGGGATTTTTGTGGAATTTTGTGGGATGTTTCCGAAATTCTGTAGAACTTTGAGGAGACATGAAGAATTTTAAGGGATTTTTCCTATATTGTGTGGAAATTTGTAAAGATTTTGTGGGAAGTTTCTGGAATTTTGTGGGATGTTTCTGGAATTTCGTGGGATTTTTTTGAATTTTGACAGATTTTTCTAGAATTCTGTGCAATTTTTGAAAAATGTTGTGGAATTTTCCGGAATTTGGTGAGATTTTGAGGAGACTTGAAGAATTTTGAGGAGTTTTACTTAGATTGTGTGGAAATTTGTAAAGATTTTGTGGGAAGTTTCTGGAATTTGGTAGGGTTTTGAGAAGATTTAAAGGATTTGTTGGGATGTTTGTGGAATTTTGTGGGATGGTTGTGGAATTTTGTGGGATATTGAGGAGACTTGAAACATTTTGAGGTATTTTTTTTAGATTGTGTGGAAATTTGTAAAGATTTTGTGGGATGTTTCTGGAATTTTTTAGGGTTTTGAGAAGATTCAGAGGATTTGGTGGGATGATTGTGGAACTTTGTAGGATTTTTCTGGAATTTTGTGGAATTTTTGTGGAATTTTCTGGCATGTTTCCTGAATTTTGAATTACTTTGAGGTGACATGAAGAATTTTGAGGGATTTTTCTTAGCTTGTGTGGTAATTTGTAAAGATTTTGTGGGATGTTTCTGGAATTTGGTGGGGTTTTGAGAAGATTTAGAAGATTTGTTGGGATGTTTGTGGAACATTGTGGGATTTTTGTGGAATTTTGCGGAATTTTTGTGGAATTTTGTGGGATGTTTCCAGAATTTTGTAGGACTTTGAGGAGACATGAAGAATTTTGAGGGGTTTTTCCTAGATTGTGTGGAAATTTGAAAAGATTTTGTGGGCTGTTTCTGGAATTGTGTAAGATTTTTGTGGAATTATGAGGGATTTTTCTAGAATTCTGTGCAATTTTTGTGGAATGTTGTGGAATTTTCTGGAATTTGGTGGGGTTTTGAGGAAACTTGAAGAATTTAGAGGAGTTTTACATAGATGGTGTGGAAATTTGTAAAGATTTTGTGGGAAGTTTCTGGAACTTGGTAGAACTTTGAGAAGATTTAGAGGATTTGTTGAGATGTCTGTGGAATTTTGTGGGATGTTTGTGGAATTTTGTGGAATTTTTGTGGAATTTTGTGGCATGTTTCCTGAATTTTAAAGGGCTTTGAGGTGACATGAAGAATTTGGACGTATTGTTCTTAGATTGTGTGGAAATATATAAAGATTTTGTGGGATGTTACTGGAATTTTGTGGGATTTTTTTGGAATGTTGTGGAATTTTCTGGAATTTGGTGAGGTTTTGAGGAGACTTGAAGAATTTTGAGGGGTTTTACTTAGATTGTGTGGAAATTTGTAAAGATTTTGTGGGATGTTTCTGGAATTTGTTAAGGCTTTGAGAAGATTTAGAGGATTTGTGGGATGTTTGTGGAATTTTGTGAGATGGTTGTGGAATTTTGTGGGATTTTTCTGGAATTTTGTAGGATTTTTTTGGAATGTTGTGGAATTTTTCTGGGATTTTTTGGGATTTTGAGCAGACTTCAATATTTTGGAAAGATTTTTCTTAGATTGTGTAGACATTTGTGGAGATTTTTTAAAATGTTTCTGGAATTTGATATGGTTTCGAGACGATGTAGGGAATTTTGCGGGATGTTTTCTTAAATTTTGTGGATTTTTGTGGAATTTTGTGGGATACTGTGGAGACTTGAAAAATTTAGAGATTTTTCCCAGATTGTGTGCAAATTGGAGGAGATTTTGTGGAATGTTTCTAGAGCTTCGTAAGATTTTGAAAAGATTTAGGGAATTTTGTGAAATGTTTGTGGAACTTTGTGGGATTTTTGTGGAATTTTGTGGAATTTTGTGGGATGTTTCCGAAATTCTGTAGAACTTTGAGGAGACATGAAGAATTTTAAGGGATTTTTCCTAGATTGTGTGGAAATTTGTAAAGGTTTTGTGGGATGTTTCTGGTATTTGGTGGTGTTTTGAGAAGATTTAGAGGACTTGGTGGGATGTTTGTGGACTTTTGTGAGATGGCTGTGGAATTTTGTGGGATATGCATGGAACTTTGAGGGATTTTTGTGGAATTTTGTGCAATTTTTTTGGAATGTTGTGGAATTTTCTGGTATTTGATGAGATTTTGAGGAGACTTGAAGAATTTTGAGGAGTTTTAGTTAGATTGTGTGGAAATGTGTAAAGATTTTGTGGGAAGTTTCTGGAATTTGGTAGAGTTTTGAGAAGATTTAGGGAGTTTGTTGGGATGTTTGTGGAATTTTGTGGTATTTTTTTGGAATTTTGTGGGATATGGATGACACTTGAAGAATTTTGAGGGATTTTTTTTAGATTGTGTGGAAATATGTAAAGATTTTGTGGGATGTTTCTGGAATTTGGTGGGGTTTTGAGAAGATTTAGAGGATTTGTGGGATGTTTGTGGAATTTTGTGAGATGGTTGTAGAGCTTTGTGGGATTTGGATGGAAAGTTGTGGGATTTTTGTGGAATTTTATGCCATTTTTTTTAGAATGTTGTGGAATATTCTGGAATTTGGTGATATTTTGAGGAGACGTGAAGAATTTTGAGGGATTTTTCCTAGATTGTGTGGAAATTTGTAAAGATTTTGTGGAATGTTTCTGGAATTTGGTAGGGTTTTGAGAAGATTTAGGGAGTTTGTTGTGATGTTTGTGAGATTTTGTGGGATGGTTGTGGAATTTTGTGGGATATTGAGGAGACTTGAAGAATTTTGAGGTATTTTTTTTGGATTGTGTGGCAATTTGTAAAGATTTTGTGAGATGTTTCTGGAATTTGGTAGGGTTTGGAGAAGCTTTAGAGGTTTTGTTGGGATATTTGTGGAATTTTGTGGGATGGTTGTGGAATTTTGTGGGATACGGATGAAACTTGAAGAATTTTGAGGGATTTTTCTTAGATTGTGCGGAAATTTGTAAAGATTTTGTGGGATGTTTGTGAAATTTGGTGAAATTTTGAGGAGACTTGAAGAATTTTGAGGAGTTTTACTTAGATTGTGTGGAAATGTGTAAAGATTTTGTGGGATGTTTCTGGAATTTAGTAGGGTTTTGAGAAGATTTAGAGGATTTGTGGGATGTTTGTGGAATTTTGCGAGATGGTTGTAGAGTTTAGTGGGATTTGGATGGAAAGTTGTGGGATTTTTGTGGAATTTTATGCCATTTTTTTTAGAATGTTGTGGAATATTCTGGAATTTGGTGATAATTTGAGGAGACGTGAAGAATTTTGAGGGATTTTTCCTAGATTGTGTGGAAACTTGTAAAGATTTTGTGGGAAGTTTCTGGAATTTGGTAGGGTTTTGAGAAGATTTAGGGAGTTTGTTGGGATGTTTGTGGAATTTTGTGGGATTTTTCTGGAATTTTGTGGAATATGGATGAAGCTTGAAGAATTTTGAGAGATTTTTCCTAGATTGTGTGGAAATTTGTAAAGATTTTGTGAGATATTTCTGGAATTTGGTAGGGTTTTGAGAATATTTCTGCAATTTTGTAGAAAGTTTCCGGGATTTTGTGGATTTTTCTGGAATTTTGTGGGATGTTTTTTGGAATATTGAGTGATTTTGAGGAGACTTGAAGAATTTTGAGGAGTTTTACTTAGATTGTGTGGAAATTTGTAAAGATTTTGTGGGATGTTTCTGGAATTTGGTGGGGTTTTGAGAAGATTTCTGCAATTTTGTGGGATGCTTCTGGAATTTTGTGGGATTTTTGTGATATTTTGAGGGATTTTTCTAGAATTTTGTGCCATTTTTTTGGAATGTCGTGGAATTTTCCGGAATTTGGTGAGATTTTAAGAAGACTTGAAGAATTTTGAGTAGTTTTTCCTATATTGTGTGGAAATTTTTAAAGATTTTGTGGGATGTTTCTGGAATTTGTTAAGGCTTTGAGAAGATTTAGAGGATTTGTGGGATGTTTGTGGAATTTTGTGAGATGGTTGTGGAATTTTGTGGGATTTTTCTGGAATTTTGTGGGATATGGATGAAACTTGAAGAATTTTGAGGAGTTTTTCTTAGATTGTGTGGAAACTTGTAAAGATTTTGTGGGATATTTCTGGAATTTGGTGGGGTTTTGAGAAAATATAGGGAATTGTGTGGGATGTTTGTGGAACTTTCTGGGAGGTTTCTGGAATTTTGTGGAATTTTTGTGGAATTTTGTGGCACGTTTCCAGAATTTTGATGGACTTTGGGGAAAGATGAAGAACTTTGAGGTATTTTTCTTAGATTGTGTGGTAATTTGTAAAGATTTTGTGGGATGTTTCTGGAATTTGGTAGGGTTTGGAGAAGATTTAGGGAGTTTGTTGGGATGTTAGTGGAATTTTGTGGTATTTTTCTGGAATTTTGTGGGATATGGATGAAACTTGAAGAATTTTGAGGGATTTTTCCTAGATTGTGTGGAAATATGTAAAGGTTTTGTGGGATGTTTCTGGTATTTGGTGGTGTTTTGAGAAGATTTAGAGGACTTGGTGGGATGTTTGTGGACTTTTGTGAGATGGCTGTGGAATTTTGTGGGATATGCATGGAACTTTGAGGGATTTTTGTGGAATTTTGTGCAATTTTTTTGGAATGTTGTGGAATTTTCTGGTATTTGATGAGATTTTGAGGAGACTTGAAGAATTTTGAGGAGTTTTACTTAGATTGTGTGGAAATGTGTAAAGATTTTGTGGGAAGTTTCTGGAATTTGGTAGAGTTTTGAGAAGATTTAGGGAGTTTGTTGGGATGTTTGTGGAATTTTGTGGTATTTTTTTGGAATTTTATGGGATATGGATGACACTTGAAGAATTTTGAGGGATTTTTTTTAGATTGTGTGGAAATATGTAAAGATTTTGTGGGATGTTTCTGGAATTTGGTGGGGTTTTGAGAAGATTTAGAGGATTTGTGGGATGTTTGTGGAATTTTGTGAGATGGTTGTAGAGTTTAGTGGGATTTGGATGGAAAGTTGTGGGATTTTTGTGGAATTTTATGCCATTTTTTTTAGAATGTTGTGGAATATTCTGGAATTTGGTGATATTTTGAGGAGACGTGAAGAATTTTGAGGGATTTTTCCTAGATTGTGTGGAAATTTGTAAAGATTTTGTGGAATGTTTCTGGAATTTGGTAGGGTTTTGAGAAGATTTAGGGAGTTTGTTGTGATGTTTGTGAGATTTTGTGGGATGGTTGTGGAATTTTGTGGGATATTGAGGAGACTTGAAGAATTTTGAGGTATTTTTTTTGGATTGTGTGGCAATTTGTAAAGATTTTGTGAGATGTTTCTGGAATTTGGTAGGGTTTGGAGAAGCTTTAGAGGTTTTGTTGGGATATTTGTGGAATTTTGTGGGATGGTTGTGGAATTTTGTGGGATACGGATGAAACTTGAAGAATTTTGAGGGATTTTTCTTAGATTGTGCGGAAATTTGTAAAGATTTTGTGGGATGTTTGTGAAATTTGGTGAAATTTTGAGGAGTTTTATTTAGATTGTGTGGAAATGTGTAAAGATTTTGTGGGAAGTTTCTGGAATTTGGTAGGGTTTTGAGAAGATTTAGGGAGTTTGTTGGGATGTTTGTGGAATTTTGTGAGATGGTTGTAGAGTTTTGTGGGATTTGGATGAAACTTGAAGAATTTTGAGAGATTTTTCCTAGATTGTGTGGAAATTTGTAAAGATTTTGTGGGATATTTCTGGAATTTGGTGGGGTTTTGAGAATATTTCTGCAATTTTGTAGAAAGTTTCCGGGATTTTGTGGATTTTTCTGGAATTTTGTGGGATGTTTTTTGGAATATTGAGTGATTTTGAGGAGACTTGAAGAATTTTGAGATATTTTTCTTAGATTGTGTGCAAATTGGAGGAGATTTTGTGGGATGTTTCTGGAATTTGGTGGGGTTTTGAGAAAATATAGGGAATTGTGTGGGATGTTTGTGGAACTTTCTGGGAGGTTTCTGAAATTTTGTGGAATTTTTGTGGAATTTTGTGGCACGTTTCCGGAATTTTGATGGACTTTGGGGAAAGATGAAGAACTTTGAGGTATTTTTCTTAGATTGTGTGGTAATTTGTAAAGATTTTGTGGGATGTTTCTGGAATTTGGTAGGGTTTGGAGAAGATTTAGGGAGTTTGTTGGGATGTTAGTGGAATTTTGTGGTATTTTTCTGGAATTTTGTGGGATATGGATGAAACTTGGGCGTGGTTTTGAACTAGTAATTAACAAAAAGGGGAAAAAAAAGAATTATTTATTTCTTGCTGTGAGATATGGATTAAAATAAGAGCAAACCAGGTATAAAACTTAAAAGGAATAAAGAAAAGTTTATTGACAGACTACAAGAATAAGAACACCAGAATAAACTTTTAGAAAAACTTTTTCATTTCTCACTGGTCACTATTCTTTCGTTTACATGACAACAGAGACAAAAACTTTATAATTTTTATGGTTTAAACAGTTCTAATTTTCTTATAGTCTTTTCCTCAGTTTCTGTAGAGAAACAGACGTTCCTTTCTGTTAATTTATGGAGTTTGTCACAAGAAAACTATTTTTGTTATAGTTTCTCGTTTCTCTGATATCAGCTGCTCAGAGCTACTGTTATTAAAGCCCACCCCTCCCATTCCACATCACTCTGAAATGTGTTATGGGTCATGAGTTTGAAGATAGCATTTTTAAGGATAAGTTACTCAAAGGCAAAAAAAGTATTCTTCATCTGCTTCTGTGAGCTTCACTAAGAAACAGTTTTCTCATTGCCTCTCAAGGCTTCAAATCTCTCAGCACTTCACTATACCACAATTACTTCACCTTTTGCTCAAATTTACACTTTGAACACCTTATTCTTCTCCATACTCTATTATGAATTAAAGGGTTTTTTTTCAGGACTTCATTGTCCATCTCCATAGTTTTAACAGAAAGATATTTCAGCTTAATTAAAGCATCTTCTTAATTCTCTACCTTTCTTGAAGTCTCTTTTCTTTCTTGCCACTAATAGTTTATAAAGTCTCTTTTCATGTTGATCACTCTCCTTTTCTCTCTCTGGATAAAAAGATTAATCCGCAAGTCTCATCTGGATAAGAAAGAGTTAAAATCTTGCCCAAGCTTTTGTAGATGGTTCGGTGATTTCTGCTGAACAGGAGCTGGAGCTGTCTGCGATGGAAAGTTCCTCATAGCTGCTCTGGAGGGTGCGGTCACCGTCTCTGCTTGATGCAGGCCCAGAGCTCTTCTCCTTCTTTACTCGGCAGTTTCTGGTAAATTCCATCACAGCAAAACCTGCAGTCAAGCCAGGAACCGGCCTGGCCCAGCTTGGCTCGGGGCAAGCCCCAGCAGGCCCCATCTCCCGGCCGGGAGAACGGCAGGCCCAGCCCGGCCCCCGCCCGGCTGCATGGCCTGGGCAGGGAACCGGAGGCCAGCCCGGAGGTCTGCTACCTTTCACAGCCAAGCAACAAAGAGAACAAGAGAGCTCTGGTTTTACACTTTAAGGTGGGGTTCACAAGTTGATTTTATTTTTCAATGGCTAAAACTGCTGTCAATTCTCAGCAATGACCGATAATTGGTCATGAGAAAAGACTCCAGGCAGTCTCCAGCAACTTTAACTTTCTTAAAGGTAAAGTAACCACATGACAGGCGGGGACAACGAACACTGGCTTGGAGATGGAGGAAGACAGGTGTAGTTCTCCCTGATTGAAGCCTTTGGCCAGTCTTCTGAAGCTGCAGAGGTGCTCCTGTGGAGAGAGGAGGTGGCTGAGGCCCCCAGCTGCCGCTGGCTCACAGGGACCCTCCTGCACAGCAGGGCCCAGAGCTGCCAAGGCTCCCCAGCACGGCTGGAGCTGCTGGCACAGCTTGGCCCAGCTGGACAGCTGCCCCTCAAGGCCCTGGAGAGCAGGGGATGGCTCTGGGCAGGGTCCCTGGCCAGGAGCGGGCCCCAGAGCGTGTCTGCTTTTCAAGGGCAATCTCGTCCCCGCTCTTTCTTCTTCCCACCTTGCTTTGCCTCTGCCCGCTGCTCCTGGGGCTGCTCTTGGCCAGGCAGCCTCAGTGGCAGCCAGCACTGGCTGCAGCCCCAGCAGGCTCCCCAGGACAAGGCCCAGCAATTAAGAGGCCAATGAAAGGCCTGGGCAGCAGCAGAACTCTCAGCAGAGTTATTTGGACAACCAAGGACAACCCACAAGTCCACAGCAGCCTCACTGGGAATGTTTCTATTCTACAACAGACTTTCAAAAGAAGCTGTTTGAAGGAAAGATGAATGAAATACTCACCGTTTTGTCTTCCAGACATAGCAGATTCCAACACTGCATAAAATGAAGACAAGCACCAAACAAAACAGGCCTGACATTAATTCTAGCCAACAGCGTGTTCCTTGACAGAAACCTCTTCCGATGCCCTTCTGGGAATTGGGAACACGTGTTGTGGTGCCGGCTGCATCTGTGGGAGAATTGGGCAGCGTGAGCCCGTGCTGTGCTCCACTGCTGACTTGGCAGCATGGTGGGTATGTCCAGGATATTCCCTGTTTCCCCCAGAGCTGGGGCCTGCAGGCACCTTGCTGTCCCTTGGCACAGGCTGTGACACCCAACAAAGCCCAGAAAGCCGGGAGCAGAGCCCAGGGAATGCACAGCTGCTTGGGCAGTGGCTTCTTCCAGGGACACGGGCCAAACCCATCCCTGAGCAGCCACTGCCACCCCTGACCCTCCCTGCTCTGTGACAGCTCCCCCAGCCCAAGGGGACAGAGCCAGGCCCTGTCAGGGGCCAGTGCAGCCCCTGCCCAGTTGGGAGCCAGGGCTGGCTGTGGCTCTGGGCTTGTGGCAGGGCTCCCGCTTGGGGCTGCTCCTGTGCCTTGGGCCTCTGGATGCTTAGGGCCAGCTCTGGGAGCAGCTGCAGTGGGATGGACATTGGTGCACGAGTCCCATTTCCCAGAGGCTGGGAATGAGCTCCAGAGTCCTGGAAGCCAAAGCGCCTCCAGCTTTGGCTGCTGCTGGGCCATGCAAGGAGAGGCCCTGTGGGAAGAGCTGCAGGCACACAGCCCCACTGAGAGCTGAGCCCAGCACAGCAATTACCTCCTGTGCCTGGGCCCGTGCCTGCAATTGCCTCCCTTCCTTCAGGAAATGCCGCCTTCCATAGAGCCTCTCTGCCCATCCCTTGAGAAAGGAAGAGGCACAGCTGGATCAGATGGAGCCATTACATAGCAGGGAAGTGGCCTCTTCAGGAGGCAGTGCTTGTCAAAGACATGGAAGAGGATCAGGAAAAGGCCCAGGCTCTCTCTTGTCCAAACCACCACCTCTCCTGATCTGCTCAGAGACCAGGAAGTTACAGAGGATCTCAAGGTGTGCATGGCCCATGGTGCAGTTTGGGCAGCCTGCCTGCTGATGCCAAATGCCTTCCTGCAGAGGATGGGGAGAAACTGCATCCAGGCCAGGCTGGGAAACAGCCCTGCAGGGCTTGAAAGCAGCATCAGGGCAGCAAGGCTGCAATGGATCCCTTCCCATGGTGCCAGGTATGGCATGTCCAGAGAAAGCCCCCGGCTGCTGCATCTCAGGAAAGGCTGAGGGAAATGCACCCACCATGCCCTTTGAGCAGTTCCTTCTCTATTTCTGTCAGGATGTGGTGTGACTCAAGTGATTCTTTCTGCCCTGAGGCTCTGTTCTTCCCTCTCAGAGGACCTTAACAAAAAATAGTTCAATTTCCCAGGAATGGATCCCACAAAAGCAATGCTCAGCCTGTGGGTACGGCAGGGACACACCACTCACCCCTGCGATGGGAGCTGGGCTTGCGGGCAGTAATCAGCAAAGGAGCTGGGAAAGTCCTCCCTGCAGACACACCTGTAACTCAACAGCCACAGAAGCTTCTGTCACCTGGTTCCTACCAGGTTGTCAATGATTATTCCTTGTTGGGACACTGAGAACATACCTGCAGGAGGCTCCAAGGGCTTCAAAACTTTATGCAGCCAATCTAATGGAGAAGCCATCCTAGGAACCTCATCTGGAAGGGAGCACAGATGAGAACCTTTTTCAGGGTGTGCTGGGATCGCCTTCTGCCTTAGGGAACTGGGCACTGCAAGGGGTTTGAGTAAGACCATGGGAGCTAGATGTCAGTGGACATGGAGAAAGCTGTAGAGGGGCCTGGGGAGCTCTGGGCTGGCTCCTGGTCACTCTCAACACTCTTTCCTTGCCCAGTGCAACATCCCTGAAGGGTGGGCACTCCCCAGCAGCAGAGATGGCAGCTCAAGCCTCAGCAGGGCTCAGGCCCAGAGGCACAGCAATTACCTCCTGGGACTGTGCCTGGCATGGCCTCCCTTCCTGCAGCAGAGGCTGCCCATGAGCCACTGCTTCCTCCGGGAAATGCTGCCTTCAGCACAGCCTCTCCTTCCACTTCTGCAGAAAGGGACAGCTGGATCAGATGGCAGCATTCCCCACTGGGCAAGGTGGCATCTTCAGGAGGCAATGATTGTCAAAGACTTGGTTAAGGACCGGGATATCATATAAACTTTTGGGATTGGCCAGAATCCTCCTTTCTCCAAATAGCTGCCATTTTTATCTACCCAGAGACCGGGGAATCCTACAAGATCTCATTGTGGGCATGGCCCATGGTGCAGTTTGGGAACCCTGTCAGCTGATGCCAAATATCTTCCTGCAGAGGCTGGGGAGAAGCTGCAGCCAGGCCAGGCTGGGAAAGAGCCCTGTAGGACATGAAACAGCAGTGGGGCAGTGAGGCTGCCATGGATCCCTTCCCGCTGTGTTGGGCACTGCATGTCCAGATGTGCAGAGAAAGCCCCTGGCTGCTGAGTCTCAGGAGAAGGCTGAGGGACATGGACTCACCTTGTCCTCCCTGCAGAATTTTCTTCAGCATTTGTCTCATGGGTTTGGACGGCTCATGGGGTTTCATAACTCCTGTAGCTTTGGTATTTCCTCTTGGAGGACCTTAGAGCAAAATAATTCCATTTCACAGGAATGGATCCCAGAAAAGCAATGCTCAGCCTGTGGGGTCAGGAGGGACACACCACTCACCCCTGCGATGGGAGCCGGGCTTGTGTGCAGTAACCAACCCAGGAGCTGGGAGAGTCCTTCCTGCAGACACACCTGTAACTCAACAGCCACAGAAGCATCTCTCATCTCTGCTGATCTGCACAGGCAGCACTGAGCCGCAGGAGCAGTGAGGGGATAGCGCAGGGAGAGGGCACACACGTGCACAGCTCTGTCCTGGCACCTGCAGTGATGCCGCCCTGGCCGAGCTTTGGGCTCTGAGCTGGCAACTCTCCCAGGGGGAAAGGCCTTGACCTACCCTCACCATCTTCCAGAGCCTCAGTCCTGGATGTGGGTTGGGAAGCTGCATCACCTTCAGCAAGAGGCTTGGCTGAAAAGAAAGGCAGGACAGATCAGCTCCTGTGGCTCTGTAGGAGATCCTCAGGCTCCCTGGGGCCAGCAAAGGAGCCACACAAGGCACAGCCCTGGGGCACAGCCCTGGGCCCGGCCCCTTCCCTCTCTGCTCTTCTCTGTGGCTGCACAGAGCACACAGGGAAGGAGACACTGGCATTGCACACAGGAAGACGACTGACAGCTAAATGCTCCTTCCTCCCACTGACAGTGACCTGTGGGATCCCTCAGGGCTCCAGAAGGGAGCAGGGCAAGGTTTCCAGAACCCATCAAGCCTGAGATTATGTTAAGAGATATGGCACATGAGTGAGCTCTTGCCACCTTGTCATTGCTTGTTCTGTCAGTAAAGGGAATAGAAGAACTTGCCTCCAGCATTCTCCAAGATATTCAAAGTATCATTCAGTAGCACTTCCAAATAATTGAGGTTGTGTTCCAAATCTAGAAGGGAGCACAGATCAGAACTGTTTCCATGGTGTACTGAGATTCCCTTCTACCTTAGGGAATGGGGCAGTGCAAGGGAGTCGCGCTAAGGCTGTGGGTGCCAGATGTCAGTGGACATGGCCACAGCTGCAGAGGGGCCTGGGGGTTCTGGGCTGGCTCCTGGTCACTCTCCACCCTCTTTGCAGGCCCTCTGCAGCATTTCTGGGAGAGGTGGCTGGAGCAGCCCAGGCCCCACTGGGGCCCTCTCTCTGCCACAGCTGAAAGAATTGTAAAAGCAATGGGGAAGAGCTACAGCAGGCAGTGCCACAACTGTCCCTCAGGCCCTCCCTCCCTCCTGCCCATGTTCTGCTGGGAAAGCTCTCATATCCCATAGGGACAGAGCCAGGCTCTTTCAGGTCACACTGGAGCCTTGCCCTCCCACTCTGCCTATTCCCCACCATGGGCACTCCTTTACAGCCACTGCCAGGATTTGGGACCTGTCTCCCACAGAGGGACCCCAGCAGGACTGCTCAGTAGGTGAGTACCCTGAGGCTGCTGGGGATAATTCCACTGGGCTGTGCTGGTCTTGTCCGGGCTGTGCCCACACTGCCAAGCAGCAGAGATGGCAGCTCAAGCCTCAGCAGGGCTCAGGCCCAGAGGCACAGCAATTACCTCCTGGGACTGTGCCTGGCATGGCCTCCCTTCCTGCAGCAGAGGCTGCCCATGAGCCACTGCTTCCTCCGGGAAACGCTGCCTTCAGCACAGCCTTTGGGTTCATCTCTGGAGAAAGGAAGAGCCACAGCTGGATCAGGTGGGGCTGTTCCCCAGCAGGAAGGTGGCATCTTCAAAAGGCAATACTTGGCAAAGTCATGAATAAGGTTCAGGAAGCCATCAAAATTTTGGAGCCAGGCCAGGGCCCTCCCTCCTCCAAAGAGCTGCCATTCCACATCTACCCCAAGACTGGGAAATTGCAGGGGATCTCAGGGTGTGCATGGACCATGCTGCAGTTTGGGCTCCCTGTCAGCTGATGCCAAATGCCTTCCTGCAGAGGCTGAGGAGAAGCTGCAGCCAGGCCAAGCTGGGAAACAGCCCTGCAGGCCATGAAAGCAGCAGTGGGGCAGTGAGGCTGACATGGATCCCTTCCTGCTGTGTTGGGCACTGCATGTCCAGATGTGCAGAGAAATCCCCCGGCTGCTGAGTCTCAGGAGAAGGCTGAGGGACATGGACCCACCATGGCGTCTATCCAGTTCACTCAGCATCTTGTCTCCTATAGGTTTGTTCCTCCCTCTAGGAGAACCTTAACAGAAAGTATTTCCATTTCAGATGAATGGATCCCACAGAACCAGGGCTCAAGCCTGTAGGATCAGCAGGGACACACCACTCACCCCTGTGATGGGAGCTGGGCTTGTGTGCAGCAACCAGAAAAGGAGCTTGAAACGTCCTCGCTGCAGACACACCTGTAACTCAACAGCCACAGAAGCTTCTGTCACCTGGTTCCTGCCAGGTTGTCAATGATTATTCCTTGTTGGGACAGTGAGAACATACCTGCATGGGGCTCCAGAGGCAGAAAATCATCATGAAGCCAAGCTGCTGGAGAAGCCTTCCTACCACCCTCATCTGGAAGGGAGCACAGATCAGAACCATTCCATGGTGTGCTGGGACCCCCTTCTGCTTTAGGGAACTGGGCACTGCAAGGTGATTGGGTAAGGCTGTGGGAGCCAGATGTCAATGGACATGGCCAAAGCTGCAGAGGGGCTTGGGGAGCTCTGGGCTGGCTCTGGTCACTCTCCACCCTCTTTGCAGGCCCCGTGCAACATCTCTGGAGGGGCAGCAGGACCAGCCCAGGGCCCCTGAGGACTCTCTCCCTCCCACAGAGTAAACCTTCCCTTCAGTCCTGGGGAAAACCATCCCCAAAGCTTCCCAGGGAGAAGGGAGCACTGTCCCGGGAAAGGGGACCGAGGCTGCCAGCTCACCTGCTCGCCCTGCTCGCCACGGAGCAGCCTGGGCAGCCCTGTCAGGCAGGGCCACTGCCAGGAGGAGCAGGAGGAGGAGGCGCAGAGCAAAGGCCATGGTGCCTTGCCCACTGCCAGTCCTGCAGCTCTTGCTGCCACCACTGTCCTGACACCGCTGTCCCAATGTCAGCACCGCTGCTGCCGCCGCCGCTGCTGCCACAACAGTCGTGGTCAAGGACTGACTGCTCGGTCCTTGCGGTGCTGTGCAACCACGGGGCTCTGGGACCTCTGTGACCTCAGAGCCTGCTGTCACCTCAGCCTGCTGTCACCCCACAGGCTGCTGTGACCTCATGGCCTTGGCAGTACCCCCTGAGTGTACTCCCATCTGTACTCCAATCTGTACTGGACTGATTGTAAATCTTTGAGTTCATCAAAGGGTCATTGCTAAACAAAACCTTGGTTTTGCCTCCTGAAATTGCTCCTCAGGCTCTGTCTTTGGAGATGCTCTTGATGGTTGCCTCTTTTCCTGGGCATGGCACTGGAGGAGGTTCAGGCCCAGGTGATGCCACTGAAGGAAATGTGCCCTCATCCCAGGGATGCTCAACACAGACTCCCCCAGCCCCTCAGTGCCCCGCCGCTGGTCACAGCAGCCCCTGCCTGGCTCCTGCCTGCCCACACCATGGTCAGCCCTGCCTGCTCCTGGACATGGAGCTCAGCCAGGGCTGGTGCTGTGTGGGCTTTGCTGGTGGTACCAGCCAGACACTGGGGTGAGAGCTCCATCTCTTTATTGGAACAGAAGAGCTGTGCTGGGCCCTGCCCTGGCAGGAGGGACCCACCTTCAGTCCAGGCCACAGAGCAGGGCGGGTCCCTTCAGGGACACAGGGCCTTGCTTTGGGTGGTGGCAGCATCTGCACAGCAGCAAGCTGGTAATGCAGCTGTGACAGGGACATCACGTATGGGCATGGAGATGTGAAATGTGTGGTGCAGGTGTCCCTGAGGGAGGTGTTTGGCTGGACTTGTGAAGCTGCAGAGAGGAACCTGTTGAGAGAGGAGATGGCTGAGGCCCCAGCTGCAGCTGGCACACAGGGACCCTCTTGCACACTGGGAGATTCTCACTGTGCTCCAAGTTTCCCTCTGAAGACTAAGAGGTGAATGTGGATGGGCTCAGCAGCTGATCTGCAGGCCAAAGAATTGAGTTAGCAAAAGGAGAAATTGAGAAAATACAAGTTTATCCATAGCAAGGAAGAAAGAAAGGCCATTAGCATGGAAACCAATAAAAAGGGACATAAGGGGTATTTGCAGTTGTAATGAATGGAACTGGTTTGTGCTAACTAAATTGTAATTGTTATTAAAGTTATTTTTATTAGAAACAATGAAGAATCAGTGTTACAAAGCAGATGTACCCCTTTGCAGATGTTACACGTCAAGATTAAGGTACAGGATGTAGTTTAGAAGATAAATGGTGTCTCAAGGCCAAAATGGCCTTGAGATGGACCAAAATTAGAACAAATTTAGGCATTGGGCCTAAAGATTAGTAAACATAAGGCTAATTAGTAGACTAACATAACACAAGGCTTAGTACACACACGTAAACCTGTAAGGTCATCCAAAGGACAATGAGGAAGAGGAGAAGCCTTTGGCAAAAGACCACCAAAAGAAGACTGAAGACCCCCTAACAACAAGTGAGGCATGCACCGTCAAGAAAAGTGACGTAAAGTCAGAAAAATCGGAAATAGGAGGAAACTTACAGGAAACATTAATGAATATGTAAAAGTATACAGTATATAAGTTTAGCTTAAAGTGCTTTGTTTTCTATGTGAGGCAGGGTGGGAAGCCTTTGTACCCTGGTTGGTTTTTCTTATGCTTTAATCATACTTAATTACTAGCAGATTTTATATATAAATTTTAAATTTTATTAAACTGTATTATTTTACTGAACTGTATTCTTTTATACCACATTACTCTTCAATTTAGTAAATTGTATTCATTTTTAATTAAACTGCCATTAACCAAAGGGACCTAGTTGTCAAAATTCTAATTTCATTTATAACAATATTTTAACAAAGAAGGCTGTTACAACAAGACTGGTATTTAACAAACATGACACAACATGAGGTATATTAACAAAGAAGGCCCCTTACGGTGACAACATTCTACGGTTCAAACTGTAAAACATCTTTGTGTACTGATCAGGAGGTCACGATTTACTCTTTACAATCCTGATGCTGAATGTCTCCTTAGGAGGTCTGGTCACAGAGAAGAATGAGCCCCTTGTGGGCTGCCCCTGTTTGGACAACCTGCTCCTCACCCCGAGCCTCAGCATGTCTGACATCGCCCACCTGGGACTGACATCCCAAAGAATTGAGAACATTTATCAATTTTTCTTTATCATTAAAATCTAATTAATTTATAAAAATAAAATTTTGATTTTTATAATAATATTATTCTGTATTTTTATAACCTATTTTTTATATTTATATAAAAGAATTGATACATTTTTATCAACTAAAAACATTATCGGTCTTTGATTCTAAGTACCACAATTCCCTTCATTAATTAATTGACTACTATTTCACCCTCTTTATGCTAATTATTCCTATTTTTAGTCCTTTGATCATAATTTTTATCATTTTCTCAGACAAGGTAAAAGGGGCCACTTTGGGGTCCATGGGGACTATTCTGGGCAACATTTGGGGCAGTTTTGGGTCTGGGGAGGGAATTTAGAAAGAACTTGGGGGTCTGGAAGACACTTGGGGGAGCCGGGTGGGCACTTGGAGGGGCACTTAGGGATTCTGTGAGACAATTCGGGGTCTGGGGGAGCACTTGGGGGTCCAGGGGGGTGCTTGGAGGTCAGGGAGGGGAATCTGGGGGCCCTTCGGGGTCCGGGCGGGCACTTGGGGGGCTGTAACAGGGAATCTATGGGGCCGCGGGGAATGATGGGAGTTGTAGGCGCCGGTATAATACGGTTTAATGGAGCCGCGGAGCATCACGGGAGTTGTAGGCGCAGCTCCAATGGATTCCGGTGAGGCGCGGGGCATGACGGGAGATGGAGTCCCGGCTGGAATAGCGCTCTATGGGCGCCGCGGAGCATGATGGGAGCTGTAGTCCCGGAAGTGGCTCGGAAGGCGCGTTTGGAGGTGCGGGGAAGCGCTTGGAGAAAACTTTTGCGTCCGAGCCGTGCTGCAGGTGCTGGGGGCGAATGTATACGGCTCGGGAGCACTTGGGGGGAACCTGGGGAGCTGTAACCGGGCTCTTTAGGGCGCGGGGCACGGCAGGAGGTTTGGGCGCGGAACTGTGTTGTGGGATGATGGGAGATGAATTCCCAGCAGTGGCTGGAAGGGGAATCTGTGGGGTCGGGAGCATTCAGGGATCCAGGGACGCTTTGGGGGGTCCCGAACGGGCGCTGAGGGGGCACTCGGGGATCCTGAAGGGTTTGGAGGAGACTTATGGGACATATGGGGGCCGATCTCAAGGTTCTGGGGAGCGCAGGGCATATTCCCAGTTCCTCACAACCTGGTCTCAATTGCCCCCTGCAGGCTCCTACTCACTGCCTGTATCATCCCAGTATGATCCCAGTATGATCCCAGTATGATGTCAGTACACAGCCAGTGCAATCCCAGCCACTGCCAGGATGATCCCAGTACGAACCAGTCCCTGCCAGTGCTGCCACTCCTGGGATCCCCCAGCCCTCTCTGTGTTTCCCCCTCCCGCATCTCCCCAGAGGAGCCCCAAGGGCTGGCAGTCCCCAGCCAGGGTCCCCAGCCAGCCCCAGGTTGGATCTGCAGCCCCCAATTTTCCCAGTTTCCCTCTCCTTTTCCCCGGGCCGGGTTCCCCCCGTCCCCAGCGGGTGGGAGCAGCGGAGAGCCCCGCGCTGCCCATCCCGACCTGTCCCGGCTCCATCCCCGCTCCTGCCGTGGGCTGTGAGGGGTTTGGGAACGGGGCACCGAGGGTGTCACTGCTCCTGGGGGAGGAGGAGGAGGGATGGAAGAGGAGGGATGAAGAAGGAGAGAGAGAAGGGATGGAAGTAGGAGAAGGAGGTGGGGTTAGGGAGGAAGAGGAGGAGGAGGGATGGAAGGGGAGGAGAGGGAGGAAGAGGAGGGACAAATGAGGATCAGGTAAAGGAGAAGGAACCACGAGGTCAAGCACTCTTTGAATTCACAGTCCCCTCACCCATGGGATCATCATCCCCCATCCCACAGGTGCCCCGAGAGGGGGAGCTCAGCCCAGATATCCTGGGGAATCCCTGGGTTGGATTTTTGCGGGGGGGGATATTTAAGAATTAAGGACTCCAAAGCTGAGCGGAAAATGTCCCTTGGGTGGACACTGGGGTTTCCAGCATCTGTTAGTGAGAAGATGGAAAAGGGGAACTTTTTACATTCTTGGCACTCCCAGCAGCCTGGGGGGGGGCAGGGACTGAGCAAACGGGGGACCCTTAGTGCAAGCATGACCCCCCGCAGCTGGGACGGGGGGGAACCCCTGAACAGCAAAGGGGAGAGAGCAGAGATGGGGAACTCCTGGGAGGAATTTTCAGGGCTGAATCTTGGTGTTTGGGAGGTTTATATGGGCACCAGATGCCTGGTAAGTTCTAGAGATGGACTTGGGCAGGAGGAACCCCCCAACCCAATGTACTCATGAATTGCATTTTCCCCAAACCAGGATCTCTCATTCCCAGACCTTGACTGGATGGAGAAGGAGGCTGTGAGGAAGAGGAAGATGCCCCAGGACACCTGGGCAGGTGAGGAGGAAGTCAGTGCCCCTTTCCCCCTCTCTCCTGCTCCATCTCCCAGCCCAGCCTGGCCCCCGGCTGCAGGACAACCCCGCTGCCGACGCCGTCCTGCCGGGGACGCACTGGGGGGATCTCCTTCCCCTTCCCTCTGGCACGGAGGCAAATCCCATCCTCTCCTTGTCCTTCCTCCTCCAGACAAGGAGCTGAGGATGGAAACCAGGGAGGACAAATCCCCATGGCAGAACCTCGTGGAAGAGGCCGTTTTGAGCAGCTCCACAGTGCAGAAATCCATCAGGGACGAAAAGCCCCGGACATCCTGGAGGAGGAAGGGCTCCAAACCCATCCCAGGGTGCTCTGAGGAGGAAAGACCCACCCTGTGCCAGGAAGGCGGCCAGAGATCCAGCCAGGGCTCTGAGCTGGTGGTCCATGAGCAGCTTCAGGATGGGGAGAAGCCCTACAAGTGCTTGGAGTGTGGGAAGAGCTTCAGCCAGAGCAACAGCCTGATCTGCCACCAGATGATCCACACTGGGGAATGGCCCTACGAGTGTGGGCAATGTGGGAAGGGCTTCAGCTGGAGCTTTCAACTCATCCGTCACCAGCGCATCCACACTGGGGAGAGGCCCTACGAGTGTCCCAAGTGTGGGAAGAGGTTTCGGATCAGCTCCAATCTCCTCCAGCACCAGCGGATTCACACGGATGAGAGGCCCTTCCGCTGCCCTGACTGTGGGGAGGGCTTCAAGAGAAACTCCTCCCTCATCACCCACCGGCGTATCCACACTGGGGAGAGGCCCTACGAGTGTGGGGAATGTGGGAAGAGCTTCAGAAACAGCTCCTCCCTGACCATCCACCAGAGGACCCACACTGGGAAACGGCCCTATGAGTGTGAGAAATGTGGGATGACCTTCAGATGGAGGTCCCAACTGACCATCCACCAAATGATCCACACTGGGGAGAGGCCCTACGAGTGTCCTGAGTGTGGGAAGAGGTTTCAGACCAGCTCAGATCTCCTCGTGCACCAGCGGATTCACACGGATGAGAGGCCCTTCCGCTGCCCTGACTGTGGGGAGGGCTTCAAGCAAAACTCCACCCTCATCGCCCACCGGCGCATCCACACTGGGGAGAGGCCCTACGAGTGTCCTGAGTGTGGGAAGAGGTTTCAGAGGAGCTCTAATCTCCTCCTGCACCAGCGGATTCACACGGATGAGAGGCCCTTCCGCTGCCCCGAGTGCAGGAAGGGCTTCAAGCAAAACTCCCACCTCATCACCCACCGGCGCGTCCACACTGGGGAGAGGCCCTACGAGTGTCCCCAGTGTGGGAAGAGCTTCTCCAGGAGCTCTAACTTGACCCAACACCAACAGAGGCACCAGTAAGGGAAGCCCTGTGAGTGCCCCAAGTGCAGGAAGAGTTTCGTGCGCTGCTCCAGCTCCATCCCCCATCAGAGGCCCCACGTTGGGCAGAGCCCTGATGACCCACGTTCCCAGTGATCTGTGTTGGGAACACACTGGGCTGGTGGTCATCTTGATTTGGCCCTAATTTTCTTTTCATTCATCTTCATCCCTTTAAAACAGACAAAATTGAGGTAAAAGTCAGATTCGTCAAAGGCATCTAAAACCTCACTTTTACTAGTGCTTGAAGGGAATCTGGTATTCAGGGAGGTAAATGGGGAGGGTTTTTGTGTTATTTGGTATATTTGTCTCCATCTCTTGGCACTCAAGGAGATGAGCGAGTTCTATCTGTCACCTCAAAACCACTCAGTGCCATTGAAATCAACTCAATCCCACCCAAATTCCTGGATTCCACAGCCCCTCAGGGTGTGTTGCCTTAAGTTTTAGCTTTCATATCTTTCATGTTCTGCGCTGCCTAGGTTTGTAGTTTTGAACTTCCTGTTAATTGTTAGTGAGCTCTCTTCACAGAGTCGGTAGACAAAACAATTCTTTTTCTACCTTGATACCAAGGACAATTGTTACAAGTTCCAGGCCCAAAAGCATAAACAAGGGTGGACTGAAGAGAGAAAACAAGAAGGATGGGACTTGATCATCTGAAGCTGTAACTGGACAGTGAACCCAAATATGCAGATGAACCTAAACTTACAAAAATGTGAGACCTCATGATCAGTTGTCCATTTCTGTGACCATTTCTCGTCCATCTTGGGTGTAGCCCTGGCCAGGCTCTTGTACTGCCCAAGGTCTATCCTTTAAGGCCTTTTAATAAACTTTATACTTAACTCTGTCTGGGCTCTGTTCTAGGTCAGCCTTCTGAAGGCATCAGGTGGAATGGGGTTGGAAGGGGATTGGGTGAAGTGGGATGCAAATCAGGAGGGGTGAGATGGGCATTGGGTGGGGCAGGATGGGTGGGATGGAGTTTGGGAGGTGTGAAATGGGGGAAATAGGGATTGGGAAGGGGTCTTGATATCCAGCAGGGATGGGATGGGTTGGGGTTGGGACTGGGGAGGTGGGGTGGGGTCTGGAATGCAACAGACAAAGATTGGGGATGATGAAGGGAGGGGGAGCCCATTACTGAGTGAGTTTTTGTGTGAGGTGCCCCTGCCCAGGGAGGCAAAGATTTAGTTTCAAATGAACATTGTTAAAGTGAGAGGTGTGGGCAAGAGGGAATTCCATCCCTCTGCCTCAGAGGTTGGGCCCTGCGAGCCCAGGAAGGAACTCCACCCTGGGCCCCTCGTGGGGTGGCAGCCCAGGGATTTCTGATTGGGTTTGGGCCCCTGGGGTTTCTCCCTTGCTGTGTTCCCAGTGGTCCCTGACCTTGAACTCCACCCTGGTTCTCAAACCCCATCTCCCTGCCTCTGTTCGGGGCTGTCTCTGGATCTGAGTTTGTTCCTGAGCTGAATAAATGTTTTCCTGAGCAGAATCCCATCTCGTTGGTGTCCCATGCCTGTTCCTGGTAGCTGTGGCCTCCCTGGACATGATCCTGCAGCCCTGGAATGCAAGACCCTGCGAACTTGAGACCTGACCCTGGACCCCCCCAAAAATCCTAAAATTCCCTAAAACTCACCAAAATCCCCCAAAATTCTCTTAATTTTCCTAAAATGCCCTTTTTGTCCCCCTCTAGGACCAGGTGCCTTGTCTGGATCTCACGGACACCCCCAGGAATTTGGAGAGGGTCTCTCCTCCCCTGCCACCCCCAAGAACCTGCTGCTTTTGGGAAAGAAATTTCTCAAAAATTCCTTGGATTCAAGGGGGAATTCCCCCAGTTTTGATGCATTATTGGGGGTTTTCCCCTAAATTTTTCACCCTTTTTTGCCTTTTTTTTTTTGCTATTTTTTGGTGGTTTTGGCATTCTTCAATGTGGGCTTTTTTTGGAGGGGGTTCCCCCAGTTTTTTTGAGGGGTCCCTCAATTTTTTTGAGGGCCCCTCCCTCAATTTTTGCCTCTGTCCCCCTTCCCCCAAATTGGGGTGGGGGGGTATTTTTTTTTTATTTTATTTTTGCCCTCCTTCCCCCCCTTTTTTTTTTCCCCTCTTTTTATTTATGTGCACTTAATTTGGGGGGGCTGAGGGGCAGGAATTTTGGGGAGGGGTCGCCTGGGCTGCTGGAAAAGTTGAGGGCACCCCCCTCCTCAAAAAAACGAGAAAAATCATGGGAATTCTGGGGTTTTCCCTCACACCCAAAGTGTGAAAAATGTGAAATAAAAAAATTATGTTATCAGCTTTTTTGGTGATTTTTTGGGGAGGGAATTGCAATTTTAGGGGGCTTCTTGGGAGAGGTCACTGGTTTTTTGGGGGGGATCTCCTGAGTTTTGGGGTTGAATTTGGGAAATTGGGGGGAATTTGGTGGTTTGGGGGAAATTTGGGATTTTGGGGAGAACTTTGGATTTTTTAAGGGGCGGATTTGGGGTTTTGGGAAAAAAATTGGGTTTTGGGGAGAAGATTTGGGGGTTTTGGGGGGGAATTTGGGGTCCATGGACAATTTTAAAGAGAGGGGATTTTGTTGCTTGGGGGCACCCCCCCATATTTTTGGGGAGGAATTTGAGAGTCTTGGGGGGGAATTTTGGCAATTTGGGATTTAATTTGAGGGTCTTGAGGGGGGATTTGGGATTTTGGGAGGATTTGGTGGCTTTGGGAGGAAAATTTGGGAGGTGGGGAGAATTTTGGGATTTTGGGGGGAAATTTAGAATTTTGGGGGGGAAATTTTGAGTTTTGGGGGAGATTTTTTAGTCTTTGGATGATTTGGGACTTTTGGGGTTGTATGGGGTTTTTTTGGTTTTTGGGGGGATTTGTGAGGAATTTTTGGATTTGGGGGGAGGAATTTGGTGGTTTTAGGGGGAAATTCTGGGGTCCTTGGCAGGGTTCTGATTTTGGGAAGTGTATTTGGGGAGGATTTTTTAGGTTTTGGGGGAATTTCCATTGATGGGGAGGGGCATTTTGGGGAGGCGTCCTGAATTTGGGGAGGGGTCTCAGGGGGGATTCCCGATTTAAGGGCGGGGTTTGGGGTGGATTTGGGGGGATTTTCCAGCGATGGGGAGGCATCTCAGGGGTGGGATTTAGGGAAGGGTCTCATCAGAGCCCCATCCTGAGCTGGAAGCGGGGGGGGGATGTTGGGAGTGGAATCTGGGGAGGATCTGGGGGGAGATTTTCCATCCATGGGGAAGGGTCCCGATCCTGGGGCAGTTCCTGAATTTGGGGAGCAGTCTGGAATTTGGGGGGGGTCTCATTGGGGCAGCAGGAGGGGCTGGAAGCGGGGCACGATGTTGGCGAAGCCGCTCTCCAGGGGGGCCGTGGGCAGCTCCTCGGGGGGTGCCGGGGGTCGCGGCCGCAGGCGCTGCAGCAGCGAGGTCAGGAACAGGAACAGCTCTGCCCGCGCCAGCGCCTCCCCCAGGCACAGCCACTGCCCTGTGGGGAGGGGGCGTCAGCACCGCCCCACCCCAAAGGGTCAAGGGTCCCAAAAGGGCTGGGGGTCTCTAAAGGGTCGGGGGTCCCAAAAGGGGCTGGGAGTTTCAGGGGTTGGGGATCCCAAAAGGGCCGAGCGGATTCCAAAGGGTCTGGGGACTCTGGGGGCTACGGGATCCCAAAAGGGTCTGGGAGCTTTGGGATTGGGGTCCAAAAATGGTCTGGGGGTTTCAGGGGTGGGGGTCACAAATGGGTCTGGGGTCCCCACCCCAAGGAATTTTGGGATTCCAAAAGAATGTAGGGCCCCACCACAAAGGAATTTGGGGATTTTTGGGATTCCAGAAGGATTTAGGACCCCACCCCAAGGATTTATGGAAGTTTTGGGGTGCCCACTGGCCAAGAAGGGCACAAAGGCCTCGTTGCACTGGAACTGACCCTGCTCATCCAGGAAGTTCCCAGGGTCAAATTTTGGGGATTTTTGAAGGATTTGGGGTTGTATAGGACCGAGCTCAGCAGGGGGTAAATGTCTGTGTCCTGTGGGGTCAGGTGTGGGGTCATTTGGGGTCATTTGGGGTCAGGTGAGGGGTCAGAGTGGTCCTTTAGAGTAATTTGGGGTCAGGTGTGGTAATTTGGGGTCATTGGTGTCATTTGGGGTTACTAGGGTGTAAGAGACAGTCTGAAGTTACCCTCATCTGCCCCACAACCATCGCAAGAACAGAGACCAAGACCCTGAAGACCCCAAGGGAATTTGTGCAGGGGTTCTGGCCTGGTTGAGGTGGAAGCTTGCCAGGTGATGGTTTGCAGGTGTGCTTGTTGTGCTCTCAAGGTACACTGCCTTCATTCCTGCTGCTGAGCAGGGACTTGTAAGGAGCGGCCTGTTCTGTACCTTACACCTGCTTCCCAGAGCAAGGGGGCTCATCACAACAGCCGAGGAATTTCCCCACCTCTTGGCCAGCTGCCCCTCGCTTTGAAACAGACTGTAAAAATGACTTTTCCAAGTTACTTTCTTCAAGAGAGATCTCCCCATGGAAGAAGACACCATCAACCCCGTCTCATCCGTTGGTAGCTATAACCCCCCTTATTTTCTTTTTGCATTTTGCCTCTTTATCCCTCTCTCCATCTCTCTCTCTCTCTCCTCTATCACATAACCCTTGTTGCTGGCACTAAAATAAAGGTGCATTAGTGCTGTTGTGATTTAAACTGAAATCCCCTGGTGTCCTTTTTGCACTCTGAGATCAAACGAACCTCTCACAACTTCCACTTGTGTTAGGGGATTGTGACACTCGGCAGCGGGGTGACCCAAGGTGCGGCTTAGAGCAAATGCTCCACGGCACAAGGATATTTGTAGGTGCATGGTGGAGACAAGGATGAGGAGGAGACCTCCAGTATGGGTTCCAAAGGCTTTTACTCGGCAAAAATGTATACTCTGCTCAGTTTTGGGAGCTTGTCTTACAGCAGCTAGAGAAACTTGCTTTAAGCAAAAAGGTGAGGAAAGAACTAGAATGGACTTATTTCAAAACCTAGTTGAAATTTTGCAAAAACAATTAGATGAAGAAAGGAATGAGATCCATCTCTTGCCAGTGGCCCAAAGAGAGGAATGGGTTAAAAATTCAAAGAATGCTTATTCACCAAAGAAACAGTGGAGAGGGAAACCCTTCTCATTAATCAAATTTACCCTCAAAAAGAACTAACTGATGAAAAATTGTGGGGAGCACTGCTGTCCTGGCTTGAAACCTTTAATTAAAACAGAATATAATCAAATCAATGATGAAGATCTTGATTTGCATACAACCACTAAAGAAATCCTGTACACTGCTGCTGAATTGGCTGAGCTGAAAAAGGAGTACGGGCGTCTCCCTCACGAGTCAGAGACAGAACACATACTGCATCTCTCACCGGAGGAGATCAGATTTGACTGACAGAACAAGAAGCCAGTGGGTACTGGGGACATGGGGTCTTCTCAACAGCAGGAGACAGATGTAACCCGTGGTCCCTAACTCAGCACGCAGCTCATTGGGTAGCAGGGCTTCATCCATTGGAAAGGGGAGACCCTGGAGCTATAGTTGGTACTCCTGACCAACTACTGGAAGACATGCACAAAGCTGCCTGCTTGCAAATGATACATGACAGAAAATTAACTACTGGCTATGAATCACCAATGCAATTACCTGTGAAATGATGACCCCTTTAATTCGAGGCCTTCCAGAATCACATAAACCTACAGCAATTTTCCTTCAAAAAACCATAGCAGCTAGAACTCCTGTTGTTGGCACTAAAATAAAAGTCCACTATTGCTGTGATTTTAAACTGAAATTCCTTTGTGTCCTTTTGCACTGTGAGATCAAATGAATCTCTCATGATTCCCGCCGGTGTTAGCGGATCATGACAGAGCCCTCAGCAATCCAGGCAGCAACACAGGCAGCAGGACACAGATGGCACTTCCTGGCTGGGACAGGGCTTGTGGCTTCAGCAGAACCACCAAAGGCCAAGGGGCTTCTGGCCATTTTCCCTGCACCACTGCACGCCTGGGCAGCTTGCAGAGCACAAGCCCCCTTTTCCCCTTCTTCCCCTATGCCCCACACACCCTGGGCAGCAAAAGAAAGCTCCTGGGAGTCTGACTATTATAACATATCCTATATTATTTACATACTAAAGCAAAACAAAAAAGAAAAGAACAATCTTTGAAGGAAACAAAGTCCCTGCTGGCTGCTCATGTGGCCCCAGCAGACACAGCCTCCCAGATCAGCTCTCTGCAGAGCTCCAGCAGCGCAGCCAGCTGAGGCCCGACAGACGAGGCCGTGACCTCCATGCCCTGCGGAGCTGATCTCGCAGCCTCTGGAAGGTGGAGATCGGAGCGTGGTCTCCTGCCCTGAGAAGGCACAATGTCTGAAGTGCCAGGCTTCCAACCTCCAGGCTGCTGTCACATGCTGTGTCTTCAAGGGCTGGAAGAGAGACGAACAGAGCCACGGTCAGATCCCAGACCTGCGGGGGCCCACGGAGAGCCCCCTGCCAGGGCCATCCCAGCCGGCTCTTGCCATGGCCAGCAGGGAGCAGGGACCGAGGGGATCAGCCCGAAGCTGCGGCCACGAATGCCCCACGTGCCCCTGAAATCTCGGTGTGCTCTGCCCACACCGCCCCTCATCCACACAGGGAGCAGAGCCCTCCACAGCCAGGCCAGGGCTTGCAGCTCCCCCCGACAGCCCTACTGACAGCCCGCTGCCCTCACTCACCCTCACAAATGAGCAGCATCTCTTTCTTCTTCTCCCTCAGGTGCTCCCCGGCCATCCCTGGGAACACAGAGCCTGTCAGGGCCCCGGCGCCACAGCTCCCTGCCAGCGGCGCTGCCAGCCCTGTGGCCACACGCCCTCCCGCCCCGGCAGGGCTCAGCCCGGGCCCTTGCCGCATCCTGACTCAGCCCAAGGGCACGGCTGCCAGAGGCCGGCAGCAGCCCCGAGGGCAGCCGGGGCTCCAGGGCGCCGGGCCCGGGTGCCGCTGCCGGGGCAGCAGCCGGGGCCGGGGCCGAGCTGCGGCGGGGCGGGGAGGGAGCCCGGGTTCGTGGCTCACCGATGAACCTGATGGCCGCCTCTCGCAGGGGCTCCTGTGGGCTCTGCAGGTACGGCAGGGCCCGGCGCAGCTGCTCGGCCGCTCGGTTCCTGTCCTGTGCCAGCTGGAGAGAGCGGCAGGAGGGAAGGGTTGGTGCGGGCTCTGCCCCTCGGCCGGGCACTGCCTGCGGCCAGCCCCGGCCTCCCGTGCCCGCCCAGCCCTGAGGCCCGGCCAGCAGCCGCTGGCGCCGGGCTCTGGAGGGGGCAGAGGGCCGGCTGCTGCCCGGGGAGCCGCGGTGCCGCCCTGCCCGACAGGCCAGCTGGGCCGGGGCTCCATGGGCACACGGCTCGGGGCCACAGGGGGCTGGAGTAGAGCCCGCGGGGCCCAGGGAAGGGAGCAGCGTGTGGGGCACAGGCTGGCGCCCCTGGGTGCGGCACTGGGCAGGGCACAGCTGCCAGCCACACACACTGAGCTTCTCCAGCCTGGGGCTGGGGCTTCCAGCCCGCCCTTACCAGGCCCTCGCCGAACCTCCAGCTCTGATCCACCCGCAGCATCTGCTGGAGATCCTTCCTCTTCAGGAATCGGGCGGAACAGAGCAGCGTTTCCCGGGAGGCCTGGAGAGCAGCAGAGACCCAGAGATGGCACCACAGCCCAGGGCGCAGGACCCATGTCCCCGGACCAAGAGCAGGAGGGAGCTGCAGCCTGCGAGGCAGCAGAGCAGGAGGCACTGAGCACCCTGCCAGGGAGCCACAGCAGCTGCCGAGTCCTCACATCAACCACGCGCTGGTTCTCGTCATGGCAGTGCAAGGAGAGTGGGAGCAGACTCTGCTGCACGTGGGACTTCAGGGCCTTTTTTCCCTCCTTTGGTAATAAATCCATCATCTCTCGGAAGATGAACATGGAGCACAGCTGCACCTGGCTATCATCCTGTAGGAAAGGAAGAAATAAAGACCTCAGCATCAGCTGCTTCAGGCCCACCTGGGCACAGCCTGAAAATGCACAGGGCACAGTGCCTAGGCAGCAGCCAGCGGCCATGGCTGGAGACACAGAGCCTTACATTGTCGAAGAGCGGCAGGAGCGCCTCAGCCAGCTGCAGGCCGAGGGGGATGGTTATCGGGCCAGCGTTGTACAGGAACAAACGGCTGAGGAGAGCGATGCTCATCCCAAGCACATCGCTGTCATTTTCCCACAGGAGCTCCACGAGCCTTTCATGCAGGCTCCACATTCTTTTGGCCTGTGTGGAACACAAGTGTGTGAAATGCCACCCTGCTGCCACAGGGCCCAGAGGCCAAAGGCCTGTGCCAAAGCCCTGGGGCAGAAGGCAAGAGGCAGGAGGCAGGAGAGCTGGCAGCAGCTGCCTCAGTGCCCAAAGGCCAGCCAAGCGCAAGCCACTGCCTTCCCCAGCCCCACGCCGGCAGCCGCTGCCCCCTTCTCACCATGGAGGAATTCTTGCCGAGCACCACAAGGCCTCTGAGTGCCAAGCGACGCCTCTCCCTGCACTCGCTCTGCAGTTTGTTTGATGTGATCTCCAGGACGCTGTCACGGTATTCACTCGAGTCCAGGCACTCCAACATCTGAAGAGCACAGGCCGGTGATGGGGCAGCACCGCACAGGGCTGGGCCCAGGCAGCAGCACAGGGCGTGGGCACCGTCCCGGGCGGCTGCGGCACCGAGAGGGCAGAGAGCTGGGAGACAGCTCAGCGAGGCAGCGCTGGCCTTCAGGCTCACCTCCACAAGGAACGCCATGGCGGCCAAATCCCCGTGTGCCAGGTCTTTGCTGAGCAGCCCGAGCAGGTAGAATGCAATTGCAGAACACAAGGGTAGGGACACGTGACGCATTCCTCTGACGGGAGGAAAAAGGAACCAAGACCCTGAGCCAGCGGGACAAACCTCTCCATGGACTGACTCACAGGAGGAGCTTGGCCCTTCTCCACCACCCTGCAAGGGGACCCAGGCCCTTTGGGAGGCAGCTGCTCTTGGGCACCCTCCTCTCCCAGGCTTTTGCAGTGTCCTTGGCCATCCCTTGGTGACAAGGCCCTCTGGCCCATGACCACGGGGACTGTGTGGGGCACCCCAGGCACAGGGCACAAACGCTGTTTGGGGGCAGCTCACCTGGCCAGCACACCCACGGCACAGTGGTGCGTGCCAGCACAGAGCAGCGTGTCCCAGCCACACTCGTCTTCCACTGCCGCCACCACATCCTCATAGTGCAGTCGGCAGAGCAGGGCCTTCAGGGTCTGCACTGCAAACCTGTGTGCACAGCAAAGCCCAGGTGATGCTGGGAGCACGGGCTCCTGCCCTGGGGACATGGCAGGGACAGGAGGACGGGCATGGAGCACCTGTTGGGGCTGATGGCAAGGCCGTGTTGCTCCTGGCATCTCTTCCAGAAGGTATCGACCTCCTCTGGCATATCCAGTGTGCTGAAGAGCACTTGCAAGAGCAGATGCACCAAGAGGCGGGGGAAATACACTGCCACTGCATGTGGGACACAGGGCAGCTGCAGCATCTTCCACATCACCACAGTTGCCTGCGAAGGACAGAGCAGCCCGAGTCAGCGCTCAGTGCCCAGGTGTCCATGTGGCAGGGCCTGAGCGTGGGAGGGAGAGGCCAGTGGAGATGTAGGGACAGCAGCCAGCCTGGTGGCCCTGGAGCTGCTCCTAGGCCGGGTTTGAGCCCAGTGCCTGAGGCAGGGAGATGCCATGGGAGGAGGGAGGATGGAGACCTGAGGGAGAGGTGACCTTGGGGTGAGCAAAGGTCAGCTGCAGAAACTCACAGCCAGGGCAGGGACAGCCGTGTGGTCCCCATCGGAGGTGCACATGCTGTGCTCTGGCCAGTTGCCCAGCACATCCAGGAGTATCAGCATGGCCGGCTCTGCAGCCCTGCACGAGCACATGATGCTCTTCCACATGGTGGTAGCAGCTCTGTGGGGTCAGAGTTCTGTGTCAGGGGGGTCTGGGACACATCACCGTGGCCTGGGCAGCAGCAGGGAGCTGAACTGGCTGCCAGCCCTGCCTCTGCCCCCTGCCCCTCAGTGGCAGCCCAGGCCTGTGGGGACTGGCCCCTGAGGGCAGCAGGCTCGGGGGCTGCTGTGCCAGGGCTGACAAAGGGAGGAGCCACAGGGCCCTGGAATCCTCTGTTTGTCAGACACCTGGGCCAGGCTGTGCAGGGTGATGCCCTGAGCCCTCTGGGCACGTGGGCCCTGTACCTGTCACACGATGGGGCCACACGCAGGAGAGCCATCACCACGTCAGCAGGCTGTGCCTCTGTCAGATCCAGAAGGGGCCTGCACAGATTGTACTCAGGAAACTCATTAGCCTCGAGCCACTGGTGGATGTACCTCACCATGCTGGGCACCTGGAGAAGGCACAGGGAAACTTGGAAAGCTGCCAGCGGGAGTAATAATGTGCCCAGCTTCCCAGAGAAGTGCTTCCCTTCCCACCACACTGCCACGGCCTCAAAGGCTCACAGTGAGCAGCTGGCGTGGCCAAGCAATTCCTGGGAGGATGGAAGCCAGGCCACAGGCTGCTTACTTGCTTTGGACTGGAAGGACCCTCCTCCACAAGCATGTCCAGCAGGGCAGCACAGGTCTTGGTTTTGAAGATGGGAGAGTATGCTCTGACCACAGTGCCCATGGCACTGGTCTCTTCCTCCCGAATTCTCTTCATGAATTTGCAAATCATCTGCAGCAGAAGGGCAAGAAATGAGGGACATTGCATGGAGTGCTCCAAGCGTGGTGCTGGGCTAAGCAGGGACAGCAGGCCCAGCCCAGCTGGGAATGGCTGCAGGTACCTGCGCTGTTGTGCGGAACAGGCCACGGCTGCGTCCCTGCTCTCGAGTGCGCTCCATGGCTGCTCCTGGCAAAGAGCGAGCGCAGCCAGAGCTGAGGGGCTGCGGGAGAGGCCGGAGAACACAGCCCAGCCCTGCACTCCCCAGGCAGGGACAGCCCCGGGATGCCCCAGGGCACAGAGTACAGCTCCAGGGTGTCTGCCCCAGCCCCACTTCTGTCCTGTCCATGGGCGTGTCCCCAGGGGATGGGATGGGATGGGATGGGATGGGATGGGATGGGATGGGATGGGATGGGATGGGATGGGATGGGATGGGATGGGATGGGATGGGATGGGATGGGATGGGATGGGATGGGATGGGGCGAGGCCAAGCTGGCTGCAGGCACCAGCCCTGTGGCCCAGGTCTGCCGCTCACCCTCCTGCGGTGGCTGGAATTGCTCCAGCTCTCCAGGCTGCTGTGCTGGGGCAGTCCCAGGGCCTTCTTTCTCCTCCTTCACCCCGGTCACCTTGGGGACACTTGGAGGTCTCTGCTCAACAGCACTGCCTGGATTCATGGCTACTTGCAGCAGAGGTGGCTCGGAAAAGGTCTGAGTTGGCAAGTCCTGCAGCCGTGCCTGGAAGGCACCTGCAGGAGTGAAGTCTTGGCAAGGCTGCAGGACAGCAAGTCCTGCACTCAGGTCTCAGGGGCTCGTGCCACAAGGACAGGAGACTCCTCGTCAAGGACCGCGGTGAGGAAATGCCACGGTCTGGCCCCGAGCACACCTGAGAAGTGTGGTGCTTCACCTCACCAGAAGTGAAGCCTCGGGAAGGCTGCAGGTCACCGAGTGCTGTGGTCTGGCCTCGAGGTGACCTGCAGGAGTAACGCCTCGGAAAGGCTGTGGGTCAGCAAGGAATGAGTGCGCCGTGCGGGGGCTCCTCACAGCACCACTCTGTCCCGTCCTGCCCTGTCACGTGCACCAAGCACTGTGGCGTGGCTGTGTCACTGCCAACACTAATGTCACCCCATGTCACAAAGGGCCCTTGGACACCCTGTCCCGTTCCATTCCACGGTTACCATGCTGCACCGTGTCACCAAGGGCCGTTGCACACGCTGCCCCCTGCCCTGGGGCCACACCCAGCCCAGCCAAAGTGGCCCAGCTTGGAAGCAATGCCTTGGCCCAAGTGTCTCAGACAGCCCAACAGGATCTTTAGGAACAGCTCAAACCATCAGCAAAGGCTGCCCTGCTCTGTGGGCTCAGGGCAGCAGAAGGAGCCCCTGGGCTGCCGATGCTAAATTTGCTGATTTCCAAAAAATTCTTCATTCACATACCCTTCTACAAAGTAACTAATTCTTTCTGCATCCAGCTTTTTGCATAGCTGAAGCATTATGTCACTGCCTCGGCACCAGCGTGCCTGGTGTCCAGCCTAGTGTCAAACTAGGACACTCCAATAAAATGGAACAAGCCAGTGTTGGTACCTCCAACACAAGAGTGGCAGTAGAAAACAGGGCTGTTGTTATCCCAAGCCAACCATTTGTGTGTATCCACTGGAGTCACAGAAGCACCTGAGCATTTCTGCAGCTCATTTAGGATACAACTGGGAGGCTCCAACCAAAGTAGCAGGGCTGCAGTTGATTTGTGCCCTGCTCTAGGAACATCTGAAGCCACGGATGGCTGCTGAGGAGATGGGGCTGTGATGCTCGCGTGCAGCCAGGAGAGCAAGAGCAGCACCTTTGCAGGGTGTGAAAGGGCTACAGAGAAGTGGGAGAGTGACTCTTTGTCAGGAACTGTAGTGACAGGACAAGGGGAAATGGGTTCCAATGGAGAACAGGAGTGGATTTGATGTTAGGAAAATATTCTTTGGTGTGAGGGGGGTGAGGCCCTGGCCAGGCTGTGCAGAGAGGCATTAAAGGACAGGCTGAACAGGGCCCTGAGCAACCTGGTGAGGTGGGAGGTTGCTCAGGGCTGAACAAGAGGACCTTTAGGGTCCCGCCCAAGCCAAACCATTCCAGGATTCCATCATTCCAGGCCCTAATGGAAGTGGTCCCAGGACTCCTGTAACATCACTGCCCCCAGAGTTGTGATGTCTCAGCCCATGTTCCAGCAGCAGAAACGCAAGCAGGGCAGGATCCCCTCGCTTGGCTTTTGTCCCTTGAACAATCTGAGCACGGGGCAATGCAAAGCAGAGGAGGGCCAGAGCTTTTGGGGGCTCCAAGCCCTTAATATCAGCCCCTGCAGCTGCAAAAGCTGCTCCCCAGATGCTGGCTCCAGCAATTCCCAAGGCCATAAAGGCCTTCAGAGCCTGAATGTGGATTTTGCATCCCTGCAGCTTGATGCCAGCTCTCAGCCCAGGAGTCCCTGTGGCTGCAGCAGGAAGGGTGGCAGAAGGTTTCCTGCCTGCTTTGCATTGCTGCAGGGGCTGCTCCTGTCAGAGCCCCCTCTCTGCTGGTGACAGCTTTGCTCTTGGGGACACCGCTCTGCAGCAGCCCAGGAACACGAGCGGTGCCCAGTGCTGGGAGCGCCGCCAGTGGTTCCCTCCTGTGCTCGGGGACCCAGCCCCAGGGTGGCTGTGCCAGCACCCCCAGGGACCTCCAGCCTCAGGAACCCAGGGCAAGGGGAAACCACAACTGTGCAAATGCTGCCTGTGCCCAAAGCAAATGCAAAGACAGACAGCCTGTGACAAACAAGGACAATTTATTTACACAACAGCACCACCACCACCAACAAACTACAGAATGTATTTACTTTATAAGAACCTTCATAGCAACAATCCATAAAATGTATTTACAAATTAAAGGACCTCTATAACAATTGCAATCTAAGAAATGTATTTACAGAAGAATCTAACTACAGCCTATAGAACATACATACTGAAGGGACTGTGTCCATCATCTCTGTTATTCCTGCAAGAGAAGGAGGCATCCTGGCCACTCCAGCCCAGCCCTGAGGGCTGTTCCTGTGCACGCTCTGGTGCTGTTTCTGCGCTGTCCAGAGCCGCTTCAGCAGCAGCGACTCAGCAGCGCTGCTCGAGGAGACATCACCACCCTCCCCATGGAGGCAGAAGCTGTGCAGACACAGAGCTCTGTGTCAGGGGAGCCTCGGTCTCAGCACCGTGGCCTGGGCAGGCGCGGGGGCCTGGGCTGGCCGCCAGCCCTGCCTCTGCCCTCTGCCCCTTATCGCAGGCACCCAGTGGCCGTGGCCTGGCAGGGCCTCCTTGCCCTCCTTGTCCCCAGCCAGCCCAGCCTGGGCACCTCGGGGCTGCTGAGGCCCAGCCTCGAGGGCTTCTGCCGCAGGCATGGCAGTCTCTCAGGGGAAGCACCAGAGCAGCGGGTGGCAGGAACAAGGCGACTGCCTGGGGGCTGCTTGTGGCCTCTGACACCCAATTCCTCAGGGCTTTGTCTTGGTTCTAGAAGACAGGTGTCTGCTAGGGAGAGCAGGAGCCTCCCTTGGGATGAAAGAATCTAGACCCCCTCCCTCCGAATTATTATAAATTTGAAATCAAGGGGCTTTCAGGCAGAGATCTGGGGATAGGAATAACAGTTCTTTACTAGTATAACCAGGTAAACAAACAAACAATAACTACAGCAATAACAAGAACACAGAACCAGGGACCCCGGGACAGCTTTCTCGGCTGAGATGGGATGGAGGAGAGGCTTTGTTTTCACAAACCCCCTCGGGCAGTCAGTCCCGGTGCTCCTGCAGGGCTCTGAGGAACACTCAGCTGGAACAGCAGGGATGAGCTGAGATCCTGGGCTGGTGGATGAGGTGGATCAGCAGCTCCATGGTGGTGCCTGGCACTGCCACACGTCCCGGCAGGACAGGGGGTGTGAGGCCACCAACGAAGAGGGGAGAAGGAGAAGCAGCAGCTCCGTCTGGGTGATGGCAAAATTCCCTTCTCCCCACCGCAACAGCTCCGCGCCCAAAGTGTCCTTCTCCCAAGCTTAAGAAAAGCCCGCCAAACTGTCCCCACCTTCCTTTTTCCTGCCCCCTTCCAACCCCCTGGGCCTGGCCAAACTCTTTGTCTTTTGTCAATCACCCACCAAGTACCCATAGTTAGGTTGTCCCCACAACTAATGGGTAAAAATTCCACGGGAAATCCAGAATGAAAAAAAAAAAAAGACACCTAACCCCCAACACCTGCCCCTGGCAACAACCTGAGATGGGATTGAATATAACGAAAGGGCCATGGCCAGACCCTCATGTTCTTTGATCCCACATCATGTCATTGCCATAGGCAGGAAAAGGTACAGGTGTCTTCCCAGCATGGATCACAGGGAACATGGATCACCAGGTCTCTGCCGAACTTGAATTTTCCAAGTGGGGATGAAGCTGGGGCAGTGCACAAAGCTCTTCCTGCACTTTGGGACATTTGCAGAGCTTCCCTTACCAGTGCCTCCGTTGGTGTTGGGTCAAGGCAGAGCTCTGGGTGAAGCTCTTCCAACACTGGGGACACTTGTAGGGCCTCTCCCCAGTGTGGATGCGCCGGTGGGTGATGAGGGTGGACTTTCGATTGAAGCCCTCCCCACAGTCAGGGCAGCGGAAGGGCCTCTCATCCGTGTGAATCCGCTGGTGCCTGAGGAGATGGGAGCTCGTCTGAAACCTCTTCCCACACTCAGGACACTCGTAGGGCCTCTCCCCAGTGTGGATCATCTGGTGGATGGTCAGCTGGGACCTCTGGCTGAAGGTGATCCCACATTCCTCACACTCATAGGGACGTTCCCCAGTGTGGGTCCTCTGGTGGCAGATCAGATTGGAGTTCTGGCTGAAGCCCTTCCCACATTTCCCACACTCGTAGGGCCTCTCCCCAGTGTGGATGCGCCGGTGGGTGATGAGGTGGGAGTTGTGCTTGAAGCCCTCCCCACAGTCAGGGCAGCGGAAGGGCCTCTCATCCGTGTGAATCCGCTGGTGCAGGAGGAGATTGGAGCTGGTCTGAAACCTCTTCCCAAACTCAGGACACTCGTAGGGCCTCTCCCCAGTGTGGATGCGCTGGTGGATGATGAGTTGGGAGCTGAAGCTGAAGCCCTTCCCACATTCCCCACACTCGTAGGGCCATTCCCCAGTGTGGATCATCTGGTGCTGGATCAGGCTGTTGCTCTGGCTGAAGCTCTTCTCACACTCCAAGCACTTGTAGGGCTTCTCCCCATCCTGAAGCTGCTCATGGACCACCAGCTCAGAGCCCTGGCTGGATCTCTGGCCGCCTTTCCGGCACAGGGTGGGTCTTTCCTCCTCAGAGCACCCTGGGATGGGTTTGGAGCCCCTCCTCCTGCGGGATCTCTGGGGATTTTCCTCCCTGTTGGATTCCTGCACTGTGGAGCTGCTCAAAACAGCCTCTTCCATGAGGTTCTGCTGCGGGGATTTGTCCTCCCTGGTGTCCATCCTCAGCTCCTTGTCTGGGGGAGGAAGGACAAGGAGAGGATGGGATTTGCCTCCGTGCCAGAGGGAAGGGGAAGGAGATCCCCCCAGTGCGTCCCCGGCAGGACGGCGTCGGCAGCGGGGTTGTCCTGCAGCTGGGGGCCATGCTGGGCTGGGAGATGGAGCAGGAGAGAGGGGGAAAGGGGCACTGACTTCCTCCTCACCTGCCTGGGTGTCCTGGGACATCTTCCTCTTCCTCACAGCCTCCTTCTCCATCTGGCCAAGGTCTGGGATTGGGAAATCCTGGTTTGGGGAAAAATACAATTCACAAGCACATTGGATTAGGGGGTTCCTCCTGCCCAAGTCCATCTCTAGAAATCCCAAGCTATCCATAAAAACCTCCCAAACACCAAGATTCAGCCCTGAAAATGCCTCCCAGGAGTTCCCCATCTCTGGTCTCTCCCCTTTGGTGTTCAGGGGTTCCCCACTGTCCCAGCTGCTGGGGGTCACACTTGTACTGGGGGTCCCCTGTCTACTCAATCCCTGCCCTCCCCAGGCTGCTGGGAGTGCCAGGAATCCAAAAAGCTCCCCCTGTTTCCATCTACCCACTCAGGGATGCTGGGACCCCCCAGTGTCCCCCAAGGGGCATTTTCCGCTCAGCTTTGCAGTCCTTAATTCTTAAATATCCCCCCCCAAAAAACCCAACCCAGGCACCCTCCAGGATATCTGGGCTGGGCTCCCCCTCTCGGGGCACCTGTGGGATGGGGGGTGATGATCCCACAGGTGGGGGACTGTAAATTCAGGGAGTTCTTGACCTCTTGGTTCATTCTCCTTTCCCTGATCCTTCTTTGTCCCTCCTCTTCCTGTTGAAGTGCATTTAAAAAATTATGGTCTGTCCCAAGGGAAGAACTCACCCTTGGTGTTGTATAAGGTCAGTCCCTACCTAACCTCCCTTTTCTTTTCCCTATCCCATTGGCTGTAACCCCCCTGTATCCCCTGGCCACCCCCAAGTTTAAGAGAGCACCTGAGGAATCTCAGCCTCTTTCTTGTCCCAGGCGATCCACATACAATGAACCCAAGGCCACGTCTTGTAAGTCTGAGCCTTCTTTGTCTAAAATACCTTAGGTCCATGTTGGATATATTTTGAGACCCCTTCCCGCCCGTGTTCTGTGATGGGTGGACACATCCCCATGCGGGACAAGAATGAAGGGGTTTGTGGAGTATTTACAACATCTTCCTCCCTCTCCTCCCCTTCCATCCCTCCTCCTTCTCCTCCCTAACACCAGCTTCTTCTCCTGCTTCCATCCCTTCTCACTCTCCTTCTTCATCCCTCCTCTTCCATCCCTCCTCCTCCTCCCTCAGGAGCAGCGACACCCTCAGTGCCCCGTTCCCGAACCCCTCACAGCCCACGGCAGGAGCGGGGATGGAGCCGGGACAGGTCGGGATGGGCAGCGCGGGGCTCTCCGCTGCTCCCACCCGCTGGGGACGGGGGGAACCCGGCCCGGGGAAAAGGAGAGGGAAACTGGGAAAATTGGGGGCTGCAGATCCAACCTGGGGCTGGCTGGGGACCCTGGCTGGGGACTGCCAGCCCTTGGGGCTCCTCTGGGGAGATGCGGGAGGGGGGAACACAGAGAGGGCTGGGGGATCCCAGGAGTGGCAGCACTGGCAGGGACTGGTTTGTACTGGGATCATCCTGGCAGTGGCTGAGATTGCACTGGCTGTGTACTGACATCATACTGGGATCATACTGGGATCATACTGGCAGTGAGTAGGAGCCTGCAGGGGCAACTGAGACCAGGTTGTGAGGAACTGGGAATATGCCCTGCGCTCGCCAGAACCCCGGGATCGCCCCCCATATGTCCCATAAGTCTCCCACAAACCCTTCAGGATCCCCGAGTGCCCCCTCAGCGCCCGCTCGGGACCCCCCAAAGCGTCCCTGGATCCCTGAATGTTCCTGACCCCACAGATTCCCCTTCCAGCCACTGCTGGGAATTCATCTCCCATCATCCCACAACACAGTTCCACGCCCAAACCTCCTGCCGTGCCCCCCGCCCTAAAGAGCCCGGTTACAGCTCCCCAGGTTCCCCCCAAGTGCTCCCGAGCCGTATACATTCGCCCCAAGCACCTGCAGCCACGGCTCGGACGCAAAAGTTTTCTCCAAGCGCTTCCCCACACCGCCAAACGCGCCTTCCGAGCCACTTCCGGGACTACAGCTCCCATCATGCTCCGCGGCGCCCATAGAGCGCTATTCCAGCCGGGACTCCATCTCCCGTCATGCCCCGCGCCTCACCGGAACCCATTGGAGCTGCGCCTACAACTCCCATGATGCTCCGTGGCCCCATTAAACCGTATTATACCGGTGCCTACAACTCCCATCATCCCCCGCGGCCCATAGATTCCCTGTTACAGCCCCCCAAGTGCCCGCCTGGACCCCAAAGGACCCCCGGATTCCCCTCCCTGAGCTCTAAGTGCCCCCCTGGACCCCCAAGTGCTCCCCTGGACCCCGAATTGTCCCACAGAATCCCTAAGTGCCCCTCCAAGTGCCCACCTGGCTCCCCCAAGTGTCCTCCAGACCCCCAAGTTCTCTCTAAATTCTCTCCCCAGACACAAAACTGCCCCAAATGTTCCCCAGAAAAGTCTCCATGGATCCCAAAGTGGTCCCTTTTACCCTGTCTGAGAAAATGATTAAAAAATATGATCAAAGGACTAAAAATAGGAGTAATTAGCATAAAGAGTGAGAAATAGTGACCAATTAATTAATGTAGGGAATTGTGGTACTTTGAACCAAAGACCAAAGTTTCATACTGTAGTCACCGAGCTCTGCTCATCCATTTAGAGGCTCTGTTGGGGTGCGTGGGAGAAGGTGAGGAGGGGTCCCCGGGGGTTGTGTCCCCCCCTGGGAGTGCCTGTGACTCCCCCATGTCCCCGCCATGCCGGGCTCACCCCCTTTTGTCTCTGCCAGAGCTCCTGACCCAGCTCCTGCTCTGCCCTGGGAGGGGCTTTGGGGAGCCCCCCTGGGACCCCCTTGGATCCCCATTCCTGGGCCCTGGGACCCCCCCGCATCTCCTTCCCCAGCTCCGGGACCCCCTGCACCCCCTTCTCCTGCACCAACAGCGCCCTGCACCCCCTTTCCCGGGGATCCTCCCCTGCCAGCCCCTGGATCCCCCGGTTCCGTCAGCCCGGGGACCCCCGGAGCCCCATTCCCGGCCATCCCGGGGCACCGCACCCCCAGGCCTCCCTTTCCAGGGAAAGCCGAGCTGGGCACGGGGCTCTCCAGCCGCTCTGGGATTTCTGATCACCCAAAGGAGAGGGAGAGAGCAGCAGAGAGAGAGAGAAGGAGATTGGGAATCGGGGCTCTGGCTCCCAGCGCCCGCTCCTGCTCCGCCGGGGCTGGGGAGCCGCAGCCGCAGGAAAAATGGGATCCGCGGATCCCGGGGCTTCCCCCGCTTTGGGCCGAAGCCGGCGGGTTCCAGGCAGAGGTTGAGCGCACGGCCCGGGAGTTCAGCCCAGTTTGTCCCGGGGGTCCCGCAGTGCGCGGCCGAGGAGGGTCCCGGGGGATCCCGGGAGGGGATCCCGGGGAATTCCCTGGAATTGCCCCGTCCCCTCCCCCCGCGCTCCCTCGGGCACTTTCGCTTCCGCCTTGGCCGCCCTGCGCCGCCGGGATCTGCCCGGCGACCGGTGACGTCACTGCAGCCTCGGGCTGCCACTGGCGGGCAGCAAAGAGCGGCGCCAATGGCGGGGCCGGAGGCGGCTCTGGGGGCGGGGCCGGGGCTGTGGGCGGGGCCGCAGCGGAGCAGCGCGATGGCTCCAGCGCTGGGGCCGGGGGCGCTCCCGGGGGGCGGCGAGAGGTGAGGGGGACCCCCGGCACCGGGACTCTTTGATCGCCCATTCCGGAGCGCCGAGGGGGCCCTAAACCCCCATTCCTGGGCTCCGCCATCCCACCGAACCCCCATTCCCGGCCGTGGGTCCCACCCTGCACCCCCTTATCCGGCACCAGGAACGCCTGCACCCCTTTCCCGGCCATCCCGCCTCCCGCAGCCCCCAGAGCCCCCTTCTCCTTGACCCATTTCCCCCTGGACCCCTATCCCTGCCTCTCCCAGCAGCAAGCCCCTCCCTTCCTCAGCACTGAGGACACCCGGGACCCCTATTCCCAGCCATCCCGGCTTTCCCTGCCCTCTCCTGGCAATGGGGACACCGGGGACCCTTGGAGCTCCCTTTCCTGGGTACAGGAACGCCCTGAACTCCAGCCATGCCACATCTAGCCAGCCCTAGCCTCCCCTCTTGTCAGTCCTGGCATCCCCAAATGCCCTTCCCGGCTCTCCCCGTTCCCCCTTTCCTTCAGCCGTGACCCCCCCGATCCCAAATCTCCAAATGTCCCCCTAGTTCTCCTCTCCCTGCGTTCCCTGCACGCGGCGCTGTCGGAGCCCGGCCCGGGCTTCCCGCAGTCCATGTCCATGGGGTCCCTGGCTGGGATCCCCTTCCAGCGCCGCCGCAGCGAGCGGGGCCGGGCGGAGCCGCAGCCGCCGGGGATGGCGGCCGGAACCGAGCCGGGATCTTGGGATAGCCAGGGCTGGGATATTGGGATAGCCAGGGCTGGGATATTGGGATAGCCAGAGCTGGGATATTGGGATAGCCAGGGCTGGGATATTGGGATAGCCAGAGCTGGGATATTGGGATAGCCAGAGCCGGGATCTTGGGATAGCCAGGGCTGGGATATTGGGATAGCCAGAGCTGGGATATTGGGATAGCCAGAGCTGGGATATTGGGATGGCCAGGGCTGGGATATTGGGATAGCCAGAGCTGGGATATTGGGATAGCCAGGGCTGGGATATTGGGATGGCCGGGGCTGGGATCTTGGGATAGCCGGGGCTGGGATATTGGGATAGCCAGGGCTGGGATCTTGGGATAGCCAGGGCTGGGATATTGGGATAGCCAGGGTTGGGATATTGGGACAGCCAGGGCTGGGATATTGGGATAGCCAGGGCTGGGATATTGGGATAGCCAGAGCTGGGATATTGGGATAGCCAGAGCTGGGATATTGGGATAGCCAGGGCTGGGATATTGGGATAGCCAGGGCTGGGATATTGGGATAGCCAGGGCTGGGATATTGGGATGGCCGGGGCTGGGATCTTGGGATAGCCAGGGCTGGGATCTTGGGATAGCCAGGGCTGGGATCTTGGGATAGCCAGGGCTGGGATATTGGGATAGCCAGGGCTGGGATCTTGGGATAGCCAGGGCTAGGATCTTGGGATAGCCAGGGCTGGAATACTGGGATAGCCAGGGCTGGGATATTGGGATAGCCAGAGCTGGGATATTGGGATAGCCAGGGCTGGGATCTTGGGATAGCCAGGGCTGGGATATTGGGATGGCCGGGGCTGGGATCTTGGGATAGCCGGGGCTGGGATATTGGGATAGCCAGGGCTGGGATCTTGGGATAGCCAGGGCTGGGATATTGGGATAGCCAGGGCTGGGATCTTGGGATAGCCAGGGCTGGGATATTGGGATAGCCAGGGTTGGGATATTGGGATAGCCAGGGCTGGGATCTTGGGATAGCCAGGGCTGGGATATTGGGATAGCCAGGGCTGGGATATTGGGATAGCCAGGGCTGGAATACTGGGATAGCCAGGGCTGGAATACTGGGATAGCCAGGGCTGGGATATTGGGATAGCCAGGGCTGGGATATTGGGATAGCCAGGGCTGGGATCTTGGGATAGCCAGGGCTGGGATATTGGGATAGCCAGGGCTGGGATATTGGGATAACCACAGCCGGCACAAGGAGCGGCACCGGCACGGGGCCAGCGGGGAGCTGCAGATGCTGCAGCAGCGGCACAGCCAGAGCGGGGCTGAGCGGGGGGAGCCGGGCCTGAGGGATCTGTGGGGCTGCGATGGCAACTGTGGCACCGCCATGGGGATCCCTGAGATCCAGGCTGAGGGATTAACAAATTCCCTGGCTCACAGCTGCAGGGAATGTCTCCGGAAATATGTCAGATATGGGTGGGAGGCGCTGGAGTGTAAAGGTGGGGAGGGCAGAATTCCCAGGTAATGTGGGAATGGGAATGTGGGATTTGGGAGAACAAAATTTGGGAACGTTTGAATTCCCATGGAAATTCCATGGATGGATCTCAGACATCATCCCATTCCCACGGGACCTCCATGGATGGATCCCGCTGCTGTCCCATTCTGTAGATGGATCTCACTGTTATGCCATTCCCATGGAATTCCATGGGCAAATCTTCCTATCCCACTGCCATGGGAGCTCCAATCTGGTTCCCCCCAAACCCATCCTGGGGGACCCCCCATGACCCACCCAGCCCCCCCCAAAACTCTTCTTGGGTCCCCCCTCATCCCCCCACAACGGGAATTCCTGGGAGTCCTCCCGTATCCCCTCCCCCAGGACTTTGGGGGTCCCACCCGACCTGTCCATGCACCCCCAGATTTCTTCCACAGCCCCCCTGTGATGGTGGAGGGTGGGGGCCGAGTGCTGGTGCCCCCCTGCCTGCAGCAGATCCAGCGGTGAGGGCAGTTCGGGAGGTCCCTCAGCATTTGGGGTCCCTGGGATTTGGGGTGACCCCCCGGGCCCCCCAGGATCTCCCTGAACACGCTGACGCTGCTCGTGCACAGTGAGAAGGTTCAAACCCGGCACGGGGTCCCCAGCACTGCCACCCGCATTGCCCAGGTACCCCCAAACCTGCCGAGAACCCCCAAACCCCCCGGGGCACCCCAACCTCCCCGGGATCCCAAACACATCCCTGGATGCTCCAAAAACTCCCCAAAACCGCAAAACCCCATACAGACATTGAGAAGGTTCATACCTGGCATGGGGTCCCCATCTCCATCACCAGCAGGTTCCCCAAAACAGCCTTGGGACCCCCAATTCCACCCCTGGGATCACCCAAATTCCTCCATCTGGACCCCTGTAAACCCCCCTGAGAACCCCAAAAAAACCACCGTGGCCCCAAAAACACCCAGAACTTCCCAAACCCCCCAGGAACCCCTCACCAAGGTTTATACCCAGCACGGGATCCCCATGGCCATCATTGGCATCTCCCAGGTGGAGATCTCCCATTCGCATCTCTCCAACCCCTCCCGGGACCCCCAACCCCTCCCGGGGCTCCACTGCCAGAATCACCGGGAGTGCTGTTGCCCTTTACAGTGGTACCCAAAAATACCGGGGTCCTTAAAGCAGCCATGGTAGAGAGAACCCCCAAAATCCACCCTGGGGGACAAAACATCTCCTACAGGGGCTTGGGGTGGGGACACCCCTTAAAATGTCACTTAAAGCCGTCATGATCCCCCCTCAAAAGAGTCTTGTGGGGCTGTGGCTGCTCAAACACCTTAAAATGGGGAGGAAAAAACACCCCTGTAGTGGTGGGATCCCCCCCAAAAAACCTGAAAAAGAGAAAAACTCCTCTTGAGAGGGGCCTGAAGACCCTGAAAGGCCCTGGAAGAGGGACAAGATCCCCTCCTCTGCTGGGGCCTCCCCGAGCCGGGAACTCTCCCGTTCCTGCACTCGGGGGAGCCCCGAACGACGGCGGCTCCTGGGCTGAGCCCCCCTCAGCCGGGGCTGCGGGGGGAACTGGGGGGGCTGGGACGGGGCTTGGGGGTCCTGGGGTGAACTGGGGGACCCTCAGTGCTCCCATCTCCCCCTGTTCCCCTGTCCCGCCCCGTTCCCATTGTTCCCCCAAACCTCCGCTGCCCCCAGCTCGGTTTGGGGGGGACCCAGCCCTTTGCCATCGTGTCCCGGCCCGGCCCCGCTCACCCGAGGGCTCCGAACCACGCCCAGGGACAGAGGAGGGACAGAGGAGGAGGAAGAGGAGGGACAGAGGAGGAGGAAGAGGAGGAGCAGGAGGAGGAAGAGCTGGAGCAGGCAGAGGAGGCTCCACGTGCGCTCCCCGCTCTCTGGATCTGCAGCTCCTTCGGGACCATCGCCCCCCATCCCGCAGGTGCCCGGGGAGGGGGAGCTCGCCCCAAATACCCCGGGGCTCCCTGGGTTTGGGGTTTTTGGGGGGGATGTTTGGGGATGGCAGGGCTCCAGAGCCGAGCCGCAGATGCCCCTCGGGGGACCCCGGGGGTCCCCGGGAGGTGTTTTTGGGGGGTCCCAGTGGCGGCAGAGCCCCGGCAAAGGGGCCGGGGGAATGCGGGTCCCCCCGCGGTGGGGGTTGGGCTTCCCGGGCCGGGCCCCCCAAACTCTGCCGGGGCCGCGGGGGCGGGGGGACCCCGGTTTTGGGGAAACCCGGGAGAGCCGCGGCTTCCCTGAGCGGGGACCCCGAGAGGGGGGGACCCCTGGGATTGTCGGGACCCCGGGGGGTGCTGGGGCTGGAGGGGCGGCACGGCCGGGAAAGGGGTTCGGGGCTCCCGGTGCCGGCAGTGGGAGCCCAGTTGCTCCCCCCGTGTGGTTCCAGTGTCCTCGGCACCGCAGGACGAGCCAAATCACTCCCAGTCATTCACTATTAGGGTACAATTTGTCTCCATTTTCCCCAAATGTTGTCTCAATTATTTCCCCCACTTTTGCTCCATTTTCCCCCAATTTATTCCCATTTTTGCACAGTTTTATTTATTTTTCCCCAATTTTCTCCCATTTTTATTTCATTTTTTCCCTATTTTTTCTCCATTTTTCCTCATTTTTATCCCATTTTCATATAATTTTTCCCCATTTTTATCCTATTTTTTCCCCCGTTTTTCCCCGTTTTTCTCCTTTTTTCCTCCATTTTCCCCTTTTTTTATCTCATTTTTTTCTCTATTTTTCCCTATTTTTTTCCCCATTTTTCCTCCACTTTCCCTTAACTTTTTCCTCATGTTTTCTCATTTTTTCAGTTTTTTTTCCCCATATTTAATCTACTTTTTCTCAATTTCCCCATTTTACACCACTTTTGCTCCATTTTTCCCCAGTTTTTTCCCTATGTTCTCTCCTATTTTCTCCATTTTCTGCCATTTTTCTCCCATTTTTCCTTCACTTTTACCATTTTTATTCCCAATTTCCTCCATTTCTCTCCCAGTTTCCTCCTTTTTTTTTCCCATTTTTATCCCAGTTTATTCTCATTTTTCCCCATTTTTCCCAATTTTCTTCCATTTTTTTCTCCATTTTTTCCCCAATTTTTCCTCCATTTCTCTCCCATTTCCAGCATTTTTTCCCTATTTTTATAGCATTTTCTCCATTTTTCTCTCATTTTTGCTCCATTTTTCCTCAATTTTTTTCTCTTTTTTCCCATTTTTTCCAGCTTTTTCCAGATTATTTTTTTCTTTCTTTTCCTCACTTAATCCCTGATTTTTTTCCATTTTTCCCAATATTTTCCCCATTTTTTTTCCTCCCTTTTTTCCTATTTTTCCTGATTTTTCCCTATTTTTTTCCCAAATTTTTCCTGTTTTTTTCCTGTTTTTTTTTTCCTATTTCTTTTCCTGATTTTTCCCTCATTTTTCACATATTTTTTCAAATTTTTTCCTCATTTTTTTCCTGATTTTTGCCTCTGATTTGTCCCAAATTTTCCCCATTTTTTCCTGATTTTTGCCTGTTCTTTACCTAAATATTTCCTGGCTTTTTCCCAATTTTTTTCCATTTTCCAAGGGTTTTTTTCCCCGCCTTCTTTTCCTCATTTTTTCCCTGATTTCTTCCTGGATTTTTTCCCAAATTTTTCCTGGTCTTCTTCCTCTTTGATTTCCTGATTTTTCCCCTGTTTTTTCCCAATTTTTTCCCCTGTTTTTTCCCAGATTTTCCCCCATTTTTTCCTGATTTTTCCCTGTTCCTTTCCCAGTTTTTTCCATGTTATTCCCTATTTTTTTCCTAAATTTTCCCCTGATTTTTCCCTGTATTTCCTCTTTTTTTTTCCTGATTTTTCCTGATTTTTTTCCAAGTCTCTTTCCTCTCTCTTTTCTTGATTTTCCCCATTTTTTCCTGATTTTTCTTGATTTCTTTTCCTGATTTTTCCTCTTTCTTTTTCTGATTTTTTCCCAATATTTTCCCAATTTTTTCAAAAATTTTCCTTGATTTTTTTGTGGTTTTGTTCCCATTTTTTTCCCTAGATTTTTCCATTTTCCTTTCCCAAATTTTTCTGGTTTTCCCCAAATTTTTCCTGATTTTTCTTCATTATTTTTTTTTTATTTTTCCAGGTTTTTTTATCCTTTTCCTGATTTTTTTCCCCCTGATTTTCCTTTTTCTTTACAATTTTTTCTGATTTTTTTCCCAATTCTTTTTCTGATTTTTATGCAGTTTTTCCCCAAATATTTCTGGCTTTCCGTTGATTTTTTCAATTTTTTTCCAAATTTTTCCCTGATTTTTTTCCCAGGGTCTTTTTGTCCTTCTTTTCCTGATATTGTACCTGATTTTTTCCCAATTTTTTTCATGCTTTTCCCATTTTTTCCTGATTTTTTCCTCTTCTTCTCCCAAATTTTTCTGTTTTTTTCTCAGTTTCTTCTCAAATTTTCCTGGTTTTTCCCATTTTTTTTCCCATTTTACCAGATTTTATTCCTCTTTCTTTTCCTGATTTTTCCCGATTTTTCCCAGTTCTTTCCCCGTTTTTTTTCCTGATTTTCCCATTTTCCCCAAATTTTTCCTGTTTTTTCTTGATTTTTTCCTTCTTTTCCTATTTTTCCTGATTTTTCCTCATGTTTTCTGATTTTTCCTGATTTTCCCAGTTTTTTTCTGCTTTCTTTCCTGATTTTTTTCCCTGAGTTTTCCTTGAGGTTTCTCCTTTTTTTTTTCCCCCAAATTTTTCCTGGTTTTGCCAACTTTTTGTCAATTTTTTCCCTGTTTTTCCCAAATTTTTCCCATTTTTTCCCTGCTTTTTCCCCAAATTTTTTTGATTTTGCCTTGGGATTTTTTTTCTGTTTTTTCCCTGATATTTCCCCTTTATTTTCCTTGAATTTACCCTGTTTTTTTTCCCATTATTTCCCCATTTTTCTAGTTTCCTTTGCACTCCCAGTCTGATCCCAGTCACCCCCAGTATGAGGCCAGTGGCCCCCAGTTGCTCCCTGTCAGTGCCAGTATAACCCCAGTAGCCTCCAGTGTGATCCCTGGGACTCCCTGTCTCTCCCAGTATATCCGAGTCAGCCCCAGCACGCTCCCAGTCATTCCCAGCTCCTCCCAGTTCCTCTCAGCGTGATTCCAGTTGCTCACAGCCACTCCCAGTCAATCCCAGTATGATTCCAGTCACCCTCAGTGGGATCCCAGTCTCAGCCAGCAGGGACCCAGCTGCTCCCACTGTGATCCCAGTATGATCCCAGTTGATTATGATCCCAGAATAGTTTTAATTCTTCCCAGTTCCTACCAGTATGATCCCAGTTGTCCCTGAAATAGTCCCAGTCCATCTCAGCATGGTCCTACTCCCAGTTTCTCCCACTGTGATTCCAGCTGTTCCCAGTTATGGTCACAGTCACTCCCAGTATATCCCAGCTGCCCTCAGCATGCTTGTGCTCATTCCCAGTCATTCCCAGTTACCCCAGTAGGGTTCCAGTTACCCCAGTACAAACCAGTCCCTGCCAGTGCTGCCACTCCTGGGATCCCCCAGCCCTCTCTGTGTTCCCCCTCCCACATCTCCCCAGAGCAGCCCCAAGGGCTGGCAGTCCCCAGCCAGGGTCCCCAGCCAGCCCCAGGTTGGATCTGCAGCCCCCAATTTTCCCAGTTTCCCTCTCCTTTTCCCCGGGCCGGGTTCCCCCCGTCCCCAGCGGGTGGGAGCAGCGGAGAGCCCCGCGCTGCCCATCCCGACCTGTCCCGGCTCCATCCCCGCTCCTGCCGTGGGCTGTGAGGGGTTCGGGAACGGGGCACCGAGGGTGTCACTGCTCCTGGGGGAGGAGGAGGAGGGATGGAAGAGGAGGGATGAAGAAGGAGAGAGAGAAGGGATGGAAGTGGCAGAAGAAGGTGGAGTTAGGGAGGACAAGCAGGAGGAAGAGGAGGGACAAATGAAGATCAGGGAAAGTAGAAGGAACCACTATATCGAGCACTCCCCGAATTCACAGTCCCCCACCCATGGGATCATCATCCCCCATCCCATAGGTGGCCGGGGAGGGGGAGCTTGGCCCAGATATCCTGGGGGGTCCCTGGGTTGGGTTGTTTAGGGGGTATATTTGGGGAATGAAGAACTCCAAAGCTGAGTGGAAAATGCCCCTTGGGAGCCCTGGTGGCAGCTGCTGGCAGAGGCAGCCTGGAGGAGCAGAGCCCTGTGACCCCCAGGACCCCAAAGTGGGGAGCCCAGAGAGCAGGAGTGCCGTGGTTCACGGGACCCTCAACCGCCTGGAGAGGGGAAGGGGGGACTCCTTGTACTGCCTGCGCCCCGAAGCAGAGAATAAGGGGAGAAGTGACACTGGAACTCCAAAAACTCCCCACCATCTCTACATGTTGAAGTGAAAATGGGGGGAACTCTTCAGATTCCTGGCACTCCCAGCAGCCTGGGAAGGGCAGGGACTGAGTAGGTGGGGAACCCTCAGTACAAGCGTGACCCCCTGCAGCTGGGACAGGGGGGAACCCCTGAACACCAAAGGGGAGAGACCAGAGATGGGGAACTCCTGGGAGGCATTTTCAGGGCTGAATCTTGGTGTTTGGGAGGTTTTTATGGGCCAATTCTCCGGGTGAAGCTGGTGACTTCTAGAGATGGACTTGGGTCGAGGGACCTTCAAACTGAAGATACTCTTCCCCTGTTTTACCCAAACCAGGATTTCGCATTCCCAAATCTTGGCCCGATGCAAAAAGAGGCTGCGAGGAAGAGGAAGATGCCCCAGGACACCCAGGCAGGTGAGGAGGAAGTCAGTGCCCCTTTCCCCCTCTCTCCTGCTCTATCTCCCAGCCCAGCACGGCCCCCGGCTGCAGGACAACCCCGCTGCCGACGCCGTCCTGCCGGGGACGCACTGGGGGGATCTCCTTCCCCTTCCCTCTGGCACGGAGGCAAATCCCATCCTCTCCTTGTCCTTCCTCCCCCAGACAAGGAGCTGAGGATGGAGACCAGGGAGGACAAATCCCCACAGCAGAACCTCGTGGAAGAGACCATTTTGAGCAGCTCCACAGTGCAGGAATCCAACGGGGAGGAAAAGCTGCAGAGATCACGCAGGAGGAGGGGCTCCAAACCCATCCCAGGGTGCTCTGAGGAGGAAAGACCCACCCTGTGCCGGGAAGGCGGCCGGAGATCCAGCCAGGGCTCTGAGCTGGTGGTCCATGAGCGGCTTCAGGATGGGGAGAAGCTCTACAAGTGCTTGGAGTGTGGGAAGAGCTTCAGCCAGAGGAAAACCCTGATCCGCCACCGGATGATCCACACTGGGGAATGGCCCTACGAGTGTGGGGAATGTGGGAAGGGCTTCAGCTGCAGCTCCCACCTCATCATTCACCAGCGCATCCACACTGGGGAGAGGCCCTACGAGTGTCCTGAGTGTGGGAAGAGGTTTCAGAGCAGCTCCGCTCTTCTCCTGCACCAGCGGATTCACACGGGTGAGAGGCCCTTCCGCTGCCCTGACTGTGGGGAGGGCTTCAAGCAAAACTCTCACCTCATCACCCATCAGCACAGCCACACTGGGGAGAGGCCCTACGAGTGTCCCCAGTGTGGGAAGAGCTTCAGCCACAGCTCCAGCCTGATCTGCCACCAGAGGACCCACACTGGGGAACGTCCCTATGAGTGTGGGGAATGTGGGATGACCTTCAGCCGGAGGTCCCAACTGACCATCCACCAGATAATGCACACTGGGGAGAGGCCCTACGAGTGTCCTGAGTGTGGGAAGAGGTTTCCAACCAGCTCCACTCTCCTCAGGCACCAGCGGATTCACACGGATGAGAGGCCCTTCCGCTGCCCCGACTGCAGAAAGGGCTTCAAGCAAAACTCCCACCTCATCACCCACCGGCGCATCCACACTGGGGAAGGCCCTACGAGTGTCCCCAGTGTGGGAAGAGGTTTCAGAGGAGCTCCACTCTCCTCAGGCACGAGCGGATTCACACAGATGAGAGGCCCTTCCGCTGCCCCGAGTGCAGGAAGGGCTTCAAGCGAAACTCCCACCTCATCACCCACCGGCGCATCCACACTGGGGAGAGGCCCTACGAGTGTCCCCAGTGTGGGAAGAGCTTCACCCAGAGATCTCACTTGACCCAACACCAACAGAAGCACCGGTAAGGGAAGCCCTGTGAGTGCCCCAAGTGCAGGAAGAGCTTCGTGCGCTGCCCCAGCTCCATCCCCCATGGGAGGACCCACATTGGGCAGAGCCCTGATGACCCACGTTCCCAGTGATCTGCGTTTTGAGGACACTGGGTTGGTTGTCATTTTCTTTTGTTCCGATTATCTTTTGATTCATCTTCATCCCTTTAAAACAGACAAAATTGGGGTAAAAGTCTACAAAGTCATCAAAGGCATCTAGAGCCTCACATTTTACTAGTGCTTCAAGGTAATCTGGTATTCAGGGAAATACTTAGGGGTTGTGGAGCTATTTGGTGGAGCTTTCTCCATTTTTTGGCACTCAAAGCAATGAGAGTTTGATCTGTCACCTCAAAACCACTCAATGCCACTGAAAACTGCACAGTCCCACTCAAAACTATTGGATCCCACAACTCCTCCGGGTGTGATGCCTCAAGTTTTAGCTTTAATATCTTTCATGTTTTGCACTGTCTAGGTTTGTAGTTTTGAACTTCCTATTAAGTGTTAGTGAGCTCTCTTCACAGAGTAGATAGACAGAACCATTCCTTTTCTAGCTTGATACCAAGGACAGCCGTTACAAGTTTCAGGCCCAAAAGCATAAACAAGGGTGGACTGAAGAGAGAAAACAAGAAGGACAGGACTTTGTCAACTGAAGCTGTAACTGGACAATGAACCCCAATCTGCAGATGGACCTAAACTTCTAAAAATGTGAGAAATCGTGATGAGTTGTTTTATTGGTTTGTGGTTTTTTTGACTATTTTTTGCTCCATTTTGTGTGTAGCCCTGGCCAGGCTCTTGTACTGCCCAAGGTGTGTCCTTTAAGGCCATTTAATAAACTTTATTCTTAACTCTGTCCAGCCTCTGTTCTATGTCAGCCTTCTGAAGGCATCAGGTGGAATGGGGTTGGAAGGGGATTGGGTGAAGTGGGATGTAAATCAGGAGGGGTGAGATGGGCATTGGGTGGGGCAGAATGGATGGGATGGAGTTTGGGAGGTGTGAAATGGGGGAAATCGGGCTTGGGAAGGGGTCTTGATATCCAGCAGGGATGGGATGGGTTGGGACTGGGTCTGGGGATATGGGCTTGGGTCTGCAATGAGACAGCCAAAGTTTGGGGATGATGAAGGGAGGGTGTGTCCATTACTGAGTGAGGTTTTGGATATTCCACATTCCTGAAGAGATTTTGGGTATCTCACGTTTCTGAGGCAGTTTTGGGACACTCCCCAGCTCTTGGGGGGTTCCTGAGAGCAGCTCCATGGAGCCCCATTGCCAGGGCTGGTTGCCATGGGCACGAGCTCAGAGCTGTAGCCAGAGTGCGTTGCCTCGGTGCTGGAGAGCAGAGAAATGATGAACGGCCCCAGACATCTCCAGGGTGTGTTTGGGGGCAGAGCAAGTTCTGTCTAGGTGGGGCGGTCACTGCCCCAGCCCAGCCACTGCAGCCTCTGCTCCAGCCCCAAAGTGGCTGCCAAGCCCCTGGCACCCTGAAAACCCCAGCTGGGAGAGGGAGCAGAGCAGGTGAGGCTGTGACACGGGAGTGATACTGACACGTGCCATGGCCCTGGAGCTCACAGCAGCTGAGATGGCGCTGGATCCAAGGCTGACTGTGGATCTCTGTCCCTGTCTCTCCTCCCCTTACTTCCAGTTTTCAAAATCTGGATGGCTTGAAGATGGATGGGTTGGACGAGTTGGCTCAGTCAGTGCTTAGTGAAGTGATTTCCTCTAATTGCATGCAGATTTATGATTTCCCGAGTACTTCATTCTCTAAAGTTTGCAGCTGAAAGTTTGTTCCCCATCCTCCTGAGAAGTTTGTTGTTTTCTCCCATGCACTGCCCGAGGGGATCGAGGTACCTCAGGTCCCTTTCCAGCAGGGCCCGAGCGAGCTTGGGGCACAGCACAGGGAACTGCAATGCTGAGCCAGCCCTGGCTGGGTTGGAGGAAGCAGAAAGGCCAAGCCCTGAGCCCAGGCCTGGCACAGCAGGGCCTGTCCCTCACGGGTGGCTCGGGGCTCTTTGTGGGGCAGTGGGATGTGAGGGGCAGCAAGGACAAATGCCATAAACCTGCAAGCCCTGCCAGCCTCCTCAGGGAGGGCCGAGGGAGGAGCAAAGACCTTCCTGGGGCTGTGCCCTGCGCCAGGAGGGATTGTGCCAGTGGAGTTGACCCTAAATTTCTTCTCCCAGGCAGCTTTAGGACACGGAACATGGAGAAGCCAGAGCCAACTCTCAGCTTTCCACAGTCCTCCAGTAGAATCCTGTGTGGGGAGCAGCCTGGGAGCAGGGTTTGTGTGTCAGGGGAGGGGAATTCAGAGCCCTTTTCTCCCCCATGGCCTGAGGGTCTGCATTTTCAATGGCCCTGCAGCTGCCAAAGGGGCCTTTTTCACCCAGCTGAGAACAGTTCTGCTGATGGCCTGTCCTAAACCCGTTTTTCCTGCAAATGTGCCTATGAAACCTCATTTTTTGCATCCCCAGATCTTGTGTGCATGCAGGTGTCTCAACTGAAGGGTAGAACAGCTCTGCTATGTAGGAGCTCTCTTTTTCGTGGTGATTTTTTTTTTTGTTTTTTTTTTTTAAATTATCTCCCCTGTCAGCTCTGGGCAGAGCTCTGTAACTGTGTGTGACACTTGTCTGTGGCACTGTGGGGGTGGCCAAGGGGACCTTCCCCGAGCTGTCTGCAGAGGAATCCACAGCAGCCCAGGCCGGGGGTGCTCAGTGGCCGCTCAGTTCCGCTGACTGGACGCGGCTCTGGACGCTTCCCTTGGAGCATCTCCAGGGAGGGAACGCTGGGGCTGCCCCGGCTGTGGTGTCACTGCCAGGGGAACGCTGGGGCTGCCCCGGCTGTGGTGTCACTGCCAGGGGAACGCTGGGGCTGCTGGCCCGGCTGTGGTGTCACTGCCAGGGGAACGCTGGGGCTGCCCCGGCTGTGGTGTCACTGCCAGGGGAACGCTGGGGCTGCCCCGCTCCTGCCCCACCCCATCAGCTCTGCCAGCGCCTCCAGGGGACACAAAGGCTGAGCCAAAGGGTGAGAGTTGCACAAGGGGCTGAGCTGGGATCTGGGACCCATTGGGATCATGGAGTCCAGCCCCCGGCCCTGCACAGACACCCCAACAATCGCAGCCCGTGCATCCCTGGCAGCGCTGGCCAAAGGCTCCTGGAGCTGCGGCAGCCTCGGGGCCGTGCCCATTCCCTGGGGAGCCTGGGCAGTGCCCCAGCCCCCTGTGGGGGAAGAAGCTTTTGCTGATCTCCAGCCCAGCCCTGCCCTGGCCCAGCTCCAGCCGTTCCCTCGGCTCCTGTCCCTGCTCACCTGGGCAGAGATCAGAGCTTGCCCAGAGAAGCTGTGGCTGTCCCTGGATCCCTGGAAGTGTCCAAGGCCAGGTTGGACGGGGCTTGGAGCAGCCTGGGATAGTGGAAGGTGTCCCTGCCATGGCAGTTGATGGAATGATAAGGTTCACTTAAGGTTTAAGGTTTCTTCCAAGCCAAGGCATTCTGTGGTTCTGTGATTTTGGGGGAGATGCTGAAGCTCTGGCTCAGCTTTATCTCAGCGAATGTCTGGACCCAGCAGCAGCCATGGGTGGGATCATCTCCTCCTCCCTCTCGCTGTGGCTGTAACTCACCCAAGGGCTGTGTCATAAATGAAATTGAAATTTGGACAACTTGGTCTATTGAGTTAACAGCAGTGTAATAACAAGAAAAAAAATGATACCATTTAGTGAATTGAATACAATAATTCAATTTAATAAAAGAATACAATTTAGTGGATTGAATAGCAATTTGATATAGAAGGAATACAATTTAGTAAAAGAGTACAATTTAGTGAATATATTCATATATATATATACATATGTATATATATCTATGAATATATATATGAATATAGCTTGCCAGTAATTATGATTAAAGCATAAGCAAAACTGACCGGGGTACAGAGAGGGCTTCTCAACCCCCTTACATATGAAATAAAGCAATTCAAACTGAACTTATATACTGTATACTTATTCATTCATGTTTACAGTAAGTCTCATCTTATTTCTGATTCCTTAATTTTACATCACTATTCTTCATGGTGCATGCTTCACTTGTTGCTAGGGGGTCTTCTGTCTTCTTTTGGTGGTATTATGGATGAAGGCTTACACTCATCCTCGTTGTTCTCTGGATAACCTTACAGGCTGTGCATGCATCCTAAGCTTTGTGTTATGTAAGTGAGCATTGTGCTCCACTAATTAGTCTTATGTTTTATAATTTTCAGGCCCTATGCCTAAATTCATTCCAACTTTATCCATCTCAAGTTCGATTTTGTCTTAGGACATTTCTTATCTCAAAACTACATCCTGTACCTTAAGTTTAACATGTAACATCTGTACAGGGGGTACATCTGCCTTGTAACACTAATTCCCTAGATTGCTCCTAATAATAACTTTCCAAATAGTTACAATTTAGTTAGCACTAATCATTTTCATTTATTACAGGAGGGTGTGAAAACAGGAGCATTGTTTGGTGTGGCCTCCTCTCTGCCTTTCACACCTTTCAGTGCTTTGACCCAGCCCAGAGCTTTCTCCAAGAGTGCAATGAAGCAGCTGTTCCTGCTCCCAGCTCTGGCTTTTTCCAGTCTCTGACCCTGACTGGTTTTGTCCCTCTTGCTGTGCCCTCTGTTCCCCCAGGGGCTGCCCCAGGCTGAGGGATCAGATCCAGGCACTGCTGCTGCTCCCTGGGGACCAGCCCCAGTTTGGTTGTTGCTGTCAGTGCCAGCAGCAGCGGTGGCTGGAGCAGCGGGTGCTGACAGTGCCCCAAGGCCCGGGGCTGGAGGGGTCCCTGGGCTGGGGCTGGGAGGGAGCTGCCCCTTGTTCTCCCTCTGCCTCACGCAGAGCTGGGCTGGGCACAAGTGGGGCAGCAGAGCCAACAGGGAGCCTGCGAGTCTCTTCCAGCCGTGCCTGCTCAGAGTTTGGCCTTGGAGCTTCAGGTGGGCAAAGGCAGCTGCTCTGCTCCCTCTGCGTGTGCCCGTGTTCAGCAGTGCTGCTCCATCAGTCTGTGCCCAGCAACGGGGAAAAGCCTCAGCCCTGCAGGGCCAGGAGCTGCCGGGCTCTGCCTGAGCAGCTCAGCCAGCGGGAAGGGAGCTGCTCCACACGGGAACCAGGAGCAAAGGACATGCCTTTTCTAGGACATGTTTTCTGTAAAAAAAAAAACCCAAATCAACAAAACAAAAAAACAAAACAAAAAAGAAAACATGAAAAAATATGAAAGATAAAAATTACCCCCAAATGTGTAGTGAAAAATCTTCTATAACTCTGGAGTAAGAAAGAGGTGACTGATCTTTTGAAAAAGATAACTCAGATTTGATTTTAGTTACTTAGTTTGTACATGTGCTAGTGGAAAGGATCCATTAGCTGCCTTCCTTTACAGATTTGATGGATGTTTTCCAATATTAAGATATTTTACACTGCAGTTAAAGGAATAGGAAATTGAAATACATGTTCTTTATGACTGTGTCTTCAGCGTAAAAATTTTGCCGTTTGAAACTTGGACCTAAAGTGTTGCAAATGGAAGTGATAAATCCCAATGGACTGAGTGAATGCAGCTTTTCCTATGGGATGTGCAGCACTCCAAGGACTTCCTCAGTGGGGCTGTGGGTGCTTGGAGCTTTGTCCTGTGCCACTCCGGGATGTCATGAGATGGGACTTCACCTGCCACCAGCCCAGGTCACGCTCTGCCACCCCAGCTCCTTGGACCTTGTGTCCCCAAAGAAGACACAAGGTGTTTCTGCTGCTCCACCTTTGCACAGATCCACAGAGAGCTGGGATTATCCCAAGTCTCGTGTCTCCATTGTGCCATATTCCTAAAGAACCAGCAGCCCATCCCTATGAATATGGTGAGTTATGTGGATGGTTGTCTGCTCCCTTTCCTGCCTAGAAATCCTGAAACTGCTTCTAAATGCTGTTCCCTTCAGCTCTTGGACACCTACTCCCACAGAGCTGGGAAAAAAATGCCCTGGCCATGGCTTACAAGGTGAGTTATGCCAAAGTTAGAGCTCTGTGGGAAATCTCTATCCATCCCTATCCTTTTAATATATCTGTACGTGGGGGTGTGCATGCATGTGTCTTGTATGGGAAGGAAGGGGTGTGCAAACAACGTGACTGACACTTTCACCCTCTGTGTTCATTCCATACTCATGGGTACCAAGATATTATGGAAACCTTTGCAAGGACAGACCTTCTGTCCATGGATACAGAGACATCCAAGAGCCCCTGGCACAGACAGACCCTTCTGTCCATGGATACAGAGACATCCAAGAGCCCCTGGCAAAGACAGACCCTTCTGTCCATGGATACAGAGACATCCAAGAGCCCCTGGCAAAGACAGACCCTTCTGTCCATGGATACAGAGACATCCAAGAGCCCCTGGCAAAGACAGACATTGCTGTTCTTCAGCCACGGACAGGATGCGTCCCTGAGACTGGGGCTTGGCCTTCCTCATGGAGAGGGGCATCAAGGAAGGCTGCAGTGTGATGGAGACTGTGATGGGCTGGGAACTCACTGGGGGAAAGGAGGGAGCAGTTGTGAAGTAAAAAGCGGGTGGGGGACAGAACTCCTTCAGAGAATAGAACTGTTCTGAGCTACAGCTTGAGCAAGATGAAAAATGTCATTTGGGGTCATCCCAGATTGATTTCATTCCAGAAGTTATGGAACAAGTTTAATTTTTGGGGGGTGTCATGTTTTCCCTTGGAGGTGGACACTGCAGACTTGAGCTGCATTGCCAAAATGCTCCAGTCTCTGCTGCAGGTCACACCGTTTCTTCTTTGGCTGATCCCGGCCCGGTGCTGAGCCCAGCAGAGCCCTGGCAGAGCCCAGAGCAGCCTCAGCATCCACAGAGCCCGGCTGCAAGGAGAGAAAGCAGAAACCGCCCGTCAGCTGAAGGCTCCTGTCCCCTTGTCCCAGCCAGCCGCGGTGCCCAGGCCATGCTGGCCGTGCTCAGAGCTGGGCCCAAAGCTGCCCATCACTGCTGCCTTTGGGAGCAGAGCAGGAGGGCAGGACATGTGCCCAGCCTGCAGCCAGCCACGGCAGATCCAGCCCCTCAGCAGCTGCCCAGAGCGGGATGCTCCTGTGCCCGCTGCCATCTCCCAAAAGCTCTTGTCCCACCCATGCCAGGGAGATGAGGACCCACCTCACACCATCCGCTGCCAGAAGAAAAGCTGGTCCCAAACGATGTCCTCAGTCTTCTCCAAGGGCACGGCCCATCCACACCACAGTTGGTCCCAAGCACTCCCTGATCCAGACTGGATCCCACCTAGAACGCTTCCTTTAGAAAAACAAACAACAAATTAATGAAAATAGGTTACAGACAAAAAGGGGAAACAAGAAAAATGGTAAAAAATCTTATCTCTGTCAGAAACTTGAGCAAGGCCCAACCCCTACATTCTGGGGAAAAACCCACCCATGGGTGAGGGAAGCCCATGCTTGCTTCCTTTCCCCCTGCACTGTCCCCCAAAATCACGGTGATCCCAAAGCAAAGCAGGGGAGTGGAGCAGCCCAAGCCCTTCCTTGCCTGCACAGCAAAGCAGCCGTGCTCAGGTTCTGGAGTCCCACCTGTGCTCCTGCCATGGGGGTTTGTTTGTGTCGGGCTGGCTGCCCCAGCCCCAGCCCGGGGCACGGTGGGTGGTGGGGGCTGTTGGCAGGGCCAGGATCCCACTCCCATTTCGTAACCACCCCAGCCCATGTCCCCAGCCCTGCCAAAAACCAGCTGGGCAGCCACTGAGGAATCAGTTGCATCTGCCCCAGCAAAGGGGAAAACTTTGGTTCCCGGCCAATGCTCAAATCTGGGAGCATCCCCCTGGGTCTGGACTGACCTGAAAATTCACTGTGGAGCCTGGCTTTGAAGAAGGTGCCAGAATCAAAGTCCATCATCGCCAGCTGCCGCTGGCCAGGTGGAGGAAGAGGTTGTCATCCTTGCTGTTGTCCTCCATGTCTCCAGCAGCAGCAGCAGCCCCACCTGGTCCAGCTTCTCCAGGGGCTCCTTCTTCCCTGGGGGGACACCAGGCTGTCAGGGTTCTGCCCAGGGCCCAGCTGTCAGTGAACCAGGACAAGCAAAACCAGCTCAGATGGTGCCCACCAGTGTTGGGCAGAGCAGCTCAGCTCCAGCACAAGGGCTGTGTGTTCCCATTTGATGAGCCCAGTGCAGTGACACAGGCAGGACAAAAAAGTCTGGGTTTCTTTGCTGCTGATTGCCAGGGCATGTGTGGAGCTGTAACTTACCAGGTCCCTGCATCACTGTGCCTGTGGCTCTCTCCCTTCTTCTAGGGCTGATGAATATCCTGCATCCAGGGATCATGGAACAGGTCTTCTAATGAGGGCCTGTCCAAGGAGTTCAGGGATAAACACCACCTGATCAGAAGCTGGCAATCTGGGGAGAGAAACCACAAACCACTGGTCAGTTGGAGAAGGCTCCTGTCTGCTTTGTCCCACTATTCCCGTGCCCAGGCCACGCTGGATGTGCTCAGAGCTGGGCCTAAACTTTCCCATTAATTTTTTTGTTTTGGAGGAGAGCAGCAGAGCAGGACATGTGCCACCTCCTCAGCAGCTGCCAGAGCGGGATGCTCACGAGCCCGCTGCTGTCTCCCAACACTGGTGTTCCCCCCGTGCCCAGAGATGAGGATTCACCTTGGGAGAGCCGTTGTGGCAGCGGGAGCTGGCCCCATCTGATGTTCCTGCCCCTCCTGAAAGGGTGCTCCCCGCAGACCATCTCGTGCAGCAGGATGCCCAGGGTCCAGACGGTTGCTGCCTCGCCATGGTACCACCCAAAGTCGTTCCATTCCGGGGGGCTGTATGATGGTGTTCCTATGGAATATGGATGGAGCTCATCAGGGGGATGCTGCTGCTCCCAGAGCCTGACCCCAGCATCCCTGGGCATGTGGGGGCTTCCCCAGTGGCCCATGGGGTGACCTGCTGCCCTCCCGCCAGCACCTGGGACTTGGGTGCAAATCCGTGGCTGGAAACGAAGTCACTGGTGCTGGAAGAGGGCAGCAGAAACCCTGGCAAGGCCCGACCATGACACACAAAGGGAAATACCCACTCAGTGCTGGGGAAAAACCATACCCACATCCTCCCTGCTGGCATTGCCCAAAACATATTTTGAACCAAAGCAAACCAGGGAAGCACAGCAGTCCAAGCCCATTCTCAACTGCACACCAAACCAGCTGGTGCACAGGTTCTGCCTCCCCCTCTCTGCCACCCCTACCCATGGAGGATTTTGTCAGGCTGCCTGCCCCAGCCCCAGTCCTGGGAGAATCCCTGCTGCAACACCCTGGTTGGGCCAGGAGATGCTGGGACCAGAAGCCTACCCCTGTGTGGGCTCACCTGCAAATTGAGTGTAGGCTGTCTCATGAAGGTAGGTGCCACAGCCGAAGTCTATCAGTTTTGCCTCGCCGGTGTCCAGGTCTACCAGGATATTCTCTGGTTTTATATCTCGGTGCAGGACCCCGCAGCTGGTGCAGTGCCGCACGGCTGCCAGGACCTGCCGGAACAGCTCCCGCGCCTCTTCCTCGGACAGGAACCTCCGTGCCCGAATGAAGTGCCGCAGGTCCTGACACCGCTCCGGGCGCTCCAGCACCATAACAATGTAGCTGGGGAGCTCAAGCCACTCCAGCAGCTGCACCACACCGGGGAAGCCTGTGGACACCTTGTCCAGCAGCACTATCTCCAGTGGTGCGCTGGTGCCGTCGGGCTGCGGGAGGAGCACGGTGCTGTCAGTGGGGCTGAGGCCGTGCCAGGGCTCGGGAAGCCCTCAGCCAGCCCGGGATGCTCTGTGCCCTCCGCTGGCCCCATGCCCGCTCTCCCTCCAGGTGTCCTGGCAGCTCCCACCCTGCCGGGTCCCGGCTCATCCCCGCCCGGCACGCCCCGGCTTCTGCCGCTGGCCCCGCTCACTCACCAGCTCGCCCCAGTGCCGGACACGGTTCCGTGGCACCTTTTTGATGGCCACCTGTAAGCCAAAGGGAACAGCGGATTCAGCTCAGCGCCTGCCGTGTCCAGCCCCATCCTACTCCTCCGCCCCCTTCTCCTCCTCCGCCCCCTCCGCCCGCTCCTCCTCCTCCGCCCTCCGCTGGCCCCACCGCTCACCGGGAGTCCGTCCGAGAGCCGAGTGGCTGCGAAAACTCTGCCAAAGCCGCCGCGTCCCAGCAGTGAACCCACTCGGTAGCGCTGCTGCAGGGCCTCCTGCGCCTTCCCTGGGGAAGAGACGCGGCCGTCAGTGCTCGGCCCGGGGCCAGGAACGGCCCCCGAGCGCTCCCTGACCTCCCCGGGCCGGGCATCCGCAGGCGTTCGCTCTTTGGAACGCGACAGCGGCGGCTCGGGGCCGGCGGCCGCGCTGCTGAGCGGCGGAGCTCGGGCCGGGGAAGCCGCAGCGGAGGCGGCGGCAGCGGCCGCGCCGCCTGTGTCCTCCGCGGGCCCCGGGAGGAGCCGGGGCCTGGGCCGGGGCCGGGGCCGGGGCCGGGGCCGGGCCAGGCGGAGCCAAAGGGCAGCGATGCCGCCCCAGCCCCAGGCAATGATGCCCGCCCAGCAGCGCCAGCGCCAGCACAGCAAGAGCTGGGTGGAGGCGAGACCGCGGAGGGATGCTCGGGGCCGGGGCCGGGGTCGGGGCCGGGGCAGCCCTGCCCGGGGCCGGGGGCGGACCGGGGGCATGGCCCGGGTGGGCACGGGGAGAGGGAAACTGGAAGAGGAGGGGACACAGGAAAAAGGCGACGGGGATGGGGTGCGGGACAGTGGGAGAGGGAGAGGAGAATTGACGGAGTCAGGTAATTCGCTTTTTGTCTTCTGCCGCTGCCGCTGCCGCTGCTGCCGCTGCTGCTGCTGCTGCTGCAACTGAAGCACCGGGACCGTTTGTCCCCGTGTCCGTTTGTCCGTTGCCCGCTCGGCCCCGCCCCGAGCCCCGCGCTCCCCGGGCAGCCCCTGAGCCTGGCCAAACACGGGAACTTTGCCCTGGTGAGCCAAGAGCCAGAGTCTTGACTCCTGCACAGGGGCACAGCAATGCCCTTGGCTGCTGCTGTGCCTTGTCCCTGCTGAGGGTCAGACACTGTCTGAGCACATTCCCTGAATGCAGAATTTGTACCTGAGCCAAGCACTGCACTTGTGTCTCCAGCATTGCTTTCCAAGTAAAACAGGGGAAGGCAAACTGGGTATAGCTCGTGGTATTTTATAGTGTCTCAAACTTGCCAAGTCTCAGATCTTAGAGGTGAGATCCATTTGGAATGAATGGGATGGAGAAAGTGCAAGATGGAAAAGGAGAGCATAAAAATAAATAGAGAATATTTTACAGTGTCTAAAACTTGCCAAGTCATGGGTCTTAGAGGTGAGATCCATTTGGAATTAATGGGATGGACAAACAGTGCAAGATGGAAAAGGGAAACAGAAAAATCAATAGAGAAAAATAGAGAAAAACATACTGGTTGTTTCTTTTGATTTTATTTTCATTTCTTAAAAAGGCTGTTTCAATTTTCCCAGAATCTCCTCCCCAGTCCTGTCCTTTCCAAGAACCTGTCCTGGAGAACAAGGCGCAGCTCCTGTCACAAGATGTGCCCCCAGCTGCAGCTTCTCTTGGCTTCCCACACTGTGAATGCAGCACAACTCTTGCAGCAAAGCAGGACAAATATTTGAAGAACTTGACAACTTGTTCTTTCTTTTCCTTGTGCACTGGGGAGTTGTGCCATTGGTAAGGTTTTCATTGTTCCTCTTCTAGCCAAAGAAAACATGATGGGCTACCAGGAATTGTTGGGGAATACAAGCCTGGCTGAATGTGGAGAAAGAATCTCCAGAGCCTGCAGCCAGCAGTGGAGAGCTCATCATTCCAATAGCCCCATGGACATCTTGAAAGTGATCTGGAATGTGAAGATGGGCTGACAGAGGGAGTTTGTTTCTGTGTTCAGTTTAGATGATTCTACATGTCTTGCAGTGGTAGAAATCAAGAGCACAATCAGTTGATGATAAGCACCAGAACATGATAAGCTGGACCTCTGAGTGGATGAGAGAAAGAATGTGAAAAGGAGAAATGCAGGGAATGACTTGGTGAACTTTGTGTGTAAGAAGGGTAATTTTTTCTTATTTTGTGGGATTTTTCTTGATTTTTTTGGGATATTCGAAAGATTTGATGGAATGTTTCTGGAATTTGATAGGGTTTGGGGAATATTTAGGGATTTTTTTTTTTAATTTTTTGCAATTTCGTTGGATGTTTTTCAAATTCTTGGGGATTTTGCAAAAGTTTAAATATTTTGTGTGATTTTTATGAAATCTTGAAGGATTTTGAGTAGAGCTGAAGGATTTTGAGGAATTTTTCTTGATTTTGGGGTATTTTGTGGAGATTTGGTGGGATGATACTGGAACTTGCTAGGGTTTTCAGAACATTTAGGGAGTTGTGTGTGATTTTTCTGCAATTTTCAGGGATTTTGTGGAGACTTGAAGAATTTTGAGGTATTTTCTTAGATTTCATGGAAATTTGTAGGGATTTGGTGAGGTGTTACTGGAATTTGGTGAGGTTTTGAGAAGATTTCTGCAATTTTGTGGGATTTTTCTGCCATTTTGTGGGATTATGTGGAGACTTGAAAAATTGTGAGGGATTTTTCTGCAATGTTTTGGAAATTTGTGGAGATTTTGTGGGATGTTTCTGGAATTTGGTAGTGATTTCAAAACATTTAGGGAATCGTGTGGGATTTTTCTGCAACTTTTTGGGATTTTACTTAAATTTTGTAGGATATTGAGGAGATTTTGTGGGAGTTTTGTGGAATTTTGAGGGATTTTGAGGAGTCATGAAAAATTTTGAGGTAATTCTTAGGTTTTGTGGAAACGTGTGGGGTTTTGGTGGGATGTGACTGGAATTTGTTGGGGTTTTGAGAAGATTTTTCAATTTCTTCAATTGTAGTATTTTTCTGCAATTTTGTGGGATTTTTCTTAATTTTTGTGGGATATTGAGGGGATTTTTTGAGATGTTTCTGGAATTTGGTGGGATTTTTTTTTATTGTGGTATTTTGTGGGATTTTGAGGAGACCTGAAGAATTTGGTGGGATTTTTCTTACATTTTGTGGAAATTTGTGGAGATTTGGTGGGATGTTCCTGGAATTTGGTGGGGTTTTCAGAACATATAGGAAATTCGTTGGGATTTTTCTGCAATTGTGTGGGATTTTTCTTGGATTTTGCAAGATATTGGGGAGATTTTGTGAGAGTTTTGTGGAATTTTGAGGGATTTTGAGGAATTTTGAGGAGACATGAAGGATTTTGAGGTATTTTCTTAGATTTTGTGGAAATTAGTGAAGATTTTGTGGGATGTTTCTGGAATTTGGTGGGGTTTTGAGAACATTTAGGGAATTGTATGGGATTTTTCTGCAATTTGGTGGGATTTTTCTTGGAATTTGTAGGATATTGGGGAGATTTTGTGGGAGTTTTGTGGAATTTCGAGGGATTTTGAGGAGACATGAAGGATTTTGAGGTATTTTCTTAGATTTTGTGGAAATTTGTGGGGGGTTTGTGGGATGTTACTGGAATTTGGTGGGGTTTTGAGAAGCTTTCTGCAATTTTGTTGGAGGTTTTTCTTGAATTTTGTGTGATTTTGTGGAGACTTGAAGAATTATGAGGGATTTTTCTTAGATTTTGTGGTATTTTGTGGAGATTTGGTGGGATGTTTCTGGAATTTGGTGGGGTTTTCAGAAGATTTCTGTAATTTTGAGGTATTTTCTTTGAATTTTGTGGAGTTTTTATTGATTTTTGTGGGATATTCAGGAGATTTGCTGGGCTGTTTTTGGAATTTGCTGGCGTTTTGACAAGATTTCTACAATTTTGCGCGATTTTTCTTGAGTTTTGTGGGATTTTGTGGAGACTTGAAGAATTATAAGAGATTTTTCATGATTTTGTGGAATTTTGTGGATATTTGACGGGATGTTTCTGGAATTTGTTAGGGTTTTGGGAAGATTTAGGGATTTTTTGGTTTTTTTTTTTCAGTTTCGTGCGGGGTTTTTTTTGAGTTTTAAGGGATTTGGCAAAGTTTAAATAATTTTGTGAGATTTTTGTGGAATTTAGAGTGATTTTGAAAAGACTTAAATAATTTTGAGGTATTTTCTTAAATTCTGTGGAATTTTGTGGAGATTTGGTGGGTTGTTTCTAGAATTTGGAAGTTTTTAGGGAAGATTTAGGGAATTTTGTGTGATTTTTTTTCTGGAATCTTGAGGGATTTTGAGGAGACTTGAAGAATTTCGTGGAATTTTTCTGAAATTTTGTGGAAATTTGTGGGGATTTGGTGGGATGTTTCTGGAATTTGCTGGGGTTTTCAGAACATTTAATGAATTGTGTGGGAGTTTTCTGCAATTGTGTGGGATTTTTCTTGAATTTTGCAGGATATTGGGAAGATTTTGTGAGAGTTTTTTGGAATTTTGAGGAGACATGAAGTATTTTGATATATTTTCTTAGATTTTATGGAAATTTATTTAGATATTCTGGGATGTTTCTGGAATTTGCTGGGGTTTTGAGAAGATTTCTGCAATTTTGTGGGATTTTTTTCTGATATTTTGTAGGATTTTGAGGAGACTTGAAGAATTTTGTGAGATTTTTCTTACATTTTGTGGAAATTTGCGGTGATTTTTTTGAGATGTTTCTGGAATTTGGTAGGGTTTTGAGAAGATTTCTGCAATTTTGTGGAGTTTTTTTTCAATGTTGTGGAATTTTCTGGAATTTTGTGGGATTTTGAGGCGACTTGAAGAATTTTGTGGGATTTTTCTTAGATTTTGTGGAAATTTGTGGCGATTTGGTGGGATGTTTGTGGAATTTGGTGGGGTTTTGAGAAAATGTAGACAATTGCATGCTATTTTTCTGCAATTTTGTGGGATTTTTCTTGAATTTTGTAGGATATTGAGGAGATTTTGTGGGAGTTTTGTGGAATTTAGAGGGATTTTGCGGAGACTTGAAGAATTTTGAGGTAATTTCTTAGATGTTGTGGAAACGTTTAGGGATTTGGTTGGTGTGACTGGAATTTGTTGGGGTTTTGAGAAGATTTCTGCAATTTTATAGTAATTTCTGCAATTTTGTGGGATTTTTCTTCATTTTTGTGGGATATTGTGGGGATTTTTGGAGATGTTTCTGGAATTTGGTGGGATTTTTTTGTAATGTTATGGTATTTTGAGGGATTTTGAGGAGACTTGAGGAATTTTGTGGGATTTTTCTTAGATTTTGTGGAAATTTGTGGATATATAACGGGATGTTTCTGGAATTTGTTAGGGTTTTGGGAAGATTTAGGGATTTTTGGTTTTGTTTTTTCAATTTCGTGCGGGTTTTTTTGAGTTTTATGTGGTTTTCTAAAGCTTAAATATTTTGTGAGATTTTTGTGGAATTTAGAGTGATTTTGAGGAGACTTAAAGAATTTTGAGGTATTTTCTTAAATTCTGTGGAATTTTGTGGAGATTTGGTGGGATGTTTCTGGAGTTTGGAAGTTTTTAGGGAAGATGTAGGGAATTTTGTGTGATTATTTTTCTGGAATCTTGAGGGATTTTGAGGAGACTTGAAGAATTTTCTGGGATTTTTCTGAAATTTTGTGGAATTTTGTGGGGATTTGGTGGGATGTTTCTGGAATTCGCTGGGGTTTTCAGAACATTTAATGAATTGTGTGGGATTTTTCTGCAATTGTGTGGGATTTTTCTTGAATTTTGCAGGATATTGGGGGACTTTGTGAGAGTTTTTTGGAATTTTGAGGGATTTTTAAGAGACATGAAGGATTTTGAGGTATTTTCTTAGATTTTGTGGAAATTTGTGGGGGGTTTGTGGGATGTGACTGGAATTTGGTGGGGTTTTGAGAAGCTTTCTGCAATTTTGTTGGAGTTTTTTCTGGATTTTTGTGGGAACTTTGGGGAGACTTGAAGAATTTTGAGGGATTTTTCTTAGATTTTGTGGTATTTTGTGGAGATTTGGTGGGATGTTTCTGGAATTTGCGGGATTTTTTAGAACATTTATAGAATTGTGTGGGATTTTTCTGCAATTTTGTGGGATTTTTCCTGGATTTTGTAGGATATTGGGGAGATTTTGTAGGAGTTTTGTGGAATTTTGAAGGATTTTGAGGAGACATGAAAAATTTAGAGGGATTTTCGTCGATTTTGTGGAAATTTGTTTACATATTCTGGGATGTTTCTGGAATTTGTTGGGCTTTGGAGAAGATTTCTGCAATTATGTGGGATATTTCTTGAACTCTGTGGGATCTTGTGGAGAGTTGAAGAACTGTGAGTGATTTTTCTTAGATTTTGTGGAATTTTGTGGAGTTTTGGTGGGATGTTTCTGGAATTCGGTGGGCTTTTGAGTAGATTTAGGGAATTTTGTGGGATCTTTCTTAAATTTTGTGGGACTTTGTGGAGACTTGAAGAATTTTGTGGGATTTTTCTGGAATTTTATGGTATTTTGTGGGATTTTGAGGTGACCTGAAGAATTGTGAGGGATTTTTCTTCGATTTTGTGGAATTTTTTTGAGATGTGGTGGAATGTTTCTGGAATTTAGTGGGGTTTTAAAAACATTTAATGAATTGTGTGATATTTTTCTGCAATTTTGTGGGATTTTTCTTGAATTCTGTAAGATATTGAGGAGATTTTGTGGGAGATTTGTGGGATTTTGACAGATTTTAAGGAGACATGAAGAATTATGAGGGATTTTTCTTAGCTTCTTTGGAATTTTGTGGAGATTTTGTGGGATGTTTCTGGAATTTGGTAACATTTTGGGACGATTCAGGGAATTTTGTGAGATTTTTTTCTGGAATCTTGATGGATTTTGAGGAGACTTGAAGAAGTTTGTGGGATTTTTCTGAAATTTTGTGGAAATTTGTCGCGATTTTGTGGGATGTTTCTGGAATTTTGTGGGATTTTTTTGTACTCTTGTGGAATTTTCTGGTATTTTGTGGGATTTTGAGGAGACTTGAAGAATTGTGAGGGATTTTTCTTTGCTTTTGTGGAATTTTGTGGAGATTTGGTGGGATGTTTCTGGAATTCGCTGGGGTTTTCAGAACATTTAATGAATTGTGTGGGATTTTTCTGCAATTTGGTGGGATTTTATTTGAATTTTGCAGGATATTGGGGGATTTGTGGGAGTTTTTTGGAATTTTGAGGGATTTTTAAGAGTCATGAAGGATTTTGAGGTATTTTCTTAGATTTTGTGTGAATTTGTGGGGGGTTTGTGGGATGTTACTGGAATTTGGTAGGGTTTTGAGAAGCTTTCTGCAATTTTGTTGGAGTTTTTTCTGGATTTTTGTGGGAACTTTGGGGAGACTTGAAGAATTTTGAGGGATTTTTCTTAGATTTTGTGGTATTTTGTGGAGATTTGGTGGGATGTTTCTGGAATTTGTTTTTGAAATTTACAGATTACTCTTTTTTCCCAGAGAGAGAGGAGGAAGAGAAAGAGAGAGATAACATGAAGAAGACATCATAAAACTATCAAAGCCAGTGAAGAAAAGAGTTAAGTTTTAGATGAAGAAGAGAGAATAAAGAGATGCTTTAATTAAGCTGAAATATTTTTCTGTTAAAGCTATGGAGATGGACAATAGTGTTCTGAAAAAAACTCCTTTAATTCATGACAGAGTATATTGGGAAGAATGGAGTGTTCAAAGTGTGGATTTTGAGCAAAAGGAAGAGTAATTGTGATGCAGTGAGGTGCTGGAACAGAGTGAAGCGAAGATTTGAGGCCTTGAGGGCAATGAGAAAACTGTTTCCAGGGAAGCTCACAGAGACAGATGAAGAGAACTTTTGCCTTTGAATAACTCATCCTTAAAAATGACATCCCTGGACTCATTGACCCATAACACACCTCAGAGTGATGTGAAATGGGAGGAGTGAACTGATGACACATTTCTGGGCAGCTGGCATCAGAGAAATAGAAAACTATAACAGAAATAGTTTTCTTGTGAGAAACTCCATAGATTAGCAGAAGTAGCCTTCTGTTTCTCTACAAAGACTGATGAAAAGACTCTAGCAGGAATTGGGACTGGTTTAAACACCAAAGTTCCAAAGTTTTTTGTCTCTATGTTGTCATGTGAACAAGGGAATGGTCAAGTAGTGGGGGATAAAAGGGTTTTCTGGAAGTTTATTCTGGTGTTCTTATTCTTGTAGTTTTGTTAATAAACTTTCTTTATTTCCTTTTAAGTTTTAAGCCTGTTTTGCTCTTGCTCTAATCCATATCTCACAGCAAGAAATAAGTAAGTTTTCTGGTAATTTTTTAGTTACTGCTTTAAAACCACGACAATGTGAAAGAACAATTCCTCTTCTTGGTTTAAGACCAAAACTGCAACATTTAAAGTTGTTTTATTAAGCCATGGAGACAGAGAGAAGACTGTGGACTAAGGCAGTGGCTGAGGTTGCTGTATCTTAATGAAGAGCTGTCAGTACCAAGTTGTTACTCAATATTTTGCTGCTTTGGGCAGAATATTCAAAAGATAGACAACTTCTGACAAGCAGTAATCCTTTCCTTATACCCCAAGTATTTGGATGCTTCAGGACATTTATCACAGCTGCCAAAACTGATTCACAAGCTGTGGGTTTCAAAAGGAGAGTGAGATTTTGCCTGTTCTTGCTTTGGGAAAAGGGGAAAATATTCTCATTCCTTCTTCTCTTTCTTTGCCTACATCTTTTTCACGGACTTTTGACTGGACTCAGCTCAGTGATAAACCATCCACAGGAGCAGCCAGGGCTCCTTGTGGCTCTTTCCTAGTGAGGAAGCTGTGCTGAAGCCACACCTCCTGTAAAATGCACTCAGCATTTTACATACTGAGCTTTCCTATCAGCCTCGCACATCTCAGCCATTCCGTGCTGGGAAATGACAGACAGGGCTGCAGAGTGATGGGGGGAGGAGGGGAGAGGAGACAGTGCTTTGTTTAATTATCCCACTTCAGCCTGATTGCTGCAGTGTTATCTTAAAAGTGAAAAGATTTGGAAACTAGATATCTGGTAATTAGCATTGAGAATATTGTAATGCCAGCACCCAGCCTCTTTCACCGAGGATTTACTTCTCTGGGATGAAATTGCCAGGCTCTCACATCCTCTGATCTCCTCAGAGAACCAGCTCTCACACGTGCTGGCAGACAGCATCTCTGGGCTCAGGATCAGGGGCAGGTAGCAAAGAGGGGACTCTGTCTGTCGGGGCTGGGGAAGATCCATCTCGTCCTTCAGGAGGGAGCCCACGCTGCCAGTGCTGCACCAGAGTGTTTGCAGACACTGCTGTCACCACATCCTGATGTGAAACTGCTGCCATTTACTGCCCTGGCTGAAGCTGGAGTCCAGCACACATAATAAGAGAGGAATTTTAAGCAAGTAGTCAAGAGTGAAGGGAGTGTGAGTGTCAGATATTGATGATACAGTGTGCCCAGTCTGCAGCTGCACTACTGGGGGAAACTGAAAGAAAGTATCACAAAAGCAGCAGGCATCACAGATTGCCTTTCACTCTTTCCTGGACAAAAGATATATTTAGGTAATAATTCACAAAGAATTAGGCTGTATGAACCTTCTTGAGGAACTGTGCTTGTAACACAGGCAATGGTAAAATATCAGCAAAAGCTGCAGCACACTCAGGCAGCAGACACTGTCTGAGACAGAGCAGAACAAACCATTTGGATCCCCAAAATGACTGCTCACGTGAGACCACAACCTCCTGATCACTCCCTAGGTTTGTACCCATTTGGGGGGATATTTTGGAATATATCTTGGCACAAGCAAGTATGTGCATCAAAACCAAGGAGTTTGCCAAAGAGAAATAGAGGGAACTTGCTACCCACCAGCTGTGATCCTGGCCAGGAGCTTGGGCAATAGCACATAAACACCTGTTTTCATTTGCTGAGTGGTGCTGTGACACAGGGGTGAGCGGTGACATGAAGCTTTTCATGTGGCTGTGATCTGCTTTCAAAGCTCTGTAAACAGCTCTTAGCTGAAAAAATCATGTAACTTTTTCTTTTTTTTCCCCCTTTGTTGCATGCAGTTCATCCTCAGAGGAAGAAGAGCCCCTGTGCTCATCTGGGCCTGGGAACAGCAGCTCCCTTGAACACAGCAGGCATTCAACCTGAGGCTGAGCAGGTTCAAGCACCGAGCCACGAAGCTGTAAGTGTGCAGGCTTGCCTTGCATAAAGAGGGAATTGCGAGTTGTTAGCTGAGGGAGATAGCTGCTGGTTGGAAATAAGAGAAAATGCATTAATAGAAATTCAATTTAAGTTAAGAAAAAAAAAAATAGCAGACCAGCCTAGTTAATTTCATAAGGATTCATGAGTAAAAACATAAGACCTTTAGTTAGGAAATAATTGCACACTTATGACCTGAGGCAACAGTCAGAACTTGCTGAAAAAAAAATGGCACATGTCATTAAATTTAATCATGCTTAATTATAGAATCATAAATATTTGAGATTGGAAAGGCCCATCAAGTCACTTAAGTCCCCCTCCTTATCAATGCAAGACTGTTCCCTGTTGCACATATGCTGGTATGTTTTCTACAGACTATTAGAACCCATTGGCAGGAGGATTTGCCTTAAATTCTGCAGTTTTCTCTTTCTTAATTTTATTCCATTACTCCCTGATATACCTGCTTGTTTCCTGCTAAGTAATTCCTTTCCTTCCCTAGTGTGTGTGTCAGTCAAATATTTGTAGATGGTTGAAATGCCTCTCCTTAGTTATCACTTAGCCAAACTAGACAAATTTATTTAGTTCTTTTAATCTTCCTCATAGGTAAATCCCTCTAGTCCCTTAATTATTTTGTTGCTCTTTTCTGAACTCTCTCTTTCCAAGCCCTTCTTGTAGTCATATTAAATGCAGTATCCTAGTTCTTGTCATCCAGAACCATGGAAAAATCAGGGGTGCTGTTGCATCTCTGTTGCAATGTGATGTGTCTGACCCCCTATAATATTTTTTCCCCTGATCTATCATGCTGAGCACCATGCAAGGCTGTAGAGAGGTCAAGACAACCTCTGCTTTTAAAACTCTGCCCTGCAGCTATTCCTTACAGTGCTGTCAGCAGGGAAGACATTTTGTCTTCTAAAACCTTACTTCTGATAGTGTTTCCTTCTGAAAACTATCTGGGCCAGGGGCAGCACCCAGGGACCTGCCCTGCCTGGGGGAACTTATACCTGGATCTTATAACTAAGTATCAGAAACAAGGGCATACACTCTGTATTCCAGACTCCAACATTTTATTCTTGTTCTTAATTTTCCATGTTTTAAATACTACTACGTCTTCATCTACTTCAGCTTCTACCTCTTCTTCCTAATATTCCTATTCTTATTCTTTATCATTTTTTGGTTTCTGGAGGGTCTTATGCAGGTTGGGGGTGGGGGGGGGGCGGGGTTTGGCGTTTTTTTCTTTCCTACTACTACTTCCTAAACACAACTTTCTTTTCTTTTGTTAGAATTGTGTGTGTTGCAGTCCAGCAGGCTGCCGTCGTGTCCTGGGAGCAACACCTCCTGTCTGTGTCCATTCCTCATGGCCAAAGTGGCACAGGATCAGCATGGAGTCCTTTCCGGAGGAGAGGAAATGGCCTTGGAGTCCAGCAGGGAGGAGCTGGAGCCAGCGTCCCTGCAAAGGGCCAAGAGCCGTGTGGCTGTGGCCCTCGGGGACCCGGTGCAGGGGTGCCACTGGCAGTGCCAGGCTGCCGCTGGGAGCCGATGACTTTCCAGGTGCCTTCCCGGCCGGACGATGGGCTGGGATGCGGCGCTGAGCCCCGACAGTGAGGGTCCCCCTTCGGGTGCCGCTTTGGGCTGCCGTGTGCCCTCGGGGAGCCACCCCGGGGGTGCCGCAAAGCGACCAGGGCTGGCTTGGCCCGCAGGGTCAGTGCAGGCCGGGGCAGCCCGTGTGGCTCCCTCAGGGCGCCGGGCAGGCCGCGGGGCAGCCGCCATCTGCAGCCTGGCACTGCTGGCAGCGGGCACTGATCCTGCGGCTGTGCCACCAGGCAGGGGCAGCGGAACAGCCCCTGCAGCCCCCGCAGCGCCTGCAGTGCCCGCAGCCCCCGCAGCGCCCACAGCCACTGCAGCGCCCGCCTCAAGAGCGAGCGGCCTTTCCTGTGGGGAAGCGGCTGCCCAGGAGAAGAGACATCTTCCACCATGGCTTGGGCTGTCAGAGGGCCAGGACCGACACAGAGTTGCTCTTGTGGGCACAGCTCGGGTTCCTGGCACTCCACCCAAGCTTCTCAAGGGACAGGCAGCAGGATTCCCTCTTGGGCTAAATCTGCCAGTCTCTGCTGCCTGGCCTCTTCTCCTTCCTCGTGCAGCTCCAGGACGCTCACCTCATCCCAGTCATCGTCCTCCCGCTGCCAGGGCTTGAGCTGGCTGCACAGGATGTCGCAGTATTCCCTGCTGTCCTGTGCTAGCTCTCCATCACTGTCATCATCCCAGCTGGATCTGGAGAATTTTCTCTTTGCTTTGCCTCCAGTCACCTCCTGGCCATCCTGGGACAGCTCTTGCTTGCGGCAAGCTTCCCAGTCCAAGAGTGCCAGGCGGCTCGTGCCTTCTCCTGGGGACAGCCGCTGCTCAGGAGATTCTTCCCAATCTGAGAATTCCTGACAGTGATCGCTGTCTGCCTGCCACGGCTCCTGCTCCCTGCACTTGTCCCACTCGGAGACAACGGGGGAGGGCTCTTGCTCCCTGCCCTCATCCCAGTCCCGGAAATGCCAGTCGCTCCCCCATACTTGGACCAGCTCTTGCTCAAGGCCTTCATCCCACTCAGAGAGCTCCTGGCAGCTATGGGCTTCTCCTGGGGACAGCTGTGGCTCAGTGCAGGCTTTCCCTGGAGTCCCTTGCTGGAACTTGTCCATCTCTCCTCGGCAGAGCTCTGGCTCTTCCTCAGCGCAGGACTCCACAGCTCCTCTCCTCCCTCTGCTTGCCCTCTCAGCCTCCTCCTGCTGCTCCCTCAAGGGCTGGGCTCTCTGTGAGCTGGGCCAGGGCCTGGGGGGCTGGGACTTGGGCTTCGCCTTCTCCTCCTCCGTGCCTGCAGTCCTCTGGCGCACACAGGTACCTGGACACAGCCACTGTCCTGGGACTGACCCAGGCCCCACAAGCCCTTTATATACCCCCCAGCCGGGGCGGGGCTCTGCCATGTCACAATGGACTTCGGGCACCGCAAGGTCCCGCGTCACCACGGGCCCTGACGCACCGTGCCTGTGTCAGAAAGGGCACCCCGGCACCCCGTGCCTGTGTCACAAAGGCCACCCCAGCACCCCATGCCTGTCACAAAGGCCACCCCAGCACCCCGTGCCTGTGTCACAAAGGCCACCCCGGCACCCCGTGCCTGTGTCACAAAGGGCACCCCGGCACCCCGTGCCTGTGTCACAAAGGCCACCCCGGCACCCCGTGCCTGTGTCACAAAGGCCACCCCAGCACCCCATGTCTGTGTCACAAAGGCCAACCCAGCACCCCGTGCCTGTGTCACAAAGGCCAACCCAGCACCCCGTGCCTGTGTCACAAAGGCCACCCCAGCACCCCGTGCCTGTGTCACAAAGGGCACCCCGGCATCCCTTCCACAGCCCAAGGCACCAGGAGCGGCCTGGAGCAGCCCAGGCCTTGGGGGATTGCAGCCCCTTCTTCTGAGCCGCTCCTTCAAATGATCAGGAGCGCCTGGGGCCAAGTGAAGGTGCAAAAGGAGACCGTGTGTGTCTTTGTTTGAAAGACAGGGGCCTGCTAAGGGAGGCAGGAGACTCCTTTGCAATGGAAAATGTAAACCCCCTCACTCCCAATTATTATCCCTTTGAAAGGCACTCTCTGGCAAATATAGGAGGACAGGAAGAAGTTTGTGCTGCTTTTGCATGAATTTCTATTTGGTGAGCAGGGAAGAAGCCCCCCATGAAAATGATTTTACTGAGAGGAGCTGCTAAGTGAGAGCTGCCTCTGTGCCAAGCAAAATCCAAGAGCTGGCTAGCTGTGGGAACTGACTACCTATTAAAGCATTTAAAAAGCTGGATCCACCTCTGTGAGACTGACATTTTGCAGACAGGCAAGCCCAGGAAATCTCTCTCTTGCTTCCACCTTTGAGGAGGTACCCAGCTGCCGGTCGGGCCGGGCCCCGCTGCACTGCGGCCCTTGCAGTCATGCTGACAGTGGCCACAACAATCCTTAAAACTTCAGGGTCCCCTGACACCTGGGCAACCGAGGAGGAAATTAAAGGAGTGGGTTCGCTGGAGTCCCCAAAACCAACTGGAATAGGAAAATCAAGTAGGGATGAGGCCCATAAAGCCTGCGCAGCACAGGAGCAAAGTGCAAAGACCAGGACTAGGGGCAGACACAACAATATCTAGGGGAGGTGTGAGGGCGCAGTCTGAGGGGATGGATCCAGACACAGACTGGGGTTAGAAAGATGCAAAATACTGCGACGAATTGCAACCAGTCGGGGGAGAGATACAGGAAGATTCTAGAAACATAACTTTCAGTGGGGTGATTTGATGAATGTATGAATTCCCATCACGCCTTTGGCAAGTGCTTCCCAAGGCTTGAACTCAAAGCCTGCTGCTTCAGGGCTGAAGTCTTTCTGGCCCTGTGTCCCAGAAGGGCTGAATCGCACAGGCTCGGCCTGGCGGGGTCGGGTCAGCCCCAGCAGTGACTGGATGGGGACGGGAGGCTGCGGGACCCCGGTTGAGGCTGGGCTGGACCACGGCTGCTCACACCTTGCCGAGCCTAAGCCATGCCCCGCTGCCGGCCCCCGCTGAGCTGGAGTCCGCTGGGCTCCAGGAGGAGCTCCGGGTGGGTCCTGTCAGCTCCAAAGAGGAGACACAATTCAGCTTTGCAGCACACACTGCAGAGCTGGGGCTTCCATCCTCATGAGAGTAGCCAGGAGGCCTGTTGGTCTGGCTCACTGTCTAGGGGTGTCAGTCCTTTCCAGTCCTCTTTAGGTCATGGTGATGCAGGAAGATGGTTTCTAAGCAGGCCTAGGTGATGCAGGGAGATGATCTTTCATCATAGCTTCCTAGAATATGTTTCCTTGTCCTTTTATTCCTCTGTTAGCTCATTGTTTTGGTGTCCTGCATGCCTCAGTTTGTATATTACTCGGTTTCACAGCTTCCTGGGAGTTTCTTTGTTCTAGTGTGGCACAGCATCTATGGGAGTTGCCTCCTTCTGTGGCATACCTTTCTAATGCGTTGCTTTTGTTAGTTCGATTTAGCCCCCGTGGGAGCAGCTCTGTTACAAGGTAGCAGGGAAGTAAGGGGAAAGGGTACAGGAATGTCTCATAAGAACCTTTAAAACCCTTCAGAAACTGGTAAGTAATTAACATTACTAATAACCATCAGAGTAAACAAGGGATACAAGGTTTACAAATGGGATAAGAACATTAACTGTACCTAACTAATCACAGTATTTTATCCTGGGTGGATTTATTGAGAGATTTTGTTCATGACATGTGCCTGCAACGATGCGGCACCTCTCTGAGCTGGGGGAGAGGCCAGGGCTGCACAGGGGGGATGTTGTTGGCAGCTCCATGAGGATGCTCTGGGACGCTGCCCTGGGGTGTCCAGCACAGTGGGGATGGATCAGCCCCTGCTCTGCTGCTCCTTCCCATCTCCCCCAGGGACCTTGCAGAGCCCCAGCCATGCTGTTTGCCCCCAGCCTGCCCACGGCCACCCTGGGGCTGCTCACGGGGGTTTTCTGTGCTGAGCTCTGGCCTGGACTTGTTCTTGAGAGAGCCTGGGCAAGGAGCCTGGAGCCCCCAGGCCCTGCCCTGAGGCGTCAGCGCTGCCCCAGCAGTGCCCATGGCCTGTCCCTGCTGCAGCCCCGGCACTGCCACCCCCAGGGCTGTGCCCGGCCCCGAGAGCACTCAGGCCCTGCAGCAACACCAGGGCCAGGAGGGCAGCGGGGCAGTGGCACGGGAGCAGCACTGGCAACACCAAGTGCTGCTGCTCCTGGGTACAGCTGCTGTGCCAGCACTGATCTGCCCCAGCTCTGCACACAGACACTGCTGCTGCAGCTCCAGAGAAGGGAACAAAAGAGGGATCTCTGCAGAAAACTTTGCTGGGAGATCCTTTAGTTCCTTTAAAGCCACCAAGACCTCAGCTCCATATTGACACAGTCTGTGGCCACAGGGAGGGTGAAGAGAAACAAAATGAGAAATGGCACAAACAATGACATTTCTTTCTGGACAATATTGAAAAGTAAAACAAAGAAAAAGAACTTCCAAAATGAAACCAACAATAAGTAGCAAAGATTACTTTTATTACAAGTAGTTTGCAGAAATTGGCCAGCAGTTTAATGTTTCTGAAATGATCCAGTCATCAGTGTCCACACTGCAGCCTTGAGCTCCTGGTTCCTCAGGCTGTAGATGAGGGGGTTCAGGGCTGGAGTTGTTGCCGCTGAAGATGAACAGATCACATGGACACAGGTTGAGGTGTGGTGAGAGAAAGAGTGAGGTTTATTTTTCCCTCCAGGATTTATAGGCTCCTGACCACGGCCGGGGATTGGATGGTCAGGATAACACTTTCTTACAGCACTGGCCATGAGAGATGTCCATCACAAGACGTGGAACAGAAAGAATGTACACATATCTATGTTTACAGTTACTGTCCTGGGAAAGTCTTTAGAAAACTATGTCAGCAAGCTCAAAAGCTGAGTTTTCAGGGCGACATGGAGTCACCACTGAATACAGAATTGACACTGCCAGATCCAGGGATGGGGAGGAGATAGAGGGAGGTTTCAGGTGGGGACACATGATAGTGCTGATGAACAGAGAGACCACAGCCATGTGAGGGAGGCAGGTGGAAAAGGCTTTGTGCCGTCCCTGCTCAGAGGGGATCCTCAGCACGACCCTGAAGATCTGCACATAGGAGAAAACAATGAACACGGAACAGCCAAGTAGCAAACAGGCACTGACTGCAATGAGCCCAAATTCTCTAGTGTAGGAATTGGAGCAGGAGAGTTTGAGGATCTGTGGGATTTCACAGAAGAACTGGCCCAGGGCATTGCCCTGGCACAGGGGCAGGGAAAATGTATTTGCCGTGTGCAGCAGTGAATAGAGAAAGCCACTGGCCCAGGCAGCTGCTGCCATGTGGGCACAAGCTCTGCTGCCCAGGAGGGTCCCATAGTGCAGGGGTTTGCAGATGGACACGTAGCGGTCATAGCACATGATGGTCAGGAGGAAATACTCTATTGCAGCACAGAAAACAAAAAAAAAATTTGTGCAGCACATCCTGTGTAGGAGATGTCTCTGGTGTCCCAGAGGGAATTGTGCATGGCTTTGGGCACAGTGGTGCAGATGGAGCCCAGGTCAGTGAGGGCCAGGTTGAGCAGGAAGAAGAACATGGGGCTGTGCAGGTGGTGGCTGCAGGCTACGGCGCTGATGATGAGGCCGTTGCCCAGGAGGGCAGCCAGGGAGATGCCCAGGAAGAGGCAGAAGTGCAGGAGCTGCAGCTGCCGCGTGTCTGCCAATGCCAGCAGGAGGAAGTGGCTGATGGAGCTGCTGTTGGACATTTCTTCACTCTGGACATGGAGTTCTGTTGAAGGAGGAGACAGTGACAAGTCAGGGGAGACTTTACTGAGCAATGACCAAGTCCCTTCTCCCAGCCCTCCTCCTGCTGCTCTGTGCCACCCAATTTTCCTTTTCTCAGAGCCCTTCCTTCAGCCCTGTGCCTGGAGCTCTGCTGGGATCTGGTCCCGTTGCCGTGATGAGAAGGGGCTCTGCCCATGGACATTGAGGAGTCAGCTCCGCTCTGCAGCAGTGGAGTCATGGAAACGGGGTCAGGGGCCAGTCCTGGGGTTGGACTGCATCATCCCAAACTGCTCCTGAGGCAGAGGAGCCTGGCAGCATCTCCTGTCCCAGGGCTCAGGAATGGTGATGGCCAAAGACAGTTTGAGAGGGTTTCCTGCTGTGCCCAGAGAGATCAGAGAGAACTGTGCAGTGCAGGAGCATTGTCTGTAACTCAGTGGAGGGTGAGGGGAGCTGCTCTGTTGCTCCATCTGTCCCCAGCTGCCCTGAGATCGAGGGCAGGCACTGTGTTTCCCTGGAAATCAGCCTGGCACAGCTGAGTGCAGAGGGACCCACAGCAGAGCAAACTGGTTCAGCATTTCTCAGTCTCAGCCCCACTCCTGGCCAAGGACACTCCTGTCCCCAGTGTCCCCTGGAGACAGCTCACAGCTTGGGTGGCATCCCGAGGACACACCAAGGGTCCTGTCCATGGCACTGCTGGAGGAGAGTTGGGTCATTCCCAGCCTCCCAGGCTGCCCTGCCCAGAGCTCCCCAGGGCAGAGGGAGCTGGGACATCCCATTGCTGTGCCCAGCCTGCACAGGAGGAGCCCAAGGGCTGGGCCTGACCCTGCAGATGGAGCTGCCATTCCCAGAGAGCTGTCAGCAATGCCAGGAGCTCTTGGGCAAGGCAAGGAGAGAAAGAGCCAGGCCCTGAGGAAAAGCCTTTCCTTGCCCAGCCCTGTCCAGCCCCTGCCAGGCAGCACCAGTGCAGGACAGTCACCCTCAGGCATTTGCATTGAGACATTTGCTGTGTCTTGGCATGGGGATCTGTAAAAAAGTAATCATGGAATAGTTAGGTTGGGAAAAGACTTTAAACATCCCAGCACAGCTTTATGGCACTTTCCCCCCACTGCCTGCCCAGGGCTCTGCTGCCTGGAGCTGTCCCTTCCAGCAGCTGCTGCCCTGTGCCCAGGGCTGGGCCCTGCCAGCACTGCCCCAGCCCAGCCCAGCCCTGGGGGCTCAGCTCTGCCCTGCAGAGCCCTCCCAGCTCAGGGCACTGCCCAGGGGCAGCTCTGGCTCTGCAGGCTGTGATGACAATGGCAGAGCAAACCTGAGGAGGCTGGAAAAGCAACACTGATGCAGCCTGTAAGAAGCCCTGTGCTGATTTCTGTCACTGCCTGCTTTATTAAGATCTGAGAGATTTTCTTTTATTTATCTCAACCTATCATTAGAGGTTGAATAGAGAAATTAAATGAGAGGTGACTATCTATGTGCAATTTCCCATCCAGGCAACCCAGAGCACTAGATTAAAAAAGCAGGATCTTCCCTTTTATGCAGCCCCTGACTTGCCATGCTCCCTGTGTAATTTACTTGGTGCAATCCATGGGTAGAATTGCACATAAGGGATCTCCTGTGAACCTCTTGATCACTAAAAGTAACTGTTGAGATGTCTCAGGTACTTTTCAAAATTTATAATACCTGTAATATTTATTTCCCTGCTTCCCTGCCATTCTGCAATAGTAGGAAACTGAATACAAAGTCTTAAGAAGTGTCCTCTTTTTATCAAAATCATTGTCTTGGAAATATTCTATGATGGATCAGAAACCCTCAGCATGTCAGAGTTTCATGAGCATTCACCTCCCCTCCACCAGAAATAGTCAGAGCTGTACTCACAGAGTCTGTAGGCACTGGGATGTTCCAGCTTGAGGAGATGCCTCCAGGAGCTGCAGCTGCATTGTCCTGCAGCCAGAGGCTTCCTGTGTCAAGGGCTGGCAGTGATTCTGCCCCAGGCACTTCTCAGCACCTTCCCAGCCCTGACTGATTGAAGCTCTCTGTGCCTCTGGGCTGTGCCCAGGGTGGCTGCAGGCAGTGCCCCAGCCCTGCTGGGCTGGCAGAAGAGCTGCTCAGCAAGAGAAATGTGCTTTTGAAGCTCTTCTTGGTTTCCAGGAGCTGCCTCTGTGCCAGGAGCCCGGCCCAGCTCAGCAGCACAGACACAGCATCAGGACTTTAATGAGCCTCTTGGGGCTTTGTGCTGAGGCCCTGAACATCAGTCCCTGAGAGGGAGGGGAAGAAACCTCTCAAGAACTCCAAGTCAGAATCCAACTCCAAAGTTTCTTTCACTTTTAATGGGTCCCACTGAGGGACGTGACTGAGAAAGTGTCCCCAGGCCCCAGGCAGAGCAGAGAACTGGAGGCACTGATGACAGCTGGGGACAAAGAGAAGCCAAGGCTTGGTGCCCTGGGCCACAGCAGCCAATGCTGTGCCAGCAAGGGCTGTGAGGAGACACCTTGTCCTGAGGCCCTGGGGCCTCCTGGCACAGCCCCAGCAAGGCTGGCCACTGTCACCCCCTTGGCCTGCCCTCAGCATCCCCCCTAGCCCACATGCCAGTGGCCTCAGGGATCTGCTGGAAGGAGTCCCTGGGGAGCCTTGCTCAGGAATGGCCCTGGGGGGCTCCTTCATGCTCCCAGGGACTGCAGCTTTTCCAAAGGACTTTGGCTTTTGCCTTGGAGTCTCTGAGAGCTTTGTGCAATCCTGGCCTCCAATTATCTGCTGTAATTAGTCCCTTGAGAGGCTTTGTCAGTAACAACACTCAGTGGAGCTCATTAATGCTTCAAGGTACTTCAGGTTCTTAAGGCACTTTCCTATTTCCTTCCCACACTGAGTCTCTGAGAAGTTTGTGCAATCAAGGCCCCAATTATCTGCTTTAATGAGTCCCTTGGGAGCTTTGCATTGACACTCAGTGGGGCTCAGCAATACTTTGAGATACTCATCGGTTTTTCAGCTACTTTGGATTTTCCTTTCTACACTGAGTCTCTGAGAGGTTTTTGTGCAATCCTGGCCTCCAGTTCTCTCCTCCAAGGAGTCCATGAGGAGCCTGTGTTGGGGATGGACCTCAGTGGCACCCATTACTGCTTCGAGAAACTTTGGGCTTTTCCACTGACTTTGACTCTTGGAAAGGTTTGTGCAATCTCCTCTCAGGCCCTGAGGTTCAAGGGCTCAGCTCCAAATGCACCACGGGGCTCATTAGGATCAAGCAAGTTCTGAGAAACCATAGCTGTGTCTTGATTTCCCTTTGGTCTGGTGCAGTTTTAGGAAAGTTTCCTCCAATAATTATGGAGAAATAGTTCAAAGAACTTCTAAGAAATATGAATTCCTATTTTAAAGGGTGTCTTTTATTCCTGTTCTCTTTAGAGCAGAGATGATTGCAGCATTCAGTGATGGATATTGATCCAGGGTCTCTCCTAAGGAGGTCTGGCCAGGTCAGAGAAGCTGTGCCTTGAGGTCTGACCCAGTGGGGACAACCTTGCTCCACATTCCCCAGCCTCATCCTGTCTCTCCTCACTCCCCTGGGACCTGCTTTGCTCACAGAACTGGCTGTACTCAGGCAAAGAGGGGTTTTCCTTCTTGTATTTTAGCAATCTAAAACTCCTGAGTTTCGCCGTGGAAAACAGACACCCTCCTCAAGTGTGTGCCAAGCCCAAGGTGCCACCAAGGAGGTTCCCCTTCCCCAAGGCAGAACCACACAAGGAATGTTTCAGACACACAGGAAGTTCTACAATAAACACAAATCCAGAGTTGGCTGAAGGCAGAATTAGAGCAGCTGCTGAAGGACAGAGAAGCTTTGAACTCCTTGCAGCTGAAAGCACCAAGTGGGTTGTTGGGAGGTGAGTGAGTGAGGCAAGAGTGAGGGAAGGGAAATGCAGAGAGCCCTGGAAGTGTTTCTGTGCAGACAGGTTGCTGCAAGGGCAGCGTTGGACTTCTCTGGGGGAAACTGTGAGGGAGGTTGGGGCAGAGTGACCTCCCCAGTGACCTCGAGATGTCACACAGCCACCTGGGATGTCACAGCCCACTCAGTGGTGTCACACAACCTGCCCCTGGATGTCACACCACCATTCTGTGATGTCACAGCCACTCTTACGTGTCACAAAACCACCTCGTGATGTCACATATCCTCCTGTAATGTCACACAGCCACTTTTGATTTCATAGTTCACTCTATGATCTCACAGTTGGCACTGTGATGTCATACAATCTGTCCTGGGATGTCACATGGCTTTTCTGGGATGTCACTGCCTACACTAGGATTTCATATCACAACCATGTGGCTTCACAGTCTGGTCTGTGATGTCACATAATCAATCAGTGATGGCACAGCCTTCTCTGTGATGTCATATATCTAATGTCTAATGTCACAGTCCTCACTGGGATGTCACAGTCAGCTGTGTGATGTCACAGAATCTCCTCTATGATGCTGTAGCAGCTCAGTGACCTCACACAACAAACTCTGTGATGTCACAGTGTCATGGGGTAGCTTCACCTTTAAGACCAAGTTAAAAAAGTGGAAGTTGAAGCTACTGGTGACTGATGGGAGTTTTTCTTCCTGACCAATTATCAGTCATTTCCAAGAATTGACAGCAGATCTGACTATTAAAAAGTGAATTCAACTTGTAAACACTCCCTTAAGAAGTACACTCAGAGCTGTCTTGCTCTCTTTTGTTTCTGGCTCTGGAGAGGTAACAAGCTCCGTCTTGGCTTTCCCCCCCCCTCCCAGGCCCGGGACAAGGCCGCAGGGAGGGGGGGGAAGGAGAGAAAAGCAGAGTTTAGCAGTTTAGTTTAGTTTTCAAGGTCTGCTGCTAGACTGAAACCTGACACTATGAACTTTTGTAGCTTTCTTCTTTTAATTCCTTTACTACCTAGATAAACAACAGATTACTCCTTTTTCTTAGAACAGACAGAGAAAGAGAGACAATTAACATGTAAGACATCATAAAACTACCAAAAACAGTGAAGAAAAAAGTTAAGTTTAAATAAGAAAGAGAGAGAAAGAAGATGCTTGTTGCTGAAAAGTCTTTCTGTTACAGCTATGGAGATGGACAGTAGTTTAAAGACTCCTTTAATTCATGACTAGAGTATGGGAGGAATAGAGTATTCAAAGTGTGGACTTTAAAGAAAAGAAGGATGGTTGTAATGCTGTGAGTTGCTGGAACTTGCGAGTGAAGTGAAGATTTTAAAGCCTTAAAAGAACCAAAGAGATGGCTGTTTTCCAGGAAGGCTCACAGAAACAACTGAAGGGGATTTCTACCTTTGAATCACTTATCCTTAAAAATAACATCCCTAGATTAAATTTGACCCATTGCACACTTCAGAATAGTGTGAGATGGGAGGAGTGGACTCTAGAAACTCCATGGATTAGCAGGAAAAGACTTCTGTTTCTCTACAAGGACTGATGAAAAGACTCTAAAAATTGAGACTGTTTTTGACCACCAAGATTGTAAAACTATTTTTTTTGTCTCTATGTTGTTATGTGTACAAAGAAATAATTGAGTAGTAAGAAGTAAAAGGGTTTTCTGAAAGTTTATTTTAGTATTCTAATAGTCTGTTAATAAACGGTCTTTATTCCTTTTAAGTTTTAAGCCTGTTTTGCTCTTATTTTAATCCATATCTCACAACAAAAAAATAAGTAATTTTTGTTAGTAGTTTAAAACCACAACACACAGCCCCATCTGTGACCTCACACAACCCACTCGGAGCTGTCACACAGCCCCTTTCTGACATCACAGCTGCTCTGGGGCTCCAGGACACAGCCACAGAGGTGCTGCTGGGACACAGCCCCCTCTGGCACATCCCACAGCCCCTGCCAGTGCTGAGCCCCTGGGAGCTCTGTCTGGGCCTGCTCGTGTCCCTGAGCTGCCCTGGCAGGGCCCCAGCCCTGCTGGGCTGTGCTCAGGAGCTGCTCCTGGCCAGAGCTGTCTCTCTGCAGCGCTGCCCTTGCCAGGAGCTGCCTCTGGGCCAGGAGCCCGGCCCAGCTCAGCAGCACAGACACAGCACCAGCACTTTCATCACCCTCTCGGGCCTTTGGGGCTCTTTGCATCACACTCAGTCCCTCAGAGTGTGCTCCAAAAACTTCTCAAGAACTCCAAGTCAGATGGAAACACTGAAGTTTCTTGTAGTTGAAATGAGAGACACGAGTGAGAAAGCGTCCCCAGGTTCCAGGCAGAGCAGAAGACTGGAGGCCCTGATGCCAGCTGGGGACAAGCAAGGGAAAGGTGTCTGTGGTGCTGAGCAAAGCTGGATGTGTTTCAGGAATGCCAAGGGCCAAGGGCTGAGCCCCAGCCCCTGGCAAGGCAGATGCTGTCCCTCCCTCATTGCTCAGGGCTCTTCCCGGGCCACTGGCATGTGGGGATGTGCAATGCCAAGGGCAGCACCATGGGGCGGCCCCTGCCAGGCTGCTGAGCAGGGACAAGGAGGCAATGAGGCCCCAGGGCTGCCAGGGTCACTTGTCCCCTGCTGGCCTCAGGCCCAGGGCCAGCAGCCATGGCCAAAGGGCTGCACAAGTTGCCTCTGGCAGGGCCTTGCAGCTGCACAGCCCAGAGCCCTCAGCCTCTACCTGCTGCTAATGTGATGAGGCCTCCAAATCCCATCCTGGAGGATTTTTGGTCCTCTCCAAGGTGTGTGAAAATAGAAACACTGGTCAAAATTATTTCCTCTCAAATCTTCCAGTGACAAAACGAGGATCAGTATCTTTAAAGTGAACAAGAGTAGATTTAGATTTGTTAGAAGGAGAAAATATTTTACAATGAGAGTGGCACAAAACTGCAATTGCTTTTCCAGACAAGTGGATGCCTCATCCCAGGACTGCTCCCAGAGCAGGATCTCTGTGCAACCTGACACAGTGAAAGCCCCTCCCATCCCCAAGGATGGAATTCCTGTTGTGTGGGTTCTCTGATGTGCTGGGTGCCCTCACAGTGCTCCTGGCCAGAATGTCTGCTGAGGGCCAGCCAGGCTGCTGCAGTGGCAGTGACCTCACAGCCATCACCACTGCAGCCATGTCCCCAGGGCCTGGCTCTCCCCTTTCCTCTGCCCCTGCCTTGTCTCTGCTGGCATGAAGAGTTGTTTCATTATTATCTTGTCCCCAGGGTGCTGGGGCCAATTGCTTCCCAGTCAGGCTCCTGGAGCAGCAGTGGCTTTTCAGAGCCCAGCCAGAAATGAGCCCTGAAGCAGCAGCTCTGCAGTGCTGGCCACCAGGCCGGGGTGCCAAGGGAGCCTTCTGGCCATGGCCTGGAAGCAGCTGCTGCTGCCAAGGTGCCTTTGGTGCCTCAGGCTGTCCCTGGCACAGCTCCCAGCACGGCACTCTGCACTTGTGCCCGAGCCTTTCCCTGGGTTGGGGCTGGCCTGGGGCTTTTCCTGCAGCAGGATCTGCCCTGGCCATGGCACAGGAAAGGCAGTTCCTGCTGGAGCAGGAGGCTGTGCCTGGAATGGGCTCAAACAACTCCAGCAAGGCCCTGTTTACTACAAAATGGCTCCCTAGTGCCCTATATTTCAATAACTGTTATAGCCTCTATAATCTGGAATAAATAACTCTATTTTTTGTTTACTCAGTGTTCTAAATAAATCTTTCTGGCTAATCATGATCAGAATCAATTGTAGCTGTATTTATATCAATATCTCTGGTATACCATTGTTAATCATGTGGGACAAATTGCATTTTGTTTCACTTCCACCTGTCCAATCTTCACACATAAACCTTTAATATAGTCTGGTGCTGGGATTGGATCCAGCTGCCCCCAGTCTCCTCTCTTTGAAAAAATTTAAAAGTTGGGGTGACCTGGAGGGGTTTGAGGATCAATGGTGCCTGCTGGATGTAATTTCTCCACCTCATGACTCAGACGGAGTTTCTCCAATAAAGAAATAAAGCTTTTGCCTGAAGCTCCCACTCTGCCCATGACAGGAAGCCCTGGGAGTGTCTTTGACATCCCGGCTCTTTGGCAGCCTGGGGACTCCTGGGATGTCACCGTGGAGCCCCCAAGAGTGCCTGTGACAGAGCGGTGCCTTTGCAGCCCAAGGTCCTCTGCGATGTCACCATGGAATTGCTGGGACTGCGTCTGACCACACGGCTCTTCAGCATCCCGAGAAACCTCTGGGAGGTTTCTGTGGAGCACCTGTCTGTGCCTGTGACATTCCAGCTCTTGAACAACCTGGAGACTCTTGGAATGTCCCCATGGAGCCCCAATGAGGGTAACAAATCTGATCCTTGGCAGGCATCCATCACAGCCCCCTGTTGCTATGGTCAGTCCCTTGGCAGCTCCATGGAGACCCCATGCCAGGGGTGGTTGCCATGGACACCAGCTCAGGCCTGGAGCCAGGGCCCATTGCCATGGCAACCATTTGCAGTCCCATCCCCAGGCTCATGGGATCACAGAGCCACAGAATTGGCTGAGTTGGGAGGGAGCCATGGGGATCCTCCAGTCCAACTGCTGGCCCTGCACAGGACACCCCAACAGTCCCAGCCTGGGCCTGGCAGCGCTGCCCAAACGCTGCTGGAGCTCAGCCAGCCCTGGAGCTGGGAGCCTTCCCTGGGGAGCCTGTTCAGTGCCCCAGCAGCCTCGCAGGAAAAACCTTTTCCTCACATCCAGCCTAAACCTGCCCGCCTCAGCTCCAGCCGCTCCCTCCACTCCTGTCCCTGGGCACCAGAGGGAAGAGGTTCCTGCAGCCCCCAGCCAGGGACCCGCTCCCAAGGCTGCTGCTACGACAACCAGGCCTGGCACCAGCTGGGATGCTCAGTTTCCATGGGCTGGGCTTCAGGAATGGCATTCCCCAATTTCCTGCTCCTGCTAAAACTGCATCGCTGCTCACTTCCCTCCCACCTCCCATGGAAAGCAGAAAAGGCAAAGATCCCATGCTGGGATAAGAACAATTTATTGAGAACAGCAACGGTATAAGGAACAAACAGGAACAGAAATAATTTTGGTAACAGAATAGATAAGAAAATCTATTTACAGGGAAAACTAAACCACCACACAACTGGCTCTTCCTGGCCACATATTTCCTCCTGCCTGGAAAGGACACCCTTCTCCTCTGGTGAGAGAGAGGGAGTCGTTTTCCTGCCCCTGGCAACGACCTGAGACGGGATTGAATATAATGAAAGGACCATGGCCAGACCCTCATGTTATTTAATCCCACATCATGTCATTGCCATAGGCAAGAAAAGGTACAGGGGTCTTCCCAGCACGGATCACAGGGAACATGGATCACCAGGTCTCTTCCCAGTGTCGGTCCTCCAAGTGGGGATGAAGCTGGAGCAGTGCACAAAGCTCTTCCTGAACTTGGGGCACTCGCAGGGCTTCCCTTACCGGTGCTTCCGTTGGTGTCTGGTCAAATGAGAGCTCCGGCTGAAGCTCTTCCCACATTCCCCACACTCGTAGGGCCTCTCCCCAGTGTGGATGCGCCGATGATTGACGAGGGTGGAGTTGTACTTGAAGCCCTCCCCACAGTCGGGGCAGCGGAAGGGCCTCTCATCCGTGTGAATCCGCTGGTGCATGACGAGATTTGAGCTGGTCTGAAACCTCTTCCCACACTCAGGACACTCGTAGGCCCATTCCCCAGTGTGGATCATCTGGTGGCAGATCAGGCTGTTGCTCCGGCTGAAGCTCTTCCCACACTCCAAGCACTTGTAGGGCTTCTCCCTATCCTGAAGCTGCTCATGCACCACCAGCTCAGAGCCTCGGCTGGATCTCTGGCCACCTTCCCGGCACAGGGTGGGTCTTTCCTCCTCAGAGCACCCTGGGATGGGTTTGGAGCCCCTCCTCCTGCGGGATCTCTGAAGCTTTTCCTCCCAGCTTGACTCCTGCGCTGTGGAGCTGCTCAAAACGGCCTCTTCCACAAGGTTCTGCCGTGGGGATTTGTCCTCCCTGGTCTCCATCCTCAGCTTCTTGTCTGGGGGAGGAAGGACAAGGAGAGGATGGGATTTGCCTCCGTGCCAGAGGGAAGGGGAAGGAGATCCCCCCAGTGCGTCCCCGGCAGGACGGCGTCGGCAGCGGGGTTGTCCTGCAGCCGGGGGCCATGCTGGGCTGGGAGATGGAGCAGGAGAGAGGGAGAAAGGGGCAATGACTTCCTCCTCACCTGCCTGGGTGTTCTGGGGCATCTTCCTCTTTCTCACAGCCTCCTTCTCCATCTGGCCAAGGTCTGGGATCAGGAAATCCTGGTTTGAGAGAAAACAAGGAATGAGTACATAGACTTTGAAGGTCCCTCTGTTCAAGTCCCTCTCTAGAAGTCACCGGGCATCTGAGATATCTTGGTTTGAAAGGAATGGTGTTTGCTAAGGAAGGCAGAAAACTCCACTGAAATGGATAAAAATGTAAACATCCCATCCCCTCCGAATTATTATAATTTTGAAATCAAAGTGCTTTCAGGTAACGATATGGGAAAAGGAATATAAGTTGTTTAATAATGAAGGAAAATGAAAATGCAGCAGTACAAAAAAAAACCAACAACAAAAAAACAACTCACCAAGAGTCAGAATGCAACCTTACACACCGTTGGTCAGGGTTTTGGAAGTAATTTGATTAAATGATGGCTGCAGTCCTCCTGGAGTTACAGATGTGGTTCTGTTGAAGCAATGATCCCATAGAAGATTGTAGCTTACCTCTGAAGTTCTGGTGCTGTAGATGGGTCTGGTCTCTCCTCTGGGAATCCAGTGGAGAAAGACTGCCTGTGGTGCTCTGATGCTCTGATTATATCCAGTCAGGAATGCTTGGCTCCTCCCCCTGGCTGGAGCATCTCACAATGGGATGATGTCATTTTATCAGTCCTGCAGTGAGACTCAATGGCCCATTAACAGAAGATATCCCCCTGGAGGGAGGATGGGTGGTGGAAGAGATAAAGAACACTGCCCCACCTGGTTTTAACAGCTGGCCCATTAACAGAAGACATCCCCCGGTTATGAGGGATGGGTGATGAAAGAGATAAAGAAAACTGCTCTACCAGGTTTAAACAGATGGTGATAGAATACATACTTTTGGTTACATCTTGCACTGCAACCCAGGACATGTAGTCCATATAAACCTCCCAAACACCAAGGTTCACCCCTGAAAATGCCTCCCAGGAATTCCCCATCTCTGTTCTCTCCCCTTTGGTCTTCAGTGGTTCCTCCCTGTCCCAGCTGCTGGGGGTCAGACTTGTACTGGGGGTCGCCTGTCTACTCAGGCCCAGGCTGCTGGGAGTGCCAGGAATCCAAAAAGTTCCCCCTATTCCATCTCTCCACTTAGGAATGCTGGGACCCCCCAGTATCCCCACAAGGGGCATTTTCCACTCAGCTTTGGAGTTCTTCATTCTCCAAACATCCCCTCCAAAAAAGCCAATCCAGGGACACCCCAGGATATCTGGGCCGAGCTCCCCCTCCCTGGTCATCTGTGGGATGGGGGGTGATGATCCCATGGGTGGAGGCTGTGAATTCAGGGAATGCTTGACCTCGTGCTTCCTTCTCCTTTCCCTGATCCTCCTTTGTCTCTTCTTCAGGCTGAAGAAGCTGCTCCAGGAGTCAGAAGCAAAACTCCAAGTCCCTTGGAGCTTCAATCATTCCCTCTGAGGGCAGGGACTGCCAAAGGCTCCCCAGAGACTGGTGAGAGCAGATCCTGGAGGCCAGGATTGCCGGGAGCCAAAGGCTCTGAGCAGGGAACTGTAATGCTGAGCAAGCCCTGGCTAGGTTGGAGGAAGCAGAAAGGCCAAGCCCTGAGCCCAGGCCTGGCACAGCAGGGCCTGTCCCTCACGGGTGGCTCGGGGCTCTTTGTGGGGCAGTGGGATGTGAGGGGCAGCAAGGACAAATGCCATAAACCTGTGTGACACTCCAGATCCTTATGGAACCAAGGGACCAGTGTGACACCATGGAAGTTGTGGAACCACGGGGATCATTGTGGCACTCTTGGGCCCATGGAACCAAGGAACCAGTGGGACACTGTGGGGCCTCATGGAAACAAGAGGTCACTGTGAGCCTGCAGGGCTGTAACACCCCAGAACACTTCAATGCTGGTGGATACCAAATGTTCCTGTGCTTGAATTTGGTTCACAGGAGAAACACCCACCAGATCTTCTCAACATGGACAGATGTAATAAATATTCTTGGTAGGAAGGGACCCACAAGGATCATCAAGTCCAACACTTAAGCGAATGGCCCCACAAGGATTGAACCTACAACCTCGGTGATGCTGGCACCATGCTCTGACCAATTTAGCTAAAAGGTCAAAATGACACAAAATTTAATGGGCAAAATATAGACAACCAAGGAATTTTGGCAAAGGGTTTAATACAGCATCCAATTGAACATAAAACTCTTACCATAGCATTAACTTTGCAAACTTAGCTCATTTAACCTAAAAACTGCTAACCCTTAATGTTTTGGGTAACATTAAGATATCCAAAATTAATCCAGGCACATTGCATAAGAAGGGGAATAAAAAGAGACCAGAAACACGTAAGATCTACAGAAAAACACTTTCAGGATGATCCCAGTCACTCCCTCTACAGTCCCAGTCACTCCCAGTAAGATCTGTTGTACCCAGTCACTCCCAGTATGGTTCCAGTCCCTCCCAGATCCTCCCAACATGATTCCAGTCATGGCCAGAGTGACTCCCTGTCACTCCCAGGGTGGGCCCAGTTGCTCCCAGTCACCTCCAGCATGGTTCCAGTCCCAGGCAGCACCTTTCCATTCACTCCCAGTATGATCCCAGCTAGTGCCAGTAGGATGCCGGTATGACCCCAGCATGGGCACAGCTGCTCCCAGGATTATCCAGTGTGGTTCCAGTTGCTCCCATTTACCTGCACTGTGGTTTCACTCTCTCCCAGTCTATCCCAGTTGCTCTCAGTCACTCCTCAGGTGTTTCGAGGCTGATCCCAGTTGCTCCCAGCCACTCCCAGTCACCCTGAGTGCAGTCCCAGTTGCTGCCAGTATGGTCCCAGTCTTGCCCAGCATGGCCCAGCTGCTCCCACTGTGATCCCAGTAGGATGCCAGTTGCCCTCAGCATGGTCCAGTTGCTCACCGTCCCTCCCAGTGTGATCATAGTTGCCCCCAGTATAGTCCCAGTCACTCCCCAGATTATCCCAGCTGCTCCCAGCATGGTCCCAGTCATGCCCAGTTGTCCCCAGTGCAGACCCAGTCAATCCCAGTTGTTCCCAGTTTTCCCCAGCACAGTTCCCATTGTTCCCAATGTGTTCCCAGTCATCCCCAGGATGGTCACAGACATTCCCAGTATATCCCAGTTTCCCTAAGCATGTCCATAGCCATTCCCAGACAATCCCAGTAATCCCAGTCAAGTGCTTGTTATCCCAGTATGATCTCAGGCCCAGTATATCCCAGCTGAGCATTCCCTGAATTCACAGCCCCCCCATCCATGGGATCATCACCCCCCCATCCCACAGGTGATCGGGGAGGGGGAGCTTGGCCCAGATATCCTGGGGGGTTCCTGGGTTGGGTTTTATTGGGGGGGATGTTTGGAGAATGAAGAACTGGAAGACTGACTGGAAAATGCCTTTTGGGTGGATATCGGGGGTCCCAGTGGCAGCTGCTGGCAGAGGCAGCCTGGAGGAGCAGAGCCCTGTGACCCCCAGGACCCCAAAGTGGGGAGGCCAGAGAGGGGGAGCACCACAATTCATGGGACTCTCAATTGCCTGGTGAGGGGTAGGGGGGGACTCCTTGGACCCCCTGCAGACCCAAGAAGGGAATAAGGGGAGAAGTGACCCTGGGAGACCAAAAACCCCCAGCATCCCTAAGTGGGGAGATGGAAACAGGTGAAACTTTTTGGACTCTGGGCACTCTAAGCAGCCTGAAGAGGTCAGGGACCGAGTAGAGAGGAAACCCCCCAGTACAAACCTGACCCCCAGCAGCTGGGACAGAGAGGAACCCCTGAACACCAAAGGGGAGAGACCAGAGAGGGGTAACTCCTGGGAGGCATTTTCAGGGCCGAATCTTGGCATTTGGGAAGTTTGTATGGACCCCATGTCTTGGGTTGCAATGCAAGATATAGCCAAACTTACTTATTCTATCACCATCTGTTAAAACTTGCTGGGGCAGTTTTCTTTATCTCTTTCATCGCCCATCCCTCATCCCTGGGGGATGTCTTCTGTTAATGGGCCAGCTGTTAAAACCAGGTGGGGCAGTGTTCTTTATCTCTTCCACCACCCATCCTCCCTCCAGGGGGATATCTTCTGTTAATGGGCCATTGAGTCTCACTGCAGGACTGATAAAATAACATCATCCCATTGTGAGATGCTCCACCCAGGGGGCGGAGCCAAACATTCCTGACTGGATATAATCTTGGAATCAGAACACCACAGGCAGTCTACTGGATTCCCAGAGGAGAGACTGGACCCATCTACAGCACTGTAACTTCAGAGGTAAGCTACAATCTTCTACAGGATCATTGCTTCAACAGAACCACATCTGTCACCCCAGGAGGAGTGCAGCCACCATTTAATCAGACTGCTACCAACACCCTGACCAACAGGGTATAAGGTTGTATACTGACTCTCTCAGAGTGTTGTTTTTTTGTTGTTTTTCTTTTTTACTGCTGAATTTTCATTTTCCTTTCTTTAGTAAAGAATTGTTATTCCTATATATTTATCTGAGAGGGCTTTCATATCAAGATTCTAATAATTTGGAGGGGGTTGTTGCTTACATTTTTATCAATTTCAATGGAGGCTTCTGCCTTCCTTAGCAAACACCTTTCCTTTCAAACCAAGACACACCAGATGCCCTGGTGACTTCTAGAGAGGGACTGGGACAGAGGGACCTTCAAACTCAATGTGCTCCTTCCTTGTTTTCTCCCAAACCAGGATTTCCCAATCCCAGACCTGGAGGCTGGATGGAGAAGGAGGCTGCGAGGAAGAGGAAGATGCTCCAGGACGCCCAGGCAGGTGAGGAGGAAGTCAGTGCCCCTTTCCCCCTCTCTCCTGCTCCATCTCCCACCCCAGCCTGGCCCCCGGCTGCAGGACAACCCCGCTGCCGACGCCGTCCTGCCGGGGACGCACTGGGGGGATCTCCTTCCCCTTCCCTCTGGCACGGAGGCAAATCCCATCCTCTCCTTGTCCTTCCTCCCCCAGACAAGGAGCTGAGGATGGAGACCAGGGAGGACAAATCCCCACAGCAGAACCTCGTGGAAGAGGCTGTTCTGAGCAGCTCCACAGTGCAGGAATCCAATGAGGAGGAAAATCCCCAGAGATCCCGCAGGAGGAGGGGCTCCCAACCCATCCCAGGGTGCTCTGAGGAGGAAAGACCCACCCTGTGCCGGGAAGGCGGCCCGAGATCCAGCCAGGGCTCTGAGCTGGTGGTCCATGAGCAGCTTCAAGATGGGGAGAAGCCCTACAAGTGCTTGGAGTGTGGGAAGAGCTTCAGCCGGAGCACCAAACTGATCCACCACCAGATGATCCACACTGGGGAATGGCCCTACGAGTGTGGGAAATGTGGGAAGGGCTTCAGCTTCAACTCCCAACTCATTACGCATCAGCGCATCCACACTGGGGAGAGGCCCTACGAGTGTCCTGAGTGTGGGAAGAGGTTTCGGATCAGCTCCAATCTCCTCCAGCACCAGCGGATTCACACGGATGAGAGGCCCTTCCGCTGCCCTGACTGTGGGGAGGGCTTCAAGAGAAACTCCCACCTCATGACCCACCGGCGCATCCACACTGGGGAGAGGCCCTACGAGTGTCCCCAGTGTGGGAAGAGCTTCAGCCACAGCTCCAGCCTGATCTGCCACCAGAGGATCCACACTGGGGAACGGCCCTATGAGTGTCGGGAGTGTGGGATGACCTTCAGCCAGAGGTCCCAGCTGACCATCCACCAGATGATCCACACTGGGGAGAGGCCCTACGAGTGTCCTCAGTGTGGGAAGAGGTTTCAGACCAGCTCCACTCTCCTCCTGCACCAGCAGATTCACACAGATGAGAGGCCCTTCCGCTGCCCTGACTGCAGGAAGGGCTTCAAGCGAAACTCCAACCTCATCACCCACCGGCGCATCCACACTGGGGAGAGGCCCTACGAGTGTCCCCAGTGTGGGAAGAGCTTCACCCAGAGCTCTACCTTGACCTGACACCAACGGAGGCACCGGTAAGGGAAGCCCTGCGAGTGCCCCAAGTGCAGGAAGAGCTTCATGTGCTGCTCCAGCTCCATCCCCCATCAGAGGACCCACATTGGGCAGAGCCCTGATGACCCACGTTCCCAGTGATCTGTGTTGGGAACACACTGGGCTGGAGGTCATGTTATTTTGGTTTCAATTATCTTTTGATTCATCTTCATCCCTTTAAAACCAACAAATAGTGGTAAAAATCAACAAATTCATCAAAGGCATCTAAAACCTCACATTTTACTAGTGCTTCAAGGGAATCTGGGAGATACTTGGGAGTTGGATGTTGTGGGGTTATTTGGTGGAGTTGTCTCCATTTCTTGGCACTCAAAGAGACGAGAGAGTTTGATCGGTCACCTCAAAACCACTCTATGCCACTGAAACCTACTCAGTCCCTCTCCAAAATTATTAAATTCCACAGCCCCTCAGGATGTGATGCCTCATGTTTTAGCTTTCATATTTTTCATATTCTCCACTGCCTAGATTTGTAGTTTTGAGCTTCCTATTAAGTGTTAGTGAGCCCTTTTCACATAGTAAGTAGACAAAACAATTCCTTTTCTAGCTTGATACCAAGGACAGTTGTTAGAAGTTTCAGGCCCAAAAGCATAAACAAGGGTGGACTGAAGAGAGAAAACAAGAAGGATGGGACTTGATCATCTGAAGCTGTAACTGGACAATGAACCCAAATATGCAGATGGACCTCAGCTTATAAAAATGTGAGACCTTGTGATCACTTGTCCATTTTTGTGACCATTTCTGGTCTATCTTGGCTGTAGCCTTGGCCTGGCTCTTGTACTGCCCATGGTGTATTTAAATTCTTCTAATAAACTTTATTCTTAACTCTGTCCAGCCTCTGTTCTAGGTCAGCCTTCTGAAGGCATCAGGTGGAATGGGGTTGGAAGGGGACTGGGTGAAGTGGGATGCAAATCAGGATGGGTGAGATGGGCATTGGGTGGGGCAGGATGGGTGGGATGGAGTTTGGGAGGTGTGAAATGGGGGAAATAGGGATTGGGAAGGGGGTCTTGATATCCAGCAGGGATGGGATGGGTTGGGGTTGGGATTGAGGAGGTGGGGTGGGGTCTGCAATGAGACAGCCAAAGTTTGGGGAAGATAAAGGGAGAGGGTGCCCATTACTGAGTGAGTTTTTGTGTGAGGTGCCCCTGCCCAGGGAGGCAAGGATTTAGTTTCAAATTAATATTGTTAAAGTGAGAGGTGTGGGCAAGAGGGAATTCCATCCCTCTGCCTCAGAGGATGGGCCCTGCGAGCCCAGGGAGAAACTCCACCCTGGACCCCTCGTGGGGAGGCAGCCCAGGGATTTCTGATTGGGTTTGAACCCCTGGGGTTTCTCCCTTGCTGTGTTCCCAGTGGTCCCTGACCTTGAACTCCACCCTGGTTCTCAAACCCCATCTCCCTGCCTCTGTTTGGGGCTGTCTCTGGATCTGAGTTTGTTCCTGAGCTGAATAAATGTTTTCCTGAGCAGAATCCCATCTCGTTGGTGTCCCATGCCTGTTCCTGGTAACTGTGGCCTCCCTGGACATGATCCTGCAGCCCCGAAATGCAAGACCCTGCAAAATCAAGCCCCCCACCCCCTCAGACCCCCCAAATATCAAACAATTCCCATAAATTTGCCCAAATTCCCCCAAATTCCCTTAATTTTTCCTAAATTATTCTTTTTGTCCCACTCCAAGACCAGGTGCCTCCACTGGATCTCGGGGACACCCCCAGGAATTTGGAGGGGGTCTCTCCTCCCCTGCCACCTCCAAAAGCCCACCGCTTTTGGGAAAAAAAAACCCAAACAAAATCCCTTGGATTCAAGGGGGAGTTCCCCAATTTTTAATGTATTTTTTGGGTTTTCCCCCCAAATTTTTCAGTTTTTTTTTCATTTTTTTGCCAGTTTTTTTTGGTTTTGGCATTTTTCAAAATGAACTTTTTGGGGGGGGGTTCCCCCAATTTTTTTTGGGGGGGTCCCTCAATTTTTTTCTGGGAATTCAACCCCTCCCTCGATATATCTTTTGTCCCCCTCCCCCCAAATTGGGTTGAGGGGATTTTTTTTTTCTGTTTTTCTTTATTTTTACCTTTCCCCCCCCCTTTTTTTCTTTTTTCCTCTTTTAATTTATTTGTACTTAATTTGGGGGGCTGAGGGGCAGGAATTTTGGGGAGGGGTCGCCTGGGGGGGGCTAGAAAATTTGGGGAGATGCCCATCCCCCCAAAAAACAGGAAAAATCACAGAAATTCTGGTGTTTTCCCCCCATCCCAAGGTGTGAAAAATATGAAATAAAAAATTTACATTCTCAACTTTTCTGGTGATTTTTGGGGAGGGAGTTGCGATTTTGGGGGGTTGGGTTGGGGAGGAGTTGCTGGTTTTTTGCGGGGGAGTCTCCCAGGTTTTGGGATGGAATTTGGGAATTTGGGGGGAATTTGGAGGTTTGGGGGGAAATTTGGGGTGCTGGGAAGAAACTTTGAGGGTCCTGGGGAAATTTCAAGGTTTTAGGGCAGAAATTTTAGGATTTTTTTTGTAACATTTGGGTGTAGGTGGAGGAAACTTGGGGTTTTAGGGAGAACTTTGGGTTTCTTAGGGGGAGGATTTGGGGTTTTGGGAAAGAAAATGGGGATTGGGGGGGAAATTTGGTGGTTTTGGGGGAAATTTGGGGGGGGTGGGGAAATTTTGGAGGTTTTGATAAATTCTGGGGTTTTGAGGGGAAATTTGGGGTTGGGAGGAAATTTGGAGTTTTGGGGTGGGATTTTGAGTCTTGGGTGGATTTGGGACTTTGGGGGGAGTATAGGGGTTTTGGGGTTTTTGGGGTGATTTGTGAAGAATTTTAGTATTTTTGGGGAGGCATTTGGTGGTTTTGGGGGGAAATTCAGGGGTCTTGGGGGGGGTTCTGATTTTGGGAAGGGGATTTGGGGAGAATTTTTTGGGTTTTGGGGGAATTTCCATTGATGGGGAGAGGTCCTAATCCCATTGAGAAGGGGCATTTTGGGGAGGCCTGAATTTGGGGGGGGGGGGTCTCAGGGGGGATTCTCGATTTTAGGGCGGGGTTTGAGGTGAACTTGGGGGGATTTTCCAGCAATGGGGAGGCATCTTGGGGGTGGGATTTGAGGAGAGGTCTCATCAGAGCCCCATCCTGAGCTGGAAGTGGGGGGGGATGTTGGGAGTGGAATCTGGGGAGGATCTGGGGGGAGATTTTCCAGCCATGGGGAAGGGTCCCGATCCTCGGGCAGTTCCTGAATTTGGGGAGCAGTCTGGAATTTGGGGGGTCTCATTGGGGCAGCAGGAGGGGCTGGAAGCGGGGCACGATGTTGGCGAAGCCGCTCTCCAGGGGGGCCGTGGGCAGCTCCTCGGGGGGTGCCGGGGGTCGCGGCCGCAGGCGCTGCAGCAGCGAGGTCAGGAACAGGAACAGCTCTGCCCGCGCCAGCGCCTCCCCCAGGCACAGCCACTGCCCTGTGGGGAGGGGGCGTCAGCACCGCCCCACCCCAAAGGGTTGGGGGTCCCAAAGGGATGGGGGTCTCTAGAGGGACTGGTGTCCCAAAGGGTCGGGGGGCCCAAAAGGGTCTGGGAGTCTCTAGAGGGACTGGGGGTCCCAAAAGGGTCAGGGGTCCCAAAAGGGGTTGGGGGTTTCAGGGGTTGGGGATTCCAAAAGGGCCGAGGGGATTCCAAAGGGTCTGGGGACTCTGGGGGCTACAGGATCCCAAAAGGGTCTGGGGTCCCAAAAGGGTCTGGGCTACCCCAAAAAGGGTCTGGGGTGTCCCTAAAGGGTCTGGGAGCTTTGGAATTGGGGTCCAAAAATGGTCTGGGGGTTTCAGGGGTGGGGGTCCCAAATGGGTCTGGGGTCCCCACCCCGAGGAATTTTGGGATTCCAAAGAATGTAGGGCCCCACCACAAAGGAATTTGGGGATTTTTGGGATTCCAGAAGGATCTAGGACCTCACCACAAGGATTTATGGGATTTTTGGGGTGCCCACTGGCCGAGAAAGGCACAAAGGGCTTGTTGCACTGGAACTGACCCTGCTCGTCCAGGAAGTTCCCAGGGTCAAATTTTGGGGATTTTTGAAGGATTTGGGGTTGTTTAGGACCGAGCTCAGCAGGGGGTAAATGTCTGTGTCCTGTGGGGTCAGGTGTGGGTTCATTGGGGACATTTGGGGTCAGGTGTGGGGTCAGAGGAGTCCTTTAGAGTAATTTGGGGTTATTTGTGGTAATTTGGGGTCATTGGTGTCATTTGGGGTTACTAGGGTGTAAGAGACAGTCTGAAGTTACCCTCATCTGCCTCACAAACATTGCAAGAACAGAGACCAAGACCCTGAAGACTCCAAGGGAATTTGTGCAGGGGTTCTGGCCTGGTTGAGGTGGAAGCTTGCCAGGTGATGGTTTGCAGGTGTGCTTGTTGTGCTGTCAAGGTACACTGCCTTCATTCCTGCTGCTGAGCAGGGACTTGTAAGGAGCGGCCTGTTCTGTACCTTACACCTGCTTCCCAGAGCAAGGGCTCTCATCACAACAGCCGAGGAATTTCCCCACCTCTTGGCCAGCTGCCCCTTGCTTTGAAACAGACTGTAAAAATGACTTTTCCAAGTTACTTTCTTCAAGAGAGATCTCCCCATGGAAGAACACACTGGCGACCCTGTCTCATCCGTTGGTAGCTATAACCCCCCCTTATTTTCTTTTTGCATTTTGCCTCTTTATCCCTCTCTCCCTCTCTCTCCCTCTCCTCTATCACATAACCCTTGTTGCTGGCAATAAAATAAAGATGCATTAGTGCTGTTGTGATTTAAACTGAAATCCCCTGGTGTCCTTTTTGCACTCTGAGATCAAACGAACCTCTCACAACTCCCACTTGTGTTAGGGGATCGTGACACTCGGCAGCGGGGTGACCCAAGGTGTGGCTCAGAGCAAATGCTCCACGGCACAAGGATATTGGTAGGCGCATGGTAGAGACAAGGATGAGGAGGAGACCTCCAGTATGGGTTCCAAAGGCTTTTACTCGGCAAAAATATATACTCTGCTCAGTTTTGGGCGCTTGTCTTACAGCAGCTAGAGAAACTTGCTTTAAGCAAAAAGGTGAGGAAAGAACTAGAATGGACTCCTTTCAAAACCCAGTTGAAATTTTGCAAAAACAATTAGATGAAGAAAGGAACGTGATCCATCTCTTGCCAGTGGCCCAAAGAGAGGAATGGGTTAAAAATTCAAAGAATGCTTACGCACCAAAGAAACAGTGGAGAGGGAAACCCCTCTCATTAATCAAATTTACCCTCAAAAAGAACTAACTGATGAAAAATTGTGGGGAGCACTGCTGTCCTAGCTTGAAACCTTTAATAAAACAGAATATAATCATATCAATGATGAACATCTTGATTTGCATACAACCACTAAAGAAATCCCGTACACTGCTGCTGAATTGGTTGAGCTGAAAAAGGAGTACGGGCGTCTCCCTCACGAGTCAGAGACAGAACACATACTGCATCTCTCACCAGAGGAGATCAGATTTGACTGACAGAACAAGAAGCCAGTGGGTACTGGGGACATGGGGTCTTCTCAACAGCAGGAGACAGATGTAACCCGTGGTCCCTAACTCAGCACGCAGCTCATTGGGCAGCAGGGCTTCATCCACTGGAAAGGGGAGACCCTGTAGCTATAGTTGGTACTCCTGACCAACTACTGGAAGACATGCACAAAGCTGCCTGCTTGCAAATGATACATGACAGAAAATTAACTACTGGCTATGAATCACCAATGCAATTACCTGTGAAATGATGACCCCTTTAATTCGAGCCCTTCCAGAATCACATAAACCTACAGCAATTTTCCTTCAAAAAACCATAGCAGCTAGAACTCCTGTTGTTGGCACTAAAATAAAAGTGCACTATTGCTGTGATTTAAACTGATATCCCTTTATTTCCTTTTGCAATGTGAGATCAAACGAATCTCTCATGATTTCCGCCTGTGTTAGCGGATCATGACAGAGCCCTCAGCAATCCAGGCAGCAACACAGGCAGCAGGACACAGAGGGCACTTCCTGGCTGGGACAGGGCTTGTGGCTTCAGCAGAACCACCAAAGGCCAAGGGGCTTCTGGCCATTTTCCCTGCACCACTGCATGCCTTGGCAGCTGGCAGAGCACAAACCCCCTTTTCCCCCTCTTCCCCTATGCCCCACACACCCTGGGCAGCAAAAGAAAGCTCCTGGGAGTCTGACTATTATAACATATCCTATATTATTTACATCCTAAAGCAAAACAAAAAAGAAAAGAACAATCTTGAAGGAAAAAAAGCCCCTGCTGGCTGCTGATGTGGCCCCAGCAGACACAGCCTCCCAGATCAGCTCTCTGCAGAGCTCCAGCGGCGCAGCCAGCTGAGGCCCGACAGACGAGGCCGTGACCTCCATGCCCTGCGGAGCTGATCTCGCAGCCTCTGGAAGGTGGAGATAGGAGCGTGGTCTCCTGCCCTGAGAAGGCACAAAGTCTGAAGTGCCAGGCTTCCAACCTCCAGGCTGCTGTCACATGCTGTGTCTTCAAGGGCTGGAAGAGAGACGAACAGAGCCACGGTCAGATCCCAGACCTGCGGGGGCCCACGGAGAGCCCCCTGCCAGGGCCATCCCAGCCGGCTCTTGCCATGGCCAGGAGGGAGCAGGGACCGAGGGGATCAGCCCGAAGCTGCGGCCACGAATGCCCCACGTGCCCCTGAAATCTCGGTGTGCTCTGCCCACACCGCCCCTCATCCACACAGGGAGCAGAGCCCTCCACAGCCAGGCCAGGGCTTGCAGCTCCCCCCGCCAGCCCCGCTGACAGCCCGCTGCCCTCACTCACCCTCACAAATGAGCAGCATCTCTTTCTTCTTCTCCCTCAGGTGCTCCCCGGCCATCCCTGGGAACACAGAGCCTGTCAGGGCCCCGGCGGCACAGCTCCCTGCCAGCGGCGCTGCCAGCCCTGTGGCCACACGCCCTCCCGCCCCGGCAGGGCTCAGCCCCAGCCCTTGCCGCATCCTGACTCAGCCCAAGGGCACGGCTGCCAGAGGCCGGCAGCAGCCCCGAGGGCAGCCGGGGCTCCAGGGCGCCGGGCCCGGGTGCCGCTGCCGGGGCAGCAGCCGGGGCCGGGGCCGAGCTGCGGCGGGGCGGGGAGGGAGCCCGGGTTCGTGGCTCACCGATGAACCTGATGGCCGCCTCTCGCAGGGGCTCCTGTGGGCTCTGCAGGTACGGCAGGGCCCGGCGCAGCTGCTCGGCCGCTCGGTTCCTGTCCTGTGCCAGCTGGAGAGAGCGGCAGGAGGGAAGGGTTGGTGCGGGCTCTGCCCCTCGGCCGGGCACTGCCTGCGGCCAGCCCCGGCCTCCCGTGCCCGCCCAGCCCTGAGGCCCGGCCAGCAGCCGCTGGCGCCGGGCTCTGGAGGGGGCAGAGGGCCGGCTGCTGCCCGGGGAGTCGCGGTTCCGCCCTGCCCGACAGGCCAGCTGGGCCAGGGCTCCATGGGCACCCGGCTCGGGGCCACAGGGGGCTGGAGAAGAAGCCGTGCTGCTCCCGGGTGCAGCAGTGGGCAGGGGCGCAGCTGCCAGCCCCACACACTGGGTACCGGGGACAGGGAGCTTCTCCAGGCTGAGGCTGGGCCGTCCAGGCCGTCCTTACCAGGCCTTGGCTGAACTTCCAGAGTTTCTTATCCAGCTGCAGCATCTGTTCAATGTCTCTCCTCTTCAGGAATCTGGCTGAAGAATGCAGCGTTTCCTGGGACACCTGGAGAGCAGCAGAGACTGGAGATGGCCCCACAAGCCCAGGCACAGGACCCGCATTCGTGTGCCAAGGCCTGGAGGTGCCAGGGCAGGAGGCAGCCGAGCCCTCTCCCAGGGTGCCACCGGCAGCCCAGGTGTCCTCACCTCTGCCACATGCTGGTTCTGGTCATGGCAGTGGAAGAAGAGTGGGAGCAGGCTCTGGCACACGTATGACTTCAGGGCCTTTCTTCCCTCTTTCATTAATAAATCTATCATCTTTTTAAATACAGACATGGAGCACAGCTGCACCTGGCTATCATCCTGTATGAAAGGAAGGAAAAAAGACTTCAGCACTGGGTGCTTCGGGCCCCCTCCAGTCTGGCCTGTGAATACACAGGGCACAAAGTGTCTGGGCAGCACCCAGTGGCCGTGGCTGAGGGCACAGAACCTTACATTGTCAAACAGTGGCAGGAGCACCTCAGCCAGCTGCCGGGCTATGGGGATGGCTATCGGGGCACTATTATACAGGAACAAATATTTGAGTAGAACCATGGTCATCCTGACCACATCACTATCATTTTCCTGCAGGAGCTCCAGGAGGTTTTCAGTCAGGCTCCACATTTTCTTGGCCTGTGGTGAAGAGAAGTCTGTGAAACCCCACCCTGCTGCTGCAGGGCCCAGAGGCCAAAGGCTGGTCCTAAAGCACTCGGGCAGCTGAGCCGGGAGGCAGGAGAGCTGGGAGCAGCTGCCTCAGTGTCTGAAGCTCAGCTAAGCCCAAGGACTGCGTTCCCCATCCCTACGCTGCCCACATGGCTTCAGCCACTGCCCCCTTCTCACCATCAGGGGATTCTTGCCAAGCACTAGGAGGCCTCTGAGTGCCAAGCGTTGCCTCTCCCTGCACTCGCTCTGCAGATGGTTTGACAGGATGTCCAGGATGCTGTCACTGCATTCAGTCAAGTCCAGGCACTCCAGGACCTGAAAGGCACAGGGCAGTGACAGGGGAGCTGGCTGGCAGGAGGCCAGAACCACACAGAGCTGGGCCCTGGCAGCAGCACAGAGCACGGGCAGCCAAATCCCAGGCAGCTGCAGCTGTGAGAGGGCAGAGAGCTGGAAAAGCAGCTGGTCTTCAGGCTCACCTCTACAAGGAATGCCAGGGCAGCAAAATCCCAGAATGGCATCTCTTTGCTGAGCAGGCTGAGCAGGTAGAATGCTACCCCAGAACACAAGTGTACGGATGAAGAGCACATTTCTCTGAATGGAGGAAAAAGGAAGCAAAACTCTGAGCCAGCAGCAGTAAAGCTCTCCCAGGAATGACTCACAGAGGGCTGATCTTTCCCCACCAGCCTGCAAGGGGACGTGGGCCCTTGGGGAGGTGGCAGCTCCTGGGCACCCTCCTCTCCCAGCCTTTTGAAGTCTCCTTGGTTGTTCCTTGGTGCCCACAACCACTGGGATGGTGTGGGTCACCTGGACACACAGGGCACAAATGCCAGAGGCAGTGGGGAGAAGGGGGTCTCACCTGGCCAGCAGACCCACGGCATAGTGGTGGGTATCAGCACAGAGCAGCGTGTCCCAGCCACACTTGCGTTCCACTTCCAGAACCACATGGTCACACCGGAGAAGGCAGAGCAGGGACTTCAGGGTCTGCACTGCAAACCTGTGTGCACAGCAAGGCCCACGTCACACTGGGAGCACTGGCTCCTGCCCTGGGGACATGGCAGGGACAGGAGGACTGGGATGGAGCACCTGCTGGGGCTGGTGGCAAGGCCGTGTTGCTTCTGGCATCTCTTCCAGAAGGTATCGACCTCCTCTGGCATATCCAAAGTGCTGAAGAACACTTGGAAGAGCAGATGCACAAAGAGGCAGGGGAAATACCCATTCAATACACGTGGGACACAGGGCACCTGAAGGAACTTCCACATCACCACAGTTGCCTGCAGAGGACAAAGCACCCTGAGACAGCGCTCAGTGCCGAGGTGTCTCTGTGGCAGGGCCTGAGCGTGGCAGGGAGAGGCTGGGGGAGACACAGGGGGAGCATCGCGCCTGGTGCCCCTGAAGCTGCCCCTAGGCCATGTTTCAGCCCAGTGCCTGAGGCAGGGAGATGCAGTGGGGGAAGGAGGAAACAGAGCTGCTGAAGACACGGCTGGCCATGGGGTGAGCAAAGGTCAGTTGCAGAAACTCACAGCCAGGGCAAAGACACCCGTGTTGTCTCCATCGGAGGTGCACGTGCTGTGCTCTGGCCAGTTCCCCAGCACATCAAGGAGTATCTGCACCACTGGCTCCACAGTCCTGCTCGAGCACATGATCGTCTTCCACATGGTCATGGCAGCTCTGTGGGGTGACAGCTCTGTCTCACGGGGGTCTCAGACACATCCCCGTGGCCTGGGCAGCAGTGGGGGGGGGGAACTGGCTGCCAGCTCTGCCTCTGCCCGCTGCCCCTCACCAGCAGCAGCACCCAGGCAGCCCAGCCCTGTGGGGACAGGGCCCTGAGGGCCATGGCATGGCAGCAGGCTCGGGGGCCGATGTAGCAGGGCTGGGAAAGGGAGCAGCCAGAGGGCCCTGGAACTCTCTGTTGGTCAGACACCTGGGCCAGGCTGTGCAGGGTGATGGGCTGGGGAGCCCTGAGCCCTCTGGGCACATGGGCCCCGTACCTGTCACACGTTGGGGCCACACGCAGGAGAGCAATGACCACATCAGCAGGCTGTGCCTCAGTGAGATCCAGCAGTGTCCTGCCCAGCCTGTGCTCAGCAGACTCATTGGCCATGAGCCACTGGTGGATGTACCTCACCATGGCAGGCACCTGGAGAAGGCACAGGGAGACTTGGAAAGCTGCCACAGGGAGTCAGGAATGTCCCCAGCTTCCCCAGAGAAGTGCTTCCCTTCTCACCACGCTGCAATGGCCTCAAAGGCTTACAGTGATCAGCAGGTGTGGCTTGGGAGGCCAAGCGATCCCTGGAGGATCAAACCCTGGCCACAGGCTGCTTACTTGCTCTGGAATGGAAACACCCTCCTCCAAAATCAATTCCAGCATGGCAGCACTGGTGTCAGTGGTGTAGACATCACCGTTTTCCATGGACCCAGTGCCCATGGCACTGGTCTCTTCCTGCCAAATGCACTTGATGAATTTGCAAGTCGGGCAGGAGAAGGAAGGGTAGGAAGAGAGGGATATGGCATGGAGAGCTCCAAGTGTGGTGCTGGGGGGCTGAGCAGTGCCAGCAGGCCCAGCCCAGGTGGGGATGGCTGCAGGTACCTGCGCTGTTCTGCGGAAGAGGCCACAGGCAAGGTCCTGCTCTTGTGTCCCGTCCATGGCTGCATCTGTCAAAGAGCAGCCAGAGCTGAGGGGCTGCGGGAGAGGCTGGAGAACACAGCCCAGCCCTGCACTCCCCAGGCAGGGACAGCCCTGGGATGCCCCAGGGGATGGAGTGTGGCCATTGCTGGGGGGGTAGCCCCAGGCTTTCTTCCATCCTTTCTGTGGGCACATCCCCAGGGGATGGGAAGGGGTGGGAGGGGACGGAAAGGGACAAGACGTGATGGGATGGGATGTGGCCAAGCTGGCCACGGGCTGAGCCCTGATGCTCAGTTCTGCCACTCACCCTCCTGCAGTGGCTGGAACTCCTGCACCTCTTCAGTCTCCTGTGCTGGGGCAGCTCCAGGGCCTTCTTCTTCCTCCTCCTCCACCCAGGCCAACTTGGGCACTCTTGGGGGTCGCTGCTCCATGGCAGGGACTGGATTTATGGTACTTGCAGGAGGGATGGCTCGGAAAAGCTCCAAGTCACCAAGTCCTGCAGTCGTATCTGGAAGGCGCCTGCAAGACTGAAGTCCTGGCAAGACTGCAGGACAGCAAGTCCTGCACTCGGGTCTTGAGGGCTCCTGCCACAAGGACAGGAGGCTCCTCGTCAAGGATGGTGCTCTGGTCTCAAGGGCAGTGACTGCAGGGATGGGCGATGCCTCGGAAAAGCTCCGGGACACCAAGTCCCACGGTCTGCCCTCAAGAGAACCTGCAGAAGAGAAACCTCAGCAAGGCCACAGGTCAGCAAGTCCTGTGGTCTGGCCTCGAGGTCACCTGCAGGAATGACGGCTCAGAAAAGCTCCGGGTCAGACACAAACGAGAGCGCTGTGCGGGGGCTCCTCACAGCACCGCTCTGGCGCGTCCTGTCCCGTCGCGTGCACCGAGCACTGTGGCGTGGTCCTGTCACCGCCAGCTCCTATGTCACCACGTGTCACAAAGGGCCCTTTGACACCCTGTCCATTTCCATCCCATGGTGACCATGTGTCACAAAGGGCCCTTGCACACACTGCCACATGCCCTGGGGCCACCCCCATCCCCCACAAAGTGGCCCAGGTTGGAAGGAATCCCTTGCCCAAAGTGTCTAAGACAGCCTGACAGGATCTTTAGGAACAGCTCAAACCATCAGCAAACGCTGCCCTGCTCTGCAGGCTCAGGGCAGCAGAAGGAGCCCCCAGGGCTGCCGACGCAGCCACAGCAGGAAGGGAACGGGGCCTTGCACAGAAGCTGGCACGGCCTCCTTAGGACACATCCTGGCTGGTGGCCATTCTAAACCCACACGTGTGACACAGACAAGGGACATCTGGTCCAAGGCACGAAGAGTCCACTAGAATGTATTTTAGCACATTAGAAAGACTTGGGAGGAATCCCAGAGGGTCATTTTTTGAAGCAAAGTGATCTGATTAAATACTGTAACCAACGGTAGGCTTGGTAAAAATTAGAAGGTGGTGAAAATGGACTGCCTAATGGAACTTTAAATGATCATCCACTGTTACAGTTGATGTTATTTTTAAGAAAAGAAGACAAATAAGACCAAGTGATATGTGCAGACACTTTTTTTTACCCTGAAGAATAAACCTGAGTGGCACCAAGAATATGGCTTTGATTTGGACCCCCAGGAGACTTTGGTCCTTCCTTTGGAAAGAGGTAACAAGTGGAAAATAAAGAGATGTTGTTCAGCGTGTAGTTTAGGGCAGAGATGTTTGAAATTGGCAAAAAAGCGCGAGGAAGACGCTGTTATAGACGTCCAAGACTCACAGCCGAGTTATTCCAGGCCAGCTCTACCTTCCCCCTCAAGCAACCACTCCTCTCCCTCAATTAAATGAAAGTGAGAATGAGATGAATAATCCTGGTGAGGGGACAAGTTTGGGGATGCCAGTGACAACATGTACAAGGAATAAAACCAAGAAAGCTTTGCCTTTAGTCACCCCCTTAAGGCAAGAAGTGGGTCCCACAGGAGAAGCTGTGTGGGTGAAGATCCCCTTTTCTACTGGTGACCTGAATAACTGGCAGGAAGAAGTTCATAATTATAGAGAAAACCCTAGCAAAGTGGCAAAAGATTTGAGTTAATAGTCAAGAACCGAGACCCAGACTGAGGTGATTTCATGATGACAGCGCTAAGGAAAACAGATAAAGAGTTGGTGATGAAGATGGTCAGAGCACATGTGCAGGGAGAAATTGCTAGTGGAGCCTTACAAGGTACAGTGGACCAGTTGTTTCCTATTGTAAACCCTTTGTTGGGCCCAAATGATGCAAAGAACTATGAGATGTTAACTAGATACTGGGAACTGTGGGGGCTGAGGAAGCAGCCAATACTGTAGCCACTCTCCCCTGGAGGAAGAGCCCATAGGAGGCTTTCACTTACCACTCTCCCCCAGAGGCTAAAGGCCTCAATGGGGAGCTTTTATTTTTACAGCCACAGGTTAAGTGGTTCCCAACATGTCTTTCCCCCTGTATGCATATTATTTTTACCCTGTTGGCCCTTCCCCCTTGTTCCACCCCTGAATCCTCTGACCATTGTCCCTGTTGCTCCACCCCACCCCCTGCTTTTCCTATATAATCCCTGCTCTCACTGAGCCCAGGCCAGTTGTCATCTCTGGGACCCTTCTGGAGAGAAGAATAAAGACCTCCTTGGAACCCCACACGGTGCCTCCCGTCTCTTTTCTTTGGCAGCACCTGAGGAACAGTGGCCATTCCAAAAGCCCTTTGAAGGGCTCGCAGCTGAATCACGGGGGCAAGGCAAGCGTGCCTGTGCGCCCAGGGGAAGTGCCACAGGAGACGCTTCCCTGGGAAGGTCACGGCACCCTGACCACCTCCGCTCGCTGCGACAAGTGGTGCCCCAACAGGGAGCTCTGCCAGCGGTTCCCTGGTTCCCTGGATCCCGGGAGAAGCGTCTCCTGCAGCACCAGCTGCAGAAAGCAAGTCACTCTCGGGTCTGTCACTTCCCTGAGGAAACCCCCTCGCGTTATAGCAAGGGCTATCCAAGGGGACACCGGGACCCTCCTAGGACCACCTGGGGAACGAGGAGAAGATCTCCCCAAGGACCAGTCTGTGGGTGACACTGCGCCCAGCAGTTTTTGTTCACCCAGTGGAGGTGGAAAAAGCTGCTAAAATTGGGATTTGGCCTTTCTGGGAGGGTTTTGGAGCCAGTTTTATTCCCATGGGGAACAAAATCCTTCCTGGTTTTAACCAATCCCTTTGGAATGCTGCACATGGCTCACCTGGGCTGGGAAAACCTAGAAAAATCCTGGAACACACACCTGAGGGAGGTGTTTGTTAATCCTGGCTCATCCCAGGAACTTCCATTCCTCAATCCGGAAAGGATGGGTTAGGGAGTCCCCCAGTCTGGGAGTGCCTATGACACCTCCTAAAAAAACATGTCCTTGCTTTTCCAAGGAAATTCCTGGATTATTTTCCATAGGAAATTGGGTTAATTAAAGTGCAGGCTTTTTTACCAGCATTCCAGCCCTCGTCATCCTGGCAGTTCCACGAATCTCTCCCAAGCGCAATTCAGAGTGTTGGGATTTCCTGGTCCTGAGCACCAACATCTGCAGTGGCACAGGAAACTCACAGCTCATGGAAACAAATTTTCTCTGTGACTTCAGAGGCCACGACAAACCTGAGTGGTTTCCCTCCCATCCCCCAGCCCTGCCTGGCCCCAGGGGCTGATGGCATTTGTGCTCCCTCAGGTTCATCTCCCCACAGCAGCACCATGGGGGTGCTGACGCCTGCTCTGGGCAGTGCAAACAGGGGCTCCTGAGCCAGTGCTGCCGTGTCTGTGCCTGCAAGGATGCGGCACCTCTCTGAGCTGGGGGAGAGGCCAGGGCTGCACAGGGGGGATGTTGTTGGCAGCTCCATGAGGACGCTCTGGGATGCTGCCCTGGGGTGTCCAGCACAGTGGGGATGGATCAGCCCCTGCTCTGCTGCTCCTTCCCATCTCCCCCAGGGACCTTGCAGAGCCCCAGCCATGCTGTTTGCCCCCAGCCTGCCCACGGCCACCCTGGGGCTGCTCACGGGGGTTTTCTGTGCTGAGCTTTGGCCTGGGCGTGTTCTTGAGAGAGCCTGGGCAAGGAGCCTGGAGCCCCCAGGCCCTGCCCTGAGGCGTCAGCGCTGCCCCAGCAGTGCCCATGGCCTGTCCCTGCTGCAGCCCCGGCACTGCCACCCCCAGGGCTGTGCCCGGCCCCGAGAGCACTCAGGCCCTGCAGCAACACCAGGGCCAGGAGGGCAGCGGGGCAGTGGCACGGGAGCAGCACTGGCAACACCAAGTGCTGCTGCTCCTGGGCACAGCTGCTGTGCCAGCACTGATCTGCTCCAGCTCTGCACACAGACACTGCTGCTGCAGCTCCAGAGAAGGGAACAAAAGGGGGATCTCTGGAGAAAACTTTGCTGGGAGATCCTTTAGTTCCTTTAAAGCCACCAAGAGCACAGCTCCATATTGACACAGTGTGTGGCCACAGTGATAGTGGAGAGAAACAAAATGAGAAATGGCACAAACAATGATATTTTATTGAAGACAATTTGAAAAAGTTAAACAAAGAAAAAGAACATCCTAAATGAAACCAAGTATCAAAGATAAGTTTTATTACAAGTTATTTGCAGGATTTGGCCAGCAGTTTAATGTTTCTGAAATGATCCAGTCATCAGTGTCCACACTGCAGCCTTGAGCTCCTGGTTCCTCAGGCTGTAGATGAAGGGGTTCAGGGCTGGAGGCACCACCGAGTACAGAATTGACGTCGCCAGATCCAGGGATGGGGAGGAGATGGAGGGAGGCTTCAGGTAGGCAAATGTGCCAGTGCTGATAAACAGGGAGACCACAGCCAGGTGGGGGAGGCAGGTGGAAAAGGCTTTGTGCCGTCCCTGCTCAGAGGGGATCCTCAGCACAGCCCTGAAGATCTGCACATAGGAGAAAACAATGAACACAAAACAGCCAAGTAGCAAACAGGCACTGACTGCAATGAGCCCAAATTCTCTAGTGTAGGAATTGGAGCAGGAGAGCTTGAGGATCTGTGGGATTTCACAGAAGAACTGCCCCAGGGCATTGCCATGGCAGAGGGACAGGGAAAATGTATTGGCTGTGTGCAGCAGTGAATAGAGAAAGCCACTGGCCCAGGCAGCTGCTGCCATGTGGGCACAAGCTCTGCTGCCCAGGAGGGTCTCGTAGTGCAGGGGTTTGCAGATGGACACGTAGCGGTCGTAACACATGATGGTCAGGAGGAAATGCTCTGTTTCAGCACAGAAAACCAAAAAAAATACTTGGGCAGCACATTCTGTGTAGGAGATGTCTCTGGTGTCCCAGAGGGAATTGTGCATGGCTTTGGGCACAGTGGTGCAGATGGAGCCCAGGTCAGTGAGGGCCAGGTTGAGCAGGAAGAAGAACATGGGGCTGTGCAGGTGGTGGCTGCAGGCTACGGCGCTGATGATGAGGCCGTTGCCCAGGAGGGCAGCCAGGGAGATGCCCAGGAAGAGGCAGAAGTGCAGGAGCTGCAGCTGCCGCGTGTCTGCCAATGCCAGCAGGAGGAAGTGGCTGATGGAGCTGCTGTTGGACATTTGCTGTGGCTGCACATGAGGACCTGTTCATGGACAAAGGACAGTGACAAGTCAGGAGAGGCTGCTTTGAGCCAAAGCTGGGCCATTCCCTGTAGATTGTCCTGCTGGGATTCACCCACCCTTGTTCCTGCTCTGGAAAAATCTTCACACAGGTCCCTGACTGAGCTCCAGCTGTGCTGTCTGAGTGTGCCAGGAGCAGCCAGGCCCGTGCCTGGGGGCTCTCCAGGAGCCATCCCTGCCCTGCTGCCCTGGGTTTGTGGCCATGCAACAGAGGGACAATGCTGGAAATTCAGGATTTGTCAGGGGAATCACTCCTAATGCAAAAGGGCTTGTTGCCATCTTTACTCCCACTTTTAAAAGACATTGAGAGCAGGAAGGAATTTTAGACATTCTTTCCCTGCCCACAAACCATTCTTGGTTCTCTGAGGTCAGAAATCCCCAGCATTTCTGCTGCACTCAGAGTTTCCCACTGAGAGGTGTGAGAGGCAAAGGATTCCCTGTGGCTTAGGGAAGGTGAGGGGCTGGATGGGCTTGTTCCCAACTGCCCTGGGTTTGCACCTTTGGCTGGAATCAGAGCACAATCCCACTCCCGTGTCACCCTGGCATAAACCAGACCCTGCCCAGAGCAGAGGGATCCCTGAATGTCTCACTCTCTCTAAAGGTCTCTGGGCAAGGTCTCAGCACCCCCCTCTGCCAAGGACACTCACAACTCCCTTGGCAGAGCCAACAGCATTTCCTCACCTGTGGCATCTCTGCCTTTCCCCGTGGGACATTCAGGGAACTCTGAGAGGCTCTGGCACAGATTTGCAGCCAGGAGGGCAGCTCAGAGCTTGGAAGGACACAGCAAGGAGATCCCCAGGTGTGCCCATGATGGGATCTCAGGGAGGGGGCTCAGCTCATTCCCCTTTCCCATGGACTGCTTTGCCCACAGCCCCACAGGTCACAGGGAAGCTGGGACACCCCATTCCCATGGACACACCTGCCTGGCAGCAATCCCAAGGGCAGGGCCTGACTCAGCTGCTGCAGATGCCAGAGCCTCCCTGAGAGCCCCAGATACCAATGACAATATCAGAGCAGTGCATTTAGGCTGTTTAGGAGGCTCCCAGCAGAGAGACTAAGCACCCAAACTTACAATTCTGGCATCTCTGTAAATGTTCAGATATTACTTTGATAATCCTGGTGTGTCCATTTCAACTCAGAATGTCCTGTGATACTGGGATTACAATTCCTCTTCTGCTTCTCTCATTCCCCTGTTGTCTATAATCAAAAGAGGAAAAAACTCCTTGCAACAGTGTTAGAACAGTAAAGTAAAAACCAGACCTTTATTGGAAGCTTCCAGGTGTCCCATTGGGGATGGGGCACACCCGGCCCCTTATTTCAACTATTTATTAAGATTGATTAATTAGGATATTTAACAGAAACATTCAATAGGAGATTCAGCTACCCCAGTTACACACCCCTGAGTCAACCCACTGGAGTATGTCCAAAGGTTTCTTTGCCCCACTTTCTGTTACGACTGTTCATATTCTGGTTAAAAAACAATATGTTCTTCTTGTAGCTCCTCTCCCTATTGATAAGACAATTTAGTATTTCAGAAACGTATTTAGAAGGGCAGTTTATTGTTCTAAAATCTAAGAGAAAGGTTAGGAAACATACTAGACTTAATTAAGGATAATAGTTATATAAGTATATAATAGTAGTTTAATAGAGTTAATTAAGGATTATAATTTTATAACTATATAATAATAGTTTATGGATATAAATATGTATTAAAAATGTATAAAAAGCAAAAATATTTTTGTCATCATCCCAGCTTTCCCACCCTGATTAAAGCAAGAAATTGAAAACAATCTCAGGAAAGCTCCTGATCTTGACAGCAATCCCAGGCTCATCTTCTTTTGGGAAGTGTCCTCTGGAGCTGTGCCCAGGCAGGTCTGGAGCTGGGAGCAGCCCTGCCCCACACAGCCCCTCTCAGCAGCAGCACCTGCCCTGCTCAGGGTGGCTCCTTCCCCCCACAGCTTCTCCCAGCGCTGGGAGCAGCTCCCCGGGCCGGCTGAGAGCTGTCCCTGGCAGGCAGCAGAGTCCCTGCCCCAGCACAGCGCCCTGGGCTGCAGGACCCTGCTCTGCAGGACAGCCCTGGGCACCCCTGGCTGCTCTACACAAGGGACAGGCACAGAATGTACTCACAGAGTCTGTAGGCACTGGCATGTTCCAGCTTTAGGAGATGCCTCCAGGAGCTGCAGCTGCATTGTCCTGCAGCCAGAGGCTTCCTGTGTCAAGGGCTGGCAGTGATTCTGCCCCAGGCACTTCTCAGCACCTTCCCAGCCCTGACTGATTGAAGCTCTCTGTGCCTCTGGGCTGTGCCCAGGGTGGCTGCAGGCAGTGCCTCAGCCCTGCTGGGCTGGCAGAAGAGCTGCTCAGCAAGAGAAATGTGCTTTTGAAGCTCTTCTTGGTTTCCAGGAGCTGCCTCTGTGCCAGGAGCCCGGCCCAGCTCAGCAGCACAGACACAGCAGCAGGACTTTAATGAGCCCCTTGGGGCTTTGTGCTGAGGCCCTGAACATCAGTCCCTGAGAGGGAGGGGAAGAAAGCTCTCAAGAACTCCAAGTCAGAATCCAACTCCAAAGTTTCTTTCACTTTTAATGGGTCCCACTGAGGGACGTGACTGAGAAAGTGTCCCTAGGCCCCAGGCAGAGCAGAGAACTGGAGGCACGGATGACAGCTGGGGACAAAGAGAAGCCAAGTCTTGGTGCCCTGGGCCACAGCAGCCAATGCTGTGCCAGCAAGGGCTGTGAGGAGACACCTTGTCCTGAGGCCCTGGGGCCTCCTGGCACAGCCCCAGCAAGGCTGGCCACTGTCACCCCCTTGGCCTGCCCTCAGCATCCCCCCTAGCCCACATGCCAGTGGCCTCAGGGATCTGCTGGAAGGAGTCCCTGGGGAGCCTTGCTCAGGAATGGCCCTGGGGGGCTCCTTCATGCTCCCAGGGACTGCAGCTTTTTCAAAGGACTTTGGCTTTTGCCTTGGGATCTCTGAGAGCTTTGTGCAATCCTGGCCTCCAATTATCTGCTGTAATTAGTCCCTTGAGAGGCTTTGTCAGTAACAACACTCAGTGGGCTCATTAATTCTTCAAGGTACTTCAATGATTTTAAGATACTTGCTATCTCCTTTTGATACAGACTCTAAGAGAAGTTTGTGCAATCATGGCCCCAATTATCTGCTTTAACGAGTCCCTTGGGAGCTTTGCATTGACACTCAGTGGGGCTCATCAATACTTTGAGATTCTCAGGGGCTTTTTCAGTTACTTTGGATTTTCCTTTCCACACTGAGTTTCTGGGAGATTTTTGTGCAATCCTGGCCTCCAGTTCTGTCTTCCAAGGAGTCCATGAGGAGCATGTGTTGGGGATGGACCTCAGTGGGACCTATTAATGTTTGGAGAAACTTCGGGTGTTTCCTCTTACTTGGACTCCTGGAAAGGTTTGTGCAATCTCTTCTCAGGCCCTGAGGTTCAAGGGCTCAGCTCCAAATGCACCACAGGGCTCATTAGGATCAAGCAAGTCCTGAGAAACCATGGCTGTGCCTTGATTTCCCTCTGGTCTGGTGCAGTTCATTAGGAAAGTTTCCTACAATAGTTATGGAGAAATAGTTCAAAGAACTTCTAAGAAATATGTATTCCTATTTTAAAGGTGTCTTTTATACCTGTTCTCTTTAGAGCAGATGTGATTGCAGTATTCAGTGATGGATATTGATCCAAGGTCTCTGTGGAGACTTTTGTGGCAGAATGGTTAGGCGAGAAAGGCCATGACTGTACAAACTTGTTAGAGATAAAACATAACTAGTGTAGAGACAGTCTCAAGGCCGGATTGCCCTTGAGATGTGGGGAGGAGAACAAAAATGTAGTAAACAGAACGAAAAAGAAAGAACAGGGACGGTCTGGTAATCGCAAGAATGCAGAGGCAGATAGCTATGTTTCGCAGTGTCGTAGATAGCAGAATAACCAATGATGAGCTATACTTTTGCAATATGTATGAGCTAATTAAATCATGTATTTAAACACAAGTGTAAAGATCAATAAACGAGATTTGCTTGACGACCACCTGGTGTCTGCGTCTCCCTTCTCCGACAAATGGTGACCCCGACGTCGACCCCCTGCTGAAAAGAAAGCGGGGGAGAGAACGCGCCACGGTCGGTGAAGTAGTGTTGGGGCCCGATGCACCCGGGTCGGTGCTAAACGACGAAGGGAAAGCACCCTCAAGGATCACATCGGTGGTCTTGAGCCATACGTGCTGCCGAAGCCGGAAAGGTGCAACAGCGCTGACGACAAAAATGGACAGGCAAGCAGCATATAATTTATTTTTGGGGTTATTAGATAAGCTAGGGGTTAGAGACATAAATCCTAAAAAAGACGTACCGGGATTGCTAGCATGGGGTCACGCGAAGGGTTGTTTTTCCAACCCGCACACGGTACATGAATTGAGTGAGTGGCGTAAGTTAAGAGATGTGTTGTGTAAAGCAGTTTTAGAAAAAGATAAAACAGCAACAAAGTTAAGAAAAATTTGGCGAGTTGTGCATAATACTCTATTGAAACATCAGGCAGAAAAAAGAGCGGCTCAGCAAGCAGTAGAAGCCTATAAAAGGAATGCACGGTATGGAGATCATGAACCTTTAGCGCCAGGTGTCTCTCAAGTAATTATATCTGCTTCTAGCAGTTTGGGCACAGATGATTGTGCTTGGCCCTCGGCGCCCCCTCTCACTGAGTCCACAAAGGACGCTGAAGTGCCTGTCGTAGCCACCTCCGATATTAAGGACCCTTCAGCCCAATCTGTTAAGCCTGAAATGCGTAGTTCACAATCTCCGCCAGAGCCAGATCCTGTCCCTGGGGCAGAGAGTGACCTGTGGGAGGAAATGGCTAGACAGAGGAGAGAAGCATGGAACGCATTGGCTAAGCATGGGCTAGAGAGTGGGAATGAAGTCACCGTGGAGGCAGCAAGGACGTGGGCTCTGCCTGTAGTTTACACCCCGGGGGTAAACCAACAAGGACAAGCTATTCAGTTAGGGACCTATACACCTCTTGATTGGAAGTTATTAGCTCAGCTGCGACAGACAGTGAGTCAATTTGGATTTAAGAGTGAACCAGCTAAACAAATGATAGACTATATATTTGATATGCATTTGCTAACTGTCAATGACTGTAGAAGCATTGTGAAACTGATGTTTATTCAACATTAGCAGCTGCTGTTTAACGCACATTAGCAAGCTTTAGTTCAAGAGTCAGTTGCAGTTCAAAGAGGACTAGGTGATCCATTATAGGAAATTATAGAAAAAGAAAATAATGAGAAAAAAGTTCCACAGGGAACGCTGAAACAACGAACAGAATCTGTTCAGTTATGGCAGGATGTGATACATCCAGAACTATTTGCTTCATTTTTGGAGTCACTTTTAGCACTACAATCTTATTTAAGTTTCATCTTTACCACCCTGGAAGAAAAGAAGCCAAATTTAGACTGGTTTTCACCCAAACCAGGAAGATATGAGGGAGCGAGGTGAGCGCAAAGAACAAAGGCATCCTGGGGGTAAAAGCAGCACAAGAAAAGTTCCAAGGCCTCTGATCGCCGTTGTTAGCACCTGGCCGTGAGAGACTTTTCGTGTAAAATCGCCTGCTTTTGTATAATCATGCCCTTTTTTCCTCTATCAGCAAACAACAAGAGAGATTGAGAGAAAAACTGCATTTGTTAAAGTTAACTTTGTGAGGCTTTTTTTTTCTTTCTCTCCGTTTTTCCTCGCTGCGAGAGTATTTGGAGAATGTGAAGAAAGATAACAGCAGAGCTGCAGCAGCGGCGGGGCGGGCGGTCGACCCCCCCGCTCCCTCTCTCGAGGGGGGCACTGGGATGGTGCCTGGTTTGTTGTCGTGATTTATTGGGTTTTCAAAATGTTTTTATATATCATTGTAGAGTTAATTTTGCGTTTTAAGTAATTATGAGTTTATGCAATTGCAGTTTTTAGGATTTTACTATAAAAATCATTGTGGTTCTTTGAAGGTTTGAAAAAAAAAAAAAAAAAAAAAAAAGAGAAAGAAAAAAAAAAAAAAAGTGTTTAAGGTGAATACTAACAGAAGTTGTCTTGCAATAATTGGTTTTAAAACCCAAGGTTAAAATATGGTGTGATTTATAGCTTCTAGGAAAACCTTCTTCCAATTAGTGTTATTTACAGAAGAGATTTGTGGTTTAAAAAATAATTAGTCAAGAGAATTTTACTATATAAGACAAAGTTAAATTAAGGTATATATTATCTATTTGTTCGTTTTTTCTACAATTTTAATAAGGGAATTTTAATGTGAGTTTTTTGTTATAAAACACATATAACTACATATATGTACCAATTTGGATTTTAGATTTTAATTTAAAAAATTGGACTTAATGTTTTTGAAAAGTGCTACAAAAGCTAGATGGCAACTTGCCAAATCCTGTATTGTTGTGGTGGTTTTTCTCTAGAAAAACTACACTTTAACATCCTAACCAATTTAAGCATATATTAGGCAAATTTCTATTATGAATAAGTATTTTTAGTAACATTTGCAGTTATTGTGGGTTATTTTTAAAGCTAGATGACATAAAATTGTGATGTGTTTGCTACATCTTTATAATTTTTATAGTGAATTTATGTTATTGTTATATTGTGTTTAAAAGGTATATATTAAGCTTTTAGTTGCCTTTTTTATAGTAACAAAATAAGATTAAGTTATGTTTTCATTTAATATAGATTAAGTGTTAATAGAATTAAGGATAGTTAAATTTTATAATGTTTAGGCTTGAATGTTTTTAAGTTAAGTTTTCTAACTTAGATATTCTTTTAAGGTTAAGTTTGTTATTTCCTTTTGTCATATATAATTATTGTGGAGTTTAGAACAGTTTGCTATGCTGTAAGCATCTCATAGCTGTTACTATTGAGAACCTTGTTTTAGAAATGAGTTAAGAGGCATCTTTCCAGTTTAAAGCCTAGGCCCTGGCCAAGCCTTGACTTTACCTGGACAGAATGTTTGCCAACAGATCCAGATATTTTCTGTCCCAAATCAATATTTGAGTCACTTTTTAACTCAGCAATTTGACCCTATTAATATGACAGCTGGATCAATTTTGAAGTGAGCTTGGAGAGTCATTTTCCGGAGGTGATGATCCAATCCTTTACTGATTTTTGTCTCTATTTGTTTGTTAACTATGAGATGCTGGTGCAGTGTTTTAATAATTAACAGTACTTTTATATTAATTGATTTTTAACTGCTATAGGTTTTTACTGATTGTATATAAGGTTTTATGTTAATGTTAAACAGAAATACATTTTATTTTTATTTTTTTAGAAAACGGGGGAAATTGATACCCTAAAAGCAATTTAATTAGTGTAATTCATTAACTTTAAGGAGAGAAGTGCCTGTGTTTTGTTGGCAGGTTCAGAAAAGTCACCTGTCCATCTGACCAGACTGTGTGCCTCTGAACACATGAGATCCAGTGAACAGAGATGTCATCACACAGCCTTGGTACTCCAGACATGGATCAGAAGTGGACCTGTCAGGACACAGTTGTGTCTAAACATTAACAGACATTTGCCAACAGAAATTTTATGTTGTTATTATGATGTGGTGTTTCTATTAATTTTTCAGGTATCCTTTGTTTAAGATTTAGAAGGGTCTAAAGAACAACTTGAACATCAAAGCCCTCAGTCACCGATCAGCTGCCAGCTGACATCACGGGAGCAGTGAACATTCCAGGACTGAATCGTGCTGGAGAAATTCTGTAGAAGATTTGGGAAGTGTAGAGACTCCATCTAACTATATATAAAGCAAATTGTAATTGTGTGTTTATCCTTTTAGCAAATTGCTTTCATGCTTAGACTACATATATATAGAGCACGTGTGTTAAAAGTAGTTAGATAATAGTTTAAGACAAAGTGTTTAGAAGTACGTATAAAAAATAACATTAGAATTTTTAAGACTAATATACCTTATATTTTAGCAAATTAATTATTTATAGAGAGGGGGGAATATGTTGTAGTCTAGGGCATTGCGCTGCGGAAGAATTCGGGATTGTAACGGGAAGCTGCTAGACCCCCTCTCTGTTAAGATAGCAAAACCTGCAATTAGCCAATAGCACCCAGATGTGACGTATGCAGATGGGAATAACACAGTGACCCCCAGGCTATAAAATGTTAAGTTTCCCTGCAATAAATCGCCATATTGCCATCCATCACATTGATGCTGTGGGATATGGACCGCGCAGCTGAGGATAGCCGCCCGTGCTGGTTCCAGCCAGGGCACCAGCCTTGCTTGACCCCGACATATGGTGCCGAAACCCAGGAACAAGAAAAGTGAGACAAGAAGAAAGCAAGGATACCCTGAGTCAAGAAGCAGCGGTCAAGATAGTGAGTCTATTCTTGACGGGAGAGCCTGGGCCCAGAAGGATGATGGAATCATCGAAAAAGGTTAAATTGTAAGTTATAAATTAATTAAGTCGTAAACCTAATTCGCTTGTTATTACAAAGCGTTGGGTTGTCAAAATCATAAATGAGTTTGTAAAATTTATCCACCCTAAGGTGTGGGACAGATGTACTAAAACACTTGCCAAAAAGAAAGCGGGGGAAGTGTGGAGACTTTTGTGGCAGAATGGTTAGGCGAGAAAGGCCATGACTGTACAAACTTGTTAGAGATAAAACATAACTAGTGTAGAGACAGTCTCAAGGCCGGATTGCCCTTGAGATGTGGGGAGGAGAACAAAAATGTAGTAAACAGAACGAAAAAGAAAGAACAGGGACGGTCTGGTAATCGCAAGAATGCAGAGGCAGATAGCTATGTTTCGCAGTGTCGTAGATAGCAGAATAACCAATGATGAGCTATACTTTTGCAATATGTATGAGCTAATTAAATCATGTATTTAAACACAAGTGTAAAGATCAATAAACGAGATTTGCTTGACGACCACCTGGTGTCTGCGTCTCCCTTCTCCGACAGGTCTCTCCTAAGGAGGTCTGGCCAGGTCAGAGAAGCTGTGCCTTGAGGTCTGACCCAGTGGGGACAACCTTGCTCCACATTCCCCAGCCCCTTCCTGTCTCTCCTCACTCCCCTGGGACCTGCTTTGCTCACAGAACTGGCTGTACTCAAGCAGAGGGATTTTCCTTCTTTTATTGTAGCAATCTGAAACTGCTGAGTTTCCCCATGGAAAACAGACACCCTCCTCAAGTGTGTGCCAAGCCCAAGGTGCCACCAAGGAGGTTCCCCTTCCCCAAGGCAGAACCACACAAGGAATGTTTCAGACACACAGGGAGTTCTACAATAAACACAACCCCAGAGTTGGCTGAAGGCAGAATTAGAGCAGTTCCTGAAGGACAGACAAGCTTTGAACTCCTTGCAGCTGAAAGCACCAAGTGGGTTGTTGGGAGGTGAGTGAGTGAGGCAAGAGTGAGGGAAGGGAAATGCAGAGAGCCCTGGAAGTGTTTCTGTGCAGACAGGCTGCTGCAAGGGCAACGTTGGACTTCTCTGGATTTCTCACCTCCCCAGTGACCTCACAGAGCCCCCTGAGGTGTCACACAGACACCTGGGATATCACAGCCCACTCAGTGGTGTCACACAACCTGCCCCAGGATGTCACACTACCATTCTGTGGAGTCACAGCACTTCCCATATGCCACAAAACCACCTCCTGATGTCACATTGTCTCCTGTGATGTCACACAGCCACATTTGATGTCTGAGTTCACTCTGTGATGTCACAGTCGGCACTGTGATGTCATACAACCTGTCCTGAGATGTCACATGGCTCTTCTATGATGTCACTGCCCACTTTAGGATTTCATATCACAACCACGTGGCTTCACAGCCTGGTCTATTATGTCATACAATCAACCAGTGATTTCACAGTCCACCCTGTGGTGGCTCTGTGATGTCACAACCTGCTCTGTGATGTCAGAATCCTCTCTGTAAATTATGTACATTCAACCTCTGCTGTCATAGTCATGTCCCTGATGTCACAACCCACTAAGTGATATCACCCATGCCACACTGTGATGACCCAGCCACACTCTGACATCACACACCTCTTTCTGATGTCACACAGTCCCCTCTATGATGCCATAGCTGCTCTGTGACCTCACACAACAAACTCTGTGATGTCACAGCCCCAGCTGTGACCTCACACAACCCACTCGGAGCTGTCACACAGCCCCTTTCTGATATCACAGCTGCTCTGGGGCTCCAGGACACAGCCACAGAGGTGCTGTTGTGACACAGCCCCCTCTGGCACATCCCACAGCCCCTGCCAGTGCTGAGCCCCTGGGAGCTCTGTCTGGGCCTGCTGGTGTCCCTGAGCTGCCCTGGCAGGGCCCCAGCCCTGCTGGGCTGTGCTCAGGAGCTGCTCCTGGCCAGAGCTGTCTCTCTGCAGCGCTGCCCTTGCCAGGAGCTGCCTCTGGGCCAGGAGCCCGGCCCAGCTCAGCAGCACAGACACAGCACCAGCACTTTCATCACCCTCTCAGGCCTTTGGGGCTCTTTGCATCACACTCAGTCCCTCAGAGTGTGCTCCAAAAACTTCTCAAGAGCTCCAAGTCAAATGGAAACACTGAAGTTTCTTGTAGTTGAAATGAGAGACACGAGTGAGAAAGCGTCCCCAGGTTCCAGGTAGAGCAGAAGACTGGAGGCCCTGATGGCAGCTGGGGACAAGCAAGGGAAAGGTGTCTGTGGTGCTGAGCAAAGCTGGATGTGTTTCAGGAATGCCAAGGGCCAAGGGCTGAGCCCCAGCCCCTGGCAAGGCAGATGCTGTCCCTCCCTCATTGCTCAGGGCTCTTCCCGGGGCACTGGCATGTGGGGATGTGCAATGCCAAGGGCAGCACCATGGGGCGGCCCCTGCCAGGCTGCTGAGCAGGGACAAGGAGGCAATGAGGCCCCAGGGCTGCCAGGGTCACTTGTCCCCTGCTGGCCTCAGGCCCAGGGCCAGCAGCCATGGCCAAAGGGCTGCACAAGTTGCCTCTGGCAGGGCCTTGCAGTTCCTGCCCATCCCTGTGCCCTCTCCAGCCCAGGCTGCCCTGTGGTGTCCGTGCCCTGCGCCTCTGTCCCTGCAGGCTGTCGTCATCCCCCGGCTGCCCCACCTCGCTGGCCCCTTCCTTTGCTGACAGTTCTGTGTCCTGCCTGCCTCTCCCTGGCCACACAAAGCCTTGGGCTGCTCCAGACTCCTTCTGCATGATGTGTTGCACCACAGCCCTGCGACAAATTCCTTTCACCTGGTGTTCATACTGAGGCTCTCCAGCTGCACTTGCCATCCATTTTTCTTTCTCTGGCTCTTTCCCACTAAGTCAGAAGGATCCAGCATCTCTGAAACCACTCTTTAAATATCTCATGGCTCTCCTCCACTGTCCTCAGTCTCCACCCCACAGATTATACAGCTCGTTTGTCCCTATATAGTCATGTGCCCGAGGCCTCCAGACCCCTCTTTGGCAGATCTCTGAGATTTCTGCAAGGTGTTTCCGAATTAAAACCATCTTCTCATAGTGTAAGAACATCACCAGAGGACAGGGCCAACCCGACCTCTCCGTCTCAGCAGCTTTTTTCAGGGAGCAATCCTTGGATATATGAAATTTGGGAGGCCAAATTAAAAATGGTCCCTGGACAAGAATACCAGTTCTTTTCCATGGGGAGGAAGGAACAGAGCCCCACAGTATCAGGGGCAGTTGTGTCGGGACCACCAGAGGCCCAGTGTATTTGTCCTGGTTTAGGGCAAATTTGGGAGAAAACCTCCAGTGGGGCTCCCCCCGGGAAGCAAACCCACGTGGCACTTTTCTCCCACCCCCCAATCGGTTCAGGAAGAGATTTCTCTGAGAGAAGTGGAAAAATCCTGTTTATTTCACAGGTACAGCACTACCCAGCACATAAATGAACGATATCAAATTAAAAAACCTCTCGCCGTTCAGAAAAGATGACAAACTTCAGAGGGTCTCCTTCCTGTGGGTGTTCGCTCTGTTATCAGTCCCTCTTGCACTGGAAAATGCCGCTGCCCAGGCTGGGCTCCCGGTAGTCCACGGGTGCAAGCTCCCGGTGCTCCCCTGAGTCCCCAGTCCAGAGCAGGTTCGATTTGTTTCAGAAGAAGGGAAAGAAAACAGTCCAGGAAGACCTCTCTGCTCCGGCTAGTTGGAAAGCCAAGGCGATCTGTGTCTTGTTGTCTGTCTGTGCTGTAGTCAAAACTCCCAGTGCGGGGGGGGAGCAAGTACAGTTTCTGATAACAGACTCGGTGCTTCTTTTCCACTCACTTTTACTCTCAGATGGAATTTTAAGAATACAAAACCTGTGTCTGGGTTAGGTGGACAAATGGGGATACAATTTAACATCATAATCAACCCAGGACACTTTCTCTCCTGGGGATGTTGTGAGCACGGAGATGGTCACGGCTGATGGGGTCGCTGAGAATCCCTCGGTGTCGGCTGGAGCGTGATCGGGTCGCGAGCTCGCTCAGCAGCACTCACAAGGTCTTATCTGGGGTCGCCAAAATGTTAGTGTTCAGGAACACACATAATCACAGAATGATTATATAAAGGTGCTTTATTAAGAGCTCTGGGTGTCAGGGGTACACATACCCAAATCTGACCCTTCTTGGTTTTGAGTTGGACATGTTTTTATACTCTATCCTTACATATAACTTACATATTAATTATTAAATTTACATTGTTCTATTGTAAACATTGTTTTTACCCAAGCATGGATTTCTTGTGATCCCCCCCAGCCCCCTAACATTGTTCCTCATGTTCTTTAAACAATAATTATATCTAATCACATCTAGCAATTGTATTATTTATGCGCTACACAGGTGCAGTTTGACATGATCTATAGCAAGCACAAGGCCTAACATTTCCCACGGTCTACTTTTCCCAGGGCTTGCCAAGCCGAACTTTCTTTCTAAGTCCCCGAATTTTCTAAAATTTTATAACCTTTTACTATCAACTCCACAGTCTCCACCCACCCACCGGGAATCGCAGAACTCCGGCCAGCCCCGCTCCCCACCGTGGCCTTGTCTGGCCTGGGGGGGAGGAGGCTGAACCAGAGCCCTGTTACCTCTTCAAAAGCCAGAAACCAAAGAGAAAGAGAAATTCCCGGGCTTAAGTTTTATGGGGTGGTGTTCACAGGTTGATATCACTTTTCAATGGGCAGAACTACTGTCAGTTCTCAGACATGGCCAGGTGTTGGCCAGGAGAAAAAACTCCCATCAGCCTCCAGCAACCTTAACTTCCTTAGCTGTTTCTCATTTTTTCTTAAATGTCAATCTATCACACACCAGCACAAGTGACAGCCCCAGTGTTCCCCTCTCTGTGACACCACAGCAGAGACAGCCCCCGTGTTCCACTCTCTGTGACACCACAACATTGACAGCCCCAGTGTTCCCCTCTCTTTGACACCACAGCAGTGACAGCCCAAATTTCCTCCCCTCTCTGACACCTGTTGTGCTTTTAAAGCATTAGTTTAAAAATCGCAGGAAAACTTAGTCATTTTTTCCTGTGAGATGTGGATTATGAGAAGGGCAAAAGAAGCTTAAAACTTAAAAGGAATAGAGTAATTTTATTAACCAAACTACAAGGATAAGAAACCAGAATAAAACTTCCAGAAACCCTTTTTCCCCACCACCCTGTGCTTCCTATCTTTGGGAACTGACAACATAGAGGACAAAAAAATACCTGGTGGTTAAAACGGTAGTAACTTTGCTATAGTCTTTTCACCAGTTTTTGTCGAGAAAAAGAAGTTCTCTTTTGGCAATCTATGGATTTTTCACATGAAAACCATTTTCTCATGGCTTCCCATTGCTCTGATGCCAATCGCCCAGAAAACTCTGCCATCAGTCCTTTCCTTCCATTTCACAGCACTCTGAGGTGTGTTCTTGGGCCATGATTCAAGGGGTGTCATTTGAAGGATGAGATCTTCAAAGGCAAAAGTTCTCTTCATTTGTCTCTGTGATCATCTCTGGAAACAGAAATTTTTGCTTTGTCTGTTAAGAGCCACAAATCTTCAACAACTCTCACTTCTCCTTTCCTCTTCCAGTATCTCCTAGGATTACAACGACTTCACCCTTTACTCAGCTTCATCAATGAATTACTTTTGCTCACATCTACACTTTGAAATACTCCATCCCCCCAAAATACTGTTTCATGAATTCAAGGAGTTTTTTCAGGACATGATTGTCCCTCTCCATAGCTTGAACAAAAGAAAATTTCAGCTTATTCAGGCATCTCCTTATTCTCTTCCCATCTGAGGTTGAATTCCTTCCCTCGCTTGCTTTGATAGCTGATGCTGTCTCTTTATGTGTTGATCCCTCTGTCTTCCCCTCTCTCTGGAAAAAGGATTAATCTGCAAGTCTCATCTGGCTAGTGAAAGAGTTAAACTCTTGCCCAGGCCTTGATCTCTGCCGAGGCAGCGGCTGGAGCTGCTTCTCATGGAAGATTTTTGGTAGCTGCTCTGGAGGAGTGTGGCCACTGTCTCAGCACGCCTCAGCTCAAGAGCTTTCCCTCCCCTTCCTCGGCAGTCTCTGGTGAAAGCCAGCAGCATCAGAAACTGAAGCCCAGCCAGGAACCAGCCTGGCCTGGCAGCCCCGCTGCACAAGGCTCAGTGAGCCCTGCGAGGGCTTCAGCCCCTCTGGGAAGGGGCTCCTGTCACTTCACAGTCTCCATCCCCCGCCAGGAACCGCAGAACTCCGGCCAGCCCCGCTTCCCCCCACAGCCTTGTCTGGCCTGGGGGGGCGGGGGGGAGGTTGAACCAGAGCCCTGTTACCTCTTCAAAAGCCAGAAACCAAAGAGAAAGAGAAATTCCCGGGCTTAAGTTTTATGGGGTGGTGTTCACAGGTTGGTGTCACTTTTCAATGGGCAAAACTACTGTCAGTTCTCAGAAATGACCAGGTATTGTCCCGGACAAAAAACTCCCATCAGCCTCCAGCAACCTTAACTTCCTTAGCTGTTTCTCTTTTTATCTTAAATGTCAATCTATCACACACCACAGCAGTGACAGCCCCCAGTGTTCCCCTCTCTGTGACACCACAGCAGTGACAGCCCCAGTGTTCCCCTCTCTGTGACACCACAGCAGTGACAGCCCCAGTGTTCCCCTCTCTGTGACACCACAGCAGTGACAGCCCCAGTGTTCCCCTCTCTGTGACACCACAGCAGTGACAGCCCCAGTGTTCCCCTCTCTGTGACACCACAGCAGTGACAGCCCAAATCTCCTTCTCTCTGTGACACTACAGCAATCACAGCCCCAGTGTTCCCCAAGTTGTGACACCACAGCAATGAGAGCTCCTAATTTCCTTTTCTCTGTGACACCACAGAAGTGAGAGCCCTAATCTCCTTCTCTCTCTGACAACACAGCAGTCACAGCCCCTTTGTTCCCCTCTCCGTGACACCACAGCAGTGACAGCCTCCATTTTCTCCTCTCAGTGACACCCGCTGTGAGCAAAGCAGGGAGCACAATGCCTGTGGAAAATCAGGCTGCGTATCTTTCTCAGTTTCACCTGAGAAAGTGTCCTGGGAAATCAAAAGGAGGAATTAAAACAATCCTCAGAGATAGAAGACAGCCTTGCAGGTGCTGTTTGTCAGTTTCTTTTTTTCTTGCAAGAGAAGGTCGAGGGGTGGTGCACCCCACTGACCGATGATGGTGATATGTTAGTTTACTAACAAATAAGAGTTTTACCTTTCTGTACTTTCACATATTGGTCTATAAAAGAGGATCTGAGGTAATTAAACTCGCTTTCCTTTTCAACTCATAAGAGAGTCTGTGTCGTGCTTCTCATCGTTCCCAATAGCATGACAGGAACCCTCAAAAAATGCATCAAAAATGGGGAACTCCCCCTTGAATCCAAGGGATTTGGGGGAATTTTTTTCCCAAAAGCAGCAGGTTTTTCAGGGTTGCAGGGGAGGAGAGACCCCCTCCAAATTCCTGGAGGTGTCCCAAAGACACGGTCTGCGGAGGCAGTGGAGTGGGACAAAAAGGGCTTTTTAGGGAAATTAAGGGAATCTGGGGGGATTTGGGTGAATAGTAGGGAATTTTGGGATTATTGGATGTCTGGGGGGTGGATCTCAATTTTGCGGGTTCTTGCATTTCGGGGCTGCAGGATCATGTCCAGGGAGGCCACAGTTACCAGGAACAGGCATGGGACACCAACGAGATGGGATTCTGCTCAGGAAAACATTTATTCAGCTCAGGAACAAACTCAGATCCAGAGACAGCCCCAAACAGAGGCAGGGAGATGGGGTTTGAGAACCAGGGTGGAGTTCAAGGTCAGGGACCACTGGGAACACAGCAAGGGAGAAACCCCAGGGGCCCAAACCCAATCAGAAATCCCTGGGCTGCCACCCCACGAGGTGTCCAGGGTGGAGTTTCTTCCTGGGCTTGCAGGGCCCAACCTCTGAGGCAGAGGGATGGAATTCCCTCTTGCCCACACCTCTCACTTTAACAATATTCATTTGAAACTCAATCCTTGCCTCCCTGGGCAGGGGCACCTCACACAAAAACTCACTCAGTAATGGGCTCCCCCTCCCTTCATCATCCCCAAACTTTGGCTGTCTCATTGCAGACCCCACCCCACCTCCCCAATCCCAACCTCAACCCATCCCATTCCTGCTGGACATCAAGACCCCTTCCCAATCCCTATTTCCCCCATTTCACACCTCCCAAACTCCATCACACCCATCCTGCCCCACCCAATGCCCATCTCACCCCTCCTGATTTGCATCCCACTTCACCCAATCCCCTTCCAACCCCATTCCACCTGATGCCTTCAGAAGGCTGACCTAGAACAGAGCCCAGACAGAGTTAAGAATAAAGTTTATTAAAAGGCCTTAAAGGATAGACCTTGGGCAGTACAAGAGCCTGGCCAGGGCTACACCCAAGATGGACGAGAAATGGTCACAGAAATGGACAACTGATCATGAGGTCTCACATTTTTGTAAGTTTAGGTTCATCTGCATATTTGGGTTCACTGTCCAGTTACAGCTTCAGATGATCAAGTCCCACCCTTCTTGTTTTCTCTCTTCAGTCCACCCTTGTTTATGCTTCTGGGCCTGGAACTTGTAACAACTGTCCTTGGTATCAAGCTAGAAAAGGAATTGTTTTGTCTACGTACTCTGTGAAGAGAGCTCACTAACACTTAACGTGAAGTTCAAAACTACAAACCTAGGCAGCGCAGAATATGAAAGATATGAAAGCTAAAACTTAAGGCAACACACCCTGAGGGGCTGTGGAATCCAGGAATTTGGGTGGGATTGAGTTGATTTCAATGGCACTGAGTGGTTTTGAGGTGACAGATAGAACTCGCTCATCTCCTTGAGTGCCAAGAGATGGAGACAAATATACCAAATAACACAAAAACCCTCCCCATTTACCTCCCTGAATACCAGATTCCCTTCAAGCACTAGTAAAAGTGAGGTTTTAGATGCCTTTGACGAATCTGTTGACTTTTACCTCAATTTTGTCTGTTTTAAAGGGATGAAGATGAATGAAAAGAAAATTAGGGCCAAATCAAGATGACCACCAGCCCAGTGTGTTCCCAACACAGATCACTGGGAACGTGGGTCATCAGGGCTCTGCCCAACGTGGGTCCTCTGATGGGGGATGGAGCTGGAGCAGCGCACGAAACTCTTCCTGCACTTGGGGCACTCACAGGGCTTCCCTTAGTGGTGCTTTTGTTGGTGTTGGGTCAAGTTAGAGCTCCTGGAGAAGCTCTTCCCACACTGGGGACACTCATAGGGCCTCTCCCCAGTGTGGATGCGCCGGTGCCTGATGAGGTGGGAGTTTCGCTTGAAGCCCTTCCTGCAGTCAGGGCAGCGGAAAGGCCTCTCATCCGTGTGAATCCGCTGGTGCCTGAGGAGAGTGGAGCTCCTCTGAAACCTCTTCCCACACTGAGGACACTCGTAGGGCCTCTCCCCAGTGTGGATCATCTGGTGGATGGTCAGTTGGGACCTCTGGCTGAAGGTCATCCCACACTCCCCACACTCATAGGGCCGTTCCCCAGTGTGGATCCTCTGGTGGCAGATCAAGCTGGAGCTGTGGCTGAAGCTCTTCCCACACTGGGGACACTCATAGGGCCTCTCCCCAGTGTGAATGCGCTGGTGCCTGATGAGGTTGGAGTTTTGCTTGAAGCCCTCCCCACAGTCAGGGCAGCGGAAGGGCCTCTCATCTGTGTGAATCCGCTGGTGCCTGAGGACATGGGAGCTGGTCTGAAACCTCTCCCCACACTCAGGACACTCGTAGGGCCTCTCCCCAGTGTGGATGCGCTGGTGACGGATGAGTTGGGAGCTGAAGCTGAAGCCCTTCCCACATTCCCCACACTTGTAGGCCCATTCCCCAGTGTGGATCATCTGGTGGCAGATCAGGCGGTTGCTCTGGCTGAAGCTCTTCCCACACTCCAAGCACTTGTAGCGCTTCTCCCCATCCTGAAGCTGCTCATGGACCACCAGCTCAGAGCCCCGGCTGGATCTCCGGCCACCTTCCCGGCACAGGGTGGGTCTTTCCTCCTCAGAGCACCCTGGGATGGGTTGGGAGCCCCTCCTCCGGCGGGATCTCTGGGGATTTTCCTCCCCATTGGATTCCTGCACTGTAGAGCTGCTCAAAATGGCCTCTCCCACGAGGTTCTGCTGTGGGGATTTGTCCTCCCTGGTCTCCATCCTCAGCTCCTTGTCTGGGGGAGGAAGGACAAGGAGAGGATGGGATTTGCCTCCATGCCAGAGGGAAGGGGAAGGAGATGCCCCCAGTGCGTCCCCGGCAGGACGGCGTCGGCAGCGGGGTTGTCCTGCAGCCGGGGGCCAGGCTGGGCTGGGAGATGGAGCAGGAGAGAGGGGGAAAGGGGCACTGACTTCCTCCTCACCTGCCTGGGTGTCCCGGGGCATCTTCCTCTTCCTCACAGCCTTCCTCTCCATCCAGCCAAGGTTTGGGAATGGGAAATCCTGGTTTGGGGAAATACAAGGGATGAGGACATTGAGTTTGCAGGTCCCTCTGTCCAAGCTCATCTCTAGAAGTCACCTGACATCTGGGGTCCATAAAACCTCCAAAAAACACCAAGATTCAGCCCTGAAAATTCCTCCCAGGAGTTCCCCATCTCTGGTCTCTCCTGTTTGGGGTTCAAGGGTTCCCCCCTGTCCCAGCTGCTGGGAGTCACGCTCGTACTGGGGGTCCTTTGTCTGCTCGGTCCCTGCCATCCCCAGGCTGCTGAGAGTGCCAGGAATCTGAAAAGTTCCCCATTTCCATCTCCCCACTTAGGGATGGTGAGACCCCCCAAAGTCCCCCCAAGTAGGATTTTCCACTCAGCTTTGGAGTTCCACATTCTCCAAACATCTCCCCCCCGCAAAATGAACCCAACCCAGGGACCCCCCCAGGATATCCGGGCAAAGCTCCCACTCCCCGATCACCTGTGGAATGGTGGGTGATGATCCCACAGGAGGGGGCAATGAATTTAGGGAGTGCTTGACCTCTTGGTTCCTTCTCCTTTCCCTGATCCTCCTTTGTCTGTCCTCTTCCTCCCTCTCCTCCCCTTCCATCTTTCCTCCTCCTCTTCCTCCCTAACCCCACCTCCTTCTCCTACTCTCCTACCATCCCCTCTCTCTCTCCTTCTTCATCCCTCCTCTTCCATCCCTCCTCCTCCTCCCCCAGGAGCAGTGACACCCTCGGTGCCCCGTTCCCGAACCCCTCACAGCCCACGGCAGGAGCGGGGATGGAGCCGGGACAGGTCGGGATGGGCAGCGCGGGGCTCTCCGCTGCTCCCACCCGCTGGGGACGGGGGGAACCCGGCCCGGGGAAAAGGAGAGGGAAACTGGGAAAATTGGGGGCTGCAGATCCAACCTGGGGCTGGCTGGGGACCCTGGCTGGGGACTGCCAGCCCTTGGGGCTCCTCTGGGGAGATGCGGGAGGGGGGAACACAGAGAGGGCTGGGGGATCCCAGGAGTGGCAGCACTGGCAGGGACTGGTTTGTACTGGGATCATCCTGGCAGTGGCTGAGATTGCACTGGCTGTGTACTGACATCATACTGGGATCATACTGGGATCATACTGGCAGTGAGTAGGAGCCTGCAGGGGGCAACTGAGACCACGTTGTGAGGAACTGGGAATATGCCCTGCGCTCCCCAGAACCCCGGGATCGCCCCCCATATGTCCCATAAGTCTCCTCCAAACCCTTCAGGATCCCCGAGTGCCCCCTCAGTGCCCGTTCGGGACCCCCCAAAGCGTCCCTGGATCCCTGAATGCTCCTGACCCCACAGATTCCCCTTCCAGCCACTGCTGGGAATTCATCTCCCATCATCCCACAACACAGTTCCGCGCCCAAACCTCCTGCCGTGCCCCCCGCCCTAAAGACCCCGGTTACAGCTCCCCAGGTTCCCCCCAAGTGCTCCCGAGCCGTATACATTCGCCCCCAGCACGTGCAGCCACGGCTCGGACACTAAAGTTTTCCCCAAGCGCTTCCCCACACCGCCAAACGCGCTTTCTGAGCCACTTCCGGGACTACAGCTCCCATCATGCTCCGCGGCGCCCATAGAGCGCTATTCCAGCCGGGACTCCATCTCCCGTCATGCCCCGCGCCTCACCGGAACCCATTGGAGCTGCGCCTACAACTCCCGTGATGCTCCGCGGCCCCTTTAAACCGTATTATACCGGCGCCTACAACTCCCATCATCCCCCGCGGCCCATAGATTCCCTGTTACAGCTTCCCGAGTGCCCGCCCGGACCCCGAAGGGCCCCCAGCTTCCCCTCCCTGACCTCCAAGTGCCCCCCTGGACCCCCAAGTGCTCCCCCGGACCCCGAATTGTCCCACAGAATCCCTAAGTGCCCCTCCAAGTGCCCACCCGGCTCCCCCAAGTGTTCTCCAGACCCCCAAGTTCTCTCTAAATTCCCTCCCCAGACCCAAAACTGCCCCAAATGTTCCCCAGAAAAGTCCCCATGGATCCCAAAGTGGTCCCTTTTATCCTGTCTGAGAAAATTATTAAAATATATGATCAAAGGACTAAAAATAGGTGTAATTAGGATAAAGAGGGAGAAATAGTGATCAATTAATGAAGGGAATTGTAGTACTTTGAACCAAGGACCGATAATGTTTTTAGTTGCTAAAATTGTATCAATTCTTTCATATAAATATAAAAATTAGGTTATAAAAATGCAGAATAATATTATTGTAAAAATTAAATTTTTATTTTAATTAATTTATTAGATATTAATTATAAAGAAAAATTTATAAATGTTCTCAATTCTTTGGGATGTCAGTCCCAGGTGGGCGATGTCAGACATGCTGAGGCTCGGGGTGAGGAGCAGGTTGTCCAAACAGGGGCAGCCCACAAGGGGCTCATTCTTCTCTGTGACCAGATGTCCTCAGGAGACATTCAGCATCAGGATTGTAAAGAGTAAATCCTGACCTCCTGATCAGTACACAAAGATGTTTTACAGTTTGAACAGTAGAATGTTGTCACCGTAAGGGGCCTTCTTTGTTAATATACCTCATGTTGTGTCATGTTTGTTAAATACCAGTCTTGTTGTAACAGCCTTCTTTGTTAAAATATTGTTATAAATGAAATTAGAATTTTGACAACTAGGTCCCTTTGGTTAATGGCAGTTTAATTAAAAATGAATACAATTTACTAAATTGAATAGTAATGTGGTATAAAAGAATATAGTTTAGTAAAATAATACAGTTTAATAAAAAATTAAAATTTTTATATATAATCTGCTAGTAATTAAGTATGATTAAAGCATAAGCAAAACCAACCAGGGTACGGAGGCTTCCCACGCTGCCTCACATTCAAAACAAAGCACTTCAAGCTAAACTTATATACTGTATGCTTTTACATATTCATTAATGTTTCCTGTAAGTTTCCTCCTATTTCCGATTTTTCTGACTTTACGTCACTTTTCTTCACGGCGCATGCCTCAATTGTTGTTAGGGGGTCTTCAGTCTTCTTCTGGTGGTCTTTTGGCAAAGGCTTCTCCTCTTCCTCATTATCCTTTGGATAACCTTACAGGTTTGTGTGTGTGTACTAAGCCTTGTGTTATGTTAGTCTACTAATTAGCCTTATGTTTACTAAGCTTTAGGCCCAATGCCTAAATTTGTTCTAATTTTGGTCCATCTCAGGGCCATTTTGGTGTTAAGACACCATTTATCTTCTAAACTACATCCTGTACCTTAATTTTGACATGTAACATCTGCAAAGGGGTACATCTGCTTTGTAACACTGATTCATGATTGTTTCTAATTATAACAACTTTAATAACAGTTACAATTTAGTTAGCAGGAAACAATTCCATTTATTACAACTGCAAATACCCCTTTATATCCCTTTTTATTGGTTTCCATGCTAATGGCCTTGCTTTCCTCCTTGCTATGGATAAACTTGTATTTTCTCAATTTTTTCTTTTGCTAACTCAATTGTTTGGCCTGCAGATCAGCTGCTGAGCCCATCCACATTCACCTCTTAGTCTTCAGAGGGAAACTTTGAGCACAGTGAGAATCTCCCAGTGTGCAAGAGGGTCCCTGTGTGCCAGCTGCAGCTGGGGCCTCAGCCATCTCCCCTCTCAACAGGTTCCCCTCTGCAGCTTCACAAGTCCAGCCAAACACCTCCCTCAGGGACACCTGCACCACACATTTCACATCTCCATGCCCATACGTGATGTCCCTGTCACAGCTGCATTCCCAGCTTGCTGCTGTGCAGATGCTGCCACCACCCAAAGCAAGGCCCTGTGTCCCTGAAGGGACCCGCCCTGCTCTGTGGCCTGGACTGAAGGTGGGTCCCTCCTGCCAGGGCAGGGCCCAGCACAGCTCTTCTGTTCCAATAAAGAGATGGAGCTCTCACCCCAGTGTCTGCCTGGTACCACCAGCAAAGCCCACACAGCACCAGCCCTGGCTGAGCTCCATGTCCAGGAGCAGGCAGGGCTGACCATGGTGTGGGCAGGCAGGAGCCAGGCAGGGGCTGCTGTGACCAGCGGCGGGGCACTGAGGGGCTGGGGGAGTCTGTGTTGAGCATCCCTGGGATGAGGGCACATTTCCTTCAGTGGCATCACCTGGGCCTGAACCTCCTCCAGTGCCATGCCCAGGAAAAGAGGCAACCATCAAGAGCATCTCCTGGGACACTGCCTGACCAGCAATGTCAGCAGGCAAAACCAAGGTTTTGTTTAGCAATGACCCTTTGATGAACTCAAAGATTTACAGTCAGGGCAGTCCTCTAGTACAGATGGGCGTACACTTGGGGCAGACACCTAAGGCCATGAGGTCACAGCAGTCTCTGGGGTGACAGCAGGCTGAGGTGACAGCAGGCTCTGAGGTCACAGAGGTCCCAGAGCCCCGTGGTTGCACAGCACCACAAGGACCGAGCAGTCAGTCCTTGACCACGACTGTTGTGGCAGCAGCGGTGGCGGCAGCAGCGGTGCTGACATTGGGACAGCGGTGTCAGGACAGTGGTGGCAGCAAGAGCTGCAGGACTGGCAGTGGGCAAGGCACCATGGCCTTTGTTCTGCACCTCCTCCTCCTGCTCCTCCTGGCAGTGGCCCTGCCTGACAGGGCTGCCCAGGCTGCTCCGTGGCGAGCAGAGCAAGCAGGTGAGCCCGCGGCCTCGGTCCCCTTTCCCGGGACAGTGCTCCCCTCTCCCTGGGAAGCGTTGGGGATGGTTTTCCCCAGGACTGAAGGGAGGGTTTCCTCTGTGGGAAGGAGAGAGGCCTCAGGGGCCCTGGGCTGGTCCTGCTGCCCCTCCAGAGATGTTGCACGGGGCCTGCAAAGAGGGTGGAGAGTGACCAGAGCCAGCCCAGTGCTCTCCAGGCCCCTCTGCAGCTTTGGCCATGTCCATTGACATCTGGCTCCCACAGCCTTACCCAATCACCTTGCAGTGCCCAGTTCCCTAAGGCAGAAGGGGATCCCAGCACACCATGGAATGATTCTGATCTGTGCTCCCTTCCAGATGAGGGTGGTAGGAAGGCTTCTCAGGCAGCTTGGCTTCATGATGATTTTCTGCCTCTGGAGCCCCATGCAGGTATGTTCTCACTGTCCCAACAAGGAATAATCATTGACAACCTGGCAGGAACCAGGTGACAGAAGCTTCTGTGGCTGTTGAGTTACAGGTGTGTCTGCAGCGAGGACATTTCAAGCTCCTTTTCTGGTTGCTGCACGCAAGCCCAGCTCCCATCACAGGGGTGAGTGATGTGTCCCTGCTGATCCCACAGGCTTGAGCCCTGGTTCTGTGGTATCCATTCATCTGAAATGGAAGTACTTTCTGTTAAGGTTCTCCTAGAGGGAGGAACAAACCTACATAGGATAGTAAGTCCCTGGAGACATCCAAACACATGGATAAGATGCTGAGTGAACTGGATAGACGCCATGGTGGGTCCATGTCCCTCAGCCTTCTCCTGAGACTCAGCAGCCGGGGGCTTTCCCTGCACATCTGGACACGCCGTGCCCAGCATGGCAGGAAGGGATACATATCAGCCTCACTGCCCCACTGCTGCTTTCATGCCCTGCAGGGCTGTTTCCCAGCCTGGCCTGGCTGCAACTTCTCCCCAGCCTCTGCAGGAAGGCAATTGGCATCAGCTGACAGGGAGCCCAAACTGCAGCACAGGCCATGCACACCCTGAGATCCCCTGCAGTTTCCCAGTCTTGGGGCAGATGTGGAATGGCAGCTCTTTGGAGGAGGGAGGGCCCTGGCCTGGCTCCAAAATTTTGATGGCTTCCTGAACCTTATCCATGACTTTGACAAGTATTGCCTCTTGAACATGCCACCTTCCTGTTGGGGAACAGCCCCACCTGATCCAGCTGTGGCTCTTCCTTTCTCCAGAGATGAACCCAAAGGCTGTGCTGAAGGCGGCGTTTCTTGGAGGAAGCAGTGGCTCATGGGCAGCCTCTGCTGCAGGAAGGGAGGCCATGCCAGGCACAGTCACAGTTCCAGGAGGTAATTGCTAGCAGTGCCTCTGGGCCTGAGCCCTGCTGAGGCTTGAGCTGCCATCTCTGCTGCTTGGCTGTGTGAGCACAGTGCAGAGGAATTATCCTGAGCAGGCTCAGGGCACTTGGCTACTGAGCAGTCCTGCTGGGATCCCTCCATGGGAGACACGTCCCAAAACCTGGCAGCTGCTGCAAGGGGTGCCCATGGTGGGGAAAGGGCTGAGGGGGAGGGTAAAGCTCCAGTGTGCCCTGACAGGGCCTGGCTCTGTCCCGTTGGGCTGGGGGAGCTGTCCGAGCTGAAGGAGAGAGGGCAGGAGGGAGGTTCCGTTACCTGTGGCACTGAATGCTGTGGTTTGGCCCAAGGCCTTGGGGTTTCCTCTGTGGGAGGGAGAGCCCCTGGGCCCTGGGCTGGTCCCACTGTCCCACCAGGGATGTTGCACAGGGGCTGCAAAGAGGGTGTTGAGAGTGACCAAAGCCAGCCCAGAGCTCCCCAAGCCCCTCTGCAGCTTTGGCCATGTCTATTGACATCTGGCTCCCACAGCCTTACCCAAACCCTTTGCAGTGTCCAGTTCCCTAAAGCAGAAGGGGATCCCAGCACACCATGGAATGGTTCTGATCTGTGCTCCTTTGTAGACAAGCGTGGTAGGAAGATTTCTCCAGCAGCTTGGCTTCATGAAGATTTTCTGCCTCTGGAGCCCCATGCAGGTATGTTCTCACTGTCCCAACAAGGAATAACCATTGACAACCTGGCAGGAACCAGGTGACAGAAGCTTCTGTGGCTGTTGAGTTACAGGTGTGTCTGCAGCGAGGACATTTCAAGCTCCTTTTCTGGTTGCTGCACACAAGCCCAGCTCCCATCACAGGGGTGAGTTGTGTGTCCCTGCTGATCCCACAGGCTTGAGCCCTGGTTCTGTGGGATCCATTCATCTGAAATGGAAATACTTTCTGTTAAGGTTCTCCTAGAGGGAGGAACAAACCTACAGAAGACAAGATGCTGAGTGATCTGGATAGACGCCATGGTGGGTCCATGTCCCTCAGCCGTCTCCTGAGACTCAGCAGCCGGGGGATTTCTCTGCACATCTGGACACGCCATGGCTGGCACAGCAGGAAGGGATCCATGTCAGCGTCACTGCCCCACTGCTGCTTTCATGGCCTGCAGGGCTGTTTCCCAGCCTGGCCTGGCTGCAGCTTCTCCCCAGCCTCTGCAGGAAGGCATTTGGCATCAGCTGACAGGGGGCCCAAACTGCAGCACGGGCCATGCACCCTTAGAGATCCCTTGCAATTTCCCAGTCTCGGGCTAGATCAGGTGTAGGGGCTGTTTGGAGGAGGGAGGGCCCTGGCCAGCCCAAATAACCTGGCCATTCTCCTGATCCTTATCCATGACTTTGACAAATATTGCCTCTTGAACATGCCACCTCTCCTATGAGGAATTGTTCTGTCTGATCCAGCTGTGGCTCTTCCTTTCTCCAGAGATGAACCCAAAGGCTGTGCTGAAGGCAGCGTTTCCCAGAGGAAGCAGTGGCTCATGGGCAGCCTCTGCTGCAGGAAGGGAGTCCATGCCAGGCACAGTCCCAGGAGGTAATTGCTGTGCCTCTGGGCCTGAGCCCTGCTGAGGCTTGAGCTGCCATCTCTGCTACTTGGCAGTGCCTGCCTTTCAGGGATTTTGCACAGAGCATGGAAAAGGTGTTGAGAATGTCCAGAGCCAGTCCAGAGCTTTCCTCAGGCCCCTCTGCAGCTTTGGCCATGTCCATTGACATCTGGCTCCCACAGCCTTACCTGACCCCCTTGCAGTGCCCAATTCCCTAAGGCAGAAGGGGGTCCCAGCACACCATAGAATGGTTTTGATCTGTGCTCCCTTCTAGATTGGGATCGTGACATGGAGCATCTGGAAGTGCTGGTAAATGGCGGTTTGAAGACCTTGCCAGATGCTGGAGGCAAGTTCTCAATGTCCCTTTCTGCACAGAATAATCAGTGTCAAGGTGGCAAGAGCTCACTCATGTGCCATTTCCCTCAAGAGTCTGAAGGTTGATGGATTCTGGAAACCTCGCCCTGCTCCCTTCTGGAGCCCTGAGTGATCCCACAGCATCGCTGTCAGTAGGAGGAAGGAGCATTTAGCTGTCAATCTTCTTCCCATGTGCAATGCCAGTGTCTCCTTCTGTGTGCTCTGTGCAGCCACGGAGAAGAGCAGAGAGGGAAGGGCCGGGCCCAGGGCTGTGCCCCGGGGCTGTGCCTTGTGTGGCTCCTTTCTGGCCCCAGGGAGCCTGAGATGCTCCCGCTCTAGCTGCCAAGCCCTGGCCCTGCCTGGGGCTCAGTTCAGAGCTGCTGGCAGCTCCAGGGAGTCCTTTCTCTCCTGACTGCCATGCAAGGGGCTCCTTCCATCCCATTGTGAGGCCACTGCAGGCACGTGGTCCCCCTGCTCCTGCTCCTGAGTGGAAGGCAGAGATAAGGGAGTGCCTTGGAGGGCAGCAGTCACTCAGGTGCACTCACTGCCGCTCTGGCCTGAAGAAGAATCTTCAGCAGTGTCACAGGAGCTGTTCTGTTCTGCCTTTCATTGCAGATGAACCTGATGATGAAGATGATCTGGATTCCCCGTCCATATCAGTTACTGAGCCTGGTGATGAGGAAGATTATGAGGGTAGGTGAAGGCCTTTCCCCCTGGGAGAGCTGCCAGCTCAGAGCCCAAAGCTCGGCCAGGGCAGCATCGCTGCAGGTGCCAGGACAGAGCCGTGCACGTGTGTGCCCTCGCTCTGCGTGATCCTCTCACTGCTCCTGTGGCTCAGTGCTGCCTGTGCAGCAGAGATGAGAGAAGCTTCTGTGGCTGTTGAGTTACAGGTGTGTCTGCAGCAAGGACTTTCCCAGCTCCTGAGCTAAATTCTGCAAGCCAGCCCAGCTCCCTTCACTGGGGTGTGTGGTGCGTCCCTGCTGACCCCACAGGCTGAGCACTGGTTCTGTGGGATCCATTCCTGGGAAATGGAAATACTTTATATTATAGTCCCCTGAGAAAGAAGAACAAACCTATAGGAGATAGTAATGTAGCAATGGGGGAACTCAAATATCTGGACATAATCCTGAATGATCTGGAGGGACGCCGTGGTGGGTCCATGTCCCTCAGCCTTCTCCTGAGACTCAGCAGCCGGGGGCTTTCTCTGCACATCTGGACACAGTGTACCCAGCACAGCAGGAAGGGATCCATGTCAGCCTCGCTGTCCCGCTGCTGCTTTCATGCCCTGCAGGGCTGTTTCCTAGCCTGGCCTGGCTGCAGACTCTCCCCAGCCTCTGCAGGAAGGCATTTGGCATCAGCTGACAGGGAGCCCAAACTGCAGCATGGGACGTGAACACCCTGAGATGCCCAGAAAATTTCCTGGTCTCAGGGTAGATCAGGTGTAGGGGCTGTTTAGAAGAGGGAGGGCCCTGGAGCATTTCCAAAACCCTGGGCATTTTCCTGACCCTTATCCATGTCCTTGACAAGTATTGCCTGGAGAAGACCAGCACAGCACAGAGAAATTGTGCCATTCAAGCTCAGGGGGTTTAGCAGCCTTGTGCCAAGGGGTGGCAAGGTGCCTGCAGGCCCCAGCTCTGGGGGAAACAGAGAACGTCCTGGCTGTATCCAGCGTGCTGCCAGCTCAGCAGTGGAGCACAGCACGGCTCACGCTGCCCATTGCTCCCACAGATGCAGCCGGCACCACAACACATGCTCACAATATCTGGGAAAGCATGAGAAGAGTTTTCTACCAGGGAACACATGGTTTGATTAAGTTGATGGCCATTGTGGCTGGTGGAGCACTTTTCCTGATGATGTGCTGTGCTGGAATCTGGTATTCCCGGAAGAGAAAACGGTGAGTGTTTTGCTGATCTCTGCCTCAGTCAGTTTCTTGAAAGGCTGCTCATAGTCAGGAAACATTCCCAGTGAGGCTGCTGTTGACTTCTGGCTTAAGTTCTTGGTTGCCCAAATAACTCTGTCAAGAGTTCTGCTGCTGCCCAGGCCTTTCATTGGCCTCTTAATTGCTGGGCCTTGTCCTGGGGAGCCCGCTGGGGCTGCAGCCAGTGCTGGCTGCCACTGAGGCTGCCTGGCCAAGAGCAGCCCCAGGAGCAGCGGGCAGAGGCAAAGCAAGGTGGGCAGGAGAAAGTGTTGGGGACACGATTGGCCTTGACAGGCAGAGGTGCTCTGGGGCCCGCTCTGGTCAGGGACCCTGCCCAGAGCCATCCCCTGCTCTCCAGGGCCTTGAGGGGCAGCTGTCCAGCTGGGCCAAGCTGTGCCAGCAGCTCCAGCTGTGCTGGGGAGCCTTGGCTGCTCTGGGCCCTGCTCTGCAGAGGGGTCCCTGTGTTCCAGCGGCAGCTGGGGGCCTCAGCCACCTCCTCTCTCCACAGGAGCACCTCTGCAGCTTCAGAAGACTGGCAAAAGGCTTCAATCAGGGAGAACTACACCTGTCTTCCTCCATCTCCAAGCCAGTGTCCGTTGTCCCCACCACAGCTGTATTATCAGTTTATTGCTGTGCCTCCACCACCCAGAACAGGACCCTCTGTCCCTGAAGGTGCTGGCCCTGGTGCCTGGTCAGGCCCAAATGTGGGCCCCTCCTGGCAGGGAATGGCTTGAACAAAACCTTTGGGCTTCTGCTCTGGGGTCTGGCTGGTACCACCAGCACTGGCACAGCTGCTTGGCTGGCCACAGCCTTGGCTGGGCAGGCAGCAGCCAGGCATGGGGCACCAAGTTTTCTTATTTTTTCATTTTTAGAAATTAGAAATTATTAGAAATATGTTTTTTGTTGTTTTTTTTTTGGTAGAAAGAAGTCCCCAAATGTTTCTTCTCTTTTTTTAGAGACTATGTTTAGTGATTGTTTTTGAAAGTAGTTTAAGAATTCTGAAACATTTTTTCCATTTCTTCAATAAAATATTAAATTTTGTTTAATTGGTAATGTTTACTCTAGGAAGAACTAAGACACCCCAAGACACCCAGCATACTGGGGAGGCTCTTTTCCCACTGGAGATTTGGACCTAATCAAAGAAAAATTACATAAAATATTTTTCCAGATTTTTTCTGGGATTTCCGACAAGCTCACTGCTTAGTCTTCAGAGAAAAACATTGAGCACCCTGGAAACCTCTTCAATTCACCATCTTGGCTTCTGGAAGAACTCCCTCAGTTCTAGAGCAGGGGCTTCTTCCTGCTGCCCTCAGGCTCTCCTCTCAGGCTTCTGAGCTTTGTTGGGCAGCACAGACTGTGCCAAGGGGTCAGCAAGGTACCTGCAGGCCCCAGACCTGTGGGAAACGGAATATCCTGGCCATATCCACCGTGCTGCCAGCTCAGCAGTGGAGCACAGCACAGACTCACACTGCCCATGGCTCCCACAGATGCAGTTGGCACCACAACACGTGTTCCCAATTCCCAGAAAGGCATTGGAGAGGTTTCTGTCATGGAACAAGCTGCTGGCTAGAGTTAATGGCACACCTGGCTTTTCTATGGCATGCAGGTGATGGGGGACCCCTGTAAGGCTGCCAGATGATTGGGGTCCATCGTGAGGCACGGGCAGGGTGTTGTGTTTTCCAGTAAGACAGGCACGGGTTTGGGTCTTCTGTAAGTGGTGCATGTGGCTGAGGTTTCCTCTTGATATTCTTAGGGGAATTGGGATCACTTCTATGGCAACAGGTGACTGGAGAACCCTGTAAGACTGGCAGGGGGCTTGAGTTCCTCTTGATTTACATGACCATTTAGTGGTTGCCATCAAGGCCTGGAGAGGAGCTGAGTCCTTCCTAAAGTGGGCCAGGGGCCGGATTCTTTTGTGAGGCACATGAGGTTATTTTGGGGTCTCTCACAAGGTGTGCACAGATTTCCTGTGATGAACAAGGGATATTTTGGGGTCTCTGCCAAGGTTTCCAGGGATTCCTCATGAGACACAAATGAATATGGTCTCTCCTAAGATTTGCAGAGATCCCTCATGAGGTGTGCAGTGGGGTTAAACTAGAGGGGTTTGTTAGTCTTCTCAGCACAGCAAAGGGACACTCTCGGTGGAGGTTGTGCAAAGCTGGCAGGAAGCTTCCTGCAGAGCCTCGGGCCTCGCCTGTGGGCTGTGCAGGCAGACAGAGCCCATCCCTTGGGGATCGGGGCCAGGCCGGGCCTCTGGACCCACCGCGCCCTTGTCGGGCCCTGCCCCATGGCTGGGCCGGGCCAGGTCAGTCCCCGACAGGGAAGGGCTGAGGGCCCGGGTCCGATGGGGCTGCCGAGCAGTGCCCAAGGCACAACAATGGCCTCGCTAAGCCCTGGCTCTGTGCTGCAGACAAACACACATTTACAGCCACAGCCGCTCCCTGAGCCACAGGAGGCACCCGGGGTTACATCTCAGGCAGTGGCTTCTCTGCCACTGAGGACCTCCTTGCAGTGCCTCGTTCCCTAAACAGGATGGGGAGCCCAGCACACCATAAAAACGCTTCTGATCTGTGCTCCTGTCCAGACTGGCATTGAGATATGGATTGACGTGCAGTCCTGGTCAATCACATTGTGAAGATCATGGTGCATGCTGGAGACAACTTCTCAATGTCCCTTTGCTGACAGAATAAGCTGTGATTATTAATCATGGCCAGGAGCAGTCCCAGGAGCAGTGGGCAGAGGCAAAGCAAGGTGGGCAGGAGAAAGAGTGGTGATAAGATTGCCCTTGAAAGGCAGACAGCAGGGACCCTGCCCAGAGCCATCCCCTGCTCTCCAGGGCCTTGAGGGGCAGCTGTCCAGCTGGGCCCAGCTGTGCCAGCAGCTCCAGCCGTGCTGGGGAGCCTTGGCAGCTCTGGGCCCTGCTGTGCAGGAGGGTCCCTGAGTGCCAGCGGCAGCTGGGGACCTCTTCTCTCCAGAGGAGTGGCTCTGCAGCTTCACAAGACAGGCCAAAGGATTCAATCAGGGAGAACTACACCTGTCTTCCTGCATCTCCCAGTCAGTGTCTGTTGCCCCCACCAAAGCTGCATTATGAGGTTCTTCCTCTGCCAGCAGCAGCCAGGCATGGAGCACCATGTTATCTTTGATTTTCATTTTTAGAAGTAACAAGTTTTTAGAAATATTTAGAATTTTTTTTTTTTTTTTAGAAAGTACTCGACAAATGTTTCTTCTCAATTTCCATAGTAGTTGGGGATTTTTCAAAGGCATTTTTGCATTTCTCACCTGTCACTTGAGACACACAACACACACTTGTGCAGAGACTGCAATGGCTTCTTCTTCATTACAAAGTATTGTCAACATTTATTCACTTAACAAAGCATGATCTTAAGTCATTAGTTACATCAAAACAGCTCATTATATTCATTAAGCAAAGCAATGGCTTAATGTATTTCATTGGTACAAAGCAATTAACATCAACAATAAATTGGCAAGAGTTTACAAGAGATTATTAAGGCACGTATGCTGCCTCTAAGGCACGTATTACATAACTGCAAATACCCCTTATGTCCCTTTTTATTGGTTTCCATGCTAATGGCCTTGCTTTCTTCATTGCTATGGATAAACTTATATTTTCTTAATTTCTTCTTTTGCTAACTCAATTGTTTGGCCTGCAGCCCAGTTGCTAAGCCCATCCACATTCACCTCTTAGTCTTCAGAGGGAAACTTTGAGCACAGTGAGAATCTCCCAGTGTGCCAGAGGGTCCCTGTGTGCCAGCTGCAGCTGGGGCCTCAGCCATCTCCTCTCTCAACAGGTTCCCCTCTGCAGCTTCACAAGTCCAGCCAAACACCTCCCTCAGGGACACCTGTACCACACATTTCACATCTCCATGCCCATACGTGATGTCCCTGTCACAGCTGCATTACCAGCTTGCTGCTGTGCAGATGCTGCCACCACCCAAAGCAAGGCCCTGTGTCCCTGAAGGGACCCGCCCTGCTCTGTGGCCTGGACTGAAGGTGGGTCCCTCCTGCCAGGGCAGGGCCCAGCACAGCTCTTCTGTTCCAATAAAGAGATGGAGCTCTCACCCCAGTGTCTGGCTGGTACCACCAGCAAAGCCCACACAGCACCAGCCCTGGCTGAGCTCCATGTCCAGGAGCAGGCAGGGCTGACCATGGTGTGGGCAGGCAGGAGCCAGGCAGGGGCTGCTGTGACCAGCGGTGGGGCACTGAGGGGCTGGTGGAGTCTGTGTTGAGCATCCCTGGGATGAGGGCACATTTCCTTCACTGGCATCACCTGGACCTGAACCTCCTCCAGTGCCATGCCCAGGAAAAGAGGCAACCATCAAGAGCATCTCCTGGGACACCACCTGGCCAGCAATGTCAGCAGGCAAAACCAAGGTTTTGTTTATCAATGACCCTTTGATGAAGTCAAAGATTTACATTAAGGCCAGACCAGTAGGACAGATGGGAGTACTTCCCTCTGGGAAGGGGCTCCTGTCACTTCACAGTCTCCATCCCCCACCAGGAACTGCAGAACTCCAGTCAGCCCCACTCCCCCTGTGGCCTTGTCCGACCTGGGGAGGAGGAGGATGAACCAGAGCCCTGTTACCTCTTCAAAAGCCAGAAACCAAAGAGAAAGAGAAATTCCTGGGCTTAAGATTTAAAGGGTGGTGTTCACAGGTTGATATCACTTTTCAATGGTCAAAACTACTGTCAGTTCTCAGAAATGACCAGTTATAGGCCAGGAGAAAAAACTCCCATCAGCCTCCAGCAATCTTAACTTCTTTAGCTGTTTATCTTTTTTACTTAAATGTCAATCTATCACACACCACAGCAGTGACAGCCCCAGTGTTCCCCTCTCTGTGACACCACAGCAGTGACACCCCCCGTGCTCCCCTCTCTGTGACACCACAGCTGTGACAGCCCCAGTGTTCCACTGTCTGTGACACCATAGCAGTGAAAGCCTTGTTATTATGGGGTTAAATGTTTCTGAAAATGTTTCTTAAAACCATGAAGAAGTAGGCCGCAAGAATGTCTGGTATTGGGGATGGTCTAGCAAGCTGAAATGTTCACGGTAACAGGAATTGGTACTTGGGAATTCCAGAATACCCACCCAGAGATAGGATTTGTACATGTTCGTACAAGGATGAGCTAACTCTCATGAAGCAATATTGATAAAGCTAATCAAGCAATATTAATGAAGCAATATTGATAAGGTTGTTATAGTGATTACTGCTACAGCTGAAATTGTAGAAATATGTGCACTTTGGACAAAGACGATGGAGCTAGATTTGGTTTGCTGATACCCCTAGTTCCCACGCGCTTCAATCAAGCACCTGCATATAATCAATCTGTGATTATGTGTGTTCCTGAACACTGACATCAGCGTCTCCCTGCACCCAGGGCAGCTCCCACCAGAGACCCTCCCCTGATTTAATTCCCAATCCAGGAGCTACAACAGGCATGGGTGAAGTTCTGGGGGCTGGCAGGGAAATGTCACTGTAAGATCTTGCTGCACTTGGCTCTCGGCCCCTTCTCAAGAGCTTTGCCTTCAAGGGCAGGAACATCTTTTCCTTGCTGGGAACTGGAATTCCAGACTCTTGGAGTGTGTGCCATGCAGGACCACACAGACTGGGATCCATGGGCTGGGATTGCACAGACTGGGATTGCACAGACTGGGATTGCACAGACCGGGACCGTATGGATCAGCACCAGAGATTGGGATCACATGGACCAGGACCACATGGACCGGGATGGCTGCACCAGAACGATGCGAACCAAGGCGGTCCCACCCCAGCCAGGGCTCCCTCCCAGTTCTCTCCCAGTCCCTCCCAGCCCTTCCCAGTCTCGCCCGGGGGCAGGGCCAAAACTGCCCAGAGTGAACGCGGTGGTCCCGGAGCGATCCCAGAGCTGATTCTGGTCCCGGTGTCGATCTCTGTCCTGAAGCTGCGGTGGTCCCAGTGTCGGTCCCAGAGCGCTCCCAGTCCCAGTCTTTGTCTCCATCTCACTCTCAGTCCCGGTCTCAGTCTCAGTCCCAGAGCGGTGCCAGTCTCAGTGCCGGTGCCAGCGCTGGTTTCAGTCCTGGTTTCAGTCTTGGCCTCGGAGCTGTTCCTGTCCCAGTGTCAGTGCTGGTCCTGGAGTGATCCCGGTGCTGATCCCGGTGCTGGTCCCAGTGCTGGTCCAAGAGTGATCCCAGTGCTGATCCCAGTGCTGCTCCAGGAGTGATCCCAGTGCTGATCCCGGTTCTGGTCTCAGTCTCGGTCTCGGAGCGCTCCTGGTGTTGATCCCAGTCCCTGTGCTGGCCTCGGTCTCAGTCTCGGAGCAGTCCCGGGGCACTCCCGGAGCCGATTCCGGTCCCGGTGTCGATCTCAATCCCAGAGCGGTGCCGGTCCCGGTCTCAGTCTCGGTCCCGGTCTCAGTCCCGGTCCCGGAGCGGTGCCGGTCTCGGTGCCGGTGCCGGATTCAGTCCCAGTCTCAGGCCCGCTCTCGGTCTCAGTCTCAGTCTCGATCTCAGTCTCGCTCCCAGTCCCGGTGCCGCTCGAACCGAGCCCTTTTTGGGTGATTTTAGGTCCCTTTTGGCCGTTTCAGGCCAGGTTGGGGGATGTTGGGGCCCTTTGGGTGATTTGAGGCAAAACCAGCGACTTTCAGGGTGGATCTTGCACCATTTGGGAGATTCAAGGGTGATTTTAGGCCATTTGGAGTGGGTTTTACACCAGTTTGGGCATTTTTATGCCCTTCTGGTTGCACTTTGGACATCTTGGGATGATTTTAACCCCATTTGGCTGATATTGGGCCAAACCATGCGGATTTATCGCGGAGTTCAGGTAACTTTGGATGGTTTTGCTTTTCACCTTTGTTTACCGAAATTTCAGCAGATTCACTCCTTTTATTTTCCTGTTTTTTTCAACAAACTCTTCATAAAAAATGCCCCAAATGCTCTCAAAATCCTACAAAGTTCCAGAAAAAATCCACAAAATTCAACAAAAAACCCACAAAACTCCCTAAATCTTCTCAAAACCATACCAAATTCCAGAAACATCCCAGAAAATCCCCACAAATTTACACAAAATCTAAGAAAATACCTCAAAATTCTACATGTCTACTCAAAATCCCTCAGAATTCTACAAAAATTCCAACAAAATCTCCTCAATATTTTAAATAATTCAAAAAAATCCCACAAAATAGCAAAAGAATCCCACACAATTCCCTACATGTTCTGAAACCCCTGCCAAATTCCAGAGACATCCCACAAAATCTCCACAAATTTCCACAAAATTTAAGAAAAGTCCCTCATAATTCTTTGTCTCCTCAAAATCCCACAAAATTCAAAAAAATCCCACAAAATTGCAGAACTATTCTCAAAAGACCAACAAATTCCAGAAACATCCCACCAAATCTCCAGAACGTCCCACAAAATTCCAGAAAAATCCAACAAAATCCAGAAAAATCCCACAAAATTGCAGAAATCTTCTCAAAACCCTTACAACTTCAATAAACATCTCACAGAACCCTCACAAATTTCCACAAAATCTAAGAAAATAACTCAAAATCCTTCATGTCTCCTCAAAATGCCTCAAAATTCCACAAAACTCACACAAAATCTCCCCAATATCCTACAAAATTCAAAAAAAATCACACACAGTTCAGTAAATGTTCTGAATACCCCAGCAAATTCCAGAAAAATCCCACAAAATCTCCACAAATTTCCACAATATGTAAGAAAAATCCCACAAAATTCTTCAACTCTCCTCAAAATCCCACAAAATACCAGAAAATTCCACAACAGTATTAAAAAATCCCACAAAATTCCAGAAACATCCCACCAAATTGACACAAATTTCCACAAAATCTAAAAAAAATCCCTCATAATTCTTCAAGTCTCCACAAAATCCCACAAAATTCAAGAAACATCCCACAAAATTGCAGAAATCTTCTCAAAAGCGCAACAAATTCCAGAAACATCCCAGAAAATACCCACAAATCTCCACAAAATCTAAGAAAATACCTCAAAATTCCTCATGTCTCCTCAAATTCCCTCAAAATTCCACAAAACACCCACAAAATCTCCCCAATATCCTATAAAATCCAAGAAAAATCCCACACAATTCATTAAATGTTCTGAAAACCCCAGGAAATTCCAGGAACATCCTACCAAATCTCCACAAAATTCCACAAAATCTAAGAAAATACCCTCATAATTCTTGAAGTCTCCACAAAATCCCATACAATTCAAGGAAAATCCCAAAAAATTGCAGAAAAATCTCATACAATTCCCTTAAAGTTCTCAAAACCCTCCCAATTTCCAGAAGCATCCCACCAAATCTGAAAAAAAATTTCTACAAAATTCCAGAAAAATCCCTCATAATTCTTCAAGTCTCCACAAAATTCAAGAAAAATCCCACAAAATTGCAGAAATCTTCTCAAAAGTGCAACCAATTCCAGAAACATCCCAGAAAATCCCCACAAATTTCCACAAAATCTAAGGAAATACCTCAAAATTCCTCATGTCTCCTCAAATTCCCACAAAATTCCACAAAACACCCACAAAATCTCCACAATATCCTACAAAATCCAAGAAAAATCCCACAAACTTGCAGAAAAATCCCATACAATTACATTAATGTTCTGAAAAATCCCACAAAATACCAGAAACATCCCACAAAATCTCAAAAAAAACCCCCAAAAAATCTAAGAAAAATCCCTCAAAATTCTTCATGTCTCCACAAAATTTTACAAGATTCCATAAAAAACTCCAACAAAATTGCAGAAAGCTTCTCAAAACCCTTCCCAATTCCAGAAACATCACAGAAAATCTAAACAAATTTCCACAGAGTTTGAGAAAATAGGTCAAAATCCTTCATGTCTCCTAAAAATCCCTCAAAATTCCAGAAAACTACCACAAAATCCCATCAATATCCTTCAAAATTCAAGAAAAATCCCATACAATTCCATAAATGTTCTCAAAACCCCAGAAAAATCCAGAAACATCCTACCAAATCACCACAAATATGCCACAAAATCTAAGAAAAATCCCTCACAATTATTCAAGTCTCCTCAAAATCCCACAAAATACCAAAAAATTCCACAACAGTACAAAAAAATCCCCAAAAATTCCAGAAACATCCCACCAAATCGCCACAAATTTCCACAAAATCTAAGAAAACTCCCTCACAATTCTTCAACTCTCCACCAAATCCCACAAAATTCAAGAAATCCCAAAAAATTTGCAGAAATATTCTCAAAAGCCCAACAAATTCCAGAAAAAATCTCACAAAATTCCCTAAATCTTCCAAAAATCCTAACCAATTCCAGAAACATCCCACCAAATCTCCACAGAATTCCAAAGAAGCTAAGAAAAATCACTCATAATTCTTCATGTCTCCTCAAAATCCCACAAAATTCCAAAAAACTCCCACAAAATCTCCTCAATATTTTACAAAATCCAGGAAAAATCCCACAAATATGCAGAAAAATATCACATAATTCATTAAATGTTCTCAAAACCCCACTAAAGTCCAGAAACATCCCTGAAAATCTAAATAAATTTCCACGAAATCTAAGAAAAATCCCTCAAAACTCTTCATGTCTACTCAAAATCCCTCAAAAATCCAGAAAACTGCCACAAAATCTCATTAATATCCTACAAAATCCAAGAAAAATGACACAAAATTGCAGAAAAATCCCATACAATTCCATAAATGTTCTGAAAACCCCAGGAAAATCCAGAAACATCTCACCAAATCTCCACAAAATACCACAAAATCTAAGAAAAATCCCTCAACATTCTTCAAGGCTCCACAAAACCCCACAAAATTGCAGAAAAAACTCCAAAAAACTTGCAGAAAGCTTCTCAAAACCCCACCAAATTCCAGTCACATCCCACCAAATCCCCACAGATTTCCACAAAATCTAAGAGAAATCCCTCACAATTTTTCATGTCTCCTCAAAATCCCACAAAATACCAGAAAATTCCAACAACAGTACAAAAAAACCCCACCAAATTCCAGAAATATCCCAACAAATGGCCACAAATTTCCACAAAATATCAGAAAAATCCCTCACAATTCTTCAAGTCTCCTCAAAGTCCCTCAAGATTCCAGGAAAAAATCTCACAAAATTCCCTAAATCTTCCCAAAACCATACCAAATTCCAGAAACATCCCACCAAATCTCCACAAAATTCCAAAGAAGCTAAGAAAAATCCCTCATAATTCTTCAAGGCTCCACAAAATCCCACAAAATTCCAGAAAAAACTCCAAAAAAAATTGAAGAAAGATTCTCAAAACCCCACCAAATTCCAGTCACATCACAAAAAACCCCCAAAAATTTCCACAAAACCCAAGAAACTACCTCAAAATGCTTCATGTCTCCTTAAAATCCCTCAAAATTCCCACAAAATCTCCTCAATATCCCACAAAATTCAAGAAAAATCCCACAAAATTGCAGAAAAATCCCATACAATTCCCTAAATGTTTTCAAAACCCCACCAAATTCCAGTCACATCGCACAAAACCCCCACAAATTTCCACAAAACCTAAGAAAATACCTCAAAATCCTTCATGTCTGCTCAAAATCCCTCAAAATTCCCACAAAATCTCCTCAATATCCTCCAAAATTCAAGAAAAATCCCAAAAAGTTGCAGAAAAATCCCACCCGATTCCCTAAATGTTTTGAAATCACTACCAAATTCCAGAAACAGCCCACAAAATCTCCACAAATTTCCAAAACAGCTAAGAAAAATCCCTCTCAATTTTTCAAGTCTCCACATAATCCCACAAAATTGCAGAAAAGTCCCACAAAATTGCAGAAATCTTCTCAAAACCTCACCAAATTCCAGTAACATCCCACCAAATCGCCACAAATTTCCAAAAAATCTAAGATAAATCCCACAAAATTCTTCAAGTCTCCTCAAAATCCCACAACATTTCAGAACAAAATCTCACACAATTGCCTACATTTTCTGTAAACCCTACCAAATTCCAGAAACATCTCCAAAAATCCCCTGAATATCCTACAAAAATCAAGAAAAATCACACAAGATTCCACAAAATCCAACAAAATTGCAGAAATCTTCTAAAAACACCAACAAATTCCAGTAATATCCCATCAAATCCCCACTAATTTCCACAAAATCTAAGAAAATACCTCAAAATTCTTCATGTCACCTCCAAATCCCACAAAATTCCACAAAACTCCCACAAAATCTTCTCAATATCCTACAAAATTCAAGAAAAATCCCAACAAATTGCAGAAAAATCCCACACAGTTCATTAAATGTTTTGAAAACCCCTGCAAATTCCAGAAGCATCCAACCTGATCTCCACAAAATACCACAAAATCTAAGAAAAATCTCTCAAAATTCTTCAAGTCCCCACAAAATCCCACATAATTCAAGAAAAATCCCACGAAATTGCAGAAAAATCCCACACAGTTCCCTAAATGTTCTCAAAACCCTACCAAATTCCAGAAACATCCAACAAAACCCCCACTAATTTGCACAAAATCTAAGAAAATACCTCAAAATCCCACAAAACACCCACAAAATCTCCCCAATATCCTGCAAAATTTAAGAAAAATCCAACACAATTCATTAAATGTTTTCAAAACCCTATCAAATTCCAGAAACATCCCACCAAATCTCCAAAAAATTCCACAAAATCAAGAAAAATCCCTCAAAATTGCAGAAAAATGCCACAAAATTGCAGAAATCTTCCCCAAACCTTACCATATTCCAGAAACATCCCAAAAAATCCCCACTCATTTCCACAAGATCTAAGCAAATCCCTCACAATTCTTCATGTCTGCTCAAAATCCTTCAGATTTCCACAAAACACCCATAAAATCACACCTCAATATCCTACAAAATTCTAAAAAAATCACAAAAAATTGCAGAAAAATCCCACACGATTCCCTAAATGTTTTGAAATCACTACCAAATTCCAGAAATATCCCACCAAATCTCAAAAAAATACCACAAAATCTAAGAAAAATCCCTCAACATGCTTCAAGTCTCCACAAAATCCCACCAAATTCCAGAAAAAACTCCAACAAAATTGCAGAAAGCTTCTCAAAACCCCACCAAATTCCAGTCACATTCCACAAAACCCCCACAAATTTCCACAAAACCCAAGAAACTACCTCAAAATGCTTCATGTCTGCTCAAAATCCCTCAAAATTCCCACAAAATCTCCTCAATATCCTCGAAAATTCAAGAAAAATCCCAAAAAATTGCAGAAAAATCCCACACGATTCCCTAAATGTTCTCAAAACCCCACCAAATTCCAGTCACATCCCACAAAACCCCCACGAATTTCCACAAAACCTAAGAAAATACCTCAAAATCCTTCATGTCTGCTCAAAATCCTTCAAAACTCCCACAAAATCTCCTCAATAGCCTCCAAAATTCAAGAAAAATCCCGCAGAATTGCAGAAAAATCCCACCCGATTCCCTAAATGTTTTGAAATCACTACCAAATTCCAGAAACATCCCACAAAATCTCCACAAATTTCCAAAACAGCTAAGAAAAATCCCTCTCAATTTTTCCAGTCTCCACAAAATCCCGCAGAATTGCAGAAAAGTCCCACAAAATTGCAGCAATCTTCTCAAAACCTCACCAAATTCCAGTAACATCCCACCAAATTGCCACAAATTTCCAAAAAATCTAAGATAAATCCCACAAAATTCTTCAAGTCTCCTCAAAATCCCACAACATTCCAGAACAAAATCCCACACAATTGCCTACATTTTCTGAAAACCCTACCAAATTCCAGAAACATCTACAAAAATCCCCTGAATATCCTACAAAAATCAAGAAAAATCACACAACATTCCACAAAATCCAACAAAATTGCAGAAAGCTTCTCAAAACCCTATCAAATTCCAGAAACATCCCACCAAATCTCCAAAAAATTCCACAAAATCAAGAAAAATCCCTCAAAATTGCAGAAAAATGCCACAAAATTGCAGAAATCTTCCCCAAACCTTACCATATTCCAGAAACATCCCAAAAATTCCCCACTCATTTCCACAAGATCTACGCAAATCCCTCACAATTCTTCATGTCTCCTCAAAATCATTCAGAATTCCACAAAACACCCATAAAATCTCCTCAATATCCTACAAAATTCAAGAAAAATCCCCCAAAATTGCAGAAAAATCCCACACGATTCCCTAAATGTTCTGAAATCTCTACCAAATTCCAGAAACATCCCATCAATTCGCCACAAAATTCCAAAGAAGCTAACAAAAATCCCTCACAATTCTTGAAGTCTCTTCAAAATCCCACAAAATATGAGAACATTCCACACCTGTACAATAAAATGTCACAAAATTCCAGAAATATCCCACCAAATCTCCACAAAATAAAACAAAATCTAAGAAAAATCCCTAATAATTCTTCAAGTCTCCACAAAATCCCAACAAATTCCAGAAAAATCTCCAACAAAATTGCAGAAAGCTTCTCAAAACCCCACCAAATTCCAGTCACATTCCACAAAACCCCCACAAATTTCCACAAAACCCAAGAAACTACCTCAAAATGCTTCAAGTCTCCTCAAAATCCCTCAAAATTCCCACAAAATCTCCTCAATATCCCATAAAATTCAAGAAAAATCCCAAAAAATTGCAGAAAAATCCCATACAATTCCCTAAATGTTCTCAAAACCCCACCAAATTCCAGTCACATCCCACAAAACCCCCACAGATTTCCACAAAACCTAAGAAAATACCTCAAAATCCTTCATGTCTGCTCAAAATCCCTCAAAACTCCCACAAAATCTCCTCAATATCCTCCAAAATTCAAGAAAAATCCCAAAAAATTGCAGAAAAATCCCACACGATTCCCTAAATGTTTTGAAATCACTACCAAATTCCAGAAAAATCCCACAAAATCTCCACAAATTTCCAAAACAGCTAAGAAAAATCCCTCTCAATTTTTCAAGTCTCCACAAAATCCCGCAGAATTGCAGAAAAGTCCCACAAAATTGCAGAAATCTTCTCAAAACCTCACCAAATTCCAGTAACATCCCACCAAATCGCCACAAATTTCCAAAAAATCTAAGATAAATCCCACAAAATTCTTCAAGTGTCCTCAAAATCCCACAACATTCAAGAAAAAAATCCCACACAATTGCCTACATTTTCTGAAAACCCTACCAAATTCCAGAAACATCTCCAAAAATCCCCTGAATATCCTACAAAAATCAAGAAAAATCACACAACATTCCACAAAATCCAACAAAATTGCAGAAAGCTTCTCAAAACCCCAACAAATTCCAGTAACATCCCACCAAATCCCTGCTAATTTCCACAAAATCTAAGAAAATACCTCAAAATCCTTCATGCCGCCTCAAAATCCCACAAAATTCCACAAAACTCCCACAAAATCTTCTCAATATCCTACAAAATTCAAGAAAAATCCCAACAAATTGCAGAAAAATCCCACACAGTTCATTAAATGTTTTGAAAACCCCAGCAAATTCCAGAAGCATCCAACCTGATCTCCACAAAATACCACAAAATCTAAGAAAAATCTCTCAAAATTCTTCAAGTCCCCACAAAATCCCACATAATTCAAGAAAAATCCCACAAAATTGCAGAAAAATCCCATACAGTTCCCTAAATGTTCTCAAAACCCTACCAAATTCCAGAAACATCCAACAGAACCCCCACTAATTTCCACAAAATCTAAGAAAATACCTCAAAATCCTTCATGTCCCCTCAAAATCCCTCAAAATTCCACAAAACTCCCACAAAATCTCCCCAATATCCTGCAAAATTCAAGAAAAATCCAACGCAATTCATTAAATGTTTTCAAAACCCTATCAAATTCCAGAAACATCCCACCAAATCTCCAGAAAATACCACAAAATGTAAGAAAAATCCCACAAAGTTCTTCAAGTCTCCTCAAAATTCCTCAAGATTCCAGGAAAAAAATCTCACAAAATTCTCTAAACCTTCCCAAAACCCGACCAAATTCCAGAAACATCCCACCAAATCTCCAAAGAATTCCAAAAAATCAAGAAAAATCCCTCAAAATTGCAGAAAAATGCCACAAAATTGCAGAAATCTTCCCCAAACCTTACTATATTCCAGAAACATCCCAAAAAATCCCCACTAATTTCCACAAGATCTAAGCAAATACCTCACAATTCTTCATGTCTCCTCAAAATCATTCAGATTTCCACAAAACACCCATAAAATCTCCCCAATATCCTACAAAATTCTAGAAAAATCCCCAAAAATTGCAGAAAAATCCCACACGATTCCCTAAATGTTCTGAAATCACTACCAAATGCCAGAAACATCCCACCAAATCTCCACAAAATTCCAAAGAAGCTAAGAAAAATCCCTCACAATTTTTCAAGTCTCCACAAAATCCCGCAGAATTGCAGAAAAGTCCCACAAAATTGCAGAAATCTTCTCAAAACCTCACCAAATTCCAGTAACATCCCACCAAATCGCCACAAATTTCCAAAAAATCTAAGATAAATCCCACAAAATTCTTCAAGTGTCCTCAAAATCCCACAACATTCCAGAAAAAAATCCCACACAATTGCCTAAATTTTCTGAAAACCCTACCAAATTCCAGAAACATCTCCAAAAATCCCCTGAATATCCTACAAAAATCAAGAAAAATCACACAACATTCCACAAAATCCAACAAAATTGCAGAAATCTTCTCAAAACCCCAACAAATTCCAGTAACATCCCACCAAATCCCCACACATTTCCACAAAATCTAAGAAAATACCTCAAAATCCTTCATGCCGCCTCAAAATCCCACAAAATTCCACAAAACTCCCACAAAATCTCCCCAATATTCTGCAAAATTCAAGAAAAATCCAACGCAATTGATTAAATGTTTTCAAAACCCTATCGAATTCCAGAAACATCCCACCAAATCTCCAGAAAATGACACAAAATGTAAGAAAAATCCCACTAAGTTCTTCAAGTCTCCTCAAAATTCCTCAAGATTCCAGGAAAAAAATCTCACCAAATTCTCTAAACCTTCCCAAAACCCTACCAAATTCCAGAAACATCCCACCAAATCTCCACAAAATTCCACAAAATCAAGAAAAATCCCTCAAAATTGCAGAAAAATGCCACAAAATTGCAGAAATCTTCACCAAACCGTACCATATTCCAGAAACATCCCAAAAAATCCCCACTAATTTCCACAAGATCTAAGTAAATCCCTCACAATTCTTCATCTCTCCTCAAAATCATTCAGAATTCCACAAAACACCCATAAAATCTCCTCAATATCCTACAAAATTCAAGAAAAATCCCCAAAAATTGCAGAAAAATCCCACACGATTCCCTAAATGTTCTGAAATCACTACCAAATTCCAGAAACATCCCACCAAATTGCCACAAATTTCCACAAAATATCAGAAAAATTCCTCACAATTCTTCAAGTCTCCTCAAAATCCCTAAACATTCCAGGAAAAAATCTCACAAAATTCCCTAAATCTTCCCAAAACCCTACCAAATTCCAGAAACATCCCATCAAATCTCCACAAAATTCCAAAGAAGCCAAGAAAAATCCCTCACAATTCTTGAAGTCTCTTCAAAATCCCACAAAATATGAGAACATTCCACAGCTGTACAATAAAATGCCACAAAATTCCAGAAACATCCCACCAAATCTCCACAAAATACCACAAAATCTAAGAAAAATCCCTCATCATTCTTCAAGTCTCCACAAAATCCCACCAAATTCCAGAAAAAACTCCAACAAAATTGCAGAAAGCTTCTCAAAACCCCACCAAATTCCAGGCACATCCCACAAAACCCCCACAAATTTCCACAAAACCCAAGAAACTACCTCAAAATGCTTCATGTCTCCCCAAAATCCCTCAAAATTCCCACAAAATCTCCTCAATATCCCACAAAATTCAAGAAAAATCCCACAAAATTGCAGAAAAATCCCAAACAATTCCCTAAATGTTCTCAAAACCCCACAAAATTCCAGGCACATCCCACAAAATCCCCACAAATTTCCACAAAACCTAAGAAAATACCTCCAAATCCTTCATGTCTACTCAAAATCCCTTAAAATTCCCCAGAACTCCCACAAAATCTCCTCAATATCCTCCAAAATTCAAGAAAAATCCCCAAAAATTGCAGAAAAATCCCACACGATTCCCTAAATGTTTTGAAATCACTACCAAATTCCAGAAACATCCCACCAAATCTCCACAAAATTCCACAAAATCTAAAAAAAACCCCTCATAATTCTTCAAGTCTCCACAATATCCCACAAAATTCCAGAAAAAACTCCAACAAAATTGCAGAAAGCTTTTCAAAACCCCACCAAATTCCAGTCACATCCCACAAAACCCCCACAAATTTCCACAAAACCTAAGAAAATACCTCCAAATCCTTCATGTCTGCTCAAAATCCCTCAAAACTCCCACAAAATCTCCTCAATATCTTCCAAAATTCAAGAAAAATACCAAAAAATTGCAGAAAAATCCCACACGATTCCCTAAATGTTTTGAAATCACTATCAAATTCCAGAAACATCCCACAAAATCTCCACAAATTTCCAAAACAGCTAAGAAAAATCCCGCTCAATTTTTCAAGTCTCCACAAAATCCCGCAGAATTGCAGAAAAATCCCACACAGTTCCCTAAATGTTCTCAAAACCCTACCAAATTCCAGAAACATCCAACAAAACCCCCGCTAATTTGCACAAAATCTAAGAAAATACCTCAAAATCCTTCATGCTGCCTCAAAATCCCACAAAATTCCACAAAACTCCCACAAAATCTTCTCAATATCCTACAAAATTCAAGAAAAATCCCAACAAATTGCAGAAAAATCCCACACAGTTCCCTAAATGTTCTCAAAACCCTACCAAATTCCAGAAACATCCAACAAAACCCCCGCTAATTTGCACAAAATCTAAGAAAATACCTCAAAATCCTTCATGTCCCCTCAAAATCCCTCAAAATTCCACAAAACTCCCACAAAATCTCCCCAATATCCTGCAAAATTCAAGAAAAATCCAACACAATTCATTAAATGTTTTCAAAACCCTATCAAATTCCAGAAACATCCCACCAAATCTCCAGAAAATTACACAAAATGTAAGAAAAATCCCACTAAGTTCTTCAAGTCTCCTCAAAATTCCTCAAGATTCCAGGAAAAAAAATCTCACAAAATTCTCTAAACCTTCCCCAAACCCGACCAAATTCCAGAAACATCCCACCAAATCTCCAAAAAATTCCACAAAATCAAGAAAAATCCCTCAAAATTGCAGAAAAATGCCACAAAATTGCAGAAATCTTCCCCAAACCGTACCATATTCCAGAAACATACCAAAAAATCCCCACTAATTTCCACAAGATCTAAGCAAATCCCTCACAATTCTTCATGTCTGCTCAAAATCCTTCAGATTTCCACAAAACACCCATAAAATCTCCTCAATATCCTACAAAATTCAAGAAAAATCCCCAAAAATTGCAGAAAAATCCCACACGATTCCCTAAATGTTCTGAAATCACTACCAAATTCCAAAAACATCCCACCAAATTGCCACAAATTTCCACAAAATATAAGAAAAATCCCTCACAATTCTTCAAGTCTCCTCAAAATCCCTCAACATTCCAGGAAAAAATCTCACAAAATTCCCTAAATCTTCCCCAAACCCTACCAAATTCCAGAAACATCCCACCAAATCTCCACTAAATTCCAAAGAAGCTAAGAAAAATCCCTCACAATTCTTGAAGTCTCTTCAAAATCCCACAAAATATGAGAACATTCCACACCTGTACAATAAAATGTCACAAAATTCCAGAAACATCCCACCAAATCTCCACAAAATACCACAAAATCTAAGAAAAATCCCTCAACATGCTTCAAGTATCCACAAAATCCCACCAAATTCCAGAAAAAACTCCAACAAAATTGCAGAAAGCTTCTCAAAACCCCACCAAATTCCAGTCACATTCCACAAAACCCCCACAAATTTCCACAAAACCCAAGAAACTACCTCAAAATGCTTCATGTCTCCCCAAAATCCTTCAAAATTCCCACAAAATCTCCTCAATATCCCACAAAATTCAAGAAAAATCCCACAAAATTGCAGAAAAATCCCATACAATCCCCTAAATGTTCTCAAAACCCCACCAAATTCCAGTCACATCCCACAAAACCCCCACAAATTTCCACAAAACCTAAGAAAATACCTCAAAATCCTTCATGTCTGCTCAAAATCCCTCAAAACTCCCACAAAATCTCCTCAATATCCTCCAAAATTCAAGAAAAATCTCCAAAAATTGCAGAAAAATCCCACACGATTCCCTAAATGTTTTGAAATCTCTACCAAATTCCAGAAAAATCCCACAAAATCTCCACAAATTTCCAAAACAGCTAAGAAAAATCCCTCTCAATTTTTCAAGTCTCCACAAAACCCCGCAGAATTGCAGAAAAGTCCCACAAAATTGCAGCAATCTTCTCAAAACCTCACCAAATTCCAGTAACACCCCACCAAATCCCTACAAATTTCCACGAAATCTAAGAAAATATCTCAAAATTCTTCAAGTCTCTACAAAATCCCTGAAAATTGCAGAAAAATCACACACAACTCCCTAAATGTTCTGAAAACCCTAGCAAGTTCCAGAATCATCCCACCAAATCTCCACAAAATACCACAAAATCTAAGAAAAATCCCTCAACATGCTTCAAGTCTCCACAAAATCCCACAAAATTCCAGAAAAAACTCCAACAAAATTGCAGAAAGCTTCCCAAAACCCCACCAAATTCCAGTCACATCGCACAAAACCCCCACAAATTTCCACAAAACCCAAGAAACTACCTCAAAATTCTACATGTCTGCTCAAAATCCCTCAAAATTCCACAAAACTCCCACAAAATCTCTTCAATATCGTCCAAAATTCAAGAAAAATCCCCAAAAATTGCAGAAAAATCCCACACGATTCCCTAAATGTTTTGAAATCACTACCAAATTCCAGAAACATCCCACAAAATCTCCACAAATTTCCAAAACAGCTAAGAAAAATCCCTCTCAATTTTTCAAGTCTCCACAAAATCCCGCAGAATTGCAGAAAAGTCCCACAAAATTGCAGAAATCTTCTCAAAACCTCACCAAATTCCAGTAACATCCCACCAAATCGCCACAAATTTCCAAAAAATCTAAGATAAATCCCACAAAATTCTTCAAGTGTCCTCAAAATCCCACAACATTCCAGAAAAAAATCCCACACAATTGCCTAAATTTTCTGAAAACCCTACCAAATTCCAGAAACATCTCCAAAAATCCCCCGAATATCCTACAAAAATCAAGAAAAATCACACAACATTCCACAAAATCCAACAGAATTGCAGAAATCTTCTCAAAACCCCAACAAATTCCAGTAACATCCCACAAAATCCCTGCTAATTTCCACAAAATCTAAGAAAATATCTCAAAATCCTTCATGCCGCCTCAAAATCCCACAAAATTCAACAAAACTTCCACAAAATCTTCTCAATATCCTACAAAATTCAAGAAAAATCCCAACAAATCGCAGAAAAATCCCACACAGTTCATTAAATGTTTTGAAAACCCCAGCAAATTCCAGAAGCATCCAACCTAATCTCCACAAAATACCACAAAATCTAAGAAAAATCTCTCAAAATTCTTCAAGTCCCCACAAAATCCCACATAATTCAAGAAAAATCCCACAAAATTGCAGAAAAATACCATACAGTTCCCTAAATGTTCTCAAAACCCTACCAAATTCCAGAAACATCCCACAAAACCCCCACTAATTTGCACAAAATCTAAGAAAATACCTCAAAATCTTTCATGTCCCCTCAAAATCCCTCAAAATTCCACAAAACTCCCACAAAATCTCCCCAATATCCGCCAAAATTCAAGAGAAATCCAACGCGATTCATTAAATGTTTTCAAAACCCTATCAAATTCCAGAAACATCCCACCAAATCTCCAGAAAATTACACAAAATGTAAGAAAAATCCCACAAAGTTCTTCAAGTCTCCTCAAAATTCCTCAAGATTCCAGGAAAAAAATCTCACAAAATTCCCTAAATCTTCCCAAAACCCTACCAAATTCCAGAAACATCCCACCAAATCTCCACAAAATTCCACAAAATCAAGAAAAATCCCTCAAAATTGCAGAAAAATGCCACAAAATTGCCGAAATCTTCCCCAAACCTTACCATATTCCAGAAACATCCCAAAAAATCCCCACTAATTTCCACAAGATCTACGCAAATCCCTCACAATTCTTCATCTCTCCTCAAAATCATTCAAAATTCCACAAAACACCCATAAAATCTCCTCAATATCCTACAAAATTCAAGAAAAATCCCCAAAAATTGCAGAAAAATCCCACACGATTCCCTAAATGTTCTGAAATCACTACCAAATTCCAGAAACATCCCACCAAATTGCCACAAATTTCCACAAAATATCAGAAAAATCCCTCACAATTCTTCAAGTCTCCTCAAAATCCCTAAACATTCCAGGAAAAAAATCTCACAAAATTCCCTAAATCTTCCCAAAACCCTACCAAATTCCAGAAACATCCCACCAAATCTCCACAAAATTCCAAAGAAGCTAAGAAAAATCCCTCACAATTCTTCAAGTCTCTTCAAAATCCCACAAAATATGAGAACATTCCACAGCTGTACAATAAAAAGCCACAAAATTCCAGAAACATCCCACCAAATCTCCACAAAATACCACAAAATCTAAGAAAAATCCCTCATCATTCTTCAAGTCTCCACAAAATCCCACCAAATTCCAGAAAAAACTCCAACAAAATTGCAGAAAGCTTCTCAAAACCCCACCAAATTCCAGTCACATCGCACAAAACCCCCACAAATTTCCACAAAACCCAAGAAACTACCTCAAAATCCTTCATGTCTGATCAAAATCCCTCAAAACTCCCACAAAATCTCTTCAATATCCTCCAAATTTCAAGAAAAATCCCAAAAAATTGCAGAAAAATCCCACATGATTCCCTAAATGTTTTGAAATCACTACCAAATTCCAGAAACATCCCACAAAATCTCCACAAATTTCCAAAACAGCTAAGAAAAATCCTTCTCAATTTTTCAAGTCTCCACAAAATTCCGCAGAATTGCAGAAACCTTCTCAAAACCCCAACAAATTCCAGTAACATCCCACAAAATCCCTGCTAATTTCCACAAAATCTAAGAAAATACCTCAAAATTCTTCATGCCGCCTCAAAATCCCACAAAATTCCACAAAACTCCCACAAAATCTTCTCAATATCCTACAAAATTCAAGAAAAATCCCAACAAATTGCAGAAAAATCCCACACAGTTCATTAAATGTTTTGAAAACCCCAGCAAATTCCAGAAGCATCCAACCTAATATCCACAAAATACCACAAAATCTAAGAAAAATCTCTCAAAATTCTTCAAGTCCCCACAAAATCCCACATAATTCAAGAAAAATCCCACGAAATTCCAGAAAAATCCCACACAGTTCCCTAAATGTTCTCAAAACCCTACCAAATTCCAGAAACATCCCACAAAACCCCCACTAATTTGCACAAAATCTAAGAAAATACCTCAAAATCCTTCATGCTGCCTCAAAACACCTCAAAATCCCACAAAACTCCCACAAAATCTCCCCAATATCCTGCAAAATTTAAGAAAAATCCAACACAATTCATTAAATATTTTCAAAACCCTATCAAATTCCAGAAACATCCCACCAAATCTCCAGAAAATGACACAAAATGTAAGAAAAATCCCACTAAGTTCTTCAAGTCTCCTCAAAATTCCTCAAGATTCCAGGAAAAAAATCTCACCAAATTCTCTAAACCTTCCCAAAACCCTACCAAATTCCAGAAACATCCCAAAAAATCCCCACTCATTTCCACAAGATCTAAGCAAATACCTCACAATTCTTCATGTCTCCTCAAAATCATTCAGATTTCCACAAAACACCCATAAAATCTCCCCAATATCCTACAAAATTCTAGAAAAATCCCCAAAAATTGCAGAAAAATCCCACACGATTCCCTAAATGTTCTGAAATCACTAACAAATTCCAGAAACATCCCACCAAATCTCCACAAAATTCCAAAGAAGCTAAGAAAAAGCCCTCATCATTCTTCAAGTCTCCACAAAATCCCACCAAATTCCATAAAAAACTCCAACAGAATTGCAGAAAGCTTCTCAAAACCCCACCAAATTCCAGTCACATCGCACAAAACCCCCACAAATTTCCACAAAACCCAAGAAACTACCTCAAAATGCTTCATGTCTCCTCAAAATCCTTCAAAATTCCCACAAAATCTCCTCAATATCCAACAAAATTCAAGAAAAATCCCAAAAAATTGCAGAAAAATCCCATACAATTGCCTAAATGTTCTCAAAACCCCACAAAATTCCAGTCACATCCCACTAAATCCCCGCTAATTTCCACAAAATCTAAGAAAATACCTCAAAATCCTTCATGCTGCCTCAAAATCCCACAAAATTCCACAAAACTCCCACAAAATCTTCTCAATATCCTACAAAATTCAAGAAAAATCCCAACAAATTGCAGAAAAATCCCACATAGGTCCCTAAATGTTCTCAAAACCCTACCAAATTCCAGAAACATCCCACAAAACCCCCACTAATTTGCACAAAATCTAAGAAAATGCCTCAAAATCCTTCATGTCCCCTCAAAATCCCTCAAAATTCCACAAAACTCCCACAAAATCTCCCCAATATCCTGCAAAATTCAAGAAAAATCCAACACAATTCATTAAATGTTTTCAAAACCCTATCAAATTCCAGAAACATCCCACCAAATCGCCAGAAAATGACACAAAATGTAAGAAAAATCCCACAAAGTTCTTCAAGTCTCCTCAAAATTCCTCAAGATTCCAGGAAAAAAAATCTCACAAAATTCTCTAAACCTTCCCCAAACCCGACCAAATTCCAGAAACATCCCACCAAATCTCCAAAAAATTCCACAAAATCAAGAAAAATCCCTCAAAATTGCAGAAAAATGCCACAAAATTGCAGAAATCTTCCCCAAACCGTACCATATTCCAGAAACATACCAAAAAATCCCCACTAATTTCCACAAGATCTAAGCAAATCCCTCACAATTCTTCATGTCTGCTCAAAATCCTTCAGATTTCCACAAAACACCCATAAAATCTCCTCAATATCCTACAAAATTCAAGAAAAATCCCCAAAAATTGCAGAAAAATCCCACACGATTCCCTAAATGTTCTGAAATCACTACCAAATTCCAAAAACATCCCACCAAATTGCCACAAATTTCCACAAAATATAAGAAAAATCCCTCACAATTCTTCAAGTCTCCTCAAAATCCCTCAACATTCCAGGAAAAAATCTCACAAAATTCCCTAAATCTTCCCCAAACCCTACCAAATTCCAGAAACATCCCACCAAATCTCCACTAAATTCCAAAGAAGCTAAGAAAAATCCCTCACAATTCTTGAAGTCTCTTCAAAATCCCACAAAATATGAGAACATTCCACACCTGTACAATAAAATGTCACAAAATTCCAGAAACATCCCACCAAATCTCCACAAAATACCACAAAATCTAAGAAAAATCCCTCAACATGCTTCAAGTATCCACAAAATCCCACCAAATTCCAGAAAAAACTCCAACAAAATTGCAGAAAGCTTCTCAAAACCCCACCAAATTCCAGTCACATTCCACAAAACCCCCACAAATTTCCACAAAACCCAAGAAACTACCTCAAAATGCTTCATGTCTCCCCAAAATCCTTCAAAATTCCCACAAAATCTCCTCAATATCCCACAAAATTCAAGAAAAATCCCACAAAATTGCAGAAAAATCCCATACAATCCCCTAAATGTTCTCAAAACCCCACCAAATTCCAGTCACATCCCACAAAACCCCCACAAATTTCCACAAAACCTAAGAAAATACCTCAAAATCCTTCATGTCTGCTCAAAATCCCTCAAAACTCCCACAAAATCTCCTCAATATCCTCCAAAATTCAAGAAAAATCTCGCAGAATTGCAGAAAAATCCCACACGATTCCCTAAATGTTTTGAAATCTCTACCAAATTCCAGAAAAATCCCACAAAATCTCCACAAATTTCCAAAACAGCTAAGAAAAATCCCTCTCAATTTTTCAAGTCTCCACAAAACCCCGCAGAATTGCAGAAAAGTCCCACAAAATTGCAGAAATCTTCTCAAAACCTCACCAAATTCCAGTAACACCCCACCAAATCCCTACAAATTTCCACGAAATCTAAGAAAATATCTCAAAATTCTTCAAGTCTCTACAAAATCCCTGAAAATTGCAGAAAAATCACACACAACTCCCTAAATGTTCTGAAAACCCTAGCAAGTTCCAGAATCATCCCACCAAATCTCCACAAAATTCCACAAAATCAAGAAAAACTCCTCAAAATCCTTCAGCTCTACTCAAAATTATTCAAGATCTCATAAAAATCACACAAAATATTTAAACTTTTGCAAAATCCCACAAAATTGGAAAAACATCCAACGAAATTGCAAAAAATTTAAAAAAAAATCCCTAAATATTCCCAAAACCCTATCAAATTCCAGAAACATTCCACCAAATATCTAGAATATCCCACAAAAATCAAGAAAAATCACACAAAATAAGAAAAAATGACTCTTCTTACACACAAAGTTCACCAAATCATTCCCTGCATTTCTCCTTTTCACTGTCTTTCTTTCATCCACTCAGAGGTCCAGCTTATCATGATCTGGTGCTTATCATCAACTGATTGTGCTCTTGATTTCTACCACTGCAAGAGATGTAGAATCATCTAAACTGAACACAGAAACAAACTCCCTCTGTCAGCCCATCTTCACATTCCAGATCACTTTCAAGATGTCCATGGGGCATTTGGAATGATGAGCTCTCCACTGCTGGCTGCAGGCTCTGGAGATTCTTTCTCCACATTCAGCCAGGCTTGTATTCCCCAACAATTCCTGGTAGCCCATCATGTTTTCTTTGGCTAGAAGAGGAACAATGAAAACCTTACCAATGGCACAACTCCCCAGTGCACAAGGAAAAGAAAGAACAAGTTGTCAAGTTCTTCAAATATTTGTCCTGCTTTGCTGCAAGAGTTGTGCTGCATTCACAGTGTGGGAAGCCAAGAGAAGCTGCAGCTGGGGGCACATCTTGTGACAGGAGCTGTGCCTTGTTCTCCAGGACAGGTTGTTGGAAAGGACAGGACTGGGGAGGAGATTCTGGGAAAATTGAAACAACTTTTTTAAGAAATGAAAATAAAATCCAAAGAAACAACCAATATGTTTTTTTCTATTTTTCTCTATTGATTTTTATGTTTCCCTTCTCCATCTTGCACTGTTTCTCCATCCCATTCATTCCAAATGGATCTCACCTCTAAGATCTGAGACTCGGCAAGTTTTAGACACTGTAAAATACCATGAGCTATAGCCAGTTTGACTCCCCCTGATTTACTTGGAAAGCAATGCTGGAGACACAAGTGCAGTGCTTGGCTCAGGTACAAATTCTGCATTCAGGGAATGTGCTCAGACAGTGTCTGACCCTCAGCAGGGACAAGGCACAGCAGCAGCCAAGGGCATTGCTGTGCCCCTGTGCAGGAGTCAAGACTCTGGCTCTTGGCTCACCAGGGCAAAGCTCCCGTGTTTGGCCAGGCTCAGGGGCTGCCCGGGGAGCGCGGGGCTCGGGGCGGGGCCGAGCGGGCAACGGACAAACGGACACGGGGACAAACGGTCCCGGTGCTTCAGTTGCAGCGGCAGCACCGAAAGCAGCGAAAGCAGCGAAAGCAGCGAATTTATCAGTTCCCTGTCTTTCTTCTCCCTCTACCACTGTCCTGCATCCTCTGCCGCTCTCCCTTTTCCTGTGTCCCATTCTCTTCCAGTTTCCCTCTCCCCGTGCCCACCCGGGCCATGCCCCCGGTCCGCCCCCGGCCCCGGGCGGGGCTGCCCCGGCCCCGGCCCCGGCCCCGAGCATCCCTCCGCGGTCTCGCCTCCGCCCAGCTCTGGCTGTGCTGGCGCTGGCGCTGCTGGGCGGGCATCATTGCCTGGGGCTGGGGCGGCATCGCTGCCCTTTGGCTCCGCCTGGCCCGGCCCCGGCCCCGGCCCCGGCCCCGGCCCCGGCCCCGGCTCCTCCCAGGGCCCGCGGAGGACACAGGCGGCGCGGCCGCTGCCGCCGCCTCCGCTGCGGCTTCCCCGGCCCGAGCTCCGCCGCTCAGCAGCGCGGCCGCCGGCCCCGAGCCGCCGCTGTCGCGTTCCAAAGAGCGAACGCCTGCGGATGCCCGGCCCGGGGAGGTCGGGGAGCGCTCGGGGGCCGTTCCTGGCCCCGGGCCGAGCACTGACGGCCGCGTCTCTTCCCCAGGGAAGGCGCAGGAGGCCCTGCAGCAGCGCTACCGAGTGGGTTCACTGCTGGGACGTGGCGGCTTTGGCAGAGTTTTCGCAGCCACTCGGCTCTCGGACGGACTCCCGGTGAGCGGTGGGGCCAGCGGCGGGCGGAGGAGGAGGAGCGGGCGGAGGGGGTGGAGGAGGAGAAGGGGGCGGAGGAGTAGGATGGGGCTGGACACGGCAGGCACTGAGCTGAATCCGCTGTTCCCTTTGGCTTACAGGTGGCCATCAAAAAGGTGCCACGGAACCGCGTCCGGCACTGGGGCGAGCTGGTGAGTGAGCGGGGCCAGCGGCAGAAGCCAGGGCGTGCCGGGCAGGGATGAGCCGGGACCCGGCAGGGTGGGAGCTGCCAGGACACCTGGAGGGAGAGCGGGCATGGGGCCAGCAGAGGGCACAGAGCATCCCGGGCTGGATGAGGGCTTCCCGAGCCCTGGCACGGCCTCAGCCCCACTGACAGCACCGTGCTCCTCCCGCAGCCCGACGGCACCAGCGCACCACTGGAGATAGTGCTGCTGGACAAGGTGTCCACAGGCTTCCCCGGTGTGGTGCAGCTGCTGGAGTGGCTTGAGCTCCCCAGCTACATTGTTATGGTGCTGGAGCGCCCGGAGCGGTGTCAGGACCTGCGGCACTTCATTCGGGCACGGAGGTTCCTGTCCGAGGAAGAGGCGCGGGAGCTGTTCCGGCAGGTCCTGGCGGCCGTGCGGCACTGCACCAGCTGCGGGGTCCTGCACCGAGATATAAAACCAGAGAATATCCTGGTAGACCTGGACACCGGCGAGGCAAAACTGATAGACTTCGGCTGTGGCACCTACCTTCAGGAGACAGCCTACACTCAATTTGCAGGTGAGCCCACACAGGGGTAGGCTTCTGGTCCCAGCATCTCCTGGCCCAACCAGGGTGTGGCAGCAGGGATTCTCCCAGGACTGGCGCTGGGGCAGCCAGCCTGACAAAATCCTCCATGGGTAGGGGTGGCAGAGAGGGGGAGGCAGAACCTGTGCACCAGCTGGTTTCGTGTGCAGTTGAGAATGGGCTTGGACTGCTCTGCTCACCTGGTTTGCTTTGGTTCAAAATATGTTTTGGGCAATGCCAGCAGGGAGGATGTGGGTATGGTTTTTCCCCAGCACTGAGTGGGTATTTCCCTTTGTGTGTCATGGTCGGGCCTTGCCAGGGTTTCTGCTGCCCTCTTCCAGCACCAGTGACTTCGTTTCCAGCCACGGATTTGTACCCAAGTCCCAGGTGCTGGCGAGAGGGCAGCAGGTCACCCCATGGGCCACTGGGGAAGCCCCCACATGCCCAGGGATGCTGGGGTCAGGCTCTGGGAGCAGCAGCATCCCCCTGATGAGCTCCATCCATATTCCATAGGAACACCATCATACAGCCCCCCGGAATGGAACGACTTTGGGTGGTACCATGGCGAGGCAGCGACCGTCTGGACCCTGGGCATCCTGCTGCACGAGATGGTCTGCGGGGAGCACCCTTTCAGGAGGGGCAGGAACATCAGATGGGGCCAGCTCCCGCTGCCACAACAGCTCTCCCAAGGTGAATCCTCATCTCTGGGCACGGGGGGAACACCAGTGTTGGGAGACAGCAGCGGGCTCGTGAGCATCCCGCTCTGGCAGCTGCTGAGGAGGTGGCACATGTCCTGCTCTCCTGCTCTCCTCCAAAACAAAAAAATTAATGGGAAAGTTTAGGCCCAGCTCTGAGCACATCCAGCGTGTCCTGGGCACGGGAATAGTGGGACAAAGCAGACAGGAGCCTTCTCCAACTGACCAGTGGTTTGTGGTTTCTCTCCCCAGATTGCCAGCTTCTGATCAGGTGGTGTTTATCCCTGAACTCCTTGGACAGGCCCTCATTAGAAGACCTGTTCCATGATCCCTGGATGCAGGATATTCATCAGCCCTAGAAGAAGGGAGAGAGCCACAGGCACAGTGATGCAGGGACCTGGTAAGTTACAGCTCCACACATGCCCTGGCAATCAGCAGCAAAGAAACCCAGACTTTTTTGTCCTGCCTGTGTCACTGCACTGGGCTCATCAAATGGGAACACACAGCCCTTGTGCTGGAGCTGAGCTGCTCTGCCCAGCACTGGTGGGCACCATCTGAGCTGGTTTTGCTTGTCCTGGTTCACTGACAGCCGGGCCCTGGGCAGAACCCTGACAGCCTGGTGTCACCCCAGGGAAGAAGGAGCCCCTGGAGAAGCTGTACCAGGTGGGGCTGCTGCTGCTGCTGGAGACATGGAGGAAAACAGCAAGGATGACATCCTCTTCCTCCACCTGGCCAGCGGCAGCTGGCGATGATGGACTTTGATTCTGGCACCTTCTTCAAAGCCAGGCCCCACAGTGAATTTTCAGGTCAGTCCAGACCCAGGGGGATGCTCCCAGATTTGAGCATTGGCCGGGAACCAAAGGTTTCCCCTTCACTGGGGCAGATGCAACTGATTCCTCAGTGGCTGCCCAGCTGGTTTTTGGCAGGGCTGGGGACATGGGCTGGGGTGGTTACGAAATGGCAGTGGGATCCTGGCCCTGCCAACAGCCCCCACCACCCACCATGCCCCGGGCTGGGGCTGGGGCAGCCAGCCCGACACAAACAAACCCCCATGGCAGGAGCACAGGTGGGACTCCAGAACCTGAGCACGGCTGCTTTGCTGGGCAGGCAAGGAAGGGCTTGGGCTGCTCCACTCCCCTGCTTTGCTTTGGGATCACCGTGATTTTGGGGGACAGTGCAGGGGGAAAGGGAGAAAGCATGGGCTTCCCTCACCCATGGGTGGGTTTTTCCCCAGAATGTAGGGGTTGGGCCTTGCTCAAGCTCCTGACAGAGATAAGATTTTTTACCATTTTTCTGGTTTCCCCTTTTTGTCTGTAATCTATTTTCATTAATTTGTTGTTTGTTTTTCTAAAGGAAGCGTTCTAGGTGGGGTCCAGTCTGGATCGGGAAGTGCTTGGGACCAGCTGTGGCGTGGATGGGCCGTGCCCTTGGAGAAGACTGAGGACATCGTTTGGGACCAGCTTTTCTTCTGGCAGCGGATGGTGTGAGGTGGGTCCTCATCTCCTTGGCATGGGTGGGACAAGAGCTTTTGGGAGATGGCAGCGGGCACAGGAGCATCCCGCTCTGGGCAGCTGCTGAGGGGCTGGATCTGCCGTGGCTGGCTGCAGGCTGGGCACATGTCCTGCCCTCCTGCTCTGCTCCCAAAGGCAGCAGTGATGGGCAGCTTTGGGCCCAGCTCTGAGCACGGCCAGCATGGCCTGGGCACCGCGGCTGGCTGGGACAAGGGGACAGGAGCCTTCAGCTGACGGGCGGTTTCTGCTTTCTCTCCTTGCAGCCGGGCTCTGCGGATGCTGAGGCTGCTCTGGGCTCTGCCAGGGCTCTGCTGGGCTCAGCACCGCGCCGGGATCAGCCAAAGAAGAAACGGTGTGACCTGCAGCAGAGACTGGAGCATTTTGGCAATGCAGCTCAAGTCTGCAGAGTGTCCACCTCCAAGGGAAAACATGACACCTCCCAAAAATTAAACTTGTTCCATAACTTCTGAAATGAAATCCATCTGGGATGACCCCAAATGACATTTTTCATCTTGCTCAAGCTGTAGCTCAGCCCTTCTCTGTACAGTTTTCTCCCACACCTGCCTTTTACTTCGCAACTGCTCCCTCCTTTCCCCCAGTGAGTTCCCAGCCCATCACAGTCTCCATCACACTGCAGCCTTCCTTGATGCTCCTCACCACAAGGAAGGCCAAGCCCCAGTCTCAGGGACTCATCCTGTCAGTGGCTGAAGAGCAGCAATGTCTGTCTGTGCCAGGGGCTCTTGGATGTCTCTGTATCCATGGACAGAAGGGTCTGTCTGTGCCAGGGGCTCTTGGATGTCTCTGTATCCATGGACAGAAGGGTCTGTCTGTGCCAGGGGCTCTTGGATGTCTCTGTATCCATGGACAGAAGGGTCTGTCTGTGCCAGGGGCTCTTGGATGTCTCTGTATCCATGGACAGAAGGGTCTGTCTGTGCCAGGGGCTCTTGGATGTCTCTGTATCCATGGACAGAAGGTCTGTCCTTGTGAAGGTTTCCATAATATCTTGGTACCCATGAGTATGGAATGAACACAGAGAGTGAAAGTGTCAGTCACGTTGTTTGCACACTCCTTCCTTTCCATACAAGACACATCAATGCACACCCCCACGTATAGATATATTAAAAGGATAGGGATGGATAAAGATTTCCCACAGAGCTCTAACTTTGGCATAACTCACCTTGTAAGCCATGGCCAGGGCATTTTTTTCCCAGCTCTGTGGGAGTAGTTGTCCAAGAGCTGAAGGGAGCAGCATTTAGAAGCAGTTTCAGGATTTCTAGGCAGGAAATGGAGCTGACAACCATGTAAGCAACTGTGCGTTCGTACTAAGCGTTGTGTTATGTAAGTCTACTAATTAGTCTGATATTTACTGATTTTCAGGCTCAATGCCTAAAGTCGTTCTAATTTTGTCCATCTCAAGGCCGTTTTCGTCTTGGGACATCACTTATCTTCCAAACTACATCCTGTACCTCAATTTTAACATGTAACATCTGCAAAGGGATGCATCTGCCTTGTAACACTGATTCTTTTGATTGCTTCTAATAATAACTTTAATAACAGTTACTATTTAGTTAGCGCAAATCAATTCCATTTATTACAAAGCTGAGCCAGAGCTTCAGCATCTCTCCCAAAATCACAGAACCACAGAATGCCTTGGCTTGGAAGAGACCTTAAACCTTAAGTGAACCTTATCATTCCATCAACTGCCATGGGCAGGGACACCTTCCACTATCCCAGGCTGTTCCAAGCCCTTTCCAACCTGGCCTTGGACACTTCCAGGGATCCAGGGGCAGCCACAGCTTCTCTGGGCAAGCTCTGATCTCTGCCCAGGTGAGCAGGGACAGGAGCCGAGGGAACGGCTGGAGCTGGGCCAGGGCAGGGCTGGGCTGGAGATCAGCAAAAGCTTCTTCCCCCACAGGGGGCTGGGGCACTGCCCAGGCTCCCCAGGGAATGGGCACGGCCCCGAGGCTGCCGCAGCTCCAGGAGCCTTTGGCCAGCGCTGCCAGGGATGCACAGGCTGCGATTGTTGGGGTGTCTGTGCAGGGCCGGGGGCTGGACTCCATGATCCCAATGGGTCCCAGATCCCAGCTCAGCCCCTTGTGCAACTCTCACCCTTTGGCTCAGCCTTTGTGTCCCCTGGAGGCGCTGGCAGAGCTGATGGGGTGGGGCAGGAGCGGGGCAGCCCCAGCGTTCCCCTGGCAGTGACACCACAGCCGGGGCAGCCCCAGCGTTCCCCTGGCAGTGACACCACAGCCGGGGCAGCCCCAGCGTTCCCCTGGCAGTGACACCACAGCCGGGGCAGCCCCAGTGTTCCCCTGGCAGTGACACCACAGCCGGGGCAGCCCCAGCGTTCCCCTGGCAGTGACACCACAGCCGGGGCAGCCCCAGCGTTCCCTCCCTGGAGATGCTCCAAGGGAAGCGTCCAGAGCCGCGTCCAGTCAGCGGAACTGAGCGGCCACTGAGCACCCCCGGCCTGGGCTGCTGTGGATTCCTCTGCAGACAGCTCGGGGAAGGTCCCCTTGGCCACCCCCACAGTGCCACAGACAAGTGTCACACACAGTTACAGAGCTCTGCCCAGAGCTGACGGGGAGATAATTTTAAAAAAAACCAAAAATATCACCACGGAAAAGAGAACTACCTAGCAGAGCTGTTCCAACGCTTCAGTTGAGAAACCTGCATGCACACAAGACCTGGGGCTGCAAAAAATGAGGCTTTATTGGCACATTTGCAGAAAAATCAGGTTTAGGACAGGCCATCAGCAGAACTGTTCTCAGCTGGGTGAAAAAGGCCCCTTTGGCAGCTGCAGGGCCATTGAAAATGCAGACCCTCAGGCTATGGGGGAGAAAAGGGCTCTGAATTCCCCTCCCCTGACACACAAACCCTGCTCCCAGGCTGCTCCCCACACAGGATTCTACTGGAGGACTGTGGAAAGCTGAGAGTTGGCTCTGGCTTCTCCATGTTCCGTGTCCTAAAGCTGCCTGGGAGAAGAAATTTAGGGTCAACTCCACTGGCACAATCCCTCCTGGCCCAGGGCACAGCGCCAGGAAGGTCTTTGCTCCTCCCTCAGCCCTCCCTGAGGAGGCTGGCAGGGCTTGCAGGTTTATGGCATTTGTCCTTGCTGCCCCTCACATCCCACTGCCCCACAAAGAGCCCCGAGCCACCCGTGAGGGACAGGCCCTGCTGTGCCAGGCCTGGGCTCAGGGCTTGGCCTTTCTGCTTCCTCCAACCCAGCCAGGGCTGGCTCAGCATTGCAGTTCCCTGTGCTGTGCCCCAAGCTCGCTCGGGCCCTGCTGGAAAGGGACCTGAGGTACCTCGATCCCCTCGGGCAGTGCATGGGAGAAAACAACAAACTTCTCAGGAGGATGGGAAACAAACTTTCAGCTGAAACCTTTAGAGAGTGAGGTACTCGGGAAATCATAAAACTGCATGCAATTAGAGGAAATCACTTCACTAAGCACTGACTGAGCCAACTCGTCCAACCCATCCAACTTCAAGCTATCCAGATTTTGAAAACTGGAAGTAAGGGAAGGAGAGAGAGGGACAGAGATCCACAGTCAGCCTTGGATCCAGCACCATCTCAGCTGCTGTGAGCTCCAGGGCCATGGCACATGTCAGTGTCACACCCGTGTCACAGCCTCACCTGCTCTGCTCCCTCTCCCAGCTGGGGTTTTCGGGGTGCCAGGGGCTTGGCAGCCACTTTGGGGCTGGAGCAGAGGCTGCAGTGGCTGGGCTGGGGCAGTGACTGCCCCACCTAGGCAGAACTTGCTCTGCCCCCCAAACACACCCTGGAGATGTCTGGGGCCATTCATCATTTCTCTGCTCTCCAGCACCGAGGCAACGCACTCTGGCTACAGCTCTGAGCTCGTGCCCACGGCAACCAGCCCTGGCAATGGGGCTCCATGGAGCTGCTCTCAGGAACACCCTAAGAGCTGGGGAGTGCCCCAAAACCTCCTGAGAAATGTGAGATACCTTAAAATCTCGTTGGGAACATGGAATATCCAAAACTCACTAACGGGTTTCCCCTCCATTCATCATCCCCAAACTTTGTCTGTCTCATTCCAGACCCCACCCCACCTCCCCAGTCCAAACCTCAACCCATCCCATTCCTGCTGGACATCAAGACCCCATTCTCAAGCCCTATTTCCCCCATTTCACACCTCCCAAACTCCATCCCAACCATCCTGCCCCACCCAATGCCCATCTCACCCCTCCTGATTTGCATCCCACTTCACCCAATCCCCTTCCAACCCCATTCCACCTGATGCCTTCAGAAGGCTGACCTAGAACAGAGCCCAGACAGAGTTAAGAATAAAGTTTATTAAAAGGCCTTAAAGGATACACCTTGGGCAGTACAAGAGCCTGGCCAGGGCTACACACAAGATGGACCAAAAATGGTCACAAAAATGGACAATTCATCGCAAGGTCTCACATTTTTAGAAGTTTAGGTCCATCTGCATATTTGGGTTCATTGTTCAATTACAGCTTCAGATGATGAAGTCCCATCCTTCTTGTTTTCTCTCTTCAGTCCACCCTTGTTTATGCTTTTGGGTTTGAAACTTCTAACAACTGTCCTTGGTATCAAGCTAGAAAAGGAATTGTTTTGTCTACCTACTCTGTGAAGAGAGCTCACTAACACTTCACAGGAAGTTCAAAACTACAAACCTAGGCAGTGCAGAATATGAAAAATATGAAAGCTGAAACTTAAGGCAACACACCCTGAGGGGCTGTGGAATCCAGGAAATCTGGGTGGGAATGAGTCCTCTTTTCAGTGGCATAGAGTGATTCTGAGGTGACAGATTGAACTCGCTCATCTCCTTGAGAGCCAAGAGATGGAGACAAATATACCAAATACCCCCAAAACCCACCCATTTAACTCCCTGAATACCAGATTCCCTTGAAGCACTAGTAAAAGTGAGGCTTTAGATGCCTTTGATGAATTTGTAGACTTTTACCCCAATTTTGTCTGTTTTAAAGGGATGAAGATGAATCAAAAGAAAATTAGGGCCAAATCAAAATGACCACCAGCCCAGTGTGTTCCCAATGCAGATCACTGGGAACGTGGGTCATCAGGTCCTGCCCAACGTGGGTCCTCTGATGGAGGATGGAGCTGGAGCAGTGCATGAAGCTCTTCCTGCACTTGGGGCACTCACAGGGCTTCCCTTACCGGTGCCTCTGTTGGTGTCTGGTCAAGTGAGAGCTCCTGGAGAAGCTCTTCCCACACTGGGGACACTTGTAGGGCCTCTCCCCAGTGTGGATGCGCTGGTGCCTGATGAGGGTGGACTTTCGATTGAAGCCCTTCCTGCACTCGGGGCAGCGGAAGGGCCTCTCATCCGTGTGAATCCGCTGGTGCTTGAGGAGATTGGAGCTGGTCTGAAACCTCTTCCCACACTCAGGACACTCGTAGGGCCTCTCCCCAGTGTGGATGCGCTGGTGGATGGTCAGATGGGACGTCAGGCTAAAGGTCATCCCACATTCCCCACACTCATAGGGACGTTCCCCAGTGTGGGTCCTCTGGTGGTAGATCAGATTGGAGTTCTGGCTGTAGCCCTTCCCACATTTCCCACACTCGTAGGGCCTCTCACCAGTGTGGATGCGCCGGTGGATGATGAGGTGGGAGTTTCGCTTGAAGCCCTCCCCACAGTCAGGGCAGCAGAAGGGCCTCTCATCCGTGTGAATCCACTGGTGCACGAGGAGATTGGAGCTGATCCGAAACCTCTTCCCACACTCACCACACTCGTAGGGCCTCTCCCCAGTGTGGATACGCTGGTGACGGATGAGGTTGGAGCTCCAGCTGAAGCCCTTCCCACATTCCCTACACTCGTAGGGCCATTCCCCAGTGTGGATCATCTGGTGGCGGATCAGAGTTTTCCTCTGGCCAAAGCTCTTCCCACACTCCAAGCACTTGTAGGGCTTCTCCCCATCCTGAAGCTGCTCATGGACCACCAGCTCAGAGCCCTGGCTGGATCTCTGGCCACTTTCCCGGCACAGGGTGGGTCTTTCCTCCTCAGAGCACCCTGGGATGGGTTTGGAGCCCCTCCTCCTGCGGGATCTCTGAAGCTTTTCCTCCCCATTGGATTCCTGCACTGTGGAGCTGCTCAAAATGGCCTCTTCCATAAGGTTCTGCTGTGGGGATTTGTCCTCCCTGGTCTCCATCCTCAGCTCCTTGTCTGGGAGAAGAAGGACAAGAAGAGGATGGGATTTGCCTCCGTGCCAGAGGGAAGGGGAAGGAGATCCCCCCAGTGAGTCCCCGGCAGGACGGCGTCGGCAGCGGGGTTGTGCTGGGCTGGGAGATGGAGCAGGAAGGAAGGGGAAAGGGGCACTGACTTCCTCCTCACCTGCCTGGGTGTCCTGGAGCATCTTCCTCTTCCTCACAGCCTCCTTCTCCATCTGGACAAGGTCTGGGAATGGGAAATACTGGTTTAGGAAAAATACAATTCACAAGCACATTGGGTATGGGGGTTCCTCCTGCCCACATCCATCTCTAGAAGTCACCAGCCTTCCATAAAAACCTCCAAAAAACACCAAGATTCAGCCCTGAAAATGCCTCCCAGGAGTTCCCCATCTCTGGTCTCTCTCCTTTGGTGTTCAGGGGTTCCCAGCTGCCAGGGGTCACACTTGTACTTTGGGTCCCCTGTCTGCTCAGTCCCTGCCCTCCCCAGGCTGCTGGGAGTGCCAGGAATCCAAAAAGCTCCCCCTGTTTCCATCTCCCCACTCAGGGATGCTGGGACCCCCAGTGTCCCCCAAGGGGCATTTTCCGCTCAGCTTTGCAGTCCTTAATTCTTAAATATCCCCACCAAAAAAATCCTGGTGTTGTATAAGGTTAGCCCCTACCTAACCTCCCTTTTCTTTTCCCTATCCCATTGGCTGTAACCCCCCTGTATCCCATGGCCACCCCCTCCCCCAAGTTTAAGAGAGCACCCGAGGAATCTCAGCCTCTTTCTTGTCCCAGGCGATCCACATACAATAAACCCAGGACCACGTCTCATAAGTCTGAGCCTTCTTTGTCTAAAATACCTTAGGTCCATGTTGGATATATTTTGAGACCCCTTCCCGCCCGTGTTCTGAGAAGGGCCGACACATCCCCATGGGGAACAAGAATGAAGGGGTTTGTGGAGTATTTACAACATCTTCCTCCCTCTCCTCCCCTTCCATCCCTCCTCCTTCTCCTCCCTAACACCAGCGCCTTCTCCTACTTCCATCCCTTCTCACTCTCCTTCTTCATCCCTCCTCTTCCATCCCTCCTCCTCCTCCCCCAGGAGCAGTGACACCCTCGGTGCCCCGTTCCCAAACCCCTCACAGCCCACGGCAGGAGCGGGGATGGAGCCGGGACAGGTCGGGATGGGCAGCGCGGGGCTCTCCGCTGCTCCCACCCGCTGGGGACGGGGGGAACCCGGCCCGGGGAAAAGGAGAGGGAAACTGGGAAAATTGGGGGCTGCAGATCCAACCTGGGGCTGGCTGGGGACCCTGGCTGGGGACTACCAGCCCTTGGGGCTGCTCTGGGGAGATGCGGGAGGGGGGAACACAGAGAGGGCTGGGGGATCCCAGGAGTGGCAGCACTGGCAGGGACTGGTTTGTACTGGGATCATCCTGGCAGTGGCTGAGATTGCACTGGCTGTGTACTGACATCATACTGGGATCATACTGGGAGCAGCTGGGCCCATGCCAGGAGAGATTGCGATCACACTGAGGGAGACTGGAATCATACTGGGATCAGACTGGGATCATACTGGGATGATACTGGCAGTGAGTAGGAGCCTGCAGGGGGCAACTGAGACCAGGTTGTGAGGAACTGGGAATATGCCCTGCGCTCCCCAGAACCCCGGCATCACCCCCCATAGGTCCCATATGTCCCCCAAACCCTTCAGGATCCCCGAGTGCCCCCTCAGCGCCCGTTCGGGACTCCCCAAAGCGTCCCTGGATCTCTGAATGCTCCCGACCCCACAGATTTCTCTTCCAGCCACTGCTGGGAATTCATCTCCCATCATCCCACAACACAGTTCCGCGCCCAAACCTCCTGCCGTGTCCCCCGCCCTAAAGATCCCGGTTACAGCTCCCCAGGTTCCCCCCAAGTGCTCCCGAGCCGTATACATTCGCCCCCAGCACCTGCAGCACGGCTCGGACGCAAAAGTTTTCTCCAAGCGCTTCCCCACACCGCCAAACGCGCCTTCCGAACCACTTCCGGGACTACAGCTCCCATCATGCTCCGCGGCGCCCATAGAGCGCTATTCCAGCCGGGACTCCATCTCCCGTCATGCCCCGCGCCTCACCGGAATCCATTGGAGCTGCGCCTTCAACTCCCGTGATGCTCCGCGGCCCCATTAAACCGTATCATACCGGCGCCTACAACTCCCATCATCCCCCGCGGCCCATAGATTCCCTGTTACAGCTCCCCAAGTGCCCGCCCGGACCCCGAAGGGCCCCCAGATTCCCCTCCCTGACCTCCAAGCACCCCCCTGGACCCCCAAGTGCTCCCCTGGGCCCCGAATTGTCCCACAGAATCTCTAAGTGCGCCTCCAAGTGCGCACCCGACTCCCCAAGTGTCCTCCAGTCCCCCAAGTTCTTTCTAAATTCCCACCCAGACCCAAAACTGCCCCAAATGTTCCCCAGAAAAGTCTCCATGGACCCCAAAGTGGTCCCTTTTACCCTGTCTGAGAAAATGATAAAAATGATGATCAAAGGACTAAAAATAAGTGTAATTAGCATAAAGAGTGAGAAATAGTGATCAATTAATTAATGTAGGGAATTGTGGTACTTTGAACCAAAGACCAAAGTTTCATATTGCAGTCACCGAGCTCTGCTCATCCATTTAGAGGCTCTGTTGGGGTACGTGGGAGAAGGTGAGGAGGGGTCCCCGGGGGTCGTGTCCCCCCCTGGGAGCGCCTGTGACTCCCCCATGTCCCCCCCATGCCGGGCTCACCCCCTTTTGTCTCTGCCAGAGCTCCTGACCCAGCTCCTGCTGTGCTCTGGGAGGGGCTTTGGGGAGCCCCCCTGGGACCCCCTTGGATCCCCATTCCTGGGCCCTGGGACCCCCCGCATCTCCTTCCCCAGCTCCGGGACCCCCTGCACCCCCTTCTCCTGCACCAACAGCGCCCTGCACCCCCTTTCCCGGGGATCCTCCCCTGCCAGCCCCTGGATCCCCCGGTTCCGTCAGCCCGGGGACCCCCGGAGCCCCATTCCCGGCCATCCCGGGGCACCGCACCCCCAGGCCTCCCTTTCCAGGGAAAGCCGAGCTGGGCACGGGGCTCTCCAGCCGCTCTGGGATTTCTGATCACTCAAAGGAGAGGGAGAGAGCAGCAGAGAGAGAGAGAAGGAGATTGGGAATCGGGGCTCGGGCTCCCAGCGCCCGCTCCTGCTCCGCCGGGGCTGGGGAGCCGCAGCCGCAGGAAAAATGGGATCCGCGGATCCCGGGGCTTCCCCCGCTTTGGGCCGAAGCCGGCGGGTTCCAGGCAGAGTTTGAGCGCAGGGCCCGGGAGTTCAGCCCAGTTTGTCCCGGGGGTCCCGCAGTGCGCGGCCGAGGAGGGTCCCGGGGGATCCCGGGAGGGGATCCCGGGGAATTCCCTGGAATTGCCCCGTCCCCTCCCCCCGCGCTCCCTCGGGCACTTTCGCTTCCGCCTTGGCCGCCCTGCGCCGCCGGGATCTGCCCGGCGACCGGTGACGTCACTGCAGCCTCGGGCTGCCACTGGCGGGCAGCAAAGAGCGGCGCCAATGGCGGGGCCGGAGGCGGCTCTGGGGGCGGGGCCGGAGCTGTGGGCGGGGCCGCAGCGGAGCAGCGCGATGGCTCCAGCGCTGGGGCCGGGGGCGCTCCCGGGGGGCGGCGAGAGGTGAGGGGGACCCCCGGCACCGGGACTCTTTGATCGCCCATTCCGGAACGCCGAGGGACCCCTAAACCCCCATTCCTGGGCGCCACCATCCCACCGAACCCCCATTCCCGGCCCTGGGTCCCACCCTGCACCCCCTTATCCGGCACCAGGAACGCCTGCACCCCTTTCCCGGCCATCCCGCCTCCTGCAGCCCCCAGAGCCCCCTTCTCCTTGACCCATTTACCCCCTGGACCCCTATTCCTACCTCTCCTAGCTGCCGGCCCCTCCTTTCCTCAGCACTGAGGACACCCGGGACCCCTATTCCCAGCCATCCCGGCTTTCCCTGCCCTCTCCTGGCAATGGGGACACCGGGGACCCTTGGAGCTCCCTTTCCTGGATACAGGAACGCCCTGAACTCCAGCCATGCCACATCTAGCCAGCCCCAGCCTCCCCTCTTGTCAGTCCTGGCATCCCCAAATGCCCTTCCCGGCTCTCCCTGTTCCCCCTTTCCTTCAGCCGTGACCCCCCCGATCCCAAATCTCCAAATGTCCCCCCAGTTCTCCTCTCCCTGCGTTCCCTGCACGCGGCGCTGTCGGAGCCCGGCCCGGGCTTCCCGCAGTCCATGTCCATGGGGTCCCTGGCTGGGATCCCCTTCCAGCGCCGCCGCAGCGAGCGGGGCCAGGCGGAGCCGCAGCCACCGGGGATGGCGGCCGGAGCCGAGCCGGGATTTTGGGATAGCCAGGGCTGGGATATTGGGATAGCCAGGGCTGGGATATTGGGATAGCCAGGGCTGGGATATTGGGATAGCCAGGGCTGGGATATTGGGATAGCCAGGGCTGGGATCTTGGGATAGCCAGGGTTGGGATATTGGGATAGCCAGGGCTGAGATATTGGGATAGCCAGGGCTGGGATCTTGGGATAGCCATGGCTGGGATATTGGGATAGCCAGGGCTGGGATATTGGGATAGCCAGGGCTGGGATCTTGGGATAGCCAGGGTTGGGATATTGGGACAGCCAGGGCTGGGATATTGGGATAGCCAGGGCTGGGATATTGGGATAGCCAGAGCCGGCACAAGGAGCGGCACCGGCACGGGGCCAGCAGGGAGCTGCAGATGCTGCAGCAGCGGCACAGCCAGAGCGGGGCTGAGCGGGGGGAGCCGGGGCTGGGGGATCTGTGGGGCTGCGATGGCAACTGTGGCACCGCCATGGGGATCCCTGAGATCCAGGCTGAGGGATTAACAAATTTCCTGGCTCACAGCTGCAGGGAATGTCTCCAGAAATATGTCAGATATGGGCGGGAGGTGCTGGAGTGTAAAGGTGGGGAGGGCAGAATTCCCAGGGAATGTGGGAATGGGAATGTGGGAGTTGGGAGGACAAAATTTGGGAACGTTTGAATTCCCATGGAAATTCCATGGATGGATCTCAGACATCATCCCATTCCCACGGGACCTCCATGGATGGATCCAGCTGCTGTCCCATTCTGTAGATGGATCTCACTGTTATGCCATTCCCATGGAATTCTATGGGCAGATCTTCCTATCCCACTGCTATGGGAGCTCCAATCCGGTTCCCCCCAAACCCATCCTGGGAGACCCCCCATGACCCACCCAGCCCCCCCCAAAACTCTTCCTGGGTCCCCCCTCATCCCCCCACAACGGGAATTCCTGGGAGTCCCCCAGTGTCCCCTCCCCCAGGACTTTGGGGGTCCCACCCGACCTGTCCGTGCACCCCCAGATTTCTTCCACAGCCCCCCTGTGATGGTGGAGGGTGGGGGCCGAGTGCTGGTGCCCCCCTGCCTGCAGCAGATCCAGTGGTGAGGGCAGTTCAGGGGGTCCCTCAGCATTTGGGGTCCCTGGGATTTGGGGTGACCCCCCGGGCCCCCCAGGATCTCCCTGAACACGCTGACACTGCCCGTGCGCAGTGAGAAGGTTCAAACCCGGCACGGGGTCCCCAGCACTGCCACCTGCATTGCCCCGGTACCCCCAAACCTGCCGAGAACCCCCAAACCCTCCGGGACACCCCAACCTCCCCTGATCCCAAACACATCCCTGGATGCTCCAAAAACTCCCCAAGACCGCAAAACCCCATACAGACATTGAGAAGGTTCCTACCTGGCATGGGGTCCCCATCTCCATCACCAGCAGGTTCCCCAAAACAGCCTTGGGACCCCCAATTCCACCCCTGGGATCGTCCAAATTCCCTCATCAGGACTCCTGTAAACCCCCTTGAGAACCCCCCAAATACCACCATGGCCCCAAAAACACCCAGAACTTACAAAAACCCCCAGGAACCCCTCACGAAGGTTTATACGCAGCATGAGGACCCCATCACCTTCATCGGCATCTCCCAGGTACCCCCAAACCCCTCCCGGGGCTCCACTGCCGGAACCAACGGGAGTGGTGTTGCCCTTTTAAGAGGAGTTACAGTGGGACCCGACAATAGCGGGGGCCCTTAAAGCGGCCATGGTAGAGAGAACCCCCAAAATCCACCCTGGGGGACAAAACATCCCCTACAGGGGCTTGGGGTGGGGACACCCCTAAAAATGTCACTTAAAGCCGTCATGATCCCCCCCTAAAAAGGGGTTCGTGGACCTGCGGCCGCACAAACACCCTAAAATGTGGAGGAAGAAACACCCCTGTAGTGGTGGGATCTCTCCAAAAAAGCCTGAAAAAGAGAAAAACTCCTCTTTAAAGCGGCCTGAAGACCCTGAAAGGCCCTGGAAGAGGGACAAGATCCCCTCCTCTGCTGGGGCCTCCCCGAGCCGGGAACTCTCCCGTTCCTGCACTCGGGGGAGCCCCGAACGACGGCGGCTCCTGGGCTGAGCCCCCCTCAGCCGGGGCTGCGGGGGGAACTGGGGGGGCTGGGACGGGGCTTGGGGGTCCTGGGGTGAACTGGGGGACCCTCAGTGCTCCCACCTCCCCCTGTTCCCCTGTCCCGCCCCGTTCCCATTGTTCCCCCAAACCTCCGCTGCCCCCAGCTGGGTTTGGGGGGGACCCAGCCCTTTCCCATCGTGTCCCGGCCCGGCCCCGCTCACCCGAGGGCTCCGAACCACGCCCAGGGACAGAGGAGGGACAGAGGAGGAGGAAGAGGAGGGACAGAGGAGGAGGAAGAGGAGGAGCAGGAGGAGGAAGAGCTGGAGCAGGCAGAGGAGGCTCCACGTGCGCTCCCCGCTCTCTGGATCTGCAGCTCCTTCGGGACCATCGCCCCCCATCCCGCAGGTGCCCGGGGAGGGGGAGCTCGCCCCAAATACCCCGGGGCTCCCTGGGTTTGGGGTTTTTGGGGGGGATGTTTGGGGATGGCAGGGCTCCAGAGCCGAGCCGCAGATGCTCCTCGAGGGGACCCCGGGGGTCCCCGGGAGGTGTTTTCGGGGGGTCCCGGTGGCGGCAGAGCCCCGGCAAAGGGGCCGGGGGGATGCGGGTTCCCCCGCGGTGGGGGTTGGGCTTCCCGGGCCGGGCCCCCCGAGCTCTGCCGGGGCCGCGGGGGCGGGGGGACCCCGGTTTTGGGGAGCCCCGGGAGAGCCGCGGCTTCCCTGAGCGGGGACCCCGAGAGGGGGGGACCCCTGGGATTGCCGGGACCCCGGCGGGGGGAGCTGGGGCTGGAGGGGCGGCACGGCCGGGAAAGGGGTTCGGGGCTCCCGGTGCCGGCGGTGGGAGCCCAGTTGCTCCCCCCGTGTGGTTCCAGTGTCCTCGGCACCGCAGGACGAGCCAAATCACTCCCAGTCATTCACTATTAGGGTACAATTTGTCTCCATTTTCCCCAAATGTTGTCTCAATTATTTCCCCCACTTTTGCTCAATTTTCCCCCAATTTATTCCCATTTTTGCACAGTTTTATTTAATTTTTCCCCAATTTCCCCCCATTTTTATTTCATTTTTTCCTTATTTTTTCTCTATTTTTCCTCATTTTTATCCCATTCTCATATAATTTTTCCCCATTTTTATGCTATTTTTTTTTTATTTTTCCCCGTTTTTCCCCATTTTTCTCCTTTTTCCTCCATTTCCCCCTTTTTTATCTCATTTTTCTCTCTATTTTTCCCTATTTTTTTCCCCATTTTTCCTCCACTTTCCCTTAACTTTTTCCTCATGTTTTCTCATTTTTTCAGTTTTTTCCCCATATTTAATCTACTTTTTCTCAATTTCCCCATTTTACACCACTTTTGCTCCGTTTTCCCCCAATTTTTTCCTTATGTTCTCTCCTATTTTCTCCATTTTCTGCCACTTTTCTCCCATTTTTCCTTCACTTTTACCATTTTTATTCCCATTTTCCTCCATTTCTCTCCCAGTTTCCTCCTTTTTTTTCCCATTTTTATCCCAGTTTATTCTCATTTTTCCCCATTTTTCCCAATTTTTTTTCCATTGTTTTCTCCATTATTTTCCCAAATTTTCCTCCATTTCTCTCCCATTTCCAGCATTTTTTTCCTATTTTTATAGCATTTTCCCCATTTGTCTCTCATTTTTGCTCCATTTTTGCTCCATTTTTTTCTCTTTTTTCCCATTTTTTCCAGCTTTTTCCAGATTGTATTTTTCTTTCTTTTCCTCACTTAATCCCTGATTTTTTCCATTTTTCCCAATATTTTCCCCAATTTCCTCCCTTTTTTCCCATTTTTCCCTATTTTTTTCCCAAATTTTTCCTGGTTTTTTCCAGTTTTTTTTCCTTTTTCTTTTCCTGATTTTTCCCTCATTTTTCTCAATTTTTTTCAAATTTTTTCCCATTTTTTTCCTGATTTTTGCCTCTGATTTGTCCCAAATTTTCCCCATTTTTTCCTGATTTTTGCCTGTTCTTTACCTAAATATTTCCTGGCTTTTTCCCATTTCATTTCCACTTTCCAAGGGTTTTTTTCCCCGCCATCTTTTCCTCATTTTTTCCCTGATTTCTTCCTGGATTTTTTCCCAAATTTTTCCTGGTCTTCTTCCTCTTTCATTTCCTGATTTTCCCCTGTTTTTTCCCAATTTTTTCCCCCATTTTTTCCAGATTTTCCTGCATGTTTTTCTGATTTTTCCCTGTTCTTTTCCCAGTTTTTTCCAGGTTATTCCCTAATTTTTTTCTAAATTTTCCCCTGATTTTCCCTGTATTTCCTAATTTTTTTTCCTGATTTTTCCTGATTTTTTTCCAAGTCTCTTTCCTCTCTCTTTTCTTGATTTTTCCCATTTTTTCCCAATTTTTTTCCTGATTTTCCCCATTTTTTCCTGATTTTTCTTGATTTCTTTTCCTGATTTTTCCTCTTTCTTTTTCTGATTTTTTTCCCAATTTTTTCTTAAATTTTCCTTGATTTTTTCTGGTTTTGTTCCCATTTTTTTCCCTAGATTTTTCCATTTTCCTTTCCCAAATTTTTCTGGTTTTCCCCAATTTTTTCCTGATTTTTTCTTCATTATTTTTTTTTGATTTTTCCAGGTTTTTTTATCCTTTTCCTGATTTTTTTCCCTGATTTTCCTTTTTCTTTACAATTTTTTCTGGTTTTTTTCCCAATTCTTTTTCTGATTTTTATGCAGTTTTTCCCCAAATATTTCTGGCTTTCCCTTGATTTTTTCAATTTTTTTCCAAATTTTTCCCTGATTTTTTTCCCAGGGTCTTTTTGTCTTTCTTTTCCTGATATTGTCCCTGATTTTTCCCAAATTTTTTCATGCTTTTCCCATTTTTTCTCTTCTTCTCCCAAATTTTTCTAGTTTTTTTTCAGTTTCTTCTCAAATTTTCCTGGTTTTTCTCATTTTTTTCCCATTTTACCAGATTTTATTCCTCTTTCTTTTCCTGATTTTCCTCGATTTTTCCCAGTTCTTTCCCATTTTTTTTCCTGATTTTCCCATTTTCCCCAAATTTTTCCTGTTTTTTCTTGATTTTTTCCTTCTTTTCCTATTTTTTCCTGATTTTTCCTCATGTTTTCTGATTTTTCCTGATTTTTCCCAGTTTTTTTCTGCTTTCTTTCCTGATTTTTTTCCCCGAGTTTTTCTTGAGATTTCTCCTTTTTTTTTCCCCCAATTTTTCCTGGTTTTGCCAATTTTTTGTCAAATTTTTCCCTGCTTTTCCTAAATTTTTCCCATTTTTTCCCTGCTTTTTCCCCGATTTTTTTTTTATTTCTCCCTGAGGTTTTTTTTCTGTTTTTGCCCTGATATTTCCTCTTTATTTTCCTTGAATTTACCCTGGTTTTTCTCCCATTATTTCCCCATTTTTCTAGTTTCCTTTGCACTCCCAGTCTAATCCCAGTCACTCCCAGTATGAGGCCAGTGGCCCCAGTTGCTCCCTGTCAGTTCCAGTATGACCCCAGTAGCCTCCAGTGTGATCCCTGGGACTCCCTGTCTCTCCCAGTATATCCCAGTCAGCCCCAGCACACTCCCAGTCATTTCCAGCTCCTCCCAGTTCCTCTCAGCATGATTCCAGTTGCTCACAGCCACTCCCAGTCAATCCCAGTATGACTCCAGTCACACTCAGTGGGATCCCAGTCTCAGCCAGCATGGACCCAGCTGCTCCCACTGTGATCCCAGTATGATCCCAGTTGAGTATGATCCCAGAATAGTTGTAATTCTTCCCAGTTCCTACCAGTATGATCCCAGTTGTCCCTGGAATAGTCCCAGTCCATCTCAGCATGGTCCCACTCACTCCCAGTTTCTCCCACTGTGGTTCCAGCTGTTCCCAGTATGGTCACTGTCACTCCCAGTATATCCCAGCTGCCCAGAGCATGCTTGTGCTCATTCCCAGTCATTCCCAGTTACCCCAGTAAGTTTCCAGTTACCCCAGTACAAACCAGTCCCTGCCAGTGCTGCCACTCCTGGGATCCCCCAGCCCTCTCTGTGTTCTCCCCTCCCGCATCTCCCCAGAGGAGCCCCAAGGGCTGGCAGTCCCCAGCCAGGGTCCCCAGCCAGCCCCAGGTTGGATCTGCAGCCCCCAATTTTCCCAGTTTCCCTCTCCTTTTCCCCAGGCCGGGTTCCCCCCGTCCCCAGCGGGTGGGAGCAGCGGAGAGCCCCGCGCTGCCCATCCCGACCTGTCCCGGCTCCATCCCCGCTCCTGCCGTGGGCTGTGAGGGGTTTGGGAACGGGGCACCGAGGGTGTCACTGCTCCTGGGGGAGGAGGAGGAGGAGGGATGGAAGAGGAGGGATGAAGAAGGAGAGAGAGAAGGGATGGAAGTAGAAGAAGGAGGTGGAGTTAGGGAGGAGGAGCAGGAGGAAGAGGAGGGACAAATGAAGATCAGGGAAAGTAGAAGGAACCATGAGGTCGAGCACTCCCAGAGTTCACAGCCCCCCACCCATGGGATCATCATCCCCCATCCCACAGGTGACCGAGGAGGGGGAGCTCAGCCCAGATATCCTGGGGGGTTCCTGGGTTGGGGTTTTTTTGGGGGGGATGTTTGGAGAATGAAAAACTCCAAACCTGAGCAGCAAATGCCCTTTGAGGGGACCGTGGGGAGTCCCAGCATCCCTTATTGAGGAGATGGAAAAGGGGAGAACTTTTCAGATTCCTGGCACTCCCAGCAGCCTGAGGAGGCCAGAGATCAAGTAGCCAGGGGACCCCCTGTACAAGTGTGACCGTGAGCAGCTGGAACAGGGTGGAACCCCTGAACAGCAAAGGGGAGAGACCAGAGATGGGGAACTCCTGGGAGGCATTTTCATGGCTGAATCTTGGTGTTTGGGAGGTTTTTATGGATGGCTGGTGACTTCTAGAGATGGACTTGGGCAGAACAAACCCCCTAACCCAATGTGCTTGTGAATTGTATTTTTCCCCAAACCAGGATTTCCCATTCCCAAACCTTGGCCGGATGGAGAGGAAGGCTGTGAGGAAGAGGAAGATGCCCCAGGACACCCAGGCAGGTGAGGAGGAAGTCAGTGCCCCTTTCCCCCTCTCTCCTGCTCCATCTCCCAGCCCAGCATGGCCCCCGGCTGCAGGACAACCCCGCTGCCGACACCGTCCTGCCGGGGACGCACTGGGGGGATCTCCTTCCCCTTCCCTCTGGCACGGAGGCAAATCCCATCCTCTCCTTGTCCTTCCTCCCCCAGAGAAGGAGCTGAGGATGGAGACCAGGGAGGACAAATCCCCACAGCAGAACCTCATGGAAGAGGCCGTTTTGAGCGGCTCCACGGTGCAGGAACCCAATGGGGAGGAAAATCCCCGGAGATCCCGCAGGAGGAGGGGCTCCAAACCCATCCCAGGGTGCTCTGAGGAGGAAAGACCCACCCTGTGCCGGGAAGGCGGCCGGAGATCCAGCCAGGGCTCTGAGCTGGTGGTCCATGAGCAGCTTCAGGATGGGGAGAAGCCCTACAAGTGCTTGGAGTGTGGGAAGAGCTTCAGCCAGAGCAACAGCCTGATCTGCCACCAGATGATCCACACTGGGGAATGGGCCTACGAGTGTGGGGAATGTGGGAAGGGCTTCAGCTGCAAATCCAACCTCATCATCCACCAGCGTAGCCACACTGGGGAGAGGCCCTACGAGTGTCCTGAGTGTGGGAAGAGGTTTCAGAGGAGCTCCACTCTCCTCAGGCACCAGCAGATTCACACGGATGAGAGGCCCTTCCTCTGCCCCAACTGTGGGGAGGGCTTCAAGCAAAACTCCCACCTCATCACCCACCGGCGCATCCACACTGGGGAGAGGCCCTACGAATGTGGGGAATGTGGAAAGAGCTTCACTCAGAGCTCCAGCCTGATCCTCCACCAGAGGATCCACACCGGGGAACGTCCCTACAAGTGTGGGGAATGTGGGATGACCTTCAGCCAGAGGTGCCAATTTACCATCCACCAGATGATCCACACTGGGGAGAGGCCCTACGAGTGTCCCAAGTGTGGGAAGAGGTTTCAGACCAGCTCCACTCTCCTCCTGCACCAGCGGATTCACACGGATGAGAGGCCCTTCCGCTGTCCTGACTGCGGGGAGGGCTTCAAGCGAAACTCCACCCTCATCACCCACCGGCGCATCCACACTGGGGAGAGGCCCTATGAGTGTGGGGAATGTGGGAAGAGCTTCATCCAGAAATCTCACCTGACCCAACACCAACAAAAGCACCACTAAGGGGAGCCCTGTGAGTGCCCCAAGTGCAGGAAGAGCTTCGTGTGCTGCCCCAGCTCCATCCCCCATCAGAGGACCCACGTTGGGCAGAGCCCTGATGACCCACGTTCCCAGTGATCTGCATTGGGAACACACTGGGCTGGAGGTCATTCTGCTTTGGTTCTATCTTTTGATTCATCTTCATCCCTTTAAAACAGACAAAATTGGAATAAAAGTCTAGAAATTCATGAAAGGCATCTAAAACTTCAAATTTACTAATGCTTCAAGGGAATCTGGGAGATACTTGGGAGTATTTGGGGGTTGTGGGGTTTTTTGGTGGAATTGTCTCCATTTCTTGTCACTCAAAGAGACGAGAGAGTTCAATCTGTCACCTCAAAACCACTCAGTGCCATTGATAACTACTCAATCCCACCAAAATTACTGCATTCCACAGCCCCTCAGGGTGTGATGCCTCAAGTTTTAGCTTTCATATCTTTCATATTCTGCACTGCCTAGGTTTGTAGTTTTGAACTTCACATTAGGTGTTAGTGAGCTCTTTTCACAGAGTAGGTAGACAAAACAATTCCTTTTCTAGCTTGATACCAAGGACAGTTGTTAGAAGTTTCAAGCCCAAAAGCATAAACAAGGGTGGACTGAAGAGAGAAAACAAGAAGGGTGGGATTTCATCATCTGAAGCTGTAATTGGACAATGAACCCAAATATGCAGATGGACCTAAACTAAAAATGTGAGACCTTGTGATCACTTGTCCATTTTTGTGACCATTTCTGGTCTATCTTGGGTGTAGCCCTTGCCAGGCTCTTGTACTGCCCATGGTGTATTTAAATTCTTCTAATAAACTTTATACTTAACTCTGTCCAGCCTCTGTTCTAGGTCAGCCTTCTGAAGGCATCAGGTGGAATGGGGTTGGAAGGGGATTGGGTGAAGTGGGATGCAAATCAGGAGGGGTGAGATGGGCATTGGGTGGGGCAGGATGGGTGGGATGGAGTTTGGGAGATATGAAATGAGAGAAAGAAGGCTTGGGAATGTGTCTTGATGTCCAGCAGGGATGGGATGGGTTGGGATTTGGGATGTGGGGTGGGGTCTGCAATGAGACAGCCAAACTTTGGGGATGATGAATGGAGCGGGAGGCCATTACTGAGTTTTTGTGTGAGATTCCCCCACCCAGGGAGGCAAAGATTTAGTTTCAAATGAACATTGTTAAAGTGAGAGGTGTGGGCAAGAGGGAATTCCATCCCTCTGCCTCGGAGGATGGGCCCTGTGAGCCCAGGAAGAAACTTCACCCTGGACCCCTCGTGGGGTGGCAGCCCAGGGATTTCTGATTGGGTTTGGGCCCCTGGGGTTTCTCCCTTGCTGTGTTCCCAGTGGTCCCTGACCTTGAACTCCACCCTGGTTCTCAAACCCCATCTCCCTGCCTCTGTTTGGGGCTGTCTCTGGATCTGAGTTTGTTCCTGAGCTGAATAAATGTTTTCCTGAGCAGAATCCCATCTCGTTGGTGTCCCATGCCTGTTCCTGGTAGCTGTGGCCTCCCTGGACATGATCCTGCAGCCCTGGAATGCAAGACCCTGCGAACTTGAGACCTGACCCTGGACCCCCCCAAAAATCCTAAAATTCCCTAAAACTCACCAAAATCCCCCAAAATTCTCTTAATTTTCCTAAAATGCCCTTTTTGTCCCCCTCTAGGACCAGGTGCCTTGTCTGGATCTCACGGACACCCCCAGGAATTTGGAGAGGGTCTCTCCTCCCCTGCCACCCCCAAGAACCTGCTCCTTTTGGGAAAGAAATTTCTCAAAAATTCCTTGGATTCAAGGGGGAATTCCCCCAGTTTTGATGCATTATTGGGGGTTTTCCCCTAAATTTTTCACCCTTTTTTGCCTTTTTTCTTTTTGCTATTTTTTGGTGGTTTTGGCATTCTTCAATGTGGGCTTTTTTTGGAGGGGGTTCCCCCAGTTTTTTTGAGGGGTCCCTCAATTTTTTTGAGGGCCCCTCCCTCAATTTTTGCCTCTGTCCCCCTTCCCCCAAATTGGGGTGGGGGGGTATTTTTTTTTTATTTTATTTTTGCCCTCCTTCCCCCCCTTTTTTTTTCCCCTCTTTTTATTTATGTGCACTTAATTTGGGGGGGCTGAGGGGCAGGAATTTTGGGGAGGGGTCGCCTGGGCTGCTGGAAAAGTTGAGGGCACCCCCCTCCTCAAAAAAACGAGAAAAATCATGGGAATTCTGGGGTTTTCCCTCACACCCAAAGTGTGAAAAATGTGAAATAAAAAAATTATGTTATCAGCTTTTTTGGTGATTTTTTGGGGAGGGAATTGCAATTTTAGGGGGCTTCTTGGGAGAGGTCACTGGTTTTTTTGGGGGGGATCTCCTGAGTTTTGGGGCTGAATTTGGGAAATTGGGGGGAATTTGGTGGTTTGGGGGAAATTTGGGATTTTGGGGAGAACTTTGGATTTTTTAAGGGGCGGATTTGGGGTTTTGGGAAAAAAATTGGGTTTTGGGGAGAAGATTTGGGGGTTTTGGGGGGGAATTTGGGGTCCATGGACAATTTTAAAGAGAGGGGATTTTGTTGCTTGGGGGCACCCCCCCATATTTTTGGGGAGGAATTTGAGAGTCTTGGGGGGGAATTTTGGCAATTTGGGATTTAATTTGAGGGTCTTGAGGGGGGATTTGGGATTTTGGGAGGATTTGGTGGCTTTGGGAGGAAAATTTGGGAGGTGGGGAGAATTTTGGGATTTTGGGGGGAAATTTAGAATTTTGGGGGGGAAATTTTGAGTTTTGGGGGAGATTTTTTAGTCTTTGGATGATTTGGGACTTTTGGGGTTGTATGGGGTTTTTTTGGTTTTTGGGGGGATTTGTGAGGAATTTTTGGATTTGGGGGGAGGAATTTGGTGGTTTTAGGGGGAAATTCTGGGGTCCTGGGCAGGGTTCTGATTTTGGGAAGTGTATTTGGGGAGGATTTTTTAGGTTTTGGGGGAATTTCCATTGATGGGGAGGGGCATTTTGGGGAGGCATCCTGAATTTGGGGAGGGGTCTCAGGGGGGATTCCCCATTTTAGGGCGGGGTTTGGGGTGGATTTGGGGGGATTTTCCAGCAATGGGGAGGCATCTTGGGGGTGGGATTTGAGGAGAGGTCTCATCAGGGCACCATCCTGAGCTGGAAGTGGGGGGGGATGTTGGGAGTGGAATTTGGGGAGGATCTGGGGGGAGATTTTCCAGCCATGGGGAAGGGTCCCGGTCCTGGGGCAGTTCCTGAATTTGGGGAGCAGTCTGGAATTTGGGGGGTCTCATTGGGGCAGCAGGAGGGGCTGGAAGCGGGGCACGATGTTGGCGAAGCCGCTCTCCAGGGGGGCCGTGGGCAGCTCCTCGGGGGGTGCCGGGGGTCGCGGCCGCAGGCGCTGCAGCAGCGAGGTCAGGAACAGGAACAGCTCTGCCCGCGCCAGCGCCTCCCCCAGGCACAGCCACTGCCCTGTGGGGAGGGGGCGTCAGCACCGCCCCACCCCAAAGGGTCGGGGGTCCCAAAAGGGTCTGGGGGTCTCTAGAGGGGGTGGGGTCCCAAAAGGGGCTGGGAGTTTCAGGGGTTGGGGATCCCAAAAGGGCCGAGCGGATTCCAAAGGGTCTGGGGACTCTGGGGGCTACGGGATCCCAAAAGGGTCTGGGAGCTTTGGGATTGGGGTCCAAAAATGGTCTGGGGGTTTCAGGGGTGGGGGTCACAAATGGGTCTGGGGTCCCCACCCCAAGGAATTTTGGGATTCCAAAAGAATGTAGGGCCCCACCACAAAGGAATTTGGGGATTTTTGGGATTCCAGAAGGATTTAGGACCCCACCCCAAGGATTTATGGAAGTTTTGGGGTGCCCACTGGCCAAGAAGGGCACAAAGGCCTCGTTGCACTGGAACTGACCCTGCTCATCCAGGAAGTTCCCAGGGTCAAATTTTGGGGATTTTTGAAGGATTTGGGGTTGTATAGGATTGAGCTCAGCAGGGGGTAAATGTCTGTGTCCTGTGGGGTCAGGTGTGGGGTCATTTGGGGTCATTTGGGGTCAGGTGAGGGGTCAGAGTGGTCCTTTAGAGTAATTTGGGGTCAGGTGTGGTAATTTGGGGTCATTGGTGTCATTTGGGGTTACTAGGGTGTAAGAGACAGTCTGAAGTTACCCTCATCTGCCCCACAACCATCGCAAGAACAGAGACCAAGACCCTGAAGACCCCAAGGGAATTTGTGCAGGGGTTCTGGCCTGGTTGAGGTGGAAGCTTGCCAGGTGATGGTTTGCAGGTGTGCTTGTTGTGCTGTCAAGGTACACTGCCTTCATTCCTGCTGCTGAGCAGGGACTTGTAAGGAGCGGCCTGTTCTGTACCTTACACCTGCTTCCCAGAGCAAGGGGGCTCATCACAACAGCCGAGGAATTTCCCCACCTCTTGGCCAGCTGCCCCTCGCTTTGAAACAGACTGTAAAAATGACTTTTCCAAGTTACTTTCTTTAAGAGAGATCTCCACACGGAAGAAGACAATGGAGACCCTGTCTTGTCCATTGGTAGCTATAACCCGCCCCTTTTTTCTTTTTGCATTTTGCCTCTTTATCCCTCTCTCCATCTCTCTCTCTCTCTCATCTATCACATAACCCTTGTTGCTGGCACTAAAATAAAGGTGCATTAGTGCTGTTGTGATTTAAACTGAAATCCCCTGGTGTCCTTTTTGCACTCTGAGATCAAACAAACCTCTCACAACTCCCACTTGTGTTAGGGGATTGTGACACTCGGCAGCGGGGTGACCCAAGGTGTGGCTTAGAGCAAATGCTCCACAGCACAAGGATATTGGTAGGCACACGGTGGAGACAAGGATGAGGAGGAGATCTCCAGTATGGGTTCCAAAGGCTTTTACTCAGCAAAAATATATACTCTGCTCAGTTTTGGGAGCTTGTCTTACAGCAGCTAGAGAAACTTGCTTTAAGCAAAAAGGTGAGGAAAGAACTAGAATGGACTCCTTTCAAAACCCGGTTGAAATTTTGCAAAAACAATTAGATGAAGAAAGGAATGAGATCCATCTGTTGCCAGTGGCCCAAAGAGAGGAATGGGTTAAAAATTCAAAGAATGCTTACTCACCAAAGAAACAGTGGAGAGAGAAACCCTTCTCATTAATCAAATTTACCCTCAAAAAGAACTAACTGATGAAAAATTGTGGGGAGCACTGCTGTCCTAGCTTGAAACCTTTAATTCAAACAGAATATAATCATATCAATGATGAATATCTTGATTTGCATACAACCACTAAAGAAATCCTGTACACTGCTGCTGAATTGGCTGAGCTGGAAAAGGAGCACGGGCGTCTCCCTCACGAGTCAGAGACAGAACACATACTGCATCTCTCACCGGAGGAGATCAGATTTGACTGACAGAACAAGAAGCCAGTGGGTACTGGGGACATGGGGTCTTCTCAACAGCAGGAGACAGATGTAACCCGTGGTCCCTAACTCAGCACGCAGCTCATTGGGCAGCAGGGCTTCATCCATTGGAAAGGGGAGACCCTGTAGCTATAGTTGGTACTCCCGACCAACTACTGGAAGACATGCACAAAGCTGCCTGCTTGCAAATGATACATGACAGAAAATTAACTACTGGCTATGAATCACCAATGCAATTACCTGTGAAATTATGACCCCTTTAATTTGAGCCCTTCCAGAATAACATAAACCTACAGAAATTTTCCTTCAAAAAACCATAGCAGCTATAACTCCTGTTGTTGGCACTAAAATAAAAGTGCACTATTACGGTGATTTAAACTTAAATCCCTTTGTGTCCTTTTGCACTGTGAGATCAAACGAATCTCTCATGATTCCCGCCGGTGTTAGCGGATCATGACAGAGCCCTCAGCAATCCAGGCAGCAACACAGGCAGCAGGACACAGAGGGCACTTCCTGGCTGGGACAGGGCTTGTGGCTTCAGCAGAACCACCAAAGGCCAAGGGGCTTCTGGCCATTTTCCCTGCACCACTGCATGCCTGGGCAGCTGGCAGAGCACAAGCCCCCTTTTCCCCCTCTTCCCCTATGCCCCACACACCCTGGGCAGCAAAATAAAGCTCCTGGGAGTCTGACTATTAGAACATATCCTACATTATTTACATCCTAAAGCAAAACAAAAAAGAAAAGAACAATCTTTGAAGGAAAAAAAGTCCCTGCTGGCTGCTCATGTGGCCCCAGCAGACACAGCCTCCCAGATCAGCTCTCTGCAGAGCTCCAGCAGCGCAGCCAGCTGAGGCCCGACAGACGAGGCCGTGACCTCCATGCCCTGCGGAGCTGATCTCGCAGCCTCTGGAAGGTGGAGATAGGAGCGTGGTCTCCTGCCCTGAGAAGGCACAAAGTCTGAAGTGCCAGGCTTCCAACCTCCAGGCTGCTGTCACATGCTGTGTCTTCAAGGGCTGGAAGAGAGACGAACAGAGCCACGGTCAGATCCCAGACCTGCGGGGGCCCACGGAGAGCCCCCTGCCAGGGCCATCCCAGCCGGCTCTTGCCATGGCCAGCAGGGAGCAGGGACCGAGGGGATCAGCCCGAAGCTGCGGCCACGAATGCCCCACGTGCCCCTGAAATCTCGGTGTGCTCTGCCCACGCCGCCCCTCATCCACACAGGGAGCAGAGCCCTCCACAGCCAGGCCAGGGCTTGCAGCTCCCCCTCGACAGCCCCGCTGACAGCCCGCTGCCCTCACTCACCCTCACAAATGAGCAGCATCTCTTCCTTCTGCCCCCTCAGGTGCTGCCCGGCCATCCCTGGGAACACAGAGCCTGTCAGGGCCCCGGCGGCACAGCTCCCTGCCAGCGGCGCTGCCAGCCCTGTGGCCACACGGCCTCCCGCCCCGGCAGGGCTCAGCCCGGGCCCTTGCCGCATCCTGACTCAGCCCAAGGGCACGGCTGCCAGAGGCCGGCAGCAGCCCCGAGGGCAGCCGGGGCTCCAGGGCGCCGGGCCCGGGTGCCGCTGCCGGGGCAGCAGCCGGGGCCGGGGCCGAGCTGCGGCGGGGCGGGGAGGGAGCCCGGGTTCGTGGCTCACCGATGAACCTGATGGCCGCCGCTCGCAGGGACTCCTGTGGGCTCTGCAGGTACGGCAGGGCCCGGCGCAGCTGCTCGGCCGCTCGGTTCCTGTCCTGTCCCAGCTGGAGAGAGCGGCAGGAGGGAAGGGTTGGTGCGGGCTCTGCCCCTCGGCCGGGCACTGCCTGCGGCCAGCCCCGGCCTCCCGTGCCCGCCCAGCCCTGAGGCCCGGCCAGCAGCCGCTGGCGCCGGGCTCTGGAGGGGGCAGAGGGCCGGCTGCTGCCCGGGGAGCCGCGGTGCCGCCCTGCCCGACAGGCCAGCTGGGCCGGGGCTCCATGGGCACACGGCTTGGGGCCACAGGGGGCTGGAGTAGAGCCCGCGGGGCCCAGGGAAGGGAGCAGCGTGTGGGGCACAGGCTGGCGCCCCTGGGTGCGGCACTGGGCAGGGCACAGCTGCCAGCCACACACACTGAGCTTCTCCAGCCTGGGGCTGGGGCTTCCAGCCCGCCCTTACCAGGCCCTCGCCAAACCTCCAGCTCTGATCCACCCGCAGCATCTGCTGGAGATCCTTCCTCTTCAGGAATCGGGCGGAACAGAGCAGCGTTTCCCGGGAGGCCTGGAGAGCAGCAGAGACCCAGAGATGGCACCACAGCCCAGGGCGCAGGACCCATGTCCCTGGACCAAGATCAGGAGGGAGCTGCAGCCTGCGAGGCAGCAGAGCAGGAGGCACTGAGCGCCCTGCCAGGGAGCCACGGCAGCTGCCGAGTCCTCACATCAACCACGCGCTGGTTCTCGTCATGGCAGTGCAAGGAGAGTGGGAGCAGACTCTGCTGCACGTGGGACTTCAGGGCCTTTTTTCCCTCCTTTGGCAATAAATCCATCATCTCTTGAAAGATGAACATGGAGCACAGCTGCACCTGGCTATCATCCTGTAGGAAAGGAAGAAATAAAGACGTCAGCATCAGCTGCTTCAGGCCCACCTGGGCACAGCCTGAAAATGCACAGGGCACAGTGCCTAGGCAGCAGCCAGCGGCCATGGCTGGAGACACAGAGCCTTACATTGTCGAAGAGCGGCAGGAGCGCCTCAGCCAGCTGCAGGCCGAGGGGGATGGTTATCGGGCCAGCGTTGTACAGGAACAAACGGCTGAGGAGAGCGATGCTCATCCCAAGCACATCGCTGTCATTTTCCCACAGGAGTTCCACGAGCCTTTCATGCAGGCTCCACATTCTTTTAGCCTGTGTGGAACACAAGTGTGTGAAATGCCACCCTGCTGCCACAGGGCCCAGAGGCCAAAGGCCTGTGCCAAAGCCCTGGGGCAGAAGGCAAGAGGCAGGAGGCAGGAGAGCTGGCAGCAGCTGCCTCAGTGGCCAAAGGCCAGCCAAGCGCAAGCCACTGCCTTCCCCAGCCCCACGCCGGCAGCCGCTGCCCCCTTCTCACCATGGAGGAATTCTTGCCGAGCACCACAAGGCCTCTGAGTGCCAAGCGACGCCTCTCCCTGCACTCGCTCTGCAGTTTGTTTGATGTGATCTCCAGGACGCTGTCACGGTATTCACTCGAGTCCAGGCACTCCAACATCTGAAGAGCACAGGCCGGTGATGGGGCAGCACCGCACAGGGCTGGGCCCAGGCAGCAGCACAGGGCGTGGGCACCGTCCCGGGCGGCTGCGGCACCGAGAGGGCAGAGAGCTGGGAGACAGCTCAGCGAGGCAGCGCTGGCCTTCAGGCTCACCTCCACAAGGAATGCCATGGCGGCCAAATCCCCGTGTGCCATGTCTTTGCTGAGCAGCCCCAGCAGGTAGAATGCAATCGCAGAACACAAGGGTAGGGACACGTGACGCATTCCTCTGACGGGAGGAAAAAGGAACCAAGACCCTGAGCCAGCGGGACAAACCTCTCCATGGACTGACTCACAGGAGGAGCTTGGCCCTTCTCTACCACCCTGCAAGGGGACCCAGGCCCTTTGGGAGGCAGCTGCTCTTGGGCACCCTCCTCTCCCAGGCTTTTGCAGTGTCCTTGCCCATCCCTTGGTGACAAGGCCCTCTGGCCCATGACCATGGGGACTGTGTGGGGCACCCCAGGCACAGGGCACAAACGCTGTTTGGGGGCAGCTCACCTGGCCAGCACAGCCACGGCACAGTGGTGCGTGCCAGCACAGAGCAGCGTGTCCCAGCCACACTCGTCTTCCACTGCCGCCACCACATCCTCATAGTGCAGTCGGCAGAGCAGGGCCTTCAGGGTCTGCACTGCAAACCTGTGTGCACAGCAAAGCCCAGGTGATGCTGGGAGCACGGGCTCCTGCCCTGGGGACATGGCAGGGACTGGAGGACTGGCATGGAGCACCTGTTGGGGCTGATGGCAAGGCCGTGTTGCTCCTGGCATCTCTTCCAGAAGGTATCGACCTCCTCTGGCATATCCAGTGTGCTGAAGAGCACTTGCAAGAGCAGATGCACCAAGAGGCGGGGGAAATACACTGCCACTGCATGTGGGACACAGGGCAGCTGCAGCATCTTCCACATCACCACAGTTGCCTGCGAAGGACAGAGCAGCCCGAGTCAGCGCTCAGTGCCCAGGTGTCCATGTGGCAGAGCCTGAGCGTGGGAGGGAGAGGCCAGTGGAGATGTAGGGACAGCAGCCAGCCTGGTGGCCCTGGAGCTGCTCCTAGGCCAGGTTTGAGCCCAGTGCCTGAGGCAGGGAGATGCCATGGGAGGAGGGAGGATGGAGACCTGAGGGAGAGGTGACCTTGGGGTGAGCAAAGGTCAGTTGCAGAAACTCACAGCCAGGGCAGGGACAGCCGTGTGGTCCCCATCGGAGGTGCACATGCTGTGCTCTGGCCAGTTGCCCAGCACATCCAGGAGTATCAGCATGGCCAGCTCTGCAGCCCTGCACGAGCACATGATGCTCTTCCACATGGTGGTAGCAGCTCTGTGGGGTCAGAGTTCTGTGTCAGGGGGGTCTGGGACACATCACCGTGGCCTGGGCAGCAGCAGGGAGCTGAACTGGCTGCCAGCCCTGCCTCTGCCCCCTGCCCCTCAGTGGCAGCCCAGCCCTGTGGGGACTGGCCCCTGAGGGCAGCAGGCTCGGGGGCTGCTGTGCCAGGGCTGACAAAGGGAGGAGCCACAGGGCCCTGGAATCCTCTGTTTGTCAGACACCTGGGCCAGGCTGTGCAGGGTGATGCCCTGAGCCCTCTGGGCACGTGGGCCCTGTACCTGTCACACGATGGGGCCACACGCAGGAGAGCCATCACCATGTCAGCAGGCTGTGCCTCTGTCAGATCCAGAAGGGGCCTGCACAGATTGTACTCAGGAAACTCATTAGCCTCGAGCCACTGGTGGATGTACCTCACCATGCTGGGCACCTGGAGAAGGCACAGGGAAACTTGGAAAGCTGCCAGCGGGAGTAATGTGCCCAGCTTCCCAGAGAAGTGCTTCCCTTCCCACCACACTGCCACGGCCTCAAAGGCTCACAGTGAGCAGCTGGCGTGGCCAAGCAATTCCTGGGAGGATGGAAGCCAGGCCACAGGCTGCTTACTTGCTTTGGACTGGAAGGACCCTCCTCCACAAGCATGTCCAGCAGGGCAGCACAGGTCTTGGTTTTGAAGATGGGAGAGTATGCTCTGACCACAGTGCCCATGGCACTGGTCTCTTCCTCCCGAATTCTCTTCATGAATTTGCAAATCATCTGCAGCAGAAGGGCAAGAAATGAGGGACATTGCATGGAGTGCTCCAAGCGTGGTGCTGGGCTGAGCAGGGACAGCAGGCCCAGCCCAGCTGGGGATGGCTGCAGGTACCTGCGCTGTTGTGCGGAACAGGCCACGGCTGCGTCCCTGCTCTCGAGTGCGCTCCATGGCTGCTCCTGGCAAAGAGCAAGCGCAGCCAGAGCTGAGGGGCTGCGGGAGAGGCCGGAGAACACAGCCCAGCCCTGCACTCCCCAGGCAGGGACAGCCCCGGGATGCCCCAGGGCACAGAGTACAGCTCCAGGGTGTCTGCCCCAGCCCCACTTCTGTCCTGTCCATGGGCGTGTCCCCAGGGGATGGGATGGGATGGGATGGGATGGGATGGGATGGGATGGGATGGGATGGGATGGGATGGGATGGGATGGGATGGGATGGGGCGAGGCCAAGCTGGCTGCAGGCACCAGCCCTGTGGCCCAGGTCTGCCGCTCACCCTCCTGCGGTGGCTGGAATTGCTCCAGCTCTCCAGGCTGCTGTGCTGGGGCAGTCCCAGGGCCTTCTTTCTCCTCCTTCACCCCGGTCACCTTGGGGACACTTGGAGGTCTCTGCTCAACAGCACTGCCTGGATTCATGGCTACTTGCAGCAGAGGTGGCTCGGAAAAGGTCGGAGTTGGCAAGTCCTGCAGCCGTGCCTGGAAGGCACCTGCAGGAGTGAAGTCTTGGCAAGGCTGCAGGACAGCAAGTCCTGCACTCAGGTCTCAGGGGCTCGTGCCACAAGGACAGGAGACTCCTTGTCAAGGACCGCGGTGAGGAAATGCCACGGTCTGGCCTCGAGCACACCTGAGAAGTGTGGTGCTTCACCTCACCAGAAGTGAAGCCTCGGGAAGGCTGCAGGTCACCGAGTGCTGTGGTCTGGCCTCGAGGTGACCTGCAGGAGTAACGCCTCGGAAAGGCTGTGGGTCAGCAAGGAATGAGTGCGCCGTGCGGGGGCTCCTCACAGCACCACTCTGTCCCGTCCTGCCCTGTCACGTGCACCAAGCACTGTGGTGTGGCTGTGTCACTGCCAACACTAATGTCACCCCATGTCACAAAGGGCCCTTGGACACCCTGTCCTGTTCCATTCCACGGTTACCATGCTGCACCGTGTCACCAAAGGCCGTTGCACACGCTGCCCCCTGCCCTGGGGCTCCACCCAGCCCAGCCAAAGTGGCCCAGCTTGGAAGCAATGCCTTGGCCCAAGTGTCTCAGACAGCCCAACAGGATCTTTAGGAACAGCTCAAACCATCAGCAAAGGCTGCCCTGCTCTGTGGGCTCAGGGCAGCAGAAGGAGCCCCTGGGCTGCCGATGCTAAATTTGCTGATTTCCAAAAAATTCTTCATTCACATACCCTTTTACAAAGTAACTAATTCTTTCTGCATCCAGCTTTTTGCATAGCTGAAGCATTATCTCACTGCCTCGGCACCAGCATGCCTGGTGTCCAGCCTAGTGTCAAACTAGGACACTCCAATAAAATGGAACAATAAAAGGAGGAATGGTTCCTCCAACACAAGAGTGGCAGTAGAAAACAGGGCTGTTGTTATCCCAAGCCAACCATTTGTGTGTATCCACTGGAGTCACAGAAGCACCTGAGCACTTCTGCAGCTCATTTAGGATACAACTGGGAGGCTCCAACCAAAGTAGCAGGGCTGCAGTTGATTTGTGCCCTGCTCTAGGAACATCTGAAGCCACGGATGGCTGCTGAGGAGATGGGGCTGTGATGCTCGCGTGCAGCCAGGAGAGCAAGAGCAGCACCTTTGCAGGGTGTGAAAGGGCTACAGAGAAGTGGGAGAGTGACTCTTTGTCAGGAACTGTAGTGACAGGACAAGGGGAAATGGGTTCCAATGGAGAACAGGAGTGGATTTGATGTTAGGAAAATATTCTTTGGTGTGAGGGGGGTGAGGCCCTGGCCAGGCTGTGCAGAGAGGCATTAAAGGACTGGCTGAACAGGGCCCTGAGCAACCTGGTGAGGTGGGAGGTTGCTCAGGGCTGAACAAGAGGACCTTTAGGGTCCCGCCCAAGCCAAACCATTCCAGGATTCCATCATTCCAGGCCCTAATGGAAGTGGTCCCAGGACTCCTGTAACATCACTGCCCCCAGAGTTGTGATGTCTCAGCCCGTGTTCCAGCAGCAGAAACGCAAGCAGGGCAGGATCCCCTCGCTTGGCTTTTGTCCCTTGAACAATCTGAGCACGGGGCAATGCAAAGCAGAGGAGGGCCAGAGCTTTTGGGGGCTCCAAGCCCTTAATATCAGCCCCTGCAGCTGCAAAAGCTGCTCCCCAGATGCTGGCTCCAGCAATTCCCAAGGCCATAAAGGCCTTCAGAGCCTGAATGTGGATTTTGCATCCCTGTAGCTTGATGCCAGCTCTCAGCCCAGGAGTCCCTGTGGCTGCAGCAGGAAGGATGGCAGAAGGTTTCCTGCCTGCTTTGCATTGCTGCAGGGGCTGCTCCTGTCAGAGCCCCCTCTCTGCTGGTGACAGCTTTGCTCTTGGGGACAGCGCTCTGCAGCAGCCCAGGAACACGAGCGGTGCCCAGTGCTGGGAGCGCCGCCAGTGGTTCCCTCCTGTGCTCGGGGACCCAGCCCCAGGGTGGCTGTGCCAGCACCCCCAGGGACCTCCAGCCTCAGGAACCCAGGGCAAGGGGAAACCACAACTGTGCAAATGCTGCCTGTGCCCAAAGCAAATGCAAAGACAGACAGCCTGTGACAAACAAGGACAATTTATTTACACAGCAGCACCACCACCAACAACAAACTACAGAATGTATTTACTTTATAAGAACCTTCATAGCAACAATCCATAAAATGTATTTACAAATTAAAGGACCTCTATAACAATTGCAATCTAAGAAATGTATTTACAGAAGAATCTAACTATGGCCTATAGAACATACATACTGAAGGGACTGTGTCCATCATCTCTGTTATTCCTGCAAGAGAAGGAGGCATCCTGGCCACTCCAGCCCAGCCCTGAGGGCTGTTCCTGTGCACGCTCTGGTGCTGTTTCTGCGCTGTCCAGAGCCGCTTCAGCAGCAGCGACTCAGCAGCGCTGCTTGAGGAGACATCACCACCCTCCCCATGGAGGCAGAAGCTGTGCAGACACAGAGCTCTGTGCCAGGGGAGCCTCGGTCTCAGCACCGTGGCCTGGGCAGGCGCGGGGGCCTGGGCTGGCCGCCAGCCCTGCCTCTGCCCACTGCCCCTTATCGCAGGCACCCAGTGGCCGTGGCCTGGCAGGGCCTCCTTGCCCTCCTTGTCCCCAGCCAGCCCAGCCTGGGCACCTCGGGGCTGCTGAGGCCCAGCCTCGAGGGCTTCTGCCGCAGGCATGGCAGTCTCTCAGGGGAAGCACCAGAGCAGCGGGTGGCAGGAACAAGGCGACTGCCTGGGGGCTGCTTGTGGCCTCTGACACCCAATTCCTCAGGGCTTTGTCTTGGTTCTAGAAGACAGGTGTCTGCTAGGGAGAGCAGGAGCCTCCCTTGGGATGAAAGAATGTAGACCCCCTCCCTCCGAATTATTATAAATTTGAAATCAAGGGGCTTTCAGGCAGAGATCTGGGGATAGGAATAACAGTTCTTTACTAGTATAACCAGACAAACAAACAAACAATAACTACAGCAATAACAAGAACACAGAACCAGGGACCCCGTGACAGCTTTCTCGGCTGTTGAGGGTTAGGTGTTCTTTTTTTTTTTTTGTTTTATTTTTGTGTTCTGGCCTGCCCGGAGAATTTTTACCCATTATGTGCTGGGACAACCTAACTACCGGTACTTAGGGGTGCTCACAAAGGACAAAGAGTGGCCGGGCACAGGGTGGGGGGGGGAAGGGGGCAGAAAAGGAGGGTGGGGACAGTTTTTAGCTGGCTTTTCCTCGGCTTCGGGGAAGGACATTTGTGTGCTGGGTCGCGGAGCTGCTGCGGTGGAGAGAAGGGAATTTCACCATCACCCAGACGGAGCTGCTGCTTCTTCTCCTTCTCCCCTCTTTGTTGGTGGCCTCGCACCCCCTGTCCTGCCGGGACGTGTGGGAGTGCCAGGCACCGCCGCGGAGCTGCTGATCCACCTCATCCACCAGCCCAGGATCTCAGCTCATCCCTGCTGTTCCAGCTGAGTGTTCCTCAGAGCCCTGCAGGAGCACCGGGACTGACTGCCCAAGGGGGTTTGTGAAAACAAAGCCTCTCCTCCATCCCGTCTCAGCCGAGAAAGCTGTCACGGGGTCCCTGGTTCTGTGTTCTTGTTATTGCTGTAGTTATTGTTTGTTTGTTTACCTGGTTATACTAGTAAAGAACTGTTATTCCTATCCCCAGATCTCTGCCTGTAAGCCCCCTTGATTTCAAAATTATAATAATTCGTAAGGAGGGGTTCTACATTCTTTCATCCCAAGGGAGGCTCCTGCCCATCGTGGGGCACTGAGGGAAAAAGGGCAAAAAAGGAATAACAGTTCTTAAATAACCTGACTTTTGTGTGCTGGATTTAGAAACCTTGTTAGGTAGAACCATGTTGTTTAGCTTACCCAGGTTCGTGGGCCATGTGGTCACAGCTATATTTCTCCCATTTGCTGCACCTTACCTAAATATGGGTCCTATAACTAAGGCTACTGTGGCTATTATCCAGCTTGTTTTGTGGGTTGATAAGGTGAGGAATTCATGGATGTTTAACGTCCTCTGGACGGTGGGCTCATGGATTCAGAGCTGTCACACACTAACTGGATGGTTTTCAGGTTACTTTAATAATGGTACCTACTGGGAGAAAAAGATAGCTGAGGAAATTTTCTCCCAACCTTTCACCCAGTTCCTTGGGCCTACCCCACCAGTTTTCAAAGGGTTAAAATCTTCTCTGGATGCTAATGACATCATACAGTGGCTGGTGTTGCTGATAGGCCTGTTCTACTTAGCCTTCAGAGACAAAGGGAAAGAGACCCGAGATGCTGCTCCAGAGCCTGCCCCTGCCCCAGAGACAGGGAGTGCTGCCCCAGAGCCTGGCACAGCCCCAGAGACAGGGAGTGCTGCTCCAGAGCCTGGCACAGCCCCAGAGACAGGGAGTGCTGCCCCAGAGCCTGGCACAGCCCCAGATACAGGGAGTGCTGCTCCAGAGCCTGGCACAGCCCCAGAGACAGGGGGTGCTGCTCCAGAGCCTGGCACAGCCCCAGAGCGAGGGGGTGCTGCTCCAGAGCCTGCCCCTGCCCCAGAGACAGGGAGTGCTGCCCCAGAGCCTGCCCCTGCCCCAGAGACAGGGAGTGCTGCTCCAGAGCCTGCCCCTGCCCCAGGGAGTGCTGCTCCAGAGCCTGCCCCTGCCCCAGAGACAGGGAGTGCTGCTCCAGAGCCTGCCCCTGCACCAGAGACTAGGGGTGCTGCCCCAGAGCCTGCCCCTGCCCCAGAGACAGGGGGTGCTGCTCCAGAGCCTGCCCCTGCACCAGAGACTAGGGGTGCTGCCCCAGAGCCTGCCCCTGCCCCTGCCCCAGGGTGTGCTGCTCCAGAGCCTGCCCCTGCCCCACAGCCCACCTCAGAAATGAACCACCCAGAGTGGGTGGGGGTGCTGGTGAAAGAGATGCATGAGATAGGCCAGATGCTAAAGGAGTGCATTTCCTCAGCTGCTGGGAAACCCTCCCCCTGCCTTAAAGAGGGAGAGTCTGATGGTGCAGCAGTGGAACCCACAGATGTTACAACCGTCCAGGTTCCAGCTGAACCACAAGGGCAGTCATAGCCAGCAGCTGTTGCCCCTGTGGAAATGAGGAAGTCTAAGATGAAATCACAGCACCCTGCTGATAAGGATAAGAAAGGAGGGTCCTCACAACCCACAGGGGAGCCAGAAGTTGAAATCATCACTGAGTCTCTGACATATGACAGTCTCCGTAAGTTACAAAAAGACATTGTGAGGCGGGGGCGTGAGCCTTATACCACCTGGTTACTTCGGGTCTGGGACCTTATGGGTACAGGCGTGCAGCTGGATGGTGGTGAGGCAAGGAATGTGGGACCCTTGACGCAGGACTCAGGTGTGAATCAGATATTCGTCAGGGAGCAAGGGCCCCTTTCCCTCTGGGAGCGGCTTTTGATGAGTGTAAGAGAGAGGTTTGTCCACAGAGAGAGAATGGAAGAGCACTATCATAGAAGGGAATGGAAAACCATTGAGGAAGGGATCCAACAGCTGAGAGAAGTGGCGATATTAGAGGTCCTTTTTGGAAGGGGTGGACAGCATGATAATGACCCCGACAAAGTCAGGTGCACTGGGCAGATGTTGTGGAGTCTGGCAAATCTAGGGCCACGTGACTACACCACCTATATTGCAACGATTAATGCCGATAACGGCCGAGAGACGGTGGGTTCTGTTGCCACCAGGCTTAGAAATTATGACAGTATGGTCCATGGCCCACATCAGGCTAAGATCTCTGCTGTGATTAAGGAACTCAAAGAGGAGATGAGGGAAATGAAGGAAGAGATGAGGAAGAGCAGTTCCCATATAGCACCAGTGCGGGTCACAAGCCCAAAACTCCAAGCCCCACGTCCCCCAGCTAGAGAGAGAGGGTACACCTCACGAACTGAGCTGTGGTTCTTTCTATGTGACCATGGGGAAGACATGGGAAAGTGGGATGGGAAACCCACTTCTGCCCTGGCAGCACGAGTGCGTCAACTCAGGCAGGGAACCAGTAACCAGAAAGGTTCCACTAAAGTGAAGGTAGCCTCAGCCTCCCGTGACGAAACTGCCAGATATTACAGAAAAGAGGATGATCCCCTTGAAGGAACCTCTAGCATGTATGCCCAGGGAGGAGAGGATGACCAGTGCTAGAGGGGCCCTGCCTCTAGCCAGGAAGAGGCACGGGAAAACCGGGTCTTTTGGACGGTGTGGATCCGATAGCCTGGCACATCAAAGCCACAAAAATACGAAGCTTTAGTTGATACTGGTGCACAGTGTACCCTAATGCCATCAGGACATGTGGGGGCAGAACCTGTTTCCATTGCTGGGGTGACGGGGGGATCGCAGCAGTTGACTCTGTTAGAAGCTGAAGTGAGCCTGACTGGGAAGGAGTGGCAGAAACATCCCATTGTGACTGGCCCAGAGGCCCCGTGTATTCTGGGCATGGACTTCCTTCGAAATGGCTATTACAAAGACCCAAAGGGACTCAGATGGGCTTTTGGAATAGCTGCTGTGGAGGCAGAGGACATTAAGCAATTGAACACCTTGCCTGGACTATCAGAGAACCCATCTGCAGTAGGACTCCTGAAAGTGGAAGAACAGCGAGTGCCAATTGCCACCTCGACGGTGCACCGCCGACAGTATAGGACAAATCGAGATGCTGTGATCCCCATCCACAAGATGATCCGAGAACTGGAGAGCCAACGAGCAGTCAGCAAAACCCACTCACCCTTCAACAGCCCCATCTGGCCTGTGTGCAAGTCTGACAGAGAATGGAGATTGACTGTGGACTATCGTGCATTGAATGAAGTGACTCCACCGCTGAGCGCTGCCGTGCCGGACATGCTGGAGCTCCAGTACGAGCTGGAGTCCAAAGCAGCGAAGTGGTTACGCCACTATTGACATTGCCAATGCATTTTTCTCCATTCCCCTGGCAGCAGAATGCAGGCCTCAGTTTGCCTTCACGTGGACGGGAGTGCAGTACACCTGGAACCGACTGCCCCAGGGGTGAAAGCACAGCCCCACCATCTGCCATGGACTGATCCAGGCTGCCCTGGAAAAGGGTGATGCTCCAGAACATCTGCAGTACATTGATGACATCATTGTGTGGGGAAAGACGGCTGAAGAGGTCTTTGAGAAAGGAGAGAAAATCATCCAGGTTCTCCTGAAAGCCGGTTTTGCCATCAAGAAGAGCAAAGTTAAGGGACCAGCTCGTGAGATTCAGTTCCTGGGGGTAAAGTGGCAAGATGGACGGCGTCAGATTCCCACTGATGTCATCAACAAGATCACAGCAATGTCTCCACCAGCCAACAAGAAGGAAACGCAAGCTTTCCTAGGTGCCACAGGTTTTTGGAGGATGCACATTCCTGAGTACAGTCAGATTGTGAGCCCTCTTTACCTGGTCACCCGCAAAAAGAATGATTTCCAGTGGGGCCCTGAACAACAACAAGCCTTTGCTCAGATCAAACAGGAGATTGCTCATGCAGTAGCCCTTGGCCCAGTCAGAACAAGACCAGACGTGAAGAACGTGCTCTACTCTGCAGCCGGGAACAATGGTTTGTCCTGGAGCCTTTGGCAGAAAGTGCCTGGGGAGACTCGAGGCCGACCACTGGGATTCTGGAGCCGAAGCTACAGAGGGTCCGAAGCCAACTACACTCCCACAGAGAAGGAAATCTTAGCTGCCTATGAAGGAGTCCAAGCCGCCTCAGAAGTGATTGGCACAGAAGCACAACTCCTCCTGGCACCCCGACTGCCAGTGCTGGGGTGGATGTTTAAAGGAAAGGTTCCTGCTACCCACCACGCCACCGACGCTACATGGAGCAAGTGGATCGCCCTCATCACGCAGCGCGCCCGTATTGGAAACCCAAATCGCCCTGGGATTTTGGAGATAATTACAAACTGGCCGGAAGGTGAAAACTTTGGTCTTACTGATGAAGAGGAGCAGGAACAAGTGACACGGGCTGAAGAAGCTCCACCGTACAACCAACTGCCAGCAGAAGAAACACGCTACGCTCTGTTCACTGATGGTTCCTGTCGCATCGTAGGGATGAACCGGAAGTGGAAAGCAGCCGTATGGAGCCCCACACGACAGGTCGCAGAGGCCACTGAAGGAGAAGGTGGATCAAGCCAACTTGCTGAACTCAAAGCTGTTCAACTGGCCCTGGACATTGCTGAAAGAGAGAAGTGGCCAAAGCTCTACCTCTGCACTGGTTCATGGATGGTAGCCAATGCTCTGTGGGGATGGCTGGAAAGGTGGAAAAAGGCCAACTGGCAATGCAGAGGAAAGCCAATCTGGGCTGCTGATGAGTGGAAAGACATCGCCACCAGGGTAGAGAAACTGTCTGTGAGGGTCCGTCATGTAGATGCCCATGTCCCCAAGAGTAGGGCTAATGAAGAGCACCGAAACAATGAGCAGGTGGATCAGGCTGCAAAGATAGAGGTGTCAAAGATAGACTTAGATTGGCAACACAAGGGAGAGTTGTTCCTAGCTCGATGGGCCCATGATGCCTCAGGCCATCAGGGTAGAGATGTTGCCCGATCCGAAGAAAACACAAACAACCGAAGTCGTTTATGCGGTGCTTTATTGAGGGCCCGGGAGCCTGTGGACTAGCGTCCAAAGACAGAGCCCCATTTCTCAGAAAAATCACAGGATTTTTATATGTTTTCTACATGATTTCTTCATCATCACAAACTTTCACTACTTGGTACGATTATCTCTTTAACCTTTAAATTCTGCCAACAGGTACATTCCTTAGATTATCTCCTAGTTACACTGCTTACATTGCAATATCTGCTATACAGTTCATCTGCAGGTTACATGCGGCCTACCAAGCCTTAGCATGACTACTACTAATGTCAACTAATGCTAACTGTTAAGGTTTGCTACTATCTTAATATTGCATTTTATTGAATTAAATGGCAACAATTTCCCCCCTTTTGAGCATTCTTCAATCTTCTGCAAGAATGCTCAACCCTTAGTCCTCGTGGGTTCTCTCAAATGCTGGATTATCTTGCCCAACGACATCTTCATATTTCGGGGGAGGTCGGCGTCTTTCATTGAGACGTATCTCATTGGTTCTTGCCAAGGCTTTTATCACTCTTCTGGTGCGTCTTGTTTCTTTTTCGACGACTCCTAGAACACACTTATAAGCTAACCAAATGATTAGTAACAAGACTGCAAATAACAGAATGTACTGTATCACTGATGAAACCCATCCAGAAACCTGAAGTCCTAAAGACTCAAATATTGCTCCGATCCAATTATGTTGTGCTTCTTTTTCAATTCCTTTTGTTTTGGATTCAATCATTTCCAATTGAGAAATGTCTTTTTCTACTTCAATGGTCACGTTTGGAATATGGATGCAGCAATGGTCAATTTTCCTTTTTAGATACTGACACACCCCGTGCTCTTTTAATAATAGCATATCCAGTGCCATCCTGTTCTGTAAAGTCATTTGGGATGTGGTTTGTAATTGCAGATTCATGTCTTTAAATCCTTTCTTAGTGGCTGCTGCCAATCTCTCAGTCTGCCCTAGCAATTTGTAAAGCATTTCTCTGTTCCTATAGGAGGCTATAGGTGCAAATAGTGATTCTAAAGCCCACCCAAATTTAACTCCACCATCAGGTTCATGCCATTCATCTTCTAGTTCAGCGAGTTCATCCACTTCTCTTTTCTTTCGTTTAGATTTTAATTCCGATTGTTTCCAAAGGGGGCAGAGTGTCGGGACTCCCAGAGTGATTTGTGTCACAGGCCCATCTATAGGAATGTGCGTAGTCCATTGTCCATGTCCCATTACCCAAACTAAATTTCCTGGACTTTTAACAGTAGTAACTCTACAACTTACCGCTCGTCTGATTCCACTGTTGCCGGATGCTTCTCCTGTAATTGTATGATTAAATTTCCTGCATTCACATCCCCACTTGAGTAGTACTCTAAGAGGAGCCAGGCCAATCTGGCTTCCAGGGGTATCACATGTAATGACTTTAGTACAATTCCAATTTTCTTTAGCTGCTTTAATGTCTCTTGTAGAGGTCCCTGTTCTATAGACTTCTTCCGGGGTTTGATTTTTACTTCCTGTCCATTGTATGCACCAATCCACTGCTCCAATATAACTATAATGTTCTAATAAACTCGGACCCCATACGGTTTTCCACTCATCCCACAACGTAGTTTGGCTCGTAGTGTTTTGACAATCTTGTAACTCATCATACTTACACCACCCCACATCACTAAACCCTCTTATGCGGGTAAATTGGCTGTTGGGCAGTTTCATACAATCTTCTTCAGGTCGGGCGGCTACTCTTTGGACAGTCTTTTGACATACTGTAGATATGTTGTCCACCGTCTCAGGTAATAATGGAATGGGAATTATTCTTCACGGAATTGGTTCTCCTGCTGCTTGTGGGAGGGGTAAGCAAGCTGTTATTCGGGACACATTTTGGACTTTTCCAAAATCTCTAATCAACCCTACCACTAAATTCTCCTGTTCGTGACTTTGAGACCCAGCTACTCCTGTATCTCTCGGCTCTCTATGCTTCCTTCCTACTATGTGAGTGGGCCTGACTTCATGTTGTAGACGCAACTCAGCTTCCACTATCCTTATCCCATAATCAGCCTCAACTTCACACATTACTAAACACAAATACTTCCCTTCAAAAGAGCCAATTTGAGGATTACTAATATTCAACCATCCCATACCGTTCCCAGACTGTTCCCACCAGCTAACTTCTTGATCTATTTTATCCCATGACCTTTGGTTGTTTTCTTTCCACCATTCAACTCGCAATCCCAGGCCACATTTTCGTTTTAACACAAATGAGCAGTTTACCTTCAAAAGAGATCCATCCCACATGTCCTGTACAGCCCAGGTGGGTTTCACTTCTACAGATTCCTGGGATGGGGTATCATTCCTCAATCTCCAGGGCACTACTCTCAATTTAACTTGCTTGTAATCAAAACTTTTCCGGGATTTTACAATGCACATGTATACTGCCATATCTTCTTGGCTTACTCGCTTCAGTTGTAATGTGGTGTTTCCTTTTTGTGCATCCTTATCCCAAACTGTGACAATATTTGCTTCTGGATAATCAGGACCTTTCTTCCAGGTTGCCTGTATATTCCAGACTTCAGCTTTCTGGTCATTCATTACAGAACAGGTCAGGTTCACATCCATTCTTTCCATAACACCAACCACTGATTTGGTAACTGCAACCACAATAGAGCTGTTAACAAGAATGGGTTTCGTTATTACCAGTAACAATACAATCAAGAGGGCTGCCTTAATCAAGAGGGCTACTGTTGAGGGTTAGGTGGGAATTTTTACCCATTATGTGCTGGGAAGCCTAACTACCGGTACTTAAGGGTGCTCACAAAGGACAAAGAGTAGCCGGGCCCAGGGTGGCGGGGAAGGGGACAGAAAAGGAGGGTGGGGACAGTTTTTGGCTGGCTTTTTTTTCCTCGGCTTCGGGGAAGAAGGACGTTCGTGCGCTGGGTCGCGGAGCTGCTGCCTCTCCTTCTCCCCTCTTTGGTTGGTGGCCTCGCACCCCCTGTCCTGCCAGGCATCGCCGTGGAGCTGCTGATACACCTCATCCACCAGCCCAGGATCGCAGCTCGTCCCTGCTGTTCCAGCCGACTGTTCCTCAGAGCCCTGCAGGAGCACCGGGACTGACTGCCCGAGGGGTTTGTGAAAACAAAGCCTCTCCTCCATCCCGTCTCAGCCGAGAAAGCTGTCCCGGGGTCCCTGGTTCTGTTTTCTTGTTATTGCTGTAGTTATTGTTTGTTTGTTTACCTGGTTATACTAGTAAAGAACTGTTATTCCTATCCCCAGATCGCTGCCTGAAAACCCTTTGATTTCAAAATTATAATAATTCGGAGGGAGGGGGTCTACATTCTTTTCATCGCAAGGGAGGCTCCTGCTCTCCCTAGCAGACACCTGTCTTCTAGAACCAAGACAGCTACTTTTTGCGAAATATCACCCGTGTTGGAGAGACTATCTGAGTCTCCCATTGTACAGGGACTTTCTTGACTCAGGTGTAGTGGATCCATGAGTCGATTCCTTCGACCTTTACTGCAGTGTAGGTTGTCAGGATCACTTGGCGGGGCCCGTCCCATGTCTCCTTCAAAGGGTGGGTGGACCAATTCTTCACATACACTTGATCTCCTGGTTGAATGTCATGCACCGGATTTTCCAGTGGTAAAGGTCAGTTCCACTGCAAGGTTCCCCTTAAAGCATTAAGAGTTTTGTTTAGTGACATGATATAACTAAATATTGTCTGATCACCCTGCACGTGCAAATCTCCTTTCAATACATTAGCATGATATGGTTTTCCATACAGGATTTCATATGGACTGACACCTACTCGCTCCCTAGGTTTGATTCTGATTCTGAGCAATGCCAATGGCAATGCCTGTGGCCACTGTATTTTTGCCTCTTGGCAAATTTTCTTAATTTGTCCCTTGAGGGTCTGATTCATCCGCTCTACCTGACCACTCGATTGAGGTCGCCAAGGGGTGTGTAAGTCCCAAGATATATCTAACATCCTGGCCACCTCTTGTACTATTCCTGCTACAAAGTGTGGGCCTCTATCTGATGATAATCCTAACGGTACCCCAAATCTTGGAATGATTTCTTTCAACAGTGTTTTGACTACTTCCTTTGCCTGATTGGTTCGACAAGGAAAGGCTTCAGGCCATCCTGAGAAAGTGCATACATACACTAAAAGATACTTGAAGTTCTGTGCTTTCGGTAATTCTGAAAAATCTACTTGCCAGTAGTCCCCTGATTCTGGTCCCACTTGTAATTTCCCCAACTGGATCTGCTTCCTAACTATTGGGTTATTCTTCAAACAAGTGGGACACGTGGCATTCACCCGTTTTGCCAATGTTAACATCTGGTTAGAAATTACTTCTTTCTTTAGAAATTTTACCAATGCTTCTGCTCCCCAATGGCATTTATTATGTTCAGTCTCTAAGATGGCTCTCATAATTCGGGTGGGAACCACAACTTGTCCCATGCCTGTTACATATCATCCAGTTGCATTCTTTTGCGCTTTCAGCAGTGATGCTAGTTTTTCATCATCTGGGGAATACTTCGGTTCTTGAGTCAAATGTGGAGTTACAGGACTCACCTTAGTGGGTATCAGGGCCATTTGGGTCCACACTTCTCTGGCCACTTCTCGTGCTGTGACATCAGCCAATCTGTTTCCTCGATATATTTTTCCTTCTTCCTTCTGGTGACCTCTCACATACATTATTGCAACCTTTTCAGGTTGGTGTACTGCATCTAGCAAGGCTAGAATTTCAGTTCTATATTTGATGGTAGTTCCCTGAAAGTTCAATAACACTCGTTCTTTCTATAGGGCACTATGAATATGCACAACCCCGAAAGCATATTTAGAATCAGTCCATATATTCACTTTCTTTCCGGAACTTAATATTAGGGCTCTAGTGAGTCCAATGATCTCAGCTCGCTGAGCTGACGTTCCAGGGACCAAGGCCTTTGCTTCCACTACAGTGGTAACTGTTACCACTGCATATCCCGCATACCTGGTACCATTTTCCACAAAACTGGACCCGTCGGTAAACAGTTCCCAATCCGGATCTTCCATTGGAACATCTTTCAAATCCATTCGGCTGGCATGCACTTGTTCAATCACTTCCATGCAGTCATGTGCCAATTCTCCTTCTTCCTGCTCACTGCGGAGAAATTCTGCTGGGTTAACATGATTAGTCATTTTTAGATCCACATCATCTTGTTCTCTCAGGATTGCTTGGTATTGCAGCATCCTGCTGGATGAAAGCCAGTGTCCCCCCTTTTGTTCCAGGACTGCCAGTACCATGTGAGGCACAAATACCTCTATTTTCCTGCCCAAAGTTAATTTCCTGGCTTCCTGGATGAGGATCACTGTGGCCGTAACTGCCCGCAAGCATGACGGCCAACCAGCACTTACTGTATCTAGTTGTTTCGAAAAATACCCTACCGGGCGTTTCCATGAACCAAGTCTCTGAGTTAGCACTCCCAGTGCCAGTTTCTGTCTCTCATTTACATACAACTGAAAGTCTTTATTTAAATCTGGAAGGCCTAATGCTGGAGCTTCCCTCAATGCCTGTTTCAAGTCTTCAAAGGCCTTTTTCCTCGGTCGATCCCAGCTCAACTGCGGTTCTTTCAGAGCTTCATATAATGGTTTGGCTAGAAGTCCAAAATTCAGAATCCACAGCCTGCACCATCCCACCATTCCCAGAAAAGACCTTAGTTCCTGATGGTTCCTGGGAAGGGGAATAGCACAAATAGCTTCCACTCGATTGACTCCCAATCGTCTCTGGCCTTGGGTGATCTCACATCCCAAGTATATTACACTCTCTTTTATTAGCTGTGCTTTTTCTTTTGACACTCGGTAGCCAGCCTGGCCCAACATATTCAACAGAGCAATAGTCAATTTCAGGCACAATCCTTTTTCTTTTGTTGCCAAAAAGATATCATCCACATACTGGAGAACAACATAAGAGGAGGGTAACTCTCTTACCTCAGCAGTCTTCCACTCTTCTAATTCCTTTGCCAATTGATTTCCAAATATTGTAGGGCTGTTTTTGAATCCTTGCGGCAATCGAGACCAGGTGAGCTGTCTCTTCCTTCCAGTGTCAGGATTTTCCCATTCAAATGCGAAATATATTTCCTACTTTCCAATGCCAGAGGGATGCAGAAGAAAGCATCTTTCAAATCAATAACAGAGAACCATTTAAATTTTTCTGACACAGATGTTAATAGAGTATACGGATTGGCAACCACTGGGTAAATGTCTTTGACAATATTATTAATTGCCCTTAAATCCTGCACTAGCCGATACTTACCATTCGGTTTCCTAACTGGAAAAATAGGAGTGTTAAAGTCTGATTCACATTCCTGCAAAATTCTTTGTGCTTCCAATTTTACTCTCCCGTTTTCGAATATAATTCTGAAATTCAACGATGACAACAAATCTCTGCCTTGTTCTCATCATTAAATGTCAGAACCACACCCGAATTCTTTTTCTCCAAATCTCAAATTTAATGGTTGTAAGAAGGGTCTTTCTTCTAATTGTCCCGTTGCTCCCACCACCTGTATGGTAGTATCACTAATGGGAAAGAACAAGAGTTTATCGTGGATACTGAATGCGTTGCCCTCATATCCACGACACACTCCCGTCCCCCCCATCAATATCAATCCTGACCTCCAAGTCCTGGTCTAGTCAGCTTTGATTCTGATAATTCCCCAACACAAATGCTTGGGCGCCACCTTCCGGAGTCACGGAGTAACCTGTTGATCCATTCACTGGCATTCCTCCCAGTCCAGCTTTCATTGGGCACTCATTTTTCCAATGTCCTATCTGACGACAGAACACACATTGATTAGGAGCAATTCCTCCTTGTTGGGGACCAGGAGGGGCCATCCCCCGTCCCCCGAAATTGACATTCTGGAATCCTGCCCTGCCACGTCCAGAGCCACGACCGCACCCAAAACCACCTCTGCCTCCTCCTCTATGACCGGCTTGCTGCATTATAGCTAATAGATTCGCCTGCTGTTTCTTGGCCGTTTCTTTTTCTCTGTTATTATAAACCTTCCAAGCCACTTCTAGCATTTTATCCAAATCCCGAGTATCCTGACCTTCTAATTTCTGCAGTTTCTTACGTATATCTTCCTGTGCCTGACCCAAAAAGATTAAAGCAAGCTGCAACTTTCCTGCTTCACTGTCGATATCTAAATCAGTGAAGCGACTAGCAGTCTCCTTAAGGCGTTCTAGAAATGCCGAAGGAGATTCATTCTTATCCTGCTTGACCGAATACAACTTTGACCAATTTAATGTTTTAGGCATCCCGGTCCTGATTCCTTCCACCAACAACTCCTGGTACGCCCTGATAGATTCCATCCCTTCAACCTTGTTCAGGTCCCATCCCGGATCATCACTCGGAACCAAGTCATTCGCGGTTTCCCCAACTCGATACAGTCTAATCATTTCCCGAGCACGCTCTTTCATGGCCCGCAACACCATCCCTTTCTCAGTGGAATCCATTAGGGTATCTAATAAAACCTGCGTGTCATTCCAGTCCGGGTTCTGAGTTCTAACAATCATCTTAACCACCCGTGCCACCTTTTCAGGATTCTCACGGTAATTACCTGCTGACTGCTTCCAAATCACCAAATCTCCTGGGGAGAAAGGCACTTTCACAACCACTTTCTCTTTCTGGGGTCCCACAGCTTCCCTTAAAGGGGCGATTAACTGGGGTCCCCCATGATTTTTACGTCCCAGTCTAGTTCGTGCTGCGAGGGGAGTATTTCACGGGGAAGGGATTGGAAGACGTATAGCAACCTTTTTAGCATTCTCGGGTGCCACTGTAATGTTTGTCGCCTCCTCATCCTCCCCATCCTCCTCCTCCGAACTACTTTCAGGTAACGGTGGATACAGCGAGGGATGAAGTGAGGCAGAAGGGAGGGGTGAAGCGGTAGGAAGGGGTGAAGCAGAAGGGAGGGGTGCAGTGGAAGGCGCGCCTGGTGACACCAGTAAAGACAAATCTTCTTCTGTCCGGGATTTTAAAGCTAAACACCGCACACATTTAGATTCCTTTTTACAACACTTCTCCCCCCCGCACTCAGATTCTTTCATCTCTAGCACCATTATTCCGCACTCGGTTTGCCACTCCTTTTTACGACGCAGTAAATGAAACAAGTCTAAATACTGTATTTCATCCCATTTTTCACTGTCCTCCAAATAGCGCATTAACGAATTTATGGTGTCAAAGTCCACAGTACCATCCTCTGGCCATGACGGTCCCTCTCGCTTATATTCGGGCCACCAATGATTACAATAATCAATCATTTTATCTTTACTCATCTCCTGGAAAAACCCTTCACTTTTCCACCTCTTCAGTAAACATCCCAGCGGGGTACTTTCTGGGATACCTTTATCAGATTGAACCACAGACTTATCAGACTGAACCATAAATTTAAGTGCCTTAAATGCCATTTTGAACCTTACTTACAGCCGTACAAAAACTCAGTAACCAATACCAACAACCAATATGCAGCAATATACGAAATAATAAAAACCACAATCAATACTGACAGCCCAACAAAATCTATCATACCACACACTCACACACAATCTCTCCAATACTGAGGTAGTTTCACTTTTAGCAGCAACAACTTACAGACACCTAAACAATAATTCAACAACACACTATCATATCAATCAACAAGCAGCAATATACAAAACCACAATCAATATTTACAGTTTAACAAATTTTAAGCAAACCACATACAGTGACAAAAGAGACTTAATACCAGATAAATACCAGACCAATCCCACTTGCCGCTACCCGATGCCGCGAGGGGCAAGTGCCGGACCTGCGCAGCTTTCGCCGCGTCTGACAGCCGGCGCCTAGGCTCCCCAGACCACCCAGACGTCTTAGCCCAACCCTGCGAGGATCGCAGCCTCGTCTTACGAGCAGGCACCCAAACCAGAACCAGAAAATAAAGCACCTTCGGGCTTACCTTTCGCAGTCGTCTGCCAGGTGCGGGGGTCGGGCACGAACCGATGACTCCCCGAGAATCACTCGGTGCCGGCGTGGAGTGGATCAGAACGCGAACCGCCCCAGCCACCTTCGGAGTCCTGCCGCGGTCGCCAGAAAACTGTTGCCCGATCCGAAGAAAACACAAACAACCGAAGTCGTTTATGCGGTGCTTTATTGAGGGCCCGGGAGCCTGTGGACTAGCGTCCAAAGACAGAGCCCCATTTCACAGAAAAGTCACAGGGTTTTTATATGTTTTCTACATGATTTCTTCATCATCACAAACTTTCACTACTTGGTACGATTATCTCTTTAACCTTTAAATTCTGCCAACAGGTACATTCCTTAGATTATCTCCTAGTTACACTGCTTACATTGCAATATCTGCTATACAGTTCATCTGCAGGTTACATGCGGCCTATCAAGCCTTAGCATGACTACTACTAATGTCAACTAATGCTAACTGTTAACGTTTGCTACTATCTTAATATTGCATTTTATTGAATTAAATGGCAACAGAGGCACCAGTAAGGGAAGCCCTGCGAGTGCTCCAAGTGCAGGAAGAGCTTTGTGCACTGCTCCAGCTTCATCCCCCCTTGGAGAATTCAAATTTGGCAGAGACCTAGTGATCCATGTTCCCTGTGGTCCATGCTGGGAAGACACCTCTACCTTTTCCTGCCCATGGTAATGACATAATGTGAGATCAAAGAACATGAGGGTCTATCCATGGCCCTATCATTATATTCAATCCCATCTCAGGTCAATGCCAGGGGCAGGAAAAGGACTCCCTCTCTCTCACCAGAAGAGAACAGTGTCCTTTCTTGGCAGGAGGAAATATGTGGCCAGGAAGAGCCAGTTGGTGGCATTTTAGTCTTCCCTGTGAATCAATTTTGTTATCCCTTCTGTTATCCAAATTGTTTCTGTTCCTGTTTGTTTCTTATCCCATTGCTCTTCTCAATAAATTGTTCTTATCCCAGCATGGGATCTTTGCCTTTTCTGCTTTCCATGGGAGGTGGGAGGGAAGAGAGCGGCAGCATGGTTTTAGCGGGAGCAGGAAATTGGGGAATGCCATTCCTGAAGCCCAGCCCATGGAAACCGAGCATCCCAGCTGGTGCCAGGCCTGGTTGCCATGGGCAGCAGCCTTGGGAGCGGGTCCCTGGCTGGGGGCTGCGGGAACCTCTTCCCTCTGGTGCCCAGGGACAGGAGTGGAGGGAGCGGCTGGAGCTGAGGTGGGCAGGTTTAGGCTGGATGTGAGGAAAAGGTTTTTCCCGCGAGGTTGCTGGGGCACTGAACAGGCTCCCCAGGGAAGGCTCCCAGCTCCAGGGCTGGCTGAGCTCCAGCAGCGTTTGGCCAGCGCTGCCAGGCCCAGGCTGGGATTGTTGGGGTGCCCTGTGCAGGGCCAGCAGTTGGACTGGAGGATCCCCATGGGTCCCTCCCAACTCAGCCAATTCTGTGGCTCTGTGATCCCATGAGCCTGGGGATGGGACTGGGAATGGTTGCCATGGCAACGGGCTCTGACTCCAGGCCTGAGCTGGTGTCCATGGCAACCACCCCTGGCATGGGGTCTCCATGGAGCTGCCAAGGGACTGATCATAGCAACAGGGGCTGTGATGGTTGCCATGGAAACAGACCATAGCGAAAGGTTGTGGTGATGGTTGTCTACCAAGGATCAGATTTGTTACAGACCCTCAGTGGGGCACCGTGGGGACATTTCAAGAGTCTCCAGGCTGTTCAAGAGCTGGAATGTCACAGGCAGAGACAGGGGCTCCACAGAGACCTCTCAGGGGTTTCTCGGGATGCTGAAGAGCCGTGTGGTCAGATGCAGTCCCAGCAATTCCATGGTGACATCCCAAGGGACCTTGGGCTGCAAAGGCACTGCTCTGTCACAGGCACTCCTGGGGGCTCCATGGTGACATCCCAGGAGTCCCCAGGCTGCCAAAGAGCCGGGATGTCACAGACACTCCCAGGGCTTCCTGTCATGAGCACAGGGGGAGCTCCAGGCAAAAGCTTTATTTCTTTATTGGAGAAACTCCTGCTGGGTCATGAGGTGAAGAAATGACACCCAGCAGCCACCAGGGATTGTCCAATCCTTCCAGGATGCCTAGACTTTTAAATTCCTTCTAAGAGAGGAGATCCAATCCTAGCCCCAGACTTTGTCAAAGGTTTATGCGTAAATATTGGGCAGGTGGAATTGAACCCTAATGCAATTTGTCCCACATGATTAACAAGGGAATACCATCTGTCTTTTCAGATGCCCATGGCAAAACTGGTACTCTCCTTAAAAAATTTCCTGTATCCAAGTGTATCTCCCAGAAAAACCTGCCAGCTCTGGCTGGTCTTGGCCTCTGGTGGTCTTGACACATCTTCCCCTGAAACAGTGGGGCTCTGTTCCTTCCTTCCTGTGGAAAAGCACCAGACTTCTTGTCCAGGGTTTATTTTTAATTTGGCCTCCCAAATTCTGTATATCTAAGGCTTGTTCCCAGAAAAAAGCTGCTGGGATAGAGATGTTGGGTTGGCCGTCTCCTCTGGTGATATTCTTACACTATGAGAAGATGGTTTTAATTTGGAAACACCTTGCAGAAACTCAGAGATCTCTCAAGGTGGGGTTTTGAGGCCTCAGGCACATGACCACTCTATAGCGACAAAGGAGCTCTGTGCTCCATGGGGTGGAGACTGAGGACAGTGGAGGAGAGCCATGAGAGTGTTTAAAGAGCAGTTTCAGAGATGGTGAATCCTTTTGACATAGTGGGAAAGAGCCAGAGAAAGAAAAATGGATGGCAAGTGCAGCTGGGGAGGCCCAGAGTGGACACCAGGAGGAAGGAATTTGTGTCCCAGGGCAGGGCTGTGGTGCAACACATCCCCCAGAAGGAGTCTGGAGCAGCCCAAGGCTTTGTGTGGCCAGGCAGAGGCAGGCAGGACACAGAGCTGTCAGCAAAGGAAGGGGCCAGCGAGGTGGGGCAGCCGGGGGATGACGACAGCCTGCAGGAACAGAGGCGCAGGGCATGGACACCACAGGGCAGCCTGGGCTGGAGAGGGCACAGGGATGGGCAGCAGCTGCAAGGCCCTGCCAGAGGCAACTTGTGCAGCCCTTTGGCCATGGCTGCTGGCCCTGGGCCTGAGGCCACGTTGGTGTTAGGTTAGGTGTCCTTTTTTTTTTTTTTTTTTTTTTTTGTCCTTCTGGCCTGCTTATGGAATTTTTACCCATTAGCTGCGGAGACAACCTAACTGTGGGTATTTAGTGGGTGATTGATAAAGGAAAAAGAGTGGCCAGGCCCAGCGGGGGAAGGGGGCAGGAAAGGAGGGTGGGGACAGTTTTTGGCGGGCTTTCTTTGGCTTCGGGAAAAGACATTCATTTGCTGGGTCACAGAGCTGCTGCGGTGGGGAGAAGGGAATTTTCGCCATCACCCAGACGGAGCTGCTGCTTCTTCTCCTTCCCTCTTTGTTGGTGGCCTCGCACCCCCTGTCCTGCCGGGACGTGTGGGAGTGCCAGGCACCGCCGCGGAGCTGCTGATCCACCTCATCCACCAGCCCAGGATCTCAGCTCATCCCTGCTGTTCCAGCTGAGTGTTCCTCAGAGCCCTGCAGGAGCACCGGGACTGCCCACCCGAGGGGGTCTGTGAAACAAAGCCTCTCCTCCATCCCGTCCCAGCCAAGAAGGCTGTCCTGGGGCCCCTGGTTCTGGTTTCTTGCTAATGCTGTAGTTATTGTTGTTTGTTTGCCTGATTATACTAGTAAAGAACGGTTATTCCTATCCCCAGATCTCTGCCTGAAAGCCCCTTGATTTCAAATTTATAATAATTCGGAGGGAGGGGGGTCCACATTCTTTCATCCCAAGGGAAGCTCCTGCTCTCGCTAGCAGACACCTGTCTTCTAGAACCAAGACAAAGCCAGAAGGGGACAAGTGACCCTGGCAGCCCTGGGGCCTCATTGCCTCCTTGTCCCTGCTCAGCAGCCTGGCAGGGGCCGCCCCATGGTGCTGCCCTTGGCATTGCACATCCCCACATGCCAGTGCCCCGGGAAGAGCCCTGAGCAATGAGGGAGGGACAGCATCTGCCTTGCCAGGGGCTGGGGCTCAGCCCTTGGCCCTTGGCATTCCTGAAACACATCCAGCTTTGCTCAGCACCACAGACACCTTTCCCTTGCTTGTCCCCAGCTGCCATCAGGGCCTCCAGTCTTCTGCTCTCCCTGGAACCTGGGGACGCTTTCTCACTCGTGTCTCTCATTTCAACTACAAGAAATTTCAGTGTTTCAATCTGACCTGGAGCTCTTGAGAAGTTTCTGGAGCACACTCTGAGGGACTGAGTGTGATGCAAAGAGCCCCAAAGGCCCGAGAGGGTGATGAAAGTGCTGGTGCTGTGTCTGTGCTGCTGAGCTGGGCCGGGCTCCTGGCCCAGAGGCAGCTCCTGGCAAGGGCAGCGCTGCAGAGAGACAGCTCTGGCCAGGAGCAGCTCCTGAGCACAGCCCAGCAGGGCTGGGGCCCTGCCAGGGCAGCTCAGGGACACCAGCAGGCCCAGACAGAGCTCCCAGGGGCTCAGCACTGGCAGGGGCTGTGGGATGTGCCAGAGGGGGCTGTGTCACAGCAGCACCTCTGTGGCTGTGTCCTGGAGCCCCAGAGCAGCTGTGATGTCAGAAAGGGGCTGTGTGACAGCTCCGAGTGGGTTGTGTGAGGTCACAGATGGGGCTGTGACATCACAGAGTTTGTTGTGTGAGGTCACTGAGCAGCTACGGCATCACAGAGTGGAATGTGTGACATCAGAAATCAGGGTGTGATGTCACAGTGTGGCTGTATGACATCACAGCATGGTCTGGGTGATATCACTTAGTGGGTTGTGACATCACTGAGCAGACTGTGGCACCACATGGTTGTGATATGAAATCCTAGAGTGGGCAGTGACATCATAGAAGAGCCATGTGACATCTCAGGACAGGTTGTATGACATCACAGTGCCAACTGTGAGATCATAGAGGGAAATATGACATCAAATATTGCTGTGTGATATCACAGAACGCTATGTGACATCACGAGGTGGTTTTGTGGCATATAGGAAGAGATGTGACATCACAGAAAGGTGGTGTGACATCCTGGGGCAGGTTGTGTGACACCACTGAGTGGGCTGTGACATCCCAGGTGGCTGTGTGACATCTCGAGGTCACTGGGGAGGTCACTCTGCTCCGACCTCCCTCACTGTTTTCCCCAGAGAAGGCCAATGCTGCCCTTGCAGCAGCCTGTCTGCACAGAAACACTTCCAGGGCTCTCTGCATTTCCCTTCCCTCACTCTTGCTTCACTCACTCACCTCCCAAAAACACACTTGGTGCTTTCAGCTGCAAGGAGTTCAAAGCTTCTCTGTCCTTCAGCAGCTGCTCTAATTCTGCCTTCAGCCAACTCTGCATTTGTCTTTATTGTAGAACTCCCTGTGTGTCTGAAACATTCCTTGTGTGGTTCTGCCTTGGGGAAGGGGAACCTCCTTGGTGGCACCTTGGGCTTGGCACACACTTGAGGAGGGTGTCTGTTTTCCATGGGGAAACTCAGCAGTTTTAGATTGCTGAAATACAAGAAGGAAAACCCCTCATTGCCTGAGTGCAGCCAGTTCTGTGAGCAAAGCAGGTCCCAGGTGAGTGAGGAGAGACAGGATGGGGCTGGGGAATGTGGAGCAAGGTTGTCCCCACTGGGTCAGACCTCAAGGCACAGCTTCTCTGACCTGGCCAGACCTCCTTAGGAGAGACCCTGGATCAATATCCATCATTGAATGCTGCAATCACCTCTGCTCTAAAAAGAACAGGAATAAAAGACACCCTTTAAAATAGGAATACACATTTCTTAGAAGCTCTTTGAACTATTTCTCCATAACTATTGTAGGAAACTTTCCTAAGAACTGTACCAGACCAGAGGGAAATCAAGGCACAGCCATGGTTTGTTAGGACTTGCTTGATCCTAATGAGCCCTGTGGTGCATTTGGAGCTGAGCCCTTGAACCTCAGGGCCTGAGAGGAGACTGCACAAACCTTTCCAGGAGTCCAAGTCAGAGGAAATACCCAAAGTTTCTCAAGGCACTAATGGATCCCACTGTGGTCCATCCCAAACACAGGCTCCTCATGGACTCCTTGGAGGACAGAACTGGAGGCCAGGATAGCACAAAAACCTCCCAGAGACTCAGTGTGGAAAGGAAAATCCAAAGTAGCTGAAAAACCCCTGAGTTTTTCAGCTACTCAAAGTATTGATGAGTTTTTCAGCTACTCAAAGTATTGATGAGCCCCACTGAGTGTCAATGCAAAGCTCCCAAGGGACTCATTAAAGCAGATAATTGGGGCCCTGATTGCACAAACTTCTCAGAGACTCAGTGTGGGAAGGAAAAAGGAAAGTACCTTAAGAACCTGAAGTACCTTGAAGCATTAATGAGCCCCACTCAGTGTTGTTACTGACAAAGCCTCTCAAGGGACTAATTACAGCAGATAATTGGAGGCCAGGATTGCACAAACCTCTCAGAGACTCCAATGCAAAAGCCAAAGTCCTTTGAAAAAGCTGCAGTCCCTGGGAGCATGAAGGAGCCCCCCAGGGCCATTCCTGAGCAGGGCTCCCCAGGGACTCCTTCCAGCAGATCCCTGAGGCCACTGGCATGTGGGCTAGTGGGGATGCTGAGGGCAGGCCAAGGGGGTGACAGTGGCCAGCCTTGCTGGGGCTGTGCCAGGAGGCCCCAGGGCCTCAGGACAAGGTGTCTCCTCACAGCCCTTGCTGGCACAGCACTGGCTGCTGTGGCCCAGGGCACCAAGACTTGGCTTCTCTTTGTCCCCAGCTGTCATCAGTGCCTCCAGTTCTCTGCTCTGCCTGGGGCCTGGGGACACTTTCTCAGTCACGTCCCTCAGTGGGACCCATTAAAAGTGAAAGAAACTTTGGAGTTGGATTCTGACTTGGAGTTCTTGAGAGCTTTCTTCCCCTCCCTCTCAGGGACTGATGTTCCTGGCCTCAGCACAAAGCCCCAAGAGGCTCATTAAAGTCCTGCTGCTGTGTCTGTGCTGCTGAGCTGGGCCAGGCTCCTGGCACAGAGGCAGCTCCTGGAAACCAAGAAGAGCTTCAAAAGCAAATTTCCCTTGCTGAGCAGCTCTTCTGCCAGCCCAGCAGGGCTGGGGCACTGCCTGCAGCCACCCTGGGCACAGCCCAGAGGCACAGAGAGCTTCAATCAGTCAGGGCTGGGAAGGTGCTGAGAAGTGCCTGGGGCAGAATCACTGCCAGCCCTTGACACAGGAAGCCTCTGGCTGCAGGACAATGCAGCTGCAGCTCCTGGAGGCATCTCCTCAAGCTGGAACATGCCAGTGCCTACAGACTCTGTGAGTACATTCTCTGCCTGTCCCTTGTGTAGAGCAGCCAGGGGTGCCCAGGGCTGTCCTGCAGAGCAGGGTCCTGCAGCCCAGGGCGCTGTGCTGGGGCAGGGACTCTGCTGCCTGCCAGGGACAGCTCTCAGCCGGCCCGGGGAGCTGCTCCCAGCGCTGGGGAAAAGCTGTGGGGGGAAGGAGCCACCCTGAGCAGGGCAGGTGCTGCTGCTGAGAGGGGCTGTGTGGGGCAGGGCTGCTCCCAGCTCCAGACCTGCCTGGGCACAGCTCCGGAGGACACTTCCCAAAAGAAGGTGAGACTCAGATTGCTGTCAAGATCAGGAGCTTTCCTGAGATTGTTTTGAATTTCTTGCTTTAAGCAGGGTGGGAGAGTTGAGATGATGACAAAAATATTTTTGCTTTTTATATATTTTTAATATATTTTTAGATCTGTAAACTACTATTCTATGATTATAAAATTATAATCCTTAATTAACTCTATTAAACTGCTATTATATACTTATGTAACAATTATCCTTAATTAACTCTAGTATGTTTCCTAACCTTTCTCTTAGATTTTAGAAGAATAACCTGATCTTCTGAATACATTTCTGAAATTCTATATAGTCTTATCATCCGGGAGAGGAGCTACAAGAAGAACATTTTGTTTTGTAACCAGAATGTGAGCAGTCATAACAAAAAGTGGGGCAAAGAAACCCTTGGACCTACTCCAATGGGTTGACCCAGGGGTGTGTAACTGGGGCAACTGAATCTCCTATTGAATGTTTCTGTTAAATATCCTAATTAATCAACATTAATAAATTATTGAAACAAGGGGCCGGGTGTGCCACATCCCCACTGTGACACCTGGAAGTTTCCAATAAAGGTCTGGTTTTTACTTTACTGTTCTAACACTGTTGCAAAAAGGTTTGTTTGTTTTTTTTTTTCTCTCTTTTGATTATAGACAGAAAGGGGATGAGAGAAGCAGAAGAGGAATTGTAATCCCAGAATCACAGGACATTCTGAGTTGAAAGAGACACACCAGGAATATCAAAGTAATGTTTGAACATTTACAGAGATGCCAGAATTGTAAGTTTGGGTGCTCAGTCTCTCTGCTGGGAGCCTCCTAAACAGCCTAAATGCACTGCTCTGATATTGTCATTGATATCTGGGGCTCTCAGGGAGCCTCTGGCATCTGCAGCAGCTGAGTCAGGCCCTGCCCTTGGGATTGCTGCCAGGCAGGTGTGTCCATGGGAATGGGGTGTCCCAGCTTCCCTGTGACCTGTGGGGCTGTGGGCAAAGCAGTCCATGGGAAAGGGGAATGAGCTGAGCCCCCTCCCTGAGATCCCATCATAGGCACACCTGGGGATCTCCTTGCTGTGTCCTTCCAAGCTCTGAGCTGCCCTCCTGGCTGCAAATCTGTGCCAGACCCTCTCAGAGTTCCCTGAATGTCCCATGGGGAAGGGCAGAGATGCCACAGCTGAGGAAATGCTGTTGGCTCTGCCAAGGGAGCCGTGAGTGTCCTTGGCAGAGGGGGGTGCTGAGACCTTGCCCAGAGACCTTTAGAGAGGGTGAGACATTCAGGGATCCCTCTGCTCTGGGCAGGCTCTGGTTTATGCCAGGGTGACACGGGAGTGGGATTGTGCTCTGATTCCAGCCAAAGGTGCAAACCCAGGGCAGTTGGGAACAAGCCCATCCAGCCCCTCACCTTCCCTAAGCCACAGGGAATCCTTTGCCTCTCACATCTCTCAGTGGGAAACTCTGAGTGCAGCAGAAATGCTGGGGATTTCTGACCTCAATGAACCAGGAATGATTTGTGGGTAAGAAGACAATTCCTAAAAGCAACTCCTGCTATAATTTAGAAGTGTGTGTGCAGATGGCAACAAATCTTTCTGCATTAGGAGTGAATCCCCTAACAAATCCTGAATTTCCAGCCTTGTCCCTCTTCTGCATGGCTACAAACCCAGGGCAGCAGGGCAGGGATGGCTCCTGGAGAGCCCCCAGGCACAGGCCTGGCTGTCCTGGCACACTCAGACAGCACAGCTGGAGCTCAAGCGGGGACCTGGGTGAAGTTTTCCCAGAGCAGGAACAAAGGTGGGTGAGTCCCAGCCTCTCCTGATTTGTCACTGCTCTTTTTCTTCATGAACAGGTCCTCATGTGCAGCCACAGCAAATGTCCAACAGCAGCTCCATCAGCCACTTCCTCCTGCTGGCATTGGCAGACACGCGGCAGCTGCAGCTCCTGCACTTCTGCCTCTTCCTGGGCATCTCCCTGGCTGCCCTCCTGGGCAACGGCCTCATCATCAGCACCGTAGCCTGCAGCCACCACCTGCACAGCCCCATGTTCTTCTTCCTGCTCAACCTGGCCCTCACTGACCTGGGCTCCATCTGCACCACGGTGCCCAAAGCCATGCACAATTCTCTCTGGGACACCAGACACATCTCCTACACAGGATGTGCTGCACAGCTCTTTTTCTTTCTATTCTTCATCTCAGCAGAGTTTTATCTCCTGACCATCATGTGCTACGACCGCTACGTGTCCATCTGCAAACCCCTGCACTATGGGACCCTCCTGGGCAGCAGAGCTTGTGCCCACATGGCAGCAGCTGCCTGGGCAAGTGCCTTTCTCACTGCTCTCATGCACACAGCCAATACATTTTCCCTGCCCCTGTGCAAGGGCAATGCCCTGGGCCAGTTCTTCTGTGAGGTGCCCCAGATCCTCAAGCTCTCCTGCTCGAAATCCTACCTCAGGGAACATGGGCTTCTTGCTGTTGGTGTGTGTTTAACTTTAGGTTGTTTTGTGTTCATTGTTTTCTCCTATGTGCAGATCTTCAGGGCTGTGCTGAGGATCCCCTCTGAGCAGGGACGGCACAAAGCCTTTTCCACCTGCCTCCCCCACCTGGCTGTGGTCTCTCTGTTCCTCAGCACTGCAGCATTTGCACACCTGAAGCCCCCCTCCATCTCCTCCCCATCCCTGGATCTGGCAGTGTCAGTTCTGTACTCAATGGTGTCTCCAGCCCTGAACCCCCTCATCTACAGCCTGAGGAACCAGGAGCTCAAGGCTGCAGTATGGGCACTGATGACTGGATCATTTCAGAAACATTAAACTGCTGGCCAATTTCTGCATATCACTTGTAATAAAAGCCATCTTTGGTACTTTCTGTTATTTTCATTTTAGTAGATTTCATTTTGGACATTCTTTGTCTTTGTTTTACTTTTTAAATCTTGTCCACAAAGAAATGTTATTGTTTGTGACATTTCTCATTTTGTTTCCCTCTCCACCTTCCTTGAGGCCACAGACTATGTCAATGAGGGGCTGTGCTCTTGGTGGCTTTAAAGGAACTAAATGATCTCTCAGCAAAGTTTTCTCCGAGATCCCCCTTTTGTTCCCTTCTCTGGAGCTGCAGCAGCAGTGTCTGTGTGCAGAGCTGGGGGCAGATCAGTGCTGGCACAGCAGCTGTGCCCAGGAGCAGCAGCACTTGGTGTTGCCAGTGCTGCTCCCGTGCCACTGCCCCGCTGCCCTCCTGGCCCTGGTGTTGCTGCAGGGCCTGAGTGCTCTCGGGGCCGGGCACAGCCCTGGGGGTGGCAGTGCCGGGGCTGCAGCAGGGACAGGCCATGGGCACTGCTGGGGCAGCGCTGACGCCTCAGGGCAGGGCCTGGGGGCTCCAGGCTCCTTGCCCAGGCTCTCTCAAGAACACTCCCAGGCCAGAGCTCAGCACAGAAAACCCCCGTGAGCAGCCCCAGGGTGGCCGTGGGCAGGCTGGGGGCAAACAGCATGGCTGGGGCTCTGCAAGGTCCCTGGGGGAGATGGGAAGGAGCAGCAGAGCAGGGGCTGATCCATCCCCACTGTGCTGGACACCCCAGGGCAGCGTCCCAGAGCATCCTCATGGAGCTGCCAACAACATCCCCCCTGTGCAGCCCTGGGCTCTCCCCCAGCTCAGAGAGGTGCCACATCCTTGCAGGCACAGACACGGCAGCACTGGCTCAGGAGCCCCTGTTTGCACTGCCCAGAGCAGGCGTCAGCACCCCCATGGTGCTGCTGTGGGGAGATGAACCTGAGGGAGCACAAATGCCATCAGCCCCTGGGGCCAGGAAGGGCTGGGGGGCGGGAGGGAAACCACTCAGGGTTGTCGTGGCCTCTGAAGTCACACAGAAAGTTTGTTCCCATGAGCTGTGAGTTTCCTGTGCCACTGCAGATGTTGTTGCTCAGAGCCAGGAAATCCCAACCCTCTGAATCGCACCTGGGATAGGGATTGGTGGAACTGCCAGAATGACGAGGACTGAAATGCTGGTGGAAAAAGCTGCACTTTAATTAACCCCATTTTCTGATGGAAAATAATCCAGGAATTTAATTCCTGGAATTGGAAAAGGAAGGAAATATTTTTTTAGGTGGTGTCATAGGCACTCCCAGACTGGGGGACTCCCTAACCCATCCTTTCCAGATTGAGGAATGGAAGTTCCTGGGATGAGCCAGGATTAACAAACCCCTCCCTCAGGTGTGTGTTCCAGGATTTTCCCAGGTTTTCCCAGCCCAGGTGAGCCGTGTGCAGCATTCCAAAGGGATTGGTTAAAACTCGAAAGGATTTTGTTCCCCGTGGGAATAAAACTGGCTCCAAAACCCTCCCAGAAAGGCCAAATCCCGATTTTAGCAGCTTTTTCCACCTCCACTGGGTAAACAAAAACTGCTGGGTGCGGTGTCACCCACAGACTGGTCCTTGGGGAGATCTTCTCCTCGCTCCCCGGATGGTCCTAGGAGGGTCCCGGTGTCCCCTTGGATCGCCCTTGCTAAAACGCGAGGGGGTTTCCTCAGGGAAGTGACAGACCCGAGAGCGACTTGCTTTCTGCAGCTGGTGCTGCAGGAGACACTTCTCCCGGGATCCAGGGAACCAGGGAACCGCTGGCAGAGCTCCCTGTTGGGGCACCACTTGTCGCAGCGAGCGGAGGTGGTCAGGGTGCCGCGACCTTCCCAGGGAAGCGTCTCCTGTGGCACTTCCCCTGGGCGCACAGGCACGCTTGCCTTGCCCCCGTGATTCAGCTGCGAGCCCTTCAAAGGGCTTTTGGAATGGCCGCTGTTCCTCGGGTGCTGCCAAAGAAAAGAGACGGGAGGCACCGTGTGGGGTTCCAAGGAGGTCTTTATTCTTCTCTCCAGAAGGGTCCCAGAGACAACAACTGGCCTGGGCTCAGTGAGAGCAGGGATTATATAGGAAAAGCAGGGGGTGGGGTGGAGCAACAGGGACAATGGTCAGAGGATTCAGGGGCAGAACAAGGGGGAAGGGCCAACAGGGTAAAAATAATATGCATACAGGGGGAAAGACATGTTGGGAACCACTTAACCTGTGGCTGTAAAAATAAAAGCTCCCCATCAAGGCCTTTAGCCTCTGGGGGAGAGTGGTAAGTGAAAGCCTCCTATGGGCTCTTCCTCCAGGGGAGAGTGGCTACAGTATTGGCTGCTTCCTCAGCCCCCACAGTTCCCAGTATCTAGTTAACATCTCATAGTTCTTTGCATCATTTGGGTCCAACAAAGGGTTTACAATAGGAAACAACTGGTCCACTGTACCTTGTAAGGCTCCACTAGCAATTTCTCCCTGCACATGTGCTCTGACCATCTTCATCACCAACTCTTTATCTGTTTTCCTTAGCGCTGTCATCATGAAATCACCTCAGTCTGGGTCTCAGTTCTTGACTATTAACTCAAATCTTTTGCCACTTTGCTAGGGTTTTCTCTATAATTATGAACTTCTTCCTGCCAGTTATTCAGGTCACCAGTAGAAAAGGGGATCTTCACCCACACAGCTTCTCCTGTGGGACCCACTACTTGCCTTAAGGGGGTAACTAAAGGCAAAGCTTTCTTGGTTTTATTCCTTGTACATGTTGTCACTGGCATCCCTGAACTTGTCCCCTCACCAGGATTATTCATCTCATTCTCACTTTCATTTAATTGAGGGAGAGGAGTGGTTGCTTGAGGGGGAAGGTAGAGCTGGCCTGGAATAACTTGGCTGTGAGTCTTGGACATCTATAACAGTGTCTTCCTCGTGCTTTTTTGCCAATTTCAAACATCTCTGCCCTAAACTACACGCTGAACAACATCTCTTTATTTTCCACCTGTTATCTCTTTCCAAAGGAAGGACCAAAGTCTCCTGGGGGTCCAAATCAAAGCCATATTCTTGGTGCCACTCAGGTTTATTCTTCAGGGTAAAAAAATGTGTCTGCACATATCACTTGGTCTCATTTGTCTTTTTTTCTTAAAAATAACATCAACTGTAACAGTGGATGATCATTTAAAGTTCCATTAGGCAGTCCATTTTCACCACTTTCTAATTTTTACCAAGCCTACCGTTGGTTATAGTATCTAATCAGATCACTTTGCTTCAAAAAATGACCCTCTGGGATTCCTCCCAAGTCTTTCTAATGTGCTAAAATACATTCTAGTGGACTCTTCGTGCCTTGGACCAGATGTTCCTTGTCTGTGTCACACCTCTGAGTTTGGAATGGCCACCAGCCGGGACGTGTCCCAAGGAGGCCGTGCCAGCTTCTGTGCAAGGCCCCGTTCCCTTCCTGCTGCGGCTGCGTCGGCAGCCCTGGGGGCTCCTTCTGCTGCCCTGAGCCTGCAGAGCAGGGCAGCGTTTGCTGATGGTTTGAGCTGTTCCTAAAGATCCTGTCAGGCTGTCTTAGACACTTTGGGCAAGGGATTCCTTCCAACCTGGGCCACTCAGGGGGGGATGGGGGTGGCCCCAGGGCTGGTGGCAGTGTGTGCAAGGGCCCTTTGTGACATATGGTCACCATGGGATGGAAATGGACAGGGTGTCAGAGGGCCCTTTGTGACATGTGGTGACATAGGAGCTGGCGGTGACAGGGCCACACCACAGTGCTCGGTGCACGCGACGGGACAGGACGCGCCAGAGCGGTGCTGTGAGGAGCCCCCACACAGCGCACTCGTTTGTGTCTGACCCGGAGCTTTTCTGAGCCGTCATTCCTGCAGGTGACCTCGAGGCCAGACCACAGGAATTGCTGACCTGTGGCCTTGCTGAGGTTTCTCTTCTGCAGGTGCCCTCGAGGGCAGACCGTGGGACTTGGTGACCCGGAGCTTTTCCGAGGCATCGCCCATCCCTGCAGTCACTGCCCTTGAGACCAGAGCACCATCCTTGACGAGGAGCCTCCTGTCCTTGTGGCAGGAGCCCTCAAGACCCGAGTGCAGGACCTGCTGTCCTGCAGTCTTGCCAGGACTTCAGTCTTGCAGGCGCCTTCCAGGCACGACTGCAGGACTTGGTGACTTGGAGCTTTACCGAGCCATCCCTCCTGCAAGTACCATCAATCCAGTCCCTGCCATGGAGCAGCGACCCCCAAGAGTGCCCAAGTTGGCCTGGGTGGAGGAGGAGGAAGAAGAAGGCCCTGGAGATGCCCCAGCACAGGAGACTGAAGAGGTGCAGCACTTCCAGCCACTGCAGGAGGGTGAGTGGCAGAGCTGGGCCAGCTTGGCCACATCCCATCCCATCACGTCCTGTCCCTTTCCGTTCCCTCCCGCCCCTTCCCGTCCTCTGGGGATGTGCCCACAGAAAGGATGGAAGAAGGCCTGGGGCTACCCCCCCAGCAGTGGCCACACTCCATCCCCTGGGGCATCCCAGGGCTGTCCCTGCCTGGGGAGTGCAGGGCTGGGCTGTGTTCTCCGGCCTCTCCCGCAGCCCCTCAGCTCTGGCTGCTCTTTGACAGATGCAGCCATGAACGGGACACAAGAGCAGGACCTTGCCGGTGGCCTCTTCCACAGAACAGCGCAGGTACCTGCAGCCATCCCCACCTGGGCTGGGCCTGCTGGCACTGCTCAGCCCCCCAGCACCATGCTTGGAGCTCTCCATGCAATATCCCTCTCTTCCCACCCTTCCTTCTCCTGCCTGACTTTCAAATTCATCAAGTGCATTTGGCAGGAAGAGACCAGTGCCATGGACACTGGGTCCATGGAAAACGGTGATGTCTACACCACCGACACCAGTGCTGCCATGCTGGAATTGATTTTGGAGGAGGGTGTTTCCATTCCAGAGCAAGTAAGCAGCCTGTGGCCAGGGTTTGATCCTCCAGGGATCGCTTGGCCTCCCAAGCCATGCCTGCTGATCACTCTAAGCCTTTGAGGCCATTGCAGCGTGGTGAGAAGGGAAGCACTTCTCTGGGGAAGCTGGGGACATTCCTGACTCCCTGTGGCAGCTTTCCAAGTCTCCCTGTGCCTTCTCCAGGTGCCTGCCATGGTGAGGTACATCCACCAGTGGCTCATGGCCAATGAGTCTGCTGAGCACAGGCTGGGCAGGACACTGCTGGATCTGACTGAGGCACAGCCTGCTGATGTGGTCATTGCTCTCCTGCGTGTGGCCCCAACGTGTGACAGGTACGGGGCCCACATGCCCAGAGGGCTCAGGGCTCCCCAGCCCATCAGCCTGCACAGCCTGGCCCAGGTGTCTGACCAACAGAGAGTTCCAGGGCCCTCTGGCTGCTCCCTTTCCCAGCCCTGCTACATCAGCCCTTGAGCCTGCTGCCATGCCATGCCCCCTCAGGGCCCTGTCCCCGCAGGGCTGGGCTGCCTGGGTGCTGCTGCTGGTGAGGGGCAGCGGGCAGAGGCAGAGCTGGCAGCCAGTTCCCCCCCCCCAATGCTGCCCAGGCCACGGGGATGTGTCTGAGACCCCCGTGAGACAGAGCTGTCACCCCACAGAGCTGCCATGACCATGTGGAAGACGGTCATGTGCTCGAGCAGGACTGTGGAGCCAGTGGTGCAGATACTCCTTGATGTGCTGGGGAACTGGCCAGAGCACAGCACGTGCACCTCCGATGGGGACAACACGGGTGTCTTTGCCCTGGCTGTGAGTTTCTGCAACTGGCCTTTGCTCACCCCATGGCCAGCCGTGTCTTCAGCAGCTCTGTTTCCTCCTTCCCCCACTGCATCTCCCTGCCTCAGGCACCGGGCTGAAACCTGGCCTAGGGGCAGCTTCAGGGGCACCAGGCCCGATGCTCCCCCTGTGTCTCCCCCAGCCTCTCCCTGCCACGCTCAGGCCCTGCCACAGAGACACCTCGGCACTGAGCGCTGTCTCAGGGTGCTTTGTCCTCTGCAGGCAACTGTGGTGATGTGGAAGTTCCTTCAGGTGCCCTGTGTCCCACGTGTAGTGAATGGGTATTTCCCCCACCTCTTTGTGCATCTGCTCTTCCAAGTGTTCTTCAGCACTTTGGATATGCCAGAGGAAGTTGATACCTTCTGGAAGAGATGCCAGAAGCAACACGGCCTTGCCACCAGCCCCAACAGGTGCTCCATCCCAGTCCTCCTGTCCCTGCCATGTCCCCAGGGCAGGAGCCCGTGCTCCCAGCGTGACGTGGGCCTTGCTGTGCACACAGGTTTGCAGTGCAGACCCTGAAGTCCCTGCTCTGCCTTCTCCGGTGTGACCATGTGGTTCTGGAAGTGGAACGCAAGTGTGGCTGGGACACGCTGCTCTGTGCTGACACCCACCACTATGCCGTGGGTCTGCTGGCCAGGTGAGACCCCCTTCTCCCCACTGCCTCTGGCATTTGTGCCCTGTGTGTCCAGGTGACCCACACCATCCCAGTGGTTGTGGGCACCAAGGAACAACCAAGGAGACTTCAAAAGGCTGGGAGAGGAGGGTGCCCCAGAGCTGCCACCTCCCCAAGGGCCCACGTCCCCTTGCAGGCTGGTGGGGAAAGATCAGCCCTCTGTGAGTCATTCCTGGGAGAGCTTTACTGCTGCTGGCTCAGAGTTTTGCTTCATTTTTCCTCCATTCAGAGAAATGTGCTCTTCATCTGTACACTTGTGTTCCGGGGTAGCATTCTACCTGCTCAGCCTGCTCAGCAAAGAGATGCCATTCTGGGATTTTGCTGCCCTGGCATTCCTTGTAGAGGTGAGCCTGAAGACCAGCTGCTTTCCAGCTCTCTGCCCTCTCACAGCTGCAGCTGCCTGGGATTTGGCTGCCCATGCTCTGTGCTGCTGCCAGGGCCCAGCTCTGTGTGGTTCCGGCATCCTGCCAGCCAGCTCCCCTGTCACTGCCCTGTGCCTTTCAGGTCCTGGAGTGCCTGGACTTGACTGAATGCAGTGACAGCATCCTGGACATCCTGTCAAGCCATCTGCAGAGCGAGTGCAGGGAGAGGCAACGCTTGGCACTCAGAGGCCTCCTAGTGCTTGGCAAGAATCCCCTGATGGTGAGAAGGGGGCAGTGGCTGAAGCCATGCGGGCAGCGTAGGGATGGGGAACGCAGTCCCTGGGCTTAGCTGAGCTTCAGACACTGAGGCAGCTGCTCCCAGCTCTCCTGCCTCCCGGCTCAGCTGCCTGAGTGCTTTAGGACCAGCCTTTGGCCTCTGGGCCCTGCAGCAGCAGGGTGGGGTTTCACAGACTTCTCTTCCCCACAGGCCAAGAAAATGTGGAGCCTGACTGAAAACCTGCTGGAGCTCCTGCAGGAAAATGATAGTGACGTGGTCAGGATGACCATGGTTCTACTCAAATATTTGTTCCTGTATAATAGTGCCCCGATAGCCATCCCCATAGCCCGGCAGCTGGCTGAGGTGCTCCTGCCACTGTTTGACAATGTAAGGTTCTGTGCCCTCAGCCACGGCCACTGGGTGCTGCCCAGACACTTTGTGCCCTGTGTATTCGCAGGCCAGACCAAAGGGGGCCCGAAGCACCCAGTGCTGAAGTCTTTTTTCCTTCCTTTCATACAGGATGATAGCCAGGTGCAGCTGTGCTCCATGTTTGTATTTAAAAAGATGATAGATTTATTAATGGAAGAGGGAAGAAAGGCCCTGAAGTCATGTGTGTGCCAGAGCCTGCTCCCACTCTTCTTCCACTGCCATGACCAGAACCAGCATGTGGCAGAGGTGAGGACACCTGGGCTGCCGGTGGCACCCTGGGAGAGGGCTCGGCTGCCTCCTGCCCTGGCACCTCCAGGCCTTGGCACACGAATGCGGGTCCTGTGCCTGGGCTTGTGGGGCCATCTCCAGTCTCTGCTGCTCTCCAGGTGTCCCAGGAAACGCTGCATTCTTCAGCCAGATTCCTGAAGAGGAGAGATATTGAACAGATGCTGCAGCTGGATAAGAAACTCTGGAAGTTCAGCGAAGGCCTGGTAAGGACGGCCTGGACGGCCCAGCCTCAGCCTGGAGAAGCTCCCTGTCCCCGGTGCCCAGTGTGTGGGGCTGGCAGCTGCGCCCCTGCCCGGTGCTGCACCCGGGAGCAGCACGGCTTCTTCTCCAGGCTCCTGTGGCCCCGAGCCGGGTGCCGATGGAGCCCCGGCCCACTGGGGCTGCGGGCCGGGGCGGCACCGCGGCTCCCCGGGCAGCAGCCGGCCCTCTGCCCCCTCCAGAGCCCGGCGCCAGCGGCTGCTGGCCGGGCCTCAGGGCTGGGCGGGCACGGGAGGCCGGGGCTGGCCGCAGGCAGTGCCCGGCCGAGGGGCAGAGCCCGCACCAACCCTTCCCTCCTGCCGCTCTCTCCAGCTGGCACAGGACAGGAACCGAGCGGCCGAGCAGCTGCGCCGGGCCCTGCCGTACCTGCAGAGCCCACAGGAGCCCCTGCGAGAGGCGGCCATCAGGTTCATCGGTGAGCCACGAACCCGGGCTCCCTCCCCGCCCCGCCGCAGCTCGGCCCCGGCCCCGGCTGCTGCCCCGGCAGCGGCACCCGGGCCCGGCGCCCTGGAGCCCCGGCTGCCCTCGGGGCTGCTGCCGGCCTCTGGCAGCCGTGCCCTTGGGCTGAGTCAGGATGCGGCAAGGGCCCGGGCTGAGCCCTGCCGGGGCGGGAGGCCGTGTGGCCACAGGGCTGGCAGCGCCGCTGGCAGGGAGCTGTGCCGCCGGGGCCCTGACAGGCTCTGTGTTCCCAGGGATGGCCGGGGAGCACCTGAGGGAGAAGAAGAAAGAGATGCTGCTCATTTGTGAGGGTGAGTGAGGGCAGCGGGCTGTCAGCGGGGCTGTCGGGGGGAGCTGCAAGCCCTGGCCTGGCTGTGGAGGGCTCTGCTCCCTGTGTGGATGAGGGGCGGTGTGGGCAGAGCACAGCGAGATTTCAGGGGCACGTGGGGCATTCGTGGCCGCAGCTTCGGGCTGATCCCCTCGGTCCCTGCTCCCTGCTGGCCATGGCAAGAGCCGGCTGGGATGGCCCTGGCAGGGGGCTCTCCGTGGGCCCCCGCAGGTCTGGGATCTGACCGTGGCTCTGTTCGTCTCTCTTCCAGCCCTTGAAGACACAGCATGTGACAGCAGCCTGGAGGTTGGAAGCCTGGCACTTCAGACTTTGTGCCTTCTCAGGGCAGGAGACCACGCTCCTATCTCCACCTTCCAGAGGCTGCGAGATCAGCTCCGCAGGGCATGGAGGTCACGGCCTCGTCTGTCGGGCCTCAGCTGGCTGCGCTGCTGGAGCTCTGCAGAGAGCTGATCTGGGAGGCTGTGTCTGCTGGGGCCACATGAGCAGCCAGCAGGGATGTTTTTTCCTTCAAGATTGTTCTTTTGTTTTGCTTTAGTATGTAAATAATATAAGATATGTTCTAATAGTCAGACTCCCAGGACCTTTATTTTGCTGCCCAGGGTGTGCGGGGCATAGGGGAAGAGGGGGAAAAGGGGGCTTGTGCTCTGCAAGCTGCCCAGGCATGCAGTAGTGCAGGGAAAATGGCCAGAAACCCCTTGGCCTTTGGTGGTTCTGCTGAAGCCACAAGCCCTGTCCCAGCCAGGAAGTGCCCTCTGTGTCCTGCTGCCTGTGTTGCTGCCTGGATTGCTGAGGGCTCTGTCATGATCCGCTAACACCGGCGGGAATCATGAGAGATTCGTTTGATCTCCCAGTGCAAAAGGACACAAAGGGATTTAAGTTTAAATCACAGTAATAGTGCACTTTTATTTTAGTGCCAACAACAGGAGTTCTAGCTGCTATGGTTTTTTGAAGGAAAATTTCTGTAGGTTTATGTGATTCTGGAAGGGCTCAAATTAAAGGGGTCATCATTTCACAGGTAATTGCATTGGTGATTCATAGCCAGTAGTTAATTTTCTGTCATGTATCATTTGCAAGCAGGCAGCTTTGTGCATGTCTTCCAGTAGTTGGTCAGGAGTACCAACTATAGCTACAGGGTCTCCCCTTTCCAATGGATGAAGCCCTGCTGCCCAATGAGCTGCGTGCTGAGTTAGGGACCACGGGTTACATCTGTCTCCTGCTGTTGAGAAGACCCCATGTCCCCAGTACCCACTGGCTTCTTGTTCTGTCAGTCAAATCTGATCTCCTCCGGTGAGAGATGCAGTATGTGTTCTGTCTCTGACTCGTGAGGGAGACGCCCGTACTCCTTTTTCAGCTCAGCCAATTCAGCAGCAGTGTACGGGATTTCTTTAGTGGTTGTATGCAAATCAAGATCTTCATCATTGATATGATTATATTCTGTTTTAATGAAAGGTTTCAAGCTAGGACAGCAGTGCTCCCCACAATTTTTCATCAGTTAGTTCTTTCTGAGGGTAAATTTGATTAATGAGAAGGGTTTCCCTCTCCACTGTTTCTTTGGTGAGTAAGCATTCTTTGAATTTTTAACCCATTCCTCTCTTTGGGCCACTGGCAAGAGATGGATCCTATTCCTTTCTTCATCTAATTGTTTTTGCAAAATTTCAACTGGGTTTCGAAAGGAGTCCATTCTAGTTCTTTCCTCACCTTTTTGCTTAAAGCAAGTTTCTCTAGCTGCTGTAAGACAAGCTCCCAAAACTGAGCAGAGTATATATTTTTGCCGAATAAAAGCCTTTGGAACCCATACTGGAGGTCTCCTCCTCATCCTTGTCTCCACCATGCGCCTACCAATATCCTTGTGCCGTGGAGCATTTGCTCTAAGCCACACCTTGGGTCACCCCGCTGCCGAGTGTCACAATCCCCTAACACAAGTGGGAGTTGTGAGAGGTTCGTTTGATCTCAGAGTGCAAAAAGGACACCAAGGGATTTCAGTTTAAATCACAACAGCACTAATGCACCTTTATTTTAGTGCCAGCAACAAGGGTTACGTGATAGATGAGAGAGAGAGAGAGAGGGAGAGAGAGGGGTAAAGAGCCAATGTCAAGAGAGAAAAGAGGGGGTTATAGCTACCAACAGACGAGACGGGGTCGCTGGTGTCTTCTTCTGTGGGGAGATCTCTCTTGAAGAAAGTAACTTGGAAAAGTCATTTTTACAGTCTGTTTCAAAGCAAGGGGCAGCTGGCCAAGAGGTGGGGAAATTCCTCGGCTATTGTGATGAGAGCCCTTGCTCTGGGAAGCAGGTGTAAGGTACAGAACCTTACAAGCTCCTTACAAGTCCCTGCTCAGCAGCAGGAATGAAGGCAGTGTACCTTGACAGCACAACAAGCACACCTGCAAACCATCACCTGGCAAGCTTCCACCTCAACCAGGCCAGAACCCCTGCACAAAGTCCCTTGGGGTCTTCAGGGTCTCGGTCTCTGTTCTTGCAATGGTTGTGAGGCAGATGAGGGTAACTTTGGACTGTCTCTTACACCCTGGTAACCCCAAATGACTCAAATGACCCCAAATTACCACACCTGACCCCAAATTACTCTAAAGGACCCCTCTGACCCCTCACCTGACCCCAAATGACCCCAATTACCCCACACCTGACCCCACAGGACACAGACATTTACCCCCTGCTGAGCTTGGTCCTATACAACCCCAAGTCCTTCAAAAACCCCCAAAATTTGACCCTGGGAAGTTCCTGGATGAGCAGGGTCAGTTCCAGCACAACGAGGCCTTTGTGCCCTTCTCGGCCAGTGGGCACCCCAAAAATCCCATAAATCCTTGGGGTGGGGTCCTAAATCCTTCTGGAATCCCAAAAATCCCCAAATTCCTTTGTGGTGGGGCCCTACATCCTTTTGGAATCCCAAAATTCCTTGGGGTGGGTACTCTAGACCCATTTGGGACCCCCACCCCTGAAACCCCCAGACCATTTTTGGACCCCAATCCCAAAGCTCCCAGACCCTTTAGGGAGCCCCCAGACCCTTTTTGGGGTAGCCCAGACCCTTTTGGGACCTCAGACCCTTTTGGGATCCCGTAGCCCCCAGAGTCCCCAGACCCCTTGGAATCCCCTCGGCCCTTTTGGAATCCCCAACCCCTGAAACCCCCAGCCCCTTTTGGGACCCCAGTCCCTCTAGAGACCCCCAGCCCTTTTGGGACCCCCGACCCTTTGGGACACCAGTCCCTCTAGAGACCCCCAGCCCTTTGGGACCCCCGACCCTTTGGGGTGGGGCGGTGCTGACGCCCCCTCCCCACAGGGCAGTGGCTGTGCCTGGGGGAGGCGCTGGCGCGGGCAGAGCTGTTCCTGTTCCTGACCTCGCTGCTGCAGCGCCTGCGGCCGCGACCCCCGGCACCCCCCGAGGAGCTGCCCACGGCCCCCCCGGAGAGCGGCTTCGCCAACATCGTGCCCCGCTTCCAGCCCCTCCTGCTGCCCCAATGAGACCCCCCCAAATTCCAGACTGCTCCCCAAATTCAGGAACTGCCTCAGGATCGGGACCCTTCCCCATGGCTGGAAAATCTCCCCCCAGATCCTCCCCAAATTCCACTCCCAACATTCCCCCTCGCTTCCAGCTCAGGATGGGGCTCTGTTGAGACCCCTCCCCAAATCCCACCCCCAAGATGCCTCCCCATTGCTGGAAAATCCCCCCAAATCCACCCCAAACCCCACCCTAAAATCAGGAATCCCCCCTGAGACCCCTCCCCAAATTCAGGATGCCTCCCCAAAATGCCCCTCCCCATCAATGGAAATTGCCCCAAAACCCAAAAAATCCTCCCCAAATCCCTTTCCCACAATCAGAACACCCCTGGGACCCCAGAATTTCCCCCCAAAACCACCAAATTTCTCCCCCAAAATCCCAAAATTTCTCCCAAATCCCCCTAAAAACCCCAAAACCCCCATATCCCCCCAAAAGTCCCAAATCCTCCCAAGACTCAAAATCCCCCCCACAAGACTCCAAATTTCCCCCAAAATTCCAAATTTCCTCCCAAACTCCTCAAATTCCTTAAAATCCCCAAAATTCTCCCCACCCCCCCAAATTTTCCCCCCAAAACCACCAAATGCTCCCAAAATCCCAAATCCCCCTTCAAGATTCTCAAATTACACCTCAAATCACCAAAATTTTCTCCCTCAAGTCTCCCAAATACCTCCCCAAAAATATCGGGGGGTGACCCTAAGCAACCAAATCCCCTCTCCCCAAAATTCCCCTCTGGACTCCAAATTCCCCCCCCAAAACCCCCAAATTTCCCCCCCCCCCACCCCAGTTTTTTTTCCCCAAAACCCCAAATCCTCCCCCTAAAAAAACCCAGAGTTCTCCCCAAAACCCCAAATTTCTCCCCCAAACACCCAAATGTTACAGAAAAATCCTAAAATTCCTGCCCTAAAACCCCAAAATTCCTCCCAGGACCCCCCAAGTTTACCCCCAAAACCCCAAATTTCCCTCCAAACCCCCAAATTCCTCCCAAATTCTCCCCAAAAACTGGGAGAACCTCCCAAAAAAATAGCAGCCCCTCTTCAAAACCCCCCCCAAAATCACAAATCCCTCCCCAAGAATAAACAAAAAAGCTGAGAACGTATATTTTTTTATTTCACATTTTTCACACCTTGGGCAGGGGTGTAGGGGGGGAAATCCCAGAAATCTCAGAATTTTTCACATTCTTTTGGAGAGAGGGGGTCTTCCCAAATTTTCCAGCACCCCCAGGCAACCGCTCCCCAAAATTCCTGCTCCTCATCCCCCCCAAATTAAGTGCACATAAATAAAAAAGAGGAAAAAAGAAAAAAAAAAAAAAAAAGGGAAAAAGGTAAAAAAGAAAAAGAACAGAAAAAAAAAAGACACCCTCACCCCAATTTGGGGGGAGGGGAATGAAGGTAAAATTGCGGGAGGGGTCGAACCCTCAGAAAAAAATTGAGGGACCGCTAAAAATATTGGGGAAACCCCCACAAAAAAGCTCATTTTGAAAAATGCTAAAACCATTAAATAAATGGCAAAGAGGCAAAAAACCTGAAAAATTTGGGGAGGAACCCCCCAAAAATGTGTCAAAAATGGGGAACTCCCCCTTGAATCCAAGGGATTTGGGGGAATTTTTTTTCCCAAAAGCTGTGGGTTTTTGAGGGTGGCAGGGGAGGAGAGACCCCCTCCAAATTCCTGGGGGTGTCCTCAAGATCCAGCGAAGGCACCTGGTCCTGGAGGGGGACAAAAAGGCCATTTTAGAAAAATTAAGGGAATTTGGGGGGATTCGGGCAAATTTATGGGAATTTTGGGATTTTTTGAGGTCTGGGGTGGGGTCTTGATTTTGCGGGGTCTTGCGTTCTGGGGCCGCAGGATCATGTCCAGGGAGGCCACAGTTACCAGGAACAGGCATGGGACACCAACGGGGTGGGATTCTGCTCAGGAAAACATTTATTCAGCTCAGGAACAAACTCAGATCCAGAGACAGCCCCAAACAGAGGCAGGGAGATGGGGTTTGAGAACCAGGGTGGAGTTCAAGGTCAGGGACCACTGGGAACACAGCAAGGGAGAAACCCCAGGGGCCCAAACCCAATCAGAAATCCCTGGGCTGCCTCCCCACGAGGGGTCCAGGGTGGAGTTTCTTCCTGGGCTCTCAGGGCCCAACCTCTGAGGCAGAGGGATGGAATTCCCTCTTGCCCACACCTCTCACTTTAACAATATTAATTTGAAACTAAATCCTTGCCTCCCTGGGCAGGGGCACCTCACACAAAAACTCACTCAGTAATGGGCTCCCCCTCCCTTCATCATCCCCAAACTTTGGCTGTCTCATTCCAGACCCCACCCCACCTCCCCAATCCCAAGGCCAACCCATCCCATCCCTGCTGAACATCAAGACCCCCCTTCCCAAGCCCGATTTCCCCCATTTCACACCTCCCAAACTCTATCACACCCATCCTGCCCCACCCAATTCTCATTTCACCCCTCCCCTGATTTGCATCCCACTTCACCCAGTCCCCTTCCAACCCCATTCCACCTAGAACAGAGGCTGGACAGAGTTAAAAATAAAGTTTATTAAAAGGCCTTAAAGGATACACCTTGGGCAGTACAAGAACCTGGCCAGGGCTACACCCAGGATGAACAAGAAATGGTCACAAAAATGGACAACTGATCATGAGGTCTCACATTTTTAGACGTTTAGGTCCATCTGCATATTGCAATCTGTTCATTGTCCAATTACAGCTTCAGATGACAAAGTCCTGTACTTCTTGTTTTCTCTCTTCAGTCCACCCTTGTTTATGCTTTTGGACCTGAAACTTCTAACAGTTGTCCTTGGTATCAAGCTAGAAAAGGAATTGTTTTGTTTACCTACTCTCTGAAGAGAGCTCACTAACAATTACTATGAAGTTCAAAACTACAAACCTAGGCAGTGCAGAATAGGAAAAATATAAAACTTAAGGCATCACACCCAGAGGGGCTGTGGAGTTGAATAATTTTGGAGAGGGACTGAGTAGGATTCAGTGGCATTGAGTGGTTTTGAGGTGACAGATCAAACCCTCGCACCTCTTTGAGTGCCAAGAAATGGAAACAACTACACCAAATACCCCCAAATACTCCCATGTATCTCCCAGATTCCATTGTAGCACTAGTAACATGTGAGGTTTTAGATGCCTTTGATGAATTTGTTGATTTTTACCACTATTTGTTGGTTTTAAAGGGATGAAGATGAATCAAAAGATAATTGAAACCAAAACATAAAGACCACCAGCTCAGTGTCTGCCCACCACAGATCACTGGGAACGTGGGTCATCAGGGCTCTGCCCAACGTGGGTCCTCTGATGGGGGATGGAGCTGGGGCAGCGCACGAAGCTCTTCCTGCACTTGGGGCATTCACAGGGCTTCCCTTAGTGGTGCTTTTGTTGGTGTTGGGTCAAGTGAGATTTCTGGATGAAGCTCTTCCCACACTGGGGACACTCATAGGGCCTCTCCCCAGTGTGGATGCGCCAGTGGGTGATGAGGGTGGAGTTGTCCTTGAAGCCTTTCCTGCACTCGGGGCAGCAGAAGGGCCTCTCATCCATGTGAATCAGCTGGTGCCTGAGGAGATCTGAGCTGGTCTGAAACCTCTTCCCACACTCAGGACACTCGTAGGGCCTCTCCCCAGTGTGGATCATCTGGTGGATGGTCAGATGGGACCTCTGACTGAAGGTCATCCCACATTCCCCACACTCATAGGGATGTTCCCCAGTGTGGGTCCTCTGGTGAATGGTCAAATTAGAGCTGTTTCTGAAGCTCTTCCCACACTGGGGACACTCATAGGGCCTCGCCCCAGCGTGGATGCGCCGGTGGGTGATGAGGTGGGAGTTTTGCTTGAAGCCCTCCCCACAGTCAGGACAGCGGAAGGGCCTCTCATCCGTGTGAATCCGCTGGTGCACGAGGAGATGGGAGCTCCTCTGAAACCTCTTCCCACACTCAGGACACTCATAGGGCCTCTCCCCAGTGTGGATGCGCTGGTGGATGATGAGCTGGGAGCTGAAGCTGAAGCCCTTCCCACATTTCCCACACTCGTGGGGCCATTCCCCCAGTGTGGATCATCTGGTGGCAGATCAGTTTGGTGCTCTGGCTGAAGCTCTTCCCACACTCCAAGCACTTGTAGGGCTTCTCCCCATCCTGAAGCTGCTCATGGACCACCAGCTCAGAGCCCTGGCTGGATCTCCGGCCGCCTTCCCGGCACAGGGTGGGTCTTTCCTCCTCAGAGCACCCTGGGATGGGTTTGGAGCCCCTCCTCCTGCGGGATCTCTGAAGCTTTTCCTCCCCATTGGTTTCCTGCACTGTGGAGCTGCTCAAAACGGCCTCTTCCACGAGGTTCTGCCGTGGGGATTTGTCCTCCCTGGTCTCCGTCCTCAGCTCCTTGTCTGGGGGAGGAAGGACAAGGAGAGGATGGGATTTGTCTCCGTGCCAGAGGGAAGGGGAAGGAGATCCCCCCAGTGCGTCCCCGGCAGGACGGCGTCGGCAGCGGGGTTGTCCTGCAGCCGGGGGCCAGGCTGGGCAGGGAGATGGAGCAGGAGAGAGGGGGAAAGGGGCACTGACTTCCTCCTCACCTGCCTGGGTGTCCTGGGGCATCTTCCTCTTCCTCACAGCCTCCTTCTCCATCTGGCCAAGATTTGGGAATGGGAAATCCTTGTTTGGGGAAAAATACAATTCCTGAGCACATTGGGTTAGGGTGTTCCTCCTGACCAAGTCCATCTCTAGAAGTTATCGGGCATCTGGAGTCCATAAAAACCTCCCAAACACCAAGATTCAGCCCTGAAAATGCCTCCAAGGAGTTCCCCATGTCTGGTCTCTCCCCTTTGGTCTTCAGCGGTTCCCCCCTGTTTCAGCTGCTGGGGTCACGCTTGTACTGGGGCTTCCCCACCTACTCAGTCCCTGCCCTCCCCAGGCTGCTGGGAGTGCCAGGAATCTGAAAAGTTCCCCGTTTCCATCTCCCCACTTAGGGATGCTGGGACCGCCCAATGTCCCCCCAAGTAGGATTTTCCACTCAGCTTTGCAGTCCTTAATTCTTAAATATCCCCCCTGAAAAAATCCAACCCAGGGATACCCCAGGATATCTGGGCTGAGCTCCCCCTCCTCGGTCACCTGTGGAATATGGGGGTGATGATCCCGCATGGGTGAGGGGCTGTGAATTCAGGGAGTGCTCGACCTCATGGTTCCTTCTCCTTCCCCTGATCCTCATTTGTCCCTCCTCTTCCTCCCTCTCCTCCCCTTCCATCCCTCCTCCTCCTCTTCCTCCCTAACCCCACCTCCTTCTCCTACTTCCATCCCTTCTCTCTCTCCTTCTTCTTCATCCCTCCTCTTCCATCCCTCCTCCTCCTCCCCCAGGAGCAGTGACACCCTCGGTGCCCCATTCCCAAACCCCTCACAGCCCACGGCAGGAGCGGGGATGGAGCCGGGACAGGTCGGGATGGGCAGCGCGGGGCTCTCCGCTGCTCCCACCCGCTGGGGACGGGGGGAACCCGGCCCGGGGAAAAGGAGAGGGAAACTGGGAAAATTGGGGGCTGCAGATCCAACCTGGGGCTGGCTGGGGACCCTGGCTGGGGACTGCCAGCCCTTGGGGCTGCTCTGGGGAGATGCGGGAGGGGGGAACACAGAGAGGGCTGGGGGATCCCAGGAGTGGCAGCACTGGCAGGGACTGGTTTGTACTGGGGTAACTGGAAACTTACTGGGGTAACTGGGAATGACTGGGAATGAGCACAAGCATGCTCTGGGCAGCTGGGATATACTGGGAGTGACTGTGACCATAACTGGGAACAGCTGGAATCACAGTGGGAGAAACTGGGAGTGAGTGGGACCATGCTGAGATGGACTGGGACTATTCCAGGGACAACTGGGATCATACTGGTAGGAACTGGGAAGAATTGCTACTATTCTGGGATCATAATCAACTGGGATCATACTGGGATCACAGTGGGAGCAGCTGGGTCCCTGCTGGCTGAGACTGGGATCCCACTGAGGGTGACTGGAGTCATACTGGGATTGACTGGGAGTGGCTGGGAACAACTGGGATCATGCTGAAAGCAACTGGGAGGAGCTGGGAATGACTGGGAGCGTGCTGGGGCTGACTGGGATATACTGGGAGAGACAGGGAGTCCCAGGGATCACACTGGAGGCTACTGGGGTCATACTGGTATTGACAGGGAGCAACTGGGGGCCCCTGGCCTCATACTGGGGGTGACTGGGATGAGACTGGGAGTGCAAAGGAAACTAGAAAAATGGGGAAATAATGGGAAAAAAAACAGGGTAAATTCAAGGAAAATAAAGGGGAAATATCAGGGAAAAAACAGAAAAAAACCCCAGGGTGAAATCAAAAAAATTTGGGGAAAAAGCAGGGAAAAAATGGGAAAAATTTGGGAAAAACAGGGAAAAATTTGACAAAAAGTTGGCAAAACCAGGAAAAATTTCGGGGAAAAAAAAAGGAGAAATCTCAAGGAAAACTCAGGGAAAAAAATCAGGAAAGAAAGCAGAAAAAAAATGGGAAAATCAGGAAAAATCAGAAAACATGAGGAAAAATCAGGAAAAATAGGAAAAGAAGGAAAAAATCAAGAAAAAACAGGAAAAAATTGGGTAAAATGGGAAAATCAGGAAAAAAAACTGGGAAAGAACTGGGAAAAATCAGGGAAAATCAGGAAAAGAAAGAGGAATAAAATCTGGTAAAATGGGAAAAAAAATGAGAAAAACCAGGAAAATTTGAGAAGAAACTGAAAAAAAACTAGAAAAATTTGGGAGAAGAAGAGAAAAAATGGGAAAAGCATGAAAAAATTTGGGAAAAATCAGGGACAATATCAGGAAAAGAAAGACAAAAAGACCCTGGGAAAAAAATCAGGGAAAAATTTGGAAAAAAATTGAAAAAATTAAGGGAAAGCCAGAAATATTTGGGGAAAAACTGCATAAAAATCAGAAAAAGAATTGGGAAAAAAATCAGAAAAAAACTGTAAAGAAAAAGGAAAATCAGGGAAAAAAATCAGGAAAAGGATAAAAAACCTGGAAAAATCAGAAAAAAATAATGAAGAAAAATCAGGAAAAAATTGGGGAAAACCAGAAAAATTTGGGAAAGGAAAATGGAAAAATCTAGGGAAAAAAATGGGAACAAAACCGCAAAAAATCAAGGAAAATTTAAGAAAAAATTGGGAAAAAAATCAGAAAAAGAAAGAGGAAAAATCAGGAAAAGAAATCAAGAAAAATCAGGAAAAAATGGGGAAAATCAGGAAAAAAATTGGGAAAAAATGGGAAAAATCAAGAAAATAGAGAGGAAAGAGACTTGGAAAAAAATCAGGAAAAATCAGGAAAAAAAATTAGGAAATACAGGGAAAAATCAGGGGAAAATTTAGAAAAAAATTAGGGAATAACCTGGAAAAAACTGGGAAAAGAACAGGGAAAAATCAGAAAAACATGGGGGAAAATCTGGAAAAAAATGGGGGAAAAAATTGGGAAAAAAGAGGGGAAAATCAGGAAATGAAAGAGGAAGAAGACCAGGAAAAATTTGGGAAAAAATCCAGGAAGAAATCAGGGAAAAAATGAGGAAAAGATGGCGGGGAAAAAAACCCTGGGAAAGTGGAAAAGAAATGGGAAAAAGCCAGGAAATATTTAGGTAACGAACAGGCAAAAATCAGGAAAAAATGGGGAAAATTTGGGACAAATCAGAGGCAAAAATCAGGAAAAAAATGGGAAAAAATTTGAAAAAAATTGAGAAAAATGAGGGAAAAATCAGGAAAAGAAACAGGAAAAAAAAAATGGAAAAGCCAGGAAAAATTTGGGAAAAAAATAGGGAAAAATCAGGAAAAATGGGAAAAAAGGGAGGAAAAAAAATGGGGAAAATATTGGGAAAAATGGAAAAAAATCAGGGATTAAGTGAGGAAAAGAAAGAAAAATATAATCTGGAAAAAGCTGGAAAAAATGGGAAAAAAGAGAGAAAAATAGAGGAAAAATGGAGCAAAAATGAGAGACAAATGGGGAAAATGCTATAAAAATAGGAAAAAAATGCTGGAAATGGGAGAGAAATGGAGGAAAAATTGGGAAAATAATGGAGAAAACAATGGAAAAAAATTGGGAAAAATGGGGAAAAATGAGAAACTGGGATAAAAATGGGAAAAAAAAGGGGGAAACTGGGAGAGAAATGGAGGAAAATGGGAATAAAAATGGTAAAAGTGAAGGAAAAATGGGAGAAAAGTGGCAGAAAATGGAGAAAATAGGAGAGAACATAAGGAAAAAACTGGGGGAAAACGGAGCAAAAGTGGTGTAAAATGGGGAAATTGAGAAAAAGTAGATTAAATATGGGGAAAAAAACTGAAAAAATGAGAAAACATGAGGAAAAAGTTAAGGGAAAGTGGAGGAAAAATGGGGAAAAAAATAGGGAAAAATAGAGGAAAAAATGAGATAAAAAAAGGGGGAAATGGAGGGAAAAAGGAGAAAAATGGGGAAAAACAGGGAAAAATAAAAAAAAATAGGATAAAAATGGGGAAAAATTATATGAGAATGGGATAAAAATGAGGAAAAATAGAGAAAAAATAAGGAAAAAATGAAATAAAAATGGGGGGAAATTGGGGAAAAATTAAATAAAACTGTGCAAAAATGGGAATAAATTGGGGGAAAATTGAGCAAAAGTGGGGGAAATAATTGAGACAACATTTGGGGAAAATGGAGACAAATTGTACCCTAATAGTGAATGACTGGGAGTGATTTGGCTCGTCCTGCGGTGCCGAGGACACTGGAACCACACGGGGGGAGCAACTGGGCTCCCACCGCCGGCACCGGGAGCCCCGAACCCCTTTCCCGGCCGTGCCGCCCCTCCAGCCCCAGCTCCCCCCGCCGGGGTCCCGGCAATCCCAGGGGTCCCCCCCTATCCGGGTCCCCGCTTTGCGGCTCTGGGGCTCTCCTCTCTCTGGGGTCCCGCTCAGGGAAGCCGCGGCTCTCCCGGGGCTCCCCAAAACCGGGGTCCCCCAGCCCCCGCGGCCCCGGCAGAGCTCGGGGGGCCCGGCCCGGGAAGCCCAACCCCCACCGCGGGGGGACCCGCATCCCCCCGGCCCCTTTGCCGGGGCTCTGCCGCCACCGGGACCCCCCCAAAAACACCTCCCGGGGTCCCCCCGAGGAGCATCTGCGGCTCGGCTCTGGAGCCCTGCCATCCCCAAACATCTCCCCCAAAAACCCCAAACCCAGGGACCCCCGGGGTATTTGGGGCGAGCTCCCCCTCCCCGGGCACCTGCGGGATGGGGGGCGATGGTCCCGAAGGAGCTGCAGATCCAGAGAGCGGGGAGCGCACGTGGAGCCTCCTCTGCCTGCTCCAGCTCTTCCTCCTCCTGCTCCTCCTCTTCCTCCTCCTCTGTCCCTCCTCTTCCTCCTCCTCTGTCCCTCCTCTGTCCCTGGGCGTGGTTCGGAGCCCTCGGGTGAGCGGGGCCGGGCCGGGACACGATGGGAAAGGGCTGGGTCCCCCCCAAACCGAGCTGGGGGCAGCGGAGGTTTGGGGGAACAATGGGAACGGGGCGGGACAGGGGGACAGGGGGAGGTGGGAGCACTGAGGGTCCCCCAGTTCACCCCAGGACCCCCAAGCCCCGTCCCAGCCCCCCCAGTTCCCCCCGCAGCCCCGGCTGAGGGGGGCTCAGCCCAGGAGCCGCCGTCGTTCGGGGCTCCCCCGAGTGCAGGAACGGGAGAGTTCCCGGCTCGGGGAGGCCCCAGCAGAGGAGGGGATCTTGTCCCTCTTCCAGGGCCTTTCAGGGTCTTCAGGCCCCTCTCAAGAGGAGTTTTTCTCTTTTTCAGGTTTTTTGGGGGGATCCCACCACTAGAGGGGTTTTTTCCTCCCCATTTTAGGCTGTTTGTGCGGCCACAGCTCCACAAACCCCTTCTTAGGGGGGATCATGACGGCTTTAAGTGACATTTTTAGGGGTGGGTGGTTTTGGGGAACCTGCTGGTGATGGAGATGGGGAGCCCATGCCGGGTATGAACCTTCTCAATGTCTGTATGGGGTTTTGCAGTCTTGGGGAGTTTTTGGAGCATCCAGGCCTGTGTTTGGGATCAGGGGAGGTTGGGATGTCCCGGGGGGTTTGGGGGTTCTCGGCAGGTTTGGGGGTACCTGGGCAATGCGGGTGGCAGTGCTGGGGACCCCGTGCCGGGTTTGAACCTTCTCACTGTGCACAGGCAGCGTCAGCGTGTTCAGGGAGATCCTGGGGGGCCCGGGGGGTCACCCCAAATCCCAGGGACCCCAAATGCTGAGGGACCCCCCGAACTGCCCTCACCGCTGGATCTGCTGCAGGCAGGGGGGCACCAGCACTCGGCCCCCACCCTCCACCATCACAGGGGGGCTGTGGAAGAAATCTGGGGGTGCACGGACAGGTCGGGTGGGACCCCCAAAGTCCTGGGGGAGGGGACACAGGGGGACTCCCAGGAATTCCCGTTGTGGGGGGATGAGGGGGGACCCAGGAAGAGTTTGGGGTGGATGGGTGGGTCATGGGGGGTCCCCCAGGATGGGTTTGGGGGGAACCGGATTGGAGCTCCCATGGCAGTGGGATGGGGAGATCTGCCCATGGAATTCCATGGGAATGGCATGGCAGTGAGATCCATCTACAGAATGGGACAGCAGCAGGATCCATCCGTGGAGGTCCCGTGGGAATGGGATGATGTCTGAGATCCATCCGTGGAATTTCCATGGGAATTCAAATGTTCCCAAATTTTGCCCTCCCCGATCCCACATTCCCATTCCCATATCCCCTGGGAACTCTGTCCTCCTACCTTTACACTCCAGCACCTCCCGCCCATATCTGACATATTTCCGGAGACATTCCCTGCAGCTGTGAGCCAGGGAATTTGTTAATCCCTCAGCCTGGATCTCAGGGATCCCCATGGCGGTGCCACAGTTGCCATCGCAGCCCCACAGATCCCCCAGCCCCGGCTCCCCCCGCTCAGCCCCGCTCTGGCTGTGCCGCTACTGCAGCATCTGCAGCTCCCCGCTGGCCCCGTGCCGGTGCCGCTCCTTGTGCCGTCCCTGGCTATCCCAATATCCCAGCCCTGGCTATCCCAATATCCCAGCCCTGGCTATCCCAAGATCCCAGCCCTGGCTATCCCAATATCCCAGCTCTGGCTATCCCAATATCCCAGCCCTGGCTATCCCAATATCCCAGCCCTGGCTATCCCAATATCCCAGCCCTGGCTATCCCAATATCCCAGCTCTGGCTATCCCAATATCCCAGCCCTGGCTATCCCAATATCCCAGCTCTGGCTATCCCAATATCCCAGCCCTGGCTATCCCAATATCCCAGCCCTGGCTATCCCAATATCCCAGCCCTGGCTATCCCAATATCCCAGCTCTGGCTATCCCAATATCCCAGCCCTGGCTATCCCAATATCCCAGCCCTGGCTATCCCAATATCCCAGCTCTGGCTATCCCAAGATCCCGGCTCAGCTCCGGCCGCCATCCCCGGGGCTGCGGCTCCGCCCGGCCCCGCTCGCTGCGGCGGCGCTGGAAGGGGATCCCAGCCAGGGACCCCATGGACATGGACTGCGGGAAGCCCAGGCCGGGCTCCGACAGCGCCGCGTGCAGGGAACGCAGGGAGAGGAGAACTGGGGGGACGTTTGGAGATTTGGGATCGGGGGGATCATGGCTGAAGGAAAGGGGGAACGGGGAGAGCCGGGAAGGGCATTTGGGGATGCCAGGACTGACAAGAGGGGAGGCTGGGGCTGGCTAGATGTGGCATGGCTGGAGTTCAGGGCGTTCCTGTACCCAGGAAAGGGAGCTCCAAGGGTCCCCGGTGTCCCCATTGCCAGGAGAGGGCAGGGAAAGCCGGGATGGCTGGGAATAGGGGTCCCGGGTGTCCTCAGTGCTGAGGAAAGGAGGGGCTGGCTGCTGGGAGAGGCAGGAATGGGGGTCCGGGGGTAAATGGGTCAAGGAGAAGGGGGCTCTGGGGGCTACGGGAGGCGGGATGGCCGGGAAAGGGGTGCAGGCGTTCCTGGTGCCGGATAAGGGGGTGCAGGGTGGGACCCACGGCCGGGAATGGGGGTTCGGTGGGATGGCGGCGCCCAGGAATGGGGGTTTAGGGGCCCCTCGGCGCTCCGGAGTGGGCGATCAAAGAGTCCCGGTGCCGGGGGTCCCCCTCACCTCTCGCCGCCCCCCGGGAGCGCCCCCGGCCCCAGCGCTGGAGCCATCGCGCTGCTCCGCTGCGGCCCCGCCCACAGCTCCGGCCCCGCCCCCAGAGCCGCCTCCGGCCCCGCCATTGGCGCCGCTCTTTGCTGCCCGCCAGTGGCAGCCCGAGGCTGCAGTGACGTCACCGGTCGCCGGGCGGATCCCGGCGGCGCAGGGCGGCCAAGGCGGAAGCGAAAGTGCCCGAGGGAGCGCGGGGGGAGGGGACGGGGCAATTCCAGGGAATTCCCCGGGATCCCCTCCCGGGATCCCCCGGGACCCTCCTCGGCCGCGCACTGCGGGACCCCCGGGACAAACTGGGCTGAACTCCCGGGCCCTGCGCTCAAACTCTGCCTGGAACCCGCCGGCCTCGGCCCAAAGCGGGGGAAGCCCCGGGATCCGCGGATCCCATTTTTCCTGCGGCTGCGGCTCCCCAGCCCCGGCGGAGCAGGAGCGGGCGCTGGGAGCCCGAGCCCCGATTCCCAATCTCCTTCTCCCTCTCTCTGCTGCTCTCTCCCTCTCCTTTGGGTGATCAGAAATCCCAGAGCGGCTGGAGAGCCCCGTGCCCAGCTCGGCTTTCCCTGGAAAGGGAGGCCTGGGGGTGCGGTGCCCCGGGATGGCCGGGAATGGGGCTCCGGGGGTCCCCGGGCTGACGGAACCGGGGGATCCAGGGGCTGGCAGGGGAGGATCCCCGGGAAAGGGGGTGCAGGGCGCTGTTGGTGCAGGAGAAGGGGGTGCAGGGGGTCCCGGAGCTGGGGAAGGAGATGCGGGGGGGGTCCCAGGGCCCAGGAATGGGGATCCAAGGGGGTCCCAGGGGGGCTCCCCAAAGCCCCTCCCAGGGCACAGCAGGAGCTGGGTCAGGAGCTCTGGCAGAGACAAAAGGGGGTGAGCCCGGCATGGGGGGGGACATGGGGTGGTCACAGGCGTTCCCGGGCGGGGACACGACCCCCAGGGACCCCTCCTCACCTTCTCCCACGTACCCCAACAGAGCCTCTAAATGGATGAGCAGAGCTCGGTGACTGCAGTATGAAACTTGTTCAGTGGCACAGGAGGATTTAGAATTGAGGACAGGGGAAGGGTTTAACCCAGCCTCCTGTTTGAACAGCCAAGAGAGGGGGCTGGGAAGAAACCCATGCCTGCATTGAATTGAGAGAGATCCCAACCGGGGCTGGGAGAGATTTGAGACACACCCACCTTTGGACTTTGCTGTCCACAACACCCTGTCACATAAAGGTAAAACCTTACAAAAGAAAGGACTTGGAAAATCATGGTTTAGGATTTGTTACGTAGGCTAAGTGTAGCTAGCAGCTGGCCTGATAAGTTCCCATGCAAAAACATCTTGAGAATGAAAAGTTTTTTAGCATAAAAAACTATTCCTGGGGAGAAAAACAAGTGCACCTGTAGTAACAAGGGATCTGTCCCATGGGAATCAGTAGAAAAAGTATGTAAACATTGTTAGAGAGAAAAGTTTGGATTGATGTGTACACTCACCATTACCAACCAGTGAACTGAGTTCCCAACCAACTGGAATTAAGCACGGTGCCTTCTGATAACCATGTAAATATAAGCTGTGTGCAAGAAAGCTTTGGCTGTGATGGAAGAAGAAACAGGTGTCATTGTCCATCTCTACTACGACACACCCAACCAGGACATCGGGTCCTGCTGAAGCAGAGGAAAGAAGCAGCTCTGGTGGCCAAGTGGCACGGCCCATTCCAAGTGTCCCTGAGCACAGAAACAGCCCCAGCACAGCTGAACACGGGGGGACCCCTCAGCCTCGGCTCAAGGGCTCTGAAGCCCCGGAGATTTGGATTTCCCAGCTGCAGCAGGAGGATGGGAGGTCGCCCCTGAGCCTGCACTGAAGGCAAGGCAGCAGCAGCCAGGGCTCCCCAGTGGGGGAAGCCCCTGGGCCTGCCCACAGATCCTCTGCTCAAATCCTCGGTCTGGGCACCCTCCTTTGGCATCTCCAGCCCCTGCGGGACAATCCTGGCTGGCACTGCTGGAGCTTCAGGGCTTTCTGTGCCTGCCCTCGCCACAGCTGCTGGGGAGGGCACCGTGAGAATTCCACTCTGGCTCTCAATTACACTCTGGGCTGGCTGGGATTAGAGTATTGGAAAATATACCAAGTGTAAAATTATTTTTTATTGGATTTCTGCAGTCAGGCTTCGTTTGCATTTGCCTTGGGGAAAGGAATTGTAAAGGTTTTTTTTAAGGGATGTTCCACCACTCAGCAGAGATGAGCTTAACATCTCAACAGACTGGGAATAGCCCAAAAGATTCCCACAAAGACAACGACCATCAACAAAACACCAAGGCCCAGCAGCAAACATCAACCAACATCTACCCCAGACACTGCCCCTGGCACAGCTGGAGACACCTGGTCTGGAAAAGGCTGAGCAGGAAATGCAGGAGTGCAGACCTAATTCACATCAGAGACACAGAAATCCAGGTGCAACAGGAAACCAAACACTAAGAACTCCACAACATGGAAACAATGAACATTAAACCCATGGATTTCTATGGGTTCAGACTGTATAAAGTTTAGGAAACATCTAGTAAAACTCACATGTCATGGAATGATTTTCTCTGCACATGCAGATTATGTGTGGTTGAAATGATTCTGTTCAGAATCAAGTAATGCTTTATTTCTCTAAAGACATTGTTGGAGAGTTTTTGCTTTTCACAGTTTCAGTGAAAGGATTACACCATTAGAAGAATTTTTCGTTATAATTCTACTTTTATATTGTAAGTTCTGTTTGGGCCAGGGGTGTGAGAATCAGTTTTTAGTCAGAGGAGAAGTAAAAGAAAATACTTGATTGCTTTCTAATTTTTGCTTTTATGTTTGTGTGTGGCTCTTAGTGATAGCAAAATTATGGTATGGGTTTTTCCATGTTCACCTTTAACCTGCATTTTGAAAACTAGAAGAGTTTGAAAGGTAGCCCTTTAAAATGGAAAGAGTTAATAGAAAATTGTTAAAAAAAAAAAAAAAAAAAAAAAGCAGATGGGGGAGGGAGCCCTTCATGTGAGTCATCCCATGGCTCCCCAGGAAGAGAAGATTCATTCCAGGCAGCCAGGAGAGGAGCTTTAGAAATGCAAATTAACACCTCTGGGGCAAAGCCTGGACAATGTACCAGGGTCTTCCTGCCTGGGGGAGGAATTGGGCTGAATTCCTCTGCCCCTCACCCCAAGCTCTGCCTGCTGGCACAGATGGAATTTGCACAGCTAAAGGCAGAGCCCATGGTGAGGATATCGGACTGACACAGAAATTGGTTAAGCTGCAAAGGAAAACAGCAAATGGAGATTGTTGTGAAAACTTCACTATAAAAAATGGGCGGGAATCATCCCAGTCCCCACCTTAACTTGTGCTCTCACTTTCTGTGTTATCCAGGGTGAATTAGAGCACTGGGGTTTTTGTTACCCCAAGGGAAATCAGTTGGGAATCCAAGTATGAGCTGATTTAATTAGAGAAAAGCCAAAAATTGGTGGAGCCCTGGCTGGAGGGAGCACCCAAAAATGGGGAAAAGATGAACGGCCACCAGAACAAATCCTGCAACACCACGGACCAGCCCCTGGGAACCCTGACAAATTCATATCAGGAGCCAGAGAACCCATTTATCATTTCCATGGCATATTTAGATTACAGGATGTCCTCAAACTAATACCCAACCAGACAGCTCCAGTTCCTGACTTTCTTCCCAACCAATCCACTCAGATGAGGAACACAACATTTCACCATGGGATGGGATCAGATTATCTTTAAGCAAAAAAAAGAAACAGCTTGTGAAAAGTTAAATGACTCAAACTGCTGTTGGAAAATAGATCACAAAGGAAAAGAGGTGAAACAGATAACAAGGAAATAAGAAAGCAGCCCGTGTACTGGTCCAAACATGGAACAGATGGGAATAGAACACATCTCCATGTTTCCCGGGCAGACCATGGGTTAAAGGAATGCAGTTTGTCCTCTTATGTTCTACAGCAACTCTCATCTTTTCACCATGCAGGACACCTTGCTGAGTGCTGCTCATTCAGCAGCTGAGCAAGGGGATGCAGGGGGCAGCCAGGCCTCCTGAGCCACAAACGGCTACAAAAGGACAGAGAATGAGGGCACTGAGAGCAATCCCAAAATCAAAGAACACCCAGGAAGAAAAAACAGAGTCAGTGAGTGAATCTGCTTGCAGATATGGATTTGTACATAAGGAAGCAATGGGAGAAAGCATCATTTTCAGAAAATGTTACTAATTGACAAGGACCGCTGCTCTGACAAAGTCCCGCTAAATTCCTGAACTTCCAGAAGAACAAAGACTTAACAGAGCCATCAATATCAGATGTTATACAAAAGCGGGGGGTACATATTAACCGGGACATGCAGGAGGCAGATGGGGAAGTCTGAACCTTCCAAGCACCTCCGCCAGTGGGGAAAGGGACAGGGACACGCGGCCGGGAAAATCAGGACAAAAACGAGGCCGCGTCCTCCAGCAACTGGAGAGAGCGAATGGCAAATGCCCCATGGCCTCTCCCTTTGGGCAGCAATAAAGTCACTTGCACACCACTCCTCTGGCTCCTTTGGCCACACAAACCTCTGGCGCCGGGAATTTTCTCGCCCAGCCCCGGGCACAGCGCAGCCACCTCCGGGCTACCGACACGAACCGGGACGAGCCAGCGCTGCTCCGGCACCGGCTCCTGCCGAGGCCCCAGCGGGAAGGAGACCGCGGGCAGCCGCTCCCGCAGCGCCCTCACGCCAGGGCCAACACGGGCCGGCCACGGCACAACCCACCCGCCACAGCCCCCTGCCGCCCCCTCCCGGGCCCGCAGCGAGCCCCGAGCCCCCGCAGAACCAAGCGCGGCTCCCACCTGCGATGGCCGGGGCCGCCTCCGAGCTCCGCCGCCGCCTCACCGGGCTCCGGCCGCTGCTGCCGCCGCTGCCGGGCCCGCACAGACGCTCCGGCAATGGCGGCTCTCCTGCCCCACGGCCGCCCTGGGGGCGCCAGCGGGGCCGGGCTTGTTCCCGCTCTGCCCAATCAGAGTGCGCCAGAACCACGAGTGACGGCAGCAGCAGCCAATCGCAGCCAGCGGCGGGCTCTGCACACGGCACAGTCCCGCCCCGCGCTCTCAGGGCCCCCCGGGCTGTGTGAGGGGAAGGGCGGGGATGAGGAACAGCCCTGGAACGGGCCCGGCCCGAGCCGCCATTGAGCTCTGGATACAAACAAAGTTCTCCGCAGCTCCCGGCCCGCCTTTCCCAGCCCTGGGTGTTCGGTGTCTCCGGCTCAGGGGGAAGCCCTGGAGCCTCACTTCTCCCACCTCTAATTAGGAGCATCAGTGCATCACTCGGATTTCCCCCTAAAAGGGAAAACTGCCCCAAATCCCTGTGGATGAGTGGGGGAGGAGAGAGATTTCTGGCAGAAAACTCCAAAAACTCAGAGCAGGATCATGAGACATAAAGGAAGACCCTTAAAACCAGCTCCCCCCACCCCTCCCTCCTCCCAGCTGTGCCTGCTCCCCCGCAGTGCAGGGACACAGGGAATGGGGCCATGGTCACTCCATCCCCCCGGGCTTTTCCCGCTGCTCAGGGACAGGAGTCGTTCCCCTGCTGCACCCTGGGCTCTCTGCCACCGGAGACTTCTCCAGGAACTTCTCCAAGCTGGGTCCATCCCATGGGGAACAGCCCCCTCACAGTGCTGCAGCGTGGGTCACTCTGCCACGGGCTCAGTCCTTCTGAAAAGAGCAGGCAAGGAGAGCAGCTCCTTTTTAATGCCTTTATTGAGGGCAGCTCTAGGTGGGGGAGCTCAATGCTGCTCCCGATGGATGACCCAGAGGAGGAGATGTTCAGCTTTGCCACAGGGCAGAGCTGGGGATTCTGTCTTCAGGAGAGCGTCTAGAAGGACTCTGGTTTACTGTAAATCTTGGGTAGTCGTGGAGAGCAAATGTTGTGTAGTTATGGTGATAAAGTCCGGAACATCAGTCAGTTGCTCAATGTTCTCCCTTGCTCCTCAGCGTAGTTTGGAGTCTGTTTCGTGCCACAGCTCACTGATTCTAGAGGTCTTTGGATGTTAATCCCACTCTCTCTGGGTGCTACCCCCCATGGGAGTTGGGCTCATCTACACACTGGGTGCTGTCATCGGTGCCATTGGGGGGTGCCGGGAGCAGCAGAGGCAATAGACAAGGCCAGGTGGCATTAACAAGGCTGGTACAACAACATTGGTATTTAACAAACATGACACAACATGAGGTACATTAACAAAGAAGGCCCCTTACGGTGACAACATTCTACTGTTCAAACTGTAAAACATCTCTGTGTACTGATCAGGAGGTCACGATTTACTCTTCACAATCCTGATGCTGAATGTCTCCTTAGCAGGTCTGGTCACAGAGAAGAATGAGCCCCTTGTGGGCTGCCCCTGTTTGGACAACCTGCTCCTCACCCCGAGCCTCAGCATGTCTGACATCGCCCACCTGGGACTGACATCCCAAAACATTGAGAACATTTATCAATTTTTCTTTATCATTAAAATCTAATTAATTTATAAAAATAAAATTTTACTTTTTATAATAATATTATTCTGTATTCTTATAACCTTGTTTTTGCATTTATATAAAAGAATTGATACATTTTCAGGAACAAAACATTATTGTTCTCTGGCTCTAAGTACCACAATTCCCTTCATTAATTAACTGACCACTATTTCTCCCTCTTTATGCTAATTACTCCTATTTTTAGCCCGTTATTCATAATTCTGAAATTATTCTCAGACAGGGTAAAAGGGGCCACTTTGGGGTCCATGGAAACTTTGCTGGGGAACATTTGGGGCAGTTTCAGGTCTGGGAAGGGATTTAGAGGGCACCTAGGGGTCTGGAGGACACTTGGGGGAGCCGAGTGAGCACTTGGAGGGGCACTTAGGGATTCTGTGGGACAATTCGGGATCCAGGGGAGCACTTGGGGGTCCAGGGGGGCACTTGGAGGTCAGGGAGGGGAATCTGGGGGCCCTTCGGAGTCCGGGCGGGCACTTGGGGGGCTGTAACAGGGAATCTATGGGCCGCGGGGGATGATGGGAGTTGTAGGCGCCGGTATAATACGGTCTAATGGGGCCGCGGAGCATCATGGGAGTTGTAGGCGCAGCTCCAATGGATTCCGGTGAGGCGCGGGGCATGACGGGAGATGGAGTCCCGGCTGGAATAGCGCTCTATGGGCGTCGCGGAGCATGATGGGAGCTGTAGTTCCGGAAGTGGCTCGGAAGGCGCGTTTGGCGGTGCGGGGAAGCGCTTGGAGAACACTTTTGTGTCCGAGCTGTGGCTGCAGGTGCTCGGGGCGAATGTATACGGCTTGGGAGCACTTGGGGGGAGCCTGGGGAGCTGTAACCGAGCTCTTTAGTGTTATAAATTCACTCAAGAGAGTGTTAAAGTTTAATAAAGGGAAGTTTTATTAATTATAGCAAGCAAGCAATAAGCAAAAGACAGCGCTGGACAGCCGGAAAGCGATCCCGCTTTGCCGCGGCCGTGCTTCCGTTTTTCGTGTGTCTCCTTTTAATCAGTCCGGCTCTCCGGGCTCTCCTGTGACGTGTCCTTCCTCGGGTCTTTCTGCGCATGCGCCTTCATCGGTCTAGGGGTCCGATCGTTCGGTCTTTACCTTATCTTCCTTTAACTTTTCTTCACTGTTCTCTGTAAAGGCTTAGCTCAGTAATTTTTTGGAATGCAAGGAATCTTAGCAAGGACATGATAAACGTCAGTAGCTATACAAGCATCAGTTACTATGCATACGTAAGTAACTATCGTAAGTAAGTAAGGGGTAAATAACAATCTTGATTTTACAGAACATAACATTACAGGATATCATATCTGCATGTTTAGTCGAACAAAAGGGTCTCTGTTTATCACAATCCCCCCTTTTTCTATTCCCTACTTTTGTTCGCTAAATCTTTGCAATTCTTTTTTTACTTAGTTCTAAATAATCTTCGGTTTCTGCTTCATTTAAGGTTTCATAAGGTGAGCTGCTTCTAACTTGCTTTTTACAATGTTAATAACTTTATTAAGAATGCAAGGGCTAAAAGTAAGTCTTAAGATTAGTAAAATTAGTGGTCCTGCTATAGTAGATAGTAAAGTTGTTTGCCAGGGAGAATAATTAAACTAGGATTCGTACCAACTCTGTTGCATTTGTTCTTTCTTTCTCTTTTCCAGTTCTTTTTGTGATTTGGCCATGGTTTCTCTTACTATCTCGCTTTTATTTACATATACACAACACTCTTATTTAAGTGTAGTACACAGGCTCTCTTTTTGTAAAAATAATAAGTTTAATCCTCTTCTATTTTGCAAGACTACTTCAACCAGTGAGTCTAGGGAGTCTGTGAGGTCTTTTATGGATTCATCAATTCTTCTTAAATTTTCATCTACTGAAATTTTAAGCTCTTTAAGCCCCTGGTGTTGATTAACTAAGGATGCTACACCTGTTCCTAGTCCAGCTCCTTTTATGCTTAGTAATACGGCTATTGTTAATACTGTGAGGGGTTCTCGTTTCACCAAATGGTGTTCTGAGTTTTGGTATTGTGTATACATATATTCTTCAGAATGATAAATAATTCAGGGAACTATTATAACTTGTATACAAAATTCATAGGTTTCATTAAAGGCTGTTACAGAGACACATGGGGTTACTCCTAAAGTGTTACAAACCCATTTAGTATTAGGTGCTGGAATCAGCTACTAAGCCGGCTTGCGAGGGTCATTAATGTGTATTTTTGTCTGACATAAGTGTTTCTTATCTGGGGGCACATTTCCCACACATTTCCCTTTTCCAGTGACTCTAGATAATGTTATTCCTGGAGTGTTTTCCCTTCCCGATTTCCATAAACAGGCAGCAGGATTAGTGCCGTTTACTCTTTTTGGTTCTGCTATGGAGCCTATGGCCTCATAAAAGGGTGGGTTAATGTTATAGCATAACTAACATTCTCTAGTTAAATTTGGGTGTGTGTCATTTAATACTTTAAAGGTAGCTTGCAATATTTTCCAAAGAACTTCATTTCCATATTCTTGGGGTGTCTCTACTGTAGTTGTTACTTGTGTGCTATTTTCTAAATTTTCTGAATAGTTACTCTGATCTCTTACTTTGGGATCTATTACTCCCCACACCACTGGATTTGGTCCAACAGATCCCGAATCATGTGGAACCATTTCTTTCTTTATAAGAATGTGCACTCCCCGATCTTTTCTGGGTTCCCATACCCTGAGACCCCAGGTTCGTCCCAGTAACCACCCAGCGTCTTGAGACTGTGTAATATTGATGTAATGAAATTTACAAGTCCCAGTATATGTTACTTCCCCTGAGGGGCTTATCCAGGGCTTTATACATCTATGTGGACTCTGTTCAACCTTTAAATACTTATCTGGGTTCTGTACTTTTTACTCTATGGAAATTGTTTCACAGCCTCAATATTTATAGTAAAATTCCCCAGGGTAATTACAATATTCTCTGCCTGGATTAGAAGCTGGGCACATATATAGTACTTTACGTCTGGGCAGGATACGATTAATACTCTTTTACTTAATAAGAAAATCTAGTGTAACTTGAAAACTAGGGGCCCCAAAGGTGATCTGTGATTGAATAATAGCCTGGTCTTCCTATTGGATTAAAGACTAATTAAAAGGGTTCGTGAGTTTTACTTATACAAATGTTAAATGTGCTAATTAAGATTGTAAATGTTATTAACTTCTTTAATGAGCATTAGCTTCCCCTGCTATAATAGAGGCTTTTCTTTTGTATAGTGTTAGTTTTGATTTTCCAAAAATTATTTCGCTGGGTTGTATCATTTCCATTCTTGTGCCATTTCCTGGTCCATGACCTCTTGGTCCCATGTATATTGGAGTGTTTCCTTCCACAGTTTATTACTCCTCTGCCTCTCCCATCGTCGACCCGGTTGCCACGGGACACGGGGTGTACCATCTTCTCGGCAGCAAGAGTATTCTTCGGGAGGGAAATTACTCCTTCTCTTATTAATTCTTTGTATGTATTTTTTTCAACTTTTATGCTTTACTAAAGGGGTATTACACCTCAATTCCTGGAGACACTGTCTGCACAACCCAGCTACTATATTTACTATAAAAGGTGCAGGTTCGTTTGGATGGTAATAATACAAGGGGTTAACTCCTCTGGCATAAATAGTCCACCACTCCTCTGATTTTGTCTCAAATTTTTTTTTTGCTCGTATTCTAGTTATTAAGGGCCAATCCGTGAGTTTTCTCTGGGCAGTGTAGCAAGATCTACACACCCCTCTTAGTGGGTAGCCTCTATGACAGTGGGTCTACTAATGTTCTTTACATATTATACATTTAAAACAAACAAAAAGATAACAATTCTGACATAAAGTACAGCCTATTTTTACACTTCTATTATATATTTCTTTACTACTAGATGGGGGTATTTTATATTCTATATAAAAAATCTTTATGAAATTTACTATTTATAAGTTTTTAAGCCGGTTAATAGTCCTTGGATGTTACTTTGTTCGGGATATCTTAAGTCTCAGGTTCCTAGCCGGGCTAACCACTTCTCAGTTATTAGTCTTTTGTGGCTTCACAGGTCTCTTTATACGACTGGCATGTGTCCACTCCTTTTCAGCTGTTCGAACTACAGAGTCAGTTGTTAATAACACTTGGTACGGCTTTTTTCACTTCGGTGTTAGGGATTTTCTTTCTAGTGTCTTATCAGCGCTTACTCTCCGGGTTGTACCTGAGAGTGTAGGGCAGTTGAAGATAACTCCATTCTCGGTCACTATTAAAAACTCAGAAATCTCAGTTAGAATAAAACAGTATCTCTTGTCACTTGAGGGACGAAGAGGGTTGAAACCAGAAATAGATAGATTGTTAAGTAAGGGACTATTAGAACCATGTATGTCACTCTTTAACACACCCATACTGCCAGTAAAGAAGCCAGATGGGACTTATCGTTTGGTACAAGATTTAAGAGAAATTAATAAGAATTTAATAAACGTACAGTGGCACGGTTCCCTGTAATAGCAAATTCGTATACATCATTAAGCAAATTGGGACCTGACAGTCTACAGTACAGTGTTATAGATTTAAAGGATACATTTTGGGCCTTGGTCTCATCTCTTGATGAGACTAGTCGAAATTATTTTACATTTGAATGGGAAGATCCAGACACAGAGAGGAGACAACAATTGAGATGGACACTATTGCCCCAGGGATTTACAGAACCTCTCAACTTGCCTGGACAAGCACTAGAACAGATTCTACAGGATTATCAGACAGACCCAGGAGTGACTCTGATACAATACGTGGATGATTTGCTTTTAGCTGGAAAGAGGAGGAAGATGTAAGGAGAGAGAGTATTAAATCGTTAAATTTCCTGGGTTTAAAAGGATTGCAAGTATCTAAGGCAAAGCTCCAATTTGTGGAAAAGAAGTAAAATATTTAGGCCATTACTTTAGAAAAGGGGAAAAAAAATAGACTCTGAAAAAAATACAAGGAATTTTGTCACTACTAATTCCTAAAAATAAAAGACAGATACGTCAAATCTTGGGATTAACAGGGTATCGTAGACAGTGGATTGAAAACTATAGTAGTAAAGTATAATTTTTATATCAAAAATTGACACAGGAGGGAGTAATAAAATGGAGTTTAGAAGATACAGAAAAATTCCGGGAACTACAAGAAAGTTTAATTCATGCTCCTGTCTTGAGTCTCTCAGATTTAAAGAGACCCTTTTACTTGTTTGTAAATGTAGAAAATAGGGTCGCCTCTGGAGTCCTAACTCAGGAGTGGGCAGGGAGGAAGAAGCTAATAGGGTATTTATCAAAGATCTTAGACCTTGTGAGTAAAGGCTGGCCAGCCTGTTTACAAGTAGTAGCAGGATGTACCTTACTGGTAGAAGAAGCTAGCAAAATCACCTTTAATAGCAATTTGAAGATAATGTCCCCTCATAACATTCGGGGTGTGCTACAACAAAAAGCGGAAAAATGGATTTCAGATGCTAGACTTTTAAAACATGAAGGAATTCCAACTGAAGCCCTAAACTTAATATTAAAAACCACAACTGTACAAAACCCGGCTGCCTTTTGTATGGAGAACCTGAAAGTAAATCTTTGACACATGACTGTATAACTACAATTGAGGAACAAACCAAAATTAGACTTGATCTGGAAGAAGAGGAATTAGAAAGCGGAGAAAAGCTGTTTGTGGATGGGTCCTCCAGAGTGATAGAAGGAAAGAGGAAAATAGGCTATGCTATAATAAGAGGACCTGATATGCAAGTTCTAGAATCAGGTCCATTAGACAAATCTTGGTCAGCCCAAGCCTGTGAATTGTATGCAGCATTAAGGGCATTGAAATCACTAGAAGGAAAGGAGGGGACAATATATACAGATTCCAGATATAGTTATGGGGTGGTGCATATGTTTGGTAAACTGTGGGAAGAAAGAGGTTTAATAAACTCTCAAGGGAAAGATTTGGTTCATCAAAAACTTATAATTACAGTATTAAAGGCCCTGAGAAGGCCCAAGAGGTTAGCAGTGTTTTATTTGAAAGGACACCAGAAGGGAATAGACTTGAGGAGTAGAGGAAATAATGCTGCTGATTAGGAGGCAAAACAGGCGGCATTACAAACAATGGTCATAAAAGAAAAAAAAAGGGAGGGACAGGAAGAAACTTTAGAACATAAGAATAGTGACTTAAGAAGTAGATTTACTGAGGAAGAAAGGCCAAAACTCCCAGAGACAGGAGCAATAGAAAACTCAGAGGGGAGATAGCCTCTCCCAGATGGCCGGGAAGTACTACCAAAAGCCATAGCTCAAAGAATATTAGAAAAATACATCAAAGAACACATTGGGGAGCACAAAGGTTAATAGATTATTTTGCAGCAAAGTATATGAGCACAGGTATTCGAAACTTAGCTAAGCAAATTACTAGAAGCTGCCTCCCATGTTTAAAAACAAATAGGAAAAATCTCTGAAAATTACCTTATGGAGGGAGACCCTTAGCAAAAGACCCTTTGCAAATATTCAAATTGACTTCACAGAACTACCAAAGGTAGGAAGATTTAAATACTTCTTGGTCCTAGTGGATCTTAGTAGATCAAAATCCTAGTGGATTTTCTACTCAGGTCTTTGCATAAGCACTTTCCTCTGGGTTAAAGGGGATCCTTTGTTCCCAGGAATTTAATTTTTGTTTAACCCACTCTTCGGTTGATCCAAATATAGGCCAAAATACATTCTTTGAAATTTCTTTCCCTCTCTATATTACTACACAATAATTACTACACAAAATCATTTTTGCCCTATCTTTATTTTCTGTCCCTGGGAAATGTTTCCAATTATCTAGTATAAAACTCAACGGACTATCTTTAGGTATCGGTGGGAGTTTAACAGGTACAGGAGGCTTGCTCTTCCCCTGTCCCATTCTTCCGGAGTGCCTTCAATCACACAATTCCTTTCGCTTCCCCTCGTTCGTACCGCTCTTGCTCGGGGAATCCAGCTGCCGGTTCCCCTCTCAGACACACACACTCACCACACTCCGGGATCCCGACCCCGCCCAGACGGATCCCCGTTATACTCACGCGTCCCACGTCCTGCGTCTTCGTCCGGACTCTGTGCACAGAATTTAAGGGGTCGACCGGTCTCCCTTTTGCTTATTGCTTTAATTTTAGGTTCGTCGGTGCAATTGAGGCAGGAACCGGCCCCCCCGGGCTGCTAAACCTTAGAGCGGGGCGCACCCCGGAAGTGCCGATCCGTCCTACAGATTGCATCCGAGTCACGGCACCAAATTGTTATAAATTCACTCGAGAGAGTGTTAAAGTTTAATAAAGGGAAGTTTTATTAATTATAGCAAGCAATAAGCAAAAGACAGCGCTGGACAGCCGGGAAGCGATCCCGCTTTGCCGCGGCCGTGCTTCCGTTTTTCGTGTGTCTCCTTTTAATCAGTCCGGCTCTCCGGGCTCTCCTGTGACGTGTCCTTCCTCGGGTCTTTCTGCGCATGCGCCTTCATCGGTCTAGGGGTTCGATCGTTCGGTCTTTACTTTATCTTCCTTTAACCTTTCTTCACTGTTCTCTGTAAAGGCTTAGCTCAGTAATTTTTTGGAATGCAAGGAATCTTAGCAAGGACATGATAAACGTCAGTAGCTATACAAGCATCAGTTACTATGCATACGTAAGTAACTATCGTAAGTAAGTAAGGGGTAAGTAACAATCTTGATTTTACAGAACATAACATTACAGGATATCATATCTGCATGTTTAGTCGAACAAAAGGGTCTCTGTTTATCACATTTAGGGCACGGGGCACGGCAGGAGGTTTGGGCGTGGAACTGTGTTCCGAATGGCTCAAATAGCACGAGGGATTGAGCGGGAGATGGGGTTAGGGAAGAAGTGGAGGAGGGAGGAAGAGGGGGAGCAAGAGGAAGAGGAGGGACAAAGGAGGATCAGGGAAAGGAGAAGGAACCACGAGGTCCAGCACTCCCTCAATTCACAGCCGCCTACCTATGGGATCATCACACCCCATCCCACAGGTGACCGGGGAGGGGGACCTCAGCCAAGATATTTTAGGTGCTCCCTATTTTGGGCTGCTTGAGGGGACGTTTGGAGAATGAAGAAATCCAAACCTGAGCAGAAAATGCCCCTTGGGGGTAAATTGGGGGTCCTGGCATCCCTAAGTGGGGAGCTGGTAACCGGGGGAACTTTTTGGATTCTTGGCACTCCCAGCAGCCTGGGGAGGGCAGGGACTGAGTAGACAGAGGACACCCAGTGCAAGAGTGACCCCCAGCAGCTGGGACAGAGAGGAACCCCTGAACACCAAAGTGGAGAGACCAGAGACGGGGAAGTCCTGGGAGACATTTTCAGGGCTGAATCTTGGTGTTTGGGAGGTTTTTATGGACTCCAGATGCCCGGTGACTTCTGGAGATGGACTTGGGTAGAGGGACCTTCAAACTCAATGTGCTCATCCCCTGTTCGCCCCAAACCAGGATTTCCCATTCCCAAATCTTGTCTGGATGGAGAAGGAGGCTGCGAGGAAGAGGAAGATGCCCCAGGACACCCAGGCAGGTGAGGAGGAAGTCAGTGCCCCTTTCCCCCTCTCTCCTGCTCCATCTCCCAGCGCAGCCTGGCCCCCGGCTGCAGGACAACCCCGCTGCCGATGCCGTCCTGCCAGGGACCCACTGGGGGGATCTCCTTCCCCTTCCCTCTGGCACGGAGGCAAATCCCATCCTCTCCTTGTCCTTCCTCCCCCAGACAAGGAGCTGAGGATGGAGACCAGGGAGGAAAGATCCCCACAGCAGAACCTCGTGGAAGAGGCCATTGTGAGCAGCTCCATGGCTGAGGAATGTAATGGGGAGGAAAATCTGCAAAGATCCCGCAGGAGGAGGGGCTCCAAACCCATCCCAGGGTGCTCTGAGGAGGAAAGACCCACCCTGTGCCGGGAAGGCGGCCGGAGATCCAGCCAGGGCTCTGAGCTGGTGGTCCATGAGCAGCTTCAGGATGGGGAGAAGCCCTACAAGTGCTTGGAGTGTGGGAAGAGCTTCAGCCAGAGCAACAGCCTGATCCACCACCAGATGATCCACACTGGGGGAATGGCCCTACGAGTGTGGGAAATGTGGGAAGGGCTTCAGCTTCAACTCCGAACTCATCATCCACCAGCGCATCCACACTGGAGAGGCCCTACGAGTGTCCTGAGTGTGGGAAGAGGTTTCACAGCAGCTCCAATCTCCTCCAGCACCAGCAGATTCACACGGATTAGAGGCCCTTCCGCTGCCCCGACTGTGGGGAGGGCTTCAAGCGAAACTCCAACCTCATCAAGCACCAGCGCATTCACACTGGGGAGAGGCCCTATGAGTGTGGGGAATGTGGGAAGAGCTCCAGCCAGAGAGGTCCCACCTCACCATCCATCAGAGGATCCACACCAGGGAACGGCCCTATGAGTATGGGGAATGTGGGATGACCTTCAGCCGGAGGTCCCACCTGACCATCCACCAGATGATCCACACTGGGGAGAGGCCCTACGAGTGTCCCCAGTGTGGGAAAATGTTTCAGACCAGCTCCAATCTCCTACAGCATCAGCTGATTCACACGGATGAGAGGCCCTTCCGCTGCCCTGACTGCAGGAGGGGCTTCAAGAAAGACCCCCACCTCATCAGGCACCAGCGCATCCACACTGGGGAGAGGCCCTACGAGTGTCCCCAGTGTGGGAAGAGCTTCAGTGAGAGCTGTCACTTGAGCAAACACCAACGGAGGCACTGGTAAGGGAAGCTCTGCAAATGCCCCAAAGTGCAGGATAAGCTTTCTCCACAGCTCCAGCCTCATCCCCCCTTGGAGGACCAACATAGGGCAGAGACCTGGTGATCCATGTTCCCTGTGATCCATGATGGGAAGACACCTGTCCCTTTTCTTGCCCGTGGCAATGACATGATTTGGGATCAAAGAATGTGAGAGTGTGATCATGGCCCATTATATTCAGTCCCACTTCAGGTCACTGCCAGGGGCAGGAAAAGGACTCCCTGTCTCTCACCAGAGGAGAAGAGTGTCCTTTCCTGGCAGGAGGAAATACGTGGCCAGGAAGAGCCGGTCGATGACATTTTAGTTTTCCCAGTAAATAGATTGTCTTATCCCTTCTGTTATCCAAATTGTTTCTGTACCTATTTGTTCCTTATCCCATTGCTGTTGTCAATAAATTGTTCTTATCCCAGCCTGGGATCTTTGCCTTTTCTGCTTTCCATGGGAGGTGGGAGGGAAGCGAGCGGCAGAGCCGTATTAGCAGGAGCAGGAAATTGGGGAATGCCATTCCTGAAGCCCAGCCCGTGGAAACCGAGCATCCCAGCTGGTGCCAGGCCTGGTTGCCATGGGCAGCAGCCTTGGGAGCGGGTCCCTGGCTGGGGGCTGTGGGAACCTCTTCCCTCTGGTGCCCAGGGACAGGAGTGGAGGGAGCGGCTGGAGCTGAGGCGGGCAGGTTTAGGCTGGATGTGAGGAAAAGGTTTTTCCTGTGAGGCTGCTGGGGCACTGAACAGGCTCCCCAGGGAAGGCTCCCAGCTCCAGGGCTGGCTGAGCTGCAGCAGCGTTTGGCCAGCGCTGCCAGGCCCAGGCTGGGATTGTTGGGGTGTCCTGTGCAGGGCCAGCAGTTGGACTGGAGGATCCCCATGGGTCCCTCCCAACTCAGCCAATTCTGTGGCTCTGTGATCCCATGAGCCTGGGGATGGGACTGCAAATGGTTGCCATGGCAATGGACTCTGGCTCCAGGCCTGAGCTGGTGTCCATGGCAACCACCCCTGGCATGGGGCCATAGCAACAGGGGCTGTGATGGTTGTCATGGAAACAGACCACAGCAGAGAGACAGCTCTGGCCAGAAGCAGCTCCTGAGCACAGCCCAGCAGGGCTGGGGCCCTGTCAGGGCAGCTCAGGGACACGAGCAGGCCCAGACAGAGCTCCCAGGGGCTCAGCACTGTCAGGGGCTGTGGGATGTCCCAGAGGGGGCTGTGTCACAGTGGCACCTCTGTGGCTGTGTCCTGGAGCCCCAGAGCAGCTGTGATGTCAGAAATAGGCTGTGTGACAGCTCAGAGTTTGTTGTGTGACGTCACTGTGCAGCTATGGCATCATAGAGGGGACTGTGTGACATCACAGAGAAGGCTGTGACATCATGACATGGCTGTATGACATCATAGCGCCATGTATGACATTGGCGGGCAGCAAAGAGCGGCGCCAATGGCGGAGCCGGAGGCGGCTCTGGGGGCGGGGCCGGGGCTGTGGGCGGGGCCGCAGCGGAGCAGCGCGATGGCTCCAGCGCTGGGGCCGGGGGCGCTCCCGGGGGGCGGCGAGAGGTGAGGGGGACCCCCGGCACCGGGACTCTTTGATCGCCCATTCCGGAACGCCGAGGGACCCCTAAACCCCCATTCCTGGGCGCCGCCATCCCACCGAACCCCCATTCCCGGCCGTGGGTCCCACCCTGCACCCCCTTATCCGGCACCAGGAACGCCTGCACCCCTTTCCCGGCCCTCCCGCCTCTCGCAGCCCCAGAGCCCCCTTCTCCTTGACCCATTTACCCCCTGGACCCCTATTCCTGCCTCTCCCTGCAGCCAGCCCCTCCTTTCCTCAGCACTGAGGACACCCGGGACCCCTATTCCCAGCCATCCCGGCTTTCCCTGCCCTGTCCTGGCAATGGGGACAGCGGGGACCCTTGGAGCTCCCTTTCCTGGGTACAGGAACGCCCTGAACTCCAGCCATGCCACATCTAGCCAGCCCCAGCCTCCCCTCTTGTCACTCCTGGCATCCCCAAATGCCCTTCCCGGCTCTCCCCGTTTCCCCTTTCCTTCAGCCGTGACCCCCCCGATCCCAAATCTCCAAATGTCCCCCCAGTTCTCCTCTCCCTGCGTTCCCTGCACGCGGCGCTGTCGGAGCCCGGCCCGGGCTTCCCGCAGTCCATGTCCATGGGGTCCCTGGCTGGGATCCCTTTCCAGCGCCGCCGCAGCGAGCGGGGCCGGGCGGAGCCGCAGCCCCGGGGATGGTGGTCGGAACCGAGCCGGGATCTTGGGATAGCCAGGGCTGGGATATTGAGATAGCCAGGGCTGGGATATTGGGATAGCCAGGGCTGGGATATTGGGATAGCCAGGGCTGGGATATTGGGATAGCCAGGGCTGGGATATTGGGATAGCCAGGGCTGGGATATTGGGATAGCCAGGGCTGGGATCTTGGGATAGCCAGAGCTGGGATATTGGGATAGCCAGGGCTGGGATATTGGGATAGCCAGAGCCGGCACAAGGAGTGGCACCGGCACGGGGCCAGCGGGGAGCTGCAGATGCTGCAGTAGCGGCACAGCCAGAGCGGGGCTGAGCGGGGGGAGCCGGGGCTGGGGGATCTGTGGGGCTGCGATGGCAACTGTGGCACCGCCATGGGGATCCCTGAGATCCAGGCTGAGGGATTAACAAATTCCCTGGCTCACAGCTGCAGGGAATGTCTCTGGAAATATGTCAGATATGTGCGGGAGGTGCTGGAGTGTAAAGGTGGGGAGGGCAGAATTCCCAGGGAATGTGGGAATGGGAATGTGGGATTTGGGAGGACAAAATTTGGGAACGTTTGAATTCCCATGGAAATTCCATGGATGGATCTCAGACATCATCCCATTCCCACGGGACCTCCATGGATGGATCCCGCTGCTGTCCCATTCTGTAGATGGATCTCACTGCCATGCCATTCCCATGGAATTCCATGGGCAGATCTTCCTATCCCACTGCCATGGGAGCTCCAATCCGGTTCCCCCCAAACCCATCCTGGGGGACCCCCCATGACCCACCCATCCACCCCAAACTCTTCCTGGGTCCCCCCTCATCCCCCCACAACGGGAATTCCTGGGAGTCCCCCTGTGTCCCCTCCCCCAGGACTTTGGGGGTCTCACCCGTCCTGTCCGTGCACCCCCAGATTTCTTCCACAGCCCCCCTGTGATGGTGGAGGGTGGGGGCCGAGTGCTGGTGCCCCCCTGCCTGCAGCAGATCCAGCGGTGAGGGCAGTTTGGGGGGTCCCTCAGCATTTGGGGTCCCTGGGATTTGGGGTGACCCCCCGGGCTCTCCAGGATCTCCCTGAACACGCTGACGCTGCCCGTGCACAGTGAGAAGGTTCAAACCCAGCACGGGGTCCCCAGCACTGCCACCCACATTGCCCAGGTACCCCCAAACCTGCCGAGAACCCCCAAACCCCCCGGGGCACCCCAACCTCCCCGGGATCCCAAACACATCCCTGGATGCTCCAAAAACTCCCCAAAATGGCAAAACCCCATACAGACATTGAGAAGGTTCATACCTGGCATGGGGTCTCCATCTCCTTCACCAGCAGGTTCCCCAAAACAGCCTTGGGACCCCCAATTCCACCCCCAGGATCACCCACATTCCCCCATCTGGACCCCTGTAAACACCCTTGAGAACCCCAAAAAAATCACCGTGGCCCCAAAAACACCCAGAACTTCCGAAAACCCCCAGGAACCCCTCACAAAGGTTTATACCCAGCACGGGATCCCCATGGCCATCATTGGCATCTCCCAGGTGGAGATCTCCCATTGGCATCTCTCCAAGCCCTCCCGGGACCCCCAACCCCTCCCGGGGCTTCACTGCCGGAATCACCGGGAGTGGTGTTGCCCTTTACAGTGGTACCCAAAAATACCGGGGTCCTTAAAGCGGCCATGGTAGAGAGAACCCCCAAAATCCACCCTGGTGGAGAAAACATCCCCTACAGGGGCTTGGGGTGGGGACAGCCCTAAAAATGTCACTTAAAGCCGTCATGATACACCCCTAAAAAGGGGCTTATGGACCTGCGGCCGCACAAACACCCTAAAATGGGGAGGAAAATACACCCCTGTAGTGGTGGGATCCCCCCCCAAAAAACCTGAAAAAGAGAAAAACTCCTCTTCAGAGAGGCCTGAAGACCCTGAAAGGCCCTGGAAGAGGGACAAGATCCCCTCCTCTGCTGGGGCCTCCCCGAGCCGGGAACTCTCCCGTTCCTGCACTCGGGGGAGCCCCGAACGACGGCGGCTCCTGGGCTGAGCCCCCCCTCAGCCGGGGCTGCGGGGGGAACTGGGGGGGCTGGGACGGGGCTTGGGGGTCCTGGGGTGAACTGGGGGACCCTCAGTGCTCCCACCTCCCCCTGTCCCCCTGTCCCGCCCCGTTCCCATTGTTCCCCCCAAACCTCCGCTGCCCCCAGCTCGGTTTGGGGGGGACCCAGCCCTTTCCCATCGTGTCCCGGCCCGGCCCCGCTCACCCGAGGGCTCCGAACCACGCCCAGGGACAGAGGAGGGACAGAGGAGGAGGAAGAGGAGGGACAGAGGAGGAGGAAGAGGAGGAGCAGGAGGAGGAAGAGCTGGAGCAGGCAGAGGAGGCTCCACGTGCGCTCCCCGCTCTCTGGATCTGCAGCTCCTTCGGGACCATCGCCCCCCATCCCGCAGGTGCCCGGGGAGGGGGAGCTCGCCCCAAATACCCCGGGGGTCCCTGGGTTTGGGGTTTTTGGGGGGGATGTTTGGGGATGGCAGGGCTCCAGAGCCGAGCCGCAGATGCTCCTCGGGGGGGCCCCGGGAGGTGTTTTTGGGGGGTCCCGGTGGCGGCAGAGCCCCGGCAAAGGGGCCGGGGGGATGCGGGTCCGGCATGGCCGGGAAAGGGGCTCGGGGCTCCCGGTGCCGGCAGTGGCTGCTCCCAGAATGAGCCCAGTTGCTCACCCCCGTGTGGCTCCAGTTTCCTTTGCGCCCCACGATAAGCCAAATCACTCCCAGTCATTCCCTAATAGAGTACAATTTGTCTCGATTTTATCCCATTTTTCCCCAATTTTTTCCTTTTTTCCTCCATTTCTCCCTTTTTTATCTAATTTTCCTCATTTTTTCCCATTTTTTCCCTTTTTAATCTATTTATTTTCTATTTCCTGATTTTACACTATTTTTGCTCCATTTTCTCCCAGTTTTTTTCCCCATGTTGTCTCCTATTTTCTCCATTTTCTTCCATTTTTCCCCCATGTTTTCCTCATTTTTACCGTTTTTATTCCCATTTTTCTCCCAGTTTCCCCCATTATTTTCCCCCATTTTATTCCTGGTTTTATCTCATTTTTCCACAATTTTATCCCCATTTTCTTCCATTTCTTTCTCCTATTTTTCCCAATTTTTCCTCCATTTCCATCACATTTTCCCCAATTTTTCCCTATTTTTATCCCATTTTGGCTCAATTTTCCCCCATTTTTGCTTCATTTTTCCTTCCGTTTTTCTCTCTTTTCCCCCATTTTTTTCTAGTTTTTCCCAACTTTTCCCCGTTTTTCCTCCATTTCCCCCTATCTTCCCCATTTAATTATCCCAAAAATTGAAATTTGTTGGGGGGAGATTTGAAATTTCTGGGGGGGGAAAAATATAAATTTTGGCAGGAAAAAAGGGTGCTTTGGGGCAAAACTCCATGAATTTGAATCACAGCTTTCCCATGACTTTCCATGATATTTCCATGATCTCCAGCTGGAAGAGTCGTGGGATTCATCTGAACATTCTGGAAGCTGGAAGAGGAGCAGGCCATCAACCTTCCTGAAAATCTGGAGCAGCTCATCTGCAATTCCTCCTTTCCCCACTCCCCGGATTCCCAGGTCTGGAAATTCTTCTACAACCTCCCAGGTAGGCAAGTCCCAAAATTCCATGGAAAAATGGGATAGGGGGATTTAATCCTGTTTTTTTCCTAATTTTTCCCATTTTTTTTCCCCATTTTTTCCCTGATTTTTCCTGATTTATCTAGATTATTTTCCTCTTTCTTTTCCTCACTTTGTCCCTGATTTTTCCCATTTTTTCCCTAATATTTTTTCCAATTTTTTACTCTTTTTTCCCCATTTTTTCCTTATTTTTTCTCAGTTTTTTCTTGTTTTTTTTCCCTGTTTTTTTTTTTTTTCTGATTTTTTCCCTCTTTTCTTTCACCGATTTTTTCCTTTTTTTTTCCCCAGTTTTTTCTCAAATTTTCCTGACTTTCCTTTTTTTTTACCACCTTTTTCTGATTTTTCCCTCTTCTTTTCCCAAAATTTTCTATCTTTTTCCCAGCTTTTTCTCAAATTTTTCCCTGATTTTTCTGGGTTTTCCCATTTTTCCCCTGATTTTTTCCCTGATTTTCCCCCAGTTTTTTTTCTTTTTTTTTTCTGATTTTTTTTTCTGATTTTTTTTTCTGATTTTTTTTCCCGGTTTTATTATTTTTTTCTTTTCCTGATTTTTCCCTCATTGGTCACCATTTTCTTTCGCATATTTTTCATATTTTTTTTCCTGATTTGTCCCAATTTTTCCCCATCTTTTTCCTAATTTTTCCTGATTTTTGCCTGTTCATTTCCTAAATATTTTCTGGCTTTTTCCCACTTTTTTTTCATTTTTCCAAGGTTTTTTCCCCCAGTTTCTTTTCCTCATTTTTTCCTCGTCTTACCTGTTTTTTTCCCAATTTTTTCCTCCATTTTTTTTCCTGATTTCCCCCATTTGTTCCTGATTTTTCCCTCTTCTTTTCACAATCTTTTCCTGTTTATTCCTCAATTGTTTCACAATTTTCCCCTGATTTTTCTTTGTATTTCCTAATTTTTTTACTGATTTTTCCTGATTTTTTTCCAGGTTTCTTTCCTCTCTCTTTTCTCAATTTTTCCCAATTTTTTCCCAAATTTTTTCCTGATTTTACCCTTTTCCATTCCCAAATTTTTCTGGTTTTCCCCATTTTTTTATCCTGATTTTTTCATTATTTTTTTCTGATATTTCCCAGACTTTTTTATCTTTTTCCATGATTTCCCCTGATCTTTCTTTTTTTTCACATTTTTTTCTGATTTTTTCCCAATGCTTTTCCTGATTTTTTTTGCAAGCTTTCTCAAACATTTCTGGTTTTTCCTTGATTTTTACAATTTTCTTCCCAAATTTTTCCTGATTTTTCCCGATTTTTCCCAGGGTCTTTTTGACTTTTCCTGATATTATCCCTGATTTTCCCCATTTTTTCACAATTTTTTCATGCCTATCCCATTTTTTCTGATTTTTCTCTCTTCCTTTCCCAAATTTTTTCTATCTTTTTCCCAACTCCTTCTCAAATGTCCCTAATTGCCTGATTTTTCCCCGATTTTTTCACAATTTTTTCCCTTTTTTTAAAATTTTATTTATCTTTTTTTTCCTGTTTTTCCCTGATTTTTCCAAGTTCTTTCCCAGTTTTTCCTTCTGATTTTCTCGGGCTTTTTTCCTGATTTTTTCCCCTTTTTTCCTGATTTTTCCTTCTTTTCCTATTTTTTCCTGATTTTTTCCCCTTTTTTCCTGATTTTTCCCAATTTTTTCCACTTTCTTTTCCTGATTTTTTTCCCATTTTTTCCTTGAGTTTACTCTTTGTTTTTCCCCCAAATTTTTCCTGGTTTTCCCCAATTTTTTGTCAAATGTTTCCCTGTTTTCCCCCAAATTTTTCATGATTTTTACCCCATTATTTTGATTTCACTGTGATTTCTTTTTCTGTTTTTTTCCCTGTTTTTTCCCTTTTGTTTTCCTTTAATTTATCCTGGGTTTTTTCCCCATTTTTTCCCCAATTTTCCAGTTCCCTTCATACTCCCAGTCTAATCCCAGGAACTCCTAGTTTGATCCCAGTCACTCCCAGAATGAGGCCAGTGGCCCCCAGTTGCTCCCTGTCAGTTCCAGTATGACCCCAGTAGCCTCCAGTGTGATCCCTGGGACTCCCTGTCTCTCCCAGTATATCCCAGTCAGCTCCAGCACGCTCCCAGTCATTCCCAGCTCCTCCCAGTTCCTCTCAGCATGATCCCAGTTACTCACAGCCACTCCCAGTCAATCCCAGTATGATTCCAGTCACCCTCAGTGGGATCCCAGTCTCAGCCAGCAGGGACCCAGCTGCTCCCACTGTGATCCCAGTATGATCCCAGTTGAGTACGATCCCAGAATAGTTGCAATTCTTCCCAGTTCCTCCTGGTATGATCCCAGTTGTCCCTGGAATAGTCCCAGTCCATCTCAGCATGGTCCCACTCACTCCCAGTTGCCCCCACTGTGGTTCCAGCTGTTCCCAGTGCGGTCACAGACACTCCCAGTATAACCCAGTTGCCCCAGTAAGGTTCTGGTTACCTCAGAATGATCCCATTCTTTCCCAGTTACTCCCAGTTGCTCCCAGTATGATCCCAGCTGTGGCCTCAGTCCCCTCAGCATGGTTCCAGTACCTTCCAGTTGATCCCAGCTGCTCCCAAGGTGTCCACATTTTCCTCCCTACATGGGCCCAGTAGCTCCCAGTAACCCCCAGTCAGGTTCCATTTGCTCCCACTGTAATCCCAGTGGTTCCCAGTGCTATCCCGGTAGGAGCCACTGTCACACCCGGTATGGTTTCAGTCACTTCCAGGATGATCCCAGTCACTCCCACTACAATCTCAGTCACTCCCAGTATGAGCTGTTGCACCCAGTCACTCCCAGTATGGTTCCAGTCACTCCCAGATCCTCCCAGCATGATTCCAGTCATGGCCAGAGTGACTCCCTGTCACTCCCAGGGTGGGCCCAGTTGCTCCCAGTCACCTCCAGCATGGTTCCAGTCCCAGCCAGCCCCTCCCAGTCACTCCCAATACGATTCCAGCTACTTCCAGTAGGATCCCAGTATGACCCCAGCATGGGCACAGCTGCTCCCAGGATTATCCAGTGTGGTTCCAGTTGCTCCCATTTACCTGCACTGTGGTTTCAGTCTATCCCAGTCTATCCCAGTTGCTCCCAGCCACTCCCAGTCACCTTGAGTGCAGTCCCAGTTGCTGCCAGTATGGTCCCAGTCTTGTCCAGCATGGCCCAGCTGCTCCCACTGTGATCCCAGTAGGATTCTAGTTGCCCTCAGCGTGGTTCCTGTTGCTCCCCATTCCTCCCAGTGTGATTCCAGTTGCACCCAGTTGCTCCCAGTATAGTCCCAGTCTCTCCCCAGATTATCCCAGCTGCTCGAAGCATGGTCCCAGTCATGCCCAGTTGCCCCCATTGCAGACCCAGTCACTCCCAGTTCTTCCCAGTTGTCCCCAGCATGGTTCCCATTGTTCCCAGCATGTTTTCAATCCTCCCAAATTCACAGACGCTCCCAGTATATCCCAGCTGCCCTCAGCATGCTTGTGCTCATATCCAATCGTTCCCAGTTAAGCCAGTAAGGTTCCAGTTACCCCAGTACAAACCAGTCCCTGCCAGTGCTGCCACTCCTGGGATCCCCCAGCCCTCTCTGTGTTCCCCCCTCCCGCATCTCCCCAGAGGAGCCCCAAGGGCTGGCAGTCCCCAGCCAGGGTCCCCAGCCAGCCCCAGGTTGGATCTGCAGCCCCCAATTTTCCCAGTTTCCCTCTCCTTTTCCCCGGGCCAGGTTCCCCCCGTCCCCAGTGGGTGGGAGCAGCGGAGAGCCCCGCGCTGCCCATCCCGACCTGTCCCGGCTCCATCCCCGCTCCTGCCGTGGGCTGTGAGGGGTTTGGGAACGGGGCACCGAGGGTGTCACTGCTCCTGGGGGAGGAGGAGGAGGGATGGAAGAGGAGGGATGAAGAAGGAGAGTGAGAAGGAATGGAAGTAGGAGAAGGAGGTGGAGTTAGGGAGGAGAAGGAGGAGGGATGGAAGGGGAGGAGAGGGAGGAAGATGTTGTAAATACTCCACAAACCCCTTCATTCTTGTCCCCCATGGGGATGTGTCCGCCCTTCTCAGAACACGGGCGGGAAGGGGTCTCAAAATATATCCAACATGGACCTAAGGTATTTTACACAAAGAAGGCTCAGACTTACGAGACGTGGTCCTGGGTTTATTGTATGTGGGTCGCCCGGGGCAAGAAAGAGGCTGAGATTCCTCGGGTGCTCTCTTAAACTTGGGGGAGGGGGTGGCCAGGGGATACAGGGGGGTTACAGCCAATGGGATAGGGAAAAGAAAAGGGAGGTTAGGTAGGGACTGACGTTATACAACACCAAGGGTGAGTTCTTCCCGTGGGACAGATCATAATTTTTTAAATGCACTTCAACAGGAAGAGGAGGGACAAAGGAGAATCAGGGAAAGGAGAAGGAACCAAGAGGTCAAGAACTCCCTGAATTCACAGTCCCCCACCTGTGGGATCATCACCCCCCATCCCACAGGTGCCCCGAGAGGGGGAGCTCAGCCCAGATATCCTGGGGGGTCCCTGGGTTGGGTTTTTTTGGGGGGGATATTTAAGAATTAAGGACTGCAAAGCTGAGCGGAAAATGCCCCTTGGGGCGACACTGGGGGGTCCCAGCATTCCTAAGTGGGGAGATGGAAATGAGGGGAACTTTTCAGATTCCTGGCACTCCCAGCAGCCTGGGGAGGACAGGGACTGAGCAGACAGGGGAACACCAATACAAGCATGACCCCCAGCAGCTGGGACAGGGGGGAACCCCTGAACACCAAAGGGGAGGGACCAGAGATGGGGAACTCCTGGGAGGAATTTTCAGGGCTGAATCTTGGTGTCTGGGAGGTTTTTATGGATAGCTTGGAATTTCTAGAGATGGACGTGGGCAGGAGGAACCCCCTAATCCAATGTGCTCATGAATTGTATTTTTCCCCAAACCAGGATTTCCCATTCCCAAACCTTGTCCAGATGGAGAGGAAGGCTGTGAGGAAGAGGAAGATACCCCAGGACACCCAGGCAGGTGAGGAGGAAGTCAGTGCCCCTTTCCCCCTCTCTCCTGCTCCATCTCCCAGCCCAGCCTGGCCCCCGGCTGCAGGACAACCCCGCTGCCGACGCCGTCCTGCCAGGGACGCACTGGGGGGATCTCCTTCCCCTTCCCTCTGTCACGGAGGCAAATCCCATCCTCTCCTTGTCCTTCCTCCCCCAGACAAGGAGCTGAGGATGGAGACCAGGGAGGACAAATCCCCACGGCAGAACCTCATGGAAGAGGCCGTTTTGAGCAGCTCCACAGTGCAGGAATCCAATGGGGAGGAAAAGCTTCAGAGATCCCGCAGGAGGAGGGGCTCCAAACCCATCCCAGGGTACTCTGAGGAGGAAAGACCCACCCTGTGCCGGGAAGGTGGCCAGAGATCCAGCCGGGGCTCTGAGCTGGTGGTCCATGAGCAGCTTCAGGATGGGGAGAAGCCCTACAAGTGCTTGGAGTGTGGGAAGAGCTTCAGCCAGAGCTCATTCCTGATCCGCCACCAGATGATCCACACTGGGGAATGGCCCTACGAGTGTGGGCAATGTGGGAAGGGCTTCAGCTTCAGCTCTGAGCTCATCCGTCACCAGCGCATCCACACTGGGGAGAGGCCCTACGAGTGTCCCGAGTGTGGGAAGAGGTTTCGGATCAGCTCCAATCTCCTCCAGCACCAGCGGATTCACACGGATGAGAGGCCGTTCCGCTGCCCTGACTGTGGGGAGGGCTTCAAGCAAAACTCCACCCTCATCACCCACCGGCGCATCCACACTGGGGAGAGGCCCTACGAGTGTGGGGAATGTGGGAAGAGCTTCAGCCAGAGATCCCACCTGATCATCCACCAGAGGACCCACACTGGGGAACGTCCCTATGAGTGTGGGGAGTGTGGGATGACCTTCAGCCAGAGGTCCCAGCTGACCATCCACCATCTCATCCACACTGAGGAGAGGCCCTACGAGTGTGGTGAGTGTGGGAAGAGGTTTCAGACCAGCTCCACTCTCCTCAGGCACCAGCGGATTCACACGGATGAGAGGCCGTTCCGCTGCCCTGACTGTGGGGAGGGCTTCAAGCAAAACTCCAACCTCATCAGTCACCAGCGCATCCACACTGGGGAGAGGCCCTACGAGTGTCCCCAGTGTGGGAAGAGCTTCACCCAGAGCTCTCACTTGACCAGACACCAACAGAGGCACCGGTAAGGGAAGCCCTGTGAGTGCCCCAAGTGCAGGAAGAGCTTTGTGCACTGCTCCAGCTCCATCCCCCATGGGAGGACCCACGTTGGGCAGAGCCCTGATGACCCACGTTCCCAGTGATCTGTGTTGGGAACACACTGGGCTGGAGGTCATTTTATTTTGGTTTCAGTTATCTTTTGATTCATTCTCATCCCTTTAAATCCAACAAATGGTGGTAAAAATCAACAAATTCATCAAAGGCATCTAAAACCTCACATTTTACTAGTGCTTCAAGGCAATCTTGGAGATACTTGTGAGTATTTGAGGGTTGTGGGGTTATTTGGTGGAGTTGTCTCCATTTCTTGGCACTCAAAGAGGTGAGAGGGATCGATCTGTCACCTCAAAACCACTTAATGCCACTGAAACCTTCTCAATCCCTCTCCAAAATTATTCAGTTCCACAGCCCCTCAGGGTGTGATGCCTCATGTTTTAGCTTTCATATCTTTCATATTCTGCACTGCCTAGGTTTGTAGTTTTGAACTTCACATTAAGTGTTAGTGAGCTCTCTTCACAGAGTAGGTAGACAAAACAATTCCTTTTCTAGCTTGATACCAAGGACAATTGTTACAAGTTCCAGGCCCAAAAGCATAAACAAGGGTGGACTGAAAAGAGAAAACAAGAAGGGTGGGATTTCATCATCTGAAGCTGTAACTGGACAATGAACCCAAATATGCAGATGAACCTAAACTTCTAAAAATATGGGACCTCGTGATGAGTTGTCCATTTTTATGACCATTTTTGGTCCATCTTGGGTGTAGCCCTGGCCAGGCTCTTGTACTGCCCAAGGTGTATCTGTAACGTGCTGGTCGTCAGTGAGGAGACAAAATCCATGACTCGTGCTCCAGTTGCTCATCAGACAAAACAGCCTTGTTTATTATTCAGAACTCACTTGAATACCAAATTCAAATTTCCCAGGCTAGACAGCCATTGGCTGATACTTCTCTCCCTGCCCAGCATCTTGGCCAGTGGTGTGCAGTGGTTCAGACATGAATTAGGCTCACTAAATTAAATTTGTGCTAAAATCTATGGCTAAAGAGAATTTACTGCTAAATTAGATTTGTGTTATGTCTAGATTTACCTTGTCCAGTCCTGACCAGCTCTACTGTGACCATACTGTGACAATTCACCCTTTTTGGTTAAATTAAAAAATATAAAATGCTCTCTGTTATCCTATCTGCAAGGGCCCTTTGCAGACATGATAACAGGGACAGCATGGGTTTAATTTGAATGAAGTTTTCTAGTTAACTTGACACAATTAATTCTCTTCAGCTAGCAATATGCTTTGTGTACTAAATTGAGTTTGCAACACTCCCTTCCAGGAGCTGGCAGACAGGATCACAATCCTTTAAGCTAACAAGCCACAGGTTAATTACTTATAGTTAAAAGTTACAACTTAACATTAAAAAACAAGAAAGTATTTTGAACTGAGATTATCCTGAACTCTATAAACAAGAAACAAAAACCATTCAACATTTAGAACCGTGAGAAAAACCCAACTTAGCAGAAAAACAATTTGTAAACAAACAGTTTTTAAATTAACTGTCTTTTCAAGAGTCTGATTTTCATGGTGAATAAGTTGTTCTGGTTACTCTTCTTTAATCTGCTCCATCACATCCGTAGAGGTACTGTCAGGAGGGTGTTGTTTGTGGTCTTTGGCTGTATGTTCAACTCTTTCACATCGGTTGCAGCTTGCATTATCACTTCTTTGTCCCTGAGCTGTCCCCTGTGGAATGGGCTTGTGTGGACAGTTTATTTTCCCGTGGCCTTGTTGTCCACACTTGTAGCAATGGGGTGTGAGTTTAACAGCAGCTGTAATAGAATTGGCTAGCATATCCATGTGATGAGATCCAGTCCCAACCTTAGCACATGCTGTAATCATCTCCTCCAGAGATGGATTCCCTTGAGGTAATGCAGCTATAATTTTTATATAGTCTTGGTTTGCATTATCTTGTGCCAGTTGTAGCATTAATTGACCCCTTGCTTCACTGCATATATAGCTCATGGGGGTTTTGTCTTCTACTTGAATAGCTTTGGGTTGGCACTGACAAGTTGGTAATTCTTGTTAGAGCTCACATTGCTAAGTCTTTCACTTGTGTTAGAATTGCAGAGTTCAAGCGAGCCTGGGTTTGGGGATCTTCTGATACTGCTGAATGATTTATTGTATGAACAGCCTTAGCTACTTTGCTTTCTGGGGTCCCACCACACATTCCTCCCTCTTGTTTTTCAGTAATTCCTGTTAAAGTGCCATGTGCTCTTTCCACATTGGTTTTATTGTTATTTGAGGAACGCCAGTGTGGTGTGTTACACTCCAGGGCTGCAGGAAATGTTTTGTTTTCTGTGAGATGTGTGTTGTTTTGATGCTATGAGGGATGCTCAAAACAGCAAAGGCTGACTGCCAGTGTGCAATGGCATCCCGACCCTTTTCTCTTGTGTGTTTTATAGCACATATTGCTGATGAAAAGGTATCTGTGGATAAATGTACATATTTTAAATGTCTAAATTCAGGGATGTGTGTGACATGATTTTGCCAGATTTGTAAGGCACACAGTCCACGAGGGTTTGCTCCCATCTGCAGTGGTGCAGTGTGGCCCTGGTGTCCTGATGGGACACTTGTGGTTGGGTTCTTTTTCCCCCTTGGACTGAAGATTGATGAGATAGAGGCAGTTTTCTCTTGTTTGGACTTGGTTGTTTATTCTTCTTTTATCTCCATTACATGTATACAGGGTACAAGGAGCCACAAGCAGCTATGTGCACTACGATAGAAAGGTGCAAAATTACTAACAAAGATCTTCTTCAAGGTTTTTTATATGTTCATTTACCCAATTAACAAATGCCAAGGAGATATTTTTTCTTAGTGACCCAATGACCCAACACCTGTGTGCTGCACTGCAGCATTCTCTATCCAATCACCTACTACTACCCAAAAACCTCTAGAAGAAGAAGATGAAGAAGAAAGAAGGACAAGAGACAACACCCTGAATCCTCCATCTTGTCCTCTATTTTCTAAAAAAGTTTAAACTCCAAACCTGAACTTTTTCACGCAGTGACATAAGAAATCTCTCTAATCTACACACTTACCCTCCAGGTTTTTCTATTTAACAGTTGTTTTCACAGTGTTATATGAAATTCAGAGTTTTCTTGGATGTCAGAGCCAGGCATCAGAGATAAGGGCACACTCTCAGTGCCTGTGATTACAACAGTAAACCAAGTTGAATATTGTTAAGTGTTATTCCACTGTTAAATCCTGAAGTCATTAGTTATAAGTTAGCTTAAATACTGTTAAGTGCTTTTGCTAAATTGTGATGTTTGAGGTATAAATTAAGGCATAAGTGAAGTCCTGTTAAGTTTGAGCTCTGTTAAGCTCAAATACACACACACACACCCACACACACACAAAGGGTCGGTTCTGGGTTCATTTCTGGTTGGATTGCCTGGATTTTGTTTGTTTTTGTTGTTGCTTTGTTTCCTTGCTGTGCCTGAAGTGTCCAGTCAGGAGCAGAGTGACTCTTGCCAAGGAACTTTGTGCTGCTGGTGCTTAATATTAAATCTGGTTTTTGCTGCTCCCTTGATGGGGATTTTTTAAGCGCTCTCAACCCCTCATTGGTGACAGGGTGAAGGAGCCCTGGCCCAGGCTCTGGCCCTGGGGGACATGGGGATGCTGCTGGGGGGTCCCTGTCCCCCTGTCCCATGCCCCACAGACCTTGGGATGTCCCACAGCCATTCTGTGATGTCCCAGTCTGGACTGTGATGTCCCAGCCCCTCTGAGATAACAGAACCTACTCTCTGATGTCACAGCCTTCTCTCTGACATCACAGCCTTCTCTCTGACATCACACACTCTTCTCTCTGATGTCACACAGCTGCTCTGTGATGTCACAATCTGCTGTCTGATGTCACAGAGCCGCCCTCTGGGATTGTGGTGTCTGCTCTGTGACCTCACAGCCCACTCAGTAATGTCACAGCCCACCCTGTGGTGGCTCTGTGATGTCATACAGAAACTCTGTGATGTCACAACCCACTCTGTGATGTCATGCATTCAACCTCTGATGTCATAGTCCTCTCTGTGATGTCACAGCCCACAAAGGGATATCACCCATCCCACACTGTGACATCACACCCTGATTTCTGATGTCACAGAATCCCCTCTATGATGCCATAGCTGCTCAGTGACCTCACACAACAAACTCTGTGATGTCACAGCCCCATCTGTGACCTCACACAACCCACTCTGAGCTGTCACACAGCCCCTTTCTGACATCACAGCTGCTCTGGGGCTCCAGGACACAGCCACAGAGGTGCTGCTGTGACACAGCCCCCTCTGGCACATCCCACAGCCCCTGCCAGTGCTGAGCCCCTGGGAGCTCTGTCTGGGCCTGCTCGTGTCCCTGAGCTGCCCTGGCAGGGCCCCAGCCCTGCTGGGCTGTGCTCAGGAGCTGCTCCTGGCCAGAGCTGTCTCTCTGCAGCGCTGCCCTTGCCAGGAGCTGCCTCTGGGCCAGGAGCCCGGCCCAGCTCAGCAGCACAGACACAGCACCAGCACTTTCATCACCCTCTCGGGCCTTTGGGGCTCTTTGCATCACACTCAGTCCCTCAGAGTGTGCTCCAAAAACTTCTCAAGAGCTCCAAGTCAGATGGAAACACTGAAGTTTCTTGTAGTTGAAATGAGAGACACGAGTGAGAAAGCGTCCCCAGGTTCCAGGTAGAGCAGAAGACTGGAGGCCCTGATGGCAGCTGGGGACAAGCAAGGGAAAGGTGTCTGTGGTGCTGAGCAAAGCTGGATGTGTTTCAGGAATGCCAAGGGCCAAGGGCTGAGCCCCAGCCCCTGGCAAGGCAGATGCTGTCCCTCCCTCATTGCTCAGGGCTCTTCCCGGGGCACTGGCATGTGGGGATGTGCAATGCCAAGGGCAGCACCATGGGGCGGCCCCTGCCAGGCTGCTGAGCAGGGACAAGGAGGCAATGAGGCCCCAGGGCTGCCAGGGTCACTTGTCCCCTGCTGGCCTCAGGCCCAGGGCCAGCAGCCATGGCCCAAGGGCTGCACAAGTTGCCTCTGACAGGGCCTTGCATCTGCTAAGCCCAGAGTCCTCAGCCTCTACCTGCTGCTTATGTGATGAGGCCTCCAAATCCCATCTTGGGAGATTTTTGGGTCCTCTTCAAGATCTTTGAAAATGGAAACACCGGTCAAAGTTATTTCCTCCCAAATCTTGCAGTGACAAGGTTGAATATCTTTAAAGTGAACAAGAGTTAATTTGTATTTGTTCGAAAGAGGAAATATTTTATTCAGATATTTTATGAGAGTGGCACAAATCTCCAGCTTCTTTTCCAGACAAGTTGATGCCCCATCACAAGAATGCTCCAAGAGCAGGATCTCTGTGCAACCTGACACAGTGAAAGCCCCTCCCCTCCCCAAGGATGGAATTCCTGTTGTGTGGGTTCTCTGATGTGCTGGGTGACCTCACAGTGCTCCTGGCCAGAATGTCTGCTGAGGGCCAGCCAGGCTGCTGCAGTGGCAGTGACCTCACAGCCATCACCATTGCAGCCATGTCCCCAGGGCCTGGCTCTCCCCTTTCCTCTGCCCCTGCCTTGTCTCTGCTGCCATGAAGAGCTGTTTCATTATTATCTTGTCCCCAGGGTGCTGGGGCCAATTGCTTCCCAGTCAGGCTCCTGGAGCAGCAGTGGCTTTTCAGAGCCCAGCCAGAAATGAGCCCTGAAGCAGCAGCTCTGCAGTGCTGGCCACCAGGCCGGGGTGCCAAGGGAGCCTTCTGGCCATGGCCTGGAAGCAGCTGCTGCTGCCCAGGTGCCTTTGGTGCCTCAGGCTGTCCCTGGCACAGCTCCCAGCACGGCACTCTGCACTTGTGCCCGAGCCCTTCCCTGGGTTGGGGCTGGCCTGGGGCTTTTCCTGCAGCGGGATCTGCCCTGGCCATGGCACAGGAAAGGCAGTTCCTGCTGGAGCAGGAGGCTGTGCCTGGAATGGGCTCAAACAACTCCAGCAAGGCCCTGTTTACTTCAAAATTGCTTCCTAGAGCACTCTAGTCTAATAATTGTTATAGCTCCTTTACTGTTGAGTAAATAACTCTTTTTCTTTATTTACTCTGTGGTGTAAATATATCATGTTCAGAATCAGTCACAGTTGTATTTGTATAAATAAAACTGATATTCCATTGTTAATCCTGTGGGACAAATTGAATTACGGTTCAATTCTACCTGTCCAATATTTAGACATAAACCTTTGACAAACTCAGGCTGGGATTGAATCCAGCTGCTCCCAGGTTCCTCTCTTAAAAGGAATTTAAAAGTCTAGGCATCCTGGAGGGGTTTGAGGATCCATGGTGGCTCTTGGGTGTCATTTCTCCACCTCATGACTCTGCAGGAGTTTCTCCAATAAAGAAATAAAGCTTTAGCCTGAAGCTCCCACTCTGCCCATGACAGGAAGCCCTGGGAGTGTCTGTGACATCCCGGCTCTTTGGCAGCCTGGGGACTCCTGGGATGTCACCATGGAGCCCCCGGGAGTGCCTGTGACAGAGCGGTGCCTTTGCAGCCCAAGGTCCCCTGGGATGTCACCATGGAATTGCTGTGACTGTGTCTGACCACACGGCTCTTCAGCATCCTCAGAAACCCCTGGGAGGTCTCTGTGGAGCCCCTGTCTGCCTGTGACATTCCGGCTCTTGAACAGCCTGGAGACTCTTGGAATGTCCACATGGAGTCCCTCTGAGGGCCTGTAACAAATCTGATCCTTGGCAGGCAACTATCACCAGCCCCCTGTTGCTATGGTCTGTTTCCATGGCAACCATCACAGCCCCTGTTGTTATCGTCAGTCCCTTGGCAGCTCCATGGAGACCCCATGCCAGGGGTGGTTGCCATGGACACCAGCTCAGGCCTGGAGCCAGAGTCCATTGCCATGGCAACCATTTGCAGTCCCATCCCCAGGCTCATGGGATCACAGAGCCACAGAATTGGCTGAGTTGGGAGGGACCCATGGGGATCCTCCAGTCCAACTGCTGGCCCTGCACAGGACACCCCAACAATCCCAGCCTGGGCCTGGCAGCGCTGCCCAAACGCTGCTGGAGCTCAGCCAGCCCTGGAGCTGGGAGCCTTCCCTGGGGAGCCTGTTCAGTGCCCCAGCAGCCTCGCGGGAAAAACCTTTTCCTCACATCCAGCCTAAACCTGCCCGCCTCAGCTCCAGCCGCTCCCTCCACTCCTGTCCCTGGGCACCAGAGGGAAGAGGTTCCCACAGCCCCCAGCCAGGGACCCGCTCCCAAGGCTGCTGCCCATGGCAACCAGGCCTGGCACCAGCTGGGATGCTCGGTTTCCATGGGCTGGGCTTCAGGAATGGCATTCCTGAATTCCCTGCTCCTGCTAAAACTACGCCACCTCTCGCTTCCCTCCCGTCTCCCATGGAAAACCCACAAGGCAAAGATCCCAGGCTGGGATAAGAACAATTTATTGAGAACAGCAACGGGATAAGGAACAAACAGGAATAGAAACAATTTGGATAACAGACGGGATAACACAATCTATTCACAGGGAAAATTAAAATGCCAACGACTGGCTCTTCTTGGCCACGTATCTCCTCCTGCCTGGAAAGGACACTCTTCTCCTCTGGTGAGAGAGAGGGAGTCCTTTTCCTGCCCCTGGCAATGACCTGATATGGGATTGAATATAATGACAAGGACATGGTCAGACTCTCACATTCTTTGATCTCACATCATGACATTGCCATGGGCAGGAAAAGGTACAGGTGTCTTCCCAGCATGGACCACAGGGAACATGGATCACCAGGTCTCTTCCTAACCTTGGTCCTCCAAGGCAGCATGAAGATGGAGCAGTGCACAAAGCTCTTCCTGAACTTGGGGAACTTGTAGGGCTTCCCTTACCGGTGCCTCCGTTGGTGTTGGGTCAAGCTAGATTTCCAGGTGAAGCTCTTCCCACACTGGGGACACTCATAGGGCCTCTCCCCAGTGTGGATGTGCCGGTGGGTGATGAGGGTGAAGTTGTGCTTGAAGCCCTCCCCACAGTCGGGGCAGCGGAAGGGCCTCTCATCCGTGTGAATCCGCTGGTGCAGGAGGAGATTGGAGCTACTGCGAAACCTCTTCCCACACTCAGGACACTCGTAGGGCCTCTCCCCAGTGTGGATGCGCTGGTGGATGGTCAGTTGGGACCTCTGACTGAAGGTCATCCCACATTCCTCACACTCATAGGGACATTCCCCGGTATGGGTCCTCTGGTGGATGATCAGGCTAAAGCTCTGGCTGAAGTTCTTCCCACATTCCCCACACTTGTAGGGCCTCTCCCCAGTGTGGATGCGCTGATGACTGACGAGGTGGGAGTTTTGCTTGAAGCCCTCCCCACAGTCGGGGCAGCGGAAGGGCCTCTCATCCGTGTGAATGCACTGGTGCCGCAGGAGACTGGAGCTGGTCTGAAACCTCTTCCCACACTCGGGACACTCGTAGGGCCTCTCCCCAGTGTGGATGCGCTGGTGACGGATGAGTTCGGAGCTCCATCCGAAGCCCTTCCCACATTCCCCACACTCGTAGGGCCATTCCCCAGTGTGGATCATCTGGTGGCAGATCAGGCTGTTGCTCTTGCTGAAGCTCTTCCCACACTCCAAGCACTTGTAGGGCTTCTCCCCATCCTGAAGCTGCTCATGGACCACCAGCTCAGAGCCCCGGCTGGATCTCTGGCTGCCTTCCCGGCACAGGGTGGGTCTTGCCTCCTCAGAGCACCCTGGGATGGGTTTGGAGCCCCTCCTCCTGCGGGATCTCTGGGGATTCTCCTCCCCGTTGTATTCCTGCACTGTGGAGCTGCTCAAAACAGCCTCTTCCACGAGGTTCTGCTGCAGGGATTTGTCCTCCCTGGTCTCCATCCTCAGCTCCTTGTCTGGGGGAGGAAGGACAAGGAGAGGATGGGATTTGCCTCCGTGCCAGAGGGAAGGGGAAGGAGATCCCCCCAGTGCGTCCCCGGCAGGACAGCGTCGGCAGCGGGGTTGTCCTGCAGCCGGGGGCCAGGCTGGGCTGGGGGACGGAGCAGGAGAGAGGGGGAAAGGGGCACTGACTTCCTCCTCACCTGCCTGGGTGTCCTGGGGCATCTTCCTCTTCCTTGCAGCCTCCTTCTCCATCTGGCCAAGGTTTGGGAATGAGAAATCCTTGTTTGCGGAAATATGCAATGCATGAGCACATTGGGTTAGGGTGTTCCTCCTGACCAAGTTCATCTCTAGAAGTTACCGGGCATCTGGGGCCCATAAAAACCTCCCAAACACCAAAATTCAGCCCTGAAAATGCCTCCCGGGAGTTCCCCATCTCTGTTCTCTCCCCTTTGCAGTTCAGGGATTCCCCCCTGTCCCAGCTGCTGGGGGTCATGCTTGCACTGGGGCCCCCCTGTCGGCTTGCTCCCTGCCCACCCCAGGTTGCTGGGAGTGCCAGAAATCCAAAAAGTTCCCCCCGTTTCCATCTCCTCATTTAGGGATGATGGGGCTTTTTGGATTCCTATGGTCCCTTGTCCCGTGATTCTCTGCTTTGGGGTGCAGAAGGTCCAAGGAGTCCCCCCTGCCCCTCACCAGGCTGTTGAGGGTCCCGTGATTTGTGGCGCTCCCCCTTTCTGGGCTCCCCACTTTGGGGTCTGGGGGGACACAGGGCTCTGCTCCTCCAGGCTGCCTCTGACAGCAGCCACCACCAGGACCCCCCAATGTCCCCCCAAGGGGCATTTTCTGCTCAGCTTTGGAGTTCTTCATTCTCCAAACATTCCCCCAGAAAAACCCAACCCAGGTACCCCCCCAGGATATCTGGGTCATGCTCCCCCTCCCTGGTCATTGCTGGGATGGGGGGTGATGATCCCACGGGTGGGATCCCATAGGTGAGGGGCTGTGAATTCAGGAGTGCTCGACCTCGTGTTTCCTTTTCCTTTCCATGATCCTCCTTTGTCCCTCCTCTTCTTCTTCCTCTGGCTCCTCCTCTTCCTCCTCCCTAACACCAGCTTCTTCTCCTACTTCCATTCCTTCTCACTCTCCTTCTTCATCCCTCCTCTTCCATCCCTCCTCCTCCTCCCCCAGGAACAGTGACACCCTCGGTGCCCCGTTCCCGAACCCCTCACAGCCCACGGCAGGAGCGGGGATGGAGCCGGGACAGGTCGGGATGGGCAGCGCGGGGTCTCCGCTGCTCCCACCCGCTGGGGACGGGGGGAACCCGGCCCGGGGAAAAGGAGAGGGAAACTGGGAAAATTGGGGGCTGCAGATCCAACCTGGGGCTGGCTGGGGACCCTGGCTGGGGACTGCCAGCCCTTGGGGCTCCTCTGGGGAGATGTGGGAGGGGGGAACACAGAGAGGGCTGGGGGATCCCAGGAGTGGCAGCACTGGCAGGGACTGGTTTGTACTGGGATCATCCTGGCAGTGGCTGAGATTGCACTGGCTGTGTACTGACATCATACTGGGATCATACTGGGATCATACTGGCAGTGAGCAGGAGCCTCCAGGGGGCAACTGAAACCAGGTTGTGAGGAACTGGGAATATGCCCTGCGCTCCCCAGAACCCCGGTATTGCCCCCCATATGTCCCATAAGTCTCCCCCAAACCCTCCAGGATCCCCGAGTGCCCCCTCATTGCCCGTTCGGGAGCCCCCAAAGCGTCCCTGGATCCCTGAATTCTCCCGACCCCACAGATTCCCCTTCCAGCCACTCCTGGGAATTCATCTCCCATCATCCCACACAGTTCCGCGCCCAAACCTCCTGCCGTGCTCCCCGCCCTAAAGAGCCCGGTTAGAGCTCCCCAGGTTCCCCCCAAGTGCTCCCGAGCCGTATACATTCGCCCCCAGGACCTGCAGACATGGCTCGGACGCAAAAGTTTTCTCCAAGCGCTTCCCCGCACCTCCAAACGCGCTTTCTGAGCCACTTCCGGGACTACAGCTCCCATCATGCTCCGCGGCGCCCATAGGGCGCTATTCCAGCCGGGACTGCATCTCCCGTCATGCCCCGCGCCTCACCGGAACCCATTGGAGCTGCGCCTTCAACTCCCATTATGCTCCGCGGCCCCATTAAACCGTATTATACCGGCGCCTACAACTCCCATCATCCCCCGCAGCCCATAGATTCCCTGTTACAGCCCCCCAAGTGCCCGCCCGGACCCCGAAGGGCCCCCAGATTCCCCTCCCTGACCTCCAAGCGCCCCCCTGGACCCCCAAGTGCTTCTCCGGACCCCGAATTGTCCCACAGAATCCCTAAGTGCCCCTCCAAGTGCCCTCCCGGCTTTCCCAAGTGTTCTCCAGACCCCCAAGTTCTTTCTAAATTCCCGCCCCAGACCCAAAACTGCCCCAAATGTTCCCCAGAAAATCTCCATGGTCCCCAAGGTGGTCCCATTTACCCTGTCTGAGAAAATTATTAAAAATTGATGATCAAAGGACTAAAAATATGTGTAATTATCATAAAGAGGGAGAAAAAGTGACCAATTAATTAATGAAGGGAATTGTGGTACTTTGAACCAAGGACCGATAATGTTTTTAGTTGCTAAAAATGGATCAATTCTTTTATATAAATATAAAACTTAGGTTATAAAAATACACAATAATTGTAGAATTTTTTTTTTTAAATTAATTAATTAGATTTTAATTATAAAGAAAAAATATAAAGAGAAATGTTTTCAATGCTTTGGGATGTCAGTCCCAGGTGGGCGATGTCAGACATGCTGAGGCTTGGGGTGAGGAGCAGGTTGTCCAAACAGGGGCAGCCCACAAGGGGCTCATTCTTCTCTGTGACCAGACGTCCTCAGGAGACATTCAGCATCAGGATTGTAAAGAGGAAATCGTGACCTCCTGATCAGTACACAAAGATGTTTTACAGTTTGAACAGTAGAATGTTGTCACCGTAAGGGGCCTTCTTTGTTAATATACCTCATGTTGTGTCATGTTTGGTAAATACCAATGTTGTTGTACCAGCCTTCCTTGTTAAAATATTGTTATAAATGAAATTAGAAATTTGACAACTAGGTCCCTTTGGTTAATGGCAGTTTAATTAAAAATGAATACAATTTACTAAATTGAAGAGTAATGTGGTATAAAAGAATACAGTTCAGTAAAATAATACATTTTAATGAAATTTAAAATTTATATATATAATCTGCTAGAAATTAAGTATGATTAAAGCATAAGCAAAACCGACCAGGGTACAAAGGCTTCCCACCCTGCCTCACATTCAAAACAAAGCACTTCAAGCTAAACTTATATACTGTATGCTTTTACATATTCATTAATGTTTCTTTTAAGTTTCCTCCTATTTCAAATTTTTCTGACTTTATGTCACTTTTCTTCACGGCGCTTGCCTCACTTGTTGTTAGGGGGTCTTCAGTCTTCTTTTGGTGGTCTTTTGGCAAAGGCTTCTCCTCTTCTTCATTGTCCTTTGGATAACCTTATAGGTTTACGTGTGTGTACTAAGCCTTGTGTTATGTTAGTCTACTAATTAGCCTTATGTTTACTAATCTTTAGGCCCAATGCCTAAATTTGTTCTAATTTTGGTCCATCTCAAGGCCATTTTGGTCTTGAGACACCATTTATCTTCTAAACTACATCCTGTACCTTAATTTTGACATGTAACATCTGCAAAGGGGTACATCTGCTTTGTAACACTGATTCATGATTGTTTCTAATTATAACAACTTTAATAACAGTTACAATTTAGTTAGCAGGAACAAATTCCATTTATTACATAACTGCAAATACCCCTTTATATCCCTTTTTATTGGTTTCCATGCTAATGGCCTTGCTTTCCTCCTTGCTATGGATAAATTTGTATTTTCTCAATTTCTTCTTTTGCTAACTCAATTGTTTGGCCTGCAGCCCAGTTGCTAAGCCCATCCACATTCACCTCTTAGTCTTCAGAGGGAAACTTTGAGCACAGTGAGAATCTCCCAGTGTGCAAGAGGGTCCCTGTGTGCCAGCTGCAGCTGGGGCCTCAGCCATCTCCTCTCTCAACAGGTTCCCCTCTGCAGCTTCACAAGTCCAGCCAAACACCTCCCTCAGGGACACCTGTACCACACATTTCACATCTCCATGCCCATACGTGATGTCCCTGTCACAGCTGCATTACCAGCTTGCTGCTGTGCAGATGCTGCCACCACCCAAAGCAAGGCCCTGTGTCCCTGAAGGGACCCGCCCTGCTCTGTGGCCTGGACTGAAGGTGGGTCCCTCCTGCCAGGGCAGGGCCCGGCACAGCTCTTCTGTTCCAATAAAGAGATGGAGCTCTCACCCCAGTGTCTGGCTGGTACCACCAGCAAAGCCCACACAGCACCAGCCCTGGCTGAGCTCCATGTCCAGGAGCAGGCAGGGCTGACCATGGTGTGGGCAGGCAGGAGCCAGGCAGGGGCCGCTGTGACCAGCGGCAGGGCACTGAGGGGCTGGGGGAGTCTGTGTTGAGCATCCCTGGGATGAGGGCACATTTCCTTCAGTGGCATCACCTGGGCCTGAACCTCCTCCAGTGCCATGCCCAGGAAAAGAGGCAACCATCAAGAGCATCTCCTGGGACACTGCCTGGCCAGCAATGTCAGCAGGCAAAAACCAAAGTTTTGTTTATCAATGACCCTTTGATGAAGTCAAAAATTTACAATCAGTCCAGTACAGATTGGAGTACAGATGGGAGTAACTCAGGGGGTACAGCCAAGGCCATGAGGTCACAGCAGTCTCTGGGGTGACAGCAGGCTGAGGTGACAGCAGGCTCTGAGGTCACAGAGGTCCCAGAGCCCCGTGGTTGCACAGCACCACAAGGACCGAGCAGTCAGTCCTTGACCACGACTGTTGTGGCAGCAGCAGCGGCGGCAGCAGCGGTGCTGACATTGGGACAGCGGTGTCAGGACAGTGGTGGCAGCAAGAGCTGCAGGACTGGCAGTGGGCAAGGCACCATGGCCTTTGCTCTGCGCCTCCTCTTCCTGCTCCTCCTGGCAGTGGCCCTGCCTGACAGGGCTGCCCAGGCTGCTCCATGGCGAGCAGGGCGAGCAGGTGAGCTGGCAGCCTCGGTCCCCTTTCCAGGGACAGTGCTCCCTTCTCCCTGGGAAGCGTTGGGGATGGTTTTCCCCAGGGCTTTAGGGGGGTTTCCTCTGTGGGAGGGAGAGAGGCCCCAGGGGCCCAGGGATGGTCCCACTGCCCCTCCAGAGATGTTGCACAGGGCCTGCAAAGAGGATGGAGAGTGACCAGAGCCAGCCCAGTGCTCTCCAGGCCTCTCTGCAGCTTTGGCCATGTCCATTGACATCTGGCTCCCACAGCCTTACCCAAACCCCTTGCAGTTCCCAGTTCCCTAAAACAGAAGGGGATCCCAGCTTACCCTGGTAATGGTCCTGATCTGTGCTCCCTTCTAGATTGGGATCGTAACTTGCATTATCTGGATGCCCTCTTGGATAAAGGCTTGAAACGCTTGGAGAATGCTGGAGGCAAGTTCTCAATGTGCCTTTCCTGAGAGAATAATGGGTGTCAGTGTGGCAAGAGCTTCCTTGTGTGCCATATCTCTTAACATAATCTCAGGCTTGACGGATTCTGGAAAAGTTGCCCTGCTCTCTTCTGGAGCCCTGAGTGAGTGCATGACACTGCTGTCAGTGGGAGGAAGGAGCATTTAGCTGTCAATCTTCTTCCCATGTGCAATGCCAGTGTCACCTTCTGTGTGCTCTGTGCAGCCATGGAGAAGAGCAGAGAGGGAAGGGGCCGGGCCCAGGGCTGTGCCCTGGGACTGTGCCTTGTGTGGCTCCTTTGCCAGCCCCAGGGAGCCTGAGCTGCCGCTGCCAAGCCCTGGCCCTGCCTGGGACTCAGTTCAGAGCTGATGGCAGTTCCAGGGTGTCCTTTCTCCCCTGACTGCCATTCAAGAAGCTTCTTCTATCCTGGTGTGGGGCAACTGATGGCAGGTGGTCTCCCTGCCCCTGCTCCTGGGTGGAAGGCAGAGATGAGGGAGTGCCTTGGAGGGCAGCAATCAGCCAGGTGCACTCACTGTCACTCCAGCCTGAAAGAGAATCATGAGCACTGTCCAGGACCTGTTCTGTCCTGCCTTTCCTTGCAGCTGAACCTATTGATGAAGGCGATCCAGCTTCCCAACCCATGTCCAGGACTCAGCCCTTGGGAGATGGTGAGGGTAGGTCAAGGCCTTTCCCCATGGGAAAGCTGCCAGCTCAGAACCTTAAAGTTGTCCAGCTGGCAGTGATGAGAGAAGCTTCTGTGGCTGTTGAGTTACAGGTGTGTCTGCAGGGAGGACTCTCCCAGCTCCTGGGTTGGTTACTGCACACAAGCTCAGCTCCCATCACAGGGGTGAGTGGTGTGTCCCTGCTGACCCCACAGGCTGAGCACTGCTTTTCTGGGATCCATTCCTGGGAAATGGATCTACTTCCTGTCATGGTCCTCTGAGGAGGAGGAACAAAGCTACAGGAGTTATGAAACCCCATGAGCCATCCAAACCCATGAGGAAAATGCTGAAGGAAATGCTGCAGGGAGCGCAAAGTTGGTCCATGTCCCTCAGCCTTCTCCTGAGACTCAGCAGCTGGAGACTTTCTCTGCACATCTGGACATGCAGTACCCAACACAGCAGGAAGGGATCCATGTCAGCCTCACTGCCCTGCTGCTGCTTTCATGCCCTGCAGGGCTGTTTCTTAGCCTTACCTGGCTGCAGCTTCTCCCCAGCCTCTGCAGGAAGGCATCTGGCATCAGCTGACAGGGAGCCCAAACTGCACCACGGGCCATGCCCACCCTGAGATCTTCTGCACTTTCCCAGTCTCAGGGTGGACCAGAAATGGTGTTTGTTTGGAGAAAGGAGGGCCCTGGCCAATGCCAAATGTTTATATGATTTCCTTTGAAAAACATTGCCTCCTGAAGATGCCACCTCCCTGTTGCCTTTTAAGCAAGGCAGACACCCTGGTTCAAGGAACAGCACGGTGGCCTCCCCTGGCCACTCGGTCCATTACCCACAGACACCAATGTGATGGATGGCAAATGGCGTTTATGGCTGGAGAATTTGACATTTTATAACCTAGCTTCACTGTGTTACTCCCATCTGCTTTCATCACAGCTAGGTGCTATTGGCTAATTGCAGAGGACATTACCATACTAAAGAGGAGGGGGGGTTACTATCTTTCCGTTACATTCCGGTATCTTCCGAGTGCCGGGACTTACTTCTACACCTCGCCCGGTGGGGAATGCTGCCATCTGATCCAGCTGTCCCTTTCTCCAGAAGTGGATGGAGAGGCTGTGCTGAAGGCAGCGTTTCCCAGAGGAAGCAGTGGCTCATGGGCAGCCTCTGCTGCAGGAAGGGAGGCCATGCCAGGCACAGTCACAGTCCCAGGAGGTAATTGCTGTGCCTCTGGGCCTGAGCCCTGCTGAGGCTTGAGCTGCGATCTCTGCTGCTTGGCAGTGTGGACACAGCCCGGACAAGACCAGCACAGCCCAGTGGAATTATCCCCAGCAGGCTCAGGGCACTTTGCTACCGAGCAGTCCTGCTGGGGTCCCTCCATGGGAGACAGGTCCCAAAACCTGGCAGCAGCTGCAAAGGAGTGCCCATGGTGGGGAATAGACAGTGGGGGAGGGCAAGGCTCCACTGTATCCTGAAAGAGCCTGGCTCTGTCCCTATGGGATGGGAGAGCTGTCCCAGCAGAACGTGGGCAGGAGGGAGGGAGGGCCTGAGGGACAGTTGTGGCACTGCCTGCTGTAGTTTTTCCCCATTGCTTTTACAATTCTTTCAGCTGTGGCAGAGAGAGGGCCCCAGTGGGGCCTGGGCTGCTCCAGCCACCTCTCCCAGGGATGCTGCAGAGGGCCTGCAAAGAGGGTGGAGAGTGACCAGGAGCCAGCCCAGAGCCCCCAGGCCCCTCTGCAGCTGTGGCCATGTCCACTGACATCTGGCACCCACAGCCTTAGCGCGACTCCCTTGCACTGCCCCGTTCCCTAAGGTAGAAGGGGATCTCAGCACACCATGGAAACAGTTCTGCTCTGTGCTCCCTTCTAGATTTGGAACACAACCTCAATTATTTGGAAGTGCTACTGAATGATACTTTGAATATCTTGGAGAATGCTGGAGGCAAGTTCTTCTATTCCCTTTACTGACAGAACAAGCAATGACAAGGTGGCAAGAGCTCACTCATGTGCCATATCTCTTACCATAATCTCAGGCTTGATGGGTTCTGGAAACCTCACCCTGCTCCCTTCTAGAGCCCTGAGGGATCCCACAGGCCACTGCCAGTTGGAGGAAAAAGCATTTAGCTGTCAGTCGTCTTCCTGTGTGCAATGCCAGTGTCTCCTTTCCTGTGTGCTCTGTGCAGCCACGGAGAAGAGCAGAGAGGGAAGGGGCCGGGCCCAAGGCTGTGACCCGGGGCTGTGCCTTGTGTGGCTCCTTTGCTGGCCCCAGGGAGCCTGAGGATCTCCTACAGATCCACGGGAGTTCTTCTGCCCTGCCTTTCTTTACAGCCAAACCTCTTGCTGAAGGTGATCTGGCTTCCCAACCCACACCCAGGACTGAGGCTCTGGAAGATTCTGAGGGTAGGTGAAGGCCTTTCCCCCTGGGAGAGCTGCCAGCTCAGAGCCCAAAGTTCAGCCAGGGCGGCATCGCTGCAGGTGCCAGGACAGAGCTGTGCACGTGTGTGCCCTCTCCCTGCGCTATCCCCTCACTGCTCCTGCGGCTCAGTGCTGCCTGTGCAGCAGAGATGAGAGAAGCTTCTGTGGCTGTTGAGTTACAGGTGTGTCTGCAGGGAGGACTCTCCCAGCTCCTGGGTTGGTTACTGCACACAAGCCCAGCTCCCATCACAGGGGTGAGTGGTGTGTCCCTCCTGACCCCACAGGCTGAGCATTGCTTTTCTGGGATCCATTCCTTTGAAATGGAATTCTTTTCCTCTAAGGTCCTCCAAGAGGAAATACCAAAGCTACAGGAGTTATGAAACCCTATGAGCCATCCAAACCCATGAGGCAAATGCTGAAGAAAATTCTGCAGGAAGGACAAGGTGGGTCCATGTCCCTCAGCCTTCTCCTGAGACTCAGCAGCTGGGGGCTTTCTCTGCACCTCTGGACATGCAGTGCCCAACACAGCAGGGCTGTTTCCCAGCTTGGCCTGGCTGCAGCTTCTCCCCAGCCTCTGCAGGAAGGCATTTGGCATCAGCTGACAGGGAGCCCAAACTGCAGCCCAGGCCATGCCCACAATGAGATCTTGTAGGATTCCCTGGTTTCTGGGTAGACCAGAAATGGCAGCTGTTTGGAGAAGGGAGGGCTCTGGCCAATCCCAGAAGTTTATATGATATCCTGGTCCTTAACCAAGTCTTTGACAAGCATTGCCTCCTGAAGATGCCACCTCGCCCAGTGGGGAATGCTGCCATCTGATCCAGCTGTCCCTTTCTGCAGAAGTGGATGGAGAGGCTGTGCTGAAGGCAGCGTTTCCTGGAGGAAGCAGTGGCTCATGGGCAGCCTCTGCTGCAGGAAGGGAGGCCATGCCAGGCACAGTCCCAGGAGGTAATTGCTGTGCCTCTGGGCCTGAGCCCTGCTGAGGCTTGAGCTGCCATCTCTGCTGCTGGGGAGTGCCCACCCTTCAGGGATGCTGCACAGGGCATGGAAAGAGTGTTGAGAGTGACCAGGAGCCAGCCCAGAGCTCCCCAGGCCCCTCTACAGCTTTCTCCATGTCCACTGACATCTGGCTCCCATGGCCTTACCCAACCCCCTTGCAGTGCCCAGTTCCCTAAGGCAGAAGGGGATCCCAGCACACCTGAAAAAGGTTCTCATCTGTGCTCCATTCCAGATGAGTTTCCTGGGATGGCTTCTTCATTAAATTGGCTGCATAAAGTTTTGAAGCCCTTGGATCCTCCTGCAGGTATGTTCTCAGTGTCCCAACAAGGAATAATCATTGACAACCTGGTAGGAACCAGGTGACAGAAGCTTCTGTGGCTGTTGAGTTACAGGTGTGTCTGCAGGGAGGACTTTCCCAGCTCCTTTACTGATTACTGCCCGCAAGCCCAGTTCCCATCGCAGGGGTGAGTGGTGTGTTCCTGCCGTACCCACAGGCTGAGCATTGCTTTTCTGGCATCCATTCCTGGGAAATTGAACTATTTTTTGTTAAGGTCCTCCAAGAGGGAAGAACAAAGCCACAGGACAGAAAGAATCACTTGAGTCACACCACATCCTGAAAGAAATAGAGAAGGAACTGCTCAAAGAGCATGGTGGGTGCATTTCCCTCAGCCTTTCCTGAGACTCAGCAGCCGGTGGCTTTCTCTGGACATGCTATGCCTGGCACCATGGGAAGGGATCCATGGCAGCCTCGCTGCCCTGCTGCTGCTTTCAAGCCCTGCAGTGATGTTTCGCAGCCTGGCCTGGATGCAGTTTCTCCCCAGCCTCTGCAGGAAGGCATTTGGCATCAGCAGGCAGGCTGCCCAAACTGCAACATGGACCATGCACACCTTGAGATCCTCTGTAACTTCCTGGTCTCTGAGCAGATCAGGAGAGGTGGTGGTTTGGACAAGAGAGAGCCTGGGCCTTTTCCTGATCCTCTTCCATGTCTTTGACAAGCACTGCCTCCTGAAGAGGCCACTTCCCTGCTATGTAATGGCTCCATCTGATCCAGCTGTGCCTCTTCCTTTCTCAAGGGATGGACAGAGAGACTCTATGGAAGGCAGCATTTCCTGAAGGAAGGGAGGCAATTGCAGGCACGGGCCCAGGCACAGGAGGCAATTGCTGTGCTGGGCTCAGCCCTCGGTGGGGCTGTGTGCCAGCAGCTCTTCCCACAGGGCCTCTCCTTGCATGGCCCAGCAGCAGCCAAAGCTGGAGGCGCCTCGGCTTCCAGGCCTCTGGAGCTCATTCCCAGCCCCTGGGAAATGGGACTCGTGCACCAATGTCCATCCCACTGCAGCTGCTCCCAGAGCTGGCCCTAAGCATCCAGAGGCTCAAGGCACAGGGTCAGCCGCGAGCGGGAGCCCTGCCACGAGCCCAGGGCCACAGCCAGCCCTGGCTCCCAACTGGGCAGGGGCTGCACTGGCCCCTGACAGGGCCTGGCTCTGTCCCCTTGGGCTGGGGGAGCTGTCACGGAGCAGGGAGGGTCAGGGGTGGCAGTGGCTGCTCAGGGATGGGTTTGGCCCATGTCCCTGGAAGGAGCCACTGCCCAAGCAGTGCTGTATTGTCCCCAGGTTCTCCTCTCAGCTTTCTGGGCTTTGTTGGGTGGCACAGCCTGTGCCAAGGGGTGGAAAGGTGCCTGCAGGCCCCAGCTCTGGGGGAAACAGGGAATATCCTGGACATACCCACCATGCTGCCAGCTCAGCAGCACAGCACGGGCTCACGCTGCCCAATTCTCCCACAGATGCAGCCAGCACCACAACACGTGTTCCAAATTCCCAGAAGGGCATCGGAAGAGGTTTCTGTCAAGGAACACGCTGTTGGCTAGAATTAATGTCAGGCCTGTTTTGTTTGGTGCTTGTCTTCATTTTATGCAGTGTTGGAATCTGGTATGTCTGGAAGACAAAACGGTGAGTATTTAATTCATCTTTCCTTCAAACAGCTTCTTTTGAAAGTCTTTTGTAGAATAGAAACATTTGCAGTGAGGCTGCTGTGGACTTGTGGCTAGTCCTTGGTTGCCCAAATAACTCTGCTGAGAGTTCTGCTGCTGCCCAGGGCTTTCATTGGCCTCTTAATTGCTGGGCCTTGTCCTGGGGAGCCCGCTGGGGCTGCAGCCAGTGCTGGCTCCACTGAGGCTGCCTGGCCAAGAGCAGCCCCAGGAGCAGCGGGCAGAGGCAAAGCAAGGTGGGCAGGAGAAAGAGCGGGGACGAGATTGCCCTTGAAAGGCAGAGGTGCTCTGGGGCCCGCTCCTGGCCAGGGACCCTGCCCAGAGCCATCCCCTGCTCTCCAGGGCCTTGAGGGGCAGCTGTCCAGCTGGGCCAAGCTGTGCCAGCAGCTCCAGCCGTGCTGGGGAGCCTTGGCAGCTCTGGGCCCTGCTGTGCAGGAGGGTCCCTGTGTGCCAGGGGCAGCTGGGGGCCTCAGCCACCTCCTCTCTCAACAGGAGCACCTCTGCAGCTTCAGAAGATTGGCCAAAGGCTTCAATCAGGGAGAACTACACCTGTCTTCCTCCATCTCCAAGCCAGTGTCTGTTGTCCCCACCACAGCTGTATTATCAGCTTATTGCTGTGCCGCCACCACCCAGAACAGGACCCTCTGTCCCTGAAGGTGCTGGCCCTGGTGCCTGGCCAGGCCCAAATGTGGGCCCCTCCTGCCAGGGAAGGGCTTGAACAAAACCTTTGGGCTTCTGCTCTGGGGTCTGGCTGGTACCACCAGCACTGGCACAGCTGCTTGGCTGGCCACAGCCTTGGATGGGCAGGAAGCAGCTGAGCACGGGGAATATCTTTGTTTTCCATTTTTAGAAATTAGAAATTATTAGAAATATTTAAAATTTTTTCTTGGTAGAAAGAAGTCCTCAAATGTTTCTTTTCTTTTTTTAGAGAGTAGTAAAATGTTTTTCAAAGTAGTTTTAGAATTCTGGAACATTTTTTCCATTTCTTCAATAAAACATGGAATTTAGTTTAATTGGTAATGTTTACTCTCGGAAGAACTGAGACACCCCAAGACACCCAGCATACTGGGGAGGCTCTTTTCCCACTGGAGATTTGGATCTAGTTAAAAAAAAAAATTGCATAAAATATTTTTCCAGATATTTTCTGGGATTACTGACAAGCTCACCTCCTAGTCTTCAGAGGCAAACTTTGAGCACAGTGGAAATCACTTAAATTCACCATCTTGTTTTCTGGAAGAACTCCCTCAGTTCTAGAGCAGGGGCTTCTTCCTGCTGCCCTCAGGCTCTCCTCTCGGCCTTCTGGGCTTTGTTGGGCAGCACAGCCCGTGCCTGGGGGCAGCAAGGTACCTGCAGGCTCCAGACCTGGGGGAAACGGAATATCCTGGCCATATCCACCGTGCTGCCAGCTCAGCAGTGGAGCACAGCACAGACTCACACTGCCCATGGCTCCCACAGATGCAGCTGGCACCACAACACGTGTTCCCAATTCCCAGAAAGGCATTGGAGAGGTTTCTGTCATGGAACAAGCTGCTGGCTAGAGTTAATGGCACACCTGGCTTTTCTATGGCATGCAGGTGATGGGGGACCCCTGTAAGGCTGCCAGATGATTGGGGTCCATTGTGAGGCACGGGCAGGGTGTTGTGTTTTCCAGTAAGACAGGCACGGGTTTGGGTCTTTTGTAAGTGGTGCATGTGGCTGAGGTTTCCTCTTGAAATTCTTAGGGGAATTGGGATCACTTCTATGGCTACAGGTGACTGGAGAACCCTGTAAGACTGGCAGGGGGCTTGAGTTCCTCGTGATTTACGTGGTGGTTTAGTGGTTGCCATCAAGGCCTGGAGAGGAGCCGAGTCCTTCCTAAAGTGGGTCAGGGGCCGGATTCTTTTGTGAGGCACATGAGGTTATTTTGGGGTCTCTGAAAAGGTGTGCACAGATTTTCTGTGAAGAACAAGGGATATTTTTGGGGTCCCTGCCAAGGTTTGCAGAGATCCCTCGTGAGGCACAAATGAATATGGTCTCTCCTGAGATTTGCAGAGATCCCTCATGAGGTGTGCAGTGGGGTTAAACTAGAGGGGTTTGTTAGTCTTCTCAGCACAGCAAAGGGACACTCTCGGTGGAGGCTGTGCAAAGCTGGCAGGAAGCTTCCTGCAGAGCCTCGGGCCTCGCCTGTGGGCTGTGCAGGCAGACAGAGCCCATCCCTTGGGGACCGGGGCCAGGCCGGGCCTCTGGACCCACCGCGCCCTTGTCGGGCCCTGCCCCATGGCTGGGCTGGGCCAGGTCAGTCCCAACAGGGAAGGGCTGAGGGCCGGGGTCCGATGGGGCTGCCGAGCAGTGCTCGAGGCACAACAAGGGCCTCGCTAAGCCCTGGCTCTGTGCTGCAGACAAACACACATTTACAGCCACAGCCGCTCCCTGAGCCACAGGAGGCACCTGGGGTTACATCTCAGGCAGTGGCTTCTCTGCCATTGAGGACCTCCTTGCAGGGCCTCGTTCCCTAAACAGGATGGGGAGCCCAGCACACCATGAAAACGCTTCTGATCTGTACTCCTGTCCAGATTGGCATTGAGATATGGACTGACGTGCAGTCCTGGTCAATCACATTGTGAAGATCATGGTGCATGCTGGAGACAACTTCTCAATGTCCCTTTGCTGACAGAATAAGCAGTGATTATTAATCATGGCCAAGAGCAGTCCCAGGAGCTCCAGGCAGAGGCAAAGCAAGGTGGGCAGGAGAAAGAGTGGTGATAAGATTGCCCTTGAAAAACAGACAGCAGGGACCCTGCCCAGAGCCATCCCCTGCTCTCCAGGGCCTTGAGGGGCAGCTGTCCAGCTGGGCCAAGCTGTGCCAGCAGCTCCAGCCGTGCTGGGGAGCCTTGGCAGCTCTGGGCCCTGCTGTGCAGGAGGGTCCCTGTGTGTCATCGGCAGCTGGGGACCTCTTCTCTCCACAGGAATGGCTCTGCAGCTTCACAAGACAGGCCAAAGGCTTCAATCAGGGAGAACTACACCTGTCTTCCTGCATCTCCCAGTCAGTGTCTGTTGTCCCCACCAAAGCTGCATTATCAGCTTCTTGCTCTGCCAGCAGCAGCCAGGCATGGAGCACCATGTTATCTTTGTTTTTCATTTTTAGAAGTAAGAAGTTTTTAGAAATATTTAGAATTTTTTTTTTTTTTTTTAGAAAGTAGTCGACAAATGTTTCTTCTCAATTTCCATAGTAGTTGAGGATTTTTCAAAGGCGTTTTTGAATTTCTCACCTGTCACTTGAGACACACAACACACACTTGTGCAGAGACTGCAATGGCTTCTTCTTCATTACAAAGTATTGTCAACATTTATTCACTTAACAAAGCATGATCTTAAGTCATTAGTTACATCAAAACAGCTCATTATATTCATTGGGCAAAGCAATGGCTTAATATATTTTATTGGTACAAAGCAATTAGCATCAACAATTAATTGGCAAGAGTTTACAAAAGATTATTAAGGCACGTACGCTGCCTCTAAGGCACGTATTACATAACTGCAAATACCCCTTATATCCCTTTTTATTGGTTTCCATGCTAATGGCCTTGCTTTCTTCCTTGCTATGGATAAATTTGTATTTTCTCAATTTCTTCTTTGGCTAACTCAATTGTTTGGCCTGCAGACCAATTGCTAAGCCCACCCACATTCACCTCTTAGTCTTCAGAGGGAAACTTTGAGCACAGTGAGAATCTCCCAGTGTGCAAGAGGGTCCCTGTGTGCCAGCTGCAGCTGGGGCCTCAGCCATCTCCTCTCTCAACAGGTTCCCCTCTGCAGCTTCACAGGAAAGGCCAAACACCTCCCTCAGGGACACGTGTATCACACATTTCACATCTCCATGCCCATACGTGATGTCCCTGTCACAGCTGCATTACCAGCTTGCTGCTGTGCAGATGCTGCCACCACCCAAAGCAAGGCCCTGTGTCCCTGAAGGGACCCGCCCTGCTCTGTGGCCTGGACTGAAGGTGGGTCCCTCCTGCCAGGGCAGGGCCCAGCACAGCTCTTCTGTTCCAATAAAGAGATGGAGCTCTCACCCCAGTGTCTGGCTGGTACCACCAGCAAAGCCCACACAGCACCAGCCCTGGCTGAGCTCCATGTCCAGGAGCAGGCAGGGCTGACCATGGTGTGGGCAGGCAGGAGCCAGGCAGGGGCTGCTGTGACCAGCGGCAGGGCACTGAGGGGCTGGGGGAGTCTGTGTTGAGCATCCCTGGGATGAGGGCACATTTCCTTCAGTGGCATCACCTGGGCCTGAACCTCCTCCAGTGCCATGCCCAGGAAAAGAGGCAACCATCAAGAGCATCTCCTGGGACACAGCCTGACCAGCAATGTCAGCAGGCAAAACCAAGGTTTTGTTTAGCAATGACCCTTTGATGAACTCAAAGATTTACATTAAGGCCAGACCAGTAGGACAGATGGGAGTACTTCCCTCTGGGAAGGGGCTCCTGTCACTTCACAGTCTCTATCCCCTGCCGGGAACCACAGAACTCTGGCCAGCCCCGCTCCCCCTGTGGCCTTGTCCGACCTGGGGGGGAGGAGGATGAACCAGAGCCCTGTTAGCTCTTCAAAAGCCAGAAACCAAAGAAAAAGAGAAATTCCCGAGCTCAAGTTTTAAAGGGTGATGTTCACAGGTTGATATCACATTTCAATGGTCAAAACTACTGTCAGTTCTCGGAAATGACCACTTATCGGCCAGGAGAAAAAACGCCCATCAGCCTCCAGCAACCTTAACTTCTTTAGCTGTTTATCTTTTTTACTTAAATGTCAATCTATCACACACCACAGCAGTGACAGCCCCAGTGTTCCCCTCTCTGTAACAGCACAGCAGTGACAGCCCCAGTGTTCCACTCTCTGTGACACCACAGCAGTGACAGCCCCAGTGTTCCACTGTCTGTGACACCACAGCAGTGAAAGCCTTGGTATTATGGGGTTAAATGTTTCTGAAAATGTTTCTTAAAACCATGAAGAAGTAGGCCACAAGAATGTCTGGTATTGGGGATGGTCTAGCAAGCTGAAATGTTCACGGTAACGGGAACTGGTACTTGGGAATTCCAAGATACCCACCCAGAGATAAGATTCGTACATGTTCGTACAAGGATGAGCTAACTCTCATGAAGCAATATTGATAAAGCTAATCAAGCAATATTAATGAAGCAATGTTGATAAGGTTGTTACAGTGATTACTGCTACAGCTGAAATTGTATGAATATGTGCACTTTGGACAAAGACAATGGAGCTAGATTTGGGTTGCTGATACCCCTAGTTCCCGCGTGCTTCAATAAAGCACCTGCATATAATCAATCTGTGATTATGTGTGTTCCTGAACACTGACATCAGCATCTCCCTGCACCCAGGGCAGCTCCCACCAGAGACCCTCCCCTGATTTAATTCCCAATCCAGGAGCTACAAGCATGGGTGAAGTTCTGGGGGCTGGCAGGGAAATGTCACTGTAAGATCTTGCTGCACTTGGCTCTCGGCCCCTTCTCAAGAGCTTTGCCTTCAAGGGCAGGAACATCTTTTCCTTGCTGGGAACTGGAATTCCAGACTCTTGGAGTGTGTGCCATGCAGGACCACACAGACTGGGATCCATGGGCTGGGATTGCACAGACTGGGATCCATGGGCTGGGATTGCACAGACTGGGATCCATGGGCTGGGATCACACAGACTGGGATTGCACAGACCGGGACCGTATGGATCAGCACCAGAGATTGGGATCACATGGACCGGGACCACATGGACCGGGATGGCTGCACCAGAACGATGCGAACCGAGGCGGTCCCGCCTTGCCCAGGGCTCCCTCCCAGTTCCCTAACAGTTCCTTCCCATTTCTCTCCCAATCCCTCCCACCCCTTCCTAGTCTCGCCCGGAGGCATGGCCAAAACTGCCCAGAGTGAACGCGGTGGTCCCGGAGCGATCCCAGAGCTGATTCCAGTCCCGGTGTCGATCTCTGTCCCGAAGCTGTGGTGGTCCCAGTGTCGGTCCCAGAGTGCTCCCAGTCCCAGTCTTTGTCTCCATCTCACTCTCAGTCCTGGTCTCAGTCTCGGTCCCGGAGCGGTGCCAGTCTCAGTGCCGGTGCCAGTGCTGGTTTCAGTCCTGGTCTCAGTCTTGGCCTCGGAGCAGTTCCCGTCCCAGTGTCAGTGCTGGTCCTGGAGTGATCCTGGTGCTGATCCCAGTGCTGGTCCTGGAGTGATCCCGGTGCTGATCCCAGTGCTGCTCCTGGAGTGATCCTGGTGCTGATCCCAGTGCTGCTCCAGGAGTGATCCCAGTGCTGATCCCGGTTCTGGTCTCAGTCTCGGTCTCGGAGCGCTCCTGGTGTTGATCCCAGTCCCTGTGCTGGCCTCGGTCTCAGTCTTGGAGCAGTCCCGGGGCACTCCCGGAGCTGATTCCGGTCCCGGTGTCGATCTCAATCTCAGAGCAGTGCCGGTCCCGGTCTCAGTCCCGGTCCCGGTCTCAGTCCCGGTCCCGGAGCGGTGCCGGTCTCGGTGCCGGTGCCGGATTCAGTCCCAGTCTCAGGCCCGCTCTCGGTCTCATTCTCGGTCTCAGTCTCGATCTCGGTCTCGCTCCCAGTCCCGGTGCTGGTCGAACCGAGCCCTTTTCGGGTGATTTCAGGTCCCTTTTGGGCGTTTCAGGCCAGGTTGGGGGATGTTGGGGCCCTTTGGGTGATTTGAGGCAAAACCAGCGACTTTCAGGGTGGATCTTGCACCATTTGGGAGATTCAAGGGTGATTTTAGGCCCTTTGGAGTGGGTTTTACACCAGTTTGGGCATTTTTATGCCCTTTTGGTTGCATTTTGGACCCCTTGGGGCGATTTTAACCCCATTTGGCTGATGTTGGGCCAAACCATGTGGATTTAGCACGGAGTTCAGGTCCCTTGGGATGGTTTTGCTTTTCACCTTTGTTTACCATAATTTCAGCAGTTTTACTCAATTTTTTTCTATTTTATTCATCAAAATATTCATAAAAATTGCCCCAAATGTTCTCAAAATCCTACAAAATTCCAGAAAACATTCACAATATTCAAAAAAAATCCCACAAAATTCCCTAAATCTTCTCAAAACCCTAGCAAATTCCAGAAACATCCCACAAAATCCCCACAAATTTCCACAAATTCTAAGAAAAATCCCACTAAATCCTTCAAGTCTTCTCAAAGTCCCACAAAATTCAAGAAAAATCCCACAAAATTCCAGAAAAATTCCAGAAAACTCCAAAGAAATCTCAAAAATTCAAGAAAAAAACCAAAAAAAATATGTAAATTTTCTCAAAATCCCATAAAATTATAGAAAAATCCCCACAAAATTGTACAAAAATACCAACAAATTCCCTAAATCTTCTCAAAACTGTACCAGATTCCAGAAACATCCCACAAAATCTCCACAAACTTCCACACAATCTAAGATAAATCCCTCCAAATTCCACAATTCTTCTCAAAATCTCACAAAATTCCAGCAAATGCACAGCATTCAAAAAAGCCCCCACATATTTACAGAAAAATCCCACACATTCCGGAAAAAACCCACAAATTATTTAAAATTTTCAAAATCCCACAAAATTACAGAACAATCCCAAGAAACTCTCTAAATCTTATTAAATCCCCACCAAAGTCCAGAAATATCCAGAAAAATCTCCACAAACTTCAACAAAATCTCACAAAACGCTGTCAAAATTTTTCAAGTCTCCTCAAAACCCCTCAAAATTCCGCAAAAACCCCAGAAAATTCCACAAACATCCCACAATATCTCATCAAAATCCCTTAAAATTCCCTAAATTTATCAAAACCCTACCAAATTCCAGAAACATCCCACCAAATTGCCACAAATTTCCACAAAATGTAAGAAAAATCCCACAAAATTTTTCAAGTCTCCTCAAAAGCCCACAAGACTCCAGAAAAATCCCACAAAATTATTAAAACTTTTGCAAAATCCTTCAAAATTCCACGAAACTCCCACAAAATCTCCTCAATATCCTACAAAATTGCAGAAAAATCCCACACAATTCCATAAATGTTCTGAAAACCCGAACAAATTCTGGAAACACACCACCATATATCCACGAAATACCACAAAATCTAATAAAAGTCCTTCAAAATTCTTCAAGTCTCCTCAAAATCCCTCAAGATTTCAGAAAAATCCCACAAAATTATTTAAACTTTTGCAAAGTCCAATAAAAATAAAAAAAAATTGCACGAAATTGCAAAAACAAAAACAAAACATCCCTAAAACTTCCCAAAAACCTACCAAATTCCAGAAACATCTCAAAAAATCTCCTGAATATCCCACAAAAATCAAGAAAAATCCCACAGAATTGCAGAAATTTTCTCAAAACCCTACCAAATTCCAGAAACATCCCACAAAATCTCCACAAATTCCCTCAAAATTCAAAGAAAATCCCACAAAATTCCCTAAATGTTCTGAAAAACCTAGCAAATTCCAGAAACATCCGACAAAATCTCCAAAAATTTCCACAAAATAGAAGAAAAATCCCACAACATTTTTCACATCTTCTCAAATCCCACAAAACACCAGAAAATTCCACAACATTTCAAAAACAATCCCACAAACTTCCAGAAACATCTCACCAAATCTCCACAAATTTCCACAAAATCTAAGAAAAATCCCACAGAATTCCTCAAGTCTCCTCAAAATCCCTCAAAATTCCACAAAACTCCCACAAAATCTCCTCAATATCCCACAAAAATCAAGAAAAATCCCACAAAATTCCACAAAATCCCAAAAAATTGCAGAAACCTTTTCAAAACCCCACCCAATTCCAGTAACATCCCACTAAATCTACACAAATTTCCACAAAATCTAAGAAAATCCCTCAAAATTCTTCAAGTCCCCAAAAAATCTCACAAAATTCAAGAAAAATCCTACAAACTTCCAGAAAACTATTCACAAAAGCCCACCAAATTCCAGAAACATCCCACAAAATCTACACAAATTTCCACAAAATCTAAGAAAATCCCTCAAAATTCTTCATGTCTCCTCAAAATCCCTAAAAATTCCACAAAACTCCCACAAAATCTTCTCAATATCCGACAAAATTCAAGGAAAATACCACAAACTTGCAGAAAAATCCCACACAATTCCCTAAATGTTCTGAAAACACCAATTCCATTAACATTCCATTAACATCCCACCAAATCTCCACAAATTTCCACAAAAACCTTGAAAAATCCCACAAAATTGCAGAAATCTTCTCAAAACCCCACCAAATTCCAGAAACATCCCACCAAATCCCCACAAATTTCAATAAAATTCCAGAAAAATCCCACAAAATTCGTCATGTCTCCTCAAAATCCCTCAAAATCCCACAAAAATTGCATAAAATTATTTAAACTTTTGCAAAATCCCACAAAACACAAAAAAAATCGCACGAAATTGAGAGAAACTAAAAATCCCCTAAATCTTTCCAAAGCTCTACCAAATTGCAGAAACATGTCACAAAATCTTCACAAATTTCCACAAAATCTAAGAAAATACCTCAAGATAGTTCATGTTTTTTCAGAATCTTTGAAAATTCCACAAAGCTCCCACAAAATCTTCTCAATATCCTACAAAATTCAAGAAAAAACCCTACCAAATTCCAGAAACATCCCACCAAATCTCCACATAATCCCACAAAATCTAAGAAAAATCACACAAAATTCTTCAAGTCTCCACAAAATCCCACAAAATTCCAGAAAAAAATCCCACAGAATTGCAGAAATCTTCTCAAAAGCCTACCAAATTCCAGAAACATCTCACAAAACCCCCACAAATTTCCACACAATCTAAGAAAATACCTCAAAATTCTTCATGTCTCCTCAAAATCCCTCAAAATTCCACAAAAATCGCACAGAATTATTTAAACTTACGCAAAATCCCACAAAACCAACAAAAAAATTGCACGAAATTGAAAAAACAAGAACAAAAATCCCTAAATCTTCCCAAAACCCTACCAAATCCCAGAAACATCTCAAAAAATCTCTTGAATATGCCACAAAAATCAAGTAAAATCCCACAAAATTCCAGAAAAAATTCCCACAGAATTGCAGAAATCTTCTCAAAAGCCCACCAAATTCCGGAAACATCCCACAAAATCCCCACAAATTTCTACAAAATCTAAAAAAAATCCCACAAAATTCTTCAAGTATCCACAAGATCCCGCAAAATTCAAGAAAAATCCCACAAAATTCCAGAAAAAAATCCCACAGAATTGCAGAAATCTTCTCAAAAGCCCACCAAATTCCAGTAACATTTCACCAAATCCCCACAAGTTTCCATAAAATCTAAGAAAATACCTCAAAATCCTTCATGTCTCCTCAAACTCTCTCAAAATTTCCACAAAACTCCCACAAAATCTCCTGAATATCTGACAAAATTGAAGAAAAATCTTACAAAATTGCAGAAAAATCCCACACAATTCTCTAAGCGTTCAGAATACCCCACCAAATTCCAGAAACATCTCACAAAATCTCCACATATTTCCACAAAATCTAAGAAAAATACCATAAAATTCTTCAAGTCTCGTCAAAATCCATCAAGATTCCAGAAAAAAATCCCACAAAATTCCCTAAATCTTCCCAAAATCCTACGAAATTCCAGAAACATCCCACAAAATCTTCACAAAATTCCAAAAAATCTAAGAAAAATACCTCATAATTCATCAAGTCTCCACAAAATCCCACAAAGTTCAAGAAAAATCCCACAAAATTTCAGAAATCTTCTCAAAACCTCACCAAATTCCAGAAACATCCCACAAAATCTCCATGAATTTCCACAAAATTTAAGAAAATACCCCATAATTCTTCATGTTTCCTAAAAATCCCTCAAAATTCCAGAAAACTCCCACAAAATTGCAGAAATCTTCCCAAAACCCTACCAAATTCCAGAACCATCTCACAAAATCGCCTCAATATCCCACAAAATTCCAGAAAAATCCCACAAAATTCCAGAAAAGTCCCACAAAATTCCATAGGTATTCTGAAAACCCTACCAAATTCAAGAAACATCCCATAAATTCTGCACAAATTTCCACAAAATCAAAGAAAAATCACACAAAATTCTTCAAATCTCCATAAAATACCACAAAATACCAGAAAAAAATCCCAAAAAATTCCCTAAATCTTCCCAAAACCCTACCTAATTCCAGAAACATCCCCCCAAATCTCTACATAATCCCACAAAACCCAAGAAAAATCCCTCACAATTCTTCAATTCTCCACAAAATCCCACAAAATCCAAGAAAAATCCCACAAAATTGCAGATATCTTCTCCAAACCCCACCAAATTCCACAAACATCCCACAAAATCCTTAGAAATTTTTATAAAATTCCAGAAAAATCCTACAAAATCCTTCATGTCTCCTCAAAATCCCTCAAAATTCCATAAAAATCGCATAAAATTATTTAAATTTATGCAAAATCCCACAAAATTAAAAAAAAATTGCACAAAATTGAAAAAACAAAACCGAAAATCCCTAAATCTTCCCAAAACCTTACCAAATCCCAGAAACATCTCACAAAATCTTCACAAATTTCCGCAAAATCTAAGAAAATACTTCAAAATACATCATGTTTCCTCAATATCCCTGAAAATTCCAGAAAACTCCCACAAAATCTTCTCAATATCCAATAAAATTCAAGAAAAAACCCTACCAAATTCCAGAAACATCCCACCAATTCTCTACAAATTTCCACCAAATAAAAAAAAAATCACACCAAATTCTTCAAGTCTCGTCAAAATCCCACAAGATACCAGAAAAAAATCCCTCAAAATTCCCTAAACCTTCCTAATACCCTAGCAAATTCCAGAAACATCCCACCAAATCTCCACAAAATACCACAAAATCTAAGAAAATACCACATCATTCTTTGTCTCTTCTAAAGCCCACAAAATTCCAGAAAAATCCCACAAAATTCTTTCCATTTTCTCAAAATTCCAGAAAATTCCAGCGAGATCGCACAAAACCTCCACAGAATTCCACAAAATCTAAGAAAAATTCTTCTTGTCTCCTCAAAACACCTCAAAATTGCAGAAAAAATTCCCAAAATTGCCTAAATCTTCTCAAAACCCCATCTAATTCCAGAAATGTCTCTTAAAATCTCCACAAATTTCCACAAAATCTAAGAAAAATCCCAGAAAATCTAAGAAAAATCCCACAAAATTGCAGAAAAATCCCAAAAATTTCCCTACATCTTCTCAAAACCCCACCAAATTCTAGAAACATCCCACAAAATCACCCCAAATTTCCACTAAATTCCACAAAAATTCCATGAAATGCAAGAAAAATACCACAAAATTCCAGAAAAATCCCACAAAATTATTTCATCTAAATTTGCCTTGGCAATTGTAGATCCCGGCTGCTCTTGCCCCTCTTCTGCTTGCCACCTGAATTTTAGCAGTACAGCTGCAATTGCCTCTTTCAATCAGTGCTACCCACTGTGCTTTTATCACAGGGAACTCAGGATTTTTGTTTCAGGCATCACGATCAGTAGAGATCAAAATGCTCCCACGTGCTCCCTGAGCACTAAATCAAGGGGAATTAAAGCCACACAGGTCACATTTGCAGTGCTCAAACACAGCCCTGTTGCTGCTGCTGCTGCTGAAATAGAATCAACTGACAGAGGCCATCACAGAAATTGCCTCTGCAGTGGCAAATAAAATGAAAAAATCCATCAGGAATAGTAAAAACCAGAACTTCCCAACTTGCTTCATTGTTTCTTCTGAGCAGCAGAAGAAAAAGAAACAGGGCACCTTTCAGGCAGCTCCACAAGCTCAGGGTTCTCATTTCATGGGGAATCTGAGATGCAATTGGCCTTGTTAAAAGGATAAAAGCAAAGGGAATGAATTGGGAATTATTAGGAAAAAATGACCCTTCTTACACACAAAGTTCACCAAGTCATTCCCTGCATTTCTCCTTTTCACATTCTTTCTCTCATCCACTGAGAGGTCCAGCTTATCATGTTCTGGTGCTTATCATCAACTGATTGTGCTCTTGATTTCTACCACTGCAAGACATGTAGAATCATCTAAACTGAACACAGAAACAAACTCCCTCTGTCAGCCCATCTTCACATTCCAGATCACTTTCCAGATGTCCATGGGGCTATTGGAATGATGAGCTCTCCACTGCTGGCTGCAGGCTCTGGAGATTCTTTCTCCACATTCAGCCAGGCTTGTATTCCCCAACAATTCCTGGTAGCCCATCATGTTTTCTTTGGCTAGAAGAGGAACAATGAAAACCTTACCAATGGCACAACTCCCCAGTGCACAAGGAAAAGAAAGAACAAGTTGTCAAGTTCTTCAAATATTTGTCCTGCTTTGCTGCAAGAGTTGTGCTGCACTCACAGTGTGGGAAGCCAAGAGAAGCTGCAGCTGGGGGCACATCTGGTGGCAGGAGCTGCGCCTTGTTCTCCAGGACAGGTTGTTGGAAAGAACAGACAGGACTGGGGAGGAGATTCTGGGAAAATTGAAACAACTTTTTTAAGAAATGAAAATAAAATCCGAAGAAACAACCAATATGTTTTTTTCTATTTTTCTCTATTGATTTTTATGTTTCCCTTTTCCATCTTGCACTGTTTCTCCATCCCATTCATTCCAAATGGATCTCACCTCTAAGATCTGAGACTTGGCAAGTTTTAGACACTGTAAAATACCATGAGCTACACTCAGTTTTACTCCCCCTGTTTTACTTGGAAAGCAATGCTGGAGACACAAGTGCAGTGCTTGGCTCAGGTACAAATTCTGCATTCAGGGAATGTGCTCAGACAGTGTCTGACCCTCAGCAGGGACAAGGCACAGCAGCAGCCAAGGGCATTGCTGTGCCCCTGTGCAGGAGTCAAGGCTCTGGCTCTTGGCTCACCAGGGCAAAGTTCCCGTGTTTGGCCAGGCTCAGGGGCTGCCCGGGGAGCGCGGGGCTCGGGGCGGGGCCGAGCGGGCAACGGACAAACGGACACGGGGACAAACGGTCCCGGTGCTTCAATTGCAGCGGCAGCGGCGGCAGCAGTGGCAGCAGCGGCAGCAGCGGCAGCAGAGAAAGCAGCAAAAGCAGCGAATTTATCAATTCCCTGTCTCTCTTCTCCCTCTCCCACTGTCCCGCACCCCATCCCGGTCTCCCTTTTCCTGTGTCTCATTCCCTTCCAGTTTCCCTCTCCCCGTGCCCACCCAGGCCATGCCCCCGGTCCGCCCCCGGCCCCGGGCGGGGCTGCCGCGGCCCCGGCTCCGGCCCCGGCCCCGTCCCCGTCCCCGTCCCCCGCCCCGGCCCCGAGCATCCCTCCGCGGTCTCGCCTCCGCCCAGCTCTGGCTGTGCTGGCGCTGGCGCTGCTGGGCGGGCATCATTGCCTGGGGCTGGGGCGGCATCGCTGCCCTTTGGCTCCGCCTGGCCCGGCCCCGGCCCCGGCCCTGGCCCCGGCTCCTCCCGGGGCCCGCGGAGGACACAGGCGGCGCGGCCGCTGCCGCCGCCTCCGCTGCGGCTTCCCCGGCCCGAGCTCCGCCGCTCAGCAGCGCGGCCGCCGGCACCGAGCCGCCGCTGTCGCGTTCCAAAGAGCGAACGCCTGCGGATGCCCGGCCCGGGGAGGTCGGGGAGCGCTCGGGGGCCGTTCCTGGCCCCGGGCCGAGCACTGACGGCCGCGTCTCTTCCCCAGGGAAGGCGCAGGAGGCCCTGCAGCAGCGGTACCGAGTGGGTTCACTGCTGGGACGCGGCGGCTTTGGCAGAGTTTTCGCAGCCACTCGGCTCTCGGACGGACTCCCGGTGAGTGGTGGGGCCAGCGGCGGGCGGAGGAGGAGGAGCGGGCGGAGGGGGCGGAGGAGGAGAAGGGGGCGGAGGAGTAGGATGGGGCTGGACACGGCAGGCGCTGAGCTGAATCCGCTGTTCCCTTTGGCTTACAGGTGGCCATCAAAAAGGTGCCACGGAACCGCGTCCGGCACTGGGGCGAGCTGGTGAGTGAGCGGGGCCAGCGGCAGAAGCCGGGGCGTGCCGGGCGGGGATGAGCCGGGACCCGGCAGGGTGGGAGCTGCCAGGACACCTGGAGGGAGAGCGGGCATGGGGCCAGCGGAGGGCACAGAGCATCCCGGGCTGGCTGAGGGCTTCCCGAGCCCTGGCACGGCCTCAGCCCCACTGACAGCACCGTGCTCCTCCCGCAGCCCGACGGCACCAGCGCACCACTGGAGATAGTGCTGCTGGACAAGGTGTCCACAGGCTTCCCCGGCGTGGTGCAGCTGCTGGAGTGGCTTGAGCTCCCCAGCTACATTGTTATGGTGCTGGAGCGCCCGGAGCGGTGTCAGGACCTGCGGCGTTTTATTCGGGCACGGAGGTTCCTGTCCGAGGAAGAGGCGCGGGAGCTGTTCCGGCAGGTCCTGGCAGCCGTGCGGCACTGCACCAGCTGCGGGGTCCTGCACCGAGATATAAAACCGGACAACATCTTGGTTCACCTGGACACCGGCGAGGCAAAACTGATAGACTTCGGCTGTGGCACCTACCTTCAGGAGACAGCCTACACACAATTTGCAGGTGAGCCCACACAGGGGTAGGCTCCTGGTCCCAGCATCTCCTGGCCCAAGCAGGGTGTGGCAGCAGGGATTCTCCCAGGACTGGGGCTGGGGCAGCCAGCCTGACAAAACCCCCATGGTTGAGGTAGTAGAGAGGGGGAGCCAGAACCTGTGCACCAGCTGGTTTGGTGTGCAAATGAGAATGGGCTTGGACTCCTCTGCTCACCTGGTTTGCCTTGGTTCATAATATTTTTTGGGCAATGCCAGCAGGCAGGATGTGGGTATGGTTTTTCCCCAGCACTGAGTGGGTATTTCCCTTTGTGTGTCATGGTCAGGCCTTGCCAGGGTTTCTGCTGCCGTCTTCCAGCACCAGTGACTTCGTTTCCAGCCACGGATTTGTACCCAAGTCCCAGGTGCTGGCGAGAGAGCAGCAGGTCACCCTATGGGCCACTGGGGAAGCCCCCACATGCCCAGGGATGCTGGGGTCAGGCTCTGGGAGCAGCAGCATCCCCCTGATGAGCTCCATCCATATTCCATAGGAACACCATCATACAGCCCCCCGGAATGGAACGACTTTGGGTGGTACCATGGCGAGGCAGCGACCGTCTGGACCCTGGGCATCCTGCTGCACGAGATGGTCTGCGGGGAGCACCCTTTCAGGAGGGGCAGGAACATCAGATGGGGCCAGCTCCCGCTGCCACAACGGCTCTCCCAAGGTGAATCCTCATCTCTGGGCACAGGGGGAACACCAGTGTTGGGAGACAGCAGCGGGCTCGTGAGCATCCCGCTCTGGCAGCTGCTGAGGAGGTGGCACATGTCCTGCTCTGCTGCTCTCCTCCAAAACAAAAAAATTAATGGGAAAGTTTAGGCCCAGCTCTGAGCATATCCAGCGTGGCCTGGGCATGAGAATAGTGGGACAAAGCAGACAGGAGCCTTCTCCAACTGACCAGTGGTTTGTGGTTTCTCTCCCCAGATTGCCAAGCTCTGATCAGGTGGTGTTTATCCCTGAACTCCTTGGACAGGCCCTCATTAGAAGACCTGTCCTGTGATCCCTGGATGCAGGATATTCATCAGCCCTAGAAGAAGGGAGAGAGCCACAGGCACAGTGATGCAGGGACCTGGTAAGTTACAGCTCCACACATGCCCTGGCAATCAGCAGCAAAGAAATCCAGACTTTTTTGTCCTGCCTGTGTCACTGGGCTCATCAAATGGGAACACGCAGCCCTTGTGCTGGAGCTGAGCTGCTCTGCCCAGCACTGGTGGGCACCATCTGAGCTGGTTTTGCTTGTCCTGGTTCACTGACAGCCGGGCCCTGGGCAGAACCCTGACAGCCTGGTGTCACCCCAGGGAAGAAGGAGCCCCTGGAGAATCTGGACCAGGTGGGGCTGCTGCTGCTGCTGGAGACATGGAGGACAACAGCAAGGATGACATCCTCTTCCTCCACCTGGCCATCGGCAGCTGGTGATGATGGACTTTGATTCTGGCACCTTCTTCAAAGCCAAGCTCCACAGTGAATTTTCAGGTCAGTCCAGACCCAGGGGGATGCTCCCAGATTTGAGCATTGGCCGGCAACCAAAGGTTTCCCCTTTGCTGGGGCAGATGCAACTGATTCCTCAGTGGCTGCCCAGCTGGTTTTTGGCAGGGCTGGGGACATGGGCTGGAGTGGTTACAAAATGGGAGTGGGATCCTGGCCCTGCCAACAGCCCCCACCACCCACCGTGCCCCGGGCTGGGGCTGGGGCAGCCAGCCCGACACAAACAAACCCCCATGGCAGGAGCACAGGTGGGACTCCAGAACCTGAGCACGGCTGCTTTGCTGTGCAGGCAAGGAAGGGCTTGGGCTGCTCCACTCCCCTGCTTTGCTTTGGGATCACCGTGATTTTGGGGGACAGTGCAGGGGGAAAGGGAGCAAGCATGGGCTTCCCTCACCCATGGGTGGGTTTTTCCCCAGAATGTAGGGGTTGGGCCTTGCTCAAGTTTCTGACAGAGATAAGATTTTTTACCATTTTTCTTGTTTCCCCTTTTTGTCTGTAATCTATTTTCATTAATTTGTTGTTTGTTTTTCTAAAGGAAGCATTCTAGGTGGGATCCAGTCTGGATCAGGAAGTGCTTGGGACCAGCTGTGGCGTGGATGGGCCGTGCCCTTGGAGAAGACTGAGGACATCGTTTGGGACCAGCTTTTCTTCTGGCAGCGGATGGTGTGAGGTGGGTCCTCATCTCCCTGGCATGGGTGGGACAAGAGCTTTTGGGAGATGGCAGCGGGCACAGGAGCATCCCGCTCTGGGCAGCTGCTGAGGGGCTGGATCTGCCGTGGCTGGCTGCAGGCTGGGCACATGTCCTGCCCTCCTGCTCTGCTCCCAAAGGCAGCAGTGATGGGCAGCTTTGGGCCCAGCTCTGAGCACGGCCAGCATGGCCTGGGCACCGCGGCTGGCTGGGACAAGGGGACAGGAGCCTTCAGCTGACGGGCGGTTTCTGCTTTCTCTCCTTGCAGCCGGGCTCTGCGGATGCTGAGGCTGCTCTGGGCTCTGCCAGGGCTCTGCTGGGCTCAGCACCGCGCCGGGATCAGCCAAAGAAGAAACGGTGTGACCTGCAGCAGAGACTGGAGCATTTTGGCAATGCAGCTCAAGTCTGCAGAGTGTCCACCTCCAAGGGAAAACATGACACCTCCCAAAAATTAAACTTGTTCAATAACTTCCATAAATTCCCTAAATTGTTTCAAAACCCTACCTGATTCCAGAAACATCTCACCAAATCTCCACAAAATCCAAGAAAAATCCCACAAAATTCTTCAAGTCTCCACAAAATCCCACAAAATCCAAGAAAAATCCCACAAAATTGCAGAAATCTTCTCAAAACCCCACGAAATTTTAGAAACATCCCACAAAATCCCTAGAAATTTCGATAAAATTCCAGAAAAATCCTACAAAATTCTTCATGTATCTTCAAAATCCCTCAAAATTCCACAAAAATTGCAGAAAATAATTTAAATTTATGCAAAATCCCACAAAACTCAAAAAAATCGCACGAAATTGAAAAAACAAAAACCAAAATCCATAAATCTTCCCAAAACCTTACCAAATCTCAGAAACATCTCACAAAATCTCTTGAATATCCTAGAAAAATGAAGAAAAATCCCCAAAAATTCCAGAAACATTCCACAAAACTGCAGAGATCTTCTCAAAATGCCACCAAATTCCAGTGTCATCCCAAAAAATCCCCACAAATTTCCACAAAATCTAACAAAATACCTCAAAATTCTTCATGTCTCCTCAAATTCCTTGATATTCCACAAAACTCCCACAAAATCTCCTCAATATCCTACAAAATTCAAGAAAAACCCCACCAAATTGCAGAAAAATCCCACACAATTCCCTAAATGTTCTGAAAACCCCACCAAATTCCAGAAACATCCCACAAAATCGCACAAATTTCCAAAAAAACTAAGAAAAATCCCACCAAATTTTCCAAGTCTCCTCAAAATCCCTCAAGATTCCAGAAAAAAATCCCACAAAAATATTTGAACTTTTGCAAAATCCCACAAAATTGCAAAAAAAATCCCATGAAATTGAGAGAAACTAAAAAAAAAGTCCTAAATCTTCTCAAAACCCTACCAAATTCCAGAAACATCTCACAAAATCTCCTGAATATCCCACAAAAATAAAAAAATGCCACAAAATTCCCAAAAAATCCCACATAAGTGCAAAAAATTAAAAAAAATCCCACAAAATCTTCCCAAAATCCTACCAAATTCCAGAAACATCCCAGAACATGTTCACAAAATTCCAAAAAAATCTAAGAAAAATACCTCATAATTCATCAAGTTTCCACAAAATCCCACAAAGTTCAAGAAACATCCCACAAAATTCCCATAAATTTCCACAAAATCTAAGAAAATACCCCCTAATTCTTCATGTTTCCTAAAAATCCCTGAAAATTCCACAAAACTCCCACAAAATCTTCTTGATATCCTACAAAATTCAAGACAAATCCCACAAAATTGCAGAAATCTTCTCAAAACCCTACCAAATTCCAGACACATCCCACTAAATCTCCTCAATATCCCACAAAAATCAAGAAAAATCCCACAAAATCCCACAAAATTGCAGAAATCTTCTCAAAAGCCCACCAAATTCCAGAAACATCCCACAAAACCCCCACTAATCTCCACAAAATCTAAGAAAATACCACAAAAATCCTTCATGTCTCCTCAAAATCCCATAGAATTCTACAAAACTCCCAAAAAATCTCCCCAATATCCTACAAAATCCAAGAAAAATCCCACCAAATTGCAGAAAAACCCCACACAATTCATTAAATGTTCTGAAAACCCCAGCAAATTCAAGAAACATCCCACCAAAACTCCACAAAATCCAAAGAAGCTAAGAAAAATCCCTCATAATTCTTCAACTCTCCATAAAATCCCACAACATTCAAAAAAAACCCCACAAAATTGCAGAAATCTTCTCAAAACCCCAGCAAATTCCAGAAACATCCCACCAAATCGCCACAAAATTCCACAAAATCTAAGAAAAATCCCACAAAATTCTTCAAGTCTCCTCAAAATCCCTCAAGATTCCAGAAAAATATCTCCACGAAATCCCCTAAATCTTCCCAAAACCTTCCCAAATATACAGAAACATCCCACCAAATCTCCACAAAATTCCAAAGCAGCTAAGAAAAAATCCCTCAAAATTCTTCGAGTCCCCACAAAATCCCACAAAATTTAAGAAAAATCCCACAAAATTGCAGAAAAATTCCACACAATTCCCTAAATGTTCTCAAAACCCAGCAAATTCCAGTAACATCCCACAAAATCCCCACTAATTTCCACAAAATCTAAGAAAATACCTCAAAATTCCTCATGTCTCCTCAAAATCCCACAAAATTCCACAAAACTCCCACAAAATCTCCCCAGTATTCTTCAAAATCCAAAAAAAATCCTACCAAATGGCTGAAAAATCTCACACAATTCATTAAATGTTCTGAAAAACCCCAGCAAATTCCAGAAACATCCCACAAAATCTCCAAAGTCTACAAAATCTAAGAAAAAACCCTCAAAATTCTTCAAGTCTCTACAAAATCCCACAAAATTGCAGAAAAATCCCATACAATTCCATAAATATTCTCTAAACCCTACCAAATTCCAGAAACATCCCACTAAATCCTCAGAAATTTCTACAAAATCTAAGAAAATAACTCAAAATCATTCATGTCTCCTCAAAATCCCTCAAAATTCCACAAAACTCTAACAAAATCTCCTCAATATCCTACAAAATTCAAGAAAAATCCCAAAAAAATTGCAGAAATCTTCTCAAAAGCCCAACAAATTCCAGAAACATCCCACAAAATCTCCACAAATTCCCACAAAATCTAAGAAAAATCCCACAAAATTCTTCAAGACTCCTCAAAATCCACCAAGTTTCCAAAAAAAAATTGAACAAAATTCCCCAAATCTTCCCAAAAGCCCACCAAATTCCAGAAACATCCCACCAAAGCGCCACAAAATTACAAAAAAATCTAAGAAAAATCCCACACAATTCTTCAAGTCTTCACAAAATCCCACCAAATTCAAGAAAAATCCCACAAAACTGCAGAAAAATATCACACAATTCATTAAATGTTACCAAAATCCTACCAAATTCCAGTAACTTCCCAGAAAATCTAAACAAATTTCCACAAAATCTGTGAAAATCCCTCAAAATTCTTCATGTCTCCTCAAAATCCCTCAAAATTCCACACAACTCCCACAAAATCTCCCCAATATCCTGAAAAATTCAAGAAAAATCCCACCAAATTGCAGAAAAATCCCACACAATTCATTAGATGTTCTGAAAACCCTAGAAAATTGCAGGAACATCCCACCAAATCCCCACAAAATTCAAGAAAAATCCCACAAAAATCTTCAAGTCTACTCAAAATCCCTCAAGATTGCAGAAAAAAATCTCAAAACATCCCCTAAACCTTCCCAAAACCCAACCAAATTCCAGAAACATCCCACCAGATCTACACAAAATTCCAAAGAAGCTATGAAAAATCCCTCACAATTCTTCAGCTCTCCACAAGATCCCACAAAATTGCAGAAATCTTCTCAAAACCCCACAAAATTCCAGAAAAATCCCAAAAAATCTCCACAAAATTATAGAACATCTAGGAAAATCCCTCAAAATTCTTCATGTCTCCTCAAAATCCCTCAAAATTCCACAAAACTCCCACAAAATCTCCTCAATATCCTGAAAAATTCAAGAAAAATCCCACAAAATTGCAGAAAAATCCCACACAATTCATTAAATGTTCTAAAAACCCCAGCAAATTTCAGTAACATCCCACCCAATCTCCACAAAATTCCACAAAATCTAAGAAAAATCCCTCATAATTCTTCATGTCTCCTCAAAATCCCACCAAGTACCAGAAAATTCCACAACAGTACAAAAAAATCCCACAAAATTCCAGAAACATCCCACCAAATCGCCACAAAATTCCACAAAATTTCAGAAAAATCCCACAAAATTCTTCAAGTCTCCTCAAAATCCCTCAAGATTCCAGAAAATAATCTCACAAAATTCCCTAAATCTTCCCAAAACCCTACCAAATCCCAGAAACATCCCACCAAAACTCCACAAAATTCCAAAGAAGCTAAGAAAAATCCCTCATAATTCTTCAACTCTCCACAAAATCCCACAACATTCAAAAAAAATCCCACAAAATTGCAGAAATCTTCTCAAAACCCCAGCAAATTCCAGAAACATCCCACAAAACCCCCACTAATCTCCACAAAATCTAAGAAAATACCACAAAAATCCTTCATGTCTCCTCAAAATCCCATAGAATTCTACAAAACTCCCAAAAAATCTCCCCAATATCCTACAAAATCCAAGAAAAATCCCACCAAATTGCAGAAAAATCCCACACAATTCATTAAATGTTCTGAAAAACCCCAGCAAATTCCAGAAACATCCCACCAAATCGCCACAAAATTCCACAAAATCTAAGAAAAATCCCATAAAATTCTTCAAGTCTCCTCAAAATCCCTCAAGATTCCAGAAAAATATCTCCACAAAATCCCCTAAACCTTCCCAAAACCTTCCCAAATATACAGAAACATCCCACCAAATCTCCACAAAATTCCAAAGCAGCTAAGAAAAAATCCCTCAAAATTCTTCGAGTCCCCACAAAATCCCACAAAATTCAAGAAAAATCCCACAAAATTGCAGAAAAATTCCACACAATTCCCTAAATGTTCTCAAAACCCCAGCAAATTCCAGTAACATCCCACAAAATCCCCATTAATTTCCACAAAATCTAAGAAAATACCTCAAAATTCCTCATGTCTCCTCAAAATCCCACAAAATTCCACAAAACTCCCACAAAATCTCCCCAATATCCTACAAAATCCAAGAAAAATCCTACCAAATGGCAGAAAAATCTCACACAATTCATTAAATGTTCTGAAAAACCCCAGCAAATTCCAGAAACATCCCACAAAATCTCCACAAAAGTCTACAAAATCTAAGAAAAAACCCTCAAAATTCTTCAAGTCTCTACAAAATCCCACAAAATTGCAGAAAAATCCCATACAATTCCATAAATATTCTCTAAACCCTACCTAATTCCAGAAACATCCCACTAAATCCTCACAAATTTCTACAAAATCTAAGAAAATAACTCAAAATCATTCATGTCTCCTCAAAATCCCTCAAAATTCCACAAAACTCTAACAAAATCTCCTCAATATCCAACAAAATTAAAGAAAAATCCCAAAAAATTGCAGAAATCTTCTCAAAAGCCCAACAAATTCCAGAAACATCCCACAAAATCTCCACAAATTTCCACAAAATCTAAAGAAAAATCCCACAAAATTCTTCAAGACTCCTCAAAATCCACCAAGTTTCCAAAAAAAATTGAACAAAATTCCATAAATCTTCTCAAAAGCCCACCAAATTCCAGAAACATCCCACCAAAGCGCCACAAAATTACAAAAAATCTAAGAAAAATCCCACACAATTCTTCAAGTCTTCACAAAAATCCCACCAAATTCAAGAAAAATCCCACAAAACTGCAGAAAAATATCACACAATTCATTAAATGTTACCAAAATCCTACCAAATTCCAGTAACTTCCCAGAAAATCTAAACAAATTTCCACAAAATCTAAGAAAATCCCTCAAAATTCTTCATGTCCCCTCAAAATCCCTCAAAATTCCACACAACTTCCACAAAATCTCCCCAATAACCTGAAAAATTCAAGAAAAATCCCACAAAATTGCAGAAAAATCCCACACAATTCATCAAATGTTCTGAAAACCCCAGCAAATTCCAGGAACATCCCACAAAATCCCCACTAATTTCCACAAAATCTGAGAAAATACCTCAAAATTCTTCATGTCTTCTCAAATTCCCTCAAAATTCCATAAAACTACCACAAAATCTTTTCAATATCCTACAAAATTCAAGAAAAATCCCACAAAATTGCAGAAAAATCCCAGACAAATCATTAAATGTTCTGAAACCCCTGCCAAATTCACAAATTGACATCCCACAAAACTTCCACAAATTTCCACAAAATCTAAGAAAAATCACTTATAATTCTTCAAGTCTCCTCAAAATCACAAAAAAATTCCAAAAAAAATCCTACAAAATTGCAGAAAACTTCTCAAAACCCTACCATATCCCAGAAACACCTCACAAAATTTTCTCAATATCCTACAAAATTCAAGAAAAAACCAAGAAAATTGCAGAAAAATCCCACACAATTCCATAAATGTTCTGAAAACACAGACAAATTCCAGAAACATCCGACAAAATCTCCACAAATTTTCACAAAATCTAAGAAAAATCCCACAAAATCCTTCATGTCTCCTCAAAATCCATCAAAATTCCACAAAACTCCCACAAAATCTCCCCTATATCCAACAAAATTCAAGAAAAATCCCACAAAATTGCAGAAAAATCCCACACAATTCCATAAATGTTCTGAAAACACAAACAAATTCCAGAAACATCCCACAAAATCGCCACAGATTTCCAAAAAATCTAAGAAAAAAATCCCTCAAAATTTTTGAAGTCTCCACGAAATCCCACAAAATTCAAGAAAAATCCCACAAAATTACAGAAATGTTCTCAAAACCCCACCAAATTCCAGTAACATCCCACAAAATCCCCACTCATTTCCACAAAATCTAAGAAAATAACTCAAAATTCCTCATGTCTTCTCAAATTCCCTCAAAATTCCACAGAACTCCCACAAAATCTCCCCAATATCCTACAAAATGCAGGAAAAATCCCACCAAATTCCAGAAAAATCCCACACAATTCATTAAATGTTCTGAAAACCCCAGCAAATTCCAGAAACATCCCACAAAAACTCCACAAAATTCTAAAGAATCTAAGAAAAATCCGTCACAATTCTTCAAGTCTCGACAAGATCCCACAAAATTCAAGAAAACTCACACAAAATTGCAGAAATCTTCTCAAAACCCCAACAATTTCCAGAAACATCCCAGAAAATCTAAACAAATTTCCACAAAATCTTAGAAAATACCTCAAAATTCTTCAAGTCTCCACAAAATCCCACCAAATTCAAGGAAAATCCTACAAAATCTCTTCAATATCCTACAAAATCCAAGAAAAATCCCACTAAATTGTAGAAAAATCCCACACAATTCATTAAATGTTCTCAAAACTTTACCAAATTCCAGAAACATCCCACCAAATCGCCAAAAAATTCCACAAAATCTAAGAAAATTCCCTCACAATTTGACACGTTTCCTCAAAATCCCACCAAATACCAGAAAATTCCACAACAGTACAAAAAAATCCCACAAAATTCCAGAAACATCCCACCAAATCGCCACAAATTTCCACAAAATTTCAGAAAAATCCCACAAAATTGCAGAAATCTTCTCAAAAGCCCAACAAATTCCAGTAACATCCCACAAAATCCCCACTCATTTCCACAAAATCTGAGAAAATACCTCAAAATTCCGCATGTTTCCTCAAAATCCCTCAAAATTCTACAAAACTCCCACCAACTCTTACCAATATCCTACAAAATTCAAGAAAAATCCCACTAAATAGCAGAAAAAATCCCACACAATTAATTAACTGTTCTGAAAACCCTACCAAATTCCAGAAACATCCCACCAAATCTCCACAAAATTCCACAATATATAAGAAAAATCCAACAAAATTCTTCAAGTCTTCTCAAAATCCCACTAAATTCCAGAAAAAACTCCAACAAAATTGCAGAAAGCTTCTCAAAACCCCACCAAATTCCAGTCACATTCCACAAAACCCCCACAAATTTCCACAAAACCCAAGAAACAACCTCAAAATTCTACGTCTTACCAAAATCCCTCAAAATTCCCACAAAATCTCCTCAATATCCCATAAAATTCAAGAAAAATCCCATACAATTCCCTAAATGTTCTCAAAACCCCACAAAATTCCAGTCACATCCCACAAAACCCCCACAAATTTCCACAAAATTTAAGAAAATACCTCAAAATCCTTCATGTCTGCTCAAAATCCCTTAAAATTCCACAAAACTCCCACAAAATCTCCTCAATATCCTCCAAAATTCAAGAAAAATCCCAAAAAATTGCAGAAAAATCCCACATGATTCCCTAAATGTTTTGAAATCACTACCAAATTCCAGAAACATCCCACCAAATCTCCACAAAATTCCAAAGAAGCTAAGAAAAATCCCTCACAATTCTTGAAGTCTCTTCAAAATCCCACAAAATATGAGAACATTCCACAGCTGTACAATAAAATGCCACAAAATTCCAGAAACATCCCACCAAATCTCCACAAATTTCCACAAAATTTCAAAAAAATCCCACAAAATTCTTCAAGTCTCCTCAAAATCCCTCAAGATTCCAGAGAAAAATCCTCACAAAATACCCTGAATCTTCCCAAAATCCTAACCAATTCCAGAAACATCCCACCTAATCTCCACAGAATTCCAAAGAAGCTAAGAAAAATCCCTCATAATTCTTCATGTCTCCTCAAAATCCCACAAAATTCCAAAAAACTCCCACAAAATCTCCTCAATATTTTACAAAATCCAAGAAAAATCCCACAAAATTGCAGAAAAATATCACAGAATTCATTAAATGTTCTCAAAACCCCACTAAAGTCCAGAAACATACCAGAAAATCTAAATAAAATTCCACGAAATCTAAGAAAAATTCCTCATAATTCTTCATGTCTCCTCAAAATACCACAAATTTCCAAAAAACTCCCACAAAATCTCCCCAATATCCTGCAAAATTCAAGAAACATCCCACAAAATTGCAGAAATCTTCTCAAAAGCGCAATACCAGAAACATCCCAGAATAGCTAAACAAATTTCCACCAAATCTAAGAAAAATCCCTCAATATTCTTCATGTCTACTCAAAATTTCTCAAAATTCCACAAAACTCCCACAAAATCTCCTCAATATCCTAAAAAATTCAAGGAAAATCCCACAAAATTGCAGAAAAATCCCATACAATTCCCTAAATATTCTCAAAACCCTATCAAATTCCAGTAACATCCCAATAAATCCCCAAAAATTCCCACAAAATGTAAGAAAATCCCTCATAATTCCACAAAAGGCTCCACAAAACCCCACAAAATTGCAGAAAAAACTCCAACAAAATTGCAGAAATCTTCTCAAAACCCCACCAAATCCCAATCACATCCCACCAAATCCCCAGAAGTTTCCACAAAATCTAAGAAAATATCTCAAAATCCTCTTTGTCTGCTCAAAATCCCTCAAAATTCTAAAAAACACCCTCAAAATCTCCCCAATATCCTGCAAAATTCAAGAAAAATCCCAACAAATTGTAGAAAAATCCCACACGATTCCCTAAATGTTCTGAAATCTCTACCAAATTCCAGAAACATCCCACCAAATCGCCACAAAATTCCAAAGAAGCCAAGAAAAATCCCTCACAATTCTTGAAGTCTCTTCAAAATCCCACAAAATATGAGAACATTCCACAGCTGTACAATAAAATGCCACAAAATTCCAGAAACATCCCAGCAAATCTCCACAAAATACCAGAAAATCTAAGAAAAATCCCTCACAATTCTTCAAGTCTCGACAAGATCCCACAAAATTCAAGAAAACTCCCACAAAATTGCAGAAATCTTCTCAAAACCCCACCAAATTCCAGTCACATCCCACAAAACCCCCACAAATTTCCACAAAACCCAAGAAACTACCTCAAAATTCTACATGTCTGCTCAAAATCCCTCAAATTTCCACAAAACTCCCACAAAATCTCTTCAATATCGTCCAAAATTGCAGAAAAATCCCCAAAAATTCAAGAAAAATCCCACACGATTCCCTAAATGTTTTGAAATCTCTACCACATTCCAGAAACATCCCACAAAATCTCCACAAATTTCCAAAACAGCTAAGAAAAATCCCTCTCAGTTTTTCAAGTCTCCACATAATCCCACAAAATTGCAGAAAAGTCCCACAAAATTGCAGAAATCTTCTCAAAACCTCACCAAATTCCAGTAACATCCCACCAAATCCCTGCTAATTTCCACAAAATCTAAGATAAATCCCACAAAATTCTTCAAGTGTCCTCAAGATCCCACAACATTCAAGAAAAAAATCCCACACAATTGCCTACATTTTCTGAAAACCCTACCAAATTCCAGAAACATCTCCAAAAATCCCCTGAATATCCTACAAAAATCAAGAAAAATCACACAAGATTCCACAAAATCCAACAAAATTGCAGAAATCTTCTAAAAACCCCAACAAATTCCAGTAACATCCCACCAAATCCCCGCTAATTTCCACAAAATCTAAGAAAATACCTCAAAATCCTTCATGCCGCCTCAAAATCCCACAAAATTCCACAAAACTCCCACAAAATCTTCTCAATATCCTACAAAATTCAAGAAAAATCCCAACAAATTGCAGAAAAATCCCACACAGATCCCTAAATGTTCTCAAAACCCTACCAAATTCCAGAAACATCCAACAAAACCCCCACTAATTTGCACAAAATCTAAGAAAATACCTCAAAATCCTTCATGTCCCCTCAAAATCCCTCCAAATTCCACAAAACTCCCACAAAATCTCCCCAATATCCTGCAAAATTCAAGAAAAATCCAACACAATTCATTAAATGTTTTCAAAACCCTATCAAATTCCAGAAACATCCCACCAAATCTCCAGAAAATGACACAAAATGTAAGAAAAATCCCACTAAGTTCTTCAAGTCTCCTCAAAATTCCTCAAGATTCCAGGAAAAAAATCTCACAAAATTCTCTAAACCTTCCCCAAACCCGACCAAATTCCAGAAACATCCCACCAAATCGCCAAAAAATTCCACAAAATCAAGAAAAATCCCTCAAAATTGCAGAAAAATGCCACAAAATTGCAGAAATCTTCCCCAAACCGTACCATATTCCAGAAACATCCAAAAAAATCCCCACTAATTTCCACAAGATCTAAGCAAATCCCTCACAATTCTTCATCTCTCCTCAAAACCATTCAGAATTCCACAAAACACCCATAAAATCTCCTCAATATCCTACAAAATTCAAGAAAAATCCCCAAAAATTGCAGAAAAATCCCACACGATTCCCTAAATGTTCTGAAATCACTACCAAATTCCAGAAACATCCCACCAAATCGCCACAAATTTCCATAAAATAGCAGAAAACTTCCTCACAATTCTTCAAGTCTCCTCAAAATCCCTCAACATTCCAGGAAAAAAATCTCAAAAAATTCCCTAAATCTTCCCAAAACCCTACCAAATTCCAGAAACATCCCACCAAATCTCCACAAAATACCACAAAATCTAAGAAAAATCCCTCATAATTCTTCAAGTCTCCACAAAATCCCTCAAAATTTCAGAAAAATACCATACAATTCATTAAATGTTCGGAAAACCCCAGCAAATTCCAGAAACATCCCACCAAATCTCCACAAAATACCACAAAATCTAAGAAAAATCCCTCAACATGCTTCAAGTCTCCACAAAATCCCACCAAATTCCAGAAAAAACTCCAACAAAATTGCAGAAAGCTTCTCAAAACCCCACCAAATTCCAGTCACATCGCACAAAACCCCCACAAATTTCCACAAAACCCAAGAAACTACCTCAAAATGCTTCATGTCTCCCCAAAATCCTTCAAAATGCCCACAAAATCTCCTCAATATCCCACAAAATTCAAGAAAAATCCCACAAAATTCAAGAAAAATCCCATACAATTCCCTAAGTGTTCTCAAAACCCCACAAAATTCCAGTCATGTCCCACCAAATCCCCGCTAATTTCCACAAAATCTAAGAAAATACCTCAAAATCCTTCATGCTGCCTCAAAATCCCACAAAATTCCACAAAACTCCCACAAAATCTCCTCAATATCCTCCAAAATTCAAGAAAAATCCCAAAAAATTGCAGAAAAATCCCACACGATTCCCTAAATGTTTTGAAATCACTACCAAATTCCAGAAACATCCCACCAAATCTCCACAAAATTCCAAAGAAGCTAAGAAAAATCCTTCACAATTCTTGAAGTCTCTTCAAAATCCCACAAAATATGAGAACATTCCACACCTGTAAAATAAAATGTCACAAAATTCCAGAAACATCCCACCAAATTGCCACAAATTTCCACAAAATTTCAAAAAAATCTCACAAAATTCTTCAAGTCTCCTCAAAATCCCTCAACATTCCAGGAAAAAAATCTCAAAAAATTCCCTAAATCTTTCCCAAACCCTACCAAATTCCAGAAACATCCCACCAAATCTCCACAAAATACCACAAAATCTAAGAAAAATTCCTCATAATTCTTCAAGTCTCCACAAAATCCCTCAAAATTTCAGAAAAATACCATACAATTCATTAAATGTTCGGAAAACCCCAGCAAATTCCAGAAACATCCCACCAAATCTCCACAAAATACCACAAAATCTAAAAAAATCCCTCAACATGCTTCAAGTCTCCACAAAATCCCACCAAATTCCAGAAAAAACTCCAACAAAATTGCAGAAAGCTTCTCAAAACCCCACCAAATTCCAGTCACATTCCACAAAACCCCCACAGATTTCCACAAAACCCAAGAAACTACCTCAAAATGCTTCATGTCTCCCCAAAATCCTTCAAAATTCCCACAAAATCTCCTCAATATCCCACAAAATTGCAGAAAAATCCCCAAAAATTGCAGAAAAATCCCATACAATTCCCTAAATGTTCTCAAAACCCCAACAAATTCCAGTCACATCCCACAAAACCCCCACAAATTTCCACAAAACCTAAGAAAATACCTCAGAATCCTTCATGTCTGCTCAAAATCCCGTAAAATTCCAAAAAACTCCCACAAAATCTCCTCAATAGCGTCCAAAATTCAAGAAAAATCCTGCAGAATTGCAGAAAAATCCCACACGATTCCCTAAATGTTTTGAAATCTCTACCAAATTCCAGAAACATCCCACAAAATCTCCACAAATTTCCAAAACAGCTAAGAAAAATCCCTCTCAATTTTTCCAGTCTCCACAAAATCCCGCAGAATTGCAGAAAAGTCCCACAAAATTGCAGAAATCTTCTCAAAACCTCACCAAATTCCAGTAACATCCCACCAAATCCCCGCTAATTTCCACAAAATCTAAGAAAATACCTCAAAATCCTTCATGCCGCCTCAAAATCCCACAAAATTCCACAAAACTCCCACAAAATCTTCTCAATATCCTACAAAATTCAAGAAAAATCCCAACAAATTCCAGAAAAATCCCACACAGTTCATTAAGTGTTTTGAAAACCCCAGCAAATTCCAGAAGCATCCAACCTAATCTCCACAAAATACCACAAAATCTAAGAAAAATCTCTCAAAATTCTTCAAGTCCCCACAAAATCCCACATAATTCAAGAAAAATCCCACAAAATTGCAGAAAAATCCCATACAGTTCCCTAAATGTTCTCAAAACCCCACCAAATTCCAGAAACATCCAACAAAACCCCCACTAATTTGCACAAAATCTAAGAAAATACCTCAAAATCTTTCATGTCCCCTCAAAATCCCTCCAAATTCCACAAAACTCCCACAAAATCTCCCCAATATCCTGCAAAATTCAAGAAAAATCCAACACAATTCATTAAATGTTTTCAAAACCCTATCAAATTCCAGAGATCCCACCAAATCTCCAGAAAATGACACAAAATGTGAGAAAAATCCCACAAAGTTCTTCAAGTCTCCTCAAAATTCCTCAAGATTCCAGGAAAAATATCTCACAAAATTCTCTAAACCTTCCCAAAACCCTACCAAATTCCAGAAACATCCCACCAAATCTCAAAAAAATTCCACAAAATCAAGAAAAATCCCTCAAAATTGCAGAAAAATGCCACAAAATTGCAGAAATCATCCCCAAACCGTACCATATTCCAGAAACATCCCAAAAAATCCCCACTAATTTCCACAAGATCTAAGCAAATCCCTCACAATTCTTCATCTCTCCTCAAAACCATTCAGAATTCCACAAAACACCCATAAAATCTCCTCAATATCCTACAAAATTCAAGAAAAATCCCCAAAAAATTGCAGAAAAATCCCACACGATTCCCTAAATGTTCTGAAATCACTACCAAATTCCAGAAACATCCCACCAAATTGCCACAAATTTCCACAAAATAGCAGAAAAATCCCTCAACATGCTTCAAGTCTCCTCAAAATCCCTAAACATTCCAGGAAAAAATCTCACAAAATTCCCTAAATCATCCCAAAACCCTACCAAATTCCAGAAACATCCCACCAAATCTCCACTAAATTCCAAAGAAGCTAAGAAAAATCCCTCACAATTCTTGAAGTCTCTTCAAAATCCCACAAAATATGAGAACATTCCACACCTGTACAATAAAATGTCACAAAATTCCAGAAACATCCCACCAAATCTCCACAAAATACCACAAAATCTAAGAAAAATCCCTCATAATTCTTCAAGTCTCCACAAAATCCCTCAAAATTTCAGAAAAATACCATACAATTCATTAAATGTTCGGAAAACCCCAGCAAATTCCAGAAACATCCCACCAAATCTCCACAAAATACCACAAAATCTAAGAAAAATCCCTCAACATGCTTCAAGTCTCCACAAAATCCCACCAAATTCCAGAAAAAAACTCCAACAAAATTGCAGAAAGCTTCTCAAAACCCCACCAAATTCCAGTCACATCCCACAAAACCCCCACAAATTTCCACAAAACCTAAGAAAATACCTCAAAATCCTTCATGTCCCCTCAAAATCCCTCAAAACTCCCACAAAGTCTCCTCAATAGCCTCCAAAATTCAAGAAAAATCCCGCAGAATTGCAGAAAAATCCCACACGATTCCCTAAATGTTTTGAAATCTCTACCAAATTCCAGAAACATCCCACAAAATCTCCACAAATTTCCAAAACAGCTAAGAAAAATCCCTCTCAATTTTTCCAGTCTCCACAAAATCCCGCAGAATTGCAGAAAAGTCCCACAAAATTGCAGAAATCTTCTCAAAACCTCACCAAATTCCAGTAACACCCCACCAAATCCCTACAAATTTCCACAAAATCTAAGAAAACATCTCAAAATTCTTCAAGTCTCTACAAAATCCCTGAAAATTGCAGAACAATCCCACACAGTTCCCTAAATGTTCTGAAAACCCTAGCAAGTTCCAGAATCATCCCACCAAATCTCCACAAAATTCCACAAAATCAAGAAAAATTCCTCAAAATCCTTCAGCTCTACTCAAAATCCTTCAAGATCTCATAAAAATCACACAAAATATTTAAACTTTGGCAAAATCCCACAAAATTGGAAAAACATCCAATGAAATTGCAAAAAATTAAAAAAAAAATCCATAAAAATTCTCCAAACCCTATCAAATTCCAGAAACATTCCATCAAATCTCCTGAATATCCCAAAAAAATAAAGAAAAATCCCACAAAATAAGAAAAAATGACCCTTCTTACACACAAAGTTCACCAAGTCATTCCCTGCATTTCTCCTTTTCACTGTCTTTCTCTCATCCACTGAGAGGTCCAGCTTATCATGTTCTGGTGCTTATCATCAACTGATTGAGCTCTTGATTTCTACCACTACAAGAGATGTAGAATCATCTAAACTGAACACAGAAACAAACTCCCTCTGTCAGCCCATCTTCACATTCCAGATCACTTTCAAGATGTCCATGGGGCTATTGGAATGATGAGCTCTCCACTGCTGGCTGCAGGCTCTGGAGATTCTTTCTCCACATTCAGCCAGGCTTGTATTCCCCAACAATTCCTGGCAGCCCATCATGTTTTCTTTGGCTAGAAGAGGAACAATGAAAACCTTACCAATGGCACAACTCCCCAGTGCACAAGGAAAAGAAAGAACAAGTTGTCAAGTTCTTCAGATATTTGTCCTGCTTTGCTGCAAGAGTTGTGCTGCACTCACAGTGTGGGAAGCCAAGAGAAGCTGCAGCTGGGGACACATCTTGTGACAGGAGCTGTGCCTTGTTCTCCAGGACAGGTTATTGGAAAGAACAGACAGGACTGGGGAGGAGATTCTGGGAAAATTGAAACAACTTTTTTAAGAAATGAAAATAAAATCCAAAGAAACAACCAATATGTTTTTTTCTATTTTTCTCTATTTATTTTTATGCTCTCCTTTTCCATCTTGCACTGTTTCTCCATCCCATTCATTCCAAATGGATCTCACCTCTAAGATTTGAGACTCAGCAAGTTTTAGACACTGTAAAATACCATGAGCTATACCCAGTTTTACTCCCCCTGTTTTACTTGGAAAGCAATGCTGGAGACACAAGTGCAGTGCTTGGCTCAGGTACAAATTCTGCATTCAGGGAATGTGCTCAGACAGTGTCTGACCCTCAGCAGGGACAAGGCACAGCAGCAGCCAAGGGCATTGCTGTGCCCCAGTGCAGGAGTCAAGACTCTGGCTCTTGGCTCACCAGGGCAAAGTTCCCGTGTTTGGCCAGGCTCAGGGGCTGCCCGGGGAGCGCGGGGCTCGGGGCGGGGCCGAGCGGGCAACGGACAAACGGACACGGGGACAAACGGTCCCGGTGCTTCAGTTGCAGCGGCAGCAGCAGCAGCAGCCGCAGCAGAGAAAGCAGCGAAAGCAGCAAAAGCAGCAAATTTATCAATTCCCTGTCTCTCTTCTCCCTCTCCCACTGTCCCGCATCCTCTACCGCTCTCCCTTTTCCTGTGTCTCATTCCCTTCCAGTTTCCCTCTCCCCGTGCCCACCCGGGCCATGCCCCCGGTTCGCCCCCGGCCCCGGGCGGGGCTGCCCCGGCCCCGGCCCCGGCCCAGGCCCCGGCCCCGAGCATCCCTCCGCGGTCTCGCCTCCGCCCAGCTCTGGCTGTGCTGGCGCTGGCGCTGCTGGGCGGGCATCATTGCCTGGGGCTGGGGCGGCATCGCTGCCCTTTGGCTCCGCCTGGCCCAACCCCGGCCCCGGCCCCGGCCCCGGCCCTGGCCCCGGCTCCTCCCGGGGCCCGCGGAGGACACAGGCGGCGCGGCCGCTGCTGCCGCCTCCGCTGCGGCTTCCCCGGCCCGAGCTCCGCCGCTCAGCAGCGCGGCCGCCGGCCCCGAGCCGCCGCTGTCGCGTTCCAAAGAGCGAACGCCTGCGGATGCCCGGCCCGGGGAGGTCGGGGAGCGCTCGGGGGCCGTTCCTGGCCCCGGGCCGAGCACTGACGGCCGCGTCTCTTCCCCAGGGAAGGCGCAGGAGGCCCTGCAGCAGCGGTACCGAGTGGGTTCACTGCTGGGGCGCGGCGGCTTTGGCAGAGTTTTCGCAGCCACTCGGCTCTCGGACGGACTCCCGGTGAGCGGTGGGGCCAGCGGCGGGCGGAGGAGGAGGAGCGGGCGGAGGGGGCGGAGGAGGAGAAGGGGGCGGAGGAGTAGGATGGGGCTGGACACGGCAGGCACTGAGCTGAATCCGCTGTTCCCTTTGGCTTACAGGTGGCCATCAAAAAGGTGCCACGGAACCGCGTCCGGCACTGGGGCGAGCTGGTGAGTGAGCGGGGCCAGCGGCAGAAGCCGGGGCGTGCCGGGCGGGGATGAGCCGGGACCCGGCAGGGTGGGAGCTGCCAGGACACCTGGAGGGAGAGCGGGCATGGGGCCAGCGGAGGGCACAGAGCATCCCGGGCTGGCTGAGGGCTTCCCGAGCCCTGGCACGGCCTCAGCCCCACTGACAGCACCGTGCTCCTCCCGCAGCCCGACGGCACCAGCGCACCACTGGAGATAGTGCTGCTGGACAAGGTGTCCACAGGCTTCCCCGGTGTGGTGCAGCTGCTTGAGTGGCTTGAGCTCCCCAGCTACATTGTTATGGTGCTGGAGCGCCCGGAGCGGTGTCAGGACCTGTGGCACTTCATTCGGGCACGGAGGTTCCTGTCCGAGGAAGAGGCGCGGGAGCTGTTCTGGCAGGTCCTGGCAGCTGTGCGGCACTGCACCAGCTGCGGGGTCCTGCACCGAGATATAAAACCGGACAACATCTTGGTTGACCTGGACACCGGCGAGGCAAAACTGATAGACTTCGGCTGTGGCACCTACCTTCAGGAGACAGCCTACACTCAATTTGCAGGTGAGCCCACACAGGGGTAGGCTTCTGGTCCCAGCATCTCCTGGCGCAACAAGGGTGTGGCAGGAGGGATTCTCCCAGGACTGGGGCTGGGGCAGCCAGCCTGACAAAATCCTCCATGGGTAGGGGTGGCAGAGAGGGGGAGGCAGAACCTGTGCACCAGCTGGTTTTGTGTGCAGTTGAGAATGGGCTTGGACTGCTGTGCTTCCCTGGTTTGCTTTGGTTCAAAATATGTTTTGGGCAATGCCAGCAGGGAGGATGTGGGTATGGTTTTTCCCCAGCACTGAGTGGGTATTTCCCTTTGTGTGTCATGGTCGGGCCTTGCCAGGGTTTCTGCTGCCCTCTTCCAGCACCAGTGACTTCGTTTCCAGCCACGGATTTGTACCCAAGTCCCAGGTGCTGGTGAGAGGGCAGCAGGTCACCCCATAGGCCACTGGGGAAGCCCCCACATGCCCAGGGATGCTGGGGTCAGGCTCTGGGAGCAGCAGCATCCCCCTGATGAGCTCCATCCATATTCCATAGGAACACCATCATACAGCCCCCCGGAATGGAACGACTTTGGGTGGTACCATGGCGAGGCAGCGACCGTCTGGACCCTGGGCATCCTGCTGCACGAGATGGTCTGCGGGGAGCACCCTTTCAGGAGGGGCAGGAACATCAGATGGGGCCAGCTCCCGCTGCCACAACGGCTCTCCCAAGGTGAATCCTCATCTCTGGGCTCAGGGGGAACACCAGTGTTGGGAGACAGCAGCGGGCTCGTGAGCATCCCGCTCTGGCAGCTGCTGAGGAGGTGGCACATGTCCTGCTCTCCTGCTCTCCTCCAAAACAAAAAATTGATGGGAAAGTTTAGGCCCAGCTCTGAGCACATCCAGCGTGGCCCGGGCATGGGAATAGGGCAAAGCAGACAGGAGCCTTCTCCAACTGACCAGTGGTTTGTGGTTTCTCTCCCCAGATTGCCAGCTTCTGATCAGGTGGTGTTTATCCCTGAACTCCTTGGACAGGCCCTCATTAGAAGACCTGTCCTGTGATCCCTGGATGCAGGATATTCATCAGCCCTAGAAGAAGGGAGAGAGCCACAGGCACAGTGATGCAGGGACCTGGTAAGTTACAGCTCCACACATGCCCTGGCAATCAGCAGCAAAGAAACCCAGACTTTTTTGTCCTGCCTGTGTCACTGCACTGGGTTCATCAAATGGGAACACACAGCCCTTGTGCTGGAGCTGAGCTGCTCTGCCCAGCACTGGTGGGCACCATCTGAGCTGGTTTTGCTTGTCCTGGTTCACTGACAGCCGGGCCCTGGGCAGAGCCCTGACAGCCTGGTGTCCCCCCAGGGAAGAAGGAGCCCCTGGAGAAGCTGGACCAGGTGGGGCTGCTGCTGCTGCTGGAGACATGGAGGAAAACAGCAAGGATGACATCCTCTTCCTCCACCGGGCCAGCGGCAGCTGGCGATGATGGACTTTGATTCTGGCACCTTCTTCAATTCCAGGCTCCAAAGTGAATTTTCAGGTCAGTCCAGACCCAGGGGGATGCTCCCAGATTTGTGCCTTGGCCGGGAACCAGAGGCTTCCCCTTTGCTGGGGCAGATGCAACTGATTCCTCAGTGGCTGCCCAGCTGGTTTTTGGCAGGGCTGGGGACATGGGCTGGGGTGGTTACGAAATGGGAGTGGGATCCTGGCCCTGCCAACAGCCCCCACCACCCACCGTGCCCCGGGCTGGGGCTGGGGCAGCCAGCCCGACACAAACAAACCCCCATGGCAGGAGCACAGGTGGGACTCCAGAACCTGAGCACGGCTGCTTTGCTGTGCAGGCAAGGAAGGGCTTGGGCTGCTCCACTCCCCTGCTTTGCTTTGGGATCACCATGATTTTGGGGGACAGTGCAGGGGGAAAGGGAGAAAGCATGGGCTTCCCTCACCCATGGGTGGGTTTTTCCCCAGAATGTAGGGGTTGGGCCTTGCTCAAGTTTCTGACAGAGATAAGATTTTTTACCATTTTTCTGGTTTCCCCTTTTTGTCTGTAACCTATTTTCATTAATTTGTTGTTTGTTTTTCTAAAGGAAGCGTTCTAGGTGGGGTCCAGTCTGGATCGGGAAGTGCTTGGGACCAGCTGTGGCGTGGATGGGCCGTGCCCTTGGAGAAGACTGAGGACATCGTTTGGGACCAGCTTTTCTTCTGGCAGCGGATGGTGTGAGGTGGGTCCTCATCTCCTTGGCATGGGTGGGACAAGAGCTTTTGGGAGATGGCAGCGGGCACAGGAGCATCCCGCTCTGGGCAGCTGCTGAGGGGCTGGATCTGCCGTGGCTGGCTGCAGGCTGGGCACATGTCCTGCCCTCCTGCTCTGCTCCCAAAGGCAGCAGTGATGGGCAGCTTTGGGCCCAGCTCTGAGCACGGCCAGCATGGCCTGGGCACCGCGGCTGGCTGGGACAAGGGGACAGGAGCCTTCAGCTGACGGGCAGTTTCTGCTTTCTCTCCTTGCAGCCGGGCTCTGCGGATGCTGAGGCTGCTCTGGGCTCTGCCAGGGCTCTGCTGGGCTCAGCACCGCGCCGGGATCAGCCAAAGAAGAAACGGTGTGACCTGCAGCAGAGACTGGAGCATTTTGGCAATGCAGCTCAAGTCTGCAGAGTGTCCACCTCCAAGGGAAAACATGACACCCCCCAAAAATTAAACTTGTTCCATAAATTCCATAAATTCCCTAAATATTTTCAAAACCCTACCTAATTCCAGAAACATCTCACCAAATCTCCACAAAGTCCAATAAAAATCCCACAAAATTCTTCAAGTCTCCACAAAATCCCAAAAAATCCAAGAAAAATCCCACAAAATTGCAGAAATCTTCTCAAAACCCCACCAAATTTTAGAAACATCCCACAAAATCCCTAGAAATTTCGATAAAATTCCAGAAAAATCTTACAAAATTCTTCATGTCTCCTCAAAATCCCTCAAAATTCCACAAAAATCGCACAAAATTATTGAAACTTATGCAAAATCCCACAAAACTCAAAAAAACACACGAAATTGAAAAAACAAAAACAAAAATCCCTAAATCTTCCCAAAACCTTACCAAATCTCAGAAACATCTCACAAAATCTCTTGAATATCCTAGAAAAATCAAGAAAAATCCCCAAAAATTCCAGAAACATCCCAAAAAATTGCAGAGATCTTCTCAAAATGCCACCAAATTCCAGTGTCATCCCAAAAAATCCCCACAAATTTCCACAAAATCTAACAAAATACCTCAAAATTCTTCGTGTCTCTTCAAATTCCTCAAAATTCCACAAAGCTCCCACAAAATCTCCTCAATATCCTACAAAATTCAAGAAAAAACCCCACCAAATTGCAGAAAAAATCCCACACAATTCCCTAAATGTTCTGAAAACCCCACCAAATTCCAGAAACATCCCAACAAATCGCCACAAATTTCCACAAAATCTAAGAAAAAACCCACCAAATTTTCCAAGTCTCCTCAAAATGCCTCAAGATTCCAGAAAAAAATCCCACAAAAATATTTAAACTTTTGCAAAATCCCATAAAATTGCAAAAAAATCCCATGAAATTGAAACTAAAAAAAAGGCCTAAATCTTCCCAAAACCCTACCAAATTCCAGAAACATCTCACCAAATCTCCTGAATATCCCACAAAAATCAAGAAAAATGCCAGAAAATTCCCACAAAATCCCACATAACTGCAAAAAATTTTAAAAAATCCCACAAAACCTTCTCAAAATCCTACCAAATTCCAGAAATATCCCAGAACATGTTCACAAAATTCCAAAAAAATCTAAGAAAAATACCTCATAATTCATCAAGTCTCCACAAAATCCCACAAAGTTCAAGAAAAATCCCACAAAATTTCCCTAAATCTTCTCAAAAGCCCACCAAATTCCAGAAACATCCCACAAAATCCCCACAAATTTCCACAAAATATAAGAAAATACCCCCTAATTCTTCATGTTTCCTGAAAATCCCTCAAAATTCAAGAAAACTCCCACAAAATCTTCTCAATATCCTACAAAATTCACGACAAATCCCACAAAATTGCAGAAATCTTCTCAAAACCCTACCAAATTCCAGAAACATCTCACAAAATCTCCTCAATATCCCACAAAAATCAAGAAAAATCCCACAAAATTATTTCAATTTTCTGAAAATTCCAGAAAATTCCAGCGAAATCACACAAAACCTTCACAGAATTCCACAAAATCTAAGAAAAATCCCTCACCAAATTCTTCTTGTCTCCTCCAAAGCCCTCAAAATTCCAGAAAGATTTCACAACATCTCCTCAATATCCCACAAATATCAAGATCCCACAAAATTCCAGAAAAAAATACCACAAAATTGCCTCAATATTTTCAAAACCCCATCTAATTCCAGAAATGTCTCAAAATCTCCACCAATTTCCACAAAATCTAAGAAAAATCCAGGAAAATCTAAGAAAAATCTTACAAAATTGCAGAAAAATCCCACACAATTCCCTAAATGTTCTGAAAACCCCACCAAATTCCAGAGACATCCCACAAAATCTCTACAAAATCACACAAAATCGAAGAAAAATCCCTCAAAACTTTTCATGTCTCCTCAAAATCCCACCAAGTACCAGAAAATTCCACAACAGTACAAAAAAATCCCACAAAATTCCAGAAACATCCCACCAAATCGCCACAAATTTCCACAAAATTTCAGAAAAATCCCACAAAATTCTTCAAGTTTCCACAAAATCTTTGAAGATTCCAGAAAAAACTCCAACAAAATTGCAGAAAACTTCTCAAAACCCAACCAAATTTCAGAAACATCCCACCAAATCTCCACAAAATTCCAAAGAAGCTCTGAAAAATCCTTCACAATTCTTCAACTCTCCACAAGATCCCACAAAATTGCAGAAATCTTCTCAAAAGCCCAACAAATTCCAGAAACATCCCAGAATATCTAAACAAATTTCCACAAAATCTAAGAAAATCCCTCAAAATTCTTCATGTCTTCTCAAATTCCCTCAAAATTCCATAAAACTACCACAAAATCTCCTCAATATCCTAAAAAATTCAAGAAAAATCCCACCAAATTGCAGAAAAATCCCACACAATTGATTAAATGTTCTGAAAACCCCAGCAAATTCCAGAAACATACCACTACATCCCCACAAATTTCTACAAAATCAAAGAAAATAACTAAAAATTTTTCATGTCTCCTCAAAATCCCTCAAAATTCCACAAAACTTCCACAAAATCTCCTCAATATTTTACAAAATAGCTGAAATCCCACAAAATTGCAGAAAAATCCCAAATAGTTCCGTAAATATTCTGAAAACACTACCAAATTCCAGAAACATCCCACAAAACCTCCACAAATTTCCACAAAATCTAAGAAAAATCACTTATAATTCTTCAAGTCTCCTCAAAATCACAAAAAAATTCCAAAAAAAAATCCTACAAAATTGCAGAAAACTTCTCAAAACCCTACCATATCCCAGAAACACCTCACAAAATTTTCTCAATATCCTACAAAATTCAAGAAAAAACCAAGAAAATTGCAGAGAAATCCCACACAATTCCATAAATGTTCTGAAAACACAAACAAACTCCAGAAACATCCGACAAAATCTCCACAAATTTCCACAAAATCTAAGAAAAATCCCACAAAATCCTTCATGTCTCCTCAAAATCCATCAAAATTCCACAAAACTCCCACAAAATCTCCCCTATATCCAACAAAATTCAAGAAAAATCCCACAAAATTGCAGAAAAATCCCACACAATTCCATAAATGTTCTGAAAACACAAACAAATTCCAGAAACATCCCACCAAATCGCCACAGATTTCCAAAAAATCTAAGAAAAAATCCCTCAAAATTTTTGAAGTCTCCACGAAATCCCACAAAATTCAAGAAAAATCCCACAAAATTACAGAAATGTTCTCAAAACCCCACCAAATTCCAGTAACATCCCACAAAATCCCCACTCATTTCCACAAAATCTAAGAAAACAACTCAAAATTCCTCATGTCTTCTCAAATTCCCTCAAAATTCCACAGAACTCCCACAAAATCTCCCCAATATCCTACAAAATGCAGGAAAAATCCCACCAAATTCCAGAAAAATCCCACACAATTCATTAAATGTTCTGAAAACCCCAGCAAATTCCAGAAACATCCCACAAAAACTCCACAAAATTCTAAAGAATCTAAGAAAAATCTATCACAATTCTTCAAGTCTCGACAAGATCCCACAAAATTCAAGAAAACTCCCACAAAATTGCAGAAATCTTCTCAAAACCCCAACAATTTCCAGAAACATCCGAGAAAATCTAAACAAATTTCCACAAAATCTTAGAAAATACCTCAAAATTCTTCAAGTCTCCACAAAATCCCACCAAATTCAAGGAAAATCCTACAAAATCTCTTCAATATCCTACAAAATCCAAGAAAAATCCCACTAAATTGTAGAAAAATCCCACACAATTCATTAAATGTTCTCAAAACTTTACCAAATTCCAGAAACATCCCACCAAATCGCCAAAAAATTCCACAAAATCTAAGAAAATTCCCTCCGAATTTGACAAGTTTCCTCAAAATCCCACCAAATACCAGAAAATTCCACAACAGTACAAAAAAATCCCACAAAATTCCAGAAACATCCCACCAAATCGCCACAAATTTCCACAAAATTTCAGAAAAATCCCACAAAATTGCAGAAATCTTCTCAAAAGCCCAACAAATTCCAGTAACATCCCACAAAATCCCCACTAATTTCCACAAAATCTGAGAAAATACCACAAAATTCCGCATGTTTCCTCAAAATCCCTCAAAATTCTACAAAACTCTCACCAACTCTTCCCAATATCCTACAAAATTCAAGAAAAATCACACTAAATTGCAGAAAAAATCCCACACAATTAATTAACTGTTCTGAAAACCCTACCAAATTCCAGAAACATCCCAGCAAACTGCCACAAAATTCCACAATATATAAGAAAAATCCAACAAAATTCTTCAAGTCTTCTCAAAATCCCACAAAATCCCAGAAATTTCCACAACAGTACAAAAATATCCCACAAAATTCCAGAAACATCCCACAAAATCCCCACTAATTTCCACAAAATCTAAGAAAAATCCCACAAAATTCTTCAAGTCTCCATAAAATCCCACAAAATTGCAGAAATCTTCTGAAAACCCTACCAAATTCCAGGAACATCCCAGAAAATCTAAACAAATTTCTAAAAGATCTAAAAAATACCTCAAAATTCTTCATGTCTCCTCAAAATCCCTCAAAATTCCACAAAACTCCCAAAAAATCTCCTCAATATCCTACAAAATCCAAGAAAAATCCTACCAAATTGCAGAAAAATCCCACACAATTCCCTAAATGTTCTGAAAAACCCCACCAAATTCCAGAAACATCCCAGCAAATCTCCACAAAATACCACAAAATCTAAGAAAAATCCCTCACAATTCTTCAAGTCTCCTCAAAATCCTTCTAGATTCCTGAAAATCCAACAAAATTATTTAAACTTTTGCAAGATCCCATAAAACTCAAAAAACATCCCACAAAATTGAAAAAACAAAAACAAAAATCTCTAAATCTTCCCCAAACCCTACCAAATTCCAGTAACATCTTACAAAATCTCTTGAATATCCCACAAGAATCAATAAAAATCCCACAAAATTCAAGAAAAATCCCACAAAATTGCAGAAATCTTCTCAAAACCCCAGCAAATTCCAGGAACATCCCACCAAATCCCCACAAATTTTCACAAAATTTAAGAAAATACCGCAAAATTCTTCATGTCTCCACAAAATCCCAGAAAGTTGCAGAAAAATCACACACAACTCCCTAAATGTTCTGAAAACCCTAGCAAATTCCAGAATCATCCCACCAAATCTCCACAAAATTCCACAAAATCAAGAAAAATCCCTCAAAATTCCTCCTGTCTCCTCAAAATAGTTTACAATTTCATAAAAATAACACAAAATTATGTAAACTTTTGAAAAATCCCACCAATTTGAGATAACTTAAAACAAAATTGCAAAAAATTAAAATGAAAAAACCCGTAAATATTCCCAAACCCTACTAAATTCCAGAAACATTCCACCAAATCTCTAGAATATCCCACAAAAACCAAGAAAAATCCCACAAAATAAGAAAAAATGACCCTTCTTACACACAAAGTTCACCAAGTCATTCCCTGCATTTCTCCTTTTCACTGTCTTTCTCTCATCCACTCAGAGGTCCAGCTTATCATGTTCTGGTGCTTATCATCAGCTGATTGTGCTCTTGATTTCTACCACTGCAAGACATGTAGAATCATCTAAACTGAACACAGAAACAAAATGCCTCTGTCAGCCCATCTTCACGTTCCAGATCACTTTCAAGATGTCCATGGGGCTATTGGAATGATGAGCTCTCCACTGCTGGCTGCAGGCTCTGGAGATTCTTTCTCCACATTCAGCCAGGCTTGTATTCCCCAACAATTCCTGGTAGCCCATCATGTTTTCTTTGGCTAGAAGAGGAACAATGAAAACCTTACCAATGGCACAACTCCCCAGTGCACAAGGAAAAGAAAGAACAAGTTGTCAAGTTCTTCAGATATTTGTCCTGCTTTGCTGCAAGAGTTGTGCTGCATTCACAGTGTGGGAAGCCAAGAGAAGCTGCAGCTGGGGGCACATCTTGTGACAGGAGCTGTGCCTTGTACTCCAGGACAGGTTGTTGGAAAGGACAGGACTGGGGAGGAGATTCTGGGAAAATTGAAACAACTTTTTTAAGAAATGAAAATAAAATCCAAAGAAACAACCAATATGTTTTTCTCTATTTTTCTCTATTGATTTTTATGTTTCCCTTTTCCATCTTGCACTGTTTCTCCATCCCATTCATTCCAAATGGATCTCACCTCTAAGATCTGAGACTCGGCAAGTTTTAGGCACTGTAAAATACCATGAGCTATACCCAGTTTGACTCCCCCTGTTTTACTTGGAAAGCAATGCTGGAGACACAAGTGCAGTGCTTGGCTCAGGTGCAAATTCTGCATTCAGGGAATGTGCTCAGACAGTGTGTGACCCTCAGCAGGGACAAGGCACAGCAGCAGCCAAGGGCATTGCTGTGCCCCTGTGCAGGAGACAAGACTCTGGCTCTTGGCTCACCAGGGCAAAGTTCCCGTGTTTGGCCAGGCTCAGGGGCTGCCCGGGGAGCGCGGGGCTCGGGGCGGGGCCGAGCGGGCAACGGACAAACGGACACAGGGACAAACGGTCCCGGTGCTTCAGTTGCAGCGGCAGCGGCGGCAGCAGCGGCAGCAGCAGCAGCAGAGAAAGCAGCAAAAGCAGCGAATTTATCAATTCCCTGTCTCTCTTCTCCCTCTCCCACTGTCCCGCACCCCATCCCGGTCTCCCTTTTCCTGTGTCTCATTCCCTTCCAGTTTCCCTCTCCCCGTGCCCACCCGAGCCATGCCCCCGGTCCGCCCCCGGCCCCGGGCGGGGCTGCCGCGGCCCCGGCTCCGGCCCCGGCCCCGCCCCGTCCCCGTCCCCGTCCCCGGCCCCGGCCCCGAGCATCCCTCCGCGGTCTCGCCTCCGCCCAGCTCTGGCTGTGCTGGCGCTGGCGCTGCTGGGCGGGCATCATTGCCTGGGGCTGGGGCGGCATCGCTGCCCTTTGGCTCCGCCTGGCCCGGCCCCGGCCCCGGCCCCGGCCCCGGCTCCTCCCAGGGCCCGCGGAGGACACAGGCGGCGCGGCCGCTGCCGCCGCCTCCGCTGCGGCTTCCCCGGCCCGAGCTCCGCCGCTCAGCAGCGTGGCCACCGGCCCCGAGCCGCCGCTGTCGCGTTCCAAAGAGCGAACGCCTGCGGATGCCCGGCCCGGGGAGGTCGGGGAGCGCTCGGGGGCCGTTCCTGGCCCTGGGCCGAGCACTGACGGCCGCGTCTCTTCCCCAGGGAAGGCGCAGGAGGCCCTGCAGCAGCGCTACCGAGTGGGTTCACTGCTGGGGCGCGGCGGCTTTGGCAGTTTTCGCAGCCACTCGGCTCTCGGACGGACTCCCGGTGAGCGGTGGGGCCAGCGGCGGGCGGAGGAGGAGGAGCGGGCGGAGGGGGCGGAGGAGGAGAAGGGGGCGGAGGAGTAGGATGGGGCTGGACACGGCAGGCGCTGAGCTGAATCCGCTGTTCCCTTTGGCTTACAGGTGGCCATCAAAAAGGTGCCACGGAACCGCGTCCGGCACTGGGGCGAGCTGGTGAATGAGCCGGGCCAGCGGCAGAAGCCGGGGCGTACCGGGCGGGGATGAGCCGGGACCCGGCAGGGTGGGAGCTGCCAGGACACCTGGAGGGAGAGCGGGCATGGGGCCAGCGGAGGGCACAGAGCATCCCGGGCTGGCTGAGGGCTTCCCGAGCCCTGGCACGGCCTCAGCCCCACTGACAGCACCGTGTTCCTCCCGCAGCCCGACGGCACCAGCGCCCCACTGGAGATAGTGCTGCTGGACAAGGTGTCCACAGGCTTCCCCGGTGTGGTGCAGCTGCTGGAGTGGCTTGAGCTCCCCAGCTACATTGTTATGGTGCTGGAGCGCCCGGAGCGGTGTCAGGACCTGCGGCACTTCATTCGGGCACGGAGGTTCCTGTCCGAGGAAGAGGCGCGGGAGCTGTTCCGGCAGGTCCTGGCAGCCGTGCGGCACTGCACCAGCTGCGGGGTCCTGCACAGAGATATCAAACCGGAGAACATCTTGGTTGATCTGGACACCGGCGAGGCAAAACTGATTGACTTCGGCTGTGGCACCTACCTTCAGGAGACAGCCTACACTCAATTTGCAGGTGAGCCCTCACAGGGGCAGGCTCCCGGTCCTGGCATCTCCTGGCCCAACATCTCCTGGCCCAGCCTGAGTGTGGCAGGAGGGATTCTCCCTTTTGCTGCCAGTCACAGGTCTGTGTCTTCAGCCAAGTTGCTTTTGAGCAGAGCTGGGTGGGGACCCATCTTCCAACCCTGCTGGCAGCCTTTGCCTGCCACTCTGCCCAGGACTGGGGCTGGGGCAGCCCGCCTGAAAAAATCCTCTGTGGGTGGGGGTAGCAGAGAGGGGGAGCCAGGACCTGTGCACCAGCTGGTTTGGTGTGCAAGTGAGAATGGGCTTGGACTGCTCTGCTCACCTGCTTTGCTTTGGTTCAAAATATTTTTTGGGCAATGCCAGCAGGGAGGATGTGGGTATGGTTTTTCCCCAGCACTGAGTAGGTATTTCCCTTTGTGTGTCATGGTCGGGCCTTGCCAGGGTTTCTGCTGCCCCCTTCCAGCACCAGTGGCTTCTTTTCCAGCCACGGGTTTGTACTCAAGTCCCAGGTGCTGGCGAGAGGGCAGCAGGTCACCCCATGGGCCACTGGGGAAGCCCCCACATGCCCAGGGATGCTGGGGTCAGGCTCTGGGAGCAGCAGCATCCCCCTGATGAGCTCCATCCATATTCCATAGGAACACTATCATACAGCCCCCCGGAATGGAACGACTTTGGGTGGTACCATGGCGAGGCAGCGACCGTCTGGACCCTGGGCATCCTGCTGCACGAGATGGTCTGCGGGGAGCACCCTTTCAGGAGGGGCAGGAACATCAGATGGGGCCAGCTCCCGCTGCCACAACGGCTCTCCCAAGGTGAATCCTCATCTCTGGGCACAGGGGGAACACCAGTGTTGGGAGACAGCAGCGGGCTCGTGAGCATCCCGCTCTGGCAGCTGCTGAGGAGGTGGCACATGTCCTGCTCTCCTGCTCTCCTCCAAAACAAAAAAATTGATGGGAAACTTTAGGCCCAGCTCTGAGCACATCCAGCATGGCCTGGGCACGGGAATAGTGGGACAAAGCAGACAGGAGCCTTCTCCAACTGACCAGTGGTTTGTGGTTTCTCTCCCCAGATTGCCAGCTTCTGATCAGGTGGTGTTTATCCCTGAACTCCTTGGACAGGCCCTCATTAGAAGACCTGTTCCATGATCCCTGGATGCAGGATATTCATCAGCCCTAGAAGAAGGGAGAGAGCCACAGGCACAGTGATGCAGGGACCTGGTAAGTTACAGCTCCACACATGCCCTGGCAATCAGCAGCAAAGAAACCCAGACTTTTTTGTCCTGCCTGTGTCACTGCACTGGGCTCATCAAATGGGAACACACAGCCCTTGTGCTGGAGCTGAGCTGCTCTGCCCAGCACTGGTGGGCACCATCTGAGCTGGTTTTGCTTGTCCTGGTTCACTGACAGCCGGGCCCTGGGCAGAACCCTGACAGCCTGGTGTCACCCCAGGGAAGAAGGAGCCCCTGGAGAAGCTGGACCAGGTGGGGCTGCTGCTGCTGCTGGAGACATGGAGGAAAACAGCAAGGATGACAACCTCTTCCTCCACCTGGCCAGCGGCAGCTGGCGATGATGGACTTTGATTCTGGCACCTTCTTCAAAGCCAGGCCCCACAGTGAATTTTCAGGTCAGTCCAGACCCAGGGGGATGCTCCCAGATTTGGGCATTGGCCGGGAACCAAAGGTTTCCCCTTTGCTGGGGCAGATGCAACTGATTCCTCAGTGGCTGCCCAGCTGGTTTTTGGCAGGGCTGGGGACATGGGCTGGAGTGGTTACAAAATGGGAGTGGGATCCTGGCCCTGCCAACAGCCCCCACCACCCACCGTGCCCCGGGCTGGGGCTGGGGCAGCCAGCCCGACACAAACAAACCCCCATGGCAGGAGCACAGGTGGGACTCCAGAACCTGAGCACGGCTGCTTTGCTGTGCAGGCAAGGAAGGGCTTGGGCTGCTCCACTCCCCTGCTTTGCTTTGGGATCACCGTGATTTTGGGGGACAGTGCAGGGGGAAAGGGAGCAAGCATGGGCTTCCCTCACCCATGGGTGGGTTTTTCCCCAGAATGTAGGGGTTGGGCCTTGCTCAAGTTTCTGACAGAGATAAGATTTTTTACCATTTTTCTTGTTTCCCCTTTTTGTCTGTAATCTATTTTCATTAATTTGTTGTTTGTTTTTCTAAAGGAAGCATTCTAGGTGGGATCCAGTCTGGATCAGGAAGTGCTTGGGACCAGCTGTGGCGTGGATGGGCCGTGCCCTTGGAGAAGACTGAGGACATCGTTTGGGACCAGCTTTTCTTCTGGCAGCGGATGGTGTGAGGTGGGTCCTCATCTCCCTGGCATGGGTGGGACAAGAGCTTTTGGGAGATGGCAGCGGGCACAGGAGCATCCCGCTCTGGGCAGCTGCTGAGGGGCTGGATCTGCCGTGGCTGGCTGCAGGCTGGGCACATGTCCTGCCCTCCTGCTCTGCTCCCAAAGGCAGCAGTGATGGGCAGCTTTGGGCCCAGCTCTGAGCACGGCCAGCATGGCCTGGGCACCGCGGCTGGCTGGGACAAGGGGACAGGAGCCTTCAGCTGACGGGCGGTTTCTGCTTTCTCTCCTTGCAGCCGGGCTCTGCGGATGCTGAGGCTGCTCTGGGCTCTGCCAGGGCTCTGCTGGGCTCAGCACCGCGCCGAGATCAGCCAAAGAAGAAACGGTGTGACCTGCAGCAGAGACTGGAGCATTTTGGCAATGCAGCTCAAGTCTGCAGAGTGTCCACCTCCAAGGGAAAACATGACACCTCCCAAAAATTAAACTTGTTCCATAACTTCTGAAATGAAATCCATCTGGGATGATCCCAAATGACATTTTTCATCTTGCTCAAGCTGTAGCTCAGCCCTTCTCTGAACAGTTCTCTCCCCCACCTGCCTTTTACTTCACAACTGCTCCCTCCTTTCCCCCAGTGAGTTCTCAGCCCATCACAGTCTCGATCACACTGCAGCCTTCCTTGATGCCCCTCACCATGAGGAAGGCCAAGCCCCAGTCTCAGGGACTCATCCTGTCCGTGGCTGAAGAGCAGCAATGTCTGTCTGTGCCAGGGGCTCTTGGATGTCTCTGTATCCATGGACAGAAGGGTCTGTCTGTGCCAGGGGCTCTTGGATGTCTCTGTATCCATCGACAGAAGGTCTGTCCTTGCAAAGGTTTCCATAATATCTTGGTACCCATGAGTATGGAATGAACACAGAGAGTTAAAGTGTCAGTCACGTTGTTTGCACACTCCTTCCTTTCCATACAAGACACATCCATGCACACCCCCACGTACAGATATATTAAAAGGATAGGGATGGATAGAGATTTCCCACAGAGCTCTAACTTTGGCATAACTCACCTTGTAAGCCATGGCCAGGGCATTTTTTTCCCAGCTCTGTGGGAGTAGGTGTCCAAGAGCTGAAGGGAACAGCATTTAGAAGCAGTTTCAGGATTTCTAGGCAGGAAAGGGAGCTGACAACCATCCACGTAACTCACCATATTCGTCAGGATGGGCTGCTGGTTCTTTAGGAATATGGCACAATGGAGACATGAGAATTGGGATAATCCCAGCTCTCTGTGGATCTGTGCAAAGGTGGAGCAGCAGAAACACCTTGTGTCTTCTTTGGGGACACAAGGTCCAAGGAGCTGGGGTGGCAGAGCGTGACCTGGGCTGGTGGCAGGTGAAGTCCCATTTCATGACATCCCGGAGTGGCACAGGACAAAGCTCCAAGCACCCACAGCCCCACTGAGGAAGTCCTTGGAGTGCTGCACATGCCATAGGAAAAGCTGCATTCACTCAGTCCATTGGGATTTATCACTTCCATTTGCAACACTTTATGTCCAAGTTTCAAACTGCAAAATTTTTACACTCAAGACACAGTCATGAAGAACATGTATTTCAATTTCCTGTTCCTTTAACTGCAGTGTAAAATATCTTAATATTGGAAAACATCCATCAAATATCTAAAGGAAGGCAGGTAATGGATCCTTTCCACTAGCACGTGTACAAACTAACTGAAATCAAAGCTGAGTTCTCTTTTTCAAAAGATCGGTTACCTCTTTCTTACTCCAGAGTTATAGATCTTTTTTCACTACTCATTTGGGAGGAATTTTTATCTTTCATATTTTTTTAGTGTTTTTTTGTTTGTTTGTTTGTTTGTTTGTTTACAGAAAACATGTCCTAGAAAAGGCATGTCCTTTGCTCCTGGTTCCCGTGTGGAGCAGCTCCCTTCCCGCTGGCTGAGCTGCTCAGGCAGAGCCCGGCAGCTCCTGGCCCTGCAGGGCTGAGGCTTTTCCCCGTTGCTGGGCACAGACTGATGGAGCAGCACTGCTGAACACGGGCACACGCAGAGGGAGCAGAGCAGCTGCCTTTGCCCACCTGAAGCTCCAAGGCCAAACTCTGAGCAGGCACGGCTGGAAGAGACTCGCAGGCTCCCTGTTGGCTCTGCTGCCCCACTTGTGCCCGGCCCAGCTCTGCGTGAGGCAGAGGGAGAACAAGGGGCAGCTCCCTCCCAGCCCCAGCCCAGGGACCCCTCCAGCCCCGGGCCTTGGGGCACTGTCAGCACCCGCTGCTCCAGCCACCGCTTCTGCTGGCACTGACAGCAACAACCAAACTGGGGCTGGTCCCCAGGGAGCAGCAGCAGTGCCTGGATCTGATCCCTCAGCCTGGGGCAGCCCCCTGGGGGAACAGAGGGCACAGCAAGAGGGACAAAACCAGTCAGGGTCAGAGACTGGGAAAAGCCAGAGCTGGGAGCAGGAACAGCTGCTTCATTGCAGTCTTGGAGAAAGCTCCTGGTTGGGTCAAAGCACTGAAAGGTGTGAAAGGCAGAGAGGAGGCCACACCAAACAATGCTCCTGTTTTCACACCCTCCTGTAATAAATGGAAATGATTTGTGCTAACTAAATTGTAACTATTTGGAAAGTTATTATTAGAAGCAATCAAGGGAATTGGTGTTACAAGGCAGATGTAGCCCTCTACAGATGTTACATGTTAAAATTAAGGTACAGGATGTAGTTTTGAGATAAGAAATGCCCTAAGACAAAATTGACCTTGAGATGGATGAAGTTGGAACGACTTTAGGCATAGGGCCTGAAAATTATAAAATATAAGACTAATTAGTGGAGCACAATGCTTACTTACATAACACAACGCTTAGTACGCACACACAGCCTGTAAGGTTATCCAGAGGACAACGAGGATGAGTGTAAGCCTTCATCCAAAAAACCACCAAAACAAGACAGAAGACCCCCTAGCAACAAGTGAAGCATGCGCCATGAAGAATAGTGATATTAAATCAATGAATTGGAAATAAGAGGAGACTTATGGGAAACATTAATGAATAGGTATAAGCATACAGTATATAATTTTAGTTTGAATTACTTTGTTTTGGTATGTGAGGCAGGGTGAGAAGCCCTCCCTGTACCCTGGTCAGTTTTGCTTATGCTTTAATCATAATTACTGGCAAATTATATTCACAAACATATATCTATGTATCTGAAGTTATTCACTAAATTGTACTCTTTTACTAAATTGTTTTCCTTTTATACCAAATTGCTATTCAGGCCACTAAATAGTATTTTTTTATTAAATTGTATCCTTCTATTCAATTCACTAAATTGTATCTTTTTTTTCCCTTGTTATTAAATTGCTGTTAACCTAATAGCTCTTGTTGTCTTATTTTAATTTCATTTATAATAGCACCAAGCAGAAAAGGGGCTGACTGAGAGCAAGCAAACTTAACTTTCTGCCAGGACACAAATTTAGAGGGAAAAAAATTTAAAAAACCCACAGCATCAGCCCAGCTTCCCAGTGAGAAGGGTTGGAACTCTCTGCCCCTCAACACTTCCCCAGCAGCTTTACAAAGGTAACTGGGATCTGAGCTGTGCCCTCTGAACCAGCAGAGCCAGTCTCCCTTCAGGGTGAGAAGCCACAGCCTCAGTTACAGCCCCGGGTGCCTCCTGTGCTCCAGAGAATGGCCCGGCTCACCTGGCCCAGCCCAGCCCGGCCCGAGCAGCCCGGACTGGCCTCAAGGGATGGGCTCCACCTGCCCGCTGTGCCCACAGGCCAGGCCCAAGGGCTCACAAGAGGCTTCCTCCCAGCTTTGCAAAACTCGGCCAAGAGTGTCCCCTTTACTGTGCTGAGAAGAGTAAAAAACCCTCTCAATTTAACCCCACTGCACTCCTCATGGGGGATCCCTGCACACCTTAGGAGAGAGCCCAAATTTTCCCTGTGTGCCTCATGAGGTGCAGGCCCAGGTGATGCCACTGAAGGAAATGTGCCCTCACAGCCCAGGGACGCTCAGCATGGGCTCCCCCAGCCCCTCGGGGCCCCAACACTGGTCACGGCAGCCCCTGCCTGGCTCCTGCCTACCCACACCGTGGGCACCCCCGGCTGCTCCTGGACATGGAGCTCAGCCAGGGCTGGTGCTGTGTGGGCTTTGCTGGTGGTACCAGCCGGACACTGGGGTGACAGCTCCATCTCTTTATTTGAACAAAAAACATGGGCCAGCCCCTGCTCTGGTGCACAGGGGCTGCCCAATTTCAGTCCTGGCCAGGGACCAGGGCCAGGGGGCTCAGGGGCAGAGGGTCTCGCTTGAAAGGTGTGGGTCTTGGGATGCCCTCAAGATGGGGATGCAGCTGCAGCACAGCAGATGGGGAGAGATGTGAAGAGCGAGGATAACAGGTCAGCTTCTCTTAGACTAAAATCTTTGGCTGCTCTTCTGAAGCTGCAGAGGCACTCCTGTGGAGAGAAGAGGTGGCTGAGGCCCCCAGCTGCCGCTGGCACTCAGGGACCCTCCTGCACAGCAGGGCCCAGAGCTGCCAAGGCTCCCCAGCACGGCTGGAGCTGCTGGCACAGCTTGGCCCAGCTGGACAGCTGCCCCTCAAGGCCCTGGAGAGCAGGGGATGGCTCTGGGCAGGGTCCCTCTGCCTTTCAAGGACAATCTCGTCCCCGCTCTTTCTCCTGCCCACCTTGCTTTGCCTCTGCCCGCTGCTCCTGGGGCTGCTCTTGGCCAGGCAGCCTCAGTGGCAGCCAGCACTGGCTGCAGCCCCAGCGGGCTCCCCAGGACAAGGCCCAGCAATTAAGAGGCCAATGAAAGGCCTGGGCAGCAGCAGAACTCTCGGCAGAGTTATTTGGGCAACCAAGAACTTAAGCCACAAGTCCACAGCAGCTTCACTGGGAATGTTTCCTGACTATGAGCAGCCTTTCAAGAAACTGTTTGAGGCAGACATCAGCAAAACACTCACCGTTTTCTCTTCCGGCAATACCAGATTCCAGCACAGCACATCATCAGGAAAAGTGCTCCACCAGCCACAATGGCCATCAACTTAATCAAACCATGTGTTCCCTGGTAGAAAACTCTTCTCATGCTTTCCCAGATATTCTGAGCATGTGTTGTGGTGCCAGCTGCATCTGTGGGAGCAATGGGCAGCGTGAGCCGGGCTGTGCTCCACTGCTGAGCTGGCAGCACGCTGGATACAGCCAGGACGTTCTCTGTTTCCCCCAGAGCTGGGGCCTGCAGGCACCTTGCCACCCCTTGGCACAAGGCTGCTCAACCCCCTGAGCTTGAATGGCACAATTTCTCTGTGCTGTGCTGGTCTTCTCCAGGCAATACTTGTCAAATACATGGATAAGGATCAGGGAAATGCCCGGGGTTTTGGAAATACTCCAGGGCCCTCCCTCTTCTAAACAGCCCCTACACCTGATCTACCCTGAGACCAGGAAATTTTCAGGGGATCTCAGAGTCCCGTGCTGCAGTTTGGGCTCCCTGACAGCTGATGCCAAATGCCTTCCTGCAGAGGCTGGGGAGAAGATGCAGCCAGGCCAGGCTGGGAAACAGCCCTGCAGGGCATGAAAGCAGCAGTGGGGCAGTGAGGCTGCCATGGATCCTTTCCTGCTGTGCTGGGCACACTGTGTCCAGATGTGCAGAGAAATCCCCTGGCTGCTGAGTCTCAGGAGGAGGCTGAGGGACATGGACCCACCACGGCGTCTATCCAGATCATTCAGGATTATGTCCAGATATTTGAGTTCCTCTATTGCTACATTACTATCTCCTATAGGTTTGGTCTTCTTTCTCAGGGGACTATAATATAAAGTATTTCCATTTCCCAGGAATGGATCCCACAGAACCAGTGCTCAGCCTGTGGGGTCAGCAGGGATGCACCATATACCCCAGTGATGGGAGCTGGGCTGGCTTGCAGAATCCAGCTCAGCAGCTGGGAAAGTCCTTGCTGCAGACACACCTGTAACTCAACAGCCACAGAAGCTTCTCTCATCTCTGCTGCACAGGCAGCACTGAGCCACAGGAGCAGTGAGGGGATCACGCAGAGCGAGGGCACACACGTGCACGGCTCTGTCCTGGCACCTGCAGCTATGCCGCCCTGGCCGAGCCTTGGGCTCTGAGCTGGCAACTCTCCCAGGGGGAAAGGCCTTCACCTACCCTCATAATCTTCCTCATCATCAGGCTCAGTAACTGATATGGATCGGGAATCCAGATCATCTTCATCATCAGGTTCATCTGCAATGAAAGGCAGGACAGAACAGCTCCCGTGACACTGCTGAAGATTCTTCTTCAGGCCAGAGCGGTAGTGAGTGCACCTGGGTGACTGCTGCCCTCCAAGGCACTCCCTCATCTCTGCCTTCCACTCAGGAGCAGGAGCAGGGGGACCACGTGCCTGCAGTGGCCCCACAATGGGATGGAAGGAGCCCCTTGCATGGCAGTCAGGGGAGAAAGGACTCCCTGGAGCTGCCACCAGCTCTGAACTGAGCCCCAGGCAGGGCCAGGGCTTGGCAGCTGGAGCAGGAGCATCTCAGGCTCCCTGGGGCCAGCAAAGGAGCCACACAAGGCACAGCCCTGGGGCACAGCCCTGGGCCTGGTCCATTCCCTCTCTGCTCTTCTCTGTGGCTGCACAGAGCACACAGAAGGAGACACTGGCATTGCACATGGGAAGAAGATTGACAGCTAAATGCTCCTTCCTCCCACTGACAGCCATGCTGTGGGATCACTCAGGGCTCCAGAAGGGAATGGGGCGAGGTTTCCAGAATCCATCAACCTTCAGACTCTCAAGGGAAATGGCACATGAGTGAGCTCTTGCCACCTTGACACTGATTATTCTGTGCAGAAAGGGACATTGACAACTTGCCTCCAGCATCTGGCAAGGTCTTCAAACCGCCATTTACCAGCACTTGCAGATACTCCATGTCATGATCCCAATCTAGAAGAGAGCACAGATCAGAACCATTCCATGGTGTGCTGGGATCCCTTTCTGCCTTAGGGAACTGGGCACTGCAAGGGGGTCAGGTAAGGCCATGGGAGCCAGATGTCAATGGACATGGCCAAAGCTGCAGAGGGGCCTGAGGAAAGCTCTGGACTGGCTCTGGACATTCTCAACACCTTTTCCATGCTCTGTGCAAAATCCCTGAAAGGCAGGCACTGCCAAGCAGCAGAGATGTACAGCTCAAGCCTCAGCAGGGCTCAGGCCCAGAGGCACAGCAATTACCTCCTGGGACTGTGCCTGGCATGGCCTCCCTTCCTGCAGCAGAGGCTGCCCATGAGCCACTGCTTCCTCTGGGAAACGCTGCCTTCAGCACAGCCTTTGGGTTCATATCTGGAGAAAGGAAGAGCCACAGCTGGATCAGATAGAACCATTCCCCACTGAGGAGGTGGCATGTTCAAGAGGCAATACTTGTCAAAGTCATGGATAAGGATCAGGAGAAAGGCCAGGTTGTTTGGGCTGGCCAGGGCCCTCCCTCCTCCAAAAAGCCCCTACACCAGATCGACCCTGAGACTGGGAAATTGCAAGGGGTCACTGGGTGTGCATGGCCTGTGCTGCAGTTTGGGCTCCCTGTCAGCTGATGCCAAATGCCTTCCTGCAGAGGCTGGGGAGAAGCTGCAGCCAGGCCAGGCTGGGAAACAGCCCTGCAGGCCATGAAAGCAGCAGTGGGGCAGTGACGCTGACATGGATCCCTTCCTGCTGTGCCAGGCATGGCGTGTCCAGATGTGCAGAGAAAGCCCCCGGCTGCTGAGTCTCAGGAGAAGGCTGAGGGACATGGACCCACCATGGCGTCTATCCAGTTAACTCAGCATCTTGTCTTCTGTAGGTTTGTTCCTCCCTCTAGGAGAACCTTAACAGAAAGTATTTCCATTTCAGATGAATGGATACCACAGAACCAGGGCTCAGCCTGTGGGATCAGCAGGGACACACAACTCACCCCTGTGATGGGAGCTGGGCTTGTGTGCAGCAACCAGCAAAGGAGCTTGAAATGTCCTTGCTGCAGACACACCTGTAACTCAACAGCCACAGAAGCTTCTGTCACCTGGTTCCTGCCAGGTTGTCAATGATTATTCCTTGTTGGGACAGTGAGAACATACCTGCATGGGGCTCCAGAGGCAGAAAATCTTCATGAAGCCAAGCTGCTGGAGAAGTCTTCCTACCACGCTTGTCTAGAAAGGAGCACAGGTCAGAAGCATTCCATGGTGTGCTGGGATCCCCTTCTGCCTTAGGGAACTGGGCACTGCAAAGGGTTTGGGTAAGGCCTTGGGAGACAGATGTCAATGGACATGGCCAAAGCTGCAGAGGGGTTTAAGGAGCTCTGGGCTGGCTTTGGTCACTCTCAACACCCTCTTTGCAGCCCCTGTGCAACATCCCTGGTGGGGCAGTGGGACCAGCCCAGGGCCCATGGGCTCTCCCTCCCACAGAGGAAACCCCAAGGCCTTGGGCCAAACCGCAGCATTCAGTGCCACAGGTAATGAAACCTCCCTCCTGCCCTCTCTCCTTCAGCTGGGACAGCTCCCCCAGCCCAAGGGGACAGAGCCAGGCCCTGTCAGGGCACACTGGAGCTTTTCCCTCCCCCTCAACCCTTTCCCCACCATGGGCACCCCTTGCAGCAGCTGCCAGGTTTTGGGACGTGTCTCCCATGGAGGGACCCCAGCAGGACTGCTCAGTAGCCAGGTGCCCTGAGCCTGCTCAGGATAATTCCTCTGCACTGTGCTCACACAGCCAAGCAGCAGAGATGACAGCTCAAGCCTCAGCAGGGCTCAGGCCCAGAGGCACAGCAATTACCTCCTGGGACTGTGCCTGGCATGGCCTCCCTTCCTGCAGCAGAGGCTGCCCATGAGCCACTGCTTCCTCCGGGAAACGCTGCCTTCAGCACAGCCTTTGGGTTCATCTCTGGAGAAAGGAAGAGCCACAGCTGGATCAGGTGGGGCTGTTCCCCAACAGGAAGGTGGCATCTTCAAGAGGCAATACTTGTCAAAGTCATGGATAAGGTTGAGGAAGCCATCAAAACTTTGGAGCCAGGCCAGGGCCCTCCCTCCTCCAAAGAGCTGCCATTCCACATCTACCCCAAGACTGGGAAATTGCAGGGGATCTCTGGGTATGCATGGCCTGTGCTGCAGTTTGGGCTCCCTGTCAGCTGATGCCAAATGCCTTCCTGCAGAGGCTGGGGAGAAGCTGCAGCCAGGCCAGGCTGGGAAACAGCCCTGCAGTGTGTGAAAGCAGCAGTGGGGCAGCGAGGCTGACATGGATCCCTTCCTGCTGTGCTAGGCACAGATCAGAACCATTCCATGGTGTGCTGGGACCCCCTTCTGCCTTAGGGAACTGGGCACTGCAAGGTGATTGGGTAAGGCTGTGGGAGCCAGATGTCAAGGGACATGGCCAAAGCTGCAGAGAGGCCTGGGGAGCTCTGGGCTGGCTCTGGTCACTCTCCACCCTCTTTGCAGGCCCCGTGCAACATCTCTGGAGGGGCAACAGGACCAGCCCAGGGCCCCTGAAGCCTCTGTCCCTCCCACAGAGGAAACCCTCCCTTCAGCCCTGGGGAAAACCATCCCCAAAGCTTCCCAGGGAGAAGGGAGCACTGTCCCAGGAAAGGGAAACCAGGCTGCCGGCTCACCTGCTCGCCCTGCTCGCCACGGAGCAGCCTGGGCAGCCCTGTCAGGCAGGGCCACTGCCAGGAGGAGCAGGAGGAGGAGGCGCAGAGCAAAGGCCATGGTGCCTTGCCCACTGCCAGTCCTGCAGCTCTTGCTGCCACCACTGTCCTGACACCACTGTCCCAATGTCAGCACCGCTGCTGCCGCCGCCGCTGCTGCCGCAACAGTCGTGGTCAAGGACTGACTGCTCGGTCCTTGTGGTGCTGTGCAACCACGGGGCTCTGGGACCTCTGTGACCTCAGAGCCTGCTGTCACCTCAGCCTGCTTTCACCCCACAGGCTGCTGTGACCTCATGGCCTTGGCTGTACCCCCTGAGTTACTCCCATCTGCACTCCAATCTGTACTGGACTGATTGTAAATTTTTGACTTCATCAAAGGGTCATTGCTAAACAAAACCTTGGTTTTGCCTGCTGACATTGCTGGTCAGGCGGTGTCCCAGGAGATGCTCTTGATGGTTCTTGATGCCTCTTTTCCTGGGCATGGCACTGGAGGAGGTTCAGGCCCAGGTGATGCCACTGAAGGAAATGTGCCCTCATCCCAGGGATGCTCAACACAGACTCCCCCAGCCCCTCAGTGCCCCGCCGCTGGTCACAGCAGCCCCTGCCTGGCTCCTGCCTGCCCACACCATGGTCAGCCCTGCCTGCTCCTGGACATGGAGCTCAGCCAGGGCTGGTGCTGTGTGGGCTTTGCTGGTGGTACCAGCCAGACACTGGGGTGAGAGCTCCATCTCTTTATTGGAACAGAAGAGCTGTGCTGGGCCCTGCCCTGGCAGGAGGGACCCACCTTCAGTCCAGGCCACAGAGCAGGGCGGGTCCCTTCAGGGACACAGGGCCTGGCTTTGGGTGGTGGCAGCATCTGCACAGCAGCAAGCTGGTAATGCAGCTGTGACAGGGACATCACGTATGGGCATGGAGATGTGAAATGTGTGGTGCAGGTGTCCCTGAGGGAGGTGTTTGGCCTTTCCTGTGAAGCTGCAGAGGGGAACCTGTTGAGAGGAGATGGCTGAGGCCCCAGCTGCAGCTGGCACACAGGGACCCTCTTGCACACTGGGAGATTCTCACTGTGCTCAAAGTTTCCCTCTGAAGACTAAGAGGTGAATGTGGATGGGCTTAGCAACTGGGCTGCAGGCCAAACAATTGAGTTAGCAAAAGAAGAAATTGAGAAAATACAAGTTTATGCATAGCAAGGAAGAAATCAAGGCCGTTAGCATGGAAACCAATAAAAAGGGACATAAGGGGTATTTGCAGTTATGTAATACGTGCCTTAGAGGCAGCATACTTACCTTAATAATCTCTTGTAAACTCTTGTCAATTTATTGTTGATGTTAATTGCTTTGTACCAATTAAATATATTAAGCCATTGCTTTGTCCAATGAATATAATGAGCTGTTTTGATGTAACTAACGACTTAAGATCATGCTTTGTTAAGGGAATAAAAGTTGACAACACTTTGTAACGAAGAAGAAGCCACTGTAGTCTCTGCACAAGTGTGTGTCGTGTGTCCGTCTCAAGTGACAGGTGAGACATTCCAAAACGCCTTTGAAAAATCCTAAACTGCTATGGAAATTGAGAAGAAACATTTGTGGATTACTTTCTAAAAATAAAATTCTAAATATTTCTAAAAACTTCTTACTTCTAAAAATGAAAAACAAAGATAACATGGTGCTCCATGCCTGGCTGCTGCTGGCAGAGCAAGAAGCTGATAATGTAGCTTTGGTGGGGACAACAGACACTGACTGGGAGATGCAGGAAGACAGGTGTAGTTCTCCCTGACTGAAGCCTTTGGCCTGTCTTGTGAAGCTGCAGAGCCACTCCTCTGGAGAGAACAGGTCCCCAGCTCCTGCGGGCACACAGGAACCCTCCTGCACAGCAGGGCCCAGAGCTGCCAAGGCTCCCCAGCACGGCTGGAGCTGCTGGCACAGCTTGGCCCAGCTGGACAGCTGCCCCTCAAGGCCCTGGAGAGCAGGGGATGGCTCTGGGCAGGGTCCCTGCTGTCTGCCTTTCAAGGGCAATCTTATCACCACTCTTTCTCCTGTCCACCTTGCTTTGCCTCTGCCTGGAGTGCCTGGGGCTGCTCCTGGCCATGATTAATAATCACAGCTTATTCTGTCAGCAAAGGGACATTGAGAAGTTGTCTCCAGCATGCACCATGATCTTCACAATGTGATTGACCGGGACTGCACGTCAATCCATATCTCAATGCCAGTCTGGACAGGAGCACAGATCAGAAGCGTTTTCATGGTGTGCTGGGCTCCCCATCCTGTTTAGGGGATGGGGCACTGCAAGGAGGTCCTCAGTGGCAGAGAAGCCACTGCCTGAGATGTAACCCCGGGTGCCTCCTGTGGCTCAGGGAGCGGCTGTGGCTGTAAATGTGTGTTTGTCTGCAGCACAGAGCCAGGGCTTAGCGAGACCCTTGTTGTGCCTCGGGCACTGCTCTACAGCCCCATCGGACCCGGGGCCTCAGCCCTTCCCTGTCGGGGACTGACCTGGCCCAGCCCAGCCATGGGGCAGGGCCCGACAAGGGCGCGGTGGGTCCAGAGGCCCGGCCTGGCCCCGGTCCCCAAGGGATGGGCTCTGTCTGCCTGCACAGCCCACAGGCGAGGCCCAAGGCTCTGCAGGAAGCTTCCTGCCAGCTCTGCACAACCTCCACCGAGAGTGTCCCTTTGCTGTGCTGAGAAGAATAACAAACCCCTCTAGTTTAACCCCACTGCACACCTCACGAGGGATCTCTGCAAATCTTAAGAGAGACCATATTCATTTGTGCCTCATGAGGGATCTCCACATACCTTGGCAGGGACCCCAAAATATCCCTTGTTCTTCACAGGAAATCTGTGCACACCTTTTGAGAGATCCCAAAATAACCTCATGTGCCTCACAAAAGAATCTGGCCCCCAACCCACTTTAGGAAGGACTCGGCTCCTCCCCAGGCCTTGATGGCAACCACTAAATGGTCACGTAAATCATGAGGAACTCAAGCCCCCTGCCAGTCTTACAGGGTTCTCCAGTCACCTGTAGCCATAGAAGTGATCCCAATTCCCCTAAGAATTTCAAGAGGAAACCTCAGCCACATGCACCACTTACAAAAGACCCAAACCTGTGCCTGTCTTACTGGAAAACACAACACCCTGCCCGTGCCTCACGATGGACCCCAATCATCTGGCAGCCTTACAGGGGTCCCCCATCACCTGCATGCCATAGAAAAGCCAGGTGTGCCATTAACTCTAGCCAGCAGCGTGTTCCATGACAGAAACCTCTCCAATGCCTTTCTGGGAATTGGGAACACGTGTTGTGGTGCCAGCTGCATCTGTGGGAGCCATGGGCAGCGTGAGTCTGTGCTGTGCTCCACTGCTGAGCTGGCAGCACGGTGGATACAGCCAGGATATTCCCTATTTCCCCCAGGTCTGGAGCCTGCAGGTACCTTGCCACCCCTTGGCACAGGCTGTGCTGCCCAACAAAGCCCAGAAGGCCGAGAGGAGAGCCTGAGGGCAGCAGGAAGAAGCCCCTGCTCTAGAACTGAGGGAGTTCTTCCAGAAGCCAAGATGGTGAATTTAAGTGATTTCCACTGTGCTCAAAGTTTGCCTCTGAAGACTAAGAGGTGAGCTTGTCAGTAATCCCAGAAAATATCTGGAAAAATATTTTATGCAATTTTTTTTTTTAACTAGATCCAAATCTCCAGTGGGAAAAGAGCCTCCCCAGTATGCTGGGTGTCTTGGGGTGTCTCAGTACTTCCTAGAGTAAACATAACCAATTAAACGAAATCCCATGTTTTATTGAAGAAATGGAAAAAATGTTCCAGAATTCTAAAACTACTTTGAAAAACATTTTACTACTCTCTAAAAAAAGAAAAGAAACATTTGAGGATTTCTTTCTGCCAAGAAAAAATTTTAAATATTTCTAATAATTTCTAATTTCTTAAAATGAAAAACAAAGATATGCCCCATGCCCGGCTGTTGCCTGCCCAGCCAAGGCTGTGGCCAGCCAAGCAGCTGTGCCAGTGCTGGTGGTACCAGCCAGACCCCAGAGCAGAAGCCCAAAGGTTTTGTTCAAGCCCTTCCCTGGCAGGAGGGGCCCACATTCAGGCCTGGCCAGGCACCAGGGCCAGCACCTTCAGGGACAGAGGGTCCTGTTCTGGGTGGTGGCGGCACAGCAATAAACTGATAATAGAGCTGTGGTGGGGACAGCAGACACTGGCTTGGAGATGGAGGAAGACAGGTGTAGTTCTCCCTGATTGAAGCCTTTGGCCAGTCTTCTGAAGCTGCAGAGGTGCTCCTGTGGAGAGAGGAGGTGGCTGAGGCCCCCAGCTGCCACTGGCACTCAGGGACCCTCCTGCACAGCAGGGCCCAGAGCTTCCAAGGCTCCCCAGCACGGCTGGAGCTGCTGGCACAGCTGGGCCCAGCTGGACAGCTGCCCCTCAAGGCCCTGGAGAGCAGGGGATGGCTCTGGACAGGGTCCCTGGCCAGGAGTGGGCCCCAGAGCACCTCTGCCTTTCAAGGACAATCTCGTCCCCGCTCTTTCTCCTGCCCACCTTGCTTTGCCTCTGCCCTCTGCTCCTGGGGCTGCTCTTGGCCAGGCAGCCTCAGTGGCAGCCAGCACTGGCTGCAGCCCCAGCGGGCTCCCCAGGACAAGGCCCAGCAATTAAGAGGCCAATGAAAGCCCTGGGCAGCAGCAGAATTCTTGGCATAGTTATTTGGGCAACCAAGAACTTAAGCCACAAGTCCACAGCAGCCTCACTGGGAATGTCTCCTGACTATGAGCAGCCTTTCAAGAAACTGATTGAGGCAGAGATCAGCAAAACACTCACCGTTTTCTCTTCCACCAATACCAGATTCCGGCACAGCACATCATCAGGAAAAGTGCTCCACCAGCCACAATGGCCATCAACTTAATCAAACCATGTGTTCCCTGGTAGAAAACTCTTCTCATGCTTTCCCAGATATTCTGAGCATGTGTTGTGGTACCAGCTGCATCTGTGGGAGCAATGGGCAGCGTGAGCCTGTGCTGTGCTCCACTGCTGAGCTGGCAGCACGCTGGATACAGCCAGGACGTTCTCTATTTCCCCCAGAGCTGGGGCCTGCAGGCACCTTGCCACCCCTTGGCACAAGGCTGCTCAAGCCCCTGAGCTTGAATGGCACAATTTCTCTGTGCTGTGCTGGTCTTCTCCAGGCAATACTTGTCAAAGACATGGATAAGGATCAGGGAAATGCCCAGGGTTTTGGAGCTGCTCCAGGGCCCTCCCGCTTCTAAACAGCCCCTACACCTGATCTACCCCGAGACTGGAAAATTTCAGGGGATCTCAGGGTGTTCACGTCCCGTGCTGCAGTTTGGGCTCCCTGTCAGCTGATGCCAAATGCCTTCCTGCAGAGGCTGGGGAGAATCTGCAGCCAGGCCAGGCTGGGAAACAGCCCTGCAGGGCATGAAAGCAGCAGTGGGGCAGTGAGGCTGACATGGATCCCTTCCTGCTGTGCCGGGCACAGTGTGTCCAGATGTGCAGAGAAAGCCCCTGGCTGCTGAGTCTCAGGAGAAGGCTGAGGGACATGGACCCACCACGGCGTCTCTCCAGATCACTCAGGATTATGTCCAGATATTTGAGTTCCCCCATTGCTACATTACTATCTCCTATAGGTTTGTTCTTCTTTCTCAGGGGACTATAACATAAAGTATTTCCACTTCCCAGGAAGGGATCCCAGAGAACCAGTGCTCAGCCTGTGGGGTCAGCAGGGACGCACCACACACCCCAGTGATGGGAGCTGGGCTTGCTTGCAGAATTTAGCTCAGGAGTTGGGAAAGTCCTTGCTGCAAACACACCTGTAACTCAACAGCCACAGAAGCTTCTCTCATCTCTGCTGCACAGGCAGCACTGAGCCACAGGAGCAGTGAGAGGATCACGCAGGGAGAGGGCACACACGTGCACGGCTCTGTCCTGGCACCTGCAGCGATGCTGCCCTGGCCGAGCCTTGGGCTCTGAGCTGGCAGCTCTCCCAGGGGGAAAGGCCTTCACCTACCCTCAGAATCTTCCTCATTATCAGGCTCAGTAACTGATATGGACGGGGAATCCAGATCATCTTCATCATCAGGTTCATCTGCAAAGAAAGGCAGAACAGAACAGCTCCCGTGACACTGCTGAAGATTCTTCTTCAGGCCAGAGCGGCAGTGAGTGCACCTGAGTGACTGCTGCCCTCCAAGGCACTCCCTCATCTCTGCCTTCCACTCAGCAGCAGGAGCAGGGGGACCACGTGCCTGCAGTGGCCTCACAATGGGATGGAAGGAGCCCCTTGCATGGCAGACAGGAGAGAAAGGACTCCCTGGAGCTGCCAGCAGCTCTGAACTGAGCCCCAGGCAGGGCCAGGGCTTGGCAGCAGCAATGGGAGCAGCTCAGCTCCCTGGGCCTGGCAAAGGAGCCACACAAGGCACAGCCCCGGGGCACAGCCCTGGGCCCGGCCTCTTCCCTCTCTGCTCTTCTCCGTGGCTGTACAGAGCACACAGAAGGAGACACTGGCATTGCACACGGGAAGAAGATTGACAGCTAAATGCTCCTTCCTCCCACTGACAGCGATACTGTGGAATCACTCAGGGCTCCAGAAGGGAGCAGGGCAAGGTTTCCAGAATCCATCAACCTTCAGACTCTCAAGGGAAATGGCACATGAGTGAGCTCTTGCCACCTTGAGACTGATTGTTCTGTGCAGAAAGGGACATTGAGAACTTGCCTCCAGCATCGGGCAAGGTCTTCAAACCACCATCTACCAGCACTTGCAGATGCTCCATGCCACGATACCAATCTAGCAGGGAGCACAGATCAGAACCATTCCATGGTGTGCTGGGATCCCCTTCTGCCTTAGGGAACTGGGCACTGCAAGGGGGTCAGGTAAGGCCATGGGAGCCAGATATCAATGGACATGGCCAAAGCTGCAGAGGGGCCTGAGGAAAGCTCTGGACTGGCTCTGGACATTCTCAACACCTTTTCCATGCTCTGTGCAAAATCCCTGAAAGGCAGGCACTGCCAAGCAGCAGAGATGTACAGCTCAAGCCTCAGCAGGGCTCAGGCCCAGAGACACAGCAATTAGCTCCTGGGACTGTGCCTGGCATGGCCTCCCTTCCTGCAGCAGAGGCTGCCCATGAGCCACTGCTTCCTCCGGGAAACGCTGCCTTCAGCACAGCCTTTGGATTCATCTCTGGAGAAAGGAAGAGCCACAGCTGGATCAGACAGAACCATTCCCCATTGGGGAGGTGGCATGTTCAAGAGGCAATATTTGTCAAAGTCATGGATAAGGATCAGGAGAAAGGCCAGGTTATTGGGGCTGGCCAGGGCCCTCCCTCCTCCAAAAAGCCCCTACACCAGATCGACCCTGAGACTGGGAAATTGCAAGGGGTCACTGGGTGTGCATGGCCTGTGCTGCAGTTTGGGTTCCCTGTCAGCTGATGCCAAATGCCTTCCTGCAGAGGCTGGGGAGAAGCTGCAGCCAGGCCAGGCTGGCAAACAGCCCTGCAGGCCATGAAAGCAGCAGTGGGGCAGTGAGGCTGACATGGATCCATTCCTGCTGTGCTGGGCACGGTGTATCCAGATGTGCAGAGAAACCCCCTGGCTGCTGAGTCTCAGGAGAAGGCTGAGGGAAATGCACCCACCATGGCGTCTCTCCAGTTCACTCAGCATCTTGTCTCCTGTAGGTTTGTTCCTCCCTCTAGGAGAACCTTAACAGAAAGTATTTCCATTTCAGATGAATGGATCCCACAGAACCAGGGCTCAGTCTGTGGGATCAGCAGGGACACACCACTCACCCCTGTGATGGGAGCTGGGCTTGCGTGCAGCAACCAGCAAAGGAGCTTGAAATGTCCTCGCTGCAGACACACCTGTAACTCAACAGCCACAGAAGCTTCTGTCACCTGGTTCGTGACAGGTTGTCAATGATTATTCCTTGTTGGGACAGTGAGAACATACCTGCATGGGGCTCCAGAGGCAGAAAATCATCATGAAGCCAAGCTGCTGGAGAAGCCTTCCTACCACCCTCATCTGGAAGGGAGCACAGATCAGAATCATTCCATGGTGTGCTGGGACCCCCTTCTGCCTTAGGGAACTGGGCACTGCAAGGTGGTTGGGTAAGGCCTTGGGAGCCAGATGTCAATGGACATGGCCAAAGCTGCAGAGGGGCCTGGAGAGCTCTGGGCTGCCTCCTGGTCACTCTCCACCCACTTTGCAGGCCCTGTGCAAAACCCTGGTGGAACACTTGGACCTGCCCAGGGCCCAGGGGCTCTCCCTGCCACAGAGGAAACCTTTAAGCCCTGGACCAAGCCGCAGCATTCAGTGCCACCGATATCCCAAGCTCCCTCCTGCCCTCTCTCCTGCCCTCCGTCCTTCAGCTGGGACTGCTCCCCCAGCCCAAGGGGACAGAGCCAGGCCCTCTCAGGACACACTGGAGCTTTACCCTCCCCCTCAACCCTTTCCCCACCATGGGCATCCCTTGCAGCAGCTGCCAGGTTTTGGGACGTGTCTCCCATGGAGGGATCCCAGCAGGACTGCTCAGTAGCCAAGTGCCCTGAGCCTGCTCAGGATAATTCCTCTGCACTGTGCTCACACTGCCAAGCAGCAGAGATGGCAGCTCAAGCCTCAGCAGGGCTCAGGCCCAGAGACACAGCAATTACCTCCTGGGACTGTGCCTGGCATGGCCTCCCTTCCTGCAGCAGAGGCTGCCCATGAGCCACTGCTTCCTCCGGGAAACGCTGCCTTCAGCACAGCCTTTGGGTTCATCTCTGGAGAAAGGAAGAGCCACAGCTGGATCAGGTGGGGCTGTTCCCCAACAGGAAGGTGGCATCCTCAAAAGGCAATACTTGTCAAGTCATGGATAAGGTTGAGGAAGCCATCAAAACTTTGGAGCCAGGCCAGGGCCCTCCCTCCTCCAAAGAGCTGCCATTCCACATCTACCCCAAGACTGGGAAATCTTCAGGGGATCTCAGGGTGTGCATGGCCTGTGCTGCAGTTTGGGCTCCCTGTCAGCTGATGCCAAATGCCTTCCTGCAGAGGCTGGGAAGAAGCTGCAGCCAGGCCAGGCTGGCAAACAGCCCTGCAGGCCATGAAAGCAGCAGTGGGGCAGTGAGGCTGACATGGATCCCTTCCTGCCATGCTGGGCACAGCGTGTCCAGATGTGCAGGGAAAGCCCCCGGCTGCTGAGTCTCAGGAGAAGGCTGAGGGACATGGACCCACCATGGTGTCTATCCAGTTCACTCAGCATCTTGTCTTCTGTAGGTTTGTTCCTCCCTCTAGGAGAACCTTAACAGAAAGTATTTCCATTTCAGATGAATGGATCCCACAGAACCAGAGCTCAGCCTGTGGGATCAGCAGGGACACATCACACACCCCTCAGATGGGAGCTGGGCTTGCGTGCAGCAACCAGAAAAGGAGCTTGAAATGTCCTCGCTGCAGACACACCTGTAACTCAACAGCCACAGAAGCTTCTGTCACCTGGTTTGTGACAGGTTGTCAATGATTATTCCTTGTTGGGACAGTGAGAACATACCTGCATGGGGCTCCAGAGGCAGAAAATCATCATGAAGCCAAGCTGCTGGAGAAGCCTTCCTACCACCCTCATCTGGAAGGGAGCACAGATCAGAATCATTCCATGGTGTGCTGGGACCCCCTTCTGCCTTAGGGAACTGGGCACTTCAAGGTGGTTGGGTAAGGCTGTGGGAGCCAGATGTCAATGGACATGGCCAAAGCTGCAGAGGGGCCTGGAGAGCTCTGGGCTGGCTCTGGTCACTCTCCACCCTCTTTGCAGGCCCTGTGCAACATCTCTGGAGGGGCAACAGGACCAGCCCAGGGCCCCTGAGGCCTCTCTCCCTCCCACAGAGGAAACCCTCCCTTCAGTCCTGGGGAAAACCATCCCCAAACACTTCCCAGGGAGAAGGGAGCGCTGTGCCGGGAAAGGGGACCGAGGCCGCGGGCTCACCTGCTCGCCCTGCTCGCCACGGAGCAGCCTGGGCAGCCCTGTCAGGCAGGGCCACTGCCAGGAGGAGCAGGAGGAGGAGGCGCAGAGCAAAGGCCATGGTGCCTTGCCCACTGCCAGTCCTGCAGCTCTTGCTGCCACCACTGTCCTGACACCGCTGTCCCAATGTCAGCACCGCTGCTGCCGCCGCCGCTGCTGCCACAACAGTCGTGGTCAAGGACTGACTGCTCGGTCCTTGTGGTGCTGTGCAACCACGGGGCTCTGGGACCTCTGTGACCTCAGAGCCTGCTGTCACCTCAGCCTGCTGTCACCCCACAGGCTGCTGTGACCTCATGGCCAGGGTGGAATTGTGTGGGGAGTGGGATCTGCCTTCTTCACTAGGGAGCTCATCCTGCCCAGCAGCTCTGTCCAAGGGCTATGACAGGGTCCCAGCCCAGCTGATCTCACAGGCTGGGGGATGAAGGGATGGAGAGCAGCCCTGCTGAGAAGGACTTGTGGCTGCTGCAAGGTGAGAGGCTGGACATGAGCCAGCCATGTGCCTCCAAAGGAGGGTGCCCAGCAGCTTGAAGGAGGTGATTCCACCACCCCTCTGCTCTGGTGTGAGCCCACCTGGAGTACTGCATCCACCTCTGGGTGCCCAGCACAGGAAGGACATGGTCCTGTTGGAGCTGGTCCAGAGGAGGGACAAAATGCTCTGAGGGCTGGAGCCCCTCTGCTTTGGAGACAGGCTGGGATAGCTGGGGGTGTTCAGCCTGGACGAGAGAAGGCTCCACAGAGACCTGATTGCTCCCTTTCAGTACTTTAAGGGGGCTTGAAAAAAAGATGGGACAGAATTTTTAGTAGGGCCTGTTGTGACAAGACTGAGGGGGTATGTTCTCAATCTAAAAGATGGTAGATTCAGACTAGACATAAAGAAGAAGTTTTTTATACTGTGGATTTTGAAACCCTGGCACAGGTTGCCCAGAGAGGTGGGCATCCATCCCTGCTGACATTCAAGCTCATGCTCTGAGCAACCTGATCTAAAGGTGTCCCTGCTCCCTGCAGGGCACTGCACTAGATGGTCTTTAAATGTCCCTTCCAAGCTAAGCCATTCTGTGCTCCTGTGCACCAGCAGAGCAGTGCTGGAATAATGCTGGGGTGATGATGCTGGCACCTGTGTTTTGGTAGTTGTGCCATTTAGCTGTTGGCCAAGAGAGGATTGATGGGCTGCAAAGTGAAGTCTGCAGAGAACAGTGTGCTCAAGGAGAAACAGGAGAGGAACAGGGCTTCCAGTTCAGATAAATGCCAGCATTTTGCTGCCCATTCCTTGCTAAAAAATAAAGGAATGTCCTGAAGGTCCCTTCAATGTGGGTGCACTATTGGCTGTATCAGTACTTGTGTTCTGCAAAACAGATGAGTTGTTACAGCTTCTTGTCCCATTTATCACTGGATAAAACCCAAATACTGCATTGCTCCATGTCTACTTTCTTCCAAGTAAAGGGAGATTTTGTTCATTCTTGAGTGGGACATATTCATCTGTTGACAAGCAAATTCTTCATGCCATTCACACAATGTTGATTTGCTCTAATTGGATTGTAATTAAGATCTACCACTCATTGTAATTAAGACTGATGGATTGTGAGGTGAAGTGTTGCATAATTTTCCCTGGAGAGAGTTTTTCTCTAATTCAATGACATATGAAGACAGGTGTAGCCTACCATACTTGTGGCATTAGTCTCCCACTCTGTCCTTTTCTCTCACCCAAGGGGAGGATCAAGGTCTGCAGGTCTCATCTGTGCACAGAAAGAGTTAATATCTCACCCAGACCCGCAGATGCTCATGATGGTTTCTGCCGGGCAGTGGCCGAAGCAGTCACAGTGATGGATTTCAGGCAGCGCTGGGGCTGTGCCAAGATCTCAGGGTGCCCGGCCAGAACAGTCGTGGCTGTTCTGCCCTCATGGCTGGTCCCAGGCCCCTGCTCCCTTCAATTCCAGCTGCGGGCCGATGGCTTCCCCTCCCTGTGCCCGGCAGCCGCTGGGGCCGCGCGGGCCGTGGTGAAGGGGCCTGGCCCAGCCCAGAGCCGCTCCCGGGGCCTGGCGGAGCCCGGCTCGGTGCAGGCCAGGCTGGAGCAGGGCCGGCCTGACCAGCACCCAGTTAACTCTTCACAGCTGGAAACAACAGAGAGCTTTCCTGGGCTTGCCTGTCTTTAAAATGGGGATTTCACACAGGAGGATCCAGCTTCTAAATGGTTTCATAGGTTGTCAATTCTCAGAGCCAGCCAGCTGTTGGTTTTGCTAAGCACAGAGGAAGCTCTTAGCAGCCCCCTCCTAGAAAAATCATTTGCATGGGTGGCTTCTTCCCTCCTCACCAAATATCAACTAATACAAAACCACCACAGACATTCAGGGTGTAACAGGAAGCAATTTTGAAGCAATTGTTTTAAAGCAAGATCAGTTATTAAGCACAGATTAATGTCACTCCCCCAGACCACTGGAGAGGGACAGTGACTCTGCCACCTCCCCCCTGGCCAGCCCATTCCAATTCCCAATCAGCCTTTCTGGGAAGAACTCCTTCCTATTGTCCAGCCTAAACCTGCCCTGGTGCAGCTTAAGGCTGTGTCTCCTTGTCCTGCCCTCCAGCAGATCCCCACTCGCAGCCAGCTTGGTGTCATCTGCAATTTGTGAGTGCTGGACTCGACCCCCTCAGCCAGACCCTCAGTGAAGATATTAACCAGGACTGGGCCCAGCACAGATCCCTGGGGACACCACCAGGGACTGGACACCAGCTGGATGCAGCACCATCCCCACCACTCTCTGGGCCCGGCCTCCAGCCAGTTCTGCAGCCAGCAAAGAGTGCTCCTGTCCAAGCCGTGGGCTGCAGCTTTTCCAGGGAATGCTGTGGCTCTCTGTGTCCAAGGCCTTGCTGAAGTCCAGCTTGACACATCCAGAGCGTTTCCCGCACCCACCAGGCGGCTCAGCTGGTTATAAAAGGAGATCAGGTTGGTCAGGCAGGACCTGCCCCTCCTAAAGCCACGCTGGCTGGGTCTGAGCCCTGGGCCATCCTGGAGGTGCCGTGGGATGGCACTCAAGGGGATCTGTTCCAAAACCTCACCAGGCACCGAGCTCAGGCTGACAGGCCTGCAGTTCCCCAGAGCCTCCTGCCAGCCCTTCTTGGGGATGGGCTCACACTGGCACCTCCAGTGCTCTGGGACCTCCCCAGTGAGCCAAAACTGATGAGGAGAAATGATGGAGAGCAGCTTGGGGAGCTCATCCACCAGCTCCCTCATCCCCCTAGCATGGATCCCATCCCATCCCATCCACCTGTGAGCATCTGAGTGGCTCAGCAGGTCTCTGACTGCTTCCTCCTAGATTACAAGGGGCTCTTCTGCTCCCTGTCCCCATCTACCAGCTCAGGAGAACACTTGTCCTGAGGAAAACCTGTCTTGATGTTGAAAACTGGGGCAAAGAAGGTGTTGAGTACCTCAGCCTTTTCCTCATCTTTGGTAACCATATCCCCCCCAATAAGGAATGGAGGTTGTCCATAGCCTTCCTTTTGCCATTAATGTATTTATAAACACATATTTATTATCCTTCACAGAAACAGCCAGGTTAAGCTCTAATTGAACTTTCACCTCTCTGCTTTTCATTCTGTATGATCTAATGACATCCTTAAACATTTCCTGAGTTGCCTGTCCCTCCGTCCAAAGGTGATACACCCTCATCTTTTCCCTGAGTTCCTCCAAAAGCTCCCTGCCCACCCAGGCCGATCATTTTCCTCACCAGCTCAATTTTTGTCACAGAGGGACAGGCTGCTCCTGCTCCTTCAAGATTTCTTTCTTGAAATGTGTCCATCCTTCCTGGAATCCTTTGTTTTAAAAAGCTGTTTCCCTTAAAAAAATCAGTACCTGATTTGGTACTCCCCAAATCTGCATCCTTAGTCGGCTGAAGTCTGCTCTTCCTAAGTCCAGTGTAGGAGTTTTGTTGATGCCCCTCCTTCTTTCACAGAATATTTCAAAACTCGATGATTTCATGGCCACTGTACCCCAGGCAGCCTCCAACCCCCCCCCCCCCCCCCCCCCCCCCCCCCCCCCCCCCTCCCCCCCCCCCCCAGCAGCCCTTCTCTGTTTGTGAACAGCAGGAGACACAGCTTTCCTGGGCAGTGGTCAGAGAAGGAAACTTCCCCAAAGTGCAGCTTGGCAGGTTCAGCCTGGAGGGGAGGAGAAAGAAAAGTCCCTGCCAGGGTAGAATTTTGGTGCAGGAGGTGTCCCAGCGTGAGACTGGACCATGCCATGGCTGAGTGTGCCAGGAGCCGGCAGTCAGTGGGGCCCAGGGATGCTCCAAGGGACTTGGAGTTTTGCTTCTGACTCCTTGAGCAGCTTCTTCAACCTTCTCTCAGTGCCTGAGGGTCCTGGACTCAGCCCCAAATCCAGCCTGGGGTTCATTAAAATAGAGAAAGCCTCGGGGGCTCTTTCTCCTCCTTCCACTGTCTTCAAGTCCAAGGCTTGTGCAGCTGCTTGGAGTCAGTTTGGAGTTCTGTTGAGGAGGAAGATTTGAAAATCTACCCTGTTTTATTTTTTTTAGATCAAGGGCGTATTTTTTTATTTTCTAGTTGAGAGAAGAGGTGACAGAAGCATTCCCCAAGTGATCTTGATGCTGAAAATCTCCTTGGGAGGTCTGGTCACAGAGAAGAATGAGCCCCTTGTGGGCTGCCCCTGTTTGGACAACCTGCTCCTCACCCCGAGCCTCAGCATGTCTGACATCGCCCACCTGGGACTGACATCCCAAAGCATTGAGAACACTTGTCAATTTTTGTTCATCATTAAAATCTAAATAATTTATTAAAAAAAATTACTTTTTATAATAATATTATTCTGTATTCTTCTAATCTTGTTTTTGACTTTATATAAAAGAATTGATACATTTTCAGGAACAAAAAACATTATTGTTCTTTGTCTCTAAGTACCACAATTGCCTTCATTAATTAACTGACAACTATTTCTCACTCTTTATGTTAATTTGTCCTATTTTTAGTCCTTTGATCATCATTTTTAAATTATTCTCAGACAGGGTAAAAGGGACCACTTTGGGATCCATGGAGACTTTTCTGGGCAACATTTGGGGCAGTTTTGGGTCTGGGGAGGGAATTTAGAGAGAACTTGGGGGTCTGGAGGACACTTGGGGAGCCGGGTGGGCACTTGGAGGGGCACTAAGGGATTCTGTGAGACAGTTCGGGGTCCGGGGGAGCACTTGGGGGTCCAGGGGGGCGCTTGGAGGTCAGGGAAGGGAATCTGGGGGCCCTTCGGGGTCCGGGCGGGCACTTGGGGGGCTGTAACAGGGAATCTATGGGCTGCGGGGGATGATGGGAGTTGTAGGCGCCGGTATAATACGGTTTAAAGGGGCCGCGAAGCATCACGGGAGTTGTAGGCGCAGCTCCAATGGATTCCGGTGAGGCGCGGGGCATGACGGGAGATGGAGTCCCGGCTGGAATAGCGCTCTATGGGCGCCGCGGAGCATGATGGGAGCTGTAGTCCCGGAAGTGGCTCGGAAGGCGCGTTTGGCGGTGTGGGGAAGTGCTTGGAGAAAACTTTTGCGTCCGAGCCGTGGCTGCAGGTGCTCAGGGCGAATGTATACAGCTCGGGAGCACTTGGGGGGAACCTGGGGAGCTGTAACCGGGCTCTTTAGGGCGCGGGGCACGGCAGGAGGTTTGGGCGCGGAACTGTGTTGTGGGATGATGGGAGATGAATTCCCAGGAGTGGCTGGAAGGGGAATCTGTGGGGTCGGGAGCATTCAGGGATCCAGGGACACTTTGGGGGGGCCTCGAACGGGCGCTGAGGGGGCACTCGGGGATCCTGAAGGGTCTGGGGGAGACTTATGGGACATATGGGGGGCAGTCCCAGGGTTCTGGGGAGCGCAGGGCATATTCCCAGTTCCTCACAACCTGGTCTCAGTTGCCCCCTGCAGGCTCCTACTCACTGCCAGTATCATCCCAGTATGATGTCAGTACACAGCCAGTGCAATCTCAGCCACTGCCAGTATGATCCCAGTACAAACCAGTCCCTGCCAGTGCTGCCACTCCTGGGATCCCCCAGCCCTCTCTGTGTTCCCCCTCCCGCATCTCCCCAGAGGAGCCCCAAGGGCTGGCAGTCCCCAGCCAGGGTCCCCAGCCAGCCCCAGGTTGGATCTGCAGCCCCCAATTTTCCCAGTTTCCCTCTCCTTTTCCCCGGGCCGGGTTCCCCCCGTCCCCAGCGGGTGGGAGCAGCAGAGAGCCCCGCGCTGCCCATCCCGACCTGTCCCGGCTCCATCCCCGCTCCTGCCGTGGGCTGTGAGGGGTTTGGGAACGGGGCACCGAGGGTGTCAGTGCTCCTGGGGGAGGAGGAGGAGGGATGGAAGAGGAGGGATGAAGAAGGAGAGAGAGAAGGGATGGAAGTAGGAGAAGGAGGTGGAGTTAGGGAGGAGAAGGAGGAGGGATGGAAGGGGAGGAGAGGGAGGAAGATGTTGTAAATACTCCACAAACCCCTTCATTCTTGTCCCCCATGGGGATGTGTCCACCCATCACAGAACACGGGCGGGAAGGGGTCTCAAAATATATCCAACATGGACCTAAGGTATTTTAGACAAAGAAGGCTCAGACTTACGAGACGTGGTCCTGGGTTCATTGTGTGTGGATCGCCCGGGGCAAGAAAGAGGCTGAGATTCCTCGGGTGCTCTCTTAAACTTGGGGGAGGGGGTGGCCAGGGGATACAGGGGGGTTACAGCCAATGGGATAGGGAAAAGAAAAGGGAGGTTAGGTAGGGACTGACCTTATACAACACCAGGATTTTTTTGGTGGGGATATTTAAGAATTAAGGACTGCAAAGCTGAGCGGAAAATGCCCCTTGGGGTACACTGGGGGTCCCAGCATCCCCGAGTGGGGAGATGGAAACAGGGGGAGCTTTTTGGATTCCTGGTACTCCCAGCAACCTGGGGAGGGCAGGAACTGAGCAGACAGGGGACCCAAAGTACAAGTGTGACCCCTGGCAGCTGGGACAGTGGGGAACCCCTGAACACCAAGGGGGAGAGACCAGAGATGGGGAACTCCTGGGAGGCATTTTCAGGGCTGAATCTTGGTGTTTGGGAGGTTTCTATGGAAGGCTTGGGATTTCTAGAGATGGATCTGGGCAGGAGGAACCCCCATACCCAATGTGCTTGTGAATTGTATATTTCCCAAACCAGTATTTCCCATTCCCAGACCTTGTCCAGATGGAGAAGGAGGCTGTGAGGAAGAGGAAGATGCTCCAGGATGCCCAGGAAGGTGAGGAGGAAGTCAGTGCCCCTTTCCCCCTCTCTCCTGCTCCATCTCCCAGCCCAGCCTGGCCCCTGGCTGCAGGACAACCCCGCTGCCGACGCCGTCCTGCCAGGGACACACTGGGGGGATCTCCTTCCCCTTCCCTCTGGCACGGAGGCAAATCCCATCCTCTCCTTGTCCTTCTTCCCCCAGACAAGGAGCTGAGGATGGAGACCAGGGAGGACAAATCCCCACGGCAGAACCTTGTGGAAGAGGCAGTTTTGAGCAGCTCCACACTGCAGGAATCCAATGGGGAGGAAAAGCCCCAGACATCCCGCAGGAGGAGGGGCTCCAAACCCATCCCAGGGTGCTCTGAGGAGGAAAGACCCACCCTGTGCCGGGAAGGTGGCCAGAGATCCAGCCAGGGCTCTGAGCTGGTGGTCCATGAGCAGCTTCAGGATGGGGAGAAGCCCTACAAGTGCTTGGAGTGTAGGAAGACCTTCAGCAAGAGCAACCGCCTGATCTGCCACCAGATGATCCACACTGGGGAATGGCCCTACGAGTGTGGGGAATGCGGGAAGGGCTTCAGCTTCAACTCCCAGCTCATCATCCACCGGCGCATCCACACTGGGGAGAGGCCCTACAAGTGTGGGAAATGTGGGAAGGGCTACAGCCAGAACTCCAATCTGATCTACCACCAGAGGACCCACACTGGGGAACGTCCCTATGAGTGTGGGGAATGTGGGATGACCTTCAGCCTGACGTCCCATCTGACCATCCACCAGCGCATCCACACTGGGGAGAGGCCCTACGAGTGTCCTGAGTGTGGGAAGAGGTTTCAGAGCAGCTCCCATCTCCTCAGGCACTAGCGGATTCACACGGATGAGAGGCCCTTCCGCTGCCCCGAGTGCAGGAAGGGCTTCAATCGAAAGTCCACCCTCATCAGGCACCAGCGCATCCACACTGGGGAGAGGCCCTACAAGTGTCCCCAGTATGGGAAGAGCTTCAGCCAGAGCTCTGCCTTGACCCAACACCAACGGAGGCACCAGTAAGGGAAGCTCTGCAAATGCCCCAAAGTACAGGAAGAGCTTTGTGCACTGCTCCAGCTTCATCCCCCCTTGGAAAATTCAAGTTCGGCAGAGACCTGGTGATCCATGTTCCCTGTGATCCATGCTGGGAAGACACCTGTACCTTTTCCTGCCTATGGCAATGACATGATGTGGGATCAAAGAACGTGAGGGTCTGGCCATGGCCCTTTCGTTATATTCAATCCCATCTCAGGTCCTCGCCGGAGGCAGGTGTTGGGGGTTAGGTGTCTTTTTTTTTTTTTAATTCTGGATTGCCTGTGGAATTTTTACTCATTAGTTGCGGGGACAACCTAACTGTGGGTACTTGGTGGGTGATTGACAAAAGGCAAAGAGTTTGGCCAGGCCCAGGGGGTTGGAAGGGGGCAGGAAAAAGGAGGGTGGGGACAGTTTGGCGGGCTTTTCTTAAGCTTCGGAGAAGGACACTTTGGGCACTGAGCTGTTGGGGTGGGGAGAAGGGAATTTTGCCATCACCCAGATGGAGCTGTTGCTTCTTCTCCTTCTTTCGTCTTTGTTGGTGGCCTCGCACCCCCTGTCCTGCTGGGATGTGTGACAGTGGCAGCCACCGCCATGGAGCTGCTGATACACCTCAGCCACCGGCCCGGGATCTCAGCTCATCCCTGCTGTTCCAGCTGAGTGTTCCTCAGAGCCCTGCAGGAGCACCGGGACTGCCTACCCGAGGGGTTTGTGAAACAAAGCCTCTCCTCCATCCCTTCCCATCTCAGAGAAAGCTGTGACAGGGCCCCTGGTTCTGTTTTCTTGCTAATGCTGTAGTTCTTGTTTGTTTGTTTGCTTTGTTATAAATACTAATAAAGAACTGTTATTCCTATCCCCAGATCTCTGCCTGAAAGCTCCTTGTTTTCAAAACTATAATAATGTAGAGAGAGGGGGGTCTACATTTTCTCTCCAGGGGAGGCCCCTGCCCTCCCTAGCAGACACCTGTCCTCCAAAACAAAGACAGATGGGGAGTTTCTCCATCCTCCTTGCCTTTGCGGGGCTGGCAGTGGCCTTGGTTCCTCATGCTCTTTTTGTGGGGCCTTCTGTGTCTGTGCCCCTCCGACTTAGGGGGACAGGGGATATTTTCTGCCCCCTTTCTGCTTCTGGGAAGCCTGTGTGGGCTCTTTGTCCCACTCTGATTTGGGGGTGCCAGTGTTGTCACCATCCCGGCAGCCCCCGGCCGCTCTTTGCCCTTTGCCAGGCCAGGGGTGTTCTCTATCCCCTTGCAATTTGCAGGGCTGGCACAGGCACAATTCCCCTCCTCTTTGGTGGGGCTGGCAGTTTCCCCTTTCCCCTTCTGACTTGGGGGCTGCTCTGGGCTCCATCCATCTCTTATTTTGGGCTGGGGTGGGTATTTATCTCCCTTCAGTTTGGGGGGCCCGGGGATCGTCTCCATCATCGTCCAGTTTTGAAGGGCCTGGGAGTAGTCTCTGCCTCCCACTGATTTGGGGGGACTGGTGCAGGCTCCACCTCTTTCTGATTTTGAGGGACAGCCTGGAGGAAAGGCATCAAAATCTTGACAAAGGCTGAAGGGAATGTTCTGATTACCCCTTTTGCCAAGAGGTTCCCTTAGCTGAAGTTGCTAACAAGGACCAGACTCGCCAGCCCGCAGTGGGTTTCGGGTTGTTTTATTTCCTAGGCCCTCAGTCCTGCGTGGGACATGGGAACTGGGTGCTGCAGAGGCTGCGGCAAGGCATCAGAAATGGCTGCCCAACACCCAAGGGTGGTAGAAGATCTGCTCCAGCACTGGCCGATCCATGGGGTGCTTGGACAAACACCAGCGGATCAGATGTTGTCACTCTGGGGAGAGAAGGCAGAAAGCGGCGCTCACTTGCAGAAGGCTCCTGCCCAGCTGCTCCCGGCGCCTGCAGAAGCCGGGCCACGCTGCGTGTGCTGGGAGCTGCCCTTGGCGGGAGAGCGGCACGGCAGGACAAGCGTCCCCTCCTTCAGCCAAGCGTGCCACACCCAGCCTGCCATGGGCCACCTGCTGCAGCCGGCCCTTGAGGGCACATGGACGTCCCGTGCAGCTGCGGGAGGGCCGGGCTGGGCTGCGCGGTGCCACCTGCCAAAGCCTGCCTTCTTCAGGCTGTGTGCCAACCTGGAGAGACCTCCTGTGGGAAGAAGAGCTGCCCCAACACCATGTCACACTCATTCTCGAAGGGCAGGAACCCGCACACCATCTCAAACAGCAGCACGCCCAGGGACCAGATGGTCGCCCCATCGCCGTGGTAGCAGCGCAGGCCGATCCACTCGGACGGGCAGTACGTGCGTGTTCCTAGGGGAGACGGGCGGCGCTGCTCAGGCGCAGGCTGCTGCCTTCCAGAGCCTGGAGCCAGCCTCCTGCCAGAGGCAGGGGCTGCAGCCGTGGCCACAACTTTCCCCCAAGGCCTGCCTGCCTCCCCCTGACAATGGGCCAAAGCCAAGAAACCATTCTGCAAGGCTGAGAACGCCAGTGGAGCAGCCCAAGGCCTTGCGGGCCTGCCAAGCCCAGGAGCCGGGGCCCGGCTTTTGCAGCCCCTTTCTGTCGGCAGGGCCGGCAGCCGGCTCCTGGGGCACAGCACCTGCCCCGTGCCACAGGGCAGCCGGCAGCCGGCTGAATGCCGCACCCCGCGGCCCAGGAGGGAATGGGGCCGTGCAGTGCCTGGCACTGGGAGCAGGGCCCGTGCTCTGGGCTCACCGGCAAACTGTGTGAAGGCCCGCTCCTGGAGGAAGGTGCCGCAACCGAAGTCGATGAGCTTCAGCTCGCCAGTCTCCGGGTTGATGAGGAGGTTCTCTGGCTTGATGTCCCGGTGCAGGACGCCGCAGGCGGTGCAGTGCCACACGGCCTCCAGCACCTGCCAGAAAAGCCAGCGCGCCACCTCCTCACTCAGGAACTCTTGCTCCAGCAGGATGTGCAAGAGATCCCGAGATTGCTCCGGAACCTCCATCACCAGCACGAAGCTGTCAGGCAGCTCGAACCAGTCGAGGATCTGGATGATTCTGCGGCAGCCAGAGCCCACCTTCTCCATGAGCACGATCTCCGTTGGAACACAGGTGCTGTCGGGCTGTGAGGACGAGACAATGCCTCCATCACAGGGCCTGATGCTGCCAGGAACCCCCCGAGTTTCCGCCAGTGCAGCGGCCCCAGCCAGTGCCAGCCACTTTGCTCTGACCTGCTTCTAGGCTGCTCTCAGAAGCCCTGGCCTGGCCTGGGAATGCCCCTCCAGAGCCCCATGGGAGCCTCAGACAGCTCCTCAGGTCTCACCTGCTGGTACAGAAGTCTTGTTGGTAGTTGGTGGCTGTATGGGAGCGGCTTCCTGGAGATGGAGGAAACTCCCTGGTCCCTCGGGAATTGTCTCCACCAGGCACGGGCTGTTGCCAGCTGGCACGTCCAGCACCGTCACCTGGGAGCTGTGGTCCGGCAGCTTCTGGCTCCAGGACACTTGCTGCTCCTCCAGCTGCTCCTGAGATGGCTCCCCTGGATCGGGCTGGGCTCCCACTTGGACCTGTGGGCGTTCCCTGGCCATGTCAGTGCTCAGGGTTGCGACTGTGTTGTTGAGGTCCAAGGGTCCAAGGGAGCTGGGAGACCTGTCCCTGGGCTCTGCACCTTCTGCAGGCTGACAGGTCTGGCTGAGCCTCTCTGAGGGATGGAGGCTGTCAGAGATAGCGGAGGCTCCTGGCACCATGGATGTTCTCTGACAGGCTGCGCTTCTTGCATGGATGGCGGGTCTTCTCTGCTGTGCCATCCTTGCAAGGCTTGAGGCTCTCCCCCCGATGGCCAATCTTCCTGGGAGCAGCCTCCTGAAGGGATGGCGGCTTCTGGAGAAGCTGGGCAAGCCACAGCAGGGCAGGTGGCCTCACCTCATCAGCTTCTCCAGTTGTTTCCACAACGCCAGCCACATCCCAAAGTAGAGCGGCACAGATGTCCCATTGCGTGCCCAGTGCCGGATCATCACTTCCTGCAGCTCTTGGGCCACTGCCATGCAGGGACCGCAGCTGCAGGAGCTCTCCAGAGGGCTTGCGGGAGCACCTGGCCGCTGGCGAGGGGTCACCCGAGGCCTGGAGAACCACGGAGCCGCAGGGGCTGCTCGGTTCCTCCATGGGCCTCTGGGCCTAACCCTGGGGCGCTTCCTCGTCTGCCACCTCCATGGTTGCCAGTGGCCACCGGCCCACCAGACAGCCACAGCGGCCAGCAGCAGGACAAGGGCAGGCATCAGGACACCACTGTCACCCATGGCTACGGCACATCCCATGGTGACTGCACTGGCAGCTGCAGGGGCTGGCCCGGTTTATATAGGGCTGGCGCGGTGATGTCACAGTGCTGTGGCCAGGACAGCTGTGTGACATCATGGCCCTGCATCACCCCAGCACTCAGCCCCTTTGTGCCATCACAGCCCCACCCAATTCAGGGATCACAGCACCGGCTCATCCCTGAAGATGAACATGGCCGGGAAAAGCCTGGAAATCAGAACCGGAGCTCAGCCCCTTGCAATGAATCCTCCCCTGGAGCAAGTGGCAGCACATCAGGAAGAGTGCTGCTGCCACCTGTGTCAAGCCCCCGGATCTCAGGACACTGCAGCGGCACCAACTTCAAACAACCACTACTCTGTGCCGGAGAAGATCCCCCAGAGACAAAGGGAGGTGAAGTTCCTCTGTCTCTGGGGAGCTCTCCTGAAATGGCTGGCGAGGACTGCAAGAGTTTTTTCTTAGCAGCTCACCAAACTTCTGCAGAGCCTCCATTCTAAATAAATCCAGATATTCCAAAGAGCTCTCATGCTTGTCCCACTGCTCTGGTTTTGACTGCCATGGGATTCCTCTCTTCCCAAGAGCTGGCACATGCTGTGTTTGGATTCAAGATGGGGATGCTGTGGTTCAGTCAGGGGTGGTTTGGTTTCTGCTGAGCAGGGCTTGCCCTTTTCAAGGACATTGCAGTGTCCCTTGGTACAATGCATGTTTTCCTCTGGGAAGGGAGGGGTGAGCGTTGAACACAGATACAAGAATGCGTTAGAAAACCTGCACTGTGACTCTGTCCGTGTTTGTCAGGTGACCATCCACATCCTGGAAGGGGACAATGTAATTTCTATAATTTCTTTTTATTCATGTATTTAACAAGTCAATTTTTATTGTGCTTCACATTTTTGGCCACCTTCATCTCCAGCTGAGCTTTCACTGCACCAAGTTTCTTGCTGCAGTGGCAAGAAGCATCTCTGTATTCTTCTCCTGACCTTCACTCCTTGTCCTCTACCCGTCCCATCCCGCCCCAGGGAGCAGAGACCTTCCTGGGGCAGATCCAGGAGGATATCCAGGACCATCCTGGCCTGGGACGGGTGCCAAGGAGATCCAGGAGGGTTCAGTGTCCAGCTCTAAGTCCTGGGACACCCTGTGCCGTGTTCCCAACATCCCCGATTTCCAGGAAGGAGCCACAGCAGCCTCCTGGCCATCCATGGATTTTTCTTCCAGGAATTTGCTGTGGAGCTTGTTTCTGTTTTCTTGCTCTTTCTGAGCTCCTGTCATGGAGCTGGAAGAGGTGGAGAGGAGAAACGTCGGGAATGAGAAGACAGAGGGAAATTGCTGGGGAAAAGTGAGACACACACACCCCTAATGGTGCCCAAATCTCCACAAAATTCCACAAAATCTAAGAAAAATCCCTCACAATTCTTCAAGTCTCCACAAAATCCCACAAAATTCCAGAAAAATACCACAAAATTATTTAAACTATTGCAAAATCCCATAAAACTCAAAAAAATCGCACGAAATTGAAAAAACAAAAACAAAAAATCCCTAGATCTTCCCAAAACACTACCAAATTCCAGAAACATCCCACCAAATCTCCACAAAATTCCAAAGAAGCTAAGAAAAATCCCACATAATTCTTCAAGTCTACACAAAATCCCACAAAATCCAAGAAAGATCCCACGAATTTGCAGAAATCGTCTCAAAAGCCCAACAAATTCCAGAAACATCCCAGAAAATCTAAATAAATTTCCACAAAATCTAAGAAAATAATTCAAAATTCTTCATGTCTCCTCAAAATCCCTCAAAATTCCACAAAACTCCCACAAAATCTCCTCAATATTTTACAAAATTTAAAAAATCCTACAAAATTACAGAAAAATCCCATAAAATTGCAGAAAAATCTCACACAGTTCTGTAAATGTTCTGAAAACACTACCAAATTCCAGAAATATCCCACCAAATCGCCACAAATTTCCACAAAATTTCAGAAAAATCCCGCAAAATTCATCAAGTCTCAAAAAAATCCCACAAAATTCTAGAAAAAACTCCAACAAAATTGCAGAAAGCTTCTCAAAACCCAACCAAATTCCAGAAACATCCCACCAAATCTCCACAGAATTCCACAAAATCTAAGAAAAATCCCTCACAATTCTTCAAGTCTCCTCAAAATCCCACAAAATACCAGAGAATTCCACAACAGTACAAAAAAATCACACAAAATTCCAGAAACATCCCACCAAATCGCCACAAATTTACAAAAAGTTTCAGAAAAATCCAACAAAATTCTTCAAGTCTCCACAAAATCCCTTAAGACTCCAGAAAAAAATCTCAAAAAATCCCCTAAATCTTCCCAAAACCCAACCAAATTCCAGAAACATCCCACCAAATCTCCACAAATTTCCAAAGAAGCTCTGAAAAATCCCTCACAATTCTTCAGCTCTCCACAAGATCCCACAAAATTGCAGAAAACTTCTCAAAAGCCCAACAAATTCCAGAAACATCCCAGAATATCTAAACAAATTTCCACAAAATCTAAGAAAATCTCTCAAAATACTTCATGTCTCCTCAAAATCCCCCAAAATTCAACAAAACTCCCACAAAGTCTTCCCGAGATCCTGCAAAATTCAAGAAAATCCCACAAAATTGCAGAAAAACCCCACAAAATTCATTAAGTGTTCTGAAAACCCCCGCAAATTTCAGGAACATCCCACCCAATCTCCACAAAATTCCACAAAATCTAACAAAAATCCCTCATAATTCTTCATGTCTCCTCAAATCCCACCAAGTACCAGAAAATTCCACAACAGTACAAAAAAATCCCATAAAATTCCAGAAACATCCCACCAAATCGCCACAAATTTCCACAAAAATTTCAGAAAAATCCCACAAAATTCTTCAAGTCTCCTCAAAATCCCTCAAGATTCCAGAAAAATATCTCCACAAAATCCCCTAAACCTTCCCAAAACCTTCCCAAATATACAAAAACATCCCACCAAATCTCCACAAAATTCCAAAGCAGCTAAGAAAAAATCCCTCAAAATTCTTCAAGTCCCCACAAAATCCCACAAAAATCAAGAAAAATCCCACAAAATTGCAGAAAAATTCCACACAATTCCCTAAATGTTCTCAAAACCCCACCAAATTCCAGTAACATCCCACAAAATCCCCACTAATTTCCACAAAATCCAACAAAATACCTCAAAATTCCTCATGTCTCCTCAAAATCCCTCAAAATTCCACAAAACTCCCACAAAATCTCCCCAATATCCTACAAAATCCAAGAAAAATCCCACCAAATTGCAGAAAAATCCCACACAATTCATTAAATGTTCTGAAAAATCCCAGCAAATTCCAGAAACATCCCTCAAAATCTCCACAAAAGTCTACAAAATCTAAGAAAAAACCCTCAAAATTCTTCAAGTCTCTACAAAATCCCACAAAATTGCAGAAAAATCCCATACAATTCCATAAATGATCTCTAAACCCTACCAGATTCCAGAAACATCCCACTAAATCCTCACAAATTTCTAAAAAATCTAAGAAAATAACTCAAAATCATTCATGTCTCCTCAAAATCCCTCAAAATTCCACAAACTCTAACAAAATCTCCTCAATATCCTACAAAATTAAAGAAAAATCCCACAAAATTGCAAAAATCATCTCAAAACCCCACCAAATTCCAGAAACATCCCACTAAATCGCCACAAATTTCCACAAAATCTAAGAAAAATCCCACTAAATTCTTCAAGACTCCTCAAAATCCACCAAGTTTCCAAAAAAAATTGAACAAAATTCCCTAAATCTTCTCAAAAGCCCACCAAATTCCAGAAACATCCCACCAAATTGCCACAAAATGACAAAAAATCTAAGAAAAATCCCACACAATTCTTCAAGTCTTCACAAAATCCCACCAAATTCAAGAAAAATCCCACAAAATTGCAGAAAAATATCACACAACTCATTAAATGTTGCCAAAATCCTACCAAATTCCAGTAACTTCCCAGAAAATCTAAACAAATTTCCACAAAATCTGCGAAAATCCCTCAAAATTCTTCATGTCTCCTCAAAATCCCTCAAAATTCCACAAAACTCCCACAAAATCTCCCCAATATCCTGAAAAATTCAAGAAAAATCCCACCAAATTGCAGAAAAATCCCACAGAATTGATTAAATGTTCTGAAAACCCCAGCAAATTCCAGGAACATGCCACCAAATCTCCACAAAATTCCACAAAATCTAAGAAAAATCCCGCAAAATTCTTCAAGTCTCCTCAAAATCCCTCAAGATTCCAGAAAAAAATCTCAAAAAATCCCCTAAACCTTCCCAAAACCCAACCAAATTCCAGAAACATCCCACCAAATCTCCACAAAATTCCAAAGAAGCTAAGAAAAATCCCTCATAATTCTTGAAGTCTCTTCAAAATCCCACAAAATTACAGAAATGTTCTCAAAACCCCACCAAATTCCAGTAACATCCCACAAAATCCCCACTAATTTCCACAAAATCTGAAAAAATACCTCAAAATTCCTAATGTCTTTACAAATTCCCTCAACATTCCACAAAACTCCCACAGAATCTTCCCAATATCCTACAAAATTCAGGAAAAATCCCACCAAATTGCAGAAATATCCCACACAATTCATTAAATGTTCTGAACATACCAGCAAATTCCAGAAACATCCCACCAAATCATTACAAAATTCCACAAAATCTAAGAAAAAACCCTCAAAATTCTTCAACTCTCCTCAATAACCAACAAAATTCAAGAAAAATACCACCGAATTGCAGAAAAATCCCATACTATTCCCTAAATCTTCTCAAAAGACCACCAAATTCAAGGAAAATCCCACCAAAACTCCACAAAATACCACAAAATCTAAGAAAAATCCGACAAAATTCTTCAAGTCTCCGCAAAATCCCACAAAATTCCACAACAGTACAAAAAAATCACACAAAATTCCAGGAACATCCCAACAAATCTCCACAAAATTCCACAAAATTTCAGAAAAATCCCACAAAATTCTTCAAGTCTCCTCAAAATCCCTAAACATTCCAGGAAAAAATCTCACAAAATTCCCTGAATCTTCCCAAAACCCTACCAAATTCCAGAAACATCCCACCAAAACTCCACAAAATTCCAAAGAAGATAAGAAAAATCCCTCACAATTCTTCAAGTCTCCACAAGATCCTACAAAATTGCAGAAACCGTCTCAAAACCCCAGCAAATTCCAGAAACAACCCAGAATACCTAAACAAATCTCCACAAAATCTAACAAAATACTTCAAAATTCTTCATGTCTCCTCAAAATCCCTCAAAATTCCAATAAACTCCCACAAAATCTCATCAATATCCTACAAAATTCAAGGAAAATCCCACACAATTGCACAAAAATCCCATACAATTCCCTAAATGTTCTGAAAACCCCAGCAAATTTCAGAAACATCCCACCAAATCTCCAGAAAATCCAAGAAAAATCTAAGAAAAATCCCTCACCGTTCTTCAACTCTCCTCAAAATCCCACAAAATGCCAGACAATTCAACAACAGTACAAAAAAATCCCACAAAACTCCTGAAACATCGCACCAAATCGCCACAAATTTCCCACAAAATTTGAAAAAAATCCCACAAAATTCCTCAATTCTCCTCAAAATCCCTCAAGATTCTACAAAACTCCCACAAAATCTCCTCAATATCCTACATAATTCAAGAAAAATCCCACAAAATTGCAGAAAAATCCCACACAATTCAATAAATGGTTTGAAAACCCCACTAAATTACAGAAATATCCTGGAAAATCTATACAAATTCACACAAAATCTAAGAAAATCCCACAAAATTCTTCATGTCTCCTCAAAATCCCTCAAAATATCACAAAACTCCCACAAAATCTCCTCAATATCCTGCAAAATTCAAGAAAAATCCAACACAATTCATTACATGTTTTCAAAACCCTATCAAATTCCAGAAACATCCCACCAAATCTCCAGAAAATTACACAAAATGTAAGAAAAATCCCACAAAGTTCTTCAAGTCTCCTCAAAATTCCTCAAGATTCCAGGAAAAAAATCTCACAAAATTCTCTAAATCTTCACAAAACCCTACCAAATTCCAGAAACAACCCACCAAATCTCCAAAGAATTCCACAAAATCAAGAAAAATCCCTCAAAATTGCAGAAAAATGCCACAAAATTGCAGAAATCTTCCCCAAACCTTACCATATTCCAGAAACACCCCAAAAAATCCCCACTAATTTCCACAAGATCTAAGCAAATCCCTCACAATTCTTCATGTCTCCTCAAAATCATTCAGAATTCCACAAAACACCCATAAAATCTCCTCAATATCCTACAAAATTCAAGAAAAATCCCCAAAAATTGCAGAAAAATCCCACACGATTCCCTACATGTTCTGAAATCACTACAAAATTCCAGAAACATCCCACCAAATTGCCACAACTTTCCACAAAATCTAAGAAAAATCCCTCACAATTCTTCAAGTCTCTTCAAAATCCCACAAAATATGAGAACATTCCACACCTGTACAATAAAATGCCACAAAATTCCAGAAACATCCCACCAAATCTCCACAAAATACCACAAAATCTAAGAAAAATCCCTCAACATGCTTCAAGTCTCCACAAAATCCCACCAAATTCCAGAAAAAACTCCAACAAAATTGCAGAAGGCTTCTCAAAACCCCACCAAATTCCAGTCACATCCCACAAAACCCCCACAAATTTCCACAAAACCCAAGAAACTACCTCAAAATCCTTCATGTCTGCTCAAAATCCCTCAAAACTCCCACAAAATCTCCTCAATATCCTCCAAAATTCAAGAAAAATCCCCAAAAATTGCAGAAAAATCCCACACGATTCCCTAAATGTTTTGAAATCACTACCAAATTCCAGAAACATCCCACAAAATCTCCACAAATTTCCAAAACAGCTAAGAAAAATCCTTCTCAATTTTTCAAGTCTCCACAAAATCCCGCAGAATTGCAGAAAAGTCCCACAAAATTTTAGAAATCTTCTCAAAACCTCACAAAATTCCAGTAACATCCCACCAAATCGCCACAAATTTCCAAAAAATCTAAGATAAATCCCACAAAATTCTTCAAGTGTCCTCAAAATCCCACAAAATTCCAGAAAAAAATCCCACACAATTGCCTAAATTTTCTGAAAACCCTACCAAATTCCAGAAACATCTCCAAAAATCCCCTGAATATCCTACAAAAATCAAGAAAAATCACACAACATTCCACAAAATCCAACAAAATTGCAGAAATCTTCCCCAAACCTTACCATATTCCAGAAACATCCCAAAAAATCCCCACTAATTTCCACAAAATCTAAGAAAATACCTCAAAATCCTTCATGCCGCCTCAAAATCCCACAAAATTCCACAAAACTCCCACAAAATCTTCTCAATAACCTACAAAATTCAAGAAAAATCCCAACAAATTGCAGAAAAATCCCACACAGTTCATTAAATGTTTTGAAAACCCCAGCAAATTCCAGAAGCATCCAACCTAATCTCCACAAAATACCACAAAATCTAAGAAAAATCTCTCAAAATTCTTCAAGTCCCCACAAAATCCCACATAATTCAAGAAAAATCCCACGAAATTGCAGAAAAATCCCATACAGTTCCCTAAATGTTCTCAAAACCCTACCAAATTCCAGAAACATCCCACAAAACCCCCACTAATTTGCACAAAATCTAAGAAAATACCTCAAAATCCTTCATGTCCCCTCAAAATCCCTCAAAATTCCACAAAACTCCCACAAAATCTCCCCAATATCCTGCAAAATTCAAGAAAAATCCAACGCAATTCATTAAATGTTTTCAAAACCCTATCAAATTCCAGAAACATCCCACCAAATCTCCAGAAAATGACACAAAATGTAAGAAAAATCCCACAAAATTCTTCAAGTCTCCTCAAAATCCCGCAAGATTCCAGGAAAAAATCTCAAAATTCTCTAAATCTTCACAAAACCCTACCAAATTCCAGAAACATCCCAACAAATCTCAACAAAAATCCAAAGAAGCTAAGAAAAATCCCTCACAATACTTCAAGTCTCCACAAAATCCAGCAAAATTTTAGAAAAATACCATACAATTCATTAAATGTACAGAAAATCTCAGTAAATTCCAGAAACATCTCACCAAATCTCCACAAAATACCACAAAATCTAAGAAAAATCCCTCATAATTCTTCAAGTCTCCACAAAATCCCACAAAATTGCAGAAAAAACTCCAACAAAATTGCAGAAATCTTCTCAAAACCCCACCAAATTCCAGTCACATCCCACAAAACCCCCACAAATTTCCACAAAACCTAAGAAAATACCTCAAAATCCTTCATGTCTGCTCAAAATCCCTCAAAATTCCACAAAACTCCCACAAAATCTCCTCAATATCCTACAAAATTTAAGTAAAATCCCAAAAAATTGCAGAAAAATCCCACACGATTCCCTAAATGTTTTGAAATCACTACCAAATTCCAGAAACATCCCACCAAATCTCCACAAATTTCCAAAACATTGCAGAAAAATCTTTCACAATTTTTCAAGTCTTCACATAATCCCACAAAATTGCAGAAATCTTCTCAAAACCTCACCAAATTCCAGTAACACTTGACCAAATCCCTATAAATTTCCATGAAATCTAAGAAAATACCTCAAAATTCTTCAAGTCTCCACAAAATCCCTGAAAATTGCAGAAAAATCCCACACAATTGCCTAAATGTTCTGAAAACCCTAGCAAGTTTCAGTATCATCCCACCAAATCTCCACAAAATACCCCAAAATCAAGAAAAATTCCTCAAAATCCTTCAGCTCTACTCAAAATTTTTCAAGATTTCATAAAAATCACACAAAATATTTAAACTTTTGCAAAATCCCCAAAAATTTGAAAAACATCTCACAAAATTGCAAAAAATTTAAAAAAAAAATCCCTAAATATTCCCAAAACCCTATCAAATTCCAGAAACTTTCCATCAAATCTCCTGAATACCCCACAGAAATTAGGAAAAAACCCACAAAATAAGAAAAAATGACCCTTCTTACACACAAAGTTCACCAAGTCATTCCCTGCATTTCTCCTTTTCACATTCTTTCTCTCATCCACTGAGAGCTCCAGCTTATCATGTTCTGGTGCTTATCATCAACTGATTGTGCTCCTGATTTCTACCACTGCAAGAGATGTAGAATCATCTAAACTGAACACAGAAACAAACTCCCTCTGTCAGCCCATCTTCACGTTCCAGATCACTTTCAAGATGTCCATGGGGCATTTAGAATGATGAGCCCTCCACTGCTGGCTGCAGGCTCTGGAGATTCTTTCTCCACATTCAGCCAGGCTTGTATTCCCCAACAATTCCTGGCAGCCCATCATGTTTTCTTTGGCTAGAAGAGGAACAATGAAAACCTTACCAATGGCACAACTCCCCAGTGCACAAGGAAAAGAAAGAACAAGTTGTCAAGTTCTTCAGATATTTGTCCTGCTTTGCTGCAAGAGTTGTGCTGCATTCACAGTGTGGGAAGCCAAGAGAAGCTGCAGCTGGGGGCACATCTTGTGACAGGAGCTGCGCCTTGTTCTCCAGGACAGGTTTTTGGAAAGGACAGGACTGGAGAAAAGATTCTGGGAAAATTGAAACAACTTTTATAAGAAATGAAAATAAAATCAAAAGAAACAACCAATATGTTTTTTTCTATTTTTCTCTGTTTATTTTTATGTTTCCCTTTTCCATCTTGCACTGTTTCTCCATCCCATTCATTCCAAATGGATCTCACCTCTAAGATCTGAGACTTGGCAAGTTTTAGACACTGTAAAATACCATGAGCTACACCCAGTTTGACTCCCCCTGTTTTACTTGGAAAGCAATGCTGGAGACACAAGTGCAGTGCTTGGCTCAGGTGCAAATTCTGCATTCAGGGAATGTGCTCAGACAGTGTCTGACCCTCAGCAGGGACAAGGCACAGCAGCAGCCAAGGGCATTGCTGTGCCCCTGTGCAGGAGTCAAGACTCTGGCTCTTGGCTCACCAGGGCAAAGCTCCCGTGTTTGGCCAGGCTCAGGGGCTGCCCGGGGAGCGCGGGGCTCGGGGCGGGGCCGAGCGGGCAACGGACAAACGGACACGGGGACAAACGGTCCCGGTGCTTCAGTTGCAGCGGCAGCGGCGGCAGCAGAGGCAGCAGCAGCAGAAGACAAAAAGCGAATTACCTGACTCCGTCAATTCTCCTCTCCCTCTCCCACTGTCCCGCACCCTATCCCCGTCGCCTTTTTCCTGTGTCCCCTCCTCTTCCAGTTTCCCTCTCCCCGTGCCCACCCGGGCCATGCCCCCGGTCCGCCCCCGGCCCCAGGCGGGGCTGCCCCGGCCCCGTCCCCGTCCCCGAGCATCCCTCCGCGGTCTCGCCTCCGCCCAGCTCTGGCTGTGCTGGCGCTGGCGCTGCTGGGCGGGCATCATTGCCTGGGGCTGGGGCGGCATCGCTGCCCTTTAGCTCCGCCTGGCCCGACCCCGACCCCGGCCCCGGCTCCTCCCGGGGCCCGCGGAGGACACAGGCGGCGCGGCCGCTGCCGCCGCCTCCGCTGCAGCTTCCCCGGCCCGAGCTCCGCCGCTCAGCAGCGCGGCCGCCGGCCCCGAGCCGCCGCTGTCGCGTTCCAAAGAGCGAACGCCTGCGGATGCCCGGCCCGGGGAGGTCGGGGAGCGCTCGGGGGCCGTTCCTGGCCTCGGGCCGAGCACTGACGGCCGCGTCTCTTCCCCAGGGAAGGCGCAGGAGGTCCTGCAGCAGCGCTACCGAGTGGGTTCACTGCTGGGACGCGGCGGCTTTGGCAGAGTTTTCGCAGTCACTCGGCTCTCGGACGGACTCCCGGTGAGCGGTGGGGCCAGCGGCGGGCGGAGGAGGAGGAGCGGGCGGAGGGGGCGGAGGAGGAGGAGAAGGGGGCGGAGGAGTAGGATGGGGCTGGACACGGCAGGCGCTGAGCTGAATCCGCTGTTCCCTTTGGCTTACAGGTGGCCATCAAAAAGGTGCCACGGAACCGCGTCCGGCACTGGGGCGAGCTGGTGAGTGAGCGGGGCCAGCGGCAGAAGCCGGGGCGTGCCGGGCGGGGATGAGCCGGGACCCGGCAGGGTGGGAGCTGCCAGGACACCTGGAGGGAGAGCGGGCATGGGGCCAGCGGAGGGCACAGAGCATCCCGGGCTGGCTGAGGGCTTCCCGAGCCCTGGCACGGCCTCAGCCCCACTGACAGCACCGTGCTCCTCCCGCAGCCCGACGGCACCAGCGCACCACTGGAGATAGTGCTGCTGGACAAGGTGTCCACAGGCTTCCCCGGCGTGGTGCAGCTGCTGGAGTGGCTTGAGCTCCCCAGCTACATTGTTATGGTGCTGGAGCGCCCGGAGCGGTGTCAGGACCTGCGGCACTTCATTCGGGCACGGAAGTTCCTGTCCGAGGAAGAGGCGCGGGAGCTGTTCCGGCAGGTCCTGGCAGCCGTGCGGCACTGCACCAGCTGCGGGGTCCTGCACCGAGATATAAAACCGGAGAACATCTTGGTTGACCTGGACACCGGCGAGGCAAAACTGATAGACTTCGGCTGTGGCACCTACCTTCAGGAGACAGCCTACACTCAATTTGCAGGTGAGCCCACACAGGGGTAGGCTTCTGGTCCCAGCATCTCCTGGCCCAACATCTCCTGGCGCAACAAGGGTGTGGCAGGAGGGATTCTCCCAGGACTGGGGCTGGGGCAGCCAGCCTGACAAAATCCTCCATGGGTAGGGGTGGCAGAGAGGGGGAGGCAGAACCTGTGCACCAGCTGGTTTGGTGTGCAGGTGAGAATGGGCTTGGACTGCTCTGCTCACCTGGTTTGCTTTGGTTCAAAATATGTTTTGGGCAATGCCAGCAGGGAGGATGTGGGTATGGTTTTTCCCCAGCACTGAGTGGGTATTTCCCTTTGTGTGTCATGGTCGGGCCTTGCCAGGGTTTCTGCTGCCCTCTTCCAGCACCAGTGGCTTCTTTTCCAGCCCTGGGTTTGTACCCAAGTCCCAGGTGCTGGCGAGAGGGCAGCAGGTCACCCCATGGGCCACTGGGGAAGCCCCCACATGCCCAGGGATGCTGGGGTCAGGCTCTGGGAGCAGCAGCATCCCCCTGATGAGCTCCATCCATATTCCATAGGAACACCATCATACAGCCCCCCGGAATGGAACGACTTTGGGTGGTACCATGGCGAGGCAGCGACCGTCTGGACCCTGGGCATCCTGCTGCACGAGATGGTCTGCGGGGAGCACCCTTTCAGGAGGGGCAGGAACATCAGATGGGGCCAGCTCCCGCTGCCACAACGGCTCTCCCAAGGTGAATCCTCATCTCTGGGCACAGGGGGAACACCAGTGTTGGGAGACAGCAGCGGGCTCGTGAGCATCCCACTCTGGCAGCTGCTGAGGAGGTGGCACATGTCCTGCTCTCCTGCTCTCCTCCAAAACAAAAAAATTAATGGGAAAGTTTAGGCCCAGCTCTGAGCACATCCAGCGTGGCCTGGGCACGGGAATAGTGGGACAAAGCAGACAGGAGCCTTCTCCAACTGACCAGTGGTTTGTGGTTTCTCTCCCCAGACTGCCAAGCTCTGATCAGGTGGTGTTTATCCCTGAACTCCTTGGACAGGCCCTCATTAGAAGACCTGTTCCGTGATCGCTGGATGCAGGATATTCATCAGCCCTAGAAGAAGGGAGAGAGCCACAGGCACAGTGATGCAGGGACCTGGTAAGTTACAGCTCCACACATGCCCTGGCAATCAGCAGCAAAGAAACCCAGACTTTTTTGTCCTGCCTGTGTCACTGCACTGGGCTCATCAAATGGGAACACACAGCCCTTGTGCTGGAGCTGAGCTGCTCTGCCCAGCACTGGTGGGCACCATCTGAGCTGGTTTTGCTTGTCCTGGTTCACTGACAGCCGGGCCCTGGGCAGAACCCTGACAGCCTGGTGTCACCCCAGGGAAGAAGGAGCCCCTGGAGAAGCTGGACCAGGTGGGGCTGCTGCTGCTGCTGGAGACATGGAGGAAAACAGCAAGGATGACATCCTCTTCCTCCACCTGGCCAGCGGCAGCTGGCGATGATGGACTTTGATTCTGGCACCTTCTTCAAAGCCAGGCTCCACAGTGAATTTTCAGGTCAGTCCAGTCCCAGGGGGATGCTCCCAGATTTGAGCATTGGCCGGGAACCAAAGGTTTCCCCTTCGCTGGGGCAGATGCAACTGATTCCTCAGTGGCTGCCCAGCTGGTTTTTGGCAGGGCTGGGGACATGGGCTGGGGTGGTTACGAAATGGGAGTGGGATCCTGGCCCTGCCAACAGCCCCCACCACCCACCGTGCCCCGGGCTGGGGCTGGGGCAGCCAGCCCGACACAAACAAACCCCCATGGCAGGAGCACAGGTGGGACTCCAGAACCTGAGCACGGCTGCTTTGCTGTGCAGGCAAGGAAGGGCTTGGGCTGCTCCACTCCCCTGCTTTGCTTTGAGATCACCGTGATTTTGGGGGACAGTGCAGGGGGAAAGGGAGCAAGCATGGGCTTCCCTCACCCATGGGTGGGTTTTTCCCCAGAATGTAGGGGTTGGGCCTTGCTCAAGTTTCTGACAGAGATAAGATTTTTTACCATTTTTCTTGTTTCCCCTTTTTGTCTGTAACCTATTTTCATTAATTTGTTGTTTGTTTTTCTAAAGGAAGCGTTCTAGGTGGGATCCAGTCTGGATCGGGAAGTGCTTGGGACCAGCTGTGGCGTGGATGGGCCGTGCCCTTGGAGAAGACTGAGGACATCGTTTGGGACCAGCTTTTCTTCTGGCAGCGGATGGTGTGAGGTGGGTCCTCATCTCCTTGGCATGGGTGGGACAAGAGCTTTTGGGAGATGGCAGCGGGCACAGGAGCATCCCGCTCTGGGCAGCTGCTGAGGGGCTGGATCTGCCGTGGCTGGCTGCAGGCTGGGCACATGTCCTGCCCTCCTGCTCTGCTCCCAAAGGCAGCAGTGATGGGCAGCTTTGGGCCCAGCTCTGAGCACGGCCAGCATGGCCTGGGCACCGCGGCTGGCTGGGACAAGGGGACAGGAGCCTTCAGCTGACGGGCGCTTTCTGCTTTCTCTCCTTGCAGCCGGGCTCTGCGGATGCTGAGGCTGCTCTGGGCTCTGCCAGGGCTCTGCTGGGCTCAGCACCGCGCCGGGATCAGCCAAAGAAGAAACGGTGTGACCTGCAGCAGAGACTGGAGCATTTTGGCAATGCAGCTCAAGTCTGCAGAGTGTCCACCTCCAAGGGAAAACATGACACCCCCCAAAAATTAAACTTGTTCCATAAATTCCATAAATTCCCTAAATATTTTCAAAACCCTACCTAATTCCAGAAACATCTCACCAAATCTCCACAAAGTCCAATAAAAATCCCACAAAATTCTTCAAGTCTCCACAAAATCCCAAAAAATCCAAGAAAAATCCCACAAAATTGCAGAAATCTTCTCAAAACCCCATGAAATTTTAGAAACATCCCACAAAATCCCTAGAAATTTCGATAAAATTCCAGAAAAATCCTACAAAATTCTTCATGTCTCCTCAAAATCCCTCAAAATTCCACAAAAATCGCAAAAAATTATTGAAACTTATGCAAAATCCCACAAAACTCAAAAAAACACACGAAATTGAAAAAACAAAAACAAAAATCCCTAAATCTTCCCAAAACCTTACCAAATCTCAGAAACATCTCACAAAATCTCTTGAATATCCTAGAAAAATCAAGAAAAATCCCCAAAAATTCCAGAAACATCCCACAAAATTGCAGAGATCTTCTCAAAATGCCACCAAATTCCAGTGTCATCCCAAAAAATCCCCACAAATTTCCACAAAATCTAACAAAATACCTCAAAATTCTTCGTGTCTCTTCAAATTCCTCAAAATTCCACAAAGCTCCCACAAAATCTCCTCAATATCCTACAAAATTCAAGAAAAAACCCCACCAAATTGCAGAAAGAATCCCACACAATTCCCTAAATGTTCTGAAAACCCCACCAAATTCCAGAAACATCCCAACAAATCGCCACAAATTTCCACAAAATCTAAGAAAAATCCCACCAAATTTTCCAAGTCTCCTCAAAATCCCTCAAGATTCCAGAAAAAAATCCCACAAAAATAGTTAAACTTTTGCAAAATCCCGCAAAATTGCAAAAAAATCCCATGAAATTGAGAGAAACTAAAAAAAAAGCCTAAATCTTCCCAAAACCTTACCAAATTCCAGAAACATCTCACCAAATCTCCTGAATATCCCACAAAAATCAAGAAAAATGCCACAAAATTCCCAAAAAATCCCACATAAGTACAAAAAATTAAAAAAAATCCCACAAAATCTTCCCAAAATCCTACCAAATTCCAGAAATATCCCAGAACATGCTCACAAAATTAAAAAAAAATCTAAGAAAAATACCTCATAATTCAAGTCTCCACAAAATCCCACAAAGTTCCAGAAAAATCCCACAAAATTTCCCTAAATCTTCTCAAAAGCCCACCAAATTCCAGAAACATCCCACAAAATCCCCACAAATTTCCACCAAATCGAAGAAAATACCCCCTAATTCTTCATGTTTCCTAAAAATCCCTCAAACTCCAGAAAACTCCTACAAAATCTTCTCAATATCCTACAAAATTCAAGACAAATCCCACAAAATTGCAGAAATCTTCTCAAAACCCTACCAAATTCCAGAAACATCTCACAAAATCTCCTCAATATCCCACAAAAATCAAGATCCCACAAAATTCCATTAAAAAATACCACAAAATTGCCTAAATCTTTTCAAAACCCCACGAAATTCCAGAAACAGTCCACAAAATTCCAGAAGCATCCCACAAAATTGCAGAAATCTTCTCAAAACCCCACCAAATTCCAGAAACATCTCACAAAATCTTTACATATTTCCACACAATTTAGGAACAATACCACAAAACTCTTCAAGTATCATCCATATCCCACAAAATTCCAGAAAAATCCCTCAAAATTCCACAAACATCCCACACAATTCCCTAAATCTTCTCAAAACCTTACCAAATTCCAGAAACATCCCACAAAATCTCCTCCAATTTGCACACAATTAAAAAAAAAATCTTTCAAAATTCTTCAAGTCTCATCAAAATCCCTCAAAATTCCAGAAACATGCCACAAAATTCCAGAAAAACCCCACAAAATTCCAGAAACATAGCAACAAACTCCCTAAATCTTCTCAAAATCCTACCAAATTCCAGAAACATCCCACAAAATTCCACAAACATCCCACCAAGTCCTCTAAATTTTCTCAAAACCCTACCAAATTCCAGAAACATCCCATAAAATTTTTACAAATTACCACACAATCTAAGAAAAATACCTCAAAATTTTTCATGTCTCCACAAAGTCCTTCAAAATTCCAGAAACATGCCACAAATTTCCACAAAAATTGCACAAAATTCCAGAAAAATCCCTCAAAATTCCACAAACACCCCACACATTTCCCTAAATCTTCTAAAAACCTCACCAAATTCCAAAAACATCCCACAAAATCTCCAATTTGCAGACAATCTCAGAAAAATACCTCAAAATTCTTCAAGTCTTGTCAAAATCCCTCAATATTAAAAAAAAATCCCACAAAATTCCAGAAAAATCCACAAAATTCCACAAACAAACCAACAAATCCTCTAAATCATCTCAAAACCCCACCAAATACCAGAAACATCCCACAAAATCTTTACAAATTACCATACAATCTCGGAAAAACTACTCAAAATTCTTCAAGTCTTCTCAAAATCTCACCAAATCCCAGAAAATTCTACAACATTCCAAAAAAATTGCACAAAATTCTAGAAAAATCCCTCAAAATTCCACAAAAATCCCACGAAATTCCACAAACGGTCCACAAAATACCAGAAGCATCCCACAAAAATGCAGAAATCTTCTCAAAACCCCACCAAATTCCACCAACATCCCACAAAACCTTTACATATTTCCACACAATCTAGGAAAAATCCCTCAAAATTCTTCAAGTTTCATCCATATCCCACAAAATTCCAGAAAAATACAACAAAATTCCACAAACATCCCACACAATTCCCTAAATCTTCTCAAAACCCCATCAAATTCCAGAAATTTCCCACAAAATCTCCTTTAATTTCCACACAATCTAGGAAAAATCCCTCGAAATTCTTCAACTCTCCTCAATATCTCAGAAAATTCCAGAAAAATCCACAAAATTCCACAAACATCGCAACAAACTCCCTAAATCTTCTAAAAACCCTACCAAATTCCAGAAACATCTTACAAAATCTTTACAAATTTCCATACAATCTAAGAAAAATACCTCCAAATTCTTCAAGTCTCCTCAAAATCCCAGAAAATTCCACAAAAATCCACAACATTCAAGAAAAAAAAACTCAAAATCCCCTAAATCTTCTCAAAACCCTACCAAATTCCAGAAACTTCCCACAAAATCTTTACAAATTGCCACACAATCTGAGTAAAATACCTCAAAATTCTTCAAGTCTCCTCAAAATCCTACCATATTCCAGAAAAGTCCACAACATTCCAAAAAAATTGAATAAAATTCCAAAAAATTCCCTCAAAATTCCACAAAAATCCCACAAAATTCCAAAAACAGCCCACAAAATTTTATAAACACCACACAAAATTGCAGAAATCTTCCCAAAACCCTACCAAATTTTAGAAACATCCCACAAAATCTTTACAAATTCCACAAAATCTAGGAAAAATACCTCAAAATTCTTCAAGTTTCATCCATATCCCACAAAATTCTACAAACGTCCCACAAAATGCCACAAACATCCCACCAAATCCTCTAAATCTTCTCAAAACCCTACCAAATTCCAGAAACATCCCGCACAATCTTTAAAAATTACCACACAATCTAAGAAAAATCCCTCAAAATTCTTCAAGTCTTTTCATTATCCCAGAAAATTCCATAAAAATCCACAAAATTCAAGAAAAAATCCCTCAAAATTTCGTACATCTTCTCAAAACCCCACCAAATTCCAGAAACATCCCACAAAAATCCCCTCCAATTTCCACAAAATTTAAGAAAAATTTTTCAAAATTCTTCAAGTCTCGTCAAAATCCCACAAAATTCCAGAAACAGCCCATAAAATGCCACAAACATCCCACAAAATTGCAGAAATCTTCTCAAAACCCCACCAAATTCCAAAAACATCCCACAAAATCTTTACAAATTTCCACACAATCTAAGAAAAATCCCACAAAATTCTCCATGTCTCCTCAAAGTGCTTCAAAATTCCGGAAATATCCCACAAAATCTCCTCCAATTTGCACACAATCTCAGAAAAATACCTCAAAATTCTTCAAGTCTCCTCCAAATCCCTCAATATTCCAAAAACCATCCCACAAAATTCCAGAAAAATCCTACAAAATTCCACAAACATCCCAACAAATCCTCTAAATCTTCTCAAAACTCTACCAAATTCCAGAAACATCTCACAAAATCTTTACAAATTACCACACAATCTAGGAAAAACTACTCAAAATTCTTGAAGTCTCCTCAAAATCTCACCAAATTCCAGAAAATTCCACAACACTAAAAAAAAATTGCACAAAATTGCACAAAAATCCCTCAAAATTCCACAGAAGTCTACAAAATTCCGGAAACATTCCACAAAATTGCAGAAATCTTCTCAAAACCCTACCAAATTCCAGATACATTTCACAAAATCTTTACAAATTACCACACAATCTAGGAAAAATCCATCAAAATTCTTCAAGTCTCCTCAATATCCTTGAAAATTCCTCAAAAATTCACAAAATTCAAGAAAAAAACCCTCAAAACCCCACCAAATTTTGGAAACATCCCACAAAAATCCCCTCCAATTTCAACACAATTTAAGAAACATCTTTCAAACTTCTTCAAGTCTCGTCAAAATCCCTCAGAATTCCAGAAACATCCCACAAAATTCCAGAAACATCCCACAAAATTCCACAAACATCCCACCAAATCCTCTAAATCTTATCAAAACCCCACAAAATTCCAGAAACATCCCACAAAATCTTTACAAATTACCACACAATCTAAGTTAAACTCCTCAAAATTCTTCAAGTCTCCTCAATATCCCAGAAAATTCCAGAATATTCCACAACATTCCAAAAAAATTGCACAAAATTCCAGAAAAATCCCTCAAAGTTCCACAAAAATCCCACGAAATTCCAGAAACAGCCAACCAAATTCCAGAAACATCCCTCAAAATCTTTACAAATTTCCACACAAACTAAAAAAAAAATCCCTCAAAATTCTTCAAGTTTCATCCATATCCCACAAAATTCCACAAACATCTCACAAAATTCCACAAACATCCCACCAAATCCTCTAAATCTTATCAAAACCCTACCAAATTCCAGAAACATCCCACAAAATCTTTACAAATTACCACGCAATCTAAGAAAAATACCTCAAAATTCTTCATGTCTCCTCAAAGTCTTTCAAAATTCCGGAAACATGCCACAAAATTTCACAAAACTCCCACAAAGTTCCACAAACATCCCACACAATTCCCTAAATCTTCTCAAAACCCCACCAAATTCCAGAAACATCCCACAAAATCTTTACAAATTTCCATGCAATCTAGGAAAAATCCCTCAAAATTCTTCAAGTGTCCCAAATATCTCACAAAATTACAGAAAAATCCCAAAAAATTCTTGAAAAGCATCACAAAATAGTGAAAAAAATCCAACAAAATTCCCTAAATCTTCTAAAAACCCTACCAAATTCCAGAAACATCCCACAAAATCCCAACAAATTTCCACACAATCTAAGAAAAATCTTTCAAAAATTACTCAAGCCTTCTCAAAATCCTACAAATCCCAGAAAATTTCACAACATTCCAAGAAAATCCTAAAAAATTCCAGAAAAATCCCACAAAATCTCCACAAATTTCCACAAAATCCCAGAAAAATCAAGAAAAATTTTTCACGTCTCTTCAAAACACCCCACAAAATTCCACAAAATTCCACAACATTCCTACAACATCCACAAAATTCCAGAAACATCCCACAAAATTCTTTAATTTTTCTCAATATCCCACAAAATTCAATAAAAATACCTCAAAATTTAAGATAATCCCACAAAATTCAAGAAAAATCCCACAAATATATTTAAATATTCTCAAAATCTCATTAAATTCCAACAAAATCCCACGAAATTGATGAAGAATTAAAAAAAACCCCTAAATCTTCTCAAAACCCTATCAAATTCTAAAAACATCTTACAAAATGTCAAAAAATCCCCACAAAATGTAAGAAAAATCCCTCAAAATTCTTCAAATCACCTCAAAATCCCATAAAATTCCAGAAACATCCCACAAAATCTCCTCAATGTCCCACAAAATTCCACAAAAATTCCACAAAATTCCACAAGTATCTCACAAAATTCCAGTAAAATCTGATGAAATTGTTAGCATTCAGGAACACACATAATCACAAATGATTATATGCAGGTGCTTTATTAAGAGATCTGGGTGTCAGGGGTACACAGACCCAAATCTGACCCCTCTTGGTTTTGAACTGAACATGTTTTATACTCTATCATTATGTAACTCACATATTAATTATTAGACTTACATTGTTCTAATATATGCATTGTTTTTACCCAAGCATGGATTTCTCATGATCCCCCCCAGCCCCCTAACATTGTTCCTCATGTTCTTTAAACAATAATTATATCCAATCATATCTAACAATTGTATCATGATCATCTACTGATTACACAGGTGCAGTTTGACCTGATCTTTAGCAAGCACAAGGCCTAACATTTCCCAGGGCCTACTTTCCAAGGCCTTTCCAAACCTAACTTTCTTTCTAAGTCCCTGAATTTTCTAAGATTTTAAGACCTTTTACTATCACCTACAGGACTTGTGCTCCAGACCCCTCACCAGCCTTGTTGCCCTTCTCTGGACATGCTCCAGCCCCTCCATGTCCTTCCTAAATTGGGGGCCCAGAACTGGACACAGCACTCGAGGTGCTGCCCAACCAGTGCCGAGTAGAGGGGAGGAATCCCTGCCCTGCTCCTGCTGGCCACACTGTTCCTGATCCAGGCCAGGAGCCATTGGCCTCCTTGGCCACCTGGGCACACTGCTGGCTCATGTCCAGCCTGCTGTCCATCAGTGCCCCAGGTCCCTTTCTGCCTGGCTGCTCTCCAGCCACTCTGTCCCCAGCCTGTAGCACTGCAGGGTTGTTATGGCCAAAGTGCAGGACCTGGAACTTGGACTTGTTAAACCTCACCTTGTTGGGTTTGGGCCCTGGATCCAGCCTGTCCAGGTCCCTGTGCAGAGCCCTCCTACCCTGCAGCACATCAACACTCCCAGACAACCTGGTGTCACCACGGTTCCATGGGGCCCTAGAGTGTCACAATGGTCTCCAGGATTCCATGAAGCCTCCCAGCAATCCAATTCTGGATCATACTGGGAGTGACTGGACTCATACTGGGAGTATCTGAGGGTGACTGGGAACACACCATGCACATCATTCCCCATACTGGGGGTGACTGGGAGCAACTGGGAGCATGCTGGGAGCCAATGGCATCATACTGGGACTGACTGGGTTGATCTAGCCAGAGGCAACTGGGACCATCCTGGGAGTGCTGCCATGTGACAAGGATCATACTGGAGCTTACTGGGCTCATATTGGTGTTGAAAGGGAAAAACTGGGATCTCTGAACACCAAAGGTTCCTTTCCTGCTCACTGAAGAAGGAGCTTCCCAGTGTCCATGTGTGAGGGGACCTTCACCTGAACCAGATGCTGTTAGGAGAAAAAGCTGCCTGTGCTGGAAAATCCCACACAACAAGTCAATGCCAAGAGAGAGCATTTTGCTTTCACAACTTCCCTCCTGGAGCCACAGTCCTTTTGGATCACACAGCAAGCAAGAGAACAGCACAAAATACAAGGCTGTGTCCAGTTTTTGGCTGGGTGAGCAAACAGAGGGAATGCCAGGGTTCACTGCCACAGACTCTCCTCTTGAGGAACAGAACCTCCCCAGGCTACATTCCAAATGCTGTGCACACCCTGCTGGCTAAAAACAACCCTTTTTTAAAGAAGTTGTTGGCAGGAGCTCTCCCAAATAATTGGAATCTTAATGGAAATATTCTTTCAAAATCAACTCCATTCCAAATGAAGAACAATGAGCCCACAGCAATCCCAAAGGCACATATGGTGCACCTGGGGAAATCTTCGACTTAGGGGCCCAGTGGGTTAAAAAATACCCATAAAAAGCCACAGAGTCCAGAGTGCAAACTGCAGCAACCACTTGCTGGATCATTTTGGCTGTGCTGCACACATCTGCAGACTGTCTGTCCCCCTGCAAGGACAGAAGGACACCCGTCAGGGGCTGAGCTGGCTGCTGAGAATGCCTCAGGCAGGAGGATCCTCAGGCAATGAGCAGGTGCCCAGAGCCGCTCTGACACTGAGGCCTCTGTGCCCCACAGCAACGGGAACACCACAAGGACACGGCAACGTTCCTGTGACATCACAGCAGCAGCTCCCCCAAAAACTGCCTGGAAGGTTCTTCTGGGTCACCAAGGAGCACAAAGGATCTTCAGAGGGCACAACCTATTGCTCAAAGGACACAAGAGGAACTCAGAAAATGCAGCAAATGAGGACACCCCACAGCCCAGCCTGAACACTGAGAAGGAACAAAGATGTGACCAAACCAAAGGAAACACAACTTTTGGGCACTAATGCTTCTGACTAAAACCAGTGTCTCGGTTCTAGAAGACAGGTGTCTGCTAGGGAAAGCAGGAGCCTCCACTGGAATGAAAATGTAGACCCCCTCCCTTTGAATTAGTATAATTCTGAAATCAAGGGGCAGTCAGGCAGAGATCTGGGGATAGGAATAACAGTTCTTTATTAGTATTTATAACCAGGCAAACAAACAACAATAACTACAGCATAAGCAAGAAAACCGAACCAGGGGCCCCGTGACAGCTTTCTTGGCTGAGACGGGATGGAGAAGAGGCTTTGTTTCACAAACCCCCTCGGGCGGGCATTCCCGGTGCTCCTGCAGGGCTCTGAGGAACACTCAGCTGGAACAGCAGGGACGAGCTGAGATCCTGGGCTGGTGGCTGAGGTGTATCAGCAGCTCTGCAGCGGTGGCTGGCACTGCCACACGTCCCGGCAGGACAGGGGGTGTGAGGCCACCAACAAAGAGGGAAGGAGGAGAAGAAGCAGCAGCTCCGTCTGGGTGATGGCAAAATTCCCTCGTCTCCACTGCAACAGCTCTGCGACCAAAGTGTCCTTCTCTGAAGCAGAAGAAAAGTCCACCAAACTGTCCCCACCCTCCTCCTTTCCTGCCCCCTTCCTCCCCTGGGCACAGCCAAACTCTTTGTCTTTTGTCAATCACCCACCAAGTACCCACAGTTAGGTTGTCCCCGCAACTAAGGGGTAAAAAATCCACAGGCAAGCCAGAATAAAAAAAAAAAAGACACCTAATCCCCAATACCTGCCCCTGGCAACGATCTGAGATGGGATTGAATATAATGACAGGGCCATGGCCAGACCCTCATATTCTTTAGTCCCACATCATGACATTGTCATAAGCAGGAAAAGGTACAGGTGTCTTCCCAGCATGGATCACAGGGAACATGGATCACCAGGTCTCTGCCAAACTTGAATTTTCCAAGGGGGAATGAAGCTGGAGCAATGCAAAAAGCTCTTCCTATACGTTGAGGCATTTGCAGAGCTTCCCTTACTGATGCCGCCGTTGGTGTTGGGCCAGGGTACATCTCCAGGTGAAGCTCTTCCCACACTGGGGACACTCGTAGGGCCTCTCCCCAGTGTGGAGGCGTTTGTGGGTATTGAGGCTGGAGCTGCAGCTGAAGCTCTTCCCACATTCCCCACACTCGTAGGGCCTCTCCCCAGTGTGGATGCGCCGGTGGGTGATGAGGGTGGAATTGTGCTTGAAGCCCTCCCCACAGTCGAGGCAGCAGAAGGGCCTCTCATCTGTGTGAATCCGCTGGTGTACGAGAAGATTGGAGCTGCTGTGAAAGCTCTTCCCACACTCAGGACACTCGTAGGGCCTCTCCCCAGTGTGGATGCGCTGGTGGATGACGAGTTGGGAGTTGAAGCTGAAGCCCTTCCCACATTCCCCACACTCGTAGGGCCATTCCCCAGTGTGGATCATCTGGTGGCGGATCAGGGTATTCCTCTGGCTGAAGCTCTTCCTACACTCCAAGCACTTGTAGGGCTTCTCCCCATCCTGAAGCTGCTCATGGACCACCAGCTCAGAGCCCTGGCTGGATCTCAGGCCGCCCTCATGGCACAGGGTGGGTCTTTCCTCCTCAGAGCACTCTGGGATGGGTTTGGAGCCCCTTCTCCTGCGGGATCTCAGAAGCTTTTCCTCCCCATTAGATTCCTGCACTGTGGAGCTGCTCAAAATGGCCTCTCCCATGAGGTTCTGCTGTCGGGATTTGTCCTCCCCGGTCTCCATCCTCAGCTCCTTGTCTGGGGGAGGAAGGACAAGGAGAGGATGGGATTTGCCTCCATGCCAGAGGGAAGGGGAAGGAGATCCCCCCAGTGCGTCCCCGGCAGGACGGCGTCGGCAGCGAGGTTGTCCTGCAGCCGGGGGCCATGCTGGGCTGGGAGATGGAGCAGGAGAGAGGGGGAAAGGGGCACTGACTTCCTCCTCACCTGCCTGGGTGTCTCGGGTCATCTTCCTCTTTTTTGCAGCCTTCTCATCCATCTGTCCAAGGATTGGGATTAGGAAATCCTGATTTGGGAGAAAACAAGGAATGAGTACGTTGAATTTGAAGGTCCCTCTGTCCAAGTCGCCGTCTAGAAATCGCTGGGTATCTGGAGTGTCTTGGTTTGAAAGGAAAGGTGTTTGCTAAGGAAAGCCACCATTGAAATTGATAAAAATGTAAGCAACAACCCCCTCTAAATTTTTATAATCTTGATATCAAAGTACTGTCAGATAAAGATATAGGAATAGAAATAATAGTTCTTTACTAAAGAAAGGAAAATGAAAATACAGCAGTACAAAAGAAAAAAACCCACAAAATCCAACTCTCTGAGAGAGTCAGAATACAACCTGACACCCTGTTGGTCAGGGTGTTGGTAGCAGTCCGATTAAATGGTGGCTGCACTCCTCCTGGAGTGACAGATGTGGTTGTCTTGAAGCAATGATCCCATAGAAGATTGTAGCTTACCTCTGAAGTTCCAGTGCTGTAGATGGGTCCGGTCTCTCCTCTGGGAATCCAGTGGAGAAAAACTGCCTGTGGTGTTCTGATGCTCTGATTATATCCAGTCAGGAATGCTTGGCTCCTCCCCCTGGGTGGAGCATCTCACAATGGGATGATGTCATTTTATCAGTCCTGCAGTGAGACTCAATGGCCCATTAACAGAAGATATCCCCCTGGAGGGAGGATGGGTGATGAAAGAGATAAAGAACACTGCCCCACCTGGTTTTAACAGCTGGCCCATTAACAGAAGACATCCCCCAGTTATGAGGGATGGGTGATGGAGGAGATAAAGAAAACTGCTCTACCAGGTTTTAACAGATAGTGATAGAATACATACTTTTGGTTACATCTTGCATTGCAACCCAGGACATGAGGTCCATAAAAATTTTGCGCCACAAATATTCAGCCTTGAAAATGCCTCCCAGGAGTTCCCCATCTCTGTTCTCTCCCTTTTGGTGTTCAGTGTTTCCCTCTTGTCCCAACTGCTGGGGGTCACGCTTGTACTGGGGGTCCCCTGTCTATTCGGTCCCTGACCTCTCCAGGCTGCTGGAAGTCCAAGGAATATGAAAAGTTCCTCCCATTTCCATCTCAACACTTTGGGATGCTTGGGGTTTTTGGGGTTCCGGTGTCAATTCTCCCCTTATTCTATAGTTTGGAGCGCAGGGGGTCCAAGGAGTCTCCCCTGCCCCTCTCCAGGCTGTTGAGGGTCCCACAAATCGCGGTGCTCCCCCTCTCTGGGCTCCCCACTTTGGGGTCTTGGGGGTCACAGGGCTCTGCTCCTCCAGGCTGCCTCTGCCGGCAGCCACCACTGGGATGCCACAGTGTCCCCCCAAAGGACATTTTCTACTCAGCATTGGAGTTCTTCATTCTCCAAACATCCCCCCCAAAAAACCCAACCCAGGAACTCCCCCAAGATACCTGGGCTGAGCTCCCTCTCCCTGGTCACCTCTGGGATGGGGGTGATGATCCCACGGGTGGGGAGCTGTGAATTCAGGGAATGCTCAACTGGGATATACTGGGAGTGACTGAGATCATAGTGGGATAACAAGCACTTGACTGGGATTACTGAGAGTATCTGGGAAGGGCTATGGACATGCTGAGGGCAACTGGGATATACTGGGAGTGTCCGTAACCATACTGGGGATGACTGGGAACACATTGGGAACAATGAGAACCATGGTTGGGACAACTGGGACCTCATGCTAACGACAACTGGGAGCGAGTGGGAGTGACTGGGTCTGCACTGGGGGCAACTGGGCATCACTGAGACCATGCTGGGAGCGGCTGGGATCATCTGGGGTGGGACTCAAACTATACTAGGGGCAACTGGGTGCAACTGGGATCATACTGGGAGCAACAGGGAGCAACTGGATCCATGCTAAGGGCAACTGGCATCCTACTGGGAGCACAGTGGGAGCAGCTGGGCAATGCTGGGCAAGACTGGGACCATATTGGCAGCAACTGGGACTGCACTCAGGGTGACTGGGAGTGGCTGGGAGCAACTGGGATCAGCCTGGAAGCACCTGAGGAGTGACTAGGAGCAACTGGGATAGACTGGGAGAGAGTGAAACCACAGTGCAGGTAAATGGGATCCACACTGGATAATCCTGGGAGCAGCTCTGCCCATGCTGGGGTCATACTGGGATTCTACTGGAAGTAGCTAGGATAATATTGGATGTGATGCAAAAGGGGCTGGCTGTGACTGGAACTGTGCTGGAGGTGACTGGGAGCAACTGGGCCCATCCTGGGAATGATAGGGAGTCACTCTGGCCATGACTGGAATCATACTTGGAGGATCTGGGATTGACTGGAACCACACTGGGGGTGACTGGGTACAACAGCTCATACTGGGAGTGACTAAGATTGTAGTGGGAGTGACTGGGATCATCCTGGAAGTATTTTTCTGTAGATCTTCTGTCTTTCTGGTCTCCTTTTATTCTCCTTATTATCCTATGTACCTGAAACATTTTTGGATACCTGAATATTACCAAAAATCTTAAGGGTTAATGGTTTTTAGGTTAAATAAGCTAATTTTGCAAAGTTAATGCTATGGTAAGAGTTTTATGTTCAACTGGATGTTGTATTAAACCCTTTGCGAAAGTACCTTAATCATCTATATTTTAACAGTTAAATTTTGTCTTATTTTGACCTCTTAGCTCAGTTTTTAGAACATGGTGCCAGTATCATGGAGGCTGTGGGTTCAATCCTTGTGTGGGCCATTCACTTAAGAGTTGGACTTGATGGTCCTTGTGAGTCCCTTCCTACCAAGAATGTTCTTTACATCTGTCCACAATGAGAATATCTGGTTGGTGTTTCTCCTGTGCACCAAACTCAAGCACAGGAACATTTGGTTACCAGCAGCATTGAAGTGTTCTGGGGTGTTACAGCCCTGCAGGCTCACAGTGGCCTCTTGTTTCCATAAGGCCCCAGAGTGTCCCACTGGTCCCTTGGTTCCATGGGCCCAAGAGTGCCACAATGATCCCCTTGGATCCACAACTTCCCATGGTGTCACTCTGGCCCCTTGGTTCCATAAGGATCTGGAGTGTCACACAGGTTTATGGCATTTGTCCTTGCTGCCCCTCACATCCCACTGCCCCACAAAGAGCCCCGAGCCACCCATGAGGGACAGGCCTTGCTGTGCCAGGCCTGGGCTCAGGGCTTGGCTTTTCTGCTTCCTCCAACCCAGCCAAGGCTGGCTCAGCATTGCAGTTCCCTGCTCAGAGCCTTTGGCTCCCGGCAGTTCTGGCCTCCAGGATCTGCTCTCACCAGTCCCTGGGGAGCCTTTGGCAGTTTCTGCCCTCAGTGGGGCCGGTTGAAGCTCCAAGAGACTTGGAGTTTTGCTTCTGACTCCCTGAGCAGCTTCTTCAGCCTGAAGGAGGGACAAAGGAGGATCAGAGAAAGGAGAAGGAACCATGAGGTCAAGCAGTCCTTGAATTCACAGGCCCCCACCCATGGGATCATCACCACCCAATCCCACAGGTGACCGGGGAGGGGGAGCTCGGTCCAGATATCCCGGGGGGTCCTTCTTGGGTTGTGTTTTTCGAGGGGGACGTTTGGAGAATGAAGAACTCCAAAGCTGAGTGGAAAATGCCGCTTGGAGGGATAGTGGAGGGTCCCAGCATCCCTAAGTGGGGAGATAGAAACAGGGGGAACGTTTTGGATTCCTGGCACTCCCAGCAGCCTGAAGAGGTCAGGGACCGAGTAGACAGGGGACCCACAGTACACACGTGACCCCCAGCAGCTGGGACAGGGAGGAAGCCCTGAAGACCAAAGGAGAGAGACCAGAGATGGGGAAGTCCTGGGAGGCATTTTCAGGGCTGAATCTTGGTGTTTGGGAGATTTTTATGGACTCCATGTCCTGGGTTGCAATGCAAGATGTACCCAAAATTATGTATTCTATCACTATCTGTTAAAACCTGGTGGTGCAGTTTTCTTAATCTCTTTCATCACCCATCCCTCACAACTGGGGGATGTCTTCTGTTAATGGGCCAGCTGTTAAAACCAGGTGGGGCAGTGTTCTTTATCTCTTTCATCACCCATCCTCCCTCCAGGGGGATATCTCCTGTTAATGGGCCATTGAGTTTCACTGCAGGACTGATAAAATGACATCATCCCATTGTGAGATGCTCCACCCAGGGGGAGGAGCCAAACATTCCTGACTGGATATAATGAGAGCATCAGAACACCACAGGCAGTTTTTCTCCACTGGATTCCCAGAGGAGAGACCGGACCCATCTACAGCACCGGAACTTCAGAAGTAAGCTACACCCTTCTACAGGACCATTTCTTCAACAGAACCACATCTGTCACTCCAGGAGGAGTGCAGCCACCATTTAATCAGACTGCTACCAACACCCTGACCAACAGGGTGTCAGGTTGTATTCTGACTCTCTCAGAGAGTTGTTTTTTTGTTGTTTTTTTTTGTTTTGTACTGCTGCATTTTCATTTTAATTTTTTTAGTAAGAATTATTACTTCTATTCCTATATCTTTATCTGAGAGCACTTTGATATCAAGATTATAATAATTCGGAGGGGGCAGGTTGCTTACATTTTAATATATTTCAGTGTAGGTTTCTGTCTTCCTTAGCAAACACCTTTCCTTTAAAACCAAGACACCCCAGATGCCCTGGTGACTTCTAGAGAGGGACTTGAACAGAGAGACCTAAAAACTCAATGTGCTCATTCCTTGTTTTCTCTCAAACCAGGATTTCCTAATCCCAAACCTTGGCTAGATGGAGGAAAATGCTGCAATGAAGAGGAAGATGCACCAGGACACCCAGGCAGGTGAGGAGGAAGTCAGTGCCCCTTTCCCCCTCTCTCCTGCTCCATCTCCCAGCCCAGCATGGCCCCCGGCTGCAGGACAACCCCGCTGCCGACGCCGTCCTGCCGGGGACGCACTGGGGGGATCTCCTTCCCCTTCCCTCTGGCACGGAAGCAAATCCCATCCTCTCCTTGTCCTTCCTCCCCCAGACAAGGAGCTGAGGATGGAGACCAGGGAGGACAAATCCCCACGGCAGAACCTCATGGGAGAGGCCGTTTTGAGCAGTTCCACAGTGCAGGAGTCAAACTGGGAGGAAAAGCCCCAAAGATCCCACAGGAAGAGGGGCTCCAAACCCATCCTCGGGTGCTCTGAGGAGGAAAGACCCACCATGTGCCAGGAAGGCGGCCGGAGATCAAGCCAGGGCTCTAAGCTGGTGGTCCATGAGCAGCTTCAGCATGGGGAGAAGCCCTACAAGTGCTTGGAGTGTAGGAAGAGCTTCAGCCACAGCAACCGCCTGATATGCCACCAGATGATCCACACTGGGGAATGGCCCTACGAGTGTGGGGAATGTGGGAAGGGCTTCAGCTTCAACTCCCAACTCGTCATCCACCAGCGCATCCACACTGGGGAGAGGCCCTACAAGTGTGGTGAGTGTGGGAAGAGGTTTCAGACCAGCTCCACTCTCCTCAGGCACCAGCGGATTCACACGGATGAGAGGCCCTTCCGCTGCCCTGACTGTGGAGAGGGTTTCAAGCACAACTTTAACCTCATCAGGCACCGGCGCATCCACACTGGGGAGAGGCCCTACGAGTGTCCCCAGTGTGGGAAGAGCTTCAGCCGGAGCTCTCACTTGACCCGACACCAACGGAGGCACCGGTAAGGGAAGCCCTGCAAGTGCCCCAAGTGCAGGAAGAGCTTTGTGCACTGCTCCAGCTTCATCCCCCCTTGGAGGACCGACATTGAAAAGAGACCTGGTGATCCATGTTCCCTGGGATCCGTGCTGGGAAGACACCTGTCCCTTTTCCTGCCCATGGCAATGTCATGTTGTGGGATCAAAGAACGTGAGGGTCTGGCCATGGCCCTGTAATTAGATTCAATCCCATCTCAGGTTGTTGCCAGGGGCGGGAAAAGAACTCCCTCTCTCTCACCGGAGGAGAAGAGTGTCCTTTCTTGGCAGGAGGAAATATGTCGCCAGGAAGTAACTGTGAGTGGTGGTTTAGTTTTCCCTGTAAACAGTTTTTCTTATCTATTCTGTTACCAAAATTATTTCTGTGTCTGTTTGTTCCTTATCCTGTTGCTGTTCTCAATAAATTGTTCTTATCCGAGCCTGGGATCTTTGCCTTTTGTGCTTTCCATGGGAGGCAGGAGGGTAGTGAGTGGCAGCGCGATTTTAGCAGGAGCAGAAAATTGGAAAATCCCATTCCTAAAACCCAGCCCGTGGAAACCGATCATCCCAGCTGGTGCCAGGCCTGGTTGCCATGGCAGCAGCCTTGGGAGCGGGTCCCTCTCTGGGGGTCTGCGGGAACCTCTTCCCTCTGGTGCCCAGGGCCAGGAGTGGAGGGAGCGGCTGGAGCTGAGGCGGGCAGGTTTAGGCTGGATGTGAGGAAAAGGTTTTTCCCGCGAGGCTGCTGGGGCACTGAACAGGCTCCCCAGGGAAGGCTCCCAGCTCCAGGGCTGGCTGAGCTCCAGCAGCATTTGGCCAGTGCTGCCAGGCCCAGGCTGGGATTGTTGGGGTGTCCTGTGCAGGGCCAGCAGTTGGACTGGAGGATCCCCATGGGTCCCTCCCAACTCAGCCAATTCTGTGGCTCTGGGATCCCAGGAGCCTGGGGATGGGCCTGCAAATGGTTGCCATGGCAATGGGCTCTGGCTCCAGGCCTGAGCTGGTGTCCATGGCAACCACCCCTGGCATGGGGTCTCCATGGAGCTGCCAAGGGACTGACCATAGCAACAGGGGGCTGTGATGGTTGCCATGGAAACAGCATAGCAACAGGGGCTGTGATGGTTGCCATGGAAACAGACCATAGCAACAGGGGCTGTGATGGTTACCATGGAAACAGACCATAACAATGGGCTAGATGTTGCCATGGGAACAGACCACAGCAGAGAGACAGCTCTGGCCAGGAGCAGCTCCTGAGCACAGCCCAGCAGGGCTGGGTCCCTGCCAGGGCAGCTCAGGGACACCAGCAGGCCCAGACAGAGCTCCCAGGGGCTCAGCACTGGCAGGGGCTGTGGGATGTCCCAGAGGGGGCTGTGTCACAGCAGCACCTCTGTGGCTGTGTCCTGGAGCCCCAGAGCAGCTGTGATGTCAGAAAGGGGCTGTGTGACAGCTCAGAGTGGGTTGTGTGAGGTCACAGCTGGGGCTATGACATCACAGAGTTTGTTGTGTGAGGTCACAGAGCAGCTATGGCATCATAGAGGGGACTGTGTGACGTCACGGAGAAGGCTGTGACGTCATGGCATGGCTGTATGACATCATAGACCTGGTTGTGAGGTCAAAGTATGTGCTGTGACATTACAGGATATCTGACATCACAGAGATGGTTGTGTGACATCACTGATGGGGTTATGACATCACGGAGTTGACTGTGACATTATGAAGGATGGTGTGAGGCCATAGAACAGACACTGCCATCATAGAGGGTGGCTCTGTGACATCACAGACCAGGATGTGACATCACAGAACAGACTGTGACATCACAGGTTGAATTTTTTACATCATAGTCTTCTGTGACATCACAGTACAGCTGAATGACAACACATGACAACATCCCAGAGTTGTCTCACTTAACAGAGCTCAAACTTAACAGAACTTCAGTTATACCTTTATCTTAACTGAAACCTCAAATGTCACAATTTAGCAAAACAACAGCATTTACTGCATTTAACCTAACTTACAACCTATGACTTAGCAAATTAGCAGAGGAATAATACTAAACAGTATTTAAATTAGCTTATAATTTATATTAAACATAACAATGGAGCAAAAGAAGAACACTAGGCAGCATTTAACTTAGCTTATACCTCATGACTTACCCTCACTCACAGGCCTGACTGACTGAGATCTCCAAGGCACTCCAGCCCCTCTGAGAGCAGCATTTCTGCCACATTTGCCAGGGCACAGCGCTGGTGTGTGCACACAGACACAAAGAGGCAGTGCAAGGCAGCTGTGAGAAATTCCTCTGCAGGGCAGGGAAATGCTCCCTGTGGATGCTTTGGCATCTCCCCAGAGGGTGAAGGGCTGAGCCTGGAGGAGTGGGGGGATCGGCCCAGGCTCCGTCCTTGTTCGGGGATGCCCCGAGTGCAGCAAACGGGAGAGTTCCCGGCTCAGAGAGGCCCCACTCCGAGGGAGGTGGCTGGCCCAGGAGAGCTGCAAGGGGCTCCTTTTGGAGCGCTGTTTGTAGGGCCCCAAGAGAGGGGCTTCAGGCACAGCAATGTTTCATCCTGGCCGCACTTGGCATCAACAGCTTTCTTTGCAAGGCTGAGAACAGGGATGTTGTGCCACGCAGGGAACAGAAACAGTTCCCAGGGCTGCTCCTGAAGCAAGCAGGAGCTGCTTGGGCAGCAGCAGTGCCTGGGAGCAGACAGTGTTTCTGATGAGCTGCAGAGGAGCTGAGCCCAGGGGCTGTTGGCCAAGGCCCAGACCCAAGGAGCATTTCTCAGCTGGCAGGGCGGCCTGAGAAGGGGAGGGGGGAATGCACCAGCACAGGGCCCCATGGGACCAAGGGGCAGTTGTGACACTGGGGGGCACCATGAAATAAACAAAGCATTGTGACACTGTGAAGCCTCATGGAACCAGTGAGACCATTGTGGTTCCCACAGAACCAAGAGGACCATTGGGATACTGTGGGGCCTCATGAAACCAAGAGACCTTTGTGACACTGCAGGGCTGCATGGAACCAAAGGTCCATTGTGACATTGAGGGGCCTCCTGTTATCAGTGGTCCATTGTGACACTGTGGAGCCAAAGCAGAACTTTCTGACACTGCAAACCACCAAGGTCCATTGAGCCATTTCAGGCCTCATGGAACAGAGGAGTCACGTGACATTGAGGGGTCTGTGGAACCACAGAGACCATTGTGACACTGCAAGGCCACATGGAATCTCTGGGACCATTGTGACACTGCAGGGCCTGATGGATCCTGAGGCCATTGTGACACTGTGGTACTCCATGGAATCAAGAGTCCACTGTGACACTGCAGGTCTTCTTATAATCAGGGCTCCACTATGACACTGCAGGATCCCATGGAATCACAGCACCATTATGACACTGCAGGGCCCCATGGAAGTAAGGGTCCATTGTGACTCTATGGGGCCCCATAAAATCAAGGGAACACAGAACAGGTCTGGCTGGTTTGGCCTCCCAGGGGCCTCCTGACTGGTCCAACTGACCTTGACATGTTGAGGGTCTCTTCTCATCTGTTAGTAAAACACTAAATTCACTAAGGCACTGTGAATTCCTTCCTATGAGAAAAAACTGTCCTGCTTCTCCAGGCATCCATGGCCAAAATTTGGATTCCACCTCCAACATTCCCTACATCCAAAGACTGCTCCCAGACAAAATCTGCCATTACTGACAAGTCTGGCTGGCCTTGGCCTCCTGATGCACAGCTCTATCCTGCTTTCCAAACACTGGGCCTCTTTCCTTCCTATTTTAAAGAACTGACCTTCTTAGCCAGGTATCCATGGCCAGAATTGGGATTCCACCTCCAACGTTGCCTGTTGTGAGAGACTGGAGGAGATTTTGGCTGGAAACATTTTGTGTTTCAAAGGGGAGGAAGGGGCAGGTCCAGCCTTGTCCTGGCCTGTAACCCCAGCACTGCACTGCCCTGGAACCCAAATCCCCCCAGAGCCTCTATCCCAGCCCAGCAGTGTCTGCCAGTCCCTGGCACACCAAAGGCAATGCTCCACACCCGCCTCTGGAACCCTCAGCCCAGCTCCTGAGTGACCAAATGATCGGAAATCCCAGCTGGGGGATGGGCCCAGGAAGATCAAGGCGTATTTTAGGCTGACCACAAGGAAAGAACACATCTTGACCCCACCTCCTCTTGGGATTTCTCTCTGAACACCACTGGAATCCAGGAGTTGGTAGCTGTGTGTGTGTTTCTCTGTATCTTCTTTGTCTTTCTCTCTTTCTGTGTCTTCTTCTATTTCTGTCCTCTTGCAAATCTGCATTAACTTAAAATTGAATAGGATTATAGTTTGTGAAGTTGAAAGGGCCAAGTTAATGCTTTGAGAAGTGTGTTTTGTTGATTGAATGTCATATTAAATAATTTGTCAAACTTTCTCAGATTTTCTAAAGTTACCAGTAAAGATTGTTTTCTGTTTTTGACCTCTTTAACATCTCTTATCATTATTTCTCCAGTGCATCCAACTCAGAGGACACAAACAATTGTAATTCCTTTTAAATGTCTCCTTGAACGAGTTGTTTGGGGATGGGGGTCAGGGCTTGTCTGTCCTGCTTGGCACAGCCCAGGCAGGGCTTTCACAGCCCCATTCCACACTCCATTTCCCACCTGGAGCCCCTGGTGCCTCTGAGTTCTGCTTCCCCAGCCCCAGGGACGCTCTCCTTGTCTGCCCATTCCCCCAGGGTCTCTGGGCAGGGATGGCCTCAGTGGGGGCTGCTGACATCCTCAGCAACTTGGAGGCTGCTGCTGCTGCTGCTGCTGAGTTTTACTTCTCCAGAGGCTTGTTCAGCCATCAGCTCTTCAGCTCAGGAATTCAGTGCCCCAGGGCTCACTCACATTCAGAACACCTCAACAAGCCAAGCCCCTGGGAATAATTTGATTTAAGTTTTCAGATCTGATGACGGCTGCCGTGGCACCCAAACCCAGCAGTGGGATCAGTGCAGTGTCCACGACAACAGCCCCTTGCAATGCCCAGGGCAGGTTGGGATGATAATCCACCCTCACAGCTGGCCCAGGGCAGCTCTGCAGTGCCCTTCCCCACAGCCTGTCTGCACAGAAACACTTCCAGGGCTCTCTGCATTTCCCTTCCCTCACTCTTGGCTCACTCACTCACCTCCCAACAACCCACTTGGTGCTTTCAGCTGCAAGGAGTTCAAAGCTTGTCTGTCCTTCAGCAGCTGCTCTAATTCTGCCTTCAGCCAACTCTGGGGTTGTGTTTATTGTAGATCTTCCTGTGTGTCTCAAACATTCCTTGTGTGGTTCTGCCTTGGGGAAGGGGAACCTCCTTGGTGGCACCTTGGCCTTGGCACACACTTGAGGAGGGTGTCTGTTTTCCATGGGGAAACTCAGCAGTTTTAGATTGCTAAAATCAAAGAAGGAAAACCCCTCTTTGCCTGAGTGCAGCCAGTTCTGTGAGCAAAGCAGGTCCCAGGTAAGGGAGGAGAGACAGGATGGGGCTGGGGAATGTGGAGCAAGGTTGTCCCCACTGGGTCAGACCTCAAGGCACAGCTTCTCTGACCTGGCCAGACCTCCTTAGGAGAGACCCTGGATCAATATCCATCACTGAATGCTGCAATCACCTCTGCTCTAAAGAGAACAGGAATAAAAGACACCCTTTTTAACAGGAATACATATTTCTTAGAAGTTCCTTGAACTATTTCTCCATAACTATTGTAGGAAACTTTCCTAATGAACTGCACCAGACCAGAGGGAAATCAAGGCACAGCCATGGTTTGTTAGGATTTGTTTGATCCTAATGAGCCCCATGGTGCATTTGGAGCTGAGCCCTTGAACCTCAGGGCCTGAGAGGAGATTGCACAAACCTTTCCAGGAGTCAAAGTCAGTGGAAAAGCCCAAAGTGTCTCGAAGCAGTAATGGGTGCCACTGAGGTCCATCCCCAACACAGGCTCCTCATGGACTCCTTGGAGGAGAGAACTGGAGGCCAGAATTGCACAAAAATCTCCCAGAAACTCAGTGTGGAAAGGAAAATCCAAACTAGCTGAAAAAACCCCATAGTATCTCAAAGTATTGATGAGCCCCACTGAGTGTCAATGCAAAGCTCCCAAGGGACTCGTTAAAGCAGATAATTGGGGCCATGATTGCATAAACTTCTCAGAGACTCAGGGTGGAAAGGAAAAAGGAAAGTACCTTAAGAACCTGAAGTACCTTGAAGCATTAATGAGCCCCACTGAGTGTTGTTACTGACAAAGCCTCTCAAGGGACTAATTACAGCAGATAATTGGAGGCCAGGATTGCACAAAGCTCTCAGAGACTCCAAGGCAAAAGCCAAAGTCCTTTGAAAAAGCTGCAGTCCCTGGGAGCATGAAGGAGCCCCCCAGGGCCATTCCTGAGCAAGGCTCCCCAGGGACTCCTTCCAGCAGATCCCTGAGGCCACTGGCATGTGGGCTAGGGGGGATGCTGAGGGCAGGCCAAGGGGGTGACAGTGGCCAGCATTGCTGGGGCTGTGCCAGGAGGCCCCAGGGCCTCAGGACAAGGTGTCTCCTCACAGCCCTTGCTGGCACAGCATTGGCTGCTGTGGCCCAGGGCACCAAGACTTGGCTTCTCTTTGTCCCCAGCTGTCATCAGTGCCTCCAGTTCTCTGCTCTGCCTGGGGCCTGGGGACACTTTCTCAGTCACGTCCCTCCGTGGGACCCATTAAAAGGAAAAGAAACTTTGGAGTTGGATTCTGACTTGGAGTTCTTGAGAGCTTTCTTCCCCTCCCTCTCAGGGACTGATGTTCAGGGCCTCAGCACAAAGCCCCAAGAGGCTCATTAAAGTCCTGCTGCTGTGTCTGTGCTGCTGAGCTGGGCCAGGCTCCTGGCACAGAGGCAGCTCCTGGAAACCAAGAAGAGCTTCAAAAGCACATTTCTCTTGCTGAGCAGCTCTTCTGCCAGCCCAGCAGGGCTGGGGCACTGCCTGCAGCCACCCTGGGCACAGCCCAGAGGCACAGAGAGCTTCAATCAGTCAGGGCTGGGAAGGTGCTGAGAAGTGCCTGGGGCAGAATCACTGCCAGCCCTTGACACAGGAAGCCTCTGGCTGCAGGACAATGCAGCTGCAGCTCCTGGAGGCATCTCCTAAAGCTGGAACATCCCAGTGCCTACAGACTCTGTGAGTACAGCTCTGAGTATTTCTGGTGGAGGGGAGGTGAATGCTCATGAAGCTCTGACATGCTGAGGGTTTCTGATTAGTCATAGAATATTTCCAAGACAATGATTTTGATAAAAAGAGGACACTTCTTAAGACTTTGTATTCAGTTTCCTACTATTGCAGAATGGCAGGGAAGCAGGGAAATAAATATTACAGGTATTATAAATTTTGAAAAGTACCTGAGACATCCCAACTGTTACTTTTAGTGATCAGTAGGTTCACAGAAGATTCCTGATGTGCTTTCAGCAATTCTACCCATGGACTTCACCAAGTAAATTACACAGGGAGCATGGCAAATCAGGGGCTGCATAAAAGGGAAGATCCTGCTTTTTTAATCTAGTGCTCTGGGTTGCCTGGATGGGAAATTGCACATAGATATTCATCTCTCATTTCATTTCTCTATTCAACCTCTGATGACAGGTTGAGATAAATAAAAAAAAAAATTCTCAGATCTTAACAAACCAGGCACTGACAGAAATCAGCACAGGGCCTCTTACAGGCAGCAGCAGTGTCTCTTTTCCAGCCTCCTCAAGGTTGCTCTGACATTCCCATCAGAGCCTGCAGTGCCAGAGCTGCCCCTGGGCAGTGCCCTGAGCTGGGAGGGCTCTGCAGGGCAGAGCTGAGCCCCCAGGGCTGGGCTGGGGCAGCACTGGCAGGGCCCAGCCCTGGGCACAGGGCAGCAGCTGCTGGCAGGGACAGCTCCAGGCAGCAGAGCCCTGGGCCGGCAGTGGGGGGAAAGTGCCATAAAGCTGTGCTGGGATGTTTAAAGTCTTTTCCCAACCTAACTATTCCATGATTATTTTATACAGATCCCCATGCCAAGATACAACAAATGTCTCAATGCAAATGCCTGAGGGTGATTGTCCTGCACTGGTGCTGCCTGGCAGGGGCTGGGCAGGGCTGGGCAAGGAAAGGCTTTTCCTCAGGGTCTGGCTCTCTCTCCTTGCCTTGCCCAGGTGCTCCTGGCATTGCTGACAGCTCTCTGGGAATGGCAGCTCCAGCTGCAGGGACAGGCCCAGCCCTTGGGCTCCTCCTGTGCAGGCTGGGCACAGCAATGGGATGTCCCAGCTCCCTCTGCCCTGGGGAGCTCTGGGCAGGGCAGGCTGGGAGGCTGGGAATGACCCAACTCTCCTCCAGCAGTGCCATGGACAGGACCCTTGGTGTGTCCTCGGGATGCCACCCAAGCTGTGAGCTGTCTCCAGGGGACACTGGGGACAGGAGTGTCCTTGGCCAGGAGTGGGGCTGAGACTCTGAGAAACGCTGAACCAGTTTGCTCTGCTGTGGGTTCCTCTGCTCTCAGCTGTGTCAGGCTGATTTCCAGGGAAACACAGTGCCTGCCCTCGATCTCAGGGCAGCTGGGGAGAGATGGAGCAACAGGGCAGCTCCCCTCACCCTCCACTGAGTTACAGCCAATGCTCCTGCATTGCACAGTTCTCTCTGATCTCTCTGGGCACAGCAGGAAACCCTCTCAAACTGCCTTTGGCCATCACCATTCCTGAGCCCTGGGACAGGAGATGCTGCCAGACTCCTCTGCCTCAGGAGCAGTTTGGGATGATGCAGTCCAAACCCAGGACTGGCCCCTGACCCCGTTTCCATGACTCCACTGCTGCAGAGCGGAGCTGACTCCTCAATGTCCATGGGCAGAGCCCCTTCTCATCATGGCAACAGGGCCAGATCCCAGCAGAGCTCCAGGCACAGGGCTGAAGGAAGTGCTCTGAGAAAAGGAAAATTGGGTGGCACAGAGCAGCAGGAGGAGGGCTGGGAGAAGGGACTTGGTCATTATTCAGCAAAGTCTCTCCTGACTTGTCACTGTCTCCTCCTTCAACAGAACTCCATGGCCAGAGTGAAGAAATGTCCAACAGCAGCTCCATCAGCCACTTCCTCCTGCTGGCATTGGCAGACACGCGGCAGCTGCAGCTCCTGCACTTCTGCCTCTTCCTGGGCATCTCCCTGGCTGCCCTCCTGGGCAACGGCCTCATCATCAGCGCCGTAGCCTGCAGCCACCACCTGCACAGCCCCATGTTCTTCTTCCTGCTCAACCTGGCCCTCACTGACCTGGGCTTCATCTGCACCACTGTGCCCAAAGCCATGCACAATTCCCTCTGGGACACCAGAGAAATCTCCTATGCAGGATGTGCTGCACAGGTTTTTCTGATTTTCTTCTTCTTTGGATCAGAGCTTGCCCTGCTGTGCATCATGTGTTACGACCGCTACGTGTCCATCTGCAAACCCCTGCACTACGAGACCCTCCTGGGCAGCAGAGCTTGTGCCCACATGGCAGCAGCTGCCTGGGCCAGTGCCTTTCTGTATTCACTGCTGCACACAGCCAATACATTTTCCCTGCCCCTGTGCCAGGGCAATGCCCTGGGGCAGTTCTTCTGTGAAGTGCCACACATCCTCAAGCTCTCCTGCTCTCACTCAAACCTCAGGAAACTGGGGCTTCTCATAGTTTGTGCTTTTCTGTTATTTGGCTGTTTTGTGTTCATTGTTTTCTCCTATGTGCAGATCTTCAGGGCCGTGATGAGGATCCCCTCTGAACAGGGACGGCACAAAGCCTTTTCCACCTGCCTCCCTCACCTGGCTGTGGTCTCCCTGTTTTTCAGCGCTGCCATATTTGCCTACCTTAAGCCCCCCTCCATCTCCTCCCCTTCTCTGGATGTGTCAGTGTCTGTTCTGTACTCGGTGGTTCCTCCAGTCCTGAACCCCCTCATCTACAGCCTGAGGAACCAGGAGCTCAGGGATTCCCTGAGGAAAATGATGACTAGATACTTTTCAGAAGCAAAAAAGTGTTTGTTTATTGCTTCATAGTTTTCAGAATGGAACTCATGACTGGCCCATTCCCAGTCTTTGGTGGTGGCAATGCATTCTTGCCATAATGTTGTGCTCAATTAAATGGCTTTATTCATCCCTCATCTAATTCCCTGTCTGCCTCGAGTTTTATCCAGAAGTTCTGTAAACCAGGATTTCTACTATTGCTTTATTTGAACAAAATAAACTGCCTTGCACTGCCTTGTTTATCAGGGATCCCAACTCAGACCTGCATGAAGTTAGAGGGGAGAAAGGGAAAAGTCCCAGCCCAGCAGCACTTCCAGGAAGCAGCAGCGTTTGGTCCTTTCAGAGCCGCTCTTCCCAGCTCCACACTCCCCTTCTCAACCCTTCTGTGGGTGCCAGGCTAGAGTGCTCTGGCAGCTTGGTCACTGTCCTGCTGTGTGTCCGTGCTGTGCCCACAGGCAGGGACAGGCCATGGGCACTGACGGGACACAGCTGGGTTCCAGCAGCAGTTCCAGCAGCAAAGGACATCTCCTGAGGGGAGGGCAGGAAGGCTTTGCTCTCCTCCAGAGCTGCTGTCAGGAATGTGCTCCAGGAATGGGTTGGCAAAGCAAACCTCAGTGTGCAGCAGTGTCCTGGTGCAGCAAGAGCTCCTGGGATGGACCTGAGGGAGCAGCTACACAGGGCCTGGGCTCTGTCTGTGTTCCGGGGACAGACTGGGAAGGTGCCCCAGGGCAATTGTGCCCCAGCAGCCCGTGCAACCACCATTGCCAGCATTGGCCTCTGCCCTCACCTGCAGGAGGTTGTTTGTCCCTGCATGGAGGGACACCAAGTGACCAGGCCAGCAGTCCATGTTTGCTCTGTACTCAGGAGACTTCAGCAGTGCATCGTGTGTGTGTGGGGAGATGAACGCCAGTGAGCACCAACACCATCAGCAGCACTCGGGCTGGCACAATTCCAGTGGCACAAACAGTGCCTTGAGGCCACTTCACTCAGGAGGAATGTCCTCTGGGAAACCACCTGAATACTTTGCTGGGCTGTGCTGAGGACTGCATGGAAAGAAACATCCAAGGCAGGGAGGCTGCAGGGAAAATGCTCAGCACAGCCATGGATGGCACAGAGAGACATTGGAGTGCTGGGTCTGTGGGGAGAAATCCCAGCTGCCTTCTCCTTCTGAACCACCCCGAGGACCTGGACACGGCTGTGCTGTGTTCTGGGCACTGACCTGGAACTGAGGGATGTGCAAAAGGCCTTTGGTGTCAGGGATGTGGAGAAGGCTGGGTAGTGTCTCTGTGTGACCTCTCTCAAACCCCTTGGAAAGGCCAGAGCCATCCCAGAGGGTCCTGGGCACTTGGGAAAGGCAGACCTGGAAGCAGTGTGGAGACAGGGCAGGGAGGGGGACTGGGAGTGTTACAGACTGGTCAGGCACAGCAGGGAATGTGGCAAATCCTCCTGCAGCCATTGCAGGCCCTGGCAGGACAAGGCAGGGACGGCAGAACCCCTGTGGGAGGGAAAAGAAGGGGATGTCATGTACCCAGACTTGAGCAGGGCCTGTGACAGGATCTGCTGTGGTCTCCTCAGAGCCTGAGTAGAGAGAACTGGGCTGAAGGGGTGGAACCTGGGGTGGGTGGGAATTTGGCTGAACAGTGAGGGTCAAATGCCACCCGTGGTACAGAGTCCTCTTGGCAGCCACTCCCCGGTGACATTGCTCAGTGACCAGCCCTTGACTGCTGTGGCACATTCATATATTCCCTGTATCATGGGACAAAATGCACTTCCAGATCCTTTGCGGGCAATGCCAAAGTGCTAGGAGCTGTTGAGCAGCCTCACCTGGTTAATGCTGCCTGCTGGAGAAAAGCTGAGCAAAACAACACTGGTGGGATAAATGTGTGCAGCCATTGGGGCCCAGCAAGCCTCTTTGTCCCTCTCTGTGATGCTCAAACTTAAGGGGAAGGGAACACCCAAGTTTTGCAGGTGCTTGTGGCTGAAAGAAATGAAAAATCTGAGAGAGTCCATGAAGGTCTGCCGGGGTCTTCATTTCTTCACGTGGGAACAGGAATGACACAGCACCAATATGATTATCAGATCATTTCTTTATTCTCCAAACTTGGTTACATTTATACTGTATACAAAGCTATTCATGCACGCATCTCCTCTATAATTAGTTGCATGCTAACTCCACGCTCTGTTCACACGCCCTTATATGCATTCTTATTGGATAATTACATTTGCATATATTGGACCACAACTTGCTCAACTTCCCTATCTCTCATCCTGTTTGGCTCTTACTTTGAGTTCTTTTGCTGATCACAACTGTTCCTTCCCTGTCTGATAACCTTGTCCCCATTCTTAACTGTTTCCCTTTATGGTCAAATTTGTTCTAACGCAGCCCAGACTTCTACATCTCCCTCTCTATTCTTTGAAATTTGAGTAACTAAATTGTGCAATGTTTGTTGAAGGCCTTGTAACAAGAAATGAAGAATCAACATAAAACTTAAAAATACAGTCAGTAACATTATTACTCCCTTAACTAGGGTCTGCCACCAACCCCCTAGACCCAAACTAGCAAGCCAGTCTGAAAAGGGGTCATGTTCTTCTGTGATATGTTTCATAATTTCATGCAATTGTGCCAGTTGTTTATGAATATTTTGGGAGTGGTCAGATAAGTTAAAACAGCACATTCCTTCAAAATCCTCACACCTGTGTCCGTGTGCTAATAACAAAAAAATCTATAGCTGCATGATTTTGCAAGGTGGCATGCCTGATACTATCAACATCAGTTAGTAGTTCACTCAACATTTTCAAAGTCAAATTAAACTGTTTTTCTCCCCAACAGGCAAGATGAGCTATGTTTTTCACATTTATGGCAGCCATTCCCCCAGTGAAAGGAAAGATGTTGCAATGACAGTCACCAATGATGGCAATTGCACATTATCATTACAAGTCTCATCAAAATTCTGAACGGATTGACATGATTTTTGATGATGACTTTGACTGGCATTCAATAAATCTCTCATGTGATGGGCAAATACTGTTGACCAAGATAGCATGGTCCACCAACAGGTCATCTTGGAAGAGCAGGCCATGCTCTATTCCCACAAATCAAAAATATTCCCAGTGGGAGTTCCCACCCTCCTGAAGTATTTACTGTCAGAACCCTGTTTTTAATCTGTTCTATGAAGATTGCCCTGTAACATTTTAATAATCTTCAAATTATGTTTTTTCCCCTTGTTTCTGAAACCAGCTAAACCAGGGATCTCCAAACCAAACTACTCCTGTACCATTAACTGGTGTCGACGGTGGGGTCATACTGTCTCAACTAGGCAGAACAGCAACATTAACATCCAAGGTTGGGAAAACACTGGCTAACAAATCCAATTCTTGAAATGCGATAGGATATGATCAGTTCAAATTTTCAATTACTGTTTTCTGCCGGGGTGCATTAGGCATAGACAGGCAAGTGTACTGTCCTTTTGGACTTAGACAGTCACTATTTGTGCCACTTGTTAAATTTACTATCTTAGGGTCCCACCAACCAAAAAAGTCTGTTTCGTTCTCCTGAAGGGGAATGCCAATTAAGCAAGTTCAAAAAGGGTCACTGGCCTGGTGTAAACTGAGACAAAATTCTGAATACCAGATGCATTAGCCCAGGTTACCCAAACATTTGTTTGTGGTTTGTCAAGAAACACCCCCTCTCCATACATTGACAAACCCCCAAAAATCAACATTAACATCGCCATGGCCATGCATGTCACCATTGTCTTTCTGAGTTATCCCATTCACTACTACGAACTTGCCAACTTTGGGGAATTCCAACACCCAGTCCACACTTTGTGTTCACTACCTTATTGCCTTGTCTAATACGTAATAATGCTAAGTGTTTAAGAAGCTCAAAGCTAATATCTGCTAATACTGTCTGCCCAAAATCTTCAATCAGTTCCAATGCATTCAAAAACTGTTGCTGTTCACACAGTACTCTGCACCCCTTGGAACATTCACTCCAGGCAACTGATCAAATGGTGTACCAACAAAATCAATCAACCACTGTGCTCTAGACTAGGAAATAACCCGTGTGATACATGGCTGACACTTATACACCTCCTCTATTTCACGTGCCTGAGTGACCCTCCAACTCTCTTGTTTACACCAGAAGCAATACATCAATAGCCAGGGTCAACAGTCCAGCCCGTGTTCTCCACAAACACATTCAAGAGCCTCTAATTGTCTCTTGTCAACTGATTTCATGTGAAGAGCTGCGTAAAACACAGCAAGATCTGGCAAAAAACGGTGTCCTTATTGTCAGGGTGACAATAAGGTGAGCCCCATTGTTCAGGGGTGAAATCAGTAGCCCAGCTGAGGTGCCTGTATACCAATGCACCCAGCATAGGAAAAAATCAGGAGGAGCTGGAGCCATGGTGCAACAGCAAAGCTATGATGTAGTTGCCATCACGGAAACATGGTGGGATGTCTCACATAACTGGAGCACTGCACTGAATGTCTACAAGCTCTTCAAAAGAGACAGGAAAGGGAGAAGAGGTGGAGGGGTGGCCCTTTATGTTAGGGAGGCTTTTGACACCACAGGTATTGAAACTAGTGACAACAAAGTTGAATGTCTATGGGTAAGAATTAAGAAGAAGGTCCACACAGCTGACATTATCCTCCTGGGAGTCTGTTATCGTCCACCCAACCAGGAAGAAGAGGTGGACAATTCATTCTATAAGTAGCTGGAGAATGTCTCAGGATCACCAACCCTTGTTCTTATAGGCGACTTCAACCTGCCAGATATCTGCTGGGAACTTAATACAGCAGAAAAGAGGCAGTCCAGGAACTTTTTAGAGTGCACAGAGGACAATTTTTTGTTGCAGCTGGTGGGTGAGCCAAATAGAGGAGGGGCTATGTTAGATCTGTTGTTTGCAAATAGAGATGGGCTGGTGGGCGACGTGGTGGTTGGAGGCCACTTGGGGCACAGTGATCATGAAATTATAGAATTCTCAATACTTAGTGAAATCAGGAGGAACAAAAATAAGACTTTTACACTGGACTTCTGGAAAGCAGACTTCGGCCTGTTTAGGAAACTTATTCAGAGGGTTCCTTGGGAAGTAGCCCTTAAAAACAAAGGAGTCCAGGAAAGGTGGATTATTGGAAAACCATTCAGACTATTTGTTGGAGTCAGAGGCACAGAGATTGTGCCCTTATCTCTGATACCTGGCTCTGACATCCAAGAAAACACTGAATTTCATATAACATCCTGAAAACCACTGTTACATAGAAAAGCTAGAAGTGTAAATGTGTAAATTAGCAAGTTCTCTTATGTCACTGGGTGAAAAAGATAAAGTTTGGAGTTTAAACTAGTTTAGAGAACAGAAGACAAGATGGAGGATTTAGGGTGTTGTCTCTTGTCCTTCTTTCTTCTTCATCTTCTTCTAGAGGTTTTTGGGTAGTAGTAGGTGATTGGATAAAGAATGCTGCAGTGCAGCACACAGGTGTTGGGTAATTGGGTCACTAAGAAAAATAATTTCCTTGGCATTTGTTAACTGGGTAAATGGACGTATAAAAAACCTTGAAGAAGATCTTTGTTAGTCATTTTGCACCTTTCTATCTTAGTGCACGTAGCTCCTTGTACCCTGTATACATGTAATGTAGATAAAAGAAGAATAAACAACCAAGTCCAAACAAGAGAAAACTGCCTCCCTCTCGTCAGTCTCAGTCCAAGGGGGAAAACGAACCCAACCACAAATGTCCTATCAAGACAAAGTGGCACCAAAATGTGTGGCACCTTGAATGTGATGGCCCCTTTTGAAAAAACAAAACAAAAAAAAAAAAAAACAAAAAAGAAGACAGTGGAAAGCTGGGAAAACTCCACGGAAAGGAGAAAAGTAAGATCTCGGTAATCCTGGCGCTGGTGAGAGCAGATAAGCCAGAGCCAGACTGGTGGAATGGATCACGGATAGAGGAGCTGAGAGAAAAGCTGACCATAAGGTCAGGTAAGACATCAAAAGGGAAACCTGAGAGGGAGGTTTTGGCTATCTTGGAAACTATGGTCAAGGAGAACCTGATCTCTGTATCCACAGATGAGCTTAAAAGCCTTCAATCCTGGATATGGGCAGAATTCCCCAACATGGATCCACAGAAAATTTTTACCCCAAGCCTGTGGGATAAGATAAACATGAGAATATATAGAAAGGCCACTCTTAGAGACCAGGCAGCAACTAAACCTCTGCCGGCTTCTAGAGTGATTTATTAAGTCATTTTCACTAAATGGGACTCTGAAACCCAGGCAAGGGATGCTATAGACCAGACACAGGAAGGGAGACCCTGATGGATATGCTGGAAAAGGCTGAGTCTGTCTCTGCCCTCTGTAATTCCATGGGGATCGGGACACCTTTAGCTCACAAGACATCACCCAAAGTGTTGGAAATCCTTTCAAAGGATGGAATTATGGCAGTAAAAGCCACACAAGACACAGTATCTCCTACAAACACGGCAGAAGCAAGAGATGGGAGAGGAATGGACAATACGGGCTCAGAAAAAGGACAGGCTTCTCTCAGTCAGCTGCAGAATTCTCAAAATTCTTGCAAGCTGCAGAGTCTGTGCGAGCATCCCTGAATTTTATCTTAGCAAAGGGAGTGTCTAAGCCTCTTGAAAGCCTAGAGAAACAACTATACAGAGACTTGGGAGCAATTCTAAAACCCGTGGATTCGGGACATATCAATACAAAGTTCAGCATCCCTGGGCTGCTTTCCACAAAGCAGCCGAAAGGAAGAAATCAAGCAACAAGAAGAAAAAGAAAATAATAATAATAAAAAAGATTTTAATTAGGCAATGCAAAAATCAAAAGTATTGTAAATCGCATTGCTGGCTAATCTGCAAATTTGGCTAATCTGCAAATTATTGCAGTCACATTTGAGCTCCAGAGAGAAGCCCCTATTGAATAAAATGCTTTCAAAAATAAATCAAAAAGTTTCTAAATGTTGCATAATAGAACAAATACAGATATTGCATTTCTAATAATATCTGCTGGTTTTGTGTTTATAAATAACATGAAAAATGATGATAGTTATTCATCCCAAGAAATTTAAAAGATTTTTGCTTTGCTTCAGTATTCTCAATACATGAATGTTTTCAAAATGTCTTCTCTATACATCTACTTCTAATGTAGCATTCTAGAATATAAAGTTGTATATAAAATATTATGTATATACATATATAGAACGTGATCACCAGGCATTACTACCGTAATTACTGTCAACTTCTGAAAAATGCATTTTTTAAAAATTGAATTGAAAAAATACATAGTTAACCCTGTGCAGGTTTCTTTCATTCTTTAACCTTTTCCTTCATTTGAACAAGTATATTCTAGATTTAATTCAACACATTTTTAAGTAATCTCAAAGTTAAGCTGAAAGTCATCCAAATAATAGCTAGTTGATTAAATTCTAATTGTTAGGAAATTTGTTTAAAGAAAGAAAGCTAAGGGCAACTCTCCAGTTTAAAGCTGAGGTCCAGGCCAGGCCTTAACTTTACCTGCATGGAGAATTTACCAATAAACCCAGAAGTGCTCTTCATCAAAACAATATTCAGGTCAGACTTGGCAATCAGTGAATTAATATAGCAACTGGATCCTTACAATGAGCTTGGAGAATTGTTATCCGGACATAATTTTCCAATCCGTCACTGATTTATCAGCTGTTGCAGGATCTGGGATGATAGTACATTAAGTACATTGAATAATCTGTACTATAGATTATTTGGATCATTGTAATATCACATTTTATCAATTGTGAATCTACTTAACAAGTTCTGGATTGCTGTAAAAGTGTTCTTTACACCATGTACACATGTACATGTATTTTACTGTGATGGTTTTTCATGTTCATAACAAGAAAACAAATATCTTATTTTCTCCTCTCTGTGACAGCCCCAGTGTTCCCCTCTCTGTGACACCACAGCAGTGACAGCCCCAGTGTTCTCCTCTCTGTTACATCTGTCATGGTTTTAACGCATTAGTTATAAAATCACTGTAAAACTCATTTATTTCTTGCTGTGAGATGTGGATGATGAGAAGGGCAAAAGAAGCTTAAAACTTAAAGGAATGAGTAAGTTTATTAACCAAACTACAAGGTTAAGAAACCAGAAGAAAACTTCCAGAAACCCTTTTTCCCCACCACCCTGCCAGTCCTGTCTTTAATTGACAACATAAAAAAAACCCAAAAACGGGTGGTTAAAACAGTCCTAACTTTGCTATAGTCTTTTCACCAGTCTTTGTCGAGAAAAAGAAGTTCTCTTTTGTCAATCTATGGAGTTTTTCACCAGAAAATAATTTTCTCGTGGCTTCCTATTGCTCTGATGCCAGTTGCCCAGAAAACTCTGCCATCAGTCCTTTCCTCCCATTTCACAGCACTCTGAGGTGTGTTCTTGGGCCATGATTCAAAGGGTGTCATTTGAAGGATGAGACCTGTAAAGGCAAAAGTTCCCTTCATTTGTCTCTGTGACCATCTCTGGAAACAGAAAGTTTTGCTTTGTGTCTTAAGAGCCACAAATCTTCAACAACTCTCACTTCTCCTTTTCTCTTCCAGCATCTCCTAGGATTACAATGACTTCACCATTTACTCAGCTTTACCAATTAATTACTTTTGCTCAGATCTGCACTTTGAAATATTCCATTCCCCCAAAATACTGTTCCAGGAATGAAAAGAGTTTTTTCAGGACATTATTGTCCCTCTCCATAGCTTGAACAAAAGAAAACTTCAGCTTATTCAGGCATCTCCTTATTGTCTTCCCATCTGAGGGTTAATTCCTTCCCTCGCTTGCTTTGATAGCTGATGCTGTCTCTTTCCATGTTGATCCCTCTCTCTTCCCCTCTCTCTTGAAAAAGGATTAATCTGCAAGTCTCGTCTGGCTAGTGAAAGGGTTAAACTCTTGCCCAGGCCTTGATCTCTGCCGAGGCAGCGGCTGGAGCTGTTTGCCATGGAAGATTTTTGGTAGCTGCTCTGGAGGAGTGTGGCCACTGTCTCAGCACGCCGCAGCTCAAGAGCTTTCCCTCCCCTTCCTCGGCAGTCTCTGGTGAAAGCCAGCAGCATCAGAAACTGAAGCCCAGCCAGGAACCAGCCTGGCCTGGCAGCCCCGCTGCACAAGGCTCAGTGAGCCCTGCGAGGGCTTCAGCCCCTCTGGGAAGGGGCTCCTGTCACTTCACAGTCTCCATCCCCCGCCAGGAACCGCAGAACTCCAACCAGCCCCGCTTCCCCCCGCGGCCTTGTCTGGTCTGGAGCGGCGGAGGCTGAACCGGAGCCCTGTTACCTCTTCAGAAGCCAGAAACCAAAGAGAAAAAGAAATTCCCAGGCTTAAGTTTTAAAGGGTGGTTTTCAGAGGTTGGTGTCACTTTTCAATGGGCAAAACTACTGTCAATTCTCAGAAATGGCCAGGTATTGGCCAGGACAAAAAACTCCCATCACCCTCCAGCAACCTTAACTTCCTTAGCTGTTTCTCATTTTTTCTTAAATATCGATCTATCACACACCACAGCAGTGACAGCCCCAGTGTTCTGAGACACCTCGGGATGCTCAGAATGCCGGTGTGGGGTCAGGGGTGTGTCAGGCCTTTGTGTGTGGCAGGACAGAGCCCCACCCCCAGCCCTGGCAGAGCTGTCAATCACACAGCAGGGGTTGTGTTACTCCAGCTCTGATTGGCCAAGCTGTCAATCAATCACACACTGGGAGCTGCTGCCTACCCAGACTCCAATTGGGCCAGGAACTGGAAATCCCACCCAAGGGGTGGGACCTTGAAGGCCCAGGGGTTTAAAAGATGGAGCCCGAGGTCAGCCCATGGTGTGGCTCCTGTATTCTCCTGGGGTCCCTCTGTTAGCGACACTGGAACCCGAGCAGTTGGTGCCTATATGTGTCTTTCTATAGATCTTCTGTCTTTCTGTTCTTCTCTATTTCTTCTCCTTCTAATCCTACTTACCTGGAACATTTTTGGGTAACTTAACATCATAAGGATTAAAGGCTTTTAGGTTAAATGGGCTCAGCTAACAAAGTTATAGCTATGATAAAAAGATTTTTGTTGAATTAGATGTTGTATTAAACCCTTTGCCAAAGTTCCTTGATTGTCTATATTTTGCCAGTACAATTTTGTGTCATTTTGACCTCTTAGCTTAGTTGGTCAGGGCATGGTGCCAGAATCACTGAGGTTGTGAATTCAATCATTGTATGGGCCATTCACTTAAGAGCTGGACTTGATGATCCTTGTGGGTCCCTTCCTACCAAGAATATTCTTTGCATCTGTCCACAATGAGAATATCTGGTTGGTGTTATCTTGAAAACTTCAAGTTATGCAGGTTTGGAGAAGAGGAAGTCAGGAGAAGAGAGAGAGGGACAGAGATCCACAGTCAGCCTTGGATCCAGCGCCATCTCAGCTGCTGTGAGCTCCAGGGCCATGGCACTTGTCAGTGTCACACCCGTGTCACAGCCTCACCTGCTCTGCTCCCTCTCCCAGCTGGGGTTTTTGGGGTGCCAGGGGCTTGGCAGCCACTTTGGGGCTGGAGCAGAGGCTGCAGTGGCTGGGCTGGGGCAGTGACTGCCCCACCTAGGCAGAACTTGCTCTGCCCCCAAACACACCCTGGAGATGTCTGGGGCTGTTCATCATTTCTCTGCTCTCCAACACCGAGGCAACGCACTCTGGCTACAGCTCTGAGCTCGTGCCCATGGCAACCAGCCCTGGCAATGGGGCTCCATGGAGCTGCTCTCAGGAACACCCCAAGAGCTGGGGAGTGCCCCAAAACCTCCTGAGAAATGTGAGATACCTTAAAATCTCGTTGGGAACATGGAATATCCAAAACTCACTAACGGGTTTCCCCTCCATTCATCATCCCCAAACTTTGGCTGTCTCATTCCAGACCCCACCCCACCTCCCCAATCCAAACCCCAACCCATCCCATTCCTGCTGGACATCAAGACCCCCTTCCCAAGACCGATTTCCCCCATTTCACACCTCCCAAACTCCATCCCATCCATCCTGCCCCACCCAATGCCCATCTCACCCCTCCTGATTTACATCCCACTTCACCCAATCCCCTTCCACGCCCATTCCACCTGATGCCTTCAGAAGGCTGACCTAGAACAGAGCCCAGACAGAGTTAAGAATAAAGTTTATTAAAAGGCCTTCAAGGACAGACCTTGGGCAGTACAAGAGCCTGGCCAGGGCTACACCCAAAATGGAGCAAAAAATAGTCAAAAAAAAAACCAAAACCAACTCATCACGAGGTCTCACATTTTTAGAAGTTCAGGTCCATCTGCATATTTGGGTTCATTGTCCAGTTACAGCTTCAGATGATGAAGTCCTGTCCTTCTTGTTTTCTCTCTTCAGTCCACCCTTGTTTAAACTTTTGGGCCTGAAACTTGTGATAATTGTCCTTGGTATCAAGCTAGAAAAGGAATGGTTTTGTCTACCTACTCTGTGAAGAGAGCTCACAAACACTTAACAGGAAGTTCAAAAATAAAAACCTAGGCAGCACAGAATATGAAAGATATGAAAGCTAAAACTTGAGGCATCACACCCTGAGGGGCTGTGGAATCCAATAGTTTTGAGTGTGACTGTGCAGTTTTCAGTGGCATTGAGTGGTTTTGAGATCACAGTTCAAACTCTCGTTGCTTTGAGTGCCAAAAAATGGAAAAAACTACACCAAATAGCTCCACAACACCCAAGCATTTCCATGAATACCAGATAACCTTGAAGCACTAGTAAAATGTGAGGCTCTAGATGCCTTTGATGAATTTGTAGACTTTTACCTAAATTTTGTCTGTTTTAAAGGGATGAAGATGAATCAAAAGATAATCAGAACAAAATAAAATGACCACCAGCTCAGTGTGTTCCCAATGCAGATCACTGGGAATGTGGGTCATCAGGGCTCCGCACAACGTGGGTCCTCTGATGGAGGATGGAGCTGGAGCAGTGCACAAAGCTCTTCCTGCACTTGGGGCACTTGCAGGGCTTCCATTACCGGTGCCTCTGTTGGTGTTTGGCCAGGTGAGAGCTCCTGGAGAAGCTCTTCCCACACTGGGGACACTTGTAGGGCCTCTCCCCAGTGTGGATGCGCTGGTGGGTGATGAGGTGAGAGTTGTGCTTGAAGCCCTTCCTGCAGTCAGGGCAGCGGAAGGGCCTCTCATCCGTGTGAATCCGCTGGTGCTCAAGGAGAGTGGAGCTGCTCTGAAACCTCTTTCCACACTTGGAACACTCATAGGGCCTCTCCCCTGTGTGAATCATCTGGTGCATGGTCAGATGGGACCTCTGGCTGAAAGTCATCCCACATTCCCCACATTCATAGGGCCGTTGCCCAGTGTGAGTCCTCTGGTGCACGGTCAGGCTGGAGCTCCGGCTGAAGCTCTTCCCACATTCCCCACACTCGTAGGGCCTCTCCCCAGTGTGGATGCGCCGGTGGGTGACGAGGTTGGAGTTTTGCTTGAAGCCCTCTCCACAGTCAGGGCAGCGGAAGGGCCTCTCATCCGTGTGAATCCGCTGGTGCCTGATGAGGTGGGAGTTTCGCTTGAAGCCCTCCCCACAGTCGGGGCAGCGGAAGGGCCTCTCATCCGTGTGAATCCGCTGGTGCAGGAGGAGATGGGAGCTGGTCTGAAACCTCTTTCCACACTCGGGACACTCGTAGGGCCTCTCCCCAGTGTGGATGCGCTGGTGGGTGATGAGTTGGGAGCTGCAGCTGAAGCCCTTCCCACATTGCCCACACTCGTAGGGCCATTCCCCAGTGTGGATCATCTGGTGGCGGATCAGGGTTTTCCTCTGGCTGAAGCTCTTCCCACACTCCAAGCACTTGTAGGGCTTCTCCCCATCCTGAAGCTGCTCATGGACCACCAGCTCAGAGCCCTGGCTGGATCTCCGGCCGCCTTCCCGGCACAGGGTGGGTCTTTCCTCCTCAGAGCACCCTGGGATGGGTTTGGAGCCCCTCCTCCTGCGGGATCTCCGGGGATTTTTCTCCCCATTGGATTCCTGCATTGTGGAGCTCCTCAAAACGGCCTCTTCCATGAGGCTCTGCCACAGGGATTTGTCCTCCCTGGTCTCCATCCTCAGCTCCTTGTCTGGGGGAGGAAGGACAAGGAGAGGATGGGATTTGCCTCCGTGCCAGAGGGAAGGGGAAGGAGATCCCCCCAGTGCGTCCCCGGCAGGACGGCGTCGGCAGTGGGGCTGTCCTGCAGCCGGGGGCCAGGCTGGGCTGGGAGATGGAGCAGGAGAGAGGGGGAAAGGGGCACTGACTTCCTCCTCACCTGCCTGTGTGTCCTGGGGCATCTTCCTCTTCCTTGCAGCCGCCTCCTCCATCCAGCCAAGATTTGGGAATGAGAAATCCTGGATTGGGGAAAAATACAGTGTATGAGCACATTGGATTAGGGGGTTTGTTCAGCCCAAGTCCATCTCTAGAAGTCACCAGCCATCCATAAAAACCTCCCAAACACCAAGATTTAACCCTGAAAATACCTCCCAGAAGTTCCCCATCTCTGGTCTCTCCCTTTGGTGTTCAGGGGTTCCCCCCTGTCCCAGCTGCTGGGGGTCACGCTTGTACTGGGGGTCCTCTGTCTACTCAATCCCTGCCCCCCTGAGGCTGCTGGGAGTGCTGGGAATCCAAAAAGTTCCCCCCATTTCAATCTCATCAATAAGGGATGCTGGGACTCCCCACGGTCCCCACAAGGGGCATTTTCCACTCAGCTTTCGAGTTCTTCATTCTCCAAATATCCCCCGAAAAAACCCAACCCAGGGACCCCCCAGGATATCTGGGCCGAACTCGCCCTCCCCGGTCACCTGTGGGATGGGGGATGATGATCCCACAGGTGGGGGCTGTGAATTCAGGGAGCGTTCGACCTTGTGGTTCCTTCACCTTTCCCTTATCTTCCTTTTTCCCTCCTCTTCCTACTGCTCCTCCTCTTCCATCCCTCCTCCTCCTCCTCCCCCAGGAGCAGTGACACCCTCGGTGCCCCGTTCCCAAACCCCTCACAGCCCACGGCAGGAGCGGGGATGGAGCCGGGACAGGTCGGGATGGGCAGCGCGGGGCTCTCCGCTGCTCCCACCCGCTGGGGACGGGGGGAACCCAGCCCGGGGAAAAGGAGAGGGAAACTGGGAAAATTGGGGGCTGCAGATCCAACCTGGGGCTGGCTGGGGACCCTGGCTGGGGACTGCCAGCCCTTGGGGCTCCTCTGGGGAGATGCAGGAGGGGAGAACACAGAGAGGGCTGGGGGATCCCAGGAGTGGCAGCACTGGCAGGGACTGGTTTGTACTGGGGTAACTGGAACCTTACTGGGGTAACTGGGAATGACTGGGAATGAGCACAAGCATGCTGAGGGCAGCTGGGATATACTGGGAGTGACAGTGACCACACTGGGAACAACTGGAACCACACTGGGGGAACTGGGAGTGATTTGGACCATGCTGAGATGGACTGGGACTATTCCAGGGACAACTGGGATCATACTGGTAGGAACTGGGAAGAATTGCAACTATTCTGGGATCATGCTCAACTGGGATCATACTGGGATCACAGTGGGAGCAGCTGGGTCCATGCTGGCTGAGACTGGGATCCCACTGAGGGTGACTGGGATCATACTGGGATTGACTGGGAGTGGCTGTGAGCAACTGGAATCACGCTGAGAGCAACTGGGAGGAGCTGGGAATGACTGGGAGCGTGCTGGGGCTGACTGGGATATACTGGGAGAGACAGGGAGTCCCAGGGATCACACTGGAGGCTACTGGGGTCATACTGGCACTGACAGGGAGCAACTGGGGGCCACTGGCCTCATACTGGGAGTGACTGGGATCAGACTGGGAGTGTGAAGGAAACTGGAAAACTGGGGAAAAAAATGAAAAAAAAAAAAAAAAACCAGGATAAATTCAAGGAAAATGGAAGGGAAAATTCAGGGAAAAAACAGAAAAATATCAGGGTGAAATAAAAAAAATTGGGGAAAAACTAGGAAAAAATTGGGAAAAATTTGAGAAAAACAGGGGAAAATTTGAAAAAAAATGAGGAAAACCAGGAAAAATTTGGGGAAAAAAAGAGAAAACTCAAGGAAACAATGGGAAAATTTGGGGGAAAATGTCAGGAAAAGAAAGTGGAAAAAATCTGGGAAAAATCTGGAAAAATCAGAAAAAATGGGGAAAAAATCAGGAAAAAATAGGAAAAGAAGGAAAAATCATGAAAAAACAGGGAAAACTAGAAAGAATATTTGGGAAATCAGAAAAAAAAACTGGGCAAAAACTTGGAAAAATTGGAGAAAATCCAGAAAATAAACAGGAATAAAATCTGGAAAGAAATAGGAAAAATCCCAGGAAAAATCAGGTAAAAATTAGGGAAATTTGAAAAGAAATTGGGAAAAAGCTAGAAAAAATTTGGGAAAGGAAGAGAGAAGAATCAGGAAAAAATGGGAAATACATGAAAAAAATTGTGAAAAATTGTGAGAAATCGGGGAAAATATCAGGAAATAAAGCCGAAAAGACCCTGGGAAAAATCAGGAGAAATCAGGAAAAAATTGGGAAAAATATTGGAAAAATGAAGGAAAAAACAGAAATATTTGAGAAAAAATTGCAAAAAAATATGGAAAATAATTTGGAAAACATCAGAGAAAAAATGTGGAGAAAAAGGAAAATCATGGGAAAATCAGGGAAACAAACCAGAAAAGGATAAAAATCTGGAAAAATCAGAAAAAAAATAATGAAAAAAATCAGGAAAGAATTGAGGAAAACCAGAAAAATTAGGGAAAGGAAAAGGGAAAAATCAGGAAAAAAAATGGGGAAAAAAGGAAAAACCACAAAAATCAAGGAAAAGTTTGAGAAAAAAAATGGGAAAAATTGGAAAAAAAATCAAGAAAATAAAAAAATCATGAAAAATATTATGAAAAAAAATCAGGAAAAATCAGGAAAAAAAAGGGGAAAAGCAGGAAAAATATTGAGAAAAAAATTGGGTAAAATCAAGAAAAGTGAGGGAAGAAACCTGGAAAAAAAAAGGAAAAATCAGTAAAAAAAATTAGGAAATACAGGGAAAAATCAGGGACAAATTGTGGAAAAAAAAATGGGGAACAACCAGGAATAAATTGCGAAAAGAAGAGGGAAAAGTCAGGAAAAAGTGGGGGGAAAATGAAGAAAAAAATTTAGGAAAAAAATTGGGAAAAAATAGGGAAAAATCAGGAAAAGGAAGAGGAAGAGGAAGAAGACTAGGAAAAAAGTGGGAAAAATCAAGGAAAAAATAAAAAAAAAGGAGGACAAGAAAGTGGGGAAAAAACTTTGGAAAATTGGGAAAAAAATTGGGAAAAAACTAGGAAATATCAAGGAAACAAATGGGAAAAAATCAGGAAAAATTAGGAAAAAAAGGGGAAATATTTGGACAAATCCGAGGGAAAAATCAGGAAAAAAAAATTGAAAAATATGTGAAAAAATTGTGAAAAATGAGGAAAAAAATTAGAAAAAGGGAATAAAACCTGGAAAAAATCATGGAAAAAAAATCAGAAAAAAAAAAAAAGGAAAAAAATTGGGGGAAAATCAGGAAAAAAAATGGGAAAAGCAGGGGAAAAATTGCTAAAAAATGGGAAAAAACAGAAAAATTATGGAAAAATTTGAGAAAAAGTGGGGAAAAGACAAAAAATTTTCGGAAAAGAAGAGGGAAAAATCAGGAAAAACAAAAAAAATCAGGAAAAAAATGGGGAAAAAACTGGGAAAAATTCAGGGAAAAATGAGGGAAAAATCAGAAAAATTAATAAAAATAAAAAAAAAGAGAGAAAAAAATTGGGGAAAATAATGGGGAAATTCAGGAAAAAAACAGGATGAAATCCCCCTATCCCATTTTTCCATGGAATTTCGGGAATTGCTTACCTGCGAGGTCGTAGAAGAATTTCCAGACCTGGGATACAGGGAATGGGGAAAGGTGGAATTGCAGATGAGCTGCTCCAGATTTTTGGGAAGGTAGATGGCCTGGTCCTATTCCAGCTTCCAGAATGTTCGGCTGAATCCCATTCCTCCTTCCAGCTAGAAATCATGGGGAAATCATGGAAAAATCATGGGAAAGCTGTGATTCAAATTCATGGAGTTTTGCCCCCAAAGCACAGTTTTTCCCACCAAAATATTAATTTTTTGGAATAATTAAATGGGGAAGATTAGGGGGAAATAGGGAAAAAATAGGATGGAAATGGAGCAAAAATGGGGGAAATTGGAGCCAAAATGGGAAAATAATAGGGAAAAAATGGGATAAAAATAAGGAAAAATGAGATGGCAATGGAGGAAAAAATGGGAAAAATGGGAGAAAGGAATGGAAGAAGATGGGGATAAAATGATGGAAAAATGAGATAAAACCAGGATAAAAATGGGGAAAAAAATGAGGGAAACTGGGAGAAAAATGAAGGGAAAATGGGAATAAAAATGGTAAAAATGAAGTGAAAGTGGGAGAAAAATGGAAGAAAATGGGGAAAACAGGAGAGAACATGGGGAACAAACTGGGGAAAAATGGAGCAAAAAGAGGGTAAAATGGGGAAATGGGGAAAATATAGATTAAAAAATGGGAAAAAAATTGGGAAAAATTAGGACAACATGGAGAAAAAATTGAGTAAAAATGCAGGAAAAAATAGGAAAAAAATCAGAAAAATTAAGAAAAAATTGAGGAAAAATGAGTTAAAAAGGGAGGAAATGGAGGAAAAAGGTGAAAAATGGGTGAAAACTAGGGGAAAATAAAAAAATTGGATAATAATGGGGGGAAAATATATGAAAACGGGATAAAATGAGGAAAAATGGAAAAAAATAAGAAAAACCAGGATAAAAACGGGAAAAAATTGGGATAAATAGGATAAAAATGTGGGAAAATGGGGATAACATTTGGGAAAAATGGAGACAAGATGTACCCTAATGGGGAATGACTGGGAGTGATTTGGCTCAGCCTGGTGCTGAGGAAACTGGAGCCACACGCGGGGAGCAACTGGGCTCATGCTGGGAGCAGCCACTGCCGGCACCGGGAGCCCCGAACCCCTTTCCCGGCCGTGCCGGACCCGCATCCCCCCGGCCCCTTTGCCGGGGCTCTGCCGCCACCGGGACCCCCCAAAAACACCTCCCGGGGACCCCCGGGGTCCCCCCGAGGGGCATCTGCGGCTCGGCTCTGGAGCCCTGCCATCCCCAAACATCCCCCCCAAAAACCCCAAACCCAGGGAGCCCCGGGGTATTTGGGGCGAGCTCCCCCTCCCCGGGCACCTGCGGGATGGGGGGCGATGGTCCCGAAGGAGCTGCAGATCCAGAGAGCGGGGAGCGCACGTGGAGCCTCCTCTGCCTGCTCCAGCTCTTCCTCCTCCTGCTCCTCCTCTTCCTCCTCCTGCTCCTCCTCTTCCTCCTCCTCTGTCCCTCCTCTGTCCCTGGGCGTGGTTCGGAGCCCTCGGGTGAGCGGGGCCGGGCCGGGACACGATGGGAAAGGGCTGGGTCCCCCCCAAACCGAGCTGGGGGCAGCGGAGGTTTGGGGGAACAATGGGAACGGGGCGGGACAGGGGGACAGGGGGAGGTGGGAGCACTGAGGGTCCCCCAGTTCACCCCAGGACCCCCAAGCCCCGTCCCAGCCCCCCCAGTTCCCCCCGCAGCCCCGGCTGAGGGGGGCTCAGCCCAGGAGCCGCCGTCGTTCGGGGCTCCCCCGAGTGCAGGAACGGGAGAGTTCCCGGCTCGGGGAGGCCCCAGCAGAGGAGGGGATCTTGTCCCTCTTCCAGGGCCTTTCAGGGTCTTCAGGCCCCTCTGAAGAGGAGTTTTTCTCTTTTTCAGGTTTTTTGGGGGGGGATCCCACCACTACAGGGGTGTATTTTCCTCCCCATTTTAGGGTGTTTGTGCGGCCGCAGGTCCACAGGCCCCTTTTTAGGGGTGTATCATGACGGCTTTAAGTGACATTTTTAGGGCTGTCCCCACCCCAAGCCCCTGTAGGGGATGTTTTCTCCACCAGGGTGGATTTTGGGGGTTCTCTCTACCATGGCCGCTTTAAGGACCCCGGTATTTTTGGGTACCACTGTAACTCTTAAAAGGGCAACACCACTCCCGTTGGTTCCGGCAGTGCAGCCCTGGGAGGGGTTGAAGGTCCCGGGAGGGGTTGGAGAGATGCCAATGGGAGATCTCCACCTGGGAGATGCCAATGATGGCCATGGGGATCCCGTGCTGGGTATAAACCTTTGTGAGGGGTTCCTGGGGGTTTTCGGAAGTTCTGGGTGTTTTTGGGGCCACGGTGATTTTTTTGGGGTTCTCAAGGGTGTTTACAGGGGTCCAGATGGGGGAATGTGGGTGATCCTGGGGGTGGAATTGGGGGTCCCAAGGCTGTTTTGGGGAACCTGCTGGTGATGGAGATGGAGACCCCATGCCAGGTATGAACCTTCTCAATGTCTGTATGGGGTTTTGCCATTTTGGGGAGTTTTTGGAGCATCCAGGGATGCGTTTGGGATCCCGGGGAGGTTGGGGTGCCCCGGGGGGTTTGGGGGTTCTCGGCAGGTTTGGGGGTACCTGGGCAATGTGGGTGGCAGTGCTGGGGACCCCGTGCCGGGTTTGAACCTTCTCACTGCGCACGGGCAGCGTCAGCGTGTTCAGGGAGATCCTGGGGGGCCCGGGGGGTCACCTCAAATCCCAGGGACCCCAAATGCTGAGGGACCTCCCGAACTGCCCTCACCGCTGGATCTGCTGCAGGCAGGGGGGCACCAGCACTCGGCCCCCGCCCTCCACCATCACAGGGGGGCTGTGGAAGAAATCTGGGGGTGCACGGACAGATCGGGTGAGACCCCCAAAGTCCTGGGGGAGGGGACACAGGGGGACTCCCAGGAATTCCCGTTGTGGGGGGATGAGGGGGGACCCAGGAAGAGTTTGGGGTGGATGGGTGGGTCATGGGGGGTCCCCCAGGATGGGTTTGGGGGGAACCGGATTGGAGCTCCCATGGCAGTGGGATAGGAAGATTTGCCCATGGAATTCCATGGGAATGGCATGGCAGTGAGATCCATCTACAGAATGGGACAGCAGCGGGATCCATCCATGGAGGTCCCGTGGGAATGGGATGATGTCTGAGATCCATCCATGGAATTTCCATGGGAATTCAAACGTTCCCAAATTTTGTCCTCCCAAATCCCACATTCCCATTCCCACATTCCCTGGGAATTCTGCCCTCCCCACCTTTACACTCCAGCACCTCCCGCCCATATCTGACATATTTCCAGAGACATTCCCTGCAGCTGTGAGCCAGGGAATTTGTTAATCCCTCAGCCAGGATCTCAGGGATCCCCATGGCGGTGCCACAGTTGCCATCGCAGCCCCACAGATCCCCCAGCCCCGGCTCCCCCCGCTCAGCCCCGCTCTGGCTGTGCCGCTGCTGCAGCATCTGCAGCTCCCCGCTGGCCCCGTGCCGGTGCCGCTCCTTGTGCCGGCTCTGGCTATCCCAATATCCCAGCCCTGGCTATCCCAATATCCCAGCCCTGGCTATCCCAATATCCCAGCTCTGGCTATCCCAATATCCCAGCCCTGGCTATCCCAATATCCCAGCCCTGGCTATCCCAATATCCCAGCCCTGGCTATCCCAATATCCCAGCCCTGGCTATCCCAATATCCCAGCCCTGGCTATCCCAATATCCCAGCTCTGGCTATCCCAAGATCCCAGCTCTGGTTATCCCAATATCCCAGCCCTGGCTATCCCAAGATCCCAGCCCTGGCTATCCCAGTATCCCAACTCTGGCTATCCCAATATCCCGGCTCTGGCTATCCCAAGATCCCAGCTCTGGCTATCCCAATATCCCAGCCCTGGCTATCCCAATATCCCAGCCCTGGCTATCCCAAGATCCCAGCCCTGGCTATCCCAAGATCCCAGCCCTGGCTATCCCAAGATCCCAGCCCTGGCTATCCCAAGATCCCAGCCCTGGCTATCCCAATATCCCAGCCCTGGCTATCCCAAGATCCCGGCTCGGCTCTGGCCGCCATCCCCGGCGGCTGCGGCTCCGCCCGGCCCCGCTCGCTGCAGCGGCGCTGGAAGGGGATCCCAGCCAGGGACCCCATGGACATGGACTGCGGGAAGCCCGGGCCGGGCTCCGACAGCGCCGCGTGCAGGGAACGCAGGGAGAGGAGAACTGGGGGGACATTTGGAGATTTGGGATCGGGGGGGTCACGGCTGAAGGAAAGGGGGAACGGGGAGAGCCGGGAAGGGCATTTGGGGATGCCAGGACTGACAAGAGGGGAGGCTGGGGCTGGCTAGATGTGGCATGGCTGGAGTTCAGGGCGTTCCTGTACCCAGGAAAGGGAGCTCCAAGGGTCCCCGGTGTCCCCATTGCCAGGACAGGGCAGGGAAAGCCGAGATGGCTGGGAATAGGGGTCCCGGGTGTCCTCAGTGCTGAGGAAAGGAAGGGCTGGGTGCTGGGAGAGGCAGGAATAGGGGTCCAGTAGGGAAATGGGTCAAGGAGAAGGGAGCTCTGGGGGCTGCAGGAGGCGGGATGGCCGGGAAAGGGGTGCAGGCGTTCCTGGTGCCGGATAAGGGGGTGCAGGGTGGGACCCACGGCCGGGAATGGGGGTTCGGTGGGATGGCGGCGCCCAGGAATGGGGGTTTAGGGGCCCCTCGGCGCTCCGGAATGGGCGATCAAAGAGTCCCGGTGCCGGGGGTCCCCCTCACCTCTCGCCGCCCCCCGGGAGCGCCCCCGGCCCCAGCGCTGGAGCCATCGCGCTGCTCCGCTGCGGCCCCGCCCACAGCCCCGGCCCCGCCCCCAGAGCCGCCTCCGGCCCCGCCATTGGCGCCGCTCTTTGCTGCCCGCCAGTGGCAGCCCGAGGCTGTAGTGACGTCACCGGTCGCCGGGCAGATCCCGGCGGCGCAGGGCGGCCAAGCGGAAGTGAAAGTGCCCGAGGGAGCGCGGGGGGAGGGGACGGGGCAATTCCAGGGAATTCCCCGGGATCCCCTCCCGGGATCCCCCGGGACCCTCCTCGGCCGCGCACTGCGGGACCCCCGGGACAAACTGGGCTGAACTCCCGGACCCTGCGCTCAAACTCTGTCTGGAACCCGCCGGCTTCGGCCCAAAGCGGGGGAAGCCCCGGGATCCGCGGATCCCATTTTTCCTGCGGCTGCGGCTCCCCAGCCCCGGCGGAGCAGGAGCGGGCGCTGGGAGCCCGAGCCCCGATTCCCAATCTCCTCTCGCTCTCTCTGCTGCTCTCTCCCTCTCCTTTGGGTGATCAGAAATCCCAGAGCGGCTGGAGAGCCCCGTGCCCAGCTCGGCTTTCCCTGGAAAGGGAGGCCTGGGGGTGCGGTGCCCCGGGATGGCCGGGAATGGGGCTCCGGGGGTCCCCGGGCTGACGGAACCGGGGGATCCAGGGACTGGCAGGGGAGGATCCCCGGGAAAGGGGGTGCAGGGCGCTGTTGGTGCAGGAGAAGGGGGTGCAGGGGGTCCTGGAGCTGGGGATGGAGATGCGGGGGGGTCCCAGGGCCCAGGAATGGAGATCCAAGGGGGTCCCAGGGGGGCTCCCCAAAGCCCCTCCCAGGGCACAGCAGGAGCTGGGTCAGGAGACTGGCAGAGACAAAAGGGGGTGAGCCCGGCATGGGGGGGACATGGGGGAGTCACAGGCGCTCCCAGGGGGGGACGCGACCCCCGGGGACCCCTCCTCACCTACTCCCACGTACCCCAACAGAGCCTCTAAATGGATGAGCAGAGCTCGGTGACTGCAATGTGAAACTTTGGTCTTTGGTTCAAAGTACCACAATTCCCTACATTAATTAATTGATCACTATTTCTCACTCTTTATGCTGATTACTTCTATTTTTAGTCCTTTGATCATATTTTTTATTAATTTTCTCCGACAGGGAAAAAGGGACCACTTTGGGGTCCACGGAGACTTTTCTGAGGAACATTTGGGGCAGTATTGGGTCTGGGGAGGGAATTTAGAGAGAACCTGGGGGACTGGACAACACTTGGGGAGTCGGGTGAGCACTTGGAGGGGCACTTAGGGATTCTGTGGGACAATTCGGGGTCCGGGGGAGCACTTGGGGGTCCAGGGGGGCATTTGGAGGTCAGGGAGGGGAATCTGGGGGCCCTTCGGGGTCCGGGCGGGCACTTGGGGAGCTGTAACAGGGAATCTATGGGGCGCGGGGGATGATGGGAGTTGTAGGCGCCGGTATAATACGGTTTAATGGGGCCGCGGAGCATCACGGGAGTTGTAGACGCAGCTCCAATGGGTTCCGGTGAGGCGCGGGGCATGACGGGAGATGGAGTCCCGGCTGCAATGGCGCTCTATGGGCGCCGCGGAGCATGATGGGAGCTGTAGTCCCGGAAGTGGCTCGGAAGGCGCGTTTGGCGGTGTGGGGAAGCGCTTGGAGAAAACTTTTGCGTCCGAGCCGTGTCTGCAGGTCCTGGGGGCGAATGTATACGGCTCGGGAGCACTTGGGGGGAACCTGGGGAGCTCTAACCGGGCTCTTTAGGGTGGGGGGCACGGCAGGAGGTTTGGGCGTGGAACTGTGTTGTGGGATGATGGGAGATGAATTCCCAGGAGTGGCTGGAAGGGAAATCTGTGGGGTCAGGAGCATTCAGGGATCCAGGGACGCTTTGGGGGCTCCCGAACGGGCAATGAGGGGGCACTCGGGGATCCTGGAGGGTGTAGGGGACACTTGTGGGACATATGGGGGCCGATGCCGGGGTTCTGGGCAGCGCAGGGCATATTCCCAGTCCCTCCCAATTCTTTCCAGCTTGATCCCATTTGCTCACAACCACTCGCCGTCAGCATCAGTGTAGTTGGACTCCCTGCCAGTATGATCGTTTTCACCTCCAGCATGATCCCAGTTCATCCCAGTATAAGTCCTGTTGCTTCCAGTTACCCCCAGCATGCACCCAGGAACTCCCAGTTCCTGCCAGTTGCTCCTGGCATGACCCCAGTTGATCACAGGTGCTCCCAGTCAGCCTCAGCATGATCTCAGTAACTCCCAGTATATCCCATTTCCCACAAACCTGGTCTCAATTGCTCCCTGCAGGCTCCTGTTCACTGCCAGTATGATCCCAGTATGATCCCAGTTTCCCTCAGTGTGATCGCAGTCTCTCCTGGCATGGGCCCAGCTGCTCCCAGTATGATCCCAGTATGATGTTAGTACACAGCCAGTGCAATCCCAGCCACTGCCAGGATGATCCCAGTACAAACCAGTCCCTGCCAGTGCTGCCACTCCTGGGATCTCCCAGCCCTCTCTGTGTTCCCCCCTCCCGCATCTCCCCAGAGCAGCCCCAAGGGCTGGCAGTCCCCAGCCAGGGTCCCCAGCCAGCCCCAGGTTGGATCTGCAGCCCCCAGTTTTCCCAGTTTCCCTCTCCTTTTCTCCAGGCTGTGTTCCCCCCGTCCCCAGCGGGTGGGAGCAGCGGAGAGCCCCGCGCTGCCCATCCCGACCTGTCCCGGCTCCATCCCCGCTCCTGCCGTGGGCTGTGAGGGGTTTGGGAACGGGGCACCGAGGGTGTCACTGCTCCTGGGGGAGGAGGAGGAGGGATGGAAGAGGAGGAATGAAGAAGGGGAGAGAGAAGGGACAGGAGTAGGAGAAGGAGGTGGGGTTAGGGAGGAAGAGGAGGAGGAAGAATGGAAGGGGAGGAGAGGGAGGAAGAAGAGGGACAAAGGAGGATCAGGGAAAGAAGGAACCACAAGGCTGAGCACTCTCTGAATTCATAGCCCCCTCCTGTGGGATCATCACCCACCATCCCACAGGTGATCGGGGAGTGGGAGCTTTGCCCGGATATCCTGGGGTGGTCCCTGGGTTGGGTTTATTTTGGGAGGGGGAGATGTTTGGAGAATGTGGAACTCCAAAGCTGAGCGGAAAATCCTACTTGGGGGGACTTTGGGGGGGTCCCAGCATCCCTAAATGAGGAGATAGAAACGGGGGGAGCTTTTTGGATTCCTGGCACTCCCAGCAGCCTGGGGATGGCAGGGACCAAGCAGACAGGTGGTCCCCAGTACAAGCGTGACCCCCAGCAGCTGGGACAGGGGGGAACCCTTGAACCCCAAACAGGAGACACTAGAGATGGGGAACTCCTGGGAGGAATTTTCAGGGCTGAATCTTGGTGGTTTTTGGAGGTTTTATGGACCCCAGATGTCCGGTGACTTCTAGAGATGAGCTTGGACAGAGGGACCTGCAAACTCAATGTGCTCATCCCTTGTGTTTCCCCAAACCAGGATTTCCCATTTCCTAACCTTGGCCAGATGGAGAAGGAGGCTGTGAGGAAGAGGAAGATGCTCCAGGACACCCAGGCAGGTGAGGAGGAAGTCAGTGCCCCTTTCCCCCTCTCTCCTGCTCCATCTCCCAGCCCAGCCTGGCCCCCGGCTGCAGGACAACCCCGCTGCCGACGCCGTCCTGCCGGGGACGCACTGGGGGGATCTCCTTCCCCTTCCCTCTGGCACGGAGGCAAATCCCATCCTCTCCTTGTCCTTCCTCCCCCAGACAAGGAGCTGAGGATGGAGTCCAGGGAGGACAAATCCCCACGGCAGAACCTCATGGAAGAGGCCGTTTTGAGCAGCTCCACAGTAAAGGAGTCCAAGAGGGAGGAAAAGCTCCAGAGATCTTGCAGGAGGAGGGGCTCCAAACCCATCCCAGGGTGCTCTGAGGAGGAAAGACCCACCCTGTGCCGGGAAGGCGGCCGGAGATCCAGCCAGGGCTCTGGGCTGGTGGTCCATGAGCAGCTTCAGGATGGGGAGAAGCCCTACAAATGCTTGGAATGCGGGAAGAGCTTCAGCCAGAGCAACAAACTGATCCACCACCAGATGATCCACACTGGGGAATGGGCCTACGAGTGTGGGCAATGTGGGAAGGGCTTCAGCTGCAAATCCAACCTCATCATCCACCAGCGTAGCCACACTGGGGAGAGGCCCTACGAGTGTCCTGAGTGTGGGAAGAGGTTTCAGAGGAGCTCCACTCTCCTCAGGCACCAGCAGATTCACACGGATGAGAGGCCCTTCCTCTGCCCCGACTGTGGGGAGGGCTTCAAGCAAAACTCCCACCTCATCACCCACCGGCGCATCCACACTGGGGAGAGGCCCTACGAATGTGGGGAATGTGGAAAGAGCTTCACTCAGAGCTCCAGCCTGATCCTCCACCAGAGGATCCACACCGGGGAACGTCCCTACAAGTGTGGGGAATGTGGGATGACCTTCAGCCAGAGGTGCCAATTTACCATCCACCAGATGATCCACACTGGGGAGAGGCCCTACGAGTGTCCCAAGTGTGGGAAGAGGTTTCAGACCAGCTCCACTCTCCTCCTGCACCAGCGGATTCACACGGATGAGAGGCCCTTCCTCTGCCCCGACTGTGGGGAGGGCTTCAAGCAAAACTCCACCCTCATCACCCACCGGCGCATCCACACTGGGGAGAGGCCCTACGAGTGTGGGGAATGTGGGAAGAGCTTCAGCTAGAAATCTCACCTGACCCAACACCAACAAAAGCACCACTAAGGGGAGCCCTGTGAGTGCCCCAAGTGCAGGAAGAGCTTCGTGTGCTGCCCCAGCTCCATCCCCCATCAGAGGACCCACGTTGGGCAGAGCCCTGATGACCCACGTTCCCAGTGATCTGCATTGGGAACACACTGGGCTGGAGGTCATTCTGCTTTGGTTCTATCTTTTGATTCATCTTCATCCCTTTAAAACAGACAAAATTGGAATAAAAGTCTAGAAATTCATGAAAGGCATCTAAAACTTCAAATTTACTAATGCTTCAAGGGAATCTGGGAGATACTTGGGAGTATTTGGGGGTTGTGGGGTTTTTTGGTGGAATTGTCTCCATTTCTTGTCACTCAAAGAGACGAGAGAGTTCAATCTGTCACCTCAAAACCACTCAGTGCCATTGATAACTACTCAATCCCACCAAAATTACTGCATTCCACAGCCCCTCAGGGTGTGATGCCTCAAGTTTTAGCTTTCATATCTTTCATATTCTGCACTGCCTAGGTTTGTAGTTTTGAACTTCACATTAGGTGTTAGTGAGCTCTTTTCACAGAGTAGGTAGACAAAACAATTCCTTTTCTAGCTTGATACCAAGGACAGTTGTTAGAAGTTTCAAGCCCAAAAGCATAAACAAGGGTGGACTGAAGAGAGAAAACAAGAAGGGTGGGACTTCATCATCTGAAGCTGTAACTGGACAATGAACCCAAATATGCAGATGGACCTAAACTTCTAAAAATGTGAGACCTTGTGATCACTTGTCCATTTTTGTGACCATTTCTGGTCTATCTTGGGTGTAGCCCTTGCCAGGCTCTTGTACTGCCCATGGTGTATTTAAATTCTTCTAATAAACTTTATTCTTAACTCTGTCCAGCCTCTGTTCTAGGTCAGCCTTCTGAAGGCATCAGGTGGAATGGGGTTGGAAGGGGATTGGGTGAAGTGGGATGCAAATCAGGAGGGGTGAGATGGGCATTGGGTGGGGCAGGATGGGTGGGATGGAGTTTGGGAGATATGAAATGAGAGAAAGAAGGCTTGGGAATGTGTCTTGATGTCCAGCAGGAATGGGATGGGTTGGGATTTGGGATGTGGGGTGGGGTCTGCAATGAGACAGCCAAACTTTGGGGATGATGAATGGAGCGGGAGGCCATTACTGAGTTTTTGTGTGAGATTCCCCCACCCAGGGAGGCAAAGATTTAGTTTCAAATGAACATTGTTAAAGTGAGAGGTGTGGGCAAGAGGGAATTCCATCCCTCTGCCTCGGAGGATGGGCCCTGTGAGCCCAGGAAGAAACTTCACCCTGGACCCCTCGTGGGGTGGCAGCCCAGGGATTTCTGATTGGGTTTGGGCCCCTGGGGTTTCTCCCTTGCTGTGTTCCCAGTGGTCCCTGACCTTGAACTCCACCCTGGTTCTCAAACCCCATCTCCCTGCCTCTGTTTGGGGCTGTCTCTGGATCTGAGTTTGTTCCTGAGCTGAATAAATGTTTTCCTGAGCAGAATCCCATCTCGTTGGTGTCCCATGCCTGTTCCTGGTAGCTGTGGCCTCCCTGGACATGATCCTGCAGCCCTGGAATGCAAGACCCTGCGAACTTGAGACCTGACCCTGGACCCCCCCAAAAATCCTAAAATTCCCTAAAACTCACCAAAATCCCCCAAAATTCTCTTAATTTTCCTAAAATGCCCTTTTTGTCCCCCTCTAGGACCAGGTGCCTTGTCTGGATCTCACGGACACCCCCAGGAATTTGGAGAGGGTCTCTCCTCCCCTGCCACCCCCAAGAACCTGCTCCTTTTGGGAAAGAAATTTCTCAAAAATTCCTTGGATTCAAGGGGGAATTCCCCCAGTTTTGATGCATTATTGGGGGTTTTCCCCTAAATTTTTCACCCTTTTTTGCCTTTTTTTTTTTTGCTATTTTTTGGTGGTTTTGGCATTCTTCAATGTGGGCTTTTTTTGGAGGGGGTTCCCCCAGTTTTTTTGAGGGGTCCCTCAATTTTTTTGAGGGCCCCTCCCTCAATTTTTGCCTCTGTCCCCCTTCCCCCAAATTGGGGTGGGGGGGTATTTTTTTTTTATTTTATTTTTGCCCTCCTTCCCCCCCTTTTTTTTTTCCCCTCTTTTTATTTATGTGCACTTAATTTGGGGGGGCTGAGGGGCAGGAATTTTGGGGAGGGGTCGCCTGGGCTGCTGGAAAAGTTGAGGGCACCCCCCTCCTCAAAAAAACGAGAAAAATCATGGGAATTCTGGGGTTTTCCCTCACACCCAAAGTGTGAAAAATGTGAAATAAAAAAATTATGTTATCAGCTTTTTTGGTGATTTTTTGGGGAGGGAATTGCAATTTTAGGGGGCTTCTTGGGAGAGGTCACTGGTTTTTTGGGGGGGATCTCCTGAGTTTTGGGGTTGAATTTGGGAAATTGGGGGGAATTTGGTGGTTTGGGGGAAATTTGGGATTTTGGGGAGAACTTTGGATTTTTTAAGGGGCGGATTTGGGGTTTTGGGAAAAAAATTGGGTTTTGGGGAGAAGATTTGGGGGTTTTGGGGGGGAATTTGGGGTCCATGGACAATTTTAAAGAGAGGGGATTTTGTTGCTTGGGGGCACCCCCCCATATTTTTGGGGAGGAATTTGAGAGTCTTGGGGGGGAATTTTGGCAATTTGGGATTTAATTTGAGGGTCTTGAGGGGGGATTTGGGATTTTGGGAGGATTTGGTGGCTTTGGGAGGAAAATTTGGGAGGTGGGGAGAATTTTGGGATTTTGGGGGGAAATTTAGAATTTTGGGGGGGAAATTTTGAGTTTTGGGGGAGATTTTTTAGTCTTTGGATGATTTGGGACTTTTGGGGTTGTATGGGGTTTTTTTGGTTTTTGGGGGGATTTGTGAGGAATTTTTGGATTTGGGGGGAGGAATTTGGTGGTTTTAGGGGGAAATTCTGGGGTCCTGGGCAGGGTTCTGATTTTGGGAAGTGTATTTGGGGAGGATTTTTTAGGTTTTGGGGGAATTTCCATTGATGGGGAGGGGCATTTTGGGGAGGCATCCTGAATTTGGGGAGGGGTCTCAGGGGGGATTCCCCATTTTAGGGCGGGGTTTGGGGTGGATTTGGGGGGATTTTCCAGCAATGGGGAGGCATCTTGGGGGTGGGATTTGAGGAGAGGTCTCATCAGGGCACCATCCTGAGCTGGAAGTGGGGGGGGATGTTGGGAGTGGAATTTGGGGAGGATCTGGGGGGAGATTTTCCATCCATGGGGAAGGGTCCCGGTCCTGGGGCAGTTCCTGAATTTGGGGAGCAGTCTGGAATTTGGGGGGGGTCTCATTGGGGCAGCAGGAGGGGCTGGAAGTGGGGCACGATGTTGGCGAAGCCGCTCTCCAGGGGGGCCGTGGGCAGCTCCTCGGGGGGTGCCGGGGGTCGCGGCCGCAGGCGCTGCAGCAGCGAGGTCAGGAACAGGAACAGCTCTGCCCGCGCCAGCGCCTCCCCCAGGCACAGCCACTGCCCTGTGGGGAGGGGGCGTCAGCACCGCCCCACCCCAAAGGGTCGGGGGTCCCAAAAGGGTCTGGGGGTCTCTAGAGGGGGTGGGGTCCCAAAAGGGGCTGGGAGTTTCAGGGGTTGGGGATTCCAAAAGGGCCGAGGGGATTCCAAAGGGTCTGGGGACTCTGGGGGCTACGGGATCCCAAAAGGGTCTGGGAGCTTTGGGATTGGGGTCCAAAAATGGTCTGGGGGTTTCAGGGGTGGGGGTCACAAATGGGTCTGGGGTCCCCACCCCAAGGAATTTTGGGATTCCAAAAGAATGTAGGGCCCCACCACAAAGGAATTTGGGGATTTTTGGGATTCCAGAAGGATTTAGGACCCCACCCCAAGGATTTATGGGATTTTTGGGGTGCCCACTGGCCGAGAAGGGCACACAGGCCTCGTTGCGCTGGAACTGACCCTGCTCATCCAGGAAGTTCCCAGGGTCAAATTTTGGGGATTTTTGAAGGATTTGGGGTTGTTTAGGACCAAGCTCAGCAGGGGGTAAATGTCTGTGTCCTGTGGGGTCAGGTGTGGGGTAATTTGGGTCATTTGGGGTCAGGTGAGGGGTCAGAGGGGTCCTTTAGAGTAATTTGGGGTCAGGTGTGGTAATTTGGGGTCATTTGAGTCATTTGGGGTTACCAGGGTGTAAGAGACAGTCCAAAGTTACCCTCATCTGCCTCACAACCATCGCAAGAACAGAGACCGAGACCCTGAAGACTCCAAGGGAATTTGTGCAGGGGTTCTGGCCTGGTTGAGGTGGAAGCTTGCCAGGTGATGGTTTGCAGGTGTGCTTGTTGTGCTGTCAAGGTACACTGCCTTCATTCCTGCTGCTGAGCAGGGACTTGTAAGGAGCGGCCTGTTCTGTACCTTACACCTGCTTCCCAGAGCAAGGGGTCTCATCACAATAGCCGAGGAATTTCCCCACCTCTTGGCCAGCTGCCCCTTGCTTTGAAACAGACTGTAAAAATGACTTTTCCAAGTTACTTTCTTCAAGAGAGATCTCCCCACAGAAGAAGACACCAGTGACCCCGTCTCGTCTGTTGGTAGCTATAACCCCCTCTTTTCTCTCTTTACATTGGTTCTTTACCCCTCTCTCTCTCTCTCTCTCTCTCTCTCTCCCTCTCATCTATCACATAACTCTTGTTGCTGGCACTAAAATAAAGGTGCATTAGTGCTGTTGTGATTTAAACTGAAATCCCTTTTTGCACTCTGAGATCAAACGAACCTCTCACAACTTCCACTTGTGTTAGGGGATTGTGACACTCGGCAGCGGGATGACCCAAGGTGCGGCTCAGAGCAAATGCTCCACGGCACAAGGATATTGGTAGGCACATGGTGGAGGCAAGGATGAGGAGGAGACCTCCAGTACGGGTTCCAAAGGCTTTTACTCGGCAAAAATATATACTCTGCTCAGTTTTGGGAGCTTGTCTTACAGCAGCTAGAGAAACTTGCTTTAAGCAAAAAGGTGAGGAAAGAACTAGAATGGACTCCTTTCAAAACCCAGTTGAAATTTTGCAAAAACAATTAGATGAAGAAAGGAATGAGATCCATCTCTTGCCAGTGGCCCAAAGAGAGGAATGGGTTAAAAATTCAAAGAATGCTTATTCACCAAAGAAACAGTGGAGAGGGAAACCCTTCTCATTAATCAAATTTACCCTCAGAAAGAACTAACTGATGAAAAATTGTGGGGAGCACTGCTGTCCTAGCTTGAAACCTTTAATTCAAACAGAATATAATCATATCAATGATGAAGATCTTGATTCGCATACAACCACTAAAGAAATCCTGTACACTGCTGCTGAATTGGCTGAGCTGAAAAAGGAGCACGGGCGTCTCCCTCACGAGTCAGAGACAGAACACATACTGCATCTCTCACCGGAGGAGATCAGATTTGACTGACAGAACAAGAAGCCAGTGGGTACTGGGGACATGGGGTCTTCTCAACAGCAGGAGACAGATGTAACCCGTGGTCCCTAACTCAGCACGCAGCTCATTGGGTAGCAGGGCTTCATCCATTGGAAAGGGGAGACCCTGTAGCTATAGTTGGTACTCCTGACCAACTACTGGAAGACATGCACAAAGCTGCCTGCTTGCAAATGATACATGACAGAAAATTAACTACTGGCTATGAATCACCAATGCAATTACCTGGGAAATGATGACCCCTTTAATTCGAGCCCTTCCAGAATCACATAAACCTACAGCAATTTTCCTTCAAAAAACCATAGCAGCTAGAACTCCTGTTGTTGGCACTAAAATAAAAGTGCACTATTGCTGTGATTTAAACTGAAATCCCTCTGTGTCCTTTTGCACTGTGAGATCAAACGAATCTCTCATGACTCCTGCCTGTGTTAGTGATCATGACAGAGCCCTCAGCAATCCAGGCAGCAACACAGGCAGCAGGACACAGAGGGCACTTCCTGGCTGGGACAGGGCTTGTGCCTTCAGCAGAACCACCAAAGGCCAAGGGGCTTCTGGCCATTTTCCCTGCACCACTGCATGCCTGGGCAGCTTGCAGAGCACAAGCTCCCTTTTCCCCCTCTTCCCCTATGCCCTGCACACCCTGGGCAGCAAAAGAAAGGTCTTGGGAGTCTGACTATTATAACATATCCTACATTATTTACATCCTAAAGCAAAACAAAAAAGAAAAGAACAATCTTGAAGGAAAAAAAGTCCCTGCTGGCTGCTGATGTGGCCCCAGCAGACACAGCCTCCCAGATCAGCTCTCTGCAGAGCTCCAGCAGCGCAGCCAGCTGAGGCCCGACAGACGAGGCCGTGACCTCCATGCCCTGCGGAGCTGATCTCGCAGCCTCTGGAAGGTGGAGATCGGAGCGTGGTCTCCTGCCCTGAGAAGGCACAAAGTCTGAAGTGCCAGGCTTCCAACCTCCAGGCTGCTGTCACATGCTGTGTCTTCAAGGGCTGGAAGAGAGACGAACAGAGCTACGGTCAGATCCCAGACCTGCGGGGGCCCACGGAGAGCCCCCTGCCAGGGCCATCCCAGCCGGCTCTTGCCATGGCCAGCAGGGAGCAGGGACCGAGGGGATCAGCCCGAAGCTGCGGCCACGAATGCCCCACGTGCCCCTGAAATCTCGGTGTGCTCTGCCCACACCGCCCCTCATCCACACAGGGAGCAGAGCCCTCCACAGCCAGGCCGGGGCTTGCAGCTGCCCCCGCCAGCCCCGCTGACAGCCCGCTGCCCTCACTCACCCTCACAAATGAGCAGCATCTCTTTCTTCTGCCCCCTCAGGTGCTGCCCGGCCATCCCTGGGAACACAGAGCCTGTCAGGGCCCCGGCGGCACAGCTCCCTGCCAGCGGCGCTGCCAGCCCTGGGGCCACACGGCCTCCCGCCCCGGCAGGGCTCAGCCCGGGCCCTTGCCGCATCCTGACTCAGCCCAAGGGCACGGCTGCCAGAGGCCGGCAGCAGCCCCGAGGGCAGCCGGGGCTCCAGGGCGCCGGGCCCGGGTGCCGCTGCCGGGGCAGCAGCCGGGGCCGGGGCCGAGCTGCGGCGGGCCGGGGAGGGAGCCCGGGTTCGTGGCTCACCGATGAACCTGATGGCCGCCTCTCGCAGGGGCTCCTGTGGGCTCTGCAGGTACGGCAGGGCCCGGCGCAGCTGCTCGGCCGCTCGCTTCCTGTCCTGTGCCAGCTGGAGAGAGCGGCAGGAGGGAAGGGTTGGTGCGGGCTCTGCCCCTCGGCCGGGCACTGCCTGCGGCCAGCCCCGGCCTCCCGTGCCCGCCCAGCCCTGAGGCCCGGCCAGCAGCCGCTGGCGCCGGGCTCTGGAGGGGGCAGAGGGCCGGCTGCTGCCCGGGGAGCCGCGGTGCCGCCCCGGCCCGCAGCCCCAGTGGGCCAGGGCTCCATGGGCACACGGCTCGGGGCCACAGGAGCCTGGAGAAGAAGCCGTGCTGCTCCCGGGTGCAGCACCGGGCAGGGGCGCAGCTGCCAGCCCCACACACTGGGCACCGGGGACAGGGAGCTTCTCCAGGCTGAGGCTGGGCCGCCCAGGCCGTCCTTACCAGGCCTTCACTGAACTTCCAGAGTTTCTTATCCAGCTGCAGCATCTGTTCAATATCGCTCCTCTTCAGGAATCTGGCTGAAGAATGCAGCGTTTCCTGGGACACCTGGAGAGCAGCAGAGACTGGGCTTGTTGGCCCCACAAGCCCAGGCACAGGACCCGCATTCGTGTGCCAAGGCCTGGAGGTGCCAGGGCAGGAGGCAGCCGAGCCCTCTCCCAGGGTGCCACCGGCAGCCCAGGTGTCCTCACCTCTGCCACATGCTGGTTCTGGTCATGGCAGTGGAAGAAGAGTGGGAGCAGGCTCTGGTGCACGTGTGACTTCAGGGCCTTTCTTCCCTCTTCCTTTAATAAATCTATCATCTTTTTAAATACAGACATGGAGCACAGCTGCACCTGGCTATCATCCTGTATGAAAGGAAGGAAAAAAGACTTCAGCACTGGGTGCTTCGGGCCCCCTTTGGTCTGGCCTGCGAATACACAGGGCACAAAGTGTCTGGGCAGCACCCAGCGGCCGTGGCTGAGGGCACAGAACCTTACATTGTCAAACAGTGGCAGGAGCACCTCAGCCAGCTGCCGAGCGATGGGGATGGCTATCGGGGCACTATTATACAGGAACAAATATTTGAGTAGAACCATGGTCATCCTGACCACGTCACTATCATTTTCCTGCAGGAGCTCCAGCAGGTTTTCAGTCAGGCTCCACATTTTCTTGGCCTGTGGGGAAGAGAAGTCTGTGAAACCCCACCCTGCTGCTGCAGGGCCCAGAGGCCAAAGGCTGGTCCTAAAGCACTCGGGCAGCTGAGCCAGGAGGCAGGAGAGCTGGGAGCAGCTGCCTCAGTGTCTGAAGCTCAGCTAAGCCCAAGGACTGCGTTCCCCATCCCTACGCTGCCCGCATGGCTTCAGCCATTGCCCCCTTCTCACCATCAGGGGATTCTTGCCAAGCACTAGGAGGCCTCTGAGTACCAAGCGTTGCCTCTCCCTGCACTCGCTCTGCAGATGGTTTGACAGGATGTCCAGGATGCTGTCAGTGCATTCAGTCAAGTCCAGGCACTCCAGGACCTGAAAGGCACAGGGCAGTGACAGGGGAGCTGGCTGGCAGGAGGCTGGAACCACACAGAGCTGGGCCCTGGCAGCAGCACAGAGCACGGGCAGCCAAATCCCAGGCAGCTGCAGCTGTGAGAGGGCAGAGAGCTGGAAAGCAGCTGGTCTTCAGGCTCACCTCTACAAGGAATGCCAGGGCAGCAAAATCCCAGAATGGCATCTCTTTGCTGAGCAGGCTGAGCAGGTAGAATGCTACCCCAGAACACAAGTGTACGGATGAAGAGCACATTTCTCTGAATGGAGGAAAAAGGAAGCAAAACTCTGAGCCAGCAGCAGTAAAGCTCTCCCAGGAATGACTCACAGAGGGCTGATCTTTCCCCACCAGCCTGCAAGGGGACATGGGCCCTTGGGGAGGTGGCTGCTCCTGGGCACCCTCCTCTCCCAGCCTTTTGAAGTCTCCTTGGTTGTTCCTTGGTGACGAGGCCCTTGGCCCACAACCACTGGGTGTGGGGCAACCGGACACACAGGGCACAAATGCCAGAGGCAGTGGGGAGAAGGGGGTCTCACCTGGCCAGCAGACCCACGGCATAGTGGTGGGTGTCAGCACAGAGCAGCGTGTCCCAGCCACACTTGCGTTCCACTTCCAGAACCACATGCTCACACCGGAGAAGGCAGAGCAGGGACTTCAGGGTCTGCACTGCAAACCTGTGTGCACAGCAAGGCCCACGTCACGCTGGGAGCACGGGCTCCTGCCCTGGGGACATGGCAGGGACAGGAGGACTGGCATGGAGCACCTGTTGGGGCTGGTGGCAAGGCCGTGTTGCTCCTGGCATCTCTTCCAGAAGGTATCAACTTCCTCTGGCATATCCAAAGTGCTGAAGAACACTTGGAAGAGCAGATGCACAAAGAGGCAGGGGAAATACCCATTCACTACACGTGGGACACAGGGCACCTGAAGGAACTTCCACATCACCACCGTTGCCTGCAGAGGACAAAGCACCCTGAGACAGCGCTCAGTGCCGAGGTGTCTCTGTGGCAGGGCCTGAGCGTGGCAGGGAGAGGCTGGGGGAGACACAGGGGGAGCATCGGGCCTGGTGCCCCTGAAGCTGCCCCTAGGCCATGTTTGAGCCCAGTGCCTGAGGCAGGGAGATGCAGTGGGGGAAGGAGGAAACAGAGCTGCTGAAGACACGGCTGGCCATGGGGTGAGCAAAGGTCAGTTGCAGAAACTCACAGCCAGGGCAAAGACACCCGTGTTGTCCCCATCGGAGGTGCACATGCCGTGCTCTGGCCAGTTCCCCAGCACATCGAGGAGTATCTGCACCACTGGCTCCACAGTCCTGCTCGAGCACATGATCGTCTTCCACATGGTCATGGCAGCTCTGTGGGGTGACAGCTCTGTGTCACGGGGGTCTCAGACACATCCCCGTGGCCTGGGCAGCAGTGGGGGGGGGGGGAACTGGCTGCCAGCTCTGCCTCTGCCCGCTGCCCCTCGCCAGCAGCAGCACCCAGGCAGCCCAGCCCTGTGGGGACAGGGCCCTGAGGGCCATGGCATGGCAGCAGGCTCGGGGGCCGATGTAGCAGGGCTGGGAAAGGGAGCAGCCAGAGGGCCCTGGAACTCTCTGTTGGTCAGACACCTGGGCCAGGCTGTTCAGGGTGATGGGCTGGGGAGCCCTGAGCCCTCTTGGCATGTGGGCCCCGTACCTGTCACACGTTGGGGCCACACGCAGGAGAGCAATGACCACATCAGCAGGCTGTGCCTCAGTGAGATCCAGCAGTGTCCTGCCCAGCCTGTGCTCAGCAGACTCATTGGCCATGAGCTGCTGGTGGATGTACCTCACCATGGCAGGCACCTGGAGAAGGCACAGGGAGACTTGGAAAGCTGCCACAGGGAGTCAGGAATGTCCCCAGCTTCCCCAGAGAAGTGCTTCCCTTCTCACCACGCTGCAATGGCCTCAAAGGCTTACAGTGATCAGCAGGTGTGGCTTGGGAGGCCAAGCGATCCCTGGAGGATCAAACCCTGGCCACAGGCTGCTTACTTGCTCTGGAATGGAAACACCCTCCTCCAAAATCAATTCCAGCATGGCAGCACTGGTGTCGGTGGTGTAGACGTCACCGTTTTCCATGGACCCAGTGCCCATGGCACTGGTCTCTTCCTGCCAAATGCACTTGATGAATTTGCAAGTTAGGCAGGAGAAGGAAGGGTGGGAAGAGAGGGATATTGCATGGAGAGCTCCAAGCATGGTGCTGGGGGGCTGAGCAGTGCCAGCAGGCCCAGCCCAGGTGGGGATGGCTGCAGGTACCTGCGCTGTTCTGTGGAAGAGGCCACCGGCAAGGTCCTGCTCTTGTGTCCCGTCCATGGCTGCATCTGTCAAAGAGCAGCCAGAGCTGAGGGGCTGCGGGAGAGGCCGGAGAACACAGCCCAGCCCTGCACTCCCCAGGCAGGGACAGCCCTGGGATGCCCCAGGGGATGGAGTGTGGCCACTGCTGGGGGGGTAGCCCCAGGCCTTCTTCCATCCATTCTGTGGGCACATCCCCAGGGGATGGGAAGGGGCGGGAGGGAACGGAAAGGGACAGGGCATGATGGGATGGGATGTGGCCAAGCTGGCCCAGCTCTGCCACTCACCCTCCTGCAGTGGCTGGAACTCCTGCACCTCTTCAGTCTCCTGTGCTGGGGCATCTCCAGGGCCTTCTTCTTCCTCCTCCTCCACCCAGGCCAACTTGGGCACTCTTGGGGGTCGCTGCTCCATGGCAGTGACTGGATTTATGGTACTTGCAGGAGGGATGGCTCGGAAAAGCTCCAAGTCACCAAGTCCTGCAGTCGTGCCTGGAAGGCACCTGCAAGACTGAAGTCCTGGCAAGACTGCAGGACAGCAAGTCCTGCACTTGGGTCTTGAGGGCTCCTGCCACAAGGACAGGAGGCTCCTCGTCAAGGATGGTGCTCTGGTCTCAAGGGCAGTGACTGCAGGGATGGGCGATGCCTCAGGAAAGCTCCGGGGCACCAAGTCCTACGGTCTGCCCTCAAGAGCACCTGCAGAAGAGAAACCTCAGCAAGGCCACAGGTCAGCAATTCCTGTGGTCTGGCCTCGAGGTCACCTGCAGGAATGACGGCTCAGAAAAGCTCCGGGTCAGACACAAACGAGTGCGCTGTGCGGGGGCTCCTCACAGCACCGCTCTGGCGCGTCCTGTCCCGTCGCGTGCACCGAGCACTGTGGTGTGGCCCTGTCACCGCCAGCTCCTATGTCACCACGTGTCACAAAGGGCCCTCTGACACCCTGTCCATTTCCATCCCATGGTGACCATATGTCACAAAGGGCCCTTGCACACACTGCCACCCGCCCTGGTTTCACCCCCATCCCCCCCTGAGTGGCCCAGGTTGGAAGGAATCCCTTGCCCAAAGTGTCTAAGACAGCCTGACAGGATCTTTAGGAACAGCTCAAACCATCAGCAAACGCTGCCCTGCTCTGCAGGCTCAGGGCAGCAGAAGGAGCCCCCAGGGCTGCCAACGCAGCCACAGCAGGAAGGGAACGGGGCCTTGCACAGAAGCTGGCACGGCCTCCTTGGGACACATCCTGGCTGGTGGCCATTCTAAACCCACACGTGTGACACAGACAAGGGACATCTGGTCCAAGGCACGAAGAGTCCACTAGAATGTATTTTAGCACATTAGAAAGACTTGGGAGGAATCCCAGAGGGTCATTTTTTGAAGCAAAGTGATCTGATTAAATACTGTAACCAACGGTAGGCTTGGTAAAAATTAGAAGGTGGTGAAAATGGACTGCCTAATGGAACTTTAAATGATCATCCACTGTTACAGTTGATGTTATTTTTAAGAAAAGAAGACAAATAAGACCAAGTGATATGTGCAGACACTTTTTTTTACCCTGAAGAATAAACCTGAGTGGCACCAAGAATATGGCTTTGATTTGGACCCCCAGGAGACTTTGGTCCTTCCTTTGGAAAGAGATAACAGGTGGAAAATAAAGAGATGTTGTTCAGCATGTAGTTTAGGGCAGAGATGTTTGAAATTGGCAAAAAAGCGCGAGGAAGACGCTGTTATAGATGTGCAAGACTCACAGCCGAGTTATTCCAGGCCAGCTATATCTTCCCCCTCAAGCAACCACTCCTCTCCCTCAATTAAATGAAAGTGAGAATGAGATGAATAATCCTGGTGAGGGGACAAGTTCAGGGATGCCAGTGACAACATGTACAAGGAATAAAACCAAGAAAGCTTTGCCTTTAGTCACCCCCTTAAGGCAAGTAGTGGGTCCCACAGGAGAAGCTGTGTGGGTGAAGATCCCCTTTTCTACTGGTGACCTGAATAACTGGCAGGAAGAAGTTCATAATTATAGAGAAAACCCTAGCAAAGTGGCAAAAAGATTGGAGTTAATAGTCAAGAACTGAGACCCAGACTGAGGTGATTTCATGATGACAGCGCTAAGGAAAACAGATAAAGAGTTGGTGATGAAGATGGTCAGAGCACATGTGCAGGGAGAAATTGCTAGTGGAGCCTTACAAGGTACAGTGGACCAGTTGTTTCCTATTGTAAACCCTTTGTTGGACCCGAATGATGCAAACAATTATGCAATGTTAACTAGATACTGGGAACTGTGGGGGCCAAGGAAGCAGCCAATACTGTAGCCACTCTCCCCTGGAGGAAGAGCCCATAGGAGGCTTTCACTTACCACTCTCCCCCAGAGGCTAAAGGCCTCGATGGGGAGCTTTTATTTTTACAGCCACATGTTAAGTGGTTCCCAACATGTCTTTCCCCCTGTATGCATATTATTTTTACCCTGTTGGCCCTTCCCCCTTGTTCCGCCCCTGAATCCTCTGACCATTGTCCCTGTTGCTCCACCCCACCCCCTGCTTTTCCTATATAATCCCTGCTCTCACTGAGCCCAGGCCAGTTGTTGTCTCTGGGACCCTTCGGGAGAGAAGAATAAAGACCTCCTTGGAACCCCACACGGTGCCTCCCGTCTCTTTTCTTTGGCAGCACCCGAGGAACAGCGGCCATTCCAAAAGCCCTTTGAAGGGCTCGCAGCTGAATCACGGGGGCAAGGCAAGCGTGCCTGTGCGCCCAGGGGAAGTGCCACAGGAGACGCTTCCCTGGGAAGGTCGCGGCACCCTGACCACCTCCGCTCGCTGCGACAAGTGGTCCCAACAGGGAGCTCTGCCAGCGGTTCCCTGGTTCCCTGGATCCCGGGAGAAGCGTCTCCTGCAGCACCAGCTGCAGAAAGCAAGTCACTCTTGGGTCTGTCACTTCCCTGAGGAAACCCCCTCGCGTTATAGCAAGGGCTATCCAAGGGGACACCAGGACCCTCCTAGGACCATCCGGGGAGCGAGGAGATTTCCTCAAGGACCAGACGGTGGGTGACATCGTGCCCAGCAGTCTGTTCACCCAGTGGAGGTGGAAAAAGCTGCTATAATTGGGATTTGGCCTTTGTGGGTGGGTTTTGGAACCAGTTTTGTTCCCATGGGGAACAAAATCCTTCCTGGTTTTAACCAATCCCTTTGGAATGCTGCACATGGCTCACCTGGGCTGGGAAAAAATGGGAAGAAATCTGGGAAAATCATAGATTTCCCACTTAACAGCTCCATCCCTTTGGAATGCTGCACATGGCTCACCTGGGCTGGGAAAACCTAGAAAAATCCTGGAACACACACTTGAGGGAGGTGTTTGTTAATCCTGGCTCATCCCAGGAACTTCCATTCCTCAATCCGGAAAGGATGCGTTAGGGAGTCCCCCAGTCTGGGAGTGCCTATGACACCTCCTAAAAAAACATTTCCTTGCTTTTCCAATTCCAGGAATGAAATTCCTGGATTATTTTCCATCAGGAAATTGGGTTAATTAAAGTGCAGCTTTTTCCACCAGCCTTCCAGTCCTCGTCATTCCGGCAGTTCCACTAATCCTTATCCCAGGTGAGATTCAGAGAGTTGGGATTTCCTGGCTCTGAGCAACATCTGCAGTTTTACAGGAAACTCACAGCTCATGAGAACAAACTTTCTGTGTGACTTCAGAGGCCACGACAACCCTGAGTGGTTTCCCTCCCATCCCCCAGCCCTGCCTGGCCCCAGGGGCTGATGGCATTTGTGCTCCCTCAGGTTCATCTCCCCACAGCAGCACCATGGGGGTGCTGACGCCTGCTCTGGGCAGTGCAAACAGGGGCTCCTGAGCCAGTGCTGCCGTGTCTGTGCCTGCAAGGATGCGGCACCTCTCTGAGCTGGGGGAGAGGCCAGGGCTGCACAGGGGGGATGTTGTTGGCAGCTCCATGAGGATGCTCTGGGACACTGCCCTGGGGTGTCCAGCACAGTGGGGATGGATCAGCCCCTGCTCTGCTGCTCCTTCCCATCTCCCCCAGGGACCTTGCAGAGCCCCAGCCATGCTGTTTGCCCCCAGCCTGCCCACAGCCACCCTGGGGCTGCTCATGGGGGTTTTCTGTGCTGAGCTTTGGCCTGGGCGTGTTCTTGAGAGAGCCTGGGCAAGGAGCCTGGAGCCCCCAGGCCCTGGCCTGAGGCGTCAGCGCTGCCCCAGCAGTGCCCATGGCCTGTCCCTGCTGCAGCCCCGGCACTGCCACCCCCAGGGCTGTGCCCGGCCCCGAGAGCACTCAGGCCCTGCAGCAACACCAGGGCCAGGAGGGCAGCGGGGCAGTGGCACGGGAGCAGCACTGGCAACACCAAGTGCTGCTGCTCCTGGGCACAGCTGCTGTGCCAGCACTGATCTGCTCCAGCTCTGCACACAGACACTGCTGCCACAGCTCCAGAGAAGGGAACAAAAGGGGGATCTCTGGAGAAAACTTTGCTGGGAGATCCTTTAGTTCCTTTAAAACCACCAAGGGTGCAGTTCCTCATTGGCACAGTCTGTGGCCTCAGGGAAGGTGTAGGAAAATAAAATGAGAAATGGCACAAGCAATGACATATTTTTGCAGACACTATGAGAAAAATATAACAATGGGAAAGAAACAACCAAACCAACAGGAAGTACCAAAGATGACTTTTAATACAAGTGATATGGAGAAACTGGCCAGCAGTTTAATGTTTTTGAAATGATCCAGTCATCAGTGTCCACACTGCAGCCTTGAGCTCCTGGTTTCTCAGGCTGTAGATGAGGGGATTCAGGGCTGGAGGCACCATTGAGTACAGAACTGACACTGCCAGATCCAGGGATGGGGAGGAGAGTGAGGGAGGCTTCAGGTGAGCAAATGAGGCAGTACTGATGAACAGAGAGACCACAGCCATGTGAGGGAGGCAGGTGGAAAAGGCTTTGTGCCGTCCCTGCTCAGAGGGGATCCTCAGCACGACCCTGAAGATCTGCACATAGGAGAAAACAATGAACACAAAACAGCCAAGTAGCAAACAGGCACTGACTGCAATGAGCCCAAATTCTCTAGTGTAGGAATTTGAGCAGGAGAGCTTGAGGATCTGTGGGATTTCACAGAAGAACTGGCCCAGGGCATTGCCCTGGCACAGGGGCAGGGAAAATGTATTGGCTGTGTGCAACAGTGAATAGAGAAAGCCACTGGCCCAGGCAGCTGCTGCCATGTGGGCACAAGCTCTGCTGCCCAGGAGGGTCTCGTAGTGCAGGGGTTTGCAGATGGACACGTAGCGGTCGTAGCACATGATGGTCAGGAGGAAATACTCTGTTGCAGCACAGAAAACAAAAAAAAATATTTGTGCAGCACATCCTGTGTAGGAGATGTGTCTGGTGTCCCAGAGGGAATTGTGCATGGCTTTGGGCACAGTGGTGTAGATGGAGCCCAGGTCAGTGAGGGCCAGGTTGAGCGGAAAGAAGAACATGGGGCTGTGCAGGTGGTGGCTGCAGGCTACGGCGCTGATGATGAGGCCGTTGCCCAGGAGGGCAGCCAGGGAGATGCCCAGGAAGAGGCAGAAGTGCAGGAGCTGCAGCTGCCGCGTGTCTGCCAATGCCAGCAGGAGGAAGTGGCTGATGGAGCTGCTGTTGGACATTTCTTCACTCTGGCCATGGAGTTCTGTTGAAGGAGGAGACAGTGACAAGTCAGGGGAGACTTTACTGAGCAATGTCCAAGTCCCTTCTCCCAGCCCAGCTCCTGCTGCTCTGTGCCACCCAATTTTCCTTTTCTCAGAGCAATTCCTTCACCCCTGTGCCTGGAGCTCTGCTGGGATCTGGTCCCGTTGCCGTGATGAGAAGGGGCTCTGCCCATGGACATTGAGGAGTGAGCTCTGCTCTGCAGCAGTGGGGTCATGGGAACGGGGTTAGGGGCCGGTCCTGGGTTTGGACTGCATCATCCCAAACTGCTCCTGAGGCAGAGGAGCCTGGCAGCATCTCCTGTCCCAGGGCTCAGGAATGGTGATGGCCAAAGACAGTTTGAGAGGGTTTCCTGCTGTGCCCAGAGAGATCAGAGAGAACTGTGCAGTGCAGGAGCATTGTCTGTAACTCAGTGGAGGGTGAGGGGAGCAGCTCTGTCACTCCATCTGTCCCCAGCTGCCCTTTCTGAGACTGAAGGCAGGCACTGTGTTTCCCTGGAAATCAGCCTGGCACAGCTGAGTGCAGAGGGACCCACAGCAGAGCAAACTGGTTCAGCGTTTCTCAGAGCCTCAGCCCCACTCCTGGCCAAGGACACTCCTGTCCCCAGTGTCCCCTGGAGACACCTCACAGCTTGGGTGGCATCCCGAGGACACACCAAGGGTCCTGTCCATGGCACTGCTGGAGGAGAGTTGGGTCATTCCCAGCCTCCCAGCCTGCCCTGCCCAGAGCTCCTGGGGCAGAGGGAGCTGGGACATCCCATTGCTGTGCCCAGCCTGCACAGGAGGAGCCCAAGGGCTGGGCCTGACCCTGCAGATGGAGCTGCCATTCCCAGAGAGCTGTCAGCAATGCCAGGAGCTCTTGGGCAAGGCAAGGAGAGAAAGAGCCAGGCCCTGAGGAAAAGCCTTTCCTTGCCCAGCCCTGCCCAGCCCCTGCCAGGCAGCACCAGTGCAGGACAGTCACCCTCAGGCATTTGCATTGAGACATTTGCTGTGTCTTGGCATGGGGATCTGTAAAAAAGTAATCATGGAATAGTTAGGTTGGGAAAAGACTTTAAACATCCCAGCACAGCTTTATGGCACTTTCCCCCACTGCCTGCCCAGGGCTCTGCTGCCTGGAGCTGTCCCTGCCAGCAACTGCTGCCCTGTGCCCAGGGCTGGGCCCTGCCAGCACTGCCCCAGCCCAGCCCAGCCCTGGGGGCTCAGCTCTGCCCTGCAGAGCCCTCCCAGCTCAGGGCACTGCCCAGGGGCAGCTCTGGCTCTGCAGGCTGTGATGACAATGGCAGAGCAAACCTGAGGAGGCTGGAAAAGCAACACTGATGCAGCCTGTAAGAAGCCCTGTGCTGATTTCTGTCACTGCCTGCTTTATTAAGATCTGAGAGATTTTCTTTTATTTATCTCAACCTATCATTAGAGGTTGAATAGAGAAATTAAATGAGAGGTGACTATCTATGTGCAATTTCCCATCCAGGCAACCCAGAGCACTAGATTAAAAAAGCAGGATCTTCCCTTTTATGCAGCCCCTGACTTGCCATGCTCCCTGTGTAATTTACTTGGTGCAATCCATGGGTAGAATTGCACATAAGGGATCTCCTGTGAACCTCTTGATCACTAAAAGTAACTGTTGAGATGTCTCAGGTACTTTTCAAAATTTATAATACCTGTAATATTTATTTCCCTGCTTCCCTGCCATTCTGCAATAGTAGGAAACTGAATACAAAGTCTTAAGAAGTGTCCTCTTTTTATCAAAATCATTGTCTTGGAAATATTCTATGATGGATCAGAAACCCTCAGCATGTCAGAGTTTCATGAGCATTCACCTCCCCTCCACCAGAAATACTCAGAGCTGTACTCACAGAGTCTGTAGGCACTGGGATGTTCCAGCTTTAGGAGATGCCTCCAGGAGCTGCAGCTGCATTGTCCTGCAGCCAGAGGCTTCCTGTGTCAAGGGCTGGCAGTGATTCTGCCCCAGGCACTTCTCAGCACCTTCCCAGCCCTGACTGATTGAAGCTCTCTGTGCCTCTGGGCTGTGCCCAGGGTGGCTGCAGGCAGTGCCCCAGCCCTGCTGGGCTGGCAGAAGAGCTGCTCAGCAAGAGAAATGTGCTTTTGAAGCTCTTCTTGGTTTCCAGGAGCTGCCTCTGTGCCAGGAGCCCGGCCCAGCTCAGCAGCACAGACACAGCAGCAGGACTTTAATGAGCCTCTTGGGGCTTTGTGCTGAGGCCCTGAACATCAGTCCCTGAGAGGGAGGGGAAGAAAGCTCTCAAGAACTCCAAGTCAGAATCCAATTCCAAAGTTTCTTTTCCTTTTAATGGGTCCCACTGAGGGACGTGACTGAGAAAGTGTCCCCAGGCCCCAGGCAGAGCAGAGAACTGGAGGCACTGATGACAGCTGGGGACAAAGAGAAGCCAAGTCTTGGTGCCCTGGGCCACAGCAGCCAGTGCTGTGCCAGCAAGGGCTGTGAGGAGACACCTTGTCCTGAGGCCCTGGGGTCTCCTGGCACAGCCCCAGCAAGGCTGGCCACTGTCACCCCCTTGGCCTGCCCTCAGCATCCCCCCCTAGCCCACATGCCAGTGGCCTCAGGGATCTGCTGGAAGGAGTCCCTGGGGAGCCTTGCTCAGGAATGGCCCTGGGGGGCTCCTTCATGCTCCCAGGGACTGCAGCTTTTTCAAAGGACTTTGGCTTTTGCTTTGGAGTTTTTGAGAGCTTTGTGCAATCCTGGCCTCCAATTATCTGCTGTAATTAGTCCCTTGAGAGGCTTTGTCAGTAACAACACTCAGTGGGGCTCATTAATGCTTCAAGGTACTTCAGGTTCTTAAGGTACTTTCCTTTTTCCTTCCCACACTGAGTCTCTGAGAAGTTTGTGCAATCATGGCCCCAATTATCTGCTTTAATGAGTCCCTTGGGAGCTTTGCATTGACACTCAGTGGGGCTCATCAATACTTTGAGATACTCAGGGGTTTTTGCAGCTACTTCGGATTTTACTTCCCACACTGAGTCTCTGAGAGGTTTTTGTGCAATCCTGGCCTCCAGTTCTCTCCTCCAAGGAGTCCATGAGGAGCCTGTGCTGGGGATGGACCTCAGTGGCACCCATTACTGCTTTGAGAAACTTTGGGCTTTTCCACTGACTTTGACTCCTGGAAAGGTTTGTGCAATCTCCTCTCAGGCTCTGAGGTTCAAGGGCTCAGCTCCAAATGCACCACAGGGCTCATTAGGATCAAACAAGTCCTAACAAACCATGGCTGTGCCTTGATTTCCCTCTGGTCTGGTGCAGTTTCTAGGAAAGTTTCCTACAATAGTTATGGAGAAATAGTTCAAGGAGCTTCTAAGAAATGTGTATTCCTATTTTAAAGGGTGCCTTTTATTCCTGTTCTCTTTAGAGCAGAGGTGATTGCAGCATTCAGTGATGGATATTGATCCAGGATCTCTCCTAAGGAAGTCTGGCCAGGTCAGAGAAGCTGTGCCTTGAGGTCTGACCCAGTGTGGACAACCTTGCTCCACATTCCCCAGCCCCATCCTGTCTCTCCTCCCTCACCTGGGACCTGCTTTGCTCACAGAACTGGCTGTACTCAAGCAGAGGGATTTTCCTTCTTTTATTTTTGCAATCTAAAACTCCTGAGTTTCCCCATGGAAAACAGACACCCTCCTCAAGTGTGTGCCAAGCCCAAGGTGCCACCAAGGAGGTTCCCCTTCCCCAAGGCAGAACCACACATGGAATGTTTCAGACACACAGGGAGTTCTACAATAAACACGAACCCAGAGTTGGCTGAAGGCAGAATTAGAGCAGCTGCTGAAGGACAGACAAGCTTTGAACTCCTTGCAGCTGAAAGCACCAAGTGGGTTGTTGGAAGGTGAGTGAGTGAGGCAAGAGTGAGGGAAGGGAAATGCAGAGAGCTCTGGAAGTGTTACTGTGCAGACAGGCTGCTGTACAAGCAGCGTTGGACTTCTCTGGGGGGAACTGTGAGGGGGGGTTGGTGCGGAGTGACCTCCCCAGTGACCTCGAGATGTCACACAGCCACCTGTGATGTCCCAGCCCACTCAGTGATGTCACACAACCTGCCCCTGGATGTCACACCACCATTCTGTGATGTCACAGCCTCTCTTACGTGTCACAAAACCACCTCGTGATGTCACATATCCTCCTGTAATGTCACACAGCCACTTTTGATTTCATAGTTCACTCTATGATCTCACAGTTGGCACTGTGATGTCATACAATCTGTCCTGGGATGTCACATGGCTTTTCTGGGATGTCACTGCCTACACTAGGATTTCATATCACAACCATGTGGCTTCACAGTCTGGTCTGTGATGTCACATAATCAATCAGTGATGGCACAGCCTTCTCTGTGATGTCATATATCTAATGTCTAATGTCACAGTCCTCACTGGGATGTCACAGTCAGCTGTGTGATGTCACAGAATCTCCTCTATGATGCTGTAGCAGCTCAGTGACCTCACACAACAAACTCTGTGATGTCACAGTGTCATGGGTTAGCTTCACCTTTAAGACCGAGTTAAAAAAGTGGAAGTTGAAGCTACTGGTGACTGATGGGAGTTTTTCTTCCTGACCAATTATCAGTCATTTCCAAGAATTGACAGCAGATCTGACTATTAAAAAGTGAATTCAACTTGTAAACACTCCCTTAAGAAGTACACTCAGAGCTGTCTTGCTCTCTTTTGTTTCTGGCTCTGGAGAGGTAACAAGCTCCGTCTTGGCTTTCCCCCCCCCTCCCAGGCCCGGGACAAGGCCGCAGGGAGGGGGGGGAAGGAGAGAAAAGCAGAGTTTAGCAGTTTAGTTTAGTTTTCAAGGTCTGCTGCTAGACTGAAACCTGACACTATGAACTTTTGTAGCTTTCTTCTTTTAATTCCTTTACTACCTAGATAAACAACAGATTACTCCTTTTTCTTAGAACAGACAGAGAAAGAGAGACAATTAACATGTAAGACATCATAAAACTACCAAAAACAGTGAAGAAAAAAGTTAAGTTTAAATAAGAAAGAGAGAGAAAGAAGATGCTTGTTGCTGAAAAGTCTTTCTGTTACAGCTATGGAGATGGACAGTAGTTTAAAGACTCCTTTAATTCATGACTAGAGTATGGGAGGAATAGAGTATTCAAAGTGTGGACTTTAAAGAAAAGAAGGATGGTTGTAATGCTGTGAGTTGCTGGAACTTGCGAGTGAAGTGAAGATTTTAAAGCCTTAAAAGAACCAAAGAGATGGCTGTTTTCCAGGAAGGCTCACAGAAACAACTGAAGGGGATTTCTACCTTTGAATCACTTATCCTTAAAAATAACATCCCTAGATTAAATTTGACCCATTGCACACTTCAGAATAGTGTGAGATGGGAGGAGTGGACTCTAGAAACTCCATGGATTAGCAGGAAAAGACTTCTGTTTCTCTACAAGGACTGATGAAAAGACTCTAAAAATTGAGACTGTTTTTGACCACCAAGATTGTAAAACTATTTTTTTTGTCTCTATGTTGTTATGTGTACAAAGAAATAATTGAGTAGTAAGAAGTAAAAGGGTTTTCTGAAAGTTTATTTTAGTATTCTAATAGTCTGTTAATAAACGGTCTTTATTCCTTTTAAGTTTTAAGCCTGTTTTGCTCTTATTTTAATCCATATCTCACAACAAAAAAATAAGTAATTTTTGTTAGTAGTTTAAAACCACAACACACAGCCCCATCTGTGACCTCACACAACCCACTCTGAGCTGTCACACAGCCCCTTTCTGACATCACAGCTGCTCTGGGGCTCCAGGACACAGCCACAGAGGTGCTGCTGTGACACAGCCCCCTCTGGGACATCCCACAGCCCCTGCCAGTGCTGAGCCCCTGGGAGCTCTGTCTGGGCCTGCTGGTGTCCCTGAGCTGCCCTGGCAGGGCCCCAGCCCTGCTGGGCTGTGCTCAGGAGCTGCTCCTGGCCAGAGCTGTCTCTCTGCAGCGCTGCCCTTGCCAGGAGCTGCCTCTGGGCCAGGAGTCCGGCCCAGCTCAGCAGCACAGACACAGCACCAGCACTTTCATCACCCTCTCGGGCCTCTAAGGCTCTTTGCATCACACTCAGTCCCTCAGAGTGTGCTCCAGAAACTTCTCAAGAACTCAAACACAGACAGAAACACTGAAATTTCTTGTAGTTGAAATGAGAGACACAAGTGAGAAAGCGTCCCCAGGTTCCAGGCAGAGCAGAAGACTGGAGGCCCTGATGGCAGCTGGGGACAAGCAAGGGAAAGGTGTCTGTGGTGCTGAGCAAAGCTGGATGTGTTTCAGGAATGCCAAGGGCCAAGGGCTGAGCCCCAGCCCCTGGCAAGGCAGATGCTGTCCCTCCCTCATTGTTCAGGGCTCTTCCCGGGGCACTGGCATGTGGGGATGTGCAATGCCAAGGGCAGCACCATGGGGCGGCCCCTGCCAGGCTGCTGAGCAGGGACAAGGAGGCAATGAGGCCCCAGGGCTGCCAGGGTCACTTGTCCCCTGCTGGCCTCAGGCCCAGGGCCAGCAGCCATGGCCAAAGGGCTGCACAAGTTGCCTCTGGCAGGGCCTTGCAGCTGCACAGCCCAGGCCCCTCAGCCTCTGCCTGCTGCTTATGTGATGAGGCCTCCAAACCCCATCCTGGGAGATTTTTGGGTCCTCTCCATGGTGTGTGAAAATGGAAGCACTGGTCAAAGTTATTTCCTCCCAAATCTTGCAGTGACAGGGATGAATATCTTTAAAGTGATCAAGAGTTAATTTATATTTTTTAGAAGGAGGAAAAATTTTAATCAGATATTTTATGAGAGTGGCACAAAACTGCAATTGCTTTTCCAGACAAGTCGATGCCCCATCCCAAGAATGCTCCAAGAGCAGGATCTCTGTGCAACCTGACACAGTGAAAGCCCCTCCCATCCCCAAGGATGGAATTCCTGTTGTGTGGGTTCTCTGATGTGCTGGGTGCCCTCACAACACTCCTGGCCAGAATGTCTGCTGAGGGCCAGCCAGGCTGCTGCAGTGGCAGTGACCTCACAGCCATCACCACTGCAGCCATGTCCCCAGGGCCTGGCTCTCCCCTTTCCTCTGCCCCTGCCTTGTCTCTGCTGCCATGAAGAGTTGTTTCATTATTATCTTGTCCCCAGGGTGCTGGGGCCAACTGCTTCCCAGTCAGGCTCCTGGAGCAGCAGTGGCTTTTCAGAGCCCAGCCAGAAATGAGCCCTGAAGCAGCAGCTCTGCAGTGCTGGCCACCAGGCCGGGGTGCCAAGGGAGCCTTCTGGCCATGGCCTGGGAGCAGCTGCTGCTGCCCAGGTGCCTTTGGTGCCTCAGGCTGTCCCTGGCACAGCTCCCAGCACGGCACTCTGCACTTGTGCCCGAGCCTTTCCCTGGGTTGGGGCTGGCCTGGGGCTTTTCCTGCAGCAGGATCTGCCCTGGCCATGGCACAGGAAAGGCAGTTCCTGCTGGAGCAGGAGGCTGTGCCTGGAATGAGCTCAAACAACTCCAGCAAGGCCCTGTTTACTACAAAATGGCTCCCTAGTGCCCTATATTTCAATAACTGTTATAGCCTCTATAATCTGGAATAAATAACTCTATTTTTTGTTTACTCAGTGTTCTAAATAAATCTTTCTGGCTAATCATGATCAGAATCAATTGTAGCTGTATTTATATCAATATCTCTGGTATACCATTGTTAATCATGTGGGACAAATTGCATTTTGTTTCACTTCCACCTGTCCAATCTTCACACATAAACCTTTAATATAGTCTGGTGCTGGGATTGGATCCAGCTGCCCCCAGTCTCCTCTCTTTGAAAAAATTTAAAAGTTGGGGTGACCTGGAGGGGTTTGAGGATCAATGGTGCCTGCTGGATGTAATTTCTCCACCTCATGACTCAGACGGAGTTTCTCCAATAAAGAAATAAAGCTTTTGCCTGAAGCTCCCACTCTGCCCATGTCAGGAAGCCCTGGGAGTGTCTGTGACATCCCGGCTCTTTGGCAGCCTGGGGACTCCTGGGATGTCACCGTGGAGCCCCCAGGAGTGCCTGTGACAGAGCGGTGCCTTTGCAGCCCAAGGTCCTCTGCGATGTCACCATGGAATTGCTGGGACTGCGTCTGACCACACGGCTCTTCAGCATCCCGAGAAACCTCTGGGAGGTTTCTGTGGAGCACCTGTCTGTGCCTGTGACATTCCAGCTCTTGAACAACCTGGAGACTCTTGGAATGTCCCCATGGAGACCCAATGAGGGTAACAAATCTGATCCTTGGCAGGCAACCATCACAGCCCCTGTTGCTATGGTCAGTCCCTTGGCAGCTCCATGGAGACCCCATGCCAGGGGTGGTTGCCCTGGACACCAGCTCAGGCCTGGAGCCAGGGCCCGTTGCCATGGCAACCATTTGCAGTCCCATCCCCAGGCTCATGGGATCACAGAGCCACAGAATTGGCTGAGTTGGGAGGGACCCATGGAGATCCTCCAGTCCAACTGCTGGCCCTGCACAGGACACCCCAACAATCCCAGCCTGGGCCTGGCAGCGCTGGCCAAATGCTGCTGGAGCTCAGCCAGCCCTGGAGCTGGGAGCCTTCCCTGGGGAGCCTGTTCAGTGCCCCAGCAGCCCCACGGGAGAAACCTTTTCCTCACATCCAGCCTAAACCTGCCCGCCTCAGCTCCAGCCGCTCCCTCCACTCCTGTCCCTGGGCACCAGAGGGAAGAGGTTCCTGCAGCCCCCAGCCAGGGACCCGCTCCCAAGGGTGCTGCTACGACAACCAGGCCTGGCACCAGCTGGGATGCTCAGTTTCCATGGGCTGGGCTTCAGGAATGGGATTCCCCAATTTTCTGCTCCTGCTAAAACCGTGCCGCTGCTCACTTCCCCCCCACCTCCCATGGAAAGCAGAAAAGGCAAAGATCCCATGCTGGGATAAGGACAATTTATTGAGAACAGCAACGGGATAAGGAACAAACAGGAACAGAAATAATTTTGGTAACAGAATAGATAAGAAAATCTATTTACAGGGAAAACTAAACCACCACACAACTGGCTCTTCCTGGCCACATATTTCCTCCTGCCTGGAAAGGACACCCTTCTCCTCTGGTGAGAGAGAGGGAGTCGTTTTCCTGCCCCTGGCAACGACCTGAGACGGGATTGAATATAATGAAAGGACCATGGCCAGACCCTCATGTTATTTAATCCCACATCATGTCATTGCCATGGGCAAGAAAAGGTACAGGGGTCTTCCCAGCACGGATCACAGGGAACATGGATCACCAGGTCTCTTCCCAGTGTCGGTCCTCCAAGTGGGGATGAAGCTGGAGCAGTGCACAAAGCTCTTCCTGAACTTGGGGCACTCGCAGGGCTTCCCTTACCAGTGCTTCCGTTGGTGTCTGGTCAAATGAGAGCTCCGGCTGAAGCTCTTCCCACATTCCCCACACTCGTAGGGCCTCTCCCCAGTGTGGATGCGCCGGTGATTGACGAGGGTGGAGTTGTACTTGAAGCCCTCCCCACAGTCGGGGCAGCAGAAGGGCCTCTCATCCGTGTGAATCGGCTGGTGCATGACGAGATTTGAGCTGGTCTGAAACCTCTTCCCACACTCAGGACACTCGTAGGGCCTCTCCCCAGTGTGGATGCGCTGGTGAATGATGAGTAGGGAGCTGAAACTGAAGCCCTTCCCACATTCCCCACACTCGTAGGCCCATTCCCCAGTGTGGATCATCTGGTGGCAGATCAGGCTGTTGCTCCGGCTGAAGCTCTTCCCACACTCCAAGCACTTGTAGGGCTTCTCCCTATCCTGAAGCTCCTCATGCACCACCAGCTCAGAGCCTCGGCTGGATCTCTGGCCACCTTCCCGGCACAGGGTGGGTCTTTCCTCCTCAGAGCACCCTGGGATGGGTTTGGAGCCCCTCCTCCTGCGGGATCTCTGAAGCTTTTCCTCCCAGCTTGACTCCTGCGCTGTGGAGCTGCTCAAAACAGCCTCTTCCACAAGGTTCTGCCGTGGGGATTTGTCCTCCCTGGTCTCCATCCTCAGCTTCTTGTCTGGGGGAGGAAGGACAAGGAGAGGATGGGATTTGCCTCCGTGCCAGAGGGAAGGGGAAGGAGATCCCCCCAGTGCGTCCCCGGCAGGACGGCGTCGGCAGCGGGGTTGTCCTGCAGCCGGGGGCCATGCTGGGCTGGGAGATGGAGCAGGAGAGAGGGGGAAAGGGGCAATGACTTCCTCCTCACCTGCCTGGGTGTCCTGGGGCATCTTCCTCTTTCTCACAGCCTCCTTCTCCATCTGGCCAAGGTCTGGGATTAGGAAATCCTGGTTTGAGAGAAAACAAGGAATGAGTACATAGACTTTGAAGGTCCCTCTGTTCAAGTCCCTCTCTAGAAGTCACCGGGCATCTGAGATATCTTGGTTTGAAAGGAATGGTGTTTGCTAAGGAAGGCAGAAAACTCCACTGAAATGGATAAAAATGTAAACATCCCATCCCCTCCGAATTATTATAATTTTGAAATCAAAGTGCTCTCAGGTAACGATATGGGAAAAGGAATATAAGTTGTTTAATAATGAAGGAAAATGAAAATGCAGCAGTACAAAAAAAAACCAACAACAAAAAAACAACTCACCAAGAGTCAGAATGCAACCTTACACACCGTTGGTCAGGGTTTTGGAAGTAATTTGATTAAATGATGGCTGCAGTCCTCCTGGAGTTACAGATGTGGTTCTGTTGAAACAATGATCCCATAGAAGATTGTAGCTTACCTCTGAAGTTCTGGTGCTGTAGATGTGTCTGGTCTCTCCTCTGGGAATCCAGTGGAGAAAGACTGCCTGTGGTGCTCTGATGCTCTCATTATATCCAGTCAGGAATGCTTGGCTCCTCCCCCTGGGTGGAGCATCTCACAATGGGATGATGTCATTTTATCAGTCCTGCAGTGAGACTCAATGGCCCATTAACAGAAGATATTCCCCTGGAGGGAGGATGGGTGGTGAAAGAGATAAAGAACACTGCCCCACCTGGTTTTAACAGCTGGCCCATTAACAGAAGACATCCCCCGGTTATGAGGGATGGGTGATGAAAGAGATAAAGAAAACTGCTCTACCAGGTTTAAACAGATGGTGATAGAATACATACTTTTGGTTACATCTTGCACTGCAACCCAGGACATGTAGTCCATATAAACCTCCCAAACACCAAGGTTCAGCCCTGAAAATGCCTCCCAGGAATTCCCCATCTCTGTTCTCTCCCCTTTGGTCTTCAGGGGTTCCTCCCTGTCCCAGCTGCTGGGGGTCAGACTTGTACTGGGGGTCGCCTGTCTACTCAGGCCCAGGCTGCTGGGAGTGCCAGGAATCCAAAAAGTTCCCCCTATTCCATCTCTCCACTTAGGAATGCTGGGACCCCCCAGTATCCCCACAAGGGGCATTTTCCACTCAGCTTTGGAGTTCTTCATTGTCCAAACATCCCCTCCAAAAAAGCCAATCCAGGGACACCCCAGGATATCTGGGCCGAGCTCCCCCTCCCTGGTCATCTGTGGGATGGGGGGTGATGATCCCATGGGTGGAGGCTGTGAATTCAGGGAATGCTTGACCTCGTGCTTCCTTCTCCTTTCCCTGATCCTCCTTTGTCTCTTCTTCAGGCTGAAGAAGCTGCTCCAGGAGTCAGAAGCAAAACTCCAAGTCCCTTGGAGCTTCAATCATTCCCTCTGAGGGCAGGGACTGCCAAAGGCTCCCCAGAGACTGGTGAGAGCAGATCCTGGAGGCCAGGATTGCCGGGAGCCAAAGGCTCTGAGCAGGGAACTGCAATGCTGAGCCAGCCCTGGCTGGGTTGGAGGAAGCAGAAAGGCCAAGCCCTGAGCCCAGGCCTGGCACAGCAGGGCCTGTCCCTCACGGGTGGCTCGGGGCTCTTTGTGGGGCAGTGGGATGTGAGGGGCAGCAAGGACAAATGCCATAAACCTGTGTGACACTCCAGATCCTTATGGAACCAAGGGGCCAGAGTGACACCATGGGAAGTTGTGGAACCAAGGGGATCATTGTGGCACTCTTGGGCCCATGGAACCAAGGAACCAGTGGGACACTGTGGGGCCTCATGGAAACAAGAGGTCACTGTGAGCCTGCAGGGCTGTAACACCCCAGAACACTTCAATGCTGGTGGATACCAAATGTTCCTGTGCTTGAATTTGGTTCACAGGAGAAACACCCACCAGATCTTCTCAACATGGACAGATGTAATAAATATTCTTGGTAGGAAGGGACCCACAAGGACCATCAAGTCCAACACTTAAGCGAATGGCCCCACAAGGATTGAACCTACAACCTCGGTGATACTGGCACCATGCTCTAACATCTGAGCTAAAAGGTCAAAATGACACAAAATTTAATGGGCAAAATATAGACAACCAAGGAATTTTGGCAAAGGGTTTAATACAGCATGCAATTGAACATAAAACTCTTACCATAGCATTAACTTTGCAAACTTAGTTAATTTAACCTAAAAGTGTTAATCCTTAAGATTTTGGGTAACATTAAGATATCCAAAAATGTTCCAGGTACGTAGGAAAAGAAGGAGAAGAAAAGGAGACCAGAAAGACAGAAGACCTACAGAAAAACACTTACAGGATGATCCCAGTCACTCCCACTACAATTGCAGTCACTCCCAGTATGATCTCTTGCACCCAGTCACCCCCAGTATGGTTCCAGTCCCTCCCAGATCCTCCCAGTATGATTCCAGTCATGGCCAGAGTGACTCCCTGTCATTCCCAGGATGGGCCCAGTTGCTCCCAGTCACCTCCAGCATGGTTCCAGTCCCAGACAGCACCTTTCCATTCACTCCCAGTATGATTCCAGCTAGTTCCAGTAGGATCCCAGTATGACCCCAGCATGGGCACAGCTGCTCCCAGGATTTTCCAGTGTGGTTCCAGTTGCTCCCATTTACCTGCACTGTGGTTTCAGTCTCTCCCAGTCTATCCCAGTTGTTCCTAGTCACTCCTCAGGTGCTTCGAACCTGATCTCAGTTGCTCTAAGCCACTCCCAGTCACCCTGAGTGCAGTCCCAGTTGCTGCCAGTATGGTCCCAGTCTTGCCCAGCATGGCCCAGCTGCTCCCACTGTGATCCCAGTAGGATGCCAGTTGCCCTCAGGATGGTCCAGTTGCTCACCGTCCCTCCCAGTGTGATCATAGTTGCCCCCAGTATAGTCCCAGTCACTCCCCAGATTATCCCAGCTGCTCCCAGCATGGTCCCAGTCATGCCCAGTTGCCCCCAGTGCAGACCCAGTCAATCCCAGTTGTTCCCAGTTTTCCCCAGCACAGTTCCCATTGTTCCCAGTGTGTTCCCAGTCATCCCCAGGATGGTCACAGACATTCCCAGTATATCCCAGTTTCCCTAAGCATGTCCATAGCCATTCCCAGACACTCCCAGTAATCCCAGTCAAGTGCTTGTTATCCCAGTATGATCTCAGGCCCAGTATATCCCAGCTGAGCATTCCCTGAATTCACAGCCCCCCCATCCGTGGGATCATCACCCCCCCATCCCACAGGTGATCGGGGAGGGGGAGCTTGGCCCAGATATCCTGGGGGGTTCCTGGGTTGGGTTTTATTGGGGGGGATGTTTGGAGAATGAAGAACTGCAAGACTGACTGGAAAATGCCTTTTGGGGGGATATTGGGGGTCCCAGTGGCAGCTGCTGGCAGAGGCAGCCTGGAGGAGCAGAGCCCTGTGACCCCCAGGACCCCAAAGTGGGGAGGCCAGAGAGGGGGAGCACCACAATTCATGGGACCCTCAATTGCCTGGAGAGGGGCAGGGGGGGACTCCTTGGACCCCCTGCAGACCCAAGAAGGGAATAAGGGGAGAAGTGACCCTGGGAGACCCAGCATCCCTAAGTGGGGAGATGGAAACAGGTGAAACTTTTTGAATTCTGGGCACTCTAAGCAGCCTGAAGAGGTCAGGGACCAAGTAGGGAGGAAACCCCCCAGTACAAACCTGACCCCCAGCAGCTGGGACAGGGAGGAACCCCTGAACACCAAAGGGGAGAGACCAGAGATGGGGAACTCCTGGGAGGCATTTTCAGGGCCGAATCTTGGCATTTGGGAAGTTTGTTTGGACCCCATGTCTTGGGTTGCAATGCAAGATATAGCCAAACTTACTTATTCTATCACCATCTGTTAAAACTTGCTGGGGCACTTTTCTTTATCTCTTTCATGACCCATCCCTCAGAACTGGGGGATATCTTCTGTTAATGGGCCAGCTGTTAAAACCAGGTGGGGCAGTGTTCTTTATCTCTTTCACCACCCATCCTCCCTCCAGGGGGATATCTTCTGTTAATGGGCCATTGAGTCTCACTGCAGGACTGATAAAATGACATCATCCCATTGTGAGATGCTCCACCCAGGGGGAGGAGCCAAGCATTCCTGACTGGATATAATGAGAGCATCAGAGCACCACAGGCAGTCTTTCTCCACTGGATTCCCAGAGGAGAGACCAGACCCATCTACAGCACCGGAACTTCAGAGGTAAGCTACAATCTTCTACGGGATCATTGCTTAAACAGAACCACATCTGTCACTCCAGGAGGAGTGCAGCCACTTTTTAATCGGAGTGCTTCCAAAACCCTGACCAATGGGATGTAAAGTTGTATTCTCACTCTGTCAGTGGGTTGTTTCTGTGTGATTTTTTATTTTTTGTTGTTGTTGTTCTTGTTTTTTTGTCCTGCTGCATTTTCATTTTCCTTTCTTTAATAAAGAACTATTATTTCTATTCCTATATCTTTATTTGAGAGCACTTTGATATCAAGATTATAAAAATTCGGAGGGGGTGGGTTGTTTCCATTTTTATCAATTTCAATGGAGATTTCTGCCTTCCTTAGCAAACACCTTTCCTTTCAAACCAAGATACCTCAGATGCCCTGACGACTTCTAGAGAGTGAATTGAAAAGAGGGACCATCAAACTCATTGTGCTCATTCCTTGTTTTCTCCCAAGCCAGGATTTCCCAATCCCAAACCTTGTCCAGATGGAGAGGAAGGCTGTGAGGAAGAGGAAGATACCCCAGGACACCCAGGCAGGTGAGGAGGAAGTCAGTGCCCCTTTCCCCCTCTCTCCTGCTCCATCTCCCAGCCCAGCCTGGCCCCCGGCTGCAGGACAACCTCGCTGCCGACGCCGTCCTGCCGGGGACGCACTGGGGGGATCTTCTTCCCCTTCCCTCTGGCACGGAGGCAAATCCCATCCTCTCCTTGTCCTTCCTCCTCCAGACAAGGAGCTGAGGATGGAGACCAGGGAGGACAAATCCCCACGGCAGTACCTCATGGAAGAGGCTGTTTTGAGCAGCTCCACAGCGCAGGAGTCAAGCTGGGAGGAAAAGCTTCAGAGATCCCGCAGGAGGAGGGGCTCCAAACCCATCCCAGGGTGCTCTGAGGAGGAAAGACCCACCCTGTGCCGGGACGGCAGCCAGACATCCAGCCAGGGCTCTGAGCTGGTGGTCCATGAGCAGCTTCAGGATGGGGAGAAGCCCTACAAGTGCTTGGAGTGTAGGAAGAGCTTCAGCCAGAGGAAAACCCTGATCTGCCACCAGATGATCCACACTGGGGAATGGCCCTACGAGTGTGGGGAATGTGGGAAGGGCTTCAGCTACAACTCCCACCTCATCGTCCACCAGCGCATCCACACTGGGGAGAGGCCCTACGAGTGTCCCGAGTGTGGGAAGAGGTTTCGGGTCAGCTCCACTCTCTTTGTGCACCAGCGGATTCACACGGATGAGAGGCCCTTCCGCTGCTCCGAGTGTGGGGAGGGTTTCCAGCACAACTCCACCCTCATCATCCACCGGCGCATCCACACTGGGGAGAGGCCCTACGAGTGTCCCCAGTGTGGGAGGAGCTTCACCCAGAGCTCTAACTTGACCAGACACCAACGGAGGCACCAGTAAGGGAAGCCCTGTAAATGCCCCAAAGTGAACGAAGAGCTTTCTACACAGCTCCAGCTTCATCCCCCCTTGGCGAATCCACATTGGGAAGAGACCTGGTGATCCATGTTCCCTGAGATCCATGCTGGGAAGACACCTGTAGCTTTTCCTGCCCATGGCAATGACATAATGTGGGATCAAAGAACATGAGAGTCTGACCATGGCCCTGTCATTATATTCAGTCCCATCTCAGGTCATTGCCAGGGGCAGGAAAAGGACTCCCTCTCTCTCACCAGAGGAGAAGAGTGTCCTTTCCAGGTAGGAGGAAATATATGGCCAGGAAGAGACAGTCGGTGGCATTTTAGTTTTCTCTGTGAATAGTTTGTCTTATCCCTTCTGTTATCAAAATTATTTCTGTTCCTGTTTGTTCCTTATCTCGTTGCTGTTCTCAATAAATTGTTCTTATCCCAGCCTGGGATCTTTGCCTTTTGTGCTTTCCATGGGAGGTGGGAGGGAAGAGAGCAGCGATGCAGTTTTAGCAGGAGTAGGAAATTGGGGAATTCCATTCCTGAAGCCCAGCCCGTGGAAACCGAGCATCCCAGCTGGTGCCAGGCCTGGTTGCCATGGCAGCAGCCTTGGGAGCGGGTCCCTGGCTGGGGGCTGTGGGAACCTCTTCCCTCTGGTGCCCAGGGACAGGAGTGGAGGGAGCGGCTGGAGCTGAGGCGGGCAGGTTTAGGCTGGATGTGAGGAAAAGGTTTCTCCCGCGAGGCTGCTGGGGCACTGAAGAGGCTCCCCAGGGAAGGCTCCCAGCTCCAGGGCTGGCTGAGCTCCAGCAGCGTTTGGCCAGCGCTGCCAGGCCCAGGCTGGGATTGTTGGGGTGTCCTGTGCAATGCCAGCAGTTGGACTGGAGGATCCCCATGGGTCCCTCCCAACTCAGCCAATTCTGTGGCTCTGTGATCCCATGAGCCTGGGGATGGGACTGCAAATGGTTGCCATGGCAATGGACTCTGGCTCCAGGTCTGAGCTGGTTTCCATGGCAACCACCCCTGGCATGGGGTCTCCATAGAGCTGCCAAGGGTCTGATCCTTGCAACAGGGGCTGTGATGGTTGTCATGGAAACAGACCATAGCAACAGGGGGCTGTGGTTGCCATGGAAACAGACCATAGCAAAAGGTCGTGGTGATGGTTGTCTACCAAGGATCAGATTTGTTACCCTCATTGGGGCTCCATGGGGACATTCCAAGAGTCTCCAGACTGTTCAAGAGCCGGAATGTCACAGGCACAGACAGGAGTTCCACAGAAACCTCCCAGGGGTTTCTGGGGATGCTGAAGAGCTGTGTGGTCAGATGCAGTCACAGCAATTCCATGGTGACATCCCAGAGGACCTTGGGCTGCAAAGGCACCGCTCTGTCACAGGCACTCTTGGGGGCTCCACGGTGACATCCCAGGAGTCCCCAGGCTGCCAAAGAGCCAGGATGTCACAGACACTCCCAGGGCTTCCTGTCATGTGCAGAGTGGGAGCTTCAGGCAAAAGCTTTATTTCTTTATTGGAGAAACTCCTGCTGAGTCATGAGGTGGAGAAATGACACCAAACAGCCACCATGGATCCTCAAACTCCTCCAAGTCACCTAGACTTTTAAATTTCGTCTAAGAGAGGAGACTGGGAGCAGCTGGATTCAATCCCAGCCCGAGTTTGTCAGAGGTTTATGTGTAAATATTGGACATGTAGAATTGAACCGTAATGCAATTTGTCCCACACGATTAACAATGGAATATCAGATATATTTATATAAATACCACTGTGACTGATTCTGAAGATGATTTATTTACACCACAGAGTAAATAAAGAAAAAGAGTTATTTAGTCCAGAGTAGAGGAGCTATAACAACTGTTAGACTATAGTGCTCTAGGAAGCAATTTTGAAGTAAACAGGGCCTTGCTGGAGTTGTTTGAGCCCATTCCAGGCACAGCCTCCTGCTCCAGCAGGAACTGCCTTTCCTGTGCCATGGCCAGGGCAGATCCTGCTGCAGGAAAAGCCCCAGGCCAGCCCCAACCCAGGGAAGGGCTCGGGCACAAGTGCAGAGTGCCGTGCTGGGAGCTGTGCCAGGGACAGCCTGAGGCACCAAAGGCACCTTGGCAGCAGCAGCTGCTTCCAGGCCATGGCCAGAAGGCTCCCTTGGCACCCCGGCCTGGTGGCCAGCACTGCAGAGCTGCTGCTTCAGGGCTCATTTCTGGCTGGGCTCTGAAAAGCCACTGCTGCTCCAGGAGCCTGACTGGGAAGCAACTGGCCCCAGCACCCTGGGGACAAGATAATAATGAAACAACTCTTCATGCCAGCAGAGACAAGGCAGGGGCAGAGGAAAGGGGAGAGCCAGGCCCTGGGGACATGGCTGCAGTGGTGATGGCTGTGAGGTCACTGCCACTGCAGCAGCCTGGCTGGCCCTCAGCAGACATTCTGGCCAGGAGCACTGTGAGGTCACCCAGCACATCAGAGAACCCACACAACAGCAATTCCATCCTTGGGGAGGGGAGGGGCTTTCACTGTGTCAGGTGGCACAGAGATCCTGCTCTGGGAGCAGTCCTGGGATGAGGCATCCACTTGTCTGGAAAAGCAGTTGCAGTTTTGTGCCACTCTCATTGTAAAATATTTTCTCCTTCTAACAAATCTAAATCTACTCTTGTTCACTTTAAAGATACTGATCCTCGTTTTGTCACTGGAAGATTTGAGAGGAAATAATTTTGACCAGTGTTTCCATTTTCACACACCTTGGAGAGGACCAAAAATCTCCCAAGATGGGATTTGGAGGCCTCATCACATTAGCAGCAGGTAGAGGCTGAGGGCCCTGGGCTGTGCAGCTGCAAGGCCCTGCCAGAGGCAACTTGTGCAGCCCTTTGGCCATGGCTGCTGGCCCTGGGCCTGAGGCCAGCAGGGGACAAGTGACCCTGGCAGCCCTGGGGCCTCATTGCCTCCTTGTCCCTGCTCAGCAGCCTGGCAGGGGCCGCCCCATGGTGCTGCCCTTGGCATTGCACATCCCCACATGCCAGTGCCCCGGGAAGAGCCCTGAGCAATGAGGGAGGGACAGCATCTGCCTTGCCAGGGGCTGGGGCTCAGCCCTTGGCCCTTGGCATTCCTGAAACACATCCAGCTTTGCTCAGCACCACAGACACCTTTCCCTCGCTTGTCCCCAGCTGCCATCAGGGCCTCCAGTCTTCTGCTCTGCCTGGAACCTGGGGACGCTTTCTCACTCGTGTCTCTCATTTCAACTACAAGAAATTTCAGTGTTTCCATCTGACTTGGAGTTCTTGAGAAGTTTTTGGAGCACACTCTGAGGGACTGAGTGTGATGCAAAGAGCCCCAAAGGCCTGAGAGGGTGATGAAAGTGCTGGTGCTGTGTCTGTGCTGCTGAGCTGGGCCGGGCTCCTGGCCCAGAGGCAGCTCCTGGCAAGGGCAGCGCTGCAGAGAGACAGCTCTGGCCAGGAGCAGCTCCTGAGCACAGCCCAGCAGGGCTGGGGCCCTGCCAGGGCATCTCAGGGACACGAGCAGGCCCAGACAGAGCTCCCAGGGGCTCAGCACTGGCAGGGGCTGTGGGATGTCCCAGAGGGGGCTGTGTCACAGCAGCACCTCTGTGGCTGTGTCCTGGAGCCCCAGAGCAGCTGGGATGTCAGAAAGGGGCTGTGTGACAGCTCCGAGTGGGTTGTGTGAGGTCACAGATGGGGCTGTGACATGACAGAGCTTGTTGTGTGAGGTCACTGAGCAGCTATGGCATCACAGAGTGGAATGTGTGACATCAGAAAGCAGGGTGTGACATCGCAGTGTGGCTGTATGACATCACAGCATGGTCTGGGTGATATCACTTAGTGGGTTTTAACGTCACAGAGAGGACTGTGACACCAAAGGTTAGATGTACAACATCACAGAGAGGGTTGTGACATCACTGAGCAGACTGTGGCACCACATGGTTGTGATATGAAATCCTACAGTGGGCAGTGACATCATAGAAGAGCCATGTGACATCTCAGGACAGTTGGTATTACATCACAGTGCTGACTGTGATATCATAGAGTGAACTATGACATCAAATGTTGCTGTGTGACATCACAGAAAACTATGTGACATCACGAGGTGGTTTTGTGGCATATAGGAAAAGATGTGTCATCACAGAAAGGTGGTGTGACATCCTGGGGCAGGTTGTGCGACACCACTGAGTGGGCTGTGACATCCCAGGTGGCTTTGTGACATCTTGAGGTCACTGGGGAGGTCACTCTGCCCTGACCTCCCTCACAGTTTCCCCCAGAGAAGTCCAACGCTGCCCTTGCAGCAGCCTGTCTGCACAGAAACACTTCCAGGGCTCTCTGCATTTCCCTTCCCTCACTCTTGCCTCACTCACTCACCTCCCAACAACCCACTTGGTGCTTTCAGCTGCAAGGAGTTCAAAGCTTGTCTGTCCTTCAGCAGCTGCTCTAATTCTGCCTTCAGCCAACTCTGGGGTTGTGTTTATTGTAGAACTCCCTGTGTGTCTGAAACATTCCTTGTGTGGTTCTGCCTTGGGGAAGGGGAACCTCCTTGGTGGCACCTTGGCCTTGGCACACACTTGAGGAGGGTGTCTGTTTTCCATGGGGAAACTCAGGAGTTTTAGATTGCTAAAATAAAAGAAGGAAAACCCCTCTGCTTGAGTACAGCCAGTTCTGTGAGCAAAGCAGGTCCCAGGGGAGTGAGGAGAGACAGGATGGGGCTGGGGAATGTGGAGCAAGGTTGTCCCCACTGGGTCAGACCTCAAGGCACAGCTTCTCTGACATGGCCAGACCTCCTTAGGAAAGACCCTGGATCAATATCCATCACTGAATACTGCAATCACATCTGCTCTAAAGAGAACAGGTATAAAAGGCACCCTTTAAAATAGGAACACATATTTCTTAGAAGTTCTTTGAACTATTTCTCCATAACTATTGTAGGAAACTTTCCTAATGAACTGCACCAGACCAGAGGGAAATCAAGGCACAGCCATGGTTTGTTAGGACTTGTTTGATCCTAATGAGCCCCGTGGTGCATTTGGAGCTGAGCCCTTGAACCTCAGGGCCTGAGAAGAGATTGCACAAACCTTTCCAGGAGTCCAAGTCAGACGAAACACCCGAAGTTTCTCCAAACATTAACAGGTCCCACTGAGGTCCATCCCCAACACATGCTACTCATGGACTCCTTGGAAGACAGAACTGGAGGCCAGGATTGCACAAAAATCTCCCAGAAACTCAGTGTGGAAAGGAAAATCCAAAGTAACTGAAAAAGCCCCTGAGTATCTCAAAGTATTGCTGAGCCCCACTGAGTGTCAATGCAAAGCTCCCAAGGGACTCGTTAAAGCAGATAATTGGGGCCTTGATTGCACAAACTTCTCTTAGAGTCTGTATCAAAAGGAGATAGCAAGTATCTTAAAATCATTGAAGTACCTTGAAGCATTAATGAGCCCCACTGAGTGTTGTTACTGACAAAGCCTCTCAAGGGACTAATTACAGCAGATAATTGGAGGCCAGGATTGCACAAAGCTCTCAGAGATCCCAAGGCAAAAGCCAAAGTCCTTTGAAAAAGCTGCAGTCCCTGGGAGCATGAAGGAGCCCCCCAGGGCCATTCCTGAGCAAGGCTCCCCAGGGACTCCTTCCAGCAGATCCCTGAGGCCACTGGCATGTGGGCTAGGGGGGATGCTGAGGGCAGGCCAAGGGGGTGACAGTGGCCAGCCTTGCTGGGGCTGTGCCAGGAGGTCCCAGGGCCTCAGGACAAGGTGTCTCCTCACAGCCCTTGCTGGCACAGAGGCTGCTGTGGCCCAGGGCACCAAGACTTGGCTTCTCTTTGTCCCCAGCTGTCATCAGTGCCTCCAGTTCTCTGCTCTGCCTGGGGCCTGGGGACACTTTCTCAGTCATGTCCCTCAGTGGGACCCATTAAAAGGAAAAGAAACTTTGGAGTTGGATTCTGACTTGGAGTTCTTGAGAGCTTTCTTCCCCTCCCTCTCAGGGACTGATGTTCAGGGCCTCAGCACAAAGCCCCAAGAGGCTCATTAAAGTCCTGATGCTGTGTCTGTGCTGCTGAGCTGGGCCGGGCTCCTGGCACAGAGGCAGCTGCTGGAAACCAAGAAGAGCTTCAAAAGCACATTTCTCTTGCTGAGCAGCTCTTCTGCCAGCCCAGCAGGGCTGGGGCACTGCCTGCAGCCACCCTGGGCACAGCCCAGAGGCACAGAGAGCTTCAATCAGTCAGGGCTGGGAAGGTGCTGAGAAGTGCCTGGGGCAGAATCACTGCCAGCCCTTGACACAGGAAGCCTCTGGCTGCAGGACAATGCAGCTGCAGCTCCTGGAGGCATCTCCTCAAGCTGGAACATGCCAGTGCCTACAGACTCTGTGAGTACATTCTCTGCCTGTCCCTTGTGTAGAGCAGCCAGGGGTGCCCAGGGCTGTCCTGCAGAGCAGGGTCCTGCAGCCCAGGGCGCTGTGCTGGGGCAGGGACTCTGCTGCCTGCCAGGGACAGCTCTCAGCCGGCCCGGGGAGCTGCTCCCAGCGCTGGGGAGAAGCTGTGGGGGGAAGGAGCCACCCTGAGCAGGGCAGGTGCTGCTGCTGAGAGGGGCTGTGTGGGGCAGGGCTGCTCCCAGCTCCAGACCTGCCTGGGCACAGCTCCGGAGGACACTTCCCAAAAGAAAGTGAGACTGGGATTGCTGTAAAGATTAGGAGCTTTCCCAAGACTGTTTTCAATTTCTTGCTTTAAGCAGGGTGGGAAAGCTGGGATGATGACAAAAGATTTTTGCTTTTTATATATGTTTAATATATTTTTAGAGCTGTAAACTGTTATTATATAGATATAAAATTATAATCCTTAATTAACTCTATTAAACTACTATTATATACTTTTATAACTATTATCCTTAATTAACTCTAGTATGTTTCCTAACCTTTCTCTTAGATTTTAGAACAATAATCTCATTTTCTAAATACGTCTCTGAAATACTAAATTGTCTTATCATCAGGGAGAGGAGCTACAAGAAGAACATTTTGGTTTTCTGCATCTTTAATATATTTTTAGATCGGTAAACTATTATTATATAATTGTAAAATTTTAATCCTTACTTAACTCTATGAAACTGCTATTATATACTTATATAGTATTATATTATATTATATTATATTATATTATATTATATTATATTATATTATATTATATTATATTATATTATATTATATTATATTATATTATATTATATTATATCCTTAATTAACTCTAGTATGTTTCCTAACCTTCCTCTTAGATTTTAGAACAATAAACTGACCTTCTAAATACATTTCTGAAATACTGCATTGTCTTATCATCAGGGAGAGGAGCTACAGGAAGAGCATTTTGTTTTGTAACCAGAATGTGAGCAGTCATAACAAAAAGTGGGGCAAAGAAACCGTTGGACCTACTCTAATGGATTGAATCAGGGGTGTGTAACTAGGGCAGCTGAATCTCTAATTGAATGTTTCTGTTAAATATCCTAATTAATCAACCTTAATAAATAGTTGAAATAAGGGGCCGGGTGTGCCCCATCCCCACTGGGACACCTGGAAGCTTCCAATAAAGGTCTGGTTTTTACTTTACTGTTCTAACACCGTTACAAGGCGTTTTTTCCTCTTCTGATTATAGACAGCAGGGGCATGAGAGAAGCAGAAGAGGAATTTTAATCCCAGAATCACGGAACATTCTGAGTTGAAGGGAACACACCAGGATTATCAAAGTAATGTTGGAACATTTACAGAGATGCCAGAATTGTAAGTTTAGGTGCTCAGTCTCTCTGCTGGGAGCCTCCTAAACAGCCTAAATGCACTGCTCTGATATTGTCATTGGTATCTGGAGCTCTCAGGGAGGTTCTGGCATCTGCAGCAGCTGAGTCAGGCCCTGCCCTTGGGATTGCTGCCAGGCAGGTGTGTCCATGGGAATGGGGTGTCCCAGCTTCCCTGTGACCTGTGGGGCTGTGGGCAAAGCAGTCTATGGGAAAGGGGAATGAGCTGAGCCTCCCTCCCTGAGATCCCATCATGGGCACACCTGGGGATCTCCTTGCTGTGTCCTTCCAAGCTCTGAGCTGCCCTCCTGGCTGCAAATCTGTGCCAGAGCCTCTCAGAGTTCCCTGAATGTCCCACGGGGAAGGGCAGAGATGCCACAGCTGAGGAAATGCTGTTGGCTCTGCCAAGGGAGCCGTGAGTGTCCATGGCAGAGGGGGGTGCTGAGACCTTGCCCAGAGACCTTTAGAGAGGGTGAGACATTCAGGGATCCCTCTGCTCTGGGCAGGCTCTGGTTTGTGCCAGGGTGACACAGGAGTGGGATTGTGCTCTGATTCCAGCCAAAGGTGCAAACCCAGGGCAGTTGGGAACAAGCCCATCCAGCCCCTCACCTTCCCTAAGCCACAGGGAATCCTTTGCCTCTCACATCTCTCAGTGGCAAACTCTGAGTGCAGCAGAAATGCTGGGGATTTCTGACCTCAGAGAACCAGGAATGATTTGTGGGTAAGAAGAAAATTCCTAAAACCAACTCCTGACATATTTTAGAAGTGTGTGTGCAGATGGCAACAAACCTTTCTGCATTAGGAGTGAATCCTCTGACAAATCCTGAATTGCCAGCCTTGTCCCTCTCCTGCATGGCCACAAACCCAGGGCAGCAGGGCAGGGATGGCTCCTGGAGAGCCCCCAGGCACAGGCCTGGCTGCTCCTGGCACACTCAGACAGCACAGCTGGAGCTCAGGCAGGGAGCTGGGTGAAGGTTTTCCCAGAGCAGGAACAAAGGTGGATGAGTCCCAGTCTCTCCTGATTTGTCACTGCTCTTTTTCTTCATGAACAGGTCCCCATGTGCAGCCACAGCAAATGTCCAACAGCAGCTCCATCAGCCACTTCCTCCTGCTGGCATTGGCAGACACGCGGCAGCTGCAGCTCCTGCACTTCTGCCTCTTCCTGGGCATCTCCCTGGCTGCCCTCCTGGGCAACGGCCTCATCATCAGCGCCGTAGCCTGCAGCCACCACCTGCACAGCCCCATGTTCTTCTTCCTGCTCAACCTGGCCCTCACTGACCTGGGCTCCATCTGCACCACGGTGCCCAAAGCCATGCACAATTCTCTCTGGGACACCAGAGACATCTCCTACACAGGATGTGTGGCACAAGTTTTTTTTTTTGGTTTTCTGTGCTGCAACAGAGTATTTCCTCCTGACCATCATGTGCTATGACCGCTACGTGTCCATCTGCAAACCCCTGCACTACGAGACCCTCCTGGGCAGCAGAGCTTGTGCCCACATGGCAGCAGCTGCCTGGGCCAGTGGCTTTCTCTATTCACTGCTGCACACAGCCAGTACATTTTCCCTGCCCCTGTGCCAGGGCAGTGCCCTGGGCCAGTTCTTCTGTGAAATCCCACAGATCCTCAAGCTCTCCTGCTCAAATTCCTACACTAGAGAACTTGGGCTCATTGCAGTCAGTGTCTGTTTGCTACTTGGCTGTTTTGTGTTCATTGTTTTCTCCTATGTGCAGATCTTCAGGGCTGTGCTGAGGATCCCCTCTGAGCAGGGACGGCACAAAGCCTTTTCCACCTGCCTCCCTCACATGGCTGTGGTCTCTCTGTTCATCAGTACTGCCTCATTTGCTCACCTGAAGCCTCCCTCACACTCCTCCCCATCCCTGGATTTGGCAGTGTCAGTTCTGTACTCAATGGTGCCTCCAGCCCTGAATCCCCTCATCTACAGCCTGAGAAACCAGGAGCTCAAGGCTGCAGTGTGGACACTGATGACTGGATCATTTCAAAAACATTAAACTGCTGGCCAGTTTCTCCATATCACTTGTATTAAAAGTCATCTTTGGTACTTCCTGTTGGTTTGGTTGTTTCTTTCCCATTGTTATATTTTTCTCATAGTGTCTGCAAAAATATGTCATTGCTTGTGCCATTTCTCATTTTATTTTCCTACACCTTCCCTGAGGCCACAGACTGTGCCAATGAGGAACTGCACCCTTGGTGGTTTTAAAGGAACTAAAGGATCTCCCAGCAAAGTTTTCTCCAGAGATCCCCCTTTTGTTCCCTTCTCTGGAGCTGCAGCAGCAGTGTCTGTGTGCAGAGCTGGGGGCAGATCAGTGCTGGCACAGCAGCTGTGCCCAGGAGCAGCAGCACTTGGTGTTGCCAGTGCTGCTCCCGTGCCACTGCCCCGCTGCCCTCCTGGCCCTGGTGTTGCTGCAGGGCCTGAGTGCTCTCGGGGCCGGGCACAGCCCTGGGGGTGGCAGTGCCGGGGCTGCAGCAGGGACAGGCCATGGGCACTGCTGGGGCAGCGCTGACGCCTCAGGGCAGGGCCTGGGGGCTCCAGGCTCCTTGCCCAGGCTCTCTCAAGAACACGCCCAGGCCAAAGCTCAGCACAGAAAACCCCCATGAGCAGCCCCAGGGTGGCCGTGGGCAGGCTGGGGGCAAACAGCATGGCTGGGGCTCTGCAAGGTCCCTGGGGGAGATGGGAAGGAGCAGCAGAGCAGGGGCTGATCCATCCCCACTGTGCTGGACACCCCAGGGCAGCGTCCCAGAGCGTCCTCATGGAGCTGCCAACAACATCCCCCCTGTGCAGCCCTGGCCTCTCCCCCAGCTCAGAGAGGTGCCGCATCCTTGCAGGCACAGACACGGCAGCACTGGCTCAGGAGCCCCTGTTTGCACTGCCCAGAGCAGGCGTCAGCACCCCCATGGTGCTGCTGTGGGGAGATGAACCTGAGGGAGCACAAATGCCATCAGCCCCTGGGGCCAGGAAGGGCTGGGGGACGGGAGGGAAACCACTCAGGGTTGTTGTGGCCTCTGAAGTCACACAGAAAGTTTGTTCCCCTGAGCTGTGAGTTTCCTGTAAAACTGCAGATGTTGCTCAGAGCCAGGAAATCCCAACTCTCTGAATCGCACCTGGGATAGGGATTAGCGGAACTGCCGGAATGACAAGGACTGGAATGCTGGTGGAAAAGCCTGCACTTTAATTAACCCCATTTCCTGATGGAAAATAATCCAGGAATTTAGGAATTTTAGGGGACTCCCTAACCCATCCTTTCTGGATTGAGGAATAGAAGTTCCTGGGATGAGCCAGGATTAACAAACACCTCCCTCAGGTGTGTGTTCCAGAATTTTTCTAGGTTTTCCCAGCCCAGGTGAGCCATGTGCAGCATTCCAAAGGGATTGGTTAAAACCAGGAAGGATTTTGTTCCCCATGGGAATAAAACTGGTTCCAAAACCCTCCCAGAAAGGCCAAATCCCGATTTTTGCAGCTTTTTCCACCTCCACTGGGTGAACAAAAACTGCTGGGTGCAGTGTCACCCACCGACTGGTCCTTGGGGAAATCTTCTCCTCGCTCCCTGGATGGTCCTAGGAGGGTCCCGGTGTCCCCTTGGATAGCCCTTGCTATAACGCGAGGGGGTTTCCTCAGGGAAGTGACAGACCTGAGAGCGACTTGCTTTCTGCAGCTGGTGCTGCAGGAGACGCTTCTCCCGGGATCCAGGGAACCAGGGAACCGCTGGCAGAGCTCCCTGTTGGGACCACTTGTCGCAGCGAGCGGAGGTGGTCAGGGTGCCGCGACCTTCCCAGGGAAGCGTCTCCTGTGGCACTTCCCCTGGGCGCACAGGCACGCTTGCCTTGCCCCCGTGATTCAGCTGCGAGCCCTTCAAAGGGCTTTTGGAATGGCCGCTGTTCCTCGGGTGCTGCCAAAGAAAAGAGACGGGAGGCACCGTGTGGGGTTCCAAGGAGGTCTTTATTCTTCTCTCCAGAAGGGTCCCAGAGACAACAACTGGCCTGGGCTCAGTGAGAGCAGGGATTATATAGGAAAAGCAGGGGGTGGGGTGGAGCAACAGGGACAATGGTCAGAGGATTCAGGGGCGGAACAAGGGGGAAGGGCCAACAGGGTAAAAATAATATGCATACAGGGGGAAAGACATGTTGGGAACCACTTAACATGTGGCTGTAAAAATAAAAGCTCCCCATCGAGGCCTTTAGCCTCTGGGGGAGAGTGGTAAGTGAAAGCCTCCTATGGGCTCTTCCTCCAGGGGAGAGTGGCTACAGTATTGGCTGCTTCCTCAGCCCCCACAGTTCCCAGTATCTAGTTAACATTGCATAATTGTTTGCATCATTCGGGCCCAACAAAGGGTTTACAATAGGAAACAACTGGTCCACTGTACTTGTAAGGCTCCACTAGCAATTTCTCCCTGCACATGTGCTCTGACCATCTTCATCACCAACTCTTTATCAGTTTTCCTTAGCGCTGTCATCATGAAATCACCTCAGTCTGGGTCTCGGTTCTTGACTATTAACTCCAATCTTTTTGCCACTTTGCTAGGGTTTTCTCTATAATTATGAACTTCTTCCTGCCAGTTATTCAGGTCACCAGTAGAAAAGGGGATCTTCACCCACACAGCTTCTCCTGTGGGACCCACTACTTGCCTTAAGGGGGTGACTAAAGGCAAAGCTTTCTTGGTTTTATTCCTTGTACATGTTGTCACTGGCATCCCCAAACTTGTCCCCTCACCAGGATTATTCATCTCATTCTCACTTTCATTTAATTGAGGGAGAGGAGTGGTTGCTTGAGGGGGAAGGTAGAGCTGGCCTGGAATAACTCGGCTGTGAGTCTTGGACATCTATAACAGCGTCTTCCTCGCACTTTTTTGCCAATTTCAAACATCTCTGCCCTAAACTACACGCTGAACAACATCTCTTTATTTTCCACCTGTTATCTCTTTCCAAAGGAAGGACCAAAGTCTCCCGGGCGTCCAAATCAAAGCCATATTCTTGGTGCCACTCAGGTTTATTCTTCAGGGTGTCGTGGTTTTGAACCAGTAATTAACAAAAAGGGGAAAAAAAAAAAAATTTATTTTTTGCTGTGAGATATGAATTAAAACAAGAGCAAACTAGGCATAAAACTTAAAAGGAATAAAGAAAGTTTATTGACAAACTACAAGAACAAGAACACCAGAATAAACTTCCAGAAAAACCTTTTCATTTCTCACTGCCCACCATTCTTTTGTTCACATGACAACAGAGACAAAAACTTTATAATTTTGATGGTTTAAACAATTTCAACTCTTTCTACAGTCTTTCTATCAGTTTCTGTAAAGAAACAGAAGTTCCTTTCTGTTAATTTATGGAGTTTCTCACAAGAAAACTATTTTTGTTATAGTTTTCCTTTTCCCTGATATCAGCTGCCCAGAGCTGCTGTTATCAAAGCCCACCCCTCCCATTCCACATCACTCTGAAATGTGTTATGGGTCATGATGTTTAGGGATAGTATTTTTAAGGATAAGTTAGTCAAAGGTAAAAAGTATTCTTCATCTGTTTCTGTGAGCTTCACTAGAAAACAGTTTTCTCATTGCCTCTCAAGGCTTCAAATCTCCCAGCACTTCACTATACCATAATTACTCTACTTTTTACTCAAATTTACACTTTGAACACTCTATTCCTCCCCATACTCCATCATGAATTAAAAGAGTTCTTTTCAGGACTTTATTGTCCATCCCCATAGTTTTAACAGAAAGACATTTCAGCTTAATTAAAGCATCTCCTTAATTCTCTACCTTTCTTGAAGCTTCTTTTCTTTCTTGCCACTAGTAGTTTATAAAGTCTCTCTTCATGTTGATCACTCTCCTTTTCTCTCTCTGGATAAAAAGATTAATCCGCAAGTCTCATCTGGATAAGAAAGAGTTAAAATCTTGCCCAGGCTTTTGTAGATGGTTCGGTGATCTCTGCTGAACAGGAGCTGGAGCTGTCTGCGATGGAAAGTTCCTCATAGCTGCTCTAGAGAGTGTGGTCAGTGTCTCTGCTTGCTGCAGGCCCAGAGCTCCTCTCCTTCTTTACTCGGCAGTTTCTGGTAAATTCCATCACGGCAAAACCTGCAGCCAAGCCAGGAACCGGCCTGGCCCGGCTTGGCTCGGGGCAAGCCCCAGAAGGCCCCATCTCCCGGCCGGGAGAACGGCAGGCCCAGCCTGGCCCCCGCCCGGCCGCATGGCCTGGGCAGGGAACCGGAGGCCAGCCGGAGCTCTGCTACCTTTCACAGCCAAGAAACAAAGAGAACCAACAGAGTTCTGGTTGTACACTTTAAGGTGGGGTTCACAAGTTGATTCTACTTTTCAATGGCTAAAACTGCTGTCAATTCTCAGCAATGACCGATAATTGGTCAGGAGAAAAGACTCCCGGCAGTCTCCAGCAACTTTAACTTTCTTAAAGGTAAAGTAACCACATGACAGGCGGGGACAATGAACACTGGCTTGGAGATGGAGGAAGACAGGTGTAGTTCTCCCTGATTGAAGCCTTTGGCCAGTCTTCTGAAGCTGCAGAGGCGCTCCTGTGGAGAGAGGAGGTGGCTGAGGCCCCCAGCTCCTGCTGGCACACAGGGACCCTCCTGCACAGCAGGGCCCAGAGCTGCCAAGGCTCCCCAGTACGGCTGGAGCTGCTGGCACAGCTTGGCCCAGCTGGACAGCTGCCCCTCAAGGCCCTGGAGAGCAGGGGATGGCTCTGGGCAGGGTCCCTGGCCAGGAGCGGGCCCCAGAGCGTGTCTGCTTTACAAGGGCAATCTCGTCCCCGCTCTTTCTCCTGCCCACCTTGCTTTGCCTCTGCCCGCTCCTCCTGGGGCTGCTCTTGGCCAGGCAGCCTCAGTGGCAGCCAGCACTGGCTGCAGCCCCAGCGGGCTCCCCAGGACAAGGCCCAGCAATTAAGAGGCCAATGAAAGGCCTGGGCAGCAGCAGAATTCTCAGCAGAGTTATTTGGACAACGAAGGACAACCCACAAGTCCACAGCAGCCTCACTGGGAAAGTTTCTATTCTACAACAGACTTTCAAAAGAAGCTGTTTGAAGGAAAGATGAATGAAATACTCACTGTTTTGTCTTCCAGACATACCAGATTCCAACACTGCATAAAATGAAGACAAGCACCAAACAAAACAGGCCTGACATTAATTCTAGCCAACAGTGTGTTCCTTGACAGAAACCTCTTCCGATGCCCTTCTGGGAATTGGGAACACGTGTTGTAGTGCTGGCTGCATCTGTGGGAGAATTGGGCAGTGAGAGCCCGTGCTGTGCTGCGCTGCTGAGCTGGCAGCATGGTGGGTATGTCCAGGATATTCCCTGTTTCCCCCAGAGCTGGGGCCTGCAGGCACCTTGCTGTCCCTTGGCACAGGCTGTGCCACACAATAAAACCCAGAAGGCTGAGAGGAGAACTCGGGGACAGCGCAGCTGCTTGGGCAGTGGCTCCTTCCAGGGACATGGGCCAAACCCATCCCTGAGCAGCCACTGCCACCCCTGACCCTCCCTGCTCCGTGACAGCTCCCCCAGCCCAAGGGGACAGAGCCAGGCCCTGTCAGGGGCCAGTGCAGCCCCTGCCCAGTTGGGAGCCAGGGCTGGCTGTGGCCCTGGGCTCGTGGCAGGGCTCCTGCTCGGGGCTGCTCCTGTGTCTTGGGCCTCTGGATGCTTAGGGCCAGCTCTGGGAGCAGCTGCAGTGGGATGGACATTGGTGCACGAGTCCCATTTCCCAGGGGCTGGGAATGAGCTCCAAAGGCCTGGAAGCTGAGGCGCCTCCAGCTTTGGACGCTGCTGGGCCATGCAAGGAGAGGCCCTGTGGGAAGAGCTGCTGGCACACAGCCCCACTGAGGGCTGAGCCCAGCACAGCAATTACCTCCTGTGCCTGGGCCCGTGCCTGCAATTGCCTCCCTTCCTTCAGGAAATGCCTCCTTCCATAGAGCCTCTCTGCCCATCCCTTGAGAAAGGAAGAGGCACAGCTGGATCAGATGGAACCATTACATAGCAGGGAAGTGGCCTCTTCAGGAGGCAGTGCTTGTCAAAGACATGGAAGAGGATCAGGAAAAGGCCCAGGCTCTCTCTTGTCCAAACCACCACCTCTCCTGATCTGCTCAGAGACCAGGAAGTTACAGAGGATCTCAAGGGGTGCATGGCCCATGGTGCAGTTTGGGCAGCCTGCCTGCTGATGCCAAATGCCTTCCTGCAGAGGCTGGGGAGAAACTGCATCCAGGCCAGGCTGGGAAACAGCCCTGCAGGGCTTGAAAGCAGCAGCAGGGCAGCGAGGCTGCCATGGATCCCTTCCCATGGTGCCAGGCATGGCATGTCCAGAGAAAGCCCCCGGCTGCTGAGTCTCAGGAAAGGCTGAGGGAAATGCACCCACCATGCTCTTTGAGCAGTTCCTTCTCTATTTCTTTCAGGATGTGGTGTGACTCAAGTGATTCTTTCTGCCCCGAGGCTCTGTTCTTCCCTCTTGGAGGATCTTAACAAAAAATAGTTCCATTTCCCAGGAATGGATCCCACAAAAGCAATGCTCAGCCTGTGGGTACAGCAGGGACACACCACTCACCCCTGCGATGGGAACTGGGCTTGCGGGCAGTAATCAGCAAAGGAGCTGGGGAAGTCCTCTCTGCAGACACACCTGTAACTCAACAGCCACAGAAGCTTCTGTCACCTGGTTCCTACCAGGTTGTCAATGATTATTTCTTGATGGGACACTGAGAACATACCTGCAGGAGGATCCAAGGGCTTCAAAACTTTATGCAGCCAATCTAATGGAGAAGCCATCCCAGGAAACTCATCTGGAAGGGAGCACAGATGAGAACCTTTTTCAGGGTGTGCTAGGATCACCTTCTGCCTTAGGGAACTGGGCACTGCAAGGGGGTTGGATAAGGCCATGGGAGCTAGATGTCAGTGGACATGGAGAAAGCTGTAGAGGGGCCTGGGGAGCTCTGGGCTGGCTCCTGGTCACTCTCAACACTCTTTCCATGCCCTGTGCAACATCCCTGAAGGGTGGGCACTCCCCAGCAGCAGAGATGGCAGCTCAAGCCTCAGCAGGGCTCAGGCCCAGAGGCACAGCAATTACCTCCTGGGACTGTGCCTGGCATGACCTCCCTTCCTGCAGCAGAGGCTGCCCATGAGCCACTGCTTCCTCCGGGAAACGCTGCCTTCAGCACAGCCTTTGGGTTCATCTCTGGAGAAAGGAAGAGCCACAGCTGGATCAGGTGGGGCTGTTCCCCAACAGGAAGGTGGCATCTCCAAAAGGCAATACTTGTCAAAGTCATGAATAAGGTTCAGGAAGCCATCAAAACTTTGGAGCCAGGCCAGGGCCCTCCCTCCTCCAAAGAGCTGCCATTCCACATCTACCCCAAGACTGGGAAATTGCAGGGGATCTCAGGGTGTGCATGGACCATGGTGCAGTTTGGACTCCCTGTCAGCTGATGCCAAATGCCTTCCTGCAGAGGCTGGGGAGAAGTTGCAGCTAGGTCAGGCTGGGAAACAGCCCTGCAGGGCATGAAAGCAGCAGTGGGGCAGCAAAGCTGACATGGATCCCTTCCTGCTGTGCCAGCCATGGCATGTCCAGATGTGCAGAGAAAGCCCCCGGCTGCTGAGTCTCAGGAGAAGGCTGAGGGAAATGCACCCACCATGGCGTCTATCCAGTTCACTCAGCATCTTGTCTCCTATAGGTTTGTTCTTCCCTCTAGGAGAATCTTAACAGAAAGTATTTCCATTTCAGATGAATGGATCCCACAGAACCAGGGCTCAGCCTGTGGGATCAGCAGGGACACACAACTCACCCCTGTGATGGGAGCTGGGCTTGCGTGCAGCAACCAGAAAAGGAGCTTGAAATGTCCTCGCTGCAGACACACCTGTAACTCAACAGCCACAGAAGCTTCTGTCACCTGGTTCGTGACAGGTTGTCAATGATTATTCCTTGTTGGGACAGTGAGAACATACCTGCATGGGGCTCCAGAGGGAGAAAATCATCATGAAGCCAAGCTGCTGGAGAAGCCTTCCTACCACCCTTGTCTAGAAAGGAGCACAGATCAGAAACATTCCATGATGCACTGGGACCCCCTTCTGCCTTAGGGAATTGGGCACTGCAAGGGATTTGGGTAAGGCTGTGGGAGCCAGATGTCAATGGACATGGCCAAAGCTGCAGAGGGGCCTGGAGAGCTCTGGGCTGGCTCTGGTCACTCTCCACCATCTTTTCAGCCCCTGTGCAACATCTCTGGAGGGGCAGCAGGACCAGCCCAGGGCCCCTGAGGCCTCTGTCCCTCCCACAGAGGAAACCCTCCCTAAAGTCCTGGGGAAAACCATCCCCAAAGCTTCCCAGGGAGAAGGGAGCACTGTCCCGGGAAAGGGGACCGAGGCTGCCGGCTCACCTGCTCGCCCTGCTCGCCACGGAGCAGCCTGGGCAGCCCTGTCAGGCAGGGCCACTGCCAGGAGGAGCAGGAGGAGGAGGCGCAGAGCAAAGGCCATGGTGCCTTGCCCACTGCCAGTCCTGCAGCTCTTGCTGCCACCACTGTCCTGACACCGCTGTCCCAATGTCAGCACCGCGGCTGCCGCCGCCGCTGCTGCCACAACAGTCGTGGTCAAGGACTGACTGCTCGGTCCTTGTGGTGCTGTGCAACCACGGGGCTCTGGGACCTCTGTGACCTCAGAGCCTGCTGTCACCTCAGCCTGCTGTCACCCCACAGGCTGCTGTGACCTCATGGCCTTGGCTGTACCCCCAGGTGTACTCCCATCTGTACTCCAATCTGTACTGGACTGATTGTAAATTTTTGACTTCATCAAAGGGTCATTGATAAACAAAACCTTGGTTTTTGCCTGCTGATATTGCTGGACAGGCAGTGTCCCAGAAGATGCTCTTGATGGTTCTTGATGCCTCTTTTCCTGGGCATGGCACTGGAGGAGGTTCAGGCCCAGGTGATGCCACTGAAGGAAATGTGCCCTCATCCCAGGGATGCTCAACACAGACTCCCCCAGCCCCTCAGTGCCCCGCCGCTGGTCACAGCAGCCCCTGCCTGGCTCCTGCCTGCCCACACCATGGTCAGCCCTGCCTGCTCCTGGACATGGAGCTCAGCCAGGGCTGGTGCTGTGTGGGCTTTGCTGGTGGTACCAGCCAGACACTGGGGTGAGAGCTCCATCTCTTTATTGGAACAGAAGAGCTGTGCTGGGCCCTGCCCTGGCAGGAGGGACCCACCTTCAGTCCAGGCCACAGAGCAGGGCGGGTCCCTTCAGGGACACAGGGCCTTGCTTTGGGTGGTGGCAGCATCTGCACAGCAGCAAGCTGGTAATGCAGCTGTGACAGGGACATCACGTATGGGCATGGAGATGTGAAATGTGTGGTGCAGGTGTCCCTGAGGGAGGTGTTTGGCTGGACTTGCGAAGCTGCAGAGGGGAACCTGTTGAGAGGGGAGATGGCTGAGGCCCCAGCTGCAGCTGGCACACAGGGACCCTCTTGCACAGCGGGAGATTCTCACTGTGCTCAAAGTTTCCCTCTGAAGACTAAGAGGTGAATGTGGATGGGCTTAGCAGCTGATCTGCAGGCCAAACAATTGAGTTAGCAAAAGAAGAAATTGATAAAATACAAGTTTATCCATAGCAAGGAGGAAAGCAAGGCCGTTAGCATGGAAACCAATAAAAAGGGATATAAAGGGGTATTTGCAGTTGTAATAAATGGAATTGTTTCCTGCTAACTAAATTGTAACTGTTATTAAAGTTGTTATAATTAGAAACAATCATGAATCAGTGTTACAAAGCAGATGTACCCCTTTGCAGATGTTACATGTCAAAATTAAGGTACAGGATGTAGTTTAGAAGATAAATGGTGTCTTAACACCAAAATGGCCCTGAGATGGACCAAAATTAGAACAAATTTAGGCATTGGGCCTAAAGCTTAGTAAACATAAGGCTAATTAGTAGACTAACATAACACAAGGCTTAGTACACACACACAGACCTGTAAGGTTATCCAAAGGATAATGAGGAAGAGGAGAAGCCTTTGCCAAAAGACCACCAAAAGAAGACTGAAGACCTCCTAACAACAATTGAGGCATGCGCCGTGAAGAAAAGTGACGTAAAGTCAGAAAAATCGGAAATAGGAGGAAACTTACAGGAAACATTAATGAATATGTAAAAGCATACAGTATGTAAGTTTAGCTTGAAGTGCTTTGTTTTGAATGTGAGGCAGCGTGGGAAGCCTCCGTACCCTGGTTGGTTTTGCTTATGCTTTAATCATACTTAATTACTAGCAGATTATATATAAAAATTTTAATTTTTTATTAAACTGTATTATTTTACTAAACTATATTCTTTTATACCACATTACTATTCAATTTAGTAAATTGTATTCATTTTTAATTAAACTGCCATTAACCAAAGGGACCTAGTTGTCAAAATTCTAATTTCATTTATAACAATATTTTAACAAAGAAGGCTGTTACAACAAGACTGGTATTTAACAAACATGACACAACATGAGGTATATTAACAAAGAAGGCCCCTTACGGTGACAACATTCTACTGTTCAAACTGTAAAACATCTTTGTGTACTGATCAGGAGGTCAGGATTTACTCTTTACAATCCTGATGCTGAATGTCTCCTGAGGAGGTCTGGTCACAGAGAAGAATGAGCCCCTTGTGGGCTGCCCCTGTTTGGACAACCTGCTCCTCACCCCGAGCCTCAGCATGTCTGACATCGCCCACCTGGGACTGACATCCCAAAGAATCGAGAACATTTATAAATTTTTCTTTATAATTAATATCTAATAAATTAATTAAAATAAAAATTTAATTTTTACAATAATATTATTCTGCATTTTTATAACCTAATTTTTATATTTATATGAAAGAATTGATACAATTTTAGCAACTAAAAACATTATCGGTCCTTGGTTCAAAGTACTACAATTCCCTTCATTAATTGATCACTATTTCTCCCTCTTTATCCTAATTACACCTATTTTTAGTCCTTTGATCATATATTTTAATAATTTTCTCAGACAGGATAAAAGGGACCACTTTGGGATCCATGGAGACTTTTCTCGGCAACATTTGGGGCAGTTTTGGGTCTGGGGAGGGAATTTAGAGAGAACTTGGGGGTCTGGAGAACACTTGGGGGAGCCGGGTGGGCACTTGGAGGGGCACTTAGGGATTCTGTGAGACAATTCGGGGTCCGGGTGAGCACTTGGGGGTCCAGGGGGGCACTTGGAGGTCAGGGAGGGGAATCTGGGGGCCCTTCGGGGTCCGGGCGGGCACTTGGGGGGCTGTAACAGGGAATCTATGGGGCGCGGGGGATGATGGGAGTTGTAGGCGCCGGTATAATACGGTTTAATGGTGCCGCGGAGCATCACGGGAGTTGTAGGCGCAGCTCCAATGGGTTCCGCTGAGGCGCGGGGCATGACGGGAGATGCAGTCCCGGCTGGAATAGCGCTCTATGGGCGCCGCGGAGCATGATGGGAGCTGTAGTCCCGGAAGTGGCTCGGAAGGCGCGTTTGGCGGTGCGGGGAAGCGCTTGGAGAAAACTTTTGCGTCCGAGCCGTGTCTGCAGGTCCTGGGGGCGAATGTATACGGCTCGGGAACACTTGGGGGGAACCTGGGGAGCTGTAACCGGGCTCTTTAGGGCGCGGGGCACGGCAGGAGGTTTGGGCGCGGAACTGTGTTGTGGGATGATGGGAGATGAATTCCCAGGAGTGGCTGGAAGGGGAATCTGTGGGGTCGGGAGCATTCAAGGATCCAGGGACGCTTTGGGGGGTCCCGAACGGGCGCTGAGGGGGCACTCAGGGATCCTGAAGGGTTTGGAGGAGACTTATGGGACATATTGGGGGCCGATCTCAAGGTTCTGGGGAGCGCAGGGCATATTCCCAGTTCCTCACAACCTGGTCTCAGTTGCCCCCTGCAGGCTCCTACTCACTGCCAGTATCATCCCAGCATGATCCCAGTATGATGTCAGTACACAGCCAGTGCAATCTCAGCCACTGCCAGGATGATCCCAGTACAAACCAGTCCCTGCCAGTGCTGCCACTCCTGGGATCCCCCAGCCCTCTCTGTGTTCCCCCTCCCGCATCTCCCCAGAGCAGCCCCAAGGGCTGGCAGTCCCCAGCCAGGGTCCCCAGCCAGCCCCAGGTTGGATCTGCAGCCCCCAATTTTCCCAGTTTCCCTCTCCTTTTCCCCGGGCCGGGTTCCCCCCGTCCCCAGCGGGTGGGAGCAGCGGAGAGCCCCGCGCTGCCCATCCCGACCTGTCCCGGCTCCATCCCCGCTCCTGCCGTGGGCTGTGAGGGGTTCGGGAACGGGGCACCGAGGGTGTCACTGCTCCTGGGGGAGGAGGAGGAGGGATGGAAGAGGAGGGATGAAGAAGGAGAGAGAGAAGGAATGGAAGTAGGAGAAGAAGCTGGTGTTAGGGAGGAGGAAGAGGAGGAGCCAGAGGAAGAAGAAGAGGAGGGACAAAGGAGGATCATGGAAAGGAGGAGGAAACACGAGGTCGAGCACTCCCTGAATTCACAGCCCCTCACCTATGGGATCCCACCCGTGGGATCATCACCCCCCATCCCAGCAATGACCAGGGAGGGGGAGCATGACCCAGATATCCTGGAGGGTACCTGGGTTGGGTTTTTCTGGGGGAATGTTTGGAGAATGAAGAACTCCAAAGCTGAGCAGAAAATGCCCCTTGGGGGGGCATTGGGGGGTCCTGGTGGTGGCTGCTGTCAGAGGCTGCCTGGAGGAGCAGAGCCCTGTGTCCCCCCAGACCCCAAAGTGGGGAGCCCAGAGAGGGGGAGCGCCACAATTCACGGGACCCTCAACAGCCTGGAGAGGGGCAGGGGGGACTCCTTGGACCTTCTGCAACCCAAAGCAGAGAATCACGGGACAAGGGACCATAGGAATCCAAAAAGCCCCATCATCCCTAAATGAGGAGATGGAAATGGGGGGGACTTTTTGGATTTCTGGCACTCCCAGCAACCTGGGGTGGGCAGGGACTGAGTAGACAGAGGAACCCCAGTGCAAGCATGACCCCCAGCAGCTGGGACAGGGGGGAACCCCTGAACAGCAAAAGGGAGAGACCAGAGATGGGAAACTCCTGGGAGGCATTTTCAGGGGTGAATCTGGGTGTTTGTGAGGTTTTTATGGACCCCAGATACCCGGTAACTTCTAGAGATGGATTTGGGCTAGAGGAGCACCCTAACCCAATGTGCTCATGCATTGCATATTTCTGCAAACAAGGATTTCTCATTCCCAATCCTTGGACAGATGGAGAAGGAGGCTGTGAGGAAGAGGAAGATGCCCCAGGACACCCAGGCAGGTGAGGAGGAAGTCAGTGCCCCTTTCCCCCTCTCTCCTGCTCCATCTCCCAGCCCAGCCTGGCCCCTGGCTGCAGGACAACCCCGCTGCCGACGCCGTCCTGCCGGGGACGCACTGGGGGGATCTCCTTCCCCTTCCCTCTGGCACGGAGGCAAATCCCATCCTCTCCTTGTCCTTCCTCCCCCAGACAAGGAGCTGAGGATGGAGACCAGGGAGGACAAATTCCCTCAGCAGAACCTCATGGAAGAGGCCATTTTGAGCAGCTCCACAGTGCAGAAATCCATCAGGGACGAAAAGCCCCAGAGATCCCGCAGGAGGAGGGGCTCCAAACCCATCCCAGGGTGCTCTGAGGAGGAAAGACCCACCCTGTGCCGGGAAGGCGGCCGGAGATCCAGCCGGGGCTCTGAGCTGGTGGTCCATGAGCAGGTTCAGGATGGGGAGAAGCCCTACAAGTGCTTGGAGTGTGGGAAGAGCTTCAGCCAGAGCAACAGCCTGATCCGCCACCAGATGTACCACACTGGGGAATGGGCCTATGAGTGTGGGGAATGTGGGAAGGGCTTCAGCTGGAGCTCCCAACTCATCATCCACCAGCGCATCCACACTGGGGAGAGGCCCTACGAGTGTGGGGAATGTGGGAAGAGCTTCAGAAACAGCTCCTCCCTGACCATCCACCAGAGGACCCACACTGGGAAACGGCCCTATGAGTGTGAGAAATGTGGGATGACCTTCAGATGGAGGTCCCAACTGACCATCCACCGAATGATCCACACTGGGGAGAGGGCCCACGAGTGTCCTGAGTGTGGGAAGAGGTTTCAGACCAGCTCCAGTCTCCTCCAGCACCAGCGGATTCACACGGATGAGAGGCCTTTCCGCTGCCCTGAGTGCAGGAAGGGCTTCAAGCACAACTCCCACCTCATCACCCACCGGCGCATCCACACTGGGGAGAGGCCCTACGAGTGTCCCCAGTGTGGGAAGAGCTTCTCCAGGAGCTCTCACTTGACCAAACACCAACAGAGGCATTGGTAAGGGAAGCCCTGTGAGTGCCCCAAGTGCAGGAAGAGCTTCGTGCGCTGCCCCAGCTCCATCCTCCATCAGAGGACCCACGTTGGGCAGAGCCCTGATGACCCACGTTCCCAGTGATCTGTGTTGGGAACACACTGGGCTGGAGGTCATTTTGATTTGGCCCTAATTTTCTTTTCATTCATCTTCATCCCTTTAAAACAGACAAAATTGGGGTAAAAGTCTACAAATTCATCAAAGGCATCTAAAACCTCACTTTTACTAGTGCTTCAAGGGAATCTGGTATTCAGGGAGTTAAATGGGTGGGTTTTGGGGGTATTTGGTATATTTGTCTCCATCTCTTGGCTCTCAAGGAGATGAGCGAGTTCAATCTGTCACCTCAGAATCACTCTATGCCACTGAAAAGAGGACTCATTCCCACCCAGATTTCCTGGATTCCACAGCCCCTCAGGGTGTGTTGCCTTAAGTTTCAGCTTTCATATTTTTCATATTCTGTGCTGCCTGGGTTTGTAGTTTTGAACTTCCTGTGAAGTGTTAGTGAGCTCTCTTCACAGAGTAGGTAGACAAAACAATTCCTTTTCTAGCTTGATACCAAGGACAGTTGTTAGAAGTTTCAAGCCCAAAAACATAAACAAGGGTGGACTGAAGAGAGAAAACAAGAAGGATGGGACTTCATCATCTGAAGCTGTAACTGGACAATGAACCCAAATATGCAGATGGACCTAAACTAAAAATGTGAGACCTTGTGATCACTTGTCCATTTTTGTGACCATTTCTGGTCTATCTTGGGTGTAGCCCTGGCCTGGCTCTTGTACTGCCCATGGTGTATTTAAATTCTTCTAATAAACTTTATTCTTGACTCTGTCCAGCCTCTGTTCTAGGTCAGCCTTCTGAAGGCATCAGGTGGAATGGGGTTGGAAGGGGACTGGGTGAAGTGGGATGCAAATCAGGAGGGGTGAGATGGGCATTGGGTGGGGCAGGATGGATGGGATGGAGTTTGGGAGGTGTGAAATGGGGGAAATAGGGATTGGGAAGGGGTCTTGATATCCAGTAGGGATGGGATGGGTTGGGGTTGGGACTGGGGAGGTGGGGTGGGGTCTGGAATGAGACAGCCAAAGTTTGGGGGTGATGAAGAGAGGGGGAGCCCATTACTGAGTGAGTTTTGTGTGAGGTGCCCCTGCCCAGGGAGGCAAAGATTTAGTTTCAAATTAATATTGTTAAAATGAGAGGTGTGGGCAAGAGGGAATTCCATCCCTCTGCCTCGGAGGATGGGCCCTGCAAACCTAGGAAGAAACTCCACCCTGGGCCCCTCGTGGGGAGGCAGCCCAGGGATTTCTGATTGGGTTTGGGCCCCTGGGGTTTCTCCCTTGCTGTGTTCCCAGTGGTCCCTGACCTTGAACTCCACCCTGGTTCTCAAACCCCATCTCCCTGCCTCTCTTTGGGGCTGTCTCTGGATCTGAGTTTGTTCCTGAGCTGAATAAATGTTTTCCTGAGCAGAATCCCATCTCGTTGGTGTCCCATGCCTGTTCCTGGTAACTGTGGCCTCCCTGGACGTGATCCTGCGGCCCCGGAATGCAAGACCACAAAAAATCAAGACCCCCCCCGTGGAGACTTTTGTGGCAAAATGGTTAGGCGAGAAAGGCCATGACTGTACAAACTTGCTAGAGATAAAACATAACTAGTGTAGAGACAGTCTCAAGGCCGGATTGCCCTTGAGATGTGGGGAGGAGAACAAGAATGTAGTAAACAGAACGAAAAAGAAGAAACAGGGACGGTCTGGTAATCGCAAGAATGCAGAGGCAGATAGCTATGTTTCGCAGTGTCGTAGATAGCAGAATAACCAATGATGAGCTATACTTTTGCAATATGTATGAGCTAATTAAATCATGTATTTAAACACGAGTGTAAAGATCAATAAACGAGATTTGCTTGACGACCACCTGGTGTCTGCGTCTCCCTTCTCCGACAAATGGTGACCCCGACGTCGACCCCCTGCTGAAAAGAAAGCGGGGGAGAGAACGCGCCACGGTCGGTGAAGTAGTGTTGGGGCCCGATGCGCCCGGGTCGGTGCTAAACGACGAAGGGAGAGCACCCTCAAGGATCACATCGGTGGTCTTGAGCCATACGTGCTGCCGGAGCCGGAGAGGTGCAACAGCGCTGACGACAAAAATGGACAGGCAAGCAGCATATGATTTATTTTTGGGGTTATTAGATAAGCTGGGGGTTAGAGACATAAATCCTAGAAAAGACGTACCGGGATTGCTAGCATGGGGGCACGCGAAGGGTTGTTTTTTTAACCCGCACACGGTACATGAATTGAGTGAGTGGCGTAAGTTAGGAGATGTGTTGTGTGAAGCAGTTTTAGAAGAAGATAAAACAGCAAAAAAGTTAGGAAAAATTTGGCGAGTTGTGTATAATACTCTATTGAAACATCAGGCAGAAAAAAGAGCGGCTCAACAAGCAGTAGAAGCCTATAAAAGGAATGCACGGTATGGAGATCATGAACCTCTAGCGCCAGGTGTCTCTCAAGTAATTATACCTGCTTCTAGCAGTTTGGGCACAGATGATTGTGCTTGGCCTTCGGCACCCCCTCTCACTGAGTCCACAGAGGACGCTGAAGTGCCTGCCGTAGCCGCCTCTGATATTAAAGACCCTTCAGCCCAATCTGTTAAGCCTGGAATGCGTAGTTCACAATCTCCGCCAGAGCCAGATCCTGTCCCTGGGGCAGAGAGTGACCTGTGGGAGGAAATGGCTAGACAGAGGAGAGAAGCCTGGAACGCATTGGCTAAGCATGGGCTAGAGAGTGGGGATGAAGTCACCGTGGAGGCGGCAAGGACGTGGGCTCTGCCTGTAGTTTACACCCCGGGGGTAAACCAACAAGGACAAGCTATTCAGTTAGGGACCTATACACCTTTTGATTGGAAGTTATTAGCTCAGCTGCGACAGACAGTGAGTCAATTTGGATTTAAGAGTAAACCAGCTAAACAAATGATAAACTATATATTTGATACGCATTTGCTAACTGTCAATGACTGTAAAAGCATTGTGAAACTGATGTTTATTCAACATCAGCAGCTGCTGTTTAACACACATTAGCAAGCTTTAGTTCAAAAGTCAGTTGCAGTTCAAAGAGGATTAGGTGATCCATTACAGGGAATTATAGAAAAAGAAAATAATGAAAAAAAAAGTTCCACAGGGAACGCTGAAACAACGAACAGAATCTGTTCAGTTATGGCAGGATGTGATACATCCAGAATTATTTGCTTCATTTTTGGAGTCATTTTTAACATTGCTATCTTATTTAAGTTCCATTTTTACCACTCTAGAAGAAAAGAAGCCAGATTTAGACTGGTTTCCACCCGAACCAGGAAGATATGAGGGAGCGAGGTGAGCGCAGGGAACAAAGGCACCCTGGGGGTAAAAGCAGCACAAGAAAAGTTCCAAGGCCTCTGATCGCCGTTGTTAGCACCTGGCCGTGAGAGACTTTTCGTGTAAAATCGCCTGCTTTTGCATAATCATGTCCTTTTTTCCTTTATCAGCAAACAACAAGAGAAATTGAGAAAAAAAACTGTATTTGTTAAAGTTAACTTTGTGAGGCTTTTTTTTTTTTCTTTCTCTCCGTTTTTCCTCGCTGCGAGAGTATGTGGAGAATGTGAAGAAAGATAAGAACAGAGCTGCAGCAGCAGCAGAGTGGGCAGTCCACCCCCCCCCGCTCCCTCTCTCTTGAGGGGGGCACTGGGATGGTGCCTGGTTTGTTGCAGTCGTGATTTATTGGGTTTTTAAAATGCTTTTATATACCATTGTAGAGTTAATTTTGTGTTTTAAGTAATTATGAGTTTATACAATTGCAGTTTTTAGAGTTTTACTAGAAAAATTATTGTGGTTTTTTAAAAGTTAAGAAAAAAAAGTGTTTAAGGTAAATACTAACAGAAGTTGCCTTACAATAATTGGTTTTAGAATCCAAGGTTAAAATATAGTGTGATTTATAGCTTTTAGGAAAACCTTCCAATTAATGTTATCTACAGAAGAGATTTGTGGTTTACAAAATAATTAGTCAAGAGAATTTTACTGTATAAAACAAAGTTAAGTTAAAGCATATATTATCCATTTGTTTGGTTTTTTTTTTCACAATTTTAATAAGGAATTTATGTTATTGTTATATTGTGTTTAAAAGATATATATTAAACTTTTAGTTGCTTTTTGTAATAACAGAATAAGATTAAGTTATGTTTTCATTTAATATAGATTAAGTGCTAATAAAATTAAAGATAGTCAAGTTTTATAATGTTTAGGCTTGAATGTTTTTAAGTTAAGTTTTCTAACTTAGATATTCTTTCAAGGTTAAGTTTGTTATTTCCTTTTATCATATATAATTATTGTAGAGTTTAAAACAGTTTGTTATGCTGTAAGCATCTCATAGCTGCTACTATTGAGAACCTTGTTTTAGAAATGAGTTAAGAGGCATCTTTCCAGTTTAAAGCCTAAGGCCCTGGCCAAGCCTTGACTTTACCTGGACAGAATGTTTGCCAACAGATCCAGATATTTTCTGTCTCAAATCAGTATTTGAGTCACTTTTTGACTCAGCAATTTGACCCTATTAATATGACAGCTAAATCAATTTTGAAGTGAGCTTGGAAAGTCATTTTCCGGAGGTGATGATCCAATCCTTTACTAATTTTTGTTTCTGTTTGTTTGCTAACTATGAGATGCTAGTGCAGTGTTTTAGTAATTAATAGAAGTTTTATATTATATATGTTATTAACAATGTTTAAGATTTAATTGATTTTTAACTAATATAAGTTTTTATTAATTATGTATATCGTTTTGTGTTAATGTTGAACAAAAATGCATTTCATTTTTTTTTTTTTAAAAAAAAACGGGGGAAAATGGATGCCCCACAAGCATTTAATTAGTATAATTTATTAACTTCAAGGAGAGAAGTGTCTGTGTTTTGTTGGCAGGTTCAGAAAGGTCACCTGTCCATCTGACCAGACTGTGTGCCTCTGAACACACGAGATCCAGTGAATAGAGATGTCATCACACAGCCTTGGTACTCCAGACATGGATCAGAAGTGGACCTGTCAGGACACAGTTGTGTCTGAACACTATATAGACAGTTGCCAACAGAGATTTTATGTTGTTATTATGATGTTGTGTCTCTACCAATTTTTCAGGTATCCTTTGTTTTAAGATTTAGAAGGATCTGAAGAACAACTTGAACATCAAAGCCCTCAGTCACCGATCAACTGCCAGCTGACATCACGAGAGCAGTGAACGTTCCAAGACTGAATTGTGCTGGAGAAATTCTGTAGAAGATCTAAGAAGTGTAGAGACTCCATTTAATTGTATATAAAGCAAATTGTAGTTGTGTGTTTACCCTTTCAGCAAATTGCTTTCACGCTTAGATTACATATATATAGAGCACGTGTGTTAAAAGTAGTTAGATAATAGTTTAAGACAAAGTGTTTAGAAGTATGTATAAAAAATAACATTAGAATTTTTAAGACTAATATACCTTATATTTTAGCAAATTAATTATTCATAGAGAGGGGAGAATATGTTATAGTTTAGGGCATTGCGCTGCGGAAGAATTCGGGATTGTAACGGGAAGCTGCTAGACCCCCTCTCTGTTAGGATAGCAAAACCTGCAATTAGCCAATAGCACCCAGGTGTGACGTATGCAGATGGGAGTAACACAGTGACCCCCAGGCTATAAAATGTTAAGTTTCCCTGCAATAAATTGCCATATTGCCATCCATCACATTGATGCAGTGAGATATGGACCGCGCGGCTGAGGATAGCCGCCCGTGCTGGTTCCAGCCAGGGTACCAGCCTTGCTTGACCCCGACATATGGTGCCGAAACCCAGGAACAAAAAAAGTGAGACAAAAAAAAAGCAAAGATACCCTGAGTCAAGGAGCAACGGTCAAGATAGTGAGTCTATTCTTGACGGGAGAGCCTGGGCCCAAAAGGATGATGGAATCATCAAAAAAGGTTAGATAGTAAGTTGTAAATTAATTAAGTCGTAAACCTAATTTGCTTGTTATTACAAGGCGTTGGGTTGTCAAAGTCATAAATAAGTTTGTAAGGTTTATCCACCCTAAGGTGTGGGACAGATGTACTAAAACACTTGCCAAAAAGAAAACGGGGGAAGTGTGGAGACTTTTGTGGCAAAATGGTTAGGCGAGAAAGGCCATGACTGTACAAACTTGCTAGAGATAAAACATAACTAGTGTAGAGACAGTCTCAAGGCCGGATTGCCCTTGAGATGTGGGGAGGAGAACAAGAATGTAGTAAACAGAACGAAAAAGAAGAAACAGGGACGGTCTGGTAATCGCAAGAATGCAGAGGCAGATAGCTATGTTTCGCAGTGTCGTAGATAGCAGAATAACCAATGATGAGCTATACTTTTGCAATATGTATGAGCTAATTAAATCATGTATTTAAACACGAGTGTAAAGATCAATAAACGAGATTTGCTTGACGACCACCTGGTGTCTGCGTCTCCCTTCTCCGACACCCCCCGAGACCTCAAAAAATCCCAAATTCCCTAAAATTTGCCCAAATCCCCCCAAATTCCCTTAATTTTTCTAAAATAGCCTTTTTGTCCCCCTCCAGGACCAGGTTCCTTCGCTGGATCTCGAAGACACCCCCAGGAATTTGGAGGGAGTCTCTTCTCCCCTGCCACCCTCAAAAACCCACAGCTTTTGTGAAAAAAAATTCCCCCAAATCCCTTGGATTCAAGGGGGAATTCCCCATTTTTGACACATTTTTGGGGGGTTCCTCCCTAAATTTTTCAGGTTTTTTGCCTCTTTGCCATTTATTTAATGGTTTTAGCATTTTTCAAAATGAGCTTTTTTGTGGTGGTTCCCCCAATTTTTTTAGTGGTCCCTTAATTTTTTTCTGGGGGTTCGACCCCTCCCGCAATTTTACCTTCATCCCCCTCCCCCCAAATTGGGGTGAGGGTGTCTTTCTTTTCTGTTCTTTTTTACCTTTTTCCCTTTTTTTTTTTTCTTTTTTCCTCTTTTTTTATTTATGTGCACTTAATTTGGGGGAGCTGAGGGGCAGGAATTTTGGGGAGCAGTTGCCTGAGGGGGCTGCTGGAAAAGTTGGGAAGACCCCCTCTCTCCAAAAAAATGTGAAAAATCCTGAGAATTCATGGATTTCCCCCCCTACACCCCTGCCCAAGGTGTGAAAAATGTGAAAAAAAATATATACATTTTCAGCTTTTTTGTTTATTCTTGGGGAGGGAGTTGTGATTTTGGGGTGGGTTTTGAAGAAGGGTAGGTATTTTTTTGGGAGGTTCTCCCAGTTTTTGGGGGGAATTTGGGAGGAATTTGGGGGTTTGGAGGGAAATTTGGGGTTTTGGGGGTAAACTTTGGGGGTCCTGGGAGGAATTTTGGGGTTTTAGGGCAGGAATTTTAGGCTTTTTTTGTAACATTTGGGTGCTTGGGGGAAAAATTTGGGGTTTTGGGGACAATTCTGGGTTTTTTAGGGGGAGGATTTGGGGTTTTGGGGAAAAAAAACTGGGTTTGGGGGGGGAAATTTGGGGGTTTTGGGGGGGAATTTGGAGTCCAGAGGGGAATTCTGGGGAGAGGGGATTTGGTTGTTTAGAAGCACCCCCTGTATTTTTGGGGAGGAATTTGGGAGTCTTGGGGGGGGGAATTTTGGCGATTTGTGGTGTAATTTGAGAGTCTTGGGGGGGGGGGGGATTTGGGATTTTGAGAGGATTTGGTGGTTTTGGGGGAAAATTTGTGGAGTGGGGAGAATTTTGGGGGTTTTGAGAAATTTGGGGGTTTTGGGGAAAAATTTGGGATTTTGGGGGGGAAATTTGGAGCTTTGTGAGGAGATTTTGAGTCTTGGGATGATTTGGGACTTTGGGGGGAGTATGGGGGTTTTCTGTTTTTTTGGGGGGATTTGTGAGGAATTTTGGGATTTTTGGGGAGAAATTTGGTGGGTTTGGGGGGAAATTCTGGGGTCCCAGGGGTGTTCTGATTGTGGGAAGGGGATTTGGGGAGGATTTTTTGGGTTTTGGGGGAATATCCATTGATGGGGAGGGGCATTTTGGGGAGGCATCCTGAATTTGGGGAGGGGTCTCAGGGGGGATTCCCGATTTTAGGGCGGGGTTTGGGGTGGATTTGGGGGGATTTTCCAGTGATGGGGAGGCATCTCAGGGGTGGGATTTGAGGAGAGGTCTCATCAGAGCCCCATCCTGAGCTGGAAGTGGGGGGGATGTTGGGAGTGGAATCTGGGGAGGATCTGGGGGGAGATTTTCCATCCATGGGGAAGGGTCCCGATCCTGGGGCAGTTCCTGAATTTGGGGAGCAGTCTGGAATTTGGGGGGGTCTCATTGGGGCAGCAGGAGGGGCTGGAAGCGGGGCACGATGTTGGCGAAGCCGCTCTCCAGGGGGGCCGTGGGCAGCTCCTCGGGGGGTGCCGGGGGTCGCGGCCGCAGGCGCTGCAGCAGCGAGGTCAGGAACAGGAACAGCTCTGCCCGCGCCAGCGCCTCCCCCAGGCACAGCCACTGCCCTGTGGGGAGGGGGCGTCAGCACCGCCCCACCCCAAAGGGTCGGGGGTCCCAAAAGGGCTGGGGGTCTCTAGAGGGACTGGGGTCCCAAAAGGGGCTGGGGGTTTCAGGGGTTGGGGATCCCAAAAGGGCCAAGGGGATTCTAAAGGGTCTGGGGACTCTGGGGGCTACGGGATCCCAAAAGGGTCTGGGGTCCCAAAAGGGTCTGGGCTACCCCAAAAACAGACTGGGGGGTCCCTAAAGGGTCTGGGAGCTTTGGGATTGGGGTCCAAAAATGGTCTGGGGATTTCAGGGGTGGGGGCCCCAAATGGGTCTGGGGTCCCCACCCCGAGGAATTTTGAGATTCCAAAAGAATTTAGGGCCCCACCCCAAAGGAATTTGGGGATTTTTGGGATTCCAGAAGGATTTAGGGCCCCACCCCAAGGATTTATGGGATTTTTGGGGTGCCCACTGGCCGAGAAGGGCACAAAGGCCTCGTTGCACTGGAACTGACCCTGCTCATCCAGGAAGTTCCCAGGGTCAAAATTTGGGGATTTTTGAAGGATTTGGGGTTGTATAGGACTGAGCTCAGCAGGGGGTAAATGTCTGTGTCCTGTGGGGTCAGGTGTAAGGCCAGAAGGGTCATCTGAGGTCAGGTGAGGGTTCAGAGTTGTCCTTTAGAGTAATTTGGGGTTATTTGTGGTGATTTGGGGTCATTGGTGTCATTTGGGGTTACTAGGGTGTAAGAGACAGTCTGAAGTTACCCTCATCTGCCTCACAACCATTGCAAGAACAGAGACCAAGACCCTGAAGACCCCAAGGGAATTTGTGCAGGGGTTCTGGCCTGGTTGAGGTGGAAGCTTGCCAGGTGATGGTTTGCAGGTGTGCTTGTTGTGCTGTCAAGGTACACTGCCTTCATTCCTGCTGCTGAGCAGGGACTTGTAAGGAGCGGCCTGTTCTGTACCTTACACCTGCTTCCCAGAGCAAGGGGTCTCATCACAACAGCCGAGGAATTTCCCCACCTCTTGGCCAGCTGCCCCTTGCTTTGAAACAGACTGTAAAAATGACTTTTCCAAGTTACTTTCTTCGAGAGAGATCTCCACATGGAAGAAGACACCAGCGACCCTGCCTTGTCCATTGGTAGCTATAACCCCCCCCTTTTATTCTTTTTGCATTTTGCCTCTTTATCCCTCTTTCCATCTCTCTCTCTCTCTCTCCTCTATCACATAACCCTTGTTGCTGGCACTAAAATAAAGGTGCATTAGTGCTGTTGTGATTTAAACTGAAATCCCCTGGTGTCCTTTTTGCACTTTGAGATCAAACGAACCTCTCACGACTCCCACTTGTGTTAGGGGATTGTGACACTCGGGAGCGGGGTGACCCAAGGTGTGGCTTAGAGCAAATGCTCCACGGCACAAGGATATTGGTAGGTGCATGGTGGAGACAAGGATGAGGAGGAGATCTCCAGTATGGGTTCCAAAGGCTTTTACTCGGCAAAAATATATACTCTGCTCAGTTCTGGGTGCTTGTCTTACAGCAGCTAGAGAAACTTGCTTTAAGCAAAAAGGTGAGGAAAGAACTAGAATGGACTCCTTTCAAAACCCAGTTGAAATTTTGCAAAAACAATTAGATGAAGAAAGGAATGAGATCCATCTCTTGCCAGTGGCCCAAAGAGAGGAATGGGTTAAAAATTCAAAGAATGCTTATTCACCAAAGAAACAGTGGAGAGGGAAACCCCTCTCATTAATCAAATTTACCCTCAAAAAGAACTAACTGATGAAAAATTGTGGGGAGCACTGCTGTCCTAGCTTGAAACCTTTAATAAAACAGAATATAATCATATCAATGATGAAGATCTTGATTTGCATACAACCACTAAAGAAATCCCGTACACTGCTGCTGAATTGGCTGAGCTGAAAAAGGAGCACGGGCGTCTCCCTCACGAGTCAGAGACAGAACACATACTGCATCTCTCACCGGAGGAGATCAGATTTGACTGACAGAACAAGAAGCCAATGGGTACTGGGGACATGGGGTCTTCTCAACAGCAGGAGACAGATGTAACCCGTGGTCCCTAACTCAGCACGCAGCTCATTGGGCAGCAGGGCTTCATCCATTGGAAAGGGGAGACCCTGTAGCTACAGTTGGTACTCCTGACCAACTACTGCAAGACATGCACAAAGCTGCCTGCTTGCAAATGATACATGACAGAAAATTAACTACTGGCTATGAATCACCAATGCAATTACCTGTGAAATGATGACCCCTTTAATTCGAGCCCTTCCAGAATCACATAAACCTACAGCAATTTTCCTTCAAAAAACCATAGCAGCTAGAACTCCTGTTGTTGGCACTAAAATAAAAGTGCACTATTGCTGTGATTTAAGCTGAAATCCCTTTGTGTCCTTTTGCACTGTGAGATCAAATGAATCTCTCATGATTCCCACCGGTGTTAGCGGATCATGACAGAGCCCTCAGCAATCCAGGCAGCAACACAGGCAGCAGGACACAGAGGGCACTTCCTGGCTGGGACAGGGCTTGTGGCTTCAGCAGAACCACCAAAGGCCAAGGGGCTTCTGGCCATTTTCCCTGCACCACTGCACGCCTGGGCAGCTTGCAGGGCACAAGCTCCCTTTTCCCTCTCTTCCCCTATGCCCTGCACACCCTGGGCAGCAAAAGAAAGCTCCTGGGAGTCTGACTATTATAACATATCCTATATTATTTACATACTAAAGCAAAACAAAAAAGAAAAGAACAATCTTTGAAGGAAACAAAGTCCCTGCTGGCTGCTCATGTGGCCCCAGCAGACACAGCCTCCCAGATCAGCTCTCTGCAGAGCTCCAGCAGCGCAGCCAGCTGAGGCCCGACAGACGAGGCCGTGACCTCCATGCCCTGCGGAGCTGATCTCGCAGCCTCTGGAAGGTGGAGATAGGAGCGTGGTCTCCTGCCCTGAGAAGGCACAAAGTCTGAAGTGCCAGGCTTCCAACCTCCAGGCTGCTGTCACATGCTGTGTCTTCAAGGGCTGGAAGAGAGACGAACAGAGCCACGGTCAGATCCCAGACCTGCGGGGGCCCACGGAGAGCCCCCTGCCAGGGCCATCCCAGCCGGCTCTTGCCATGGCCAGCAGGGAGCAGGGACCGAGGGGATCAGCCCGAAGCTGCGGCCACGAATGCCCCACGTGCCCCTGAAATCTCGGTGTGCTCTGCCCACGCCGCCCCTCATCCACACAGGGAGCAGAGCCCTCCACAGCCAGGCCAGGGCTTGCAGCTCCCCCCGACAGCCCCGCTGACAGCCCGCTGCCCTCACTCACCCTCACAAATGAGCAGCATCTCTTTCTTCTGCCCCCTCAGGTGCTGCCCGGCCATCCCTGGGAACACAGAGCCTGTCAGGGCCCCGGCGGCACAGCTCCCTGCCAGCGGCGCTGCCAGCCCTGTGGCCACACGCCCTCCCGCCCCGGCAGGGCTCAGCCCGGGCCCTTGCCGCATCCTGACTCAGCCCAAGGGCACGGCTGCCAGAGGCCGGCAGCAGCCCCGAGGGCAGCCGGGGCTCCAGGGCGCCGGGCCCGGGTGCCGCTGCCGGGGCAGCAGCCGGGGCCGGGGCCGAGCTGCGGCGGGGCGGGGAGGGAGCCCGGGTTCGTGGCTCACCGATGAACCTGATGGCCGCCTCTCGCAGGGGCTCCTGTGGGCTCTGCAGGTACGGCAGGGCCCGGCGCAGCTGCTCGGCCGCTCGGTTCCTGTCCTGTGCCAGCTGGAGAGAGCGGCAGGAGGGAAGGGTTGGTGCGGGCTCTGCCCCTCGGCCGGGCACTGCCTGCGGCCAGCCCCGGCCTCCCGTGCCCGCCCAGCCCTGAGGCCCGGCCAGCAGCCGCTGGCGCCGGGCTCTGGAGGGGGCAGAGGGCCGGCTGCTGCCCGGGGAGCCGCGGTGCCGCCCTGCCCGACAGGCCAGCTGGGCCGGGGCTCCATGGGCACACGGCTCGGGGCCACAGGGGGCTGGAGTAGAGCCCGCGGGGCCCAGGGAAGGGAGCAGCGTGTGGGGCACAGGCTGGCGCCCCTGGGTGCAGCACTGGGCAGGGCACAGCTGCCAGCCACACACACTGAGCTTCTCCAGCCTGGGGCTGGGGCTTCCAGCCCGCCCTTACCAGGCCCTCGCCGAACCTCCAGCTCTGATCCACCCGCAGCATCTGCTGGAGATCCTTCCTCTTCAGGAATCGGGCGGAACAGAGCAGCGTTTCCCGGGAGGCCTGGAGAGCAGCAGAGACCCAGAGATGGCACCACAGCCCAGGGCGCAGGACCCATGTCCCTGGACCAAGAGCAGGAGGGAGCTGCAGCCTGCGAGGCAGCAGAGCAGGAGGCACTGAGCGCCCTGCCAGGGAGCCACGGCAGCTGCCGAGTCCTCACATCAACCACGCGCTGGTTCTCGTCATGGCAGTGCAGGGAGAGTGGGAGCAGACTCTGCTGCACGTGGGACTTCAGGGCCTTTTTTCCCTCCTTTGGCAATAAATCCATCATCTCTTGAAAGATGAACATGGAGCACAGCTGCACCTGGCTATCATCCTGTAGGAAAGGAAGAAATAAAGACCTCAGCATCAGCTGCTTCAGGCCCACCTGGGCACAGCCTGAAAATGCACAGGGCACAGTGCCTAGGCAGCAGCCAGCGGCCATGGCTGGAGACACAGAGCCTTACATTGTCGAAGAGCGGCAGGAGCGCCTCAGCCAGCTGCAGGCCGAGGGGGATGGTTATCGGGCCAGCGTTGTACAGGAACAAACGGCTGAGGAGAGCAATGCTCATCCCAAGCACATCGCTGTCATCTTCCCACAGGAGCTCCACGAGCCTTTCATGCAGGCTCCACATTCTTTTGGCCTGTGTGGAACACAAGTGTGTGAAATGCCACCCTGCTGCCACAGGGCCCAGAGGCCAAAGGCCTGTGCCAAAGCCCTGGGGCAGGAGGCAAGAGGCAGGAGGCAGGAGAGCTGGCAGCAGCTGCCTCAGTGCCCAAAGGCCAGCCAAGCGCAAGCCACTGCCTTCCCCAGCCCCACGCCGGCAGCCGCTGCCCCCTTCTCACCATGGAGGAATTCTTGCCGAGCACCACAAGGCCTCTGAGTGCCAAGCGACGCCTCTCCCTGCACTCGCTCTGCAGTTTGTTTGATGTGATCTCCAGGACGCTGTCACGGTATTCACTCGAGTCCAGGCACTCCAACATCTGAAGAGCACAGGCCGGTGATGGGGCAGCACCGCACGGGGCTGGGCCCAGGCAGCAGCACAGGGCGTGGGCACCGTCCCGGGCGGCTGCGGCACCGAGAGGGCAGAGAGCTGGGAGACAGCTCAGCGAGGCAGCGCTGGCCTTCAGGCTCACCTCCACAAGGAACGCCATGGCGGCCAAATCCCCGTGTGCCATGTCTTTGCTGAGCAGCCCCAGCAGGTAGAATGCAATCGCAGAACACAAGGGTAGGGACACGTGACGCATTGCTCTGACGGGAGGAAAAAGGAACCAAGACCCTGAGCCAGCGGGACAAACCTCTCCATGGACTGACTCACAGGAGGAGCTTGGCCCTTCTCCACCACCCTGCAAGGGGACCCAGGCCCTTTGGGAGGCAGCTGCTCTTGGGCACCCTCCTCTCCCAGGCTTTTGCAGTGTCCTTGGCCATCCCTTGGTGACAAGGCCCTCTGGCCCATGACCACGGGGACTGTGTGGGGCACCCCAGGCACAGGGCACAAACGCTGTTTGGGGGCAGCTCACCTGGCCAGCACAGCCACGGCACAGTGGTGCGTGCTAGCACAGAGCAGCGTGTCCCAGCCACACTCGTCTTCCACTGCCGCCACCACATCCTCATAGTGCAGTCGGCAGAGCAGGGCCTTCAGGGTCTGCACTGCAAACCTGTGTGCACAGCAAAGCCCAGGTGATGCTGGGAGCACGGGCTCCTGCCCTGGGGACATGGCAGGGACAGGAGGACTGGCATGGAGCACCTGTTGGGGCTGATGGCAAGGCCGTGTTGCTCCTGGCATCTCTTCCAGAAGGTATCGACCTCCTCTGGCATATCCAGTGTGCTGAAGAGCACTTGCAAGAGCAGATGCACCAAGAGGCGGGGGAAATACACTGCCACTGCATGTGGGACACAGGGCAGCTGCAGCATCTTCCACATCACCACAGTTGCCTGCGAAGGACAGAGCAGCCCGAGTCAGCGCTCAGTGCCCAGGTGTCCATGTGGCAGGGCCTGAGGGTGGGAGGGAGAGGCCAGTGGAGATGTAGGGACAGCAGCCAGCCTGGTGGCCCTGGAGCTGCTTCTAGGCCAGGTTTGAGCCCAGTGCCTGAGGCAGGGAGATGCCATAGGAGGAGGGAGGATGGAGACCTGAGGGAGAGGTGACCTTGGGGTGAGCAAAGGTCAGCTGCAGAAACTCACAGCCAGGGCAGGGACAGCCGTGTGGTCCCCATCGGAGGTGCACATGCTGTGCTCTGGCCAGTTGCCCAGCACATCGAGGAGTATCAGCATGGCCGGCTCTGCAGCCCTGCATGAGCACATGATGCTCTTCCACATGGTGGTAGCAGCTCTGTGGGGTCAGAGTTCTGTGTCAGGGGGGTCTGGGACACATCACCGTGGCCTGGGCAGCAGCAGGGAGCTGAACTGGCTGCCAGCCCTGCCTCTGCCCCCTGCCCCTCAGTGGCAGCCCAGCCCTGTGGGGACTGGCCCCTGACGGCAGCAGGCTCGGGGGCTGCTGTGCCAGGGCTGACAAAGGGAGGAGCCACAGGACCCTGGAATCCTCTGTTTGTCAGACACCTGGGCCAGGCTGTGCAGGGTGATGCCCTGAGCCCTCTGGGCACGTGGGCCCTGTACCTGTCACACGATGGGGCCACACGCAGGAGAGCCATCACCACGTCAGCAGGCTGTGCCTCTGTAAGATCCAGAAGGGGCCTGCACAGATTGTACTCAGGAAACTCATTAGCCTCGAGCCACTGGTGGATGTACCTCACCATGCTGGGCACCTGGAGAAGGCACAGGGAAACTTGGAAAGCTGCCAGCGGGAGTAATGTGCCCAGCTTCCCAGAGAAGTGCTTCCCTTCCCACCACACTGCCACAGCCTCAAAGGCTCACAGTGAGCAGCTGGCGTGGCCAAGCAATTCCTGGGAGGATGGAAGCCAGGCCACAGGCTGCTTACTTGCTTTGGACTGGAAGGACCCTCCTCCACAAGCATGTCCAGCAGGGCAGCACAGGTCTTGGTTTTGAAGATGGGAGAGTATGCTCTGACCACAGTGCCCATGGCACTGGTCTCTTCCTCCCGAATTCTCTTCATGAATTTGCAAATCATCTGCAGCAGAAGGGCAAGAAATGAGGGACATTGCATGGAGTGCTCCAAGCGTGGTGCTGGGCTGAGCAGGGACAGCAGGCCCAGCCCAGCTGGGGATGGCTGCAGGTACCTGCGCTGTTGTGCGGAACAGGCCACGGCTGCGTCCCTGCTCTCGAGTGCGCTCCATGGCTGCTCCTGGCAAAGAGCGAGCGCAGCCAGAGCTGAGGGGCTGCGGGAGAGGCCGGAGAACACAGCCCAGCCCTGCACTCCCCAGGCAGGGACAGCCCCGGGATGCCCCAGGGCACAGAGTACAGCTCCAGGGTGTCTGCCCCAGCCCCACTTCTGTCCTGTCCATGGGCGTGTCCCCAGGGGATGGGATGGGATGGGATGGGATGGGATGGGATGGGATGGGATGGGATGGGATGGGATGGGATGGGATGGGATGGGATGGGATGGGATGGGATGGGATGGGATGGGATGGGGCGAGGCCAAGCTGGCTGCAGGCACCAGCCCTGTGGCCCAGGTCTGCCGCTCACCCTCCTGCGGTGGCTGGAATTGCTCCAGCTCTCCAGGCTGCTGTGCTGGGGCAGTCCCAGGGCCTTCTTTCTCCTCCTTCACCCCGGTCACCTTGGGGACACTTGGAGGTCTCTGCTCAACAGCACTGCCTGGATTCATGGCTACTTGCAGCAGAGGTGGCTCGGAAAAGGTCTGAGTTGGCAAGTCCTGCAGCCGTGCCTGGAAGGCACCTGCAGGAGTGAAGTCTTGGCAAGGCTGCAGGACAGCAAGTCCTGCACTCAGGTCTCAGGGGCTCGTGCCACAAGGACAGGAGACTCCTCGTCAAGGACCGCGGTGAGGAAATGCCACGGTCTGGCCTCGAGCACACCTGAGAAGTGTGGTGCTTCACCTCACCAGAAGTGAAGCCTCGGGAAGGCTGCAGGTCACCGAGTGCTGTGGTCTGGCCTCGAGGTGACCTGCAGGAGTAACGCCTCGGAAAGGCTGTGGGTCAGCAAGGAATGAGTGCGCCGTGCGGGGGCTCCTCACAGCACCACTCTGTCCCGTCCTGCCCTGTCACGTGCACCAAGCACTGTGGCGTGGCTGTGTCACTGCCAACACTAATGTCACCCCATGTCACAAAGGGCCCTTGGACACCCTGTCCCGTTCCATTCCACGGTTACCATGCTGCACCGTGTCACCAAGGGCCGTTGCACACGCTGCCCCCTGCCCTGGGGCTCCACCCAGCCCAGCCAAAGTGGCCCAGGTTGGAAGCAATGCCTTGGCCCAAGTGTCTCAGACAGCCCAACAGGATCTTTAGGAACAGCTCAAACCATCAGCAAAGGCTGCCCTGCTCTGTGGGCTCAGGGCAGCAGAAGGAGCCCCTGGGCTGCCGATGCTAAATTTGCTGATTTCCAAAAAATTCTTCATTCACATACCCTTTTCCAAAGTAACTAATTCTTTCTGCATCCAGCTTTTTGCATAGCTGAAGCATTATCTCACTGCCTCGGCACCAGTATGCCTGGTGTCCAGCCTAGTGTCAAACTAGGACACTCCAATAAAATGGAACAAGCCAGTGTTGGTACCTCCAACACAAGAGTGGCAGTAGAAAACAGGGCTGTTGTTATCCCAAGCCAACCATTTGTGTGTATCCACTGGAGTCACAGAAGCACCTGAGCATTTCTGCAGCTCATTTAGGATACAACTGGGAGGCTCCAACCAAAGTAGCAGGGCTGCAGTTGATTTGTGCCCTGCTCTAGGAACATCTGAAGCCACGGATGGCTGCTGAGGAGATGGGGCTGTGATGCTCGCGTGCAGCCAGGAGAGCAAGAGCAGCACCTTTGCAGGGTGTGAAAGGGCTACAGAGAAGTGGGAGAGTGACTCTTTGTGAGGAACTGTAGTGACAGGACAAGGGGAAATGGGTTCCAATGGAGAACAGGAGTGGATTTGATGTTAGGAAAATATTCTTTGGTGTGAGGGGGGTGAGGCCCTGGCCAGGCTGTGCAGAGAGGCATTAAAGGACAGGCTGAACAGGGCCCTGAGCAACCTGCTGAGGTGGGAGGTTGCTCAGGGCTGAACAAGAGGACCTTTAGGGTCCCGCCCAAGCCAAACCATTCCAGGATTCCACCATTCCAGGCCCTAATGGAAGTGGTCCCAGGACTCCTGTAACATCACTGCCCCCAGAGTTGTGATGTCTCAGCCCGTGTTCCAGCAGCAGAAACACAAGCAGGGCAGGATCCCCTCGCTTGGCTTTTGTCCCTTGAACAATCTGAGCACGGGGCAATGCAAAGCAGAGGAGGGCCAGAGCTTTTGGGGGCTCCAAGCCCTTAATATCAGCCCCTGCAGCTGCAAAAGCTGCTCCCCAGATGCTGGCTCCAGCAATTCCCAAGGCCATAAAGGCCTTCAGAGCCTGAATGTGGATTTTGCATCCCTGCAGCTTGATGCCAGCTCTCAGCCCAGGAGTCCCTGTGGCTGCAGCAGGAAGGGTGGCAGAAGGTTTCCTGCCTGCTTTGCATTGCTGCAGGGGCTGCTCCTGTCAGAGCCCCCTCTCTGCTGGTGACAGCTTTGCTCTTGGGGACAGCGCTCTGCAGCAGCCCAGGAACACGAGCGCTGCCCAGTGCTGGGAGCGCCGCCAGTGGTTCCCTCCTGTGCTCGGGGACCCAGCCCCAGGGTGGCTGTGCCAGCACCCCCAGGGACCTCCAGCCTCAGGAACCCAGGGCAAGGGGAAACCACAACTGTGCAAATGCTGCCTGTGCCCAAAGCAAATGCAAAGACAGACAGCCTGTGACAAACAAGGACGATTTATTTACACAACAGCACCACCACCAACAACAAACTACAGAATGTATTTACTTTATAAGAACCTTCATAGCAACAATCTATAAAATGTATTTACAAATTAAAGGACCTCTATAACAATTGCAATCTAAGAAATGTATTTACAGAAGAATCTAACTACGGCCTATAGAACATACATACTGAAGGGACTGTGTCCATCATCTCTGTTATTCCTGCAAGAGAAGGAGGCATCCTGGCCACTCCAGCCCAGCCCTGAGGGCTGTTCCTGTGCACGCTCTGCTGCTGTTTCTGCGCTGTCCAGAGCCGCTTCAGCAGCAGCGACTCAGCAGCGCTGCTCGAGGAGACATCACCACCCTCCCCATGGAGGCAGAAGCTGTGCAGACACAGAGCTCTGTGCCAGGGGAGCCTCGGTCTCAGCACCGTGGCCTGGGCAGGCGCGGGGGCCTGGGCTGGCCGCCAGCCCTGCCTCTGCCCACTGCCCCTTATCGCAGGCACCCAGTGGCCGTGGCCTGGCAGGGCCTCCTTGCCCTCCTTGTCCCCAGCCAGCCCAGCCTGGGCACCTCGGGGCTGCTGAGGCCCAGCCTCGAGGGCTTCTGCCGCAGGCATGGCAGTCTCTCAGGGGAAGCAACAGAGCTGCGGGTGGCAGGAACGAGGCGACTGCCTGGGGGCTGCTTGTGGCCTCTGACACCCAATTCCTCAGGGCTTTGTCTTGGTTCTAGAAGACAGATGTCTGCTAGGGAGAGCAGGAGCCTCCCTTGGGATGAAAGAATGTAGACCCCCTCCCTCCGAATTATTATAAATTTGAAATCAAGGGGCTTTCAGGCAGAGATCTGGGGATAGGAATAACAGTTCTTTACTAGTATAACCAGGCAAACCGACAAACAATAACTACAGCAATAACAAGAACACAGAACCAGGGACCCCGTGACAGCTTTCTCGGCTGAGATGGGATGGAGGAGAGGCTTTGTTTTCACAAACCCCTCGGGCAGTCAGTCCTGGTGCTCCTGCAGGGCTCTGAGGAACACTCAGCTGGAACAGCAGGGATGACCTGAGATCCTGGGCTGGTGGATGAGGTGTATCAGCAGCTCCACGGCGGTGCCTGGCACTGCCACACGTCCCGGCAGGACAGGGGGTGCGAGGCCACCAACAAAGAGGGGAGGAGGAGAAGAAGCAGCAGCTCTGTCTGGGTGATGGCGAAATTCCCTTCTCTCCACCGCAGCAGCTCCACGACCCAGCACACAAACGTCCTTCCCCGAAGCCGAGGAAAAGCCAGCTAAAAACTGTCCCCACCCTCCTTTTCTGCCCCTTCCCCCCCACCCTGGGCCCGGCCACTCTTTGTCCTTTGTGAGCACCCCTAAGTACCGGTAGTTAGGTTGTCCCAGCACATAATGGGTAAAAATTCCCTGGGCAGGCCAGAACACAAAATAAAACAAAAAAAAGAACACCTAACCCTCAACAAGCCTCATCGGGACCAACAGTAGAGAAAGTGCTGCCAACACTGCTCTGTGTGATGGAGGATTGGCCTCTGCACAGCATCTGCACCTCTGATGGAGACAACAAGGATGTTTTTGCTCTGGCTGTGAGTTCCTGGAGCTGGCCTTTGATCACCCAGACGTTGCTTCTCCAGCAGCTCTCTATCTGCTTCAGTTCCTGAGCTGAAACCTGGGCTAGGGACAGGCTCAGGGGGTACCAGGCCTGCTGCTCCCCCTGTGTCTCCCCTCGGGCCCTGCCCCATGGACACCTCGGCACTGAGCGCTGTCTTTGGGTGCTTCTTTTGCAGGCAACTCTGGTGCTCTGGGTGATTGTCCAGATGCCACAGTGCCGCGAGGCGATGATGCTTTATTCCGCCCGCCTGTTTGTGGCTCTGCTGTTCCATGTTGTCATCACCACACAGCTGATGCCACCAGTGGAAGTTGACAGCTTCTGGAGAGCATGCCAGGAGGAACACCGCCTTCCCAGCAACCCCAACAGGTCCCAGTCCTCCTGTCCTTGCAATGCCTTTGTGACCAGCACCAGTGCACCCAGTGTGACCTGGGCTTTGCTCTGCACACAGGTTTGCAGTGCAGGCCATGAAGGCTCTGCTCTTCCGACTGCGGTGTGACAGTGTGATCATGGAAATGCGATGCAAGCGTGGCTGGGACATGCTGCTCTGTGCTGACACCCAGCACTATGCTGTGGGTCTTCTGGCCAGGTGAGACCCCCTTCTCCCCACTGCCTCTGAAATTGTGCCCTGTGCTTGGGGTGCCTCACACAGTCCCTGTGGTCCTGGGACAGAGGGCCTTGTCACTGAGGGATGGCCAAGCAGACTGGAAAATGCTGGCTGAGGGTGCCCAGAAGGTGCCTCCCCCCAAAGCACCCCCATCCCCTCCAGTGTGGTGAGGAAAGACCGGATCTCTGTGAATCAGTCCCGGTCTCTTGCCCCTCCAACTCAGGGTCTTGGTGCCTTTTCCCTCTGACAGGGAAATGCACGGTGCCTCCCTCTCTTTGTGTTCTGGGATTGCTCTCCGCCTGCTCCGGCTGCTCAGCAGAGAGGAGCCACCCTGGGATCTGCCCTTCCTGGCATTCTTTGTGGAGGTGAGCCTGATGGCCAGCACTACCTCGCTGAGCTGCCTGCCAGCCCTGTCCCCTTGCACAGCCACAGCTGCCTGGGACGGCACCCGTGCCCTGTGCTGCTGCCTGGGCCCAGCCCTGCACAGTTCCAGGCTCCTGCCGGCCGGCTCCGTGTCCCTTGGCTGTCACTGCCCTGTGCCTTTCAGGTCCTGGATTGCCTGGACTTGCATGAATGTGGTGACAGTGTCCTTGAGATCGCGTCAAGGCACCTGCAAAGCAAGTGCAGGCAGAAGCGTCGCCTGGCACTCAGAGGCCTCGTGGTGCTCAGCGAGTATCCCTTGATGGTGAGAACGGGGCAGCAGCTGAAGCTGTGCTGGGGAAAGCAGCTCCTTGGTCTGGCTGGGCTTCAGGAGCTGAGGCAGCTGCTCCCAGCTCTCCTGCCTCACCTGCCTGAGTGCTTTGGGACAGGCCTTTGGCCTCTGGGCCTGGCAGCAGCAGGGTGGGGTTGCAGTGCCAGGGTGGTGTTTGCTCTGCAGCCGTTCATGGTTTCCCAGCACAGCCTTGTGTTCCACACAGGCCAGACCTATATGCAGCCAGTCTCAAAGCCTTCTTGAGCTGCTGGGCGATGCAGATGAAGATGTGGTCGGCATGTCCCTCTCTGTGCTCAAAAATGTGCTCCAGAACAAATACATCCTGATATCCAGGAGCACTGCCCCAAAGCTGGCTCAGGCACTCCTGCTGCTCTTTAACCATGTAAGTGTCTGTGCCCCCAGCCACGGGCATTGGCTGCTGCCCAGAAACTCTGCCCTGTGGATTTTTCAGCCATTGTTCAAGTGAGCCTGGAGTAGTTGCAGCTGAGTCTTTTTCCTATTCTACAGGACAACAGCCAAGTGCAGCTCCTCTCCCTTTACCTTTTCTGTAAGGTGATGGATTTGGTAGTAGCCAAGGGAAAAAAGCCCCTTGAGTCAATTTTGTGCCAGAGCCTATGTCCACTATTATTCCACTACCATGATGAAAACCGGCACGTGGCAGAGGTGAGGAGCTGTGGGCTGCTGGTGTCCCCCTGCTAGAGGGCTTAGCTGCCTCTTGCCCTGGTCACCACCCAGGCTGCAGCCTCCTCCTGGCCTTCTCAAAGGGACACGTAACACGTGTCCTGGACTGTGCTACTATCTCTACTGCTCTCCAGGTCTCTCGGGAAACGCTGCTTCGTGTGGCCAAGTTCCTTAAGAGAAGGAATCTCAAGCAGCTGGTGGAAAAAGACAAGATGGTGAAGTTTGCCGAGTGTCTGGTAAGGACAGCCTGGAGAAGCCTCAACTTTGAGAAGCCCCCCGGCCCCAGCACTCAGTGTGTGGGGCTGGCAGCTGTGGCCCCTGCCCGGTGCTGCACCCAGGGGCACCAGCCTGCGCCCCACACGCCGCTCCCTTCCCTGGGCCACATGGCTTCTTCTCCAGGCTCCTCTGGCCCCGAGTGGGGATGCGGGGAGGGGTGACACCCCGGCTCCCCGGGCAGCAGCCGGCCCTCTGCCCCCTCCAGAGCCCGGCGCCAGCGGCTGCTGGCCGGGCCTCAGGGCTGGGCGGGCACGGGAGGCCGGGGCTGGCCGCAGGCAGTGCCCGGCCGAGGGGCAGAGCCCGCACCAACCCTTCCCTCCTGCCGCTCTCTCCAGCTGGCACAGGACAGGAAGCGAGCGGCCGAGCAGCTGCGCCGGGCCCTGCCGTACCTGCAGAGCCCACAGGACACCCTGCAAGAGGCGGCCATCAGGTTCATCGGTGAGCCACGAACCCGGGCTCCCTCCCCGCCCCGCCGCAGCTCGGCCCCGGCCCCGGCTGCTGCCCCGGCAGCGGCACCCGGGCCCGGCGCCCTGGAGCCCCGGCTGCCCTCGGGGCTGCTGCCGGCCTCTGGCAGCCGTGCCCTTGGGCTGAGTCAGGATGCGGCAAGGGCCCGGGCTGAGCCCTGCCGGGGCGGGAGGGCGTGTGGCCACAGGGCTGGCAGCGCCGCTGGCAGGGAGCTGTGCCGCCGGGGCCCTGACAGGCTCTGTGTTCCCAGGGATGGCCGGGCAGCACCTGAGGGAGAAGAAGAAAGAGATGCTGCTCATTTGTGAGGGTGAGTGAGGGCAGCGGGCTGTCAGCGGGGCTGTCGGGGGGAGCTGCAAGCCCTGGCCTGGCTGTGGAGGGCTCTGCTCCCTGTGTGGATGAGGGGCGGTGTGGGCAGAGCACACCGAGATTTCAGGGGCACGTGGGGCATTCGTGGCCGCAGCTTCGGGCTGATCCCCTCGGTCCCTGCTCCCTGCTGGCCATGGCAAGAGCCGGATGGGATGGCCCTGGCAGGGGGCTCTCCGTGGGCCCCCGCAGGTCTGGGATCTGACCGTGGCTCTGTCCGTCTCTCTTCCAGCCCTTGAAGACACAGCATGTGACAGCAGCCTGGAGGTTGGAAGCCTGGCACTTCAGACTTTGTGCCTTCTCAGGGCAGGAGACCACGCTCCTATCTCCACCTTCCAGAGGCTGCGAGATCAGCTCCGCAGGGCATGGAGGTCACGGCCTCGTCTGTCGGGCCTCAGCTGGCTGCGCTGCTGGAGCTCTGCAGAGAGCTGATCTGGGAGGCTGTGTCTGCTGGGGCCACATGAGCAGCCAGCAGGGACTTTGTTTCCTTCAAAGATTGTTCTTTTCTTTTTTGTTTTGCTTTAGTATGTAAATAATATAGGATATGTTATAATAGACAGACTCCCAGGAGCTTTCTTTTGCTGCCCAGGGTGTGTGGGGCATAGGGGAAGAGGGGGAAAAGGGGGCTTGTGCTCTGCAAGCTGCCCAGGCATGCAGTGGTGCAGGGAAAATGGCCAGAAACCCCTTGGCCTTTGGTGGTTCTGCTGAAGCCACAAGCCCTGTCCCAGCCAGGAAGTGTCCTCTGTGTCCTGCTGCCTGTGTTGCTGCCTGGATTACTGAGAGCTCTGTCATGATCCGCTAACACCGGCGGGAATCATGAGAGATTCATTTGATCTCACAGTGCAAAAGGACACAAAGGGATTTCAGTTTAAATCACAGCAATAGTGCACTTTTATTTGAGTGCCAACAACAGGAGTTCTAGCTGCTATGGTTTTTTGAAGGAAAATTGCTGTAGGTTTATGTGATTCTGGAAGGGCTCGAATTAAAGGGGTCATCATTTCCCAGGTAATTGCATTGGTGATTCATAGCCAGTAGTTAATTTTCTGTCATGTATCATTTGCAAGCAGGCAGCTTTGTGCATGTCTTGCAGTAGTTGGTCAGGAGTACCAACTATAGCTACAGGGTCTCCCCTTTCCAATGGATTAAGCCCTGCTACCCAATGAGCTGCGTGCTGAGTTAGGGACCACGGGTTACATCTGTCTCCTGCTGTTGAGAAGACCCCATGTCCCCAGTACCCACTGGCTTCTTGTTCTGTCAGTCAAATCTGATCTCCTCCGGTGAGAGATGCAGTATGTGTTCTGTCTCTGACTCGTGAGGGAGACGCCCGTGCTCCTTTTTCAGCTCATCCAATTCAGCAGCAGTGTACAGGATTTCTTTAGTGATTGTATGCAAATCAAGATCTTCTTCATTGATATGATTATATTCTGTTTTAATTAAAGGTTTCAAGCTAGGACAGCAGTGCTCCCCGCAATTTTTCATCAGTTAGTTCTTTTTGAGGGTAAATTTGATTAATGAGAGGGGTTTCCCTCTCCACTGTTTCTTTGGTGAATAAGCATTCTTTGAATTTTTAACCCATTCCTCTCTTTGGGCCACTGGCAACAGATGGATCTCATTCCTTTCTTCATCTAATTGTTTTTGCAAAATTTCAACTGGGTTTTGAAAGGAGTCCATTCTAGTTCTTTCCTCACCTTTTTGCTTAAAGCAAGTTTCTCTAGCTGCTGTAAGACAAGCACCCAAAACTGAGCAGAGTACATATTTTTGCCGAGTAAAAGCCTTTGGAACCCATACTGGAGATCTCCTCCTCATCCTTGTCTCCACCGTGCGCCTACCAATATCCTTGTGCCGTGGAGCATTTGCTCTAAGCCACACCTTGGGACACCCCGCTGCCGAGTGTCACAATCCCCTAACACAAGTGGAAGTTGTGAGAGGTTCGTTTGATCTCAGAGTGCAAAAAGGACACCAGGGGATTTCAGTTTAAATCACAACAGCACTAATGCACCTTTATTTTAGTGCCAGCAACAAGGGTTATGTGATAGATGAGAGGGAGAGAGGGATAAAGAGGCAAAATGCAAAAAGAAAGTAAGGGGGGGGTATAGCTACCAACGGATGAGACAGGGTCGCTGGTGTCTTCTTCCATGGGGAGATCTCTCTTGAAGAAAGTAACTTGGAAAAGTCATTTTTACAGTCTGTTTCAAAGCGAGGGGCAGCTGGCCAAGAGGTGGGGAAATTCCTCGGCTATTGTGATGAGACCCCTTGCTGTGGGAAGCAGGTGTAAGGTACAGAACAGGCCGCTCCTTACAAGTCCCTGCTCAGCAGCAGGAATGAAGGCAGTGTACCTTGACAGCACAACAAGCACACCTGCAAACCATCACCTGGCAAGCTTCCACCTCAACCAGGCCAGAACCCCTGCACAAATTCCCTTGGGGTCTTCAGGGTCTCAGTCTCTGTTCTTGCAATGGTTGTGAGGCAGATGAGGGAAACTTCAGACTGTCTCTTACACCCTAGTAACCCCAAATGACACCAATGACCCCAAATTACCACAAATAACCCCAAATTACTCTAAAGGACTCCTCTGACCCCACACCTGACCCCAAATGACCCCAATGACCCCACACCTGACCCCACAGGGCACAGACATTTACCCCCTGCTGAGCTCGGTCCTATACAACCCCAAATCCTTCAAAAATCCCCAAAGTTTGACTCTGGGAACTTCCTGGACGAGCAGGGTCAGTTCCGGTGCAACGAGGCCTTTGTGCCTTTCTCGGCCAGTGGGCACCCCAAAAATCCCATAAATCCTTGGGGTGGGGCCCTAAATCCTTCTGGAATCCCAAAAATCCCCAAATTCCTTTGTGGTGGGGCCCTACATTCTTTTGGAATCCCAAAATTCCTCGGGGTGGGGACCCCAGACCCATTTGGGACCCCCAGCTTTGAAACCCCCAGACCATTTTTGGACCCCAATCCCAAAGCTCCCAGACCCTTTAGGGACCCCCCAGACCCTTTTTGGGGTAGCCCAGATCCATTTGGGACCCCAGACCCTTTTGGGATCCCGTAGCCCCCATAGTCCCCAGACCCTTTGGAATCCCCTCGGCCCTTTTGGAATCCCCAACCCCTGAAACCCCCAGCCCCTTTTGGGACCCTCAGTCCCTCTAGAGACCCCCAGCCCCTTTTGGGACCCCCGACCCTTTAGAGACCCCCAGCCCTTTTGGGACCCCCGACCCTTTGGGGTGGGGCGGTGCTGACGCCCCCTCCCCACAGGGCAGTTGTTGTGCCTGGGGGAGGCGCGGGCGCGGGCAGAGCTGTTCCTGTTCCTGACCTCGCTGCTGCAGCGCCTGCGGCCGCGACCCCCGGCACCCCCCGAGGAGCTGCCCACGGCCCCCCTGGAGAGCGGCTTCGCCAACATCGTGCCCCGCTTCCAGCCCCTCCTGCTGCCCCAATGAGACCCCCCCCAAATTCCAGACTGCTCCCCAAATTCAGGAACTGCCCCAGGATCGGGACCCTTCCCCATGGATGGAAAATCTCCCCCGAGATCCTCCCCAGATTCCACTCCCAACATCCCCCCCCGCTTCCAGCTCAGGATGGTGCCCCGATGAGACCCTTCCCCAAATCCCACCCCCAAGATGCCTCCCCATCACTGGAAAATCCCCCTAAATCCACCCCAAACCCCACCCTAAAATCGTGAATCCCCCCCTGAGACCCCTCCCCAAATTCAGGATGCCTCCCCAACATGCCCCTCCTCACTGGGATCAGGACCCCTCCTCATCAATGGAAATTCCCCCAAGCCAAAAAAATTCTCCCCAAATCCCCTTCCCAAAATCAGAACCCCCCCAAGACCACAGAATTTCCCTCTAAAACCACCAAATTCCTCCCCCAAAATCCCAGCATTCCCCACAAATCCCCCCAAGAACTGAAAAACCCCCATACCCCCCAAAAAGTCCCAAATCCTCCCAAGACTAAAACCACCCCCCAAAACTCCAAATTTCCCCAAAAATCCCAAATTTCCCCCCAAACTCCCCAAATTCCTTAAAACCCCCAAAATTCTCCCCACCTCCCAAATTTTCCCCCCAAAACCACCAAATGCTCCCAAAATCCCAAATCCCCCCTTAAGATTCTCAAATTACACCTCAAATCGCCAAAATTTTCTCCCCCAAGACTCCCAAATACCTCCCCAAAAATATGGGGGAGTGCTCCTAAGCAACCAAATCCCTTCTCCCCAGAATTCCCCCTGGACCCCGAATTCCCCCCAAAACCCCCAAATTTTCTCCCCCAAACCCAGTTTTTTTTCCCCAAATCCTCCCCTAAAAGACCCAAAATTCTCCCCAAAATCCAAAATTTCCCCCAAACCCCCAAATTCCCCCCAAATTCCCAAATTCCACCCCAAAACTCAGGAGATCCTGCCCAAAAAACCGGTGACCCCTCCCGAGAAGCCCCCCAAAATTGCAACTCCCTCCCCAAAAATCACCAAAAAAGCTGAGAACGTGAATTTTTTATTTCACATTATTCACACTTTGGGGGGGGGGGGAACCCCAGAATTCCTGGGATTTTTCCCATTTTTTGGGGAGGGGGTTGTCCCCAACTTTTCCAACACTCCCCACGCGACCCCTCCCCAAAATTCCTGTGCCTCAGCCCCCCAAATTAAGTGCACATAAATAAAAAGAGGGAAAAAAAATAGGGAGGAAAAAAGGTAAAAATAAAAAAAAAGAACCACCCCCCCCCAACCAAATTTTGGGGAAGGGGGATGGAGGAAAAATTGAGGGAGAGGGTGCTCCCCCTCCCCCCCAAAAAAATGAGGGACCCTTCAAAAAATTGGGGGAACCCCCTCCAAAAAAACCTCACATGCCAAAACCATCAAAAATAGCAAAAAAAGGCAAAAAAACCATGAAAGATTTGGGGGAGAATCCCCCAAAAATGTGTCAAAAATGGGGGACCTCCCCCTTGAATCCAAGGAATTTTTGGGAAAATTTTTTTCCCAAAAGTAATGGGTATTTGTGGGTGGCAGGGGAGGAAAGATCCCCTCCAAATTCCTGGGGGGTGTCCCTGAGATCCAGTGGAGGCACCTGGTCCTAGAGGGAGACAAAAAGGGCATTTTAGGGAAATTAAGGGAATTTTGAGGGATTTGGGTGAATTTTAGGGAATTCTGGGATTTTTGGGCGGGTCTGGGGGCAGGTCTCAATTTTGTGGGGTCTTGCGTTCCGGGGCCACAGGATCATGTCCAGGGAGGCCACAGTTACCAGGAACAGGCATGGGACACCAACAAGATGGGATTCTGCTCAGGAAAACATTTATTCAGCTCAGGAACAAACTCAGATCCAGAGACAGCCCCAAAGAGAGGCAGGGAGATGGGGTTTGAGAACCAGGGTGGAGTTCAAGGTCAGGGACCACTGGGAACACAGCAAGGGAGAAACCCCAGGGGCCCAAACCCAATCAGAAATCCCTGGGCTGCCTCCCCACGAGGGGCCCAGGGTGGAGTTTCTCCCTGGGCTTGCAGGGCCCAACCTCTGAGGCAGAGGGATGGAATTCCCTCTTGCCCACATCTCTCATTTTAACAATATTAATTTGAAACTAAATCTTTGCCTCCCTCGGCAGGGGCACCTCACATAAAAACTCACTCAGTAATGGGCTCCCCCTCCCTTCATCATCCCCAAACTTTGGCTGTCTCATTCCAGACCCCACCCCACCTCCCCAGTCCCAACCCCAACCCATCCCATCCCTGCTGGACATCAAGACCCCTTCCCAATCCCTATTTCCCCCATTTCACACCTCCCAATCCCCATCCCAACAATCCTGCCCCACCCAGTGCCCATCTCACCCCTCCTGATCTGCATCCCACTTCACCCAGTCCCCTTCCAACCCCATTCCACCTGATGCCTTCAGAAGGCTGACCTAGAACAGAGGCTGGACAGAGTTAAGAATAAAGTTTATTAGAAGAATTTAAATACACCATGGGCAGTACAAGAGCCTGGCAAGTGCTACACCCAAGATAGACCAGAAATGGTCACAAAAATGGACAAGTGATCACAAGGTCTCACATTTTTAGAAGTTTAGGTCCATCTGCATATTTGGGTTCATTGTCCAGTTACAGCTTCAGATGATGAAGTCCCATCCTTCTTGTTTTCTCTCTTCAGTCCACCCTTGTTTATGCTTTTGGGCCTGGAACTTGTAACAACTGTCCTTGGTATCAAGCTAGAAAAGGAATTGTTTTGTCTACCTACTCTGTGAAGAGAGCTCACTAACACATAATATGAACTACAAACCTAGGCAGTGTAGAATATGAAAAATATGAAAGCTAAAACTTAAGGCAACACACCCTGAGGGGCTGTGGAATTGAATAATTTTGGAGAGGTACTGAGTTGGATTCAGTGACATTGAGTGGTTTTGAGGTGAAAGATTGAACCCTCTTGTCTCTTTGAGTGCCAAGAAATGGAGACAACTCCACCAAATAACCCCACAACCCCCAAATACTCCCAAGTATCTCCCAGATTCCCTTGAAGCACTAGTAAAATGTGAGGCTCTAGATGCCTTTGATGAATTTGTTGATTTTTACCATTATTTCTCTGTTCTAAATAGATAAAGATGAATTAAAAGATAATTGAAACCAAAATAAAATGGCCTCCAGCCCACTGTGTTCCCAACGCAGATCACTGGGAACGTGGGTCATCAGGGCTCTGCCCAATGTGGGTCCTCTGATGGAGGATGGAGCTGGAGCAGAACACGAAGCTCTTCCTGCACTTGGGGCACTCACAGGGCTTCCCTTACCGGTGCCTCTGTTGGTGTTGGGTCAAGGTAGATCTCTGGCTGAAGCTCTTCCCACACTGGGGACACTCATAGGGCCTCTCCCCAGTGTGGATGCGCCGGGGTTTGATGAGGGTGGAGTTGTGCTTGAAGCCCTCCCCACAGTCAGGGCAGCGGAAGGGCCTCTCATCCGTGTGAATCCGCTGGTGCTGTAGGAGAGTGAAGGTGGTCTGAAACCTCTTCCCACACTCAGGACACTCGTAGGGCCTCTCCCCAGTGTGGATCATCTGGTGGATGGTCAGTTGGGACCTCCATCTGAAGGTCATCCCACATTCCCCACACTCATAGGGTCTCTCCCCAGTGTGGGTCCTCTGGTGGATGGTCAGGGAGGAGCTGGAGCTGAAGCTCTTCCCACATTCCCTACACTCGTAGGGCCTCTCCCCAGTGTGGATGCGCCGGTGGGCAATGAGGGTGGAGTTTTGCTTGAAGCCCTCCCCACAGTCGGGGCAGCGGAAGGGCCTCTCATCCGTGTGAATCCGCTGGTGCCTGAGGAGATGGGAGCTGATCCGAAACCTCTTCCCACACTCAGGACACTCGTAGGGCCTCTCCCCAGTGTGGATGCACTGGTGGATGATAAGTGCGGAGCTGCAGCTGAAGCCCTTCCTACATTCCCTACACTGATAGGCCCATTCCCCAGTGTGGATCATCCGGTGGAAGAGCAGTTTGGTGCTCTGGCTGAAGCTCTTCCCACACTCCAAGCACTTGTAGGGCTTCTCCCCATCCTGAACCTGCTCATGGACCACCAGCTCAGAGCCCTGGCTGGATCTCCGGCCGCCTTTCTGGCACAGGGTGGGTCTTTCCTCCTCAGAGCACCCTGGGATGGGTTTGGAGCCCCTCCTCCTGCGGGATCTCCGGGGCTTTTCTTCCCTGTTGGATTCCTGCACTGTGGAACTGCTCAAATCGGCCTCTTCCAAGAGGTTCTGCTGCAGGGATTTTTCCTCCCTGGTTTCCATCCTCAGCTCCTTGTCTGGGGGAGGAAGGACAAGGAGAGGATGGGATTTGCCTCCGTGCCAGAGGGAAGGGGAAGGAGATCCCCCCAGTGCGTCCCCGGCAGGACGGCGTCGGCAGCGGGGTTGTCCTGCAGCCGGGGGCCAGGCTGGGCTGGGAGATGGAGCAGGAGAGAGGGGGAAAGGGGCACTGACTTCCTCCTCACCTGCCTGGGTGTCCTGGGGCATCTTCCTCTTCCTCACAGCAGCCTCCTCCTCCATCCAGCCAAGGTTTGGGAATGAGAGATCCTGGTTTGGGGAAAAATATAATGCACGAGCACATTGGGTTAGGGTGCTCCTCCTGCCCAAGTTCATCTCTAGAAGTTACCGGGTATCTGGGGCCCATAAAAACCTCCCAAACACCAAGATTCACCCCTGAAAATGCCTCCCAGGAGTTCCCCATCTCTGGTCTCTCCCTTTTGGTGTTCAGGGGTTCCCCGCTGTCCCAGCTGCTGGGGGTCATGCTTGCACTGGGGTTCCTCTGTCTACTCAGTCCCTGCCCACCCCAGGTTGCTGGGAGTGCCAGAAATCCAAAAAGTCCCCCCCATTTCCATCTCCTCATTTAGGGATGATGGGGCTTTTTGGATTCCTATGGTCCCTTGTCCCGTGAATCTCTGCTTTGGGGTGCAGAGGGTCCAAGGAGTCCCCCCTGCTCCATTTCAGGCTGTTGAGGGTCCCGTGAATTGTGGCACTCCCCCTCTCTGGGCTCCCCACTTTGGGGTCCTGGGGGACACAGGGCTCTGCTCCTCCCGGCTGCCTCTGACAGCAGCCACCACCATGTGATAAATGTATCTATGAATAAAAATTCGTGAAAGCCTAAATAAATATATCTGTATTTATAATGATATAAGAAAATATAAAATATAGTGTGGCCCAAGGATTCCTCCCCAGACCCAGCAGCAAATACCCATTCAAGAGATAAGGATTCTAGCCGGCACCCAGATAACGATTCTAGCCGGCGCCCATCAACCTAAGAGAATAAGCAGGACACGAGCCATCAGGCTGGACAAAGGAACGAGCCCGGACGAGATACTCATCACCACCGGGACCTGAACGCCCCACCCTGCAAGCCACAGTTGGAGAAGCAATCAAACTGGACAAAGAGAGAAGCCCAGCCGAGATATTCATCGGCTCCAACCCGGACCCAACCACTCCGTCCTGATAGCCCAACCCAAGATGAAATCAAGAGACACTCAGAACCTTTTTACATGCGAAGAGACTCTGCCCAAATGTCTATTGATTCAGTTTCTCAGCGCCAGGAAATCCATTCAACCAACCATCTAGGATCGTTGTTGAATGGTGCCTACTTGAAATTTGGCCTCAGGACACAAAACCCCTATAAAAACCCAGGACAGAGAACCCTCCTTCGTGGATTTGGGAAAATCTGTACCTTTGAGTATCGACCCCTGTCCACCCAGCGCTGCGTTGATATATTTTATTGTGGTTTTTCCTTTTGTTGTTTGTTTTATTGAAATTGCTTTATAATAAATTGTTTTTTTATTTAACCTCATTTTGCCATTGCATTTATAACAACTAGGAACCCCCAATGCCCCCCAAGGGGCATTTTCTGCTCAGCTTTGGAGTTCTTCATTCTCCAAACATCCCCCCCATAAAACCCAACCCAGGGATCCCCCAGGATATCTGGGTCAAGCTCCCCCTCCATGGTCACCTGTGGGATGGGGGGGGTGATGATCCCACAGGTGGAGGGCTGTGTATTCAGGGAGTGCTCGACCTCGTGGTCCCTTCTACTTCCCCTGATCTTCATTTGTCCCTCTTCTTCCTCCTCTTCATCCTCCTTAACTCCACCTTCTCCTACTTCCATCCCTTCTCTCTCTCTTTCTTCATCCCTCCTCTTCCATCCCTCCTCCTCCTCCCCCAGGAGCAGTGACACCCTCGGTGCCCCGTTCCCAAACCCCTCACAGCCCACGGCAGGAGCGGGGATGGAGCCGGGACAGGTCGGGATGGGCAGCGCGGGGCTCTCCGCTGCTCCCACCCGCTGGGGACGGGGGGAACCCGGCCCGGGGAAAAGGAGAGGGAAACTGGGAAAATTGGGGGCTGCAGATCCAACCTGGGGCTGGCTGGGGACCCTGGCTGGGGACTGCCAGCCCTTGGGGCTCCTCTGGGGAGATGCGGGAGGGGGGAACACAGAGAGGGCTGGGGGATCCCAGGAGTGGCAGCACTGGCAGGGACTGGTTTATACTGGGATCATCCTGGCAGTGGCTGGGATTGCACTGGCTGTGTACTGACATCATACTGGGATCATACTGGGAGGAGCTGGGCACATGCCAGGAGAGACTGCGATCACACTGAGGGAAACTGGGATCATACTGGGATCAGACTGGCAGTGAGTAGGAAACAATTGAGGGGACAATTGAGACCAGGTTCGTAGGAAATGGGATATACTGGGAGTTACTGAGATCATGCTGAGGCTGACTGGGAGCAGCTGTGATCAACTGGGGTCATGCCAGGAGCAACTGGCAGGAACTGGGAGTTCCTGGGTGCATGCAGGGGGTAACTGGAAGCAACAGGACTTATACTGGGATGAACTGGGATTCTGCTGGAGGTGAATACGATCATGCTGGCAGGGAGTCCAACTCCACTGAGGCTGACTGGGAGTGGTTGTGAGCAAATGGGATCATGCTGGAAGGAACTGGGAGGGACTGGGAATATGCCCTGCGCTCCCCAGAACCCCGGGATCGCCCCCCATATGTCCCATAAGTCTCCCCCAGACCCTTCAGGATCCCCGAGTGACCCCTCAGCACCCGTTCGGATCACCCCAAAGCGTCCCTGGATCCCTGAATGCTCCTGACCCCACAGATTCCCCTTCCAGCCACTCCTGGGAATTCATCTCCCATCATCCCACAACACAGTTCCGCGCCCAAACCTCCTGCCGTGCCCCGCGCCCTAAAGAGCCTGGTTACAGCTCCCCAGGTTCCCCCCAAGTGCTCCCGAGCCGTATACATTCGCCCCCAGCACCTGCAGACACGGCTCGGACGCAAAAGTTTTCTCCAAGCGCTTCCCCGCACCGCCAAACGCGCCTTCCGAGCCACTTCCGGGACTACAGCTCCCATCATGCTCCGCGGCGCCCATAGAGCGCTATTCCAGCCGGGACTGCATCTCCCGTCATGCCCCGCGCCTCAGCGGAACCCATTGGAGCTGCGCCTACAACTCCCGTGAAGCTCCGCGGCCCCATTAAACCGTATTATACCGGCGCCTACAACTCCCATCATCCCCCGCGCCCCATAGATTCCCTGTTACAGCGCCCCAAGTGCCCGCCTGGACCCCGAAGGGCCCCCAGATTCCCCTCCCTGACCTCCAAGTGCCCCCCTGGACCCCCAAGTGCTCCCCTGGATCCCGAATTGTCTCACAGAATCCCTAAGTGCCCCTCCAAGTGCCCACCCGGCTCCCCCAAGTGTTCTCCAGACCCCCAAGTTCTCTCTAAATTCCCTCCCCAGACCCAAAACTGCCCCAAATGTTGCCGAGAAAAGTCTCCATGGATCCCAAAGTGGTCCCTTTTATCCTGTCTGAGAAAATTATTAAAATATATGATCAAAGGACTAAAAATAGGTGTAATTAGGATAAAGAGGGAGAAATAGTGATCAATTAATGAAGGGAATTGTAGTACTTTGAACCAAGGACCGATAATGTTTTTAGTTGCTAAAATTGTATCAATTCTTTCATATAAATATAAAAATTAGGTTATAAAAATGCAGAATAATATTATTGTAAAAATTAAATTTTTATTTTAATTAATTTATTAGATATTAATTATAAAGAAAAATTTATAAATGTTCTCGATTCTTTGGGATGTCAGTCCCAGGTGGGCGATGTCAGACATGCTGAGGCTCGGGGTGAGGAGCAGGTTGTCCAAACAGGGGCAGCCCACAAGGGGCTCATTCTTCTCTGTGACCAGACCTCCTCAGGAGACATTCAGCATCAGGATTGTAAAGAGTAAATCCTGACCTCCTGATCAGTACACAAAGATGTTTTACAGTTTGAACAGTAGAATGTTGTCACCGTAAGGGGCCTTCTTTGTTAATATACCTCATGTTGTGTCATGTTTGTTAAATACCAGTCTTGTTGTAACAGCCTTCTTTGTTAAAATATTGTTATAAATGAAATTAGAATTTTGACAACTAGGTCCCTTTGGTTAATGGCAGTTTAATTAAAAATGAATACAATTTACTAAATTGAATAGTAATGTGGTATAAAAGAATATAGTTTAGTAAAATAATACAGTTTAATAAAAAATTAAAATTTTTTTATATAATCTGCTAGTAATTAAGTATGATTAAAGCATAAGCAAAACCAACCAGGGTACGGAGGCTTCCCACGCTGCCTCACATTCAAAAAAAAGCACTTTAAGCTAAAGTTATATACTGTATGCTTTTACATATTCATTAATGTTTCCTGTAAGTTTCCTCATATTTCCGATTTTTCTGACTTTACATCACTTTACTTCACGGCGCATGCCTCAATTGTTGTTAGGGGGTCTTCAGTCTTCTTCTGGTTGTCTTTTGTCAAAGGCTTCTCCTCTTCCTCATTGTCCTTTGGATAACCTTACAGGTTTGCGCATGCGAACTAAGCCTTGTGTTATGTTAGTCTACTAATTAGCCTTATGTTTACTAATCTTTAGGCCCAATGCCTAAATTTGTTCTAATTTTGGTCCATCTCAAGGCCATTTTGGTCTTGAGACACCATTTATCTTCTAAACTACATCCTGTACCTTAATTTTGACATGTAACATCTGCAAAGGGGTACATCTGCTTTGTAACACTGATTCATGATTGTTTCTAATAATAACTTTAATAACAGTTACAATTTAGTTAGCAGGAAACAATTCCATTTATTACAACTGCAAATACCCCTTTATATCCCTTTTTATTGGTTTCCATGCTAACGGCCTTGCTTTCCTCCTTGCTATGGATAAACTTGTATTTTATCAATTTCTTCTTTTGCTAACTCAATTGTTTGGCCTGCAGCCCAGTTGCTAAGCCCATCCACATTCACCTCTTAGTCTTCAGAGGGAAACTTTGAGCACAGTGAGAATCTCCCAGTGTGCAAGAGGGTCCCTGTGTGCCAGCTGCAGCTGGGGCCTCAGCCATCTCCTCTCTCAACAGGTTCCCCTCTGCAGCTTCACAAGTCCAGCCAAACACCTCCCTCAGGGACACCTGCACCACACATTTCACATCTCCATGCCCATACATGATGTCCCTGTCACAGCTGCATTACCAGCTTGCTGCTGTGCAGATGCTGCCACCACCCAAAGCAAGGCCCTGTGTCCCTGAAGGGACCCGCCCTGCTCTGTGGCCTGGACTGAAGGTGGGTCCCTCCTGCCAGGGCAGGGCCCAGCACAGCTCTTCTGTTCCAATAAAGAGATGGAGCTCTCACCCCAGTGTCTGGCTGGTACCACCAGCAAAGCCCACACAGCACCAGCCCTGGCTGAGCTCCATGTCCAGGAGCAGGCAGGGCTGACCATGGTGTGGGCAGGCAGGAGCCAGGCAGGGGCTGCTGTGACCAGCGGCAGGGCACTGAGGGGCTGGGGGAGTCCGTGTTGAGCATCCCTGGGATGAGGGCACATTTCCTTCAGTGGCATCACCTGGGCCTGAACCTCCTCCAGTGCCATGCCCAGGAAAAGAGGCAACCATCAAGAGCATCTCCTGGGACACTGCCTGATCAGCAATGTCAGCAGGCAAAACCAAGGTTTTGTTTATTAATGACCCTTTGATGAAGTCAAAAATTTACAATCAGTCCAGTACAGATTGGAGTACAGATGGGAGTAACTCAGGGGGTACAGCCAAGGCCATGAGGTCACAGCAGCCTGTGGGGTGACAGCAGGCTGAGGTGACAGCAGGCTCTGAGGTCACAGAGGTCCCAGAGCCCCGTGGTTGCACAGCACCACAAGGACCGAGCAGTCAGTCCTTGACCACGACTGTTGTGGCAGCAGCAGTGGCGGCAGCAGCGGTGCTGACATTGGGACAGCGGTGTCAGGACAGTGGTGGCAGCAAGAGCTGCAGGACTGGCAGAGGGCAAGGCACCATGGCCTTTGCTCTGCGCCTCCTCCTCCTGCTCCTCCTGGCAGTGGCCCTGCCTGACAGGGCTGCCCAGGCTGCTCCATGGCGAGCAGGGAGAGCAGGTGAGCTGGCAGCCTCGGTCCCCTTTCCCAGGACAGCGCTCCCTTCTCCCTGGGAAGCATTGGGGATGGTTTTCCCCAGCACTTTAGGGGGGTTTCCTCTGTGGGAGGGAGAGAGGCCCCAGGGGCCCAGGGATGGTCCCACTGCCCCTCCAGAGATGTTGCACAGGGTCTGCAAAGAGGGTGGAGAGTGACCAGAGCCAGCCCAGAGCTCTCCAGGCCTCTCTGCAGCTTTGGCCATGTCCATTGACATCTGGCTCCCACAGCCTTACCCAAACCCCTTGCAGTTCCCAGTTCCCTAAAACAGAAGGGGATCCCAGCTCACCCTGGTAATGGTCCTGATCTGTGCTCCCTTCTAGATTGGGATCGTAACTTGTATTATCTGGATGCCCTCTTGGATAATGGCTTGAAACGCTTGGAGAATGCTGGAGGCAAGTTCTCAATGTGCCTTTCCTGAGAGAATAATGGGTGTCAGTGTGGCAAGAGCTTCCTCGTGTGCCATATCTCTTAACATAATCTCAGGCTTGACGGATTCTGGAAACCTTGCCCTGCTCTCTTCTGGAGCCCTGAGTGAGTGCATGACACTGCTGTCAGTGGGACGAAGGAGCATTTAGCTGTCAATCTTCTTCCCATGTGCAATGCCAGTGTCACCTTCTGTGTGCTCTGTGCAGCCACGGAGAAGAGCAGAGAGGGAGGGGCCGGGCCCAGGGCTGTGCCCCAGGGCTGTGCCTTGTGTGGCTCCTTTGCTGACCCCAGGAAGCCTGAGGATCTCCTACAGATCCACAGGAGCTCTTCTGCCCTGCCTTTCTTTGCAGCCAAACCTCTTGGTGAAGGTGATCTGGCTTCCCAACCCACACCCAGGACTGAGGCTCTGGAAGATTCTGAGGGTAGGTGAAGGCCTTTCCCCCTGGGAGAGCTGCCAGCTCAGAGCCCAAAGCTCGGCCAGGGCGGCATCGCTGCAGGTGCCAGGACAGAGCTGTGCACGTGTGTGACCTCATCCTACACAATCCCCTCACCGCTCCTGCAGCTCAGTGCTGCCTGTGCAGATCAGCAGAGATGAGAGAAGCTTCTGTGGCTGTTGAGTTACAGGTGTGTCTGCAGCAAGGACTTTCCCAGCTCCTGGGTTGGTTACTGCACACAAGCTCGACTCCCATCGCAGGGGTGAGTGGTGTGTCCCTCCTGACCCCACAGGCTGAGCATTGCTTTTCTGGGATCCATTCCTGGGAAATGGATCTATTTTCCTCTAAGGTCCTCCAAGAGGAAATACCAAAGCTACAGGAGTTACGAAACCCCATGAGCCGTCCAAACCCATGAGGCAAATGCTGAAGAAAATTCTGCAGGGAGGACAAGGTGGGTCCATGTCCCTCAGCCTTCTCCTGAGACTCAGCAGCCCGGGGCTTTCTCTGCACATCTGGACATGCAATGCCCAACACAGCAGGGCTGTTTCCCAGCCTGGCCTGGCTGCAGCTTCTCCCCAGCCTCTGCAGGAAGGCATTTGGCATCAGCTGACAGGGTTCCCAAACTGCACCATGGGCTGTGCCCACAATGAGATCTTGTAGGATTCCCTGGTTTCTGGGTAGATCAGAAATGGCAGCTGTTTGGAGAAGGAGGATTCTGGCCAATCCCAAAAGTTTATATGATATCCTGGTCCTTAACCAAGTCTTTGACAAGCATTGCCTCCTGAAGATGCCACCTTGCCCAGTGGGGAATGCTGCCATCTGATCCAGCTGTCCCTTTCTGCAGAAGTGGATGGAGAGGCTGTGCTGAAGGCAGCGTTTCCTGGAGGAAGCAGTGGCTCATGGGCAGCCTCTGCTGCAGGAAGGGAGGCCATGCCAGGCACAGGCACAGTCCCAGGAGGTAATTGCTGTGCCTCTGGGCCTGAGCCCTGCTGAGGCTTGAGCTGCCATCTCTGCTGCTGGGGAGTGCCCACCCTTCAGGGATGTTGCACAGGGCATGGAAAGAGTGTTGAGAGTGACCAGGAGCCAGCCCAGAGCATTGCAGGCCCCTCTACAGCTTTCTCCATGTCCACTGACATCTGGCTCCCATGGCCTTACCCAACCCCCTTGCAGTGCCCAGTTCCCTAAGGCAGAAGGCGATCCCAGCACACCCTGAAAAAGGTTCTCATCTGTGCTCCCTTCCAGATGAGGTTCCTGGGATGGCTTCTCCATTAGATTGGCTGCATAAAGTTTTGAAGCCCTTGGAGCCTCCTGCAGGTATGTTCTCAGTGTCCCAACAAAAAATAATCATTGACAACCTGGTGGGAACCAGGTGACAGAAGCTTCTGTGGCTGTTGAGTTACAGGTGTGTCTGCAGGGAGGACTTTCCCAGCTCCTTTGCTGATTACTGCCCGCAAGCCCAGCTCCCATCACAGGGGTGAGTGGTGTGTTCCTGCCGTACCCACAGGCTGAGCATTGCTTTTGTGGGATCCATTCCTGGGAAATGGAACTATTTTTTGTTAAGGTCCTCCAAGAGGGAAGAACAGAGCCACAGGACAGAAAGAATCACTTGAGTCACACCATATCCTGAAAGAAATAGAGAAGGAACTGCTCAAAGGGCATGGTGGGTGCATTTCCCTCAGCCTTTCCTGAGACTCAGCAGCCGGGGGCTTTCTCTGGACATGCCATGCCCTGCACCATGGGAAGGGATCCATGGCAGCCTTGCTGCCCTGCTGCTGCTTTCAAGCCCTGCAGGGCTGTTTCCCAGCCTGGCCTGGATGCAATTTCTCCCCAGCCTCTGCAGGAAGGCATTTGGCATCAGCAGGCAGGCTGCCCAAACTGCACCATGGGCCATGCACACCTTGAGATCCTCTGTAACTTCCTGGTCTCTGAGCAGATCAGGAGAGGTGGTGGTTTGGATAAGAGAGAGCCTGGGCCTTTTCCTGGTCCTCTTCCATGTCTTTGACAAGCACTGCCTCCTGAAGAGGCCACTTCCCTGCTATGTAATGGTTCCATCTGATCCAGCTGTGCCTCTTCCTTTCTCAAGGGGTGGACAGAGAGGCTCTATGGAAGGGGGCATTTCCTGAAGGAAGGGAGGCAATTGCAGGCACGGGCCCAGGCACAGGAGGTAATTGCTGTCCTGGGCTCAGCCCTCGGTGGGGCTGTGTGCCAGCAGCTCTTCCCACAGGGCCTCTCCTTGCATGGCCCAGCAGCGTCCAAAGCTGGAGGCGCCTCAGCTTCCAGGCCTCTGGAGCTCATTCCCAGCCCCTGGGAAATGGGACTCGTGCACCAATGTCCATCCCACTGCAGCTGCTCCCAGAGCTGGCTCTGAGCATCCAGAGGCCCAAGACTCAGGAGCAGCCCCGAGCAGGAGCCCTGCCATGATCCCAGGGCCACAGCCAGCCCTGGCTCCCAACTGGGCAGGGGCTGCACTGGCCCCTGACAGGGCCTGGCTCTGTCCCCTTGGGCTGGGGGAGCTGTCACGGAGCAGGGAGAGTCAGGGGTGGCAGTGGCTGCTCAGGGATGGGTTTGGCCCATGTCCCTGGAAGGAGCCACTGCCCAAGCAGCTGCGCTGATTCCGGGTTCTCCTCTCAGCTTTCTGGGTGGCACAGCCTGTGCCAAGGGCTGGCAAAGTGCCTGCAGGCCCCAGCTCTGAGGGAAACAGGGAATATCCTGGAGGTACCCACCATGCTGCCAGCTCAGCAGCAGAGTGCAGTACGTGCTCACGCTGCCCATTGCTCCTGCAGATGCAGCCGGCACCACACACGGTCCCGATTCCCAGAACGGCATTGGAAGAGATTTCTGTCAAGGAATAACACACTGTTGGCAAGAATTAATGGCAGGCCTTCTTTTTTCGGTGCTTTATTTCATTTTATGCTGTGTTGGAATCTGGTATGTCTGGAAGACAAAACGGTGAGTATTTCATTCATCTTTCCCTCAAACATCTTCTTTTGAAAGTCTATTGTAGAATAGAAACATTCCCAGTGAGGCTGCTGTGGACTTGTGGGTTGTCCTTGGTTGTCCAAATAACTCTGCCGAGAGTTCTGCTGCTGCCCAGGCCTTTCATTGGCCTCTTAATTGCTGGGCCTTGTCCTGGGGAGCCCGCTGGGGCTGCAGCCAGTGCTGGCTGCCACTGAGGCTGCCTGGCCAAGAGCAGCCCCAGGAGCAGCGGGCAGAGGCAAAGCAAGGTGGGCAGGAGAAAGAGCGGGGACGAGATTGTCCTTGACAGGCAGAGGTGCTCTGGAACCCACTCCTGGCCAGGGACCCTGCCCAGAGCCATCCCCTGCTCTCCAGGGCCTTGAGGGGCAGCTGTCCAGCTGGGCCAAGCTGTGCCAGCAGCTCCAGCCGTGCTGGGGAGCCTTGGCAGCTCTGGGCCCTGCTGTGCTGGAGGGTCCCTGTGTGCCAGCGGCAGCTGGGGGCCTCAGCCACCTCCTCTCTCAACAGGAGTGCCTCTGCAGCTTCAGAAGACTGGCCAAAGGCTTCAATCAGGGAGAACTACACCTGTCTTCCTCCATCTCCAAGCCAGTGTCCGTTGTCCCCACCACAGCTCTATTATCAGTTTATTGCTGTGCCTCCACCACCCAGAACAGAACCCTCTGTCCCTGAAGGTGCTGGCCCTGGTGCCTGGCCAGGCCTGAATGTGGGCCCCTCCTGCCAGGGAAGGGCTTGAACAAAACCTTTGGGCTTCTGCTCTGGGGTCTGGCTGGTACCACCAGCACTGGCACAGCTGCTTGGCTGGCCACAGCCTTGGATGGGCAGGCAGCAGCCAGGCATGGGGCACCAAGTTTTCTTATTTTTTCATTTTTAGAAATTAGAAATTATTAGAAATATGTTTTTTGGGGCTTTTTTGGTAGAAAGAAGTCCCCAAATGTTTCTTCTCTTTTTTTAAAGACTATGTTTAGAGATTATGTTTTTCAAAGTAGTTTTAGAATTCTGAAACATTTTTTCCATTTCTTCAATAAAATATGAAATTTCGTTTAATTGGTAATGTTTACGCAAGGAAGAACTAAGACACCCCAAGACACCCAGCATACTGGGGAGGCTCTTTTCCCACTGGAGATTTGGACCTAATCAAAGAAAAATTACATAAAATATTTTTCCAGATTTTTTCTGGGATTTCCGACAAGCTCACTGCTTAGTCTTCAGAGAAAAACATTGAGCACCCTGGAAATCTCTTCAATTCACCCTCTTGGCTTCTGGAAGAACTCCCTCAGTTCTAGAGCAGGGGCTTCTTCCTACTGCCCTCAGGCTCTCCTCTCGGCCTTCTGGGCTTTGTTGGGTGGCACAGCCTGTGCCAAGGGGCAGCAAGGTACCTGCAGGCTCCAGACCTGGGGGAAACAGGGAATATCCTGGCCATATCCACCGTGCTGCCAGCTCAGCAGTGGAGCACAGCACAGACTCACACTGCCCATGGCTCCCACAGATGCAGCTGGCACCACAACACGTGTTCCCAATTCCCAGAAAGGCATTGGAGAGGTTTCTGCCATGGAACACGCTGCTGGCTAGAGTTAATGGCACACCTGGCTTTTCTATGGCATGCATGTGATGGGGGACCCCTGTAAGGCTGCCAGATGATTGGGGTCCATCGTGAGGCACGGACAGGGTGTTGTGTTTTCCAGTAAGACAGGCACGGGTTTGGGTCTTCTGTAAGTGGTGCATGTGGCTGAGGTTTCCTCTTGAAATTCTTAGGGGAATTGGGGTCACTTCTATGGCTACAGGTGACTGGAGAAGCCTGTAAGACTGGCAGGGGGCTTGAGTTCTCATGATTTACGTGACCATTTAGTGGTTGCCATCAAGGCCTGTAGAGGAGCCGAGTCCTTCCTAAAGTGGGCCAGGGGCCGGATTCTTTTGTGAGGCACATGAGGTTATTCTGGGGTCTCTGAAAAGGTGTGCACAGATTCCCTGTGAGGAACAAGGGATATTTTGGGGTCCCTGCCAAGGTTTGCAGAGATCCTTCATGAGGCACAAATGAATATGGTCTCTCCTAAGATTTGCAGAGATCCCTCATGAGGTGTGCAGTGGGGTTAAACTAGAGGGGTTTGTTTGTCTTCTCAGCACAGCAAAGGGACACTCTCGGTGGAGGTTGTGCAAAGCTGGCAGGAAGCTTCCTGCAGAGCCTCGGGCCTCGCCTGTGGGCTGTGCAGGCAGACAGAGCCCATCCCTTGGGGACCGGGGCCAGGCCGGGCCTCTGGACCCACCGCGCCCTTGTCGGGCCCTGCCCCATGGCTGGGCCGGGCCAGGTCAGTCCCCAACAGGGAAGGGCTGAGGGCCCGGGTCCGATGGGGCTGCCGAGCAGTGCCCGAGGCACAACAAGGGCCTCGCTAAGCCCTGGCTCTGTGCTGCAGACAAACACACATTTACAGGCACAGCCGCTCCCTGAGCCACAGGAGGCACCCGGGGTTACATCTCAGGCAGTGGCTTCTCTGCCACTGAGGACCTCCTTGCAGTGCCCCATCCCCTAAACAGGATGGGGAGCCCAGCACACCATGAAAACGCTTCTGATCTGTGCTCCTGTCCAGACTGGCATTGAGATATGGATTGACATGCAGTCCTGGTCAATCACATTGTGAAGATCATGGTGCATGCTGGTGACAACTTCTCAATGTCCCTTTGCTGACAGAATAAGCAGTGATTATTAATCATGGCCAAGAGCAGTCCCAGGAGCTCCAGGCAGAGGCAAAGCAAGGTGGGCAGGAGAAAGAGTGGTGATAAGATTGCCCTTGAAAGACAGACAGCAGGGACCCTGCCCAGAGCCATCCCCTGCTCTCCAGGGCCTTGAGGGGCAGCTGTCCAGCTGGGCCAAGCTGTGCCAGCAGCTCCAGCCGTGCTGGGGAGCCTTGGCAGCTCTGGGCCCTGCTGTGCTGGAGGGTCCCTGAGTGCCAGCGGCAGCTGGGGACCTCTTCTCTCCAGAGGAGTGGCTCTGCAGCTTCACAGGACAGGCCAAAGGCTTCAATCAGGGAGAACTACACCTGTCTTCCTGAATCTCCCAGTCAGTGTCTGTTGTCCCCACCAAAGCTGCATTATCAGCTTCTTGCTCTGCCAGCAGCAGCCAGGCATGGAGCACCATGTTATCTTTGTTTTTCATTTTTAGAAATAAGAAGTTTTTAGAAATATTTTGAATTTTTTTTTTTTGTAGAAAGTAGTCCACAAATGTTTCTTCTCAATTTCCATAGTAGTTCAGGATTTTTCAAAGGTGTTTTTGAATTTCTCACCTGTCACTTGAGACGGACACATGACACACACTTGTGCAGAGACTACAATGGCTTCTTCTTCATTACGAAGTGTGGTCAACTTTTATTCCCTAAACAAAGCATGATCTTAAGTCATGAGTTACATCAAAACAGCTCATTATATTCATTGGGCAAAGCAATGGCTTAATGTATCTTATTGGTACAAAGCAATTAACATCAACAATAAATTGGCAAGAGTTTACAAAAGATTATTAAGGCACATATGCTGCCTCCAAGGCATGTATTACATAACTGCAAATACCCCTTATGTCCCTTTTTATTGGTTTCCATGCTTACGGCCTTGCTTTCTTCCTTGCTATGGATAAACTTGTATTTTCTCAATTTCTTCTTTTGCTAACTCAATTCTTTGGCTAGCAGATCAGCTGCTAAACCCATCCACATTCACCTCTTAATCTTCAGAGGGAAACTTTGAGCACAGTGAGAATCTCCCAGTGTGCAAGAGGGTCCCTGTGTGCCAGCTGCAGCTGGGGCCTCAGTCATCTCCTCTCTCAACAGGTTCCCCTCTGCAGCTTCACAGGAAAGGCCAAACACCTCCCTCAGGGACACCTGCACCACACATTTCACATCTCCATGCCCATACGTGATGTCCCTGTCACAGCTGCATTCCCAGCTTGCTGCTGTGCAGATGCTGCCACCACCCAAAGCAAGGCCCTGTGTCCCTGAAGGGACCCGCCCTGCTCTGTGGCCTGGACTGAAGGTGGGTCCCTCCTGCCAGGGCAGGGCCCAGCACAGCTCTTCTGTTCCAATAAAGAGATGGAGCTCTCACCCCAGTGTCTGGCTGGTACCACCAGCAAAGCCCACACAGCACCAGACCTGGCTGAGCTCCATGTCCAGGAGCAGGCAGGGCTGACCATGGTGTGGGCAGGCAGGAGCCAGGCAGGGGCTGCTGTGACCAGCGGCAGGGCACTGAGGGGCTGGGGGAGTCTGTGTTGAGCATCCCTGGGATGAGGGCACATTTCCTTCAGTGGCATCACCTGGGCCTGGACCTCCTCCAGTGCCATGCCCAGGAAAAGAGGCAACCATCAAGAGCATCTCCTGGGACACTGCCTGACCAGCAATGTCAGCAGGCAAAACCAAGGTTTTGTTTAGCAATGACCCTTTGATGAAGTCAAAGATTTACATTAAGGCCAGACCAGTAGGACAGATGGGAGTACTTCCCTCTGGGAAGGGGCTCCTGTCACTTCACAGTCTCCATCCCCCACCAGGAACTGCAGAACTCCAGTCAGCCCCACTCTCCCTGTGGCCTTGTCCGACCTGGGGAGGAGGAGGATGAACCAGAGCCCTGTTACCTCTTCAAAAGCCAGAAACCAAAGAGAAAAAGAAATTCCCGGGCTTAAGTTTTAAAGGGTGATGTTCACAGGTTGATATCACTTTTCAATGGTCAAAACTACTGCCAGTTCTCGGAAATGACCAGTTATCGGCCAGGAGAAAAAACTTCCATCAGCCTCCAGCAACCTTAACTTCTTTAGCTTTTTATCTTTTTCACTTAAATGTCAATCTATCACACACCGCAGCAGTGACACCCCCAGTGTTCCCCACTCTGTGACACCACATCAGTGAAAGCCTTGTTATTATGGGGTTAAATGTTTCTGAAAATGTTTCTTAAAACCATGAAGAAGTAGGCCACAAGAATGTCTGGTATTGGGGATGGTCTAGCAAGCTGAAATGTTCACGGTAACGGGAACTGGTGCTTGGGAATTCCAGGATACCCATCCAGAGATAGGATTCGTACATGTTCATACAAGGATGAGCTAACTCTCATGAAGCAATATTGATAAAGCTAATCAAGCAATATTAATGAAGCAATATTGATAAGGTTGTTACAGTGATTACTGCTACAGCTGAAATTGTAGAAATATGTGCACTTTGGACAAAGACGATGGAGCTAGATTTGGGTTGCTGATACCCCTAATTCCCGCGCGCTTCAATCAAGCACCTGCATATAATCAATCTGTGATTATGTGTGTTCCTGAACGCTGACATCAGCATCTCCCTGCACCCAAGGCAGCTCCCACCAGAGACCCTCCCCTGATTTAATTCCCAGTCCAGGAGCTACAACAGGCATGGGTGAAGTTCTGGGGGCTGGCAGGGAAATGTCACTGTAAGATCTTGCTGCACTTGGCTCTCGGCCCCTTCTCAAGAGCTTTGCCTTCAAGGGCAGGAACATCTTTTCCTTGCTGGCAACTGGAATTCCAGACTCTTGGAGTGTGTGCCATGCAGGTCCACACAGACTGGGATCCATGGGCTGGGATTGCACAGACTGGGATTGCACAGACTGGGATTGCACAGACTGGGACCGTATGGATCAGCACCAGAGATTGGGATCACATGGACCGGGACCACATGGACCGGGATGGCTGTACTGGAATGATGCAAACTGAGGCAGTCCCGCCCCACCGAAGGCTCTCTCCCAGTTCCCTCCCAGTTCCCTCCCAGTTCCCTCCCAGTTCTCTCCCAGTCCCTCCCAGCCCTTCCCAGTCTCACCCGTAAGCATGGCCAAAACTGCCCAGAGTGAACGCGGTGGTCCCGGAGCGATCCCAGAGCTGATTCCGGTCCCGGTGTTGATCTCTGTCCCGGAGCTGTGGTGCTCCCAGTGTCGGTCCCAGAGCGCTCCCAGTCCCAGTCTTTGTCTCCATCTCACTCTCAGTCCCGGTCTCGGTCCCGGAGTGGTGCCAGTCTCAGTGCCGGTGCCAGTGCTGGTTTCAGTCCTGGTCTCAGTCTTGGCCTCGGAGCAGTTCCTGTCCCAGTGTCAGTGCTGGTCCTGGAGCGATCCCAGTGCTGACCCCAGTGCTGCTCCAGGAGTGATCCCAGTGCTGATCCCAGTGCTGGTCCTGGAGTGATCCCAGTGCTGATCCCAGTGCTGGTCCTGGAGTGATCCTGGTGCTGATCCCGGTTCTGGTCTCAGTCTCGGTCTCAGAGCGCTCCTGGTGTTGATCCCAGTCCCTGTGCTGGCCTCGGTCTCAGTCTCAGAGCAGTCCCGGGGCACTCCTGGAGCCGATTCCGGTCCCGGTGTCGATCTCAATCCCAGAGCGGTGCCGGTCCCGGTCTCAGTCCCGGTCCCGGTCTCAGTCCCGGTCCCGGAGCGGTGCCGGTCTCGGTGCCGGTGCCGGATTCAGTCCCAGTCTCAGGCCCGCTCTCGGTCTCAGTCTCAGTCTCAGTCTCGATCTCGGTCTCGCTCCCAGTCCCGGTGCCGCTCGAACCGAGCCCTTTTCGGGTGATTTCAGGTCCCTTTTGGCCGTTTCAGGCCAGGTTGGGGGATGTTGGGGCCCTTTGGGTGATTTGAGGCAAAACCAGCGACTTTCAGGGTGGATCTTGCACCCATTTGGGAGATTCAAGGGTGATTTTAGGCCATTTGGAGTGGATTTGACACCAGTTTGGGCATTTTTATGCCCTTTTGGTTGCACTTTGGACACCTTGGGATGATTTTAACCCCATTTGGCTGATGTTAGGCCAAATCACGTAGATTTAGTGTGGAGTTCAGGACCCTTTGGAAGGTTTTGTTTTTCACTTTTGTTTACCAAAATTTTAGCAGATTTTCCCCTTTTATTTTGCTGTCTTTTTCATCAAAATCTTCGTAAAAATTGCCCCAAATGCTCTCAAAATCCTACAAAATTCCAGAAAAAATCCACAAAATTCGACAAAAAATCTCACAAAACTCCTTAAATCTTCTTAAAACCCGAACAAATTCCAGAAACATCCCACAAAATCCTCCACAAAATTCCACAAAATCTAAGAAAAATCCCCAAAAATTCTTCAAGTCTCCACAAATCCCACGAAATGCAAGAAAAATCCCACAAAATTGCAGAAATCTTTTCAAAACCCCACCAAATTCCAGAAACATCCCATAAAATCTCCACAAATTTCCACAAAATCTAAGAAAAATCCGACAGAATTCAAGTCTCCTCAATATCACAAAAAAATAAAAAAAATGCCACAAAATTTTTCAAATCTTATCAAATCGACTTTACCAAATTCCAGAAACATCACACATGATCTACTCAAATTTCCACAACATTAAAAAAAAATCCCACAAAATTCCAGAAACATACCTCAAAATTCCAGAAAAATCCTACAAAATTAAAAAAAAATCCTACGAAATTGGAGGAAAATCCCATAATATCCTCAAAAAAAACCCCAAAAATCCAGAAAAATCCCATATAATTCCAGAAAAATACCAGAAAATAAAAAAAAATCCCACAAAATCCCAGGAACATCACAAAAATTCCTTTAAATTGTCTGAAAATCTAACAAAATTCCAGAAAACTCCCATGAAATTGCAGAAAAATCCCCAAATATACCCTAAACCTTTTCATATCCCCATAAATTTCCACAAAATTTAAGAAAAATCCCACAAAATTATCATGTCTACTCAAAACCTCTCAAAATTCCACAAAACCCCACAAAATTCCAGAAACATTGCACAAAACTCCAGAAAAATTCCACAAAATTTCCTAAATGGTCTAAAAACCCCACCAAATTCCAGAGACATCCCAAAAATCTCTATAAAATCCCACAAAATCTAAGAAAAATGACTCAAAATTCTTCAAGTCTTTTCAAAATTCCCTCAAGATTCCAAAAAAAAATCCCAGAAAATTATTTAAACTTTTGCAAAATCCCACACAATTGCAAAAAAATCCCACGAAATTGCAAAAAATTTTAAAAAATCCATAAATCTTCCCAAAACCCTACCAAATTCCAAAAACATCTCACAAAATCTGAATATCCCACAAAAATCAAGAAAAATCCCACAAAGTTCAAGAAAAATCCCACAAAATTTCCCTAAATCTTCTCAAAAGCCCACCAAATTCCAGAAACAACCCACTAAATCCCCACAGATTTCCACAAAATTTCAGAAACTTCCCACAAAATCTCCTCAAAATCCCACATAATTCAAGAAAAATAAAAAAAAAATCCGGAAAAATCCCACAAAATTCTTTCCATTTTCTCAAAATTCCAGAAAATTCCAGCAAAATCGCACAAAACCTCCACAGAATTCCACAAAATCTAAGAAAAATCCCTCACCAAATTCTTCTTGTCTCCTCCAAAGCCCTCAAAATTCCAGAAATATTTCACAACATCTCCTCAATATCCCACAAAAAACAAGATCCCACAAAATTCCAGAAAAAAATACCACAAAATTGCCTAAATCTTTTCAAAACCCCATCTAATTCCAGAAACGTCTCAAAATCGCCACAAATTTCCACAAAAACGAAGGAAAATCCAGGAAAATCTAAGAAAAATCTGACAAAATTGCAGAAAAATCCCACAGAATTCCCTAAATGTTCTGAAAACCCCACCAAATTTCAGAGACAACACACAAAATCGAAGAAAAATCCCTCAAAATTTTCCAAGTCTTCTCAAAATCCCTCAAGATTCCAGAAAAAAATCCCACAAAATTATTTAAACTTTTGCAAAATCCCATAAAACTGAAAAAAATCCCACAACATTCAGAGAAACTAAAAAAAACCCATGAATCTTTCTAAAAACCTACCAAATTCCGGAAACATCTCACAAAATCTCCTGAATATCCCACAAAAATCAAGAAAAATGCCACAAAATTCCCAAAAAATCCCACAAAAATGCAAAAAAATTTTAAAAATCCCACAAAATCTTCTCAAAATCCTACCAAATGCCAGAAGCATCCCACAAAATCTTCACAAAATTCCAGAAAAATCTAGAGAAAAATACCTCATAATTCATCAAGTCTCCACAAAATCCCACAAAGTACAAGAAAAATCCCACAAAATTTCCCTAAATCTTCTCAAAAGCCCACCAAATTCCAGAAACATCCCACCAAATCCCCAGAAATTTTGATAAAATTCCAGAAAAATCCCACAAAATTCTTCATGTCTCCTCAAAATCCCTCAAAATTCCACAAAAATCGCACAAAATTATTTAAACTTTTGCAAAATCCCACCAAACTAAAAAAAAAATCACACGAAATTGAAAAAACAAGAACCCCTAAATCTTCCCAAAACCTTACCAAATTCCAGAAACATCCCACAAAATCACCACAAATTTCCACAAAATCTAAGAAAAATCCCCCGAAATTTTTCAAGTCTCCTCAAAATCCCACAAAACACCAGAAAATTCCACAACATTACAAAAAAAAATCCCACTAAATTCCAGAAACATCACATAAAATTCTTCAAGTCTCCACAAAATCCCACAAAATTCCAGAAAAAAAATCCCACAAAATTGCAGAAATCTACTCAAAACCCCACGAAATTCCAGAAACACCCCACCATATCTCCACAAAACACCACAAAATCTAATAAAAGTCTTTCAAAATTATTCAACTCTCCTCAAAATCCCTCAAGATTTCAGGAAAATCCCACAAAATTATTTGAACGTTTGCAAAATCCCACAAAGTGTCAGAAAAATCCCACGAAATCTATGAAAAATTTAAAAAAATCCTTAAATCTTACCAAAACCCCACCAAATTCCAGAAACATCCCACCAAATGTCCACAAATTTTCACAAAATCTAAGAAAATTCCTCAAAATTCTTCAAGTCTCCTCTACATCCCACAAAATTTCAGAAACATCCCACAAAATCTCCTCAAAATCCCACATAATTCAAGAAAAAAAATCCCACAAAAATCCAGAAAAATCCCACAAAATTCTACCCATTTTCTCAAAATTCCAGAAAATTCCAACGAAATCGCACAAAACCTCCACAGAATTCCACAAAATCTAAGAAAAATCCCTCACCAAATCCTTTTCGTCTCCTCCAAAGCCCTCAAAATTCCAGAAATATTTCACATCTCCTCAATATCCCACAAAACTCAAGATCCCACAAAATTCCAGAAAAAAATACAACAAATTTGCCTAAATCTTTTCAAAACCCCATCTAATTCCAGAAACGTCTCAAAATCGCCACAAATTTCCACAAAAACGAAGGAAAATCCAGGAAAATCTAAGAAAAATCTTACAAAATTGCAGAGAAATCCCACACAATTCCCTAAATGTTCTGAAAACCTCACCAAATTCCAGAGACATCCCAAAAATCTCTACAAAATCCCAAAAAATCCCTCAAAATTTTTCAAGTCTCCTCCAAATCCCTCAAGATTCCAGAAAAAAAGCCCACAAAAATATTTAAACTTTTGCAAAATCCCACAAAATTGCAAAACAATACCACGAAATAGAGAGAAACTAAAAAAACCCCCTAAATCTTCTCAAAACCCTACCAAATTCCAGAAACATCTCACAAAATCTCCTGAATATCCCACAAAAATCAAGAAAAATGCCACAAAATTCCCAAAAAATCCCACAAAAATGCAAAAAATTTTTAAAAATCCCACAAAATCTTCTCAAAATCCTACCAAATTCCAGAAACATCCCACAAAATCTTCACAAAATTCCAAAAAAATCAAAGAAAAAGACCTCATAATTCAAGTCTCCACAAAATCCCACAAAGTTCAAGAAAAATCCCACAAAATTTCCCTAAATCTTCTCAAAAGCCCACCAAATTCCAGAAACATCCCACAAAATCTCCACAAATGTCCAAAAAATTTTAAAAAATACCCCATAATTCTTCATGTTTCCTAAAAATCACTCAAAATTCCAGGAAACTCCCACAAAATCTCCTCAATATCCTATAAAATTCAAGACAAATCCCACAAAATCCCACAAAATCCCACAAAATTGCAGAAATCTTCTCAAAACCTTTCCGAATTCCAGAAACATCCCACAAAATCTCCTCAATATCCCACTAAATTCAAGAAAAATACCACAAAATCCCATAGAATTGCAGAAATCTTCTCAAAAGCCAACCAAATTCCAGAAACATCCCACAAAACCCCCACAAATTTCCACAAAATCAAAAAAATAACCTCAAAATTCTTCATGTCTCCTCTAAATCCCTCAAAATTCCACAAAAATCCCACAAAATCTCCTCAATATCCCACAAAATTCCAGAAAACTCCCACAAAATTCCAGAAAAATCCCACAGCATTTCCTGAATGTTGAGAAAACCCTAACAAATTACCACAACACCCCACCAAATCTCCACATATTTCCACAAAATCTAAGAAAAATCCCACAAAATTCTTCAAGTCTCCACAAAATCTCATATATTAAGAAAGATCCCATCAAATTCCAGAAAAATCCCACAAAATTGCAGAAATCTACTCAAAACCCTACCAAATTCCAGAAACATCTCACAAAATCTCCTCGATATCCTACTAAATTCAAGAAAAATCCCACAAAATTCCTTAAATATTCTGAAAAGCCTACCAAATTTTAGAAACTACCCACCGAATCTCCACAAAATCCCACAAAATCCAAGAGAAATCCCACAAAATTGCAGCAATGTTCTCAAAACCCCACCAAATTACAGATACATCCCGCAAAATCCCCAGAAATTTTGATAAAATTCCAGAAAAATCCTACAAAACTCCTCATGTCTCCTCAAAATCCCTCAAAATTCCGCAAAAATCACACAAAATTATTTAAGCTTTTGCAAAATCCCACAAAACTCAAAAAAAAATCGCACGAAATTGAAAAAACAAAAACAAAAATCCCTAAATCTTCCCAAAACCCTACCAAATCCCAGAAACATCTCACAAAATCTCCAAAAAATACCACAAAATCTAAGAAAATACCTCCAAATTCTTTATGTCTCCTCAAATCCCTCAAAATTCCACAAATCTCTAACAAAATCTCCTCAATATCATACAAAATTCAAGAAAAAACCCCACAAATTTGCAGAAAAATCTGACACAATTCCCTAAATGTTCTTAAAACCCCACCAAATTACAGGAACATCCCACCAAATCGCCACAAATTTCCACAAAATCTACGAAAAATCCCACAAAATTTTCCATGTCTCCTCAAAATCCCAAAAAAACCCAGAAAATTCCACACCATTACAAAAAAAAAAAATCCCACTAAATTCCAGAAACATCACACAAAATCTCCTGAATATCCCACAAAAATCAAGAAAAATGCCACAAAATTCAAGAAAAATCCCACATAAGTGCAAAAAATTTTAAAAAATCCCACAAAACCTTCTCAAAATCCTACCAAATTCCAGAAACATCCCAGAACATGTTCACAAAATTCCAAAAAAATCTAAGAAAATACCCCCTAATTCTTCATGTTTCCTGAAAATCCCTCAAAATTCCAGAAAACTCCCACAAAATCTCCTCAATATCCTACAAAATTCACGACAAATCCCACAAAATTGCAGAAATCTTCTCAAAACCCTACCAAATTCCAGAAACATCTCACAAAATCTCCTCAATATCCCACAAAAATCAAGAAAAATCCCACAAAATTATTTCAATTTTCTGAAAATTCCAGAAAATTCCAGCGAAATCACACAAAACCTTCACAGAATTCCACAAAATCTAAGAAAAATCCCTCACCAAATTCTTCTTGTCTCCTCCAAAGCCCTCAAAATTCCAGAAAGATTTCACATCATCTCCTCAATATCCCACAAATATCAAGATCCCACAAAATTCCAGAAAAAAATACCATAAAATTGCCTCAATATTTTCAAAACCCCATCTAATTCCAGAAACGTCTCAAAATCTCCACCAATTTCCACAAAATCTAAGAAAAATCCAGGAAAATCTAAGAAAAATCTTACAAAATTGCAGAAAAATCCCACACAATTCCCTAAATGTTCTGAAAACCCCACCAAATTCCAGAGACATCCCACAAAATCTCTACAAAATCACACAAAATCGAAGAAAAATCCCTCAAAACTTTTCATGTCTCCTCAAAATCCCACCAAGTACCAGAAAATTCCCCAACAGTACAAAAAGATCCCACAAAATTCCAGAAACATCCCACCAAATCGCCACAAATTTTCACAAAAATTTCAGAAAAATCCCACAAAATTCTTCAAGTTTCCACAAAATCTTTGAAGATTCCAGAAAAAACTCCAACAAAATTGCAGAAAACTTCTCAAAACCCAACCAAATTTCAGAAACATCCCACCAAATCTCCACAAAATTCCAAAGAAGCTCTGAAAAATCCTTCACAATTCTTCAACTCTCCACAAGATCCCACAAAATTGCAGAAATCTTCTCAAAAGCCCAACAAATTCCAGAAACATCCCAGAATATCTAAACAAATTTCCACAAAATCTAAGAACATCCCTCAAAATACTTCATGTCTCCTCAAAATCCCTCAAAATTCCACAAAACTTCCACAAAATCTCCCCAATATCCTGAAAAATTCAAGAAAAATCCCACAAAATTGCAGAAAAATCCCACACAATTCATCAAATGTTCTGAAAACCCCAGCAAATTCCAGAAACATCCCACCAAATCTCCACTAATTTCCACAAAATCTGAGAAAATACCTCAAAATTCTTCATGTCTTCTCAAATTCCCTCAAAATTCCATAAAACTACCACAAAATCTCCTCAATATCCTAAAAAATTCAAGAAAAATCCCACCAAATTGCAGAAAAATCCCACACAATTGATTAAATGTTCTCAAAACCCCAGCAAATTCCAGAAACATACCACTAAATCCCCACAAATTTCTACAAAATCAAAGAAAATAACTAAAAATTTTTCATGTCTCCTCAAAATCCCTCAAAATTCCACAAAACTTCCACAAAATCTCCTCAATATTTTACAAAATAGCTGAAATCCCACAAAATTGCAGAAAAATCCCAAATAGTTCCGTAAATATTCTGAAAACACTACCAAATTCCAGAAACATCCCACAAAACCTCCACAAATTTCCACAAAATCTAAGAAAAATCACTTATAATTCTTCAAGTCTCCTCAAAATCACAAAAAAATTCCAAAAAAAATCCTACAAAATTGCAGAAAACTTCTCAAAACCCTACCATATCCCAGAAACACCTCACAAAATTTTCTCAATATCCTACAAAATTCAAGAAAAAACCAAGAAAATTGCAGAGAAATCCCACACAATTCCATAAATGTTCTGAAAACACAGACAAATTCCAGAAACATCCGACAAAATCTCCACAAATTTCCACAAAATCTAAGAAAAATCCCACAAAATCCTTCATGTCTCCTCAAAATCCATCAAAATTCCACAAAACTCCCACAAAATCTCCCCTATATCCAACAAAATTCAAGAAAAATCCCACAAAATTGCAGAAAAATCCCACACAATTCCATAAATGTTCTGAAAACACAAACAAATTCCAGAAACATCCCACAAAATCGCCACAGATTTCCAAAAAATCTAAAAAAAAATCCCTCAAAATTTTTGAAGTCTCCACAAAATCCCACAAAATTCAAGAAAAATCCCACAAAATTACAGAAATGTTCTCAAAACCCCACCAAATTCCAGTAACAGCCCACAAAATCCCCACTCATTTCCACAAAATCTAAGAAAATAACTCAAAATTCCTCATGTCTTCTCAAATTCCCTCAAAATTCCACAGAACTCCCACAAAATCTCCCCAATATCCTACAAAATGCAGGAAAAATCCCACCAAATTCTAGGAAAATCCCACACAATTCATTAAATGTTCTGAAAACCCCAGCAAATTCCAGAAACATCCCACAAAAACTCCACAAAATTCTAAAGAATCTAAGAAAAATCCGTCACAATTCTTCAAGTCTCAACAAGATCCCACAAAATTCAAGAAAACTCCCACAAAATTGCAGAAATCTTCTCAAAACCCCAACAATTTCCAGAAACATCCCAGAAAATCTAAACAAATTTCCACAAAATCTTAGAAAATACCTGAAAATTCTTCAAGTCTCCACAAAATCCCACCAAATTCAAGGAAAATCCTACAAAATCTCTTTAATATCCTACAAAATCCAAGAAAAATCCCACTAAATTGTAGAAAAATCCCACACAATTCATTAAATGTTCTCAAAACTTTACCAAATTCCAGAAACATCCAACCAAATCGCCAAAAAATTCCACAAAATCTAAGAAAATTCCCTCACAATTTGACAAGTTTCATCAAAATCCCACAAAATACCAGAAAATTCCACAACAGAACAAAAAAATCCCACAAAATTCCAGAAACATCCCACAAAATCCCCATTAATTTCCACAAAATCTGAGAAAATACCTCAAAATTCCGCATGTTTCCTCAAAATCCCTCAAAATTCTACAAAACTCCCACCAACTCTTCCCAATATCCTACAAAATTCAAGAAAAATCCCACTAAATTGCAGAAAAAATCCCACACAATTAATTAAATGTTCTGACAACCCTACCAAATTCCAGAAACATCCCACCAAATCGCCACAAAATTCCACAATATATAAGAAAAATCCAACAAAATTCTTCAAGTCTTCTCAAAATCCCACAAAATACCAGAAAATTCCACAACAGTACAAAAATATCCCACAAAATTCCAGAAACATCCCACAAAATCCCCACTAATTTCCACAAAATCTAAGAAAAATCCCACAAAATTCTTCAAGTCTCCATAAAATCCCACAAAATTGCAGAAATCTTCTCAAAACCCTACCAAATTCCATGAACATCCCAGAAAATCTAAACAAATTCCTAAAAAATCTAAAAAATACCTCAAAATTCCTCATGTCTCCTCAAAATCCCTCAAAATTCCACAAAACTCCCACAAAATCTCCTCAATATCCTACAAAGTCCAAGAAAAATCCTACCAAATTGCAGAAAAATCCCACACAATTCCCTAAATGTTCTGAAAAACCCCACCAAATTCCAGAAACATCCCAGCAAATCTCCACAAAATACCACAAAATCTAAGAAAAATCCCTCACAATTCTTCAAGTCTTCTCAAAATCCTTCTAGATTCCTGAAAATCCAACAAAATTATTTAAACTTTTGCAAGATCCCATAAAACTCAAAAAACATCCCAAAAAATTGAAAAAACAAAACCAAAAATCTCTAAATCTTCCCAAAACCCTAACAAATTCCAGTAACATCTTACAAAATCTCTTGAATATCCCACAAGAATCAATAAAAATCCCACAAAATTCAAGAAAAATCCCACAAAATTGCAGAAATCTTCTCAAAACCCCAGCAAATTCCAGGAACATCCCACCAAATCCCCACAAATTTTCACAAAATTTAAGAAAATACCGCAAAATTCTTCATGTCTCCACAAAATCCCAGAAAGTTGCAGAAAAATCACACACAACTCCCTAAATGTTCTGAAAACCCTAGCAAATTCCAGAATCATCCCACCAAATCTCCACAAAATTCCACAAAATCAAGAAAAATCCCTCTAAATTCCTCCTGTCTCCTCAAAATAGTTTACAATTTCATAAAAATAACACAAAATTATGTAAACTTTTGCAAAATCCCAACAAATTGGGATAAATTACTACAAAATTGCAAAAAATTAAAAAAAAAAATCCGTAAATATACCCAAACCCTACCAAATTCCAGAAACATTCCACCAAATCTCTAGAATATCCCACAAAAATCAAGAAAAATCCCACAAAATAAGAAAAAATGACCCTTCTTACACACTAAGTTCACCAAGTCATTCCCTGCATTTCTCCTTTTCACTGTCTTTCTCTCATCCACTGAGAGCTCCAGCTTATCATGTTCTGGTGCTTATCATCAACTGATTGTGCTCTTGATTTCTACCACTGCAAGACATGTAGAATCATCTAAACTGAACACAGAAACAAACTCCCTCTGTCAGCCCATCTTCACGTTCCAGATCACTTTCAAGATGTCCATGGGGCTATTGGAATGATGAGCTCTCCACTGCTGGCTGCAGGCTCTGGAGATTCTTTCTCCACATTCAGCCAGGCTTGTATTCCCCAACAATTCCTGGTAGCCCATCATGTTTTCTTTGGGTAGAAGAGGAACAATGAAAACCTTACCAATGGCACAACTCCCCAGTGCACAAGGAAAAGAAAGAACAAGTTGTCAAGTTCTTCAGATATTTGTCCTGCTTTGCTGCAAGAGTTGTGCTGCATTCACAATGTGGGGAGCCAAGAGAAGCTGCAGCTGGGGGCACATCTTGTGATAGGAGCTGTGCCTTGTTCTCCAGGATAGGTTTTTGGAAAGGACAGACAGGACTGGGGAGGAGATTCTGGGAAAATTGAAACAGCTTTCTTAAGAAATGAAAATAAAATCCAAAGAAACAACCAATATGTTTTTTTCTATTTTTCTCTATTGATTTTTATGTTTCCCTTTTCCATCTTGCACTGTTTCTCCATCCCATTCATTCCAAATGGATCTCACCTCTAAGACCCATGACGTGGCAAGTTTTAGACACTGTAAAATATTCTCTATTTATTTTTATGCTCTCCTTTTCCATCTTGCACTGTTTCTCCATCCCATTCATTCCAAATGGATCTCACCTCTAAGATCTGAGACTCGGCAAGTTTTAGACACTGTAAAATACCATGAGCTACACCCAGTTTGACTCCCCCTGTTTTACTTGGAAAGCAATGCTGGAGACACAAGTGCAGTGCTTGGCTCAGGTGCAAATTCTGAATTCAGGGAATGTGCTCAGACAGTGTCTGACCCTCAGCAGGGACAAGGCACAGCAGCAGCCAAGGGCATTGCTGTGCCCCTGTGCAGGAGTCAAGACTCTGGCTCTTGGCTCACCAGGGCAAAGTTCCCGTGTTTGGCCAGGCTCAGGGGCTGCCCGGGGAGCGCGGGGCTCGGGGCGGGGCCGAGCGGGCAACGGACAAACGGACACGGGGACAAACGGTCCCGGTGCTTCAGTTGCAGCGGCAGCAGCGGCAGCAGCAGCAGCGGCAGCAGCGAAAGCAGCAAAAGCAGAGAATTTATCAATTCCTGTCTCTCCTCTCCCTCTCCCACTGTCCCGCACCCCATCCCCGTCGCCTTTTTCCTGTGTCCCCTCCTCTTCCAGGTTCCCTCTCCCCGTGCCCACCCGGGCCATGCCCCCGGTCCGGCCCCGGGTGGGGCTGCCCCGGCCCCGGCCCCGGCCCCGGTCCCGAGCATCCCTCCGCGGTCTCCCCTCCGCCCAGCTCTGGCTGTGCTGGCGCTGGCGCTGCTGGGCAGGCATCATTGCCTGGGGCTGGGGCGGCATCGCTGCCCTTTGGCTCCGCCTGGCCCGGCCCCGGCCCCGGCCCCGGCCCTGTCCCCAGCCCCGGCTCCGGCTCCTCCCGGGGCCCGCGGAGGACACAGGCGGCGCGGCCGCTGCTGCCGCCTCCGCTGCGGCTTCCCCGGCCCGAGCTCCGCCGCTCAGCAGCGCGGCCACCGGCCCCGAGCCGCCGCTGTCGCGTTCCAAAGAGCGAACGCCTGCGGATGCCCGGCCCGGGGAGGTCGGGGAGCGCTCGGGGGCCGTTCCTGGCCCCGGGCCGAGCACTGACGGCCGCGTCTCTTCCCCAGGGAAGGCGCAGGAGGCCCTGCAGCAGCGCTACCGAGTGGGTTCACTGCTGGGGCGCGGCGGCTTTGGCAGAGTTTTCGCAGCCACTCGGCTCTCGGACGGACTCCCGGTGAGCAGAGGGGTTAGCGGCGGGCGGAGGGGGCGGAGGATGAGGAGGGGGCGGAGGAGTAGGATAGGGCTGGACACGGCAGGCGCTGAGCTGAATCCGCTGTTCCCTTTGGCTTACAGGTGGCCATCAAAAAGGTGCCACGGAACCGCGTCCGGCACTGGGGCGAGCTGGTGAGTGAGCGGGGCCAGCGGCAGAAGCCGGGGCGTGCCGGGCGGGGATGAGCCGGGGCCCGGCAGGGTGGGAGCCGCCAGGACACCTGGAGGGAGAGCGGGCATGGGGCCAGCGGAGGGCACAGAGCATCCCGGGCTGGCTGAGGGCTTCCCGAGCCCTGGCACGGCCTCAGCCCCACTGACGGCACCGTGCTCCTCCCGCAGCCCGACGGCACCAGCGCACCACTGGAGATAGTGCTGCTGGACAAGGTGTCCACAGGCTTCCCCGGTGTGGTGCAGCTGCTGGAGTGGCTTGAGCTCCCCAGCTTCATTGTTATGGTGCTGGAGCGCCCAGAGCGGTGTCAGGACCTGCGGCACTTTATTCGGGCACGGAGGTTCCTGTCCGAGGAAGAGGCACGGGAGCTGTTCCGGCAGGTCCTGGCAGCCGTGCGGCACTGCACCAGCTGCGGAGTCCTGCACCGAGATATAAAACCGGACAACATCTTGGTTGACCTGGACACCGGCGAGGCAAAGCTGATAGACTTCGGCTGTGGCACCTACCTTCAGGAGACAGCCTACACTCAATTTGCAGGTGAGCCCACACAGGGGTAGGCTTCTGGTCCCAGCATCTCCTGGCCCAACATCTCCTGGTCCAACCTGGGTGTGGCAGGAGGGATTCTCCCTTTTGCTGCCAGTCACAAATCTGTGTCTTCAGCCAAGTTGCTTTTGAGCAGAGCTGGGTGGGGACCCATCTTCCAGCCCTGCTGGCAGCCTTTGCCTGCCACTCTGCCCAGGACTGGGGCTGGGGCAGCCAGCCTGATAAAATCCCCCGTGGGTAGGGGTAGCAGAGAGGGGGAGCCAGGACCTGTGCACCAGCTGGTTTGGTGTGCAGTTGAGAATGGGCTTGGACTGCTGTGCTCACCTGGTTTGCTTTGGTTCAAAATATGTTTTGGGCAATGCCAGCAGGGAGGATGTGGGTATGGTTTTTCCCCAGCACTGACTGGGTATTTCCCTTTGTATGTCATGGTCGGGCCTTGCCAGGGTTTCTGCTGCCCTCTTCCAGCACCAGTGGCTTCTTTTCCAACCCTGGGTTTGTACCCAAGTCCCAGGTGCTGGTGAGAGGGCAGCAGGTCACCCCATGGGCCACTGGGGAAGCCCCCACATGCCCAGGGATGCTGGGGTCAGGCTCTGGGAGCAGCAGCATCCCCCTGATGAGCTCCATCCATATTCCATAGGAACACCATCATACAGCCCCCCGGAATGGAACGACTTTGGGTGGTACCATGGCGAGGCAGCGACCGTCTGGACCCTGGGCATCCTGCTGCACGAGATGGTCTGCGGGGAGCACCCTTTCAGGAGGGGCAGGAACATCAGATGGGGCCAGCTCCCGCTGCCACAACGGCTCTCCCAAGGTGGATCCTCATCTCTGGGCATGGGGGGAACACCAGTGTTGGGAGACAGCAGCGGGCTCGTGAGCATCCTGCTCTGGCAGCTGCTGAGGAGGTGGCACATGTCCTGCTCTGCTGCCCTCCTCCAAAACAAAAAAATTAATGGGAAAGTTTAGGCCCAGCTCTGATCACATCCAGCATGGCCTGGGCACAGGAATAGTGGGGCAAAGCAGACAGGAGCCTTCTCCAACTGACCAGTGGTTTGTGGTTTCTCTCCCCAGACTGCCAAGCTCTGATCAGGTGGTGTTTATCCCTGAACTCCTTGGACAGGCCCTCATTAGAAGACCTGTTCCATGATCCCTGGATGCAGGATATTCATCAGCCCTAGAAGAAGGGAGAGAGCCACAGGCACAGTGATGCAGGGACCTGGTAAGTTACAGCTCCACACATGCCCTGGCAATCAGCAGCAAAGAAACCCAGACTTTTTTGTCCTGCCTGTGTCACTGCACTGGGCTCATCAAATGGGAACACACAGCCCTTGTGCTGGAGCTGAGCTGCTCTGCCCAGCACTGGTGGGCACCATCTGAGCTGGTTTTGCTTGTCCTGGTTCACTGACAGCCGGGCCCTGGGCAGAACCCTGACAGCCTGGTGTCCCCCCAGGGAAGAAGGAGCCCCTGGAGAAGCTGGACCAGGTGGGGCTGCTGCTGCTGCTGGAGACATGGAGGAAAACAGCAAGGATGACATCCTCTTCCTCCACCTGGCCAGCGGCAGCTGGCGATGATGGACTTTGATTCTGGCACCTTCTTCAATTCCAGGCTCCAAAGTGAATTTTCAGGTCAGTCCAGACCCAGGGGGATGCTCCCAGATTTGTGCATTGGCCGGGAACCATAGGTTTCCCCTTCACTGGGGCAGATGCAACTGATTCCTCAGTGGCTGCCCAGCTGGTTTTTGGCAGGGCTGGGGACATGGGCTGGGGTGGTTACGAAATGGGAGTGGGATCCTGGCCCTGCCAACAGCCCCCACCACCCACCGTGCCCCGGGCTGGGGCTGGGGCAGCCAGCCCGACACAAACAAACCCCCATGGCAGGAGCACAGGTGGGACTCCAGAACCTGAGCACGGCTGCTTTGCTGTGCAGGCAAGGAAGGGCTTGGGCTGCTCCACTCCCCTGCTTTGCTTTGGGATCACCGTGATTTTGGGGGACAGTGCAGGGGGAAGGGGAGCAAGCATGGGCTTCCCTCACCCATGGGTGGGGTTTTCCCCAGAATGTAGGGGTTGGGCCTTGCTCAAGTTTCTGACAGAGATAAGATTTTTTACCATTTTTCTTGTTTCCCCTTTTTGTCTGTAACCTATTTTCATTAATTTGTTGTTTGTTTTTCTAAAGGAAGCGTTCTAGGTGGGGTCCAGTCTGGATCAGGAAGTGCTTGGGACCAGCTGTGGCGTGGATGGGCCGTGCCCTTGGAGAAGACTGAGGACATCGTTTGGGACCAGCTTTTCTTCTGGCAGCGGATGGTGTGAGGTGGGTCCTCATCTCCTTGGCATGGGTGGGACAAGAGCTTTTGGGAGATGGCAGCGGGCACAGGAGCATCCCGCTCTGGGCAGCTGCTGAGGGGCTGGATCTGCCGTGGCTGGCTGCAGGCTGGGCACATGTCCTGCCCTCCTGCTCTGCTCCCAAAGGCAGCAGTGATGGGCAGCTTTGGGCCCAGCTCTGAGCACGGCCAGCATGGCCTGGGCACCGCGGCTGGCTGGGACAAGGGGACAGGAGCCTTCAGCTGACGGGCGGTTTCTGCTTTCTCTCCTTGCAGCTGGGCTCTGCGGATGCTGAGGCTGTTCTGGGCTCTGCCAGGGCTCTGCTGGGCTCAGCACCGGGCCGGGATCAGCCAAAGAAGAAACGGTGTGACCTGCAGCAGAGACTGGAGCATTTTGGCAATGCAGCTCAAGTCTGCAGAGTGTCCACCTCCAAGGGAAAACATGACACCCCCCAAAAATTAAACTTGTTCCATAACTTCTGAAATGAAATCCATCTGGGATGACCCCAAATGACATTTTTCATCTTGCTCAAGCTGTAGCTCAGCCCTTCTCTGAACAGTTCTGTCCCCCACCTGCCTTTTACTTCACAACTGCTCCCTCCTTTCCCCCAGTGAGTTCCCAGCCCATCACAGTCTCCATCACACTGCAGCCTTCCTTGATGCCCCTCTCCACGAGGAAGGCCAAGCCCCAGTCTCAGGGCCTCATCCTGTCAGTGGCTGAAGGGCAGCAATGTCTGTCTGTGCCAGGGGCTCTTGGATGTCTCTGTATCCATGGACAGAAGGGTCTGTCTGTGCCAGGGGCTCTTGGATGTCTCTGTATCCATGGACAGAAGGGTCTGTCTGTGCCAGGGACTCTTGGATGTCTCTGTATCCATGGACAGAAGGTCTGTCCTTGCAAAGGTTTCCATAATATCTTGGTACCCATGAGTATGGAATGAACACAGAGAGTGAAAGTGTCAGTCACGTTGTTTGCACACTCCTTCCTTTCCATACAAGACACATCCATGCACACCCCCACATACAGATATATAAAAAGGATAGGGATGGATAGAGATTTCCCACAGAGCTCTAACTTTGGCATAACTCACCTTGTAAGGCATGGCCAGGGCATTTTTTTCCCAGCTCTGTGGGAGTAGGTGTCCAAGAGCTATAGGGAACAGCATTTAGAAGCAGTTTCAGGATTTCTAGGCAGGAAAGGGAGCAGACAACCATCCATGTAACTCACCATATTTGTCAGGATGGGCTGCTGGTACTTTAGGAATATGGCACAATGGAGACACGAGACTTGGGATAATCCCAGCTCTCTGTGGATCTGTGCAAAGGTGGAGCAGCAGAAACACCTTGTGTCTTCTTTGGGGACACAAGGTCCAAGGAGCTGGGGTGGCAGAGCGTGACCTGGGCTGGTGGCAGGTGAAGTCCCATTTCATGACATCCCGGAGTGGCACAGGACAAAGCTCCAAGCACCCACAGCCCCACTGAGGAAGTCCTTGGAGTGCTGCACATCCCATAGGAAAAGCTGCATTCACTCAGTCCATTGGGATTTATCACTTTTATTTGCAACACTTTAGGTCCAAGTTTCAAACTGCAAAATTTTTACACAAGACACAGTCATGAAGAACATGTATTTCAATTTCCTGTTCTTTAACTACAGTGTAAAATATCTTAATATTGGAAAACATCCATCAAATCTGTAAAGGAAGGCAGCTAATGGATCCTTTCCACTAGCACGTGTACAAACTAAGAAACTAAATTCAAATATGAGTTCTCTTTTTCAAAATATCGGTTACCTCTTTCTTACTCCAGAGTTATAGATCATTTTTCACTACACATTTGGAGGTAATTTTTATCTTTCATATTTTTTCATGTTTTCTTTTTTGTTTTGTTTTTTTGTTTTTGTTTATTTGGGGTTTTTTTTACAGAAAGCATGTCCTAGAAAAGGCACGTCCTTTGCTCCTGGTTCCCGTGTGGAGCAGCTCCCTTCCTGCTGGCTGAGCTGCTCAGGCAGAGCCCGGCAGCTCCTGGCCCTGCAGGGCTGAGGCTTTTCCCCGTTGCTGGGCACAGACTGATGGAGCAGCACTGCTGAACACGGGCACACGCAGAGGGAGCAGAGCAGCTGCCTTTGCCCACCTGAAGCTCCAAGGCCAAACTCTGAGCAGGCACGGCTGGAAGAGACTCGCAGGCTCCCTGTTGGCTCTGCTGCCCCACTTGTGCCCGGCCCAGCTCTGCGTGAGGCAGAGGGAGAACAAGGGGCAGCTCCCTCCCAGCCCCAGCCCAGGGACCCCTCCAGCCCCGGGCCTTGGGGCACTGTCAGCACCCGCTGCTCCAGCCACCGCTTCTGCTGGCACTGACAGCAACAACCAAACTGGGGCTGGTCCCCAGGGAGCAGCAGCAGTGCCTGGATCTGATCCCTCAGCCTGGGGCAGCCCCCTGGGGAACAGAGGGCACAGCAAGAGGGACAAAACCAGTCAGGGTCAGAGACTGGAAAAAGCCAGAGCTGGGAGCAGGAGCAGCTGCTTCATTGCACTCTTGGAGAAAGCTCTTGGCTGGGTCAAAGCACTGAAAGGTGTGAAAGGCAGAGAGGAGGCCACACCAAACAATGCTCCTGTTTTCACACCCTCCTGTAATAAATGGAAATGATTAGTGCTAACTGAATTGTAACTATTTGGAAAGTTATTATTAGGAGCAATCAAGGGAATTGGTGTTACAAGGCAGATGTAGCCCCCCTACAGATGTTACATGTTAAAATTAAGGTACAGGATGTAGTTTTGTGATAAGAAATGCCCTAAGACAAAATTGACCTTGAGATGGATGAAGTTGGAATGACTTTAGGCATAGGGCCTGAAAATTATAAAATATAAGACTAATTAGTGGAGTACAATGCTTACTTACATAACACAACGCTTAGTACGCACACACAGCCTGTAAGGTTATCCAGAGGACAACGAGGATGAGTGTAAGCCTTCATCCAAAAAACCACCAAAACAAGACAGAAGACCCCCTAGCAACAAGTGAAGCATGTGCCATGAAGAATAGTGATATTAAATCAATGAATTGGAAATAGGAGGAGACTTATGGGAAACATTAATGAATAGGTATAAGCATACAGTATATAATTTTAGTTTGAATTACTTTGTTTTGGTATGTGAGGCGGGGTGAGAAGCCCTCCCTGTACCCTGGTCAGTTTTGCTTATACTTTAATCATAATTACTGGCAAATTATATTCACAAATATATATCTATGTATCTGAAGTTATTCACTAAATTGTACTCTTTTACTAAATTGTTTTCCTTTTATACCAAATTGCTATTCAGGCCACTAAATAGTATTCTTTTATTAAATTGTATCCTTCTATTCAATTCACTAAATTGTATCTTTTTTTTCCCTTGTTATTAAATTGCTGTTAACCTAATAGCTCTTGTTGTCTTATTTTAATTTCATTTATAATAGCACCAAGCAGAAAAGGGGCTGACTGAGAGCAAGCAAACTTAACTTTCTGCCAGGACACAAATTTAGAGGGCAAAAAATTAAAAAAACCCACAGCATCAGCCCAGCTTCCCAGTGAGAAGGGTTGGAACTCTCTGCCCTCAACACTTCCCCAGCAGCTTTACAAAGGGAACTGGGATCTGAGCTGTGCCCTCTGAACCAACAGAGCCAGTCTCCCTTCAGGGTGAGAAGCCACGGCCTCAGTTACAGCCCCAGGTGCCTCCTGTGCCCCAGAGAATGGCCCGGCTCACCCGGCCCAGCCCAGCCCGGCCCGAGCAGCCCGGACTGGCCTCAAGGGATGGGCTCCACCTGCCCGCTGTGCCCACAGGCCAGGCCCAAGGGCTCACAAGAGGCTTCCTCCCAGCTTTGCAAAACTCGGCCAAGAGTGTCCCCTTTACTGTGCTGAGAAGAGTGAAAAACCCTCTCAATCTAACCCCACTGCACTCCTCATGGGGGATCCCTGCACACCTTAGGAGAGAGCCCAAATTTTCCCTGTGTGCCTCATGAGGTGCAGGCCCAGGTGATGCCACTGAAGGAAATGTGCCCTCACAGCCCAGGGACGCTCAGCATGGGCTCCCCCAGCCCCTCAGTGCCCCAACACTGGTCACGGCAGCCCCTGCCTGGCTCCTGCCTGCCCACACCGTGGGCACCCCCGGCTGCTCCTGGACATGGAGCTCAGCCAGGGCTGGTGCTGTGTGGGCTTTGCTGGTGGTACCAGCCAGACACTGGGGTGAGAGCTCCATCTCCTTATTAGAACAAAAAACATGGGCCAACCCCTGCTCTGGTGCACAGGGGCTGCCCAATTTCAGTCCTGGCTAGGGACCAGGGCCAGGGGGCTCAGGGGCAGAGGGTCTCGCTTGAGAGGTGTGGGTCTTGGGATGCCCTCAAGACGGGGATGCAGCTGCAGCACAGCAGATGGGGAGAGATGTGAAGAGCGAGGATAACAGGTCAGCTTCTCTCGGACTAAAATCTTTGCCTGCTCTTCTGAAGCTGCAGAGGCGCTCCTGTTGAGAGAAGAGGTGGCTGAGGCCCCCAGCTGCCGCTGGCACACAGGGACCCTCCTGCACAGCAGGGCCCAGAGCTGCCAAGGCTCCCCAGCACGGCTGGAGCTGCTGGCACAGCTTGGCCCAGCTGGACAGCTGCCCCTCAAGGCCCTGGAGAGCAGGGGATGGCTCTGGGCAGGGTCCCTGGCCAGGAGCAGGCCCCAGAGCACCTCTGCCTTTCAAGGACAATCTCATCCCCGCTCTTTCTCCTGCCCACATTGCTTTGCCTCTGCCCGCTGCTCCGGGGGGTTGCTCTTGGCCAGGCAGCCTCAGTGGCAGCCAGCACTGGCTGCAGCCCCAGCAGGCTCCCCAGGACAAGGCCCAGCAATTAAGAGGCCAATGAAAGGCCTGGGCAGCTGCAGAACTCTCAGCAGAGTTATTTGGGCAACCAAGAACTTAAGCCACAAGTCCACAGCAGCCTCACTGGGAATGTTTCCTGACTATGAGCAGCCTTTCAAGAAACTGTTTGAGGCAGAGATCAGCAAAACACTCACCGTTTTCTCTTCCGGCAATACCAGATTCCAGCACAGCACATCATCAGGAAAAGTGCTCCACCAGCCACAATGGCCATTAACTTAATCAAACACTGTGTTCCCCAGCAAAAAACTCTTCTCATGCTTCTCCAGATATTGTTAGCTTGTCTGGTGGTGCCAGCTGCATCTGTGGGAGCAATGGGCAGCGTGAGCCTGTGCTGTGCTCCACTGCTGAGCTGGCAGCACGCTGGATACAGCCAGGACGTTCTCTGTTTCCCCCAGAGCTGGGGCCTGCAGGCACCTTGCCACCCCTTGGCACAAGACTGCTCAACCCCCTGAGCTTGAATGGCACAATTTCTCTGTGCTGTGCTGGTCTTCTCCAGGCAATACTTGTCAAGGACATGGATAAGGGTCAGGAAAATGCCCAGGGTTTTGGAGCTGCTCCAGGGCCCTCCCTCTTCTAAATAGCCCCTACACCTGATCTACCCCGAGACTGGGAAATTTCAGGGGATCTCAGGGTGTTCACGTCCCATGCTGCAGTTTGGGCTCCCTGTCAGCTGATGCCAAATGCCTTCCTGCAGAGGCTGGGGAGAATCTGCAGCCAGGCCAGGCTGGGAAACAGCCCTGCAGGGCATGAAAGCAGCAGCGGGACAGCGAGGCTGACATGGATCCCTTCCTGCTGTGCTGGGTACACTGTGTCCAGATGTGCAGAGAAATCCCCCGGCTGCTGAGTCTCAGGAGGAGGCTGAGGAATATGGACCCACCACGGCGTCCCTCCAGATCATTCAGGATTATGTCCAGATATTTGAGTTCCCCCATTGCTACATTAGTATCTCCTATAGGTTTGTTCTTCTTTCTCAGGGGACCATAATATAAAGTATTTCCATTTTCCAGGAATGGATCCCACAGAACCAGTGCTCAGCCTGTGGGGTCAGCAGGGATGCACTACACACCCCAGTGATGGGAGCTGGGCTTGCTTGCAGAATTTAGCTCAGGAGCTGGGAAAGTCCTTGCTGCAGACACACCTGTAACTCAACAGCCACAGAAGCTTCTCTCATCTCTGCTGATCTGCACAGGCAGCACTGAGCCACAGGAGCAGTGAGAGGATCACGCAGAGCGAGGGCACACACGTGCACGGCTCTGTCCTGGCACCTGCAGCGATGCCGCCCTGGCCGAGCTTTGGGCTCTGAGCTGGCAGCTCTCCCAGGGGGAAAGGCCTTCACCTACCCTCAGAATATTCCTCATCACCAGGCTCAGTAACTGATATGGACGGGGAATCCAGATCATCTTCATCATCAGGTTCATCTGCAAAGAAAGTCAGGACAGAACAGCTCCCGTGACACTGCTGAAGATTCTTCTTCAGGCTGGAGTGGCAGTGAGTGCACCTGGGTGACTGCTGCCCTCCAAGGCACTCCCTTATCTCTGCCTTCCACTCAGGAGCAGGAGCAGGGGGACCACGTGCCTGCAGTGGCCCCACAATGGGATGGAAGGAGCCCCTTGCATGGCAGTCAGGAGAGAAAGGACTCCCTGGAGCTGCCAGCAGCTCTGAACTGAGCCCCAGGCAGGGCCAGGGCTTGGCAGCTGGAGCAGGAGCATCTCAGGCTCCCTGGGGCCAGAAAGGAGCCACAAAAGGCACAGCCCCGGGGCACAGCTCTGGGCCCAGCCCTTCCCTCTCTGCTCTTCTCCGTGGCTGCACAGAGCAAACGGAAGGTGACACTGGAATTGCACATGGGAAGAAGATTGACAGCTAAATGCTCCTTCCTCCCACTGACAGCGATGCTGTGGGATCACTCAGGGCTCCAGAAGGGAATGGGGCGAGGTTTCCAGAATCCATCAACCTTCAGACTCTTGAGGGAAATGGCACATGAGTGAGCTCTTGCCACCTTGACACTGATTATTCTGTGCAGAAAGGGACATTGAGAACTTGCCTCCAGCATCTGGCAAGGTCTTCAAACCGCCATTTACCAGCACTTGCAGATGCTCCATGCCACGATACCAATCTAGAAGGGAGCACAGATCAGAACCATTCCATGGTGTGCTGGGATCCCCTTCTGCCTTAGGGAACTGGGCACTGCAAGGGGGTCAGGTAAGGCCGTGGGAGCCAGATGTCAATGGACATGGCCAAAGCTGCAGAGGGGCCTGAGGAAAGCTCTGGACTGGCTCTGGACATTCTCAACACCTTTTCCATGCTCTGTGCAAAATCCCTGAAAGGCAGGCACTGCCAAGTAGCAGAGATGGCAGCTCAAGCCTCAGCAGGGCTCAGGCCCAGAGGCACAGCAATTACCTCCTGGGACTGTGCCTGGCATGGCCTCCCTTCCTGCAGCAGAGGCTGCCCATGAGCCACTGCTTCCTCCGGGAAACGCTGCCTTCAGCACAGCCTTTGGGTTCATATCTGGAGAAAGGAAGAGCCACAGCTGGATCAGACAGAACCATTCCCCATTGGGGAGGTGGCATGTTCAAGAGGCAATATTTGTCAAAGTCATGGATAAGGATCAGGAGAAAGGCCAGGTTATTGGGGCTGGCCAGGGCCCTCCCTCCTCCAAACAGCCCCTACACCAGATCGACCCTGAGACTGGGAAATTGCAAGGGATCTCTAAGTGTGCATGGCCTGTGCTGCAGTTTGGGCCCCCTGTCAGCTGATGCCAAATGCCTTCCTGCAGAGGCTGGGGAGAAGCTGCAGCCAGGCCAGGCTGGGAAACAGCCCTGCAGGCCATGAAAGCAGCAGTGGGGCAGTGACGCTGACATGGATCCCTTCCTGCCCTGCTGGGCACAGCGTGTCCAGATGTGCAGGGAAAGCCCCCGGCTGCTGAGTCTCAGGAGAAGGCTGAGGGACATGGACCCACCATGGCGTCTATCCAGATCACTCAGCATCTTGTCTTCTGTAGGTTTGTTCCTCCCTTTAAGAGAACCTTAACAGAAAGTATTTCCATTTCAGATGAACGGATCCCACAGAACCAGGGCTCAAGCCTGTGGGATCAGCAGGGACACACCACTCACCCCTGTGATGGGAGCTGGGCTTGCGTGCAGCAACCAGCAAAGGAGCTTGAAATGTCCTTGCTGCAGACACACCTGTAACTCAACAGCCACAGAAGCTTCTGTCACCTGGTTCCTGCCAGGTTGTCAATGATTATTCCTTGTTGGGACAGTGAGAACATACCTGCATGGGGCTCCAGAGGCAGAAAATCATCATGAAGCCAAGCTGCCTGAGAAGCCTTCCTACCACCCTCATCTGGAAGGGAGCATAGATCAGAATCATTCCATGGTGTGCTGGGACCCCCTTCTGCCTTAGGGAACTGGGCACTGCAAGGTGATTGGGTAAGGCTGTGGGAGCCAGATGTCAATGGACATGGCCAAAGCTGCAGAGGGGCCTGGGGAGCTCTGGGCTGGCTCTGGTCACTCTCCACCCTCTTTGCAGGCCCCGTGCAACATCTCTGGAGGGGCAGCAGGACCAGCCCAGGGCCCCTGAGGCCTCTCTCCCTCCCACAGAGGAAACCCTCCCTTCAGTCCTGGGGAAAACCATCCCCAATGCTTCCCAGGGAGAAGGGAGCACTGTCCCTGGAAAGGGGACCGAGGCCGCGGGCTCACCTGCTCGCCCTGCTTGCCATGGAGCAGCCTGGGCAGCCCTGTCAGGCAGGGCCACTGCCAGGAGGAGCAGGAGGAGGAGGCGCAGAGCAAAGGCCATGGTGCCTTGCCCACTGCCAGTCCTGCAGCTCTTGCTGCCACCACTGTCCTGACACCGCTGTCCCAACGTCAGCACCGCTGCTGCTGCCACTGCTGCTGCCGCAACAGTCGTGGTCAAGGACTGACTGCTCGGTCCTTGTGGTGCTGTGCAACCACGTGGCTCTGGGACCTCTGTGACCTCAGAGCCTGCTGTCACCTCAGCCTGCTGTCACCCCACAGGCTGCTGTGACCTCATGGCCAGGGTGGAATTGTGTGGGGAGTGGGATCTGCCTTCTTCACTAGGGAGCTCATCCTGCCCTGCAGCTCTGTCCAAGGGCTATGACAGGGTCCCAGCCCAGCTGATCTCACAGGCTGGGGGATGAAGGGATGGAGAGCAGCCCTGCTGAGAAGGACTTGTGGCTGCTGCAAGGTGAGAGGCTGGACATGAGCCAGCCATGTGCCTCCAAAGGAGGGTGCCCAGCAGCTTGAAGGAGGTGATTCCACCACCCCTCTGCTCTGGTGTGAGCCCACCTGGAGTACTGCATCCACCTCTGGGTGCCCAGCACAGGAAGGACATGGTCCTGTTGGAGCTGGTCCAGAGGAGGGACAAAATGCTCTGAGGGCTGGAGCCCCTCTGCTTTGGAGACAGGCTGGGATAGCTGGGGGTGTTCAGCCTGGAAGAGAGAAGGCTCCACAGAGACCTGATTGCTCCCTTTCAGTACTTTAAGGGGGCTTGTAAAAAAGACAGGACAAAATTTTTAGTAGGGCCTGTTGTGACAAGACTGAGGGGGAATGTTCTCAATCTAAAAGACAATAGCCTCAGACTAGATATAAGAAAGAAACTCACATTTTTTTACACTGGGGGTTTTGAAACCCTGATACAGGTTGCCCAGAGAGGTGGGCATCCATCCCTGCTGACATTCAAGCTCCTGCTCTGAGCAACCTGACCTAAAGGTGTCCCTGCTCTCTGCAGGGCACTGCACTAGATGGCCTTTAAATGTCCCTTCCAAGCCAAGCCATTCTGTGCTGCTGTGCACCAGCAAAGCAGTGCTGGAATAATGCCGGGGTGATGATGCTGGCACCTGTGTTTTGGTAGTTGTGCCATTTAGCTGTTGGCCAAGAGAGGATTGATGGGCTGCACAGTGAAGTCTGCAGAGAACAGTGTGCTCAAGGAGAAACAGGAGAGGAACATGGCTTCCAGTTCAGATAAATGCCAGCATTTTGCTGCCCATTCCTTGTTAAGAAATAAAGGAATGTCCTGAAGATCCCTTCAGTGTGGGTGCAGCATTGGTTGTATCAGTACTTGTATTCTGTAAAACAGGTGAGTTGTTACAGCTTCTTGCCCCATTTATCACTGGATAAAACCCAAATACTGCATTGCTCCATGTCTACTTTCTTCCAAGTAAAGGCAGATTTTGTTCATTCTTGAGTGGGACATATTCATCTGTTGACAAGCAAATTCTTCTTGCCATTCACACAATGCTGATTTGCTCTAATTGGATTGTAATTAAGATCAACCACTCATTGTAATTAAGACTGATGGATTGTGAGGCAAAGTGTTGCATAATTTTCCCTGGAGAGAGTTTTTCTCTAATTCAATGACATATGAAGACAGGTGTAGCCTACCATACTTGTGGCATTAGTCTCCCACTCTGTCCTTTCCTCTCACCCAAGGGGAGGATCGAGGTCTGCAGGTCTCATCTGTGCACAGAAAGAGTTAATATCTCACCCAGACCTGCAGATGCTCATGATGGTTTCTGCCGGGCAGTGGCCGAAGCAGTCACGGTGATGGATTTCAGGCCATGCTGGGGCTGTGCCAAGATCTCAGGGGGCCCGGCCAGAACAGTCGTGGCTGTTCTGCCCTCATGGCTGGTCCCAGGCCCCTGCTCCCTTCAATTCCAGCTGCGGGCCGATGGCTTCCCCTCCCTGTGCCCGGCAGCCGCTGGGGCCGCGCTGGCCGTGGTGAAGGGGCCTGGCCCAGCCCAGAGCCGCTCCCGGGGCCTGGCGGAGCCCGGCTCGGTGCAGGCCAGGCTGGAGCAGGGCCGGCCTGACCAGCACCCAGTTAACTCTTCACAGCTGGAAACAACAGAGAGCTTTCCTGGCCTTGCCTGTCTTTAAAATGGGGATTTCACACAGGAGGATACAGCTTCAAAATTATTTAATAGGTTGTCAGTTCTCAGAGCCAGCCAGCTGTTGGTTTTGCTAAGCACAGAGGAAGCTCATAGCAGTGCCCTCCTAGAAGTATCATTTGCATGGGTGGCTTCTTCCCTCCTCACCAAATATCAACTAATATAAAACCAGTACAGACACTCAGGGTGTAACAGGAAGAAATTCTGAAGCAATTGTTTTAAAGTAAAATCAGTTATTAAGCACAGAGATTGATGTTACTCCCCCACTCCACTGGAGAGGGACAGTGACTCTGCCACCTCCCCCCTGGCCAGCCCATTCCAATTCCCAATCAGCCTTTCTGGGAAGAACTCCTTCCTATTGTCCAGCCTAAACCTGCCCTGGTGCAGCTTAAGGCTGTGTCTCCTTGTCCTGCCCTCCAGCAGATCCCCACTTGCAGCCAGCTTGGTGTCATCTGCAATTTGTGAGTGCTGGACTCGACCCCCTCAGCCAGACCCTCAGTGAAGATATTAACCAGGACTGGGCCCAGCACAGATCCCTGGGGACACCACCAGGGACTGGACACCCGCTGGATGCAGCACCATCCCCACCACTCTCTGGGCCCGGCCTCCAGCCAGTTCTGCAGCCAGCAAAGAGTGCTCCTGTCCAAGCCGTGGGCTGCAGCTTTTCCAGGGAATGCTGTGGCTCTCCGTGTCCAAGGCCTTGCTGAAGTCCAGCTCGACACATCCAGAGCCTTTCCCGCACCCACCAGGCAGGTCAGCTGGTTATAAAAGGAGATCAGGTTGGTCAGGCAGGACCTGCCCCTCCTAAAGCCACGCTGGCTGGGTCTGAGCCCTGGCACTCAAGGGGATCTGTTCCAAAACCTCACCAGGCACCGAGCTCAGGCTGACAGGCCTGCAGTTCCCCAGAGCCTCCTGCCAGCCCTTCTTGGGGATGGGCTCACACTGGCACCTCCAGTCCTCTGGGACCTCCCCAGTGAGCCAGGACTGATGAGGAGAAATGATGGAGAGCAGCCTGGGGAGCTCATCCACCAGCTCCCTCATCCCCCTAGCATGGATCCCATCTGATCCCATCCACCTGTGAGCATCTGAGTGGCTCAGCAGGTCTCTGACTGCTTCCTCCTGGATTACAGGGGGCTCTTCTGCTCCCTGTCCCCATCTACCAGCTCAGGAGAACACTTGTCCTGAGGAAAACCTGTCTTGATGGTGAAAGCTGAGGCAAAGAAAGTGTTGAGTACCTCAGCCTTTTCCTCGTCTTTGGTAACCATATCCTCTCCAATAAGGAATGGAGGTTGTCCATAGCCTTCCTTTTACCATTAATGTATTTATAAAAACATATTTATTATCCTTCACAGAAGCAGCCAGGTTAAGCTCTAATTGAGCTTTCACCTCTCTACTTTTCTTTCTGCATGACCTAATGACATCCTTAAACATTTCCTGAGTTGCCTGTCCCTATGTCCAAAGGTGATGCACCCTCATCTTTTCCCTGAGTTCCTCCATAAGCTCCCTGCCCAACCAGGTCAGTCATTTTCCTTACCAGCTCATTTTTTGTCACAGAGGGACAGGCTGTTCCTGCTCCTTCAAGACTTTTTTCTTGAAGTGTGTCCATCCTTCCTGGAATACTTTGATTTAAAAGGCTGTTTTCCTTAAAAAAATCAGTACCTGATTTTGGTGCTCCCCAAATCTGCATCCTTAATCGGCTGAAGACTGTTCTTCCTAAGTCCAGTGTAGGAGTTTTGTTGATGCCCCTCCTTCTTTCACAGAATATTTCAAAACTCAATGATTTCATGGTCACTGTACCCCAGGCAGCCTCCAACCCCCACATCCCCCAGCAGCCCTTCTCTGTTTGTGAACAGCAGGAGACACAGCTTTCCTGGGCAGTGGCAAGAGAAGGAAACCTCCCCAAAGTGCAGCTTGGCAGGTTCAGCCTGGAGGGGAGGAGAAAGAAAAGTCCCTGCCAGGGTAGAATTTTGGTGCAGGAGGTGTCCCAGCGTGAGACTGGACCATGCCATGGCTGAGTGTGCCAGGAGCCGGCAGTCAGTGGGGCCCAGGGATGCTCCAAGGGACTTGGAGTTTTGCTTCTGACTCCTTGAGCAGCTCCTTCAACCTTCTCTCAGTGCCTGGGGGTCCTGGACTCAGCCCCAAATCCAGCCTGGGGTTCATTAAAATACAGAAAGCCTCGGGGGCTCTTTCTCTTCCTTCCACTGTCTTCAAGTCCAAGGCTTGTGCAGCTGCTTGGAGTCAGTTTGGAGTTCTGTTAAGGAGGAAGATTTGAAAATCCACCACTTTTTTATTTTTTTTTTACAATCAAGGAGATATTTTTTTTTATTTTTTAGTTGAGAGAAGAGGTGACAGAAGCATTCCCCAAGTGATCTTGATGCTGAAAATCTCCTTGGGAGGTCTGGTCACAGAGAAGAATGAGCCCCTTGTGGGCTGCCCCTGTTTGGACAACCTGCTCCTCACCCCGAGCCTCAGCATGTCTGACATCGCCCACCTGGGACTGACATCCCAAAATATTGAGAACATTTATCAATTTTTCTTTATCATTAAAATCTAATCAATTAATAAAAATAAAATTTTACTTTTTATAATAATTCTGTATTTTTATAACCTAATTTTTATATCTCTATAACAGAATTGATAAATTTTTAGCGACTAAAAATATTATCGATCCTTGGTTCAAAGTATCACAATTCCCTTCATTAATTAATTGACCACTATTTCTCCCTCTTTATGCTAATTATTATTTTTAGTCCTTTGGTCATAATTTTTAAATTTTTCTCAGACAGGGTAAAAGGAGCAACTTTGGGGTCCATGGGGACTTTTCTGGGGAACATTTGGGGCAGTTTTGGGTCTGGGGAGGGAATTTAGAGAGAACTTGGGGGTCTGGAGGACACTTGGGGGAGCCGGGTGGGCACTTGGAGGGGCACTTAGGGATTCTGTGGGACAATTCTGGGTCTGGGGGAGCACTTGGGGGTCCAGGGGGGCACTTGGGGGTCAGGGAGGGGAATCTGGGGGCCCTTTGGGGTCCGGACGGGCACTTGGGGGGCTGTCACTGGGAATCTTTGGGCCGTGGGGGTTGATGGGAGTTGTAGGCGCCGGTATAATACGGTTTAATGGAGCCGCGGAGCATCACGGGAGTTGTAGGCGCAGCTCCAATGGGTTCCGCTGAGGCGCGGGGCATGACGGGAGATGGAGTCCCGGCTGGAATAGCGCTCTATGGGCGCCGCGGAGCATGATGGGAGCTGTAGTCCCGGAAGTGGCTCGGAAGGCGCGTTCGGCGGTGTGGGGAAGCGCTTGGAGAAAACTTTTGCGTCCGAGCCGTGCTGCAGGTGCTGGGGGCGAATGTATACGGCTCGGGAGCACTTGGGGGGAGCCTGGGGAGCTGTAACCGGGCTCTTTAGGGCAGGGGGCACGGCAGGAGGTTTGGGCGCGGAACTGTGTTGTGGGATGATGGGAGATGAATTCCCAGGAGTGGCTGGAAGGGGAATCTGTGGGGTCGGGAGCCTTCAGGGATCCAGGGACGCTTTGGGGGGTCCCGAACGGGCGCTGAGGGGGCACTCGGGGATCCTGGAGGGTTTGGGGAACACTTATGGGACATATGGGGGGTGATCCCGGGGTTCTGGGGAGCACAGGGCATATTCCCGGTCCTTCCCAATTCCTTCCAGCATGATCCCATTTGCTCTCAACCACTCCCAGTCAGCGTCAGCATGATCCCATTCACTCCCAGTATATCACATTTGCCCCCAACCTGTTCTCAATTGCCCCCTGGAGGATCCTACTCACTGCCAGTATCATCCCAGTCTGATCCCAGTATGATCCCAGTTTCCCTCAGTGTGATCGCAGTCTCTCCTGGCATGGGCCCAGCTGCTCCCAGTATGATCCCAGTATGATCCCAGTATGATGTCAGTACACAGCCAGTGCAATCTCAGCCACTGCCAGGATGATCCCAGTACAAACCAGTCCCTGCCAGTGCTGCCACTCCTGGGATCCCCCAGCCCTCTCTGTGTTCCCCTCTCCCGCATCTCCCCAGAGGAGCCCCAAGGGCTGGCAGTCCCCAGCCAGGGTCCCCAGCCAGCCCCAGGTTGGATCTGCAGCCCCCAATTTTCCCAGTTTCCCTCTCCTTTTCCCCGGGCCGGGTTCCCCCCGTCCCCAGCGGGTGGGAGCAGCGGAGAGCCCCGCGCTGCCCATCCCGACCTGTCCCGGCTCCATCCCCGCTCCTGCCGTGGGCTGTGAGGGGTTTGGGAACGGGGCACCGAGGGTGTCGCTGCTCCTGGGGGAGGAGGAGGAGGGATGGAAGAGGAGGGATGAAGAAGGAGAGAGAGAAGGGATGGAAGTAGGAGAAGGAGGTGGAGTTAGGGAGGAGAAGGGAGGGATGGAAGGGGAGGAGAGGGAGGAAGATGTTGTAAATACTCCACAAACCCCTTCATTCTTGTCCCTCATGGGGATGTGTCCGCCCTTCTCAGAACACGGGCGGGAAGGGGTCTCAAAATATATCCAACATGGACCTAAGGTATTTTAGACAAAGAAGGCTCAGACTTACGAGACGTGGTCCTGGGTTTATTGTATGTGGATCGCCCGGGGCAAGAAAGAGGCTGAGATTCCTCGGGTGCTCTCTTAAACTTGGGGGAGGGGGTGGCCAGGGGATACAGGGGGGTTACAGCCAATGGGATAGGGAAAAGAAAAGGGAGGTTAGGTAGGGACTGACCTTATACAACACCAGGATTTTTTTGGTGGGGATATTTAAGAATTAAGGAATGCAAAACTGAGCAGAAAATGCCCCTTGGGGGACACTGGGGGTCCCAGCATCCCTGAGTGGGGAGATGGAAACAGGGGGAGCTTTTTGGATTCCTGGTACTCCCAGCAGCCTGGGGAGGGCAGGGACTGAGCAGACAGGGGACCCAAAGTACAAGTGTGACCCCCAGCAGCTGGGACAGGGGGGAACCCCTGAACACCAAAGGGGAGAGACCAGAGATGGGGAACTCCTGGGAGGCATTTTCAGGGCTGAATCTTGGTGTTTGGGAGGTTTTTATGGAAGGCTGGTGACTTCTAGAGATGGATGTGGGCAGGAGGAACCCCCATACCCAATGTGCTTGTGAATTGTGTTTTTCCTAAACCAGTATTTCCCATTCCCAGACCTTGTCCAGATGGAGAAGGAGGCTGTGAGGAAGAGGAAGATGCTCCAGGACACCCAGGCAGGTGAGGAGGAAGTCAGTGTCCCTTTCCCCTTCCTTCCTGCTCCATCTCCCAGCCCAGCATGGCCCCTGGCTGCAGGACAACCCCGCTGCCGACGCCGTCCTGCCGGGGACGCACTGGGGGGATCTCCTTCCCCTTCCCTCTGGCACGGAGGCAAATCCCATCCTCTCCTTGTCCTTCCTCCCCCAGACAAGGAGCTGAGGATGGAGACCAGGGAGGACAAATCCCCACAGCAGAACCTTATGGAAGAGGCCATTTTGAGCAGCTCCACAGTGCAGGAATCCAATGGGGAGGAAAAGCTTCAGAGATCCCGCAGGAGGAGAGGCTCCAAACCCATCCCAGGGTGCTCTGAGGAGGAAAGACCCACCCTGTGCCGGGAAAGTGGCCAGAGATCCAGCCAGGGCTCTGAGCTGGTGGTCCATGAGCAGCTTCAGGATGGGGAGAAGCCCTACAAGTGCTTGGAGTGTGGGAAGAGCTTCAGGTGTAGCAACCGCCTGATCCGCCACCAGATGATCCACACTGGGGAATGGCCCTACGAGTGTGGGGAATGTGGGAAGGGCTTCAGCTGCAGCTCCAACCTCATCCGTCACCAGCGCATCCACACTGGGGAGAGGCCCTACGAGTGTCCCGAGTGTGGGAAGAGGTTTCGGATCAGGTCCACTCTCCTCAGGCACCAGCGGATTCACACGGATGAGAGGCCCTTCCGCTGCCCTGACTGTGGGGAGGGCTTCAAGCAAAACTCCCACCTCATCATCCACCGGCGCATCCACACTGGGGAGAGGCCCTACAAGTGTGGGAAATGTGGGAAGGGCTACAGCCAGAACTCCAATCTGATCTACCACCAGAGGACCCACACTGGGGAACGTCCCTATGAGTGTGGGGAATGTGGGATGACCTTCAGCCTGACGTCCCATCTGACCATCCACCAGCGCATCCACACTGGAGAGAGGCCCTACGAGTGTCCTGAGTGTGGGAAGAGGTTTCAGACCAGCTCCAATCTCCTCAAGCACCAGCGGATTCACACGGATGAGAGGCCCTTCCGCTGCCCCGACTGTGGGGAGGGCTTCAATCGAAAGTCCACCCTCATCAGGCACCAGCGCATCCACACTGGGGAGAGGCCCTACGAGTGTCCCCAGTGTGGGAAGAGCTTCTCCAGGAGCTCTCACTTGACCAGACACCAACAGAGGCACTGGTAAGGGAAGCCCTGTGAGCGCCTCAAGTGCAGGAAGAGCTTCATGCACTGCTCCAGCTCCATCCCCCATCAGAGGACCCACGTTGGGCAGGACCTGATGACCCACGTTCCCAGTGATCTGTGTTGGGAACACACTGGGCTGGTGGTCATTTTGATTTGGCCCTAATTTTCTTTTCAATCATCTTCATCCCTTTAAAACAGACAAAATTGGGGTAAAAGTCTACAAATTCATCAAAGGCATCTAAAACCTCACTTTTACTAGTGCTTCAAGGGAATCTGGTATTCAGGGAGTTAAATGGGTGGGTTTTGGGGGTATTTGGTATATTTGTCTCCATCTCTTGGCTCTCAAGGAGATGAGCGAGTTCAATCTGTCACCTCAGAATCACTCTATGCCACTGAAAAGAGGACTCATTCCCACCCAGATTTCCTGGGTTCCACAGCCCCTCAGGGTGTGTTGCCTTAAGTTTCAGCTTTCATATTTTTCATATTCTGTGCTGCCTGGGTTTGTAGTTTTGAACTTCCTGTGAAGTGTTAGTGAGCTCTCTTCACAGAGTAGGTAGACAAAACAATTCCTTTTCTAGCTTGTGTCCTGGGGTGACACCAAAGACAGTTGTTAGAAGTTTCAAACCCAAAAGCATAAACAAGGGTGGACTGAAGAGAGAAAACAAGAAGGACAGGACTTCATCATCTGAAGCTGTAACTGGACAATGAACCCAAATATGCAGATGGACCTAAACTTCTAAAAATGTGAGACCTTGCGATGAATTGTCCATTTTTGTGACCATTTTTGGTCCATCTTGGGTGTAGCCCTGGCCAGGCTCTTGTACTGCCCAAGGTGTATCCTTTAAGGCCTTTTAATAAACTTTATTTTTAACTCTGTCCGGCCTCTGTTCTAGGTCAGCCTTCTGAAGGCATCAGGTGGAATGGGGTTGGAAGGGGATTGGGTGAAGTGGGATGCAAATCAGGAGGGGTGAGATGGGCATTGGGTGGGGCAGGATGGGTGGGATGGAGTTTGGGAGGTGTGAAATGAGGGATATAGAGCTTGGGAAGGGGTCTTGATGTTCAGCAGGGATGGGTTTGGGCTGGGACTGGGTATATGAGATGGGGTCTGGAATGAGACAGCCAAAGTTTGGGGATAATGAACAAAGGGGGAGCCCATTATTGAGTGAGTTTTTGGAAATTCCACGTTCTTGAAGAGATTTTGGGGTATCTCACGTTTCTGAGGTGGTTTTGGGGCACTCCCCAGCTCTTGGGGTTTTCCTGAGAGCAGCTCCATGGAGCCCCATTGCCAGGGCTGGTTGCCATGGGCTCGAGCTCAGAGCTGCAGCCAGAGTGCGTTGCCTCGGTGCTGGAGAGCAGAGAAATGATGAATGGCCCCAGACATCTCCAGGGTGTGTTTGGTGTCAAGATGAAAAATGAGGGATGGGACCACTATACTTTGAGACGATTTATTGCTCAAGTAGCTCTATAAGATATCAGTCTCAAGACATGAGATTTATAGAGGAGCAACGAATCAGCCATAGCTTGTGAAAGTCAGAGTTTCTTCTCCACACAGCAATATATAACATTTTGGTCCAATAGGCTAATGGAAATCTGCTCAGACTATTCACTGAGTCTTCATAGAGGTATGGCAAACATCATTTATTTCTATCTTTAGCACACTTTTATAGGGTCTGACAGGGTTTGCGGGGCTTAACAAGCTACTATTGGTTAACACATACTGTTTACATTCTTTTGCATGTACACAATGCCATTGTTTTTCTTTATTGTTGCTGTTCCAGGAGAGTTTCAAGAACACTGCCTTTAATATTGACACCTGGATTGAAAGCTGGGTTGTGCTGACAGGCTTTTACTGAAATATCATGCTTTTGCTCTGTTAAAATGTTTTACTACAATTTTTTTTTTTTTTTTTTTTTTGCACAACCCAGGTTTTGGACGTGATTTATTTCAGACTTTTTCAGATACAGGATAACATACAGCTTACAATAACTATCTCTGTTAATACTATAACAATAATTCATCTCTCTTCTAAGAGATTTTAACTAAGAGTTTAACTGGTTAACCAACTTCTAATGGGGACATCAACTTCATTCAGGGTGTGTAACCTGTTGTGCAGCTGTTTTAGTTGGTCATGGATAGAGACTGAATGGTTAGAAAGATTCATACAACACATTCTTTCAAATCTTAAAACAGAGAATAACCAAAGGAAATTGGTAGAGACACAACATTATAAAGATAACAAAACTTCTGTTGACAAACTGTCTGTGTAGTTTTTAGACATAACTGTATCTTGGCAGCTCCACTTCTGATCTTGTTTGGAGTACTAAGGCTGTGTGGTGACTTCTCCATTCACTGGGTCTCATGTTTTCAGAGGCAGGCAGTCTGATCAGATGAATAGGTGACCTTTTTGAACCTGCTTACAAAACACAGGCACTTCTCTCCTTGATGTTAATGAATCATTTTGGCTTAGCTGTGGTACACTTAATTGTAAATTCAGATTAAATGACCTTTCTAAATTTTTGATATAAATATTTCATTATTCAAAATGAATTGTGGTCTACCTTTTTAATGCACATATTACATTAATTAAATGTTTTCAGGGTATCAATTCCTTTTGTTTTTAAAAGTAAGATGTACTTTTATCATGCATATTAATATCAACACAAAACTATACAGATAATGAATGAAAAACTTACAGAAGTCAGAAATTAGTCAGATAATAAACATAATTAATAACATATGTGATACAGAATTACTATTAACCACTAAAACACTGCACCAGCATCTCATAGTCTGCAAATAACAAAATCAGTGAAGGATTGGGTAATCACCTCCGGAAATGATTCTCCAAGTCCACTTCAAAATTGGTCCAGCTGTCATATTAATAGGGTCAAATTGCCAAGTCAAAAGTGACTCAAATTCTGATTTGGTGCAGAAAACATCTGGATCTGTTGGCAAACATTTCATCCAGGTAATGTCAAGGCTTGGCCAGGGCCCAGGCTTTAAACGGGAAAGATGTCCCTTAACTCATTTTCAAAACAAGGTTCTAAACAATAGCAGCTATGAGATGCTTACAGCACAGCAAACTGTTGAAGTGCATTCTTATAAAGCAAATGATCAGAAGTCTTAGGCAACAGACCAATCAAACCATTTAGCAGTTGGTTTAATCTGGAGTTTCTCTCGTGACAGCTGACTTTCAGCAATGATACATTTTCCTGGAATTCTGGAAGCACTGAAAAATAATAAAGCTACACTGGATTAGGCAAAAGCAAGTCTTCTTAAACAAGGAAAGGAGTAAAAAACAAGGAAAAACCTTATATAGGAACAGTTGTTTAGCTTGTTTACCAAGATGCATCTGTAGCTAAAAACGAAAGATCTCAAATTACACGTGTCTGAAAGTTAATTATACAAAGATATGTCAAAATATATGAGAAGCTGGCTATAAATACAACAATAACACTCTATAGATAATGTTCATCATAAAAATCCATAAATTCACATTATACAATGAATATGTCAGCAGTAAGTGTCTGAGAAAATCAAAATAATATTTTTAGAACATTTACGTCTTAATGACCAAAAATGAAATAAGGTAAACTTCTAAATCTCCTAGTAAATAACAGTCACTATTCTTTTGTGTTACCTCTAGAAAACAAAAACTGCAGAGATTGCAACAAACAATAGAACTCCTGATGAAATCAAGGGTGTCACAGACTGCATTCAGCTCTATCTACAAGCAGGTGTGCATAGGTGTTTCATCACAGTTATCTCAATCGTAGTCATCTTCATCTCTCTAAGAAAATAACTGCTTTGCAGTTTAGACAAGTGTCTTTTAACAAAACGTGAGACAATTTAAATTAGACAATATTCAAGCCTAGTAGAAATTAATTATGACAGAAGTAAAAAACAAGAATACCAAAATTATAAAACCTAACTTAAAAACATTCAGACCTAAACAGAGTGAAACTTAACTTTGCTTAATTTTATCAACACTTAATTTGTATCAAATGAAAATATAACTCAGTCTTACTCTGTTATTATAAAAAAGCAACTAAAAGTTTGGTATATACTTTTGAACATAATATAACAGCAACATGGATTCACTATAGAGATGATAAGGATGCAACAAATACATCACAATTCCATGTCATCTGGCCTTGAGAATAACTCACAATAACGGCAGATGTTACTGAAAATACTTATTTGTAGCAGGAATTTGCTTGGTATATGCTGAAGTTGGTTAGGATTTTAAAGTGCAGTTTTACTAGAGAAAAACCACAACAACACAGGATTTGGCAAGTTGCCATCAGCTTTCATAGCACTTTTCAGAAACATCAAGTCTAACTTTTAATCAAAACCTAAAGTCCAAATTGGTATGTATGCTGCTACACGTTTGTTACAGCAAAAAGACTCAGATTGAAATTACCTTATTAAAGTTTTAGAAAAAACAAGCAAATGGGTAATATATGGTTAACTTAACTTTGTCTTGTGCAGTGAAGTTCTCTTAGCTAATTATTTTTTAAACCAGGAATATCTTCTGTAGATAACATTAATTGGAAGGTTGTTTTATTAGTAGCTGTAAATCATTCAATATTTTAACATTAGGTTTTAAAGCTAATTATTGCATGGTAACTTTTTACTTCTGTTAATATTTACTCTAAATGTTTCTAAAGAGGGGTTTTTTTTTAATTTTCTAAAGGGTCGCAATAATTTCTTCAGTAAAACCCTAAAACCTCAAGAACTCATAATTACTTAGAAACACAAAATTGAAAGTGTATATAAAGACATTCTAAGAAAACAATTAATTATGACTTTTTAACAAACTGGGTACTATCCTGGTGCTTTTTCTTAGAGAGGGAGTGGGGGGGTGAACTGCCCGTTCTGCTGCTGTTATCTCTAGAAGGTTTGAGTGGAGTCTTCGTCATCCCCCACATACTCTCACAGAGGGGAAAATCAGAGAGAAAAAAAAAACCTCACAAAGTTAACTTTAACAAATGCAGTTCTTTCAATATTTCTCTCATGTTCGCAGACAGAGGGAAAAGGACACAATTTTACAAAAACAGGTGATGTTACATGAAAAGCCTTTCAGGGCCAGGTGGTAACAACAGTGACCATTGCACTTTATCAACTTTTAATTACAGTAATGAATTATGAATTAGATATACCATATAGTTAGTGATTTTTTGGCTATTTTGTCCCTCTTTGAAGCTGCTTGAGCCACCTCTTTCTTTTGTTATTTTTCAATAGTATTGCTGATATTTGTTCTGCATGGCCTTGAAGCTTCTTCTGCACTGCCTCTGCCATGGGGGTGCCTTTGCTCTCTGCTCCAGTGCTCCCCCCATGCCCCCTCTGTGTTGGGTGGAAACCGATCTAAATCTGGCTTCTCTTCAAAAGTAGAGTTAATATCTTGTCCCTGTACGTCCACAATCAATTTAAAAACATTGAACATCTCCTTATTTTCTTCTGTCTGACTGTCCCTCCCTCTTTCCAAGGGCAGCATAGACAGGAATGCTCTCTGTCTTGGTTCTAGAAGACAGGTGTCTGCTAGGGAGAGCAGGAGCCTCCCTTGGGATGAAAGAATGTAGACCCCCTCCCTCCGAATTATTATAATTTTGAAATCAAGGGGGCTTTCAGGCAGAGATCTGGGGATAGGAATAACAGTTCTTTACTAGTATAACCAGGCAAACAAACAACAATAACTACAGCATTAGCAAGAAAACAGAACCAGGGACCCCGTGACAGCTTTCTCGGCTGAGATGGGATGGAGGAGAGGTTTTGTTTTCACAAACCCCCTCAGGCAGTCAGTCCCGGTGCTCCTGCAGGGCTCTGAGGAACACTCAGCTGGAACAGCAGGGATGAGCTGAGATCCTGGGCTGGTGGGTGAGGTGGATCAGCAGCTCCACGGCGGTGCCTGGCACTGCCACACGTCCCGGCAGGACAGGGGGTGCGAGGCCACCAACAAAGAGGGGAGAAGGAGAAGAAGCAGCAGCTCCATCTGGGTGATGGCGAAATTCCCTTCTCTCCACCGCAGCAGCTCCGCGACCCAGCACACAAACGTCCTTCCCCGAAGCCGAGGAAAAGCCAGCTAAAAACTGTCCCCACCCTCCTTTTCTGCCCCCTCCCCCCACCCTGGTCTTGGCCACTCTTTGTCCTTTGTGAGCACCCCTAAGTACCGGTAGTTAGGTTGTCCCAGCACATAATGGGTAAAAATTCCCCGGGCAGGCCAGAAGGACAAAACAAAAAGACACCTAACCCTCAACACTCTCCCAGCAGTGGGAGGTGAAGACAGCTGCTGCTGTGACGCAGGTAGAATTACGGGACTCACAGCCTGAGCAGATCTCGTTTTCACGTCTTTTAAGGTATTAATTCGAATCTGCCAAGTTGGACCGAGAGACAGAGTGTCCTTGCTTTTCTCTGTAATCGTTTTCTCCCACAGCTGGTCTCCTGTTTCTCTCCATTCTTCCACTGCAAAAAGCAGCAGCAGGACCTGGAGATGCCTGTGCCCATGGCCTCTAGCCCATAAAACAAGCTTTTCAAAGTCCTTATCCTTGACTGCCCCTCCTTGTTTAACGATAATGTTTAGGAGCAGTATCCGTGCTGCTGCAAATTCGTCCATGCTAGCAGCCCTGTGGATGGGGGGAGGTTCGTGACTCCTCCTCCCCAGGTGCTGAAGCCTAATTATCTCTTGTCTTCACCCCAGGCCCCTCCATCCTGGTTTTCCCCAGCTTAGGCTCGCTTCCACGTCTCACCACATGCGAACCCACCAACCCGGTTCTGATCCACTTCCATGTCTCCCCACTGTGCAAATCTGCTCTGGCCCTGGTCTGCTTCCACGTCTTCCCGCTGCACCGACCTGCTGAGCTCCCTCTGCCCGCAAAGGGTCCCTGTTCGAGAGCCAGGTATTGGAAAACCGCTCAGACTATTCACTGAGTCTTCACAGAAGTATAGCGAATGCCATTTATTTCTATCTTTAGCACACTTCTATAGGGTCTGACAGGGTCCATGGGGCTTAGCAAGATACTACTGGTTAATACACATTGTTTACATTCTTTTGCATGTACACAATGCCATTGTTTCTCTTTATTCTCGCTGTTCCAGGAGAGTTTCAAGGACACTGCCTTTAATATTGTCACCTGGATTGAAAGCTGGGTTGTGCAGACAGGCTTTTACTCAAATATCATGCTTTTACTCTATTAAAATATTTCCCTACAGCAAATAAAGGATATGTTATGATACACAGAGTCCCAAGACCTTTCTTTTGTTGCCCAGGGTATGCAGGGCATAGGGGAAGAGAGGGAAAAGGGTGCTTGTGCTCCAGGTGCACTGCTGCCAGGGCATGCAGTGGTGCAGGGAAAATGGCCAGAAACCCTTGGCCTTTGGTGGTTCTGCTGAAGGCACAAGCCCTGTCCCAGCCAGGAAGCACCGCCATCTGTGTCCTCGTGCCCGTGTGGTGCTGGCTGGGTTGCTGAGGGCTCCCAGGTGCCTCTTGATCCGGCTCCTCTGGAGCTCCTGGGGCTGCGGCGCTGCTGCCGGGCCAGGCTGGGGGAGACCCTGAGGGGACGGGGTGCTGGGAGACTGTGAGGGGATGAGGGGCTGTGGAGACTCTGATGGGACAAGGCAGTGGGAAGGCGTGAGGGGGATGTGTGAGGGAGTGGATGGCAAAAGGTTCCAAGGGGACAGGAGGCCCCTGAGGGGCCGGGGTGGTGGGAAGACCTGAGGAATTGGGTGTCAGAGGCCATAAGCAGCCCCCGGGCAGCTGCCTTTTTCCTGATACCCAGCTGATCTGGCGCTTCCCCAAAATGTACCCCAGGCCTGCAGCAGAAGCCCTCGAGGCTGGGACACCACCCCTCCAGGAGGGTGGGACAGCCCAAGGTGCCCAGGCTGGGCTGGCTGGGGACATGGAGGGCAGGGTGGTGCTGCCAGGCCACGGCCACTGGGTGCCTGTGATAAGGGGCAGTGGGCAGAGGCAGGGCTGGCCACCAGCCCAGACTCTCACGGCTGCCCAGGCCACGCTGCTGAGACCGAGGCCCCCCTGACACAGAGCTCAGGGCCCGCAGAGCTGCTGCCACCATGGGGAGGGTGGCGATGTCTCCTCGAGCAGCGCTGCTGAGTTGCTGCTGCCAAAGTGGCTCTGGAGCCCACAGAAACAGCAGCAGAGTGTGCACAGGAACAGCAGCAGAGTGTGCACAGGAACAGCAGCAGAGTGTGCACAGAAACAGCAGCAGAGTGTGCACAGGAACAGCAGCAGAGTGTGCACAGAAACAGCAGCAGAGTGGGCACAGGAACAGCAGCAGAGTGGGCACAGGAACAGCAGCAGAGTGTGCACAGAAACAGCAGCAGAGTGTGCACAGGAACAGCAGCAGAGTGTGCACAGAAACAGCAGCAGAGTGTGCACAGGAACAGCAGCAGAGTGGGCACAGGAACAGCAGCAGAGTGGGCACAGGAACAGCAGCAGAGTGGGCACAGAAACAGCAGCAGAGTGGGCACAGGAACAGCAGCAGAGTGGGCACAGGAACAGCAGCAGAGTGTGCACAGGAACAGCAGCAGAGTGGGCACAGGAACAGCAGCAGAGTGGGCACAGGAACAGCAGCAGAGTGGGCACAGGAACAGCAGCACCCTGAACGTCGGCACCTGCGCACTGAGGTGTCCGCAGCAGCCGGGTGCCAAACAGGGGGAGGCTGTGGGCACAGCTGTCTTGGTTTGGTAAAAGGCTTCAGCAGAATTGGCCACAATGGCTTTCTCTTCACCTGCAGCTTCATAGCAATGCTTGGCAGCTTCAGCTGCAGCCTGTGCCCCTGACTGACTTGGATGGCCGTGCTTGAGGGCGGGCTCGCCTTCCACACTCAGGTGTCCCAAGGCAGCAGCCTTGGCGCCATCGTGACAGAGAGAGAGAGAGAGACTCAGGACATGAGAACACAGGAATAGCCTGTTTGGCTCATTCTTGGGTTTGCTGCTCCTGCCTAAATTAATCATCAGGAATATATGCTGATGTAAAGGTATAGCCAAACACCAAGGACTTTTTCTGTAGTGTCTAGAACTAAAACCTTGTGTGACTCTTCAGAGACTCTAAAATGCAGGGTGAAAATGACAGCTTTGGTATGTAAGAGTCCTAGAAATTTTGACATGCGATTTTTCTAGTCAAGGATTTTAATTCCAATGTGGAAACTACAAAAATATTAAACTTTGTTTTCATTGGCAACCCCTTTGAAATGGCATCAGGACACCTACAGGGGACAGGGAATGACACTGGGGACAGTACTTGGTAGTTCATGGCTTCAGATATGGGAGATAAATATTTTGCCCAGGTTCAACCCGAAGTTCAGGTTTTCCCAGGGTTTTGATTGACTGGTCATTGCAGGTAAATTTAATAAATGCAAAAGGATGTAAAAGCACAATTTCTGGAGAATGTGCACCTGGGAGAAAACTGGGAGAAAACCTTGAACACAGCCAGCAGGCTCTGGAAAAATTTAAAAAAGTTAAAATTAAAAATAGATGTAGCTCTGTGATTGTCCAGGCAGGACTTTTTGTGTCTGGGGAAAATGTCTGCCTTGTATCAGCTGCACACAGACAGACACGCAGTAACTGGAGCCTTGAACATCAGAGAGTGGGCTAATGTTTCTCCCAGTAAAACAGACCGAAGTTCACACTGAAACACGACAGTGCCTCTGTACAATCTAACCATCCTAGAAAACTCAGCAGCTGATGGTGTTTTTGTGCTACTGCAAACCCCTTCCATGGAAAACATCATTCCAGGAAGGAGCAACATCATCTGACAGATAGCAAGAGTGGCCAGCAGTAGCTCCAAGAGCTCCAGCCAAGACCCCTGCAGGAAGGAGCCCAGCCCCCAATGCACGTGGGCTTTGGCTGCCCTCTGGCACAGAAGCCCCCCAGGGGCACAGGTCTCTGGGGCAGGAGATGGGCACCGGCGCTGCCAGGGCTCGGGTGGGGTGGCAGGTCTGTGTCGGTGGGGACTCTGCCACACCTGCTGATTTCAGTGCTGCCAGGACCCTGTGCAGATTCTGTGCAAGGCCCCGTTCCCTTCCTGCTGTGGCTGCGTCGGCAGCCCTGGGGGCTCCTTCTGCTGCCCTGAGCCTGCAGAGCAGGGCAGCGTTTGCTGATGGTGTGAGGTGTTCCTAAAGATCCTGTCAGGCTGTCTTAGACACTTTGGGGAAGGGATTCCTTCCAACCTGGGCCACTCAGGGGGGATGGGGGTGGAACCAGGGCAGGTGGCAGTGTGTGCAAGGGCCCTTTGTGACATATGGTCACCATGGAATGGAAATGGACAGGGTGTCAAAGGGCCCTTTGTGACACGTGGTGACATAGGAGCTGGCGGTGACAGGGCCACACCACAGTGCCCAGCGCACGCGACGGGACAGGACGCGCCAGAGCGGTGCTGTGAGGAGCCCCCGCACAGCGCTCTCGTTTGTGTCTGACCCGGAGCTTTTCCAAGGCTTTACTCGTACAGGTGACCTCGTGGCAAGACTGCGGGCCTTGGTGACCTGTGGCTTTCCCAAGGCATCTCCTGTCCCTGTGGCCTGTGCCATCCAGGCCAGTTTGTGGTATTTGGTCATCTGTATCATTTAAGAGGAGTCTCCTGTCATTTTGGCAGGAGCCCTCGAGACCAGACTGCAGGACTTGCTGTCCTGTAGCCTTTCTGAGCCTTCTCTGTTGCAGGTGCCTTCCAGGCACAACTGCACGACTTTGTGACTCAGAGATTTCCCAAGGCATCTCTCTAGAAGGTGCCCTCAAGGCCAGATTGTGTCATGGCGGGCAGATTCCTCAGGCTGTTCAATGTGTTCAGGGGGAACAGAAACACAGACCCTGGAGCAGCACAACTTCCTGAAGAGCCGGAGCAGTTCCAGCCACTGCAGGATGGTGAGTGGCAGGGCTGGGCCGCAGGGCTGGTGCCTGCAGCCAGCTAGGCCCCATCCCATCCCATCCCATCCCATCCCATCCCATCCCATCCCATCCCATCCCATCCCATCCCATCCCATCCCATCCCATCCCATCCCATCCCATCCCATCCCATCCCATCCCATCCCATCCCTGTGGACATGCCCATGGACAAGACAGAATAGTGGCTGGGGCTGACCCCTGGCAGTGGCCGTGCTCCATCCCCTGAGCCACCCCAGGGCTGTCCCTGCCTGGGGAGTGCAGGGCTGGGCTGTGTTCTCCGGCCTCTCCCGCAGCCCCTCAGCTCTGGCTGCTCTTTGCCAGATGCAGCCATGGCCCAGACACAAGAGCAGGAGCCCGCCCATAGCCGCTTCCGAAGAGCAGCGCAGGTACCTGCAGCCATCCCCAGCTGGGCTGGGCCTGCTGTCACTGCTCAGCCCAGCACCGCACTTGGAGCACTCCATGGAACATGCCTCTCTTCCCTGTCCTTTGTTCTCCTTGCACAGAGGTTCCGGAAGTTTCTGCGTATTCGGCGTAGAAAGAACGCCACCACAGCAACAACTGAGGGCGCAGCTGAACCTGACTGCGGGCTGACTGAGCTCCAGGCAGAGCCTGATGTCAGCCCAGATTCAGCTGAGCGCTCAGAAGACTCTGATGCTGCAGGGAATGATGAGAGGGCAAACTCTGACATGGCAGTGACTGAGGACATGGCCATTCCAAACGATGACACTGGAGAGTCTCAGGGCATTGCAGATGCTGACATCACACCCGCTCCTGCTCTGAGTCAGGAACTCATAATGGACAGTTTCAAGGACAACTGTGTTTCTTCTGAGCAGCAGGTACCCAGCCAGGGGCCAGAACTGGAGACCTTCCAGGATTCTGTGCCCCCTCCAGCCACATCCACATGGCCCCCTCAGCCTTTGAGGCCAGCACAGTGTGGTGGGAAGGGAAGCACTTCTTGGGGAAAGCTGGGGAAGTTGCTGCCTTGGACAGCACTCCAAGTCTTCCCCATGCCTCCTCCAGGTGCCAGCTATTGTAAGGAACATTTACCAGAGTCTGGTGTCCCATGTCACTGTGGATGCCAGGCAGCAAATTGACATTATAAGGCTGGCTGAAGAACACCCTGCTGATGTGGTGCTGACCCTCCTGCGCTGTGCCCCATCGTGTGACAGGTATGGGGCCCACGTGCCTTGAGAGCTCAGGGCTCACCAGCCTTTAGGGCCCATTTCCCTGCACAGCCTGTCCAATGGGCTCTGCCCAACAGGCAGAGAGGTCCAGGAGCCTCGGGCCCCTCTGTTTCCTGAGGCTGCTGCCGATGCTCCCTCCCTGCCCTTCAGGGCACTGGGGCTCTGTCACCTGGGTCCCCACAGCTACACAGGGCATGGCACTGTGACTGAGACACCCCTGACACAGAGCTCTGATCCCACAGAGCTGCTGAAATGATGTGGAGAGCCATAGCCTCATCAGGACCAACAGCAGAGAAAGTGCTGCCAACACTGCTCTGTGTGATGGAGGATTGGCCTCTGCACAGCATCTGCACCTCTGATGGAGACAACAAGGATGTTTTGGCTCTGGCTGTGAGTTCCTGGAGCTGGCCTTTGATCACCCAGACGTTGCTTCTCCAGCAGCTCTCTATCCTCTCCCTGCTTCAGTTCCTGAGCTGAAACCTGGGCTAGGGACAGGCTCAGGGGGTACCAGGCCTGCTGCTCCCCCTGTGTCTCCCCTCGGGCCCTGCCCCATGGACACCTCGGCACTGAGCGCTGTCTTTGGGTGCTTCTTTTGCAGGCAACTCTTGTGCTCGGGGTGATTGTCCAGATGCCTCAGTGCCGCGAGGCGATGATGCTTTATTCCGCCCGCCTGTTTGTGGCTCTGCTGTTCCATGTTGTCATCACCACCCAGCTGATGCCACCAGTGGAAGTTGATAACTTCTGGAGAGCATGCCAGGAGGAACACCGCCTTCCCAGCAACCCCAACAGGTCCCAGTCCTCCTGTCCTTCCAATGCCTTTGTGACCAGCACCAGTGCACCCAGTGTGACCTGGCCTTTGCTCTGCACACAGGTTTGCAGTGCAGGCCATGAAGGCTCTGCTCTTCCGACTGCGGTGTGACAGTGTGCTCATGGAAATGCGATGCAACAGTGGCTGGGACACGCTGCTCTGTGCTGACACCCAGCACTATGCTGTGGGTCAGCTGGCCAGGTGAGACCCCCTTCTCCCCACTGCCTCTGAAATTGTGCCCTGTACTTGGGGTGCCTCACACAGTCCCTGTGGTCCTGGGACAGAGGGCCTTGTCACTGAGGGATGGCCAAGCAGACTGGAAAATGCTGGCTGAGGGTGCCCAGAAGGTGCCTCCCCCCAAAGCACCCCCATCCCCTCCAGTGTGGTGAGGAAAGACCGGATCTCTGTGAATCAGTCACGGTCTCTTGCCCCTCCAACTCAGGGTCTCAGTGCCTTTTCCCTCTGACAGGGAGATGCATGGTGCCTCTCTCTCTTTGTGTTCTGGGATTGCACTCCGCCTGCTCCGGCTGCTCAGCAGAGAGGAGCCACCCTGGGATCTGCCCTTCCTGGCATTCTTTGTGGAGGTGAGCCTGATGGCCAGCACTACCTCGCTGAGCTGCCTGCCAGCCCTGTCCCCTTGCACAGCCACAGCTGCCTGGGACGGCACCCGCGCCCTGTGCTGCTGCCTGGGCCCAGCCCTGCACAGTTCCAGGCTCCTGCCGGCCGGCTCCGTGTCCCTTGGCTGTCACTGCCCTGTCCCTTTCAGGTCCTGGATTGCCTGAACTTGCATGAATGTGGTGACAGTGTCCTTGAGATCGCGTCAAAGCACCTGCAAAGCAAGTGCAGGCAGAAGCGTCGCCTGGCACTCAGAGGCCTCGTGGTGCTCAGCAAGTATCCCTTGATGGTGAGAACGGGGCAGCAGCTGAAGCTGTGCTGGGGAAAGCAGTCCCTTGGTCTGGCTGGGCTTCAGGAGCTGAGGCAGCTGCTCCCAGCTCTCCTGCCTCACCTGCCTGAGTGCTTTGGGACAGGCCTTTGGCCTCTGGGCCTGGCAGCAGCAGGGTGGGGTTGCAGTGCCAGGGTGGTGTTTGCTCTGCAGCCGTTCATGGTTTCCCAGCACAGCCTTGTGTTCCACACAGGCCAGACCTATATGCAGCCAGTCTCGAAGCCTTCTTGAGCTGCTGGGTGATGCAGATGAAGATGTGGTCGGCATGTCCCTCTCTGTGCTCAAAAATGTGCTCCAGAACAAATACATCCTGATATCCAGGAGCACTGCCCCAAAGCTGGCTCAGGCACTCCTGCTGCTCTTTAACCATGTAAGTGTCTGTGCCCCCAGCCACGGGCATTGGCTGCTGCCCAGAAACTCTGCCCTGTGGATTTTTCAGCCATTGTTCAAGTGAGCCTGGAGTAGTTGCAGCTGAGTCTTTTTCCTATCCTACAGGACAACAGCCAAGTGCAGCTCCTCTCCCTTTACCTTTTCTGTAAGGTGATGGATTTGGTAGTAGCCAAGGGAAAAAAGCCCCTTGAGTCAGTTTTGTGCCAGAGCCTATGTCCACTATTATTCCACTACCATGATGAAAACCGGCACGTGGCAGAGGTGAGGAGCTGTGGGCTGCTGGTGTCCCCCTGCTAGAGGGCTTAGCTGCCTCTTGCCCTGGTCACCACCCAGGCTGCAGCCTCCTCCTGGCCTTCTCAAAGGGACACGTAACACGTGTCCTGGACTGTGCTACTATCTCTACTGCTCTCCAGGTCTCTCGGGCAACGCTGCTTCGTGTGGCCAAGTTCCTTAAGAGAAGGAATCTCAAGCAGCTGGTGGAAAAAGACAAGATGGTGAAGTTTGCCGAGTGTCTGGTAAGTACAGCCTGGAGAAGCCTCAACTTTGAGAAGCCCCCCGGCCCCAGCACTCAGTGTGTGGGGCCGGCAGCTGTGGCCCCTGCCCGGTGCTGCACCCAGGGGCACCAGCCTGCGCCCCACACGCCGCTCCCTTCCCTGGGCCACATGGCTTCTTCTCCAGGCTCCTCTGGCCCCGAGTGGGGATGCGGGGAGGGGTGACACCGCGGCTCCCCGGGCAGCAGCCGGCCCTCTGCCCCCTCCAGAGCCCGGCGCCAGCGGCTGCTGGCCGGGCCTCAGGGCTGGGCGGGCACGGGAGGCCGGGGCTGGCCGCAGGCAGTGCCCGGCCGAGGGGCAGAGCCCGCACCAACCCTTCCCTCCTGCCGCTCTCTCCAGCTGGCACAGGACAGGAAGCGAGCGGCCGAGCAGCTGCGCCGGGCCCTGCCGTACCTGCAGAGCCCACAGGACACCCTGCAAGAGGCGGCCATCAGGTTCATCGGTGAGCCACGAACCCGGGCTCCCTCCCCGCCCCGCCGCAGCTCGGCCCCGGCCCCGGCTGCTGCCCCGGCAGCGGCACCCGGGCCCGGCGCCCTGGAGCCCCGGCTGCCCTCGGGGCTGCTGCCGGCCTCTGGCAGCCGTGCCCTTGGGCTGAGTCAGGATGCGGCAAGGGCCCGGGCTGAGCCCTGCCGGGGCGGGAGGGCGTGTGGCCACAGGGCTGGCAGCGCCGCTGGCAGGGAGCTGTGCCGCCGGGGCCCTGACAGGCTCTGTGTTCCCAGGGATGGCCGGGCGGATCCTGAGGGGGCAGAAGGAAGAGCTGCAGGCCCTCACTGAGGGTGAGTGAGGGCTGGCAGTGGGGGGTTGGCACTGGGGGTGCTTCAGTCCCTGCCCTGGCTGCGGAGGGCTTTGCTCCCTGTGTGGACAAGGGGTGGTGTGGACAGAGCACAGAGAGATTTCAGGGAAGTGGGGCGGGGGGTTTGGGAGGTGTGGATTCGTGACCAGGACCTTGCAGCTGATCCTGTTTCCCCCTCCCCTCTTGTGGCCATGGCTAGAGCAGGCTGGGATGGCCCTGGTAGGACTTTCTCCTAGGATTCCCACAGATCTGAGTTCTGATTGTGGCTCTGTTCCCCTCTCTTCCAGCACTTCAAGCCCTGAGGAGAGATGACAACCCTTCCCATTCAAACACAGCACTTCAAGAGATACTTAGTAAAAGAGCTGCAGAAGTACGCTCATCTGCTGGCTCAGAAGAACCAGTGTTCATTTAAGACCTTCAGATGCCATGGAAGATGAGACTACATTAGACCAGAAGACACCAGCTAGAGCTCCAGGCACCACTGGCACAGCTGAGCCTGTGGGAAGCTCGCATGGCTTCAGCCCTCTCCCTCCCTTTTGACAGCTCCCTGCCTGCAGCCCTCAGACACTGCCCATCCCTTCTTTTTCCCTCCACTCTCCATCCATTTTGACAGCTCCCTGCCTGCAGCCCTCAGACACTCCCCATCCCCTTTTTTGCCCCTCTGCTCATCCTTTTGCTTCGCATTTCATCAATAAACAGTTTTCCTTTTTCACTTGACCTGCATCTGTGTGGAGCTGAAGGGTCACAAATCCAGAGCTCTGTGACACACAGGCCCCTCCTGCCGTTCTCTCCTGTGCCGTGTTTTGTGCAGAGACGCAGAGGAACGAGCGCAGATCAGGCTGGAAAGGTCCCTGTGCTGAAGGCCCGGTTCCACAGCATTGTGGAGTTCAAGGTGTTACTGAAGGCCAGTAGTGGGACAAGGAGCCTGTGTGTGTCAGGGACCAAAGCTGTGTCTAAGGCCCTGCCGTATTTGGTCCTCTGTTGTGCACGATGAAAGGTTAATGAATAAAGCCAGGTTCAAAAACCCTCCTGGAAAGGCAAAATCCCGATTTTAGCAGCTTTTTCCACTTCCGCATTGCAGGTATTGATGGATCTACTGGAGAGGGAATGTTCATCCCAAATTTCTGCCTGTTTTTCTGGGAACACTACAATGACAGTACAATGCCACGTGTACTGATTCAGTCTTCTGAGGTTCTTTGGGTTATTCTTTTTTGGGATTTAGGGGTCCGGAAGGTGGGGAGAGAGGCAGGACACAATCCAGATCTGAAAAAATCCCATATAGCACTGGAAATGAGGAAAACATAGTGGAAACAAGCAGAAAGGAACTGGGGGAAAAAGATTTTTAAGAAGGAAAAATAGGGAAAAGTAAGGACAAAATTCCAGACTGTCATGGAGTTACTTTACCTTTAAGGAAAGTTGGAGTTGCTGGGGACTGCCTGGAGTCTTTTCTCCTGACCAATTATCGGTCATTGCTGAGAATTGACAGCAGTTTTGGCCATTGAAAAGTGGGATCAACTTGTGAACCCCACCTTAAAGTGTAAAACCAGAGCTCTCTTGTTCTCTTTGTTTCTTGGCTGTGAAAGGTAGCAGAGCTCCGGCTGGCCTCCGGTTCCCTGCCCAGGCCATGCGGCCGGGCGGGGGCCGGGCTGGGCCTGCCGTTCTCCTGGCCGGGAGATGGGGCCTGCGGGGGCTTGCCCCGAGCCAAGCCGGGCCAGGCCGGTTCCTGGCTTGGCTGCAGGTTTTGCTGTGATGGAATTTACCAGAAAACTGCCGAGTAAAGAAGGAGAGGAGCTCTGGGCCTGCAGCAAGCAGAGACACTGACCACACTCTCTAGAGCAGCTATGAAGAACTTTCCATCGCAGACAGCTCCAGCTCCTGTTCAGCAGAGATCACTGAACCATCTACAAAAGCTTGAGCAGGATTTTAACTCTTTCTTATCCAGATGAAACTTGCGGATTAATCTTTTTATCCAGAGAGAGAAAAGGAAAGTGATCAACATGAAAAGAGACTTTATAAATTACTAGTGACAAGAAAGAAAAGAAGCTTCAAGAAAGGTAGAGAATTAAGAAAATGCTTTAATTAAGCTGAAATATCTTTCTGTTAAAACTATGGGGATGGACAATGAAGTCCTGAAAAGAACTCCTTTAATTCATGGTAAAGTATGGGGAGGAATAAAGTGTTCAAAGTGTAAATTTGAGTAAAAAGTAGAGTAATTGTGGTATAGTGAAGTGTTGGGAGATTTGAAGCCTTGAGAGGCAATTAGAAAACTGTTTTCTAGTTTCTAGTTTCTAGTTTCTAGTTTTTCTAGTTTTTCAAGCTCACAAAAACAGATGTAGAATACTTTTTACTTTTGAATAACTTATCCTTAAAAATGCTATCCCTAAACTAATGACCCATAACACATTTCAGAGTGATGTGGAATGGGAGGGGTGGGCTTTGATAACAGCAGCTCTGGGCAGCTGATATCAGAGAAACAGAAAACTATAACAAAAATAGTTTTCTTGTGAGAAACTCCATAAATTAACAGAAAGGAACTTCTGTTTCTCTACAGAAACTGAGGAAAAGACTATAGAAAGAATTAAGATTGTTTAAACCATCAAAATTCTAAAGTTTTTGTCTCTGTTGTCATGTAAACAAAAGAATGATGGGCAGTGAGAAATGAAAAGGTTTTTTCTAAAAGTTTATTCTGGTGTTCTTTTTCTTGTAGTTTGTCAATAAACTTTCTTTATTCCTTTTAAGTTTTATGCCTGGTTTGCTCTTGTTTTAATCCATATCTCACAGCAAGAAATAAGTAATTCTTTTTTCCCCTTTTTGTTAATTACTGGTTCAAAACCATGACAACCCCTCTGCCTCGGGGGTTCCATCTTCTCGGCAGCAAGGATAACTTTCAGGGAAAGACCCCTTTTCTCGAGACTGCCGTTTTTAGAATTGCTCCCAATTTTTATTTTTTACCCCTGGAATATCACACCTGACTTGTGTCAGTGTCTTGCAACAACGTATTGCAATTATTCCAATAATATATGGTAAAGGGGTATTAGGATGATAACAATAGTTTTCTGGATTTATCCCAAAAGCAAAAATCTCCCACCATCTATCAGATCCTTTTTCAAATTGTCCTGTTTGCACACCTTCCTGTAATGCAATCTCAGTTAAATTTCTTTCAAAGTTGTAACACTCTGTACAAATCCCTCTTGGAGATCGACCCCACTTAGAATGTATCCACCACTTCTCTTTACACACTTTACAAATGTAACATACAAAAGGATAACATTCACAATTTGGTAGTGTACACAAAATTTTCACATGAGAGTTCATCAGATCCCGTCTCTATGTTGATGGTAGAGAGCGAGAAGTATCTGCTAAATTTTCTGGATCAGCTGAAGATAAATCACTGGGATCAGCAGGTTTAGTCCATCGGCTCGGCACCCAGACAGGCCTAAATGTCGCTCAACATTCCGTGCTTTCTCTTTTGATGCTGTGTCAGGGCACCGATGAGATGTTGAGGTCCAAACCATACAGTAAGATTAATGTCCAAGTCTGGATCTCGCCTACGAACAACACCTGTCTGGATACAGTCCATTATTTTATTGAGAGCTTCTTGTTGTTCACTGGTGACCTGTATAGGTGCTGTAGGATCAGTACCTTTTAACAAAGGTCGTAGGGATTGTAAAAGTTCATTAGGAATACCCACAACAGGTTTAAGCCATTGTAAATCTCCTAGCAATCACTGAGCATCATGAACAGTATGAAGTGACATGTTTAATGACAGTTTCTGAGGGGCAACAGACTGCTCAGTTAAAGTCCACCCGAGATATTTCCATGGGGATGACTGCTGTATTTTCTCAGGTGCAATAACTAGTCCATTCTGAAGTAGTTGTGTTTGAATGTCCTTAACTTGTTTATCTGCAAAAGGTTGTGGCTGAGCAAAAAGAATATCGTCCATATAATGATAAATAATAGTTGTAGGCCACCGAGCACGTAGTGGTGGCAAAGCATTATCAACATAAAGCTGACACAAAGTAGGAGAATTACGCATACCCTGTGGTAAAACTATCCATTCAAGTCTTTTGTCTGGTTCTGCTTGATTTAATGAAGGCAAAGTAAAAGCAAATCTGCAAGTATCCTGTTCATGCAGTGAGATAGTGAAAAAACAGTATTTTAAATCAATTATTAACAAGGGCCAATCTTTCAGTAACATTGCAGGATTGGGCAAACCAGGTTGTAGTGCCCCCATTGGCTCCATTTGTTCATTTACTGCACGTAAGTCATGCAGCAATCGATACTTCCCAGATTTCTTTTTTATAACAAAAATAGGAGTATTCCAAGGACTTGTTGACAACTTTAAATGTCCTTGTTGATATTGTTCCAGCACTAATTGATGAGCTTGTTGCAGACTTTCCCTTTTTAAAGGCCACTGTTCAACCCATACTGGTTCCTGGATTATCCATTTGAGTGGGATTGGGAAAGTCCAAACAATGGCCTCTATTCTAAAGGGTGTTCATTGGTCAAAATAACACCAAGCTGTGACAAAATATCTCGTCCAATTAGACATTGAACCTTGTCTGGTAATGGAACAATTGACAAAACAGAACTGATGACCTTCCCATCTAATTGAATCTGAATTTGTGGAGACTTCTTTGCTAGAGTTAAGCCTCCAACTCCTGTAACAGTAACCATACTAGGCAGCAAAGGCCATTCCTGGGGCCAATATTGTGGAGCAACAATACTTGAGTCCGCCCCAGTATCCAACAGTCCTTCTAACTGATGGGATTCTCCGTTATAATTAAGAACAACTGTTCACTTGGGTCTGGTGTTTAAGTCCAGAGTAAGTAATGTAAGTCCTCCTGTAGAACCAAATCCACCTGTACCCCGTGATTGATTTTTCAGTGGTGTCAATTGATGGGTAAATTGTGGCAGCGGCACCAATTGTGCAATTCGCTGTCCTTTATCAATTCTGGTTGGTGGTGCCAGTGTATATGCAATGATATATATTTCACCAGAATAGTCCACATCAATTACTCCAGGTAAAATAAATAGTCCCAATAAACTAGCAGATGAACGTCCCAACACAATTGCACCCATAGCTTTTCCATTTATTATCACTGGTCCAATAATTCCCGTGGGAATCTTGTAGGGTTGTGATGTCAATAAATCCACAGTCACTGAGGCTGCCAGGTCCAGGCTGAGGCTCCCTGCTGTGGCAGGCTGGAGGGAAGTTGCACTGATGTTCCTGCAGCTGCTATTTGTGTCCTGGCGCGGCGGCTCCTCGCGCTGACTTTCCCGTTTCCCGATCTCCGGCGGCAAACACTGTCAGCATGGGTATTGGACCGACACTGATTGCACCAAACAGATGGTACAGTACATTCCTTCCGTACATGTCCAAGGTTGCCACAGCGAAAACATTTGAGTCGAGAGGCTGGAATCCTGCCATTGTTGGTTGTGGCCGCTTGTAGGGGTGCAAGAGCTGCTAAAACCTGACTCTGATTAGATGCAACCTGCTTTTCTATAGCTGCAGCCTGCTTTTCTAACCCTTTCCCTAGTTCTTTAATTGCCTGGACTAACATTGCCTGTGAGCCCACCGGTATATTAGACATCCTTTCTAATGCCTCTTCAATAGTCCAGTTAGCATTTAAGGAACTCAAAACTGACCTGGTTGCTGAATTACAATTTTGTAATGCACATTGTTTTAACAATGCTCCCCTCATATATTCAGGAACACCTGCCCTCTCTATAGCTGAAGCTGCTTTATCAATAAATGCTCCAAATGGCTCATCTCGCCCCTGTTTAATACCCATATAAGATGGAATACCTCCTGGCTCCTTAATCCTATCAAATGCAGCTCGTGCTAACCGCATTCCTTCTCTCAACTTATCTGGTCCCAAAATTGCTTGTGCTTCCACTTGACTATATGCTCCTAAGCCCATAAGTTCTTCCAAAGTCAGCCCATGCAATGGATCACCTGCCTGTCTTTGCACATTGACACTTTCTTGACAATAAGCTTGCCAGTGTGCATTAAACAACAACTGCTGATGCTGACTAAGAATCAATTTCATAATACTCTTACAATCTGAAGGCAACAAAATCTGTGTACCCCACAAATAATCAATCATCTGTCTAACCGGTTCACTGGTCACTCCAAACTGACTGACTGTAGACCGCAACTGTGATAACCATTTCCAATCTAAAGCTGTAATTTGAGCTTGTATTCCTCCCCCTTGCACTGGTGCAAAGGTTACGGGACATGCTACTTCCAATACAGCGTCTGCTATTTCCTGATCTCCTTCTTGCAAAATATTCCGTGCTAACACAGCCCATGTCTCCCTTCTTTCCCGTGCAATAGCCTCACCTAACTCACGCCTTTCCCCAGGGACAGATTTATTTCCCATAGGGGAGGATGGTAACGGTGCAGAAGGCTCCGTTCCAGAATCAAGGTTAGTAGGTGAAGGAATTTGAGATGACATAAAAGAATTAGCAGCTGCAGCAGAGGTCAGTGACTGCGCGGGAGGGTTTAAAATTATTGTATTTGTGGCGGGCGGCAATGAACACTCATTAATTCCCTGTAAAAGCCTGTTTTTTGACATAGCTGCAGATGCCTGCATGGCAGCTGCCTGTTCAGCCTGATACTGCAAGAGAGCATTATGAACTATCCGCCACAGTTTTCCCAATTTTCTAGCAGTTTTATCATCATCTAAAGTAGCCTTCCACAATTTATCTCCAAACTTTCGCCACTCACTTAATTCATGGACTGTATGGGGATTCTGAAAACAACCCTGAGCATACCCATAAGCAAGAAGTTCAGGAAGCTCCTTGCGCAAATCAAGATTTTTAACCTGTCGCTTTTCTAGAAAGCAGGTAAATAAATCATATACTGCTTGCCTTTCCATCTTACCGTCAGCACGCGCTGTTGCAGCCCCTACAAGGTTTCGGCAGCACGTTACGGCAGGACTCTTCTATAAGGTCGCCTGGGCGCGGCACCGTTGCTGTGTGTTCAGGACTCTCCTCCGAGGTTGCCTGGATCGCAGCACAGCTGTTGCTTTTCGCCGTCCTTGCTGCAAAGGACCTGTCCCCTGTCGCCGACTCCCGTGGCCGACTCCGATTCCTTTTCAGGGTTCCAAAAGTTTCCAAAGGTTCCAAAGGTCCTGAGGGTTCCAAATATTCCAAGTGTCCCAAAGGTTCCTAGGGTTCCAAAGGTCCCAAATGTCCCTGCTGTTCGGGCGCCATTTGTCGAGTTCGGCGGGAGAAATGCAGCACTCAATATGAATGATCAGCAAGTCTCATTTATTGGTAATTCTAAAACCACTTATATAGCATCAATAATTAGGCTCATACATAGTGCAAAAGCAAGCTCATTATTGGATATTTCATTTAAGGTCAACTCCACCTAATTCTACATTCCTGTGATCGCTCATCTATGCTGAATTCACATTCTTCTGACTACAGTGTTCTGTTCTCGGTTAACAGTTATCATCAAGGCCTTCCTGACTTTTGCAACATCTCACACCAACTGTACTCCATTGTCTATTTCTTTCCCAGCTAACTGCTGCATGGGAAAGTGACCTTTGCTCTCTAGCCATTCCTCTATAGCCAGGGCTCTGAGCTGGTGGTCCATGAGCAGCTTCAGGATGGGGAGAAGCCCTACAAGTGCTTGGAGTGTGGGAAGAGCTTCCGCCAGAGGAAAACCCTGATCCACCACCAGATGATCCACACTGGGGAATGGGCCTACGAGTGTGGGAAATGTGGGAAGGGCTTCAGCAGCAGCTCCCAACTCATCATCCACCAGCGTAGCCACACTGGGGAGAGGCCCTATGAGTGTCCTGAGTGTGGGAAGAGGTTTCACAGCAGCTCCAATCTCCTCGTGCACCAGCGGATTCACACGGATGAGAGGCCCTTCCGCTGCCCCGACTGTGGGGAGGGATTCAAGCAGAACTCAACCCTTGTCACCCACCGGCGCATCCACACTGGGGAGAGGCCCTATGAGTGTGGGGAATGTGAGAAGAGCTTCAGCCACAACTCCAGCCTTATCTGCCACCAGAGGACACACACAGAGGAACGTCCCTATGAGTGTGGGGAATGTGGGAAGAGCTTCAGCTGCAGCTCCTGCCTCAATACCCACAAATGCGTCCACACTGGGGAGAGGCCCTACGAGTGTCCCCAGTGTGGGAAGAGCTTCTCAGACAAATCTAACTTGAACAGACACCAACGGACGCACCGGTAAGGGAAGCCCTGCGAGTGCTCCAAGTGCAGGAAGAGCTTTGTGCACTGCTCCAGCTTCATTCCCCCTTGGAGGATCCACGTTGGGAAGAGACCTGGTGATCCATGTTCCCTGTGATCCATGCTGGGAAGACACCTCTACCTTTTCCTGCCCATGGTAATGACATGATGTGAGTTCAAAGAACATGAGGCTCTGACCATGTCCCTGTCATTATATTCAATCCCATATCAGGTCATTGCCAGGGGCAGGAAAAGGACTCCCTCTGTCTCACCAGAGGAGAACAGTGTCCTTTCTTGGCAGGAGGAAATATGTGGCCAGGAAGAGCCAGTTGGTGGCATTTTAGTCTTCCCTGTGAATCAATTTTGCTATCCCTTCTGTTATCTAAATTGTTTCTGTTCCTGTTTGTTCCTTATCCCGTTGCTGTTCTCAATAAATTGTTCTTATCCCAGCATGGGATCTTTCCCTTTTGTGCTTTCCATGGGAGGTGGGAGGGAAGAGAGCGGCAGCACGGTTTTAGCGGGAGCAGGAAATTGGGGAATGCCATTCCTGAAGCCCAGCCCATGGAAACCGAGCATCCCAGCTGGTGCCAGGCCTGGTTGCCATGGCAGCAGCCTTGGGAGCGGGTCCCTGGCTGGGGGCTGTGGGAACCTCTTCCCTCTGGTGCCCAGGGACAGGAGTGGAGGGAGCAGCTGGAGCTGAGGCGGGCAGGTTTAGGCTGGATGTGAGGAAAAGGTTTTTCCCGTGGGGCTGCTGGGGCACTGAACAGGCTCCCCAGGGAAGGCTCCCAGCTCCAGGGCTGGCTGAGCTCCAGCAGCATTTGGCCAGCGCTGCCAGGCCCAGGCTGGGATTGTTGGGGTGTCCTGTGCAGGGCCAGCAGTTGGACTGGAGGATCCCCATGGGTCCCTCCCAACTCAGCCAATTCTGTGGCTCTGTGATCCCATGAGCCTGGGGATGGGACTGCAAATGGTTGCCATGGCAACGGGCTCTGGCTCCAGGCCTGAGCTGGTGTCGATGGCAACCACCCCTGGCATGGGGTCTCCATGGAGCTGCCAAGGGACTGACCATAGCAACAGGGGCTGTGATGGTTGTCATGGAAACAGATCATAGCAAAAGGTCATGGTGATGGTTGCCTATCCAGGATCAGATTTGTTACAGGCCCTCAGAGGGGATCCATGGGGACATTCCAATAGTCTCTAGGCTGTTCAAGAGCTGAAATGTCACAGGCACAGACAGGGGCTCCACAGAGACCTCCCAGGGGTTTCTGGGGATGCTGAAGAGCCGTGTGCTCAGATGCAGTCCCAGCAATTCCATGGTGACATCCCATGGGACCTTGGGCTGCAAAGGCACTGCTCTGTCACAGGCACTCCCGGGGGCTCCACGGTGACATCCCAGGAGTCCCCAGGCTGCCAAAGAGCCGGGATGTCACAGACACTTCCAGGGCTTCCTGTCATGGGCAGAGTGGGAGCTTCAGGCTAAAGCTTTATTTCTTCATTAGAGAAACTCCTGCTGAGTCATGAGGTGGAGAAATGACACCCAACAGCCACCAGGGATCCTCAAACTGCTCTAGGTCACCTACACTTTTAAATTCCTTCTAAGAGAGGAGACTGGGAGCAGCTGGATTCAATCCCAGCCCGAGTTTGTCAGAGGTTTATGTGTAAATATTGGACATGTAGAATTGAACCTTAATGCAATTTGTCCCACACGATTAACAATGGAATACCAGATATATTTATACAAATACATCTGTGACTGATTCTGAACATGATTTATTTACACCACAGAGTAAATAAAGAAAAAGAGTTATTTACCCCAGACTAGAGGAGCTATAACAATTATTACACTATAGTGCCCTAGGAAGCAATTTTGAAATGAACAGGGCCTTGCTGGAGTTGTTTGAGCCCATTCCAGGCACAGCCTCCTGCTCCAGCAGGAACTGCCTTTCCTGTGCCATGGCCAGGGCAGATCCTGCTGCAGGAAAAGCCCCAGGCCAGCCCCAACCCAGGGAAGGGCTCGGGCACAAGTGCAGAGTGCCGTGCTGGGAGCTGTGCCAGGGACAGCCTGAGGCACCAAAGGCACCTTGGCAGCAGCAGCTGCTTCCAGGCCATGGCCAGAAGGCTCCCTTGGCACCCCGGCCTGGTGGCCAGCACTGCAGAGCTGCTGCTTCAGGGCTCATTTCTGGCTGGGCTCTGAAAAGCCACTGCTGCTCCAGGAGCCTGACTGGGAAGCAATCGGCCCCAGCACCCTGGGGACAAGATAATAATGAAACAACTCTTCATGGCAGCAGAGACAAGGCAGGGGCAGAGGAAAGGGGAGAGCCAGGCCCAGGGGACATGGTTGCAGTGGTGATGGCTGTGAGGTCAGTGCCACTGCAGCAGCCTGGCTGGCCCTCAGCAGACATTCTGGCCAGGAGCGCTGTGAGGTCACCCAGCACATGAGAGAACCCACACAACAGCAATTCCATCCTTGGGGACGGGAGGGGCTTTCACTGTGTCAGGTGGAACAGAGATGCTGCTGCTCTTGGAGCAATCCTGGTATGAGGCATACATTTGTCTGCAAAAGCAGTTGCAGTTTTGTGCCACTCTGATTGTACAATATTTCCTCCTTCTAAAAACAACCAAATCTACTCTGGTTCACTTTAAAGATATTCATCCTTGTTCTGTCACTGCAACATTTGGGAGAAAATCACTTTGACCAGTGTTTCCATTTTCACAGACCATGCAGAGGACCCAAAAATCTCTCAGGATCAGGTTTGGAGGCCTCATCACATAAGCAGCAGGTAGAGGATGAGGGCCCTGAGCCTGAGGACAGCAGGGGACAAGTGACCCTGGCAGCCCTGGGGCCTCATTGCCTCCTTGTCCCTGCTCAGCAGCCTGGCAGGGGCCGCCCCATGGTGCTGCCCTTGGCATTGCACATCCCCACATGCCAGTGCCCCGGGAAGAGCCCTGAGCAATGAGGGAGGGACAGCATCTGCCTTGCCAGGGGCTGGGGCTCAGCCCTTGGCCCTTGGCATTCCTGAAACACATCCAGCTTTGCTCAGCACCACAGACACCTTTCCCTTGCTTGTCCCTAGCTGGCATCAGGGCCTCCAGTCTTCTGCTCTACCTGGAACCTGGGGACGCTTTCTCACTCGTGTCTCTCATTTCAGCTACAAGAAACTTCAGTGTTTCCATCTGACTTGGAGCTCTTGAAGTGTTTCTGGAGCACACTCTGAGGGACTGAGTGTGATGCAAAGAGCCCCAAAGGCCCGAGAGGGTGATGAAGGTGCTGGTGCTGTGTCTGTGCTGCTGAGCTGGGCCGGGCTCCTGGCCCAGAGGCAGCTCCTGGCAAGGGCAGCGCTGCAGAGAGACAGCTCTGGCCAGGAGCAGCTCCTGAGCACAGCCCAGCAGGGCTGGGGCCCTGCCAGGGCAGCTCAGGGACACCAGCAGGCCCAGACAGAGCTCCCAGGGGCTCAGCACTGGCAGGGGCTGTGGGATGTGCCAGAGGGGGCTGTGTCACAGCAGCACCTCTGTGGCTGTGTCCTGGAGCCCCAGAGCAGCTGTGATGTCAGAAAGGGGCTGTGTGACAGCTCAGAGTGGGTTTTGTGAGGTCACAGATGGGGCTGTGACATGACAGAGTTTGTTGTGTGACATCACTGAGCAGCTATGGCATCATAGAGGGGATTCTGTGACATCAGAAAGCAGGGTGTGGCATCACAGTGTGGGCTGGGTGATATCACTTAGTGGGCTGTGACATCACAGAGAGGACTATGACATCAGAGGTTGAATGCATGACATCACAGAGTGGGTTGTGACATCACAGAGTTTCTGTATGACATCACAGAGCCACCACAGGGTGGGCTGTGACATTACTGAGTGGGCTGTGAGGTCACAGAGCAGACACCACAATCCTAGAGAGTAGCTCTGTGACATCAGACAGCAGATTGTGACATCACAGAGCAGCTGTGTGACATCAGAGAGAAGAGTGTGTGATGTCAGAGAGAAGGCTGTGACATCAGAGAGAAGAGTGTGTGATGTCAGAGAGAAGGCTGTGACATCAGAGAGTAGGTTCTGTTATCTCAGAGGGGCTGGGACATCACAGTCCAGGCTGGGACATCACAGAATGGCTGTGGGACATCCCAAGGTCTGTGGGGCATGGGACAGGGGGACAGGGAACCCCTGGCAGCATCCCCATATCCCCCAGGGCCAGAGCCTGGGCCAGGGCTCCTTCACCCTGTCACCAACGAGGACTTGAGAGCGCTTAAAAAATCCCCAGCAAGGGAGCAGCAAAAACCAGATTTAATATTAAGCAGCAGCAGCACAAAGTTCCTTGGCAAGAGTCACTCTGCTCCTGACTGGACACTTCAGGCACAGCAAAGAAACAAAGCAACAACAAAAACAAACAAAATCCAGGCAACTAAACCAGAAATGAACCCAGAACTGTTCGTGTGTGTGTGTGTGTGTGTGTGTGTGTGTGTTTGAGCTTAACAGAGCTCAAACTTAACAGGACTTCACTTATGCCTTAATTTATACCTCAAACATCACAATTTAGCAAAAGAACATAACAGTAGTTAAGCTAACTTACAACATATGACTTCAGGATTTAACAGTGGAATAACACTTAACAATATTCAACTTTGTTTACTGTTGTTGTCAGAGGCACTGAGAGTGTGCCCTTATCTCTGATACCTGGCTCTGACATCCAAGAAAACTCTGAATTTCATATAACACCCTGAAAACAACTGTTAAATAGAAAAACCAGGAGTGTAAGTGTGTAGATTAAAGAGATTTCTTATGTCACTGCATGAAGAAGTTAAAGTTTGGAGTTTAAACTAGTTTAGAAAATAGAGGACAAGATGGAGGATTCAGGGTGTTGTCTCTTGTCCTTCTTTCTTCTTCATCTTCTTCCTCTAGAGGTTTTTGGGTAGTGGTAGGTGATTGGATAGAGAATGCTGCAGTGCAGCACACAAGTGTTGGGTCATTGGGTCACTAAGAAAAAATATCTCCTTGGCATTTGTTAATTGGGTAAATGAACATATAAAAATCCTTGAAGAAGATCTTTGTTAGTCATTTTGCACTTTTCTATCTTAGTGCACATAGCTGCTTGTGGCTCCTTGTACCCTGTATACATGTAATGGAGATAAAAGAAGAATAAACAACCAAGTCCAAACAAGAGAAAACTGCCTCTCTCTCGTCAATCTTCAGTCCAAGGGGGAAAAAGAACCCAACCACAAGTGTCCCATCAGGACACCAGGGCCACACTGCACCACTGCAGATGGGAGCAAACCCTTGTGGACTGCATGCCTTACAAATCTGCTAAACCCATGTCACACACATCCCTGAATTTAGACATTTAAAATATGTACATTTATCCATAGATACCTTTTCATCAGCAATATGTGCTATAAAACACACAAGAGAAAAGGGTCGGGATGCCATTGCACACTGGCAGTCAGCCTTTGCTGTTCTGAGCATCCCTCATAGCATCAAAACAACACACATCTCACAGAAAACAAAACATTTCCTGCAGCCCTGGAGTGTAACACACCGCACTGGCGTTCCTCAAATAACAATAAAACAGGCCATTGTGGGAAGAGCACATGGCACTTTAACAGGAATTACTGAAAAACAAAAGGGAGGAATGTGTGGTGGGACCCCAGAAAGCAAAGTAGCTAAGGCTGTTCATGCAATAAATCATTCAGCAGTATCAGAAGATCCCCAAACCCAGGCTCGCTTGAACTCTGCAATTCCAACACAAGTGAAAGACTTAGCAATGTGAGCTCTAACAAAAATTACCAACTTGTCTGTGCCAACCCAAAGCCATTCAAGTAGAAGATAAAACCCCAATGAGCTATATATGCAGTGAAGCAAGGGGTCAATTCATGCTACAATTGGCATGAGATAATGCAAACCAAGACTGCAGAAAAATTATAGCTGCATTAACTCAAGAGCATCCATCCCTGGAGGAGATGATTACAGCATGTGCTAAGGTTGGGACTGGATCTCATCACATGGATATGCTAGCCAATTCTATTACAGCTGCTGTTAAACTCACACCCCATTGCTACAAGTGTGGACAACAAGGCCACAGGAAAATAAACTGTCCACACCAGCCCATTCCACAGGGGACAGCTCAGGGACAAAGAAGTGATAATGCAAGCTGCAACCGATGTGAAAGAGTTGAACATACAGCCAAAGACCACAAACAACACCCTCCTGACAGTACCTCTACGGATGTGATGGAGCAGATTGAAGAAGAGTAACCAGAACAACTTATTCAACGTGAAAATCAGACTCTTGAAAAGACAGTTCATTTAAAAACTGTTTGTTTACAAATTGTTTTTCTGCTAAGTTGGGTTTTTCTCACGGTTCTAAACATTGAATGTTTTTTGTTTCTTGTTTATAGAGTTCAGGATAATCTCAGTTCAAAATACTTTCTTGTTTTTTAATGTTAAGTTGTAACTTTTAACTATGAGTAGTTAACCTGTGGCTTGTTAGCTTAAAGGATTGTGATCCTGTCTGCCAGCTCCTGGAAGGGAGTGTTGCAAACTCAATTTAGTACACAAAGCATATTGCTTGCTGAAGAGAATTAATTGTGTCAAGTTAACTAGAAAACTTCATTCAAATTAAACCCATGCTGTCCCTGTTATCATGTCTGCAAAGGGCCCTTGCAGATAGGATAACAGAGAGCATTTTATATTTTTTAATTTAACCAAAAAGGGTAAATAGTCACAGTATGGTCACAGTACAGCTGGTCAGGACTGGACAAGGTAAATCTAGACATAACACAAATCTAATTTAGCAGTAAATTCTTTTTAGCCATAGATTTTAGCACAAATTTAATTTAGTGAGCCTAATTCATGTCTGAACCACTGCACACTACTGGCCAGGATGCAGGGCAGGGAGGGAAGTATCAGCCAATGGCTGTCTAGCCTGGGAAATTTGAATTTGGTATTCAAGTGAGTTCTGAATAATAAACGAGGCTGTTTTGTCTGATGAGCACCTGGAGCATGAATCGTGGATTTTGTCTCCTCACTCACGACCAGCACGTTACAGATACACCTTGGGCAGTACAAGAGCCTGGCCAGGGCTACACCCAAGATGGACCAAAAATGGTCATAAAAATGGACAATTCATCACGAGGTCCCATATTTTTACAAGTTCAGGTCCATCTGCATATTGGGGTTCATTGTCCAATTACAGCTTCAGATGATGAAATCCCACCCTTGTTGTTTTCTCTCTTCAGTCCACCCTTGTTTATGCTTTTGGGCCTGGAACTTGTAACAACTGTCCTTGGTATCAAGCTAGAAAAGGAATTGTTTTTTCTACCTACTCTGTGAAGAGAGCTCACTAACACTTAATGTGAAGTTCAAAACTACAAACCTAGGCAGTGCAGAATATGAAAGATATGAAAGCTAAAACATGAGGCATCACACCCTGAGGGGCTGTGAAATTGAATAATTTTGGAGAGGGATTGAGAAGGTTTCAGTGGCATTAAGTGGTTTTGAGGTGACAGATTGATCCCTCTCACCTCTTTGAGTGCCAAGAAATGGAGACAACTCCACCAAATAACCCCACAACCCTCAAATACTCACAAGTATCTCCAAGATTGCCTTGAAGCACTAGTAAAATGTGAGGTTTTAGATGCCTTTGATGAATTTGTTGATTTTTACCACCATTTGTTGGATTTAAAGGGATGAGAATGAATCAAAAGATAATTGAAACCAAAATAAAATGACCTCCAGCCCAGTGTGTTCCCAACACAGATCACTGGGAACGTGGGTCATCAGAGCTCTGCCCAACGTGGGTCCTCTGATGGAGGATGGAGCTGGAGCAGAACATGAAGCTCTTCCTGCACTTGGGGCACTCGCAGGGCTTCCCTTACCGGTGCCTCTGTTGGTGTTTGGTCAAGGTAGAGCTCCTGGAGAAGCTCTTCCCACAGTGGGGACACTCATAGGGCCTCTCCCCAGTGTGGATGCGCTGGTGGGTGATGAGGGTGGAGTTTTGCTTGAAGCCCTTCCTGCAGTCGGGGCAGCGGAAGGGCCTCTCATCCGTGTGAATCCGCTGGTGCAGGAGGAGAGTGGAGCTGGTCTGAAACCTCTTCCCACACTCACCACACTCGTAGGGCCTCTCCCCAGTGTGGATGAGATGGTGGATGGTCAGATGGGACCTCTGGCTGAAGGTCATCCCACACTCCCCACACTCATAGGGACGTTCCCCAGTGTGGGTCCTCTGGTGGATGATCAGGTGGGATCTCTGGCTGAAGCTCTTCCCACATTCCCCACACTCGTAGGGCCTCTCCCCAGTGTGGATGCGCCGGTGGGTGATGAGGTGGGAGTTTTGCTTGAAGCCCTCCCCACAGTCAGGATAGCAGAAGGGCCTCTCATCCGTGTGAATCCGCTGGTGCACGAGGAGAGTGGAGCTGCTGTGAAACCTCTTCCCACACTCAGGACACTCGTAGGGCCTCTCCCCAGTGTGGCTGCGCCGGTGACGGATGAGGTTGGAGCTGCAGCTGAAGCCCTTCCCACATTCCCCACACTCGTAGGCCCATTCCCCAGTGTGGATCATCTGGTGGCGGATCAGGCTGTTGCTCTGGCTGAAGCTCTTCCCACACTCCAAGCACTTGTAGGGCTTCTCCCCATCCTGAAGCTGCTCATGGACCACCAGCTCAGAGCCCTGGCTGGATCTCTGGCCACTTTCCCGGCACAGGGTGGGTCTTTCCTCCTCAGAGCACCCTGGGCTGCATTTGGAGCCCCTCCTCCTGCGGGATCTCTGAAGCTTTTCCTCCCCATTGGATTCCTGCACTGTGGAGCTGCTCAAAATGGCCTCTTCCATAAGGTTCTGCTGTGGGGATTTGTCCTCCCTGGTCTCCATCCTCAGCTCCTTGTCTGGGGGAGGAAGGACAAGGAGAGGATGGGATTTGCCTCCGTGCCAGAGGGAAGGGGAAGGAGATCCCCCCCAGTGCGTCCCCGGCAGGACGGCGTCGGCAGCGGGGTTGTCCTGCAGCCGGGGGCCAGGCTGGGCTGGGAGATGGAGCAGGAGAGAGGGGGAAAGGGGCACTGACTTCCTCCTCACCTGCCTGGGTGTCCTGGAGCATCTTCCTCTTCCTCACAGCCTCCTTCTCCATCTGGACAAGGTCTGGGAATGGGAAATACTGGTTTAGGAAAAATACAATTCACAAGCACATTGGGTATGGGGGTTCCTCCTGCCCACATCCATCTCTAGAAGTCACCAGCCTTCCATAAAAACCTCCCAAACACCAAGATTCAGCCCTGAAAATGCCTCCCAGGAGTTCCCCATCTCTGGTCTCTCCCCTTTGGTGTTCAGGGGTTCCCCCCTGTCCCAGCTGCTGGGGGTCACACTTGTACTTTGGGTCCCCTGTCTGCTCGGTCCCTGCCCTCCCCAGGCTGCTGGGAGTACCAGGAATCCAAAAAGCTCCCCCTGTTTCCATCTCCCCACTCAGGGATGCTGGGACCCCCAGTGTCCCCCAAGGGGCATTTTCCGCTCAGCTTTGCAGTCCTTAATTCTTAAATTTCCCCACCAAAAAAATCCTGGTGTTGTATAAGGTTAGCCCCTACCTAACCTCCCTTTTCTTTTCCCTTTCCCATTGGCTGTAACCCCCCTGTATCCCCTGGCCACCCCCTCCCCCAAGTTTAAGAGAGCACCCGAGGAATCTCAGCCTCTTTCTTGCCCCGGGCGATCCACATACAATAAACCCAGGACCACGTCTTGTAAGTCTGAGCCTTCTTTGTCTAAAATACCTTAGGTCCATGTTGGATATATTTTGAGACCCCTTCCCGCCCGTGTTCTGTGAAGGGCGGACACATCCCCATGAGGGACAAGAATGAAGGGGTTTGTGGAGTATTTACAACATCTTCCTCCCTCTCCTCCCCTTCCATCCCTCCTCCTTCTCCTCCCTAACTCCACCTCCTTCTCTTACTTCCATCCCTTCTCTCTCTCCTTCTTCATCCCTCCTCTTCCATCCCTCCTCCTCCTCCCCCAGGAGCAGTGACACCCTCGGTGCCCCGTTCCCAAACCCCTCACAGCCCACGGCAGGAGCGGGGATGGAGCCGGGACAGGTCGGGATGGGCAGCGCGGGGCTCTCCGCTGCTCCCACCCGCTGGGGATGGGGGGAACCCGGCCTGGGGAAAAGGAGAGGGAAACTGGGAAAATTGGGGGCTGCAGATCCAACCTGGGGCTGGCTGGGGACCCTGGCTGGGGACTGCCAGCCCTTGGGGCTGCTCTGGGGAGATGCGGGAGGGGGGAAAACAGAGAGGGCTGGGGGATCCCAGGAGTGGCAGCACTGGCAGGGACTGGTTTGTACTGGGATCATCCTGGCAGTGGCTGAGATTGCACTGGCTGTGTACTGATATCATACTGGGATCATACTGGGAGCAGCTGGGCCCATGCCAGGAGAGATTGCGATCACACTGAGGGAGACTGGAATCATACTGGGATCAGACTGGGATCATACTGGGATCATACTGGCAGTGAGTAGGAGCCTCCAGGGGGCAACTGAGACCAGGTTGGGGGCAAATGTGATATACTGGGAGTGAATGGGATCATGCTGACGCTGACTGGGAGTGGTTGAGAGCAAATGGGATCATGCTGGAAGGAACTGGGAAGGACTGGGAATATGCCCTGCGCTACCCAGAACCCCGGGATCGCCCCCCATATGTCCCATAAGTGTTCCCCAAACCCTCCAGGATCCCCGAGTGCCCCCTCAGCGCCCGTTCGGGACCCCCCAAAGCGTCCCTGCATCCCTGAATGTTCCCGACCCCACAGATTCCCCTTCCAGCCACTCCTGGGAATTCATCTCCCATCATCCCACAACACAGTTCCGCGCCCAAACCTCCTGCCGTGCCCCCCGCCCTAAAGAGCCCGGTTACAGCTCCCCAGGTTCCCCCCAAGTGCTCCCGAGCCGTATACATTCGCCCCCCAGGACCTGCAGCCACGGCTCGGACGCAAAAGTTTTCTCCAAGCGCTTCCCCACACCGCCAAACGCGCCTTCTGAGCCACTTCCGGGACTACAGCTCCCATCATGCTCCGCGGCGCCCATAGAGCGCTGTTCCAGCCGGGACTTCATCTCCCGTCATGCCCCGCGCCTCACCGGAACCCATTGGAGCTGCGCCTACAACTCCCGTGATGCTCTGCGGCCCCATTAAACCGTATTATACCGGCGCCTACAACTCCCATCATCCCCCGCGCCCCATAGATTCCCTGTTACAGCTCCCCAAGTGCCCGCCCGGACCCCGAAGGGCCCCCAGATTCCACTCCCTGACCTCCAAGTGCCCCCCTGGACCCCCAAGTGCTCCCCCGGACCCCGAATTGTCCCACAGAATCCCTAAGTGCCCCTCCAAGTGCCCACCCGGCTCCCCCAAGTGTCCTCCAGACCCCCAAGTTCTCTCTAAATTCCCTCCCCAGACCCAAAACTGCCCCAAATGTACCCCAGAAAAGTCCCCATGGACCCCAAAGTGGCTCCTTTTACCCTGTCTGAGAAAAATTTAAAAATTATGACCAAAGGACTAAAAATAATAATTAGCATAAAGAGGGAGAAATAGTGGTCAATTAATTAATGAAGGGAATTGTGATACTTTGAACCAAGGACCAATAATATTTTTAGTCGCTAAAAATTTATCAATTCTGTTATAGAAATATAAAAATTAGGTTATAAATATACAGAATTATTATAAAAAGTAAAATTTTATTTTTATTAATTAATTAGATTTTAATGATAAAGAAAAGTTGATAAATGTTCTCAATGTTTTGGGATGTCAGTCCCAGGTGGGCGATGTCAGACATGCTGAGGCTCGGGGTGAGGAGCAGGTTGTCCAAACAGGGGCAGCCCACAAGGGGCTCATTCTTCTCTGTGACCAGACCTCCTAAGGAGACATTCAGCATCAGGATCTCATGGGGAATGCTTCTGTCATCTCTTCTCTCAACTAAAAATTAAAAAAAAAATATCCCCTTGATTTAAAAAAAAAAATAAAAAAGTGGTGGATTTTCAAATCTTCCTCCTTACCAGAACTTTAAACTGACTCCAAGCAGCTGCACAAGCCTTGGACTTGAAGACAATGGAAGGAAGAGAAAGAGCCCCCGAGGTTTTCTGTATTTTAATGAACCCCAGGCTGGATTTGGGGCTGAGTCCAGGACCCCCAGGCACTGAGAGAAGGTTGAAGGAGCTGCTCAAGGAGTCAGAAGCAAAACTCCAAGTCCCCTGGAGCATCCCTGGGCCCCACTGACTGCCGGCTCCTGGCACACTCAGCCATGGCATGGTCCAGTCTCACGCTGGGACACCTCCTGCACCAAAATTCTACCCTGGCAGGGACTTTTCTTTCTCCTCCCCTCCAGGCTGAACCTGCCAAGCTGCACTTTGGGGAGGTTTCCTTCTCTTGCCACTGCCCAGGAAAGCTGTGTCTCCTGGTGTTCACAAACAGAGAAGGGCTGCTGGGGGATGTGGGGGTTGGAGGCTGCCTGGGGTACAGTGGCCATGAAATCATCGAGTTTTGAAATATTCTGTGAAAGAAGGAGGGGCATCAACAAAACTCCTACACTGGACTTAGGAAGAACAGACTTCAGCCAATTAAGGACGCAGATTTGGGGAGTACCAAATCAGATACTGAGTTTTTTAAGGGAAACAGCCTTTTAAAACACAGGATTCCAGGAAGGATGGACACATTCAAAGAAAAAAATCTTGAAGGAGCAGGAACAGCCTGTCCCTCTGTGACAAAAAATGAGCTGGTGAGGAAAATGACCAACCTGGCTGGGCAGGGAGCTTTTGGAGGAACTCAGGGAAAAGATGAGGGTGCATCACCTTTGGACAGAGGGGCAGGGAACTCAGGAAATGTTTAAGGATGTCATTAAGTCACGCAGAATGAAAAGTAGAGAGGTGAAAGCTCAGTTAGAGCTTAATCAGGCTTCTTCTGTTAAGGATAATAAAAGTGCTTTTATAAATGCATGAATGGCAAAAGGAAGGCTATGGACAACCTCCATTCCTTATTGGGGGGATATGGTTACCAAAGATGAGGAAAAGGCTGAGGTACTCAACACCTTCTTTGCCTCAGTTTTCAACATCAAGACAGGTTTTCCTCAGGACAAGTGCTCTCCTGAGCTGGTAGATGGGGACAGGGAGCAGAACAGCCCCCTGTAATCCAGGAGGAAGCAGTCAGAGACCTGCTGAGCCACTCAGATGCTCACAGGTGGATGGGATGGGATGGGATCCATGCTAGGGGGATGAGGGAGCTGGTGGATGAGCTCCCCAAGCTGCTCTCCATCATTTCTCCTCATCAGTCCTGGCTCACTGGGGAGGTCCCAGAGGACTGGAGGTGCCAGTGTGAGCCCATCCCCAAGAAGGGCTGGCAGGAGGCTCTGGGGAACTGCAGGCCTGTCAGCCTGAGCTCGGTGCCTGGTGAGGTTTTGGAACAGATCCCCTTGAGTGCCATCCCACGGCACCTCCAGGATGGCCCAGGGCTCAGACCCAGCCAGCGTGGCTTTAGGAGGGGCAGGTCCTGCCTGACCAACCTGATCTCCTTTTATAACCAGCTGACCCCGCCTGGTGGGTGCGGGAAAGGCTCTGGATGTGTCGAGCTGGACTTCAGCAAGGCCTTGGACACGGAGAGCCACAGCATTCCCTGGAAAAGCTGCAGCCCACGGCTTGGAAAGGAGCACTCTTTGCTGGCTGCAGAACTGGCTGGAGGCCGGGCCCAGAGAGTGGTGGGGATGGTGCTGCATCCAGCTGGTGTCCGGTCCCTGGTGGTGTCCCCAGGGATCTGTGCTGGGCCCAGTCCTGGTTAATATCTTCACTGAGGGTCTGGCTGAGGGGGTCGAGTCCAGCACTCACAAATTGCAGATGACACCAAGCTGGCTGCGAGTGGGGATCTGCTGGAGGGCAGGACAAGGAGACACAGCCTTAAGCTGCACCAGGGCAGGTTTAGGCTGGACAATAAGAAGGAGTTCTTCCCAGAAAGGCTGATTGGGAATTGGAATGGGCTGGCCAGGGGGGAGGTGACAGAGTCACTGTCCCTCTCCAGTGGAGTGCGGGAGTGACATCAATCTCTGTGCTTAATAACTGATTTTACTTTAAAACAATTGCTTCAGAATTGCTTCCTGTTTCAGCCTGAATGTCTGTGGTGGTTTTGTATTAGTTGATATTTGGTGAGGAGAGAAGAAGCCAGCCATGCAAATGATTTTTCTAGGAGGGAGCTGCCAAGAGCTTCCTCTGTGCTTAGCAAAAGCAATAGCTGGCTGGCTCTGAGAACTGACAACCTATGAAACCATTTAGAAGCTGGATCCTCCTCTGTGAAATCCCCATTTTAAAGACAGGCAAGCCCAGGCAAGCTCTCTGTTGTTTCCAGCTGTGAAGAGTTAACTGGGTGCTGGTCAGGCCGGCCCTGCTCCAGCCTGGCCTGCACCGAGCCGGGCTCCGCCAGGCCCCGGGAGCGGCTCTGGGCTGGGCCAGGCCCCTTCACCACGGCCCGCGCGGCCCCAGCGGCTGCCGGGCACAGGGAGGGGAAGCCATCGGCCCGCAGCTGGAATTGAAGGGAGCAGGGGCCTGGGACCAGCCATGAGGGCAGAACAGCCACGACTGTTCTGGCCGGGCCCCCTGAGATCTTGGCACAGCCCCAGCACGGTCTGAAATCCATCACTGTGACTGCTTCGGCCACTGCCCGGCAGAAACCATCATGAGCATCTGCAGGTCTGGGTGAGATATTAACTCTTTCTGTGCACAGATGAGACCTGCAGACCTCGATCCTCCCCTTGGGTGAGAGGAAAGGACAGAGTGGGAGACTAATGCCAGAAGTATGGTAGGCTACACCTGTCTTCATATGTCATTGAATTAGAGAAAAACTCTCTCCAGGGCAAATTATGCAACACTTTGCCTCACAATCCATCAGTCTTAATTACAATGAGAGGTAGATCCTAATTACAATCCAATTAGAGCAAATCAACATTGTGTGAATGGCAAGAAGAATTTGCTTGTCAACAGATGAATATGTCCCACTCAAGAATGAACAAAATCTGCCTTTACTTGGAAGAAAGTAGACATGGAGCAATGCAGTATTTGGGTTTTCTCCAGTGATAAATGGGGCAAGAAGCTGTAACAACTCACCTGTTTTACAGAACACAAGTACTGATACAGCCAATAGTGCACCACCACTGAAGGGATCTTCAGAACATTCCTTTATTTCTTAACAAGGAATGGGCAGCAAAATGCTGGCATTTATCTGAACTGGAAGCCATGTTCCTTTCCTGTTTCTGCTTGAGCACACTGTTCTTTGCAGACTTCACTGTGCAGCCCATCAATCCTCTCTTGGCCAATAGCTAAATGGCACAACTACCAAAACACAGGTGCCAGCATCATCACCCCAGCATTATTCCAGCACTGCTCTGCTGGTGCACAGCAGCACAGAATGGCTTGGCTTGGAAGGGACATTTAAAGGCCATCTAGTGCAGTGCCCTGCAGAGAGCAGGGACACCTTTAGGTCAGGTTGCTCAGAGCAGGAGCTTGAATGTCAGCAGGGATGGATGCCCACCCCTCTGGGCAACCTGTTCCAGGGTTTCAAAACCCAGTGTAAAAAATATGTTTCTTATGTGTAGTCTGAATCTACTGTCCTTTAGATTGAAAACATTCCCTCTCAGTCTTGTCACAACAGGCCCTACTAAAAATTCTGTCTTGTCTTTTTTACAAGCCCCCTTAAAGTACTGAAAGGGAGCAATCAGGTCTCTGTGGAGCCTTCTCTCTTCCAGGCTGAACACCCCCAGCTATCCCAGCCTGTCTCCAAAGCAGAGGGGCTCCAGCCCTCAGAGCATTTTGTCCCTCCTCTGGACCAGCTCCAACAGGACCATGTCCTTCCTGTGCTGGGCACCCAGAGGTGGATGCAGTACTCCAGGTGGGCTCACACCAGAGCAGAGGGGTGGTGGAATCACCTCCTTCAAGCTGCTGGGCACCCTCCTTTGGAGGCACATGGCTGGCTCATGTCCAGCCTCTCACCTTGCAGCAGCCACAAGTCCTTCTCAGCAGGGCTGCTCTCCATCCCTTCATCCCCCAGCCTGTGAGATCAGCTGGGCTGGGACCCTGTCATAGCCCTTGGACAGAGCTGCAGGGCAGGATGAGCTCCCTAGTGAAGAAGGCAGATCCCACTCCCCACACAATTCCACCCTGGCCATGAGGTCACAGCAGCCTGTGGGGTGACAGCAGGCTGAGGTGACAGCAGGCTCTGAGGTCACAGAGGTCCCAGAGCCCCGTGGTTGCACAGCACCACAAGGACCGAGCAGTCAGTCCTTGACCACGACTGTTGTGGCAGCAGCGGCGGCGGCAGCAGCGGTGCTGACATTGGGACAGCGGTGTCAGGACAGTGGTGGCAGCAAGATCTGCAGGACTGGCAATGGGCAAGGCACCATGGCCTTTGCTCTACGCCTCCTCCTCCTGCTCCTCCTGGCAGTGGCCCTGCCTGACAGGGCTGCCCAGGCTGCTCCATGGCAAGCAGGGCGAGCAGGTGAGCCCGTGGCCTCGGTCCCCTTTCCAGGGACAGTGCTCCCTTCTCCCTGGGAAGCATTGGGGATGGTTTTCCCCAGGACTGAAGGGAGGGTTTCCTCTGTGGGAGGGAGAGAGGCCTCAGGGGCCCTGGGCTGGTCCTGTTGCCCCTCCAGAGATGTTGCACAGGGCCTGCAAAGAGGGTGGAGAGTGTCCAGAGCCAGCCCAGAGCTCCCCAGGCCCCTCTGCAGCTTTGGCCATGTCCATTGACATCTGGCTCCCACAGCCTTACCCAATCACCTTGCAGTGCCCAGTTCCCTAAGGCAGAAGGGGGTCCCAGCACACCATGGAATGATTCTGATCTATGCTCCCTTCCAGATGAGGGTGGTAGGAAGGCTTCTCAGGCAGCTTGGCTTCATGATGATTTTCTGCCTCTGGAGCCCCATGCAGGTATGTTCTCACTGTCCCAACAAGGAATAATCATTGACAACCTGGCAGGAACCAGGTGACAGAAGCTTCTGTGGCTGTTGAGTTACAGGTGTGTCTGCAGCGAGGATGTTTCAAGCTCCTTTGCTGGTTGCTGCACACAAGCCCAGCTCCCATCACAGGGGTGAGTGGTGTGTCCCTGCTGATCCCACAGGCTGAGCCCTGGTTCTGTGGGATCCATTCATCTGAAATGGAAATACTTTCTGTTAAGGTTCTCCTAGAGGGAGGAACAAACCTACAGAAGACAAGATGCTGAGTGAACTGGATAGACACCATGGTGGGTCCATGTCCCTCAGCCTTCTCCTGAGACTCAGCAGCCGGGGGCTTTCCCTGCACATCTGGACACGCTGTGCCCAGCATGGCAGGAAGGGATCCATGTCAGCGTCACTGCCCCACTGCTGCTTTCACGGCCTGCAGGGCTGTTTTCAAGCCTGGCCTGGCTGCAGCTTCTCCCCAGCCTCTGCAGGAAGGCATTTGGCATCAGCTGACAGGGAGCCCAAACTGCACCGTGGTCCATGCACACCCTGAGATCCCATGCAATTTCCCAGTCTTGGGGTAGATGTGGAATGGCAGCTCTTTGGAGGAGGGAGGGCCCTGGCCTGGCTCCAAAGTTTTGATGGCTTCCTGAACCTTATCCATGACTTTGACAAGTATTGCCTCTTGAACATGCCACCTTCCTGTTGGGGAACAGCCCCACCTGATCCAGCTGTGGCTCTTCCTTTCTCCAGAGATGAACCCAAAGGCTGTGCTGAAGGCAGCGTTTCCCGGAGGAAGCAGTGGCTCATGGGCAGCTTCTGCTGCAGGAAGGGAGGCCATGCCAGGCACAGTCACAGTTCCAGGAGGTAATTGCTGTGTCTCTGGGCCTGAGCCCTGCTGAGGCTTGAGCTGCCATCTCTGCTGCTTGGCTGTGTGAGCACAGTGCAGAGGAATTATCCTGAGCAGGCTCAGGTCACTTGGCTACTGAGCAGTCCTGCTGGGATCCCTCCATGGGAGACACATCCCAAAACCTGGCAGCTGCTGCAAGGGGTGCCCATGGTGGGGAAAGGGCTGAGGGGGAGGGTAAAGCTCCAGTGTGTCCTGACAGGGCCTGGCTCTGTCCCCTTGGGCTGGGGGAGCTGTCCCAGCTGAAGGAGAGAGGGCAGGAGGGAGGTTCCGTTACCTGTGGCACTGAATGCTGAGGTTTGGCCCAAGGCCTTGGGGTTTCCTCTGTGGGAGGGAGAGCCCCTGGGCCCTAGGCTGGTCCCACTGCCCCACCAGGGATGTTGCACAGGGGCTGCAAAGAGGGTGTTGAGAGTGACCAAAGCCAGCCCAGAGCTCCCCAAGCCCCTCTGCAGCTTTGGCCATGTCCATTGACATCTGTCTCCCAAGGCCTTACCCAAACCCTTTGCAGTGTCCAGTTCCCTAAAGCAGAAGGGGATCCCAGCACACCATGGAATGGTTCTGATCTGTGCTCCTTTCTAGACAAGCGTGGTAGGAAGATTTCTCCAGCAGCCTGGCTTCATGAAGATTTTCTGCCTCTGGAGCCCCATGCAGGTATGTTCTCACTGTCCCAACAAGGAATAATCATTGACAACCTGGCAGGAACCAAGTGACAGAAGCTTCTGTGGCTGTTGAGTTACAGGTGTGTCTGCAGCAAGGACATTTCAAGCTCCTTTGCTGGTTGCTGCACACAAGCCCAGCTCCCATCACAGGGGTGAGTTGTGTGTCCCTGCTGATCCCACAGGCTTGAGCCCTGGTTCTGTGGGATCCATTCATCTGAAATGGAAATACTTTCTGTTAAGGTTCTCTTAAAGGGAGGAACAAACCTACAGAAGACAAGATGCTCAGTGATCTGGATATACGCCATGGTGGGTCCATGTCCCTCAGCCTTCTCCTGAGACTCAGCAGCCGGGGGCTTTCCCTGCACATCTGGACACACCATGCCCAGCACAGCAGGAAGGGATCCATGTCAGCGTCACTGCCCCACTGCTGCTTTCATACCCTGCAGGGCTGTTTTCCAGCCTGGCCTGGCTGCAGCTTCTCCCCAGCCTCTGCAGGAAGGCATTTGGCATCAGCTGACAGGGGGCCCAAACTGCAGCACAGGCCATGCACACCCAGAGATCCCTTGCAATTTCCCAGTCTCAGGGTCGATCTGGTGTAGGGGCTTTTTGGAGGAGGGAGGGCCCTGGCCAGCCCAAATAACCTGGCCTTTCTCCTGATCCTTATCCATGACTTTGACAAATATTGCCTCTTGAACATGCCACCTCCTCAGTGGGGAATGGTTCTGTCTGATCCAGCTGTGGCTCTTCCTTTCTCCAGAGATGAACCCAAAGGCTGTGCTGAAGGCAGCGTTTCCCAGAGGAAGCAGTGGCTCATGGGCAGCCTCTGCTGCAGGAAGGGAGGCCATGCCAGGCACAGTCCCAGGAGGTAATTGCTGTGCCTCTGGGCCTGAGCCCTGCTGAGGCTTGAGCTGCCATCTCTGCTACTTGGCAGTGCCTGCCTTTCAGGGATTTTGCACAGAGCATGGAAAAGGTGTTGAGAATGTCCAGAGCCAGTCCAGAGCTTTCCTCAGGCCCCTCTGCAGCTTTGGCCATGTCCATTGACATCTGGCTCCCATGGCCTTACCTGACCCCCTTGCAGTGCCCAGTTCCCTAAGGCAGAAGGGGATCCCAGCACACCATGGAATGTTTCTGATCTGTGCTCCCTTCTAGATTGGGATCGTGACATGGAGCATCTGCAAGTGCTGGTAAATGGCGGTTTGAAGACCTTGCCAGATGCTGGAGGCAAGTTCTCAAGGTCCCTTCCTGCACAGAATAATCAGTGTCAAGGTGGCAAGAGCTCACTCATGTGCCGTTTCCCTCAAGAGTCTGAAGGTTGATGGATTCTGGAAACCTTGCCCCATTCCCTTCTGGAGCCCTGAGTGATCCCACAGCATCGCTGTCAGTGGGAGGAAGGAGCATTTAGCTGTCAATCTTCTTCCCGTGTGCAATGCCAGTGTCTCCTTCCGTTTGCTCTGTGCAGCCACGGAGAAGAGCAGAGAGGGAATGGACCAGGCCCAGGGCTGTGCCCCAGGGCCGTGCCTTGTGTGGCTCCTTTCTGGCCCCAGGGAGCCTGAGATGCTCCTGCTCCAGCTGCCAAGCCCTGGCCCTGCCTGGGGCTCAGTTCAGAGCTGCTGGCAGCTCCAGGGAGTCCTTTCTCTCCTGACTGCCATGCAAGGGGCTCCTTCCATCCCATTGTGGGGCCACTGCAGGCACGTGGTCCCCTGCTCCTGCTCCTGAGTGGAAGGCAGAGATGAGGGAGTGCCTTGGAGGGCAGCAGTCACTCAGGTGCACTCACTACCGCTCTGGCCTGAAGAAGAATCTTCAGCAGTGTCACGGGAGCTGTTCTGTTCTGCCTTTCTTTGCAGATGAACCTGATGATGAAGATGATCTGGATTCCCCGTCCATATCAGTTACTGAGCCTGATGATGAGGAAGATTATGAGGGTAGGTGAAGGCCTTTCCCCCTGGGAGAGATGCCAGCTCAGAGCCCAAAGCTCGGCCAGGGCAGCATCGCTGCAGGTGCCAGGACAGAGCCGTGCACGTGTGTGTCCTTGATCTGCGTGATCCTCTCACTGCTCCTGTGGCTCAGTGCTGCTTGTGCAGATCAGCAGAGATGAGAGAAGCTTCTGTGGCTGTTGAGTTACAGGTGTGTCTGCAGCAAGGACTTTCCCAGCTGCTGAGCTGGATTCTGCAAGCCAGCCCAGCTCCCATCACTGGGGTATATGGTGCATCCCTGCTGACCCCACAGGCTGAGCACTGGTTCTGTGGGATCCATTCCTGGGAAATGGAAATACTTTATATTATAGTCCCCTGAGAAAGAAGAACAAACCTATAGGAGATAGTAATGTAGCAATGGGGGAACTCAAATATCTGGACATAATCCTGAATGATCTGGAGGGACGCCGTGGTGGGTCCATGTCCCTCAGCCTTCTCCTGAGACTCAGCAGCCGGGGCCTTTCTCTGTACATCTGGACACAGTGTGCCCAGCACAGCAGGAAGGGATCCATGTCAGCCTCGCTGTCCCGCTGCTGCTTTCATGGCCTGCAGGGCTGTTTCCCAGCCTGGCCTGGCTTTTCTCCCCAGCCTCTGCAGGAAGGCATTTGGCATCAGCTGACAGAGAGCCCAAACTGCAGCATGGGACGTGAACACCCTGAGATCCCCTGAAATTTTCCAGTCTCGGGGTAGATCAGGTGTAGGGGCTGTTTAGAAGAGGGAGGGCCCTGGAGCATTTCCAAAACCCTGGGCATTTTCCTGACCCTTATCCATGTCCTTGACAAGTATTGCCTGGAGAAGACCAGCACAGCACAGAGAAATTGTGCCATTCAAGCTCAGGGGGTTGAGCAGTCTTGTGCCAAGGGGTGGCAAGGTGCCTGCAGGCCCCAGCTCTGGGGGAAACAGAGAACGTCCTGGCCGTATCCAGCGTGCTGCCAGCTCAGCAGTGGAGCACAGCACAGGCTCACGCTGCCCATTGCTCCCACAGATGCAGCTGGCACCACAACACATGCTCAGAATATCTGGGAAATCATGAGAAGAGTTTTCTACCAGGGAACAGATGGTTTGATTAAGTTAATGGCCATTGTGGCTGGTGGAGCACTTTTCCTGATGATGTGCTGTGCCGGAATCTGGTATTGCCGGAAGAGAAAACGGTGAGTGTTTTGCTGATCTCTGCCTCAAACAGTTTCTTGAAAGGCTGCTCATAGTCAGGAAACATTCCCAGTGAAGCTGCTGTGGACTTGTGGCTTAAGTTCTTGGTTGCCCAAATAACTCTGCTGAGAGTTCTGCTGCTGCCCAGGCCTTTCATTGGCCTCTTAATTGCTGGGCCTTGTCCTGGGGAGCCCGCTGGGGCTGCAGCCAGTGCTGGCTGCCACTGAGGCTGCCTGGCCAAGAGCAGCCCCAGGAGCAGCGGGCAGAGACAAAGCAAGGTGGGCAGGAGAAAGAGCGGGGATGAGATTGCCCTTGACAGGCAGAGGTGCTCTGGGGCCCGCTCCTGGCCAGGGACCCTGCCCAGAGCCATCCCCTGCTCTCCAGGGCCTTGAGGGGCAGCTGTCCAGCTGGGCCAAGCTGTGCCAGCAGCTCCAGCCATGCTGGGGAGCCTTGGCAGCTCTGGGCCCTGCTGTGCAGGAGGGTCCCTGTGTGCCAGGGGCAGCTGGGGGCCTCAGCCACCTCCTCTCTCCACAGGAGTGCCTCTGCAGCTTCAGAAGAGGAGCCAAAGATTTTAGTCTAAGAGAAGCTGACCTGTTATCCTCGCTCTTCACATCTCTCCCCATCTGCTGTGCTGTGGCTGCATCCCCATCTTGAGGGCATCCCAAGACCCACACCTCTCAAGCGAGACCCTCTGCCCCTGAGCCCCCTGGCCCTGGCCCCTGGCCAGGACTGAAATTGGGCAGCCCCTGTGCACCAGAGCAGGGGTTGGCCCATGTTTTTTGTTCTAATAAAGAGATGGAGCTCTCACCCCAGTGTCTGGCTGGTACCACCAGCAAAGCCCACACAGCACCAGCCCTGGCTGAGCTCCATGTCCAGGAGCAGCTGGGGGTGCCCACGGTGTGGGTAGGCAGGAGCCAGGCAGGGGCTGCCGTGACCAGTGTTGGGGCACTGAGGGGCTGGGGGAGCCCATGCTGAGCGTCCCTGGGCTGTGAGGGCACATTTCCTTCAGTGGCATCACCTGGGCCTGCACCTCATGAGGCACACAGGGAAAATTTGGGCTCTCTCCTAAGGTGTGCAGGGATCCCTCATGAGGAGTGCAGTGGGGTTAAATTGAGAGGGTTTTTTACTCTTCTCAGCACAGTAAAGGGGACACTCTTGGCCGAGTTTTGCAAAGCTGGGAGGAAGCCTCTTGTGAGCCCTTGGGTCTGGCCTGTGGGCACAGCGGGCAGGTGGAGCCCATCCCTTGAGGCCAGTCCGGGCTGCTCGGGCCGGGCTGGGCTGGGCCGGGTGAGCCGGGCCATTCTCTGGGGCACAGGAGGCACCCGGGGCTGTAACTGAGGCCGTGGCTTCTCAGCCTGAAGGGAGACTGGCTCTGCTGGTTCAGAGGGCACAGCTCAGATCCCAATTACCTTTGTAAAGCTGCTGGGGAAGTGTTGAGGGCAGAGAGTTCCAACCCTTCTCACTGGGAAGCTGGGCTGATGCTGTGGGTTTTTTTAATTTTTTGCCCTCTAAATTTGTGTCCTGGCAGAAAGTTAAGTTTGCTTGCTCTCAGTCAGCCCCTTTTCTGCTTGGTGCTATTATAAATGAAATTAAAATAAGACAACAAGAGCTATTAGGTTAACAGCAATTTAATAACAAGGGAAAAAAAGATACAATTTAGTGAATTGAATAGAAGGATACAATTTAATAAAAGAATACTATTTAGTGGCCTGAATAGCAATTTGGTATAAAAGGAAAACAATTTAGTAAAAGAGTACAATTTAGTGAATAACTTCAGATACATAGATATATATTTGTGAATATAATTTGCCTGTAATTATGATTAAAGCATAAGCAAAACTGACCAGGGTACAGGGAGGGCTTCTCACCCCGCCTCACATACCAAAACAAAGTAATTCAAACTAAAATTATATACTGTATGCATATACCTATTCATTAACGTTTCCCATAAGTCTCCTCCTATTTCCAATTCATTGATTTAATATCACTATTCTTCATGGCACATGCTTCACTTGTTGCTAGGGGGTCTTCTGTCTTGTTTTGGTGTTTTTTTGGACGAAGGCTTACACTCATCCTCGTTGTCCTCTGGATAACCTTACGGGCTGTGTGTGCGTACTAAGCGTTGTGTTATGTAAGTAAGCATTGTGCTCAACTAATAAGTCTTATATTTTATAATTTTCAGGCCCTATACCTAAAGTCATTCCAACTTCATCCATCTCAAGGTCAATTTTGTCTTAGGACATTTCTTATCACAAAACTACATCCTGTACCTTAATTTTAACATGTAACATCTGTAGAGGGCTACATCTGCCTTGTAACACCAATTCCCTTGATTGCTCCTAATAATAACTTTCCAAATAGTTACAATTTAGTTAGCACTAATCATTTCCATTTATTACAGGAGGGTGTGAAAACAGGAGCATTGTTTGGTGTGGCCTCCTCTCTGCCTTTCACACCTTTCAGTGCTTTGACCCAGCCAAGAGCTTTCTCCAAGAGTGCAATGAAGCAGCTGCTCCTGCTCCCAGGTCTGGCTTTTTCCAGTCTCTGACCCTGACTGGTTTTGTCCCTCTTGCTGTGCCCTCTGTTCCCCCAGGGGCTGCCCCAGGCTGAGGGATCAGATCCAGGCACTGCTGCTGCTCCCTGGGGACCAGCCCCAGTTTGGTTGTTGCTGTCAGTGCCAGCAGAAGCGGTGGCTGGAGCAGCGGGTGCTGACAGTGCCCCAAGGCCCGGGGCTGGAGGGGTCCCTGGGCTGGGGCTGGGAGGGAGCTGCCCCTTGTTCTCCCTCTGCCTCACGCAGAGCTGGGCTGGGCACAAGTGGGGCAGCAGAGCCAACAGGGAGCCTGCGAGTCTCTTCCAGCCGTGCCTGCTCAGAGTTTGGCCTTGGAGCTTCAGGTGGGCAAAGGCAGCTGCTCTGCTCCCTCTGCGTGTGCCCGTGTTCAGCAGTGCTGCTCCATCAGTCTGTGCCCAGCAACGGGGAAAAGCCTCAGCCCTGCAGGGCCAGGAGCTGCCGGGCTCTGCCTGAGCAGCTCAGCCAGCGGGAAGGGAGCTGCTCCACACGGGAACCAGGAGCAAAGGACATGCCTTTTCTAGGGCATATTTTCTGTAAACAAACAAACAAACAAACACGAAAAAAATATGAAAGATAAAAATTACTACCAAATGTGTAGTGAAAAATCTATAACTCTGGAGTAAGAAAGAGGTAACTGATCCTTTGAAAAAGAGAACTCAGCTTTGATTTTAGTTAGTTTGTACATGTGCTAGTGGAAAGGATCCATTAGCTGCCTTCCTTTACAGATTTGATGGATGTTTTCCAATATTAAGATATTTTACACTGCAGTTAAAGGAATAGGAAATTGAAATACATGTTCTTCATGACTGTGTCTTGAGTGTAAAAATTTTGCAGTTTGAAACTTGGACCTAAAGTGTTGCAAATGGAAGTGATAAATCCCAATGGACTGAGTGAATGCAGCTTTTCCTATGGGATGTGCAGCACTCCAAGGACTTCCTCAGTGGGGCTGTGGGTGCTTGGAGCTTTGTCCTGTGCCACTCCGGGATGTCATGAAATGGGACTTCACCTGCCACCAGCCCAGGTCACGCTCTGCCACCCCAGCTCCTTGGACCTTGTGTCCCCAAAGAAGACACAAGGTGTTTCTGCTGCTCCACCTTTGCACAGATCCACAGAGAGCTGGGATTATCCCAAGTCTCGTGTCTCCATTGTGCCATATTCCTAAAGAACCAGCAGCCCATCCTGACGAATATGGTGAGTTACGTGGATGGTTGTCAGCTCCCTTTCCTGCCTAGAAATCCTGAAACTGCTTCTAAATGCTGTTCCCTACAGCTCTTGGACACCTACTGACATAGAGCTGGGAAAAAAATGCCCTGGCCATGGCTTACAAGGTGAGTTATGCCAAAGTTAGAGCTCTGTGGGAAATCTCTATCTGTCCTTATCCTTTTAATATATCTGTACGTGAGGGTGTGCATGGATGTGTCTTGTATGGAAAGGAAGGAGAGTGCAAACAACGTGACTGACACTTTCACTCTCTGTGTTCATTCCATACTCATGGGTACAAAGATATTATGGAAACCTTTGCAAGGACAGACCCTTCTGTCCATGGATACAGAGACATCCAAGAGCCCCTGGCACAGACAGACATTGCTGCTCTTCAGCCACTGACAGGACGAGTCCCTGAGACTGGGGCTTGGCCTTCCTCGTGGTGAGGGGAATCAAGGAAGGCTGCAGTGTGATGGAGACTGTGATGGGCTGGGAACTCACTGGGGGAAAGGAGGGAGCAGTTGTGAAGTAAAAGGCAGGTGGGGGACAGAACTCCTTCAGAGAATAGAACTGTTCTGAGCTACAGCTTGAGCAAGATGAAAAATGTCATTTGGGGTCATCCCAGATTGATTTCATTTCAGAAGTTATGGAACAAGTTTAATTTTTGGGAGGTGTCATGTTTTCCCTTGGAGGTGGACACTCTGCAGACTTGAGCTGCATTGCCAAAATGCTCCAGTCTCTGCTGCAGGTCACACCGTTTCTTCTTTGGCTGATCCCGGCGCGGTGCTGAGCCCAGCAGAGCCCTGGCAGAGCCCAGAGCAGCCTCAGCATCCGCAGAGCCCGGCTGCAAGGAGAGAAAGCAGAAACCGCCCGTCAGCTGAAGGCTCCTGTCCCCTTGTCCCAGCCAGCCGCGGTGCCCAGGCCATGCTGGCCGTGCTCAGAGCTGGGCCCAAAGCTGCCCATCACTGCTGCCTTTGGGAGCAGAGCAGGAGGGCAGGACATGTGCCCAGCCTGCAGCCAGCCACGGCAGATCCAGCCCCTCAGCAGCTGCCCAGAGCGGGATGCTCCTGTGCCCGCTGCCATCTCCCAAAAGCTCTTGTCCCACCCATGCCAAGGAGATGAGGACCCACCTCACACCATCCGCTGCCAGAAGAAAAGCTGGTCCCAAACGATGTCCTCAGTCTTCTCCAAGGGCACGGCCCATCCACGCCACAGCTGGTCCCAAGCACTTCCTGATCCAGTCTGGATCCCACCTAGAACGCTTCCTTTAGAAAAACAAACAACAAATTAATGAAAATAGATTACAGACAAAAAGGGGAAACAAGAAAAATGGTAAAAAATCTTATCTCTGTCAGAAGCTTGAGGAAGGCCCAACCCCTACATTCTGGGGAAAAACCCACCCATGGGTGAGGGAAGCCCATGCTTTCTCCCTTCTCCCCTGCACTGTCCCCCAAAATCATGGTGATCCCAAAGCAAAGCAGGGGTGTGGAGCAGCCCAAGCCCTTCCTTGCCTGCACAGCAAAGCAGCCGTGCTCAGGTTCTGGAGTCCCACCTGTGCTCCTGCCATGGGGGTTTGTTTGTGTCGGGCTGGCTGCCCCAGCCCCAGCCCGGGGCACGGTGGGTGGTGGGGGCTGTTGGCAGGGCCAGGATCCCACTCCCATTTCGTAACCACCCCAGCCCATGTCCCCAGCCCTGCCAAAAACCAGCTGGGCAGCCACTGAGGAATCAGTTGCATCTGCCCCAGTGAAGGGGAAACCTTTGGTTCCCGGCCAATGCACAAATCTGGGAGCATCCCCCTGGGTCTGGACTGACCTGAAAATTCACTGTGGAGCCTGGCTTTGAAGAAGGTGCCAGAATCAAAGTCCATCATCACCCGCTGCCGCTGGCCAGGTGGAGGAAGAGGTTGTCATCCTTGCTGTTGTCCTCCATGTCTCCAGCAGCAGCAGCAGCCCCACCTGGTCCAGCTTCTCCAGGGGCTCCTTCTTCCCTGGGGTGACCCCAGGCTGTCAGGGTTCTGCCCAGGGCCCGGCTGTCAGTGAACCAGGACAAGCAAAACCAGCTCAGATGGTGCCCACCAGTGCTGGGCAGAGCAGCTCAGCTCCAGCACAAGGGCTGTGTGTTCCCATTTGATGAGCCCAGTGCAGTGACACAGGCAGGACAAAAAAGTCTGGGTTTCTTTGCTGCTGATTGCCAGGGCATGTGTGGAGCTGTAACTTACCAGGTCCCTGCATCACTGTGCCTGTGGCTCTCTCCCTTCTTCTAGGGCTGATGAATATCCTGCATCCAGGGATCATGGAACAGGTCTTCTAATGAGGGCCTGTCCAAGGAGTTCAGGGATAAACACCACCTGATCAGAAGCTGGCAATCTGGGGAGAGAAACCACAAACCACTGGTCAGTTGGAGAAGGCTCCAGTCTGCTTTGTCCCACTATTACCGTGCCCAGGCCACGCTGGATGTGCTCAGAGCTGGGCCTAAACTTTCCCATTAATTTTTTTGTTTTGGAGGAGAGCAGCAGAGCAGGACATGTGCCACCTCCTCAGCAGCTGCCAGAGCGGGATGCTCACGAGCCCGCTGCTGTCTCCCAACACTGGTGTTCCCCCCATGCCCAGAGATGAGGATTCACCTTGGGAGAGCCGTTGTGGCAGCGGGAGCTGGCCCCATCTGATGTTCCTGCCCCTCCTGAAAGGGTGCTCCCCGCAGACCATCTCGTGCAGCAGGATGCCCAGGGTCCAGACGGTCACTGCCTCGCCATGGTACCACCCAAAGTCGTTCCATTCCGGGGGGCTGTATGATGGTGTTCCTATGGAATATGGGTGGAGCTCATCAGGGGGATGCTGCTGCTCCCAGAGCCTGACCCCAGCATCCCTGGGCATGTGGGGGCTTCCCCAGTGGCCCATGGGGTGACCTGCTGCTCTCTCGCCAGCACCTGGGACTTGGGTACAAACCCAGGGCTGGAAAAGAAGCCACTGGTGCTGGAAGAGGGCAGCAGAAACCCTGGCAAGGCCTGACCATGACACACAAAGGGAAATACCCACTCAGTGCTGGGGAAAAACCATACCCACATCCTCCCTGCTGGCATTGCCCAAAACATATTTTGAACCAAAGCAAACCAGGGAAGCACAGCAGTCCAAGCCCATTCTCAACTGCACACCAAACCAGCTGGTGCACAGGTTCTGCCTCCCCCTCTCTGCCACCCCTACCCATGGAGGATTTTGTCAGGCTGGCTGCCCCAACCCCAGTCCTGGGAGAATCCCTCCTGCCACACCCTTGTTGTGCCAGGAGATGTTGGGCCAGGAGATGCTGGGACCAGAAGCCTACCCCTGTGTGGGCTCACCTGCAAATTGAGTGTAGGCTGTCTCCTGAAGGTAGGTGCCACAGCCGAAGTCTATCAGTTTTGCCTCGCCGGTGTCCAGGTCTACCAAGATGTTGTCCGGTTTGATATCTCGGTGCAGGACCCCGCAGCTGGTGCAGTGCCGCACGGCTGCCAGGACCTGCCGGAACAGCTCCCGCGCCTCTTCCTCGGACAGGAACTTCCGTGCCCGAATGAAGTGCTGCAGGTCCTGACACCGCTCTGGGCGCTCCAGCACCATAACAATGTAGCTGGGGAGCTCAAGCCACTCCAGCAGCTGCACCACACCGGGGAAGCCTGTGGACACCTTGTCCAGCAGCACTATCTCCAGTGGTGCGCTGGTGCCGTCGGGCTGCGGGAGGAGCACGGTGCTGTCAGTGGGGCTGAGGCCGTGCCAGGGCTCGGGAAGCCCTCAGCCAGCCCGGGATGCTCTGTGCCCTCCGCTGGCCCCATGCCCGCTCTCCCTCCAGGTGTCCTGGCAGCTCCCACCCTGCCGGGTCCCGGCTCATCCCCGCCCGGCACGCCCCGGCTTCTGCCGCTGGCCCCGCTCACTCACCAGCTCGCCCCAGTGCCGGACGCGGTTCCGTGGCACCTTTTTGATGGCCACCTGTAAGCCAAAGGGAACAGCGGATTCAGCTCAGCACCTGCCGTGTCCAGCCCCATCCTACTCCTCCGCCCCCTTCTCCTCCTCCGCCCCCTCCGCCCGCTCCTCCTCCTCCGCCCGCCGCTGGCCCCACCACTCACCGGGAGTCCGTCCGAGAGCCGAGTGGCTGCGAAAACTCTGCCAAAGCCGCCGCGTCCCAGCAGTGAACCCACTCGGTACCGCTGCTGCAGGGCCTCCTGCGCCTTCCCTGGGGAAGAGACGCGGCCGTCAGTGCTCGGCCCGGGGCCAGGAACGGCCCCCGAGCGCTCCCCGACCTCCCCGGGCCGGGCATCCGCAGGCGTTCGCTCTTTGGAACGCGACAGCGGCGGCTCGGGGCCGGCGGCCGCGCTGCTGAGCGGCGGAGCTCGGGCCGGGGAAGCCGCAGCGGAGGCGGCGGCAGCGGCCGCGCCGCCTGTGTCCTCCGCGGTCCCCGGGAGGAGCCGGGGCCGGGGCCGGGGCCGGAGCCGGGGCCGGGGCCGGGGTCGGGGCTGGGGCCAGGGCCGGGGCCGGGGCCGGGGTCGGGCCAGGCGGAGCCAAAGGGCAGCGATGCCGCCCCAGCCCCAGGCAACGATGCCCGCCCAGCAGCGCCAGCGCCAGCACAGCCAGAGCTGGGTGGAGGTGAGACCGCGGAGGGATGCTCGGGGCCGGGGCCGGGGCCGGGACAGCCCCGCCCGGGGCCGGGGGCGGACCGGGGGCATGGCCCGGGTGGGCACGGGGAGAGGGAAACTGGAAGAGAATGGGACACAGGAAAAGGGAGAGCGGGAGAGGATGCGGGACAGTGGGAGAGGGAGAAGAGAGACAGGGAATTGATAAATTCGCTGCTTTCGCTGCTTTCGCTGCTTTCGCTGCTGCCGCTGCTGCCGCTGCTGCCGCTGCTGCCGCTGCAACTGAAGCACCGGGACCGTTTGTCCCCGTGTCCGTTTGTCCGTTGCCCGCTCGGCCCCGCCCCGAGCCCCGCGCTCCCCGGGCAGCCCCTGAGCCTGGCCAAACACGGGATCTTTGCCCTGGTGAGCCAAGAGCCAGAGTCTTGACTCCTGCACAGGGGCACAGCAATGCCCTTGGCTGCTGCTGTGCCTTGTCCCTGCTGAGGGTCAGACACTGTCTGAGCACATTCCCTGAATGCAGAATTTGTACCTGAGCCAAGCACTGCACTTGTGTCTCCAGCATTGCTTTCCAAGTAAAACAGGGGGAGTCAAACTGGGTATAGCTCATGGTATTTTACAGTGTCTAAAACTTGCCGAGTCTCAGATCTTAGAGGTGAGATCCATTTGGAATGAATGGGATGGACAAACAGTGCAAGATGGAAAAGGGAAACATAAAAATAAATAGAGAAAAATGGAGAAAAACATATTGGTTGTTTCTTTGGATTTTATTTTCATTTCTTAAAAAAGCTGTTTCAATTTTCCCAGAATCTTCTCCCCAGTCCTGTCCTTTCCAACAACCTGTCCTGGAGAACAAGGCACAGCTCCTGTCACAAGATGTGCCCCCAGCTGCAGCTTCTCTTGGCTTCCCACACTGTGAATGCAGCACAACTCTTGCAGCAAAGCAGGACAAATATCTGAAGAACTTGACAACTTGTTCTTTCTTTTCCTTGTGCACTGGGGAGTTGTGCCATTGGTAAGGTTTTCACTGTTACTCTTCTACCCAAAAAAACATGATGAGTTTCCAGGAATTGTTGGGGAATACAAGCCTGGCTGAATGTGGAGAAAGAATCTCCAGAGCCTGCAGCCAGCAGTGGAGAGCTCATCATTCCAAATGCCCCATGGACATCTTGAAAGTGATCTGGAATGTGAAGATGGGCTGACAGAGGGAGTTTGTTTCTGTGTTCAGTTTAGATGATTCTACATGTCTTGCAGTGGTAGAAATCAAGAGCACAATCAGTTGATGATAAGCACCAGAACATGATAAGCTGGACCTCTGAGTGGATGAGAGAAAGAATGTGAAAAGGAGAAATGCAGGGAATGACTCGGTGAACTTTGTGTGTAAGAAGGGTCATTTTTTCTTATTCTGTGGGATTTTTCTTGATTTTGGTGGGATATTCAAAAGATTTGATGGAATGTTTCTGGAATTTGATAGGGTTTGGGGAATATTTAGGGATTATTTTAAAATTTTTTGCAATTTCGTTGGATGTTTTTCCAATTTTGTGGGATTTTGCAAAAGTTTAAATATTTTGTGTGATTTTTATGAGATCTTGAAGGATTTTGAGTAGAGCTGAAGGATTTTGAGGAATTTTTCTTGATTTTGGGTTATTTTGTGGAGATTTGGTGGGATGTTTCTGGAATTTGCTAGGGTTTTCAGAACATTTAGGCAATTGTGTGGGATTTTTCTGCAATTTTCAGGGATTTTGTAGAGACTTGAAGAATTTTGAGGTATTTTCTTAGATTTTGTGGAAATTTGTTGTGATTTGGTGGGATGTTACTGGAATTTGGTGAGGTTTTGAGAAGATTTCTGCAATTTTGTGGAACTTTTCTGCAATTATGCATGATTTTGTGAAGACTTGAAAAAGTATGAGGGATTTTTCTTAGCTGTTTTGGAAATTTGTGGAGATTTTGTGGGATGTTTCTGGAATTTTGTAGTGATTTCAGAACATTTAGGGAATCGTGTGGGATCTTTCTGCACTTTTTTGGGATTTTTCTTGAATTTTGTAGGATATTGAGGAGATTTTATGGGTGTTTTGTGGAAATCTGAATGATTTTGAGGAGACATGAAGAATTGTGAGGGATTTGCTTAGATCTTGTGGAAATCAGTGGGGATTTTTTGGGATGTTTCTGGAATATGGTAGGGTTTGGGGAAGATTTCTGCAATTTTGTGGCATTTTTCTGCAATTTTGAGGGATTTTTCTTGATTTTGTGGAATTTTTTGGAGATTTGGTGGGATGTTTCTGGAATTTGGTCGGGTTTTGTGAAGATTTAGAGAATTTTGTGAGATTTTTTTTCCTGGAATCTTGAGGAATTTTGAGGAGACTTGAAGAACTTTGTGGGATTTTTCTTACAATTTGTGTAATTTTCTGGAGATTTGGTGGGATGTTTCTGGAATTTGATAGGGTTTTGAAAACATTTAATGAATTGTGTTGGATTTTTCTTGAATTTTGCAGGATATTGGGGAGATTTTGTGGGAGTTTTGTGGAATTTTGAGGGATTTTGAGGGGACATGAAGGATTTTGAGGTATTTTCTTAGATTTTGTGCAAATTACTGGGGGTTTTGTTGGATGTTTCTGGAATTTGGTGGGGTTTTGAGAACATTTAGGGAACCGTATGGGATTTTTCTGCAATTTCGTGGGATTTTTCTTGAATTATGTGGGATTTTCTGGGGACTTGAAGAATTTTGAGAGATTTTTCTTAGATTTTGTGGTATTTTGTGGAGATTAGGTTGGATGCTTCTGGAATTTGCTGGGGTTTTCAAAACATTTAATGAACTGTGTGGGATTTTTCTGCAATTTGTTGGGATTTTTCTTGAATTTTGTAGGATATTGAGAAGATTTTGTGGGAGTTTTGTGGAATTTTGTGGGATTTTGAGGCGGCATGAAGAATTTTGAGGTATTTTCTTAGATTTTGTGGAAATTAGCGGGAATTTGGTGGGATGTTACTGGAATTTGTTGGGGTTTTGAGAAGAGTTAGGGAATTGTATGGGATTTTTCTGCAATTTTTGGGGGTTTTTCTTGAATTTTGTGGGATATTGAGGAGATTTTGTGGGAATTCTGAGGGATTTTGGGAAGACATGAAGCATTTTGAAGTAATTTCTTGGGTTTTGTGGAAATTTGTGGGGGTTTTGTGGAATGTGACTGGAATTTGGAGGGGTTTTGAGAAGCTTTCTGCAATTTTATTGGAGTTTTTTCTGGAATTTTGTGGGATTTTGTGGAGACTTGAAGAATGTTGACGGATTTTTCTTAGATTTTGTGGTATTTTGTGGAGATTTGGTGGGATGTTTCTGGAATTTAGTGGCATTTTATTGTACAGCTGTGGAATGTTCTCATATTTTGTGGGATTTTGAAGCGACTTGAAGAATTGTGAGGGATTTTTCTTAGCTTCTTTGGAATTTTGTGGAGATTTGGTGGGATGTTTCTGGAATTTGGTAGTGATTTCAAAACATTTAGGGAATCGGGTGGGATTTTTCTGGAATTTGTTGGGATTTTTCTTGAATTTTGCAGGATATTGGGGAGATTTTGAGGGAGTTTTGTATAATTTTGAGGGATTTTGAGCAGGCAAAAAGCATTTTGAGATATTTTCTTAGATTTTGTGGAAATTTCTGGGGATTTGGTGGTATGTGATTGGAATTTGGTGGGGTTTTGAGAAGCTTTCTGCAATTTTGTTGTTTTTTCTGCAATATTGTGGGATTTTGTGGAGCCTTTTGTGGAATTATGAGGGAGTTTCTTACATTTTGTGGGAATTTCTGGGGATTTGGTGGGATGTTACTGGAATTTGGTAGGGTTTTGAGGACATTTAGGGAATTGTATGGGATTTTTCTGCAATTTTGTGGGATTTTCCTTGAATTTTTTAGGATATTGAGGAGATTTTGTGGGAGTTTTGTGGAATTTTGCGGGATTTTGAGTAGACATGAAGAATTTTGAGGGATTTTTCTTAGATTTTGTGGAAATTTGTTTAGCTATTCTGGGATGTTTCTGGTATTTGTTGCGCTTTTGAGAAGATTTCTGCAAATTTGTGGGATTTTTCTTGAATTTTGCAGTATATTGGGGAGATTTTGTGCGAGTTTTTTGGAAATTTGTGGTATTTAGAGGAGACATGAAGAATTATGAGGGATTTTTCTTAGATTTCGTGGAATTTTATTTAGATTTTCTGGGATCTTTCTGGACTTTAGTGGGGTTTTGAGAACATTTAATGAATTGTGTGATATTTTTCTGCAATTTTGTGGGATTTTTCCTGGATTTTGTAAAATATTGGGGAGATTATGTGGGAGTTTTTTGGAATTTTATGAGATTTTGAGGAGACATGAAGAATTATGAGTGATTTTTCTTAGCTTCTTTGGAATTCTGTGGAGATTTGGTGGGATGTTTCTGGAATTGGTTAGGATTTTGGGAAGATTTAGGGAATTTTGTGAGATTTTTTCTCTGGAATCTTGAGGGATTTTGAGGAGACTTGAAGAACTTTGTGGGATTTTTTTGAAATTTTGTGGAAATTTGTGGTGATTTGGTGGGGTATTTCTGGAATTTATTGGGGTTTTCAGACCATTTAATGAATTCTGTAATATTTTTCTGTAATTTGGTGGGATTTTTCTTGGATTTTGTAGGATATTGGGGAGATTTGTTGGAGTATTGTGGAATTTTGAGGGATTTTGAGGAGACTTGAAGAATTTTGTGGGATTTTCTTAGATTTTGTGGAAATTTGTTTAGATTTTGTGGGATATTTCTGTAATTTAGTGGGGTTTTCAGACCATTTATTGAATTGTGTGGGATTTTTTCTGCAATTTTTGGGATTTTTCTTGAATTTTGAAGGATATTGATGGGATTTTGTTGTAGTTTTCTGGACTTTTGAGGGTTTTTTAGGAGACATGAAAGATTTTGACCTATTTTCTCAAATTTTGTGGAAATTTGTTTAGATTTTCTGTGATGTTTCTGGAATTTTGTGGGGTTTTGAGAAGCTTTCTGCAATTTTGTTGGAGTTTTTTATGGAATCTTGTAAAATTTTGTGGAGACATGAAGAATTTTGAGGGATTTTTCTTAGATTTTTTTGTATTTTTTTTTTGAGATTTTGTGGGATGTTTCTAGTATTTTGTGGGATTTTTCAGAACATTAATGTAATTGTGTGGGATTTTTCTTGGATTTTGTAGGATATTGTGGAGATTTTGTGGGTGTTTTGTGGAATTTTGAAAGAATTTGAGGAGACATGAGTAATTTTAAGGTATTTTCTTAGATTTTGTGGATATTTGTGGGTATTTTCTGTGATGTTTCTGGAATTGTGCTTTTGAGAAGATTTCTGCAATTTTGTGGGATTTTTCTTCGATTTTGTGGAGACGAAGAATTATGAGAGATTTTTCTGGAATTTTGTAGAAATTTTTTTGAGATTTGGTGGGATGTTTCTGGAATTTGGGAAGGTTTTGAGAACTTTTAGGGAATTGTATGAGATTTTTCTGCAATTTTTGGGGATTTTCCTTGAATTTGGTGGGATTTTGTGGAGACTTCAAGAATTATGAGGGTATTTTCTTAGATTTTGTGGAATTTTGTGGCGATTTGGTAGGATGTTCCTGGAATTTGCTGGGGTTTTCAGAACATTTAATGAATTGTGTGGGATTTTTCTGCAATTTGTTGGGATTTGTCTTGGATTTTATAGGATATTGGGGAGATTTTGTGGGTATTTCGTTGAATTTTGAGAGAATTTGAGGAGACATGAGGAATTTTGAGGTATTTTCTTAGATTTTGTGGATATTTGTGGGTATTTTCTGTGATGTTTCTGGAATTTGTTGTGCTTTTGAGAAGATTTCTGCAATTTTGTGGGATTTTTCTTCGATTTTGTGGAGACGAAGAATTATGAGAGATTTTTCTGGAATTTTGTTGAAATTTTTTTGAGATTTGGTGGGATGTTTCTGGAATTTGGGAAGGTTTTGAGAACTTTTAGGGAATTGTATGAGATTTTTCTGCAATTTTTGGGGATTTTCCTTGAATTTGGTGGGATTTTGTGGAGACTTCAAGAATTATGAGGGTATTTTCTTAGATTTTGTGGAATTTTGTGGCGATTTGGTAGGATGTTCCTGGAATTTGCTGGGGTTTTCAGAACATTTAATGAATTGTGTGGGATTTTTCTGCAATTTGTTGGGATTTGTCTTGGATTTTATAGGATATTGGGGAGATTTTGTGGGTATTTCGTTGAATTTTGAGAGAATTTGAGGAGACATGAGGAATTTTGAGGTATTTTCTTAGATTTTGTGGATATTTGTGGGTATTTTCTGGGATGTTTGTGGAATTTGTTGCGCTTTTGAGAAGATTTCTGCAATTTTGTGGGATGTTTCTTGAATTTTGTGGGATTTTGTGGAGACTTGCAGAATTTTGTGGCATTTTTCTTAGATTTTGTGGTGTTTTGGTGGGCTTTTCCTTGAATTTGGTGGTGTTTTGAGAAGATTTAGGGAATAGTATGGGATTTTTCTGCAATTCGGTGATATTTTTCTTGAATTTTGTTTGTTATTGAGGAGAGTTGAAGAATTTTGAGGGATTTTTCTTAGATTTTGTGGTATTTTGTGGAGATTTTGTGAGATGTTTCTGGAATTTGCTGGGGTTTTCAGAACATTTAATGAATTGTGTGATATTTTTCTGCAATTTTGTGGGATTTTTCTTGAATATTGCAGGATTTTGGGGAAATTTTTGGGAGTTTTGTGGAATTTTGAGGGATTTTTGACAAGACAAGTAGAATTTTGAGGTATTTTTAAAATTTTGTGGTAATTTGGTGGGATTTTCTGGGATGTTTCTGGAATTTGTTGGGCTTTTGAGAAGATTTTTGCAATTTTGTGGGATATTTCATGAATTTTGTGATTTTTTGTGGAGACGTGAAGAATTGTGAGGGATTTTTCTTAGATTTTGTGGAATTTTGTGGAGATTTGATGGGATGTTTCTGGAATTTGCTGGGGTTTTCAGAACATTTAATGAATTGTGTGGGATTTTTCTGCAGTTTTTTGGGATTTTTCTTGAATTTTGTAGGATATTGGGGAGATTTTGTGGGAGTTTTGTGGAATTTTGAGGGATTTTGAGGAGACATGAAGAATTTTGAGGGATTTTTCTTAGATTTTGTGGAAATTTATTTAGATTTTCTGTGATGTTTCTGGATTTTTGTGTCCTTTTGTAGAGATTTCTGTAATTTTGTGGGATCTTTCTGGAATTTTGTGGGATTTTGTGGAGACTTGAAGAATTATGAGGGATTTTTTTTAGATTTTGTGGAAATTTGTGGCAATTTGGTGGGATGTTTCTGGTATTTTGTGGGATTTTGAGGAGAGTTGAAGAATTTTGTGGGATTTTTCTTACATATTGTGGAAATTTGTGGAGATTTTGTGGGATTTTTCTGGAATTTGCTGGGGTATTCAGAACATTTACTGAATTGTGTGTGATTTTTTTTTGAATTTTGTAGGATATTGGGGAGATTTTGTGGGAGTTTTCTGGAATTTTGAGGGATTTTGACGAGACATGAAGGATTTTGAGGTATTTTCTTAGATTTTGTGGAAATTTGTGAGGGTTTTGTGGGATGTGTATTGAAGTTGTAAGGGTTTTGAGAAGATTTCTGCAATTTCGTTGGATTTTTCTGGATTTTGTTGGATTTTTCTGGAATTTTGTGGGATGTTCTGAAGATTTGGTGGGATGTTTCTGGAATTTGTTGGTCTTTTGAGAATAGTTCTGCAATTTTGTGGGATTTTTTTGAATTTTGTTGGATTTTGAGGAGACAAAGAATTATGAGGGACTTTTCTTAAATTTTGTGGAAATGTGTGGAGATTTTGTGGGATGTCTCTGGAATTTGGCAGGGGTTTCAGAACATGTAGGGAACTGTGTGGGATTCTTTTGCTATTTTGTGGGATTTTTTTGAATTATTTAAAATATTGAGGAGATTTTGTTGGAATTTTTGTAGAATTTTGAGGGATTTTGAGTAGACATGTAGAATTTTGAGGTATTTTCTTAGATTTTGTGGAAATTTGTGGGGATTTTCTGGGATGTTTCTGGAATTTGGTAAGGTTTTGAGAAGATTTAGGGAGTTTTGTGGGTTTTTTGTTGAATTTTGTGGATTTTTTCTGGAACTTTGTAGGATTTTGAGAGCATTTGGGGCATTTTTTATGAAGAGTTTGTTGAAAAAAACAGGAAAATAAAAGGAGTGAATCTGCTGAAATTTCTGTAAACAAAGCTGAAAAGCAAAACCATCCAAAGTTACCTGAACTCCGCAATAAATCTGCATGGTTTGGCCCAACATCAGCCAAATGGGGTTAAAATCATCCCAAGGTGTCCAAATGCAACCAAAAGGGCATAAAAATGCCCAAACTGGTGTAAAACCCACTCCAAATGGCCTAAAATCACCCTTGAATCTCCCAAATGGTGCAAGATCCACCCTGAAAGTCGCTGGTTTTGCCTCAAATCACCCAAAGGGCCCCAACATCCCCCAACCTGGCCTGAAACGCCCAAAAGGGACCTGAAATCACCCGAAAAGGGCTCGGTTCGAGCGGCACCGGGACTGGGAGCGAGACCGAGATCGAGACTGAGACTGAGACTGAGACCGAGAGCGGGCCTGAGACTGGGACTGAATCCGGCACCGGCACCGAGACCGGCACCGCTCCGGGACCGGGACTGAGACCGGGACCGGGACTGAGACCGGGACTGGCACCGCTCCTCCATTGAGATCGACACCGGGACCGGAATCGGCTCCGGGAGTGCCCCGGGACTGCTCTGAGAGTGAGACCGAGGCCAGCACAGGGACTGGCATCAACACCAGGAGCGCTCTGAGACTGAGACTGAGACCAGAACTGGGATTAGCACTGGGATCACTCCTGGAGCAGCACTGGGATCAGCACTGGGATCACTCCAGGACCAGCACTGGGATCACTCCTGGACCAGCACTGGGGTCAGTACCAGGATCGCTCCTGGAGCAGCACTGGGGTCGTCAGTACTGGGATCGCTCCTGGAGCAGCACTGGGATCAGCACCGGGATCACTCCAGGACCAGCACTGGGATCAGCACCGGGATCACTCCAGGACCAGCACTGACACTGGGACAGGAACTGCTCCAAGGCCAAGACTGAGACCAGGACTGAAACCAGCCCTGGCACCGGCACTGAAACTGGCACCGCTCCGGGACCAAGACCGAGACCGGGACTGAGAGTGAGATGGAGACAAAGACTGGGACTGGGAGCGCTCTGGGACCGACACTGGGAGCACCACAGCTCCGGGACAGAGATCGACACCGGGACCGGAATCAGCTCTGGGATCACTCCGGGACCACCGCGTTCACTCTGGGCAGTTTTGGCCACGCTCACGGGTGAGACTGGGAAGGGCTGGGAGGGACTGGGAAAGAACTGGGAGGGAACTGGGAGGGAGCCCTGGGCAGGGCGGGACCGCCTCGATTCGCATCGTTCTGGTGCAGCCATCCCAGTCCATGTGGTCCCGGTCCATGTGATCCCAATCTCTGATGCTGATCCATACGGTCCCGGTCTGTGCAATCCCAGTCTGTGTGATCCCAGCCCATGGATCCCAGTCTGTGTGGTCCTGCATGGCACACACTCCAAGAGTCTGGAATTCCAGTTCCCAGCAAGGAAAAGATGTTCCTGCCCTTGAAGGCAAAGCTCTTGAGAAGGGGCCGAGAGCCAAGTGCAGCAAGATCTTACAGTGACATTTCCCTGCCAGCCCCCAGAACTTCACCCATGCTTGTTGTAGCTCCTGGACTGGGAATTAAATCAGGGGAGGGTCTCTGGTGGGAGCTGCCCTGGGTGCAGGGAGACGCTGATGTCAGCGTTCAGGAACACACATAATCACAGATTGATTATATGCAGGTGCTTGATTGAAGCACACGGGAACTAGGGGTATCAGCAACCCAAATCTAGCTCCATCGTCTTTGTCCAAAGTGCACATATTTCTACAATTTCAGCTGTAGCAGTAATCACTGTAACAACCTTATCAATATTGCCTCATTAATATTGCTTGATTAGCTTTATCAATATTGCTTCATGAGAGTTAGCTCATCCTTGTATGAACATGTATGAATCTTATCTCTGGGTGGGTATCTTGGAATTCCCAAGTGCCAGTTCCCTTTACCGTAAACATTTCAGCTTGCTAGACCATCCCCAATACCAGACATTCTTGTGGCCTACTTCTTCATGGTTTTAAGAAACATTTTCAGAAACATTTAACCTCATAATAACAAGGCTTTCACTGCTGTGGTGTCACAGACAGTGGAACACTGGGGCTGTCATGGCTGTGGTGTCACAGAGAGGGGAGCACTGGGGGTGTCACTGCTGCGGTGTGTGATGGATTGACATTTAAGTGAAAAAGAGAAACAGCTAAAGAAGTTAAGGTTGCTGGAGGCTGATGGGAGTTTTTTCTCCTGGCCGATAAGTGGTCATTTCCGAGAATTGACAGTAGTTTTGACCATTGAAAAGTGATATCAACCTGTGAACATCACCCTTTAAAACTTAAGCTTGGGAATTTCTCTTTTTCTTTGGTTTCTGGCTTTTGAAGAGGTAACAGGGCTCTGGTTCAGCCTTGTCTCCCCCAGGCCAGACAAGGCCATGGGGGGAGCGGGACTGGCCAAAGTTCTGTGGTTCCTGTGGGGGGATGGAGACTGTGAAGTGACAGGAGCCCCGTCCCAGAGGGAAGTACTCCCATCTGTCCTACTGGTCTGGCCTTAATGTAAATCTTTGAGTTCATCAAAGGGTCAGTGCTAAACAAAACTTTGGTTTTGCCTGCTGACATTGCTGGACAGGCAGTGTCCCAGGAGATGCTCTTGATGGTTGCCTCTTTTCCTGGGCATGGCACTGGAGGAGGTCCAGGCCCAGGTGATGCCACTGAAGGAAATGTGCCCTCATCCCAGGGATGCTCAACACAGACTCCCCCAGCCCCTCAGTGCCCTGCCGCTGGTCACAGCAGCCCCTGCCTGGCTCCTGCCTGCCCACACCATGGTCAGCCCTGCCTGCTCCTGGACATGGAGCTCAGCCAGGGCTGGTGCTGTGTGGGCTTTGCTGGTGGTACCAGGCAGACACTGGGGTGAGAGCTCCATCTCTTTATTGGAACAGAAGAGCTGTGCTGGGCCCTGCCCTGGCAGGAGGGACCCACCTTCAGTCCAGGCCACAGAGCAGGGCGGGTCCCTTCAGGGACACAGGGCCTTGCTTTGGGTGGTGGCAGCATCTGCACAGCAGCAAGCTGGTAATGCAGCTGTGACAGGGACATCACGTATGGGCATGGAGATGTGAAATGTGTGGTGCAGGTGTCCCTGAGGGAGGTGTTTGGCTGGACTTGTGAAGTTGCAGAGGGGAATCTGTTGAGAGAGGAGATGGCTGAGGCCCCAGCTGCAGCTGGCACACAGGGACCCTCTTGCACACTGGGAGATGCTCACTGTGCTCAAAGTTTCCCTCTGAAGACTAAGAGGTGAATGTGGATGGGCTTAGCAACTGGGCTGCAGGCCAAAGAATTGAGTTAGCAAAAGAAGAAATTGAGAAAATACAAGTTTATCCATAGCAAGGAAGAATTCAAGGCTGTTAGCATGGAAACCAATAAAAAGGTGCATAAGGGGTATTTTCAGTTGTAATAAATGGAATTGTTTCGTGCTAACTAAATTGTAACTTTTATTAAAGTTCTTATTAGAAACAATGGAGAATCAGTGTTACAAAGCAGATGTACCCCTGTGAAGATGTTACATGTCAAAATTAAGGTACAGGATGTAGTTTAGAAGATAAATGGTGTCTCAAGGCCAAAATGGCCTTGAGATGGACCAAAATTAGAACAAATTTAGGCATTGGGCCTAAAGATTAGTAAACATAAGGCTAATTAGTAGACTAACATAACACAAGGCTTAGTACACACACGCAAACTTGTAAGGTTATCCAAAGGATAATGAGGAAGAGGAGAAGCCTTTGGCAAAAGACCACCAAAAGAAGACTGAAGACCCCCTAACAACAAGTGAGGCGTGCGCTGTGAGGAATAGTGACGTAAAGTCAGAAAAATCGGAAATAGGAGGAAACTTACAGGAAACATTAATGAATATGTATAAGCATACAGTATATAAGTTTAGCTTGAAGTGCTTTGTTTTGAACGTGAGGCAGGGCGGGAAGCCTCCATACCCTGGTCGGTTTTGCTTATGCTTTAATAATACTTAATTTCTAGCAGATTATAGATATAAATTTTGTTTTTTTATTAAACTGTATTATTTCACTAAACTATATTCTTTTATACTACATTAGTATTCAATTTAGTAAATTGTATTCATTTTCAATTAAACTGCCATTAACCCAAGGGACCTAGTTGTCAAAATTCTAATTTCATTTATAACAATATTTTAACAAGGTAGGCTGTTACAACAACATTTTTTATTTAACAAACATGACACAACATGAGGTATATTAACAAAGAAGGCCCCTTACGGTGACAACATTCTACTGTTCAAACTGTAAAACATCTTTGTGTACTGATCAGGAGGTCACGATTTACTCTTTACAATCCTGATGCTGAATGTCTCCTGAGGAGGTCTGGTCACAGAGAAGAATGAGCCCCTTGTGGGCTGCCCCTGTTTGGACAACCTGCTCCTCACCCCGAGCCTCAGCATGTCTGACATCGCCCACCTGGGATTGACATCCCAAAGCATTGAAAACATTTATAAACTTTTCTTTATCATTAAAATCTAATTAATTTATAAAAATAAAATTTTGATTTTTATAATAATATTATTCTGTATTTTTATAACCTATTTTTTATATTTATATAAAAGAATTGATACATTTTTATCAACTAAAAACATTATCGGTCTTTGATTCTAAGTACCACAATTCCCTTCATTAACTAATTGACTACTATTTCACCCTCTTTATGCTAATTATTCCTAGTTTTAGTCCTTTGATCATAATTTTTATAATTTTCTCAGACAGGGTAAAAGGGGCCACTTTGGGGTCCATGGGGACTTTTCTGGGGAACATTTGGGGCAGTTTTGGGTCTGGGGAGGGAATTCAGAGAGAACCTGGGGGTCTGGAGGACACTTGGGGGAGCCGGGTGGGCACTTGGAGGGGCACTTAGGGATTCTGTGGGACAATTCGGGGTCCGGGGGAGCACTTGGGGGTCCAGGGGGCGCTTGGAGGTCAGGGAGGGGAATCTGGGGGCCCTTCGGGGTCCGGGCGGGCACTTGGGGGGCTGTAACAGGGAATCTATGGGGCGCAGGGGATGATGGGAGTTGTAGGCGCCGGTATGATACGGTTTAATGGGGCCGCGGAGCATCACGGGAGTTGTAGGCGCAGCTCCAATGGGTTCTGGTGAGGCGCGGGGCATGACGGGAGATGCAGTCCTGGCTGGAATAGCGCTCTATGGGCGCCGCGGAGCATGATGGGAGCTGTAGTCCCGGAAGTGGCTCGGAAGGCGCGTTTGGCGGTGTGGGGAAGCGCTTGGAGAAAACTTTTGTGTCCGAGCCGTGTCTGCAGGTCCTGGGGGCGAATGTATACGGCTCGGGAGCACTTGGGGGGAACCTGGGGAGCTGTAACCGGGCTCTTTAGGGCGTGGGGTACGGCAGGAGGTTTGGGCGCGGAACTGTGTTGTGGGATGATGGGAGATGAATTCCCAGCAGTGGCTGGAAGGGGAATCTGTGGGGTCGGGAGCATTCAGGGATCCAGGGACGCTTTGGGGGGTCCCGAGCGGGCGCTGAGGGGGCACTCGGGGATCCTGGAGGGTCTGGGGGACACATGGGACCTATGGGGCGCGATACCGGGTTTCTGGGGTGCGCAGGGCATATTCCCAGTCCTTCCCAGTTCCTTCCAGCATGATCCCATTTGCTCTCAGCCACTCCCAGTCAGCGTCAGCATGATCCCATTCACTCCCAGTATATCACATTTGCCCCCAACCTGGTCTCAGTTGCCCCCTGCAGGCTCCTGTTCACTGCCAGTATCATCCCAGTACGATCCCAGTATGATCCCAGTTTCCCTCAGTGTGATCGCAATCTCTCCTGGCATGGGCCCAGCTGCTCCCAGTATGATCCCAGTATGATGTCAGTACACAGCCAGTGCAATCTCAGCCACTGCCAGGATGATCCCAGTACAAACCAGTCCCTGCCAGTGCTGCCACTCCTGGGATCCCCCAGCCCTCTCTGTGTTCCCCCCTCCTGCATCTCCCCAGAGGAGCCCCAAGGGCTGGCAGTCCCCAGCCAGGGTCCCCAGCCAGCCCCAGGTTGGATCTGCAGCCCCCAATTTTCCCAGTTTCCCTCTCCTTTTCCCCGGGCCGGGTTCCCCCCGTCCCCAGCGGGTGGGAGCAGCGGAGAGCCCCGCGCTGCCCATCCCGACCTGTCCCGGCTCCATCCCCGCTCCTGCCGTGGGCTGTGAGGGGTTTGGGAACGGGGCACCGAGGGTGTCACTGCTCCTGGGGGAGGAGGAGGAGGGATGGAAGAGGAGGGATGAAGAAGGAGAGAGAGAAGGGATGGAAGTAGTAGAAGGTGCTGGCGTTAGGGAGGAGAAGGAGGAGGGATGGAAGGGGAGGAGAGGGAGGAGGATGTTGTAAAAACTCCACAAACCCCTTCAGTCTTGTTCCCCATGGGGATGTGTCCGCCCTTCTCAGAACACGGGCAGGAAGGGGTCTCAAAATATATCCAACATGGACCTAAGGTATTTTAGACAGAGAAGGCTCAGATTTCCAAGACGTGGTCCTGGGTTTATTGTATATGGATTTCCCAGGGCAAGAAAGAGGCTGAGATTCCTCGGGTGCTCTCTTAAACTTGGGAGAGGGGGTGGCCAGGGGATACAGGGGGGTTACAGCCAATGGGAAAGGGAAAAGAAAAGGGAGGTTAGGTAGGGACTGACCTTATACAAAACCAAGGGTGAGTTCTTCCCTTGGGACAGACCATAATTTTTTAAATGAACTTCAACAGGAAGAGGAGGGACAAAGGAGGATCAGGGAAAGGAGAAGGAACCAAGAGGTCAAGAACTCCCAGAATTTACAGTTCCCCACCTGTGGGATCATCACCCCCCATCCCACAGGTACCCCGAGAGGGGGAGCTCAGCCCAGATATCCTGGGGGGTCCCTGGGTTGGGTTTTTTTGGTGGGGATATTTAAGAATTAAGGACTGCAAAGCTGAGCAGAAAATGCCCCTTGGGGCGACACTGGGTGGTCCCAGCATTCCTAAGTGGGGAGATGGAAATGAGGGGAACTTTTTGGATTTCTGGCACTCCCAGCAACCTGGGGTGGGCAGGGACTGAGTAGACAGAGGAGCCCCAGTGCAAGCATGACCCCCAGCAGCTGGGACAGGGGGGAACCCCTGAACTGCAAAGGGGAGAGACCAGAGATGGGGAACTCCCGGGAGGCATTTTCAGGGCTGAATTTTGGTGTTTGGGAGGTTTTTATGGGCCCCAGATGCCCGGTAACTTCTAGAGATGAACTTGGTCAGGAGGAACACCCTAACCCAATGTGCTCATGCATTGTATATTTCCGCAAACAAGGATTTCTCATTCCCAAACCTTGGCCAGATGGAGAAGGAGGCTGCGAGGAAGAGGAAGATGTCCCAGGACACCCAGGCAGGTGAGGAGGAAGTCAGTGCCCCTTTCCCCCTCTCTCCTGCTCCATCTCCCAGCCCAGCCTGGCCCCCGGCTGCAGGACAACCCCACTGCCGACGCCGTCCTGCCGGGGACGCACTGGGGGGATCTCCTTCCCCTTCCCTCTGGCACGGAGGCAAATCCCATCCTCTCCTTGTCCTTCCTCCCCCAGACAAGGAGCTGAGGATGGAGACCAGGGAGGACAAATCCCCACAGCAGAACCTCATGGAAGAGGCCGTTTTGAGCGGCTCCACGGTGCAGGATCCCAATGGGGAGGAAAATACCCGGAGATCCCGCAGGAGGAGGGGCTCCAAACCCATCCCAGGGTGCTCTGAGGAGGAAAGACCCACCCTGTGCCGGGAAGGCGGCCGGAGATCCAGCCAGGGCTCTGAGCTGGTGGTCCATGAGCAGCTTCAGGATGGGGAGAAGCCCTACAAGTGCTTGGAGTGTGGGAAGAGCTTCAGCTTGAGCACCAAACTGATCCACCACCAGATGATCCACACTGGGGAATGGCCCTACGAGTGTGGGGAATGTGGGAAGGGCTTCAGCTGCAGCTCTGAACTCATCCGTCACCAGCGCATCCACACTGGGGAGAGGCCCTACGAGTGTCCCGAGTGTGGGAAGAGGTTTCACAGCAGCTCCACTCTCCTCAGGCACCAGCGGATTCACACGGATGAGAGGCCCTTCCGCTGTCCTGACTGTGGGGAGGGCTTCAAGTACAACTCCCACCTCATCAGGCACCAGTGCATCCACACTGGGGAGAGGCCCTACAAGTGTGGGGAATGTGGGAAGAGCTTCAGCCAGAGGTCCAAACTGATCATCCACCAGATGATCCACACTGGGGAGAGGCCCTATGAGTGTCCCGAGTGTGGGAAGAGGTTTCCAACCAGCTCCACTCTCCTCAGGCACCAGCGGATTCACACAGATGAGAGGCCCTTCCGCTGCCCCGACTGTGGGGAGGGCTTCAAGCACAACTCTCACCTCATCACCCACCGGCGCATCCACACTGGGGAGAGGCCCTACGAGTGTCCCCAGTGTGGGAAGAGCTTCTCCAGGAGCTCTAACTTGACCCAACACCAGCGGAGGCACCGGTAAGGGAAGCCCTGCGAGTGCCCCAAGTGCAGGAAGAGCTTCGTGCACTGCTCCAGCTCCATCCCCCATCAGAGGACCCACGTTGGGCAGAGCCCTGATGACCCACGTTTCCTGTGATCTGCGTTTTGAAGACACTGGGTTGGTTGTCATTTTCTTTTGTTCCGATTATCTTTTGATTCATCTTCATCCCTTTAAAACAGACAAAATTGGGGTAAAAGTCTACAAATTCATCAAAGGCATCTAGAGCCTCACATTTTACTAGTGCTTCAAGATAATCTGGTATTCAGGGAAATACTTAGGGGTTGTGGGTGTATTTGGTGTAGTTTTCTCCATTTTTTGTCACTCAAAGCAATGAGAGTTTGATCTGTCACCTCAAAACCACTCAATGCCACTGAAAATTGCACAGTCCCACTCAAAACTATTGGATTCCACAGCCCCTCAGGGTGTGATGCCTCAAGTTTTAGCTTTCATATCTTTCATATTTTACACTGTCTAGGTTTGTATTTTTGAACTTCCTGATAAGTGTTAGTGAGCTCTCTTCACAGAGTAGGTAGACAATTTCTACCTTGATACTAAGGGCAGCTGTTACAAGTTTCAGGCCCAAAAGCATAAACAAGGGTGGACTGAAGAGAGAAAACAAGAAGGACAGGACTTCATCATCTGAAGCTGTAATTGAAATATGAACCTCAATATGCAGATGGACCTAAACTTCTAAAAATGTGAGACCTCATGATGAGTTGTCTATTTTTGTGACCATTTCTCGTCCATCTTGGGTGTAGCCCTGGCCAGGTTCTTGCACTGCCCAAGGCGTATCCTTTAAGGCCTTTTAATAAACTTTATTCTTAACTGTCCAGCCTCTGTTTTAGATCAGCCTTCTGAAGGCATCAGGTGGAATGGGGTTGGAAGGGGACTGGGTGAAGTGGGATGTAAATCAGGAGGGGTGAGATGGGCATTGGGTGGGGCAGGATGGGTGTGATGGAGTTTGGGAGGTGTGAAATGGGGGAAATAGGGCTTGGGAAGGGGGTCTTGATATCCAGCAGGGATGGGATGGGTTGGGGTTTGGATTGGGGAGGTGGGGTGGGGTCTGGAATGAGACAAAGTTTGGGGATGGTGAAGGGAGGGGAAACCCATTAGTGAGTTTTGGATATTCCATGTTCTCAACGAGATTTTAAGGTATCTCACATTTCTCAGGAGGTTTTGGGGCACTCCCCAGCTCTTGGGGTGTTCCTGAGAGCAGCTCCATGGAGCCCCATTGCCAGGGCTGGTTGCCATGGGCACGAGCTCAGAGCTGTAGCCAGAGTGCGTTGCCTCGGTGCTGGAGAGCAGAGAAATGATGAATGGCCCCAGACATCTCCTGGGTGTGTTTGGGGGCAGAGCAAGTTCTGCCTAGGTGGGGCAGTCACTGCCCCAGCCCAGCCACTGCAGCCTCTGCTCCAGCCCCAAAGTGGCTGCCAAGCCCCTGGCACCCCAAAAACCCCAGCTGGGAGAGGGAGCAGAGCAGGTGAGGCTGTGACACGGGTGTGACACTGACATGTGCCACGGCCCTGGAGCTCACAGCAGATGAGATGGTGCTGAATCCAAGGCTGACTGTGGATCTCTGTCCCTCTCTCTCTTTCCCTTACTTCCAGTTTTCAAAATCTGGATAGCTTGAAGTTGGATGGGTTGGACGAGTTGGCTCAGTCAGTGCTTAGTGAAGTGATTTCCTCTAATTGCATGCAGATTTATGATTTCCCAAGTACCTCACTCTCTAAAGGTTTCAGCTGAAAGTTTGTTTCCCATCCTCCTGAGAAGTTTGTTGTTTTCTCCCATGCACTGCCCGAGGGGCTCGAGGTACCTCAGGTCCCTTTCCAGCAGGGCCCGAGCGAGCTTGGGGCACAGCACAGGGAACTGCAATGCTGAGCCAGCCCTGGCTGGGTTGGAGGAAGCAGAAAGGCCAAGCCCTGAGCCCAGGCCTGGCACAGCAGGGCCTGTCCCTCACGGGTGGCTCGGGGCTCTTTGTGGGGCAGTGGGATGTGAGGGGCAGCAAGGACAAATGCCATAAACCTGCAAGCCCTGCCAGCCTCCTCAGGGAGGGCCGAGGGAGGAGCAAAGACCTTCCTGGGGCTGTGTCCTGGGCCAGGAGGGATTGTGCCAGTGGAGTTGACCCTAAATTTCTTCTCCCAGGCAGCTTTAGGACACGGAGCATGAAGAAGCCAGAGCCAACTCTCAGCTTTGCACAGTCCTCCAGTAGAATCCTGTGTGGGGAGCAGCCTGGGAGCAGGGTTTGTGTGTCAGGGGAGGGGAATTCAGAGCCCTTTTCTCCCCCATAGCCTGAGGGTCTGCATTTTAAATGGCCCTGCAGCTGCCAAAGGGGCCTTTTTCACCCAGCTGAGAACAGTTCTGCTGATAGCCTGTCCTAAACCTGATTTTCCTGCAAATGTGCCTATGAAGCCTCATTTTTTACAGCCCCAGGTCTTGTGTGCATGCAGGTGTGAAAACTGAAGGGTGGAACAGCTCTGCCAGGTAGGAGTTCTCTTTTTCGTGGTGGTTTTTATTTTTATTTTTTTTTATAATTATCTCCCCCTGTCAGCTCTGGGCAGAGCTCTGTAACTGTGTGTGACACTTGTCTGTGGCACTGTGGGGGTGGCCAAGGGGACCTTCCCCGAGCTGTCTGCAGAGGAATCCACAGCAGCCCAGGCCGGGGGTGCTCAGTGGCCGCTCAGTTCCGCTGACTGGACGCGGCTCTGGACGCTTCCCTTGGAGCATCTCCAGGGAGGGAACGCTGGGGCTGCCCCGGCTGTGGTGTCACTGCCAGGGGAACGCTGGGGCTGCCCCGGCTGTGGTGTCACTGCCAGGGGAACGCTGGGGCTGCCCCGGCTGTGGTGTCACTGCCAGGGGAACGCTGGGGCTGCCCCGGCTGTGGTGTCACTGCCAGGGGAACGCTGGGGCTGCCCCGCTCCTGCCCCACCCCATCAGCTCTGCCAGCGCCTCCAGGGGACACAAAGGCTGAGGCAAAGGGTGAGAGTTGCACAAGGGGCTGAGCTGGGATCTGAGACCCATTGGGATCATGGAGTCCAGCCCCCGGCCCTGCACAGACACCCCAACAATCGCAGCCTGTGCATCCCTGGCAGCGCTGGCCAAAGGCTCCTGGAGCTGCGGCAGCCTCGGGGCCGTGCCCATTCCCTGGGGAGCCTGGGCAGTGCCCCAGCCCCCTGTGGGGGAAGAAGCTTTTGCTGATCTCCAGCCCAGCCCTGCCCTGGCCCAGCTCCAGCCGTTCCCTCGGCTCCTGTCCCTGCTCACCTGGGCAGAGATCAGAGCTTGCCCAGAGAATCTGTGGCTGCCCCTGGATCCCTGGAAGTGTCCAAGGCCAGGTTGGAAGGGGCTTGGAACAGCCTGGGATAGTGAAAGGTGTCCCTGCCCATGGCAGTTGATGGAATGATAAGGTTCACTTAAGATTTAAGGTCTCTTCCACCCCAAGGCATTCTGTGGTTCTGTGATTTTGGGGGAGATGCTGAAGCTCTGGCTCGGCTTTATCTCACCAAATGTCTGGACCCAGCAGCAGCCATGGGTGGGATCATCTCCTCCTCCCTCTCGCTGTGGCTGTAACTCACCCAAGGGCAGTGTCATAAATGAAATTGAAATTTGGACAACTAGGTCTATTGAGTTAACAGCAGTTTAATAACAAGAAAAAAAATTATACAATTTAGTGAATTGAATACAAGAATCCAATTTAATAAAAGAATATAATTTAGTGGATTGAATAGCATTTTGATATAGAAGGAATACAATTTAATAAAATAGTACAATTTAGTGAATATATATATATATACATATGTATTTATACACATATACATATACATACATACACACACACACACACATATATATATATATATATGAATATAGCTTGCCAGTAATTAAGTATGATTAAAGCATAAGCAAAACTGCTTGGGGTACGGAGAGGGCTTCTCACCCCACCTCACATACAAAACAAAACAATTCAAACTAAACTTATATACTGTATACTTACACATATTCATTCATGTTTCCAGTAAGTCTCCTCCAGTTTCTGATTCCTTAATTTTTCATCACTATTCTTCATGGTGCATGCTTCACTTGTTGCTAGAGGGTCTTCTGTCTTCTTTTGGTGGTATTTTGGATGAAGGCTTACACTCATCCTCATTGTTCTCTGGATAACCTTACAGGCTGTGTATGCGTACTAAGCGCTGTGTTATGTAAGTAAGCATTGTGCTCCACTAATAAGTCTTATATTTTATAATTTTCAGGCCCTATGCCTAAATTCATTCCAACTTTATCCATCTCAAGGTTGATTTTGTCTTAGGACATTTCTTATCTCAAAACTACATCCTGTACCTTAATTTTAACATGTAACATCTGTACAGGGGGTACATCTGCCTTGTAACACCAATTCCCTTGATTGCTCCTAATAATAACTTTCCAAATAGTTACAATTTAGTTAGCACTAATCATTTCCATTTATTACAGGAAGGTGTGAAAATAGGAGCATTGTTTGGTGTGGCCTCCTCTCTGCCTTTCACACCTTTCAGTGCTTTGACCCAGCCCAGAGCTTTCTCCAAGAGTGCAATGAAGCAGCTGTTCCTGCTCCCAGCTCTGGCTTTTTCCAGTCTCTGACCCTGACTGGTTTTGTCCCTCTTGCTGTGCCCTCTGTTCCCCCAGGGGCTGCCCCAGGCTGAGGGATCAGATCCAGGCACTGCTGCTGCTCCCTGGGGACCAGCCCCAGTTTGGTTGTTGCTGTCAGTGCCAGCAGAAGCGGTGGCTGGAGCAGCGGGTGCTGACAGTGCCCCAAGGCCCGGGGCTGGAGGGGTCCCTGGGCTGGGGCTGGGAGGGAGCTGCCCCTTGTTCTCCCTCTGCCTCACGCAGAGCTGGGCCGGGCACAAGTGGGGCAGCAGAGCCAACAGGGAGCCTGCGAGTCTCTTCCAGCCGTGCCTGCTCAGAGTTTGGCCTTGGAGCTTCAGGTGGGCAAAGGCAGCTGCTCTGCTCCCTCTGCGTGTGCCCGTGTTCAGCAGTGCTGCTCCATCAGTCTGTGCCCAGCAACGGGGAAAAGCCTCAGCCCTGCAGGGCCAGGAGCTGCCGGGCTCTGCCTGAGCAGCTCAGCCAGCGGGAAGGGAGCTGCTCCACCTGGGAACCAGGAGCAAAGGACATGCCTTTTCTAGGACATGTTTTCTGTAAAAAAAACCAAAAAATCAGAAACAAAAACCAAAAAAAACCACAAAAAACACCCACAAAAAAAAAAACCCGAAAAAATATGAAATATAAAAATTACCCCCAAATGTGTAGTGAAAAATATTCTATAACTCTGGAGTAAGAAAGAGTTAACCAATCTTTTGAAAAAGAGAACTCAGCTTTGATTTTAGTTGCTTAGTTTGTACACATGGTAGTGGAAAGGATCCATTAGCTGCCTTCCTTTACAGATTTGATGGATGTTTTCCACAATTAAGATATTTTACACTGCAGTTAAAGGAATAGGAAATTGAAATACATGTTCTTCATGACTGTGTCTTGAGTGTAAAAATTTTGCAGTTTGAAACTTGGACCTAAAGTGTTGCAAATGGAAGTGATAAATCCCAATGGACTGAGTGAATGCCGCTTTTCCTATGGGATGTGCAGCACTCCAAGGACTTCCTCAGTGGGGCTGTGGGTGCTTGGAGCTTTGTCCTGTGTCACTCCGGGATGTCATGAAATGGGACTTCACCTGCCACCAGCCCAGGTCACGCTCTGCCACCCCAGCTCCTTGGACCTTGTGTCCCCAAAGAAGACACAAGGTGTTTCTGCTGCTCCACCTTTGCACAGATCCACAGAGAGCTGGGATTATCCCAAGTCTCGTGTCTCCATTGTGCCATATTCCTAAAGAACCAGCAGCCCATCCCGACAAATATGGTGAGTTATGTGAATGGTTGTCTGCTCCCTTTCCTGCCTAGAAATCCTGAAACTGCTTCTAAATGCTGTTCCCTTCAGCTCTTGGACACCTACTGACATAGAGCTGGAAAAAAAATGCCCTGGCCATGGCTTACAAGGTGAGTTATGCCAAAGTTAGAGCTCTGTGGGAAATCTCTATCCATCCCTATCCTTTTAATTTATCTGTACGTGGGGGTGTGCATGGATGTGTCTTGTATGGGAAGGAAGGGGTGTGCAAACAACGTGACTGACACTTTCACTCTCTGTGTTCATTCCATACTCATGGGTACCAAGATATTATGGAAACCTTTGCAAGGACAGACCTTGTGTCCATGGATACAGAGACATCCAAGAGCCCCTGGCACAGACAGACATTGCTGCTCTTCAGCCACTGACAGGATGCGTCCCTGAGACTGGGGCTTGGCCTTCCTCATGGTGAGGGGCATCAAGGAAGGCTGCAGTGTGATGGAGACTGTGATGGGCTGGGAACTCACTGGGGGAAAGGAGGGAGCAGTTGTGAAGTAAAAGGCGGGTGGGGGACAGAACTCCTTCAGAGAATAGAACTGTTCTGAGCTACAGCTTGAGCAAGATGAAAAATGTCATTTGGGGTCATCCCAGATTGATTTCATTTCAGAAGTTATGGAACAAGTTTAATTTTTGGGGGGTGTCATGTTTTCCCTTGGAGGTGGACACTCTGCAGACTTGAGCTGCATTGCCAAAATGCTCCAGTCTCTGCTGCAGGTCACACCGTTTCTTCTTTGGCTGATCCCGGCGCGGTGCTGAGCCCAGCAGAGCCCTGGCAGAGCCCAGAGCAGCCTCAGCATCCGCAGAGCCCGGCTGCAAGGAGAGAAAGCAGAAACCGCCCGTCAGCTGAAGGCTCCTGTCCCCTTGTCCCAGCCAGCCGCGGTGCCCAGGCCATGCTGGCCGTGCTCAGAGCTGGGCCCAAAGCTGCCCATCACTGCTGCCTTTGGGAGCAGAGCAGGAGGGCAGGACATGTGCCCAGCCTGCAGCCAGCCACGGCAGATCCAGCCCCTCAGCAGCTGCCCAGAGCGGGATGCTCCTGTGCCCGCTGCCATCTCCCAAAAGCTCTTGTCCCACCCATGCCAAGGAGATGAGGACCCACCTCACACCATCCGCTGCCAGAAGAAAAGCTGGTCCCAAACGATGTCCTCAGTCTTCTCCAAGGGCACGGCCCATCCACGCCACAGCTGGTCCCAAGCACTTCCTGATCCAGTCTGGATCCCACCTAGAACGCTTCCTTTAGAAAAACAAACAACAAATTAATGAAAATAGATTACAGACAAAAAGGGGAAACAAGAAAAATGGTAAAAAATCTTATCTCTGTCAGGAGGTTGAGCAAGGCCCAACCCCTACATTCTGGGGAAAAACCCACCCATGGGTGAGGGAAGCCCATGCTTGCTCCCTTTCCCCCTGCACTGTCCCCCAAAATCACGGTGATCCCAAAGCAAAGCAGGGGAGTGGAGCAGCCCAAGCCCTTCCTTGCCTGCACAGCAAAGCAGCCGTGCTCAGGTTCTGGAGTCCCACCTGTGCTCCTGCCATGGGGGTTTGTTTGTGTCGGGCTGGCTGCCCCAGCCCCAGCCCGGGGCACGGTGGGTGGTGGGGGCTGTTGGCAGGGCCAGGATCCCACTCCCATTTCGTAACCACCCCAGCCCATGTCCCCAGCCCTGCCAAAAACCAGCTGGGCAGCCACTGAGGAATCAGTTGCATCTGCCTCAGCAAAGGGGAAACCTTTGGTTCCCGGCCAATGCTCAAATCTGGGAGCATCCCCCTGGGACTGGACTGACCTGAAAATTCACTGTGGGGCCTGGCTTTGAAGACGGTGCCAGAATCAAAGTCCATCATCGCCAGCTCCCGCTGGCCAGGTGGAGGAAGAGGATGTCATCCTTGCTGTTGTCCTCCATGTCTCCAGCAGCAGCAGCAGCCCCACCTGGTCCAGCTTCTCCAGGGGCTCCTTCTTCCCTGGGGTGACACTAGGCTGTCAGGGTTCTGCCCAGGGCCCGGCTGTCAGTGAACCAGGACAAGCAAAACCAGCTCAGATGGTGCCCACCAGTGCTGGGCAGAGCAGCTCAGCTCCAGCACAAGGGCTGTGTGTTCCCATTTGATGAGCCCAGTGCAGTGACACAGGCAGGACAAAAAAGTCTGGGTTTCTTTGCTGCTGATTGCCAGGGCATGTGTGGAGCTGTAACTTACCAGGTCCCTGCATCACTGTGCCTGTGGCTCTCTCCCTTCTTCTAGGGCTGATGAATATCCTGCATCCAGGGATCATGGAACAGGTCTTCTAATGAGGGCCTGTCCAAGGAGTTCAGGGATAAACACCACCTGATCAGAAGCTGGCAATCTGGGGAGAGAAACCACAAACCACTGGTCAGTTGGAGAAGCCTCCTGTCTGCTTTGTCCCACTATTCCCGTGCCCAGGCCACGCTGGATGTGCTCAGAGCTGGGCCTAAACTTTCCCATTAATTTTTTTGTTTTGGAGGAGAGCAGCAGAGCAGGACATGTGCCACCTCCTCAGCAGCTGCCAGAGCGGGATGCTCACGAGCCCGCTGCTGTCTCCCAACACTGGTGTTCCCCCCGTGCCCAGAGATGAGGATTCACCTTGGGAGAGCCGTTGTGGCAGCGGGAGCTGGCCCCATCTGATGTTCCTGCCCCTCCTGAAAGGGTGCTCCCCGCAGACCATCTCGTGCAGCAGGATGCCCAGGGTCCAGACGGTCGCTGCCTCGCCATGGTACCACCCAAAGTCGTTCCATTCCGGGGGGCTGTATGATGGTGTTCCTATGGAATATGGATGGAGCTCATCAGGGGGATGCTGCTGCTCCCAGAGCCTGACCCCAGCATCCCTGGGCATGTGGGGGCTTCCCCAGTGGCCCATGGGGTGACCTGCTGCCCTCTCGCCAGCACCTGGGACTTGGGTACAAATCCGTGGCTGGAAACGAAGTCACTGGTGCTGGAAGAGGGCAGCAGAAACCCTGGCAAGGCCCGACCATGACACACAAAGGGAAATACCCACTCAGTGCTGGGGAAAAACCATACCCACATCCTCCCTGCTGGCATTGCCCAAAACATATTTTGAACCAAAGCAAACCAGGTGAGCAGAGCAGTCCAAGCCCATTCTCAACTGCACACCAAACCAGCTGGTGCACAGGTTCTGCCTCCCCCTCTCTGCTACCCCCACCCACGGAGGATTTTGTCAGGCTGGCTGCCCCAGCCCCAGTCCTGGCCAGAGTGGCAGGCAAAGGCTGCCAGCAGGGCTGGAAGATGGGTCCCCACCCAGCTCTGCTCAAAAGCAACTTGGCTGAAGACTCAGTCCTGTGACTGGCAGCAAAAGGGAGAATCCCTGCTGCCAAACCCTGGTTGGGCCAGGAGATGCTGGGACCAGAAGCCTACCCCTGTGTGGGCTCACCTGCAAATTGAGTGTAGGCTGTCTCCTGAAGGTAGGTGCCACAGCCGAAGTCTATCAGTTTTGCCTCGCCGGTGTCCAGGTCTACCAGGATATTCTCTGGTTTTATATCTCGGTGCAGGACCCCGCAGCTGGTGCAGTGCCGCACGGCTGCCAGGACCTGCCGGAACAGCTCCCGCGCCTCTTCCTCGGACAGGAACCTCCGTGCCCGAATGAAGTGCCGCAGGTCCTGACACCGCTCTGGGCGCTCCAGCACCATAACAATGTAGCTGGGGAGCTCAAGCCACTCCAGCAGCTGCACCACACCGGGGAAGCCTGTGGACACCTTGTCCAGCAGCACTATCTCCAGTGGTGCGCTGGTGCCGTCGGGCTGCGGGAGGAGCACGGTGCCGTCAGTGGGGCTGAGGCCATGCCAGGGCTCGGGAAGCCCTCAGCCAGCCCGGGATGCTCTGTGCCCTCCGCTGGCCCCATGCCCGCTCTCCCTCCAGGTGTCCTGGCAGCTCCCACCCTGCCGGGCCCCGGCTCATCCCCGCCCGGCACGCCCCGGCTTCTGCCGCTGGCCCCGCTCACTCACCAGCTCGCCCCAGTGCCGGACGCGGTTCCGTGGCACCTTTTTGATGGCCACCTGTAAGCCAAAGGGAACAGCGGATTCAGCTCAGCGCCTGCCGTGTCCAGCCCCATCCTACTCCTCCGCCCCCTTCTCCTCCTCCGCCCCCTCCGCCCGCTCCTCCTCCTCCGCCCGCCGCTGGCCCCACCGCTCACCGGGAGTCCGTCCGAGAGCCGAGTGGCTGCGAAAACTCTGCCAAAGCCGCCGCGTCCCAGCAGTGAACCCACTCGGTAGCGCTGCTGCAGGGCCTCCTGCGCCTTCCCTGGGGAAGAGACGCGGCCGTCAGTGCTCGGCCCGGGGCCAGGAACGGCCCCCGAGCGCTCCCCGACCTCCCCGGGCCGGGCATCCGCAGGCGTTCGCTCTATGGAACGCGACAGCGGCGGCTCGAGGCCGGCGGCCGCGCTGCTGAGCGGCGGAGCTCGGGCCGGGGAAGCCGCAGCGGAGGCGGCGGCAGCGGCCGCGCCGCCTGTGTCCTCCGCGGGCCCCGGGAGGAGCCGGGGCCGGGGCCGGGGCCGGGGCCGGGGCAGGCGGAGCCAAAGGGCAGCGATGCCGCCCCAGCCCCAGGCAATGATGCCCGCCCAGCAGCGCCAGCGCCAGCCCAGCCAGAGCTGGGCGGAGGCGTGACCGCGAAGGGATGCTCGGGGCCGGGGACGGGGACGGGGTCGGGGCCGGGGCCGGGGCAGCCCTGCCCGGGGCCGGGGGCGGACCGGGGGCATGGCCCGGGTGGGCACGGGGAGAGGGAAACTGGAAGAGGAGGGGACACTGGGAAAGGGAGACAGGGATGGGGTGCGGGACAGTGGGAGAGGGACAAGGGACTCAAGGGAGTCGAAGAATTCGACTAGGAGATGAGGGGACGCAGGGGAAGGGAGACCCAGAGAGGGAGAGGGAGAGGAGGAGGAGAATCGAAGAAGTCTCTAAAGCTGCTGCTTCCACTGCTGCTGCCGCTGCTGCCGCTGCTGCCGCTGCAACTGAAGCACCGGGACCGTTTGTCCCCGTGTCCGTTTGTCCGTTGCCCGCTCGGCCCCGCCCCGAGCCCCGCGCTCCCCGGGCAGCCCCTGAGCCTGGCCAAACACGGGAACTTTGCCCTGGTGAGCCAAGAGCCAGAGTCTTGACTCCTGCACAGGGGCACAGCAATGCCCTTGGCTGCTGCTGTGCCTTGTCCCTGCTGAGGGTCAGACACTGTCTGAGCACATTCCCTGAATGCAGAATTTGTACCTGAGCCAAGCACTGCACTTGTGTCTCCAGCATTGCTTTCCAAGTAAAACAGGGGGAGTCAAACTGGGTGTAGCTCATGGTATTTTACAGTGTCTAAAACTTGCCAAGTCTCAGATCTTAGAGGTGAGATCCATTTGGAATGAATGGGATGGAGAAACAGTGCAAGATGGAAAAGGGAAATATAAAAATCAATAGAGAAAAATAGAAAAAAAATATTGGTTGTTTCTTTGGATTTTATTTTCATTTCTTTAAAAAGTTGTTTCAATTTTCCCAGAATCTCCTCCCCAGTCCTGTCTGTTCTTTCCAAAAACCTGTCCTGGAGAACAAGGTGCAGCTCCTGTCACAAGATGTGCCCCCAGCTGCAGCTTCTCTTGGCTTCCCACACTGTGAGTGCAGCACAACTCTTGCAGCAAAGCAGGACAAATATTTGAAGAACTTGACAACTTGTTCTTTCTTTTCCTTGTGCACTGGGGAGTTGTGCCATTGGTAAGGTTTTCATTGTTCCTCTTCTAGCCAAAGAAAACATGATGGGCTACCAGGAATTGTTGGGGAATACAAGCCTGGCTGAATGTGGAGAAAGAATCTCCAGAGCCTGCAGCCAGCAGTGGAGAGCTCATCATTCCAAATGCCCCATGGACATCTTGAAAGTGATCTGGAATGTGAAGATGGGCTGACAGAGGGAGTTTGTTTCTGTGTTCAGTTTAGATGATTCTACATGTCTTGCGGTGGTAGAAATCAAGAGCACAATCAGTTGATGATAAGCACCAGAACATGATAAGCTGGAGCTCTCAGTGGATGAGAGAAAGACAGTGAAAAGGAGAAATGCAGGGAATGACTTGGTGAACTTTGTGTGTAAGAAGGGTCATTTTTTCTTATTTTGTGGGATTTTTCTTGATTTTTTTGGGATATTCTACAGATTTGGTGGAATGTTTCTGGAATTTGGTAGGGTTTGGGAATATTTAGGGATTTTTTCATTTTAATTTTTTGCAATTTTGTTTTAAGTTATCCCAAATTGGTGGGATTTTGCAAAAGTTTACATAATTTTGTGTTATTTTTATGAAATTGTAAACCATTTTGAGGAGACATGAAGAATTTTGAGGGATTTTTCTTGATTTTGTGGAATTTTGTGGAGATTTGGTGGGATGATTCTGGATTTTGCTAGGGTTTTCAGAACATTTAGGGAGTTGTGTGTGATTTTTCTGCAACTTTCTAAGATTTTGTGGAGACATGAAGAATTTTGCCATATTTTCTTAAATTTTGTGAAAATTTGTGGGGATTTGGTGGGATGTTCCTAGAATTTGCTGGGGTTTTCAGAACATTTAATCAATTGTGTGGGATTTTTCTTGAATTTTGTGGGATTTTTATTGATTCTTGTGGGATATTCAAGAGATTTTGTAAGATGTTACTGGAATTTGTTAGGGTTTTGGGAAGATTTAAAGATTTTTGGTTTTGTTTTTTCAATTTTGTGGGATGTTTTTTGAGTTTTATGGGATCTTGCAAAAGTTTAAATAATTTTGTTGGATTTTCAGGAATCTAGAAGGATTTTGAGGAGACTTGAAGAATTGTGAGGGATTTTTCTTAGATTTTGTGGTATTTTGTGGAGATTTGCTGGGATGTTTCTGGAATTTGGTGGGGTTTTTCAGAACATTTAGGGAATTGTGTGGGATTTTTCTGCAATTTGGTAGGATTTTTCTTGGATTTTGTAGGATATTGAGGAGATTTTGTGGGAGTTTTGTGGAATTTTGAGGGATTTTGAGGAGACTTGAAGAATTTTGAGGTATTTTTTAGATTTTTTAGAAATTTGTTTAGATTTTCTGGGATGTTCCTGGAATTTGGTAGGGTTTTGAGAAGATTTCTCCAATTTTGTGGGATTTTATGGAGACTTGAAGAATTTTGTGGGATTTTTCTTAGATTTTGTGGAAATTAGTGGGGATTTTGTGGGATGTTTCTGGAATTTTGTGGGACGTTTTTGTACTGTTGTGGAATTTTCTGGTATTTTGTGGGATTTTGAGAAGACTTGAAGAATTTTGTTGGATTTTTCTTATATATTGTGGAATTTTGTGGCGATTTGGTGGGATGTTTCTGGAATTTCCTGGGGTTTTCAGAACATTTAATTAACTGTGTGGGATTTTTCTGCAATTTAGTGGGATTTTTCTTGGATTTTGTAGGATATTGGGAAGAGTTGGTGGGAGTTTTGTAGAATTTTGAGGGATTTTGAGGAGACATGCGGAATTTTGAGATATTTTCTTAGATTTTGGAAATTACTGGGGATTTTGTGGGATGTTACAGGAATTTGTTGGGCTTTTGAGAACATTTCTGTAATTTTGTGGGATTTTTCTTGAATTTTGTGAAATTTTGTGGAGACTTCAAAAATTTTGAGGTATTTTTTCTTAGATTTTTTTGGAAATCTGTGGCGATTTTGTGGGATGTTTCTGGAATTTGCTGGGGTTTTCAGAACATTTAATCAATTGTTTGGGATTTTTCTGCAATTTTGTGGGATTTTTCTTTAATTTTCTAGGATATAGGGGAGATTTTGGGGGAGTTTTGTGGAATTTTGATAGGTTTTGAGGAGACATGAATGGTTTTGAGTTATTTTCTTAGATTTTGTGGAAATTTGTGAGGATTTTGTGGGATGTTTCTGGAATTTGGTAGGGTTTAGAGAACATTTATGGAATTGTATGGGATTTTTCTGCAATTTTGTGGGATTTTGTAGAGACTTGAAGAATTTTGAGGGTTTTTTTCTTAGATTTTGTAGAATTTTGTGGAGATTTGGTGGGATGTTCCTGCAATGTGCTGGGGTTTTTCAGAACTTTTAATCAATTGTGTGGGATTTTTCTGCAATTTTGTGGGATTTTTCTTGAATTTTTCAGGATATTGGGGAGATTTTGTGGGAGTTTTGTGGAATTTTGAGGGATTTTGAGGAGACATGAAGAATTTTGAGGGATTTTCGCAGATTTTGTTGACATTTGTTTAGATTTTCTGGGAAGTTACTGGAATTTGGTAGGATTTTGGTAACATTTAATGAATTGTGTGATATTTTTCTGCAATTTTGTGGGATTTTTCTTGAATTTGGTGGGATTTTGTGAAGACTTGAAGAATTGTGTGGGATTTTTCTTAGATTTTTTGTAATTTTGTGGCGATTTGGTGGGATGTTTCTGGAATTTGGTGGGCTTTTGAGAAGATTTAGGGAATTTTTTTCAATTTTTTTTTGGAAACTTGGTGGATTTTGAGGAGTCTTGAAGAATTTTGTGGGATTTTTCTTAGATTTTGTGGGAATTTGTGGAGATTTTGTCCGATGTTTCTGGAATTTGTTGGGCTTTTGAGAAGATTTCTGCAATTTTGTGGGATTTTTCTTGAATTTTGTCGGATATTGAGGAGATTTTGTGGGAGTTTTGTGGAATTTGAGGGATTTTGAGGAGACATGAATGATTTTGAGTTATTTTCTTAGATTTTGTAGAAATTTGTGAGGATTTAGTGGGATGTTTCTGGAATTTGGTAGGGTTTAGAGAACATTTATGGAATTGTATGTGATTTTTCTGCAATTTTGTGGGATTTTGTAGAGACTTGAAGAATTTTGAGGGTTTTTTCTTAGATTTTGTAGAATTTTGTGGAGATTTTGTGGGATGTTTCTGGAATTTGCTGGGGTTTTTCGGAACATTTAATGAATTGTGTGAGATTTTTTTGCCATTTGGTAGGATTTTTCTTGGATTTTGAAGGATATTAGGGAGATTTTGTGGGAGTTTTGTGGAATTTTAAGGGATTTTGAGGAGACATGAGGAATTTTGAGGTATTTTCTTAGATTTTGTGGAAATGAGTGGGGATTTTGTGGGATGTTACTGGAATTTGCTGGGGTTTTGAGAACATTTTGGGAATTGTGTGGAAATTTTCTGCAATTTTGTGGGATTTTGTGGGGACTCGAAGAATTTTGAGGGATTTTTTCTTAGCTGCTTTGGAATTTTGTGGAGATTTGGTGGGATGTTTCTGTATATTTGGTAAGGTTTTGGGAAGGTTTAGGGGATTTTTTGAGATTTTTTTCTGGAATCTTGAGGGATTTTGAGGAGACTTGAAGATTTTGTGGAAATTTGTGGCGATTCGGTGGGATGTTCCTGCAATTTGCTGGGGTTTTCAGAACATTTAATCAATTTTGTGGGATTTTTCTGCAATTTGGTGGTATTTTTCTTGGATTTTATAGGATATTGGGGAGATTTTTTGGGAGTTTTGTAGAATTCTAAGGGTTTTTGAGGAGACATGAAGGATTTTTGTGGTATTTTGTTAGATTTTGCGGAGATTAGTGGGGGTTTTGTGGGATGTTTCTGGAAGTTGCTGGGGTTTTGAGAAGATTTCTGCAATTTTGTGGGATTTTTTTTGAATGTTGTGGGATTTTGTGGAGAGTTGAAGAATTATGAGGGATTTTTCTTAGCTTCTTTGGAATTTTGTGGAGTTTTGGTGGGATGTTTCTGGAATTTGGTAGGGTTTTTGGAAGGTTTAGGGGATTTTGTGAGATTTTTTTCTGGAATCTTGAGGGATTTTGAGAAGACTTGAAGAATTTTGTGGGATTTTTCTGAAATTTTGTGGAAATTTGTGGCGATTTGGTGGGATGTTTCTGGAATTTTGTGGGATTTTTTTGTACTGTTGTGGAATTTTCTGGTACTTGGTGGGATTTTGAGGAGACATGAAGAATTATGAGGGATTTTTCTTAGATTTTGTGGAATTTTGTGGAGATTGGGTGGGATGTTTCTGGAATTTGCTGGGGTTTTCAGAACATTTAGGGAATTGTGTGGGATTTTTCTGCAATTTTGTGGGATTTTTCCTGAATTTTGCAGGATATTGGGGAGATTTTGTGGGAGTTTTGTGGAATTTTGAGGGATTTTGAGGAGACTTGAAGAAGTTTGAGGGATTTTTATTAGATTTTGTGGAAATTTGTGGGGATTTAGTGGGATGTTTTTGGAATTTTTTTGGCTTTTGAGACGATTTCTGCAATTTTGTGGGATCTTTCTTGAATTTTGTGGGATTTTGTGGAGACTTGAAGAATGATGAGGGATTTTTTTAGCTTCTTTGGAATTTTGTGGAGATTTGGTGGGATGTTTCTGGAATTTGGTAAGGTTTTGGGAAGATTTAGGGAATTTTTTGTGATTTTTTTTGGAGTCTTAAGGGATTTTGTGGAGACTTGAAGAATTTTGTTGGATTTTTCTGAAACTTTGTGGAAATTTCTGGCGATTTGGTGGGATGTTTCTGGAATTTTTTGTGATTTTTTTGTACTGTTGTATAATTCTCTGGTATTTTGTGGGATTTTGAGGAGACGAAGAATTGTGAGGGATTTTTCTTAGATTTTGTGGTATTTTGTGGAGATTTGGTGGGATGTTTCTGGAATTTGGTTGGGTTTTGAGAGCTTTCTGCAATTTTGTTGGAGTTTTTTCTTGAATTTTGTGGGATTTTTTGGAGACTTGATGAATTTTGTGGGATGTTTCTGAAATTTTGTGGAAATTTGTGGCGATTTGGTGGGATGTTTCTGGAATTTGGTAGTGTTTTCAGAACATTTACAGAACTGTGTGAGATTTTTCTGCAATTTTATGGGATTTTTCTGTAATTTTGTTGGATTTCTCTAATATTGTAAAATATTGAGGAGATTTTGTGGGAGTGTTGTGGAATTTTGTGGGATTTTTAGGAGACATGAAGAATTTTGAATTATTTTCTTAGATTTTGTGGAAATTTGTTTAGATTTTCTGGGATGTTTCTGGAATTTGTTGGGCTTTTGAGACGATTTCTGCAAATTCGTGGGATCTTTCTTGAATTTTGTGGGATTTTGTGTAGACTTGAAGAATTATGAAGGATTTTTCTTAGCTTCTTTGGAATTTTGTGGAGATTTGGTGGGATGTTTCTGGAATTTGGTAGTGTTTTGGGAAGATCTAGGGATTTTTTGTTTTTGTTTTTTCAATTTCGCGCAATTTTTTTTTAGTTTTATGGGATTTTGCAATAGTTGAAATCATTTTCTGGGATTTTTCTGGAATTCTGTGGGATTTTGTGGAGACTTGAAAAATTGTGAGGGATTTTTCTTAGATTTTGTGGAATTTTGTGGAGATTTGGGCACCGTTAGGGGTGTGTGTCTCACTTTTCCCCAGCAATTTCCCTCTGTCTTCCCATTCCCGATGTTTCTCCTCTCCACCTCTTCCAGCTCCATGCCATGTTGACAGGAGCTTAGAAAGAGCAGGAAAACAGAAACAAGGTCCACAGCAAATTCCTGGAAGAAAAATCCATGGATGGCCAGGAGGCTGCTGTGGCTCCTTCCTGGAAATCGGGGATGTTGGGAACACGGCACAGGGTGTCCCAGGACTTAGAGCTGGACACTGAACCCTCCTGGATCTCCTTGGCACCCGTCCCAGGCCAGGATGGTCCTGGATATCCTCCTGGATCTGCCCCAGGAAGGTCCCTGCTCCCTGGGGCGGGATGGGACGGGTAGAGGACAAGGAATGAAGGTCAGGAGAAGAATACAGAGATGCTTCTTGCCACTGCAGCAAGAAATTTGGTGCAGTGAAAGCTCAGCTGGAGATGAAGGTGGCCAAAAATGTGAAGCACAATAAAAATTGACTTGTTAAATACATGAATAAAAAGAAATTATAGAAATGACATTGTCCCCTTCCAGGATGTGGATGGTCACCTGACAAACATGGACAGAGACACGGTGCAGGTTTTCTAATGCATTTATTGCATCTGTCTTCAACACTCACCCTTCCCTTCCCAGAGGAAAACATGCATTGTACCAAGGGACACTGCAAAGTCCTTGAAAAGGGCAAGCCCTGCTCAGCAGAAAACAAACCACCCCAGACTGAACCACAGCATTCCCATCTTGAATCCAAACCCAGCACGTGCCAGCTCTTGGGAAGAGAGGAATCCCATGGCAGTCAAAACCAGAGCAGTGGGACAAGCATGAGCGCTCTTTGGAATATCCGGATTTATTTAGAACGGAGGCTCTGCAGAAGTTTGGTGAGCTGCTAAGAAAAAACTCTTGCAGTCCTTGCCAACCATTTCAGGAGAGCTCCCCAGAGACAGAGGAACATCACCTCCCTTTGTCTCTGGGGGATCTTCTCTGGCACAGAGTAGTGGTTGTTTGAAGTTGGTGCTGCAGCGTCCTGGGAGCCGGGGGCTTGACACAGGTGGCAGCAGCACTCTTCCTGATGTGCTGCCACTTGCTCCAGGGGAGGATTCATTGCAAGGGGCTGAGCTCCACTTCTGATTTCCAGGCTTTTCCTGGCCACGTTCATCTTCAGGGATGAGCCGGTGCTGTGATCCCTGAATTGGGTGGGGCTGTGATGTCACAAAGGGGCTGAGTGCTGGGGTGATGCAGGGCCATGATGTCACACAGCTGTCCTGGCCACAGCACTGTGACATCACCGTGCCAGCCCTATATAAACCGGGCTAGCCCCCACAGCTGCCAGTGCAGTCGCCATGGGACGTGCCGTAGCCATGTGTGACGGTCCTGATGCCTGCCCTTGTCCTGCTGCTGGCTGCTGTGGCTGTCTGGTGGGCCAGTGGCCACTAGAAACCACGGAGGCGGCAGACAAGGAAGCGCCCCAGGGTTAGGCCCAGAGGCCCATGGAGGAACCGAGCAGCCCCTGCGGCTCCCAGGTTCTCCAGGCCTCGGGTGACCCCTCGCCAGCGGCCAGGTGCTCCCGCAAGCCCTTTGGAGAGCTTCTGCAGCTGCGGTCCCTGCATGGCAGTGGCCCAAGAGCTGCAGGAAGTGATGATCTGGCACTGGGCACGCAATGGGACATCTGTGACCCTCTACTTTGGGATGTGGCAGGTGTTGTGGAAACAGTGAGGCCACCTGCCGTGGTGTGGCTCATCCAGCTTCTCCAGAAGCCGCCATCCCTTCAGGAGGCTGCTCCCAGCAAGATTGGCCATTTGTGAGAGAGCCTCAACCCTTGCAAGGATGGCACAGCAGAGAAGACCCGCCATCCATGCAAGAAGCGCAGCCTGTCAGAGAACGTCCATGGTTCCAGGAGCCTCCGCTATCTCTGACAGCCTCCATCCCTCGGAGAGGCTCAGCCAGACCTGTCAGCCTGTAGAAGGTGCAGAGCCCAGGGACAGGTCTCCCAGCTCTCTTGGACCCTTGGACCTCAACAACACGGGCACAACTCTGACCACTGACATGGCCAGGGAAAGCCCACAGGTCCAAGTGGGAGCCCAGCCCGATCCAGGGGAGCCATCTCAGGAGCAGGTGGAGGAGCAGCAAGTGTCCTGGAGCCAGCAGCTGCCGGACCACAGCTCCCAGGTGATGGTGCTGGACGTGCCAGCTGGCAACAGCCCGTGCCTGGTGGAGGAGACAATTCCCAAGGGACCAGGCAGTTTCCTCCGTCTCCAGGAAGCTGCTCCCATACAGCCACCAACTACCAACAAGACTTCTGTACCAGCAGGTGAGACCTGAGGAGCTGTCTGAGGCTCCCATGGGGCTCTTGAGGGGCATTCCCAGGCCAGGCCAGGGCTTCTGAGAGCAGCCTAGAAGCAGGTCAAAGCAAGGTGATCAGTGCTGGCTGGGGCCACTGCACTGGCGGACACTCGGGGGGTTCCTGGCAGCATCAGGCCCTGTGATGGAGGCATTGTCTCATCCTCACAGCCCGACAGCACCTGTGTCCCACTGGAGATAGTGCTGATGGAGAAGGTGGGCTTTGGCTGCCGCAGAATCATCCAGATCCTCAACTGGTTCGAGCTGCCTGACAGCTTCGTGCTGGTGATGGAGCATCCAGACCAATCTCGGGACCTCTTACACATCCTGTTGGAGCAAGAGTTCCTGAGCAAGGAGGTGGCATGGTGGCTTTTCTAGCAGATGCTGGAGGCCGTGTGGCACTGCACCGCCTGCGGCATCCTGCACCGGGACATCAAGCCAGAGAACCTCCTCGTCAACCCGGAGACTGGCGACCTGAAGCTCATCGACTTCGGTTGCGGCACCTTCCTCCAGGAGCAGGCCTTCACACAGTTTGCCGGTGAGCCCAGAGCGCGGGCCCTGCTCCCAGTGCCAGGCACTGCACGGCCCCATTCCCTCCTGGGCCGCGGGGTGCGGCATTCAGCCGGCTGCCGGCTGCCCTGTGGCACGGGGCAGGTGCTGTGCCCCAGGAGCCGGCTGCCGGCCCTGCCGACAGAAAGGGGCTGCAAAAGCCGGGCCCCGGCTCCTGGGCTTGGCAGGCCCGCAAGGCCTTGGGCTGCTCCACTGGCGTTCTCAGCCTTGCAGAATGGTTTCTTGGCTTTGGCCCATTGTCAGGGGGAGGCAGGCAGGCCTTGGGGGAAAGTTGTGGCCACGGCTGCAGCCCCTGCCTCTGGCAGGAGGCTGGCGCCAGGCTCTGGAAGGCAGCAGCCTGCACCTGAGCAGCGCCGCCCGTCTCCCCTAGGAACATGCACGTACTGCCCGCCCGAGTGGATCGGCCTGCGCTGCTACCACAGCGATGGGGCGACCATCTGGTCCCTGGGCGTGCTGCTGTTGGAGATGGTGTGCGGGTCCCTGCCCTAAGAGAACGAGCGTGACATGGTGTTGGGGCAGCTCTTCTTCCCGCAGGAGGTCTCTCCAGGTTGGCACACGGCCTGAAGAAGGCAGGCTTTGGCAGGTGGCACCGCGCAGCCCAGCCCGGCCCTCCCGCAGCTGCGTGGGACGTCCATGTGCCCTCAAGGGCCGGCTGCAGCAGGTGGCCCGTGGCAGGCTGGCTGTGGCACGCTTGGCTGAAGGAGGGGACGCTTGTCCTGCCGTGCCGCTCTCCCGCCAAGGGCAGCTCCGAGCACACGCAGCGTGGCCCGGCTTCTGCAGGCGCCGGGAGCAGCTGGGCAGGAGCCTTCTGCAAGTGAGCGCCGCTTTCTGCCTTCTCTCCCCAGAGTGCCAACATCTGATCCGCTGCTCTTTGTCCAAGCACCCCATGGATCGGCCAGTGCTGGAGCAGATCTTCTACCACCCTTGGGTGTTGGGCGGCCATTTCTGATGCCTTGCCGCAGCCTCTGCAGCACCCAGTTCCCATGTCCCACTCAGGACTGAGGGCCCAGGAAATAAAACAACCCGAAACCCACTGCAGGCTGGCGAGTCTGGTCCTTGTTAGCAACTTCAGCTAAGGGAACCTCTTGGCAAAAGGGGTAATCAGAGCGTTCCCTTCAGTCTTTGTCCAGCTTTTGGTGCCTTTACTCCAGGCTGTCCCTCAAAATCAGAGGGGGGTGGAGTCTGCACCAGTCCCCCCAAATCGCTGGATGGCAAAGACTACTGCCAGGCCCCTCAAAACTGGAGAAGGATGGACACTATCCCTGGGCCCTTCAAACTGAAGGGAGATAAATACCCACCCCAGCCCAAAATAATAGATGGATGGAGCCCACAGCAGCCCCCAAGTCAGAAGGGGGAGACTGCCAGCCCCACCAAAGAGGAGGGGAATTGTGTCTGTGCCAGCCCCGCAAATTGCAAGGGGATAGAGAACACCCCAGACCTGGCAAAGGGCAAAGAGCGGCTGGGGGCTGCCGGGATGGTGACAACACTGGCACCCCCCAAATCAGAGTGGGACAAAGAGCCCACACAGGCTTCCCAGAAGCAGAAAGAGGGCAGCAAATATCCCCTGTCCCCCTAAGTTGGAGGGGCACAGACACAAAAGGCCCCACAAAAAGAGCATGAGGAACCAAGAGCACTGCTGACCCCACAAAGGTAAGGAGGATGGAGAAACTCCCCATCTGTCTTTGTTTTGGAAGACAGGTGTCTGCTAGGGAGGGCAGGGGCCTCCCCTGGAATGAAAATGTAGACCCCCTCTCTCTACATTATTATAATTCTGAAATCAAGGGGCTTTCAGGCAGAGATCTGGGGATAGGAATAACAGTTCTTTATTAGTATTTATAACCAGGCAAACAAACAACAATAACTACAGCAATAACAAGAAAACAGAACCAGGGACCCCGTGACAGCTTTCTGGCTGAGATGGGATGGAGGAGAGGCTTTGTTTCACAAACCCCCTCGGGCAGTCAGTCCCGGTGCTCCTGCAGGGCTCTGAGGAACACTCAGCTGGAACAGCAGGGATGAGCTGAGATCCTGGGCTGGTGGCTGAGGTGGATCAGCAGCTCCGTGGCGGTGCCTGGCACTGCCACACGTCCCGGCAGGACAGGGGGTGCGAGGCCACTAACGAAGAGGGAAGGAGAAGCAGCAGCAGCTCCGTCTGGGTGATGGCAAAATTCCCTTCTCCCCACCACAACAGCTCCGCGCCCAAAGTGTCCTTCTCCGAAGCTTAAGAAAAGCCCGCCAAACTGTCCCCACCCTCCTTTTTCCTGCCTCCTTCCCCCCCTGGTCCCGGCCACTCTTTGTCTTTTGTCAAGCACCCACCAGGTACCCAGAGTTAGGTTGTCCCAGCAACTAATGGGTAAAAATTCCACAGGCAAGCCAGAACTGAAAAAAAGGACATCTAACCCCCAACAGGGTGCCTTAATCCCTCTTAGAATAAACATTACCAATTAAATGCAACTTCCTGTTTAATTGCAGAAGTGGAAAAAATGTTCCAGAATTCTAAAACTACTTTGAAAACTATGTTATTAATATGGCAAAAGGGAAGAAACATTTGGGGATTACTTCCTCCTAGAAATAATCCTAAATATTTCAAAAAATTTCTAATTTTTAAAAATAAAATTTAAAGATAACATGGTGGGTTCCCCATGCCCAGCTGCTTCCTGCCCATCCAAGGCTGTGGCCAGCCAAGCAGCTGTGCCAGTGCTGGTGGTACCAGCCAGACCCCAGAGCAGAAGCCCAAAGGTGTTGCTCAAGCTCTGCCTTGGCAGGAGGGTCCTGCCTTCAGTCCTGTCCAGACACCAGGGCCAGCACTTTTCTGGGTGGCGGCGGCACAGCAATAAGCTGATAACGCAGCTTTGGCAAGGAAAACAGACACGGGCTTGGAGATGCAGGAAGAAAGGTGCAGTTCTCCCTGCCTGAGTGTAGTGGTTTACGTTCACACTGTTATAAATGCATATCATATTATTGGCTTTTCGCAAATATTATAAGGAATGTTATGTGTATAAGATTAGAAAATCTAGCTGTATTAATATAGTTTCCTTTATTTCTGTTATTGATGAAACTTAGAAATAGTGGTATAATACATATATATTAAGCTTTGGCATAGTATTAAAACAAAAACTACTTTAGTTTGTATAACCCAAAGACTGAAAAAGATAGCTGGAGACGCCCCCTACATTCAGAAACTATCTTATCCAGATGAAGACAGCAGTGACCAGAACTCTGGGGGAGGAATTTATTGCATTTCTGTTATCAGGGAATGTAAATCTCATTGGCACCAAGAAGATTGATCCATTGGGAAGGGGGCAAGAGAAAACTAAACAGAAGAACACCAAAGATCCTAAGAAGAATGTATGAATATGCATGAGAATTTATGGATATGTAATAGGATTCTGTTTTTAAGGGACAATCCTTTGTTAGTAAGGTGTGCTCTCTTGGCTGAATGCAGAGACACCTGGCTGTATCTGTATACTTCACTTTATTTTTAGCTCCTAATTATCTTTTTATTAAACCTTTAAATTATATAAGACAAATATGTGAACCTCGTTTTTCACAACACTGAGCTGTTTGGCCGGACATCTGAAGCTGCAGAGGTGTTCCTGTGGAGAGAGGAGGTGGCTGAGGTCCCCAGCTGCCGCTGGCACTCAGGGACCCTCCTGCACAGCAGGGCCCAGAGCTGCCAAGGCTCCCCAGCACGGCTGGAGCTGCTGGCACAGCTTGGCCCAGCTGGACAGCTGCCCCTCAAGGCCCTGGAGAGCAGGGGATGGCTCTGGGCAGGGTCCCTGGCCAGGAGTGGGCCCCAGAGCACCTCTGCCTTTCAAGGACAATCTCGTCCCCGCTCTTTCTCCTGCCCACCTTGCTTTGCCTCTGCCCGCTGCTCCTGGGGCTGCTCTTGGCCAGGCAGCCTCAGTGGCAGCCAGCACTGGCTGCAGCCCCAGCGGGCTCCCCAGGACAAGGCCCAGCAATTAAGAGGCCAAAGAAAGGCCTGGGCAGCAGCAGAACTCTCAGCAGAGTTATTTGGACAACCACTGACTACCTACAGGTCCACAGCAGCTTCACTGGGAATGTTTCTATTCTACAACAGACTTTCAAAAGAAGCTGTTTGAGGGAAAGATGAACTAAATACTCACCGTTTTGTCTTCCATCCATACCAGATTCCAACACCGCATAAAACGAAGAAATGCACCAAACAAAGCAGGCCTGCCATTAATTCTAGCCAACAGCGTGTTCCCTGACAGAAACTTCTTCCAATGCCTTTCTGGGAATTGGGAACACGTGTTGTGGTGCTGGCTGCATCTGTGGGAGAATTGGGCAGTGAGAGCCTGTGCTGTGCTGTGCTGCTGAGCTGGCAGCATGGTGGGTGTGTTCAAGATGCTCTGTTTCCCCCAGAGCTGGGGCCTGCAGCACCTTGCCAGCCCTTGGCACAGGCTGTGCCACCCAACAAAGCCCAGAAGGCCGGGAGCAGAGCCCAGGGAATGCACAGCTGCTTGGGCAGTGGCTCCTTCCAGGGACACAGGCCAAACCCATCCCTGAGCAGCCACTGCCACCCCTGACCCTCCCTGCTCCGTGACAGCTCCCCCAGCCCAAGGGGACAGAGCCAGGCCCTGTCAGGGGCCAGTGCAGCCCCTGCCCAGTTGGGAGCCAGGGCTGGCTGTGGCTCTGGGCTCGTGGGAGGGCTCCTGCTCGGGGCTGCTCCTGTGCCTTGGGCCTCTGGATGCTTAGGGCCAGCTCTGGAAGCAGCTGCAGTGGGATGGATGTTGGTGCATGAGTCCCATTTCCCAGGGGCTGGGAATGAGCTCCAAAGGCCTGGAAGCTGAGGTGCCTCCAGCTTTGGACGCTGCTGGGCCATGCAAGGAGAGGCCCTGTGGGAAGAGCTGCTGGCACACAGCCCCACTGAGGGCTGAGCCCAGCACAGCAATCACCTCCTGTGCCTGGGCCCATGCCTGCCTCAAAAATTGCCTCCCTTCCTTCAGGAAATGCCGCCTTCCATAGAGCCTCTCTGCCCATCCCTTGAGAAAGGAAGAGGCACAGCTGGATCAGATGGAACCATTACATAGCAGGGAAGTGGCCTCTTCAGGAGGCAGTGCTTGTCAAAGACATGGAAGAGGATCAGGAAAAGTCCCAGGCTCTCTCTTGTCCAAACCACCACCTCTCCTGATCTGCTCAGAGACCAGGAAGTTGCAGGGGATCTCAAGGTGTGTGTGGCCCATGATTCAGTTTGGGCAGCCTGTCTGCTGATGCCAAATGCCTTCCTGCAGAGGCTGGGGAGAAACTGCATCAAGGCCAGGCTGGGAAACATCCCTGCAGGGCTTGAAAGCAGCAGCAGGGCAGCGAGGCTGCCATGGATCCCTTCCCATGGTGCAGGGCATGGCATGTCCAGAGAAAGCCCCCGGCTGCTGAGTCTCAGGAAAGGCTGAGGGAAATGCACCCACCATGCTCTTTGAGCAGTTCCTTCTCTATTTCTTTCAGGATATGGTGTGACTCAAGTGATTCTTTCTGTCCTGTGGCTCTGTTCTTCCCTCTTTGAGGACCTTAACAAAAAATAGTTCCATTTCCCAGGAATGGATCCTGGAAAAGCGATGCTCAGCCTGTGGGTACGGCAGGAACACACCACTCACCCCTGCGATGGGAGCTGGGCTTGTGGGCAGTAATCAGCAAAGGAGCTGGGAAAGTCCTCCCTGCAGACACACCTGTAACTCAACAGCCACAGAAGCTTCTGTCACCTGGTTCCTACCAGGTTGTCAATGATTATTCCTTGATGGGACACTGAGAACATACCTGCAGGAGGATCCAAGGGCTTCAAAACTTTATGCAGCCAATCTAATGGAGAAGCCATCCCAGGAACCTCATCTGGAAGGGAGCACAGATGAGAACCTTTTTCAGGGTGTGCTGGGATCGCCTTCTGCCTTAGGGAACTGGGCACTGCAAGGGGGTTGGGTAAGGCCATGGGAGCTAGATGTCAGTGGACATGGAGAAAGCTGTAGAGGGGCCTGGGGAGCTCTGGGCTGGCTCCTGGTCACTCTCAACACTCTTTCCATGCCCTGTGCAACATCCCTGAAGGGTGGGCACTCCCCAGCAGCAGAGATGGCAGCTCAAGCCTCAGCAGGGCTCAGGCCCAGAGGCACAGCAATTACCTCCTGGGACTGTGCCTGGCATGGCCTCCCTTCCTGCAGCAGAGGCTGCCCATGAGCCACTGCTTCCTCCGGGAAACGCTGCCTTCAGCACAGCCTCTCCATCCACTTCTGCAGAAAGGGACAGCTGGATCAGATGGCAGCATTCCCCACTGAGGGAGGTGGCATCTTCAGGAGGTAATGCTTGTCAAAGACTTGGTTAAGGACCAGGATATCATATAAACTTTTGGGATTGGCCAGAGCCCTCCCTTCTCCAAACAGCTGCCATTTCTGGTCTACCCAGCAACCAGGGAATTCTACAAGATCTCAGTGTGGGCATGGCCCATGGTGCAGTTTGGGCTCCCTGTCAGCTGATGCCAAATGCCTTCCTGCAGAGGCTGGGGAGAAGCTGCAGCCAGGCCAAGCTGGGAAACAACCCTGCTGTGTTGGGCACTGCATGTCCAGATGTGCAGAGAAAGCCCCTGGCTGCTGAGTCTCAGGAGAAGGCTGAGGGACACGGACCCACCTTGTCCTTCCTGCAGAATTTTCTTCAGCATTTGCCTTATGGGTTTGGATGGCTCATGGGGTATCATAACTCCTGTAGCTTTGGTATTTCCTCTTGGAGGACCTTAGAGGAAAAGAATTCCATTTCAAAGGAATGGATGCCAGAAAAGCAATGCTCAGCCTGTGGGGTCAGGAGGGACACACCACTCACCCCTGTGATGGGAGCTGGGCTTGTGTGCAGTAACCAACCCAGAAGCTGGGAGAGTCCTCCCTGCAGACACACCTGTAACTCAACAGCCACAGAAGCTTCTCTCATCTCTGCTGATCTGCACAGGCAGCACTGAGCCGCAGGAGCAGTGAGGGGATAGCGCAGGGAGAGGGCACACACGTGCACAGCTCTGTCCTGGCACCTGCAGCGATGCCGCCCTGGCCGAGCTTTGGGCTCTGAGCTGGCAGCTCTCCCAGGGGGAAAGGCCTTCACCTACCCTCACCATCTTCCAGAGCCTCAGTCCTGGATGTGGGTTGGGAAGCCAGATCACCTTCAGCAAGTGGCTTGGCTGCAAAGAAAGGCAGGGCAGAAGAGCTCCCGTGGATCTGTAGGAGATCCTCAGGCTCCCTGGGGCTGGCAAAGGAGCCACACAAGGCACAGCCCGGGGACAGAGCCTTGGGCCCATCCCTTCCCTCTCTGCTCTTCTCTATGGCTGCACAGAGCACACGGGGAAGGAGACACTGGCATTGCACACAGGAAGACGACTGACAGCTAAATGCTTTTTCTTCCAACTGGCAGTGGCCTGTGGGATCCCTCAGGGCTCTAGAAGGGAGCAGGGTGAGGTTTCCAGAACCCATCAAGCCTGAGATTATGTTAAGAGATACGGCACATGAGTGAGCTCTTGCCACCTTGTCATTGCCTGTTCTGTCAGTAAAGGGAATAGAAGAACTTGCCTCCAGCATTCTCCAAGATATTCAAAGTATCATTCAGTAGCACTTCCAAATAATTGAGGTTGTGTTCCAAATCTAGAAGGGAGCACAGATCAGAACTGTTTCCACGGTGTTCCGAGATCCCCTTCTACCTTAGGGAACCGGGCAGTGCAAGGGAGTCGCGCTAAGGCTGTGGGTGCCAGATGTCAGTGGACATGGCCACAGCTGCAGAGGGGCCTGGGGGCTCTGGGCTGGCTCCTGGTCACTCTCCACCCTCTTTGCAGGCCCTGTGCAGCATCCCTGGGAGAGGTGGCTGGAGCAGCCCAGGCCCCACTGGGGCCCTCTCTCTGCCACAGCTGAAAGAATTGTAAAAGCAATGGGGAAGAGCTACAGCAGGCAGTGCCACAACTGTCCCTCAGGCCCTCCCTCCCTCCTGCCCATGTTCTGCTGGGACAGCTCTCCTATCCCATAGGGACAGAGCCAGGCTCTTTCAGGTCACACTGGAGCCTTGCCCTCCCACTCTGCCTATTCTCCAGCATGGGTGCTCTTTTGCAGCTGCTGCCAGGATTTGGGACCTGTCTCCCACAGAGGGACCCCAGCAGGACTGCTCAGTAGGTGAGTACCCTGAGCCTGCTGGGGATAATTCCACTGGGCTGTGCTGGTCTTGTCCGGGCTGTGCCCACACTGCCAAGCAACAGAGATGTACAGCTCAAGCCTCAGCAGGGCTCAGGCCCAGAGGCACAGCAATTACCTCCTGGGACTGTGACTGTGCCTGGCATGGCCTCCCTTCCTGCAGCAGAGGCTGCCCATGAGCCACTGCTTCCTCCGGGAAACGCTGCCTTCAGCACAGCCTTTGGGTTCATCTCTGGAGAAAGGAAGAGCCACAGCTGGATCAGGTGGGGCTGTTCCCCAACAGGAAGGTGGCATCTTCAAAAGGCAATACTTGGCAAAGTCATGAATAAGGTTCAGGAAGCCATCAAAATTTTGGAGCCAGGCCAGGGCCCTCCCTCCTCCAAAGAGCTGCCATTCCATATCTACCCCAAGACTGGGAAATTGCAGGGGATCTCAGGGTGTGCATGGACCATGCTGCAGTTTGGGCTCCCTGTCAGCTGATGCCAAATGCCTTCCTGCAGAGGCTGAGGAGAAGCTGCAGCCAGGCCAGGCTGGGAAACATCCCTGCAGGGCTTGAAAGCAGCAGCAGGGCAGCGAGGCTGCCATGGATCCCTTCCCATGGTGCAGGGCATGGCATGTCCAGAGAAATCCCCCGGCTGCTGAGTCTCAGGAGAAGGCTGAGGGACATGGACCCACCATGGCGTCTATCCAGATCACTCAGCATCTTGTCTCCTATAGGTTTGTTCCTCCCTCTAGGAGAACCTTAACAGAAAGTATTTCCATTTCAGATGAATGGATCCCACAGAACCAGGCCTCAGCCTGTGGGATCAGCAGGGACACACCACTCACCCCTGTGATGGGAGCTGGGCTTGCGTGCAGCAACCAGAAAAGGAGCTTGAAATGTCCTTGCTGCAGACACACCTGTAACTCAACAGCCACAGAAGCTTCTGTCACTTGGTTCCTGCCAGGTTGTCAATGATTATTCCTTGTTGGGACAGTGAGAACATACCTGCATGGGGCTCCAGAGGCAGAAAATCATCATGAAGCCAAGCTGCTGGAGAAGCCTTCCTACCACCCTCATCTGGAAGGGAGCACAGATCAGAATCATTCCATGGTGTGCTGGGACCCCCTTCTGCCTTAGGGAACTGGGCACTGCAAGGTGGTTGGGTAAGGCTGTGGGAGCCAGATGTCAATGGACATGGCCAAAGCTGCAGAGGGGCCTGGGGAGCTCTGGGCTGGCTCTGGTCACTCTCCACCCTCTTTGCAGGCCCTGTGCAACATCTCTGGAGGGGCAGCAGGACCAGCCCAGGGCCCCTGAGGCCTCTCTCCCTCACATAGAGTAAACCCTCCCTAAAGCCCTGGGGAAAACCATCCCCAGCGCTTCCCAGAGAGAAGGGAGCACTGTCCCGGGAAAGGGGACCGAGGCCGCCGGCTCACCTGCTCGCCCTGCTCGCCATGGAGCAGCCTGGGCAGCCCTGTCAGGCAGGGCCACTGCCAGGAGGAGCAGGAGGAGGAGGCGCAGAGCAAAGGCCATGGTGCCTTGCCCACTGCCAGTCCTGCAGCTCTTGCTGCCACCACTGTCCTGACACCGCTGTCCCAATGTCAGCACCGCTGCTGCCGCCGCCGCTGCTGCCACAACAGTCGTGGTCAAGGACTGACTGCTCGGTCCTTGTGGTGCTGTGCAACCACGGGGCTCTGGGACCTCTGTGACCTCAGAGCCTGCTGTCACCTCAGCCTGCTGTCACCCCAGAGACTGCTGTGACCTCATGGCCTTGGCTGTACCCCCTGAATGTACTCCCATCTGTACTCCAATCTGTACGGGACTGATTGTAAATCTTTGACTTCATCAAAGGGTCATTGATAAACAAAACCTTGGTTTTGCCTGCTGACATTGCTGGTCAGGCAGTGTCCCAGGAGATGCTCTTGATGGTTGCCTCTTTTCCTGGGCATGGCACTGGAGGAGGTCCAGGCCCAGGTGATGCCACTGAAAGAAATGTGCCCTCATCCCAGGGATGCTCAACACGGACTCCCCCAGCCCCTCAGTGCCCTGCCGCTGGTCACAGCAGCCCCTGCCTGGCTCCTGCCTGCCCACACCATGGTCAGCCCTGCCTGCTCCTGGACATGGAGCTCAGCCAGAGCTGGTGCTGTGTGGGCTTTGCTGGTGGTACCAGCCAGACACTGGGGTGAGAGCTCCATCTCTTTATTGGAACAGAAGAGCTGTGCTGGGCCCTGCCCTGGCAGGAGGGACCCACCTTCAGTCCAGGCCACAGAGCAGGGCGGGTCCCTTCAGGGACACAGGGCCTTGCTTTGGCTGGTGGCAGCATCTGCACAGCAGCAAGCTGGTAATGCAGCTGTGACAGGGACATCACGTATGGGCATGGAGATGTGAAATGTGTGGTGCAGGTGTCCCTGAGGGAGGTGTTTGGCCTTTCCTGTGAAGCTGCAGAGAGGAACCTGTTGAGAGAGGAGGTGGCTGAGGCCCCAGCTGCAGCTGGCACGCAGGGACCCTCCTGCACACTGGGAGATTCTCACTGTGCTCAAAGTTTCCCTCTGAAGACTAAGAGGTGAATGTGGATGGGCTTAACAATTGGTCTGCAGGCCAAACAATTGAGTTAGCAAAAGAAGAAATTGAGAAAATACAAGTTTATCCATAGCAAGGAGGAAAGCAAGGCCATTGGCATGGAAACCAATAAAAAGGTGCATAAGGGGTATTTGCAGTTGTAATAAATGGAATTGATTCGTGCTAACTAAATTGTAACTTTTATTAAAGTTATTATTAGAAACAATCAAGAATAAGTGTTACAAAGCAGATGTACCCCTTTGCAGATGTTACATGTCAAAATTAAGGTACAGGATGTAGTTTAGAAGATAAATGGTGTCTCAAGACCAAAATGGCCTTGAGATGGACCAAAATTAGAACAAATTTAGGCATTGGGCCTAAAGCTTGGTAAACATAAGGCTAATTAGTAGACTAACATAACACAAGGCTTAGTACACACACGCAAACTTGTAAGATTATCCGAAGGACAATGAAGAAGAGGAGAAGCCTTTGCCAAAAGACCACCAAAAGAAGACTGAAGACCTCCTAACAACAAGTGAGGCATGCGCCGTGAAGAAAAGTGACATAAAGTCAGAAAAATTGGAAATAGGAGGAAACTTACAGGAAACATTAAAGAATATGTAAAAGCATACAGTATATAAGTTTAGCTTGAAGTGCTTTGTTTTGAATGTGAGGCAGTGTGGGAAGCCTTTGTACCCTGGTCGGTTTTGCTTATGCTTTAATCATACTTAATTACTAGCAGATTATATATATAAATTTTAATTTTTATTAAACAGTATTATTTTACTAAACTGTATTCTTTTATACCACATTACTCTTCAGTTTAGTAAATTGTATTCATTTTTAATTAAACTGCCATTAAGCCAAGGGACCTAGTTGTCAAAATTCTAATTTCATTTATAACAATATTTTAACAAGGAAGGCTGGTACAACAACATTGGTATTTAACAAACATGACACAACATGAGGTATATTAACAAAGAAGGCCCCTTACGGTGACAACATTCTACTGTTCAAACTGTAAAACATCCTTCTGTACTGATCAGGAGGTCACGATTTCCTCTTTACAATCCTGATGCTGAATGTCTCCTGAGGAGGTCTGGTCACAGAGAAGAATGAGCCCCTTGTGGGCTGCCCCTGTTTGGACAACCTGCTCCTCACCCCAAGCCTCAGCATGTCTGACATCGCCCACCTGGGACTGACATCCCAAAATATTGAGAACATTTATCAATTTTTGATTATCATTAAAATCTAATTAATCAATAAAAATAAAATTTTAATTTTTACAATAATATTATTCTTCATTTTTATAACCTAATTTTTATATTTATATGAAAGAATTGATACAATTTTAGCAACTAAAAACATTATCGGTCCTTGGTTCAAAGTACTACAATTCCCTTCATTAATTGATCACTATTTCTCCCTCTTTTGCTAATTACACCTATTTTTAGTCTTTTGAGCATATTTTTTTATAATTTTCTCAGACAGGGTAAAAGGGGCCACTTTGGGGTCCATGGAGACTTTTCTGGGGAACATTTGGGGCAGTTTTGGGTCTGGGGAGGGAATTTAGAGAGAACCTGGGGGTCTGGAGGACACTTGGGGGAGCCGGGTGGGCACTTGGAGGGGCACTTAGGGATTCTGTGGGACAATTCGGGGTGCGTGGGAGCACTTGGGGGTCCAGGGGGGCGCTTGGAGGTCAGGGAGGGGAATCTGGGGGCCCTTCGGGGTCCGGGCGGGCACTTGGGGGGCTGTAACAGGGAATCTATGGGCCGCGGGGGATGATGGGAGTTGTAGGCGCCGGTATAATATGGTTTAATGTGGCCGCGGAGCATCACGGGAGTTGAAGGCGCAGCTCCAATGGGTTCCGGTGAGGCGCGGGGCATGACGGGAGATGGAGTCCCGGCTGGAATAGCGCTCTATGGGCGCCGCGGAGCATGATGGGAGCTGTAGTCCCGGAAGTGGCTCAGAAGGCGCGTTTGGCGGTGTGGGGAAGCGCTTGGAGAAAACTTTTGCGTCCGAGCCGTGGCTGCAGGTGATCGGGGCGAATGTATACGGCTCGGGAGCACTTGGGGGGAACCTGGGGAGCTGTAACCGGGCTCTTTAGGGCGCGGGGCACGGCAGGAGGTTTGGGCGCGGAACTGTGTTGTGGGATGATGGGAGATGAATTCCCAGCAGTGGCTGGAAGGGAAATCTGTGGGGTCGGGAGCATTCAGGGATCCAGGGACGCTTTGGGGGGTCCCGAACGGGCGCTGAGGGGGCACTCGGGGATCCTGGAGGGTTTGGAGGAGACTTATGGGACATATGGGGGGCGATCCCGGGGTTCTGGGGAGCGCAGGGCATATTCCCAGTTCCTCACAACCTGGTCTCAGTTGCCCCCTGCAGGCTCCTACTCACTGCCAGTATGATCCCAGTATGATCCCAATATGATGTCAGTACACCCTCAGTAGAATCTCAGCCACTGCCAGGATGATCCCAGTACAAACCAGTCCCTGCCAGTGCTGCCACTCCTGGCATCCCCCAGCCCTCTCCGTGTTCCCCCCTCCCGCATCTCCCCAGAGCAGCCCCAAGGCCTGGCAGTCCCCAGCCAGGGTCCCCAGCCAGCCCCAGGTTGGATCTGCAGCCCCCAATTTTCCCAGTTTCCCTCTCCTTTTCCCCAGGCCGGGTTCCCCCCGTCCCCAGCGGGTGGGAGCAGCGGAGAGCCCCGCGCTGCCCATCCCGACCTGTCCCGGCTCCATCCCCGCTCCTGCCGTGGGCTGTGAGGGGTTTGGGAACGGGGCACCGAGGGTGTCACTGCTCCTGGGGGAGGAGGAGGAGGGATGGAAGAGGAGGGATGAAGAAGGAGAGAGAGAAGGGATGGAAGCAGGAGATGGAGCTGGCGTTAGGGAGGAGAAGGAGGAGGGATGGAAGGGGAGGAGAGGGAGGAAGATGTTGTAAATACTCCACAAACCCCTTCATTCTTGTCCCCCATGGGGATGTGTCGGCCCTTCACAGAACACGGGCGGGAAGGGGTCTCAAAATATATCCAACATGGACCTAAGGTATTTTAGACAAAGAAGGCTCAGACTTACGAGGCGTGGTCCTGGGTTTATTGTATGTGGATCACCCGGGGCAAGAAAGAGGCTGAGATTCCTCGGGTGCTCTCTTAAACTTGGGGGAGGGGGTGGCCAGGGGATACAGGGGGGTTACAGCCAATGGGATAGGGAAAAGAAAAGGGAGGTTAGGTAGGGACAAACCTTATACAACACCAAGGGTGAGTTCTTCCCTTGGGACAGACCATAGTTTTTTAAATGCACTTCAACAGGAAGAGGAGGGACAAAGGAGGATCAGGGAAAGGAGAAGGAACCAAGAGGTCAAGAACTCCCTGAATTTACAGTCCCCCACCTGTGGGATCATCACCCCCCATCCCACAGGTGCCCCGAGAGGGGGAGCTCAGCCCAGATCTCCTGGGGGGTCCCTGGGTTGGGTTTTTTTGGGGGGGATATTTAAGAATTCAGGACTGCAAAGCTGAGCAGAAAATGCCCCTTGGGGCGACACTGGGGGGTCCCAGCATCCCTAAGTGGGGAGATGGAAATGAGGGGAACTTTTCAGATTCCTGGCACTCCCAGCAGCCTGGGGAGGACAGGGATTGAGTAGACAGGGGAACACCAATACAAGCGTGACCCCCAGCAGCTGGGACGGGGGGGAACCCCTGAACACCAAAGGGGAGAGACCAGAGATGGGGAACTCCTGGGAGGAATTTTCACGGCTGAATCTTGGTGTTTGGGAGGTTTTTATGGATAGCTTGGAATTTCTAGAGATGGACGTGGGCAGGAGGAACCCCCTAATCCAATGTGCTCATGAATTGTATTTTTCCCCAAACCAGGATTTCCCATTCCCAAACCTTGTCCAGATGGAGAGGAAGGCTGTGAGGAAGAGGAAGATACCCCAGGACACCCAGGCAGGTGAGGAGGAAGTCAGTGCCCCTTTCCCCCTCTCTCCTGCTCCATCTCCCAGCCCAGCATGGCCCCCGGCTGCAGGACAACCCCGCTGCCGACGCCGTCCTGCCGGGGACACTGGGGGGGATCTCCTTCCCCTTCCCTCTGGCACGGAGGCAAATCCCATCCTCTCCTTGTCCTTCCTCCCCCAGACAAGGAGCTGAGGATGGAGACCAGGGAGGACAAATCCCCACATCAGAACCTCGTGGAAGAGGCCGTTTTGAGCGGCTCTACAGTGCAGGAATCCAACAGGAAGGAAAAGCTTCAGAGATCCCACAGGAGGAGCAGTTCCTCACCCATCCCAGGGTGCTCTGAGGAGGAAAGACCCACCCTGTGCCGGGAAGGCGGCCAGAGATCCAACCGGGGCTCTGAGCTGGTGGTCCATGAGCAGGTTCAGGATGGGGAGAAGCCCTACAAGTGCTTGGAGTGTGGGAAGAGCTTCAGCCGGAGCACCAAACTGATCCGCCACCAGATGATCCACACTGGGGAATGGCCCTACGAGTGTGGGGAATGTGGGAAGGGCTTCAGCTTCAGCTCCCAACTCATCACCCACCAGCACATCCACACTGGGGAGAGGCCCTACGAGTGTCCTGAGTGTGGGAAGAGGTTTCACAGCAGCTCCAATCTCCTCCTGCACCAGCGGATTCACACGGATGAGAGGCCCTTCCGCTGCCCTGACTGTGGGGAGGGCTTCAAGTACAACTCCTCCCTCATCACCCACCGGCGCATCCACACTGGGGAGAGGCCCTACGAGTGTGGGGAATGTGGGAAGAGCTTCACCTGGAGCTCCAGCCTGATCTTCCACCAGAGGACTCACACTGGGCAACGGCCCTATGAATGTGGGGAATGTGGGATGACCTTCAACCAGAGATCAAAACTGACCATCCACCAGATGATTCACACAGGGGAGAGGCCCTATGAGTGTCCCAAGTGTGGAAAGAGGTTTCAGACCAGCTCCCATCTCCTCCAGCACCAGCGGATTCACACGGATGAGAGACCCTTCCGCTGCCCTGACTGCAGGAAGGGCTTCAAGCACAACTCCAACCTCATCAGGCACCGGCGCATCCACACTGGGGAGAGGCCCTACGAGTGTCCCCAGTGTGAAAAGAGCTTCACCCAGAGCTCTCACCTGGCCAAACACCAACAGAGGCACCAGTAAGGGAAGCCCTGCGAGTGCCCCAAGTGCAGGAAGAGCTTTGTGCACTGCTCCAGCTCCATCCCCCATCAGAGGACCCACGCGGTCCTGCGCGGAGCCCTGATGACCCACGTTCCCAGTGATCTGCATTGGGAACACACTGAGCTGGTTGTCATTTTATTTTGTTCTGATTATCTTTTGATTCATCTTCATCCCTTTAAAACAGACAAAATTTAGGTAAAAGTCTACAAATTCATCAAAGGCATCTAGAGCCTCACATTTTACTAGTGCTTCAAGGTTATCTGGTATTCATGGAAATGCTTGGGTGTTGTGGAGCTATTTGGTGGAGTTTTCTCCATTTTTTGGCACTCAAAGCAACGAGAGTTTGAACTGTGATCTCAAAACCACTCAATGCCACTGAAAACTGCAGTCACACTCAAAACTATTGGAGTCCACAGCCCCTCAGAGTGTGATGCCTCAAGTTTTAGCTTTCATGTCTTTCATATTCTGTGCTGCCTAGGTTTTTATTTTTGAACTTCCTGTTAAGTGTTTGTGAGCTCTCTTCACAGAGTAGGTAGACAAAACAATTCCTTTTCTAGCTTGATACCAAGGACAATTATCACAAGTTTCAGGCCCAAAAGTTTAAACAAGGGTTGGACTGAAGAGAGAAAACAAGAAGGATGGGACTTCATCATCTGAAGCTGTAACTGGACAATGAACCCAAATCTGCAGATGGACCTGAACTTCTAAAAATGTGAGACCTCGTGATGAGTTGGTTTTGGTGGTTTTTTTGACTATTTTTTGCTCCATTTTGGGTGTAGCCCTTTCCAGGCTCTTGTACTGCCCAAGGTCATTCCTTTAAGGCCTTTTAATAAACTTTATTCTTAACTTGGTCCAGCCTCTGTTCTAGGTCAGCCTTCTGAAGGCATCAGGTGGAATGGGGTTGGAAGGCGACTGGGTGAAGTGGGATGTAAATCAGGAGGGGTGAGATGGGCATTGGGTGGGGCAGGATGGTTGGGATGGAGTTTGGGAGGTGTGAAATGGGGGAAATCAGGCTTGGGAAGGGGGTCTTGATGTCCAGCAGTGATGGGATGGGTTGGGACTGGGGATATGGGGTTGGGTGTGCAATGAGACAGCCAAATTTTGGGGATGATGAAGGGAGGGTGTGTCCATTACTGAGTGAGGTTTTGGATATTCCACATTCCTGAAGAGATTTTGGGTATCTCACATTTCTGAGGTGGTTTTGGGGCACTCCCCAGCTCTTGGGGTGTTCCTGAGAGCAGCTCCATGGAGCCCCATTGCCAGGGCTGGTTGCCATGGGCACGAGCTCAGAGCTGTAGCCAGAGTGCGTTGCCTCGGTGCTGGAGAGCAGAGAAATGATGAACGGCCCCAGACATCTCCAGGGTGTGTTTGGGGGGCAGAGCAAGTTCTGCCTAGGTGGGGCGGTCACTGCCCCAGCCCAGCCACTGCAGCCTCTGCTCCAGCCCCAAAGTGGCTGCCAAGCCCCTGTCACCCCAAAAACCCCAGCTGGGAGAGGGAGCAGAGCAGGTGAGGCTGTGACACGGGTGTGACACTGACATGTGCCACGGCCCTGGAGCTCACAGCAGCTGAGATGGCGCTGGATCCAAGGCTGACTGTGGATCTCTGTCCCTCTCTCTCTTCTCCTGACTTCCTCTTCTCCAAATCTGGACAATTTTGATGGGTTAGTGTTTGTTCAGTCAGTGTTTTGTGAAGTGATTCACTGTAATTCCATCTTTCTTTAAGATTTCTTAAGTGCCTCATTCTCTAAAGTTTGCAAGTAAAAGTTTGTTTCCCATCCTCCTGAGAAGTTTGTTGTTTTCTCCCATGCACTGCCCGAGGGGATCGAGGTACCTCAGGTCCCTTTCCAGCAGGGCCCGAGCGAGCTTGGGGCACAGCACAGGGAACTGCAATGCTGAGCCAGCCCTGGCTGGGTTGGAGGAAGCAGAAAGGCCAAGCCCTGAGCCCAGGCCTGGCACAGCAGGGCCTGTCCCTCACGGGTGGCTCGGGGCTCTTTGTGGGGCAGTGGGATGTGAGGGGCAGCAAGGACAAATGCCATAAACCTGCAAGCCCTGCCAGCCTCCTCAGGGAGGGCCGAGGGAGGAGCAAAGACCTTCCTGGTGCTGTGCCCTGGGCCAGGAGGGATTGTGCCAGTGGAGTTGACCCTAAATTTCTTCTCCCAGGCAACTTTAGGACATGGAACGTGGAGAAGCCAGAGCCAACTCTCAGCTTTCCACAGTCCTCCAGTAGAATCCTGTGTGGGGAGCAGCCTGGGAGCAGGGTTTGTGTGTCAGGGGAGGGGAATTCAGAGCCCTTTTCTCCCCCATAGCCTGAGGGTCTGCATTTTCAATGGCCCTGCAGCTGCCAAAGGGGCCTTTTTCACCCAGCTGAGAAGAGTTCTGCTGATAGCCTGTCCTAAACCTGTTTTTCCTGCAAATGTGCCTATGAAGCCTCATTTTTTGCATCCCCAGGTCTTGTGTGCATGCAGGTTTCTCAACTGAAACGTAGAACAGTTCTGCCAGGTAGGAGCTCTCTTTTTCGTGGTGATTTTTTTGTTGTTTTTTTTTTATAATTATCCCTCTGTCAGCTCTGGGCAGAGCTCTGTAACTGTGTGTGACACTTGTCTGTGGCACTGTGGGGATGGCCAAGGGGACCTTCCCCGAGCTGTCTGCAGAGGAATCCACAGCAGCCCAGGCCGGGGGTGCTCAGTGGCCGCTCAGTTCCGCTGACTGGACGCGGCTCTGGACGCTTCCCTTGGAGCATCTCCAGGGAGGGAACGCTGGGGCTGCCCCGGCTGTGGTGTCACTGCCAGGGGAACGCTGGGGCTGCCCCGGCTGTGGTGTCACTGCCAGGGGAACGCTGGGGCTGCCCCGCTCCTGCCCCACCCCATCAGCTCTGCCAGCGCCTCCAGGGGACACAAAGGCTGAGCCAAAGGGTGAGAGTTGCACAAGGGGCTGAGCTGGGATCTGGGACCCATTGGGATCATGGAGTCCAGCCCCCGGCCCTGCACAGACACCCCAACAATCGCAGCCTGTGCATCCCTGGCAGCGCTGGCCAAAGGCTCCTGGAGCTGCGGCAGCCTCGGGGCCGTGCCCATTCCCTGGGGAGCCTGGGCAGTGCCCCAGCCCCCTGTGGGGGAAGAAGCTTTTGCTGATCTCCAGCCCAGCCCTGCCCTGGCCCAGCTCCAGCCGTTCCCTCGGCTCCTGTCCCTGCTCACCTGGGCAGAGATCAGAGCTTGCCCAGAGAAGCTGTGGCTGCCCCTGGATCCCTGGAAGTGTCCAAGGCCAGGTTGGAAAGGGCTTGGAACAGCCTGGGATAGTGGAAGGTGTCCCTGCCATGGCAGTTGATGGAATGATAAGGTTCACTTAAGATTTAAGGTGTCTTCCACCCCAAGGCATTCTGTGATTCTGTGATTTTGGGAGAGATGCTGAAGCTCTGGCTCAGCTTTATCTCAGCAAATGTCTGGACCCAGCAGCAGCCATGGGTGGGATCATCTCCTCCCTCTCGCTGTGGCTGTAACTCACCCAAGGGCAGTGTCATAAATTAAATTTGGACAACTAGGTCTATTGAGTTTACAGCAGTTTAATAACAAGAAAAAAAATGATACAATTTAGTGAATTGAATACAAGAATCCAATTTAATAAAAGAATACAATTTAGTGGATTGAATAGCAATTTGATATAGAAGGAATACAATTTAATAAAATAGTACAATTTAGTGAATATTGTTATAAATACACTCGAGAGAGTGTTAAAGTTTAATAAAGGGAAGTTTTATTAATTATAGCAAGCAAGCAATAAGCAAAAGACAGCGCTGGACAGCCGGGAAGCGATCCCGCTTCACCGCGGCCGTGCTTCCGTTTTCCGTGTGTCTCCTTTTAATCAGTCCGGCTCTCCGGGCTCTTCTGTGACGTGTCTTTCCTCGAGTATTTCTGCACATGCGCCTTCATCGGTCTAGGGGTTCGGTCGTTTGGTCTTTACTTTATCTTCCTTTAACCTTTCTTCACTGTTCTCTGTAAAGGCTTAGCTCAGTAATTTTTTGGAATGCAAGGAATCTTAGCAAGGACATGATAAACGTCAGTAGCTATACAAGCATCAGTTACTATGCATACGTAAGTAACTATCGTAAGTAAGTAAGGGGTAAGTAACAATCTTGATTTTACAGAATATAACATTACAGGATATCATATCTGCATGTTTAGTCGAACAAAAGGGTCTCTGTTTATCACAATCCCCCCTTTTTCTATTCCCTACTTTTGTTCGCTAAATCTTTGCAATTCTTTTTTACTTAGTTCTAAATAATCTTCGGTTTCTGCCTCATTTAAGGTGAGCTGCTTCTAACTTGCTTTTTACAATGTTAATAACTTTATTAAGAATGCAAGGGCTAAAAGTAAGTCTTAAGATTAGTAAAATTAGTGGTCCTGCTATAGTAGATAGTAAAGTTGTTTGCTAGGGAGAATAATTAAACTAGGATTCGTACCAACTCTGTTGCATTTGTTCTTTCTTTCTCTTTTCCTGTTCTTTCTGTGATTTGGCCATGGTTTCTCTTACTATCTCGCTTTTATTTACATATACACAACACTCTTCTTTAAGTGTAGTACACGGGCCCCCTTGTTGTAAAAATAATAAGTTTAATCCTCTTCTATTTTGCAAGACTACTTCAACCAGTGAGTCTAAGGAGTCTGTGAGGTCTTTTATGGATTCATCAATTCTTCTTAAATTTTCATCTACTGAAATTTTAAGCTCTTTAAGCCCCTGGTATTGATTAACTAAGGATGCTACACCTGTTCCTAATCCAGCTCCTTTTATGGTTAGTAATACGGCTATTGTTAATACTGTGAGGGGTTCTCGTTTCACCAAACGTGAAACGTGTTCTGAGTTTTGGTATTGTGTATACATATATTCTTCAGGATGATAAATAATTCGGGGAACTATTATAACTTGTATACAAAATTCATAGGTTTCATTAAAGACTGTTACAGAGACACATGGGGTTACTCTTAAAGTGTTACAAACCCATTTAGTATTAGGTGCTGGAATCAGCTACTGAGCTGGCTTGCGAGGGTCATCAATCTGTATTTTTATTTGACATAAATGTTTCTTATCTGGGGGCACATTTCCCACACATTTCCCTTTTCCAGTGACTCTAGATAATGTTATTCCTGGAGTGTCTTCCCTTCCCGATTTCCATAAGCAGGCAGCAGGATTAGTGCCGTTTACTCTTTTTGGTTCTGCTATGGAACCTATGGCCTCATAAAAGGGTGGGTTAATGTTATAGCATAACCAACATTCTCTGGTTAAATTTGGGTGTGAATCATTTAATACTTTAAAGGTAGCTTGCAATATTTTCCAAAGAACTTCATTTCCATATTCTTGGGGTGTCTCTACTGTGGTTGTTACTTGTGTGCTATTTTCTAATTTTTCTGAATGGTTATTCTGATTTCTTACTTTGGGGTCTTCTGCTCCCCACACCACTGGATTTGGTCCAACAGATCCCGAATCATGTGGAACCATCTCTTTCTTTATAAGAATGTGCACTCCCCGATCTTTTCTGGGTTCCCATACCCTGAGACCCCAGGTTCGTCCTAATAACCACCCAGGGTCTTGGGACTGTGTAATATTGATGTAATGAAATTTGCAAGTTTCAGTATATGTTACTTCCCTTGAGGGGCTTATCCAGGGCTTTATACATCTATGTGGACTCTGTTCAACCTTTAAATACTTATCTGGGTTCTGTACTTTTTACTCTATGGAAATTGTTTCACAGCCTCAATATTTATAGTAAAATTCCCCAGGGTAATTACAATATTCTCTGCCTGGATTAGAAGCTGGGCACATATATAGTACTTTACGTCTGGGCAGGATACGATTAATATTCTTTTACTTAATAAGAAAATCTAGTGTAACTTGAAAACTAGGGGCCCCAAAGGTGATCTGTGATTGAATAATAGCCTGGTCTTCCTATTGGATTAAAGACTAATTAAAAGGGTTCGTGAGTTTTACTTATACAAATGTTAAATGTGCTAATTAAGATTGTAAATGTTATTAACTTCTTTAATGAGCATTAGCTTCCCCTGCTATAATAGAGGCTTTTCTTTTGTATAGTGTTAGTTTTGATTTTCCAAAAATTATTTCGCTGGGTTGTATCATTTCCATTCTTGTGCCATTTCCTGGTCCATGACCTCTTGGTCCCATATATATTGGAGTGTTTCCTTCCACAGTTTATTACTCCTCTGCCTCTCCCGTCGTCGACCCGGTTGCCACGGGACACGGGGTGTACCATCTTCTCGGCAGCAAGAGTATTCTTCGGGAGGGAAATTACTCCTTCTCTTATTAATTCTTTGTATGTATTTTTTTCAACTTTTATGCTTTACTAAAGGGGTATTACACCTCAATTCCTGGAGACACTGTCTGCACAACTCAGCTACTATATTTACTATAAAAGGTGCAGGTTCGTTTGGATGGTAATAATACAAGGGGTTAACTCCTCTGGCATAAATAGTCCACCACTCCTCTGATTTTGTCTCAAATTTTTTTTTTTTTGCTCGTATTCTAGTTATTAAGGGCCAATCCGTGAGTTTTCTCTGGGCAGTGTAGCAGGATCTACACACCCCTCTTAGTGGGTAGCCTCTATGACAGTGGGTCCACTAATGTTCTTTACATATTATACATTTAAAACAAACAAAAAGATAACAATTCTGACATAAAGTACAGCCTATTTTAACACTTCTATTATATATTTCTTTACTACTAGATGGGGGTATTTTATATTCTATATAAAAAATCTTTATGAAATTTACTCTTTATAAGTTTTTAAGCCGGTTAATAGTCCTTGGATGTTACTTTGTTCGGGATATCTTAAGTCTCAGGTTCCCAGCCGGGCTAACCACTTCTCAGTTATTAGTCTTTTGTGGCTTCACAGGTCTCTTTATACGACTGGCATGTGTCCACTCCTTTTCAGCTGTTCGAACTACAGAGTCAGTTGTTAATAACACTTGGTACGGCTTTTTTCACTTCGGTGTTAGGGATTTTCTTTCTAGTTTCTTATCAGCGCTTACTCTCCGGGTTGTACCTGAGAGTGTAGGGCAGTTGAAGATAACTCCATTCTCGGTCACTATTAAAAACTCAGAAATCTCAGTTAGAATAAAACAGTATCTCTTGTCACTTGAGGGATGAAGAGGGTTGAAACCAGAAATAGATAGATTGTTAAGTAAGGGACTATTAGAACCATGTATGTCACTTTTTAACACACCCATACTGCCAGTAAAGAAGCCAGATGGGACTTATCGTTTGGTACAAGATTTAAGAGAAATTAATAAGAATTTAATAAACGTACAGTGGCACGGTTCCCTGTAATAGAAAATTCGTATACATCATTAAGCAAATTGGGACCTGACAGTCTATAGTACAGTGTTATAGATTTAAAGGATACATTTTGGGCCTTGGTCTCATCTCTTGATGAGACTAGTCGAAATTATTTTATATTTGAATGGGAAGATCCAGACACAGAGAGGAGACAACAATTGAGATGGACACTATTGCCCCAGGGATTTACAGAACCTCTCAACTTGCCTGGACAAGCACTAGAACAGATTCTACAGGATTATCAGACAGACCCAGGAGTGACTCTGATACAATACGTGGATGATTTGCTTTTAGCTGGAAAGAGGAGGAAGATGTAAGGAGAGAGAGTATTAAATCGTTAAATTTCCTGGGTTTAAAAGGATTGCAAGTATCTAAGGCAAAGCTCCAATTTGTGGAAAAGAAGTAAAATATTTAGGCCATTACTTTAGAAAAGGGGAAAAAAAATAGACTCTGAAAAAAATACAAGGAATTTTGTCACTACTAATTCCTAAAAATAAAAGACAGATACGTCAAATCTTGGGTTAACAGGGTATCGTAGACAGTGGATTGAAAACTATAGTAGTAAAGTATAATTTTTATATCAAAAATTGACACAGGAGGGAGTAATAAAATGGAGTTTAGAAGATACAGAAAAATTCCGGGAACTACAAGAAAGTTTAATTCATGCTCCTGTCTTGAGTCTCTCAGATTTAAAGAGACCCTTTTACTTGTTTGTAAATGTAGAAAATAGGGTCGCCTCTGGAGTCCTAACTCAGGAGTGGGCAGGGAGGAAGAAGCTAATAGGGTATTTATCAAAGATCTTAGACCTTGTGAGTAAAGGCTGGCCAGCCTGTTTACAAGTAGTAGCAGGATGTACCTTACTGGTGGAAGAAGCTAGCAAAATCACCTTTAATAGCAATTTGAAGATAATGTCCCCTCATAACATTCGGGGTGTGCTACAACAAAAAGCGGAAAAATGGATTTCAGATGCTAGACTTTTAAAACATGAAGGAATTCCAACTGAAGCCCTAAACTTAATATTAAAAACCACAACTGTACAAAACCCGGCTGCCTTTTGTATGGAGAACCTGAAAGTAAATCTTTGACACATGACTGTATAACTACAATTGAGGAACAAACCAAAATTAGACCTGATCTGGAAGAAGAGGAATTAGAAAGCGGAGAAAAGCTGTTTGTGGATGGGTCCTCCAGAGTGATAGAAGGAAAGAGGAAAACAGGCTATGCTATAATAAGAGGACCTGATATTCAAGTTTTAGAATCAGGTCCATTAGACAAATCTTGGTCAGCCCAAGCCTGTGAATTGTATGCAGCATTAAGGGCATTGAAATCACTAGAAGGAAAGGAGGGGACAATATATACAGATTCCAGATATAGTTATGGGGTGGTGCATATGTTTGGTAAACTGTGGGAAGAAAGAGGTTTAATAAACTCTCAAGGGAAAGATTTGGTTCATCAAAAACTTATAATTGCAGTATTAAAGGCCCTGAGAAGGCCCAAGAGGTTAGCAGTGTTTTATTTGAAAGGACACCAGAAGGGAATAGACTTGAGGAGTAGAGGAAATAATGCTGCTGATTAGGAGGCAAAACAGGCGGCATTACAAACAATGGTCATAAAAGAAAAAAAAAGGGAGGGACAGGAAGAAACTTTAGAACATAAGAATAGTGACTTAAGAAGTAGATTTACTGAGGAAGAAAGGCCAAAACTCCCAGAGACAGGAGCAATAGAAAACTCAGAGGGGAGATAGCCTCTCCCAGATGGCCGGGAAGTACTACCAAAAGCCATAGCTCAAAGAGTATTAGAAAAATACATCAAAGAACACATTGGGGAGCACAAGGGTTAATAGATTATTTTGCAGCAAAGTATATGAGGTATTCAAAACTTAGCTAAGCAAATTACTAGAAGCTGCCTCCCATGTTTAAAAACAAATAGGAAAAATCTCTGAAAATTACCTTATGGAGGGAGACCCTTAGCAAAAGACCCTTTGCAAATATTCAAATTGACTTCACAGAACTACCAAAGGTAGGAAGATTTAAATACTTCTTGGTCCTAGTGGATCTTAGTAGATCAAAATCCTAGTGGATTTTCTACTCAGGTCTTTGCATAAGCACTTTCCTCTGGGTTAAAGGGGATCCTTTGTTCCCAGGAATTTAATTTTTGTTTAACCCACTCTTCGGTTGATCCAAATATAGGCCAAAATACATTCTTTGAAATTTCTTTCCCTCTCTATATTACTACACAATAATTACTACACAAAATCATTTTTGCCCTATCTTTATTTTCTGTCCCCGGGAAATGTTTCCAATTATCTAGTATAAAACTCAACGGACTATCTTTAGGTATCAGTGGGAGTTTAACAGGTACAGGAGGCTTGTTCTTCCCCTGTCCCATTCTTCCGGAGTGCCTTCAATCACACAATTCCTTTCGCTTCCCCTCGTTCGTACCGCTCTTGCTCGGGGAATCCAGCTGCCGGTTCCCTTCTCAGACACACACACACTCACCACACTCCGGGATCCCGACCCCGCCCAGACGGATCCCCGTTATACTCACGCGTCCCACGTCCCGCGTCTTCGTCCGGACTCTGTGCACAGAATTTAAGGGGTCGACCGGTCTCCCTTTTGCTTATTGCTTTAATTTTAGGTTCGTCGGTGCAATTGAGGCAGAAACCGGCCCCCCCGGGCCGCTAAACCTTAGAGCGGGGCGCCCCCCGGAAGTGCCGATCCGTCCTACAGATTGCATCCGAGTCACGGGCACCAAATTGTTATAAATTCACTCGAGAGAGTGTTAAAGTTTAATAAAGGGAAGTTTTATTAATTATAGCAAGCAAGCAATAAGCAAAAGACAGCGCTGGACAGCCGGGAAGCGATCCCGCTTTGCCGCGGCCGTGCTTCCGTTTTTCGTGTGTCTCCTTTTAATCAGTCCGGCTCTCCAGGCTCTCCGGTGACGTGTCCTTCCTCGGGTCTTTCTGCGCATGCGCCTTCATCGGTCTAGGGGTCCGATCGTTCGGTCTTTACCTTATCTTCCTTTAACCTTTCTTCACTGTTCTCTGTAAAGGCTTAGCTCAGTAATTTTTTGGAATGCAAGGAATCTTAGCAAGGACATGATAAACGTCAGTAGCTATACAAGCATCAGTTAATATGCATACGTAAGTAACTATCGTAAGTAAGTAAGGGGTAAATAACAATCTTGATTTTACAGAACATAACATTACAGGATATCATATCTGCATGTTTAGTCGAACAAAAGGGTCTCTGTTTATCACATTTAGGGCGCGGGGCACGGCAGGAGGTTTGGGTGTGGAACTGTGTTCCGAATGGCTCAAATAGCACGAGGGATTGAGCGGGAGATGGGGTTAGGGAAGAAGTGGAGGAGGGAGGAAGAGGGGGAGCAAGAGGAAGAGGAGGGACAAAGGAGGATCAGGGAAAGGAGAAGGAACCACGAGGTCCAGCACTCCCTCAATTCACAGCCGCCTACCTATGGGATCATCACACCCCATCCCACAGGTGACCGGGGAGGGGGACCTCAGCCAAGATATTTTAGGTGCTCCCTATTTTGGGCTGCTTGAGGGGACGTTTGGAGAATGAAGAAATCCAAACCTGAGCAGAAAATTACCTTGGGGGTAAATTAGGGGTCCTGGCATCCCTAAGTGGGGAGCTGGTAACCAGGGGAACTTTTTGGATTCTTGGCACTCCCAGCAGCCTGGGGAGGGCAGGGACTGAGTAGACAGAGGACCCCCAGTGCAAGAGTGACCCCCAGCAGCTGGGACAGAGAGGAACCCCTGAACACCAAAGTGGAGAGACCAGAGACGGGGAACTCCTGGGAGATATTTTCAGGGCTGAATCTTGGTGTTTGGGAGGTTTTTATGGACTCCAGATGCCCGGTGACTTCTGGAGATGGACTTGGGTAGAGGGACCTTCAAACTCAATGTGCTCATCCCCTGTTCGCCCCAAACCAGGATTTCCCATTCCCAAATCTTGGCTGGATGGAGAAGGAGGCTGCGAGGAAGAGGAAGATGCCCCAGGACACCCAGGCAGGTGAGGAGGAAGTCAGTGCCCCTTTCCCCCTCTCTCCTGCTCCATCTCCCAGCCCAGCCTGGCCCCCGGCTGCAGGACAACCCCGCTGCCGACGCCGTCCTGCCGGGGACGCACTGGGGGGATCTCCTTCTCCTTCCCTCTGGCACGGAGGCAAATCCCATCCTCTCCTTGTCCTTCCTCCCCCAGACAAGGAGCTGAGGATGGAGACCAGGGAGGACAAATCCCCACAGCAGAACCTCATGGAAGAGGCCATTGTGAGCAGCTCCATGGCTGAGGAATGTAATGGGGAGGAAAATCTGCAAAGATCCCGCAGGAGGAGGGGCTCCAAACCCATCCCAGGGTGCTGTGAGGAGGAAAGACCCACCCTGTGCCGGGAAGGCAGCCGGAGATCCAGCCAGGGCTGTGAGCTGGTGGTCCATGAGCAGCTTCAGGATGGGGAGAAGCCCTACAAGTGCTTGGAGTGTGGGAAGAGCTTCAGCCAGAGCAACAGCCTGATCTGCCACCAGATGATCCACACTGGGGAATGGGCCTACGAGTGTGGGGAATGCGGGAAGGGCTTCAGCTTCAACTCCCAGCTCATCATCCACCAGCGCATCCACACTGGGGAGAGGCCCTACGAGTGTCCTGAGTGTGGGAAGAGGTTTCACAGCAGCTCCACTCTCCTCAGGCACCAGCGGATTCACACGGATGAGAGGCCCTTCCACTGCCCCGACTGTGGGGAGGGCTTCAAGCGAAACTCCAACCTCATCAGGCACCAGCGCATTCACACTGGGGAGAGGCCCTATGAGTGTGGGGAATGTGGGAAGAGCTTCAGCCAGAAAGGTCCCACCTCACCATCCATCAGAGGATCCACACCAGGGAACAGCCTTATGAGTGAGGGGAATGTGGGATGACCTTCAGCCGGAGGTCCCAGCTGACCATCCACCAGATGATCCACACTGGGGAGAGGCCCTACGAGTGTCCCCAGTGTGGGAAAAGGTTTCAGACCAGCTCCACTCTCCTACAGCATCAGCCGATTCACACGGATGAGAGGCCCTTCCACTACCCCGACTGCAGGAGGGGTTTCAAGAACAACTCCCACCTCATCAGGCACCGGCGCATCCACACTGGGGAGAGGCCCTACGAGTGTCCCCAATGTGGGAAGAGCTTCAGTGAGAGCTGTCACTTGAGCAAACACCAACGGAGGCACCGGTAAGGGAAGCTCTGCAAATGCCCCAAAGTGCAGGATGAGCTTTCTCCACAGCTCCAGCCTCATCCCCCCTTGGAGGACCAACATAGGGCAGAGACCTGGTGATCCATGTTCCCTGTGATCCATGATGGGAAGACACCTGTCCCTTTTCTTGCCCGTGGCAATGACATGATTTGGGATCAAAGAACGTGAGAGTGTGATCATGGCCCATTATATTCAGTCCCACCTCAGGTCACTGCCAGGGGCAGGAAAAGGACTCCCTGTCTCTCACCAGAGGAGAAGAGTGTCCTTTCCTGGCAGGAGGAAATACGTGGCCAGGAAGAGCCGGTCGATGACATTTTAGTTTTCCCTGTAAATAGACTGTCTTATCTTTTCTGTTATCCAAATTGTTTCTGTACCTATTTGTTCCTTATCCCATTGCTGTTCTCAATAAATTGTTCTTATCCCAGCCTGGGATCTTTGCCTTTTCTGCTTTCCATGGCAGGTGGGAGGGAAGCGAGCGGCAGAGCTGTATTAGCAGGAGCAGGAAATTGGGGAATGCCATTCCTGAAGCCCAGCCCATGGAAACCGAGCATCCCAGCTGGTGCCAGGCCTGGTTGCCATGGCAGCAGCCTTGGGAGCGGGTCCCTGGCTGGGGGCTGTGGGAACCTCTTCCCTCTGGTGCCCAGGGACAGGAGTGGAGGGAGCGGCTGGAGCTGAGGCGGGCAGGTTTAGGCTGGATGTGAGGAAAAGGTTTTTCCCGCGAGGCTGCTGGGGCACTGAACAGGCTCCCCAGGGAAGGCTCCCAGCTCCAGGGCTGGCTGAGCTCCAGCAGCGTTTGGGCAGCGCTGCCAGGCCCAGGCTGGGATTGTTGGGGTGTCCTGTGCAGGGCCAGCAGTTGGACTGGAGGATCCCCATGGGTCCCTCCCAACTCAGCCAATTCTGTGGCTCTGTGATCCCATGAGCCTGGGAATGGGCCTGAAAATGGTTGCCATGGCAACGGACTCTGGCTCCAGGCATGAGCTGGTGTCCATGGCAACCACCCCTGGCATGGGGCCATAGCAACAGGGGCTGTGATGGTTGTCATGGAAACAGACCACAGCAGGGAGACAGCTCTGGCCAGGAGTAGCTCCTGAGCACAGCCCAGCAGGGCTGGGGCCCTGCCAGGGCAGCTCAGGGACACCAGCAGGCCCAGACAGAGCTCCCAGGGGCTCAGCACTGGCAGGGGCTGGGGGATGTCCCAGAGGGGGCTGTGTCACAGTGGCACCTCTGTGGCTGTGTCCTGGAGCCCCAGAGCACCTGTGATGTCAGAAAGGGGCTGTGTGACAGCTCCGAGTGGGTTGTGTGAGGTCACAGATGGGGCTGTGACATCACAGAGTTTGTTGTGTGACGTCACTGTGCAGCTACGGCATCATAGAGGGGACTGTGTGACATCACAGAGAAGGCTATGACATCATGACATGGCTGTATGACATCATAGCGCCATGTATGACATTGGCGGGCAGCAAAGAGCGGCGCCAATGGCGGGGCCGGAGGCGGCTCTGGGGGCGGGGCCGGGGCTGTGGGCGGGGCCGCAGCGGAGCAGCGCGATGGCTCCAGTGCTGGGCCCGGGGGCGCTCCCGGGGGGCGGCGAGAGGTGAGGGGGACCCCTGGCACCGGGACTCTTTTATCGCCCATTCCGGAGCGCCGAGGGGCCCCGAAACCCCCATTCCTGGGCGCCGCCATCCCACCGAACCCCCATTCCTGGCCGTGGGTCCCACCCTGCACCCCCTTATCCGGCACCAGGAACGCCTGCACCCCTTTCCCGGCCATCCCGCCTCTCGCAGCCTCAGAGCCCCTTCTCCTTGACCCATTTACCCCCCGGACCCCTATTCCTGCCTCTCCCAGCAGCCAGCCCCTCCTTTCCTCAGCACTGAGGACACCCGGGACCCCTATTCCCAGCCATCCCGGCTTTCCCTGCCCTGTCCTGGCAATGGGGACACCGGGGACCCTTGGAGCTCCATTTCCTGGGTACAGGAACGCCCTGAACTCCAGCCATGCCACATCTAGCCAGCCCCAGCCTCCCCTCTTGTCAGTCCTGGCATCCCCAAATGCCCTTCCCGGCTCTCCCCGTTCCCCCTTTCCTCCAGCCGTGACCCCTCCGATCCCAAATCTCCAAATGTCCCCCCAGTTCTCCTCTCCCTGCGTTCCCTGCACGCGGCGCTGTCGGAGCCCGGCCCGGGCTTCCCGCAGTCCATGTCCATGGGGTCCCTGGCTGGGATCCCCTTCCAGCACCGCCGCAGCGAGCGGGGCCGGGCGGAGCCGCAGCCGCCGGGGATGGCGGCCGGAACCGAGCCGGGATCTTGGGATAACCAGGGCTGGGATATTGGGATAGCCAGGGCTGGGATATTGGGATAACCAGAGCTGGGATATTGGGATAGCCAGAGCCGGGATATTGGGATAGCCAGAGCTGGGATATTGGGATAGCCAGGGCTGGGATATTGGGATAGCCAGAGCCGGGATATTGGGATAGCCAGAGCTGGGATATTGGGATAGCCAGGGCTGGGATATTGGGATAGCCAGGGCTGGGATACTGGGATAGCCAGAGCTGGGATATTGAGATAGCCAGGGCTGGAATATTGGGATAGCCAGAGACAAGATATTGGGATAGCCAGAGCTGGGATATTGGGATAGCCAGGGCTGGGATATTGGGATAGCCAGGGCTGGGATACTGGGATAGCCAGGGCTGGGATATTGAGATAGCCAGGGCTGGAATATTGAGATAGCCAGGGCTGGGATATTGGGATAGCCAGAGCTGGGATATTGGGATAGCCAGGGCTGGGATATTGGGATAGCCAGGGCTGGGATATTGGGATAACCAGAGCTAGGATATTGGGATAGCCAGGGCTGGAATCTTGGGATAGCCAGAGCTGGGATATTGGGATAGCCAGGGCTGGGATATTGGGATAGCCAGAGCTGGGATATTGGGATAGCCAGGGCTGGGATATTGGGATAGCCAGAGCTGGGATATTGGGATAGCCAGGGCTGGGATATTGGGATAGCCAGGGCTGGGATATTGGGATAGCCAGGGCTGGGATATTGGGATAACCAGAGCTAGGATATTGGGATAGCCAGGGCTGGAATCTTGGGATAGCCAGAGCTGGGATATTGGGATAGCCAGGGCTGGGATATTGGGATAGCCAGAGCTGGGATATTGGGATAGCCAGGGCTGGGATATTGGGATAGCCAGAGCTGGGATATTGGGATAGCCAGGGCTGGGATATTGGGATAGCCAGGGCTGGGATATTGGGATAGCCAGGGCTGGGATATTGGGATAGCCAGAGCCGGCACAAGGAGCGGCACCGGCACGGGGCCAGCGGGGAGCTGCAGATGCTGCAGCAGCGGCACAGCCAGAGCGGGGCTGAGCGGGGGGAGCCGGGCCTGGGGGATCTGTGGGGCTGCGATGGCAACTGTGGCACCGCCATGGGGATCCCTGAGATCCAGGCTGAGGGATTAACAAATTCCCTGGCTCACAGCTGCAGGGAATGTCTCCGGAAATATGTCAGATATGGGTGGGAGGCGCTGGAGTGTAAAGGTGGGGAGAGCAGAATTCCCATGGGAATATGGGAATGGGAATGTGGGATTTGGGAGGGCATAATTTGGGAACCTGGGAATGCCCACGGAAATTCCATGGATGGATCTCAGACATCCCATTCCCACGGGACCTCCATGGATGGATTCTACTGCTGTCCAATTCCCATGTGAACTCTGTGGATGGACCTCACTGCCATGCCATTCCCATAGAATTCCATGGGCAGATCTTCCCATCCCACTGCCATGGGAGCTCCAATCCGGTTCCCCCCCTAACCCCATCCTATGGATTGCCCTGTTTTTTGCCATCCCCACCCCCCACAAGACTCTTGGGGGTCCCACCATGACCCACCCAGCCCCCCCAAGCTTTTCCTGGGTCCCCCCTCATCCCCCCACAACGGGAATTCCTGGAAGTCCCCCCGTGTCCCCTCCCCCAGGACTTTGGGGGTCCCATCCGACCTGTCCGTCCACCCCCAGATTTCTTCCACAGCCCCCCTGTGATGGTGGAGGGTGGGGGCCGAGTGCTGGTGCCCCCCTGCCTGCAGCAGATCCAGCGGTGAGGGCAGTTCGGGAGGTCCCTCAGCATTTGGGGTCCCTGGGATTTGGGGTGACCCCCCGGGTCCCCCAGGATCTCCCTGAACACGCTGACGCTGCCCGTGCGCAGTGAGAAGGTTCAAACCCGGCACGGGGTCCCCAGCACTGCCACCCGCATTGCCCAGGTACCCCCAAACCTGCCGAGAACCCCCAAATCCCCCGGGACACCCCAACCTCCCCTGATCCCAAACACAGCCCTGGATGCTCCAAAAACTCCCCAAAACTGCAAAACCCCATACAGACATTGAGAAGGTTCATACCTGGCATGGGGTCCCCATCTCCATCACCAGCAGGTTCCCCAAAACAACCCACCCCTAAAAATGTCACTTAAAGCCATCATGATCCCCCTAAAAAGGGGTTTGTGGGGCTGCGGCCTCACAAACACCCTAAAATGGGGAGGAAAAAACACCCCTGTAGTGGTGGGATCCCCCCGAAATACCTCAGAAAGATAAAAACTCCTCTTGAGAGGGGCCTGAAGACCCTGAAAGGCCCTGGAAGAGGGACAAGATCCCCTCCTCTGCTGGGGCCTCCCCGAGCCGGGAACTCTCCCGTTCCTGCACTCGGGGGAGCCCCGAACGACGGCGGCTCCTGGGCTGAGCCCCCCTCAGCCGGGGCTGCGGGGGGAACTGGGGGGGCTGGGACGGGGCTTGGGGATCCTGGGGTGAACTGGGGGACCCTCAGTGCTCCCACCTCCCCCTGTTCCCCTGTCCCGCCCCGTTCCCATTGTTCCCCCAAACCTCCGCTGCCCCCAGCTCGGTTTGGGGGGGACCCAGCCCTTTCCCATCGTGTCCCGGCCCGGCCCCGCTCACCCGAGGGCTCCGAACCACGCCCAGGGACAGAGGAGGGACAGAGGAGGAGGAAGAGGAGGGACAGAGGAGGAGGAAGAGGAGGAGCAGGAGGAGGAAGAGCTGGAGCAGGCAGAGGAGGCTCCACGTGCGCTCCCCGCTCTCTGGATCTGCAGCTCCTTCGGGACCATCGCCCCCCATCCCGCAGGTGCCCGGGGAGGGGGAGCTCGCCCCAAATACCCCGGGGCTCCCTGGGTTTGGGGTTTTTGGGGGGGATGTTTGGGGATGGCAGGGCTCCAGAGCCGAGCCGCAGATGCCCCTCGGGGGGACCCCGGGGGTCCCCGGGAGGTGTTTTTGGGGGGTCCCGGTGGCGGCAGAGCCCCGGCAAAGGGGCCGGGGGGATGCGGGTCCCCCCGCGGTGGGGGTTGGGCTTCCCGGTGCCGGGCCCCCCGAGCTCTGCCGGGGCCGCGGGGGCGGGGGGACCCCGGTTTTGGGGAGCCCCGGGAGAGCCGCGGCTTCCCTGAGCGGGACCCCAGAGAGAGGAGAGCCCCAGAGCCGCAAAGCGGGGACCCCGAGAGGGGGGGACCCCTGGGATTGCCGGGACCCCGGCGGGGGGTGCTGGGGCTGGAGGGGCGGCACGGCCGGGAAAGGGGTTCGGGGCTCCCGGTGCCGGCAGTGGCTGCTCCCAGCATGAGCTTAGTTTCTCCCCCCGTGTGGTTTCAGTTTCCTCGGCAGCAGGATGAGCCCAGTCTCTCCCAATCATTCCCTATTAGGGTACAGCTTGTCTCCATTTTTCCCAAATGTTATCCCCATTTTCCCACAATTTTATCCCATTTATCTCAAATTTTCCCCGTTTTTATCCCATTTTTATCCCATTTTTTCCATTTTTCCTCATTTTATCCCGTTTTCATATATTTTTTCCCCATTATTATCCTATTTTTTTTATTTTTCCCTAATTTTCACCCATTTTTCTCTTTTTTTCCTCTATTTACTCCCTTTTAAACTCATTTTCCTTAATTTTTTTCTTAATTTTTCTGATTTTTTTCCTATTTTTTCTTGCATTTTTACTCAATTTTTTCTCCATGTTGTCCTAATTTTTCCCAATTTTTTTTCCCATTTTTAATCTATTTTTTCCCCATTTCCCCATTTTACCCTCTTTTTGCTCCATTTTTCCCCAGTTTGTTCCCCATCTTCTCTCCTGTTTTCCCCATTTTCTTCCATTTTTCTCCCACTTTCACTTCATTTTTACCATTTTTATTCCCATTTTCCCTTCATTTTTCTCCCAGTTTCCCTCATTTTTTCCCCCCATTTTTATCCTGGTTTTATCTCATTTTTCCATCATTTTATCCCCATCTTCCATTCCTTTCTCCCATTTTTCTCAATTTTTCCTCCATTTCCATCCCATTTGTCCTTATTTTTATCCCATTTTTTCTCTATTTTTTCCCATTTTGGCTCCAATTTCCCCCATTTTTACTCCATTTCCATCCTATTTTTCCCTATTTCCCCCTAATCTTCCCCATTTAATTATTCCAAAAAATTAATATTTTGGCAGGGAAAAATAGAAATTTTGGTGGGAAAAAACTGTGCTTTGGGGGCAAAACTCCATCAATTTGAATCACAGCTTTCCCATTATTTTTCCATGATTTTTCCATGATTTCTAGCCGGAAGGAGGAGTGGGATTCATCCAAACATTGTGGAAGCTGGAATAGGACCAGGCCATCAACCTTCCCAAAAATCTTGACCAGTTCATCCGCAATTCCACCTTTCCCCCCTCCCTGTATCCCAGGCCTGGAAATTCTTCTACGACCTCCCAGGTAGGCAATTCCCAAAATTCCACGGAAAAATGGGATGGGGGAATTTCATCCTGGTTTTTTCCTGATTTTCCCCATTATTTTCCCCAAATTTTTTCTCTTTTTCTTTTTTTTTTCTTAATTTTCCTGATTTTTCCCTCATTTTTTCCCTGATTTTTTCCCTGTTTTTCCCCCAGTTTTTTTCCTGATTTTTTTTCCTGATTTTTCCCTCTTCTTTTCCCAAAATTTTTTGTCTTTTCCCCAACTTTTTCTCAAATTTTTCCATAATTTTTCTGTTTTTTCCCATTTTTTTTCCTGATTTTTTCCCATTTTTTCTCCTGATTTTCCCCCAGTTTTTTTCAGTTTTTTTTCTGATTTTTTTTCCCTGATTTCTTCCAGGTTGTATTCCCTTTTTCTTATTTTCTTCTTCATTTTTCACATTTTTTTTCACATATTTTTCAAATTTTTTTTCCTGATTTTTCCCTCTGATTTGTCCAAATAGTTCCCTTTTTTGCCTATTTTTTCCTGATTTTTTTCCTGTTTCTTTCCTTGATATTTCCTAGTTTTTTCCCAATTTTTTTCCCAATTTTCCAAAGTTTTTTCCCCACTTTCTTTTCCTCATTTTTTTTTCTTTTTTTCCTTGATTTTTCCCATTTTTTTCCTAGTCTTCTTCCTCTTTCTTTTCCTGATTTTTCCCTGTTTTTTCCCAATTTTTTTCCTAAATTTTTTTCTTGCTTTTCCCCCACTTTTTCCTGATTTTTCCCTCTTCTTTTTGCAATTTCTTCCTGGTTATTCCCCATTTTTTTTTCACAATTTGTCCCTGATTTTTCCCTGTATTTCCTAATTTTTTTACTGATTTTTCCTGATTTTTTCCAGGTTTCTTCCCTCTCTTTTCTCGATTTTACCCAATTTTTTCTCAATATTTTTCCAGATATTCCCCATTTTTTCCTGATTTTTATTGATTTCTTTTATGATTTTTTTCATGATTTTTTTATTTTTCTGATTTTTTTTTTTTAATTTTTCCCATTATTTTCTTAAACTTTTCCTTGATTTTTGTGCTTTTTCCTGTTTTAATCCCATTTTTTTTCCTGATTTTTCCCTTTTCCTTTCCCTAATCTTTCTGGTTTTCCCCAATTCTTTCCTGATTTTTTTCATTATTTTTTTCTGATTTTTCCAGATTTTTTTATCGTTTTCCTGTTTGTTTCCCTGATTTTCTTTTTTTTTCCACATTTTTTCTCTGATTTTTTCCAAATTATTTTCCTTATTTTTTTGCAATTTTTTCTCAAATATTTCTGTTTTTTCCTTCATTTTTCCAATATTTTTCCAATATTTTTTCCTGATTTTTCCCAGGGTCTTTTTGGCTTCTTTTTCCTGATATTTTCCCTGATTTCTCACAATTTTTTTCATGTATTTCCCATTTTTTCCTGATTCTTCTCTCTTCCTATCCCAAATTTTTTCTAGCTTTTTCCCAATTTCTTCTCAAATTTCCCTAGTTTTTACCTGATTTTTCCTGTTTTTTTTCCTATTTCTTTCCAGATTTTATTCCTCTTTCTTTTCTGAATTTTCCCGAATTTTTCCAAGTTCTTTCCCAGTTTTTTTCCTGATTTGCCCAATATTCTTTCAAATTTTCCCTGGTTTTTCATGATTTCTCCTTCTTTTCCTATTTTTTCCTGATTTTTCCCCATTTTTTCTGATTTTCCCCAATTTTTTTCAAATTTTCCCATTTTTCCCAAATTTTTCCCAATTTTTTCCTGATTTTTCCCTGATGTTTTTGGATTTCACCCTGATATTTTTGTAGTTTTTCCCTGAATTTTCCCTTCCATTTTCCTTGAATTTATCCTGGGTTTTTTTTCCATTTTTTCCCCAATTTTCCAGTTTCCTTCACACTCCCAGTCTCATCCCAGTCACAATCTAATCCCAGTAACTCCCAGTCTGATCCTAGTCGCTTACAGTCTGATCCCAGTCACTCCCAGTATGAGGCCAGTGGCCCCCAGTTGCTCCCTGTCAGTTCCAGTATGACCCCAGTAGCCTCCAGTGTGATCCCTGGGACTCCCTGTCTCTCCCAGTATATCCCAGTCAGCCCCAGCACACTCCCAGTCATTCCCAGCTCCTCCCAGTTGCTTTCAGCGTGATTCCAGTTGCTCACAGCCACTCCCAGTCAATCCCAGTATGATTCCAGTCACCCTCAGTGGGATCCCAGTCTCAGCCAGCATGGACCCAGCTGCTCCCAGTATGATCCCAGTATGATGTCAGTACACAGCCAGTGCAATCTCAGCCACTGCCAGGATGATCCCAGTACAAACCAGTCCCTGCCAGTGCTGCCACTCCTGGCATCCCCCAGCCCTCTCTGTGTTCCCCCTCCCGCATCTCCCCAGAGGAGTCCCAAGGGCTGGCAGTCCCCAGCCAGGGTCCCCAGCCAGCCCCAGGTTGGATCTGCAGCCCCCAATTTTCCCAGTTTCCCTCTCCTTTTCCCCGGGCCGGGTTCCCCCCGTCCCCAGCGGGTGGGAGCAGCGGAGAGCCCCGCGCTGCCCATCCCGACCTGTCCCGGCTCCATCCCCGCTCCTGCCGTGGGCTGTGAGGGGTTTGGGAACGGGGCACCGAGGGTGTCACTGCTCCTGGGGGAGGAGGAGGAGGAGGGATGGAAGAGGAGAGATGAAGAAGGGGAGAGAGAAGGGACAGGAGTAGGAGAAGGAGGTGGGGTTAGGGAGGAAGAGGAGGAGGAAGGATGGAAGGGAAGGAGAGGGAGGAAGAGGAGGGACAAATGAGGATCAGGGAAGGGAGAAGGAACCACGAGGTCAAGCACTCCCTGAATTCACAGCCCCTCACTCGTGTGGGATCATCATCCCCCATCCCACAGGTGCCTGGGGAGGGGGAGCTCAGCCCAGATATCCTCGTGCATCCCTGGGTTGGGTTTTTTTGGGGGGGATGTTTGGAGAATGAAGAACTCCAAACCTGAGCAGCAAATGCCCTTTGGGGGGACCGTGGGGAGTCCCAGCATCCCTTATTGAGGAGATGGAAAAGGGGAGAACTTTTCAGATTCCTGACACTCCCAGCAGCCTGAGGAGGCCAGAGATCGAGTAGCCAGGGGACCCCCCGTACAAGTGTGACCGTGAGCAGCTGGAACAGGGGGGAACCCCTGAACATCAAAGGGGAGAGAGCAGAGATGGGGAACTCCTGGGAGGCATTTTCATGGCTGAATCTTGGTGTTTGGGAGGTTTTTATGGATGGCTGGTGACTTCTAGAGATGGACTTGGGCAGAACAAACCCCCTAACCCAATGTGCTTGTGAATTGTATTTTTCCCCAAACCAGGATTTCTCATTCCCAAATCTTGGCCAGATGGAGAAGGAGGCTGTGAGGAAGAGGAAGATGCCCCAGGACACCCAGGCAGGTGAGGAGGAAGTCAGTGCCCCTTTCCCCCTCTCTCCTGCTCCATCTCCCAGCCCAGCCTGGCCCCCGGCTGCAGGACAACCCCGCTGCCGACACCGTCCTGCTGGGGACGCACTGGGGGGATCTCCTTCCCCTTCCCTCTGGCACGGAGGCAAATCCCATCCTCTCCTTGTCCTTCCTCCCCCAGACAAGGAGCTGAGGATGGAGACCAGGGAGGACAAATCCCTGCAGCAGAACCTCATGGAAGAGGCCGTTTTGAGCAGCTCCACAGCGCAGGAATCCAATGGGGAGAAAAATCCCCGGAGATCCCGCAGGAGGAGGGGCTCCAAACCCATCCCAGGGTGCTCTGAGGAGGAAAGACCCACCCTGTGCCGGGAAGGCGGCCGGAGATCCAGCCAGGGCTCTGAGCTGGTGGTCCATGAGCAGCTTCAGGATGGGGAGAAGCCCTACAAGTGCTTGGAGTGTGGGAAGAGCTTCAGCCAGAGCAACCGCCTGATCTGCCACCAGATGATCCACACTGGGGAATGGCCCTACGAGTGTGGGGAATGTGGGAAGGGCTTCAGCTGCAACTCCAAACTCATCACCCACCAGCGCATCCACACTGGGGAGAGGCCCTACGAGTGTCCTGAGTGTGGGAAGAGGTTTCGGATCAGCTCCCATCTCCTCCAGCACCAGCGGATTCACATGGATGAGAGGCCCTTCCTCTGCCCCGACTGTGGGGAGGGCTTCAAGCAAAACTCCCACCTCATCACCCACCAGCGCATCCACACTGGGGAGAGGCCCTACGAGTGTGGGGAATGTGGGAAGAGCTTCAGCCAGAGGTCCCAGCTGACCATCCACCAGATGATCCACACTGGGGAGAAGCCCTACGAGTGTCCTGAGTGTGGGAAGAGGTTTCAGACCAGCTCCACTCTCCTCCTGCACCAGCGGATTCACACGGATGAGAGGCCCTTCCGCTGCCCCAAGTGCAGGAAGGGCTTCAAGCAAAACTCCAACCTCATCACCCACCGGCGCATCCACACTGGGGAGAGGCCTTACGAGTGTCCCCAGTGTGGGAAGAGCTTCACCCAGAGATCTAACTTGACCCAACACCAACAAAAGCACCACTAAGGGGAGCCCTGTGAGTGCCCCAAGTGCAGGAAGAGCTTCGTGCGCTGCCCCAGCTCCATCCTCCATCAGAGGACCCACGTTGGGCAGAGCCCTGATGACCCACGTTCCCAGTGATCTGCATTGGGAACACACTGGGCTGGTGGACATTCTGGTTTGGTTCTATCTTTTGCTTCATCTTCATCCCTTTAAAACAGACAAAATTAGAATAAAAGTCTAGAAATTCATGAAAGGTATCTAAAACTTCAAATTTACTAATGCTTCAAAGGAATCTGGGAGATACTTGGGAGTATTTGGGGGTTGTGGGGTTTTTTGGTGGAATTGTCTCCATTTCTTGTCACTCAAAGAGACGAGAGAGTTCAATCTGTCACCTCAAAACCACTCAGTGCCATTGAAAACTACTCAATCCCACCAAAATTACTGCATTCCACAGCCCCTCAGGGTGTGATGCCTCAAGTTTTAGCTTTCATATCTTTCATATTCTGCACTGCCTAGGTTTGTAGTTTTGAACTTCACATTAGGTGTTAGTGGGCTCTCTTCACAGAGTAGGTAGACAAAGCAATTCATTTTCTAGCTTGATACCAAGGACAGTTGTTAGAAGTTTCAAGCCCAAAAACATAAACAAGGGTGGACTGAAGAGAGAAAACAAGAAGGGTGGGACTTCATCATCTGAAGCTGTAACTGGACAATGAACCCAAATATGCAGATGGAACTAAACTAAAAATGTGAGACCTTGTGATCACTTGTCCATTTTTGTGACCATTTCTGGTTTATCTTGGCTGTAGCCCTGGCCTGGCTCTTGTACTGCCCATGGTGTATTTAAATTCTTCTAATAAACTTTATTCTCAACTCTGTCCAGCCTCTGTTCTAGGTCAGCCTTCTGAAGGCATCAGGTGGAATGGGGTTGGAAGGGGATTGGGTGAAGTGGGATGCAAATCAGGATGGGTGAGATGGGCATTGGGTGAGGCAGGATGGGTGGGATGGAGTTTGGGAGGTGTGAAATGGGGGAAATTGGGCTTGGGAAGGGGGTCTTGATATCCAGCAGGGATGGGATGGGTTGGGGTTGGGACTGGGGAGGTGGGGTGGGGTCTGCAATGAGACAGCCAAAGTTTGGGGATGATGAAGGGAGGGAGAGCCCATTACTGAGTGAGGTTTTGTGTGAGGTGCCCCTGCCCAGGGAGGCAAAGATTTAGTTTCAAATTAATATTGTTAAAATGAGAGGTGTGGGCAAGAGGGAATTCCATCCCTCTGCCTCAGAGGATGGGCCCTGCAAGCCCAGGGAGAAACTCCACCCTGGACCCCTCGTGGGGAGGCAGCCCAGGGATTTCTGATTGGGTTTGGGCCCCTGGGGTTTCTCCCTTGCTGTGTTCCCAGTGGTCCCTGACCTTGAACTCCACCCTGGTTCTCAAACCCCATCTCCCTGCCTCTGTTTGGGGCTGTCTCTGGATCTGAGTTTGTTCCTGAGCTGAATAAATGTTTTCCTGAGCAGAATCCCATCTCGTTGGTGTCCCATGCCTGTTCCTGGTAGCTGTGGCCTCCCTGGACATGATCCTGCAGCCCTGGAATGCAAGACCCTGCGAACTTGAGACCTGACCCTGGACCCCCCCAAAAATCCTAAAATTCCCTAAAACTCACCAAAATCCCCCAAAATTCTCTTAATTTTCCTAAAATGCCCTTTTTGTCCCCCTCTAGGACCAGGTGCCTTGTCTGGATCTCACGGACACCCCCAGGAATTTGGAGAGGGTCTCTCCTCCCCTGCCACCCCCAAGAACCTGCTCCTTTTGGGAAAGAAATTTCTCAAAAATTCCTTGGATTCAAGGGGGAATTCCCCCAGTTTTGATGCATTATTGGGGGTTTTCCCCTAAATTTTTCACCCTTTTTTGCCTTTTTTTTTTTGCTATTTTTTGGTGGTTTTGGCATTCTTCAATGTGGGCTTTTTTTGGAGGGGGTTCCCCCAGTTTTTTTGAGGGGTCCCTCAATTTTTTTGAGGGCCCCTCCCTCAATTTTTGCCTCTGTCCCCCTTCCCCCAAATTGGGGTGGGGGGGTATTTTTTTTTTATTTTATTTTTGCCCTCCTTCCCCCCCTTTTTTTTTTCCCCTCTTTTTATTTATGTGCACTTAATTTGGGGGGGCTGAGGGGCAGGAATTTTGGGGAGGGGTCGCCTGGGCTGCTGGAAAAGTTGAGGGCACCCCCCTCCTCAAAAAAATGAGAAAAATCATGGGAATTCTGGGGTTTTCCCTCACACCCAAAGTGTGAAAAATGTGAAATAAAAAAATTATGTTATCAGCTTTTTTGGTGATTTTTTGGGGAGGGAATTGCAATTTTAGGGGGCTTCTTGGGAGAGGTCACTGGTTTTTTGGGGGGGATCTCCTGAGTTTTGGGGTTGAATTTGGGAAATTGGGGGGAATTTGGTGGTTTGGGGGAAATTTGGGATTTTGGGGAGAACTTTGGATTTTTTAAGGGGCGGATTTGGGGTTTTGGGAAAAAAATTGGGTTTTGGGGAGAAGATTTGGGGGTTTTGGAGGGGAATTTGGGGTCCATGGACAATTTTAAAGAGAGGGGATTTTGTTGCTTGGGGGCACCCCCCCATATTTTTGGGGAGGAATTTGAGAGTCTTGGGGGGGAATTTTGGCAATTTGGGATTTAATTTGAGGGTCTTGAGGGGGGATTTGGGATTTTGGGAGGATTTGGTGGCTTTGGGAGGAAAATTTGGGAGGTGGGGAGAATTTTGGGATTTTGGGGGGAAATTTAGAATTTTGGGGGGGAAATTTTGAGTTTTGGGGGAGATTTTTTAGTCTTTGGATGATTTGGGACTTTTGGGGTTGTATGGGGTTTTTTTGGTTTTTGGGGGGATTTGTGAGGAATTTTTGGATTTGGGGGGAGGAATTTGGTGGTTTTAGGGGGAAATTCTGGGGTCCTGGGCAGGGTTCTGATTTTGGGAAGTGTATTTGGGGAGGATTTTTTAGGTTTTGGGGGAATTTCCATTGATGGGGAGGGGCATTTTGGGGAGGCGTCCTGAATTTGGGGAGGGGTCTCAGGGGGGATTCCCGATTTAAGGGCGGGGTTTGGGGTGGATTTGGGGGGATTTTCCAGCGATGGGGAGGCATCTTGGGGATGGGATTTGGGGAGGGGTCTCAACAGAGCCCCATCCTGAGCTGGAAGTGGGGGGGATGTTGGGAGTGGAATCTGGGGAGGATCTGGGGGGAGATTTTCCATCCATAGGGAAGGGTCCCGATCCTGGGGCAGTTCCTGAATTTGGGGAGCAGTCTGGAATTTGGGGGGGTCTCATTGGGGCAGCAGGAGGGGCTGGAAGCGGGGCACGATGTTGGCGAAGCCGCTCTCCAGGGGGGCCGTGGGCAGCTCCTCGGGGGGTGCCGGGGGTCGCGGCCGCAGGCGCTGCAGCAGCGAGGTCAGGAACAGGAACAGCTCTGCCCGCGCCAGCGCCTCCCCCAGGCACAGCCACTGCCCTGTGGGGAGGGGGCGTCAGCACCGCCCCACCCCAAAGGGTCGGGGATCCCAAAAGGGCTGGGGGTCTCTAGAGGGACTGGGGTCCCAAAAGGGGCTGGGGGTTTCAGGGGTTGGGGATTCCAAAAGGGCCGAGGGGATTCCAAAGGGTCTGGGGACTCTGGGGGCTACAGGATCCCAAAAGGGTCTGGGGTCCCAAAAGGGTCTGGGCTACCCCAAAAAGGGTCTGGGGGGTCCCTAAAGGGTCTGGGAGCTTTGGGATTGGGGTCCAAAAATGGTCTGGGGGTTTCAGGGGTGGGGGTCCCAAATGGGCCTGGGGTCCCCACCCCGAGGAATTTTTGGATTCCAAAAGAATGTAGGGCCCCACCACAAAGGAATTTGGGGATTTTGGGGATTCCAGAAGGATTTAGAGCCCCACCCCAAGGATTTATGGGATTTTTGGGGTGCCCACTGGCCGAGAAGGGCACAAAGGCCTTGTTGTGCTGGAACTCACCCTGCTCATCCAGGAAGTTCCCAGGGTCAAATTTTGGGGATTTTTGAAGGATTTGGGGTTGTTTAGGACCGAGCTCAGCAGGGGGTAAATGTCTGCGTCCTGTGGGGTCAGGTGTGGGGTCATTGGGGTCATTTGGGGTCAGGTGAGGGGTCAGAGTTGTCCTTTAGAGTAATTTGGGGTTATTTGTGGTAATTTGGGGTCATTGGTGTCATTTGGGGTTACTAGGGTGTAAGAGACAGTCTGAAGTTACCCTCATCTGCCTCACAACCATTGCAAGAACAGAGACCGAGACCCTGAAGACCCCGAGGGAATTTGTGCAGGGGTTCTGGCCTGGTTGAGGTGGAAGCTTGCCAGGTGATGGTTTGCAGGTGTGCTTGTTGTGCTCTCAAGGTACACTGCCTTCATTCCTGCTGCTGAGCAGGGACTTGTAAGGAGCGGCCTGTTCTGTACCTTACACCTGCTTCCCAGAGCAAGGGGTCTCATCACAACAGCCGAGGAATTTCCCCACCTCTTGGCCAGCTGCCCCTTGCTTTGAAACAGACTGTAAAAATGACTTTTCCAAGTTACTTTCTTCAAGAGAGATCTCCCCATGGAAGAAGACACCAGCGACCCTGTCTTGTCCATTGGTAGCTATAACCCCCTTTTTTTCTTTTTTGCATTTTGCCTCTTTATCCCTCTCTCCCTCTCTCTCTCCCTCTCATCTATCACATAACCCATGTTTTTGCACTAAAATAAAGGTGCATTAGTGCTGTTGTGATTTAAACTGAAATCCCTTGGTGTCCTTTTTGCACTCTGAGATCAAACAAACCTCTCACGACTCCCACTTGTGTTAGGGGATTGTGACACTCGGCAGCGGGGTGACCCAAGGTGTGGCTTAGAGCAAATGCTCCACGGCACAAGGATATTGGTAGGTGCATGGTGGAGACAAGGATGAGGAGGAGACCTCCAGTATGGGTTCCAAAGGCTTTTACTCGGCAAAAATATATACTCTGCTCAGTTTTGGGAGCTTGTCTTACAGCAGCTAGAGAAACTTGCTTTAAGCAAAAAGGTGAGGAAAGAACTAGAATGGACTCCTTTCAAAACCCAGTTGAGATTTTGCAAAAACAATTAGATGAAGAAAGGAATGAGATCCATCTCTTGCCAGTGGCCCAAAGAGAGGAATGGGTTAAAAATTCAAAGAATGCTTACTCACCAAAGAAACAGTGGAGAGGGAAACCCCTCTCATTAATCAAATTTACCCTCAAAAAGAACTAACTGATGAAAAATTGTGGGGAGCACTGCTGTCCTAGCTTGAAACCTTTCATTAAAACAGAATATAATCATATCAATGATGAAGATCTTGATTTGCATACAACCACTAAAGAAATCCCGTACACTGCTGCTGAATTGGCTGAGCTGAAAAAGGAGCACGGGCGTCTCCCTCACGAGTCAGAGACAGAACACATACTGCATCTCTCACCGGAGGAGATCAGATTTGACTGACAGAACAAGAAGCCAGTGGGTACTGGGGACATGGGGTCTTCTCAACAGCAGGAGACAGATGTAACCCGTGGTCCCTAACTCAGCACGCAGCTCATTGGGTAGCAGGGCTTAATCCATTGGAAAGGGGAGACCCTGTAGCTATAGTTGGTACTCCTGACCAACTACTGCAAGACATGCACAAAGCTGCCTGCTTGCAAATGATACATGACAGAAAATTAACTACTGGCTATGAATCACCAATGCAATTACCTGTGAAATGATGACCCCTTTAATTCGAGCCCTTCCAGAATCACATAAACCTACAGCAATTTTCCTTCAAAAAACCATAGCAGCTAGAACTCCTGTTGTTGGCACTAAAATAAAAGTGCACTATTGCTGTGATTTAAACTGAAATCCCTTTGTGTCCTTTTGCACTGGGAGATCAAACGAATCTCTCATGACTCCTGCCTGTGTTAGCGGATCATGACAGAGCCCTCAGCAATCCAGGCAGCAACACAGGCAGCAGGACACAGAGGGCACTTCCTGGCTGGGACAGGGCTTGTGGCTTCAGCAGAACCACCAAAGGCCAAGGGGCTTCTGGCCATCTTCCCTGCACCACTGCATGCCTGGGCAGCTTGCAGAGCACAAGCCCCCTTTTCCCCCTCTTCCCCTATGTCCCACACACCCTGGGCAGCAAAAGAAAGCTCCTGGGAGTCTGACTATTATAACATATCCTACATTATTTACATCCTAAAGCAAAACAAAAAAGAAAAGAACAATCTTTGAAGGAAACAAAGTCCCTGCTGGCTGCTCATGTGGCCCCAGCAGACACAGCCTCCCAGATCAGCTCTCTGCAGAGCTCCAGCAGCGCAGCCAGCTGAGGCCCGACAGACGAGGCCGTGACCTCCATGCCCTGCGGAGCTGATCTCGCAGCCTCTGGAAGGTGGAGATAGGAGCGTGGTCTCCTGCCCTGAGAAGGCACAAAGTCTGAAGTGCCAGGCTTCCAACCTCCAGGCTGCTGTCACATGCTGTGTCTTCAAGGGCTGGAAGAGAGACGGACAGAGCCACGGTCAGATCCCAGACCTGCGGGGGCCCACGGAGAGCTCCCTGCCAGGGCCATCCCAGCCGGCTCTTGCCATGGCCAGCAGGGAGCAGGGACCGAGGGGATCAGCCCGAAGCTGCGGCCACGAATGCCCCAAGTGCCCCTGAAATCTCGGTGTGCTCTGCCCACGCCACCCCTCATCCACACAGGGAGCAGAGCCCTCCACAGCCAGGCCAGGGCTTGCAGCTCCCTCCGACAGCCCCGCTGACAGCCCGCTGCCCTCACTCACCCTCACAAATGAGCAGCATCTCTTTCTTCTGCCCCCTCAGGTGCTGCCCGGCCATCCCTGGGAACACAGAGCCTGTCAGGGCCCCGGCGGCACAGCTCCCTGCCAGCGGCGCTGCCAGCCCTGTGGCCACACGCCCTCCCGCCCCGGCAGGGCTCAGCCCGGGCCCTTGCCGCATCCTGACTCAGCCCAAGGGCACGGCTGCCAGAGGCCGGCAGCAGCCCCGAGGGCAGCCGGGGCTCCAGGGCGCCGGGCCCGGGTGCCGCTGCCGGGGCAGCAGCCGGGGCCGGGGCCGAGCTGCGGCGGGGCGGGGAGGGAGCCCGGGTTCGTGGCTCACCGATGAACCTGATGGCCGCCTCTCGCAGGGGCTCCTGTGGGCTCTGCAGGTACGGCAGGGCCCGGCGCAGCTGCTCGGCCGCTCGGTTCCTGTCCTGTGCCAGCTGGAGAGAGCGGCAGGAGGGAAGGGTTGGTGCGGGCTCTGCCCCTCGGCCGGGCACTGCCTGCGGCCAGCCCCGGCCTCCCGTGCCCGCCCAGCCCTGAGGCCCGGCCAGCAGCCGCTGGCGCCGGGCTCTGGAGGGGGCAGAGGGCCGGCTGCTGCCCGGGGAGCCGCGGTGCCGCCCTGCCCGACAGGCCAGCTGGGCCGGGGCTCCATGGGCACACGGCTCGGGGCCACAGGGGGCTGGAGTAGAGCCCGCGGGGCCCAGGGAAGGGAGCAGCGTGTGGGGCACAGGCTGGCGCCCCTGGGTGCGGCACTGGGCAGGGCACAGCTGCCAGCCACACACACTGAGCTTCTCCAGCCTGGGGCTGGGGCTTCCAGCCCGCCCTTACCAGGCCCTCGCCGAACCTCCAGCTCTGATCCACCCGCAGCATCTGCTGGAGATCCTTCCTCTTCAGGAATCGGGCGGAACAGAGCAGCGTTTCCCGGGAGGCCTGGAGAGCAGCAGAGACCCAGAGATGGCACCACAGCCCAGGGCGCAGGACCCATGTCCCTGGACCAAGAGCAGGAGGGAGCTGCAGCCTGCGAGGCAGCAGAGCAGGAGGCACTGAGCGCCCTGCCAGGGAGCCACGGCAGCTGCCGAGTCCTCACATCAACCACGCGCTGGTTCTCGTCATGGCAGTGCAAGGAGAGTGGGAGCAGACTCTGCTGCACGTGGGACTTCAGGGCCTTTTTTCCCTCCTTTGGCAATAAATCCATCATCTCTTGAAAGATGAACATGGAGCACAGCTGCACCTGGCTATCATCCTGTAGGAAAGGAAGAAATAAAGACGTCAGCATCAGCTGCTTCAGGCCCACCTGGGCACAGCCTGAAAATGCACAGGGCACAGTGCCTAGGCAGCAGCCAGCGGCCATGGCTGGAGACACAGAGCCTTACATTGTCGAAGAGCGGCAGGAGCGCCTCAGCCAGCTGCAGGCCGAGGGGGATGGTTATCGGGCCAGCGTTGTACAGGAACAAACGGCTGAGGAGAGCGATGCTCATCCCAAGCACATCGCTGTCATCTTCCCACAGGAGCTCCACGAGCCTTTCATGCAGGCTCCACATTCTTTTGGCCTGTGTGGAACACAAGTGTGTGAAATGCCACCCTGCTGCCACAGGGCCCAGAGGCCAAAGGCCTGTGCCAAAGCCCTGGGGCAGAAGGCAAGAGGCAGGAGGCAGGAGAGCTGGCAGCAGCTGCCTCAGTGGCCAAAGGCCAGCCAAGCGCAAGCCACTGCCTTCCCCAGCCCCACGCCGGCAGCCGCTGCCCCCTTCTCACCATGGAGGAATTCTTGCCGAGCACCACAAGGCCTCTGAGTGCCAAGCGACGCCTCTCCCTGCACTCGCTCTGCAGTTTGTTTGATGTGATCTCCAGGACGCTGTCACGGTATTCACTCGAGTCCAGGCACTCCAACATCTGAAGAGCACAGGCCGGTGATGGGGCAGCACCGCACAGGGCTGGGCCCAGGCAGCAGCACAGGGCGTGGGCACCGTCCCGGGCGGCTGCGGCACCGAGAGGGCAGAGAGCTGGGAGACAGCTCAGCGAGGCAGCGCTGGCCTTCAGGCTCACCTCCACAAGGAATGCCATGGCGGCCAAATCCCCATGTGCCATGTCTTTGCTGAGCAGCCCCAGCAGGTAGAATGCAATCGCAGAACACAAGGGTAGGGACACGTGACGCATTCCTCTGACGGGAGGAAAAAGGAACCAAGACCCTGAGCCAGCGGGACAAACCTCTCCATGGACTGACTCACAGGAGGAGCTTGGCCCTTCTCCACCACCCTGCAAGGGGACCCAGGCCCTTTGGGAGGCAGCTGCTCTTGGGAACCCTCCTCTCTCAGGCTTTTGCAGTGTCCTTGGCCATCCCTTGGTGACAAGGCCCTCTGGCCCATGACCACGGGGACTGTGTGGGGCACCCCAGGCACAGGGCACAAACGCTGTTTGGGGGCAGCTCACCTGGCCAGCACACCCACGGCACAGTGGTGCGTGCCAGCACAGAGCAGCGTGTCCCAGCCACACTCGTCTTCCACTGCCGCCACCACATCCTCATAGTGCAGTCGGCAGAGCAGGGCCTTCAGGGTCTGCACTGCAAACCTGTGTGCACAGCAAAGCCCAGGTGATGCTGGGAGCACGGGCTCCTGCCCTGGGGACATGGCAGGGACAGGAGGACTGGCATGGAGCACCTGTTGGGGCTGATGGCAAGGCCGTGTTGCTCCTGGCATCTCTTCCAGAAGGTATCGACCTCCTCTGGCATATCCAGTGTGCTGAAGAGCACTTGCAAGAGCAGATGCACCAAGAGGCGGGGGAAATACACTGCCACTGCATGTGGGACACAGGGCAGCTGCAGCATCTTCCACATCACCACAGTTGCCTGCGAAGGACAGAGCAGCCCGAGTCAGCGCTCAGTGCCCAGGTGTCCATGTGGCAGGGCCTGAGCGTGGGAGGGAGAGGCCAGTGGAGATGTAGGGACAGCAGCCAGCCTGGTGGCCCTGGAGCTGCTCCTAGGCCAGGTTTGAGCCCAGTGCCTGATGCAGGGAGATGCCATGGGAGGAGGGAGGATGGAGACCTGAGGGAGAGGTGACCTTGGGGTGAGCAAAGGTCAGTTGCAGAAACTCACAGCCAGGGCAGGGACAGCCGTGTGGTCCCCATCGGAGGTGCACATGCTGTGCTCTGGCCAGTTGCCCAGCACATCCAGGAGTATCAGCATGGCCGGCTCTGCAGCCCTGCACGAGCACATGATGCTCTTCCACATGGTGGTAGCAGCTCTGTGGGGTCAGAGTTCTGTGTCAGGGGGGTCTGGGACATGTCACTGTGGCCTGGGCAGCAGCAGGGAGCTGAACTGGCTGCCAGCCCTGCCTCTGCCCCCTGCCCCTCAGTGGCAGCCCAGCCCTGTGGGGACTGGCCCCTGAGGGCAGCAGGCTCGGGGGCTGCTGTGCCAGGGCTGACAAAGGGAGGAGCCACAGGGCCCTGGAATCCTCTGTTTGTCAGACACCTGGGCCAGGTTGTGAAGGGTGATGCCCTGAGCCCTCTGGGCACGTGGGCCCTGTACCTGTCACACGATGGGGCCACACGCAGGAGAGCCATCACCACGTCAGCAGGCTGTGCCTCTGTCAGATCCAGAAGGGGCCTGCACAGATTGTACTCAGGAAACTCATTAGCCTCGAGCCACTGGTGGATGTACCTCACCATGCTGGGCACCTGGAGAAGGCACAGGGAAACTTGGAAAGCTGCCAGCGGGAGTAATGTGCCCAGCTTCCCAGAGAAGTGCTTCCCTTCCCACCACACTGCTACGGCCTCAAAAGCTCACAGTGAGCAGCTGGCGTGGCCAAGCAATTCCTGGGAGGATGGAAGCCAGGCCACAGGCTGCTTACTTGCTTTGGACTGGAAGGACCCTCCTCCACAAGCATGTCCAGCAGGGCAGCACAGGTCTTGGTTTTGAAGATGGGAGAGTATGCTCTGACCACAGTGCCCATGGCACTGGTCTCTTCCTCCCGAATTCTCTTCATGAATTTGCAAATCATCTGCAGCAGAAGGGCAAGAAATGAGGGACATTGCATGGAGTGCTCCAAGCGTGGTGCTGGGCTGAGCAGGGACAGCAGGCCCAGCCCAGCTGGGGATGGCTGCAGGTACCTGCGCTGTTGTGCGGAACAGGCCACGGCTGCGTCCCTGCTCTCGAGTGCGCTCCATGGCTGCTCCTGGCAAAGAGCGAGCGCAGCCAGAGCTGAGGGGCTGCGGGAGAGGCCGGAGAACACAGCCCAGCCCTGCACTCCCCAGGCAGGGACAGCCCCGGAATGCCCCAGGGCACAGAGTACAGCTCCAGGGTGTCTGCCCCAGCCCCACTTCTGTCCTGTCCATGGGCATGTCCCCAGGGGATGGGATGGGATGGGATGGGATGGGATGGGATGGGATGGGATGGGATGGGATGGGATGGGATGGGATGGGATGGGATGGGATGGGGCGAGGCCAAGCTGGCTGCAGGCACCAGCCCTGTGGCCCAGGTCTGCCGCTCACCCTCCTGCGGTGGCTGGAATTGCTCCAGCTCTCCAGGCTGCTGTGCTGGGGCAGTCCCAGGGCCTTCTTTCTCCTCCTTCACCCCGGTCACCTTGGGGACACTTGGAGGTCTCTGCTCAACAGCACTGCCTGGATTCATGGCTACTTGCAGCAGAGGTGGCTCGGAAAAGGTCTGAGTTGGCAAGTCCTGCAGCCGTGCCTGGAAGGCACCTGCAGGAGTGAAGTCTTGGCAAGGCTGCAGGACAGCAAGTCCTGCACTCAGGTCTCAGGGGCTCGTGCCACAAGGACAAGAGACTCCTTGTCAAGGACCGTGGTGAGGAAATGCCACGGTCTGGCCTCGAGCACACCTGAGAAGTGTGGTGCTTCACCTCACCAGAAGTGAAGCCTCGGGAAGGCTGCAGGTCACCGAGTGCTGTGGTCTGGCCTCGAGGTGACCTGCAGGAGTAACGCCTCGGAAAGGCTGTGGGTCAGCAAGGAATGAGTGCGCCGTGCGGGGGCTCCTCACAGCACCACTCTGTCCCGTCCTGCCCTGTCACGTGCACCAAGCACTGTGGCGTGGCTGTGTCACTGCCAACACTAATGTCACCCCATGTCACAAAGGGCCCTTGGACACCCTGTCCCGTTCCATTCCACGGTTACCATGCTGCACCGTGTCACCAAGGGCCGTTGCACACGCTGCCCCCTGCCCTGGGGCCACACCCAGCCCAGCCAAAGTGGCCCAGGTTGGAAGCAATGCCTTGGCCCAAGTGTCTCAGACAGCCCAACAGGATCTTTAGGAACAGCTCAAACCATCAGCAAAGGCTGCCCTGCTCTGTGGGCTCAGGGCAGCAGAAGGAGCCCCTGGGCTGCCGATGCTAAATTTGCTGATTTCCAAAAAATTCTTCATTCACATACCCTTTTCCAAAGTAACTAATTCTTTCTGCATCCAGCTTTTTGCATAGCTGAAGCATTATCTCACTGCCTCGGCACCAGCGTGCCTGGTGTCCAGCCTAGTGTCAAACTAGGACACTCCAATAAAATGGAACAAGCCAGTGTTGGTACCTCCAACACAAGAGTGGCAGTAGAAAACAGGGCTGTTGTTATCCCAAGCCAACCATTTGTGTGTATCCACTGGAGTCACAGAAGCACCTGAGCATTTCTGCAGCTCATTTAGGATACAACTGGGAGGCTCCAACCAAAGTAGCAGGGCTGCAGTTGATTTGTGCCCTGCTCTAGGAACATCTGAAGCCACGGATGGCTGCTGAGGAGATGGGGCTGTGATGCTCGCATGCAGCCAGGAGAGCAAGAGCAGCACCTTTGCAGGGTGTGAAAGGGCTACAGAGAAGTGGGAGAGTGACTCTTTGTCAGGAACTGTAGTGACAGGACAAGGGGAAATGGGTTCCAATGGAGAACAGGAGTGGATTTGATGTTAGGAAAATATTCTTTGGTGTGAGGGGGTGAGGCCCTGGCCAGGCTGTGCAGAGAGGCATTAAAGGACAGGCTGAACAGGGCCCTGAGCAACCTGCTGAGGTGGGAGGTTGCTCAGGGCTGAACAAGAGGACCTTTAGGGTCCAAAACCCAAACCAAACCATTCCAGGATTCCATCATTCCAGGCCCTAATGGAAGTGGTCCCAGGACTCCTGTAACATCACTGCCCCCAGAGTTGTGATGTCTCAGCCCCTGTTCCAGCAGCAGAAACGCAAGCAGGGCAGGATCCCCTCGCTTGGCTTTTGTCCCTTGAACAATCTGAGCAAAGCAGAGGAGGGCCAGAGCTTTTGGGGGCTCCAAGCCCTTAATATCAGCCCCTGCAGCTGCAAAAGCTGCTCCCCAGATGCTGGCTCCAGCAATTCCCAAGGCCATAAAGGCCTTCAGAGCCTGAATGTGGATTTTGCATCCCTGCAGCTTGATGCCAGCTCTCAGCCCAGGAGTCCCTGTGGCTGCAGCAGGAAGGGTGGCAGAAGGTTTCCTGCCTGCTTTGCATTGCTGCAGGGGCTGCTCCTGTCAGAGCCCCCTCTCTGCTGGTGACAGCTTTGCTCTTGGGGACAGCGCTCTGCAGCAGCCCAGGAACACGAGCGGTGCCCAGTGCTGGGAGCACCGCCAGTGGTTCCCTCCTGTGCTCGGGGACCCAGCCCCAGGGTGGCTGTGCCAGCACCCCCAGGGACCTCCAGCCTCAGGAACCCAGGGCAAGGGGAAACCACAACTGTGCAAATGCTGCCTGTGCCCAAAGCAAATGCAAAGACAGACAGCCTGTGACAAACAAGGACAATTTATTTACACAACAGCACCACCACCAACAACAAACTACAGAATGTATTTACTTTATAAGAACCTTCATAGCAACAATCTGTAAAACGTATTTACAAATTAAAGGTCCTCTATAACAATTGCAATCTAAGAAATGTATTTACAGAAGAATCTAACTACGGCCTATAGAACATACATACTGAAGGGACTGTGTCCATCATCTCTGTTATTCCTGCAAGAGAAGGAGGCATCCTGGCCACTCCAGCCCAGCCCTGAGGGCTGTTCCTGTGCACGCTCTGCTGCTGTTTCTGCGCTGTCCAGAGCCGCTTCAGCAGCAGCGACTCAGCAGCGCTGCTCGAGGAGACATCACCACCCTCCCCATGGAGGCAGAAGCTGTGCAGACACAGAGCTCTGTGTCAGGGGAGCCTCAGTCTCAGCACCGTGGCCTGGGCAGGCGCGGGGGCCTGGGCTGGCCGCCAGCCCTGCCTCTGCCCACTGCCCCTTATCGCAGGCACCCAGTGGCCGTGGCCTGGCAGGGCCTCCTTGCCCTCCTTGTCCCCAGCCAGCCCAGCCTGGGCACCTCGGGGCTGCTGAGGCCCAGCCTCGAGGGCTTCTGCCGCAGGCATGGCAGTCTCTCAGGGGAAGCACCAGAGCAGCGGGTGGCAGGAACAAGGCGACTGCCTGGGGGCTGCTTGTGGCCTCTGACACCCAATTCCTCAGGGCTTTGTCTTGGTTCTAGAAGACAGGTGTCTGCTAGGGAGAGCAGGAGCCTCCCTTGGGATGAAAGAATGTAGACCCCCTCCCTCCGAATTATTCTAAATTTGAAATCAAGGGGCTTTCAGGCAGAGATCTGGGGATAGGAATAACAGTTCTTTACTAGTAGAACCAGGCAAACCGACAAACAATAACTACAGCAATAACAAGAACACAGAACCAGGGACCCCGTGACAGCTTTCTCGGCTGAGATGGGATGGAGGAGAGGTTTTGTTTTCATAAACCCCCTCAGGCAGTCAGTCCCGGTGCTCCTGCAGGGCTCTGAGGAACAGTCGGCTGGAACAGCAGGGACGAGCTGAGATCCTGGGCTGGTGGATGAGGTGGATCAGCAGCTCCGCGGCGGTGCCTGGCACTGCCACACGTCCCGGCAGGACAGGGGGTGCGAGGCCACCAACAAAGAGGGGAGAAGGAGAAGAAGCAGCAGCTCTGTCTGGGTGATGGTGAAATTCCCTTCTCTCCACCACAGCAGCTCCACGACCCAGCACACAAACGTCCTTCCCCGAAGCCGAGGAAAAGCCAGCTAAAAACTGTCCCCACCCTCCTTTTCTGCCCCCTTCCCCCCCCACCCTGGGCCCGGCTACTATTTGTCCTTTGTGAGCACCCCTAAGTACCGGTAGTTAGGTTGTCCCAGCACATAATGGGTAAAAATTCCCTGGGCAGGCCAGAACACAAAATAAAACAAAAAAAAGAACACCTAACCCTCAACAAGCCTCATCGGGACCAACAGTAGAGAAAGTGCTGCCAACACTGCTCTGTGTGATGGAGGATTGGCCTCTGCACAGCATCTGCACCTCTGATGGAGACAACAAGGATGTTTTTGCTCTGGCTGTGAGTTCCTGGAGCTGGCCTTTGATCACCCAGACGTTGCTTCTCCAGCAGCTCTCCATCCTCTCCCTGCTTCAGTTCCTGAGCTGAAACCTGGGCTAGTGGCAGGCTCAGGGGGTACCAGGCCTGCTGCTCCCCCTGTGTCTCCCCTCGGGCCCTGCCCCATGGACATCTCGGCACTGTGCGCTGTCTTTGGGTGCTTCTTTTGCAGGCAACTCTGGTGCTCTGGGTGATTGTCCAGATGCCTCAGTGCCGCGAGGCGATGATGCTTTATTCCTCCCACCTGTTTGTGGCTCTGCTGTTCCATGTTGTCATCACCACCCAGCTGATGCCACCAGTGGAAGTTGATAACTTCTGGAGAGCATGCCGGGAGGAACACTGCCTTCCCAGCAACCCCAACAGGTCCCAGTCCTCCTGTCCTTCCAATGCCTTTGTGACCAGCACCAGTGCACCCAGTGTGACCTGGGCTTTGCTCTGCACACAGGTTTGCAGTGCAGGCCATGAAGGCTCTGCTCTTCCGACTGCGGTGTGACAGTGTGATCATGGAAATGCTGTGCAAGCGTGGCTGGGACACGCTGCTCTGTGCTGACACCCAGCACTATGCTGTGGGTCTGCTGGCCAGGTGAGCCTCACTTCTCCCAACTGCCTCTGAAATTGTGCCCTGTACTTGGGGTGCCTCACACAGTCCCTGTGGTCCTGGGACAGAGGGCCTTGTCACTGAGGGATGGCCAAGCAGACTGGAAAATGCTGGCTGAGGGTGCCCAGAAGGTGCCTCCCCCCAAAGCACCCCCATCCCCTCCAGTGTGGTGAGGAAAGACCGGATCTCTGTGAATCAGTCACGGTCTCTTGTCCCTCCAACTCAGGGTCTTGGTGCCTTTTCCCTCTGACAGGGAGATGCACGGTGCCTCCCTCTCTTTGTGCTCTGGGATTGCACTCCGCCTGCTCCGGCTGCTCAGCAGAGAGGAGCCACCCTGGGATCTGCCCTTCCTGGCATTCTTTGTGGAGGTGAGCCTGATGGCCAGCACTACCTCGCTGAGCTGCCTGCCAGCCCTGTCCCCTTGCATAGCCACAGCTGCCTGGGACGGCACCCGCGCCCTGTGCTGCTGCCTGGGCCCAGCCCTGCACAGTTCCAGGCTCCTGCCGGCCGGCTCCGTGTCCCTTGGCTGTCACTGCCCTGTCCCTTTCAGGTCCTGGATTGCCTGAACTTGCATGAATGTGGTGACAGCATCCTGGAGATCACGTCAAGGCACCTGCAGAGCAAGTGCAGGCAGAGGCGTCACCTGGCACTCAGAGGCCTCGTGATGCTCAGCGAGTATCCCTTGATGGTGAGAACGGGGCAGCAGCTGAAGCTGTGCTGGGGAAAGCAGTCCCTTGGTCTGGCTGGGTTTTAGGAGCTCAGGCAGCTGCTCCCAGCTCTCCTGCCTCACCTGCCTGAGTGCTTTGGGACAGGCCTTTGGCCTCTGGGCCTGGCAGCAGCAGGGTGGGGTTGCAGTGCCAGGGTGGTGTTTGCTCTGCAGCCGTTCATGGTTTCCCAGCACAGCCTTGTGTTCCACACAGGCCAGACCTACATGCAGCCAGTCTCGAAGCCTTCTTGAGCTGCTGGGTGATGCAGATGAAGATGTGGTCGGCATGTCCCTCTCTGTGCTCAAAAATGTGCTCCAGAACAAATACATCCTGATATCCAGGAGCACTGCCCCAAAGCTGGCTCAGGCACTCCTGCTGCTCTTTAACCATGTAAGTGCCTGTGCCCCCAGCCACGGGCATTGGCTGCTGCCCAGAAACTCTGCCCTGTGGATTTTTCAGCCATTGTTCAAGTGAGCCTGGAGTAGTTGCAGCTGAGTCTTTTTCCTATTCTACAGGACAACAGCCAAGTGCAGCTCCTCTCCCTTTACCTTTTCTGCAAGGTGATGGATTTGGTAGTAGCCAAGGGAAAAAAGCCCCTTGAGTCAATTTTGTGCCAGAGCCTATGTCCACTATTATTCCACTACCATGATGAAAACCGGCACGTGGCAGAGGTGAGGAGCTGTGGGCTGCTGGTGTCCCCCTGCTAGAGGGCTTAGCTGCCTCTTGCCCTGGTCACCACCCAGGCTGCAGCCTCCTCCTGGCCTTCTCAAAGGGACACGTAACACGTGTCCTGGACTGTGCTACTATCTCTACTGCTCTCCAGGTCTCTCGGGAAACGCTGCTTCATGTGGCCAAGTTCCTTAAGAGAAGGAATCTCAAGCAGCTGGTGGAAAAAGACAAGATGGTGAAGTTTGCCGAGTGTCTGGTAAGGACAGCCTGGAGAATCCTCAACTTTGAGAAGCCCCCCGGCCCCAGCACTCAGTGTGTGGGGCCGGCAGCTGTGGCCCCTGCCCGGTGCTGCACCCAGGGGCACCAGCCTGCGCCCCACACGCCGCTCCCTTCCCTGGGCCACATGGCTTCTTCTCCAGGCTCCTCTGGCCCCGAGTGGGGATGCGGGGAGGGGTGACACCGCGGCTCCCCGGGCAGCAGCCGGCCCTCTGCCCCCTCCAGAGCCCGGCGCCAGCGGCTGCTGGCCGGGCCTCAGGGCTGGGCGGGCACGGGAGGCCGGGGCTGGCCGCAGGCAGTGCCCGGCCGAGGGGCAGAGCCCGCACCAACCCTTCCCTCCTGCCGCTCTCTCCAGCTGGCACAGGACAGGAAGCGAGCGGCCGAGCAGCTGCGCCGGGCCCTGCCGTACCTGCAGAGCCCACAGGACACCCTGCAAGAGGCGGCCATCAGGTTCATCGGTGAGCCACGAACCCGGGCTCCCTCCCCGCCCCGCCGCAGCTCGGCCCCGGCCCCGGCTGCTGCCCCGGCAGCGGCACCCGGGCCCGGCGCCCTGGAGCCCCGGCTGCCCTCGGGGCTGCTGCCGGCCTCTGGCAGCCGTGCCCTTGGGCTGAGTCAGGATGCGGCAAGGGCCCGGGCTGAGCCCTGCCGGGGCGGGAGGGCGTGTGGCCACAGGGCTGGCAGCGCCGCTGGCAGGGAGCTGTGCCGCCGGGGCCCTGACAGGCTCTGTGTTCCCAGGGATGGCCGGGCGGATCCTGAGGGGGCAGAAGGAAGAGCTGCAGGCCCTCACTGAGGGTGAGTGAGGGCTGGCAGTGGGGGGTTGGCACTGGGGGTGCTTCAGTCCCTGCCCTGGCTGCGGAGGGCTTTGCTCCCTGTGTGGACAAGGGGTGGTGTGGGCAGAGCACAGAGAGATTTCAGGGAAGGGGGGCGGGGGGTTTGGGAGGTGTGGATTCGTGACCAGGACCTTGCAGCTGATCCTATTTCCCCCTCCCCTCTTGTGGCCATGGCTAGAGCAGGCTGGGATGGCCCTGGTAGGACTTTCTCCTAGGATTCCCACAGATCCGCGTTCTGATTGTGGCTCCGTTCCCCTCTCTTCCAGCACTTCAAGCCCTGAGGAGAGATGACAACCCTTCCCATTCAAACACAGCACTTCAAGAGATACTTAGTAAAAGAGCTGCAGAAGTACGCTCATCTGCTGGCTCAGAAGAACCAGTGTTCATTTAAGACCTTCTGATGCCATGGAAGATGAGACTACATTAGACCAGAAGACACCAGCTAGAGCTCCAGGCACCACTGGCACAGCTGAGCCTGTGGGAAGCTCGCATGGCTTCAGCCCTCTCCCTCCCTTTTGACAGCTCCCTGCCTGCAGCCCTCAGACACTCCCCATCCCCTTTTTTGCCCCTCTGCTCATCCCTTTGCTTCGCATTTCATCAATAAACAGTTTTCCTTTTTCACTTGACCTGCATTTGTGTGGAGCTGAAGAGTCACAAATCCAGAGCTCTGTGACACACAGGCCCCTCCTGCCGTTCTCTCCTGTGCCGTGTTTTGTGCAGAGACGCAGAGGAACGAGCGCAGATCAGGCTGGAAAGGTCCCTGTGCTGAAGGCCCGGTTCCACAGCATTGTGGAGTTCAAGGTGTTACTGAAGGCCAGTAGTGGGACAAGGAGCCTGTGTGTGTCAGGGAGCAAAGTTGTGTCTAAGGCCCTGCCGTGTTTGGTCCTCTGTTGTGCACGATGAAAGGTTAATGAATAAAGCCAGGTTCAAAAACCCTCCTGGAAAGGCAAAATCCTGATTTTAGCAGCTTTTTCCACTTCCGCATTGCAGGTATTGATGGATCTACTGGAGAGGGAATGTTCATCCCAAATTTCTGCCTGTTTTACTAGGAACACTCCAATGACAGTACAATGCCACGTGTACTGATTCAGTCTTCTGAGGTTTTTTTGGTTATTCTTTTTTGGGATTCAGGGGTCTGGAAGGTGGGGAGAGAGGCAGGACACAATCCAGATCCGAAAAAAATCCCATACAGCACTGGAAATGAGGAAAACATAGTGGAAACAAGCAGAAAGGAACTGGGGGAAAAAAGGATTTTTAAGAAGGAAAAATAGGGAAAAGTAAGGACAAAATTCCAGAAAAATCCACTAGGAAAGAATAATTTGGAGGTGGAATAGGAGAAATTCCAGCCCAGCAGGCTACCAGGGCCTGGGAGGGCCCAAATTTATTTTATTTGGGAACTTTTTAGGGTTTTTAAAAAATATTATTGTTTTTTTTTCCAGGAAGATCCCCCTTTTCCATTCTGATGGGACTGGAAGTCAACTCCTGCTCCTGCAGTGCTGTTTTTGCCCATCCTCATTCCTGAATATTCTTAGAAACGTCTGTAAAACGGTGAAAATGATGATGGACTGTGGCCTTTTTTCATTCTCAATACTTGTGATGCTATTGGAGTGAAAACAAGAGGGGAAAAAACAATAAAAAATGGGAAAAAATATTTATAAATCAGAATTTTACCATCTATCAGTGCCTGGCTTTTTGTTACAAAGCTTATTAAAAAGAAAAAAAAAGGTGGTTGTAGTGGGTGACTCCCTTCTGAGGGGAACAGAGGGCCCCTTATGCTGACTGGACCCATCCCACAGGGAGGTCTGCTGCCTCCCTGGGACTCAGCTACGGGGTATCACTGAGAGACTTCCTGGGCTGATCCAGCCCTCTGGTTATTATCCACTGCTGCTACTCCAGGCTGGCAGAGATGAGATTGAAAAGAGGAGTGCCAGGGCAATTCAAAGGGACTTCAGGGCACTGGCTCAGTGGTTGATAGGGCAGGAGCACAGGTAGACTTTTCCTCAGTCCCTTTGGTGGCAGAAAAAAAGTGAAAGGAATAGGGGAGCCCACATTATCAACAAGTGGCTCAAGGGTTGGTGTCATCGGCAGAATTCTGGGTTCTCTGATCATGGGGCAACTTTTCTGGCACCCGGCCTGCTGGAACTGGATGGGCTGCATCTCTCTTAAGGGTAGAAGAATTTTGTGTTATGAAGTGGCAGAACTCATTGAGAGGGCTTTAAACTAGGTTTGAAGGGGGAAGGGGATGCAGCTGGGCTGTCTGGAAGCAGGCCCAAGGGTGGTGAGCCTGAGGTAGGGGTGAAATCAGTAGCCCAGCTGAGGTGCACGTACACTAATGCACACAGCATGGGTAACAAAGAAGAAGAGCTGGAGGCTGTGGTGCAACAGCAAAGCCGTGATGTAGTCACCAAACGTGGGGGGATGACTCAGATAGCTGAGTGCTGCACTGGGTGGCTACAAGCTCTTCAGAAGAGACAGGAAAGGGAGAAGAGGTGGAGGAGTGGCCCTTTATATTAGGGAGGTTTTGAAACCGTAAGTATTGAAGCTGATGATGATAAAGTTGAGTGCCTGTGGGTAAGAATTAAGGGGAAGGCCCACAAGGCTGATATCCTACTGGGAGTCTGTTATCGTCCACCCAACCAGGAAGAAGAGGCAGACAACTTATTCTATAAGAAGCTGGAGAAGGTTTCAGCATCACCAGCCCTTGTTCTTGTAGGTGATTTTAACCAACCAGACATGTGCTGGTAACTTAATACAGCAGAAAAGAGGCAGTTCAGGAAGATTTTACTATGTGGAGAACAACTTTTTGTCGCAGCTGGTGAGTGAGCCCAGCAGGGGAGGGACTATGTTAGACCTGTTGTTTGCAAATAGAGATGGGCTGGTGGGAGACGTGGTGGTTGGAGGCTGCTTGGGACGTAGTGATCATGAAATGATAGAGTTCTCCAGATCTGGTGAAATCAGGAGGAACATCAATAAGACTTTTATATTGGACTTCACTTACATTGGAGTGCAGATTTTGGCCTATTTAGGAGACTTATTGTCCCTAAACCAGGACACTTATTCAAAGAGTTCCTTGGGAAGTAGCCCTTAAAGACAAAGGAGTCCAGGAAGGATGGGTGGTCTTCAAAACAGAGATCTTGAGGGCACAGGAAGAGTCTGTTCCTGTGTGCTGAAAGATGAGTCGATGAGGCAAACATCCAGCCTGGATGGGCAATGAAGTTTTGAAGGCACTTAAGAATAAAAAGAGGATGTATCATCTTTGAAAGGAAGGTCAGGTCTCTCAAGATGTGTTTTAGGGGGGTTGCTAGGGCATGTAGGGAAAACATTAGGGAGGACAAAGCTCAGTTCAAACTTAATTTGGCAACTTTTGTAAAGGATAATAAAAAATGATTTTACGAATACATTAATGGTAAAAGGAAGGGTAAGAGCAACCCTTGTTCTCTATTAGATGCAGGAGGGAACTTAGTAACTGCAGTGAGGAGAAGGCAGAGGTGCTTAACACCTTCTTTTCCTCAATCTTTAGTGGAAAGTGGCTTGTCCTCAGGACAGCTATCCTCTTGGGTTGGTAGATGGTGTCAGGGAGCAGAACGGACCCCCTGTTGTCCAGGAGGAGGCAGAGAACTGCTGAGCCACTTGGATGTTCATAAATCTATGGGACAGGTGGGATCCAGCCAGGGTGATAAGGGAGCTGGCAGATGAGCTTGCAAAACCACTCTCCATCATTTACCAACAGTCCTGGCTCACTGGTGAGGTTCCAGATGACTGGAAACTGGCCAGTGTGACACCCATTCACAAAAAGGGTGGGAAGAAGGATCCTGGTGATTATAGGCCAGTCAGCCTGACCTCAGTACCTGATGAGATAATGGAGCAGTTTATCCTGTCATCACGCAGCACTTACAGGATGGCCAGGGTATCAGACCCAGCCAGCGTGGGTTCAGGAGGGATAGGTCTTGCTTTATGACCAGGTTATCTGCCTAGTGGATGCAGGAAAGGCTGTGGATGTTGTGTACCTGAACTTCAGCAAGGCCTTTGGCTCTGTCTCCCACAGCATTCCCTGGAAAAGCTGCAGCCCAGGCTTGGACAGGAGCACTCTTTGCTGAGTTAGGAACAGACTGGATGGGTGGGCCCAGAGAGTGGTGGTGAATGGTGCTGCATCCAGCTGGGGGCCAGTGAGCAGTGGTGTCTCTCAGGGGTCTGTGCTGGGGCCTGTTGTGTTCAATATCTTTATTGATGACATGGATGAGGGGATTGAGTCCACCACCAGTAAATTTGCAATGACACCAAGCTGGGAGCGTGTATTTATCTATTGGAGGGTAGAAGGGCTCTGCAGAGAGACCTGGAACTGTTGGATGGGTGGGCAGAGTCCAATAAGATGAAGTTTAGTAAATCCAAGTGCTGAGTCCTGCATTTTGGCCACAATAACCCCCTGCAATGCTACACACTGGGGACGGTGTGGCTGGACAGTGCCCAGGCAGAAAGGGACCTGGGGGTGCTGGTGACAGCAGCTGAACACAAGCCAGCAGCGTGCCCTGGTGGTCAAGACGGCCAGTGGCCCCTGGCCTGGATCAGGAATAGTGTGGCCAGCAGGAGCAGGGAGGTCATTCTTCCCCTGTGCTCGGCACTGGTGAGGCCACACCTCGAGTGCTGTGTCCAGTTCTGGTCCCTCACTTTGGGAAGGACGTTGAGATGTTTGAGCACGTCCAGAGGAGGCAATGAGGTTGGTGAGGGGCTGGGAACACAAACCCTGTGAGGAACAGCTGAGGGAGCTGGGGTTGTTTGTCCTGGAGAAAAGGAGACTCAGAGGTGTTCTTATCACTCCCTGAAAGGTGGCTGTGGGCAGGTGGGGTTGGTCTCTTTTATTGAGAGACCGCCAGCTATTCACCAGTCTTCACAGAAGTAATTGTGAATGCCGTTTATTTCTATCTTTAGCACACCTTTTATAGGGTTCTACAGGGTCTGCAGGCAGAGCAAGCTACTATTGGCTAACACACACAGTTTACATTTTTTCTCCTACACACAAGGATATTGTTTTGCTTTACTCTCTCTTCTGCATGAAGGTTTCAAGGACTTTAGCCTTTAATATCAAGACTTATTTCAAAGGCTGGTTTGTGCAGACAGGCCTTTACTAATATATAAAATATAGCAACAATTCCCCCTTTCTCTTTTTCCACAAACCAGGCTTTGGATGTGACTCATTCTATACTTTTATGAAGACAAGATAAAATACAATTTTAACTGTCATCCCGATTAACATTATAAGTAAAGTCCATCCCCCTTCTAGCACAAGAGACCTCAACCATCCAGTGATGCCCCAGCTGGCGAACCAACTTCTAATAGGGTCACTATCTTCTTTCAGGGCATGTAACCCATCCTGTAGCTGTTGTAGTTGCTCATGGATGGAAGCTGAATGATCATTAAGATTCAAGCAGCACATGCCTTCAAACTCCCCACAACCATGTCCTTGTGCTAAGAGCAAAAGTCAATTGCAGCTCGATTTTGTAATACTGCATGACATACACTACTCACATCGGCTGAAAGCTCACTTAACATTGTGGATATTAAATTTAATTCTTTCTTAGTCTAACAAGCGAGCCTTTTTAGAGTTGCTAAGCCTTAATTCATTCAGGCTTCGCTTTGACTGTTTGATGTTTTTCATTTTATCAGCTACATTCAGCAATTGGTGTAAGCTTGGGTGGAACAAAGTAAGTTTCCCAAGATAACAGGGTCCTCTATGTAGATTAGCAGGAATCTCATTCCATGCTCTATCTCCACAGATTAGGAATATGGAACTAGGTGATCGTTTTGGTAATTGTCTTGTGAGATTGCACCACGAATAAAGGCTTTACTTTCAATGGTAGTAATGAGATCAGCTATAGGGTTGACTGCAGCCCAGTGCCGCATTACTTTGTTAGAATGACTTTTTGTCGGGGGTTCAAACATTATCCATCCACCTGAGGTATTGGTGGAACTTAACAAATCTAATTCTTCTGAGGGTTCTATGGTAACATTAAGAACTTTGGTAATTTTTGCTTGCTAACAGGCTTCAAGTTGTCTTAATGTGAAGCCAACAGTGCGACTGCACTCTTGCAACATTGCCAATCGATTCAGTCGAGTCTCGTTACTAATTAAACCTTTAAATGCTGGAGGATCCCATTCAGGGACTCCTGGGAGACAGGTGCGAAAGGATCTCCAGGGGTGGCTAGGCTCAGACACATTGACCTTTGGCCAGTTCAATGTGCCAGAGTGACCCATATGTTCTGTCACTTTTGGATGTTAGTTAGCAGACAGTTGGTCATGACTATACACAACACAATTACCATAAGCATTTTACCATGTAAATGACACCATATTTGCAAACTCACAGCTAAAACTTCAAGTGTTAAATGAACTTTCAAAGATGCTTACACTACCTCTTGAAGGGGGAATGCTTATACTTTATACTAACATAACAATTACTATATAAGCTAAATACTTAAAATATTATCTAACTACTTTTAACACAGGTGCTCTGGTATATGTAGTCTTAAGCGTGAAAGCAATTTGCTGAAAGGGTAAACACACAACTACAATTTGCCTTATATACAATTAAATGGAGTCTCTACACTTCTTAGATCTTCTACAGAATTTCTCCAGCACGATTCAGTCCTGGAACGTTCACTGCTCCCATGATGTCAGCTGGCAGTTGATTGGTGACTGAGGGCTTTGATGTTCAAGTTGTTCTTCAGATCCTTCTAAATCTTAAAACAAAGGATACCTGAAAAATTGGTAGAGACACAACATCATAATAACAACATAAAAGTTCTGTTGGCAACTGTCTGTATAGTGTTCAGACACAACTGTCTCCTGACAGGTCCATTTCTGATCCATGTCTGGAGTACCAAGGCTGTGTGATGACATCTCTGTTCACTGGATCTCATGTGTTCAGAGGCAGACAGTCTGGTCAGATGGACAGGTGACCTTTTTGAACCTGCCAACAAAACACAGACACTTCTCTCCTTGAAGTTAATGAATTATACTAATTAAATGCTTGTGGGGCATCCATTTTCCCCCGTTTTTCTTAAAAAAAAATAAAAATGAGATGTACTTCTATTATAAACAACAATATCAACACAAAACCATATACACAATTAATAAGAACTTATACTAGTTAAAAATCAATTAAATCTTAAACATTATTAATAAGGTATATAATATAAAACTGCTATTAATTACTAAAACACTGCACCAGCATCCCATAGTTAGCAAACAAACAGAAACAAAAAATCAGTGAAGGATTGGGTAATCACCTCCGGAAATGATTCTCCAAGCCCACTTCAAAATTGATCCAGCTGTCATATTAATAGGGTCAAATTGCTGAGTCAAAAGGTGACTCAAATACTGATTTGGGACAGAAAATATCTGGATCTGTTGACAAACATTCTATCCAGGTAAAGTCAAGGCTTGGCCAGGGCCTGGCTTTAAACTGGAAAGATGCCTCTTAACTCATTTCTAAAACAAGGTTCTCAATAGTAGCAGCTATGAGATGCTTACAGCACAGCAAACTGTTAAAATGCATTTGTACAAAGCGAATGATCAGGAGCCTTAGGTACCAGACCAATTAAACCATGCAGCAGTTGGTTTAATCTGAAGCCTCCCCTATGGCAGCTGATCCTCAGCAATGGCACATCTTCTTAAAATTCTGGAAACACTGAAAAATAAGAAAGCTATGACAAACAAAACTGCAGAGATTGCAACAACCAATAGAACTCCCAATGAAGTCAAGGGTGTCACAGACTGCATTCACTTCTATCCACAAGCAGGTGTTCATCAGTGTTCCATCACAGCTGTCTCAGCTGTGGCCGTCCTCTTCACTCTAGGAAAACAACTATACTTTGCAGTTTAAACAAGTGTCTCCAAGAAAACATAAAACAATTTCAATCAAACAATATCTAAACCCAACAATAATTATATATGACAAAAGGAAATAACAAACTTAACCTTAAAAGAATATCTAAGTTAGAAAACTTAAAAACATTCAAGCCTAAACATTATAAAACTCGACTGTCCTTAATTCTGTTAACACTTAATCTATATTAAATAAAAACTTAACTTAATCTTATTCTGTTACTACAAAAAAGCAACTAAAAGTTTGATATATACCTTTTAAACACAATATAACAATAACATGGATTCACTATAAAGATTATAAAAATGTAACAAATACATCACAATTCTATGCCATCTAGCTTTGAGAATAACCCACAATAACTGCAAATGTTACTAAAAATACTTATTCATAACAGGAATTTGCCTAGTATATGCTTAATTGGTTAGGATTTTAAAGTGTAGTTCTTCTAGAGAAAAACCACCACAACAACATGGGATTTAGCAGGTTGCCATCCAGCTTTTATAGCACTTTTCAGAAGCATCAAGTCCAATTTTTAAACTAAAACGCAAAATCCAAATTGGGATATATGCAGTTATATGTGTTTTATATAACAAAAGGACTCACATTAAAATTACCTTATTAAAATTGTGGAAAAAACAAACAAATAGATAATATATACTTTTAACTTTGTCTTGTACAATAAAGTTCTCTTAACTAATTATTTTTTAAACCACAAATCTCTTCTGTAGATAACACTAATTGGAAGAAGGTTTTCCTAGAAGCTGTAAATCATAACCTTAGGTTCTAAGACCAATTATTGCAAGGCAACTTCTGCTAAGCACTTTTTTCCCTTTTTTTTTTTTTTAAACTTTCAAAGAACCACAATAATTTCTCTAGTAAAACTCTAAAAACTGCAATTGCATAAACTCATAATTACTTAAAACACAAAATTAACTCTACAATGGTATATAAAAACATTTCGAAAACCCAATAAATCATGACTTTTTAACAAACTGGGTACTATCCCCCTGCTTTTTCTTAGAGAGGGAGTGGGGGGGGGGGGGGGGTGAGCTGCCCACTCTGCTGCCGCTGCAGCTCTGCTCTTATCTTTCTTCAGATTCTCTACATACTCTTGCAGAGAGGAAAAACGGAGAGAAAGAAAAAAAAAAACTCACAAAGTTACCTTTAACAAATGCAGTTTTTTCTCTCAATCTCTCTTGTTGTTCGCCTATAGAGGAAAAAAGGGCACGATTTTACAAAAGCAGGCGATTTTACACGAAAAGTCTCTCACAACCAGGTGCTAACAATGGCGATCATTGCAGCTTATCAGCGTGGCCTTGGAACTTTTCTTGCGCTGCTTCTACCCCCAGAGTGCCTTTGTTCTCTATGCCCACATCGCTCCCCCATGTCCCCCTGGTTCGGGTGGAAACCAGTCTAAATTTGGCTTCTTTTCTTCCAGGGAGGTAAAGATGGAACTTAAATAAGGTTGTAGTGTTAAAAGTGACTCCAAAAATGAAGCAAATATTTCTGGATGTATCACATCCTGCCGTAACTGAATAGATTCTGTTTGTTGTTTCAGCGTTCACTGTGGAACTTTTTTCTCATTATTTTCTTCTCTCTGACTCTCCTTCCCTCTCTCTAAGGGCAGCATAGATAGGAGTGCTTGCCCAGCAGTGGGAGGTAAAGGCATCTGCCGCTGTGACGCAGGTAGAATTACAGGGCTCACAGCCTCAGCATATCTCGCTTTTCTGTTTTCTAAGGTATTAATTACAATCTGCCAAGTTCGACCGAGAGACACAGTGTCCTTGCTCTTTTCCATAATTGCCATTTCCCATATCAGAACCCTTATATCAGTCCATTCTTCGGCCGCAAAAAGCAGTGTGAGCACTGGAAAATGCACATGACAATTAGCCCATATAATGAGCATATCCAGGTCATTTTCCTGGGCTGCTTTGCCTCGTTTAACGAGGATGCTAAGAAGCAGTTTTTCCACCGCCGCACATTCTGCTTCCATGCTAGCGGCAAACCACGAGAGGGAAGGTTGCGACCCTTCTACTATGGCCTTGCCTCTCGGTCCCCCGCAGCAACCTGAATTTCCACGTCCAACGGCACCACGTCTCACCGCGTTCAGGCTGCCTATCCGGTGCCGATCCGCGCCCACAGCTTCCCGCGCCGGGATCCGCTGAGCCGGCTCCAAAGCCCCTCTGCCCACAGGGTGTCCCTGGTCGGAGCACCAAATATTGCGAGACCGCCAATTTATTCACCAGCCTTCACAGAAGTAAACGTGAACACCGTTTATTTCTATTATTAACACACCTTTTATAGGGTTCTACAGGCTCCGTGGGCAGAGCTACTATTGATTGGCTAGTACGCAAAAGTTTACATTTTTTCTCTTGTACACAAGAATATTGTTTTGCTTTACTCTCTCTTCTGCAGGCAAGTTTCAAGGATTTTAGCCCTTACTATCACGACTTATGTCAAAGGCTGGTTTGTACAGACAGGCTTTTACTAATATATAAAATATATCAACAGAATCCAAATTTTGGCCACAGGCACCTGCAGAAGGACAGCTCCTTCCCATGAGAAGGAGGGCACTGAGCATTCCCAATATTTTGAGGGTAGATGAGAGGTGACCCTCCTGAACCACTGCCAGACAGAGTTTTCCTGGCAATATTCCCATGGGAAAAATCCCTGGATATCAAGAAATTTGGAGGTAAAATCCCATATCTGGACATGGGTTCAGGGAGAAGAAGGACAGTTCTTTTCCATAGGAAGGAAAGCACAGGGCCCCAGTGTTCCAGTAGCAGATGAGAAGTGACCCTCAACTTGCCCAGGTCAGCTGAACCAGCCAGGCCAAGCCAGACCTGTTCCATGTTCCCTTGGTTCCATTGGGCCCTGCAGTGTCACAATGGTCTCTGTGGTTCCACAGGTCCCAAAATGTCACAATGGGCCCTTGGTCCCATGGAGCCCCCAGTGTCGCTGTGGTCCCCTTGCTTCCATGAGGCCCCGTGGTATCACAATGGATCCTTGACTCCATGGAGCCACACAGTGTCAGAATGTTCTGCTTGGTTCCATTGGGCCCTGTAGTGTCACAATGGTCCCTTGGTTCCATGGGGCCCTGTGCTGGTGCATTCCCCCCTCCCCTCCTCAGGCCACCCTGCCAGCTGAGAAATGCTCCTTGGACCTGGGCCTTGGCCAACAGCCCCTGGGCTCAGCTCCTCTGCAGCTCATCAGAAACACTGTCTGCTCCCAGGCACTGCTGCTGCCCAAGCAGCTCCTGCTTGCTTCAGGAGCAGCCCTGGGAACTGTTTCTGTTCCCTGCGTGGCACAACATCCCTGTTCTCAGCCTTGCAAAGAAAGCTGTTGATGCCAAGTGCGGCCAGGATGAAACATTGCTGTGCCTGAAGCCCCTCTCTTGGGGCCCTACAAACAGCGCTCCAAAAGGAGCCCCTTGCAGCTCTCCTGGGCCAGCCACCTCCCTCTGAGTGGGGCCTCTGTGAGCTGGGAACTCTCCCGTTTGCTGCACTCGGGGCATCCGCGAACAAGGACGGAGCCTGGGCCGATCCCCCCACTCCTCCAGGCTCAGCCCCTCGCCCGCTGGGGAGATGCCAAAGCATTCGCAGGGAGCATTTCCCTGCCCTGCAGGGGAATTTCTCACAGCTGCCTTGCACTGCCTCTTTGTGTCTGTGTGCACACACCAGTGCTGTGCCCTGGCAAATGTGGCAGAAATGCTGCTCTCGGAGGGGCTGGAGTGCCTTGGAGATCTGAGTCAGTCAGGCCTGTGAGAGAGGGTAAGTCATGAGGTACAAGCTAATGGTGCTCAGTATTTTTTTTTTTTAAATTAAGTTCAATATAAGTTAGAAGCTAAGTTGAATATTTTAAGTGTTATTCCACTGTTAAATCATAAAGTCATAGGTTATAAGTTAGGTTAACTACTGTTAAATCCTGATCCTTTGCTAAATTGTGACATTTGAGGTATAGATTAAGGTACAGGTGAATCCCGTTAAGATTGAGCTCTGTTAAGCTTTTAGGCTGTATTCCTTCAATCCTTGAGCTCACTGTCCTTTGTCACACACACACACACACACACACACACACACACACACACACACACACACACACACACACACAGACAAACACAGAGACAGTTCTGGGTTTATTTCTGTTTGGTTGCCTGGATTTTGTTTGGTTTTGCTGTTGCTTTGTTTCCTTGCTGTGCCTGAAGTGTCCAGTCAGGAGCAGAGTGACTCTTGCCAAGGAACTTTGTGCTGCTGGTGCTTAATATTAAATCTGTTTTTTTCTGCTCCCTTGCTGGGGATTTTTTAAGCGCTCTCAAGCCCTCGTTGGTGACAGGGTGAAGGAGCCCTGGCCCAGGCTCTGGCCCTGGGGGACACAGGGACACTGTCAGGGGTCCTTGTCCTGCTGTCCCAGGCCCCACAGCACTTGGGATGTCCCAGAGCCGTTCTGTGATGTCCCAGCCCCTCTGAGATAGCAGAAGTCACTCTCTGATGTCACAACCTTCTCTCTGACATCACACACTCTCCTCTGTGATATCACACAGCTTCTCTGTGATTTAACAGCCTGCTGTCTGATGTCACAGAGCCATCCTCTGCGATTGCTCTGTGACATCACACCCCACTCTGCGATGTCACAACACAGTTTCACAGCCCACTCTGGGATGTCACATCACCACCATGTGACTTCATAGCCGGTTCTGTGATGTCTCAGAACCAACCAGTGATGTCACAGTCCATCCTGTGGTGGCTCTGTGATGTCATACAGCAACTCTGAGCTGTCACAACCTCCTCTGTGATATCAGAATCCTCTCTGTGATGTGCATTCAACCTCTGATGTCATAGTCATGTCTGTGATGTCACAGCCCACTAAGTGATATCACCCAGCCCACACTGTGATGCCACAGCCCACTAAGTGATATCACCCAGCCCACACTGTGATGCCACAGCCTGCTTTCTGATGTCACAGAATCCCCTCTATGATGCCATAGCTGCTCAGTGACCTCACACAACAAACTCTGTGATGTCACAGCCCCATCTGTGACCTCACACAACCCACTCGGAGCTGTCACACAGCCCCTTTCTGACATCACAGCTGCTCTGGGGCTCCAGGACACAGCCACAGAGGTGCCACTGTGACACAGCCCCCTCTGGCACATCCCCCAGCCCCTGCCAGTGCTGAGCCCCTGGGAGCTCTGTCTGGGCCTGCTGGTGTCCCTGAGCTGCCCTGGCAGGGCCCCAGCCCTGCTGGGCTGTGCTCAGGAGCTGCTCCTGGCCAGAGCTGTCTCTCTGCAGCGCTGCCCTTGCCAGGAGCTGCCTCTGGGCCAGGAGTCCGGCCCAGCTCAGCAGCACAGACACAGCACCAGCACTTTCATCACCCTCTCAGGCCTTTGGGGCTCTTGGCATCACACTCAGTCCCTCAGAGTGTGCTCCAAAAACTTCTCAAGAACTCCAAGTCAGATGGAAACACTGAAGTTTCTTGTAGTTGAAATGAGAGACACGAGTGAGAAAGCGTCCCCAGGTTCCAGGTAGAGCAGAAGACTGGAGGCCCTGATGGCAGCTGGGGACAAGCAAGGGAAAGGTGTCTGTGGTGCTGAGCAAAGCTGGATGTGTTTCAGGAATGCCAAGGGCCAAGGGCTGAGCCCCAGCCCCTGGCAAGGCAGATGCTGTCCCTCCCTCATTGCTCAGGGCTCTTCCCGGGGCACTGGCATGTGGGGATGTGCAATGCCAAGGGCAGCACCATGGGGCGGCTCCTGCCAGGCTGCTGAGCAGGGACAAGGAGGCAATGAGGCCCCAGGGCTGCCAGGGTCACTTGTCCCCTGCTGGCCTCAGGCCCAGGGCCAGCAGCCATGGCCAAAGGGCTGCACAAGTTGCCTCTGGCAGGGCCTTGCAGCTGCTGCCCATCCCTGTGCCCTCTCCAGCCCAGGCTGCCCTGTGGTGTCCATGCCCTGCACCTCTGTCCCTGCAGGCTGTCGTCATCCCCCGACTGCCCCACCTTGCTGGCCCCTTCCTTTGCTGACAGCTCTGTGTCCTGCCTGCCTCTGCCTGGCCACACAAAGCCTTGGGCTGCTCCAGACTCCATCTGGGGGATGTGTTGCACCACAGCCCTGCCCTGGGACACAAATTCCTTCCTCCTGGTGTTCATACTGGGCCTCCCCAGCTGCACTTGGCATCAATTCTTTCTTTCTCTGGCTCTTTTCCACTATGTCAAGAGGATCCACCATCTCTAAAACCGCTCTTTAAACAATCTCATGGCTCTCCTCCACCATCCTCAGTCTCCACCCCACGGAGCACAGAGCTCCTTTGTCCCTATAGAGTGGTCATGTGCCTGAGGCCTCAAAACCCCACCTTGGGAGATCTCTGGGCAATCTCCAAGGGGTTTTCAAATGAAAACAGGCTGCTTATAGTCGAAGAAAATCACAAGAGGACAAGGCCAACCTAACCCCTCTGTCCTGGCTGCTTTTGTCTTGGAGCAATTCTTAGATCTATGGAATTTGGGATGCCAAATTCTAAATGGTCCCTGGACAAGGAGGCTGGAGCTTTTCCATAGGAAGGAACAGAGCCGCACTGTTTCAGGGACTGATGTGAGGTGACCACCAAAGGCCAAGGCCAGCCAGAGCTAGCAGGTTTTTTCTGGGAGATACCCTTGAATAAAAGAAATGTTTAAGGGAGAGTACCAATTTTGGCAATGGGCAACAAAAAAGATGGATGGTATTCCATTGTTAATTCTGTGGGACAAATTGCATTACGGTTCAATTCCACCTGTCCAGTCTTTTACACATAAACAAAGCCTGGGACCGGGATTGGAGTGGACAGTCACCCCAGTCTCCTCTCTTAGAAGGAATTTAAATGTCTAGGCATCCTAGAGGGTTTTAAGGATTCCTGGTGGCTGTTGGGTGTCATTTCTCCACCTCATGACTCAGCAGGTGTTTCTCCAATAAAGAAATAAAGCTTTTGCCTGAAGCTCCCACTCTGCCCATGACAGGAAGCCCTGGGAGTGTCTGTGACATCCCGGCACTTTGGCAGCCTGGGGACTCCTGGGATGTCACCGTGGAGCCCCCGGGAGTGCCTGTGACAGAGCGGTGCCTTTGCAGCCCAAGGTCCCCTGGGATGTCACCATGGAATTGCTGGGACAGTGTCTGACCACACGGCTCTTCAGCATCCCCAGAAACCCCTGGGAGGTCTCCATGGAACCCCTGTCAATGCCTGTGACATTCTGGCTCTTGAACAGCCTGGAGACTCTTGAAATGTCCCCATAGAGCCCCTCGGAGAGCCTGTAACAAATCTGATCCTTGGCAGGCAACCATCACTAGCCCCTGTAGCTATGGTCTGTTTCCATGACAACCATCACAGCCCCTGTTGCTATAATCAGTCCCTTGGAAGCTCCATGGAGACCCCACGCCAGGGGTGGTTGCCATGGACACCAGCTCAGGCCTGTTGCCAGATTCTGTTGCCATGGCAACCATTTGCAGTCCCATCCCCAGGCTCATGGGATCCCAGAGCCACAGAATTGGCTGAGTTGGGAGGGACCCATGGGGATCCTCCAGTCCAACTGCTGGCCCTGCACAGGACACCCCAACAATCCCAGCCTGGGCCTGGCAGCGCTGGCCAAACGCTGCTGGAGCTCAGCCAGCCCTGGAGCTGGGAGCCTTCCCTGGGGAGCCTGTTCAGTGGCCCAGCAGCCTCGCGGGAAAAACCTTTTCCTCACATCCAGCCTAAACCTGCCTGCCTCAGCTCCAGCCGCTCCCTCCACTCCTGTCCCTGGGCACCAGAGGGAAGAGGTTCCCACAGCCCCCAGCCAGGGACCCGCTCCCAAGGCTGCTGCTATGGCAACCAGGCCTGGCACCAGCTGGGATGCTCGGTTTCCACGGGCTGGGCTTCAGGAATGGCATTCCTCAATTTCCTGGTCTTGCTGAAACCGCGCTTCCGCTCTCTTCCCTCTTGCCTCCCATGGAAAGCAGAAAAGGCAAAGATGCCGGGCTGGGATAAGAACAATTTATTGAGAACAGCAACGAGATAATGAATGAAGAGGAGCAGAAACAACTTTGTATAACAGAAGGGATAACATAAACTACTTACAGGGAAAACTAAAAGACCACCGTCAGCTTTTTCCTGGCCACGTATTTCCTCCTGACAGGAAATGAAAACCTTTTTCTCTGGTGAGAGAGAGGGAGTCCTTTTCCTGCACCTGGAAACGACCTGAGATGGGACTGAATATAATGACAGGGCCATCTCCAGACCCACACCTTCTTTGATACCACATCATGTCACTGCCATAGGCAGGAAAAGGTAAAGGTGTCTTCCCAGCATGGATCCCAGGGAACATGGATCACCAGGTCTCTTCCCAACGTGGGGCCCTCAATGGGGGATGAAGCTGGAGCTGTGGAGAAAGCTCTTCCTGCACTTTGGGGCATTTGCAGAGCTTCCCTTACTGGTGCCTCCGTTGGTGTCTTGTCAAGCTAGAGCTGTGGCAGAAACTCCTCCCACACTGGGAACACTTGTAGGGCCTCTCCCCAGTGTGGATGCGGCGGTGGGTGATGAGGGTGCAATTTCGCTTGAAGCCCTTCCCACAGTCAGAGCATCGGAAGGGCCTCTCCTCTCTGTGAATCCGCTGGTGCAGGAGAAGACTGGAGTTGGTCTGAAACCTCTTCCCACACTCAGGACACTCGTAGGGCCTCTCCCCAGTGTGGATGCGCTGGTGAATGACGAGTTTGGAGTTGTAGCTGAAGCCCTTCCCACATTCCCCACACTCGTAGGCCCATTCCCCAGTGTGGATCATCTGGTGGCTGACCAGGTTTCTTCTGTGGCTGAAGCTCTTCCCACACTTCAAGCACTTGTAGGGCTTCTCCCCATCCTGAAGCTGCTCCTGGACCACCAGCTCAGAGCCCTGGCTGGATCTCTGCCCACCTTCCTGGCACAGGGTGGGTCTTTCCTCCTCAGAGCACCCTGGCATGGGTTTGGAGCTCCTCCTCCTGCGGGATCTCTGGAGCTTTTCCTCCCTGTTGGACTCCTTTACTGTGGAGCTGCTCAAAATGGCCTCTTCCATGAGGTTCTGCTGCAGGGATTTGTCCTCCCTGGTCTCCATCCTCAGCTCCTTGTCTGGGGGAGGAAGGACAAGGAGAGGATGGGATTTGCCTCCGTGCCAGAGGGAAGGGGAAGGAGATCCCCCCAGTGTGTCCCCGACAGGACGGCGTTGGCAGTGGGGTTGTCCTGCAGCCGGGGGCCAGGCTGGGCTGGGAGATGGAGCAGGAGAGAGGGGGAAAGGGGCACTGACTTCCTCCTCACCTGCCTGCGTGTCCTGGGGCATCTTCCTCTTTCTCACAGCCTCCTTCTCCATCCAGCCAAGCTTTGGGATTGGGAAATCCTGCTTTGGGAGAAAACAAGGAATGACCACATTGAGTTTGAAGGACTTTCTGTTCAAGTCCCTCTCTAGAAATCACCAGGGCATCTGGGGTGTCTTGGTTTGAAAGGAGAGGTGTTTGCTAAGGAAAGCAGGAGCCTCCATTGAAATGGATAAAAATGTAAACATCCCATCCCCTCCGAATTATTATAATCTTGAAATCAAAGTGCTCTCAGGTAACGATATGGGAAAAGGAATATAAGTTCTTTAATAATGAAGGAAAATGAAAATGCAGCAGTACAAAAAAAAAAAAAAAAACAAAAAAACCAACAAAAAAAAACCTCACCAACAGAATCAGAATGCAGAATGCAACCTTACACACTGTTGGTCAGGGTTTTGGAAGTAATTTGATTAAATGGTGTCTGCAGTCCTCCTGGAGTGACACATATGGTTCTGTTGAAGCAATGATCTCGTAGAAGGGTGTATCTTACCTCTGAAGTTCTGATGCTGTAGATGGGTCTGGTCTCTCCTCTGGGAATCCTGTGGAGAAAGACTGCCTGTGGTGTTCTAATTCTGAAATTATATCCAGTCAGGAATGCTTGGCTCCTCCCCCTGGGTGGAGCATCTCACAATGGGATGATGTCATTTTATCAGTCCTGCAGTGAGACTCAATGGCCCATTAACAGAAGATATCCCCCTGGAGGGAGGATGGGTGGTGGAAGAGATAAAGAACACTGCCCCACCTGGTTTTAACAGCTGGCCCATTAACAGAAGATATCCCCCAGTTATGAGGGATGGCTCATGAAAGAGATAAAGAAAATAGCTCTACCAGGTTTTAACAGATGGTGAAAGAATACATACTTTTGGTTACATCTTGCACTGCAACCCAGGACATGGGGTCCATAAAAACCTCCCAAACACCAAGGTTCAGCCCTGAAAATGCCTCCCAGGAGTTCCTCATCTCTGGTCTCTCCCCTTTGGTCTTCAAGGGTTCCTCCCTGTCCCAGATGCTGGGGGTCCGACTTGTACTGGGGGTCACCTGTCTACTCAGTCCCAGGCTGATGGGAGTGCCAGGAATCCAAAAAGTTCCCCTGGTTCCATCTCTCCACTTAGGAATGCTGGGACCCCACAGTGTCCCCACAAGGGGCATTTTCCACTCAGCTTTGGATTTCTTCATTCTCCAAACATCCCCTCCAAAAAAGCCAATCCAGGGACACCCCAGGATATCTGGGCCAAGCTCCCCCTCCCTGGTCACCTGTGGGATGGGGGGTGATGATCCCATGGGTGGAGGCTGTGAATTCAGGGAGTGCTTGACCTCGTGCTTCCTTCTCCTTTCCCTGATCCTCCTTTGTCTCTCCTTCAGTCTGAAGAAGCTGCTACAGGTGTCAGAAACAAAACTCCAAGTCCCTTGGAGCTTCAATCGTTCCCTCTGAGGGCAGGGACTGCCAAAGGCTCCCCAGGGACTGGCGAGAGCAGATCCTGGAGGCCAGGATTGCCGGGAGCCAAAGGCTCTGAGCAGGGAACTGCAATGCTGAGCAAGCCCTGGCTGGGTTGGAGGAAGCAGAAAGGCCAAGCCCTGAGCCCAGGCCTGGCACAGCAGGGCCTGTCCCTCACGGGTGGCTCGGGGCTCTTTGTGGGGCAGTGGGATGTGAGGGGCAGCAAGGACAAATGCCATAAACCTGTGTGACACTCCAGACCCTTATGGAACCAAGGGGCCAGAGTGACACCATGGGAAGTTGTGGAACCACGGGGATCATTGTGGCACTCTTGGACCCATGGAACCAAGGAACCAGTGGGACACTCTGGGGCCTCATGGAAACAAGAGGCCACTGTGAGCCTGCAGGTCTGTAATACCCCAGAACACTTCAATGCTGGTGGTAACCAAAGGTTCCTGTGCTTGAGTTTGGTGCACAGGAGAAACAACAACCAGATCTTCTCAAGATGGACAGATGTAAAGAATATTCTTGGTAGGAAGGGACCCACAAGGATCATCAAGTCAAGCTCTTAAGTGAATGGCCTGACAGGATTTCAGTCCTGAAAGGATTGAACCCACAGCCTTGGTGATACTGGCACCATGGTCTAACAACTGAGCTAAAAGGTCAAAATGACACAAAATTTAACTGTTAAAATATAGACAATCAAGGAATTTTGGCAAAGGGTTTAATACAGCATCCAATCGAACACAAAACGCTTACCATAGCATTAACTTTGCAAACTTAGCTCATTTAACCTAAAAACTGCTTACCCTTAAGATTTTAGGTAACATTAAGATATCCAAAAATAATCCAGGCACATTGGATAAGAAGGGGAATAAAAAGAGACCAGAAACACATAAGATCCACAGAAAAAGACTTTCAGGATGATCCCAGTCACTCCCTCTACAGTCCCAGTCCCTCCCAGAATGAGCTGTTGCACCCACTCACCCCTAGATCCTCCCAGTATGATTCCAGTCATGGCCAGAGTGACTCCCTCTCACTCCCAGAATGGGCCCAGTTGCTCCCAGTCACCTCCAGCATGGTTCCAGTCATAGCCGGCACCTTTCCAATCACTCTCAGTATAATCCCAGCTAGTTCCACTAGGATCCCAGTATTACCCCAGCATGGGCACAGCTGCTCCCAGGATTATCCAGTGTGGTTCCAGTTGCTCCCATTTACCTGCATTGTGGTTTCAGTCTCTCCCAGTCTATCCCAGTTGCTCCCAGCCACTCCCAGTCACCCTGAGTGCAGTCCCAGTTGCTGCCAGTATGGTCCCAGTCTTGCCCAGGATGGCCCAGCTGCTCCCACTGTGATCCCAGCAGGATCCCAGTTGTCCCCAGCATGGTTCCAGTTGCTCCCCGTTCCTCCCAGTGTGATCCCAGTTGCACCCAGTTGCCCCCAGTATAGTCCTAGTCACTCCCCAGATGGTCCCAGCTACTCCCAGCAAAGTTGCAGTCATTCCCAGTTGCACCCAGTGTAGACCCACTCACTCCCAGTTGCTCCCAGTTTTCCCCAGCATGGGGCCCAGTTGTCCCCAGCGTGGTTCCTATTTATTCCCAGTGTGTTCCCAGTCATCCCCAGTATGGTTACAAACTCTCCCAGTATATTGCAGTTGCCCTCAGCATACCCATAGCCATTTCCAGACACTCTTAGTAATCCCAGTCAGGTGCTTGTTATTCCAGTATGATCTCAGTCACTCCCAGTCTATCCCAGTCCAGCACTCCCTGAACTCACAGCCCCCCATCCGTGGGATCATCACCCCCCATCCCGAAGGTGACCATGGTTACCGAGCTTAGCCCAGATATCCTGGGGGGTTCCTGGGTTGGGTTTTTGGGGGTGATTATTGGAGAATGAAGAACTCCAAAGTTCTTCAGTGGAAAATGAGTTCTTTGAGTGGAAAATGCCCCTTGGGGGGACATTTGGGGTTCCCTGTGGCAGCTGCTGACAGAGGCAGCCTGAAGGAGCAGAGCCCTGTGTCCCCCAGGACCCCAAAGTGGGGAGCACAGAGAGAAGGAGTGCCGCAATTCATGGGACCCTCAACAGCCTGGAGAGAGGGAAGGGTGTCTCCATGGACCACCTGCACCCCCCAGAAGAGAATAAGGTGAGCAGGGACCCTAGGACCCCCCAAAACTTCCAGCATTCCTAAGTGGGGAGATGGAAACGGGAAAATCTTCAGATTCCTGGCACTCCCAGCAGCCTGGGCAGGGCAGGGACTGACTAGACAGGGGACGCCCAGTACAAGCGTGAACCCCAGAAGCTGGGACAGGAAGGAAACCCTGAACACCAAAAGAGAGAGAACAGAGATGGGGAACTCTTGGGAGGCATTTTCACAGCTGAATTTTTGTGGTGTAAAATTTTTATGGACTCCATGTACTGGGTTGCAATGCAAGATGTAACCAAAAGTATGTTTTCTATCACCATCTGTTAAAACCTGGTGGAGCAGTTTTCTTTATCTCTTTCATCACCCATTCCCTCATATCTGAGGGATGTCTTCTGTTAATGGGCCGGCTGTTAAAACCAGGTGGGGCAGTGTTCTTTATCTCTTCCACCACCCATCCTCCCTCCAGGGGGATATCTTCTGTTAATGGGCCATTGAGTCTCACTGCAGGACTGATAAAATGACATCATCCCATTGTGAGATGCTCCACCCAGGGGGAGGAGCCAAGCATTCCTGACTGGATATAATCTGAGACTCTAAACACCACAGGGAGTCTTTCTCCACTGGATTCCCAGAGGAGAGACCGGACCCATCTACAGCACCGGAACTTCAGAGGTAAGCTACAATCTTCTATGGAATCACTGCTTAAACAGAACCACATCTGTCACTCCAGGAGGACTGCAGCCACCATTTAATCAGACTGCTACCAACACCCTGACCAACAGGGTTTCAGGTTGTATTCTGACACTGGGAGGGCTGGTTTTTTGTTGTTGTTTTTTTCTTTTTTTTTTGTACAACTACATTTTCATTTTCAATTTTTTTTAGTAAAGAACTATTATTCCTATTCCCATATCGTAACCTGAGATCAATTTGATTTCAAGATTATAATAATTCGGAGGGGGATGGGATGTTTACATTTTTATCCATTTCAGTGGAGTTTTCTGCCTTCCTTAGCAAACACCTTTCCTTTAAAACCAAGACACCTTAGATGCCTGGGTGACTTCTAAAGATGGACTTGGTAAGAGGGACCATCAAACTCCATGTGCTTATTCCTTGTTTTCTCCCAAACCAGTATTTCTCATTCCAAGACCTTGGTTGGATAAAGAAGGCAGCTGTGAGGAAGAGGAAGATACCCCAGGACACCCAGGCAGGTGAGGAGGAAGTCAATGCCCCTTTCCCCCTCTCTCCTGCTCCATCTCCCAGCCCAGCCTGGCCCCCGGCTGCAGGACAACCCCGCTGCCGATGCCGTCCTGCTGGGCACACACTGGGGGGATCTCCTTCCCCTTCCCTCTGGCACGGAGGCAAATCCCATCCTCTCCTTGTCCTTCCTCCCCCAGACAAGGAGCTGAGGATGGAGACCAGGGAGGACAAATCCCTGCAGAAGAACCTCATGGAAGAGGCCGTTTTGAGCAGCTCTACAGCGCAGGAGTCAAACAGGGAGAAAAAGATTCAGAGATCCCGCAGGAGGAGAGGCTCCAAACCCATCCCAGGGTGCTCTGAGGAGGAAAGACCCACCCTGTGCCGGGAAGGTGGCCGGAGATCCAGCCGGGGCTCTGAGCTGGTGGTCCATGAGCAGCTTCAGGATGGAGAGAAGCCCTACAAGTGCTTGGAGTGTGGGAAGAGCTTCAGCCAGAGGAAAACCCTGATCCGCCACCAGATGATCCACACTGGGGAATGGGCCTATGAGTGTGGGGAATGTGGGAAGGGCTTCAGCTTCAGCTCCCAACTCATTATCCACCAGCGCATCCACACTGGGGAGAGGCCCTACGAGTGTCCCGAGTGTGGGAAGAGGTTTCAGACGAGCTCCCATCTCCTCGTGCACCAGCGGATTCACACAGATGAGAGGCCCTTCCGCTGCCCCGACTGTGGGGAGGTCTTCAAGCAAAACTCCCACCTTGTCAAGCACCGGCGCATCCACACTGGGGAGAGGCCCTACAAGTGTCCCCAGTGTGGGAAGAGCTTCTCAGTCAAATCTAACTTGACCCGACACCAACGGAGGCATCAGTAAGGGAAGCCCTGCGAGTGCTCCAAGTGCAGGAAGAGCTTTGTGCACTGCTCCCGCTTCATCCACCCTTGGAGGATCCACATTGGGAAGAGACCTGGTGATCCATGTTTCCTGTGATCCATGCTGGGAAGACACCTGTACTTTTTCCTGCTCATGGTAATGGCATGATGTGGGATCAAAGAACGTGAGAGTCTGACCGTGTCCCTGTCATTATATTCAATCCCATCTCAGGTTGCCAGGGGCAGGAAACGGACTCCCTCTCTCTCACCTGAGGATAAGAGTGTCCTTTCTTGGCAGGAGGAAATATGTGGCCAGGATGAGCCAGTCGGTGGCATTTTAGTTTTCTCTGTGAATAGTTTGTCTTATCCCTTCTGTTATCCAAATTGTTTCTATCTCTGTTTGTTCCTTATCCCATTGCTCTTCTCAATAAATTGTTCTTATCCCAGCCTGGGATCTTTGCCTTTTCTGCTTTCCATGGAAGGCAAGAGGGAAGTGAGCAGCAGTGCGATTTTAGCAGGAACATGAAATTGGGGAATGCCGTTCCTGAAGCCCAGCCCGTGGAAACCGAGCATCCCAGCTGGTGCCAGGCCTGGTTGCCATGGCAGCAGCCTTGGGAGCGGGTCCCTGGCTGGGGGCTGTGGGAACCTCTTCCCTCTGGTGCCCAGGGACAGGAGTGGAGGGAGCGGCTGGAGCTGAGGCGGGCAGGTTTAGGCTGGATGTGAGGAAAAGGTTTTTCCCGCGAGGCTGCTGGGGCACTGAACAGGCTCCCCAGGGAAGGCTCCCAGCTCCAGGGCTGGCTGAGCTCCTGCAGCGTTTGGCCAGCGCTGCCAGGCCCAGGCTGGGATTGTTGGGGTGTCCTGTGCAGGGCCAGCAGTTGGACTGGAGGATCCCCATGGGTCCCTCCCAACTCAGCCAATTCTGTGGCTCTGTGATCCCATGAGCCTGAGGATGGGACTGCAAATGGTTGCCATGGCAATGGGCCCTGGCTCCAGGCCTGAGCTGGTGTCCATGGCAACCACCCCTGGCATGGGGTCTCCATGGAGCTTCCAAGGGACTGACCATAGCAACAGGGGCTGTGATGGTTGTCATGGAAACAGACCATAGCAACAGGTCCTGGTGATGGTTGCCTACCAAGGATCAGATTTGTTACAGGCCCTCAGAGGAGCTCCATGGGGACATTTCAAGAGTCTCCAGGCTGTTCAAGAGCCGGAATGTCACAGGCATTGACAGCGGCTCCACAGAGACCTCCCAGGGGTTTCTGGGGATGCTGAAGAGCCGTGTGGTCAGACGCAGTCACAGCAATTCCATGGTGACATCCCAGGGGACCTTGGGCTGCAAAGGCACCGCTCTGTCACAGGCACTCTTGGGGGCTCCACGGTGACATCCCAGGAGTCCCCAGGCTGCCAAAGAGCCGGGATGTCACAGACACTCCCAGGGCTTCCTGTCATGGGCAGAGTGGGAGCTTCAGGCAAAAGCTTTATTTCTTTATTGGAGAAACTCCTGCTGAGTCATGAGGTGGAGAAATGACACCCAACAGCCACCAGGAATCCTCAAAACCCTCTAGGATGCCTAGACATTTAAATTCCTTCTAAGAGAGGAGACTGGGGTGACTGTCTACTCCAATCCCGGTCCCAGGCTTTGTTTATGTGTAAAAGACTGGACAGGTGGAATTGAACCGTAATGCAATTTGTCCCACAAGTTTAACAATGGAATACCATCTGTCTTTTCTGATGCCCATTGCCAAAATTGGTACTCTCCCTTAAACATTTCTTTTATTCAAGGGTATCTCCCAGAAAAAACCTGCTAGCTCTGGCTGGCCTTGGCCTTTGGTGGTCACCTCGCATCAGCCCCTGAAACAGAGCGGCTCTGTTCCTCCCTATGGAAAAGCACCAGCCTCCTTGTCCAGGGACCATTTAGAATTTGGCATCCCAAATTCCATAGATCTAAGAATTGCTCCAAGACAAAAGCAGCCAGGACAGAGGGGTTAGGTTGGCCTTGTCCTCTTGTGATTTTTAGACTATAAGCAGTCTGTTTTCATTTGAAAACCCCTTGGAGAGTCCCCAGAGATCTCCCAAGGTGGGGTTTTGAGGCCTCAGGCACATGACCACTCTATAGGGACAAAGGAGCTCTGTGCTCCGTGGGGTGGAGACTGAGGACAGTGGACAAGAGCCATGAGAGTGTTTAAAGAGCGGTTTCAGAGATGGTGGATCCTTTTGACATAGTGGAAAAGAGCCAGAGAAAGAAAGAATTGATGCCAAATGCAGCTGGGGAGGCCCAGTATGAACACCAGGAGGAAGGAATTTGTGTCCCAGGGCAGGGCTGTGGTGCAACACATCCCCCAGATGGAGTCTGGAGCAGCCCAAGGCTTTGTGTGGCCAGGCAGAGGCAGGCAGGACACAGAGCTGTCAGCAAAGGAAGGGGCCAGCGAGGTGGGGGAGCCGGGGGATGACGACAGCCTGCAGGGACAGAGGCGCAGGGCATGGACACCACAGGGCAGCCTGGGCTGGAGAGGGCACAGGGATGGGCAGCAGCTGCAAGGCCCTGCCAGAGGCAACTTGTGCAGCCCTTTGGCCATGGCTGCTGGCCCTGGGCCTGAGGCCAGCAGGGGACAAGTGACCCTGGCAGCCCTGGGGCCTCATTGCCTCCTTGTCCCTGCTCAGCAGCCTGGCAGGGGCCACCCCATGGTGCTGCCCTTGGCATTGCACATCCCCACATGCCAGTGCCCCGGGAAGAGCCCTGAGCAATGAGGGAGGGACAGCATCTGCCTTGCCAGGGGCTGGGGCTCAGCCCTTGGCCCTTGGCATTCCTGAAACACATCCAGCTTTGCTCAGCACCACAGACACCTTTCCCTTGCTTGTCCTCAGCTGCCATCAGGGCCTCCAGTCTTCTGCTCTACCTGGAACCTGGGGACGCTTTCTCACTCGTGTCTCTCATTTCAACTACAAGAAACTTCAGTGTTTCCATCTGACTTGGAGCTCTTGAGAAGTTTCTGGAGTACACTCTGAGGGACTGAGTGGGATGCAGAGAGCCCCAAAGGCCCGAGAGGGTAATGAAAGTGCTGGTGCTGTGTCTGTGCTGCTGAGCTGGGCCGGGCTCCTGGCCCAGAGGCAGCTCCTGGCAAGGGCAGCGCTGCAGAGAGACAGCTCTGGCCAGGAGCAGCTCCTGAGCACAGCCCAGCAGGGCTGGGGCCCTGCCAGGGCAGCTCAGGGACACCAGCAGGCCCAGACAGAGCTCCCAGGGGCTCAGCACTGGCAGGGGCTGGGGGATGTCCCAGAGGGGGCTGTGTCACAGTGGCACCTCTGGGGCTGTGTCCTGGAGCCCCAGAGCAGCTGTGATGTCAGAAAGGGGCTGTGTGACAGCTCCGAGTGGGTTGTGTGAGGTCACAGATGGGGCTGTGACATGACAGAGTTTGTTGTGTGAGGTCACTGAGCAGCTACAGCATCATAGAGGGGATTCTGTGACATCAGAAAGCAGGGTGTGGCATCACACAGAGGACTGTGACATCAGAGGTTGAATGCATGACATCACAGAGTGGGTTGTGACATCACAGAGTTTCTGTATGACATCACAGAGCCACCACAGGGTGGACTGTGACATTACTGAGTGGGCTGTGAGGTCACAGAGCAGACACCACAATCCCAGAGGGCGGCTCTGTGACATCAGACAGCAGATTGTGACATCACAGAGCAGCTGTGTGACATCAGAGAGAAGAGTGTGTGATGTCAGAGAGAAGACTGTGACATCAGATTGGCTTCTGCCATCTCAGAGGGGCTGGGACATCACAGTCCAGGCTGGGACATCACAGAATGGCTGTGGGACATCCCAAGGTCTGTGGGGCATGGGACAGGGGGACAGGGAATCCCTGGCAGCATCCCCATATCCCCCAGGGCCAGAGCCTGGGCCAGGGCTCCTTCACCCCGTCACCAACGAGGGCTTGAGAGCACTTAAAATATCCCCAGCAAGGGAGCAGCAAAAACCAGATTTAATATTAAGCACCAGCAGCACAAAGTTCCTTGGCAAGAGTCACTCTGCTCCTGACTGGACACTTCAGGCACAGCAAGGAAACAAAGCAACAACAAAAACAAACAAAATCCAGGCAATTCAACCAGAAATTAACCCAGAACTCTGTGTGTGTGTGTGTGTGTGTGTGTGTGTGTGTGTTTGAGCTTAACAGAGATCAAACTTAACAGGACTTCACTTATACCTTAATTTATTCCTCAAACATCACAATTTAGCAAAAGAACTTAACAGCATTTAAGCTAACTTATATGACTTCAGAATTTAACAGTGGAATAACACTTAACAATATTCAGCTTAGTTTACTGTTGGAGCCAGAGGCACTGAGAGTGTGCCCCTATCTCTGATACCTGGCTCTGACATCCAAGAAAACACTGAATGTCATAGAACACCGTGAAAGCAACTGTTAATAGAAAAACCAGGAGTGTAAGTGTGTAGATTAAAGAGATTTCTTATGTCACTGAGTGAAAAAGTTAAAGTTTGGAGTTTAAACTAGTTTAGAAAATAGAGGACAAGATGGAGGATTCAGGGTGTTGTCTCTTGTCCTTCTTTCTTCTTCATCTTCTTCTTCTAGAGGTTTTTGGGTAGTAGTAGGTGATTGGATAGAGAATGCTGCAGTGCAGCACACAAGTGTTGGGTCATTGGGTCACTAAGAAAAAATATTTCCTTGGCATTTGTTAATTGGGTAAATGAACATATAAAAATCCTTGAAGAAGATCTTTGTTAGTCATTTTGCACCTTTCTATCTTAGTGCACATAGCTGCTTGTGGCTCCTTGTACCCTGTATACATGTAATGGAGATAAAAGAAGAATAAACAACCAAGTCCAAACAAGAGAAAACTGCCTCTATCTCATCAATCTTCAGTCCAAGGGGGAAAAAGAACCCAACCACAAGTGTCCCATCAGGACACCAGGGCCACACTGCACCACTGCAGACGGGAGCAAACCCTCAAGGACTGTGTGCCTTACAAATCTGCTAAACCCATGTCACACACATCCCTGAATTCAGACATTTAAAATATGTACATTTATCCATGGATACCTTTTCATCAGCAATATGTGCTATAAAACACCCAAGAGAAAAGGGTCGGGATGCCATTGCACACTGGCAGTCAGCCTTTGCTGTTTTGAGCATCCCTCATAGCATCAAAACAACACACATCTCACAGAAAACAAAACATTTCCTGCATCCCTGGAGTGTAACACACCACACTGGCGTTCCTCAAATAACAATAAAACAGGTCATTGTGGGAAGAGCACATGGCACTTTAACAGGAATTACTGAAAACCAAAACGGAGGAATGTGTGGTGGGACCCCAGAAAGCAAAGTAGCTAAGGCTGTTCATACAATAAATCATTCAGCAGTGTCAGAAGATCCCCAAACCCAGGCTCGCTTGAACTCTGCAATTCTAACACAAGTGAAAGACTTAGCAATGTGAGCTCTAACAAAAATTACCAACTTGTCAGTGCCAACCCAAAGCTATTCAAGTAGAAGATAAAACCCCCATGAGCTATATATGCAGTGAAGCAAGGGGTCAATTAATGCTACAATTGGCACGAGATAATGCAAACCAAGACTGTAGAAAAATTATAGCTGCATTAACTCAAGAGAATCCATCTCTGGAGGAGATGATTACAGCATGTGCTAAGGTTGGGACTGGATCTCATCACATGGATATGCTGGCCAATTCTATTACAGCTGCTGTTAAACTCACACCCCATTGCTACAAGTGTGGACAACAAGGCCACAGGAAAATAAACTCTCCACACAAGCCCATTCCACAGGAGACAGCTCAGGGACAAAGAAGTGATAATGCAAGCTGCAACCAATGTGAAAGAGTTGAACATACAGCCAAAGGACACAAACAACACCCTCCTGACAGTACCTCTACGGATGTGATAGAGCAGATTAAAGAAGAGTAACCAGAACAACTTATTCACCATGAAAATCAGACTCTTGAAAAGACAGTTCATTTAAAAACTGTTTGCTTACAAATTGTTTTTCTGCTAAGTTGGGTTTTTCTCACGGTTCTAAATGTTGAATGTTTTTTGTTTCTTGTTTAAAGAGTTCAGGATAATCTCAGTTCTAAATACTTTCTTGTTTTTTAATGTTAAGTTGTAACTTTTAACTATAAGTAGTTAACCTGTGGCTTGTTAGCTTAAAGGATTGTGATCCTGTCTGCCAGCTCCTGGAAGGGAGTGTTCCAAACTCAATTTAGTACACAAAGCATATTGCTTGCTGAAGAGAATTAATTGTGTCAAGTTAACTAGAAAACTTCATTCAAATTAAACCCATGGTGTCCCTGTTATCATGTCTGCAAAGGGCCCTTGCAGATAGGGTAACAGAGAGCATTTTCTATTTTTTAATTTAACCAAAAAGGGTGAATTGTCACAGTATGGTCACAGTAGAGCTGCTCAGGACTGGACAAGGTAAATCTAGACATAACACAAATCTAATTTAGCAGTAAATCTACTTTAGCCATAACACAAATGTAATTTAGCAGTAAATCTACTTTAGCCATAACACAAATCTAATTTAGCAGTAAATTCTCTTTAGCCATAGATTTTAGCACAAATTTAATTTAGTGAGCCTAATTCATGTCTGAACCACTGCACACCACTGGCCAGGATGCAGGGCAGGGAGGGAAGTATCAGCCAATGGCTGTCTAGCTTGGGAAATTTGAATTTGGTATTCAAGTGAGTTCTGAATAATAAACGAGGCTGTTTTGTCTGATGAGCAACTGGAGCATGAATCGTGGATTTTGTCTCCTCACTCATGACCAGCATGTTACAGATACACCTTGGGCAGTACAAGAGCCTGGCCAGGGCTACACCCAAGATGGACCAAAAATGGTCATAAAAATGAACAATTCATCACGAGGTCCCATATTTTTAGAAGTTTAGGTCCATCTGCATATTGGGGTTCATTGTCCAATTACAGCTTCAGATGATGAAATCCCACCCTTCTTGTTTTCTCTCTTCAGTCCACCCTTGTTTATGCTTTTGGGCCTGGAACTTGTAACAACTGTTCTTGGTATCAAGGTAGAAAAGGAATTGTTTTGTCTACCTACTCTGTGAAGAGAGCTCACTAACACTTAATGTGAAGTTCAAAACTACAAACCTAGGCAGTGCAGAATATGAAAGATATGAAAGCTAAAACATGAGGCATCACACCCTGAGGGGCTGTGGAATTGAATAATTTTGGAGAGGGATTGAGAAGGTTTCAGTGGCATTAAGTGGTTTTGAGGTGACAGATCGATCCCTCTCACCTCTTTGAGTGCCAAGAAATGGAGACAACTCCACCAAATAACCCCACAACCCTCAAATACTCACAAGTATCTCCAAGATTGCCTTGAAGCACTAGTAAAATGTGAGGTTTTAGATGCCTTTGATGAATTTGTTGATTTTTACCACCATTTGTTGGATTTAAAGGGATGAGAATGAATCAAAAGATAATTGAAACCAAAATAAAATGACCTCCAGCCCAGTGTGTTCCCAACACTGATCACTGGGAACGTGGGTCATCAGGGCTCTGCCAAACGTGGGTCCTCTGATGGAGGATGGAGCTGGAGCAGAACATGAAGCTCTTCCTGCACTTGGGGCACTCGCAGGGCTTCCCTTACCGGTGCCTCTGTTGGTGTTGGGTCAAGGTAGAGCTCCTGGAGCAGCTCTTCCCACACTGGGGACACTCATAGGGCCTCTCCCCAGTGTGGACGCGCTGGTGGGTGATGAGGGTGGAGTTTTGCTTGAAGCCCTTCCTGCAGTCGGGGCAGCGGAAGGGCCTCTCATCCGTGTGAATCCGCTGGTGCAGGAGGAGAGTGGAGCTGGTCTGAAACCTCTTCCCACACTCACCACACTCGTAGGGCCTCTCCCCAGTGTGGATGAGATGGTGGATGGTCAGCTGGGACCTCTGGCTGAAGGTCATCCCACACTCCCCACACTCATAGGGACGTTCCCCAGTGTGGGTCCTCTGGTGGATGATCAGGTGGGATCTCTGGCTGAAGCTCTTCCCACATTCCCCACACTCGTAGGGCCTCTCCCCAGTGTGGATGCGCCGGTGACGGATGAGGTTGGAGCTGCAGCTGAAGCCCTTCCCACATTCCCCACACTCGTAGGGCCATTCCCCAGTGTGGATCATCTGGTGGCAGATCAGGCTGTTGCTCTGGCTGAAGCTCTTCCCACACTCCAAGCACTTGTAGGGCTTCTCCCCATCCTGAAGCTGCTCATGGACCACCAGCTCAGAGCCCTGGCTGGATCTCTGGCCGCCTTCCCGGCACAGGGTGGGTCTTTCCTCCTCAGAGCACCCTGGGATGGGTTTGGAGCCCCTCCTCCTGCGGGATCTCTGAAGCTTCTCCTCCCCGTTGCATTCCTGCACTGTGGAGCTGCTCAAAACAGCCTCTCCCACGAGGTTCTGCTGCAGGGATTTGTCCTCCCTGGTCTCCATCCTCAGCTCCTTGTCTGGGGGAGGAAGGACAAGGAGAGGATGGGATTTGCCTCCGTGCCAGAGGGAAGGGGAAGGAGATCCCCCCAGTGCGTCCCCGGCAGGACGGCGTCGGCAGCGGGGTTGTCCTGCAGCCGGAGGCCAGGCTGGGCTGGGAGATGGAGCAGGAGAGAGGGGGAAAGGGGCACTGACTTCCTCCTCACCTGCCTGGGTGTCCTGGGGCATCTTCCTCTTCCTCGCAGCCTCCTTCTCCATCTGGACAAGGTTTGGGAATGGGAAATCCTGGTTTGGGGAAAAATACAATTCATGAGCACATTGGATTAGAGGGTTCCTCCTGCCCAAGTCCATCTCTAGAAATTCCAAGCTATCCATAAAAACCTCCCAAACACCAAGATTCAGCCCTGAAAATTCCTCCCAGGAGTTCCCCATCTCTGGTCTCTCCCCTTTGGTGTTCAGGGGTTCCCCCCGTCCCAGCTGCTGGGGGTCACGCTTGTATTGGTGTTCCCCTGTCTACTCAATCCCTGTCCTCCCCAGGCTGCTGGGAGTGCCAGGAATCTGAAAAGTTCCCCTCATTTCCATCTCCCCACTTAGGGATGCTGGGACCACCCAGTGTCGCCCCAAGGGGCATTTTCCGCTCAGGTTTGCAGTCCTTAATTCTTAAATATCCCCCCCAAAAAACCCAACCCAGGGACCCCCCAGGATATCTGGGCTGAGCTCCCCCTCTCAGGGCACCTGTGGGATGGGGGGTGATGATCCCACAGGTGGGGGACTGTGAATTCAGGGAGTTCGTGACCTCTTGGTTCCTTCTCCTTTCCCTGATCCTCCTTTGTCCCTCCTCTTCCCGTTGAAGTTCATTTAAAAAATTATGGTATGTCCCAAGGGAAGAACTCACCCTTGGTGTTGTGTAAGGTCAGTCCCTACCTAACCTCCCTTTTCTTTTCCCTTTCCCATTGGCTGTAACCCCCCTGTATCCCCTGGCCACCCCCTCCCCCAAGTTTAAGAGAGCACCCGAGGAATCTCAGCCTCTGTCTTGTCCCAGGCGATCCACATACAATAAACCCAGGACCACGTCTCATAAGTCTGAGCCTTCTTTGTCTAAAATACCTTAGGTCCATGTTGGATATATTTTGAGACCCCTTCCCGCCCGTGTTCTGAGAAGGGCGGACACATCCCCATGGGGGACAAGAATGAAGGGGTTTGTGGAGTATTTACAACATCTTCCTCCCTCTCCTCCCCTTCTCCTCCCTAACACCAGCTTCTTCTCCTACTTCCATCCCTTCACTCTCTCCTTCTTCATCCCTCCTCTTCCATCCCTCCTCCTCCTCCCCCAGGAGCAGTGACACCCTCGGTGCCCCGTTCCCAAACCCCTCACAGCCCACGGCAGGAGCGGGGATGGAGCCGGGACAGGTCGGGATGGGCAGCGCGGGGCTCTCCGCTGCTCCCACCTGCTGGGGACGGGGGGAACCCGGCCCGGGGAAAAGGAGAGGGAAACTGGGAAAATTGGGGGCTGCAGATCCAACCTGGGGCTGGCTGGGGACCCTGGCTGGGGACTGCCAGCCCTTGGGGCTGCTCTGGGGAGATGCGGGAGGGGGGAACACAGAGAGGGCTGGGGGATCCCAGGAGTGGCAGCACTGGCAGGGACTGGTTTGTACTGGGATCATCCTGGCAGTGGCTGGGATTGCACTGGCTGTGTACTGACATCATACTGGGATCATACTGGGAGCAGCTGGGCCCATGCTGGCTGAGACTGGGATCCCACAGAGGGTGACTGGAGTCATACTGGGATCAGACTGGGCTGATACTGGCAGTGAGTAGGAGCCTCCAGGGGGCAACTGAGACCAGGTTGGGGGCAAATGTGGTATACTGGGAGTGAATGGGATCATGCTGACGCTGACTGGGAGTGGTTGAGAGCAAATGGGATCATGCTGGAAGGAATTCGGAAGGACTGGGAATATGCCCTGCGCTCCCCAGAACCCCGGGATCGCCCCCCATAGGTCCCATAAGTGTTCCCCAAACCCTCCAGGATCCCCGAGTGCCCCCTCAGCGCCCGTTCGGGACCCCCCAAAGCGTCTCTGGACCCCCGAATGCTCCCAACCCCACAGATTCCCCTTCCAGCCACTGCTGGGAATTCATCTCCCATCATCCCACAACACAGTTCCGCGCCCAAACCTCCTGCCGTGCCCCGCGCCCTAAAGAGCCCGGTTACAGCTCCCCAGGTTCCCCCCAAGTGCTCCCGAGCCGTATACATTCGCCCCGAGCACCTGCAGCCACGGCTCGGACGCAAAAGTTTTCTCCAAGCGCTTCCCCACACCGCCAAACGCGCCTTCTGAGCCACTTCCGGGACTACAGCTCCCATCATGCTCCGCGGCGCCCATAGAGCGCTATTCCAGCCGGGACTCCATCTCCCGTCATGCCCCGCGCCTCACCAGAACCCATTGGAGCTGCGCCTACAACTCCCGTGATGCTCCGCGGCCCCATTAAACCGTATTATACCGGCGCCTACAACTCCCATCATCCCCCGCGGCCCATAGATTCCCTGTTACAGCCCCCCAAGTGCCCGCCCGGACCCCGAAGGGCCCCCAGATTCCCCTCCCTGACCTCCAAGCGCCCCCCTGGACCCCCAAGTGCTCCCCCGGACCCCGAATTGTCCCACAGAATCCCTAAGTGCCCCTCCAAGTGCCCACCCGGCTCCCCCAAGTGTCCTCCAGACCCCCAGGTTCTCTCTAAATTCCCTCCCCAGACCCAAAACTGCCCCAAATGTTCCCCAGAAAAGTCCCCATGGATCCCAAAGTGGTCCCTTTTATCCTGTCTGAGAAAATTATTAAAATATATGATCAAAGGACTAAAAATAGGTGTAATTAGGATAAAGAGGGAGAAATAGTGATCAATTAATGAAGGGAATTGTAGTACTTTGAACCAAGGACTGATAATGTTTTTAGTTGCTAAAATTGTATCAATTCTTTCATATAAATATAAAAATTAGGTTATAAAAATGCAGAATAATATTATTGTAAAAATTAAATTTTTATTTTAATTAATTTATTAGATATTAATTATAAAGAAAAATTTATAAATGTTCTCAATGCTTTGGGATGTCAATCCCAGGTGGGCGATGTCAGACATGCTGAGGCTCGGGGATGAGGAGCAGGTTGTCCAAACAGGGGCAGCCCACAAGGGGCTCATTCTTCTCTGTGACCAGACCTCCTAAGGAGACATTCAGCATCAGGATTGTAAAGAGTAAATCCTGACCTCCTGATCAGTACACAAAGATGTTTTACAGTTTGAACAGTAGAATGTTGTCACCGTAAGGGGCCTTCTTTGTTAATATACCTCATGTTGTGCCATGTTTGGTAAATACCAGTCTTGTTGTAACAGCCTTCTTTGTTAAAATATTGTTATAAATGAAATTAGAATTTTGACAACTAGGTCCCTTTGGTTAATGGCAGTTTAATTAAAAATGAATACAATTTACTAAATTGAATAGTAATGTGGTATAAAAGAATTCAGTTTAGTAAAATAATACAGTTTAATAAAAAATTAAAATTTATATATAATCTGCTAGAAATTAAGTATGATTAAAGCATAAGCAAAACTGACCAGGCTATGGAGGCTTCCCACATTGCCTCATGTTCAAAACAAAGCACTTCTGGCTAAACTTACATACTGTATGCTTATACATATTCATTAATGTTTCCTGTAAGTTTCCTCCTATTTCCGACTTTTCTGACTTTATGTCACTTTTGTTCATGGCGCACGCCTCACTTGTTGTTAGGGGGTCTTCAGTCTTCTTTTGGTGGTCTTTTGGCAAAGGCTTCACCTCTTCCTCATCGTCCTTTGGATAACCTTACAGGTTTGTGTGTGTGTACTAAGCGTTGTGTTATGTTAGTCTACTAATTAGCCTTATGTTTACTAATCTTTAGGCCCAATGCCTAAATTTGTTCTAATTTTGGTCCATCTCAAGGCCATTTTGGTCTTGAGACACCATTTATCTTCTAAACTACATCCTGTACCTTGAATTTGACATGCAACATCTGCAAAGGGGTACATCTGTTTTGTAACACTGATTCTTGATTTTTTCTAGTAATAACAACTTTAGTAACAGTTACACTTTTGTTAGCACAAACCAATTCCATTTATTACAACTGCAAATACCCCTCATGTCCCTTTTCATTGGTTTCCATGCTAACGGCCTTGCTTTCTTCCTTATTATGGATAAACTTGTATTTTCTCAATTTCTTCTTTTGCTAACTCAATTGTTTGGCCTGCAGATCAGCTGCTAAGCCCATCCACATTCACCTCTTAGTCTTCAGAGGGAAACTTTGAGCACAGTGAGAATCTCCCAGTGTGCCAGAGGGTCCCTGTGTGCCAGCTGCAGCTGGGGCCTCAGCCATCTCCTCTCTCAACAGGTTCCCCTCTGCAGCTTCACAAGTCCAGCCAAACACCTCCCTCAGGGACACCTGCACCACACATTTCACATCTCCATGCCCATACGTGATGTCCCTGTCACAGCTGCATTACCAGCTTGCTGCTGTGCAGATGCTGCCACCACCCAAAGCAAGGCCCTGTGTCCCTGAAGGGACCCGCCCTGCTCTGTGGCCTGGACTGAAGGTGGGTCCCTCCTGCCAGGGCAGGGCCCAGCACAGCTCTTCTGTTCCAATAAAGAGATGGAGCTCTCACCCCAGTGTCTGGCTGGTACCACCAGCAAAGCCCACACAGCACCAGCCCTGGCTGAGCTTCATGTCCAGGAGCAGGCAGGGCTGACCATGGTGTGGGCAGGCAGGAGCCAGGCAGGGGCTACTGTGACCAGCGGCAGGGCACTGAGGGGCTGGGGGAGTCTGTGTTGAGCATCCCTGGGATGAGGGCACATTTCCTTCAGTGGCATCACCTGGGCCTGGACCTCCTCCAGTGCCATGCCCAGGAAAAGAGGCATCAAGAACCATCAAGAGCATCTCCTGGGACACCGCCTGACCAGCAATGTCAGCAGGCAAAAACAAGGTTTTGTTTATCAATGACCCTTTGATGAAGTCAAAAATTTACAATCAGTCCAGTACAGACTGGAGTGCAGATGGGAGTACACTCAGGGGGTACAGCCAAGGCCATGAGGTCACAGCAGCCTGTGGGGTGACAGCAGGCTGAGGTGACAGCAGGCTCTGAGGTCACAGAGGTCCCAGAGCCCCGTGGTTGCACAGCACCACAAGGACCGAGCAGTCAGTCCTTGACCACGACTGTTGTGGCAGCAGCGGCGGCGGCAGCAGCGGTGCTGACATTGGGACAGCGGTGTCAGGACAGTGGTGGCAGCAAGAGCTGCAGGACTGGCAGAGGGCAAGGCACCATGGCCTTTGCTCTGCGCCTCCTCCTCCTGCTCCTCCTGGCAGTGGCCCTGCCTGACAGGGCTGCCCAGGCTGCTCCGTGGCGAGCAGGGCGAGCAGGTGAGCCGGCGGCCTGGCTTCCCTTTCCTGGGACAGCACTTCCTTCTCCCTGGGAAGCTTTGGGGATGGTTTTCCTCAGGGCTTTAGGGGGGGTTTCCTCTGTGGGAGGGACAGAGGCTTCAGGGGCCCTGGGCTGGTCCCACTGCCCCTCCAGAGATGTTGCACAGGGGCTGAAAAGAGGGTGGAGAGTGACCAGAGCCAGCCCAGAGCTCCCCAGGCCTCTCTGCAGCTTTGGCCATGTCCATTGACATCTGGCTCCCACAGCCTTACCCAAACCCCTTGCAGTGCCCAGTTCCCTGAAGCAGAAGGGGGTCCCAGCACATCATGTAATGGTTCTGATCTGTGCCTAGCACAGCAGGAAGGGATCCATGTCAGCCTCGCTGCCCCACTGCTGCTTTCATGGCCTGCAGGGCTGTTTCCCAGCCTGGCCTGGCTGCAGCTTCTCCCCAGCCTCTGCAGGAAGGCATTTGGCATCAGCTGACAGGGAGCCCAAACTGCACCATGGTCCATGCACACCCAGAGATCCCCTGCAATTTCCCAGTCTTGGGGCAGATGTGGAATGGCAGCTCTTTGGAGGAGGGAGGGCCCTGGCCTGGCTCCAAAGTTTTGATGGCTTCCTCAACCTTATCCATGACTTTGACAAGGATTGCCTTTTGAAGATGCCACCTTCCTGTTGGGGAACAGCCCCACCTGATCCAGCTGTGGCTCTTCCTTTCTCCAGAGATGAACCCAAAGGCTGTGCTGAAGGCAGCGTTTCCCGGAGGAAGCAGTGGCTCATGGGCAGCCTCTGCTGCAGGAAGGGAGGCCATGCCAGGCACAGTCACAGTTCCAGGAGGTAATTGCTGTGTCTCTGGGCCTGAGCCCTGCTGGGGCCTGAGCTGCCATCGCTGCTGCTTGGCTGTGTGAGCACAGTGCAGAGGAATTATCCTGAGCAGGCTCAGGGCACTTGGCTACTGAGCAGTCCTGCTGGGATCCCTCCATGGGAGACACGTCCAAAAACCTGGCAGCTGCTGCAAGGGGTGCCCATGGTGGGGAAAGGGTTGAGGGGGAGGGTAAAGCTCCAGTGTGCTCTGAGAGGGCCTGGCTCTGTCCCCTTGGGCTGGGGGAGCTGTCCCAGCTGAAGGACGGAGGGCAGGAGAGAGGGCAGGAGGGAGGTTGGGATATCGGTGGCACTGAATGCTGCGGCTTGGCCCAGGGCTTAAAGGTTTCCTCTGTGGCAGGGAGAGCCCAATGAGAGTCCCAATGCCCCACCAGGGTTTTGCACAGGGCCTGCAAAGAGGGTGGAGAGTGACCAGGAGCCAACCCAGAGTTCCCCAAGCCCCTCTGCAGTTTTGGCCATTTTTATTGACCTTTGGCTCCCACAGCCTTACCTGACCCCCTTGCAGTGCCCAGTTCCCTGAGGCAGAAGGGGATCCCAGCACACCATGGAATGGTTCTGATCTGCGCTCCTTTCTAGACAAGCGTGGTAGGAAGGCTTCTCCAGCAGCTTGGCTTCATGAAGATTTTCTGCCTCTGGAGCCCCATGCAGGTATGTTCTCACTGTCCCAACAAGGAATAATCATTGACAACCTGTCACAAACCAGGTGACAGAAGCTGCTGTGGCTGTTGAGTTACAGGTGTGTCTGCAGCAAGGACATTTCAAGCTCCTTTGCTGGTTGCTGCACGCAAGCCCAGCTCCCATCACAGGGGTGAGTTGTGTGTCCCTGCTGATCCCACAGGCTGAGCCCTGGTTCTGTGGGATCCATTCATCTGAAATGGAAATACTTTCTGTTAAGTTTCTCCTAGAGGGAGGAACAAACCTACGGGAGACAAGATGCTGAGTGAACTGGATAGACGCCATGGTGGGTCCATGTCCCTCAGCCTTCTCCTGAGACTCAGCAGCCGGGGGCTTTCTCTGCACATCTGGACACACCGTGCCCAGCACAGCAGGAAGGGATACATGTCAGCCTCGCTGCCCCACTGCTGCTTTCATGGCCTGCAGGGCTGTTTCCCAGCCTGGCCTGGCTGCAGCTTCTCCCCAGCCTCTGCAGGAAGGCATCTGGCATCAGCTGTCAGGGAGCCCAAACATGCACACCCAGAGGTCCCCTGCAATTTCTCAGTCTTGGGCTAGATGAGGTGTAGGGGCTGTTTGGAGGAGGGAGGGCCCTGGCTAGCCCAAATAACCTGGCTTTTCTCCTGATCCGTATCCATGACTTTGACAAATATTGCCTCTTGAAGATGCCACCTCCCCAGTGGGGAATGGTTCTGTCTGATCCAGCTGTGGCTCTTCCTTTCTCCAGATATGAACCCAAAGGCTGTGCTGAAGGCAGCGTTTCCCGGAGGAAGCAGTGGCTCATGGGCAGCCTCTGCTGCAGGAAGGGAGGCCATGCCAGGCACAGTCCCAGGAGGTAATTGCTGTGCCTCTGGGCCTGAGCCCTGCTGAGGCTTGAGCTGTATATCTCTACTGCATGGCAGTGCCTGCCTTTCAGGGATTTTGCACAGAGCATGGAAAAGGTGTTGAGAGTGACCAGAGCCAGTCCAGAGCTTTCCTCAGGCCCCTCTGCAGCTTTGGCCATGTCCATTGACATCTGGCTCCCATGGCCTTACCTGACCCCCTTGCAGTGCCCAGTTCCCTAAGGCAGAAAGGGATCCCAGCACACCATGGAATGGTTCTGATCTGTGCTCCCTTCTAGACTGGGATCGTGACATGGAGCATCTGCAAGTGCTGGTAGATGGTGGTTTGAAGACCTTGCCAGATGCTGGAGGCAAGTTTTCAATGTCCCTTTCTACACAGAATAATCAGTGTCAAGGTGGCAAGAGCTCACTCATGTGCCATTCCCTTGAGAGTCTGAAGGTTGATGGATTCTGGAAATCTCGCCCTGCTCCCTTCTGGAGCCCTGAGTGATCCCACAGCATCGCTGTCAGTGGGAGGAAGGAGCATTTAGCTGTCAGTCTTCTTCCCGTGTGCAATGCCAATGTTCATTGTTCATGAAGAAGTTCAATGTGCTCTGTGCAGCCACGGAGAAGAGCAGAGAGGAAGGGGCCGGGCCCTGGGCTGTGCCCCGGGGCTGTGCCTTGTGTGGCTCATTTGCCGGCCGCACGGAGCCTGAGCTGTTCTGGCTGCCACTGCCAAGCCCTGGCCCTGCCTGGGGCTCAGTTCAGAGCTGCTGGCAGCTCCAGGGAGTCCTTTCTCTCCTGACTGCCATGCAAGGGGCTCCTTCCATCCCATTGTGGGGCCACTGCAGGCATGTGGTCCCCCTGCCCCTGCTGCTGAGTGGAAGGCAGAGATGAGGGAGTGCCTTGGAGGGCAGCAGTCACCCAGGTGCACTCACTGCCACTCCAGCCTGAAGAAGAATCTTCAGCAGTGTCACAGGAGCTGTTCTGTCCTGCCTTTCGTTGCAGATGAACTTGATTATGAGGATGATCTGGATTCCCGATCCATATCAATTACTGAGCCTGATGATGAGGAATATTCTGAGGGTAGGTGAAGGCCTTTCCCCCTGGGAGAGCTGCCAGCTCAGAGCCCAAGGCTCGGCCAGGGCAGCATCACTGCAGGTGCCAGGACAGAGCCGTGCACGTGTGTGCCCTCGCTCTGCGTGATCCTCTCACTGCTCCTGTGGCTCAGTGCTGCCTGTGCAGATCAGCAGAGATGAGAGAAGCTTCTGTGGCTGTTGAGTTACAGGTGTGTCTGCAGCAAGGACTTTCCCAGCTCCAGAGCTAAATTCTGCAAGCAAACCCAGCTCCCTTCACTGGGGTGTGTGGTGCTTCCCTGCTGACCCCACAGGCTGAGCACTGGTTCTGTGGGATCCATTCCTGGGAAATGGAAATACTTTATATTATAGTCCCCTGAGAAAGAAGAACAAACCTATAGGAGATAGTAATGTAGCAATGGGGGAACTCAAATATCTGGACATAATCCTGAATGATCTGGAGGGATGCCGTGGTGGGTCCATGTCCCTCAGCCTTCTCCTGAGACTCAGCAGCCGGGGGCTTTCTCTGCACATCTGGACACACCGTGCGTGGCACAGCAGGAAGCAGATCCATGGCAGCCTCGCTGCCCCGCTGCTGCTTTCATGCCCTGCAGGGCTGTTTCCCAGCCTGGCCTGGCTGCAGCTTCTCCCCAGCCTCTGCAGGAAGGCATTTGGCATCAGCTGACAGGGAGCCCAAACTACAGCACAGGCCATGCACACCTGAAAATTTCCGGTCTCGGGCTAGTTCACATTTAGGGTCTGTTTGGAAGAGGGGTGGCCCAGGAGCATTTCCAAAACCCTGGGCATTTTCCTGATCCTTATCCATGTCCTTGACAAGTATTGCCTGGAGAAGACCAGCACAGCACAGAGAAATTGTGCCATTCAAGCTCAGGGGGTTGAGCAGTCTTGTGCCAAGGGGTGGCAAGGTGCCTGCAGGCCCCAGCTCTGGGGGAAACAGAGAACGTCCTGGCTGTATCCAGCGTGCTGCCAGCTCAGCAGTGGAGCACAGCACGGCTCACGCTGCCCATTGCTCCCACAGATGCAGCTGGCACCACAACACATGCTCAGAATATCTGGGAAAGCATGAGAAGAGTTTTCTACCAGGGAACACATGGTTTGATTAAGTTAATGGCCATTGTGGCTGGTGGAGCAGTTTTCCTGATGATGTGCTGTGCTGGAATCTGGTATTGCTGGAAGAGAAAACGGTGAGTGTTTTGTGATCTCGGCCTCAAACAGTTTATTGAAAGGCTGCTCATAGTCAGGAAACATTCCCAGTGAGGCTGCTGTGGACTTGTGGATAGTCCTTGGTTGCCCAAATAACTCTGCTGAGAGTTCTGCTGCTGCCCAGGCCTTTCATTGGCCTCTTAATTGCTGGGCCTTGTCCTGGGGAGCCCGCTGGGGCTGCAGCCAGTGCTGGCTGCCACTGAGGCTGCCTGGCCAAGAGCAGCCCCAGGAGCAGCGGGCAGAGGCAAAGCAAGGTGGGCAGGAGAAAGAGCGGGGACGAGATTGCCCTTGAAAGGCAGAGGTGCTCTGGGGCCCACTCCTGGCCAGGGACCCTGCCCAGAGCCATCCCCTGCTCTCCAGGGCCTTGAGGGGCAGCTGTCCAGCTGGGCCAAGCTGTGCCAGCAGCTCCAGCCGTGCTGGGGAGCCTTGGCAGCTCTGGGCCCTGCTGTGCAGGAGGGTCCCTGTGTGCCAGCGGCAGCTGGGGGCCTCAGCCACCTCCTCTCTCCACAGGAGCACCTCTGCAGCTTCACAAGTCCTGTCAAACACCTCAGTTTGGGAGACCTGCACCTGTCATCCTGCATCTTCAAGCCAGTGTCCGTTGTCCCTGCCACAGCTGCATTATCAACTCATTGCTATGCCCATGCTGCCACCAACACACAGAACAGAAGTCTCTGTCCACAAAGAGTTTGGCCTTGGTCTCCAGACAGGACAGAAGGCAAGGGTCTCCTGCCAAGGCAGGGCTTGAGTCCAGCAGCACCTTTGGGCTTCAGCTCTGGTATCTGGCTGGTACTACCAGCAGTGGCAGAGCTGCTTGGTTGGGCACAGCCCAGACTGGGCAGGCAGCAGCCAGGCACATGGCTCCTGAAACACCATACTACCTTTCTTTTTTGTTTCGCAAAATTAGAAATTTTTAGAAATATTTAGATTTTTTTTTTTTTTTGTAGAATAAATCCACAAATATTTCTTCCCTATTTCCATGTCAGTTTAGGAATTTTCATTGTAGTTTTATAAATCTGATAAGAGTAGAATATTTTTACATTTCTGCAATAAAAAATAAAATTGCATTTAATTCTTAATGCTTACTGTTGCACCACCAGGACAAAGCCGGCCCAGCGCAGAGGAATTATCCCCAGCAGGCTCAGGGCACTCGGCTACTGAGCAATCCTGCTGGGGTCCCTCCATGGGAGACACTTCCTGAAACCTGGCAGCAGCTGCAAAGGGGTGCCCATGGTGGGGAATGGGCAGAGGGGGAGGCCAAAGCTCCAGTGTGTCCTGACAGGGCCTGGCTCTGTCCCCTTGGGCTGGGGGAGCTGTCACGGAGCAGGGAGGGTCAGGGGTGGCAGTGGCTGCTCAGGGATGGGTTTGGCCCATGTCCCTGGAAGGAGCCACTGCCCAAGCAGCTGCGCTGTCCCTGGGCTCTGCTCCCGGCCTTCTGGGCTTTGTTGGGTGGCACAGCCTGTGCCAAGGGGTGGCAAGGTGCCTGCAGGCCCCAGATCTGGGGGAAACAGGGAATATCCTGTCAGTATCCACCGTTCTGCCAGCTCAGCAGTGGAGCACAGCACGGACTCACGCTGCCCATGGCTCCCACAGATGCAGCTGGCACCACAGCACGTGTTCCCAATTCCCAGAAAGGCATTGGAGAGGTTTCTGTCATGGAACACACTGCTGGCTAGAGTTAATGGCACACCTGGCTTTTCTATGGCATGCAGGTGATGGGGGACCCCTGTAAGGCTGCCAGATGATTGGGGTCCATCGTGAGGCACGGGCAGGGTGTTGTGTTTTCCAGTAAGACAGGCACGCGTTTGGGTCTTTTGTAAGTGGTGCATGTGGCTGAGGTTTCCTCTTGAAATTCTTAGGGGAATTGGGATCACTTCTATGGCAACAGGTGACTGGAGAACCCTGTAAGACTGGCAGGGGGCTTGAGTTCCTCGTGATTTACGTGGTGGTTTAGTGGTTGCCATCAAAGCCTGGAGAGGAGCCGAGTCCTTCCTAAAGTGGGCCGGGGGCCGGATTCTTTTGTGAGGCACATGAGATTATTTTGGGGTCTCTCAAAAGGTGTGCACAGATTTCCTGTGAGGAACAAGGGATATTTTGGGGTCCCTGCCAAGGTTTGCAGAGATCCCTCATGAGGCACAAATGAATATGGTCTCTCCTAAGATTTGCAGAGATCCCTCATGAGGTGTGCAGTAGGGTTAAACTAGAGGGGTTTGTTAGTCTTCTCAGCACAGCAAAGGGACACTCTCGGTGGAGGTTGTGCAAAGCTGGCAGGAAGCTTCCTGCAGAGCCTCGGGCCTCGCCTGTGGGCTGTGCAGGCAGACAGAGCCCATCCCTTGGGGACCGGGGCCAGGCCGGGCCTCTGGACCCACCGCGCCCTTGTCGAGCCCTGCCCCATGGCTGGGCCGGGCCAGGTCAGTCCCCAACAGGGAAGGGCTGAGGCCCTGGGTCCGATGGGGCTGCCGAGCAGTGCCCGAGGCACAACAAGGGCCTTGCTAAGCCCTGGCTCTGTGCTGCAGACAAACACACATTTACAGCCACAGCTGCTCCCTGAGCCACAGGAGGCACCCGGGGTTACATCTCAGGCAGTGGCTTCTCTGCCACTGAGGACCTCCTTGCAGGGCCTCGTTCCCTAAACAGGATGGGGAGCCCAGCACACCATGAAAACGCTTCTGATCTGTGCTCCCGTACAGACTGGCATTGAGATATGGATTGACGTGCAGTCCCGGTCAATCACATTGTGAAGATCATGGTGCATGCTGGAGACAACTTCTCAATGTCCCTTTGCTGACAGAATAAGCAGTGATTATTAATCATGGCCAGGAGCAGTCCCAGGAGCTCCAGGCAGAGGCAAAGCAAGGTGGGCAGGAGAAAGAGTGGTGATAAGATTGCCCTTGAAAAGCAGACAGCAGGGACCCTGCCCAGAGCCATCCCCTGCTCTCCAGGGCCTTGAGGGGCAGCTGTCCAGCTGGGCCAAGCTGTGCCAGCAGCTCCAGCCGTGCTGGGGAGCCTTGGCAGCTCTGGGCCCTGCCGTGCAGGAGGGTCCCTGAGTGCCAGCGGCAGCTGGGGGCCTCAGCCACCTCCTCTCTCCACAGGAACGCCTCTGTAACTTCACAAGACTGGCTTCAATCTGGGAGAACTACACCTGTCTTTCTGCATCTCCAAGCCAGTTTCTGTTGTCCCTGCCAAAGTTGCATTATCAGCTTATTGCTCTGCCACTGGCATCTGGGCATGGGGCAACATGTTATCTTTGTTTTTCATTTTTAGAAATTTTTAGTGCTATTTAGAATAATTTTTGGTAGAGAGTAATCCCCAGATGTTTCTTCCCAATTTCCATATTAGTTTAGGATTTCTCAAAGGAATTTTAGAATTCGGCAAAGGTGACCCCATTTTTTTTTTTCTTATTTTTAGGAATTAAAAGTTTCTAGAAATATTTAGAAATATTTTTTATAGAAAGAAATCCACAAACACTTCTTCCTCATTTCCATGGTACTTTCAGAGTTATCAATGTAGTTTTAGACTTCCGAAAAACTTGGAATACTTTATACTTTTAGAATCAAAACTGAAACTGCATTCAATTGGAAATCTTTATTCTGGGAAGAGCTAAGACAACCCAAGGCACCCAGCCTACTAAAGAGGATTTTTTCCCACTGGAGATTTGTACCTAGTCTCAACAACCAATATAAAAGCTTTACCCAGATATATTCCAGGATTTCTGACCTGTCACTGTTGAGATGGACACGCTACACACACACACACTGACTTGTGCAGAGACTACAATGGCTTCTTCTGTATTACAAGGTGTTCTCAACTTTTATTCCCTTAAGAAAGCATGATTTAAGTCATTAGTTATATCAAAAGAGCTCATTATATTCATTGGACAAAGCAATGGCTCATTGTATTTTATTGGTACAAAGCAATTAATGTCAATAATTAATTGGCAAGAGTTTACAAGAGATTATTAAGGCACGTATGCTGATCACGTATCCCTGAACTGCAAATATTCCTTATGTATCTATTTTAGTAGTTTCTCTGTGTCCTGGGGTGACTTTATGATACTGGTATCCCCAATCGTCTGGTTTATGTTATATATTAAGTTCTGCACCTTTAAGACTGGATCTGAGAGCAAGAGAGGGGGTAGAAGAAGCCGCAGTTTGTGTTAAAGAAAAACATCACTCCCACACATCTCGCTCCTGGACTGTGGTGTCTGCAGCACGGACAGACAGCGGGACAGAGCTTCTCTCTGGCTTTTAGTTAGTTTTAGCTAGCTGAGGCAGAGGAGTTCCCTGGACCTTTGTTTTTTCCCTTTTTTCCTGGATCTGTGCAAGCCTGCTCTGGACTGAACACCCAGCCAAACCCCGGGAGCTCACGCCTGTGGCCCACCGGGGCCTGGGCCTCGGCACTTTCCAGCGCCGGAGGGACTGATAAGAAACTGAGCAAGCCGAGCTACACCACATGAAAAGGACTTTTCTTCCTAGACTTGCCATCCCATCGAACACCGAGAGGTTTTATTATTTAATATTACTCAATTGCTGTTAAATAAACAGCTTTTTCCACTTCTCTCCAAAGAATTTTTTTTTCTTTTCCCGGACTAGAAAGTGAGGAGGGGCATTTCCCTGGGGAAATCCCCATTTGGAGTTTTCCTTCCTAATCTGCCCTAAACTAGGACAAATACATTTTTGGCGCCCAGTGCGGGGCAAGAGAAAGTGGAAAAACCTGTACTGATTGTTGGTTGTATTTATTCTGTATTGGGATAAAGCAGTCAGTAGCCATGTTGTTTAGATACATAATATCTCTCAGGGTGGAGGCCTTCATGTCGATCTGGTCCCTAGAATTTTTTGACGTTTTAATACCTGTCTTTTCCCTCTTTCACAGTAGAGGGGCACAGATTAGAATGGTTATTGTGCTGGGCTTGGTGATAATTATTTATAGGAAGTTCATAGAACGACTGAAGTTTCTGTCAGGTATGTTTGGCTTATGGTTTCTTCGCCCGACCCTGCCTCCCAGTCCCAGTAGCACATTTTAGGAGTTTATTGGTAATTGTACCCAGTTTGTTAGAGGAAGAGCAGGGGATGAGGCTTTTCAGCCTTTTCTTTCCTTCTTCCCCTTTGAATCTGTTATGTCCCTCTTTGAGAATATCCAGTTTCCCCTGAGTGTTAAGGATACCACATTCCTGGTCACTTTCCTGGTAGTTCAGCTGTTAAGCTTCCTCTATATAGTCTGCAACTTCTCTAGAATGAGGGCTGAGATATCCAGAAGAGCCAATGAAACCCCTGCCCCAGAAGTAGACTCAGGTGTGAGAAATCCTGAGTGGTGTAGAGAATGGGAGAGAATTGGCCGAACTCTGAAGGAATTTTCTGATCCCCCAGAAAAGTCCTGTGATCCCCCAGCCTGGGAATTTTCACATGAACAAATTCAGAACCCAGATGAAGTAGGGAAATATCTGGAAGAGAATTGCTGTGATGATTTTAAGAAGAAAAATCTCAGTGCAATAAGCTGGGCCCTAGCGTATGCTTATCGCACGCTGCTAGATACTGTAGGGGCAGAATCTGTTTCTATTGCTGGTGTGACAGGGGGATCACAGGACTTTACTTTAGTGGAAGCAGATGTGAGCCTGACTGGAAATGAGTGGAAGAAACACCCCATTGTGACTGGCCCAGAGGCCCCATGCATTTTAGGCATAGACTACCTCCGAAGTGGGTATTTTAAGGACCCAAAGGGGCTTAGGTGGGCATTTGGGATAGCAGCTGTAGAGACAGGGGGCATCAAGCAATTGAACACCTTGCCTGGACTGTCAGAGAACCCATCTGCAGTAGGACTCCTAAAAGCGGAAGAACAGCGAGTACCAATTGCCACCTTGACGGTGCACCGCCGACAATATAGAACAAATCGAGATGCTGTGATCCCCATCCACAAGATGATCCGAGAACTGGAGAGCCAAGGGGTGCTCAGCAAAACCCACTCACCCTTCAACAGCCCCATCTGGCCTGTGCGTAAATCTGACAGAGAATGGAGATTGACTGTGGACTATCGTGCATTGAATGAAGTGACTCCACCGCTGAGCGCTGCCGTGCCAGACATGCTGGAGCTCCAGTACGAGCTGGAGTCCAAGGCAGTGAAGTGGTACGCCACTATCGACATTGCTAATGCATTTTTCTCCATTCCCCTGGCAGCAGAATGCAGGCCTCAGTTTGCCTTCACGTGGAGGGGAGTGCAGTACACCTGGAACCCACTGCCCCAGGGGTGGAAGCACAGCCCCACCATCTGCCATGGACTGATCCAGGCTGCACTGGAAAAGGGTGAGGCTCCAGAACATCTGCAGTACATTGATGACATCATTGTGTGGGGGAACACAGCAGTAGAAGTATTTGAGAAAGGAGAAAAGATCATCCAGATTCTGCTAGAAGCCAGCTTTGCCATCAAGAAGAACAAAGTCAAAGGACCTGCTCGAGAGATCCAGTTCCTGGGAGTAAAGTGGCAAGATGGACGGCGTCAGATTCCCACTGAGGTCGTCAATAAGATCACAGCAATGTCTCCACCAGCCAACAAAAAGGAAACACAAGCTTTCCTAGGTGCCATAGGTTTCTGGAGGATGCACATTCCTGAGTACAGCCAGATCGTGAGCCCTCTCTACCTGGTTACCCAAAAAAAGAATGATTTCCACTGGGGCCCTGAACAGCAGCAAGCTTTTGCTCAGATCAAACAGGAGATTGCTCATGCAGTAGCCCTTGGCCCAGTCAGGACAGGACCAGACGTGAAGAACGTGCTCTACTCTGCAGCTGGGAACAATGGTTTGTCCTGGAGCCTTTGGCAGAAAGTGCCTGGGGAGACTCGAGGCCGACCACTGGGATTCTGGAGCCGAAGCTACAGAGGGTCCGAAGCCAACTACACTCCCACAGAGAAGGAAATCTTAGCTGCCTATGAAGGAGTCCAAGCCGCCTCAGAAGTGATTGGCACAGAAGCACAACTCCTCCTGGCACCCCGACTGAGAGTGCTGGGGTGGATGTTTAAAGGAAAGGTTCCCTCTACCCACCACGCCACCAACGCTACATGGAGCAAGTGGATCGCCCTCATCACGCAGCGCGCCTGTATTGGAAACCCAAATCGCCCTGGGATTTTGGAGATAATTACAAACTGGCTGGAAAGGTGAAAACTTTGGTCTCACGGATGAAGAGGAGCAGGAACAAGTGACACGGGCTGAAGAAGCTCCACCGTATAACCAACTGCCAGCAGAAGAAACACGCTACGCTCTGTTCACTGATGGTTCCTGTCGCATCGTAGGGATGAACCGGAAGTGGAAAGCAGCCGTATGGAGCCCCACACGACAGGTCACAGAGGCCACTGAAGGAGAAGGTGGATCAAGCCAACTTGCTGAACTCAAAGCTGTTCAACTAGCCCTGGACATTGCTGAAAGAGAGAAGTGGCCAAAGCTCTACCTCTACACGGATTCATGGATGGTAGCCAATGCTCTGTGGGGATGGCTGGAAAGGTGGAAAAAGGCCAACTGGCAACACAGAGGAAAGCCAATCTGGGCTGCTGATGAGTGGAAAGACATCGCCACCAGGGTAGAGAAACTGTCTGTGAGGGTCCGTCATGTAGATGCCCATGTCCCCAAGAGTAGGGCTAATGAAGAGCACCGAAACAATGAGCAGGTGGATCAGGCTGCAAAGATAGAGGTGTCAAAGACAGACTTAGATTGGCAACACAAGGGAGAGTTGTTCCTAGCTCGATGGGCCCATGACGCCTCAGGTCATCAGGGTAGAGATGCCACCTATAAGTGGGCACGAGACCGAGGGGTGGATCTAACCATGGACAGTATTTCTCAGGTTATCCATGACTGTGAGACGTGTGCCACGATCAAGCAGGCCAAGCGGTTGAAGCCCCTCTGGTACGGTGGGTGGTGGTCCAGATACAAGTATGGGGAGGCCTGGCAGATTGACTACATCACACTGCCCCAAACCCGCCAAGGCAAGCGCTACGTGCTCACCATGGTAGAAGCCACCACTGGATGGTTGGAAACCTACCCTGTGCCTCATGCTACAGCCCGGAACACCATCCTGGGACTTGAAAAGCAGGTCCTTTGGAGGCACGGCACCCCTGAGAGGATTGAGTCAGACAATGGGACTCATTTCAAGAACAGCCTTATAAACACCTGGGCTAGGGAACATGGCATTGAGTGGGTGTATCATATCCCCTACCATGCACCCGCTGCTGGAAAAGTTGAACGGTGCAATGGCCTGCTTAAAACCAGCTTGAAGGCACTGGGTGGGGGAACTTTCAAGAACTGGGGGATTAATTTAGCAAAAGCCACATGGTTGGTGAACACCCGAGGTTCCACTAACCGAGCAGGCCCTGCCCAATCTGAGCCCTTTAGAACGACAGATGGAGATAAGGTTCCAGTGGTACATATGAGAGGTATGCTGGGAAAAACTGTTTGGGTTAATTCTGCCTCCAGCAAAGACAATCCAATCCATGGGGTTGTTTTTGCTCAGGGACCGGGTTGCACTTGGTGGGTGATGCAAAAAGATGGAGAGACCTGATGCATACCCCAAGGGGACTTGGTTTTAGGGTGAACTACCCATGACACTGTGCTTGTATCTGTATCTGTATGTACATATGTATATAGTTAAAGTAGTATGTGTTTGTGTATAATTTAAAGGTTTAATATTTGATGTAACATTTTGGTATGGGAAAAAATTCGGGGTGGATAGTGTTGAGGGTTAGGTGTTCTTTTTTTTGTTTTATTTTGTGTTCTGGCCTGCCCAGGGAATTTTTACCCATTATGTGCTGGGACAACCTAACTACCGGTACTTAGGGGTGCTCACAAAGGACAAAGAGTGGCCAAGACCAGGGTGGGGGGGGGAGGGGGCAGAAAAGGAGGGTGGGGACAGTTTTTAGCTGGCTTTTCCTCGGCTTCGGGGAAGGACGTTTGTGTGCTGGGTCGCGGAGCTGCTGCGGTGGAGAGAAGGGAATTTCGCCATCACCCAGACGGAGCTGCTGCTTCTTCTCCTTCTCCCCTCTTTGTTGGTGGCCTCGCACCCCCTGTCCTGCCGGGACGTGTGGCAGTGCCAGGCACCGCCACGGAGCTGCTGATACACCTCATCCATCAGCCCAGGATCTCAGCTCATCCCTGCTGTTTCCAGCTGAGTGTTCCTCAGAGCCCTGCAGGAGCACCGGGACTGACTGCCTGAGGGGGTTTGTGAAAACAAAACCTCTCCTCCATCCCATCTCAGCCGAGAAAGCTGTCCCGGGGTCCCTGGTTCTGTGTTCTTGTTATTGCTGTAGTTATTGTTTGTTTGTTTGTCTGGTTCTACTAGTAAAGAACTGTTATTCCTATCCCCAGATCTCTGCCTGAAAGCCCCTTGATTTCAAATTTAGAATAATTCGGAGGGAGGGGGTCTACATTCTTTCATCCCAAGGGAGGCTCCTGCTCTCCCTAGCAGACACCTGTCTTCTAGAACCAAGACAAAGCCCTGAGGAATTGGGTGTCAGAGGCCACAAGCAGCCCCCAGGCAGTCGCCTTGTTCCTGCCACCCGCTGCTCTGTTGCTTCCCCTGAGAGACTGCCATGCCTGCGGCAGAAGCCCTCGAGGCTGGGCCTCAGCAGCCCCGAGGTGCCCAGGCTGGGCTGGCTGGGGACAAGGAGGGCAAGGAGGCCCTGCCAGGCCACGGCCACTGGGTGCCTGCGATAAGGGGCAGTGGGCAGAGGCAGGGCTGGCGGCCAGCCCAGGCCCCCGCGCCTGCCCAGGCCACGGTGCTGAGACTGAGGCTCCCCTGACACAGAGCTCTGTGTCTGCACAGCTTCTGCCTCCATGGGGAGGGTGGTGATGTCTCCTCGAGCAGCGCTGCTGAGTCGCTGCTGCTGAAGCGGCTCTGGACAGCGCAGAAACAGCAGCAGAGCGTGCACAGGAACAGCCCTCAGGGCTGGGCTGGAGTGGCCAGGATGCCTCCTTCTCTTGCAGGAATAACAGAGATGATGGACACAGTCCCTTCAGTATGTATGTTCTATAGGCCGTAGTTAGATTCTTCTGTAAATACATTTCTTAGATTGCAATTGCTATAGAGGTCCTTTAATTTGTAAATACATCTTATAGATTGTTGCTATGAAGGTTCTTATAAAGTAAATACATTCTGTAGTTTGTTGGTGGTGGTGGTGCTGTTGTGTAAATAAATTGTCTTTGTTTGTCACAGGCTGTCTGTCTTTGCATTTGCTTTGGGCACAGGCAGCATTTGCACAGTTGTGGTTTCCCCTTGCCCTGGGTTCCTGAGGCTGGAGGTCCCTGGGGGTGCTGGCACAGCCACCCTGGGGCTGGGTCCCCGAGCACAGGAGGGAACCACTGGCGGCGCTCCCAGCACTGGGCACCGCTCGTGTTCCTGGGCTGCTGCAGAGCGCTGTCCCCAAGAGCAAAGCTGTCACCAGCAGAGAGGGGGCTCTGACAGGAGCAGCCCCTGCAGCAATGCAAAGCAGGCAGGAAACCTTCTGCCACCCTTCCTGCTGCAGCCACAGGGACTCCTGGGCTGAGAGCTGGCATCAAGCTGCAGGGATGCAAAATCCACATTCAGGCTCTGAAGGCCTTTATGGCCTTGGGAATTGCTGGAGCCAGCATCTGGGGAGCAGCTTTTGCAGCTGCAGGGGCTGATATTAAGGGTGTCGTGGTTTACAGCTAGTAACAAAAAACTACTTATTTTTTGTTAGAGATATGGATTAAAATAAGAGCAAAACAGGCTTAAAACTTAAAAGGAATAAAGACAGTTTATTAACAAACTACTAGAATAAGAATACCAAAATAAACTTTCAGAGAACCCTTTTACTTTTCACTACTTGATCATTTCTTTGTACACATAACAACATAGAGACAAAAAAAAAAAAAAAATAGTTTTACAATCTTGGTGGTCAAAAACAGTCTCAATTTTAGAGTCTTTTCATCAGTCCCCGTAGAGAAACAGAAGTCTCTTTCTGCTAATCCATGGAGTTTCTAGAGTCCACTCCTCCCATTTCACACTATTCTGAAGTGTGCAATGGGTCAAATTGAATTTAGGGATGTTATTTTTAAGGATAAGTGATTCAAAAGTAAAAATCTTCTTCAGTTGTCTCTGTGAGCCTTCCTGGAAAACAGCCATCCCTTTGGCTCCTTTAAGGCTTTAAAATCTTCACTCACAAGTTCCAGCAACTCACAGCATCATAACTACTCTTCTTTTTTTAAAGTCCACTCTTTGAATACTCTATTCCTCCCATACTCTAGTCATGAATTAAAGGAGTCTTTAAACTACTGTCCATCTCCATAGCTGCAACAGAAAGACTTTTCAGCAACAAGCATCTCCTTTTCTCTCTTTCTTATTTAAACTTAACTCTTGTCTTCACTGTTTTTGGTGGTTTTATGATGTCTTACATGTTAATTGTCTCTCTCTGTCTTTTCTAAGAAAAAGGAGTAATCTGTTTGTTTATTCAGGTAGTAAAAGAATTAAAAGTTTTAAGAAAGCTGCAAAAGTTCATAGTGTCAGGTTTCAGTTTAACAGCAGACCTTGAAAACTAAACAAAAGCGTTAAGCTCGGCTTTTTCTGTCCTCCTCCCCCCCCATCCCTGCGGCCTTGTCCCGGGCCTGGGGGGGGGGGGGGGGGTAACCAACACAAAGCTTGTTACCTCTCAAACGCCGGAAACCAGAAAGAGCGTGAGATAGCTCAGCATGTACTTCTTAAGGGGGTGTTTACAAGTTGAATTCACTTTTTAATGGTCAGATCTGCTATCAATTCTTGGAAATGGCTGGTAATTGGTCAGGAAGAAAACTCCCATCAGTCACCAGTAGCTTCAACTTCCTTTTTTTTTTCACTCGGTCTTAAAGGTGAAGCTAACCCATGACAAAGGGCTTGGAGCCCCCAAAAGCTTTGGCCCTCCTCTGCTTTGCATTGCCCCGTGCTCAGATTGTTCAAGGGACAAAAGCCAAGCGAGGGGATCCTGCCCTGCTTGCGTTTCTGCTGCTGGAACACGGGCTGAGACATCACAACTCTGGGGGCAGTGATGTTACAGGAGTCCTGGGACCACTTCCATTAGGGCCTGGAATGATGGAATCCTGGAATGGTTTGGCTTGGGCGGGACCCTAAAGGTCCTCTTGTTCAGCCCTGAGCAACCTCCCACCTCACCAGGTTGCTCAGGGCCCTGTTCAGCCTGTCCTTTAATGCCTCTCTGCACAGCCTGGCCAGGGCCTCACCCCCCTCACACCAAAGAATATTTTCCTAACATCAAATCCACTCTTGTTCTCCATTGGAACCCATTTCCCCTTGTCCTGTCACTACAGTTCCTGACAAAGAGTCACTCTCCCACTTCTCTGTAGCCCTTTCACACCCTGCAAAGGTGCTGCTCTTGCTCTCCTGGCTGCACGCGAGCATCACAGCCCCATCTCCTCAGCAGCCATCCGTGGCTTCAGATGTTCCTAGAGCAGGGCACAAATCAACTGCAGCCCTGCTACTTTGGTTGGAGCCTCCCAGTTGTATCCTAAATGAGCTGCAGAAATGCTCAGGTGCTTCTGTGACTCCAGTGGATACACACAAATGGTTGGCTTGGGATAACAACAGCCCTGTTTTCTACTGCCACTCTTGTGTTGGAGGTACCAACACTGGCTTGTTCCATTTTATTGGAGTGTCCTAGTTTGACACTAGGCTGGACACCAGGCACGCTGGTGCCGAGGCAGTGAGATAATGCTTCAGCTATGCAAAAAGCTGGATGCAGAAAGAATTAGTTACTTTGGAAAAGGGTATGTGAATGAAGAATTTTTTGGAAATCAGCAAATTTAGCATCGGCAGCCCAGGGGCTTCTTCTGCTGCCCTGAGCCCACAGAGCAGGGCAGCCTTTGCTGATGGTTTGAGCTGTTCCTAAAGATCCTGTTGGGCTGTCTGAGACACTTGGGCCAAGGCATTGCTTCCAACCTGGGCCACTCTGTCTGGGCTGGGTGGAGCCCCAGGGCAGGGGGCAGCGTGTGCAACGGCCCTTGGTGACACGGTGCAGCATGGTAACCGTGGAATGGAACGGGACAGGGTGTCCAAGGGCCCTTTGTGACATGGGGTGACATTAGTGTTGGCAGTGACACAGCCACGCCACAGTGCTTGGTGCACGTGACAGGGCAGGACGGGACAGAGTGGTGCTGTGAGGAGCCCCCGCACGGCGCACTCATTCCTTGCTGACCCACAGCCTTTCCGAGGCGTTACTCCTGCAGGTCACCTCGAGGCCAGACCACAGCACTGGGTGACCTGCAGCCTTCCCGAGGCTTCACTTCTGGTGAGGTGAAGCACCACACTTCTCAGGTGTGCTCGAGGCCAGACCGTGGCATTTCCTCACCGCGGTCCTTGACGAGGAGTCTCCTGTCCTTGTGGCACGAGCCCCTGAGACCTGAGTGCAGGACTTGCTGTCCTGCAGCCTTGCCAAGACTTCACTCCTGCAGGTGCCTTCCAGGCACGGCTGCAGGACTTGCCAACTCCGACCTTTTCCGAGCCACCTCTGCTGCAAGTAGCCATGAATCCAGGCAGTGCTGTTGAGCAGAGACCTCCAAGTGTCCCCAAGGTGACCGGGGTGAAGGAGGAGAAAGAAGGCCCTGGGACTGCCCCAGCACAGCAGCCTGGAGAGCTGGAGCAATTCCAGCCACCGCAGGAGGGTGAGTGGCAGACCTGGGCCACAGGGCTGGTGCCTGCAGCCAGCTTGGCCTCGCCCCATCCCATCCCATCCCATCCCATCCCATCCCATCCCATCCCATCCCATCCCATCCCCTGGGGACACGCCCATGGACAGGACAGAAGTGGGGCTGGGGCAGACACCCTGGAGCTGTACTCTGTGCCCTGGGGCATCCCGGGGCTGTCCCTGCCTGGGGAGTGCAGGGCTGGGCTGTGTTCTCCGGCCTCTCCCGCAGCCCCTCAGCTCTGGCTGCGCTCGCTCTTTGCCAGGAGCAGCCATGGAGCGCACTCGAGAGCAGGGACGCAGCCGTGGCCTGTTCCGCACAACAGCGCAGGTACCTGCAGCCATCCCCAGCTGGGCTGGGCCTGCTGTCCCTGCTCAGCCCAGCACCACGCTTGGAGCACTCCATGCAATGTCCCTCATCTCTTGCCCTTCTGCTGCAGATGATTTGCAAATTCATGAAGAGAATTCGGGAGGAAGAGACCAGTGCCATGGGCACTGTGGTCAGAGCATACTCTCCCATCTTCAAAACCAAGACCTGTGCTGCCCTGCTGGACATGCTTGTGGAGGAGGGTCCTTCCAGTCCAAAGCAAGTAAGCAGCCTGTGGCCTGGCTTCCATCCTCCCAGGAATTGCTTGGCCACGCCAGCTGCTCACTGTGAGCCTTTGAGGCCGTGGCAGTGTGGTGGGAAGGGAAGCACTTCTCTGGGAAGCTGGGCACATTACTCCTGCTGGCAGCTTTCCAAGTTTCCCTGTGCCTTCTCCAGGTGCCCAGCATGGTGAGGTACATCCACCAGTGGCTCGAGGCTAATGAGTTTCCTGAGTACAATCTGTGCGGGCCCCTTCTGGATCTGACAGAGGCACAGCCTGCTGACGTGGTGATGGCTCTCCTGCGTGTGGCCCCATCGTGTGACAGGTACAGGGCCCACGTGCCCAGAGGGCTCAGGGCATCACCCTGCACAGCCTGGCCCAGGTGTCTGACAAACAGAGGATTCCAGGGCCCTGTGGCTCCTCCCTTTGTCAGCCCTGGCACAGCAGCCCCCGAGCCTGCTGCCCTCAGGGGCCAGTCCCCACAGGGCTGGGCTGCCACTGAGGGGCAGGGGGCAGAGGCAGGGCTGGCAGCCAGTTCAGCTCCCTGCTGCTGCCCAGGCCACGGTGATGTGTCCCAGACCCCCCTGACACAGAACTCTGACCCCACAGAGCTGCTACCACCATGTGGAAGAGCATCATGTGCTCGTGCAGGGCTGCAGAACCGGCCGTGCTGATACTCCTGGATGTGCTGGGCAACTGGCCAGAGCACAGCATGTGCACCTCCGATGGGGACCACACGGCTGTCCCTGCCCTGGCTGTGAGTTTCTGCAACTGACCTTTGCTCACCCCAAGGTCACCTCTCCCTCAGGTCTCCATCCTCCTTCCTCCCATGGCATCTCCCTGCATCAGGCACTGGGCTCAAACCTGGCCTAGGAGCAGCTCCAGGGCCACCAGGCTGGCTGCTGTCCCTACATCTCCACTGGCCTCTCCCTCCCACGCTCAGGCCCTGCCACATGGACACCTGGGCACTGAGCGCTGACTCAGGCTGCTCTGTCCTTTGCAGGCAACTGTGGTGATGTGGAAGATGCTGCAGCTGCCCTGTGTCCCACATGCAGTGGCAGTGTATTTCCCCCGCCTCTTGGTGCATCTGCTCTTGCAAGTGCTCTTCAGCACACTGGATATGCCAGAGGAGGTCGATACCTTCTGGAAGAGATGCCAGGAGCAACACGGCCTTGCCATCAGCCCCAACAGGTGCTCCATGCCAGTCCTCCTGTCCCTGCCATGTCCCCAGGGCAGGAGCCCGTGCTCCCAGCATCACCTGGGCTTTGCTGTGCACACAGGTTTGCAGTGCAGACCCTGAAGGCCCTGCTCTGCCGACTGCACTATGAGGATGTGGTGGCGGCAGTGGAAGACGAGTGTGGCTGGGACACGCTGCTCTGTGCTGACACGCACCACTGTGCCGTGGCTGTGCTGGCCAGGTGAGCTGCCCCCAAACAGCGTTTGTGCCCTGTGCCTGGGGTGCCCCACACAGTCCCCGTGGTCATGGGCCAGAGGGCCTTGTCACCAAGGGATGGCCAAGGACACTGCAAAAGCCTGAGAGAGGAGGGTTCCCAAGAGCAGCTGCCTCCCAAAGGGCCTGGGTCCCCTTGCAGGGTGGTGGAGAAGGGCCAAGCTCCTCCTGTGAGTCAGTCCATGGAGAGGTTTGTCCCGCTGGCTCAGGGTCTTGGTTCCTTTTTCCTCCCGTCAGAGGAATGCGTCACGTGTCCCTACCCTTGTGTTCTGCGATTGCATTCTACCTGCTGGGGCTGCTCAGCAAAGACATGGCACATGGGGATTTGGCCGCCATGGCATTCCTTGTGGAGGTGAGCCTGAAGGCCAGCGCTGCCTCGCTGAGCTGTCTCCCAGCTCTCTGCCCTCTCGGTGCCGCAGCCGCCCGGGACGGTGCCCACGCCCTGTGCTGCTGCCTGGGCCCAGCCCTGTGCGGTGCTGCCCCATCACCGGCCTGTGCTCTTCAGATGTTGGAGTGCCTGGACTCGAGTGAATACCGTGACAGCGTCCTGGAGATCACATCAAACAAACTGCAGAGCGAGTGCAGGGAGAGGCGTCGCTTGGCACTCAGAGGCCTTGTGGTGCTCGGCAAGAATTCCTCCATGGTGAGAAGGGGACAGCGGCTGCCGGCGTGGGGCTGGGGAAGGCAGTGGCTTGCGCTTGGCTGGCCTTTGGCCACTGAGGCAGCTGCTGCCAGCTCTCCTGCCTCCTGCCTCTTGCCTTCTGCCCCAGGGCTTTGGCACAGGCCTTTGGCCTCTGGGCCCTGTGGCAGCAGGGTGGCATTTCACACACTTGTGTTCCACACAGGCCAAAAGAATGTGGAGCCTGCATGAAAGGCTCGTGGAGCTCCTGTGGGAAAATGACAGCGATGTGCTTGGGATGAGCATCGCTCTCCTCAGCCGTTTGTTCCTGTACAACGCTGGCCCGATAACCATCCCCCTCGGCCTGCAGCTGGCTGAGGCGCTCCTGCCGCTCTTCGACAATGTAAGGCTCTGTGTCTCCAGCCATGGCCGCTGGCTGCTGCCTAGGCACTGTGCCCTGTGCATTTTCAGGCTGTGCCCAGGTGGGCCTGAAGCAGCTGATGCTGAGGTCTTTATTTCTTCCTTTCCTACAGGATGATAGCCAGGTGCAGCTGTGCTCCATGTTCATCTTTCGAGAGATGATGGATTTATTGCCAAAGGAGGGAAAAAAGGCCCTGAAGTCCCACGTGCAGCAGAGTCTGCTCCCACTCTCCTTGCACTGCCATGACGAGAACCAGCGCGTGGTTGATGTGAGGACTTGGCAGCTGCTGTGGCTCCCTGGCAGGGCGCTCAGTGCCTCCTGCTCTGCTGCCTCCCAGGCTGCAGCTCCCTCCTGGTCTTGGTCCAGGGACATGGGTCCTGCGCCCTGGGCTGTGGTGCCATCTCTGGGTCTCTGCTGCTCTCCAGGCCTCCCGGGAAACGCTGCTCTGTTCCGCCCGATTCCTGAAGAGGAAGGATCTCCAGCAGATGCTGCAGGTGGATCAGAGCTGGAGGTTCGGCGAGGGTCTGGTAAGGGCGGGCTGGAAGCCCCAGCCCCAGGCTGGAGAAGCTCAGTGTGTGTGGCTGGCAGCTGTGCCCTGCCCAGTGCTGCACCCAGGGGCGCCAGCCTGTGCCCCACACGCTGCTCCCTTCCCTGGGCCCCGCGGGCTCTACTCCAGCCCCCTGTGGCCCCGAGCCGTGTGCCCATGGAGCCCCGGCCCAGCTGGCCTGTCGGGCAGGGCGGCACCGCGGCTCCCCGGGCAGCAGCCGGCCCTCTGCCCCCTCCAGAGCCCGGCGCCAGCGGCTGCTGGCCGGGCCTCAGGGCTGGGCGGGCACGGGAGGCCGGGGCTGGCCGCAGGCAGTGCCCGGCCGAGGGGCAGAGCCCGCACCAACCCTTCCCTCCTGCCGCTCTCTCCAGCTGGCACAGGACAGGAAGCGAGCGGCCGAGCAGCTGCGCCGGGCCCTGCCGTACCTGCAGAGCCCACAGGAGCCCCTGCGAGAGGCGGCCATCAGGTTCATCGGTGAGCCACGAACCCGGGCTCCCTCCCCGCCCCGCCGCAGCTCGGCCCCGGCCCCGGCTGCTGCCCCGGCAGCGGCACCCGGGCCCGGCGCCCTGGAGCCCCGGCTGCCCTCGGGGCTGCTGCCGGCCTCTGGCAGCCGTGCCCTTGGGCTGAGTCAGGATGCGGCAAGGGCCCGGGCTGAGCCCTGCCGGGGCGGGAGGACGTGTGGCCACAGGGCTGGCAGCGCCGCTGGCAGGGAGCTGTGCCGCCGGGGCCCTGACAGGCTCTGTGTTCCCAGGGATGGCCGGGCAGCACCTGAGGGGGCAGAAGAAAGAGATGCTGCTCATTTGTGAGGGTGAGTGAGGGCAGCGGGCTGTCAGCGGGGCTGTCGGGGGGAGCTGCAAGCCCTGGCCTGGCTGTGGAGGGCTCTGCTCCCTGTGTGGATGAGGGGCGGTGTGGGCAGAGCACACCGAGATTTCAGGGGCACGTGGAGCATTCGTGGCCGCAGCTTCGGGCTGATCCCCTCGGTCCCTGCTCCCTGCTGGCCATGGCAAGAGCCGGCTGGGATGGCCCTGGCAGGGGGCTCTCCGTGGGCCCCCGCAGGTCTGGGATCTGACCGTGGCTCTGTCCGTCTCTCTTCCAGCCCTTGAAGACACAGCATGTGACAGCAGCCTGGAGGTTGGAAGCCTGGCACTTCAGACATTGTGCCTTCTCAGGGCAGGAGACCACGCTCCTATCTCCACCTTCCAGAGGCTGCGAGATCAGCTCCGCAGGGCATGGAGGTCACGGCCTCGTCTGTTGGGCCTCAGCTGGCTGCGCTGCTGGAGCTCTGCAGAGAGCTGATCTGGGAGGCTGTGTCTGCTGGGGCCACATGAGCAGCCAGCAGGGATGTTTTTTTCCTTCAAGATTGTTCTTTTCTTTTTTGTTTTGCTTTAGGATGTAAATAATGTAGGATATGTTATAATAGTCAGACTCCCAAGACCTTTCTTTTGCTGCCCAGGGTGTGCAGGGCATAGGGGAAGAGGGGGAAAAGGGGGCTTGTGCTCTGCAAGCTGCCCAGGCATGCAGTGGTGCAGGGAAAATGGCCAGAAGCCCCTTGGCCTTTGGTGGTTCTGCTGAAGCCACAAGCCCTGTCCCAGCCAGGAAGTGCCCTCTGTGTCCTGCTGCCTGTGTTGCTGCCTGGATTGCTGAGGGCTCTGTCATGATCCGCTAACACAGGCAGGAGTCATGAGAGATTCGTTTGATCTCCCAGTGCAAAAGGACACAAAGGGATTTCAGTTTAAATCACAGCAATAGTGCACTTTTATTTTAGTGCCAACAACAGGAGTTCTAGCTGCTATGGTTTTTTGAAGGAAAATTGCTGTAGCTTTATGTGATTCTGGAAGGGCTCGAATTAAAGGGGTCATCATTTCACAGGTAATTGCATTGGTGATTCATAGCCAGTAGTTAATTTTCTGTCATGTATCATTTGCAAGCAGGCAGCTTTGTGCATGTCTTGCAGTAGTTGGTCAGGAGTACCAACTATAGCTACAGGGTCTCCCCTTTCCAATGGATTAAGCCCTGCTGCCCAATGAGCTGCGTGCTGAGTTAGGGACCACGGGTTACATCTGTCTCCTGCTGTTGAGAAGACCCCATGTCCCCAGTACCCACTGGCTTCTTGTTCTGTCAGTCAAATCTGATCTCCTCCGGTGAGAGATGCAGTATGTGTTCTGTCTCTGACTCGTGAGGGAGACGCCCGTACTCCTTTTTCAGCTCAGCCAATTCAGCAGCAGTGTACGGGATTTCTTTAGTGGTTGTGTGTGAATCAAGATCTTCATCATTGATTTGATTATATTCTGTTTGAATTAAAGATTTCAAGCTAGGACAGCAGTGCTCCCCACAATTTTTCATCAGTTAGTTCTTTTTGAGGGTAAATTTGATTAATGAGAGGGGTTTCCCTCTCCACTGTTTCTTTGGTGAGTAAGCATTCTTTGAATTTTTAACCCATTCCTCTCTTTGGGCCACTGGCAACAGATAGATCTCATTCCTTTCTTCATCTAATTGTTTTTGCAAAATTTCAACTAGGTTTTGAAAGGAGTCCATTCTAGTTTTTTCCTCCCCTTTTTGCTTAAAGCAAGTTTCTCTAGCTGCTGTAAGACAAGCTCCCAAAACTGAGCAGAGTATACATTTTTGCCGAGTAAAAGCCTTTGGAACCCATACTGGAGGTCTCCTCCTCATTCTTGTCTCCATCATGCACCTACCAATATCCTTGTGCCGTGGAGCATTTGCTGTGAGCCACACCTTGGGTCACCCCGCTCCCGAGTGTCACAATCCCTCGGGGTGGGGACCCCAGACCCATTTCGGACCTCCACCCCTGAAACCCCGAGACCATTTTTGGACCCCAATCCCAAACCTCCCAGACCCTTTAGGGACCCCCAGCCCCTCTAGAGACTCCCAGCCCTTTTGGGACCCTCGGACCCTTTAGAGATCCCCAGACCCTTTTGGGACCCCCGACCCTTTGGGGTGGGGCGGTGCTGACGCCCCCTCCCCACAGGGCAGTGGCTGTGCCTGGGGGAGGCGCTGGCGCGGGCAGAGCTGTTCCTGTTCCTGACCTCGCTGCTGCAGCGCCTGCGGCCGCGACCCCCGGCACCCCCCGAGGAGCTGCCCACGGCCCCCCTGGAGAGCGGCTTCACCAACATCGTGCCCCGCTTCCAGCCCCTCCTGCTGCCCCAATGAGACCCCCCCAAATTCCAGACTGCTCCCCAAATTCAGGAACTGCCCCAGGATCGGGACCCTTCCCCATGGCTGGAAAATCTCCCCCCAGATCCTCCCCAAATTCCACTCCCAACATCCCCCCCCACTTCCAGCTCAGGATGGTGCCCTGATGAGACCTCTCCTCAAATCCCACCCCCAAGATGCCTCCCCATTGCTGGAAAATCCCCCCAAATCCACCCCAAACCCCACCCTAAAATCGGGAATCCCCCCTGAGACCCCTCCCCAAATTCAGGATGCCTCCCCAAAATGCCCCTCCCCATCAATGGAAATTCCCCCAAAACCCAAAATATCATCCCCAAATCCCCTTCCTAAAATCAGAATACCCCTGGGACCCCAGAATTTCCCCCCAAAACCACCAAATTTCTCCCCCAAAATCCCAAAATTTCTCCCAAATCCCCCTAAAAACCCCAAAACCCGCATACCCCCCCAAAAGTCCCAAATCCTCCCAAGACTCAAAATCCCCCCACAAAACTCCAAATTTCCCCCCAAAAATCCCAAATTTTTCCCCAAAACCCCCAAATTTCTCAAAATCCCCAAAATTCTCCCCACCTCCCAAATTTTCCCCCCAAAACCACCAAATGCTCCCAAAATCCCAAATCCCCCCTCAAGATTCTCAAATTACACCTCAAATCACCAAAATTTTCTCCCCCAAGAATCCCAAATACCTCCCCAAAAATATGGGGGGGTGCCCCTAAGCAACCAAATCCCTTCTCCCCAAAATTACCCCTGAACCTCGAATTCCCCCCAAAACCTCCAAATTTTCTCCCCCAAACCCAGTTTTTTTTTCCAAAATCCCAAATCCTCCCCTAAAAGACCCAAAATTCTCCCCAAAATCCAAAATTTCCCCCAAACCCCCAAATTCCCCCCAAATTCCCAAATTCCACCCCAAAACTCAGGAGATCCTGCCCAAAAAACTGGTGACCCCTCCCGAGAAGCCCCCCAAAATTGCATCTCCCTCCCCAAAACTCACCAAAAAACCTGAGAACATGAATTTTTTATTTCACATCTTTCATACTTTGGGTGGGGGGGAACCCCCAGAATTCCTGGGATTTTTCCCATTTTTTGGGGAGGAGGTTGTCCCCAACTTTTCCAACACCCCCCAGGCGACCCCTTCCCAAAATTCCTGCGCCTCAGCCCCCCAAATTAAGTGCACATAAATAAAAAGAGGGAAAAAAAATAGGGAGGAAAAAAGGTAAAAATAAAAAAAAAGACACCCCCCCCCCCCAACCCAAATCTGGGAGAAGGGGGACAGAGGAAAAATTGAGGGAGGGGATGATTCCCCCCTAAAAAAATTGAGGGACCCCTCAAAAAATTGGGGGAACCTCCTCCAAAAAAACCTCACATGCCAAAACCATCAAAAAATAGCAAAAAAAGGCAAAAAAAACATGAAAGATTTGGGAGAGAACCCCCCCCCAAAAATGTGTCAAAATGGGGGACCTCCCCCTTGAATCCAAGGAATTTTTGGGAAAATTTTTTTCCCAAAAGTAATGTGTTTTTGAGGGTGGCAGGGGAGGAAAGATCCCCTCCAAATTCCTGGGGGTGTCCCTGAGATCCAGTGGAGGCACCTGGTCCTAGAGGGAGACAAAAAGGGCATTTTAGGGAAATTAAGGGAATTTTGAGGGATTTGGGTGAATTTTAGGGAATTTTGGGGGGGTCTGGGAGCAGGTCTCAATTTTGTGGGGTCTTGCGTTCCGGGGCCGCAGGATCATGTCCAGGGAGGCCACAGTTACCAGGAACAGGCATGGGACACCAACGAGATGGGATTCTGCTCAGGAAAACATTTATTCAGCTCAGGAACAAACTCAGATCCAGAGACAGCCCCAAACAGAGGCAGGGAGATGGGGTTTGAGAACCAGGGTGGAGTTCAAGATCAGGGACCACTGGGAACACAGCAAGGGAGAAACCCCAGGGGCCCAAACCCAATCAGAAATCCCTGGGCTGCCTCCCCACGAGGGGTCCAGGGTGGAGTTTCTTCCTGGGCTCTCAGGGCCCAACCTCTGAGGCAGAGGGATGGAATTCCCTCTTGCCCACACCTCTCACTTTAACAATGTTCATTTGAAACTAAATCTTTGCCTCCCTGGGCAGGGGCACCTCACACAAAAACTCACTCAGTAATGGGCTCTCCCTCCATTCATCATCCCCAAACTTTGGCTGTCTCATTGCAGACCCCACCCCACCTCCCCAATCCCAAGGCAAACCCATCCCATCCCTGCTGAACATCAAGACCCCTTCCTAATCCCTATTTCCCCCATTTCACACCTCCCAAACTCCATCCCAACCATCCTGCCTCACCCAATTCTCATTTCACCCCTCCCCTGATTTGCATCCCACTTCACCCAATCCCCTTCCAACCCCATTCCACCTGATGCCTTCAGAAGGCTGACCTAGAACAGAGGCTGGACAGAGTTAAGAATAAAGTTTATTAAAAGGCCTTCAAGGATACACCTTGGGCAGTACAAGAACCTGGCCAGGGCTACACCCAGGATGAACAAGAAATGGTCACAAAAATGGACAAGTGATCACAAGGTCTCACATTTTTAGAAGTTTAGGTCCATCTGGATATTGCAATCTGTTAACTGTCCAATTACAGCTTCAGATGATGAAGTCCTGTACTTCTTGTTTTCTCTCTTCAGTCCACCCTTGTTTATACTTTTGGACCTGAAACTTCTAACAATTGTCCTTGGTATCAAGCTAGAAAAGGAATTGTTTTGTCTACCTACTCTGTGAAGAGAGCTCACTAACAATTAATATGAAGTTCAAAGCTACAAACCTAGGCAGCGCAGAATACGAAAAATATAAAACTTAAGGCATCACACCCAGAGGGGCTGTGGAATTGAATAATTTTGGAGAGGGACTGAGTAGGATTCAGTGGCACTGAGTGGTTTTGAGGTGACAGACCAAACCCTCTCGTCTCTTTGAGTGCCAAGAAATGGAAACAACTACACCAAATACCCCCAAATACTCCCATGTATCTCCCAGATTCCATTGTAGCACTAGTAACATGTGAGGTTTTAGATGCCTTTGATGAATTTCTTGATTTTTACCACTATTTGTTGGTTTTAAAGGGATGAAGATTAATCAAAAGATAATTGAAACCAAAATATAATGACCACTAGCTCAGTGTCTGCCCACCACAAATCACTGGGAACGTGGATCATCAGGTCCTGCCCCGTGGGTCCTCTGATGGGGGATGGAGCTGGGGCAGCGCACGAAGCTCTTCCTGCACTTGGGGCACTCACAGGGCTCCCCTTAGTGGTGCTTTTGTTGGTGTTGGGTCAAGTGAGATTTCTGGATGAAGCTCTTCCCACACTGAGGACACTCGTAGGGCCTCTCCCCAGTGTGGATGCGCCGGTGCCTGATGAGGGTGGAGTTGTCCTTGAAGCCTTTCCTGCACTCGGGGCAGCAGAAGGGCCTCTCATCCATGTGAATCTGCTGGTGCTTGAGGAGACTGGACCTGGTCTGAAACCTCTTCCCACATTTCCCACACTTGTAGGGCCTCTCCCCAGTGTGGATGTGCTGGTGGGTGATGAGGTGGGAGTTTCGCTTGAAGCCCTTCCTGCACTCAGGGCAGCGGAAGGGCCTCTCATCCGTGTGAATCCGCTGGTGCCTGAGGAGAGTGGAGCTGCTCTGAAACCTCTTCCCACACTCAGGACACTCGTAGGGCCTCTCCCCAGTGTGGATCATCTGGTGGATGGTCAGATGGAACCTCTGACTGAAGGTCATCCCACATTCCCCACACTCATAGGGATGCTCCCCAGTGTGGGTCCTCTGGTGAATGGTCAAATTAGAGCTGTTTCTGAAGCTCTTCCCACACTGGGGACACTCGTAGGGTCTCTCCCCAGTGTGGATGCGCTGGTGGGTGATGAGGTTGGAGTTTCGCTTGAAGCCCTCCCCACAGTCGGGGCAGCGGAAGGGCCTCTCATCCGTGTGAATCCGCTGGTGCACACGGAGAGTGGAGCTCCTCTGAAACCTCTTCCCACACTCAGGACACTCGTAGGGCCTCTCCCCAGTGTGGATGCGCTGGTGGATGACGGGTTGGGAGTTGAAGCTGAAGCCCTTCCCACATTGCCCACACTCGTAGGGCCATTCCCCACTGTGGGTCCTCTGGTGGAGGATCAGGCTGTTGCTCCGGCTGAAGCTCTTCCCACACTCCAAGCACTTGTAGGGCTTCTCCCCATCCTGAAGCTGCTCATGGACCACCAGCTCAGAGCCCTGGCTGGATCTCCGGCCGCCTTCCCGGCACAGGGTGGGTCTTTCCTCCTCAGAGCACCCTGGGATGGGTTTGGAGCCCCTCCTCCTGCGGGATCTCCAGGGCTTTTCCTCCCCGTTGGTTTCCTGCACTGTGGAGCTGCTCAAAATGGCCTCTTCCATAAGGTTCTGCCGTGGGGATTTGTCCTCCCTGGTCTCCATCCTCAGCTCCTTGTCTGGGGGAGGAAGGACAAGGAGAGGATGGGATTTGCCTCCGTGCCAGAGGGAAGGGGAAGGAGATCCCCCCAGTGCGTCCCCGGCAGGACGGCGTCGGCAGCGGGGTTGTCCTGCAGCCGGGGGCCAGGCTGGGCTGGGAGATGGAGCAGGAGAGAGGGGGAAAGGGGCACTGACTTCCTCCTCACCTGCCTGGGTGTCCTGGGGCATCTTCCTCTTCCTCGCAGCCTCTTTTTCCATCGGGCCAAGATTTGGGAATGCAAAATCCTGGTTTGGGTAAAACAGGGGAAGAGTATCTTCAGTTTGAAGGTCCCTCAACCCAAGTCCATCTCTAGAAGTCACCAGCTTCACCCGGAGAACTGGCCTATAAAAACCTCACAAACACCAAGATTCAGCCCTGAAAATGCCTCCCAGGAGTTCCCCATCTCTGGTGTCTCCCCTTTTGGTGTTCTGGGCTTCCCCCTGTCCCAGCTGCTGAGGGTCCTGCTTGTACTGAGGGTTCCCCACCTACTCAGTCCCTGCCCTCCCCAGGCTGCTGGGAGTGCCAGGAATCTGAAAACTTCCCCCTGTTTCCATCTCCCCACTTAGGGATGCTGGGACCCCCCAATGTCCCCCCAAGTAGGATTTTCTGCTCAGCCTTGGAGTCCTTAATTCTTAAATATCCCCCCTGAAAAAATCCAACCCAGGGACCCCCCAGGATATCTGGGCTGAGCTCCCCCTCCTCGGTCACCTGTGGGATGGGGGGGTGAGGGGCTATGAATTCGGGGAGTGCTTGACCTCGTGGTTCCTTCTCCTTTCCCTGATCCTCATTTGTCCCTCCTCTTCCTCCCTCTCCTCCCCCCCTTCCATCCTTCCTCCTCCTCTTCCTCCCTAACCCCACCTCCTTCTCCTACTTCCATCCCTTCTCTCTCTCCTTCTTCATCCCTCCTCTTCCATCCCTCCTCCTCCTCCCCCAGGAGCAGTGACACCCTCGGTGCCCCGTTCCCAAACCCCTCACAGCCCACGGCAGGAGCGGGGATGGAGCCGGGACAGGTCGGGATGGGCAGCGCGGGGCTCTCCGCTGCTCCCACCCGCTGGGGACGGGGGGAACCCGGCCCAGGGAAATGGAGAGGGAAACTGGGAAAATTGGGGGCTGCAGATCCAACCTGGGGCTGGCTGGGGACCCTGGCTGGGGACTGCCAGCCCTTGGGGCTCCTCTGGGGAGATGCGGGAGGGGGGAACACAGAGAGGGCTGGGGGATCCCAGGAGTGGCAGCACTGGCAGGGACTGGTTTGTACTGGGGTAACTGGAACCCTACTGGGGTAACTGGGAATGACTGGGAATGAGCACAAGCATGCTGAGGGCAGCTGGGATATACTGGGAGTGACAGTGACCATACTGGGAACAGCTGGAACCACAGTGGGGGCACTGGGAGTGAGTGGGACCATGCTGAGATGGACTGGGACTATTCCAGGGACAACTGGGATCATACTGGTAGGAACTGGGAAGAATTGCAACTATTCTGGGATCATACTCAACTGGGATCATACTGGGATCACAGTGGGAGCAGCTGGGTCCCTGGCTGAGACTGGGATCCCACTGAGGGTGACTGGAATCATACTGGGATTGACTGGGAGTGGCTGTGAGCAACTGGAATCATGCTGAGAGGAACTGGGAGGAAGTGGGAATGACTGGGAGCGTGCTGGGGCTGACTGGGATATACTGGGAGAGACAGGGAGTCCCAGGGATCACACTGGAGGCTACTGGGGTTATACTGGAACTGACAGGGAGCAACTGGGGGCCACTGGCCTCATACTGGGGGTGACTGGGATCAGACTGGGAGTGCAAAGGAAACTAGAAAAATGGGGAAATAATGGGAATAAAACCAGGGTAAATTCAAGGAAAATAAAGGTGAAATATCAGGGAAAAAACAGAAAAAAAAAACCCAGGGCGAAATCAAAAAAATTTGGGGAAAAAGCAGGGAAAAAATGGGAAAAATTTGGGAAAAACAGGGAAAAATTTGACAAAAAGTTGGCAAAACCAGGAAAAATTTGGGGGAAAAAAAAAGGAGAAACCTCAAGGAAAACTCAGGGAAAAAAATCAGGAAAGAAAGCAGAAAAAAAATGGGAAAATCAGGAAAAATCAGAAAACATGAGGAAAAATCAGGAAAAATAGGAAAAGAAAGAAAAAATCAAGAAAAAACAGGAAAAATTTGGGGAAAATGGGAAAATCAGGAAAAAAAACTGGGAAAGAACTGGGAAAAATTGGGGAAAATCAGGAAAAGAAAGAGGAATAAAATCTGGTAAAATGGGAAAAAAAATGGGAAAAACCAGGAAAATTTGGGAAGAAACTGAGAAAAAACTAGAAAAATTTGGGAGAAGAAGAGGAAAAAAATCAGGAAAAAGTGGGAAAAGCATGAAAAAAATTGGGAAAAAATCAGGTACAATATCAGGAAAAGAAAGACGAAAAGACCCTGGGAAAAAAATCAGGGAAAAATTTGGAAAAAAATTGAAAAAATCAACGGAAAGCCAGACATATTTGGGGAAAAACTGCATAAAAATCAGAAAAAGAATTGAGAAAAAAATCAGAAAAAATTGTAAAAAAAAAGGAAAATCAGGGGAAAAAAAATCAGGGAAAGGATAAAAAAACCTGGAAAAATCAAAAAAAATTAATGAAGAAAAATCAGGAAAAATTTGGGGAAAACCAGAAAAATTTGGGAAAGGAAAATGGAAAAATCTAGGGAAAAAAATGGGAACAAAACCACAAAAAAATCAAGGAAAATTTTTGAAAAAATTGGGAAAATATTGGGAAAAAATCAGAAATAGAAAGAGGAAAAATCAGGAAAAGAAATCAAGAAAAATCAGGAAAAAAATGGGGAAAATCAAGAAAAGAGAGAGGAAAGAGACTTGGAAAAAAATCAGGAAAAATCAGGAAAAAAAATTAGGAAATACAGGGAAAAATCAGGGGAAAATTTAGAAAAAAAATAGGGAATAACCTGAAAAAAACTGGGAAAGGAACAGGGAAAAATCAGGAAAAAATGGGGGAAAATCTGGACAAAAATGGGGGAAAAAAATTTGGAAAAAACAGGGGAAAAATCAGGAAATCAAGGAGGAAGAAGACCAGGAAAAATCTGGGAAAAAATCCAGGAAGAAATCAGGGAAAAAATGAGGAAAAGAAGGCAGGGAAAAAAACCCTTGGAAAATGGAAAAAAAATGGGAAAAAGCCAAGAAATATTTAGGTAAAGAACAGGCAAAAATCAGGAAAAAATGGGGAAAAATTGGGACAAATCAGAGGCAAAAATCAGGAAAAAAATGGGAAAAAAATTGAAAAAAAATTTGAAAAATGAGGGAAAAATCAGGAAAAGAAATAGGAAAAAAAACCAGGAAAAAAACAGGAAAAATTTGGGAAAAAAATAGGCAAAAATCAGGAAAAATGGGAAAAAAGGGAGGAAAAAAATTGGGGAAAATATTGGGAAAAATGGGAAAAAATCCAGGATTAAGTGAGGAAAAGAAAGAAAAAAATAATCTGGAAAAAGCTGGAAAAAATGGGAAAAAAGAGAAAAATGGAGGAAAAATGGAGCAAAAATGAGAGAAAAATGGGGAAAATGCTATAAAAATAGGAAAAAATGCTGGAAATGGGAGAGAAATGGAGGAAAAATTGGGGAAAAAATGGAGAAAAAAATGGAAGAAAATTGGGAAAAATGAGAATAAATTGGGATAAAAATGGGGAAAAAAAGGAGGAAACTGGGAGAGAAATGGAAGAAAAAGGGAATAAAAATGGTAAAAGTGAAGGAAAAATGGGAGAAAAATGGCAGAAAATGGAGAAAATAGGAGAGAACATAAGGAAAAAATTGGGGAAAAATGGAGCAAAAGTGGTGTAAAATGGGGAAATTGAGAAAAAGTAGATTAAATATTGGGAAAAAAAACTGAAAAAATGAGAAAACATGAGGAAAAAGTTAAGGGAAAGTGGAGGAAAAATGGGGGGAAAAATAGGGAAAAATAGAGAAAAATTGAGATAAAAAAAGGGGGAAATGGAGGAAAAAAGGAGAAAAATGGGGAAAAACTTGGGGAAAAATAAAAAAATAGGATAAAATGGGGGAAATATATGAAAATGGGATAAAAATGAGGAAAAATGGAGAAAAAATAGAGAAAAAACGAAATAAAAATGGGGGAAAATTGGGGAAAAATTAAATAAAACTGTGCAAAAATGGGAATAAATTGGGGGGAAATGGAGCAAAAGTGGGGGAAATAATTGAGACAACATTTGGGGAAAATGGAGACAAATTGTACCCTAATAGTGAATGACTGGGAGTGATTTGGCTCGTCCTGCGGTGCCGAGGACACTGGAACCACACGGGGGGAGCAACTGGGCTCCCACTGCCGGCACCGGGAGCCCCGAACCCCTTTCCCGGCCGTGCCGCCCCTCCAGCCCCAGCACCCCCCGCCGGGGTCCCGGCAATCCCAGGGGTCCCCCCCTCTCGGGGTCCCCGCTCAGGGAAGCCGCGGCTCTCCCGGGTTTCCCCAAAACCGGGGTCCCCCCGCCCCCGCGGCCCCGGCAGAGTTTGGGGGGCCCGGCCCGGGAAGCCCAACCCCCACCGCGGGGGGACCCGCATCCCCCCGGCCCCTTTGCCGGAGCTCTGCTGCCACCGGGACCCCCCCAAAAACACCTCCCGGGGACCCCCGGGGTCCTCCCGAGGGGCATCTGCGGCTCGGCTCTGGAGCCCTGCCATCCCCAAACATCCCCCCCAAAAACCCCAAACCCAGGGAGCCCCGGGGTATTTGGGGCGAGCTCCCCCTCCCCGGGCACCTGCGGGATGGGGGGCGATGGTCCCGAAGGAGCTGCAGATCCAGAGAGCGGGGAGCGCACGTGGAGCCTCCTCTGCCTGCTCCAGCTCTTCCTCCTCCTGCTCCTCCTCTTCCTCCTCCTCTGTCCCTCCTCTGTCCCTGGGCGTGGTTCGGAGCCCTCGGGTGAGCGGGGCCGGGCCGGGACACGATGGGAAAGGGCTGGGTCCCCCCCAAACCGAGCTGGGGGCAGCGGAGGTTTGGGGGAACAATGGGAACGGGGCGGGACAGGGGGACAGGGGGAGGTGGGAGCACTGAGGGTCCCCCAGTTCACCCCAGGACCCCCAAGCCCCGTCCCAGCCCCCCCAGTTCCCCCCGCAGCCCCGGCTGAGGGGGGCTCAGCCCAGGAGCCGCCGTCGTTCGGGGCTCCCCCGAGTGCAGGAACGGGAGAGTTCCCGGCTCGGGGAGGCCCCAGCAGAGGAGGGGATCTTGTCCCTCTTCCAGGGCCTTTCAGGGTCTTCAGGCCGCTTTAAAGAGGAGTTTTTCTCTTTTTCAGGCTTTTTTGGGGAGATCCCACCACTACAGGGGTGTTTCTTCCTCCACATTTTAGGGTGTTTACACAGCTGCAGCCCCACAAACCCCATTTTAGGGGGGGATCATGACGGCTTTAAGTGACATTTTTAGGGGTGTCCCCACCCCAAGCCCCTGTAGGGGATGTTTTGTCCCCCAGGGTGGATTTTGGGGGTTCTCTCTACCATGGCCGCTTTAAGGGCTCCCGGTATTGTCGGGTCCCACTCTAACTCCTCTTAAAAGGGCAACACCACTCCCGTTGGTTCCGGCAGTGGAGCCCCGGGAGGAGTTGGGGGTCCCGGGAGGGGTTGGGGGTACCTGGGTGATGCCGATGGTGTCCATGGGGATCCCGTGCTGGGTGTAAACCTTTGTGAGGGGTTCCTGGGGGTTTTCAGAAGTTCTGGGTGTTTTTGGGGCCGCGGTGTTTTTTTGGAGTTCCCAAGGGGGTTTACAGGAATCCCGATGAGGGAATTTGGTTGATCCTGGGGGTGGAATTGAGGGTCCCAAGGCTGTTTTGGGGAACCTGCTGGTGATGGAGATAGGGACCCCATGCCAGGTATGAACCTTCTCAATGTCTGTATGGGGTTTTGCAGTCTTGGGGAGTTTTTGGAGCATCCAGGGATGTGTTTGGGATCCCGGGGAGGTTGGGGTGTCCCGGGGGATTTGGGGGCTCTCGGCAGGTTTGGGGGTACCTGGGCAATGCGGGTGGCAGTGCTGGGGACCCCGTGCCGGGTTTGAACCTTCTCACTGTGCACGGGCAGCGTCAGCGTGTTCAGGGAGATCCTGGGGGACCCGGGGGGTCACCCCAAATCCCAGGGACCCCAAATGCTGAGGGACCCCCCGAACTGCCCTCACCGCTGGATCTGCTGCAGGCAAGGGGGCACCAGCGCTCGGCCCCCGCCCTCCACCATCACAGGGGGGCTGTGGAAGAAATCTGGGGGTGCACGGACAGGTCGGGTGGGACCCCCAAAGTCCTGGGGGAGGGGACACGGGGGGACTTCCAGGAATTCCCATTGTGAGGGGATGAGGGGGGACCCAGGAAGAGCTTGGTGGGGCTGGGTGGGTCATGGTGGGACCCCCAAGAGTCTTGTGGGGGGTGGGGATGGCAAAAAACAGGGCGATCCCTAGGATGGGGTTAGGGGGGGAACCGGATTGGAGCTCCCATGGCAGTGGGATGGGGAGATCTGCCCATAGAATTCCATGGGAATGGCATGGCAGTGAGATCCATCTACAGAATTCCCATGCGAATGGGACAGCAGTAGAATCCATCCATGGAGGTCCCATGGGAATGAGATGTCTGAGATCCATCCATGGAATTTCCGTGGGCATTCCCAGGTTCCCAAATTTTGCCCTCCCAAATCCCACATTCCCATTCCCATATTCCCATGGGAATTCTGCCCTCCCCACCTTTACACTCCAGCACCTCCCGCCCATATCTGACATATTTCTGGAGACATTCCCTGCAGCTGTGAGCCAGGGAATTTGTTAATCCCTCAGCCTGGATCTCAGGGATCCCCATGGCGGTGCCACAGTTGCCATCGCAGCCCCACAGATCCCCCAGCCCCGGCTCCCCCCGCTCAGCCCCGCTCTGGCTGTGCCGCTGCTGCAGCATCTGCAGCTCCCCGCTGGCCCCGTGCCGGTGCCGCTCCTTGTGCCGGCCCTGGCTATCCCAATATTCCAGCCCTGGCTATCCCAATATCCCAGCCCTGGCTATCCCAATATCCCAGCTCTGGCTATCCCAATATCCCAGCCCTGGCTATCCCAATATCCCAGCTCTGGCTATCCCAATATCCCAGCCCTGGCTATCCCAATATCCCAGCTCTGGCTATCCCAATATCCCAGCCCTGGCTATCCCAATATCCCAGTTCTGGCTATCCCAATATCCCAGCCCTGGCTATCCCAATATCCCAGCCCTGGCTATCCCAATATCCCGGCCCTGGCTATCCCAATATCCCGGCCCTGGCTATCCCAAGATCCCGGCCCTGGCTATCCCAATATCCCGGCCCTGGCTATCCCAATATCCCAGCCCTGGCTATCCCAATATCCCAGCCCTGGCTATCCCAAGATCCCAGCCCTGGCTATCCCAAGATCCCAGCCCTGGCTATCCCAATATCCCAGCTCTGGCTATCCCAAGATCCCGGCTCAGCTCCGGCCGCCATCCCCGGCGGCTGCGGCTCCGCCCGGCCCCGCTCGCTGCGGCGGCACTGGAAGGGGATCCCAGCCAGGGACCCCATGGACATGGACTGCGGGAAGCCCGGGCCGGGCTCCGACAGCGCCGCGTGCAGGGAACGCAGGGAGAGGAGAACTGGGGGGACATTTGGAGATTTGGGATCGGGTGGGTCATGGCTGAAGGAAAGGGGGAACGGGGAAGGGCCTTTGGGGATGCCAGGACTGACAAGAGGGGAGGCTGGGGCTGGCTAGATGTGGCATGGCTGGAGTTCAGGGCGTTCCTGTACCCAGGAAAGGGAGCTCCAAGGGTCCCCGGTGTTCCCATTGCCAGGACAGGGCAGGGAAAGCCGGGATGGCTGGGAATAGGGGTCCCGGGTGTCCTCAGTGCTGAGGAAAGGAGGGGCTGGGTGCTGGAAGAGGCAGGAATAGGGGTCCAGGGGGTAAATGGGTCAAGGAGAAGGGGGCTCTGGGGCTGCGAGAAGCGGGATGGCCGGGAAAGGGGTGCAGGCGTTCCTGGTGCCGGATAAGGGGGTGCAGGGTGGGACCCACGGCCGGGAATGGGGGTTCGGTGGGATGGCGGCGCCCAGGAATGGGGGTTTAGGGGCCCCTCGGCGCTCCGGAGTGGGCGATCAAAGAGTCCCGGTGCCGGGGGTCCCCCTCACCTCTCGCCGCCCCCCGGGAGCGCCCCCGGCCCCAGCGCTGGAGCCATCGCGCTGCTCCGCTGCGGCCCCGCCCACAGCCCCGGCCCCGCCCCCAGAGCCGCCTCCGGCCCCGCCATTGGCGCCGCTCTTTGCTGCCCGCCAGTGGCAGCCCGAGGCTGCAGTGACGTCACCGGTCGCCGGGCAGATCCCGGCGGCGCAGGGCGGCCAAGGCGGAAGCGAAAGTGCCGAGGGAGCGCGGGGGGAGGGGACGGGGCAATTCCAGGGAATTCCCCGGGATCCCCTCCCGGGATCCCCCGGGACCCTCCTCGGCCGCGCACTGCGGGACCCCCGGGACAAACTGGGCTGAACTCCCGGGCCCTGCGCTCAACCTCTGCCTGGAACCCGCCGGCTTCGGCCCAAAGCGGGGGAAGCCCCGGGATCCGCGGATCCCATTTTTCCTGCGGCTGCGGCTCCCCAGCCCCGGCGGAGCAGGAGCGGGCGCTGGGAGCCCGAGCCCCGATTCCCAATCTCCTTCTCCCTCTCTCTGCTGCTCTCTGCCTCTCCTTTGGGTGATCAGAAATCCCAGAGCGGCTGGAGAGCCCCGTGCCCAGCTCGGCTTTCCCTGGAAAGGGAGGCCTGGGGGTGCGGTGCCCCGGGATGGCCGGGAATGGGGCTCCGGGGGTCCCCGGGCTGACGGAACCGGGGGATCCAGGGGCTGGCAGGGGAGGATCCCCGGGAAAGGGGTTGCAGGGCGCTGTTGGTGCAGGAGAAGGGGGTGCAGGGGGTCCCGGAGCTGGGGAAGGAGATGCGGGGGGGTCCCAGGGCCCAGGAATGGGGATCCAAGGGGGTCCCAGGGGGGCTCCCCAAAGCCCCTCCCAGGGCACAGCAGGAGCTGGGTCAGGAGCTCTGGCAGAGACAAAAGGGGGTGAGCCCGGCATGGGGGGGACATGGGGGAGTCACAGGTGCTCCCGAGGGGGGACACGACCCCTGGGGACCCCTCCTCACCTTCTCCCACGTACCCCAACAGAGCCTCTAAATGGATGAGCAGAGCTCGGTGACTGCAGTATGAAACTTGTTCAGCAGCACAGGAGGATTTAGAATTGAGGACAGGGGAAGGGTTTAACCCAGCCTCCTGTTTGAACAGCCTGGAGAGGGGGCTGGGAAGAAACCCATGCCTGCATTGAATTGAGAGAGATCCCGACCGGGGCTGGGAGAGATTTGAGACACACCCACCTTTGGACTTTGCTGTTCACAACACCCTGTCACATTAAGGTAAAACCTTACAAAAGAAAGGACTTGTAAAATCATGGTTTAGGATTTGTTACTTCAGCTAAGTGTAGCTAGCAGCTAGCCTGATAAGTTCCCATGCAAAAACATCTTGAGAATGAAAAGTTTTTTAGCATAAAAAACTATTCCTGGGGAGAAAAACAAGTGCACCTGTAGTAACAAGGGATCTGTCCCATGGGAATCAGTAGAAAAAGTATGTAAACATTGTTAGAGAGAAAAGTTTGGATTGACGTGTACACTCACCATTACCAACCAGTGAACTGAGTTCCCAACCAACTGGAATTAAGCACGGTGCCTTCTGATAACCATGTAAATATAAGCTGTGTGCAATAAAGCTTTGGCTATGATGGAAGAAGAAACAGGTGTCATTGTCCATCTCTACTACGACACACCCAACCAGGACATCGGGTCCTGCCGAAGCAGTGGAAAGAAGCAGCTCTGGTGGCCAAGTGGCACGGCCCATTCCAAGTGTCCCTGAGCACAGAAACAGCCCCAGCACAGCTGAACACGGGGGGACCCCTCAGCCTCGGCTCAAGGGCTCTGAAGCCCCAGAGATTTGGATTTCCCGGCTGCAGCAGGAGGATGGGAGGCCACCTCTGAGCCTGCACTGAAGGCAACGCAGCAGCAGCCAGGGCTCCCCAGCGGGGGAAGCTCCTGGGCCTGCCCACAGATCCTCTGCTCAAATCCTCGGCCTGGGCACCCTCCTTTGGCATCTCCAGCCCCTGCGGGACAATCCTGGCTGGCACTGCTGGAGCTTCAGGGCTTTCTGTGCCTGCCCTCGCCACAGCTGCTGGGGAAGGCACCGGGAGAATTCCACTCTGGCTCTCAATTACACTCTGGGCTGGCTGGGATTAGAGTATTAGAAAATAGACCAAGTGTAAAATTATTTTTTATTTGATTTCTCCAGTCAGGCTTGGTTTGCATTTGCCTTGGGGAAAGGAATTTTAAAGGGTTTTTCTTTTAAGGGATGTTCCACCACTCAGCAGAGATGAGCTTAACATCTCAACAGACTGGGAATAGCCCAAAAGATTCCCACAAAGACAACGACCATCAACAAAACATCAAGGCCCAGCAGCAAACATCAACCAACATCTACCCCAGACACTGCCCCAGGCACAGCTGGAGACACCTGGTCTGGAAAAGGCTGAGCAGGAAATCCAGGAGTGCAGACCTAATTCACATCAGAGGCACAGAAATCCAGGTGCAACAGGAAACCAAACACTAAGAACTCCACAACATGGAAACAATGAACACTAAACAAATGGATTTCTATGGGTTCAGACTGTATAAAGTTTAGGAAACGTCTAATAAAACTCACATGTCATGGAATGATTTTCTCTGCACATACAGACTATGTGTGGTTGAAATGATTCTGTTCAGAATCAAGTAATGCTTTATTTCTCTAAAGACATTTTGGAAAGTTTTTGCTTTTCACAGTTTCAGTGGAAGGATTACAGCATTAGAAGAATTTTTTGTAATAATTCTACTTTTATAGTGTCAGTTCTGTTTGGGCCAGGGATGTGACAATCAGTTTTTAGTCAGAGGAGAAGAAAATACTTGATTGCTTTCTAATTTTTGTTTTTATGTTTGTACATAGCTCTTAGTGATGGCAAAATTATGGGATGGGTTTTTCCATGTTCACCTTTAAGCTGCATTTTGAAAACCAGAAGACCTTGAAATGTGGCCTTTTAAAAGGTAAACAGTTAATAGAAAATTCTCCTAAAAAAAAAAAAAAAAAGAAAACAAAATGGGGGGTGTGCTCCATGTGAGCCATCCCCTGGCTTCCCTGGAAGAGAAGCCTCATTCCAGGCAGCCAGCAGAGGAGCTTTAGAAATGCAAATTAACGCCACTGGGGCAAAGCCTGGACAATGTACCAGGGTCTTCCTGCCTGGGGGAGGAATTGTCCTGAATTCCTCTGCCCCTCACCCCAAGCTCTGCCTGCTGGCACAGATGGAATTTGCACAGCTGAAGGCAGAGCCCATGGTGAGGATATCTGACTGACACAGAAATTGGTTAAGCTGCAAAGGAAAACAGCAAATGGAGATTGTTGTGAAAACTTCACTATAAAAAATGGGCGGGAATCATCCCAGTCCCCACCTTAACTTGTGCTCTCACTTTCTGTGTTATATAGGGTGAATTAGAGCAATGGGGGTTTTGTTACCCCAAGGGAAATCAGTTGGGAATCCAAGTATGTGCTGATTTAATTAGAGAAAAGCCAAAAATTGATGGAGCCCTGGCTGGAGGGAGCACCCAAAAATGGGGAAAAGATGAACAGCCACCAGAACAAATCCTGCAACACCATGGACCAGGCCCTGGGAACCCTGACAAATTCATATCAGGAGCCAGAGAAACCATTTACGATTTCCATGGCATAATTAGATTACAGGATGTCCTCAAAATAATACCCAACCAGACAGCTCCAGCTCCTGACCTTCCTGCTCACCAATCCACTCAGGATTGTCACCCCAGGACAATGAGGAACACAACATTTCACCATGGGATGGGATCAATTATCTTTTAAGAGGAAAGGAGGCAGAGTTTGTGGAAAGTTAAATGACTCAAACTGCTGTTGGCAAATAGATCACAAAGGAAAAGTGGTGAAACAGATAATAAAGGCTAGAAGAAAGGAGCTCATTACTGGTCCCAACATGGAACAGGTGGGAATGGAACACATCTCCATGTTTCCCTGGCAGACCATGGGTTAAACGAATGCACTTTCTCCTCTTAGGTTCTACAGCAACTCTCATCTTTTCACCATGCAGGACACCTTGCTGAGTGCAGCTCATTCAGCAGCTGAGCAAGGGGATGCAGGGGGCAGCCAGGCCTCCTGAGCCACAAACGGCTACAAAAGGACAGAGAATGAGGGCACTGAGAGCAATCCCAAAACCAAAGAACACCCAGGAAGAAAAAAAAGAGTCAGTGAGTGAATCTGCTTGCAGATATGGATTTGTACATAAGGAAGCAATGGGAGAAAGCATCAGTTTCAGAAAATGTTACTAATTGACAAGGAACGCTGCTCTGACAAAGTCCCGCTAAATTCCTGAATTCCATAAGAACAAAGACTTAACAGAGCCATCAATATCAGATGTTATACAAAAGTGGGGGGTACATATTAACCGGGACATGCAGGAGGCAGATGGGGAAGTCTGAACCTTCCAAGCACCTCCGCCAGTGGGGAAAGGGACAGGGACACGCGGCCGGGAAAATCAGGACAAAAACGAGGCCGCGTCCTCCAGCAGCTGGAGAGAGCGCACGGCAAATGCCCCATGGCCTCTCCCTTTGGGCAGCAATAAAGTCACTTTGACACCACTCCTCTGGCTCCTTTGGCCACACAAACCTCTGGCGCCGGGAATTTTCCCGCCCAGCCCCGGGCACAGCGCAGCCACCTCCGGGCTACCGACACGAACCAGGACGAGCCAGCGCTGCTCCGGCACCGGCTCCTGCCGAGGCCCCAGCGGGAAGGAGACCGCGGGCAGCCGCTCTCGCAGCGCCCTCACGCCAGGGCCAACACGGGCCGGCCACGGCACAACCCACCCGCCACAGCCCCCTGCCGCCTCCTCCCGGGCCCGCAGCGAGCCCCGAGCCCCCGCAGAACCGAGCGCGGCTCCCACCTGCGATGGCCGGGGCCGCCTCCGAGCTCCGCCGCCGCCTCACCGGGCTCCGGCCGCTGCCGCCGCCTCACCGGGCTCCGGCCGCTGCCGCCGCTGCCGGGCCCGCACAGACGCTCCGGCAATGGCGGCTCTCCTGCCCCACGGCCGCCCTGGGGGCGCCAGCGGGGCCGGGCTTGTCCCCGCTCTGCCCAATCAGCGCGCGCCAGAACCACGAGTGACGGCAGCAGCAGCCAATCGCAGCCAGCGGCGGGCTCTGCACACGGCACAGCCCCGCCCCGCGCCCTCAGGGCCCCCCGGGCTGTGTGAGGGGAAGGGCGGAGATGAGGAACAGCCCTGGAACGGGCCCGGCCCGAGCCGCCATTGAGCTCCCAACACAAACAAAGTTCTCCGCAGCTCCCGGCCCACCTTTCCCAGCCCTGGGTGTTCGGTGTCTCCGGCTCAGGGGGAAGCCCTGGAGACTCACTTCTCCCAGCGCTAATTAGAAGCATCAGTGCATCGCTCATATTTCCCCCAAAAAGGGAAAATTGCCCCAAATTCCTGTGGATGAGTGGGGGAGGAGAGAGATTTCTGTCAGAAAACTCCAAAAACTCAGAGCAGGATCATGAGAAGTAAAGGAAGATCCTTAAAACCAGCTTCCCTCCACCCCTCCCTCCTCCCAGCTGTGCCTCCTCCCCCGGCAGTGCAGGGACACAGGGAATGGGGCCATGGTCACTCCATCCCCCGGGGCTTTTCCCCCTGTTATGAACGGGGGAAAAATGGGCCAGGAGACCGGCTCCTTTTAAAAAGGCCTTTATTAAACAGGACAGCTCTGGGGTGGGGGCCAGAGGGGTCACGCACACCGCCACTGCTCCCAGAACACCGCAGAAGAGGAGGATCCGTGCAGCTTTGTCACTGGGACAGAGCTGGGCCTTCCGTTCTCACGGGAGTCCCTAGGAAAATTGCTTTCACTGGCTCGTAGTCCAGGGGGTCAGTCCTTTCTAGTTCTTTCGGTCATGGTGACCACTTCTAAGCATGTTCAGGTGGTGTAGAAAGATGGTCCTCCTTCTTACTACATCAGGATATGTTCTCTTGGTCCTTTATTTTCCTTTTGGCTCGTTGTTGTTTGGGGTTTTTGTTTCCCGGCAGCACTCAGTCCAGCCCCATTTGCGTGCAGCCTCAGGCGCCATTTTGGGGAGCAGTGGCGTCACTACCCAAGGGAAGGGGATACGATGTGAGGGAGAAATAACCACGGGTGAAGCACGGACAAAACAGCCAGGGGTAAAGGCACTAAAAACTCCAGCAATTGATCAATCAAATATTAACAACAACCAACTCTTAATTTAACAACTAATAACCTCAGAATTCCATTTCCCACAAGATGTTTCTGGAATTTGGTAGGGTTTTGAGGAGATTTCTGCAATTTTGTGGTATTTTTCTGGAATTTTGTGGGATCTTTCTTAAATTATGTGGGATTTTGTGGGGACTTGAAGAATTTTGTGTGATTTTTCTTAGATTTTGCAGAAATTTGTGGAGATTTGGTGGGATGTTGTGGAAATTTGTTAGGGTTTTCTCAACATTCAGGAAATTCTGTGGGATTTTTCTGGAATTTTGTGGGAATTTTCTGGAATTTTGTAGGATATTGAGGAGATTTTGTGGGATTTTTGTGGAATTTTGAGGGATTTAGAGGAGACATGAAGAATTTTAAGGTATTTTCTTAGATTTTGTGGAAATTTGTGGGGATTTGGTGGGATGTTTCTGGAATTTGGTGGGCTTCTGAGAAGATTTCTGCAATTATGTGGGATTTTATGGGATTTTTCTTTATTTTTGTGGGATATTGAGGAGGTTTTGTAAGATGTTTCTGGAATTTGGTAAGGTTTTGAGAAGATTTCTGCAATTTAGTGGGATTTGTCTTGAATTTTGTAGGATATTGAGAAGATTATGTGGGAGATTTCTGGAATTTTGAGGGATTTTGAGGAAACATGAAGAATTAGGGGGTATTTTCTTAGATTTTGTGGAAATTTGTGGGGATTTTGTGGGATGTTTCTGGAATTTGTTGGGCTTTTGAGAAGATTTAGGGAAATTTTGTGGGATTTTTCTTGAACTTTGTAGGATTTTGTGGAGATTTGATGAATTATGAGGTATTTTTCTTAGATTTTTTTTGTTCTGGGATGTTTCTGGAATTTGGTAGGATTTTGGGAAGATTTTGTGGGATTTTTTTAAAATTTTTGCACTTATGTGGGATTTTTTGGGAATTTTGTGGCATTTTTTTGATTTTTGTGGGGTATTCAGGAGATTTGGTGAGATGTTTCTGGAATTTGGGAGGGTTTTGGGAAGATTTAGGCCTTTTTTTTAGTTTCTCTCAATTTCATGAAATTTTTTTGCAATTTTGTGGGATTTTGCAAAAGTTTAAATATTTTTGTGGGATTTTTTTCTGGAATCTTGAGGCATTTTGAGGAGACTTGGAAAATTTGATGGGATTTTTCTTAGATTTTGTGGAAATTTGTAGCGATTTGGTGGGATGTTTCTGGAATTTGGTGGGATTTTCAGAACATTTAGGGAATTGTGTCAGATTTTACCGCAAATTTGTGGGATTTTTCTTGAATTTTGTAGGATATTGAGGAGATTTTGTGGGAGTTTTGTGGAATTTTTTGGCATTTTGAGGAGGCATGAAAAATTTTGAAATATTTTCTTAGATTTTGTGTTATTTTGTGGAGATGTGGGATGTTTCTGGAATTTGGTGGCATTTTGAGAAGATTTGTGCAATTTTGTAAGATTTTGTGGAATTTTGTGGTATTTTTCTTAGATTTTTCTAGGATATTTAAGAGATTTTGTGAGATGTTTCTGGAATTTGGTAGGGTTTTGGGATGATTTAGGGATGTTTTTTAGTTTTTTGCAATTTCGTGGGATTTTTTTGCAATTTTGTGGGATTTTTCTGGAATCTTGAAGGATTTTCTGGAGACTTGAAAAATTTTGTGGGATTTTTCTTAGATTTTTGGAAATTTTTGCGATTTGGTGGGATGTTTCTGGAATTTGGTGGGGTTTTCAGAACATTTAGGGAATTGTGTGGGATTTTTCTGCAATTTGGCGGGTTTTTTCTTGAATTTTGTAGGATATTGAGGAGATTTTCTGGGAGTTTTGTGGAATTTTGAGGAATTTGAGGAGACATGAAGAATTTTGAGGTATTTTTCTTAGATTTTGTGGAAATTTGTGGGGATTTTTTGGGATGACACTGGAATTTGGTGGCATTTTGAGAAAATCTCTGCAATTTTCTGGGATGTTTCTGGAATTTGTTGGGATTTTTCTTGATTTTTCTAAGATATTCAAGAGATTTTGTGAGATGTTTCTGAGATTTGGTAAGGTTTTGGGAAGATTTAGGGATTTTTGTTTTTGTTTTTTCAATTTCGTGCGATTTTTTTGAGATTTGTGGCATTGTGCATAAGTTTCAATGATTTTGTGCGATTTTCGTGGAATTTTGAGGAATTTTGAGGAGACATGAAGAATTTTGTAGGATGTTCTGGAATTTTATAGAAATTTCTAGGTTTTTGGTGGGATGTTTCTAAAATTTGGTGGGGTTTTGAGAAGATTTCTGCAATTTTGTGGGATTTTTCTTGGATTTTTTGGGATTTTGTGGAGACTTGAAGAATTTTGTGGGATTTTTATTGGATTTTGTGGAGATTTGGTGAGATGTTTCTGGAATTAGGTAGTGTTTTGAAAAGATTTAGGGAATTTATGGAAGTTATGGAACAAGTTTAATTTTTGGGGGGTGTCATGTTTTCCCTTGGAGGTGGACACTCTGCAGTCTTGAGCTGCATTGCCAAAATGCTCCAGTCTCTGCTGCAGGTCACACCGTTTCTTCTTTGGCTGATCCCGGCCCGGTGCTGAGCCCAGCAGAGCCCTGGCAGAGCCCAGAGCAGCCTCAGCATCCGCAGAGCCCGGCTGCAAGGAGAGAAAGCAGAAACCGCCCGTCAGCTGAAGGCTCCTGTCCCCTTGTCCCAGCCAGCCGCGGTGCCCAGGCCATGCTGGCCGTGCTCAGAGCTGGGCCCAAAGCTGCCCATCACTGCTGCCTTTGGGAGCAGAGCAGGAGGGCAGGACATGTGCCCAGCCTGCAGCCAGCCACGGCAGATCCAGCCCCTCAGCAGCTGCCCAGAGCGGGATGCTCCTGTGCCCGCTGCCATCTCCCAAAAGCTCTTGTCCCACCCATGCCAAGGAGATGAGGACCCACCTCACACCATCCGCTGCCAGAAGAAAAGCTGGTCCCAAACGATGTCCTCAGTCTTCTCCAAGGGCACGGCCCATCCACGCCACAGCTGGTCCCAAGCACTTCCTGATCCAGACTGGACCCCACCTAGAACGCTTCCTTTAGAAAAACAAACAACAAATTAATGAAAATAGATTACAGACAAAAAGGGGAAACAAGAAAAATGGTAAAAAATCTTATCACTGTCAGAAGCTTGAGCAAGGCCCAACCCCTACATTCTGGGGAAAAACCCACCCATGGGTGAGGCAAGCCCATGCTTTCTCCCTTTCCCCTGCACTGTCCCCCAAAATCACGGTGATCCCAAAGCAAAGCAGGGGAGTGGAGCAGCCCAAGCCCTTCCTTGCCTGCACAGCAAAGCAGCCGTGCTCAGGTTCTGGAGTCCCACCTGTGCTCCTGCCATGGGGGTTTGTTTGTGTCGGGCTGGCTGCCCCAGCCCCAGCCCGGGGCACGGTGGGTGGTGGGGGCTGTTGGCAGGGCCAGGATCCCACTCCCATTTCGTAACCACCCCAGCCCACGTCCCCAGCCCTGCCAAAAACCAGCTGGGCAGCCACTGAGGAATCAGTTGCATCTGCCCCAGCAAAGGGGAAACCTTTGGTTCCCGGCCAATGCTCAAATCTGGGAGCATCCCCCTGGGTCTGGACTGACCTGAAAATTCACTGTGGGGCCTGGCTTTGAAGAAGGTGCCAGAATCAAAGTCCATCATCGCCAGCTCCCAATGGCCAGGTGGAGGAAGAGGATGTCATCCTTGCTGTTTTCCTCCATGTCTCCAGCAGCAGCAGCAGCCCCACCTGGTCCAGCTTCTCCAGGGGCTCCTTCTTCCCTGGGGTGACCCCAGGCTGTCAGGGTTCTGCCCAGGGCCCGGCTGTCAGTGAACCAGGACAAGCAAAACCAGCTCAGATGGTGCCCACCAGTGCTGGGCAGAGCAGCTCAGCTCCAGCACAAGGGCTGTGTGTTCCCATTTGATGAGCCCAGTGCAGTGACACAGGCAGGACAAAAAAGTCTGGGTTTCTTTGCTGCTGATTGCCAGGGCATGTGTGGAGCTGTAACTTACCAGGTCCCTGCATCACTGTGCCTGTGGCTCTCTCCCTTCTTCTAGGGCTGATGAATATCCTGCATCCAGGGATCATGGAACAGGTCTTCTAATGAGGGCCTGTCCAAGGAGTTCAGGGATAAACACCACCTGATCAGAGCTTGGCAGTCTGGGGAGAGAAACCACAAACCACTGGTCAGTTGGAGAAGGCTCCTGTCTGCTTTGTCCCACTATTCCCGTGCCCAGGCCATGCTGGATGTGCTCAGAGCTGGGCCTAAACTTTCCCATCAATTTTTTGTTTTGGAGGAGAGCAGGAGAGCAGGACATGTGCCACCTCCTCAGCAGCTGCCAGAGCGGGATGCTCACAAGCCTGCTGCTGTCTCCCAACACTGGTGTTCCCCCTGTGCCCAGAGATGAGGATTCACCTTGGGAGAGCCGTTGTGGCAGCGGGAGCTGGCCCCATCTGATGTTCCTGCCCCTCCTGAAAGGGTGCTCCCCGCAGACCATCTCGTGCAGCAGGATGCCCAGGGTCCAGACGGTCGCTGCCTCACCATGGTACCACCCGAAGTCGTTCCATTCCGGGGGGCTGTATGATGGTGTTCCTATGGAATATGGATGGAGCTCATCAGGGGATGCTGCTGCTCCCAGAGCCTGACCCCAGCATCCCTGGGCATGTGGGGGCTTCCCCAGTGGCCCATGGGGTGACCTGCTGCCCTCTCGCCAGCACCTGGGACTTGGGTACAAACCCAGGGCTGGAAACGAAGTCACTGGTGCTGGAAGAGGGCAGCAGAAACCCTGGCAAGGCCCGACCATGACACACAAAGGGAAATACCCACTCAGTGCTGGGGAAAAACCATACCCACATCCTCCCTGCTGGCATTGCCTAAAACATATTTTGAACCAAAGCAAACCAGGTGAGCAGAGCAGTCCAAGCCCATTCTCAACTGCACACCAAACCAGCTGGTGCACAGGTTCTGCCTCCCCCTCTCTGTCACCCCTACCCATGGAGGATTTTGTCAGGCTGGCTGCCCCAGCCCCAGTCCTGGGAGAATCCCTCCTGCCACACCCTTGTTGCGCCAGGAGATGTTGGGCCAGGAGATGCTGGGACCAGAAGCCTACCCCTGTGTGGGCTCACCTGCAAATTGAGTGTAGGCTGTCTCCTGAAGGTAGGTGCCACAGCTGAAGTCTATCAGTTTTGCCTCGCCGGTGTCCAGGTCTACCAAGATGTTCTCCGGTTTTATATCTCTGTGCAGGACCCCGCAGCTGGTGCAGTGCCGCACGGCTGCCAGGACCTGCCGGAACAGCTCCCGCGCCTCTTCCTCGGACAGGAACCTCCGTGCCCGAATGAAGTGCCGCAGGTCCTGACACCACTCCGGGCGCTCCAGCACCATAACAATGTAGCTGGAGAGCTCAAGCCACTCCAGCAGCTGCACCACACCGGGGAAGCCTGTGGACACCTTGTCCAGCAGCACTATCTCCAGTGGTGCGCTGGTGCCGTCGGGCTGCGGGAGGAGCACGGTGCTGTCAGTGGGGCTGAGGCCGTGCCAGGGCTCGGGAAGCCCTCAGCCAGCCCGGGATGCTCTGTGCCCTCCGCTGGCCCCATGCCCGCTCTCCCTCCAGGTGTCCTGGCAGCTCCCACCCTGCCGGGTCCTGGCTCATCCCCGCCCGGCACGCCCCGGCTTCTGCCGCTGGCCCCGCTCACTCACCAGCTCGCCCCAGTGCCGGACGCGGTTCCGTGGCACCTTTTTGATGGCCACCTGTAAGCCAAAGGGAACAGCGAATTCAGCTCAGCGCCTGCCGTGTCCAGACCCATCCTACTCCTCCGCCCCCTTCTCCTCCTCCGCCCCCTCCGCCCGCTCCTCCTCCTCCGCCCGCCGCTGGCCCCACCGCTCACCGGGAGTCCGTCCGAGAGCCGAGTGGCTGCGAAAACTCTGCCAAAGCCGCCGCGTCCCAGCAGTGAACCCACTCGGTACCGCTGCTGCAGGGCCTCCTGCGCCTTCCCTGGGGAAGAGACGCGGCCGTCAGTGCTCGGCCCGGGGCCAGGAACGGCCCCCGAGCGCTCCCCGACCTCCCCGGGCCGGGCATCCGCAGGCGTTCGCTCTTTGGAACGCGACAGCGGCGGCTCGGGGCCGGCGGCCGCGCTGCTGAGCGGCGGAGCTCGGGCCGGGGAAGCCGCAGCGGAGGCGGCGGCAGCGGCCGCGCCGCCTGTGTCCTCCGCGGTCCCCGGGAGGAGCCGGGGCTGGGGCTGGGGCCGGGGCCGGGGTCGGAGCCGGAGCCGGGGCCGGGGCCGGGGCCGGGGCCGGGGCCGGGGCCGGGCCAGGTGGAGCCAAAGGGCAGTGATGCCGCCCCAGCCCCAGGCAATGATGCCTGCCCAGCAGCGCCAGCGCCAGCACAGCCAGAGCTGGGCGGAGGCGAGACCGCGGAGGGATGCTCGGGGACGGGGACGGGGACGGGGCCGGGGCAGCCCCGCCCGGGGCCGGGGGCGGACCGGGGGCATGGCCCGGGTGGGTACGGGGAGAGGGAAACTGGAAGAGGAGGGGGACACCGGGAAAGGGAGACAGGGATAGGGTGCGGGACCACGGGAGAGGGACAAGGGACTCAAGGGAGTCAAAGAATTCGACTAGGAGATGAGGGGACGCAGGGGAAGGGAGACCGAGAGAGGGAGAGGGTGAGGAGGAGAAGAATCGAAGAAGTCTCTAAAGCTGCTGCTTCCACTGCTGCCGCTGCCGCTGCTGCCGCTGCAACTGAAGCACCGGGACCGTTTGTCCCCGTGTCCGTTTGTCCGTTGCCCGCTCGGCCCCGCCCCGAGCCCCGCGCTCCCCGGGCAGCCCCTGAGCCTGGCCAAACACGGGAACTTTGCCCTGGTGAGCCAAGAGCCAGAGTCTTGACTCCTGCACAGGGGCACAGCAATGCCCTTGGCTGCTGCTGTGCCTTGTCCCTGCTGAGGGTCAGACACTGTCTGAGCACATTCCCTGAATGCAGAATTTGTACCTGAGCCAAGCACTGCACTTGTGTCTCCAGCATTGCTTTCCAAGTAAAACAGGGGGAGTAAAACTGGGTGTAGCTCATGGTATTTTACAGTGTCTAAAACTTGCCAAGTCTCAGATCTTAGAGGTGAGATCCATTTGGAATGAATGGGATGGAGAAAGTGCAAGATGGAAAAGGGAAACATAAAAATTAAATAGAGAAAAATAGAAAAAAACATATTGGTTGTTCCTTTGCAATTTATTTTCATTTCTTAAAAAAGCTGTTTCAGTTTTCCCAGAATCTTCTCCCCAGTCCTGTCTGTTCTTTCCAAAAACCTGTCCTGGAGATCAAGGCGCAGCTCCTGTCACAAGATGTGCCCCCAGCTGCAGCTTCTCTTGGCTTCCCACACTGTGAGTGCAGCACAACTCTTGCAGCAAAGCAGGACAAATATTTGAAGAACTTGACAACTTGTTCTTTCTTTTCCTTGTGCACTGGGGAGTTGTGCCATTGGTAAGGTTTTCATTGTTCCTCTTCTAGCCAAAGAAAACATGATGGGCTACCAGGAATTGTTGGGGAATACAAGCCTGGCTGAATGTGGAGAAAGAATCTCCAGAGCCTGCAGCCAGCAGTGGAGAGCTCATCATTCCAATAGCCCCATGGACATCTTGAAAGTGATCTGGAATGTGAAGATGGGCTGACAGAGGGAGTTTGTTTCTGTGTTCAGTTTAGATGATTCTACATGTCTTGCAGTGGTAGAAATCAAGAGCACAATCAGTTGATGATAAGCACCAGAACATGATAAGCTGGACCTCTGAGTGGATGAGAGAAAGAATGTGAAAAGGAGAAATGCATGGAATGACTTGGTGAACTTTGTGTGTAAGAAGGGTAATTTTTTTCTAATAATTCCCAATTCATTCCCTTTGCTTTTGTCCTTTTTAGCAAGGCCAGTTGTATCTTAGATTCCCCAGGAAATGAGAACCCTGAGCTTGTGGAACTGCCTGAAAGGTGCCCTGTTCCTTTTTCTTCTGCTGCTCAGAAGAAACAATGAAGCGAGTTGGAAAGTTCTGTTTTTTCTTTCTCCTGGTGGATTTTTTCATTTGCCACTGCAGAGGCAATTTCTGTGATGGCCTCTGTCAGTTGATTCTATTTCAGCAGCAGCAGCAACAGGGCTGTGTTTGAGCACTGCAAATGTGACCTGTGTGGCTTTAATTCTCCTTGATTTATTGCTCAGGGACGTGGGAGCATTTTGATGTCTGCTACTGATCGTGATGCCTGAAACAAAAATCCTGAGTTCCCTGTGACAAAAGCACAGTGGGTAGCAGTGATTGAAAGAGGCAATTGCAGCTGTACTGCTAAAATTCAAGTGGCAAGCAGAAGAGGGGCAAGAGCAGCCGGGTTCTACAACTCCCAAGACAAATGTAGATGAAATAATTTTGTGGGATTTTTCTGGAATTTTGTGGTATTTTTCTTGAATTTTATGGAATTTTTGTGGAATTTAGTGGAAATCTGAGGTGATTTTGTGAGATGTTTCTGGAATTTGGTGGGGTTTTGAGAAGATTTAGGGAATTTTGTGGGATTTTTCTGCAATTTTGTGGGATTTTTCTTAGATTTTCGGGGGGTTTTTCTTAGATTTTGTGGAAATTTGTGGAGATTTTAAGAGATGTTTTTGGAATTAGATGGGGTTTTGAGAAGACTTAGGCAATTTTGGGAATTTTTCCTGGAATTTTGAGGTGTTTTGAGAAGACAAGAAGAAATTGGTGAGGGCTTTTTCTTAGATTTTGTGGAAATTTGTGGAGGTTTTGTGCGATTTCGCTGGAATTTCCTGGAATTTTGAGAAAATTGAAAGAATTTTGTGGGATTTTTCTGGAATTTTGTGGGATTTAGAAGAGACATAAAGAATTTTGTGGTATTTTCTTAGATTTTGTGGTATTTTGTGGAGATTTCGTGGGATATTTCTGGAATTTGGTAGGGTATTGGGAAGGTTTAGGGAATTTTGTGGGATTTTTTTTTGGTAACTTGTGGGATTTTGACGAAACTTGAAGAATTTTGTGGGATTTTTTTTTAGATTTTGGGGAAATTTGTAGAGATTTGGTGGGGTGTTTCTAGAATTTGGTAGGGTTTTTTCTTGAATTTTATAGGATATTGAAAAGATTTTGTGAAAGTTTTGTGGAATTTTCAGGGATTTTGAGGAAACATTAAGTATTTTGAGGTATTAGATTTTGTGGAAATCTGTGAAGATTTTGTGGGATGTTTCTGGAATTTGGTAGGGTTTTGAGAAGTTTTTCGGGCTTTTTTTTAATTTTTTGCACTTTTGTGGGATATTTCGGGAATTTTGTGGCATTTTTCTTGATTTTTGTGTGATATCCAGGAGATTTTGTGAGATGTTTCTGGAATTTGGTAGGGTTTTGAGAAGATTTCTGCAATTTTGTGGGATTTGTCTTGAATTTTGTAGGATATTGAGAAGATTTTGTGGGAGTTTTCTGGAATTTTGAGGAATTTGAGGAGACATGAAGAATTTTGACGTATTTTCTTACATTTTGTGGTATTTTGTGGAGATGTGGGATGTTTCTGGAGTTTGGTGGCATTTTGAGAAGATTTCTGCAATTTTGTAAGATTTTCTGGAATTTTGTTGTATTTTTCTTAGATTTTTCTAGGATATTCAAGAGATTTTGTGAGATGTTTCTGGAATTTGGTTCGGTTTTTGGAATATTTAGGGATTTTTTTTACTTTTTGCAATTTCGTGGGATTTTTTTGCAATTTTGTGGGATTTTGCAAAAGTTTCAATAATTTTGTGGGATTTTTCTGGAATCTTGAAGGATTTTCTGGAGACCTGAAAAATTTTGTGGGATTTTTCTTAGATTTTTGGAAATTTGTGCGATTTGGTGGGATGTTTCTGGAATTTGGTGGGGTTTTCAGAACATTTAGGGAATTGTGTCAGATTTTTTCTGCAATTTGGTGGGTTTTTTCTTGAATTTTGTAGGATATTGATGAGATTTTGTGGGAGTTTTGTGGAATTTTGAGGGAATTTGAGGAGACGTGAAGAAATTTGAGGTATTTTGTTTGATTTTGTGGAAATTCGTGGGGATTTTGTGGAATGTTTCTTGAATTTGGTGGGTATTTGTGAAGATTTCTGCAATTTTGTGGGATTTTGTGGAATTTTGTGGGATTTTTCTTGATTTTTCTAGGATATTCAAGAGATTTTGTCAGATGTTTCTGGGATTTGGTAGGGTTTTGGGAAGATTAAGGGGTTTTTGGTTTTTGTTTTTTCAATTTTGTGCGATTTTTTTTGAGTTTTGTGGGATTTTGCAAAATTTAAATAATTTTGTGCGATTTTTGTGGAATTTTGTGGTATTTTGTGTAGACTTGAAGAATTTTGTGGGATTTTTCTTAGATTTTGTGGAAATTTATGGAGATTTTGTGGGATGTTTCTGGAATTAGATAGGGTTTTTTCTTGATTTTTGTAGGATATTGAGGAGATTTTGTGAGATGTTTCTGGAATTTGGTAGGGTTTTGAGGAGATTACTGCAATGTTGTGGTATTTTTCTGGAATTTTGTGGTATCTTAAATTATGTGGGATTTTGTGGAAACTTGGAGAATTTTGTTGGATTTTTCTTAGATTTTGTGGAAATTTGTGGAGATTTTGTGGGATGTCGTAGAAATCTGATAGGGTTTTCTTGCCGCGGCGGCGGAAAGCCCGGAGCACCGCGACTTCTCCAGAAGCACCCTTGAGAAAGGCTGGCCCGAAGCGCATGTGAGCAGCTTCGAGCAGTCGAGTGATTCCAGCTCAGCTCAGTAATAGTATAGTGATTTCAGCTCAGCTCAGTAATAGTATAGTGATTTCAGCTCAGCTCAGTAATAGTATAGTGATTCCAGCTCAGCTCAGTAATAGTATAGTGATTCCAGCTCAGCTCAGTAATAGTATAGTGATTCCAGCTCAGCTCAGTAATAGTATAGTGATTTCAGCTCAGCTCAGTAATAGTATAGTGATTCCAGCTCAGCTCAGTAATAGTATAGTGATTCCAGCTCAGCTCAGTAATAGTATAGTGATTCCAGCTCAGCTCAGTAATAGTATAGTGATTCCAGCTCAGCTCAGCTCGGCAGCGGCGGCGGCAGGCAACACAGGAAGCAGGGACGAGACAGCTGGTCCAGCGTTCCACCGAGGCACAAGCCTTTATTCAGGCAAAGCTTCGGCAAAGGGTGCCGGTAACAGCGAATCTCCCGAACAGAGGAAAACCCAGGATATTTATGGGGAAGGAGAGGGGCGGGGGGAAGCCCGAGATACCTGTATCGGGGTGGGACAGCAGGGGGGAACACCAATGAAACACAACAGTTTAACATAACTAACTCAAAGACCCCTGTGAGTGACATTGTGTCGCTCTTACAGAGAAGTATCTCCTCGCCAGGGGAGAGCCAGTATCTCGGGCCCAGCGGGCTCCTCTGTACCCTCACTTCCCCATATTAACATAGAGTGTTGCATTTTAAACTCTAAAAAGCTTTACAAGTTCTTTCCTTGCTTCTTGACCTTTGGACTTTCTATCAGCAGAAGGACATTGTTTTACCAATCAGGGATTCTCCTTTAGCTGGCTAGGCTATTGTTCTTTGGTCATATAGTAACTAGTACTCAGTATCTTATGACTCAAAGCAAGCTTTCATTTCTATTTCAATTCTAGGCTTCATACCTTCAGAATCTGTTGTTAAACAATCGTATTCGCAAGGTTTCCCTGTTTCATCTTCCCCAACATAAACTGTCACTTTTAATATAAATTAGAAGCTAATTTGAATATTTTTAAGTGTAATTCCTCTGTTAAATCAAAAAGTCATAGGTTAAAAATTAGATTAAATACTGTATAACTGCTGTTCTTTTGCTAAACTGTGAAGTTGAAGGTATCAATTAATGGTTAAGGTATAAGTGAAGTCCTGTTAAGTTTGACCTCTGTTAAGTTTTTAGGCCATATTCCTTTTATCCTTGACCTCACTGTCCTTTTGTCACAGACACACACACATACGGACAGTTCTGGGTTCATTTCTGGTTGGATTTGGATTGCCTGGATTTTGTTTGGTTTTGTTGTTGTTTGTTTCCTTGCTGTGCCTGAAGTGTCCAGTCAGGAGCAGAGTGACTCTTGCCAAGGAACTTTGTGCTGCTGGTGCTTAATATTAAATCTGGTTTTTGCTGCTCCCTTGCTGGGGATTTTTTAAGCGCTCTCAAGCCCTCGTTGGTGACAGGGTGAAGGAGCCCTGGCCCAGGCTCTGGCCCTGGGGACACAGGGATGCTGACGGGGGTTCCCTGTCCCCCTGTCCCATGCCCCACAGACCTCGGGATGTCCCACAGCCATTCTGTGATGTCCCAGTCTGGACTGTGATGTCCCAGCCCCTCTGAGATAACAGAACCTACTCTCTGATGTCACAGCCTTCTCTCTGACATCACACACTCTTCTCTCTGCTGTCACACAGCTGCTCTGTGATGTCACAATCTGCTGTCTGATGTCACAGAGCTGCCCTCAGGGATTGTGGTATCTGCTCTGTGACCTCACAGCCCACTCAGTAATGTCACAGCCCACCCTGTGGTGGCTCTGTGATGTCATACAGAAACTCTGTGATGTCACAACCCACTCTGTGATGTCATGCATTCAACCTCTGATGTCATAGTCTTCTCTGTGATGTCACAGCCCACTAAGTGATATCACCCAGCCCACACTGTGACATCACACCCTGATTTCTGATGTCACAGAATCCCCTCTATGATGCCGTAGCTGCTCAGTGACCTCACACAACAAACTCTGTGATGTCACAGCCCCATCTGTGACCTCACACAACCCACTCGGAGCTGTCACACAGCCCCTTTCTGACATCCCAGCTGCTCTGGGGCTCCAGGACACAGCCACAGAGGTGCTGCTGTGACACAGCCCCCTCTGGGACATTTCACAGCCCCTGCCAGTGCTGAGCCCCTGGGAGCTCTGTCTGGGCCTGCTCGTGTCCCTGAGCTGCCCTGGCAGGGCCCCAGCCCTGCTGGGCTGTGCTCAGGAGCTGCTCCTGGCCAGAGCTGTCTCCCTGCTGTGGTCTGTTCCCATGGCAACATCTGCCCCATTGCTATGGTCTGTTACCATGGCAACCATCACAGGCCCTCTTGCTATGGTCAGTCCCTTGGCAGCTCCATGGAGACCCCATGCCAGGGATGGTTGCCATGGACACCAGCTCAGGCCTGGAGCCAGAGCCCATTGCCATGGCAACCATTTCCAGTCCCATTCCCAGGCTCATGGGATCCCAGAGCCACAGAATTGGCTGAGTTGGGAGGGACCCATGGGGATCCTCCAGTCCAACTGCTGGCCCTGCACAGGACACCCCAACAATCCCAGCCTGGGCCTGGCAGCGCTGGCCAAACGCTGCTGGAGCTCAGCCAGCCCTGGAGCTGGGAGCCTTCCCTGGGGAGCCTGTTCAGTGCCCCAGCAGCCCCACGGGAAAAACCTTTTCCTCACATCCAGCCTAAACCTGCCCACCTCAGCTCCAGCCGCTCCCTCCACTCCTATCCCTGGGCACCAGAGGGAAGAGGTTCCCACAGCCCCCAGCCAGGGACCCGCTCCCAAGGCTGCTGCCATGGCAACCAGGCCTGGCACCAGCTGGGATGCTCGGTTTCCACGGGCTGGGCTTCACGAATGGCATTCCCCAATTTCCTGCTCCCGCTAAAACCGCGCTGCTGCTCGCTTCCCTCCCACCTCCCATGGAAAGCAGAAAAGGCAAAGATCCCAGGCTGGGATAAAGAACAATTTATTGAGAACAGCTACGAGATAAGGAACAAACAGGAACAGAAACAACCGTGGTAACAGAATAGATAAGAAAAACTATTTACAGGGAAAAATAAACCACCACAAACTGGCTCTTTCTGGCCACGTATCTCCTCCTGCCAGGAAAGGACACTCTTCTCCTCTGGTGAGAGAGAGGGAGTCCTTTTCGTGCCCCTGGCAATGACCTGATATGGGACTGAATATAATGACAAGGACATGGTCAGACTCTCACATTCTTTGATACCACATCATGACATTGCCATGGGCAGGAAAAGGTACAGGTGTCTTCCCAGCCTGGACCACAGGGAACATGGATCACCAGGTCTCTTCCTGACCTCGGTCCTCCAAGGCGGGATGAAGATGGAGCAGTGCACAAAGCTCTTCCTGCACTTGGGGCATTTACAGGGCTTCCCTTACCGGTGCCTCCGTTGGTGTTTGGTCAAGCTAGATTTCCAGGTGAAGCTCTTCCCGCACTGGGTACACTCGTAGGGCCTCTCCCCAGTGTGGATGCACCGGTGGGTGATGAGGGTGGAGTTTCGCTTGAAGCCCTTCCTGCACTCGGGGCAGCGGAAGGGCCTCTCATCCGTGTGAATCCGCTGGTGCAGGAGGAGATTGGAGCTGCTGTGAAACCTCTTCCCACACTCAGAACACTCGTAGGGCCTCTCCCCAGTGTGGATGCGCTGGTGGATGGTGAGTTGGGACCTCTGGCTGAAGGTCATCCCACATTCCTCACACTCATAGGGACGTTCCCTGGTGTGGGTCCTCTGGTGGAGGATCAGGCTGGAGCTGTGGCTGAAGCTTTTCCCACATTCCCCACACTCGTAGGGCCTCTCCCCAGTGTGAATGCGCCGGTGGGTGATGAGGTGGGAGTTTTGGTTGAAGCCCTCCCCACAGTCGGGGCAGCGGAAGGGCCTGTCATCCGTGTGAATCCGCTGGTGTATGAGGAGACTGGAGATGGTGTGAAACCTCTTCCCACACTCAGGACACTCGTAGGGCCTCTCCCCAGTGTGGATGCGCTGGTGACTGATGAGGTGGGAGTTGTGCTTGAAGCCCTTCCTGCACTCGGGGCAGCGGAAGGGCCTCTCATCCGTGTGAATCCGCTGGTGCCTGAGGAGATGGGAGCTCCTCTGAAACCTCTTCCCACACTTGGGACACCCGTAGGGCCTCTCCCCAGTGTGGATGCGCCGGTGACGGATGAGTTGCGAGTTGTAGCTGAATCCCTTCCCACATTCCCCACACTCGTAAGGCCATTCCCCAGTGTGGATCATCTGGTGGCAGATCAGTTTGGTGCTCTGGCTGAAGCTCTTCCCACACTCCAAGCACTTGTAGGGCTTCTCCCCATCCTGAAGCTGCTCATGGACCACCAGCTCAGAGCCCTGGCTGGATCTCCGGCCGCCTTCCTGGCACAGGGTGGGTCTTTCCTCCTCAGAGCACCCTGGGATGGGTTTGGAGCCCCTCCTCCTGCAGGATCTCTGGGGCTTTTCCTCCCCATTGGATTCCTGTGCTGTGGAGCTGCTCAAAACAGACTCTTCCACGAGGTTCTGCTGTGGGGATTTTTCCTCCCTGGTCTCCATCCTCAGCTCCTTGTCTGGGGGAGGAAGGACAAGGAGAGGATGGGATTTGCCTCCGTGCCAGAGGGAAGGGGAAGGAGATCCCCCCAGTGCGTCCCCGGCAGGACGGCGTCGGCAGCGGGGTTGTCCTGCAGCCGGGGGCCAGGCTGGGCTGGGAGATGGAGCAGGAGAGAGGGGGAAAGGGGCACTGACTTCCTCCTCACCTGCCTGGGTGTCCTGGGGTATCTTCCTCTTCCTCACAGCCTCCTTCTCCATCTGGCCAAGGTTTGGGAATGAGAAATCCTTGTTTGCGGAAATATGCAATGCATGAGCACATTGGGTTAGGGTGTTCCTCCTGACCAAGTTCATCTTTAGAAGTTACCGGGCGTCTGGGGCCCCATAAAATCCTCCCAAACACCAAAATTCAGCCCTGAAAATGCCTCCCAGGAGTTTCCCATCTCTGTTCTCTCTCCTTTGCGGTTCAGGGATTCCCCCCTGTCCCAGCTCCTGGGGGTCATGCTTGCACTGGGGTTCCTCTGTCTACTCAGTCCCTGCCCACCCCAGGTTGCTGGGAGTGCCAGAAATCCAAAAAGTTCCCCCCATTTCCATCTCCTCATTTAGGGATGATGGGGCTTTTTGGATTCCTATGGTCCCTTCTCCCCTTACTCTCTGCTTTGGGGTGCAGAAGGTCCAAGGAGTCCCCCCTGCCCCTCTCCAGGCTATGGAGGGTCCCATGAATTGCAGTGCTCCCCCTCTCTGGCCTCCCCACTTTGGGGTCTGGGGGGACACAGGGCTCTGCTCCTCCAGGCTGCCTCTGACAGCAGCCACCACCAGGACCCCCCAATGTCCCCCCAAGGGGCATTTTTCACTCAGGTTTGGAGTTCTTCATTCTCCAAACATTTCCCAGTAAAACCCACCCAGGTACCCCCCAGGATATCTGGGTCAAGCTCCCCCTCCCTGGTCATTGCTGGGATGGGGGGTGATGATCCCATGGGTGGGATCCCATTGGTGAGGGGCTGTGAATTCAGGAGTGCTCGACCTCGTGTTTCCTCCTCCTTTCCATGATCCTCCTTTGTCCCTCCTCTTCTTCTTCCTCTGGCTCCTCCTCTTCCTCCTCCCTAACACCAGCTTCTTCTCCTACTTCCATTCCTTCTCTCTCTCCTTCTTCACCCCTCCTCCTCCTCCTCCAGGAGCAGTGACACCCTCGGTGCCCCGTTCCCAAACCCCTCACAGCCCACGGCAGGAGCGGGGATGGAGCCGGGACAGGTCGGGATGGGCAGCGCGGGGCTCTCCGCTGCTCCCACCCGCTGGGGACGGGGGGAACCCGGCCCGGGGAAAAGGAGAGGGAAACTGGGAAAATTGGGGGCTGCAGATCCAACCTGGGGCTGGCTGGGGACCCTGGCTGGGGACTGCCAGCCCTTGGGGCTCCTCTGGGGAGATGCGGGAGGGGGGAACACAGAGAGGGCTGGGGGATCCCAGGAGTGGCAGCACTGGCAGGGACTGGTTTGTACTGGGGTAACTGGAACCCTACTGGGGTAACTGGGAATGACTGGGAATGAGCACAAGCATGCTGAGGGCAGATGGGATATACTGGGAGTGACTGTGACCATACTGGGAACAGCTGGAACCACACTGGGGGCAACTGGGAGTGAGTGGGACCATGCTGAGATGGACTGGGACTATTCCAGGGACAACTGGGACCATACTGGTAGGAACGGGGAAGAATTACAACTATTCTGGGATCATACTCAACTGGGATCATACTGGGATCACAGTGGGAGCAGCTGGGTCCCTGCTGGCTGAGACTGGGATCCCACTGAGGGTGACTGGAATCATACTGGGATTGACTGGGAGTGGCTGTGAGAAACTGGGATCATGCTGAAAGCAACTGGGAGGAGCTGGGAATGACTGGGAGCGTGCTGGGGCTGACTGGGATATACTGGGAAAGACAGGGAGTCCCAGGGATCACACTGGAGGCTACTGGGGTTATACTGGAACTGACAGGGAGCAACTGGGGGCCACTGGCCTCATACTGGGAGTGACTGGGATTAGACTGGGAGTGCAAAGGAAACTAGAAAAATGGGGAAATAATGGGAAAAAAACCAGGGTAAATTCAAGGAAAATAAAGGGGAAATATCAGGGAAAAACAGAAAAAAAAACCCCAGGGCGAAATCAAAAAAATTTGGGGAAAAAATGGGAAAAAATGGGAAAAATTTGGGAAAAACAGGGAAAAATTTGACAAAAAGTTGGCAAAACCAGGAAAAATTTGGGGAAAAAAAAAAGGAGAAACCTCAAGGAAAACTCAGGGAAAAAAATCAGGAAAGAAAGCAGAAAAAAACTGGGAAAATCAGGAAAAATCAGAAAACATGAGGAAAAATCAGGAAAAATAGGAAAAGAAAGAAAAAATCAAGAAAAAACAAGAAAAATTTGGGGAAAATGGGAAAAATCAGGAAAAAAAACTGGGAAAGAACTGGGAAAAATTGGGGAAAATCAGGAAAAGAAAGAGGAATAAAATCTGGTAAAATGGGAAAAAAAATGGGAAAAACCAGGAAAATTTGGGAAGAAACTGAGAAAAAACTAGAAAAATTTGGGAGAAGAAGAGGAAAAAAATCAGGAAAAAATGGGAAAAGCATGAAAAAAATTGGGAAAAAATCAGGTACAATATCAGGAAAAGAAAGACGAAAAGACCCTGGGAAAAAAATCAGGGAAAAATTTGGAAAAAAATTGAAAAAATCAACGGAAAGCCAGAAATATTTGGGGAAAAACTGCATAAAAATCAGAAAAAGAATTGGGAAAAAAATCAGAAAAAATTGTAAAGAAAAAGGAAAATCAGGGAAAAAAATCAGGGAAAGGATAAAAAAACCTGGAAAAATAAAAAAAAAATAATGAAGAAAAATCAGGAAAAATTTGGGGAAAACCAGAAAAATTTGGGAAAGGAAAATGGAAAAATCTAGGGGAAAAAATGGGAACAAAACCACAAAAAAATCAAGGAAAATTTTTGAAAAAATTGGGAAAATATTGGGAAAAAATCAGAAATAGAAAGAGGAAAAATCAGGAAAAGAAATCAAGAAAAATCAGGAAAAAAATGGGGAAAATCAAGAAAAGAGAGAGGAAAGAGACTTGGAAAAAAATCAGGAAAAATCAGGAAAAAAAATTAGGAAATACAGGGAAAAATCAGGGGAAAATTTAGAAAAAAAATAGGGAATAACCTGGAAAAAACTGGGAAAGGAACAGGGAAAAATCAGGAAAAAATGGGGGAAAATCTGGACAAAAATGGGGGAAAAAAATTGGGAAAAAACAGGGGAAAAATCAGGAAATCAAGGAGGAAGAAGACCAGGAAAAATCTGGGAAAAAATCCAGGAAGAAATCAGGGAAAAAATGAGGAAAAGAAGGCGGGGAAAAAAACCCTTGGAAAATGGAAAAAAATTGGGAAAAAGCCAGGAAATATTTAGGTAAAGAACAGGCAAAAATCAGGAAAAAATGGGGAAAAATTAAGACATATCAGAGGCAAAAATCAGGAAAAAAATGGGAAAAAAATTGAAAAAAAATGTGAAAAATGAGGGGAAAATCAGGAAAAGAAATAGGAAAAAAAAAACAGGAAAAAAACAGGAAAAATTTGGGAAAAAAATAGGCAAAAATCAGGAAAAATGGGAAAAAAGGGAGGAAAAAAATTGGGGAAAATATTGGGAAAAATGGGAAAAAATCCAGGATTAAGTGAGGAAAAGAAAGAAAAAAATAATCTGGAAAAAGCTGGAAAAAATGGGAAAAAAGAGAAAAATGGAGGAAAAATGGAGCAAAAATGAGAGAAAAATGGGGAAAATGCTATAAAAATAGGAAAAAATGCTGGAAATGGGAGAGAAATGGAGGAAAAATTGGGGAAAAAATGGAGAAAAAAATGGAAGAAAATTGGGAAAAATGGGGAAAAATGAGAATAAATTGGGATAAAAATGGGGAAAAAAGGCAGGAAACTGGGAGAGAAATGGAAGAAAAAGGGAATAAAAATGGTAAAAGTGAAGGAAAAATGGGAGAAAAATGGCAGAAAATGGAGAAAATAGGAGAGAACATAAGGAAAAAATTGGGGAAAAATGGAGCAAAAGTGGTGTAAAATGGGGAAATTGAGAAAAAGTAGATTAAATATTGGGAAAAAAAACTGAAAAAATGAGAAAACATGAGGAAAAAGTTAAGGGAAAGTGGAGGAAAAATAGGGGGGGAAAATAGGGAAAAATAGAGAAAAAAATGAGATAAAAAAAGGGGGAAATGGAGGAAAAAAGGAGAAAAATGGGGAAAAACTTGGGGAAAAATAAAAAAATAGGATAAAATGGGGGAAAATTATATGAAAATGGGATAAAAATGAGGAAAAATGGAGAAAAAATAGGGAAAAAATGAAATAAAAACGGGGGAAAATTGGGGAAAAATTAAATAAAACTGTGCAAAAATGGGAATAAATTGGGGGAAAATGGAGCAAAAGTGGGGGAAATAATTGAGACAACATTTGGGGAAAATGGAGACAAATTGTACCCTAATAGTGAATGACTGGGAGTGATTTGGCTCGTCCTGCGGTGCCGAGGACACTGGAACCACACGGGGGGAGCAACTGGGCAATGCTGGGAGCAGCCACTGCCGGCACCGGGAGCCCCGAGCCCCTTTCCCGGCCATGCCGGACCCGCATCCCCCCGGCCCCTTTGCCGGGGCTCTGCCGCCACCGGGACCCCCCAAAAACACCTCCCGGGGACCCCCGGGGTCCCCCCGAGGAGCATCTGTGGCTCGGCTCTGGAGCCCTGCCATCCCCAAACATCCCCCCCAAAAACCCCAAACCCAGGGACCCCCGGGGTATTTGGGGCGAGCTCCCCCTCCCCGGGCACCTGCGGGATGGGGGGCGATGGTCCCGAAGGAGCTGCAGATCCAGAGAGCGGGGAGCGCACGTGGAGCCTCCTCTGCCTGCTCCAGCTCTTCCTCCTCCTGCTCCTCCTCTTCCTCCTCCTCTGTCCCTCCTCTTCCTCCTCCTCTGTCCCTCCTCTGTCCCTGGGCGTGGTTCGGAGCCCTCGGGTGAGCGGGGCCGGCCGGGACACGATGGGAAGGGGCTGGGTCCCCCCCAAACCGAGCTGGGGGCAGCGGAGGTTTGGGGGAACAATGGGGACAGGGCGGGACAGGGGAACAGGGGGAGGTGGGAGCACTGAGGGTCCCCCAGTTCACCCCAGGACCCCCAAGCCCCGTCCCAGCCCCCCCAGTTCCCCCCGCAGCCCCGGCTGAGGGGGGCTCAGCCCAGGAGCCGCCGTCGTTCGGGGCTCCCCCGAGTGCAGGAACGGGAGAGTTCCCGGCTCGGGGAGGCCCCAGCAGAGGAGGGGATCTTGTCCCTCTTCCAGGGCCTTTCAGGGTCTTCAGGCCCCTCTGAAGAGGAGTTTTTCTCTTTTTCAGGTTTTTTGGGGGGGATCCCACCACTACAGGGGTGTTTTTTCCTCCCCATTTTAGGGTGTTTGTGCAGTCACAGCCCCACAAACCCCTTTTGAGGGGGGATCATGACGGCTTTAAGTGACATTTTTAGGGATGGGTTGTTTTAGGGAACCTGCTGGTAATGCAGATAGGGACCCCATGCCAGGTATGAACCTTCTCAATGTCTGTATGGGGTTTTGCAGTCTTGGGGAGTTTTTGGAGCATCCAGGGCTGTGTTTGGGATCAGAGGAGGTTGGGGTGTCCCGGGGGATTTGGGGGTTCTCGGCAGGTTTGGGGGTACCTGGGCAATGCGGGTGGCAGTGCTGGGGACCCCGTGCTGGGTTTGAACCTTCTCACTGCGCACGGGCAGCGTCAGCGTGTTCAGGGAGATCCTGGAGAGCCCGGGGGGTCACCCCAAATCCCAGGGACCCCAAATGCTGAGGGACCCCCCGAACTGCCCTCACCGCTGGATCTGCTGCAGGCAGGGGGGCACCAGCACTCGGCCCCCACCCTCCACCATCACAGGGGGGCTGTGGAAGAAATCTGGGGGTGCACGGACAGGCAGGGTGGGACCCCCATAGTCCTGGGGGAGGGGACACGGGGGGACTCCCAGGAATTCCCGTTGTGGGGGGATGAGGGGGGACCCAGGAAGAGTTTGGGGTGGATGGGTGGGTCATGGGGGGTCCCCCAGGATGGGTTTGGGGGGAACCGGATTGGAGCTCCCATGGCAGTGGGATAGGAAGATTTGCCCATGGAATTCCATGGGAATGGCATAGCAGTGAGATCCATCTACAGAATGGGACAGCAGCTGGATCCATCCGTTGAGGTCCCATGGGAATGGGATGATGTCTGAGATCCATCCATGGAATTTCCATGGGAATTCAAATGTTCCCAAATTTTGCCCTCCCCGATCCCACATTCCCATTCCCATATCCCCTGGGAACTCTGTCCTCCCCACCTTTACACTCCAGCGCCTCCCGCCCATATCTGACATATTTCCGGAGACATTCCCTGCAGCTGTGAGCCAGGGAATTTGTTAATCCCTCAGCCTGGATCTCAGGGATCCCCATGGCGGTGCCACAGTTGCCATCGCAGCCCCACAGATCCCCCAGCCCCGGCTCCCCCCGCTCAGCCCCGCTCTGGCTGTGCCGCTGCTGCAGCATCTGCAGCTCCCCGCTGGCCCCGTGCCGGTGCCGCTCCTTGTGCCGGCTCTGGCTATCCCAATATCCCAGCCCTGGCTATCCCAATATCCCAGCCCTGGCTATCCCAATATCCCAGCCCTGGCTATCCCAATATCCCAGCCCTGGCTATCCCAATATCCCAGCCCTGGCTATCCCAATATCCCAGCTCTGGCTATCCCAATATCCCAGCTCTGGCTATCCCAGTATCCCAGCCCTGGCTATCCCAATATCCCAGCCCTGGCTATCCCAATATCCCAGCTCTGGCTATCCCAATATCCCAGCTCTGGCTATCCCAGTATCCCAGCCCTGGCTATCCCAATATCCCAGCCCTGGCTATCCCAATGTAATAAATGTAGTTATGAATAAAAATTCGTAAAGGCCTAAATAAATATATCTGTAGTATAATAACATGAGAAAATATAAAATATAGTGTGGCCAAGGATTCCTCCCTAGATCCAGCCACAAACATCCATTTTAGAGATAACAATTCTACCGGCATCGGGATAATGATCCTAGCCAGCCCCCATCAGCCTAAAAGAATAAGCAGGACACGGGCCATCAGGCTGGACAAAAGAAACAGACAAGATACTCATCACCGGACCTGAACACCCCACCTGACAAGCTACAGGTGGGGAGCAATCAAACTAGACAAAGAAAGAAGCCCAGCCGAGATATTCATCGGCCCCAACCCCGGAGCCAACCACTCCATCCTGATGGCCCAAACCAGGATGAAATCAAGGAACATCCAGGACCTTTTTACATATGAGGAGACTCTGCCCCACTGTCTATTGATTCAGTTCACCGGTTCCAGGAAATCCATTCAACCAACCATCAAGACTCTTTGTTGAACAGTGACTGCTCGGAGTTTTGGCCTCAGGGCACAAAACCCCTATAAGAACCCCGGACTGCAGCCCATACAGTGTGGATTTGGGAACACCTATACCTCTGGGTATAGATCCCTGTCCACCCAGCGCTGCGCTGACCTATTTATTGTGGTTTTTCTCTTTTGTTGCAGGTGCTTAAATTGTTTTATAATAAATTGCTTTTTATTGACCTTATTTTGCCATTGCATTTATAACACCAATATCCCGGCTCTGGCTATCTCAATATCCCAGCCCTGGCTATCCCGTTATTCCAGCCCTGGCTATCCCAATATCCCGGCCCTGGCTATCCCAATATCCCAGCCCTGGCTATCCCAATATCCCAGCCCTGGCTATCCCAATATCCCAGCCCTGGCTATCCCAATATCCCAGCCCTGGCTATCCCAATATCCCAGCCCTGGCTATCCCAATATCCCAGCCCTGGCTATCCCAATATCCCAGCCCTGGCTATCCCAATATCCCAGCTCTGGCTATCCCAATATCCCGGCTCGGTTCCGGCCGCCATCCCCGGCGGCTGCGGCTCCGCCCGGCCCCGCTCGCTGCGGCGGCGCTGGAAGGGGATCCCAGCCAGGGACCCCATGGACATGGACTGCGGGAAGCCCGGGCCGGGCTCCAACAGCGCCGCGTGCAGGGAACGCAGGGAGAGGAGAACTGGGGGGACATTTGGAGATTTGGGATCGGGGGGGTCACGGCTGAAGGAAAGGGGGAACGGGGAGAGACGGGAAGGGCATTTGGGGATGCCAGGACTGACAAGAGGGGAGGCTGGGGCTGGCTAGATGTGGCATGGCTGGAGTTCAGGGCGTTCCTGTATCCAGGAAAGGGAGCTCCAAGGGTCCCCGGTGTCCCCATTGCCAGGAGAGGGCAGGGAAAGCCGGGATGGCTGGGAATAGGGGTCCCGGGTGTCCTCAGTGCTGAGGAAAGGAGGGGCTGGGTGCAGGGAGAGGCAGGAATAGGGGTCCGGGGGGAAAATGGGTCAAGGAGAAGGGGGCTCTGGGGGCTGCGGCAGGCGTGATGGCCGGGAAAGGGGTGCAGGCGTTCCTGGTGCCCGATAAGGGGGTGCAGGGTGGGACCCACGGCCGGGAATGGGGGTTCAGTGGGATGGCGGCGCCTCCGCGCTCCGGAATGGGCGATCAAAGAGTCCCGGTGCCGGGGGTCCCCCTCACCTCTCGCCGCCCCCCGGGAGCGCCCCCGGCCCCAGCGCTGGAGCCATCGCGCTGCTCCGCTGCGGCCCCGCCCACAGCCCCGGCCCCGCCCCCAGAGCCGCCTCCGGCCCCGCCATTGGCGCCGCTCTTTGCGGCACCAATGTCATACGTGGCGCAATGATGTCATACAGCCATGCCATGATGTCACAGCCTTCTCTGTGATGTCACACAGTCCCCTCTATGATGCCATAGCTGCACAGTGACGTCACACAACAAACTCTGAGCTGTCACACAGCCCCTTTCTGACATCACAGCTGCTCTGGGGCTCCAGGACACAGCCACAGAGGTGCCACTGTGACACAGCCCCCTCTGGCACATCCCCCAGCCCCTGCCAGTGCTGAGCCCCTGGGAGCTCTGTCTGGGCCTGCTGGTGTCCCTGAGCTGCCCTGGCAGGGCCCCAGCCCTGCTGGGCTGTGCTCAGGAGCTGCTCCTGGCCAGAGCTGTCTCCCTGCTGTGGTCTGTTCCCATGGCAACATCTGCCCCATTGTTATGATCTGTTTCCATGGCAACCATAACCAGCCTCTTGTTGCTATGGTAAGTCCGTTGGCAGCTCCATGGAGACCCCATGCCAGGGGTGGTTGCCATGGACACCAGCTCAGGCCTGGAGCCAGAGCCCGTTGCCATGGCAACCATTTCCAGTCCCATCCCCAGGCTCATGGGATCCCAGAGCCACAGAATTGGCTGAGTTGGGAGGGAGCCATGGGGATCCTCCAGTCCAACTGCTGGCCCTGCACAGGACACCCCAACAATCCCAGCCTGGGCCTGGCAGCGCTGGCCAAACGCTGCTGGAGCTCAGCCAGCCCTGGAGCTGGGAGCCTTCCCTGGGGAGCCTGTTCAGTGCCCCAGCAGCCTCGCGGGAAAAACCTTTTCCTCACATCCAGCCTAAACCTGCCCGCCTCAGCTCCAGCCGCTCCCTCCACTCCTGTCCCTGGGCACCAGAGGGAAGAGGTTCCCACAGCCCCCAGCCAGGGACCTGCTCCCAACCAGGCCTGGCACCAGCTGGGATGCTCGGTTTCCATGGGCTGGGCTTCAGGAATGGGATTCCCCAATTTCCTGCTCCGGCTGAAACTGTGCTGCCACTCGCTTCCCTCCCACCTCCCATGGAAAGCACAAAAGGGAAAGATCCCATGTGTTGGGGAAGGTGAAACAGGGAAACCTTATGAATGTGATGGTTTAACAAAAGATTCTGGAAATATGAAGGCTAGAATCAAAGTGGAAATGAAAGCCTGCTTTGAATCATAGGATACTGAGTACTGGTTAACCAAAGAACAATAGCTTAGCCAGCTAGAGGAGAATCCCTGTTGATAAAACAATGTCCTTCTGCTGATAAAGAATGCAAAGGTCAAGAAGCAAGGAAAGAAGTTGTAAGGTTTTGTAGAATCTAAAATGCAACACTGTATGTTAATAGAGGGAAGCGCATAGGCTGAATGTAAATTCTTTAGTGGGTGTGTCTCATGGTGATTGGTTACTAAGAATTAGAATATTCACGATAGAAAAAGATATATTGAATTGTAACAAGAACTTCGCTCTCTTTACTCTTTACTCTTTACTCTGACCTCTTTACTCTTCTCTCTTCTCCCTGACCCCATACCCTTTCCCTCTTACCCCATTACCCCTCTCCCCCACTCCTAACTCTCAGCCCCCTCTCCCTGCTCCTACCCCTCTCGTCTTCCCTGCTCTCTCCCTCTGCCTTTTCCCTCTTTCCCCCTGCTGCTCTCTTACTCCCTCCCTCCCTCATCCAACCTCACGTCCCCTGCTCAACCTGTTCTCTCTCCCCTCCCCCGGACCACGTGGACGCCAAGGCTGGTGGCGGACACGGGTCTCCCCTCCTTTCACCCTTATAATAAATTGCTTATACTTGAACAGCTTGACCCTGGAGAAGTCTCTCACCGTGAGCGAGAATTTATTACTCTCCAATACCCATGCTGGGATAAGAACAATTTATTGAGAAGAGCAACGGGATAAGGAACAAACAGGAATGGAAACAATTTAGATAACAGAAGGGATAAGACAAATTATTTACAGGGAAAACTAAAACACCACTGACTGTTTCTTCCTGACCATGTATTTCCTCCTGCCTGGAAAGGACACCCTTCTCCTCTGGTGACAGAGAGGGAGTCCTTTTCCTGCCCCTGCCAATGACCTGAGATGGGATTGGATATAATGACAGGGACATGGTCAGACTCTCACATTCCTTGATCCCACATCATGACATTGCCATGGGCAGGAAAAGAGACAGGTGTCTTCCCAGCATGGATCCCAGGGAACATGGATCACCAGGTCTCTTCCCAACGTGGATCCTCCAAGGGTGGATGAAGCTGGAGCAGTGCACAAAGCTCTTCCTGCACTTAGAGCACTCGCAGGGCTTCCCTTACTGGTGCCTCCGTTGGTGTCTGGTCAAGTTAGATTTGTCTGAGAAGCTCTTCCCACACTGGGGACACTCGTAGGGCCTCTCCCCAGTGTGGACACGTTTGTGGGTATTGAGGTGGGAGCTGCAGCTGTAGCTCTTCCCACATTCCCCACACTCATAGGGCCTCTCCCCAGTGTGGATGCGCTGGTGGGTGATAAGGTGGGAGTTCTGCTTGAATCCCGCCCCACAGTCAGGGCAGCGGAAGGGCCTCTCATCCGTGTGAATGCGCTGGTGCAGGAGGAGATTGGAGCTGCTGTGAAACCTCTTCCCGCACTCAGGACACTCGTAGGGCCTCTCCCCAGTGTGGCTACGCTGGTGGATGATGAGTTGAGAGCTCCACCTGAAGCTCTTCCCACACTCAGGACACTCGTAGGGCCATTCCCCAGTGTGGATCATCTGGTGGCAGATCAGGCTGTTGCTCTTGCTGAAGCTCTTCCCACACTCCAAGCACTTGTAGGACTTCTCCCCATCCTGACATTGCTCATGGACCACCAGCTCAGAGCCCTGGCTGGATCTCAGACCGCCTTCCTGGCACAGGGTGGGTCTTTCCTCCTCAAAGCACTCTAGGATGGGTGAGGAACCGCTCCTCCTGTGGGATCTCTGAATCTTTTCCTTCCTCCTTGACTCCTGTGCTGTGGAGCTGCTCAAGACGGCCACTTCCACGAGATTCTGCTGCAGGGATTTCTCCTCCCTGTTCTCCATCCTCAGCTGCTTGCCTGGAGGAGGAAGGACAAGGAGAGGATGGGATGTTCCTCCATGCCAGAGGGAAGGGGAAGGAGATCCCCCCAGTGCGTCCCCGGCAGGACGGCGTCGGCAGCGGGGTTGTCCTGCAGCCGGGGGCCAGGCTGGGCTGGGAGATGGAGCAGGAGAGAGGGGGAAAGGGGCACTGACTTCCTCCTCACCTGCCTGGGTGTCCTGGGGTATCTTCCTCTTCCTTGCAGCCTCCTTCTCCATCCAGCCAAGGTTTGGGATTGGGAAATCCTGGTTTGGGAGAAAACAAGGAATGAGCACAATGAGTTTGATGGTCCCTCTTTTCAATTCACTCTCTAGAAGTCGTCAGGGCATCTGATGCATCTTGGTTTGAAAGGAAAGGTGTTTCCTAAGGAAGGCAGAAATCTCCATTGAAATTGATAAAAATGGAAACAACCCACCCCCTCCGAATTTTTATAATCTTGATATCAAAGTGCTCTCAAATAAAGATATAGGAATAGAAATAATAGTGCTTTATTAAAGAAAGGAAAATGAAAATTCAGCAGGACAAAAAACAACAACAACAAAAAAACAAAACAAAAAAACAAAACAAAACAAAACCCCCACACAGAAACCACCCACTGACAGAGTCAGAATACAACAAAGCACTCCGATTAAAATGGTGGCTGCAGTTTTCCTGGAGTCACAGATGTGGTTCTGTTTAAGCAATGATCCCGTAGAAGATTGTAGCTTACCTCTGAAGTTCTGGTGCTGTAGATGGATCCGGTCTCTCCTCTGGGAATCCAGTGGAGAAAGGCTGCCTGTGGTGTTCTGATGCTCTGATTATATCCAGTCAGGAATGCTTGGCTCCTCCCCCTGGGTGGAGCATCTCACAATGGGATGATGTCATTTTATCAGTCCTGCAGTGAGACTCAATGGCCCATTAAGAGAAGATATCCCCCTGGAGGGAGGATGGGTGGTGGAAGAGATAAAGAACACTGCCCCACCCGGTTTTAACAGCTGGTCCATTAACAGAAGATATCCCCCAGTTATGAGGGATGGGTCATGAAAGAGATAAAGAAAACTGCTCTACCAGGTTTTAACAGATGGTGAAGAATACACACTTTTGGTTACATCTTGCATTTCAGCCCAAGACATGGGGTCCATAAAAACCTCCCAAACACCAAGATTCAGCCCTGAAAATGCCTCCCAGGACTTCCCCATGTCTGGTCTCTCCCTTTTGGTGTTCAGGGGTTCCTCCCTGTCCCAGCTGCTGGGGGTCCTGCTTGTACTGGGGGTCCCCTGTGCATTCAGTCCCTGACCTCTTCTGGCTGCTGGGAGTGCCAGGAATCCAAAAATTTTCCCCCATTTCCATCTCCCCACTAAGGGATGCTGGGACCCCACAGTATTCCCCAAGGGGCATTTTCCACTCAGCTTTGGAGTTCTTCATTTTTCAGACATCCCTCCCAGAAAACCCAACCCAGGGATCCCCCGGGATATCTGGGCTGAGGTCCTTCTGTCCGGTCACTTGTGGGATTGGGGGTGATGATCCCATGGGTGGGAGGCTGTGATTTCAGGGGGTGCTCGACCTGGTGGTTGTTTCTTTCTTTCCCTGATCCTCCTTTGTCCCTCCTTCAGGCTGAAGAAGCTGCTCAAGGAGTCAGAAGCAAAACTCCAAGTCCCTTGGAGCTTCAATGGACCCCACTGAGGGCAGGGACTGCCAAAGGCTCCCCAGGGACTGGCGAGAGCAGATCCTGGAGGCCAGGATTGCCGGGAGCCAAAGGCTCTGAGCAGGGAACTGCAATGCTGAGCAAGCCCTGGCTGGGTTGGAGGAAGCAGAAAGGCCAAGCCCTGAGCCCAGGCCTGGCACAGCAGGGCCTGTCCCTCACGGGTGGCTCGGGGCTCTTTGTGGGGCAGTGGGATGTGAGGGGCAGCAAGGACAAATGCCATAAACCTGTGTGACACTCCAGATCCTTATGGAACCAAGAGGCCAGTGTGACACTGTGGTAAGTTGTGGAACCACGGGGATCATTGTGGCACTCTTGGGCCCATGGAACCAAGGGGACAGTGGGACACTGTTAGGCCTCATGGAAACAAGAGGTCACTGTGAGCCTGCAGGGCTGTAACACCCCAGAACACTTCAATGCTGGTGGTAACCAAAGGTTCCTGTGCTTGAATTTGGTGCACAGGAGAAACACCCACCAGATCTTCTCAACATGGACAGATGTAAAGAATATTCTTGGTAGGAAGGGACCCACAAGGACCATCAAGTCCAACTCTTAAGTGAATGGCCCACACAAGGATTGAACCCACAGCCTTGCTGATACTGGCACCATGCTCTGACCAACTGAGCTAAGAGGTTAAAATGACACAAAATTGAACTGGCAAAATATAGACAATCAAGGAACTATGGCAAATGGTTTAATACAACATCCAATTGAACATAAAACTCTTACCATAGCATTAACTTTGCAAGCTTAGCTCCTTTAACCCAAAAGTGTTAACCCTTAAGATTTTGGGAAACATTAATATATCCAAAAATGTTCCAGGTACGTAAGAGAAGAAGGAGAATAAAAGGAGACCAGAAAGACAGAAGATCTACAGAAAAATACTTCCCAGATGATCCCAGTCACTCTCACTGCAATTGCAGTCATTCCCATGAATGAGCTGTTGCACTCAGTCACCCCCAGTATGGTTCCAGTCACTCCCAGATCCTCCCAGCATGATTCCAGTCATGGCCAGAGTGACTCCCTGTCACTCCCAGGATGGGCCCAGTTGCTCCCAGTCACCTGCAGTATGGTTCCAGTCACAGCCAGCACCTTTCCATTCCCTCCCAGTATGATCCCAGCTAATTCCACTAGGATCCTTGTATGTCCCCAGCATGGGCACAGCTGCTCCCAGGATTATCTTGTGTGTTTCCAGTTGCTCCCATTTACCTGTGGGACTGTGGTATCAGTCTCTCCCAGTCTATCCCAGTTCTTCCTACTCACTCCTCAGGTGCTTCCAGCCTGATCCCAGTTGCTCCCAGCCACTCCCAGTCACCCTGAGTGCAGTCCCAGTTGCTGCCAGTATGGTCCCAGTCCTTCCACACATGGCCCAGCTGCTCCCAGTTGCTCCCAGTAGGATGCCAGTTGACCTCAGCGTGGTTCCAGTCACTCCCTGTTCCTCTCAGTGTGATCCCAGTTGCACCCAGTTGCCCCCAGTACAGTCCCAGTCCCTCCACAGATTATCCCAGCTGCTCCCAGCACAGTCCCAGTCATGCCCAGTTGCCCCCAGTGCAGACCCAGTCACTCCCAGTTGTTCCCAGTTGTCCCCAGCATGGTTCCCATTGTTCCCAGTGTGTTCCCAGTCATCCCCAGTATGATCACAGACACTCCCAATATGTCCCAGTTTCCCTCAGCATGTCCATAGCCATTCCCAGACACTCCCAGTAATCCCAGTCAGGTGCTTGTTATCCCAGTATGATCTCACGCCCAGTATATCCCAGTGGAGCTGGGATTCACTGCCTGAATTTACAGCCCCCCATCCGTGGGATCATTACCCCCCATCCCACAGGTGACCAGGGAGGGGGATCTTGGCCCAGATATCCTGGGGGGGTCCCTGGGTTGGGTTTTTGAGCGTGATGATTGGAGAATGAAGAACTTCCAAAGCTGAGTGGAAAATGCCCTTTGGGGGACATTTGAGGTTCCCAGTGGCAGCTCCTGGCAGAGGCAGCCTGGAGGAGCAGAGTCCTGTGTCCCCCAGGACACCAAAATTGGGAGCCCAGAGAGGGGGAGCGCCACAATTCGCGGGAGCCTCAATTGCCTGGAGAGGGGCAGGGGGCCCTCAATGGACCCCCTGCAACCCCAAGAAGGGAATAAGGGGAACAGGGACCCTGGGACCCCATAATCTTTCAGCATTCCCTAAGTGGGGAGATGGAAATGGGGGAACTGTTTAGATTCCTGGCACTCCCAGCAGCCTGGGCAGGGCAGGGACCGAGTAGATGGGGGACCCCCAGTACAAGCGTGACTCCCAGGAGCTGGGACAGGGGGGAAACCCTGAACACCAAAAGGGAGAGAACAGAGATAGGGAAATCCTGCATGGCCTTTTTAGGGCTGAATTTTGGTGGTGTAAAAGTTTTAAGACCCCATGTCATAGGTTGCAATGCAAGATGTAACCAAAAGTATGTATTCTATCACCATCTGTTAAAACCTGGTAGAGCAGTTTTTTTTATCTATTTCATGACCCATCCCTGGGGGATGTCTTCTGTTAATGGGCCAGCTGTTAAAACCAGGTGGGGCAGTGTTCTTTATCTCTTCCACCACCCATCCTCCCTCCAGGGGGATATCTTCTGTTAATGGGCCATTGAGTCTCACTGCATGACTGATAAAATGACATCATCCCATTGTGAGATGCTCCACCCAGGGGGAGGAGCCAAGCATTCCTGCATGGATATAATCAGAGCATCAGAACACCACAGGCAGTCTTTCTGCACTGGATTCCCAGAGGAGAGACCGGACCCATCTACAGCACCAGAACTTCAGAGGTAAGCTACAATCTTCTACGGGATCATTGCTTAAACAGAACCACATCTGTCACTCCAGGAGGAGTGCAGCCACTTTTTAATCGGAGTGCTTCCAAAACCCTGACCAATGGGATGTAAGGTTGTATTTGCATCTGTCAGTGGGTTGCTTCTGTGTGTTTTTTTATTTTTTGTTGTTGTTCTTGTTTTTTTGTCCTGCTGCATTTTCATTTTCCTTTCTTTAATAAAGAACTATTATTTCTATTCCTATATCTTTATTTGAGAGCACTTTGATATCAAGATTATAAAAATTCGGAGGGGGTGGTTTGTTTCCATTTTTATCAATTTCAGTGGAGATTTCTGCCTTCCTTAGCAAACACCTTTCCTTTCAAACCAAGCCACCCCAGATATCCGGTGACTTCTAGAGATGGACTTGGAAAAATGGAACTTCAAACTGAATGTTGCTCATTCGTTGTTTTCTCCTAAACCAGGATTTCTCATTCCCAAACCTTGGCCAGATGGAGAAGGAGGCTGCGAGGAAGAGGAAGATGCCCCAGGACACCCAGACAGGTGAGGAGGAAGTCAGTGCCCCTTTCCCCCTCTCTCCTGCTCCATCTCCCAGCCCAGCCTGGCCCCCGGCTGCAGGACAACCCCGCTGCCGACGCCGTCCTGCCGGGGACGCACTGGGGGGATCTCCTTCCCCTTCCCTCTGGCACGGAGGCAAATCCCATCCTCTCCTTGTCCTTCCTCCCCCAGACAAGGAGCTGAGAATGGCGACCAGGGAGGACAAATCCCCACGGCGGAAACACGTGGAAGATGCTGATTTCAGCAGCTCTGCGATGCAGGAATCCAATGCGGAGGAAAAGCCCCACAAAACTGCACGGGAGGAGTGGCTCCACACCCAACCCAGGGTGTCCTTTCTAAGAAGGAGGTAATATGTGGCCAGGATGAGCCAGTAGGTAGTGTTTAGGTTTTCCCTGTAAATACTTTGTCTTATCCCTTCTGTTATCCAAGTTGTTTCTGTTCATGTTCATTCCTCATCTCACTGCTGTTCTCAATAAATTGTTCTTATCCCAGCATGGGATCTTTGCCTTTTCTGCTTTCCATGGGAGGTGGGAGGGAAGCGAGCGGCAGCATGGTTTCAGTGGGAGCAGGAAATTGGGGAATGCCATTCCTGAAGCCCAGCCCATGGAAACCGAGCATCCCAGCTGGTGCCAGGCCTGATTGCCATGGCAGCAGGCTTGGGAGTGGGTCCCTGGCTGGGGGCTGCAGGAACCTCTTCCCTCTGGTGCCCAGGGACAGGAGTGGAGGGAGCGGCTGGAGCTGAGGCGGGCAGGTTTAGGCTGGATGTGAGGAAAAGGTTTTTCCCGCGAGGCTGCTGGGGCACTGAACAGGCTCCCCAGGGAAGGCTCCCAGCTCCAGGGCTGGCTGAGCTCCAGCAGCGTTTGGCCAGCGCTGCCAGGCCCAGGCTGGGATTGTTGGGGTGTCCTGTGCAGGGCCAGCAGTTGGACTGGAGGATCCCCATGGGTCCCTCCCAACTCAGCCAATTCTGTGGCTCTGTGATCCCATGAGCCTGGGGATGGGACTGCAAATGGTTGCCATGGCAACGGGCTGTGGCTCCAGGCATGAGCTGGTGTCCATGGCAAACAACCCTGGCATGGGGTCTCCATGGAGCTGCCAAGGGACTGACCATAGCAACAGGGGCTGTGATGGTTGCCATGGAAACAGGCCACTGCAATGGTGCAGATGTTGCCAAGGGAACAGACCACAGCAGAGAGACAGCTCTGGCCAGGAGCAGCTCCTGAGCACAGCCCAGCAGGGCTGGGGCCCTGCCAGGGCAGCTCAGGGACACGAGCAGGCCCAGACAGAGTTCCCAGGGGCTCAGCACTGGCAGGGGCTGGGGGATGTCCCAGAGGGGGCTGTGTCCCAGCAGCACCTCTGTGGCTGTGTCCTGGAGCCCCAGAGCAGCTGTGATGTCAGAAAGGGGCTGTGTGACAGCTCAGAGTGGGTTGTGTGAGGTCACAGCTGGGGCTGTGACATGACAGAGTTTGTTGTGTGAGGTCACTGGGCAGCTATGGCATCATAGAGGGGACTGTGTGATGTCACAGAGAAGGCTGTGACATCATGGCATGGCTGTATGACATCATAGACCTGGTTGTGAGGTCAAAGTATGTGCAGTGACATTACAGGGTATCTGTATGACATCACAGAGATGGTTGTGTGTCATCACTGATGGGGTTATGACATCACAGAGTTGGCTGTGACATCATGAAGGATGGTGTGAGGCCACAGAACAGACACTGCCATCATAGAGGGTGGCTCTGTGACATCACAGACCAGGATGTGACATCACAGAACAGACTGTGACATCACAGGTTGAATTTTTGACATCATAGTCTTCTGTGACATCACAGTACAGCTGTATGACAACACATGACAACATCCCAGAGTTGGCTCACTTAACAGAGCTCAAACTTAACAGGACTTCAGTTATACCTTAACCTTAACTGAAACCTGAAATGTCACAATTTAGCAAAACAACAGCATTTACTGTATTTAACCTAACTTATAACCTATGACTTAGCGAAGTAGCAGAGGAATAATACTAAACAGTATTTAAATTAGCTTATAATTTATATTAAACATAACAATGGAGCAAAAGAAGAACACTAGGCAGCATTTAACTTATCTAGGTTATACCTCATGACTTACCCTCACTCACAGGCCTGACTGACTGAGATCTCCAAGTCACTCCAGCCCCTCTGAGAGCAGCATTTCTGCCACATTTTCCAGGGCACAGCACTGGTGTGTGCACACAGACACAAAGAGGCAGTGCAAGGCAGCTGTGAGAAATTCCCCTGCAGGGCAGGGAAATGCTCCCTGTGGATGCTTTGGCATCTCCCCAGCGGGCGAAGGGCTGAGCCTGGAGGAGTGGGGGGATCGGCCCAGGCTCCGTCCTTGTTCGGGGATGCCCCGAGTGCAGCAAACAGGAGAGTTCCCGGCTCACAGAGGCCCCACTCAGAGGGAGGTGGCTGGCCCAGGAGAGCTGCAAGGGGCTCCTTTTGGAGCGCTGTTTGTAGGGCCCCAAGAGAGGGGCTTCAGGCACAGCAATGTTTCATCCTGGCCACACTTGGCATCAACAGCTTTCTTTGCAAGGCTGAGAACAGGGATGTTGTGCCACGCAGGGAACAGAAACAGTTCCCAGGGCTGCTCCTGAAGCAAGCAGGAGCTGCTTGGGCAGCAGCAGTGCCTGGGAGCAGACATTGTTTCTGATGAGCTGCAGAGGAGATGAGCCCAGGGGCTGTTGGCCAAGGCCCAGGCCCAAGGAGCATTTCTCAGCTGGCAGGGCGGCCTGAGAAGGGGAGGGGGGAATGCACCAGCACAGGGCCCCATGGAACCAAGGGGCAGTTGTGACACTGTGGGGCACCATGAAATAAACAAAGCATTGTGACACTGTGAGGCCTCATGGAACAGTGAGACCATTGTGGTCCCCACAGAACCAAGAGGACCATTGGGATACTGTGGGGCCTCGTGAAACCAAGAGGCCTTTGTGACACTGCAGGGCTGCATGGAACCAATGGTCCATTGTGACATTGAGGGGCTGTAAGAGACAGTCCAAAGACTCTGTCATCTGTCTCACAACCGTCTCAAGAACAGAGACTGAGACCCTGAATATCACAAGGGACTTGGTTTGGGGGTTTGGGCCTAGCTGAGGTGGATGTTTGCTAAGTGATTGTTTGCAGGTGGTTGCACGGTACACTGCCCTCGATCCTGCTGGCGAGCAGAGGTTTGTGAGTGGTACCCTGTGCAATGGGTTTCTATGACTCATGGCCCTCATTCCTGCTGGTGGACAAAGGCTTGCAAGGTGTGGTTTGCTCTGTACCCTACACCTGCCCCCTGCACCATGGAATCCATCACAATGCTCATCAATCTCCTCTGGTTTTGGCCCTGCGCCCCTCGCTTTGCAAAAGACTATAAAATTATACCCCAAACTTACCTTCCTTTGAGATCTCCCCAACAAACAGAAGACTCTGGGTTGTTGGACGGCTGAGTGGACTTCGATGTTGGTAGCTATAATCCCCTTACTCTCTGTTCCTTATGCTTTGCTTTCTCTTCTTTTAGCTCTATTGCATATTAGTGCTGATGAGCACTCAATAAAGTGTGTTTTCTTGTTTAAGTCCTTGGTTTGCTGATAATCTTTTGTACTCTAAGATCCAACAAAAGAATCCCACTTTGCAGATTGTGACGGGGCCACTGTGGCACCGTGGGGCTACATGGAAGCACAGAGTCCATGGTGACAGTCGGGGTCCTCGTGGAACCACAGAGGCCACTGTGACACTGCTGGGCCTTGTGGAACCAAGGGGTCACTGTGGAACCAAGGAGACCCTGGTGAGACCCTGGGCCCCAGTGGGATCAAGGGGCCATTGTTCCATTGCAAGGACGGCTGGAACTAAGGGAACACCTGTGACACTGTGGTGCCCCATGGAACCAAGGGTCCCTGGTGACACTGCAGGATCTTGTGTAACCAGGCCCCATGTCCTGGTGACACTGCAGGATCTTGTATAACCAGGACTCCATTGTGGCACTGCACCACCAAGGGATTCATTGTGACACTCTGAGGCCTCATGGAACCAAGAGGCCCCTGTGACACTGCAGGGCCTTGTGGAACCATGCAGAGCATTGTGACAGAGCAGGACCTCGTGTCATGATGGGCCCATTGGGACACTGCAGGGCCCCATGGAACCAAGGGGCCAGTGTTGCTCCTCAGGGACTCCTGGAATGAAGGAAAATTGTTTGACACTGTGGTGCCCCTTGGGACCAAGAAGCCATGGTGACACTGTGGAACCAAGGAGAGCATTGCTGCACTGAGAGACCTCATGGAACCAAGGATCCACTGGGACACTGCAGAGCCCAAGGATCCAAGAGACTTTGTGATACTGAGGGGTCCTATGGAACCAAAGGGACACTGTGACCCTGGGAGGCTTCATGGAATCTTGGAGACCATTGTGACACTCTAGGGCCCCATGGAACCGTGGTGACACCAGGTTGTCTGGGAGTGTTGATGTGCTGCAGGGTAGGAGGGCTCTGCACAGGGACCTGGACAGGCTGGATCCAGGGCCCAAACCCAACAAGGTGAGGTTTAACAAGTCCAAGTTCCAGGTCCTGCACTTTGGCCCCAACAACCCCTGCAGTGCTACAGGCTGGGGACAGAGTGGCTGGACAGCAGCCAGGCAGAAAGGGACCTGGGGCACTGATGGACAGCAGGCTGGGCATGAGCCAGCAGTGTGCCCAGGTGGCCAAGAAGGCCAATGGCCCCTGGCCTGGATCAGGAACAGTGTGGCCAGCAGGAGCAGGGCAGGGATTCCTCCCCTGTACTTGGCACTGGTTGGGCAGCACCTCGAGTGCTGTGTCCAGTTCTGCTCACCCCCAATTTAGGAAGGACATGGAGGGGCTGGAACATGTCCAGAGAAGGGCAACAAGGGTGGTGAGGGGTCTGGAGCACATGTCCTGTGTGGACAAGCTGATGGAACTGGGATTGTTTATCCTGCAGAAGAGGAGGCTCAGGAGAGACAAGGTGATGTCAGAGCACAAGTTGGACTTAATGATCTCCAAGGTCTTTCCAGCCTCTCTGATTCTGTGATTCCCTGAAACCACCGTTGGAGCAGGTACAAGATGAGCCCTGGGCCTCTTCTTCAGAAGGACCAGCAGCCCAGGTCCCTCAGCTTCTCCACACAGGCCCCAAAGCTCATCCTGTCAGTCCTGCAGGGCCTCTGCAGCTCCGCCTCATTGCCCAGAACAGGGAGCCCCACAGCCAGATATGGCAGCCCAGATGTGCCCCCCTGGCCTGTGCTACCTCCGGCAAGGGAGCAGCACGAGGCACTGCAGGACCCTGCAGACAATTCCTGGAGCACTTGTAGGATGATCCTGCTCCCCAAGGGACGTTCCCATGGTGCCAAGTGGGGAACTGAAATGGGCAGTGGGGCCAGAGAGGAAAGGGCAAACAGGGATGGGCTGTTTGCAGGGCAGGGAAGAGGGGTGTAAAATAATAAGAAATCTGGAGCAGGAAGAGTAAAGAAAGCAAAAATGAAGCAAAAAAAATGCTCAGGGCAGTTTGGGGGTGGCTGCCAGACAGCCCTGGCTCTGAGCTACAACATCTGCAGTGGCACAGGAAACTCACAGCTCATGGGAACAAACTTTCTGTGTGACTTCAGAGGCCACTACAACCCTGAGTGGTTTCCCTCCCGTCCCCCAGCCCTTCCTGGCCCCAGGGGCTGATGGCATTTGTGCTCCCTCAGGTTCATCTCCCCACAGCAGCACCATGGGGGTGCTGACGCCTGCTCTGGGCAGTGCAAACAGGGGCTCCTGAGCCAGTGCTGCCGTGTCTGTGCCTGCAAGGATGCGGCACCTCTCTGAGCTGGGGGAGAGCCCAGGGCTGCACAGGGGGGATGTTGTTGGCAGCTCCATGAGGACGCTCTGGGACGCTGCCCTGGGGTGTCCAGCACAGTGGGGATGGATCAGCCCCTGCTCTGCTGCTCCTTCCCATCTCCCCCAGGGACCTTGCAGAGCCCCAGCCATGCTGTTTGCCCCCAGCCTGCCCACGGCCACCCTGGGTCTGCTCACGGGGGTTTTCTGAGCTTTGGCCTGGGCGTGTTCTTGAGAGAGCCTGGGCAAGGAGCCTGGAGCCCCCAGGCCCTGCCCTGAGGCGTCAGCGCTGCCCCAGCAGTGCCCATGGCCTGTCCCTGCTGCAGCCCCGGCACTGCCACCCCCAGGGCTGTGCCCGGCCCCGAGAGCACTCAGGCCCTGCAGCAACACCAGGGCCAGGAGGGCAGCGGGGCAGTGGCACGGGAGCAGCACTGGCAACACCAAGTGCTGCTGCTCCTGGGCACAGCTGCTGTGCCAGCACTGATCTGCCCCAGCTCTGCACACAGACACTGCTGCTGCAGCTCCAGAGAAGGGAACAAAAGGGGGATCTCTGGAGAAAACTTTGCTGGGAGATCCTTTACTTCATTTAAAAGCACCAAAAGCACAGCCCCTCATGAACACAGTCTGTGGCCACAGGGATGGTGGAGAGAAACAAAATGAGAAATGGCACAAACAATGGTATTTTATTTTGGACAAGATCTATAAATTAAAACAAAGGAAACATCCAAAATGAGACGAACAAGAAGTATCAAACATTACTTTTATTACAAGTGACTGGCAGAAACTGGCCAGCAGTTTAATGTTTCCGAAACCATCCAGTCATCAGTGTCCACACTGCAGCCTTGAGCTCCTGGTTCCTCAAGCTGTAGATGAGGGGGTTCAGGGCTGGAGGCACCACTGAGTACAGAACTGACACTGCCAGATCCAGGGATGGGGAGGAGATGGAGGGAGGCTTCAGGTGAGCAAACATGATAGTGCTGAGGAACAAGGAGAGCACGGCCAGGTGAGGGAGGCAGGTGGAAAAGGCTTTGTGCCATCCCTGCTCAGAGGGGATCCTCAGCACAGCCCTGAAGATCTGCACATAGGAGAAAACAATGAACACAGAACAACAAAATGATAAACTGGCAGTAATCACAAGAAATCCAAGTTCCCTGAGGTAGGATTTGGAGCAGGAGAGCTTGAGGATCTGTGGGATTTCACAGAAGAACTGGCCCAGGGTATTGCCATGGCACAGGGGCAGGGAAAATGTATTGGCTGTGTGAAGCAGAGCATTGAGAAAGCCACTGGCCCAGGCAGCTGCTGCCATGTGGGCACAAGCTCTGCTGCCCAGGAGGGTCTCATAGTGCAGGGGTTTGCAGATGGACACGTAGCGGTCGTAGCACATGATGGTCAGGAGAAAATACTCTGTTGCAGCACAGAAAACCAAAAAAAATACTTGTGCCACACATCCTGTGTAGGAGATGTCTCTGGTGTCCCAGAGGGAATTGTGCATGGCTTTGGGCACAGTGGTACAGATGGAGCCCAGGTCAGTGAGGGCCAGGTTGAGCAGGAAGAAGAACATGGGGCTGTGCAGGTGGTGGCTGCAGGCTACGGCGCTGATGATGAGGCCGTTGCCCAGGAGGGCAGCCAGGGAGATGCCCAGGAAGAGGCAGAAGTGCAGGAGCTGCAGCTGCTGCGTGTCTGCCAGTGCCAGCAGGAGGAAGTGGCTGATGGAGCTGCTGTTGGACATTTGCTGTGGCTGCACATGGGGACCTGTTCATGGACAAAGGACAGTGGCAAGTCAGGAGAGGCTGCTTTGAGTCAAACTTGGGCCATTCCCTGTAGACTGTCCCGCTGGGACTCACCCACCCTTGTTCCTGCTCTGGGAAAACTTCACCCAGGTCCCTGACTGAGCTCCAGCTGTGCTGTCTGAGTGTGCCAGGAGCAGCCAGGCCTGTGCCTGGGGGCTCTCCAGGAGCCATCCCTGCCCTGCTGCCCTGGGTTTGTAGCCATGCTGGAGAGGGACATGGCTGGAAATTCAGGATATGTCGGGGCATTACTCCTAATGCAGATGGGCCTCTTGCCATCTGCATACACACTTCTCAAGTATAGCAGGAGTTGGTTTTACAAATTGTTTTCCTACCCACAAATCATTCCTGTTTCTCTGAGGTTAGAAATCCCCAGCATTTCTGCTGCACTCAGAGTTTCCCACTGAGAGATGTGAGAGGCAAAGGATTCCTTGTGCCTTAGGGAAGGTGAGGGGCTGGATGGGCTTGTTCCCAACTGCCCTGGGTTTGCACCTTTGGCTGGAATCAGAGCACAATCACACTCCTGTGTCACCCTGGCATAAACCAGAGCCTGCCCAGAGCAGAGGGATCCCTGAATGTCTCATCCTCTCTAAAGGTCTCTGGGCAAGGTCTCAGCACCCCCGTCTGCCAAGGACACTCACAGCTCCCTTGGCAGAGCCAACAGCATTTCCTCACCTGTGGCATCTCTGCCCTTCCCCGTGGGACATTCAGGGAACTCTGAGAGGCTCTGGCACAGATTTGCAGCCAGGAGGGCAGCTCAGAGCTTGGAAGGACACAGCAAGGAGATCCCCAGGTGTGCCCATGATGGGATCTCAGGGAGGGAGGCTCAGCTCATTCCCCTTTCCCATGGACTGCTTTGCCCACAGCCCCACAGGTCACAGGGAAGCTGGGACACCCCATTCCCATGGACACACCTGCCTGGCAGCAATCCCAAGGGCAGGGCCTGACTCAGCTGCTGCAGATGCCAGAGGCTCCCTGAGAGCCCCAGATACCAATGACAATATCAGAGCAGTGCATTTAGGCTGTTTAGGAGGCTCCCAGCAGAGAGACTGAGCACCCAAACTTACAATTCTGGCAAATCTGTAAATGTTCAGATATTACTTTGATAATCCTGGCGTATCTCTTTCAACTCAGAATGTTCTGTGATTCTGGGATTACAATTTCTCTTCTGCTTATCCCTTGTTATCTAAAATAAAAAGAGAAAAAAACTCCTTGCAACAGTGTTAGAACAGTAAAGTAAGAAACAGACTTTTATTGAAAGCTTCCAGGTGTCCAAGTGGAGATGTGGGACACCCGGCCCCTTATTTCAACAATTTATTAAGGTTGACTAATTAGGATATTTAACAGAAACATTCAATAGGAGATTCAGTTGCCCCAGTTACACACCCTAGGGTCAACCCACTGGAGCAGGTCCAAGGGCTACTTTGCCCCACTTTCTGTTATGACTGTTCATATTCTGGTTAAAAAACAATATGTTCTTCTTGTAGCTCCTCTCCCTGATGATAAGACTATTTAGTATTTCAGAAATGTATTTAGAAGATGAGATTATTGTTCTAAAATCTAAGAGAAAGGTTAGGAAACATACTAGAGTTAATTAAGGATAATAGTTATATAAGTATATAATAGTAGTTTAATAGAGTTAATTAAGGATTCTAATTTTATATCTATATAGTAATAGTTTACAGACCTAAAAATATATTAAAAAATTATAAAAAGCAAAAATCTTTTTGTCATCATCCCAGCTTTCCCACCCTGCTTAAAGAAAGAAATTGAAAACAATCTCAGGAAAGCTCCTGATCTTGACAGCAATCCGAGTCTCAGCTTCTTTTGGGAAGTGTCCTCCGGAGCTGTGCCCAGGCAGGTCTGGAGCTGGAAGCAGCCCTGCCCCACACAGCCCCTCTCAGCAGCAGCACCTGCCCTGCTCAGGGTGGCTCCTTCCCCCCACAGCTTCTCCCCAGCGCTGGGAGCAGCTCCCCGGGTCGGCTGAGAGCTGTCCCTGGCAGGCAGCAGAGTCCCTGCCCCAGCACAGCGCCCTGGGCTGCAGGACCCTGCTCTGCAGGACAGCCCTGGGCACCCCTGGCTGCTCTACACAAGGGACAGGCAGAGAATGTACTCACAGAGTCTGTAGGCACTGGGATGTTCCAGCTTGAGGAGATGCCTCCAGGAGCTGCAGCTGCATTGTCCTGCAGCCAGAGGCTTCCTGTGTCAAGGGCTGGCAGTGATTCTGCCCCAGGCACTTCTCAGCACCTTCCCAGCCCTGACTGATTGAAGCTCTCTGTGCCTCTGGGCTGTGCCCAGGGTGGCTGCAGGCAGTGCCCCAGCCCTGCTGGGCTGGCAGAAGAGCTGCTCAGCAAGAGAAATGTGCTTTTGAAGCTCTTCTTGGTTTCCAGGAGCTGCCTCTGTGCCAGGAGCCTGGCCCAGCTCAGCAGCACAGACACAGCATCAGGACTTTAATGAGCCTCTTGGGGCTTTGTGCTGAGGCCCTGAACATCAGTCCCTGAGAGGGAGGGGAAGAAAGCTCTCAAGAACTCCAAGTCAGAATCCAACTCCAAAGTTTCTTTCACTTTTAATGGGTCCCACTGAGGGACATGACTGAGAAAGTGTCCCCAGGCCCCAGGCAGAGCAGAGAACTGGAGGCACTGATGACAGCTGGGGACAAAGAGAAGCCAAGTCTTGGTGCCCTGGGCCACAGCAGCCAATGCTGTGCCAGCAAGGGCTGTGAGGAGACACCTTGTCCTGAGGCCCTGGGGCCTCCTGGCACAGCCCCAGCAAGGCTGGCCACTGTCACCCCCTTGGCCTGCCCTCAGCATCCCCACTAGCCCACATGCCAGTGGCCTCAGGGATCTGCTGGAAGGAGTCCCTGGGGAGCCTTGCTCAGGAATGGCCCTGGGGGGCTCCTTCATGCTCCCAGGGACTGCAGCTTTTTCAAAGGACTTTGGCTTTTGCTTTGGAGTCTTTGAGAGCTTTGTGCAATCCTGGCCTCCAATTATCTGCTGTAATTAGTCCCTTGAGAGGCTTTGTCAGTAACAACACTCAGTGGGCTCATTAATGCTTCAAGGTACTTCAGGTTCTTAAGGTACTTTCCTTTTTCCTTCCCACACTGAGTCTCTGAGAAGTTTGTGCAATCATGGCTCCAATTATCTGCTTTAATGAGTCCCTTGGGAGCTTTGCATTGACACTCAGTGGGGCTCATCAATACTTTGAGATACTCAGGGTTTTTTCAGCTACTTTGGATTTTCCATCCCACACTGAGTCTCTGAGAGGTTTTTGTGCAATCCTGGCCTCCAGTTCTCTCCTCCAAGGAGTCCATGAGGAGCCTGTGTTGGGGATGGACCTCAGTGGGAACCATTAATGCGTCAAGAAACTTTGGGTTTTTCCTCTGACTTTGACTCCAGGAAAAGTTTCTGCAATCTCCTCTCAGGCCCTGAGGTTCAAGGGCTCAGCTCCAAATGCACCACGGGGCTCATTAAGATCAAAGAAATCCTAACAACCCATGTCTGTGCCTTGATTTCCCTCTGGTCTGGTGCAGTTCTTAGGAAAGTTTCTTACAATAGTTCTGTATAAATAGTTCAAAGAACTTCTAAGAAATATGTGTTCCTATTTTAAAGGTGTCTTTTATTCCTGTTCTCTTTAGAGCAGAGATGATTGCAGCATTCATTGGATATTGATCCAGGGTCTCTCCTAAGGAGGTCTGGACAGGTCAGAGAAGCTGTGCCTTGAGGTCTGACCCAGTGGGGACAACCTTGCTCCACATTCCCCAGCCCCATCCTGTCTCTCCTCACTCCCCTGGGACCTGCTTTGCTCACAGAACTGGCTGCACTCAGGCAAAGAGGGGTTTTCCTTCTTTGATTTTAGCAATCTAAAACTGCTGAGTTTCCCCATGGAAAACAGACACTCTCCTCAAGTGTGTGCCAAGTCCAAGGTGCCACCAAGGAGGTTCCCCTTCCCCAAGGCAGAACCACACAAGGAATGTTTCAGACACACAGGGAGTTCTACAATAAACACAAACCCAGAGTTGGCTGAAGGCAGAATTAGAGCAGCTGCTGAAGGACAGAGAAGCTTTGAACTCCTTGCAGCTGAAAGCACCAAGTGTGTTTTTGGGAGGTGAGTGAGTGAGGCAAGAGTGAGGGAAGGGAAATGCAGAGAGCCCTGGAAGTGTTTCTGTGCAGACAGGCTGCTGCAAGGGCAGCGTTGGACTTCTCTGGGGGGAACTGTGAGGGGGGTTTGGTGGAGAGTGACTTCCCCAGTGACCTCGAGATGTCACACAGCCACCTGTGATGTCACAGCCCACTCAGTGGTGTCACACAACCTGCCCCGGGATATCACACCACCTTTCTGTGATGTCACATCTCTTCCTATATGCCACAAAACTATCTCGTGATGTCACATAGCCTCCTGTGATGTCACACAGCCACATTTGATGTCATTGTTCACTCTATGATGTCACAGTCAGCACTGTGATGTCATACAACCTGTCCTGAGATGTCACATGGCTCTTCTATGATGTCATTGCCCACTCTAGGATTTCATATCACAACCATGTGGTGTCACAGTCTGCTCTGTGATGTCACAACCCTCTCTGTGATGCTGTACAACTAACCTCTAATGTCACAGTGCTCTCTGACATCACAACCCACTAAGTGATATCACCCAGCCCACACTGTGATGTCATAAAGCCACACTGTGATGCCACACCCTGCTTTCTGATGTCACAGAATCCCCTCTATGATGCTGTATCTGCTCAGTGACCTCACACAACAAACTCTGTCATGTCACAGCCCCATCTGTGACCTCACACAACCCACTCGGAGCTGTCACACAGCCCCTTTCTGACATCACAGCTGCTCTGGGGCTCCAGGACACAGCCACAGAGGTGCCGCTGTGACACAGCCCCCTCTGGGACATCCCACAGCCCCTGCCAGTGCTGAGCCCCTGGGAGCTCTGTCTGGGACTGCTCGTGTCCCTGAGCTGCTCTGGCAGGGCCCCAGCCCTGCTGGGCTGTGCTCAGGAGCTGCTCCTGGCCAGAGCTGTCTCTCTGCAGCGCTGCCCTTGCCAGGAGCTGCCTCTGGGCCAGGAGCCCGGCACAGCTCAGCAGCACAGACACAGCACCAGCACTTTCATCACCCTCTCGGGCCTTTGGGGCTCTTGGCATCACACTCAGTCCCTCAGAGTGTGCTCCAGAAACTTCTCAAGAACTCAAACACAGACAGAAACACTGAAATTTCTTGTAGTTGAAATGAGAGACACGAGTGAGAAAGCATCCCCAGGTTCCAGGTAGAGCAGAAGACTGGAGGCCCTGATGCCAGCTGGGGACAAGCAAGGGAAAGGTGTCTGTGGGTGCTGAGCAAAGCTGGATGTGTTTCAGGAATGCCAAGGGCCAAGGGCTGAGCCCCAGCCCCTGGCAAGGCAGATGCTGTCCCTCCCTCATTGCTCAGGGCTCTTCCCGGGGCACTGGCATGTGGGGATGTGCAATGCCAAGGGCAGCACCATGGGGCGGCCCCTGCCAGGCTGCTGAGCAGGGACAAGGAGGCAATGAGGCCCCAGGGCTGCCAGGGTCACTTGTCCCCTGCTGGCCTCAGGCTCAGGGCCCTCAGCCTCTACCTGCTGCTTATGTGATGAGGCCTCCAAACCTGATCCTGAGAGATTTTTGGGTCCTCTGCATGGTCTGTGAAAATGGAAACACTGGTCAAAGTGATTTTCTCCCAAATCTTGCAGTGACAGAACAAGGATGAATATCTTTAAAGTGAACTAGAGTGGATTTGGTTGTTTTTAGAAGGAGGAAATATTGTACAATCAGAGTAGCACAAAACTGCAACTGCTTTTGCAGACAAATGTATGCCTCATACCAGGATTGCTCCAAGAGCAGCAGCATCTCTGTTCCACCTGACACAGTGAAAGCCCCTCCCATCCCCAAGGCTGGAATTCCTGTTGTGTGGGTTCTCTGATGTGCTGGGTGACCTCACAACCCTCCTGGCCAGAATGTCTGCTGAGGGCCAGCCAGGCTGCTGCAGTGGCACTGACCTCACAGCCATCACCACTGCAGCCATGTCCCCTGGGCCTGGCTCTCCCCTTTCCTCTGCCCCTGCCTTGTCTCTGCTGCCATGAAGAGTTGTTTCATTATTATCTTGTCCCCAGGGTGCTGGGGCCAATTGCTTCCCAGTCAGGCTCCTGGAGCAGCAGTGGCTTTTCAGAGCCCAGCCAGAAATGAGCCCTGAAGCAGCAGCTCTGCAGTGCTGGCCACCAGGCCGGGGTGCCAAGGGAGCCTTCTGGCCATGGCCTGGAAGCAGCTGCTGCTGCCAAGGTGCCTTTGGTGCCTCAGGCTGTCCCTGGCACAGCTCCCAGCATGGCACTCTGCACTTGTGCCCGAGCCCTTCCCTGGGTTGGGGCTGGCCTGGGGCTTTTCCTGCAGCAGGATCTGCCCTGGCCATGGCACAGGAAAGGCAGTTCCTGCTGGAGCAGGAGGCTGTGCCTGGAATGGGCTCAAACAACTCCAGCAAGGCCCTGTTTACTTCAAAATTGCTTCCTAGAGCACTATAGTCTAATAATTGTTATAGCTCCTATACTGTGGACTAAATAACTCTTTTTCTTTATTTACTCTGTGGTGTAAATAAATCATCTTCAGAATCAGTCACAGTGGTATTTATATAAATATATCTGATATTCCATTGTTAATCGTGTGGGACAAATTGCATTACGGTTCAATTCTACATGTCCAATATTTACACATAAACCTCTGACAAACTCGGGCTGGGATTGAATCCAGCTGCTCCCAGTCTCCTCACTTAGACGAAATTTAAAAGTCTAGGTGACTTGGAGGAGTTTGAGAATCCATGGTGGCTGTTTGGTGTCATTTCTCCACCTCATGACTCAGCAGGAGTTTCTCCAATAAAGAAATAAAGCTTTTGCCTGAAGCTCCCACTCTGCCCATGACAGGAAGCCCTGGAAGTGTCTGTGACATCCCGGCTCTTTGGCAGCCTGGGGACTCCTGGGATGTCACCGTGGAGCCCTCGGGAGTGCCTGTGACAGAGCGGTGCCTTTGCAGCCCAAGGTGCTCTGGGATGTCACCATGGAATTGCTGGGACTGCATCTGACCACACGGCTCTTCAGCATCCCCAGAAACCCCTGGGAGGTCTCGGTGGAACTCCTGTCTGTGCCTGTGACATTCCGGCTCTTGAACAGCCTGGAGACTCTTGGAATGTCCCCATGGAGCCCCACTGAGGGTAACAAATCTGATCCTTGGTAGACAACCATCACCACGACCTTTTGCTATGGTCTGTTTCCATGGCAACCACAGCCCCCTGTTGCTATGGTCTGTTTCCATGACAACCATCACAGCCCCTGTTGCAAGGATCAGACCCTTGGCAGCTCCATGGAGACCCCATGCCAGGGCTGGTTGCCATGGACACCAGCTCAGGCCTGGAGCCAGAGCCCGTTGCCATGGCAACCATTTGCAGTCCCATCCCCAGGCTCATGGGATCACAGAGCCACAGAATTGGCTGAGTTGGGAGGGACCCATGGGGATCCTCCAGTCCAACTGCTGGCCCTGCACAGGACACCCCAACAATCCCAGCCTGGGCCTGGCAGCGCTGGCCAAACGCTGCTGGAGCTCAGCCAGCCCTGGAGCTGGGAGCCTTCCCTGGGGAGCCTGTTCAGTGCCCCAGCAGCCTCACGGGAAAAACCTTTTCCTCACATCCAGCCTAAACCTGCCCGCCTCAGCTCCAGCCGCTCCTCCACTCCTGTCCCTGGGCACCAGAGGGAAGAGGTTCCCACAGCCCCCAGCCAGGGACCCGCTCCCAAGGCTCCTGCCATGGCAACCAGGCCTGGCACCAGCTGGGATGCTCGGTTTCCATGGGCTGGGCTTCAGGAATGGAATTCCCCAATTTCCAACTCCTGCTAAAACTGCATCGCTGCTCTCTTCCCTCCCACCTCCCATGGAAAGCACAAAAGGCAAAGATCGCAGGCTGGGATAAGAACAATTTATTGAGAACAGCAACGAGATAAGGAACAAACAGGAACAGAAATAATTTTGATAACAGAAGGGATAAGACAAACTATTCACAGAGAAAACTAAAATGCCACCGACTGCCTCTTCCTGGCCATATATTTCCTCCTACCTGGAAAGGACACTCTTCTCCTCTGGTGAGAGAGAAGGAGTCCTTTTCCTGCCCCTGGCAATGACCTGAGATGTGATTGAATATAATGACAGGGCCATGGTCAGACTCTCATGTTCTTTGATCCCACATTATGTCATTGCCATGGGCAGGAAAAGCTACAGGTGTCTTCCCAGCATGGATCACAGGGAACATGGATCACCAGGTCTCTTCCCAATGTGGATTCGCCAAGGGGGGATGAAGCTGGAGCTGTGTAGAAAGCTCTTCGTTCACTTTGGGGCATTTACAGGGCTTCCCTTACTGGTGCCTCCGTTGGTGTCTGGTCAAGTTAGAGCTCTGGGTGAAGCTCCTCCCACACTGGGGACACTCGTAGGGCCTCTCCCCAGTGTGGATGCGCCGGTGGATGATGAGGGTGGAGTTGTGCTGGAAACCCTCCCCACACTCGGAGCAGCGGAAGGGCCTCTCATCCGTGTGAATCCGCTGGTGCACAAGGAGAGTGGAGCTGACCCGAAACCTCTTCCCACACTCGGGACACTCGTAGGGCCTCTCCCCAGTGTGGATGCGCTGGTGGACGATGAGGTGGGAGTTGTAGCTGAAGCCCTTCCCACATTCCCCACACTCGTAGGGCCATTCCCCAGTGTGGATCATCTGGTGGCAGATCAGGGTTTTCCTCTGGCTGAAGCTCTTCCCACACTCCAAGCACTTGTAGGGCTTCTCCCCATCCTGAAGCTGCTCATGGACCACCAGCTCAGAGCCCTGGCTGGATGTCTGGCTGCCGTCCCGGCACAGGGTGGGTCTTTCCTCCTCAGAGCACCCTGGGATGGGTTTGGACCCCCTCCTCCTCCGGGATCTCTGAATCTTTTCCTTCCTGCTTGACTCCTGCGCTGTGGAGCTGCTCAAAACAGCCTCTTCCATGAGGTTCTGCCGTGGGGATTTGTCCTCCCTGGTCTCCATCCTCAGCTCCTTGTCTGGAGGAGGAAGGACAAGGAGAGGATGGGATTTGCCTCCATGCCAGAGGGAAGGGGAAGGAGATCCCCCCAGTGCGTCCCCGGCAGGATGGCGTCGGCAGCGGGGTTGTCCTGCAGCCGGGGGCCAGGCTGGGCTGGGAGATGGAGCAGGAGAGAGGGGGAAAGGGGCACTGACTTCCTCCTCACCTGCCTGGGTGTCCTGGGGTATCTTCCTCTTCCTCACAGCCTTCCTCTCCATCTGGACAAGGTTTGGGATTGGGAAATCCTGGCTTGGGAGAAAACAAGGAATGAGCACAATGAGTTTGATGGTCCCTCTTTTCAATTCACTCTCTAGAAGTCGTCAGGGCATCTGAGGTATCTTGGTTTGAAAGGAAAGGTGTTTGCTAAGGAAGGCAGAAATCTCCATTGAAATTGATAAAAATGGAAACAAACCACCCCCTCCGAATTTTTATAATCTTGATATCAAAGTGCTCTCAAATAAAGATATAGGAATAGAAATAATAGTTCTTTATTAAAGAAAGGAAAATGAAAATGCAGCAGGACAAAAAAACAAGAACAACAACAACAAAAAATAAAAAATTACACAGAAACAACCCACTGACAGAGTGAGAATACAACTTTACATCCCGTTGGTCAGGGTTTTGGAAGCACTCCGATTAAAAAGTGGCTGCACTCCTCCTGGAGTGACAGATGTGGTTCTGTTTAAGCAATGATCCCGTAGAAGATTGTAGCTTACCTCTGAAGTTCCGGTGCTGTAGATGGCTCTGGTCTCTCCTCTGGGAATCCAGTGGAGAAAGACTGCCTGTGGTGTTTAGATTCTCAGATTATATCCAGGCAGGAATGCTTGGCTCCTCCCCCTGGGTGGAGCATCTCACAATGGGATGATGTCATTTTATCAGTCCTGCAGTGAGACTCAATGGCCCATTAACAGAAGATATCCCCCTGGAGGGAGGATGGGTGGTGAAAGAGATAAAGAACACTGCCCCACCTGGTTTTAACAGCTGGCCCATTAACAGAAGATATCCCCCAGTTCTGAGGGATGGGTCATGAAAGAGATAAAGAAAAGTGCCCCAGCAAGTTTTAACAGATGGTGATAGAATAAGTAAGTTTGGCTATATCTTGCATTGCAACCCAAGACATGGGGTCCAAACAAACTTCCCAAATGCCAAGATTCGGCCCTGAAAATGCCTCCCAGGAGTTCCCCATCTCTGGTCTCTCCCCTTTGGTGTTCAGGGGTTCCTCCCTGTCCCAGCTGCTGGGGGTCAGGTTTGTACTGGGGGGTTTCCTCTCTACTTGGTCCCTGACCTCTTCAGGCTGCTTAGAGTGCCCAGAATCCAAAAAGTTTCACCTGTTTCCATATCCCCACTTAGGGATGCTGGGTCTCCCAGGGTCACTTCTCCCCTTATTCCCTTCTTGGGTCTGCAGGGGGTCCAAGGAGTTCCCCCTGCCCCTCTCCAGGCAATTGAGGGTCCCATGAATTGTGGTGCTCCCCCTCTCTGGGCTCCCCACTTTGGGGTTCTGGGGGTCACAGGGCTCTGCTCCTCCAGGCTGCCTCTGCCAGCAGCTGCCACTGGGACCCCCGATATCCCCCCAAAAGGCATTTTCCAGTCAGTCTTGCAGTTCTTCATTCTCCAAACATCCCCCCCAATAAAACCCAACCCAGGAACCCCCCAGGATATCTGGGCCAAGCTCCCCCTCCCCGATCACCTGTGGGATGGGGGGGTGATGATCCCACGGATGGGGGGGCTGTGAATTCAGGGAATGCTCAGCTGGGATATACTGGGCCTGAGATCATACTGGGATAACAAGCACCTGACTGGGATTACTGGGAGTGTCTGGGAATGGCTATGGACATGCTGGGGATGACTGGGAACACATTGGGAACAATGGGAACTGTGCTGGGGAAAACTGGGAACAACTGGGATTGACTGGGTCTGCACTGGGGACAACTGGGCATGACTGGGACCATGCTGGGAGCAGCTGGGATAATCTGGGGAGTGACTGGGACTATACTGGGGGCAACTATGATCACACTGGGAGGGACGGTGAGCAACTGGACCATCCTGAGGGCAACTGGCATTCTACTGGGATCACAGTGGGAGCAGCTGGGCCATGCTGGGCAAGACTGGGACCATACTGGCAGCAACTGGGACTGCACTCAGGGTGACTGGGAGTGGCTTAGAGCAACTGAGATCAGGTTGGAAGCACCTGAGGAGTGACTAGGAACAACTGGGATAGACTGGGAGAGACTGAAACCACAGTGCAGGTAAATGGGAGCAACTGGAACCACACTGGATAATCCTGGGAGCAGCTGTGCCCATGCTGGGGTCATACTGGGATCCTACTGGAACTAGCTGGAATCATACTGGGAGTGAATGGAAAGGTGCTGTCTGTGACTGGAACCATGCTGGAGGTGACTGGGAGCAACTGGGCCCATCCTGGGAGTGACAGGGAGTCACTCTGGCCATGACTGGAATCATGCTGGGAGGATCTGGGAGTGACTGGAACCATACTGGGGGTGACTGGGTGCAACAGCTCATACTGGGAATGACTGAGATTGAAGTGAGAGTGACTGGGATCATCCTGGAAGTGTCTTTTTGTAGATCTTCTGTCTTTCTGGTCTCCTTTTATTCCCCTTCTTATCTTACGTACCTGGAATATTTTTGGATATTTAATGTTTCCCAAAATCTTAAGGATTAACACTTTTAGGTTAAAGGAGCTAAGCTTGCAAAGTTAATGCTATGGTAAGAGTTTTATGTTCAGTTGGATGTTGTATTAAACCCTTTGCCATAGTTCCTTGATTGTCTATATTTTGCCAGTTAAATTTTGTGTCATTTTGACCTTTTAGCTCAGTTGGTCAGAGCATGGTGCCAGTATCACCAAGGCTGTGGGTTCAATCCTTGTGGGGCCATTCACTTAAGAGCTGGACTTGATGGTCCTTGTGGGTCCCGTCCTACCAAGAATATTCTTTGCATCTGTCCATGCTGAGAAGATCTGGTTGGTGTTTCTCCCGTGAACCGAATTCAAGTACAGGAACCTTTGGTTACCACCAGCATTGAAGTGTTCTGGGGTGTTACAGCCCTGTAGGCTCACAGTGACCTCTTGTTTCCATAAGGCCCCAGAGTGTCCCACTGGTTCCTTGGTTCCATGGGCCCAAGAGTGCCACAATGATCCCTGTGGTTCCACAACTTCCCATGGTGTCACATTGGCCTCTTGGTTCCATAAGGATCTGGAGTGTCACACAGGTTTATGGCATTTGTCCTTGCTGCCCCTCACATCCCACTGCCCCACAAAGAGCCCCGAGCCACCCGTGAGGGACAGGCCCTGCTGTGCCAGGCCTGGGCTCAGGGCTTGGCCTTTCTGCTTCCTCCAACCCAGCCAGGGCTTGCTCAGCATTGCAGTTCCCTGCTCAGAGCCTTTGGCTCCCGGCAATCCTGGCCTCCAGGATCTGCTCTCACCAGTCCCTGGGGAGCCTTTGGCAGTCCCTGCCCTCAGTGGGGCCGATTGAAGCTCCAAGGGACTTGGAGTTTTGCTTCTGACTCCTTGAGCAGCTTCTTCAGCCTGAAGGAGGGACAAAGGAGGATCAGAGAAAGGAGAAGGAAGCACGAGGTCAAGCATTCCCTGAAATCACAGCCTCCACCCATGGGATCATCATCCCCCATCCCACAGGTGACCAGGGAGGGGGAGCTTGGCCCAGATATCCTGGGGTGTCCCTGGATTGGCTTTTTTGGAGGGGATGTTTGGTGAATGAAGAACTCCAAAGCTGAGTGGAAAATGCCCCTTGGGGGATACTGGGGGGTCCCAGCATTCCTAAGTGGAGAGATGGAATAGGGGGAACTTTTTGGATTCCTGGCACTCCCAGCAGCCTGGGCCTGAGTAGACAGGCGACCCCCAGTACAAGTCTTACCCCCAGCAGCTGGGACAGGGAGGAACCCCTGAAGACCAAAGGGGAGAGACCAGAGATGGGGAACTCCTGGGAGGCATTTTCAGGGCTGAACCTTGGTGTTTGGGAGGTTTTTATGGACTACATGTCCTGGGTTGCAGTGCAAGATGTAACCAAAAGTATGTATTCTATCACCGTCTGTTAAAACCTGGTGGAGCAGTTTTCTTTATCTCTTTCATGCCCCATCCCTCAGAACTGGGGGATGTCTTCTGTTAATGGGCCAGCTGTTAAAACCAGGTGGGGCAGTGTTCTTTATCTCTTCCACCACCCATCCTCCCTCCAGGGGGATATCTTCTCTTAATGGGCCATTGAGTCTCACTGCAGGACTGATAAAATGACATCATCCCATTGTGAGATGCTCCACCCAGGGGGAGGAGCCAAGCATTCCTGACTGGATATAATCAGAGAATCAGAACAACACAGGCAGCCTTTCTCCACTGGATTCCCAGAGGAGAGACCAGACCCATCTACAGCACCAGAACTTCAGAGGTAAGCTACAATCTTCTATGGGATCATTGCTTAAACAGAACCACATCTGTCACTCCAGGAGGACTGCAGCCATCATTTAATCAAATTACTTCCAAAACCCTGACCAACGGTGTGTAAGGTTGCATTCTGACTCTTGGTGTGTTGTTTTTTTGTTGTTGGTTTTTTTTTGTACTGCTGCATTTACATTTTCCTTCATTATTAAGGAACTTATATTCCTTTTCCCATATTGTTACCTGAGAGCACTTTAATTTCAATATTATAATAATTCGGAGGGGATGGGATGTTTACATTTTTATCCATTTCAGTGGAGATTTCTGCCTTCCTTAGCAAACACCATTCCTTTCAAACCAAGACATCTCAGATGCCCGGTGACTTCTAGAGAGGGACTTGAACAGAGGGACGTTCAAAGTCTATGTACTCATTCCTTGTTTTCTCTCAAACCAGGATTTCCCAATCCCAGACCTTGGCCGGATGGAGAAGGAGGCTGCGAGGAAGAGGAAGATACCCCAGAACACCCAGGCAGGTGAGGAGGAAGTCAGTGCCCCTTTCCCCCTCTCTTCTGCTCCATCTCCCAGCCCAGCCTGGCCCCCGGCTGCAGGACAACCAAGCTGCCGATGCCGTCCTGCCGGGGACGCAGTGGGGGGATCTCCTTCCCCTTCCCTTTGGCACGGAGGCAAATTCCATCCTCTCCCTGTCCTTCCTCCCCCAGACAAGAAGCTGAGGATGGAGACCAGGGAGGACAAATCCCCACAGCAGAACCTCATGGAAGAGGCCGTTTTGAGCAGCTCCACAGTGCAGGAGTCAAGCTGGGAGGAAAATCCCCAGAGATCCCACAGGAGGAGGGGCTCCAAACCTATCCCAGGGTGCTCTGAGGAGGAAAGACCCACCCTGTGCCAGGAAGGTGGCCAGAGATCCAGCCGAGGCTCTGAGCTGGTGGTCCATGAGCAGGTTCAGGATGGGGAGAAGCCCTACAAGTGTTTGGAGTGTGGGAAGAGCTTCAGACAGAGCAACAGCCTGATCTGCCACCAGATGATCCACACTGGGGAATGGCCCTACGAGTGTGGGGAATGTGGAAAGGGCTTCAGTTTCAGCTCCCAACTCATCATTCACCAGCGCATCCACACTGGGGAGAGGCCCTACGAGTGTCCTGAGTGTGGGAAGAGTTTTCAGACCAGCTCAAATCTCCTCCTGCACCAGCGGATTCACACGGATGAGAGGCCCTTCTGCTGCCCCGACTGTGGGGAGGGCTTCAAGTACAACTGCACCCTCGTCAAGCACCGGCGCATCCACACTGGGGAGAGGCCCTACAAGTGTGGGGAATGTGGGAAGAGCTTCAGCCGGAGCTCTCATTTGACCAGACACCAACGGAAGCACCGGTAAGGGAAGCCCTGCGAGTGCCCCAAGTTCAGGAAGAGCTTTGTGCACTGCTCCAGCTTCATCCCCACTTGGAGGATCGACATTGGGAAGAGACCTGGTTATCCATGTTCCCTGTGATCCGTGCTGGGAAGACACTTGTACCTTTTCCTGCCTATGGCAATGACATGATGTGGGATTAAATAACATGAGGGTCTGGCCATGGCCCTTTCATTATATTCAATCCCGTCTCAGGTCGTTGCCAGGGGCAGGAAAACGACTCCCTCTCTCTCACCAGAGGAGAAGGGTGTCCTTTCCAGGCAAGAGGAAATATGTGGCCAGGAAGAGCCAGTTGTGTGGTGGTTTAGTTTTCCCTGTAAATAGATTTTCTTATCTATTCTGTTACCAAAATTATTTCTGTTCCTGTTTGTTCCTTATCCCGTTGCTGTTCTCAATAAATTGTTCTTATCCCAGCCTGGAATCTTTGCCTTTTCTGCTTTCCATGGGAGGTGGGAGGGAAGTGAGCAGCGGCACGGTTTTAGCAGGAGCAGGAAATTGGGGAATGCCATTCCTGAAGCCCAGCCCATGGAAACCGAGCATCCCAGCTGGTGCCAGGCCTGGTTGCCATGGCATCAGTTTTGGGAGTGGGTCCCTGGCTGGGGGCTGCAGGAACCTCTTCCCTCTGGTGCCCAGGGACAGGAGTGGAGGGAGCAGCTGGAGCTGAGGCGGGCAGGTTTAGGCTGGATGTGAGGAAAAGGTTTTTCCCCCGAGGCTGCTGGGGCACTGAACAGGCTCCCCAGGGAAGGCTCCCAGCTCCAGGGCTGGCTGAGCTCCAGCAGCGTTTGGCCAGCGCTGCCAGGCCCAGGCTGGGATTGTTGGGGTGTCCTGTGCAGGGCCAGCAGTTGGACTGGAGGATCCCCATGGGTCCCTCCCAACTCAGCCAATTCTGTGGCTCTGTGATCCCATGAGCCTGGGGATGGGACTGCAAATGGTTGCCATGGCAACGGGCTCTGGCTCCAGGCCTGAGACAGGCACAGACAGGGGTTCCATGGAGACCTCCCAGGGGTTTCTGGGGATGCTGAAGAGCCGTGTGGTCAGATGCAGTCACAGCAATTCCATGGTGACATCCCAGAGCACTTTGGGCTGCAAAGGCATCGCTCTGTCACAGGCACTCTTGGGGGCTCCACGGTGACATCCCAGGAGTCCCCAGGCTGCCAAAGAGCCGGGATGTCACAGACACTCCCAGGGCTTCCTGTCATGGGCAGAGTGGGAGCTTCAGGCAAAAGCTTTATTTCTTTATTGGAGAAACACCTGCTGAGTCATGAGGTGGAGAAATGACACCCAACAGCCACCATGGATCCTCAAACCCTTCCAGGTCACCTAGACTTTTAAATTCTTTCTAAGAGAGAAGACTGAAAGCAGCTGGATTCAATCCCAGCCCCAGACTTTGTCAAAGGTTTATGTGTAAATATTGGACAGCTGGAACTGAACCGTAATGCAATTTGTCTCACAGGATTAACAGCGGAATACCAGATATATTTATAATAATACAACTGTGACTGGTTCTGAAGATGATTAGACAGATTTATTTACACCACAGAGTAAATAAAGAAAAAGAGTTATTTACTCAACAGTAAAGGAGCTATAACAATTATTAGACTATAGTGCTCTAGGAAGCAATTCTGAAGTGAACAGGGCCTTGCTGGAGTTGTTTGAGCCCATTCCAGGCACAGCCTCCTGCTCCAGCAGGAACTGCCTTTCCTGTGCCATGGCCAGGGCAGATCCTGCTGCAGGAAAAGCCCCAGGCCAGCCCCAACCCAGGGAAGGGCTCGGGCACAAGTGCAGAGTGCCGTGCTGGGAGCTGTGCCAGGGACAGCCTGAGGCACCAAAGGCACCTTGTCAGCAGCAGCTGCTTCCAGGCCATGGCCAGAAGGCTCCCTTGGCACCCCGGCCTGGTGGCCAGCACTGCAGAGCTGCTGCTTCAGGGCTCATTTCTGGCTGGGCTCTGAAAAGCCACTGCTGCTCCAGGAGCCTGACTGGGAAGCAATTGGCCCCAGCACCCTGGGGATAAGATAATAATGAAACAACTCTTCATGGCAGCAGAGACCAGGCACGGGCAGAGGAAAGGGGAGAGCCAGGCCCAGGGGACATGGCTGCAGTGGTGATGGCTGTGAGGTCAGTGCCACTGCAGCAGCCTGGCTGGCCCTCAGCAGACATTCTGGCCAGGAGGGTTGTGAGGTCACCCAGCACATGAGAGAACCCACACAACAGGAATTCCATCCTTGGGAATGGGAGGGGCTTTCACTGTGTCAGGTGGAACAGAGATCCTGCTCTTGGAGCATTCTTGGGATGGGGCATCGACTTGTCTGGAAAAGCAGCAGTTTTGTGCCACTCTCATAAAATACCTGATTAAAATTTTTCCTCCTTCTAAAAAATATAAATTAACTCTTGATCACTTTAAAGATATTCATCCCTGTCACTGCAAGATTTGGGAGAAAATAACTTAGACCAGTGCTTCCATTTTCACAGACCATGGAAAGGACCCAAAAATCTCCAATGATGGGGTTTGGAGGCCTCATCACATAAGCAGCAGGTAGAGGCTGAGGGCTCAGGGCTGTGCAGCTGCAAGGCCCTGCCAGAGGCAACTTGTGCAGCCCTTTGGCCATGGCTGCTGGCCCTGGGCCTGAGGCCAGCAGGGGACAAGTGACCCTGGCAGTCCTGGGGCCTCATTGCCTCCTTGTCCCTGCTCAGCAGCTTGGCAGGGGCCTCCCCATGGTGCTGCCCTTGGCATTGCACATCCCCACATGCCAGTGGCCCGGGAAGAGCCCTGAGCAATGAGGGAGGGACAGCATCTGCCTTGCCAGGGGCTGGGGCTCAGCCCTTGGCCCTTGGCATTCCTGAAACACATCCAGCTTTGCTCAGCACCACAGACACCTTTCCCTTGCTTGTCCCCAGCTGGCATCAGGGCCTCCAGTCTTCTGCTCTACCTGGAACCTGGGGATGCTTTCTCACTCGTGTCTCTCATTTCAACTACAAGAAACTTCAGTGTTTCCATCTGACTTGGAGTTCTTGAGGTGTTTCTGGAGCACACTCTGAGGGACTGAGTGTGATGCAAAGAGCCCCAAAGGCCCGAGAGGGTGATGAAAGTGCTGGTGCTGTGTCTGTGCTGCTGAGCTGGGCCGGGCTCCTGGCCCAGAGGCAGCTCCTGGCAAGGGCAGCGCTGCAGAGAGACAGCTCTGGCCAGGAGCAGCTCCTGAGCACAGCCCAGCAGGGCTGGGGCCCTGCCAGGGCAGCTCAGGGACACCAGCAGGCCCAGACAGAGCTCCCAGGGGCTCAGCACTGGCAGGGGCTGTGGGATGTGCCAGAGGGGGCTGTGTCACAGCAGCACCTCTGTGGCTGTGTCCTGGAGCCCCAGAGCAGCTGTGATGTCAGAAAGGGGCTGTGTGACAGCTCCGAGTGGGTTGTGTGAGGTCACAGATGGGGCTGTGACATCACAGAGTTTGTTGTGTGAGGTCACTGAGCAGCTATGGCATCATAGAGGGGACTGTGTGACATCACAGAGAAGGCTGTGAGATCATGGCATGGCTGTATGACATCATAGACCTGGTTGTGATGTCAAAGTATGTGCTGTGACATTACAGGGTATCTGTATGACATCACAGAGATGGTTGTGTGACATCACTGATGGGGTTATGACATCACAGAGCTGACTGTGACATCATGAAGGATGGTGTGAGGCCATTTAGCAGAGACTGCCATCATAGAGGGTGGCTCTGTGACATCACAGACCAGGATGTGACATCACAGAACAGACTGTGACATCACAGGTTGAATTTTTGACATCATAGTCTTCTGTGACATCACAGTACAGCTGTATGACAACACATGATAACATCCCAGAGTGGGCTCAGTAAACAGAGCACAAACTTCACAGGACTTCGATTATCCCTTAACCTTAACTGAAACCTCAAATGTCACAATTTAGCAAAACAACAGCATTTACTGTATTTAACCTAACTTACAACCTATGACTAGCAAATTCACAGAGGAATAATACTAAACAGTATTTAAATTAGCTTATAATTTCTATAAAACATAACAATGGGCAAAAGGAAAACACTAGGCAGCGTTTAACTTAGCTTATACCTCGTGACTGAACCTTCCTCACAGGCCTGACTGACTCAGATCTCCAAGGCACTCCAACCCCTCCGAGAGCAGCATTTCTGCCACATTTTCCAGGGCACAGCACTGGTGTGTGCACACAGACACCAAGAGGCAGTGCAAGGCAGCTGTGAGAAATTCCCCTGCAGGGCAGGGAAATGCTCCCTGCGGATGCTTTGGCATCTCCCCAGAGGGTGAAGGGCTGAGCCTGGAGGAGTGGGGGGATCGGCCCAGGCTCCGTCCTTGTTCGGGGATGCCCCGAGTGCAGCAAACGGGAGAGTTCCCAGCTCACAGAGGCCCCACTCAGAGGGAGGTGGCTGGCCCAGGAGAGCTGCAAGGGGCTCCTTTTGGAGCGCTGTTTGTAGGGCCCCAAGAGAGGGGCTTCAGGCACAGCAATGTTTCATCCTGGCCGCACTTGGCATCAACAGCTTTCTTTGCAAGGCTGAGAACAGGGATGTTGTGCCACGGAGGGAACAGAAACAGTTCCCAGGGCTGCTCCTGAAGCAAGCAGGAGCTGCTTGGGCAGCAGCAGTGCCTGGGAGCAGACAGTGTTTCTGATGAGCTGCAGAGGAGATGAGCCCAGGGGCTGTTGGCCAAGGCCCAGGTCCAAGGAGCATTTCTCAGCTGGCAGGGTGGCCTGAGAAGGGGAGGGGGGAATGCACCAGCACAGGGCCCCATGGAACCAAGGGACCATTGTGACACTACAGGGCCCAATGGAACCAAGCAGAACATTCTGACACTGTGTGGCTCCATGGAACCAAGGATCCATTTTGATATAACAGGGCCTCATGGAAGCAAGGGGACCACAGTGACACTGGGGGCTCCATGGGACCAAGGGTCCATTGTGACACTGTGGGGCATCATGGTATCATGGACACCATTGTGACAATGTGTGGCTTTGTTGAGCCAATGAGTCCTGCACACTCACACAGGCTGAGATGGACACTGCTGGTTTCTCTGGCAGGCTCTCTGAGCCCAGCCCAGCTCCCTCCAAGCTGTCCCAGCTGCCCTGAGCTCTCGGCAGCAGCCAGGGCCTCTCCCCAGCACAGCCCAGCCGGCTCTGGCCCCACAGCTCTGCTCAGGGCAGGCTGCTCTGGGCACTGCCCCACAGCCTCAGCCCCTCTGCAGGGCACAGCAGCAGCTGCAGCTCAGAGAGGTCTCAGCCCCAGCCATGGGGGAAGGTGCTTGGCCAAGGGAAAAGGAGGCTCCCTGGGTGCCCTGCTCCCCTCTCCCTGAGGTGCTGAGAGCTCTGCAGCCCCTCCTGCCATCCCATCTGCCCAGGCCAGCACAAGAGCCCCAGCCTTGGAGCCCTCAAAGCTGCTCCTGCTCCAGGCCCAAAGCTGGGCCAGCCAGAAAGCTGTGCCCATTTCTGTTCATTCCTGCTCTGATGAGGAGGGATCCTCAGCCACTTGGAGGTTGCTGATGAATTTTGCTACTCCAGAGGCCATCTCTTCCTTGGGCTCATGGAACCAAGAGGCCCTGTGACACTGCAGGGCCTTGAGGAACCATGCAGAGCATTGTGACAGAGCAGGGCCTCATGTCATGATGGGGTCATTGGGACACTGCAGGGCCCCTAGGAAAAAAGGGGCCAGTGTTGCTCCTCAAAGACTCATGGAATGAGGAAACATGTTTGACACCGTGGTGCCCCTTGGGACCAAGAGGCCATGGTGACACTGTGGAACCAAGGAGAGCATTGCTGCACTGAGAGACCTCATGGAACCAAGGATCCACTGGGACACTGCGGGGCCCAAGGATCCAAGGGACTTTGTGATGCCAAGGGTTCCCATGGAACTAAAGGGACATTGTGACATTGGGAGGCCTCATGGAATCATGGAGAACATTGTGACACTCCAGGGCCCCATGGAACCACGGTGACACCAAGTTGGCTGGGAGTGTTGATGTGCTGCAGGGTAGGAGGGATCTGCACAGGGACCTGGACAGGCTGGATTCAGGGCCCAAACCCAACAAGGTGAGGTTTAACAAGTCCAAGTTCCAGGTCCTGCACTTTGGCCACAACAACCCCTGCAGTGCTACAGGCTGGGGACAGAGTGGCTGGACAGCAGCCAGGCAGAAAGGGACCTGGGCACTGATGGACAGCAGGCTGGGCATGGGCCAGCAATGTGCCCAGGTGGCCAAGGAGGCCAATGGCCTGGATCAGGAACAGTGTGGCCAGCAGGACCAGGGCAGGGATTCTTCCCCTGTACTTGGCACTGGTTGGGCAGCACCTGAAATGCTGTGTCCAGTTCTGGGCCCAAAATTTCAGAAGGAGATGGAGGGACTGGAGCATGTCCAGAGAAGGGCAACAAGGCTGGTAAGGGGTCTGGAGAACAAATCATGTGAAGAGTAACTGAGGGAGCTGGGGTTGTTTCTCCTGCAGACGACAAGGCTCAGGGAAGACAAGGTGGTGTCAGGGCACAAGTTGGACTTGATGACCTCCAAGGTCTTTTCCAGCCTTGCTGATTCTGTGATTCCCTGAAACCACCCTTGGAGCAGGTACAGGATGAGCCCTGGGTCTCCTCTTCGGAAGATCCAGCAACCCAGGTTCCTCAGCTTCTCCACACAGGCCCCAAAGCCCATCCTGTCAGTCCTGCAGAGCCTCTCCAGCTCCTCCTCATTGCCCAGAACAGGGAGCCACACAGCCAGACACAGCAGCCCAGATGTGCCCCCCTGGCCTGTGCTGCCTCTGGCCAGGGAGCAGCACGAGGCACTGCAGGACCCTGCAGACAATTCCTGGAGCACTTGTAGGATGATCCTGCTCCCCAAGGGACGTTCCCATGGTGCCAAGTGGGGAACTGAAATGGGGAGTAGGGCCAGAGAGGAAAGGGCAAAACAGGGATGGGCTGTTTGCAGGGGAGGGAAGAGGGGTGGGCAATAGGAAGAAATCTGGAGCAGAAAGATGAAAGAAAGCAAAGGTGAAGCAAAGGAAATGCTCAGGGCAGTTTGGGGGTGGCTGCCAGGCAGCCCTGGCTCTGAGCAACAACGTCTGCAGTGGCACAGGAAACTCACAGCTCATGGGAACAAACTTTCTGTGTGACTTCAGAGGCCACGACAAACCTGAGTGGTTTCCCTGCCGTTCCCCAGCCCTTCCTGGCCCCAGGGGCTGATGGCATTTGTGCTCCCTCAGGTTCATCTCCCCACAGCAGCACCATGGGGGTGCTGACGCCTGCTCTGGGCAGTGCAAACAGGGGCTCCTGAGCCAGTGCTGCCGTGTCTGTGCCTGCAAGGATGCGGCACCTCTCTGAGCTGGGGGAGAGGCCAGGGCTGCACAGGGGGGATGTTGTTGGCAGCTCCATGAGAACGCTCTGGGACACTGCCCTGGGGTGTCAAGTGCAGTGGGGATGGATCAGCCCCTGCTCTGCTGCTCCTTCCCATCTCCCCCAGGGACCTTGCAGAGCCCCAGCCATGCTGTTTGCCCCCAGCCTGCCCACGGCCACCCTGGGGCTGCTCATGGGGGTTTTCTGTGCTGAGCTTTGGCCTGGGAGTGTTCTTGAGAGAGCCTGGGCAAGGAGCCTGGAGCCCCCAGGCCCTGCCCTGAGGCGTCAGCGCTGCCCCAGCAGTGCCCATGGCCTGTCCCTGCTGCAGCCCCGGCACTGCCACCCCCAGGGCTGTGCCCGGCCCCGAGAGCACTCAGGCCCTGCAGCAACACCAGGGCCAGGAGGGCAGCGGGGCAGTGGCACGGGAGCAGCACTGGCAACACCAAGTGCTGCTGCTCCTGGGCACAGCTGCTGTGCCAGCACTGATCTGCCCCCAGCTCTGCACACAGACACTGCTGCCGCAGCTGCAGAGAAGGGAACAAAAGGAGGATCTCTGGACAAAACTTTGCTGGGAGATCCTTTAGTTCATTTAAAGCCACCAAGAGCACAGCCCTTCATTGACACAGTCTGTGGCCACAGGGAAAGTGGAGAGAAATGGCACAAACAATGTCATTTTATTGAAGACAATTTAAAAAAGTTAAACAAAGAAAAAGAGCCTCCAAAATTAAACAAACCTGCCAGAACTATCCAAGATGACTTTTATTACAAGTGATTTGGAGAAATTGGCCAGCTGTTTAATGTTTCTGAAACCATCCAGTGATCAGTCTCCACACTGCAGCCTTGAGCTCCTGGTTCCTCAGGCTGTAGATGAGGGGGTTCAGGGCTGGAGGCACCACTGAGTACAGAACAGACAGGGCCAGATCCAGGGATGGGGAGGAGATGGAGGGAGGCTTCAGGTAGGCAAATGTGCCAGTGCTGATAAACAGGGAGACCACAGCCAGGTGAGGGAGGCAGGTGGAAAAGGCTTTGTGCCGTCCCTGCTCAGAGGGGATCCTCAACACAGCCCTGAAGATCTGCACATAGGAGAAAACAATGAACACAAAACAGCCAAGTGCTAAACAGATGGAAAAAAAAAGAAGCCCAAATTCCCTGAGATAGGATTTGGAGCAGGAGAGCTTGAGGAACTGTGGGATTTCACAGAAAAACTGGCCCAGGGTATTGCCATGGCACAGGGGCAGGGAAAATGTATTGGCTGTGTGCAGCAGAGCATTGAGAAAGCCACTGGCCCAGGCAGCTGCTGCCATGTGGGCACAAGCTCTGCTGCCCAGGAGGGTCTCATAGTGCAGGGGTTTGCAGATGGACACGTAGCGGTCGTAGCACATGATGGTCAGGAGGAAATACTCTGCTGAGATGAAGAACACAAAACAAAAAACCTGTGCAGCACATCCTGAGTAGGAGATGTCTCTGGTGCCCCAGAGGGAATTGTGCATGGCTTTGGGCACAGTGGTGCAGATGGAGCCCAGGTCAGTGAGGGCCAGGTTGAGCAGGAAGAAGAACATGGGGCTGTGCAGGTGGTGGCTGCAGGCTACGGCGCTGATGATGAGGCCGTTGCCCAGGAGGGCAGCCAGGGAGATGCCCAGGAAGAGGCAGAAGTGCAGGAGCTGCAGCTGCCGCGTGTCTGCCAATGCCAGCAGGAGGAAGTGGCTGATGGAGCTGCTGTTGGACATTTGTTGTGGCTGCACATGGGGACCTGTCTGTGAAGAAATAGACAGAGAAGATTTAGAGGAGAAATCAAAGCCATTTCTCATCCACCATCCTCTGTAACACACATGAACACACTTTTGTGTATAGGAATTCTGAGATTTTCTTTGAAGCTTCCCCTGTGTCTCTCCTGGTATTTTTTGATATCAGAAGTTCTCAGCATTTCTGCTACCATCTGGTAGAACAGAGTGAGTTCCCTGAGGCAAGATGATGAGTGGAGACTGAGGGGAGATGATCTGTCACTCCATTCTGCTTGGAGATTCGCTGGGCTTTCCCTTTTTTCAAAAGAGGGATGTTCACACTCCCATGTTTTCCTTAAAGATCATCAGATACTGCTGAGAGCAGATGGATGCACCATGCACCAGCTCCACATTTGTCTCTAAGGACTCACGTTGCTCATTTCACCAACCCAACAGCATTTTCACTGTCAGAACACTTCTGCCTTTCCCCATGGGTCTTTCAGATAACACAAAGATGCTCTAGGACAGGTTTGCATCCAGGATTGAAGCTCCCAGCTGGGACTGAAATCTCAGGGACACTTCCAAGTGTCCTTATGATGGCATTGGATGAAGGGAGCTGTAGCTCCTTCCCTGGCTGCACTGCCAGCATTGCCCACAGCCGGGCACTGGGGACAGCGTCACCCTGAGCCAGCTGTGCCCCCTGCCAGAGCCCCCAGTGCTGGTCAGCTGCTCCCAGCCCTGTGCTCTGCAGAGGGAACTGGGCTCGGGGCTGCAGAGCTGCCCCACGGCTCTGCTGCAGCTCTGCCTGCACAGGAGGGGCTTCACACCTGGGAGCCTGGCCCTGAGGGCAGAGGCTGGGCTGGGGGGACAGGAGGGAGGGGGCTTGTCCAGAGAAAGGGGCTGCACTGCAGGGGCTCCTATGGAGATCTCTAAACTCTCTCTGACACAGGATTTCTGGGGTTTTCTTTTCTCTCATTCCGTGATTTTCTCTGGTTCCTGGAGATGTTCCTCCTGCAGGTGTTTCCCTGTGCCTGATCTCTCCCTGCCAGCACCCACAGACCCCAAATATCTGTGCAGTCTCCTTGGCCTGACAGAACCCTGCCTGTTTGCAGGGCTCTGGCTGGGGACAGGTTCTGTTTGCAGCTTGGAGAAAGGACAGCTCAGACAAAACCTGATGGGTCCAGCAAAGGTGATGCTGCTGCTGTCCATAGGAAGAGTGGCTGAAAGCACATTAGGAATCTCCTCTGAACCCATTGATCACTAAAAGTAACAGTTTGGATGTCTTAGGCACTGGTCAAAATTCATAATACCTTTAATATTTATTCCCCCTCCCTGCCATTCCCAATAGAAGGAAACTGAATACAAAGTCTTAGGAAATGTCCTCATTTTTATTCAAATCCTTACCTTGGAAATATGCCATGACTGATGAGAAACCAGCATATCAGAGCTTCATGAGCCTTCACCTCCCCTGCACCAGGAATACTCAGAGTTCTACTCACAGAGTCTGTAGGCACTGGGATGTTCCAGCTTGAGGAGATGCCTCCAGGAGCTGCAGCTGCATTGTCCTGCAGCCAGAGGCTTCCTGTGTCAAGGGCTGGCAGTGATTCTGCCCCAGGCACTTCTCAGCACCTTCCCAGCCCTGACTGATTGAAGCTCTCTGTGCCTCTGGGCTGTGCCCAGGGTGGCTGCAGGCAGTGCCCCAGCCCTGCTGGGCTGGCAGAAGAGCTGCTCAGCAAGAGAAATGTGCTTTTGAAGCTCTTCTTGGTTTCCAGGAGCTGCCTCTGTGCCAGGAGCCCGGCCCCGCTCAGCAGCACAGACACAGCATCAGGACTTTAATGAGCCTCTTGGGGCTTTGTGCTGAGGCCCTGAACATCAGTCCCTGAGAGGGAGGGGAAGAAAGCTCTCAAGAACTCCAAGTCAGAATCCAACTCCAAAGTTTCTTTCACTTTTAATGGGTCCCACTGAGGGACATGACTGAGAAAGTGTCCCCAGGCCCCAGGCAGAGCAGAGAACTGGAGGCACTGATGACAGCTGGGGACAAAGAGAAGCCAAGTCTTGGTGCCCTGGGCCACAGCAGCCAGTGCTGTGCCAGCAAGGGCTGTGAGGAGACACCTTGTCCTGAGGCCCTGGGGCCTCCTGGCACAGCCCCAGCAAGGCTGGCCACTGCCACCCCCTTGGCCTGCCCTCAGCATCCCCCCTAGCCCACATGCCAGTGGCCTCAGGGATCTGCTGGAAGGAGTCCCTGGGGAGCCTTGCTCAGGAATGGCCCTGAGGGGCTCCTTCATGCTCCCAGGGTCTGCAGCTTTTTCAAAGGACTTTGGCTTTTGCCTTGGAGTCTCTGAGAGGTTTGTGCAATCCTGGCCTCCAATTATCTGCTGTAATTAGTCCCTTGAGAGGCTTTGTCAGTAACAACACTCAGTGGAGCTCATTAATGCTTCAAGGTACTTCAGGTTCTTAAGGCACTTTCCTTTTTCCTTCCCACACTGAGTCTCTGAGAAGTTTGTGCAATCAAGGCCCCAATTATCTGCTTTAATGAGTCCCTTGGGAGCTTTGCATTGACACTCAGTGGGGCTCATCAATACTTTGAGATACTCAGGGGTTTTTCAGCTACTTTGGATTTTCCTTTCTACACTGAGTCTCTGAGAGGTTTTTGTGCAATCCTGGCCTCCAGTTCTCTCCTCCAAGGAGTCCATGAGGAGCCTGTGTTTGGGATGGACCACAGTGGGATCCATTAGTGCCTTGAGAAACTTTGGGTATTTCCTCTGACTTTGACTCTTGGAAAGGTTTGTGCAATCTCCTCTCAGGCCCTGAGGTTCAAGGGCTCAGCTCCAAATGCACCACGGGGCTCATTAGGATCAAGCAAGTTCTGAGAAACCATGGCTGTGTCTTGATTTCCCTTTGGTCTGGTGCAGTTTTAGGAAAGTTTCCTCCAATAATTATGGAGAAATAGTTCAAAGAACTTCTAAGAAATATGAATTCCTATTTTAAAGGGTGTCTTTTATTCCTGTTCTCTTTAGAGCAGAGATGATTGCAGCATTCAGTGATGGATATTGATCCAGGGTCTCTCCTAAGGAGGTCTGGCCAGGTCAGAGAAGCTGTGCCTTGAGGTCTGACCCAGTGGGGACAACCCTGCTCCACATTCCCCAGCCCCATCCTGTCTCTCCTCTCTCCTGGGACCTGCTTTGCTCACAGAACTGGCTGCACTCAGGCAAAGAGGGGTTTTCCTTCTTTTATTTTTGCAATCTAAAACTGCTGAGTTTCCCCATGGAAAACAGACACCCTCCTCAAGTGTGTGCCAAGCCCAAGGTGCCACCAAGGAGGTTCCCCTTCCCCAAGGCAGAACCACACAAGGAATGTTTCAGACACACAGGGAGTTCTACAATAAACACAACCCCAGAGTTGGCTGAAGGCAGAATTAGAGCAGCTGCTGAAGGACAGACAAGCTTTGAACTCCTTGCAGCTGAAAGCACCAAGTGGGTTGTTGGGAGGTGTGTGAGTGAGGCAAGAGTGAGGGAAGGGAAATGCAGAGAGCCCTGGAAGTGTTTCTGTGCAGACAGGCTGCTGCAAGGGCAGCGTTGGACTTCTCTGGGGGAAACTGTGAGGGGAGGTCAGGACAGAATGACCTCCCCAGTGACCTCAAGATGTCACAAAGCCATCAGGGATGTCACAGCCCACTCAGTGACGTCACACAACCTGTCCCGGGATATCACACCACCTTTCTGTGATGACACATCTCTTCCTAAATGCCACAAAACCACCTCATGATGTCACATAGCATTCTGTGATGTCACACAGCAACATTTGATGTCATAGTTCACTCTATGATATCACAGTCAGCACTGTGATGTCATACAATGTCCTGAGATGTCACATGGCTCTTCTATGATGTCACTACCCACTCTAGGATTTCCTATCACAACCATGTGGTGTCACAGTCTGCTCAGTGATGTCACAACCCTCTCTGTGTTGTTGTACATCTAACCTCTGGTGTCACAGTCCTCTCTATGATGCCACAACCCACTAAGTGATATCACCCAGACCACACTGTGATGTCATACAGCCACACTGCGATGTCACACCCTGCTTTCTGATGTCACAGAATCCCTTCTATGATTCTGTATCTGCTCAGTGACCTCACACAACAAACTCTGTGATGTCACAGCCCCATCTGTGACCTCACACAACCCACTCGGAGCTGTCACACAGCCCCTTTCTGATATCACAGCTGCTCTGGGGCTCCAGGACACAGCCACAGAGGTGCCGCTGTGACACAGCCCCCTCTGGCACATCCCACAGCCCCTGCCAGTGCTGAGCCCCTGGGAGCTCTGTCTGGGCCTGCTGGTGTCCCTGAGCTGCCCTGGCAGGGCCCCAGCCCTGCTGGGCTGTGCTCAGGAGCTGCTCCTGGCCAGAGCTGTCTCTCTGCAGCGCTGCCCTTGCCAGGAGCTGCCTCTGGGCCAGGAGCCCGGCACAGCTCAGCAGCACAGACACAGCACCAGCACTTTCATCACCCTCTCGGGCCTTTGGGGCTCTTTGCATCACACTCAGTCCCTCAGAGTGTGCTCCAGAAACTTCTCAAGAGCTCAAAGTCAGATGGAAACACTGAAGTTTCTTGTAGTTGAAATGAGAGACACGAGTGAGAAAGCGTCCCCAGGTTCCAGGCAGAGCAGAAGACTGGAGGCCCTGATGGCAGCTGGGGACAAGCAAGGGAAAGGTGTCTGTGGTGCTGAGCAAAGCTGGATGTGTTTCAGGAATGCCAAGGGCCAAGGGCTGAGCCCCAGCCCCTGGCAAGGCAGATGCTGTCCCTCCCTCATTGCTCAGGGCTCTTCCCGGGGCACTGGCATGTGGGGATGTGCAATGCCAAGGGCAGCACCATGGGGCGGCCCCTGCCAGGCTGCTGAGCAGGGACAAGGAGGCAATGAGGCCCCAGGGCTGCCAGGGTCACTTGTCCCCTGCTGGCCTCAGGCCCAGGGCCAGCAGCCATGGCCAAAGGGCTGCACAAGTTGCCTCTGGCAGGGCCTTTAAGCTGCTAAGCCCTGAGCCCTCAGCCTCTGCCTGCTGCTAATGTGATGAGGCCTCCAAACCCCATCCTGGGAGATTTTTGGGTCCTCTCCATGGTCTGTGAAAATGGAAGCACTGGTCAAAGTTATTTTCTCCCAAATCTTGCAGTGACAGGGATGAATATCTTTAAAGTGATCAAGAGTTAATTTATATTGTTTAGAAGGAGGAAAAATTTTAATCAGGCATTTTATGAGAGTGGCAGAAAACTGCAATTGCTTTTCCAGACAAGTCGATGCCCCATCCCAAGAATGCTCCCAGAGCAGGATCTCTGTGCAACCTGACACAGTGAAAGCCCCCTCCCGTCCCCAAGGATGGAATTCCTGTTGTGTGGGTTCTCTGATGTGCTGGGTGACCTCACAGTGCTCCTGGCCAGAATGTCTGCTGAGGGCCAGCCAGGCTGCTGCAGTGGCAGTGACCTCACAGCCATCACCACTGCAGCCATGTCCCCTGGGCCTGACTCTCCTCTTTCCCCTGCCCTTGCCTTGTCTCTGCTGGCATGAAGAGTTGTTTCATTATTATCTTGTCCCCAGGGTGCTGGGGCCAATTGCTTCCCAGTCAGGCTCCTGGAGCAGCAGGGGCTTTTCAGAGCCCAGCCAGAAATGAGCCCTGAAGCAGCAGCTCTGCAGTGCTGGCCACCAGGCCGGGGTGCCAAGGGAGCCTTCTGGCCATGGCCTGGAAGCAGCTGCTGCTGACAAGGTGCCTTTGGTGCCTCAGGCTGTCCCTGGCACAGCTCCCAGCACGGCACTCTGCACTTGTGCCCGAGCCTTTCCCTGGGTTGGGGCTGGCCTGGGGCTTTTCCTGCAGCAGGATCTGCCCTGGCCATGGCACAGGAAAGGCAGTTCCTGCTGGAGCAGGAGGCTGTGCCTGGAATGGGCTCAAACAACTCCAGCAAGGCCCTGTTTACGTCAAAATTGCTTCCTAGAGCATTATAGTCTAATAATTGTTATAGCTCCTTTACTGTTGAGTAAATAACTCTTTTTCTTTATTTACTCTGTGGTGTAAATAAATCATCTTCAGAATCAGTCACAGTGGTATTTATATAAATATATCTGATATTCCATTGTTAATCATGTGGGACAAATTGCATTACGGTTCAATTCTACATGTCCAATATTTACACATAAACCTCTGACAAACTCGGGCTGGGATTGAATCCAGCTGCTCCCAGTCTCCTCTCTTAGAAGGAATTTAAAATCTAGGTGACTTGGAGGAGTTTGAGGATCCATGGTGGCTGTTTGGTGTCATTTCTCCACCTCATGACTCAGCAGGAGTTTCTCCAAAAAAGAAATAAAGCTTTTGCCTGAAGCTCCCACTCTGCCCATGACAGGAAGCCCTGGGAGTGTCTGTGACATCCCGGCTCTTTGGCAGCCTGGGGACTCCTGGGATGTCACCGTGGAATTGCTGGGACTGCGTCTGACCACACGGCTCTTCAGCATCCCCAGAAACCCCTGGGAGGTCTCTGTGGAGCCCCTGTCTGTGCCTGTGACATTCCGGCTCTTGAACAGCCTGGAGACTCTTGGAATGTCCCCACGGAGCCCCACTGAGGGTAACAAATCTGATCCTTGGTAGACAACCATCACCACGACTTTTCACTATGGTCTGTTTCCATGGCAACCACAGCCCCCTGTTGCTATTATCTGTTTCCATGACAACCATCATCAGCCCCCTGTTGCTATGATCAGACCCTTGGCAGCTCCATGGAGACCCCATGCCAGGGGTGGTTGCCATGGACACCAGCTCAGGCCTGGAGCCAGAGCCTGTTGCCATGGCAACCATTTGCAGTCCCATCCCCAGGCTCCTGGGATCACAGAGCCACAGAATTGGCTGAGTTGGGAGGGAGCCATGGGGATCCTCCAGTCCAACTGCTGGCCCTGCACAGGACACCCCAACAATCCCAGCCTGGGCCTGGCAGCGCTGGCCAAACGCTGCGGGAGCTCAGCCAGCCCTGGAGCTGGGAGCCTTCCCTGGGGAGCCTGTTCAGTGCCCCAGCAGCCTCACGGGAAAAACCTTTTCCTCACATCCAGCCTAAACCTGCCCGCCTCAGCTCCAGCCGCTCCCTCCACTCCTGTCCCTGGGCACCAGAGGGAAGAGGTTCCTGCAGCCCCCAGCCAGGGACCCGCTCCCAAGGCTGCTGCCATGGCAACCAGGCCTGGCACCAGCTGGGATGCTCGGTTTCCATGGGCTGGGCTTCAGGAATGGGATTCCCCAATTTCCTGCTCCCGCTAAAACCGTGCTGCCGCTCTCTACCCTCCCGCCTCCCATGGAAAGCAGAAAAGGCAAAGATGCTGCACTGGGATAAGAACAATTTATTGAGAAGAGCAACAGGATAAGGAACAAACAGGAACAGAAACAATTTAGATAACAGAAGGGATAGCAAAATTGATTCACAGGGAAGACTAAAATGCCACCAACTGGCTCTTCCTGGCCACATATTTCCTCCTGCCAAGAAACGACACTCTTCTCCTCTGGTGAGAGAGAGGGAGTCCTTTTCCTGCCCCTGGCAATGACCTGAGATGGGATTGAATATAATGACAGGGACATGGTCAGAGCCTCATGTTCTTTGATCTCACATCATGTCATTACCATGGGCAGGAAAAGGTACAGGTGTCTTCCCAGCGTGGATCCCAGGGAACATGGATCACCAGGTCTCTTCCCAACGTGGATCCTCCAAGGGGGAATGAAGCTGGAGCAGTGCACAAAGCTCTTCCTGCACTTGGGGCACTCGTAGGGCTTCCCTTACTGGTGCATCCGTTGGTGTCTGTTCAAGTTAGATTTGTCTGAGAAGCTCTTCCCACACAGGGGACACTCGTAGGGCTTCTCCCCAGTGTGGACGCGTTTGTGGGTATTGAGGCGGGAGCTGCAGCTGAAGCTCTTCCCACATTCCCCACATTCATAGGGCCTCTCCCCAGTGTGGATGCGCCAGTGGGTGACAAGGGTGGAGTTCTGCTTGAATCCCTCCCCACAGTCAGGGCAGCGGAAGGGGCTCTCATCCGTGTGAATCCGCTGGTGCACGAGGAGATTGGAGCTGCTGTGAAACCTCTTCCCACACTCAGGTCACTCATAGGGCCTCTCCCCAGTGTGGCTACGCTGGTGGATGATGAGTTGGGAGCTGCAGCTGAAGCCCTTCCCACATTCTCTACACTCGTAGGCCCATTCCCCAGTGTGGATCATCTGGTGGTGGATCAGGGTTTTCCTCTGGCTGAAGCTCTTCCCACACTCCAAACATTTGTAGGGCTTCTCCCCATCCTGAAGCTGCTCATGGACCACCAGCTCAGAGCCCCGGCTGGATCTCTGGCCACTTTCCCGGCACAGGGTGGGTCTTTCCTCCTCAGAGCACCCTGGGATTGGTTTGGAGCCCCTCCTCCTGCGGGATCTCTGCGGCTTTTCCTCCCCATTGGATTCCTGCACTGTGGAGCTGCTCAAAATGGTCTCTCCCATGAGGTTCTGCCGTGGGGATTTGTCCTCCCTGGTCTCCATCCTCAGCTCCTTGTCTGGGGGAGGAAGGACAAGGAGAGGATGGGATTTGCCTCCGTGCCAGAGGGAAGGGGAAGGAGATCCCCCCAGTGCGTCCCCGGCAGGACGGCGTCAGCAGCGGGGTTGTCCTGCAGCCGGGGGCCATGCTGGGCTGGGAGATGGAGCAGGAGAGAGGGGGAAAGGGGCACTGACTTCCTCCTCACCTGCCTGGGTGTCCTGGGGCATCTTCCTCTTCCCTGCAGCCTTCTCATCCATAGGGCCAAGGTTTGGGAATGAGAAATCCTGGTTTGGCAGAAAACAAGGAATGAGCAAAATTAGTTTGGAGGTCCCTCTGTTCAAGTCCCTCTCAAGAAGTCACCCCAGCGTCTGGGGTGTCTTGGTTTGTAAGGAAAGGTGTTTGCTAATAAAAGCAGAACCTCCATTGAAATGGATAAAAATGTAAAGCAACAACCTCCTCCTAATTATTATAATCTTGATATCAAAGCCCTCTCAGATAAAGATATAGGAATAGGAATAATAGTTGTTTTCTAGAAAGGAAATTGAAAATGCAGCACTACAAAGAAAAAAACAACAAAAAAACAACACTCTGAGAGAGTCAGTATACAACTGGACACCCTGTAGGTCAGGACGCTGGTAGCAGTCCGATAAAATGGTGGCTGCAGTCCTCCTGGAGTGACAGATATGGTTCTGTTTTATCAGTGATCCCGTAGAAGGGTGTAGCTTACCTCTGAAGTTCCGGTGCTGTAGATGGGTCTGGTCTATCCTCTGGGAATCCAGTGGAGAAAGACTGCCTGTGGTGCTCTGATGCTCTAATTATATCCAGTCAGGAATGCTTGGCTCCTCCCCCTGGGTGGAGCATCTCACAATGGGATGATGTCATTTTATCAGTCCTGCAGTGAGACTCAATGGCCCATTAACAGAAGATATCCTCCTGGAGAGAGGATGGGTGGTGGAAGAGATAAAGAACACTGCCCCACCTGGTTTTAACAGCTGGCCCATTAACAGAAGACATCCCCCAGTTATGAGGGATGGGGCATGAAAGAGATAAAGAAAACTGCTCTACCAGGTTTTAACAGATGGTGATAGAATACATACTTTTGGTTACATCTTGCATTTCAGCCCAAGACATTGGGTCCATAAAAATTTCACACCACAAAAATTCACCCCCAAAAATGCCTTCCAGGAGTTCCCCATCTCTGTTCTCTCCCTTTTGGTGTTCAGGGGTTCCTCCCTGTCCCAGCTCCTGAGGGTCACGTGTGTATGGGGGTCCCCTGTCTACTCAGTCCCTGCCCTGCCCAGGCTGCTGGGAGTGCCAGGAATCTAAAAAGTTTCCCCCATTTCCACCTAAACACTTTGGGATGCTGGAAGTTTTTTGGGTTCCGGTGTCACTTCTCCCCTTATTCTCTGCTTTGGTGTGCAGGGGGTCCGTGGAGACTCCCCTGCCCCTTTCCAGGCTGTTGAGAGTCCCATGAATCACAGTGCTCGCCCTCTCTGGGGTCCCCACTTTGGGGTCCTGGTGGTCACAGGGCTCTGCTCCTCCAGGCTGCCTCTGCCCGCAGCTACCACTGGGAACCCCCAATGTCCCCCCAAAGGACATTTTCTACTCAGCTTTGGAGTTCTTCATTCTCCAAACATCCCGCCCAAAAAAACCCAACTCAGGGACCCCCCCAGAATATCTGGGCCGAGCTCCCCCTCCCTGGTCACCTCTGGGATGGGCGTGATGATCCCATGGGTGGGGGGCTGTGAATTCAGGGAGTGCTCAATTGGGATATACTGGGAGTGACTGAGATCATACTGGGATAACAAGCACTTGACTGGGATTACTGGGAGTGTCTGGGAATGGCTATGGACATGCTGAGGGCAACTGGGATGTACTGGAAGTGTCCATAACCGTACTGGGGATGACTGGGAACACGCTGGGAACAATGGGAACCATGCTGAGGACAACTGGGAGCCCATGCTAACAACAACTGGGAGCGAGTGTGATCGACTGGGTCTACACTGGGGGCAATTGGGCATCACTGAGACCATGCTTGGAGCGGCTGAGATCATCTGGGGAGGGATTGGCACTATACTGGGGGCAACTGGGTGCAACTGGAATCACACTGGGAGGAACAGGGAGTAACTGGAACCATGCTGAGGGCAACTGGCATCCTACTGGGATCACAGTGGGAGCAGCTTGGCCATCCTAGGCAAGACTGGGACCATACTGGCAGCAACTGGGACTGCACTCAGGGTGACTGGGAGTGGCTGGGAGCAACTGGGATCAGGTTTGAAGCACCTGAAGAGTGACTAGGAGCAACTGGGATAGACTGGGAGAGACTGAAACCACAGTGCAGGTAAATGGGAGCAACTGGAACCACACTGGATAATCCTGGGAGCAGCTGTGCCCATGCTGGGGTCATACTGGGATCCTAGCGGAACTAACTGGTATCATATTGGGAGTGACTCAAAAGGGGCTGGCTGGGACTGGAACCATGCTGGAGGTGACTGGGAGCAACTGGGCCCACCCTGGGAGTGACAGGGAGTCACTCTGGCCATGACTGGAATCATGCTGGGAGGATCTGGGAGGGACTGGGCTCATAGTGGGGGTGACTACGTGCACCAGCTCTTACTGGGAGTGACTGCAATTGTAGTGGGAGTGACTGGGATCATCCTGAAAGTGTTTTTCTGTAGATCTTCTGTCTTTCTGGTCTCTTTTTCTTCTCCTTCTTATCCTACGTACCTGGAACATTTTTGGATACCTTAATGTTACCAAAAACCTTAAGGGTTAACACTTTTTAGGTTAAATTAACTAAGTTTGCAAAGTTAATGCTAGGGTAAGCGTTTTATGTTCAGTTGGGTGTTGTATTAAACCCTTTGCCAAAATTCCTTGATTGTCTATATTTTGCCAGTTAAATTTTGTGTCATTTTGACCTCTTAGCTCAGTTGTTAGAGAATGGTGCCAGTATCACCGAGGCTGTGGGTTCAATCCTTTCAGGACTGAAATCCTGTCAGGCCATTCACCTAAGAGCTTGACTTGATGATCCTTGTGGGTCCCTTCCTACCAAGAATATTCTTTACATCGGTCCATCTTGAGAAGATCTGCTTGGTGTTTCTCCTGTGCACCAAACTCAAGCAGAGGAACCTTTGGTTACCACCAGCATTGAAGTGTTCTGGGGTGTTACAGCCCTGCAGGCTCACAGTGACCTCTTGTTTCCATAAGGCCCCAGAGTGTCCCACTGGTCCCTTGGTTCCATGGGTCCAAGAGTGCCACAATGATCCCCGTGATTCCACAACTTCCCATGGTGTCACTCTGGCCCCTTGGTTCCATAAGGATCTGGAGTGTCACACAGGTTTATGGCATTTGTCCTTGCTGCCCCTCACATCCCACTGCCCCACAAAGAGCCCCAAGCCACCCGTGAGGGACAGGCCCTGCTGTGCCAGGCCTGGGCTCAGGGCTTGGCCTTTCTGCTTCCTCCAACCCAGCCAGGGCTTGCTCAGCATTGCAGTTCCCTGCTCAGAGCCTTTGGCTCCCGGCAATCCTGGCCTCCAGGATCTGCTCTCACCAGTCCCTGGGGAGCCTTTGGCAGTCCCTGCCCTCAGTGGGGCTGATTGAAGCTCCAAGGGACTTGGAGTTTTGCCTCTGACTCCTTGAACAGCTTCTTCAGCCTGAAGAAGGGACAAAGGAGGATCAGAGAAAGGAGAAGGTAGCACGAGGTCAAGCACTCCCTGAATTCACAGGTCCCCACCTGTGGGATCATCACCCCCATCCCACATTTGACCAGGGAGGGGGAGCTTGGCCCAGATATCCCGGGGGGCCCTTCTTGGTTTGTGTTTTTTGGGGGGAATGTTTGGAGAATGAAGAACTCCAAAGGTGAGTGGAAAATGCCCCTTGGAGGGATAGTGGAGGGTCCCAGCATCCCTAAGTGGGGTGATAGAAACACGGGAAGTTTCCAGATTCCTGGCACTCCCAGCAGTCAGAAGAGGTCAGGGACCAAGTAGACAGGGGACCCACAGTACATGTGTTACCCCCAGCAGCTGGGACAGGGAGGAACCCCGGAACAGCAAAGGAGGGAGACCAGACATGGGGAAGTCCTGGGAGGCATTTTCAGGGCTGAATCTTGGTGTTTGGGAGGGTTTTATGGACCCCATGTCTTGGGTTGCAGTGCAAAATGTAAACAAAATTATGTATTCTTTCACCATCTGTTAAAACCTGGTAGAGCAGTTTTCCTTGTCCCTTTCATGATCCATCCCTCATATCCGGGGGATGTCTTCTGTTAATGGGCCAGCTGTTAAAACCAGGTGGGGCAGTGTTCTTTATCTCTTTCACCACCCATCCTCCCTCCAGGGGGATATCTCCTGTTAATGGGCCATTGAGTCTCACTGCAGGACTGATAAAATGACATCATCCCATTGTGAGATGCTCCACCCAGGGGGAGGAGCCAAGCATTCCTGACTGGATATAATTAGAGCATCAGAGCACCACAGGCAGTCTTTCTCCACTGGATTCCCAGAGGATAGACCAGACCCATCTACAGCACCGGAACTTCAGAGGTAAGCTACACCCTTCTACGGGATCACTGATAAAACAGAACCATATCTGTCACTCCAGGAGGACTGCAGCCACCATTTTATCGGACTGCTACCAGCGTCCTGACCTACAGGGTGTCCAGTTGTATACTGACTCTCTCAGAGTGTTGTTTTTTTGTTGTTTTTTTCTTTGTAGTGCTGCATTTTCAATTTCCTTTCTAGAAAACAACTATTATTCCTATTCCTATATCTTTATCTGAGAGGGCTTTGATATCAAGATTATAATAATTAGGAGGGGGTTGTTGCTTTACATTTTTATCCATTTCAATGGAGGTTCTGCTTTTATTAGCAAACACCTTTCCTTACAAACCAAGACACCCCAGACGCTGGGGTGACTTCTTGAGAGGGACTTGAACAGAGGGACCTCCAAACTAATTTTGCTCATTCCTTGTTTTCTGCCAAACCAGGATTTCTCATTCCCAAACCTTGGCCCTATGGATGAGAAGGCTGCAGGGAAGAGGAAGATGCCCCAGGACACCCAGGCAGGTGAGGAGGAAGTCAGTGCCCCTTTCCCCCTCTCTCCTGCTCCATCTCCCAGCCCAGCCTGGCCCCCGGCTGCAGGACAACCCCGCTGCCGACGCCGTCCTGCCGGGGACGCACTGGGGGGAATCTCCTTCCCCTTCCCTCTGGCACAGAGGCAAATCCCATCCTCTCCTTGTCCTTCCTCCCCCAGACAAGAAGCTGAGGATGGAGACCAGGGAGGACAAATCCCCACGGCAGAACCTCATGGGAGAGGCCATTTTGAGCAGCTCCACAGTGCAGGAATCCAATGGGGAGGAAAAGCCGCAGAGATCCCGCAGGAGGAGGGGCTCCAAACCCATCCCAAGGTGCTCTGAGGAGGAAAGACCCACCCTGTGCCAGGAAAGTGGCCAGAGATCCAGCCGGGGCTCTGAGCTGGTGGTCCATGAGCAGCTTCAGGATGGGGAGAAGCCCTACAAGTGCTTGGAGTGTGGGAAGAGCTTCAGCCAGAGGAAAACCCTGATCCACCACCAGATGATCCACACTGGGGAATGGGCCTACGAGTGTGGGGAATGTGGAAAGGGCTTCAGCTGCAGCTCCCAACTCATCATCCACCAGCGTAGCCACACTGGGGAGAGGCCCTATGAGTGTCCTGAGTGTGGGAACAGGTTTCACAGCAGCTCCAATCTCCTCGTGCACCAGCGGATTCACACGGATGAGAGGCCCTTCCGCTGCCCTGACTGTGGGGAGGGATTCAAGCAGAACTCCACCCTTGTCACCCACTGGCGCATCCACACTGGGGAGATGTCGGAGAAGGGAGACGCAGACACCAGGTGGTCGTCAAGCAAATCTCGTTTATTGATCATTACACTCGTGTTTAAATACATGATTTAATTAGCTCATACATATTGCAAAAGTATAGCTCATCATTGGTTATTCTGCTATCTACGACACTGCGAAACATAGCTATGTGCTTCTGCATTCTTGCGGTTACCAGACCGTCCCTGGTCCTTCTTTTTCGTTCTGTTTACCACATTCTTCTTCTCCTCCCCATATCTCAAGGGCAATCCGTCCTTGAGACTTTCTCTGCACTAGTTATGTTTTATCTCTAGCAAGTTTGTACAGTCATGGCCTTTCTCGCCTAACCATTCTGCCACAAAAGTCTCCACAGGGAGAGGCCCTACGAGTGTGGGGAATGTGGGAAGAGCTTCAGCTGCAGCTCCCGCCTCAATACCCACAAACGCGTCCACACTGGGGAGAGGCCCTACGAGTGTCCCCTGTGTGGGAAGAGCTTCTCAGACAAATCTAACTTGACCAGACACCAACGGAGGCACTGGTAAGGGAAGCCCTGCGAGTGCTCCAAGTGCAGGAAGAGCTTTGTGCACTGCTTCAGCTTCATCCCCACTTGGAGGATCCTCGTTGGGAAGAGACCTGGTGATCCATGTTCCCTGGGATCCATGCTGGGAAGACACCTGTACCTTTTCCTACCCGTGGCAATGTCATGATGTGGGATCAAGGAATGTGAGAGTCTGACCATGGCCCTGTCATTATATTCAATCCCATCTCAGGTCATTGGCAGGGGCAGGAAAAGACTCCCTCTCTCTCACCAGAGGAGAAGGGTGTCCTTTCCAGGCAGGAGGAAATACATGGTCAGGAAAAAACAGTCAGTGGTGTTTTAGTTTTCCCTGTAAATAATTTGTCTTATCCCTTCTGTTATCTAAATTGTTTCTGTTCCTGTTTGTTCCTTATCCTGTTGCTCTTCTCAATAAATTGTTCTTATCCCAGCACGGGTTCTTTGCCTTTTGTGCTTTCCATGGGAGGTGGGAGGGAAGAGAGCGGCGATGCAGTTTTAGCGGGAGTAGGAAATTGGGGAATGCCTTTCCTGAAGCCCAGCCCATGGAAACCGATCATCCCAGCTGGTGCCAGGCCTGGTTGCCATGGGCAGCAGCCTTGGGAGCGGGTCCCTGGCTGGGGGCTGTGGGAACCTCTTCCCTCTGGTGCCCAGGGACAGGAGTGGAGGGAGCGGCTGGAGCTGAGGCGGGCAGGTTTAGGCTGGATGTGAGGAAAAGGTTTTTCCCGCGAGGCTGCTGGGGCACTGAACAGGCTCCCCAGGGAAGGCTCCCAGCTCCAGGGCTGGCTGAGCTCCAGCAGCGTTTGGCCAGCGCTGCCAGGCCCAGGCTGGGATTGTTGGGGTGTCCTGTGCAGGGCCAGCAGTTGGACTGGAGGATCCCCATGGGTCCCTCCCAACTCAGCCAATTCTGTGGCTCTGTGATCCCAGGAGCCTGGGGATGGGACTGCAAATGGTTGCCATGGCAATGGACTCTGGCTTCAGGCCTGAGCTGGTGTCCATGGCAACCACCCCTGGCATGGGGTCTCCATGGAGCTGCCAAGGGACTGACCATAGCAACAGGAGGCTGGTTATGGTTGCCATGGAAACAGACCATAACAATGGGGCAGATGTTGCCATGGGAACAGACCACAGCAGAGAGACAGCTCTGGCCAGGAGCAGCACCTGAGCACAGCCCAGCAGGGCTGGGGCCCTGCCAGGGCAGCTCAGGGACACGAGCAGGCCCAGACAGAGCTCCCAGGGGCTCAGCACTGGCAGGGGCTGTGGGATGTCCCAGAGGGGGCTGTGTCACAGCAGCACCTCTGTGGCTGTGTCCTGGAGCCCCAGAGCAGCTGTGATGTCAGAAAGGGGCTGTGTGACAGCTCCGAGTGGGTTGTGTGAGGTCACTGTGCAGCTATGGCATCATAGAGGGGACTGTGTGACATCATTGAGAAAGCTGTGACATCATGACATGGCTGTATGACATCATAGCGCCACGTGTGACATTGGCGGGCAGCAAAGAGTGGCGCCAATGGCGGGGCCGGAGGCGGCTCTGGGGGCGGGGCCGGGGCTGTGGGCAGGGCCGCAGCGGAGCAGCGCGATGGCTTCAGCGCTGGGGCCGGGGGCGCTCCCGGGGGGCGGCGAGAGGTGAGGGGGACCCCCGGCACCGGGACTCTTTGATCGCCCATTCCGGAGCGCCGAGGGGCCCCTAAACCCCCATTCCTGGGTGCTGCCACCCCACTAAACCCCCATTCCCGGCCATGGGTTCCACCCTGCACCCCCTTATCCGGCACCAGGAACGCCTGCACCCCTTTCCCGGCCATCCCGCCTCCCGCAGCCCCCAGAGCCCCCTTCTCCTTGACCCATTTCCCTACTGGACCCCTATTCCTGCCTCTCCCAGCAGCCACCCCCTCCTTTCCTCAGCACTCAGGACACCCGGGACCCCTAATCCCAGCCATCCCGGCTTTCCCTGCCCTCTCCTGGCAATGGGGACACCCAGGACCCTTGGAGCTCCCTTTCCTGGATACAGGAACGCCCTGAACTCCAGCCATGCCACATCCAGCCAGCCCCAGCCTCCCCTCTTGTCAGTCCTGGCATCCCCAAATGCCCTTCCCGGCTCTCCCCGTTCCCCCTTTCCTTCAGCCGTGACCCCCCCGATCCCAAATCTCCAAATGTCCCCTCAGTTCTCCTCTCCCTGCGTTCCCTGCACGCGGCGCTGTCGGAGCCCGGCCCGGGCTTCCCGCAGTCCATGTCCATGGGGTCCCTGGCTGGGATCCCCTTCCAGCGCCACCGCAGCGAGCGGGGCCGGGCAGAGCCGCAGCCCCGGGGATGGCGGCCAGAGCCGAGCCGGGATCTTGGGATAGCCAGAGCTGGGATATTGGGATAGCCAGAGCTGGGATATTGGGATAGCCAGAGCTGGGATATTGGGATAACCAGAGCTGGGTTATTGGGATAGCCAGGGCTGGGATATTGGGATAGCCAGAGCTGGGATATTGGGATAGCCAGGGCTGGGATATTGGGATAGCCAGGGCTGGGATATTGGGATAGCCAGGGCTGGGATATTGGGATAGCCAGAGCTGGGATATTGGGATAGCCAGGGCTGGGATATTGGGATAGCCAGAGCTGGGATATTTGGATAGCCAGGGCCGGGATATTGCTGTTATAAATGCAATGGCAAAATAAGGTCAATAAAAAGCAATTTATTATAAAACAATTTAAGCACCTGTAACGAAAGAGAAAAACCACAATAAATAGGTCAGCGCAGCGCTGGGTGGACAGGGATCTATACCCAAAGGTATAGGTGTTCCCAAATCCACACCGTATGGGCTGCAGTCCGGGGTTCTTATAGGGGTTTTGTGCCCTTTGGCCAAAACTCTGAGCAGTCACTGTTCAACAAAGTGTCTTGATGGTTGGTTGAATGGATTTCCTGGAACCGGCGAACTGAATCAACAGACAGTGGGGCAGAGTCTCCTCATATGTAAAAAAGTCCTGGGTGTTCCTTGATTTCATCCTGGTTTGGGCCATCAGGACGGAGTGGTTGGCTCCGGGGTTGGGGCCATGAATATCTCGGCTGGGCTTCTTTCTTTGTCTAGTTTGATTGCTCCCCAACTGCAGCTTGTCAGGTTGGGTGTTCAGGTCCGGTGATGAGTATCTTGTCCGGGCTTGTTTTTTTTGTCCAGCCTGATGGCCTGTGTCCTGCTTATTCTTTTAGGCTGATGGGTGCTGGCTAGGATCATTATCCCAATGCCGGTAGAATTGTTATCTCTAAAATGGATGTTTGCGGCTGGATCTAGGGAGGAATCCTTGGCCACACTATATTTTATATTTTCTCATGTTATTATACTACAGATATATTTATTTAGGTCTTTACGAATTTTTATTCATAACTACATTTATTACATTGGGATAGCCAGGGCTAGGATATTGGGATAGCCAGAGCAGGGATATTGGGATAGCCAGAGCAGGGATATTGGGATAGCCAGAGCCGGGATCTTGGGATAGCCAGGGCTGGGATATTGGGATAGCCAGGGCTGGAATATTGGGATAGCCAGGGCTGGGATCTTGGGATAGCCAGAGCTGGGATCTTGGGATAGCCAGAGCTGGGATCTTGGGATAGCCAGAGCTGGGATATTGGGATAGCCAGGGCTGGAATATTGGGATAGCCAGGGCTGGGATATTGGGATAGCCAGGGCTGGAATATTGGGATAGCCAGGGCTGGAATATTGAGATAGCCAGGGCCGGCACAAGGAGCGGCACCGGCACGGGGCCAGCGGGGAGCTGCAGATGCTGCAGCAGCGGCACAGCCAGAGCGGGGCTGAGCGGGGGGAGCCGGGCCTGGGGGATCTGTGAGGCTGCGATGGCAACTGTGGCACCGCCATGGGGATCCCTGAGATCCTGGCTGAGGGATTAACAAATTCCCTGGCTCACAGCTGCAGGGAATGTCTCCGGAAATATGTCAGATATGGGCGGGAGGTGCTGGAGTGTAAAGGTGGGGAGGACAGAGTTCCCAGGGGATATGGGAATGGGAATGTGGGATCGGGGAGGGCAAAATTTGGGAACATTTGAATTCCCATGGAAATTCCATGGATGGATCTCAGACATCATCCCATTCCCACGGGACCTCCACGGATGGATCCAGCTGCTGTCCCATTCTGTAGATGGATCTCACTGCTATGCCATTCCCATGGAATTCCATGGGCAGATCTTCCTATCCCACTGCCATGGGAGCTCCAATCCGGTTCCCCCCAAACCCATCCTTGGGGACCCCCCCATGACCCACCCATCCACCCCAAACTCTTCCTGGGTCCCCCCTCATCCCCCCACAACGGGAATTCCTGGGAGTCCCCCCCGTGTCCCCTCCCCCAGGACTTTGGGGGTCCCACCCGTCCTGTCCGTGCACCCCCAGATTTCTTCCACAGCCCCCCTGTGATGGTGGAGGGTGGGGGCCGAGTGCTGGTGCCCCCCTGCCTGCAGCAGATCCAGTGGTGAGGGCAGTTTGGGGGGTCCCTCAGCATTTGGGGTCCCTGGGATTTGGGGTGACCCCCCGGGCCCCCCAGGATCTCCCTGAACACGCTGACGCTGCCCGTGCACAGTGAGAAGATTCAAACCCGGCACGGGGTCCCCAGCACTGCCACCCGCATTGCCCAGGTACCCCCAAACCTGCCGAGAACCCCCAAACCCCCCAGGACACCCCAACCTCCCCGGGATCCCAAACACATCCCTGGATGCTCCAAAAACTCCCCAAGACTGCAAAACCCCATACAGACATTGAGAAGGTTCATACCCGGCATGGGGTCCCTATCTGCATTGCCAGCAGGTTCCCCAAAACAACCCACCCCTAAAAATGTCACTTAAAGCCGTCATGATCCCCCCTCAAAAGGGGTTTGTGGAGCTGCGGCCTCACAAACACCCTAAAATGGGGAGGAAAAAACCCCTGTAGTGGTGGGATCCCCCCAAAAAAAACTGAAAAATAGAAAAACTCCTCTTGAGAGGGGCCTGAAGTCCCTGAAAGGCCCTGGAAGAGGGACAAGATCCCCTCCTCTGCTGGGGCCTCCCCGAGCCGGGAACTCTCCCGTTCCTGCACTCGGGGGAGCCCCGAACGACGGCGGCTCCTGGGCTGAGCCCCCCTCAGCCGGGGCTGCGGGGGGAACTGGGGGGGCTGGGACGGGGCTTGGGGGTCCTGGGGTGAACTGGGGGACCCTCAGTGCTCCCACCTCCCCCTGTTCCCCTGTCCCGCCCCGTTCCCATTGTTCCCCCAAACCTCCGCTGCCCCCAGCTCGGTTTGGGGGGGACCCAGCCCTTTCCCATCGTGTCCCGGCCCGGCCCCGCTCACCCGAGGGCTCCGAACCACGCCCAGGGACAGAGGAGGGACAGAGGAGGAGGAAGAGGAGGGACAGAGGAGGAGGAAGAGGAGGAGCAGGAGGAGGAAGAGCTGGAGCAGGCAGAGGAGGCTCCACGTGCGCTCCCCGCTCTCTGGATCTGCAGCTCCTTCGGGACCATCGCCCCCCATCCCGCAGGTGCCCGGGGAGGGGGAGCTCGCCCCAAATACCCCGGGGCTCCCTGGGTTTGGGGTTTTTGGGGGGGATGTTTGGGGATGGCAGGGCTCCAGAGCCGAGCCGCAGATGCCCCTCGGGGGGACCCCGGGGGTCCCCGGGAGGTGTTTTTGGGGGGTCCCGGTGGCGGCAGAGCCCCGGCAAAGGGGCCGGGGGGATGCGGGTCCGGCACGGCCGGGAAAGGGGTTCGGGGCTCCCGGTGCCGGCAGTGGCTGCTCCCAGCATTGCCCAGTTGCTCCCCCCTTTGGCTCCAGTTTCCTCTGCGCCCCACGATAAGCCAAATCACTCCCAGTCCTTCCCTATTAGAGTACAATTTGTCTCCATTTTATCCAAATGTTATCTCCATTTTTCCCTCATTTTTACTCTATTTTCCCCCAATTTTATCCCATTTTCCCTCATTTTTATCCAGTTTATCCCAAATTTTCCTTATTTTTATCCCAATTTATTCTTTATTTTTGCTCTATTTTTCCTTTATCTTATTTTCATATAATTTTTTCCCATTTTCCTCATTTTTTCCTGCATTTTCCCCTTTCTTATCTCATTTTTCCTCAATTTTTCCCAATTTTTCTGAATTTTTTTCTTATTTTTCCTCCATTTTTACTCAAATTTCCCCCGTGTTTTCCTATATTTTTCCAATTTTTTCCCCATTATTAATCTATTTTTATGCATTTCCTCATTCTACCCTCTTTTTGCTCCATTTTCCCCCATTTTTTTCCCCATGTTCTCTCCTGTTTTCCTCATTTTCTTCAATTTTTCACCCACTTTCACTTCATTTTTACCATTTTTATTCCCATTTTCCCTTCATTTTTCTCCCAGTCTCCCTCATTTTTTTCCCCATTTTTATCCTGGTTTTATCTCGTTTTCCCATCATTTTATCCCCATCTTCTTCCATTCCTTTCTCCCATTTTTCCCAATTTTTCACCCATTTCCATCTCATTTTTCCCTATTTTTATCCCATTTTTTCCCTATTATTGTCCCATTTTGGCTCCAATTTCCCCCATTTTTCCTCCATTTCCATCCTATTTTTCCCTATTTCCCCCTAATCTTCCCCATTTAATTATTCCAAAAAATTAATATTTTGGCAGGGAAAAATAGAAATTTTGGTGGGAAAAGAGGGTGTTTTGGGGGCAAAACTCCATGAATTTGAGTCACAGCTTTCCCATGATTTTTCCATGATTTTTCCATGATTTCTAGCCAGAAGGAGGAGTGGGATTCATCTGAACATTCTGGAAGCTGGAATAGGACCAGGCCATCTACCTTCCCAAAAATCTGGAGCAGCTCATCTGCAATTCCACCTTTCCCCATTCCCTGGATTCCCAGGTCTGGAAATTCTTTTACGACCTCCCAGGTAGGCAATTCCCAAAATTCCATGGAAAAATGAGATAGGGGGATTTCATCCTATTTTTTTCCTGATTTTCTCCATTATTTTCCCCAATTCTTTTCTTTCTTTTTTTTTAATTAATTTTCCTGATTTTTCCTGAATTTTTCCCAGTTTTTTCCTGATTTTTTTGTTTTTCCTGATTTTTCCCTCTTCCCAAAATTTTTTTGTCTTTTCCCCAACTTTTTCTCAAATTTTTCCATAATTTTTCTGGTTTTTCCCATTTTTTCCCAATTTTTTCCTTGTTTTTCCCATTTTTTTTCCTGATTTCCCCCAATTTTTTTCTTTTTTTTTTTCTGATTTTTTCCCTGTTTTTTTCCAGGTTTATTCCCTTTTTCTTATTTTTTTCCTGATTTTTCACAAATTTTTTCAGAATTTTTTTCACATATTTTTCAATTTTTTTTTCCTGATTTTTCCCTCTGATTTGTCCAAATACTTCCCTTTTTTTCCTATTTTTTCCTGATTTTTTCCTCTTTGTTTCCTTGATATTTCCTATTTTTTTCCCAATTTTTTTCCCAATTTTACAAAGTTTTTCCCCACTTTCTTGTACTCTTTTTTTTTCCTTGATTTTTCCCAATTTTTTCCCAGTCTTCTTCCTCTTTCTTTTCCTGATTTTTCCCTGGTTTTTTTCCCATTTTTTTTCCTAAACTGGATTTTCCCCAATTTTTCCAAGTTCTTTCCCAGTTTTTTTCCTGATTTCGCAAATATTCTTTCCAAATTTCCCTAGTTTTTAAATGACTTTTCCTTCTTTTCCTATTTTTTCCTGATTTTCTCCCCATTTTTTCTGACTTTTCCTGATTTTTCCCAGATTTTTTCCACTGTCTTTTCCTGATTTTTCCCCAATTTTTTCACATTTTTTTCCTTGAGTTTTCTCTTTTTTTCCCCAAAATTTTTTGTGGTTTTCCCCAAATTTTTCCCAATTTTTTCCTGATTTTTCCCTGATTTTTTTTGATTTCACCCTGATATTTTTCTGGTTTTCCCCTGAATTTTCCCTTCCATTTTCCTTGAATTTATCCTGGGCTTTTTTTCCATTTTTTCCCCAATTTTCCAGTTTCCTTCACACTCCCAGTCTAATCCCAGTCACTCCCAGTATGAGGCCAGTGGCCCCCAGTTGCTCCCTGTCAGTTCCAGTATGACCCCAGTAGCCTCCAGTGTGATCCCTGGGACTCCCTGTCTCTCCCAGTATATCCCAGTCAGCCCCAGCACACTCCCAGTCATTCCCACTTTTTCCCAGTCACTTTCAGCATGATCCCAGTTGCTCACAGCCACTCCCAGTCAATCCCAGTATGATTCCAGTCACCCTCAGTGGGATCCCAGTCTCAGCCAGCAGGGACCCAGCTGCTCCCAAGGTGATCCCAGTATGATCCCAGTTGAGTATGATCCCAGAATAGTTGCAATTCTTCCCAGTTCCTACCAGTATGATCCCAGTTGTCCCTGGAATAGTCCCAGTCCATCTCAGCATGGTCCAAATCACTCCCAGTTTCTCCCACTGTGGTTCCAGCTGCTCCCAGTATGGTCACAGGCACTCCCAGTATATTCCAGCTGCCCTCAGCATGCTTGTGCTCATTCCCAATCATTCCCAGTTACCCCAGTAAGGTTCCAGTTACCCCAGTACAAACCAGTCCCTGCCAGTGCTGCCACTCCTGGGATCCCCCAGCCCTCTCTGTGTTCCCCCCTCCCGCATCTCCCCAGAGGAGCCCCAAGGGCTGGCAGTCCCCAGCCAGGGTCCCCAGCCAGCCCCAGGTTGGATCTGCAGCCCCCAATTTTCCCAGTTTCCCTCTCCTTTTCCCCGGGCCAGGTTCCCCCCGTCCCCAGCGGGTGGGAGCAGCGGAGAGCCCCGCGCTGCCCATCCCGACCTGTCCCGGCTCCATCCCCGCTCCTGCCGTGGGCTGTGAGGGGTTTGGGAACGGGGCACCGAGGGTGTCACTGCTCCTGGGGGAGGAGGAGGAGGAGGGATGGAAGAGGAGGGATGAAGAAGGAGAGAGAGAAGGGATGGAAGTAGGAGAAGGAGGTGGGGTTAGGGAGGAAGAGGAGGAGGAAGGATGGAAGGGGAGGAGAGGGAGGAAGAGGAGGGACAAATGAGGATCAGGGAAAGGAGAAGGAACCACGAGGTCAAGCACTTCCTAAATTCACAGCCCCTCACCCGTGTGGGATCATCACCCCCATATTCCACAGGTGACTGGGGAGGGGGAGCTCAGCCCAGATATCCTGGGGGGTCCCTGGGTTGGATTTTTTCAGGGGGAATATTTAAGAATTAAGGACTGCAAAGCTGAGCGGAAAATCCTACTTGGGAGGACATTGGGGGGTCCCAGCATCCCTAAGTGGGGAGATGGAAACGGGGAACTTTTCAGATTCCTGGGAATCCCAGCAGCCTGGGGAGGGCAGGGATTGAGTAGGTGGGGAACCCTCAGTGCAAGCATGACCCCCAGCAGCTGGGACAGGGGGGAACCCCTGAACACCAAAGGGGAGAGACCAGAGATGGGGAACTCCTGGGAGGCATTTTCAGGGCTGAATCTTGGTGTTTGGGAGGTTTTTATGGACTCCAGATGTCCAGTGACTTCTAGAGATGGACTTGGACAGGAGGAACCCCTTAAGCCAATATGCTATGAACTGTATTTTTCCCCAAACCAGGATTTCTCATTCCCAAACCTTGACTGGATGGAGAAGGAGGCTGCGAGGAAGAGGAAGATGCCCCAGGACACCCAGGCAGGTGAGGAGGAAGTCAGTGCCCCTTTCCCCTTCCCTCCTGCTCCATCTCCCAGCCCAGCATGGCCCCCGGCTGCAGGACAACCCCGCTGCCGACGCCGTCCTGCCGGGGACGCACTGGGGGGATCTCCTTCCCCTTCCCTCTGGCACGGAGGCAAATCCCATCCTCTCCTTGTCCTTCCTCCCCCAGACAAGGAGCTGAGGATGGAGACCAGGGAGGACAAATCCCCGCAGCAGAACCTCGTGGAAGAGGCCGTTTTGAGCAGCTCCACAGAGGAGGAATCCAATGGGGAGGAAAATCCCCAGAGATCCCACAGGAGGAGGGGCTTCAAACCCATCCCAGGGTGCTCTGAGGAGGAAAGACCCACCCTGTGCCAGGAAGGCGGCTGGAGATCCAGCCAGGGCTCTGAGCTGGTAGTCCATGAGCAGCTTCAGGATGGGGAGAAGCCCTACAAGTGCTTGGAGTGTGGGAAGAGCTTCAGCCAGAGGAATACCCTGATCTGCCACCAGATGATCCACACTGGGGAATGGCCCTATCAGTGTGGGAAATGTGGGAAGGGCTTCAGCTTCAACTCCCAGCTCATCACCCACCAGCGCATCCACACTGGGGAGAGGCCCTACGAGTGTCCCGAGTGTGGGAAGAGGTTTCACAGCAGCTCCAATCTCGTCCTGCACCAGCGGATTCACACGGATGAGAGGCCCTTCCGCTGCCCTGACTGTGGGGAGGGCTTCAAGTACAACTGCAACCTCATCACCCACCGGCGCATCCACACTGGGGAGAGGCCCTATGAGTGTGGGGAATGTGGGAAGAGCTTCAGCCACAGGTCCAAACTGATCATCCACCAGATGATCCACACTGGGGAGAGGCCCTATGAGTGTCCCGAGTGTGGGAAGAGGTTTCAGACCAGCTCAGATCTCCTCAGGCACCAGCGGATTCACACGGATGAGAGGCCCTTCCGCTGCCCTGACTGCAGGAAGGGCTTCAAGCACAACTCCCACCTCATCACCCACCGGCGCATCCACACTGGGGAGAGGCCCTACGAGTGTCCCCAGTGTGGGAAGAGCTTCTCCAGGAGCTCTAACTTGACCCAACACCAGCGGAGGCACCGGTAAGGGAAGCCCTGCGAGTGCCCCAAGTGCAGGAAGAGCTTTGTGCACTGCTCCAGCTCCATCCCCCATCAGAGGACCCACGTTGGGCAGAGCCCTGATGACCCACGTTCCCTGTGATCTGCGTTTTGAGGACACTGGGTTGGTTGTAATTTTCTTTTGTTCCGATTATCTTTTGATTCATCTTCATTCCTTTAAAACAGACAAAATTGGGGTAAAAGTCTACAAATTCATCAAAGGCATCTAGAGCCTCACATTTTACTAGTGCTTCAAGGTAATCTGGTATTCAGGGAAATACTTAGGGGTTGTGGGTGTATTTGGTGTAGTTTTCTCCATTTCTTGGCACTCAAAGCAACGAGAGTTTGAACTGTGATCTCAAAACCACTCAATGCCACTGAAAACTGCACAGTCCCACTCAAAACTATTGGATTCCACAGCCCCTCAGGGTGTGATGCCTCAAGTTTTAGCTTTCATATCTTTCATATTTTACACTGTCTAGGTTTGTATTTTTGAACTTCCTGTTAAGTGTTAGTGAGCTCTCTTCACAGAGTAGGTAGACAATTTCTACCTTGATACTAAGGGCAGCTGTTACAAGTTTCAGGCCCAAAAGCATAAACAAGGGTGGACTGAAGAGAAAAAACAAGAAGGACAGGACTTCATCATCTGAAGCTGTAATTGAACAATGAACCTCAATATGCAGATGGACCTAAACTTCTAAAAATGTGAGACCTCATGATGAGTTGTCTATTTTTGTGACCATTTCTGGTCCATCTTGGGTGTAGCCCTGGCCAGGTTCTTGCACTGCCCAAGGCGTATCCTTTAAGGCCTTTTAATAAACTTTATTCTTAACTGTCCAGCCTCTGTTTTAGATCAGCCTTCTGAAGGCATCAGGTGGAATGGGGTTGGAAGGGGATTGGGTGAAGTGGGACGCAAATCAGGAGGGGTGAGATGGGCATTGGGTGGGGCAGGATGGGTGTGATGGAGTTTGGGAGGTGTGAAATGGGGGAAATAGGGCTTGAGAATGGGGTCTTGATGTCCAGCAGGAATGGGATGGGTTGAGGTTTGGATTGGGGAGGTGGGGTGGGGTCTGGAATGAGACAGACAAAGTTTGGGGATGGTGAAGGGAGGGGAAACCCGTTAGTGAGTTTTGGATATTCCATGTTCCCAACGAGATTTTAAGGTATCTCACATTTCTCAGGAGGTTTTGGGGCACTCCCCAGCTCTTGGGGTGTTCCTGAGAGCAGCTCCATGGAGCTCCATTGCCAGGGGTGGTTGCCATGGGCACAATCTCAGAGCTGTAGCCAGAGTGCGTTGCCTCGGTGCTGGAGAGCAGAGAAATGATGAACAGCCCCAGACATCTCCAGGGTGTGTTTGGGGGGCAGAGCAAGTTCTGCCTAGGTGGGGCAGTCACTGCCCCAGCCCAGCCACTGCAGCCTCTGCTCCAGCCCCAAAGTGGCTGCCAAGCCCCTGGCACCCCAAAAACCCCAGCTGGGAGAGGGAGCAGAGCAGGTGAGGCTGTGACATGGGTGTGACACTGACATGTGCCATGGCCCTGGAGCTCACAGCAGATGAGATGGTGCTGAATCCAAGGCTGACTGTGGATCTCTGTCCCTCTCTCTCCTTCCCTTACTTCCAGTTTTCAAAATCTGGATAGCTTGAAGTTGGATGGGTTGGACGAGTTGGCTCAGTCAGTGCTTAGTGAAGTGATTTCCTCTAATTGCATGCAGATTTATGATTTCCCGAGTACCTCATTCTCTAAAGTTTGCAGCTGAAGGTTTGTTCCCCCCTCCTGAGAAGTTTGTTGTTTTCTCCCATGCACTGCCCGAGGGGATCGAGGTACCTCAGGTCCCTTTCCAGCAGGGCCCGAGCGAGCTTGGGGCACAGCACAGGGAGCTGCAATGCTGAGCCAGCCCTGGCTGGGTTGGAGGAAGCAGAAAGGCCAAGCCCTGAGCCCAGGCCTGGCACAGCAGGGCCTGTCCCTCACGGGTGGCTCGGGGCTCTTTGTGGGGCAGTGGGATGTGAGGGGCAGCAAGGACAAATGCCATAAACCTGCAAGCCCTGCCAGCCTCCTCAGGGAGGGCCGAGGGAGGAGCAAAGACCTTCCTGGGGCTGTGCCCTGCGCCAGGAGGGATTGTGCCAGTGGAGTTGACCCTAAATTTCTTCTCCCAGGCAGCTTTAGGACATGGAACGTGGAGAAGCCAGAGCCAACTCTCAGCTTTCCACAGTCCTCCAGTAGAATCCTGTGTGGGGAGCAGCCTGGGAGCAGGGTTTGTGTGTCAGGGGAGGGGAATTCAGAGCCCTTTTCTCCCCCATGGCCTGAGGGTCTGCATTTTCAATGGCCCTGCAGCTGCCAAAGGGGCCTTTTTCACCCAGCCTAGAACAGTTCTGCTGATAGCCTGTCCTAAACCCGTTTTTCCTGCAAATGTGCCTATGAAGCCTCATTTTTTGCAGCCCCAGGTCTTGTGTGCATGCAGGTGTTGCCATTTAATTCAATAAAATGCAATATTAAGATAGTAGCAAACGTTAACAGTTAGCATTAGTTGACATTAGTAGTAGTTATGCTAAGGTTCGGTAGGCCGCATGTAACCTGCAGATGAACTGTATAGCAGATATTGCAATGTAAGCAGTGTAACTAGGAGATAATCTAAGGAATGTAGATGTTGGCAGAATTTAAAGGTTAAAGAGATAATCGTACCAAGTAGTGAAAGTTTGTGATGATGAAGAAATCATGTAGAAAACATATAAAACCCCTGTGATTTTTCTGTGAAATGGGGCTCTGTCTTTGGACGCTAGTCCACAGGCTCCCGGGCCCTCAATAAAGCACCGCATAAATGACTTCGGTTGTTTGTGTTTTCTTCGGATCGGGCAACAGTTTTCTGGCGACCGCGGCAGGACTCCGAAGGTGGCTGGGGCGGTTCGCGTTCTGATCCACTCCACGCCGGCACCGAGTGATTCTCGGGGAGTCATCGGTTCGTGCCCGACCCCCGCACCTGGCGGACGACTGCAAAAGGTAAGCCCGAAGGTGCTTTATTTTTCTGGTTCTGGTTTGGGTGCCTGCTCATAAGACGAGGCGGCGATCCTCGCAGGGTTGGGCTAAGACGTCTGGTTGGTCTGGGAAGCCTAGGCGCCGGCTGTCAGACGCGGCGAAAGCTGCGCAGGTCCGGCACTTGCCCCTCGCGGCGTCGAGAAGCGGCAAGTTGGATTGGTCTGGTATTTATTTGGTATTTAATCCCTTTTATTTGCTGTATGTGGTTTGCTTAAATTTGTGTAAATATTGATTGTGGTTTTGTATATTGCTGCTTATTGGTTGATATGATAGTGTGTTGTTGAATTATTGTTTAGGTGTCTGTAAGTCGTTGCTGCTAAAAGTTAAACTACCTCAGTATTGGAGAGATTGTGTGTGAGTGTGTGGTATGATAGATTTTGTTGGGCTGTCAGTATTGATTGTGTTTTTTATTGTTTCGTATATTGCTGTATACTGGCTGTTGTTACTGGGTACTGAGTTTTTGTACGGCTGTAAGTAAGGTTTAAAATGGCATTTAAGGCACTTAAATTTATGGTTCAGTCTGATAAGTCTGTGGTTCAATCTGATAAAGGTATCCCAGAAAATACCCCGCTGGGATGTTTACTAAAGAGGTGGAAAAGTGAAGGGTTTTTCCAGGAGATGAGTAAAGATAAAATGATTGATTATTGTAATCATTGGTGGCCTGAATATAAGCGAGAGGGGCCGTCATGGCCAGAGAATGGTACTGTGGACTTTGACACCATAAATTCGTTAATGCGCTATTTGGAGGACAGTGAAAAATGGGATGAAATACAGTATTTAGACTTGTTTCATTTACTGCGTTGTAAAAAGGAGTGGCAAACCGAGTGCGGAATAATGGTGCTGGAGATGAAAGAATCTGAGTGCGGGGGGGAGAAGTGTTGTAAAAAGGAATCTAAATGTGTGCAGTGTTTAGCTTTAAAATCCCGGACAGAAGAAGATTTGTCTTTACTGGTGTCACCAGGCGCGCCTTCCACTGCACCCCTCCCTTCTGCTTCACCCCTTCCTACCGCTTCACCCCTCCCTTCTGCCTCACTTCATCCCTCACTGTATCCACCGTTACCTGAAAGTAGTTCGGAGGAGGAGGATGGGGAGGATGAGGAGGCGACAAACATTACAGTGGCACCCGAGAATGCTAAAAAGGTTGCTATACGTCTTCCAATCCCTTCCCCGCGAAATACTCCCCTCGCGGCACGAACCAGACAGGGACGTAAAAATCATGGGGGACCCCAGTTTATCGCCCCTTTAAGGCAAGCGGTGGGACCCCAAAAAGAGAAAGTGGTTGTAAAAGTACCTTTCTCTCCAGGAGATTTGGTGATTTGGAAGCAGTCAGCAGGTAATTACCGTGAGAATCCTGAAAAGGTGGCACGGGTGGTTAAGATGATTGTTAGAACTCAGAACCCGGACTGGAATGACATGCAGGTTTTATTAGATACCCTAATGGATTCCACGGAGAAAGAGATGGTGTTGCGGGCAATGAAAGAGCGTGCTCGGGAAATGATTAGACTGTATTGAGCTGGGGGAACTGTGAGTGACTTGGTTCCGAGTGATGATCCGGGATGGGACCCGAACAAGGTTGAAGGGATGGAATCTATCAGGGCGTACCAGGAGTTGTTGGTGGAAGGAATCAGGACCGGGATGCCTAAAACACTAAATTGGTCAAGGTTGTATTTGGTCAAGCAGGATAAGAATGAATCTCCTTCGGCATTTTTAGGACGCCTTAAGGAGACTGCTAGTCGCTTCACTGATTTAGATATCAACAGTGAAGCAGGAAAGTTGCAGCTTGCTTTAATCTTTTTGGGTCAGGCACAGGAAGATATACGTAAGAAACTGCAGAAATTAGAAGGTCAGGATACTCGGGATTTGGATAAAATACTAGAAGTGGCTTGGAAGGTTTATAATAACAGAGAGAAAGAAACGGCCAAGAAACAGCAGGCGAATCTATTAGCTATAATGCAGCAAGCCGGTAATAGGGGAGGAGGCAGAGGTGGTTTTGGGCGCGGTTGTGGCTCTGGACGTGGCAGGGCAGGATTCCAGAATGTCAATTTCGGGGGACGGGGGATAACCCCTCCTGGTCCCCAACAAGGAGGAATTGCTCCTAATCAATGTGTGTTCTGTCGTCAGATAGGACATTGGAAAAATGAGTGCCCAATGAAAGCTGGACTGGGAGGAATGCCAGTGAATGGATCAACAGGTTACTCCGTGACTCCGGAAGGTGGCGCCCAAGCATTTGTGTTGGGGAATTATCAGAATCAAAGCTGACTAGACCAGGACTTAAAGGTCAGGATTGATATTGATGGGAAAGAACAAGAATTTATTGTGGATACAGGGGCAACACATTCAGTTTTAAACAAAAGGTTGGGACCTATTAGTGATACTACCATACAGGTGGTGGGAGCAATGGGACAATTAGAAGAAAGACCCTTCTTACAACCATTAAATTTGAGATTTGGAGGAAAAGAATTAGACCATCAGTTTTTGTATATGCCCAATTGCCCCAAACCATTGCTTGGCAGAGATTTGTTGTCATCGTTAAATGTCAGAATTATATTCGAAAATGGGAGGGTAAAATTAGAGGTTCCAGGAGAAGAAATTGCTAAATTGTTTGTAATAAAAGAAATTGATCCCTCTCCTATTCCTATTGAAGTAGATCACGCTGTGGTACCTTGGGTATGGGAGTCGGGGAACCCGGGGAAATCAAAAGCTGCTCAGCCGGTGGTAGTAGAATTAAAAGAAGGTGCTCAGCCAGTGAGAATAAAACAATACCCAATCAAATTAGAAGCTAAACAGGGTGTCGCTCCTTTGATAACTCAGTTTTTAGCACAAGGAATTTTGCAGGAATGTGAATCAGACTTTAACACTCCTATTTTTCCAGTTAGAAAACCAAATGGTAAGTATCGGCTAGTGCAGGATTTAAGGGCAATTAATAATATTGTCAAAGACATTCACCCAGTGGTTGCCAATCCGTATACTCTATTAACATCTGTGTCAGAAAAATTTAAATGGTTCTCTGTTATTGATTTGAAAGATGCTTTCTTCTGCATCCCTCTGGCATTGGAAAGTAGGAAATATTTTGCATTTGAATGGGAAAATCCTGACACTGGAAGGAAGAGACAGCTCACCTGGTCTCGACTGCCGCAAGGATTCAAAAACAGCCCTACAATATTTGGAAATCAATTAGCAAAGGAATTAGAAGAATGGAAGACTGCTGAGGTAAGAGAGTTACCCTCCTCTTATGTTGTTCTCCAGTATGTGGATGATATCTTTTTGGCAACAACAGAAAAAGGATTGTGCCTGAAATTGACTATTGCTTTGTTGAATATGTTGGGCCAGGCTGGCTACCGAGTGTCAAAAGAAAAAGCACAGCTGATAAAAGAGAGTGTAATATATTTGGGATGTGAAATCACCCAAGGCCAGAGACGATTGGGAGTCAATCGAGTGGAAGCTATTTGTGCTATTCCCCTTCCCAGGAACCATCAGGAACTAAGGTCTTTTCTGGGAATGGTGGGATGGTGCAGGCTGTGGATTCTGAATTTTGGACTTCTAGCCAAACCATTATATGAAGCTCTGAAAGAACCGCAGTTGAGCTGGGATCGACCGAGGAAAAAGGCCTTTGAAGACTTGAAACAAGCCTTGAGAGAAGCTCCGGCCTTAGGCCTTCCCAATTTAAATAAAGACTTTCAGTTGTACGTAAATGAAAGACAGAAACTGGCACTGGGAGTGCTAGCTCAGAGACTTGGTTCATGGAAATGCCCGGTAGGGTATTTTTCGAAACAACTAGATACGGTAAGTGCTGGCTGGCCGTCATGCTTGCGGGCAGTTACGGCCACAGTGATCCTCATCCAGGAAGCCAGGAAATTAACTTTGGGCAGGAAAATAGAGGTATTTGTGCCTCACATGGTACTGGCAGTCCTGGAACAAAAGGGGGGTCACTGGCTTTCATCCAGCAGGATGCTGCAATACCAAGCAATCCTGAGAGAACAAGATGATGTGGATCTAAAAATGACTAATCATGTTAACCCAGCAGAATTTCTCCGCAGTGAGCAGGAAGAAGGAGAATTGGCACATGACTGCATGGAAGTGATTGAACAAGTGTATGCCAGCCGAATGGATTTGAAAGATGTTCCAATGGAAGATCCGGATTGGGAACTGTTTACCGACGGGTCCAGCTTCGTAGAAAATGGTACCAGGTATGCGGGATATGCAGTGGTAACAGTTACCACTGTAGTGGAAGCAAAGGCCTTGGTCCCTGGAACGTCAGCTCAGCGAGCTGAGATCATTGGACTCACTAGAGCCCTAATATTAAGTTCCGGAAAGAAAGTGAATATATGGACTGATTCTAAATATGCTTTCGGGGTTGTGCATATTCATGGTGCCCTGTGGAAAGAACGAGGGTTATTGAACTTTCAGGGAACTACCATCAAATATAGAACTGAAATTCTAGCCTTGCTAGATGCAGTACACCAACCTGAAAAGGTTGCAATAATGCATGTGAGAGGTCACCAGAAGGAAGAAGGAAAAATATATCGAGGAAACAGATTGGCTGATGTCACAGCACGAGAAGTGGCCAGAGAAGTGTGGACCCAAATGGCCCTGATACCCACTAAGGTGAGTCCTGTAACTCCACATTTGACTCAAGAACCGAAGTATTCCCCAGATGATGAAAAACTAGCGTCACTGCTGAGAGCACAGAAGAATGCAACTGGATGGTATGTAACAGCCATGGGACAAGTTGTGGTTCCCACCCGAATTATGAGAGCCATCTTAGAGACTGAACATAATAAATGCCATTGGGGAGCAGAAGCATTGGTAAAATTTCTAAAGAAAGAAGTAATTTCTAACCAGATGTTAACATTGGCAAAACGGGTGAATGCCACGTGTCCAACTTGTTTAAAGAATAATCCAATAGTTAGGAAGCAGATCCAGTTGGGAAAATTAGAGGTGGGACCAGAACCAGGAGATTTGCACGTGCAGGGTGATCAGACAATATTTAGTTATATCATGTCACTAAGCAAAACTCTTAATGCTTTAAGGGGAACCTTGCAGTAGAACCGACCTTTACCACTGGAAAATCCGGTGCATGACATTCAACCAGGAGACCAAGTCTATGTGAAGAATTGGTCCACCCACCCCTTGAAAGAGACATGGGACGGGCCCCGCTAAGTGATCTTGACAACTTACACTGCAGTAAAGGTCGAAGGAATCGACTCATGGATCCACTACACCCGAGTCAAGAAAGTCCCTGTACAATGGGAGACTCAGATAGTCTCTCCAACTCGGGTGATCTTTCGCAAAAAGTAGCCTTTTTGATTGTATTGTTGCTGGTAGTAACGAAACCAATTCCTGTTAACAGCTCTACTGTGGTTGCAGTTACCGAACCAGTGGTTGGTGTTATGGAAAGAATGGATGTGAACCTGACCCATAACCAGAAAACTGAAGTCCAGAATGTGCAAGCAACCTGGAAGGAAGGTGCTGATTATCCAGAAGCAAATATTGTCACAGTTTGGGGTAAGGATGCACAAAAGACCAGGCCTAGAGAGCTGAGAGATACAGAAGTAGCTGTACATCAAAGTCACGAACAAGAGAATTTAGTAGTAGGATTGATTAGAGATTTTGGAAAAGTCCAAAATGTGTCTCGAATTACAGCATGCTTGCCCCTCCCACAAGCAGCAGGAGAACCAATTCCGTGGGGAATAATTCCCATTCCATTACTACCTGAGACGACAGACAACACATCTACAGTATGTCAAAAGACTGTCCAAAAGGTAATTGTCCGACCTGAGGAAGATTGTATGAAACTGCCCAATAGCAAATTTACCCGCATAAGAGGGTTTAACAATGTAGGGTGGTGTCAGTATAATGAGTTGCAAGATTGCCAAAATATCACAAGCCAGACTACACAGTGGGATGAGTGGAAAACCGTATGGGGTCCGAGTTTATTAGAACATTATAGTTATATTGGAGCAGTGGACTGGTGTATACAATGGACAGGAAGTAAAAATCAAACCCCGGAAGAAGTCTATAGAACAAGGACCTCTACAAGAGACATTAAAGCAGCTAAAGAAAATTGGAATTGTACTAAAGTCATTACATGTGATACCCCTGGAAGCCAGATTAGCCTGGCTCCTCTTAGAGTACTACTTAAGTGGGGATGTGAATGCAGGAAATTTAATCATACAATTACAGGAGAAGCATCCGGCAACAGTGGAATCAGACGAGCGGTAAGTTGTAGAGTTACTACTGTCAAAAGTCCAGGGAATTTAGTCTGGGTAATGGGACATGGACAATGGACTACGCATATTCCTATAGATGGGCCTGTGACACAAATCACTCTGGGAGTCCCGACCCTCTGCCCCCTGTGGAAACAATCGAAATTAAAACCTAAACGAAAGAAAAGAGAAGTAGATGAATTTGCTGAATTAGAAGATGAATGGCATGAACCTGATGGTGGAGTTAAATTTGGGTGGGCTTTAGAATCACTATTTGCACCTATAGCCTCCTATAGGAACAGAGAGATGCTATACAAATTGCTAGGGCAGACTGAGAGATTGGCAGCAGCCACTAAGAAAGGATTTAAAGACATGAATCTGCAATTACAAGCCACATCCCGAATGACTTTACAGAACAGTATGGCACTGGATATGCTATTGTTAAAAGAGCATGGAGTGTGTCAGTATCTAAAAAGAAAAATTGACCATTGCTGCATCCATATTCCAAACGTGACCATTGAAGTAGAAAAAGACATTTCTCAATTGGAAATGACTGAATCCAAAACAAAAGAAATTGAAAAAGAAGCACAACATAATTGGATCGGAGCAATATTTGAGTCTTTAGGACTTCAGGTTTCTGGATGGGTTTCGTCAGTGATACAGTATATTTTGTTATTTGCAGTCTTGTTACTAATCATTTGGTTAGCCTATAAGTGTGTTTTAGGAGTCGTCGAAAAGGAAACAAGACGCACCAGAAGAGTGATAAAAGCCTTGGCAAGAACCAATGAGATACGTCTCAATGAAAGACGCCGACCTCCCCCGAAATATGAAGATGTCGTTGGGCAAGATAATCCAGCATTTGAGAGAACCCACGAGGACTAAGGGTTGAGCATTCTTGCAGAAGATTGAAGAATGCTCAAAAGGGGGGAAATTGTTGCCATTTAATTCAATAAAATGCAATATTAAGATAGTAGCAAACGTTAACAGTTAGCATTAGTTGACATTAGTAGTAGTCATGCTAAGGCTTGGTAGGCCGCATGTAACCTGCAGATGAACTGTATAGCAGATATTGCAATGTAAGCAGTGTAACTAGGAGATAATCTAAGGAATGTACCTGTTGGCAGAATTTAAAGGTTAAAGAGATAATCGTACCAAGTAGTGAAAGTTTGTGATGATGAAGAAAGCATGTAGAAAACATATAAAAACCCTGTGATTTTTCTGTGAAATGGGGCTCTGTCTTTGGACGCTAGTCCACAGGCTCCCGGGCCCTCAATAAAGCACCGCATAAACGACTTCGGTTGTTTGTGTTTTCTTCGGATCGGGCAACAGTACTGAGTTGGATTCAGTGACATTGAGTGGTTTTGAGGTGAAAGATCGAACCCTCTTGTCTCTTTGAGTGCCAAGAAATGGAGACAACTACACCAAATAACCCCACAACCCCCAAATACTCCCAAGTATCTCCCAGATTCCCTTGAAGCACTAGTAAAATGTGAGGTTTTAGATGCCTTTGATGAATTTATTGATTTTTACCACTATTTCTCTGTTCTAAATAGAGAAAGATGAATCAAAAGATAATTGAAACCAAAATAAAATGATCTCCAGCCCAGTGTGTGCCCAACACAGATCACTGGGAACGTGGGTCATCAGGGCTCTGCCCAACGTGGGTCCTCCCATGGGGGATGGAGCTGGGGCAGCGCACGAAGCTCTTCCTGCACTTGGGGCACTCACAGGGCTTCCCTTACCGGTGCCTCTGTTGGTGTTGGGTCAAGTGAGATCTCTGGGTGAAGCTCTTCCCACACTGGGGACACTCGTAGGGCCTCTCCCCAGTGTGGATGCGCCGGTGGGTGATGAGGTGGGAGTTTCGCTTGAAGCCCTTCCTGCACTCGGGGCAGCGGAAGGGCCTCTCATCTGTGTGAATCCGCTCGTGCCTGAGGAGAGTGGAGCTCCTCTGAAACCTCTTCCCACACTGAGGACACTCGTAGGGCCTCTCCCCAGTGTGGATCATCTGGTGGATGATCAGTTTGGACCTCCGGCTGAAGGTCATCCCACACTCCCGACACTCATAGGGACGTTCCCCAGTGTGGATCCTCTGGTGGCAGATCAGGCTGGAGCTGTGGCTGAAGCTCTTCCCACACTGGGGACACTCGTAGGGCCTCTCCCCAGTGTGGATGCGCCGGTGGGTGATGAGGTAGGAGTTTCGCTTGAAGCCCTCCCCACAGTCAGGGCAGTGGAAGGGCCTCTCATCCGTGTGAATCTGCTGGTGCTTGAGGAGATTGGAGCTGCTGTGAAACCTCTTCCCACACTCAGGACACTCGTAGGGCCTCTCCCCAGTGTGGATGCACTGGTGGATGATGAGCTGGGAGTTGAAGCTGAAGCCCTTCCCACATTCCCCACACTCGTAGGGCCATTCCCCAGTGTGGATCATCTGGTGGCAGATCAGGCTGTTGCTCTGGCTGAAGCTCTTCCCACACTCCAAACACTTGTAGGGCTTCTCCCCATCCTGAAGCTGCTCATGGACCACCAGCTCAGAGCCCTGGCTGGATCTCTGGCCGCCTTCCCGGCACAGGGTGGGTCTTTCCTCCTCAGAGCACCCTGGGATGGGTTTGGAGCCCCTCCTCCTGCGGGATCTCTGGGACTTTTCCTCCCCATTGTATTCCTGCACTGTGGTACCGCTGAAAACGGCCTCTTCCATGAGGTTCTGCTGTGGGGATTTCTCCTCCCTGGTCTCCATCCTCAGCTCCTTGTCTGGGGGAGGAAGGACAAGGAGAGGATGGGATTTGCCTCCGTGCCAGAGGGAAGGGGAAGGAGATCCCCCCAGTGCGTCCCCGGCAGGACGGCGTCGGCAGCGGGGTTGTCCTGCAGCCGGGGGCCATGCTGGGCTGGGAGATGGAGCAGGAGAGAGGGGGAAAGGGGCACTGACTTCCTCCTCACCTGCCTGGGTGTCCTGGGGCATCTTCCTCTTCCTCACAGCCTCCTTTTCCATCCAGCCAAGGTTTGGGAATGGGAAATCCTGGTTTGGGGAAATACAAGGGATGAGCACATTGAGTTGATGTCCCACATTGTCCACACATTGATGTCCCTCTGCCAAAGTCCATCTCTAGATGTCACCGAACATCTGGCGTCTATAAAAAGCTCCCAAACTCCAAGATTCAGCTCTGAAAATGCCTCCCAGGAGTTCCCCATCTCTCCTCTCTCCCCTTTGGTGTTGAGGGGTTCCCCCTGTCCCAGCTGCTGGTGGTCACGCTTGCACTGGGGTACCCTGTCTGCTCTGTCCCTGCCCTCCCCAGGCTGCTGGAAGTGCCAGGAATCCAAAAAGTTCCCCGTTTTTATCTCCTCACTTAAGGATGCTGGGACCTCCCAATATCATCCCAAGGGGCATTTTGTGCTCAGCTTTGGAGTTCTTCATTCTCCAAACATCACCCTCAAAAAAACCCCAACCCAGGAACCCCCCAGGGTATCAGGGCTGAGCTCCCCCACCCTGGTCACCTGTGGGATGGGAGGGTGATGATCCCACGGGTGGGGGGCTCTGAATTCAGGGAGTGCTCAACCTCTTGGTTCCTTCTACTTTCCCTGATCTTCATCTATTCCTCCTCTTCCTCCTGCTCCTCCTCCCTAACTCCACCTTCTTCTTCTACTTCCATCCCCTCTCTCCTTCTTCTTCATCCCTCCTCTTCCATCCCTCCTCCTCCTCCCCCAGGAGCAGTGACACCCTCGGTGCCCCGTTCCCAAACCCCTCACAGCCCACGGCAGGAGCGGGGATGGAGCCGGGACAGGTCGGGATGGGCAGCGCGGGGCTCTCCGCTGCTCCCACCCGCTGGGGACGGGGGGAACCCGGCCCGGGGAAAAGGAGAGGGAAACTGGGAAAATTGGGGGCTGCAGATCCAACCTGGGGCTGGCTGGGGACCCTGGCTGGGGACTGCCAGCCCTTGGGGCTGCTCTGGGGAGATGCGGGAGGGGGAACACAGAGAGGGCTGGGGGATCCCAGGAGTGGCAGCACTGGCAGGGACTGGTTTGTACTGGGATCATCCTGGCAGTGGCTGAGATTGCACTGGCTGTGTACTGACATCATACTGGGATCATACTTGGAGCAGCTGGGCCCATGCCAGGAGAGATTGTGATCACACTGAGGGAAACTGGGATCATACTGGGATCATACTGGGATGATACTGGCAGTGAACAGAAGCCTGCAGGGGGCAACTGAGAACAGGTTGAGGGCAAATGGGATATACTGGGAGTTACCAGGATCATGCTGAGGCTGACTGGGAGCACCTGTGAGCAACTGGGGTCATGCCAGGAGCAACTGGCAGGAACTGGGAGTTCCTGGGTGCATGCAGGGGCTAACTGGAAGTAACAGGACTTATACTGGGATGAACTGGGATTCTGCTGGAGGTGAATACGATCATACTGGCAGGGAGTCCAACTCCACTGAGGCTGACTGGGAGTGGTTGTGAGCAAATGGGATCATGCTGGAAGGAATTGGGAGGGACTGGGAATATGCCCTGCGCTCCCCAGAACCCCAGCATCGCCCCCCATGGGTCCCATGTGTCCCCCAGACCTTTCAGGATCCCCGAGTGCCCCCTCAGCGCCCGTTCGGGACCCCCCAAAGCGTCCCTGGATCCCTGAATGCTCCCGACCCCACAGATTCCCCTTCCAGCCACTGCTGGGAATTCATCTCCCATCATCCCACAACACAGTTCCGCGCCCAAACCTCCTGCCGTGCCCCGCGCCCTAAAGAGCCCGGTTACAGCTCCCCAGGTTCCCCCCAAGTGCTCCCGAGCCGTATACATTCACCCCCAGCACCTGCAGCACGGCTCGGACGCAAAAGTTTTGTCCAAGCGCTTCCCCGCACCGCCAAACGCGCCTTCCGAGCCACTTCCGGGACTACAGCTCCCATCATGCTCCGCGGCGCCCATAGAGCGCTATTCCAGCCGGGACTGCATCTCCCATCATGCCCCGCGCCTCACCGGAATCCATTGGAGCTGCGCCTTCAACTCCCGTGATGCTCCGCGGCCCCATTAAACCGTATTATACCGGCGCCTACAACTCCCATCATCCCCCGCGCCCCATAGATTCCCTGTTACAGCCCCCCAAGTGCCCGCCCGGACCCCGAAGGGCCCCCAGATTCCCCTCCCTGACCTCCAAGTGCCCCCCTGGACCCCCAAGTGCTTCCCCGGATCCCGAATTGTCCCACAGAATCCCTAAGTGCCCCTTCAAGTGCCCACCCGGCTCCCCCAAGTGTCCTCCAGACCCCCAGGTTCTCTCTAAATTCCCTCCCCAGACCCAAAACTGCCCCAAATGTTCCCCAGAAAAGTCCCCATGGACCCCAAAGTTGCTCCTTTTACACTGTCTGAGAAAAATTTAAAAAATATGACCAAAGGACTAAAAATAATAATTAGCATAAAGAGGGAGAAATAGTGGTCAATTAATTAATGAAGGGAATTGTGTTACTTTGAACCAAGGACAGATACTATTTTTAGTCGCTAAAAATTTATCAATTCTGTTATAGAAATATAAAAATTAGGTTATAAAAATACAGAATTATTATAAAAAGTAAAATTTTATTTTTATTAATTAATTAGATTTTAATTATAAAGAAAAGTTGATAAATGTTCTCAATGTTTTGGGATGTCAGTCCCAGGTAGGCAATGTCAGACATGCTGAGGCTCGGGGTGAGGAGCAGGTTGTCCAAACAGGGGAAGCCTGCAAGGGGCTCATTCTTCTCTGTGACCAGACCTCCCAAGGAGATTTTCAGCATCAAGATCACTTGGGGAATGCTTCTGTCACCTCTTCTCTCAACTAAAAAATAAAAAAAAATATCTCCTTGATTGTAAAAAAAAAAAAAAAGTGGTGGATTTTCAAATCTTCCTCCTTAACAGAACTCCAAACTGACTCCAAGCAGCTGCACAAGCCTTGGACTTGAAGACAATGGAAGGAAGAGAAAGAGCCCCCGAGGCTTTCTGTATTTTAATGAACCCCAGGCTGGATTTGGGGCTGAGTCCAGGACCCTCAGGCACTGAGAGAAGGTTGAAGGAGCTGCTCAAGGAGTCAGAAGCAAAACTCCAAGTCCCTTGGAGCATCCCTGGGCCCCACTGACTGCCGGCTCCTGGCACACTCAGCCATGGCATGGTCCAGTCTCACGCTGGGACACCTCCTGCACCAAAATTCTACCCTGGCAGGGACTTTTCTTTCTTCTCCCCTCCAGGCTGAACCTGCCAAGCTGCACTTTGGGGAGGTTTCCTTCTCTTGCCACTGCCCAGGAAAGCTGTGTCTCCTGCTGTTCACAAACAGAGAAGGGCTGCTGGGGGATGTGGGGGTTGGAGGCTGCCTGGGGTACAGTGACCATGAAATCATCGAGTTTTGAAATATTCTGTGAAAGAAGGAGGGGCATCAACAAAACTCCTACACTGGACTTAGGAATAACAGACTTCAGCCGACTAAGGATACAGATTTGGGGAGTACCAAATCAGATAGTGATTTTTTTAAGGGCAACAGCCTTTTAAATCAAAGCATTCCGGGAAGGATGGACACACTTCAAGAAAGAAATCTTGAAGGAGCAGGAACAGCCTGAACTTCTCTGATGAAAAATGAGCTAGTGAGGAAAATGATTGGCCTGAGTGGGCAAGGAGCTTTTGGAGGAACTCAAGGAAAATATGAGGATGAATCACCTTTGGACAGAGGGGCAGGGAAATCAGGAAATGTTTAAGGATGTCATTAGGTCATGCAGAAAGAAAAGGAGAGAGGTGAAAGCTCAATTAGAACTTAACCTGGATCCCTCTATGAAGGATAATAAAAATGTTTTTATAAATACATTAATGGCAAAAGGAAGGCTATGGACAACCTCCATTCCTTAGGGGAGATATGGTTACCAAAGATGAGGAAAAGGCTGAGGTACTCAACACGTTCTTTGCCTCAATATTTAATAAAACATAAACATGAAATTTTAAATATTTAATAAAGATTAAATAAATAAAACCACCTTTTCAATATTAAGACAGGTTTTCCTCAGGACAAGTGTTCTCCTGAGCTGGTAGATGGGGACAGGGAGCAGAACAGCCCCCTGTAATCCAGGAGGAAGCAGTCAGAGACCTGCTGAGCCACTCTGATGCTCACAGGTGGATGGGATGGGATGGGATCCATGCTAGGGGGATGAGGGAGCTGGTGGATGAGCTCCCCAAGCTGCTCTCCATCATTTCTCCTCATCAGTCCTGGCTCACTGGGGAGGTCCCAGAGGACTGGAGGTGCCAGTGTGAGCCCATCCCCAAGAAGGGCTGGCAGGAGGCTCTGGGGAACTGCAGGCCTGTCAGCCTGAGCTCGGTGCCTGGTGAGGTTTTGGAACAGATCCCCTTGAGTGCCATCCCATGGCACCTCCAGGATGGCCCAGGGCTCAGACCCAGCCAGCGTGGCTTTAGGAGGGGCAGGTCCTGCCTGACCAACCTGATCTCCTTTTATAACCAGCTGACCCGCCTGGTGGGTGTGGGAAAGGCTCTGGATGTGTCGAGCTGGACTTCAGCAAGGCCTTGGACACGGAGAGCCACAGCATTCCCTGGAAAAGCTGCAGCCCACGGCTTGGACAGGAGCACTCTTTGCTGGCTGCAGAACTGGCTGGAGGCCGGGCCCAGAGAGTGGTGGGGATGGTGCTGCATCCAGCGGGTGTCCGGTCCCTGGTGGTGTCCCCAGGGATCTGTGCTGGGCCCAGTCCTGGTTAATATCTTCACTGAGGGTCTGGCTGAGGGGGTCGAGTCCAGCACTCACAAATTGCAGATGACACCAAGCTGGCTGCGAGTGGGGATCTGCTGGAGGGCAGGACAAGGAGACACAGCCTTAAGCTGCACCAGGGCAGGTTTAGGCTGGACAATAGGAAGGAGTTCTTCCCAGAAAGGCTGATTGGGAATTGGAATGGGCTGGCCAGGGGGGAGGTGGCAGAGTCACTGTCCCTCTCTAGTGGTCTGGGGGAGTGACATCAATCTCTGCTTAATAACTGATTTTGCTTTAAAACAATTGCTTCAGAATTTCTTCCTGTTACACCCTGAGTGTGGTGGTTTTGTATTAGTTGATATTTGGTGAGGAGGGAAGAAGCCACCCATGCAAATGATTTTTCTAGGAGGTGGCTGCTAAGAGCTTCCTCTGTGCTTAGCAAAACCAATAGCTGGCTGGCTCTGAGAATTGACAACCTATGAAACCATTTAGAAGCTGTATCCTCCTGTGTGAAATCCCCATTTTAAAGACAGGCAAGGCCAGGAAAGCTCTCTGTTGTTTCCAGCTGTGAAGAGTTAACTGGGTGCTGGTCAGGCCGGCCCTGCTCCAGCCTGGCCTGCACCGAGCCGGGCTCCGCCAGGCCCCGGGAGCGGCTCTGGGCTGGGCCAGGCCCCTTCACCACGGCCCGTGCGGCCCCAGCGGCTGCCGGGCACAGGGAGGGGAAGCCATCGGCCCGCAGCTGGAATTGAAGGGAGCAGGGGCCTGGGACCAGCCATGGGGGCAGAACAGCCACGACTGTTCTGGCCGGGCCCCCTGAGATCTTGGCACAGCCCCAGCGCTGCCTGAAATCCATCACCGTGACTGCTTTGGCCACTGCCCGGCAGAAACCATCATGAGCATCTGCAGGTGTGGGTGAGATATTAACTCTTTCTGTGCACAGATGAGACCTGCAGACCTCGATCCTCCCCTTGGGTGAGAGGAAAGGACAGAGTGGGAGACTAATGCCACAAGTATGGTAGGCTACACCTGTCTTCATATGTCATTGAATTAGAGAAAAACTCTCTCCAGGGCAAATTATGCAACACTGTGCCTCACAATCCATCAACCTTAATTAAAGTGAGAGGTAGGTCTTAATTACAATCCAATTAGAGCAAATCAACTTTGTGTGAATGGCAAGAAGAATTTGCTTGTCAACAGATGAATATGTCCCACTCAAGAATGAACAAAATCTGCCTTTACTTGGAAGAAAGTAGACATGGAGCAATGCAGTATTTGGGTTTTATCCAGTGATAAATGGGGCAAGAAGCTGTAACAACTCATCTGTTTTGCAGAACACAAGTACTGATACAGCCAACAGTGCACCCACATTGAAGGGATCTTCAGGACATTCCTTTATTTTTTAGAAAGGAATGGGCAGTAAAACGCTGGCATTTATCTGAACTGGAAGCCATGTTCCTCTCCTGTTTCTCCTTGAGCACACTGTTCTCTGCAGACTTCACTGTGCAGCCCATCAATCCTCTCTTGGCCAACAGCTAAATGGCACAACTACCAAAACACAGGTGCCAGCATCATCACCCCAGCATTATTCCAGCACTGCTCTGCTGGTGCACAGGAGCACAGAATGGCTTGGCTTGGAAGGGACATTTAAAGGCCATCTAGTGCAGTGAGCATGGACAACTTTAGATCAGGTTGCTCAGAGCAGGAGCTTGAATGTCAGCAGGGATGGATGCCCACCTCTCTGGGCAACCTGTTCCAGGGTTTCAAAACCCCCAGTGTAAAAAATGTGAGTTTCTTTCTTATATCTAGTCTGAGGCTATTGTCTTTTAGATTGATAACATTCCCCCTCAGTCTTATCACAACAGGCCCTACTAAAAATTCTGTCCTGTCTTTTTTACAAGCCCCCTTAAAGTACTGAAAGGTAGCAATCAGGTCTCTGTGGAGCCTTCTCTCTTCCAGGCTGAACACCCCCAGCTATCCCAGCCTGTCTCCAAAGCAGAGGGGCTCCAGCCCTCAGAGCGTTTTGTCCCTCCTCTGGACCAGCTCCAACAGGACCATGTCCTTCCTGTGCTGGGCACCCAGAGGTGGATGCAGTACTCCAGGTGGGCTCGCAGCAGAGCAGAGGGGTGGTGGAATCACCTCCTTCAAGCTGCTGGGCACCCTCCTTTGGATGCACATGGCTGGCTCATGTCCAGCCTCTCACCTTGCAGCAGCCACAAGTCCTTCTCAGCAGGGCTGCTCTCCATCCCTTCATCCCCCAGCCTGTGAGATCAGCTGGGCTGGGACCCTGTCATAGCCCTTGGACAGAGCTGCAGGGCAGGATGAGCTCCCTAGTGAAGAAGGCAGATCCCACTCCCCACACAATTCCACCCTGGCCATGAGGTCACAGCAGCCTGTGGGGTGACAGCAGGCTGAGGTGACAGCAGGCTCTGAGGTCACAGAGGTCCCAGAGCCACGTGGTTGCACAGCACCACAAGGACCGAGCAGTCAGTCCTTGACCACGACTGTTGTGGCAGCAGCGGCGGCGGCAGCAGCGGTGCTGACATTGGGACAGCGGTGTCAGGACAGTGGTGGCAGTAAGATCTGCAGGACTGGCAGTGGGCAAGGCACCATGGCCTTTGCTCTGCGCCTCCTCCTCCTGCTCCTCCTGGCAGTGGCCCTGCCTGACAGGGCTGCCCAGGCTGCTCCATGGCGAGCAGGGCGAGCAGGTGAGCCCGCGGCCTCGGTCCCCTTTCCAGGGACAGTGCTCCCTTCACCCTGGGAAGCATTGGGGATGGTTTTCCCCAGGACTGAAGGGAGGGTTTCCTCTGTGGGAGGGAGAGAGGCCTCAGGGGCCCTGGGCTGGTCCTGCTGCCCCTCCAGAGATGTTGCACGGGGCCTGCAAAGAGGGTGGAGAGTGACCAGAGCCAGCCCAGAGCTCCCCAGGCCCCTCTGCAGCTTTGGCCATGTCCATTGACATCTGGCTCCCACAGCCTTACCCAATCACCTTGCAGTGCCCAGTTCCCTAAGGCAGAAGGGGGTCCCAGCACACCATGGAATGATTCTGATCTATGCTCCCTTCCAGATGAGGGCGGTAGGAAGATTTCTCAGGCAGCTTGGCTTCATGATGATTTTCTGCCTCTGGAGCCCCATGCAGGTATGTTCTCACTGTCCCAACAAGGAATAATCATTGACAACCTGTCAGGAACCAGGTGACAGAAGCTTCTGTGGCTGTTGAGTTACAGGTGTGTCTGCAGCGAGGATGTTTCAAGCTCCTTTGCTGGTTGCTGCACACAAGCCCAGCTCCCATCACAGGGGTGAGTGGTGTGTCCCTGCTGATCCCACAGGCTGAGGCCTGGTTCTGTGGGATCCATTCATCTGAAATGGAAATACTTTCTGTTAAGGTTCTCTTAAAGGGAGGAACAAACCTACAGAAGACAAGATGCTGAGTGAACTGGATAGACACCATGGTGGGTCCATGTCCCTCAGCCTTCTCCTGAGACTCAGCAGCTGGGGGCTTTCCCTGCACATCTGGACACGCTGTGCCCAGCATGGCAGGAAGGGATCCATGTCAGCCTCACTGCCCCACTGCTGCTTTCACGGCCTGCAGGGCTGTTTTCCAGCCTGGCCTGGCTGCAGCTTCTCCCCAGCCTCTGCAGGAAGGCATTTGGCATCAGCTGACAGGGAGCCCAAACTGCACCGTGGTCCATGCACACCCTGAGATCCCCTGCAATTTCCCAGTCTTGGGGTAGATGTGGAATGGCAGCTCTTTGGAGGAGGGAGGGCCCTGGCCTGGCTCCAAAGTTTTGATGGCTTCCTCAACCTTATCCATGACTTTGACAAGTATTGCCTCTTGAACATGCCACCTTCCTGTTGGGGAACAGCCCCACCTGATCCAGCTGTGGCTCTTCCTTTCTCCAGAGATGAACCCAAAGGCTGTGCTGAACGCAGCGTTTCCCGGAGGAAGCAGTGGCTCATGGGCAGCCTCTGCTGCAGGAAGGGATGCCATGCCAGGCACAGTCACAGTTCCAGGAGGTAATTGCTGTGTCTCTGGGCCTGAGCCCTGCTGAGGCTTGAGCTGCCATCTCTGCTGCTTGGCCGTGTGAGCACAGTGCAGAGGAATTATCCTGAGCAGGCTCAGGTCACTTGGCTACTGAGCAGTCTTGCTGGGGTCCCTCCATGGGAGACACGTCCCAAAACCTGGCAGCTGCTGCAAGGGGTGCCCATGGTGGGGAATGGGCTGAGGGGGAGGGTAAAGCTCCAGTGTGTCCTGACAGGGCCTGGCTCTGTCCCCTTGGGCTGGGGGAGCTGTCCCAGCTGAAGGAGAGAGGGCAGGAGGGAGGTTCCGTTACCTGTGGCACTGAATGCTGCGGTTTGGCCCAAGGCCTTGGGGTTTCCTCTGTGGGAGGGAGAGCCCATGGGCCCTGGGCTGGTCCCACTGCCCCACCAGGGATGTTGCACAGGGGCTGCAAAGAGGGTGTTGAGAGTGACCAAAGCCAGCCCAGAGCTCCCCAAGCCCCTCTGCAGCTTTGGCCATGTCCATTGACATCTGGCTCCCACAGCCTTACCCAAACCCTTTGCAGTGTCCAGTTCCCTAAAGCAGAAGGGGATCCCAGCACACCATGGAATGGTTCTGATCTGTGCTCCTTTGTAGACAAGCGTGGTAGGAAGATTTCTCCAGCAGCTTGGCTTCATGAAGATTTTCTGCCTCTGGAGCCCCATGCAGGTATGTTCTCACTGTCCCAACAAGGAATAATCATTGACAACCTGGCAGGAACCAGGTGACAGAAGCTTCTGTGGCTGTTGAGTTACAGGTGTGTCTGCAGCAAGGACATTTCAAGCTCCTTTGCTGGTTGCTGCACGCAAGCCCAGCTCCCATCACAGGGGTGAGTGGTGTGTCCCTGCTGATCCCACAGGCTTGAGCCCTGGTTCTGTGGGATCCGTTCATCTGAAATGGAAATACTTTCTGTTAAGGTTCTCTTAAAGGGAGGAACAAACCTACAGAAGACAAGATGCTGAGTGATCTGGATAGACGCCATGGTGGGTCCATGTCCCTCAGCCTTCTCCTGAGACTCAGCAGCCGGGGGATTTCTCTGCACATCTGGACACGCCATGCCCAGCACAGCAGGAAGGGATCCATGTCAGCCTCACTGCCCCACTGCTGCTTTCATGGCCTGCAGGGCTGTTTCCCAGCCTGGCCTGGCTGCAGCTTCTCCCCAGCCTCGCCAGGAAGGCATTTGGCATCAGCTGACAGGGGGCCCAAACTGCAGCACAGGCCATGCACACTTAGAGATCGCTTGCAATTTCCCAGTCTCAGGGTCGATCTGGTGTAGGGGCTGTTTGGAGGAGGGAGGGCCCTGGCCAGCCCAAATAACCTGGCCTTTCTCCTGATCCTTATCCATGACTTTGACAAACATTGCCTCTTGAACATGCCACCTCCCCAATGGGGAATGGTTCTGTCTGATCCAGCTGTGGCTCTTCCTTTCTCCAGATATGAACCCAAAGGCTGTGCTGAAGGCAGCGTTTCCCGGAGGAAGCAGTGGCTCATGGGCAGCCTCTGCTGCAGGAAGGGAGGCCATGCCAGGCACAGTCCCAGGAGGTAATTGCTGTGTCTCTAGGCCTGAGCCCTGCTGAGGCTTGAGCTGCCATCTCTGCTGCTTGGCAGTGCCTGCCTTTCAGGGATTTTGCACAGAGCATGGAAAAGGTGTTGAGAATGTCCAGAGCCAGTCCAGAGCTCTCCTCAGGCCCCTCTGCAGCTTTGGCCATGTCCATTGACATCTGGCTCCCATGGCCTTACCTGACCCCCTTGCAGTGCCCAGTTCCCTAAGGCAGAAGGGGATCCCAGCACACCATGGAATGGTTCTGATCTGTGCTCCCTTCTAGATTGGTATCGTGGCATGGAGCATCTGCAAGTGCTGGTAAATGGCGATTTGAAGACCTTGCCAGATGCTGGAAGCAAGTTCTCAATGTCCCTTTCTGCACAGAATAATCAGTATCAAGGTGGCAAGAGCTCACTCATGTGCCGTTTCCCTCAAGAGTCTGAAGGTTGATGGATTCTGGAAACCTTGCCCCATTCCCTTCTGGAGCCCTGAGTGATTCCACAGCATCGCTGTCAGTGGGAGGAAGGAGCATTTAGCTGTCAATCTTCTTCCCGTGTGCAGTGCCAGTGTCTCCTTCCGTTTGCTCTGTGCAGCCACGGAGAAGAGCAGAGAGGGAAGGGCTGGGCCCAGAGCTGTGCCCCGGGGCTGTGCCTTGTGTGGCTCCTTTCTGGCCCCAGGGAGCCTGAGATGCTCCCACTCTAGCTGCCAAGCCCTGGCCCTGCCTGGGCCTCAGTTCAGAGCTGCTGGCAGCTCCAGGGAGTCCTTTCTCGCCTGACTGCCATGCAAGGGGCTCCTTCCATCCCATTGTGGGGCCACTGCAGGCACGTGGTCCCCCTGCTCCTGCTCCTGAGTGGAAGGCAGAGATAAGGGAGTGCCTTGGAGGGCAGCAGTCACTCAGGTGCACTCACTGCCGCTCTGGCCTGAAGAAGAATCTTCAGCAGTGTCACAGGAGCTGTTCTGTCCTGACTTTCTTTGCAGATGAACCTGATGATGAAGATGATCTGGATTCCCCGTCCATATCGGTTACTGAGCCTGGTGATGAGGAAGATTATGAGGGTAGGTGAAGACCTTTCCCCCTGGGAGAGCTGCCAGCTCAGAGCCCAAAGCTCGGCCAGGGCGGCATCACTGCAGGTGCCAGGACAGAGCTGTGCACGTGTGTGCCCTCGCTCTGTGTGATCCTCTCACTGCTCCTGTGGCTCAGTGCTGCCTGTGCAGATCAGCAGAGATGAGAGAAGCTTCTGTGGCTGTTGAGTTACAGGTGTGTCTGCAGCAAGGACTTTCCCAGCTCCTGAGCTAAATTCTGCAAGCAAGCCCAGCTCCCATCACTGGGGTGTGTAAGTGCATCCCTGCTGACCCCACAGGCTGAGCACTGGTTCTGTGGGATCCATTCCTGGAAAATGGAAATACTTTATATTATGGTCCCCTGAGAAAGAAGAACAAACCTATAGGAGATACTAATGTAGCAATGGGGGAACTCAAATATCTGGACATAATCCTGAATGATCTGGAGGGACGCCGTGGTGGGTCCATGTCCCTCAGCCTTCTCCTGAGACTCAGCAGCCGGGGGCTTTCCCTGCACATCTGGACACAGTGTACCCAGCACAGCAGGAAGGGATCCATGTCAGCCTCGCTGTCCCGCTGCTGCTTTCATGCCCTGCAGGGCTGTTTCCCAGCCTGGCCTGGCTGCAGATTCTCCCCAGCCTCTGCAGGAAGGCATTTGGCATCAGCTGACAGGGAGCCCAAACTGCAGCACGGGACGTGAACACCCTGAGATCCCCTGAAATTTCCCAGTCTCGGGGTAGATCAGGTGTAGGGGCTGTTTAGAAGAGGGAGGGCCCTGGAGCATTTCCAAAACCCTGGGCATTTTCCTGACCCTTATCCATGTCCTTGACAAGTATTGCCTGGAGAAGACCAGCACAGCACAGAGAAATTGTGCCATTCAAGCTCAGGGGGTTGAGCAGTCTTGTGCCAAGGGGTGGCAAGGTGCCTGCAGGCTCCAGCTCTGGGGGAAACAGAGAACGTCCTGGCTGTATCCAGCGTGCTGCCAGCTCAGCAGTGGAGCACAGCACAGGCTCACGCTGCCCATTGCTCCCACAGATGCAGCTGGCACCACCAGACAAGCTGACAAGATCTGGAGAAGCATGAGAAGAGTTTTTTGCTGGGGAACACAGTGTTTGATTAAGTTAATGGCCATTGTGGCTGGTGGAGCACTTTTCCTGATGATGTGCTGTGCTGGAATCTGGTATTGCCGGAAGAGAAAACGGTGAGTGTTTTGCTGATCTCTGCCTCAATCAGTTTCTTGAAAGGCTGCTCATAGTCAGGAGACATTCCCAGTGAGGCTGCTGTGGACTTGTGGCTTAAGTTCTTGGTTGCCCAAATAACTCTGCTGAGAGTTCTGCAGCTGCCCAGGCCTTTCATTGGCCTCTTAATTGCTGGGCCTTGTCCTGGGGAGCCCGCTGGGGCTGCAGCCAGTGCTGGCTGCCACTGAGGCTGCCTGGCCAAGAGCAGCCCCAGGAGCAGCGGGCAGAGGCAAAGCAAGGTGGGCAGGAGAAAGAGCGGGGATGAGATTGTCCTTGAAAGGCAGAGGTGCTCTGGGGCCCGCTCCTGGCCAGGGACCCTGCCCAGAGCCATCCCCTGCTCTCCAGGGCCTTGAGGGGCAGCTGTCCAGCTGGGCCAAGCTGTGCCAGCAGCTCCAGCCGTGCTGGGGAGCCTTGGCAGCTCTGGGCCCTGCTGTGCAGGAGGGTCCCTGTGTGCCAGCGGCAGCTGGGGGCCTCAGCCACCTCTTCTCTCCACAGGAGCGCCTCTGCAGCTTCAGAAGAGCAGGCAAAGATTTTAGTCCAAGAGAAGCTGACCTGTTATCCTCGCTCTTCACATCTCTCCCCATCTGCTGTGCTGCAGCTGCATCCCCGTCTTGAGGGCATCCCAAGACCCACACCTCTCAAGCGAGACCCTCTGCCCCTGAGTCCCCTGGCCCTGGTCCCTGGCCAGGACTGAAATTGGGCAGCCCCTGTGCACCAGAGCAGGGGTTGGCCCATGTTTTTTGTTCTAATAAAGAGATGGAGCTGTCACCCCAGTGTCTGGCTGGTACCACCAGCAAAGCCCACACAGCACCAGCCCTGGCTGAGCTCCATGTCCAGGAGCAGCCGGGGATGCCCATGGTGTGGGCAGGCAGGAGCCAGGCAGGGGCTGCTGTGACCAGTGTTGGGGCCCCGAGGGGCTGGGGGAGCCCATGCTGAGCGTCCCTGGGCTGTGAGGGCAAATTTCCTTCAGTGGCATCACCTGGGCCTGCACCTCATGAGGCACACAGGGAAAATTTGGGCTCTCTCCTAAGGTGTGCAGGGATCCCCCATGAGGAGTGCAGTGGGGTTAAATTGAGAGGGTTTTTTACTCTTCTCAGCACAGTAAAGGGGACACTCTTGGCCGAGTTTTGCAAAGCTGGGAGGAAGCCTCTTGTGAGCCTTTGGGTCTGGCCTGTGGGCACAGCGGGCAGGTGGAGCCCATCCCTTGAGGTCAGTCCGGGCTGCTCGGGCCGGGCTGGGCTGGGCCAGGTGAGCCGGGCCATTCTCTGGGGCACAGGAGGCACCCGGGGCTGTAACTGAGGCCGTGGCTTCTCAGCCTGAAGGGAGACTGGCTCTGTTGGTTCAGAGGGCACAGCTCAGATCCCAGTTCCCTTTGTAAAGCTGCTGGGGAAGTGTTGAGGGCAGAGAGTTCCAACCCTTCTCACTGGGAAGCTGGGCTGATGCTGTGGGTTTTTTTAATTTTTTTCCCTCTAAATTTGTGTCCTGGCAGAAAGTTAAGTTTGCTTGCTCTCAGTAAGGCCCTTTTCTGCTTGGTGCTATTATAAATGAAATTAAAATAAGACAACAAGAGCTATTAGGTTAACAGCAATTTAATAACAAGGGAAAAAAAAGATACAATTTAGTGAATTGAATAGAAGGATACAATTAAATAAAAGAATACTGTTTAGTTGCTTGAATAGCAATTTGGTATAAAAGGAAAACAATTTAGTAAAAGAGTACAATTTAGTGAATAACTTCAGATACATAGATATATATTTGTGAATATAATTTGCCAGTAATTATGATTAAAGTATAAGCAAAACTGACCAGGGTACAGGGAGGGCTTCTCACCCCACCTCACATACCAAAACAAAGTAATTCAAACTAAAATTATATACTGTATGCTTATACCTATTCATTAATGTTTCCCATAAGTCTCCTCCTATTTCCAATTCATTGATTTAATATCACTATTCTTCATGGCACATGCTTCACTTGTTGCTAGGGGGTCTTCTGTCTTGTTTTGGTGGTTTTTTGGACGAAGGCTTACACTCATCCTCGTTGTCCTCTGGATAACCTTACAGGCTGTGTGTGCGTACTAAGCGTTGGGTTATGTAAGTAAGCATTGTGCCCCACTAATTAGTCTTATATTTTATAATTTTCAGGCCCTATGCCTAAAGTCGTTCCAACTTCATCCATCTCAAGGTCAATTTTGTCTTAGGGCATTTCTTATCTCAAAACTACATTCTGTACCTTAATTTTAACATGTAACATCTGTAGAGGGCTACATCTGCCTTGTAACACCAATTCCCTTGATTGCTCCTAATAATAACTTTCCAAATAGTTACAATTTAGTTAGCACTAATCATTTCCATTTATTACAGGAGGGTGTGAAAACAGGAGCATTGTTTGGTGTGGCCTCCTCTCTGCCTTTCACACCTTTCAGTGCTTTGACCCAGCCAAGAGCTTTCTCCAAGAGTGCAATGAAGCAGCTGTTCCTGCTCCCAGTTCTGGCTTTTCCCAGTCTCTGACCCTGACTGGTTTTGTCCCTCTTGCTGTGCCCTCTGTTCCCCCAGGGGCTGCCCCAGGCTGAGGGATCAGATCCAGGCACTGCTGCTGCTCCCTGGGGACCAGCCCCAGTTTGGTTGTTGCTGTCAGTGCCAGCAGAAGCGGTGGCTGGAGCAGCGGGTGCTGACAGTGCCCCAAGGCCCGGGGCTGGAGGGGTCCCTGGGCTGGGGCTGGGAGGGAGCTGCCCCTTGTTCTCCCTCTGCCTCACGCAGAGCTGGGCCGGGCACAAGTGGGGCAGCAGAGCCAACAGGGAGCCTGCGAGTCTCTTCCAGCCGTGCCTGCTCAGAGTTTGGCCTTGGAGCTTCAGGTGGGCAAAGGCAGCTGCTCTGCTCCCTCTGCGTGTGCCCGTGTTCAGCAGTGCTGCTCCATCAGTCTGTGCCCAGCAACGGGGAAAAGCCTCAGCCCTGCAGGGCCAGGAGCTGCCGGGCTCTGCCTGAGCAGCTCAGCCAGCGGGAAGGGAGCTGCTCCACACGGGAACCAGGAGCAAAGGACATGCCTTTTCTAGGACATGCTTTCTGTAAAAAAAAACCCAAATAAACAAAACAAAAAAACAAAACAAAAAAGAAAACATGAAAAAATATGAAAGATAAAAATTACCCCCAAATGTGTAGTGAAAAATGATCTATAACACTGGAGTAAGAAAGAGGTAACTGATCTTTTGAAAAAGAGAACTCAGCTTTGATTTTAGTTACTGAGTTTGTACATGTGCTAGTGGAAAGTGTTATAAATTCACTCGAGAGAGTGTTAAAGTTTAATAAAGGGAAATTTTATTAATTATAGCAAGCAAGCAATAAGCAAATTACAGCGCTGGACAGCCGGGAAGCGATCCCGCTTTGCCGCGGCCGTGCTTCCGTTTTCTTTGTGTCCCCTTTTAATCAGTCCGGCTCTCCGGGCTCTCCTGTGACGTGTCCTTTCTCGGGTCTTTCTACGCATGCGCCTTCATCGGTCTAGGGGTCCGATCATTCGGTCTTTACCTTATCTTCCTTTAACCTTTCTTCACTGTTCTTTGTAAAGGCTTAGCTCAGTAATTTTTTGGAATTCAAGGAATCTTAGCAAGGCCATGATAAACGTCAGTAGCTATACAAGCATCAGATACTATGCATACGTCAGTAACTATCGTAAGTAAGTAAGGGGTAAGTAACAATCTTGATTTAACAGAACATAACATTACAGAATATCTGCATGTTTAGTCGAACAAAAGGGTCTCTGTTTATCACAATCCCTCCTTTTTCTATTCCCTACTTTTGTTCGTTAAATCTTTGCAATTCTTTTTTTTTAGTTCTAAATAATCCTCGGTTTCTTCCCCATTTAAGGTTTCATATTTGGTTTGTATTAACATAAGATGAGCTGCTTCTAACCTGCTTTTTACGATGTTAATAACTTTATTAAGAATGCAAGGGCCAAAAGTAAGTCCTAAGATTAGTAAAATTAGTGGTCCTGCTATAGTAGATAGTAAAGTTGTTTGCCAGGGAGAATAATTAAACTAGGATTCGTATCAACTCTGTTGCATTTGTTCTTTCTTTCTCTTTTCCAGTTCTTTTTGTGATTTGGCCATGGTTTCTCTTACTATCTCGCTTTTATTTACATATACACAACACTCTTCTTTAAGTGTAGTACACAGGCCCCCTTGTTGTAAAAATAATAAGTTTAATCCTCTTCTATTTTGCAAGACTACTTCAACCAGTGAGTCTAGGGAGTCTGTGAGGTCTTTTATGGATTCATCAATTCTTCTTAAATTTTCATCTACTGAAATTTTAAGCTCTTTAAGCCCCTGGTGTTGATTAACTAAGGATGCTACACCTGTTCCTAATCCAGCTCCTTTTATGCTTAGTAATACGGCTATTGTTAATACTGTGAGGGGTTCTCGTTTTACCAAATGGTGTTCTGAGTTTTGGTATTGTGTATACATATATTCTTCAGAATGATAAATAATTTGGGGAACTATTATAACTTGTATACAAAATTCATAGGTTTCATTAAAGGCTGTTACAGAGACACATGGGGTTACTCCTAAAGTGTTACAAACTCATTTAGTATTAGGTGCTGGAATCAGCTACTGAGCTGGCTTGCGAGGGTCATTAATCTGTATTTTTGTCTGACATAAGTGTTTCTTATCTGGGGGCACATTTCCCACACATTTCCCTTTTCCAGTGACTCTAGATAATGTTATTCCTGGAGTGTTTTCCCTTTCCGATTTCCATAAACAGGCAGCAGGATTAGTGCCATTTACTCTTTTTGGTTCTGCTGTGGAGCCTATGGCCTCATAAAAGGGTGGGTTAATGTTATAGCATAACTAACATTCTCTAGTTAAATTTGGGTGTGTATCATTTAATACTTTAAAGGTAGCTTGCAATATTTTCCAAAGAACTTCATTTCCATATTCTTGGGGTGTTTCTACTGTAGTTGTTACTTGTGTGCTATTTTCTAAATTTTCTGAATAGTTACTCTGATCTCTTACTTTGGGATCTATTACTCCCCACACCACTGGATTTGGTCCAACAGATCTCGAATCATGTGGAACCATTTCTTTCTTTATAAGAATGTGCACTCCCCGATCTTTTCTGGGTTCCCATACCCTGAGACCCCAGGTTCGTCCCAGTAACCACCCAGGGTCTTGGGACTGTGTAATATTGATGTAATGAAATTTACATTCCAGTATATGTTACTTCCCCTGAGGGGCCTATCCAGGCCTTTATACATCCATGTGGACCCTGTTCAACCTTTAGATACTTATCTGGGTTCTGTACTTTCCACCCCATGGAAATTGTTTCACAGCCCCAATATCTACAGTAAAATTCCCCAGGATAATTACAATATCCTCTGCCTGGATTAGAAGCTGGGCACATATATAGTACTCGCCGGAGCGGGATATTACTAGTACTCTTCCATTTAATAAGAGAATCTAGTGTAACTTGAAAGCTAGGGTCTCCAGAGGTGATCTGTGATTGGATAATAGCCTGGTCTTCCCATCGAATTATAGACCAATTAAAGGGTTCGTGAGTCTTACCTATACAAATGTCAAATGTGCTAATTAAGATTGTAAATGTTATTAACTTCTTTAATGAGCATTAGCTTCCCCTGCTATAATAGAGGCTTTTCTTTTGTATAGTGTTAGTTTTGATTTTCTAAAAATTATTTCGCTGGGTTGTATCATTTCCATTCTTGTGGCATTTCCAGGTCTATGACCTTTTGGTCCCATGTATATTGGAGTGTTTCCCTCCACAGTTTATTACTCCTCTGCCTCTCCCATCGTCGACCCGGTTGCCACGGGACACGGGGTGTACCATCTTCTCGGCAGCAAGAGTATTCTTCGGGAGGGAAATTACTCCTTCTCTTATTAATTCTTTGTATGTATTTTTTTCAACTTTTATGCTTTACTAAAGGGGTATTACACCTCAATTCCTGGAGACACTGTCTGCACAACCCAGCTACTATATTTACTATAAAAGGTGCAGGTTCGTTTGGATGGTAATAATACAAGGGGTTAACTCCTCTGGCATAAATAGTCCACCACTCCTCTGATTTTGTCTCAAATTTTTTTTTTTCGCTCGTATTCTAGTTATTAAGGGCCAATCCGTGAGTTTTCTCTGGGCAGTGTAGCAGGATCTACACACCCCTCTTAGTGGGTAGCCTCTATGACAGTGGGTCCACTAATGTTCTTTACATATTATACATTTAAAACAAACAAAAAGATAACAATTCTGACATAAAGTACAGCCTATTCTAACACTTCTATTATATATTTCTTTACTACTAGATGGGGGTATTTTATATTCTATATAAAAATCTTTATGAAACTTTACTATTTATAAGTTTTTAAGCCGGTTAATAGTCCTTGGATGTTACTTTGTTCGGGATATCTTAAGTCTCAGGTTCCCAGCCGGGCTAACCACTTCTCAGTTATTAGTCTTTTGTGGCTTCACAGGTCTCTTTATACGACTGGCATGTGTCCACTCCTTTTCAGCTGTTCGAACTACAGAGTCAGTTGTTAATAACACTTGGTACGGCCTTTTTCACTTCGGTGTTAGGGATTTTCTTTCTAGTGTCTTATCAGCGCTTACTCTCCGGGTTGTACCTGAGAGTGTATGGCAGTTGAAGATAACTCCATTCTCAGTCACTATTAAAAACTCAGAAATCTCAGTTAGAATAAAACAGTATCTTTTGTCACTTGAGGGACGAAGAGGGTTGAAACCAGAAATTGATAGATTGTTAAATAAGGGACTATTAGAACCATGTATGTCACTTTTTAACACACCCATACTGCCAATAAAGAAGCCAGATGGGACTTATCGTTTGGTACAAGATTTTAGAGAAATTAATAAGAATTTAATAAACGTACAGTGGCACGGTTCCCTGAAATAGCAAATTCGTATACATCATTAAGCAAATTGGGACCTGACAGTCTATAGTACAGTGTTATAGATTTAAAGGATACATTTTGGGCCTTGGTCTCATCTCTTGATGAGACTAGTCGAAATTATTTTACATTTGAATGGGAAGATCCAGACACAGAGAGGAAACAACAATTGAGATGGACACTATTGCCCCAGGGATTTACAGAACCTCTCAACTTGCCTGGACAAGCACTAGAACAGATTCTACAGGATTATCAGACAGACCCAGGAGTGACCCTGATACAATACGTGGATGATTTGCTTTTAGCTGGAAAGAGGAGAAAGATGTAAGGAGAGAGAGTATTAAATCGTTAAATTTCCTGGGTTTAAAAGGATTGCAAGTATCTAAGGCAAAGCTCCAATTTGTGGAAAAGAAGTAAAATATTTAGGCCATTACTTTAGAAAAGGGGAAAAAAAATAGACTCTGAAAAAAATACAAGGAATTTTGTCACTACTAATTCCTAAAAATAAAAGACAGATACGTCAAATCTTGGGATTAACAGGGTATCGTAGACAGTGGATTGAAAACTATAGTAGTAAAGTATAATTTTTATATCAAAAATTGACACAGGAGGGAGTAATAAAATGGAGTTTAGAAGATACAGAAAAATTCCGGGAACTACAAGAAAGTTTAATTCATGCTCCTGTCTTGAGTCTCTCAGATTTAAAGAGACCCTTTTACTTGTTTGTAAATGTAGAAAATAGGGTCGCCTCTGGAGTCCTAACTCAGGAGTGGGCAGGGAGGAAGAAGCTAATAGGGTATTTATCAAAGATCTTAGACCTTGTGAGTAAAGGCTGGCCAGCCTGTTTACAAGTAGTAGCAGGATGTACCTTACTGGTAGAAGAAGCTAGCAAAATCACCTTTAATAGCAATTTGAAGATAATGTCCCCTCATAACATTCGGGGTGTGCTACAACAAAAAGTGGAAAAATGGATTTCAGATGCTAGACTTTTAAAACATGAAGGAATTCCAACTGAAGCCCTAAACTTAATATTAAAAACCACAACTGTACAAAACCCGGCTGCCTTTTGTATGGAGAACCTGAAAGTAAATCTTTGACACATGACTGTATAACTACAATTGAGGAACAAACCAAAATTAGACTTGATCTGGAAGAAGAGGAATTAGAAAGCGGAGAAAAGCTGTTTGTGGATGGGTCCTCCAGAGTGATAGAAGGAAAGAGGAAAACAGGCTATGCTATAATAAGAGGACCTGATATTCAAGTTTTAGAATCAGGTCCATTAGACAAATCTTGGTCAGCCCAAGCCTGTGAATTGTATGCAGCATTAAGGGCATTGAAATCACTAGAAGGAAAGGAGGGGACAATATATACAGATTCCAGATATAGTTATGGGGTGGTGCATATGTTTGGTAAACTGTGGGAAGAAAGAGGTTTAATAAACTCTCAAGGGAAAGATTTGGTTCATCAAAAACTTATAATTGCAGTATTAAAGGCCCTGAGAAGGCCCAAGAGGTTAGCAGTGTTTTATTTGAAAGGACACCAGAAGGGAATAGACTTGAGGAGTAGAGGAAATAATGCTGCTGATTAGGAGGCAAAACAGGCGGCATTACAAACAATGGTCATAAAAGAAAAAAAAAGGGAGGGACAGGAAGAAACTTTAGAACATAAGAATAGTGACTTAAGAAGTAGATTTACTGAGGAAGAAAGGCCAAAACTCCCAGAGACAGGAGCAATAGAAAACTCAGAGGGGAGATAGCCTCTCCCAGATGGCCGGGAAGTACTACCAAAAGCCATAGCTCAAAGAATATTAGAAAAATACATCAAAGAACACATTGGGGAGCACAAGGGTTAATAGATTATTTTGCAGCAAAGTATATGAGGTATTCAAAACTTAGCTAAGCAAATTACTAGAAGCTGCCTCCCATGTTTAAAAACAAATAGGAAAAATCTCTGAAAATTACCTTATGGAGGGAGACCCTTAGCAAAAGACCCTTTGCAAATATTCAAATTGACTTCACAGAACTACCAAAGGTAGGAAGATTTAAATACTTCTTGGTCCTAGTGGATCTTAGTAGATCAAAATCCTAGTGGATTTTCTACTCAGGTCTTTGCATAAGCACTTTCCTCTGGGTTAAAGGGGATTCTTTGTTCCCAGGAATTTAATTTTTGTTTAACCCACTCTTCAGTTGATCCAAATATAGGCCAAAATACATTCTTTGAAATTTCTTTCCCTCTCTATATTACTACACAATAATTACTACACAAAATCATTTTTGCCCTATCTTTATTTTCTGTCCCCGGGAAATGTTTCCAATTATCTAGTATAAAACTCAACGGACTATCTTTAGGTATCGGTGGGAGTTTAACAGGTACAGGAGGCTTGCTCTTCCCCTGTCCCATTCCTCCGGAGTGCCTTCAATCACACAATTCCTTTTGCTTCCCCTCGTTCGTACCGCTCTTGCTCGGGGAATCCAGCTGCCGGTTCCCTTCTCAGACACACACACTCACCACACTCCGGGATCCCGACCCCGCCCAGACGGATCCCCGTTATACTCACGCGTCCCACGTCCCGCGTCTTCGTCCGGACTCTGTGCACAGAATTTAAGGGGTCGACCAGTCTCCCTTTTGCTTATTGCCTTAATTTTAGGTTCGTCGGTGCAATTGAGGCAGAAACCGGCCCCCCCGGGCCGCTAAACCTTAGAGCGGGGCGCCCCCCGGAAGTGCCGATCCGTCCTACGAATTGCATCCGAGTCACGGGCACCAAATTGTTATAAATTCACTCGAGAGAGTGTTAAAGTTTAATAAAGGGAAGTTTTATTAATTATAGCAAGCAAGCAATAAGCAAAAGACAGCGCTGGACAGCCGGAAAGCGATCCCGCTTTGCCGCGGCTGTGCTTCCGTTTTTCGTGTGTCTCCTTTTAATCAGTCCAGCTCTCCAGGCTCTCCGGTGACGTGTCCTTCCTCGGGTCTTTCTGCGCATGCTCCTTCATCGGTCTAGGGGTCCGATCGTTCAGTCTTTACTTTATCTTCCTTTAACCTTTCTTCACTGTTCTCTGTAAAGGCTTAGCTCAGTAATTTTTTGGAATGCAAGGAATCTTAGCAAGGACATGATAAACGTCAGTAGCTATACAAGCATCAGTTACTATGCATACGTAAGTAACTATCGTAAGTAAGTAAGGGGTAAATAACAATCTTGATTTTACAGAACATAACATTACAGGGTATCATATCTGCATGTTTAGTCGAACAAAAGGGTCTCTGTTTATCACATTTAAGGCGCGGGGCACGGCAGGAGGTTTGGGCGTGGAACTGTGTTCCGAATGGCTCAAATAGCACGAGGGATTGAGCGGGAGATGGGGTTAGGGAAGAAGTGGAGGAGGGAGGAAGAGGGGGAGCAAGAGGAAGAGGAGGGACGAAGGAGGATCAGGGAAAGGAGAAGGAACCACGAGGTCCAGCACTCCCTCAATTCACAGCCGCCTACCTATGGGATCATCACACCCCATCCCACAGGTGACCGGGGAGGGGGACCTCAGCCAAGATATTTTAGGTGCTCCCTATTTTGGGCTGCTTGAGGGGACGTTTGGAGAATGAAGAAATCCAAACCTGAGCAGAAAATGCCCCTTGGGGGTAAATTGGGGGTCCTGGCATCCCTAAGTGGGGAGCTGGTAACCGGGGGAACTTTTTGGATTCTTGGCACTCCCAGCAGCCTGGGGAGGGCAGGGACCGAGTAGACAGAGGACCCCCAGTGCAAGAGTGACCCCCAGCAGCTGGGACAGAGAGGAACCCCTGAACACCAAAGTGGAGAGACCAGAGATGGGGAACTCCTGGGAGACATTTTCAGGGCTGAATCTTGGTGTTTGGGAGGTTTTTATGGACTCCAGATGCCCGGTGACTTCTGGAGATGGACTTGGGTAGAGGGACCTTCAAACTCAATGTGCTCATCCCCTGTTCGCCCCAAACCAGGATTTCCCATTCCCAAATCTTGTCTGGATGGAGAAGGAGGCTGCGAGGAAGAGGAAGATGCCCCAGGACACCCAGGCAGGTGAGGAGGAAGTCAGTGCCCCTTTCCCCCTCTCTCCTGCTCCATCTGCCAGCCCAGCCTGGCCCCCGGCTGCAGGACAACCCCGCTGCCGACGCCGTCCTGCCGGGGACGCACTGGGGGGATCTCCTTCCCCTTCCCTCTGGCATGGAGACAAATCCCATCCTCTCCTTGTCCTTCCTCCCCCAGACAAGGAGCTGAGGATGGAGACCAGGGAGGAAAGATCCCCACAGCAGAACCTCGTGGAAGAGGCCATTGTGAGCAGCTCCATGGCTGAGGAATGTAATGGGGAGGAAAATCTGCAAAGATCCCGCAGGAGGAGGGGCTCCAAACCCATCCCAGGGTGCTCTGAGGAAGAAAAACCCACCCTGTGCCGGGAAGGCGGCCGGAGATCCAGCCAGGGCTCTGAGCTGGTGGTCCATGAGCAGCTTCAGGATGGGGAGAAGCCCTACAAGTGCTTGGAGTGTGGGAAGAGCTTCAGCCGGAGCAACAGCCTGATCCGCCACCAGATGATCCACACTGGGGAATGGGCCTATCAGTGTGGGGAATGCGGGAAGGGCTTCAGCTTCAACTCCCAGCTCATCATCCACCAGCGCATCCACACTGGGGAGAGGCCCTACGAGTGTCCTGAGTGTGGGAAGAGGTTTCACAGCAGCTCCACTCTCCTCAGGCACCAGCGGATTCACACGGATGAGAGGCCCTTCCACTACCCCGACTGCAGGAGGGGCTTCAAGAAAGACCCCCACCTCATCAGGCACCGGCGCATCCACACTGGGGAGAGGCCCTACGAGTGTCCCCAATGTGGGAAGAGCTTCAGCGAGAGCTGTCACTTGAGCAAACACCAACGGAGGCACCGGTAAGGGAAGCTCTGCAAATGCCCCAAAGTGCAGGATGAGCTTTCTCCACAGCTCCAGCCTCATCCCCCCTTGGAGGACCGACATTGGGAAGAGACCTGGTGATCCATGTTCCCTGTGATCCATGATGGGAAGACACCTGTCCCTTTTCTTGCCCGTGGCAATGACATGATTTGGGATCAAAGAATGTGAGAGTGTGATCATGGCCCATTATATTCAGTCCCACCTCAGGTCACTGCCAGGGGCAGGAAAAGGACTCCCTGTCTCTCACCAGAGAAGGGTGTCCTTTCCTGGCAGGAGGAAATACGTGGCCAGGAAGAGCCGGTCGATGACATTTTAGTTTTCCCTGTAAATAGATTGTCTTATCTTTTCTGTTATCCAAATTGTTTCTGTACCTATTTGTTCCTTATCCCATTGCTGTTCTCAATAAATTGTTTTTATCCCAGCCTGGGATCTTTGCCTTTTCTGCTTTCCATGGGAGGTGGGAGAGAAGCGAGCGGCAGAGCTGTATTAGCAGGAGCAGGAAATTGGGGAATGCCATTCCTGAAGCCCAGCCCATGGAAACCGAGCATCCCAGCTGGTGCCAGGCCTGGTTGCCATGGGCAGCTGCCTTGGGAGCGGGTCCCTGGCTGGGGCTGTGGGAACCTCTTCCCTCTGGTGCCCAGGGACAGGAGTGGAGGGAGCGGCTGGAGCTGAGACGGGCAGGTTTAGGCTGGATGTGAGGAAAAGGTTTTTCCTGTGAGGCTGCTGGGGCACTGAAGAGGCTCCCCAGGGAAGGCTCCCAGCTCCAGGGCTGGCTGAGCTCCAGCAGCGTTTGGCCAGCGCTGCCAGGCCCAGGCTGGGATTGTTGGGGTGTCCTGTGCAGGGCCAGCAGTTGGACTGGAGGATCCCCATGGGTCCCTCCCAACTCAGCCAATTCTGTGGCTCTGTGATCCCATGAGCCTAGGGATGGGACTGCAAATGGTTGCCATGGCAACAGGCTCTGGCTCCAGGCCTGAGCTGGTGTCCATGGCAACCACCCCTGGCATGGGGTCTCCATGGAGCTGCCAAGGGACTGACCATAGCAACAGGGGCTGTGATGGTTGTCATGGAAACAGACCACAGCAGGGAGACAGCTCTGGCCAGGAGCAGCTCCTGAGCACAGCCCAGCAGGGCTGGGGCCCTGCCAGGGCAGCTCAGGGACACCAGCAGGCCCAGACAGAGCTCCCAGGGCAGCTCAGCACTGGCAGGGGCTGTGGGATGTCCCAGAGGGGGCTGTGTCCCAGCAGCACCTCTGTGGCTGTGTCCTGGAGCCCCAGAGCAGCTGTGATGTCAGAAAGGGGCTGTGTGACAGCTCCGAGTGGGTTGTGTGAGGTCACAGATGGGGCTGTGACATCACAGAGTTTGTTGTGTGACGTCACTGTGCAGCTACAGCATCATAGAGGGGACTGTGTGACATCATGGAGAAGGCTGTGACATCATGACATGGCTGTATGACATCATAGCGCCATGGATGACATTGGCGGGCAGCAAAGAGCGGCGCCAATGGCGGGGCCGGAGGCGGCTCTGGGGGCGGGGCCGGGGCTGTGGGCGGGGCCGCAGCGGAGCAGCGCGATGGCTCCAGCGCTGGGGCCGGGGGCGCTCCCGGGGGGCGGCGAGAGGTGAGGGGGACCCCCGGCACCGGGACTCTTTGATCGCCCATTCCGGAGCGCCGAGGGGCCCCTAAACCCCCATTCCTGGGCGCCGCCATCCCACCGAACCCCCATTCCCGGCCGTGGGTCCCACCCTGCACCCCCTTATCCGGCACCAGGAACGCCTGCACCCCTTTCCCGGCCATCCCGCCTCTCGCAGCCCCCAGAGCCCCCTTCGCCTTGATCCATTTACCCCCCGGACCCCTATTCCTGCCTCTCCCTGCACCCAGCCCCTCCTGTCCTCAGCACTGAGGACACCCGGGACCCCTATTCCCAGCCATCCCGGCTTTCCCTGCCCTGTCCGGGCAATGGGGACACCGGGGACCCTTGGAGCTCCCTTTCCTGGGTACAGGAACGCCCTGAACTCCAGCCATGCCACATCTAGCCAGCCCCAGCCTCCCCTCTTGTCAGTCCTGGCATCCCCAAATGCCCTTCCCGGCTCTCCCCGTTCCCCTTTTCCTTCAGCTGTGACCCCCCCAATCCCAAATCTCCAAATGTCCCCCCAGTTCTCCTCTCCCTGCGTTCCCTGCACGCGGCGCTGTCGGAGCCTGGCCCGGGCTTCCCGCAGTCCATGTCCATGGGGTCCCTGGCTGGGATCCCCTTCCAGCGCCGCCGCAGCGAGCGGGGCCGGGCGGAGCCGCAGCCCCGGGGATGGCGGCCGGAACCGAGCCGGGATCTTGGGATAGCCAGGGCTGGGATATTGGGATAGCCAGGGCTGGGATATTGGGATAGCCAGTGCTGGGATATTGGGATAGCCAGAGCTGGGATCTTGGGATAGCCAGAGCTGGGATATTGGGATAGCCAGAGCTGGGATATTGGGATAACCAGGGCTGGGATCTTGGGATAGCCAGGGCTGGGATATTGGGATAGCCAGTGCTGGTACATTGGGATATCCAGGGCTGGGATCTTGGGATAGCCAGGGCTGGGATCTTGGGATAGCCAGGGCTGGGATCTTGGGATAGCCAGGGCTGGGATATTGGGATAGCCAGAGCAGCGATATTGGGATAGCCAGGGCTGGGATATTGGGATAGCCAGGGCTGGGATATTGGGATAGCCAGGACTGGGATATTGGGATAGCCAGGGCTGGGATATTGGGATAGCCAGGGCTGGGATATTGGGATAGCCAGGGCTGGGATACTGGGATAGCCAGGGCTGGGATATTGGGACAGCCAGGGCTGGGATATTGGGATAGCCAGAGCTGGGATATTGGGATAGCCAGGACTGGGATATTGGGATAGCCAGGGCTGGGATACTGGGATAGCCAGGGCTGGGATATTGGGATAGCCAGAGCTGGGATATTGGGATAGCCAGAACTGGGATATTGGGATAGCCAGGGCTGGGATATTGGGACAGCCAGGGCTGGGATATTGGGATAGCCAGGGCTGGAATATTGGGATAGCCAGGACTGGGATATTGGGATAGCCAGGACTGGGATATTGGGATAGCCAGGGCTGGGATATTGGGATAGCCAGGGCTGGGATATTGGGATAGCCAGAGCTGGGATATTGGGATAGCCAGAACTGGGATATTGGGATAGCCAGGGCTGGGATATTGGGACAGCCAGGGCTGGGATATTGGGATAGCCAGAGCTGGGATATTGGGATAGCCAGGACTGGGATATTGGGATAGCCAGGGCTGGGATATTGGGACAGCCAGGGCTGGGATATTGGGATAGCCAGGGCTGGAATATTGGGATAGCCAGAGCTGGGATATTGGGATAGCCAGGACTGGGATATTGGGATAGCCAGGGCTGGGATATTGGGATAGCCAGAGCTGGGATATTGGGATAGCCAGGGTTGGGATACTGGGATAGCCAGAGCTGGGATATTGGGATAGCCAGAGCTGGGATATTCGGATAGCCAGAGCCGGCACAAGGAGCGGCACCGGCACGGGGCCAGCGGGGAGCTGCAGATGCTGCAGCAGCGGCACAGCCAGAGCGGGGCTGAGCGGGGGGAGCCGGGGCTGGGGGATCTGTGGGGCTGCGATGGCAACTGTGGCACCGCCATGGGGATCCCTGAGATCCAGGCTGAGGGATTAACAAATTCCCTGGCTCACAGCTGCAGGGAATGTCTCCGGAAATATGTCAGATATGGGCGGAAGGTGCTGGAGTGTAAAGGTGGGGAGGGCAGAATTCCCATGGGAATATGGGAATGGGAATGTGGGATTTGGGAGGGCAAATCCATGGATGGGAAATCCATGGAAATTCCATGGATGGATCTCAGACATCCCATTCCCATGGGACGTCCAAGGATGGATCCCACTGCTGTCCCATTCCCATGGGAATTCTGTAGATGGATCTCACTGCCATGCCATTCCCATGGAATTCCATGGGCAGATCTCCCCATCCCGCAGCCATGGCAGCTCCAATCCGGTTCCCCCCCAATCGCATCCTGGGGGTTGCCCTGTTCCTTTCCCTCCCCACCCCCCCACAAGACTCCTGGGGGTCCCCCCATGACCCAATCCGGTTCCCCCCAAAATTCTTCCTGGGTCCCCCATCATCCCCCTATAACAGGAATTCCTGGGAGTCCCCCCGTGTCCCCTCCCCCAGGACTTTGGGGGTCCCACCCGTCCTGTCCGTGCACCCCCAGATTTCTTCCACAACCCCCCTGTGATGGTGGAGGGTGGGGGCCGAGTGCTGGTGCCCCCCTGCCTGCAGCAGATCCAGCGGTGAGGGCAGTTCAGGGGGTCCCTCAGCATTTGGGGTCCCTGGGATTTGGGGTAACCCCCCCGGGTCCCCCAGGATCTCCCTGAACACGCTGACGCTGCCCGTGCGCAGTGAGAAGGTTCAAACCTGGCACGGGGTCCCCAGCACTGCCACCCACATTGCCCAGGTACCCCCAAACCTGCCGAGAACCCCCAAACCCCCCAGGACACCCCAACCTCCCCGGGATCCCAAACACAGCCCTGGATGCTCCGAAAACTCCCCAAAACTGCAAAACCCCATACAGACATTGAGAAGGTTCATACCTGGCATGGGGTCCCCATCTCCATCACCAGCAGGTTCCCCAAAACCACCCACCCCTAAAAATGTCACTTAAAGCCGTCATGATCCCCCCCTCAAAAGGGGTTTGTGGAGCTGCGGCCGCACAAACACCCTAAAATGGGGAGGAAAAAACACCCCTGTAGTGGTGGGATCCCCCCGAAAATACCTCAGAAAGATAAAAACTTCTCTTGAGAGGGGCCTGAAGACCCTGAAAGGCCCTGGAAGAGGGACAAGATCCCCTCCTCTGCTGGGGCCTCCCCGAGCCGGGAACTCTCCCGTTCCTGCACTCGGGGGAGCCCCGAACGACGGCGGCTCCTGGGCTGAGCCCCCCCTCAGCCGGGGCTGCGGGGGGAACTGGGGGGGCTGGGACGGGGCTTGGGGGTCCTGGGGTGAACTGGGGGACCCTCAGTGCTCCCACCTCCCCCTGTTCCCCTGTCCCGCCCCGTTCCCATTGTTCCCCCAAACCTCCGCTGCCCCCAGCTCGGTTTGGGGGGGACCCAGCCCTTTCCCATCGTGTCCCGGCCCGGCCCCGCTCACCCGAGGGCTCCGAACCACGCCCAGGGACAGAGGAGGGACAGAGGAGGAGGAAGAGGAGGGACAGAGGAGGAGGAAGAGGAGGAGCAGGAGGAGGAAGAGCTGGAGCAGGCAGAGGAGGTTCCACGTGCGCTCCCCGCTCTCTGGATCTGCAGCTCCTTCGGGACCATCGCCCCCCATCCCGCAGGTGCCCGGGGAGGGGGAGCTCGCCCCAAATACCCCGGGGCTCCCTGGGTTTGGGGTTTTTGGGGGGGATGTTTGGGGATGGCAGGGCTCCAGAGCCGAGCCGCAGATGCCCCTCGGGGGGACCCCGGGAGGTGTTTTTGGGGGGTCCCGGTGGCGGCAGAGCCCCGGCAAAGGGGCCGGGGGGATGCGGGTCCGGCATGGCCGGGAAAGGGGTTCGGGGCTCCCGGTGCCGGCAGTGGCTGCTCCCAGCATGAGCTTAGTTTCTCCCCCCGTGTGGTTTCAGTTTCCTCGGCAGCAGGATGAGCCCAGTCTCTCCCAATCCTTCCCTATTAGGGTCCAGCTTGTCTCCATTTTTCCCAAATGTTATCCCCATTTTCCCACAATTTTATCCCATTTATCTCAAATTTTCCCCGTTTTTATCCCGTTTTTATCCCATTTTTTCCATTTTTCCTCATTTTATCTCGTTTTCATATATTTTTTCCCCATTATTATCCTATTTTTTTTTATTTTTCCCTAATTTTCACCCATTTTTCTCTTTTTTTCCTCTATTTACTCCCTTTTAAACTCATTTTCCTTAATTTTTTTCTTAATTTTTCTGATTTTTTTCCTATTTTTTCTTGCATTTTTACTCAATTTTTTCTCCATGTTGTCCTAATTTTTCCCAATTTTTTTTCCCATTTTTAATCTATTTTTTCCCCATTTCCCCATTTTACCTTCTTTTTGTTCTATTTTTCCCCGGTTTGTTCCCCATGTTCTCTCCTGTTTTCCCCATTTTCTTCCATTTTTCTCCCACTTTCACTTCATTTTTACCATTTTTATTCCCATTTTCCCTTCATTTTTCTCCCAGTTTCCCTCATTTTTTCCCCCCATTTTTTTCCTGGCTTTATCTCATTTTTCCATCATTTTATGCCCATCTTCCATTCCTTTCTCCCATTTTTCTCAATTTTTCCTCCATTTCCATCCCATTTGTCCTTATTTTTATCCCATTTTTTCTCTATTTTTTCCCATTTTGGCTCCAATTTCCCCCATTTTTACTCCATTTCCATCCTATTTTTCCCTATTTCCCCCTAATCTTCCCCATTTAATTATTCCAAAAAATTAATATTTTGGGGGGGAAAAATAGAAATTTTGGTGGGAAAAAAGGGTGCTTTGGGGGCAAAACTCCATCAATTTGAATCACAGCTTTCCCATGATTTTTCCATGATTTTTCCATGATTTCTAGCCGGAAGGAGGAGTGGGATTCAGCCGAACATTGTGGAAGCTGGAATAGGACCAGGCCATCTACCTTCCCAAAAATCTTGACCAGCTCATCTGCAATTCCACCTTTCCCCACTCCCTGTATCCCAGGCCTGGAAATTCTTCTACAACCTCCCAGGTAGGCAATTCCCAAAATTCCACGGAAAAATGGGATGGGGGAATTTCATCCTGGTTTTTTCCTGATTTTTTTCTCTTTTTCTTTTTTTTTTTCTTAATTTTCCTGATTTTTCCCTCATTTTTTCCCTGATTTTTTCCCTGTTTTTCCCCCATTTTTTTCCTGATTTTTTTTCCTGATTTTTCCCTCTTCTTTTCCCAAAATTTTTTGTCTTTTCCCCAACTTTTTCTCAAATTTTTCCATAATTTTTCTGGTTTTTCCCATTTTTTCCTGATTTTTTCCCATTTTTTTTCCTGATTTTCCCCCAGTTTTTTTCAGGTTTTTTTCTGATTTTTTTTCCCTGATTTCTTCCAGGTTTTATTCCCTTTTTCTTATTTTTTTCTTCATTTTTCACATTTTTGTTCACATATTTTTCAAATTTTTTTTCCTGATTTTTCCCTCTGATTTGTCTAAATACTTCCCTTTTTTTTCTATTTTTTCCTGATTTTTTTCCTGTTTGTTTCCTTGATATTTCCTAGTTTTTTCCCAATTTTTTTCCCAATTTTCCAAAGTTTTTTCCCCACTTTCTTTTCTTCATTTTTTTTTCTTTTTTTCCTTGATTTTTCCCATTTTTTTCCTAGTCTTCTTCCTCTTTCTTTTCCTGATTTTTCCCTGTTTTTTCCCAATTTTTTTCCTAAATTTTTTTCTTGCTTTTCCCCCACTTTTTCCTGATTTTTCCCTCTTCTTTTCGCAATTTCTTCCTGGTTATTCCCCATTTTTTTTTCACAATTTGTCCCTGATTTTTCCCTGTATTTCCTAATTTTTTTACTGATTTTTCCTGATTTTTCCAGGTTTCTTCCCTCTCTTTTCTCGATTTTACCCAATTTTTTCTCAATATTTTTCCAGATTTTCCCCATTATTTCCTGATTTTTATTGATTTTTTTAATGATTTTTTAATGATTTTTTTCATGATTTTTTTATTTTTCTGATTTTTTTTTTTTAATTTTTTCCCATTATTTTCTTAAACTTTTCCTTGATTTTTGTGCTTTTTCCTGTTTTAATCCCATTTTTTTTCCTGATTTTTCCCTTTTCCTTTCCCTAATCTTTCTGGTTTTCCCCAATTCTTTCCTGATTTTTTTCATTATTTTTTTCTGACTTTTCCAGATTTTTTTATCATTTTCCTGTTTGTTTCCCTGATTTTCTTTTTTTTCCACATTTTTTCTCTGATTTTTTCCAAATTATTTTCCTTATTTTTTTGCAATTTTTTCTCAAATATTTCTGTTTTTTCCTTCATTTTTCCAATATTTTTCCAATATTTTTTCCTGATTTTTCCCAGGGTCTTTTTGGCTTTTTTTTCCTGATATTTTCCCTGATTTCTCACAATTTTTTTCATGTATTTCCCATTTTTTCCTGATTCTTCTCTCTTCCTATCCCAAATTTTTTCTAGCTTTTTCCCAATTTCTTCTCAAATTTCCCTAGTTTTTACCTGATTTTTCCTGGTTTTTTTCCTATTACTTTTCAGATTTTATTCCTCTTTCTTTTCTGGATTTTCCCGAATTTTTCCAAGTTCTTTCCCAGTTTTTTTCCTGATTTGCTCAATATTCTTTCCAATTTTTCCTGGTTTTTCATGATTTTTCCCCATTTTTTCTGATTTTCCCCAATTTTTTTCAAATTTTCCCATTTTTCCCAAATTTTTCCCAATTTTTTCCTGATTTTTCCCAAATTTTTTTGGATTTCACCCTGATATTTTTGTAGTTTTTCCCTGAATTTTCCCTTCCATTTTCCTTGAATTTATCCTGGGGTTTTTTTCCATTTTTTCCCCAATTTTCCAGTTTCCTTCACACTCCCAGTCTCATCCCAGTCACAATCTAATCCCAGTAACTCCCAGTCTGATCCTAGTCGCTTACAGTCTAATTCCAGTCACTCCCAGTATGAGGCCAGTGGCCCCAGTTGCTCCCTGTCAGTGCCAGTATGACCCCAGTAACCTCCAGTGTGATCCCTGGGACTCCCTGCCTCTCCCAGTATATCCCAGTCAGCCCCAGCACGCTCCCAGTCATTCCCAGCTCCTCCCAGTTGCTTTCAGCATGATTCCAGTTGCTCACAGCCACTCCCAGTCAATCCCAGTATGATTCCAGTCACCCTCAGTGGGATCCCAGTCTCAGCCAGCATGGACCCAGCTGCTCCCAGTATGATCCCAGTATGATGTCAGTACACAGCCAGTGCAATCTCAGCCACTGCCAGGATGATCCCAGTACAAACCAGTCCCTGCCAGTGCTGCCACTCCTGGGATCCCCCAGCCCTCTCTGTGTTCCCCCCTCCCGCATCTCCCCAGAGGAGCCCCAAGGGCTGGCAGTCCCCAGCCAGGGTCCCCAGCCAGCCCCAGGTTGGATCTGCAGCCCCCAATTTTCCCAGTTTCCCTCTCCTTTTCCCCATGCCGGGTTCCCCCCGTCCCCAGTGGGTGGGAGCAGCGGAGAGCCCCGCGCTGCCCATCCCGACCTGTCCCGGCTCCATCCCCGCTCCTGCCGTGGGCTGTGAGGGGTTTGGGAACGGGGCACCGAGGGTGTCACTGCTCCTGGAGGAGGAGGAGGAGGGATGGAAGAGGAGGGATGAAGAAGGGGAGACAGAAGGGACAGGAGTAGGAGAAGGAGGTGGGGTTAGGGAGGAAGCGGAGGAGGAAGGATGGAAGGGAAGGAGAGGGAGGAAGAGGAGGGACAAATGAGGATCAGGGAAGGGAGAAGGAACCACGAGGTCCAGCACTCCCTGAATTCACAGCCCCTCACCCGTGGGATCATCATCCCCCATCCCACACGTGCCTGGGGAGGGGGAGCTCAGCCCGGATATCCTCGTGCATCCCTGGGTTGGGTTTTTTTGGGGGGGATGTTTGGAGAATGAAGAACTCCAAACCTGAGCAGCAAATGCCCTTTGGGGGGACCGTGGGGAGTCCCAGCATCCCTTATTGAGGAGATGGAAAAGGGGAGAACTTTTCAGATTCCTGGCACTCCCAGCAGCCTGAGGAGGCCAGAGATCAAGTAGCCAGGGGACCCCCTGTACAAGTGTGACCGTGAGCAGCTGGAACAGGGTGGAACCCCTGAACAGCAAAGGGGAGAGACCAGAGATGGGGAACTCCTGGGAGGCATTTTCATGGCTGAATCTTGGTGTTTGGGAGGTTTTTATGGATGGCTGGTGACTTCTAGAGATGGACTTGGGCAGAACAAACCCCCTAACCCAATGTGCTTGTGAATTGTATTTTTCCCCAAACCAGGATTTCTCATTCCCAAATCTTGGCCAGATGGAGAAGGAGGCTGTGAGGAAGAGGAAGATGCCCCAGGACACCCAGGCAGGTGAGGAGGAAGTCAGTGCCCCTTTCCCCCTCTCTCCTGCTCCATCTCCCAGCCCAGCCTGGCCCCCGGCTGCAGGACAACCCCGCTGCCGACGCCATCCGGCCGGGGACGCACTGGGGGGATCTCCTTCCCCTTCCCTCTGGCACGGAGGCAAATCCCATCCTCTCCTTGTCCTTCCTCCCCCAGACAAGGAGCTGAGGATGGAGACCAGGGAGGACAAATCCCCACAGCAGAACCTCATGGAAGAGGCCGTTTTGAGCAGCTCCACGGTGCAGGAATGTAATGGGGAGGAAAAGCTTCAGAGATCCCGCAGGAGGAGGGGCTCCAAACCCATTCCAGGGTGCTCTGAGGAGGAAAGACCCACCCTGTGCCGGGAAGGCGGCCGGAGATCCAGCCAGGGCTCTGAGCTGGTGGTCCATGAGCAGCTTCAGGATGGGGAGAAGCCCTACAAGTGCTTGGAGTGTGGGAAGAGCTTCAGCCAGAGCAACAGCCTGATCCGCCACCAGATGATCCACACTGGGGAATGGCCCTACGAGTGTGGGGAATGTGGGAAGGGCTTCAGGTGCAAATCCAACCTCATCATCCACCAGCGCATCCACACTGGGGAGAGGCCCTACGAGTGTCCTGAGTGTGGGAAGAGGTTTCAGAGGAGCTCCACTCTCCTCAGGCACCAGCAGATTCACACGGATGAGAGGCCCTTCCTCTGCCCCGACTGTGGGGAGGGCTTCAAGCAAAACTCCCACCTCATCACCCACCGGCGCATCCACACTGGGGAGAGGCCCTACGAATGTGGGGAATGTGGAAAGTGCTTCACTCAGAGCTCCAGCCTGATCCTCCACCAGAGGATCCACACCGGGGAACGTCCCTACAAGTGTGGGGAATGTGGGATGACCTTCAGCCAGAGGTGCCAATTTACCATCCACCAGATGATCCACACTGGGGAGAGGCCCTACGAGTGTCCCGAGTGTGGGAGGAGGTTTCAGAGGAGCTCCACTCTCCTCGTGCACCAGCGGATTCACACGGATGAGAGGCCCTTCCGCTGTCCTGACTGCGGGGAGGGCTTCAAGCGAAACTCCACCCTCATCACCCACCGGCGCATCCACACTGGGGAGAGGCCCTACGAGTGTGGGGAATGTGGGAAGAGCTTCATCCAGAAATCTCACTTGACCCAACACCAACAAAAGCACCACTAAGGGGAGCCCTGTGAGTGCCCCAAGTGCAGGAAGAGCTTCGTGTGCTGCCCCAGCTCCATCCTCCATCAGAGGACCCACGTTGTGCAGAGCCCTGATGACCCACGTTCCCAGTGATCTGTGTTGGGAACACACTGGGCTGGTGGTCATTCTGCTTTGGTTCTATCTTTTGATTCATCTTCATCCCTTTAAAACAGACAAAATTGGAATAAAAGTCTAGAAATTCATGAAAGGCATCTAAAACTTCAAATTTACTAATGCTTCAAGGGAATCTGGGAGATACTTGGGAGTATTTGGGGGTTGTGGGGTTTTTTGGTGGAATTGTCTCCATTTCTTGGCACTCAAAGAGACGAGAGAGTTCAATCTGTCACCTCAAAACCACTCAGTGCCATTGATAACTACTCAATTTCACCAAAATTACTGCATTCCACAGCCCCTCAGGGTGTGATGCCTCAAGTTTTAGCTTTCATATCTTTCATATTCTGCACTGCCTAGGTTTGTAGTTTTGAACTTCACATTAGGTGTTAGTGAGCTCTCTTCACAGAGTAGGTAGACAAAACAATTCCTTTTCTAGCTTGATACCAAGGACAGTTGTTAGAAGTTTCAAGCCCAAAAACATAAACAAGGGTGGACTGAAGAGAGAAAACAAGAAGGATGGGACTTCATCATCTGAAGCTGTAACTGGACAATGAACCCAAATATGCAGATGGACCTAAACTTCTAAAAATGTGAGACCTTGTGATCACTTGTCCATTTTTGTGACCATTTCTGGTCTATCTTGGCTGTAGCCCTGGCCTGGCTCTTGTACTGCCCATGGTGTATTTAAATTCTTCTACTAAACTTTATACTTAACTCTGTCCAGCCTCTGTTCTAGGTCAGCCTTCTGAAGGCATCAGGTGGAATGGGGTTGGAAGGGGATTGGGTGAAGTGGGATGCAAATCAGGAGGGGTGAGATGGGCATTGGGTGGGGCAGGATGGGTGGGATGGAGTTTGGGAGGTGTGAAATGGGGGAAATAGGGATTGGGAAGGGGGTCTTGATGTCCAGCAGGGATGGGATGGGATGGGGTTGGGATTGGGGAGGTGGGGTGGGGTCTGCAATGAAACAGCCAAAGTTTGGGGGTGATGAAGGGAGGGGGAGCCCATTACTGAGTGAGTTTTTTGTGAGGTGCCCCTGCCCAGGGAGGCAAAGATTTAGTTTCAAATGAACATTGTTAAAGTGAGAGGTGTGGGCAAGAGGGAATTCCATCCCTCTGCCTCGGAGGATGGGCCCTGCAAGCCCAGGGAGAAACTCCACCCTGGACCCCTCGTGGGGTGGCAGCCCAGGGATTTCTGTTTGGGTTTGGGCCCCTGGGGTTTCTCCCTTGCTGTGTTCCCAGTGGTCCCTGACCTTGAACTCCACCCTGGTTCTCAAACCCCATCTCCCTGCCTCTGTTTGGGGCTGTCTCTGGATCTGAGTTTGTTCCTGAGCTGAATAAATGGTTTCCTGAGCAGAATCCCATCTCGTTGGTGTCCCATGCCTGTTCCTGGTAACTGTGGCCTCCCTGGCCATGATCATGTGGCCCCGGAATGCAAGACCACAAAAAATCAAGACCCCCCCCGAGACCTCAAAAAATCCCAAATTCCCTAAAATTTGCCCAAATCCCCCCAAATTCCCTTAATTTTTCTAAAATAGCCTTTTTGTCCCCCTCCAGGACCAGGTGCCTTCGCTGGATCTCGAGGACACCCCCAGGAATTTGGAGGGAGTCTCTTCTCCCCTGCCACCCTCAAAAACCCACAGCTTTTGGGAAAAAAAATTCCCCCAAATCCCTTGGATTCAAGGGGGAATTCCCCATTTTTGACACATTTTTGGGGGGTTCCTCCCTAAATTTTTCAGGTTTTTTGCCTCTTTGCCATTTATTTAATGGTTTTAGCATTTTTCAAAATGAGCTTTTTTGTGGTGGTTCCCCCAATTTTTTTAGTGGTCCCTTAATTTTTTTCTGGGGGTTCGACCCCTCCCGCAATTTTACCTTCATCCCCCTCCCCCCAAATTGGGGTGAGGGTGTCTTTTTTTCCTGTTCTTTTTTACCTTTTTCCCTTTTTTTTTCTTTTTTTTCCTCTTTTTTTTATTTATGTGCACTTAATTTGGGGGGGCTGAGGGGCAGGAATTTTGAGGAGCTGTTGCCTGGGGGGTGCTGGAAAAGTTGGGAAGACCCCCTCTCTCCAAAAGAATGTGAAAAATCCTGAGAATTCTGGGATTTCCCCCCCTATACCCCTGCCCAAGGTGTGAAAAATGTGAAATAAAAAGATATACATTCTCAGCTTTTTTGTTTATTCTTGGGGAGGGAGTTGTGATTTTGGGGGGGGTTTTGAAGAGGCGTTGGTATTTTTTTGGGAGGTTCTCCCAGTTTTTGGGGGGAATTTGGGAGGAATTTGGGGGTTTGGAGGGAAATTTGGGGTTTTGGGGGGAAACTTCAGGGGTCCTGGGAGGAATTCTGGGGTTTTAGGGCAGGAATTTTAGGATTTTTTTGTAACATTTGGGTGCTTGGGGGAGAAATTTGGGGTTTTGGGGAGAACTCTGGGTTTTTTAGGGGGAGGATTCTGGGTTTTGGGGAAAAAAAACTGGGTTTGGGGGGGGAAATTTGGGAGTTTTAGGGGAAATTTGGAGTCCAGAGGGGAATTTTGGGGAGAAGGGATTTGGTTGTTTAGAAGCACTCCCTGTATTTTTGGGGAGAAATTTGAGAGTCTTGGGGGGGGGAATTTTGGCGATTTGGGGTGTAATTTGAGAGTCTTGGGGGGGGGGGGATTTGGGATTTTGGGAGGATTTGGTGGTTTTGGGGGAAAATTTGTGGAGTGGGGAGAATTTTGGGGGTTTTGAGAAAATTGGGGGTTTGGGGGAAAAATTTGGGATTTTTGGGGGGAAATTTGGAGCTTTGTGAGGAGATTTTGAGTCTTGGGATGATTTGGGACTTTGGGGGGAGTATGGGGGTTTTCTGGTTTTTTGGGGGGATTTGTGAGGAATTTTGGGATTTTTGGGGAGGAATTTGGTGGTTTTTGGGGGAAATTCTGGGGTCCCAGGGGTGTTCTGATTGTGGGAAGGGGATTTGGGGAGGATTTTTTGGGTTTTTGGGCAATTTCCATTGATGGGGAGGGGTCCTGATCCCAGTGAGGAGGGGCATTTTGGGGAGGCGTCCTGAATTTGGGGAGGGGTCTCAGGGGGGGATTCCTGATTTTGGGGTGGGGTTTGGATTGGATTTGGGGAGATTTTCCAGCAATGGGGAGGCATCTCAGGGGTGGGATTGGAGGAGAGGTCTCATCAGAGCCCCATTCTGAGCTGGAAGCGGGGGGGATGTTGGGAGTGGAATCTGGGGAGGATCTGGGGGGAGATTTTCCAGCCATGGGGAAGGGTCCCGATCCTGGGGCAGTTCCTGAATTTGGGGAGCAGTCTGGAATTTGGGGGGGTCTCATTGGGGCAGCAGGAGGAGCTGGAAGCGGGGCACGATGTTGGCGAAGCCGCTCTCCAGGGGGGCCGTGGGCAGCTCCTCGGGGGGTGCCGGGGGTCGCGGCCGCAGGCGCTGCAGCAGCGAGGTCAGGAACAGGAACAGCTCTGCCTGCGCCAGCGCCTCCCCCAGGCACAGCCACTGCCCTGTGGGGAGGGGGCGTCAGCACCGCCCCACCCCAAAGGGTCGGGGGACCCAAAAGGGTCTGGGGATCTCTAAAGGGTCTGGGCTCCCAAAAGGGGCTGGGGTCCCAAAAGGGGCTGGGGGTCTCAAAAGGGGCTGGGGCCCCAAAAGGGGATGGGGGTTTCAGGGGTTGGGGATCCCAAAAGGGCCTAGGGGATTCTAAAGGGTCTGGGAGCTTCAGAGTCTGGGGGGTCCCTGAAGGGTCTGGGAGCTTTGGGATTGGGGTCCCAAAATGGTCTGGGGGTTTCAGGGGTGGGGGTCCCAAATGGGTCTGGAGTACCCACCCCGAGGATTTATGGGATTTAGGGGATCCCAAAAGGATGTAGGGCCCCTCCACAAAGGAATTTGGGGATTTTTGGGATTCCAGAAGGATTTAGGACCCCACCCCAAGGATTTATGGGATTTTTGGGGTGCCCACTGGCCGAGAAGGGCACAAAGGCCTCGTTGCGCTGGAACTGACCCTGCTCATCCAGGAAGTTCCCAGGGTCAAATTTTGGGGATTTTTGAAGGATTTGGGGTTGTATAGGACCAAGCTCAGCAGGGGGTAAATGTCTGTGTCCTGTGGGTTCAGGTGTGGGGCCAGAAGGGTCATTTGGGGTCAGGTGTGGGGCCAGAGGGGTCCTTTAGAGTAATTTGAGGTTATTTGTGGCAATTTGGGGTCATTGCAGTCATTTGGGGTTACTAGGGTGTAAGAGACAGTCTGAAGTTACCCTCATCTGCCCCACAACCATCGCAAGAACAGAGACCGAGACCCTGAAGACCCCAAGGGACTTTGTGCAGGGGTTCTGGCCTGGTTGAGGTGGAAGCTTGCCAGGTGATGGTTTGCAGGTGTGCTTGTTGTGCTCTCAAGGTACACTGCCTTCATTCCTGCTGCTGAGCAGGGACTTGTAAGGAGCGGCCTGTTCTGTACCTTACACCTGCTTCCCAGAGCAAGGGGTCTCATCACAACAGCCGAGGAATTTCCCCACCTCTTGGCCAGCTGCCCCTTGCTTTGAAACAGACTGTAAAAATGACTTTTCCAAGTTACTTTCTTCAAGAGAGATCTCCCCATGGAAGAAGACACCAGCGACCCTGTCTTGTCCATTGGTAGCTATAACCCCCCCCTTTTTTCTCTTTGCATTTTGCCTCTTTAGCCCTCTCTCCATCTCTCCCTCCCTTTCCCTCTCTCTCTCCCCCTCTCATCTATCGCATAACCCTTGTTGCTGGCACTAAAATAAAGGTGCATTATTGCTGTTGTGATTTAAACTGAAATCCCTTGGTGTCCTTTCTGCACTCTGAGATCAAACGAACCTCTCACAACTTCCACTTGTGTTAGGGGATTGTGACACTCGGCTGCGGGGTGACCCAAGGTGTGGCTCAGAGCAAATGCTCCACGGCACAAAGATATTGGTAGGCGCATGGTGGAGACAAGGATGAGGAGGAGATCTCCAGTATGGGTTCCAAAGGCTTTTACTCGGCAAAAATATATACTCTGCTCAGTTTTGGGAGCTTGTCTTACAGCAGCTAGAGAAACTTGCTTTAAGCAAAAAGGTGAGGAAAGAACTAGAATGGACTCCTTTCAAAACCCAGTTGAAATTTTGCAAAAACAATTAGATGAAGAAAGGAATGAGATCCATCTGTTGCCAGTGGCCTGAAGAGAGGAATGGGTTAAAAATTCAAAGAATGCTTACTCACCAAAGAAACAGTGGAGAGGGAAACCCTTCTCATTAATCAAATTTACCCTCAGAAAGAACTAACTGATGAAAAATTGTGGGGAGCACTGCTGTCCTAGCTTGAAACCTTTAATAAAACAGAATATAATCATATCAATGATGAAGATCTTGATTCACATACAACCACTAAAGAAATCCCGTACACTGCTGCTGAATTGGCTGAGCTGAAAAAGGAGCACGGGCGTCTCCCTCATGAGTCAGAGACAGAACACATACTGCATCTCTCACTGGAGGAGATCAGATTTGACTGACAGAACAAGAAGCCAGTGGGTACTGGGGACATGGGGTCTTCTCAACAGCAGGAGACAGATGTAACCCGTGGTCCCTAACTCAGCACGCAGCTCATTGGGCAGCAGGGCTTAATCCATTGGAAAGGGGAGATCCTGTAGCTATAGTTGGTACTCCTGACCAACTACTGGAAGACATGCACAAAGCTGCCTGCTTGCAAATGATACATGACAGAAAATTAACTACTGGCTATGAATCACCAATGCAATTACCTGTGAAATGATGACCCCTTTAATTCGAGCCCTTCCAGAATCACGTAAACCTACAGCAATTTTCCTTCAAAAAACCATAGCAGCTAGAACTCCTGTTGTTGGCACTAAAATAAAAGTGCACTATTGCTGTGATTTAAACTGAAATCCCTTTGTGTCCTTTTGCACTGTGAGATCAAATGAATCTCTCATGATTCCCGCCGGTGTTAGCGGATCATGACAGAGCCCTCAGCAATCCAGGCAGCAACACAGGCAGCAGGACACAGATGGCACTTCCTGGCTGGGACAGGGCTTGTGGCTTCAGCAGAACCACCAAAGGCCAAGGGGTTTCTGGCCATTTTCCCTGCACCACTGCACGCCTGGGCAGCTTGCAGGGCACAAGCCCCCTTTTCCCTCTCTTCCCCTATGCCCCACACACCCTGGGCAGCAAAATAAAGGTCCTGGGAGTCTGTCTATTATAACATATCCTATATTATTTACATACTAAAGCAAAACAAAAAAGAAAAGAACAATCTTTGAAGGAAACAAAGTCCCTGCTGGCTGCTGATGTGGCCCCAGCAGACACAGCCTCCCAGATCAGCTCTCTGCAGAGCTCCAGCAGCGCAGCCAGCTGAGGCCCGACAGACGAGGCCGTGACCTCCATGCCCTGCGGAGCTGATCTCGCAGCCTCTGGAAGGTGGAGATATGAGCGTGGTCTCCTGCCCTGAGAAGGCACAAAGTCTGAAGTGCCAGGCTTCCAACCTCCAGGCTGCTGTCACATGCTGTGTCTTCAAGGGCTGGAAGAGAGACGAACAGAGCCACAGTCAGATCCCAGACCTGCGGGGGCCCACGGAGAGCCCCCTGCCAGGGCCATCCCAGCCGGCTCTTGCCATGGCCAGCAGGGAGCAGGGACCGAGGGGATCAGCCCGAAGCTGCGGCCACGAATGCCCCACATGCCCCTGAAATCTCGGTGTGCTCTGCCCACACCGCCCCTCATCCACACAGGGAGCAGAGCCCTCCACAGCCAGGCCAGGGCTTGCAGCTCCCCCCGACAGCCCCGCTGACAGCCCGCTGCCCTCACTCACCCTCACAAATGAGCAGCATCTCTTTCTTCTGCCCTCTCAGGTGCTGCCCGGCCATCCCTGGGAACACAGAGCCTGTCAGGGCCCCGGCGGCACAGCTCCCTGCCAGCGGCGCTGCCAGCCCTGTGGCCACACGCCCTCCCGCCCCGGCAGGGCTCAGCCCGGGCCCTTGCCGCATCCTGACTCAGCCCAAGGGCACGGCTGCCAGAGGCCGGCAGCAGCCCCGAGGGCAGCCGGGGCTCCAGGGCGCCGGGCCCGGGTGCCGCTGCCGGGGCAGCAGCCGGGTCCGGGGCCGAGCTGCGGCGGGGCGGGGAGGGAGCCCGGGTTCGTGGCTCACCGATGAACCTGATGGCCGCCTCTTGCAGGGGCTCCTGTGGGCTCTGCAGGTACGGCAGGGCCCGGCGCAGCTGCTCGGCCGCTCGGTTCCTGTCCTGTGCCAGCTGGAGAGAGCGGCAGGAGGGAAGGGTTGGTGCGGGCTCTGCCCCTCGGCCGGGCACTGCCTGCGGCCAGCCCCGGCCTCCCGTGCCCGCCCAGCCCTGAGGCCCGGCCAGCAGCCGCTGGCGCCGGGCTCTGGAGGGGGCAGAGGGCCGGCTGCTGCCCGGGGAGCCGCGGTGCCGCCCTGCCCGACAGGCCAGCTGGGCCGGGGCTCCATGGGCACACGGCTCGGGGCCACAGGAGCCTGGAGAAGAAGCCGTGCTGCTCCCGGGTGCAGCACCGGGCAGGGGCGCAGCTGCCAGCCCCACACACTGGGCACCATGGACAGGGAGCTTCTCCAGGCTGAGGCTGGGCCGTTCAGGCCGTCCTTACCAGGCCTTCGCTGAACTTCCAGAGTTTCTTATCCAGCTGCAGCATCTGTTCAATATCTCTCCTCTTCAGGAATCTGGCTGAAGAATGCAGCGTTTCCTGGGACACCTGGAGAGCAGCAGAGACTGGAGATGGCCCCACAAGCCCAGGCACAGGACCCGCATTCGTGTGCCAAGGCCTGGAGGTGCCAGGGCAGGAGGCAGCCGAGCCCTCTCCCAGGGTGCCACCGGCAGCCCAGGTGTCCTCACCTCTGCCACATGCTGGTTCTGCTCATGGCAGTGGAAGAAGAGTGGGAGCAGGCTCTGGTGCACGTGTGACTTCAGGGCCTTTCTTCCCTCTTCCATTAATAAATCTATCATCTTTTTAAATACAAACATGGAGCACAGCTGCACCTGGCTATCATCCTGTATGAAAGGAAGGAAAAAAGACTTCAGCACTGGGTGCTTCAGGCCCCCTCCAGTCTGGCCTGTGAATACACAGGGCACAAAGTGTCTGGGCAGCACCCAGTGGCTGTGGCTGAGGGCACAGAACCTTACATTGTCAAACAGTGGCAGGAGCACCTCAGCCAGCTGCCGGGCTATGGGGATGGCTATCGGGGCACTATTATACAGGAACAAATATTTGAGTAGAACCATGGTCATCCTGACCACGTCACTATCATTTTCCTGCAGGAGCTCCAGCAGGTTTTCAGTCAGGCTCCACATTTTCTTGGCCTGTGGGGAAGAGAAGTCTGTGAAACCCCACCCTGCTGCTGCAGGGCCCATAGACCAAAGGCTGGTCCTAAAGCACTCGGGCAGCTGAGCCAGGAGGCAGGAGAGCTGGGAGCAGCTGCCTCAGTGTCTGAAGCTCAGCTAAGCCCAGGGACTGCGTTCCCCATCCCTATGCTGCCTGCATGGCTTCAGCCATTGCCCCCTTCTTACCATCAGGGGATTCTTGCCAAGCACTAGGAGGCCTCTGAGTGCCAAGCGTTGCCTCTCCCTGCACTCGCTCTGCAGATGGTTTGACAGGATGTCCAAGATGCTGTCACTGCATTCAGTCAAGTCCAGGCATTCCAGGACCTAAAAGGCACAGGGCAGTGACAGGGGAGCTGGCTGGCAGGAGGCTGGAACCACACAGAGCTGGGCCCTGGCAGCAGCACAGAGCACGGGCAGTGAAATCCCAAGCAGCTGCAGCTGTGAGAGGGCAGAGAGCTGGAAAGCAGCTGGCCTTCAGGCTCACCTCTACAAGGAATGCCAGGGCAGCAAAATCCCAGAATGGCATCTCTTTGCTGAGCAGGCTGAGCAGGTAGAATGCTACCCCAGAACACAAGTGTACGGATGAAGAGCACATTTCTCTGAATGGAGGAAAAAGGAAGCAAAACTCTGAGCCAGCAGCAGTAAAGCTGTCCCAGGAATGACTCACAGAAGGCTGATCTTTCCCCACCAGCCTGCAAAGGGACATGGGCCCTTGGGGAGGTGGCAGCTCCTGGGCACCCTCCTCTCCCAGCCTTTTGAAGTCTCCTTGGTTGTTCCTTGGTGACGAGGCCCTTGGGCCCACAACCACTGGGATGGTGTGGGGCAACCAGACACACAGGGCACAAATGCCAGAGGCAGTGGGGAGAAGGGGGTCTCACCTGGCCAGCAGACCCACGGCATAGTGGTGGGTGTCAGCACAGAGCAGCGTGTCCCAGCCACACTTGCGTTCCACTTCCAGAACCACATGGTCACACCGGAGAAGGCAGAGCAGGGACTTCAGGGTCTGCACTGCAAACCTGTGTGCACAGCAAGGCCCATGTCACGCTGGGAGCACAGGCTCCTGCCATGGGGACATGGCAGGGACAGGAGGACTGGGATGGAGCACCTGCTGGGGCTGGTGGGAAGGCTGTGTTGCTCCTGGCATCTCTTCCAGAAGGTATCAACTTCTTCTGGCATATCCAAAGTGCTGAAGAACACTTGAAAGAGCAGATGCACCAAGAGGTGGGGGAAATACACATTCACTACACGTGGGACACAGGGCACCTGAAGGAACTTCCACATCACCACAGTTGCCTGCAGAGGACAAAGCACCCTGAGACAGAGCTCAGTGCCGAGGTGTCTCTGTGGCAGGGCCTGAGCGTGGCAGGGAGAGGCTGGGGGAGACACAGGGGGAGCATCGGGCCTGGTGCCCCTGAAGCTGCCCCTAGGCCAGGTTTGAGCCCGGTGCCTGAGGCAGGGAGATGCAGTGGGGGAAGGAGGAAACAGAGCTGCTGAAGACACGGCTGGCCATGGGGTGAGCAAAGGTCAGTTGCAGAAACTCACAGCCAGGGCAAAGACACCCGTGTTGTCCCCATCGGAGGTGCACGTGCTGTGCTCTGGCCAGTTCCCCAGCACATCCAGGAGTATCTGCACCACTGGCTCCACAGTCCTGCTCGAGCACATGATCGTCTTCCACATCGTCATAGCAGCTCTGTGGGGTGACAGCTCTGTCTCACGGGGGTCTCAGACACATCCCCGTGGCCTGGGCAGCAGTGGGGGGGGGGAGCTGGCTGCCAGCTCTGCCTCTGCCCGCTGCCCCTCGCCAGCAGCAGCACCCAGGCAGCCCAGCCCTGTGGGGACAGGGCCCTGAGGGCCATGGCATGGCAGCAGGCTCAAGGGCTGATGTAGCAGGGCTGGGAAAGGGAGCAGCCAGAGGGCCCTGGAACTCTCTGTTGGTCAGACACCTGGGCCAGGCTGGTCAGGGGCCCCATACCTGTCACATGCTGGGGCCACACGCAGGAGAGCAATGACCACATCAGCAGGCTGTGCCTCAGTCAGATCCAGCAGTGTCCTGCCCAGCCTGTGCTCAGCAGACTCATTGGCCATGAGCTGCTGGTGGATGTACCTCACCATGGCAGGCACCTGGAGAAGGCACAGGGAGACTTGGAAAGCTGCCACAGGGAGTCAGGAATGTCCCCAGCTTACCCAGAGAAGTGCTTCCCTTGTCACCACTCTGCAATGGCCTCAAAGGCTTACAGTGATCAGCAGGCATGGCTTGGGAGGCCAAGCGATCCCTGGAGGATCAAACCCTGGCCACAGGCTGCTTACTTGCTCTGGAATGGAAACACCCTCCTCCAAAATCAATTCCAGCATGGCAGCACTGGTGTCGGTGGTGTAGACGTCACCGTTTTCCATGGACCCGGTGCCCATGGCACTGGTCTCTTCCTGCCAAATGCACTTGATGAATTTGCAAGTTAGGCAGGAGAAGGAAGTGTGGGAAGAGAGGGATATTGCATGGAGAGCTCCAAGCATGGTGCTGGGCTGAGCAGTGCCAGCAGGCCCAGCCCAGGTGGGGATGGCTGCAGGTACCTGCGCTGTTCTGCGGAAGAGGCCACAGGCAAGGTCCTGCTCTTGTGTCTGGTCCATGGCTGCATCTGTCAAAGAGCAGCCAGAGCTGAGGGGCTGCGGGAGAGGCCGGAGAACACAGCCCAGCCCTGCACTCCCCAGGCAGGGACAGCCCTGGGATGCCCCAGGGGATGGAGTGTGGCCACTGCTGGGGGGGTAGCCCCAGGCCTTCTTCCGTCCTTTCTGTGGGCACATCCCCAGGGGATGGGAAGGGGCGGGAGGGGACGGAAAGGGACAAGACATGATGGGATGGGATGTGGCCAAGCTGGCCACGGGCTGAGCCCTGATGCCCAGTTCTGCCACTCACCCTCCTGCAGTGGCTGGAACTCCTGCACCTCTTCAGTCTCCTGTGCTGGGGCAGCTCCAGGGCCTTCTTCTTCCTCCTCCTCCACCCAGGCCAACTTGGGCACTCTTGGGGGTCGCTGCTCCATGGCAGGGACTGGATTTATGGTACTTGCAGGAGGGATGGCTCGGAAAAGCTCCGAGGCAGCAAGTCCTGCAGTCGTGCCTGGAAGGCGCCTGCAAGACTGAAGTCCTGGCAAGACTGCAGGACAGCAAGTCCTGCACTCGGGTCTAGAGGGCTCCTGCCACAAGGACAGGAGGCTCCTCGTCAAGGATGGTGCTCTGGTCTCAAGGGCAGCGACTGCAGGGATGGGCGATGCCTCAGAAAAGTTCCGGGACACCAAGTCCCACGGTCTGCCCTCGAGGGCACCTGCAGAAGAGAAACCTCAGCAAGGCCACAGGTCAGCAATTCCTGTGGTCTGGCCTCGAGGTCACCTGCAGGAATGACGGCTCAGAAAAGCTCCGGGTCAGACACAAACGAGTGCGCTGTGCGGGGGCTCCTCACAGCACCGCTCTGGCGCGTCCTGTCCCGTCGCGTGCACCGAGCACTGTGGTGTGGTCCTGTCACCGCCAGCTCCTATGTCACCACGTGTCACAAAGGGCCCTCTGACACCCTGTCCATTTCCATCCCATGGTGACCATGTGTCACAAAGGGCCCTTGCACACACTGTCACGTACCCTGGTTCCCCCCGCACCCATCTCCCCTAAGTGGCCCAGGTTGGAAGGAATCCCTTGCCCAAAGTGTCTAAGACAGCCTGACAGGATCTTTAGGAACACCTCAAACCATCAGCAAACGCTGCCCTGCTCTGCAGGCTCAGGGCAGCAGAAGGAGCCCCCAGGGCTGCCGACGCAGCCGCAGCAGGAAGGGAACGGGGCCTTGCACAGAAGCTGGCACAGCCTCCTTGGGACACGTCCCGGCTGGTGGCCATTCCAAACTCACAGGTGTGACACAGACAAGGAACATCTGGTCCAAGGCACGAAGAGTCCACTAGAATGTATTTTAGCACATTAGAAAGACTTGGGAGGAATCCCAGAGGGTCATTTTTTGAAGCAAAGTGATCTGATTAAATACTGTAACCAACAGTAGGCTTGGTAAAAATTAGAAAGTGGTGAAAATGGACTGCCTAATGGAACTTTAAATGATCATCCACTGTTACAGTTGATGTTATTTTTAAGAAAAAAAGACAAATGAGACCAAGTGATATGTGCAGACACATTTTTTTACCCTGAAGAATAAACCTGAGTGGCACCAAGAATATGGCTTTGATTTGGACCCCCAGGAGACTTTGGTCCTTCCTTTGGAAAGAGATAACAGGTGGAAAATAAAGAGATGTTGTTCAGCATGTAGTTTAGGGCAGAGATGTTTGAAATTGGCAAAAAAGCGCGAGGAAGACACTGTTATAGATGTCCAAGACTCACAGCCGAGTTATTCCAGACCAGCTCTACCTTCCCCCTCAAGCAACCACTCCTCTCCCTCAATTAAATGAAAGTGAGAATGAGATGAATAATCCTGGTGAGGGGACAAGTGTGGGGATGCCAGTGACAACACGTACAAGGAATAAAAACAAGAAAGCTTTGCCTTTAGTCACCCCCTTAAGGCAAGAAGTGGGTCCCACAGGAGAAGCTGTGTGGGTGAAGATCCCCTTTTCTACTGGTGACCTGAATAACTGGCAGGAAGAAGTTCATAATTATAGAGAAAACCCTAGCAAAGTGGCAAAAAGATTGGAGTTCATAGTCAAGAACCGAGACCCAGACTGAGGTGATTTCATGATGACAGCGCTAAGGAAAACAGATAAAGAGTTGGTGATGAAGATGGTCAGAGCACATGTGCAGGGAGAAATTGCTAGTGGAGCCTTACAAGGTACAGTGGACCAGTTGTTTCCTATTGTAAACCCTTTGTTGGGCCCGAATGATGCAAAGAACTATGAGATGTTAACTAGATACTGGGAACTGAGGGGGCCAAGGAAGCAGCCAATACTTACTGTAGCCACTCTCCCCTGGAGGAAGAGCCCATAGGAGGTTTTCACTTACCACTCTCCCCCAGAGGCTAAAGGCCTCGATGGGGAGCTTTTATTTTTACAGCCACATGTTAAGTGGTTCCCAACATGTCTTTCCCCCTGTATGCATATTATTTTTACCCTGTTGGCCCTTCCCCCTTGTTCCACCCCTGAATCCTCAGACCATTGTCCCTGTTGCTCCACCCCACCCCCTGCTTTTCCTATATAATCCCTGCTCTCACTGAGCCCAGGCCAGTTGTTGTCTCTGGGACCCTTCTGGAGAGAAGAATAAAGACCTCCTTGGAACCCCACACGGTGCCTCCCGTCTCTTTTCTTCGGCAGCACCCGAGGAACAGCGGCCATTCCAAAAGCCCTTTGAAGGGCTCGCAGCTGAATCACGGGGGCAAGGCAAGCGTGCCTGTGCGCCCAGGGGAAGTGCCACAGGAGACGCTTCCCTGGGAAGGTCGCGGCACCCTGACCACCTCCGCTCACTGCGACAAGTGGTCCCAACAGGGAGCTCTGCCAGCGGTTCCCTGGTTCCCTGGATCCCGGGAGAAGCGTCTCCTGCAGCACCAGCTGCAGAAAGCAAGTCACTCTCGGGTCTGTCACTTCCCTGAGGAAACCCCCTCGCGTTTTAGCAAGGGCTATCCAAGGGGACACCGGGACCCTCCTAGGACCACCTGGGGAACGAGGAGAAGATCTCCCGAAGGACCAGTTGGTGGGTGACACCGTGCCCAGCAGTTTTTGTTCACCCAGTGGAGGTGGAAAAAGCTGCAAAAATTGGGATTTGGCCTTTCTGGGAGGGTTTTAGAGCCAGTTTTATTCCCACGGGGAACAAAATCCTTCCTGGTTTTAACCAATCCCTTTGGAATGCTGCACACAGCTCACCTGGGCTGGGAAAAAATGGGAAAAAAATCTGGGAAAATCATAGATTTCCCACTTAACAGCTCAATCCCTTTGGAATGCTGCACATGGCTCACCTGGGCTGGGAAAACCTGGGAAAATCCTGGAACACACACCTGAGGGAGGGGTTTGTTAGTCCTGGCTCATCCCAGGAACTTCCATTCCTCAATTTGGAATTGATGGATTACGGAGTCCCCCAGTCTGGGACTGCCTATGACACTGCCTAAAAAACCATTTCCTTGCTTTTCCAATTCCAGGAATGAAATTCCTGGATTATTTTCCATCAGGAAATTGGGTTAATTAAAGTGCAGGCTTTTCCACCAGCATTCCAGTCCATGTCATTCCGGCAGTTCCACTAATCCCTATCCCAGGTGCGATTCAGAGAGTTGGGATTTCCTGGCTCTGAGCAACAACATCTGCAGTGGCACAGGAAACTCACAGCTCATGGGAACAAACTTTCTGAGGCCACGACAACCCTGAGTGGTTTCCCTCCCATTCCCCAGCCCTTCCTGGCCCCAGGGGCTGATAGCATTTGTGCTCCCTCAGGTTCATCTCCCCACAGCAGCACCATGGGGGTGCTGACGCCTGCTCTGGGCAGTGCAAACAGGGGCGCCTGAGCCAGTGCTGCCGTGTCTGTGCCTGCAAGGATGCGGCACCTCTCTGAGCTGGGGGAGAGGCCAGGGCTGCACAGGGGGGATGTTGTTGGCAGCTCCATGAGGACGCTCTGGGACGCTGCCCTGGTGTGTCCAGCGCAGTGGGGATGGATCAGCCCCTGCTCTGCTGCTCCTTCCCATCTCCCCCAGGGACCTTGCAGAGCCCCAGCCATGCTGTTTGCCCCCAGCCTGCCCACGGCCACCCTGGGTCTGCTCACGGGGGTTTTCTGTGCTGAGCTCTGGCCTGGGCATGTTCTTGAGAGAGCCTGGGCAAGGAGCCTGGAGCCCCCAGGCCCTGCCCTGAGGCGTCAGCGCTGCCCCAGCAGTGCCCATGGCCTGTCCCTGCTGCAGCCCCGGCACTGCCACCCCCAGGGCTGTGCCCGGCCCCGAGAGCACTCAGGCCCTGCAGCAACACCAGGGCCAGGAGGGCAGCGGGGCAGTGGCATGGGAGCAGCACTGGCAACACCAAGTGCTGCTGCTCCTGGGCACAGCTGCTGTGCCAGCACTGATCTGCCCCCAGCTCTGCACACAGACACTGCTGCTGCAGCTCCAGAGAAGGGAACAAAAGGGGGATCTCTGGTGAAAACTTTGCTGGGTGATCCTTTAGTTCCTTTAAAACCACCAAAAGCACAGCCCCTCATGGACACAGTGTGTGGGCACAGGGAAGGTGGAGATAAACAAAATGAGAAATGGCACAAAACAATGACATTTTATTGAAGACAATTTTAAAACATAAAACTAAAAAAAAGAACCTCCTAAATTAAACCACCAAGAAGTATCAAAGATAATTTTTATTACAAGTTATTAGCAGGAACTGGCCAGCAGTTTAATGTTTCTGAAATGATCCAGTCATCAGTGTCCACACTGCAGCCTTGAGCTCCTGGTTCCTCAGGCTGTAGATGAAGGGGTTCAGGGCTGGAGGCACCACCGAGTACAGAACTGACACTGCCAGATCCAGGGATGGGGAGGAGATGGAGGGGGGCTTCAGGTGAGCAAACATGATAGTGCTGAGGAACAAGGAGAGCACGGCCAGGTGAGGGAGGCAGGTGGAAAAGGCTTTGTGCCATCCCTGCTCAGAGGGGATCCTCAGCACAGCCCTGAAGATCTGCACATAGGAGAAAACAATGAACACAGAACAACAAAATGATAAACTGGCAGTAATCACAAGAAATCCAAGTTCCCTGAGGTAGGATTTGGAGCAGGAGAGCTTGAGGATCTGTGGGATTTCACAGAAGAACTGGCCCAGGGTATTGCCATGGCACAGGGGCAGGGAAAATGTATTGGCTGTGTGAAGCAGAGCATTGAGAAAGCCACTGGCCCAGGCAGCTGCTGCCATGTAGGCACAAGCTCTGCTGCCCAGGAGGGTCTCATAGTGCAGGGGTTTGCAGATGGACACGTAGCGGTCGTAGCACATGATGGTCAGGAGAAAATACTCTGTTGCAGCACAGAAAACCAAAAAAAATACTTGTGCCACACATCCTGTGTAGGAGATGTGTCTGGTGTCCCAGAGGGAATTGTGCATGGCTTTGGGCACAGTGGTGCAGATGGAGCCCAGGTCAGTGAGGGCCAGGTTGAGCAGGAAGAAGAACATGGGGCTGTGCAGGTGGTGGCTGCAGGCTACGGCGCTGATGATGAGGCCGTTGCCCAGGAGGGCAGCCAGGGAGATGCCCAGGAAGAGGCAGAAGTGCAGGAGCTGCAGCTGCCGCGTGTCTGCCAATGCCAGCAGGAGGAAGTGGCTGATGGAGCTGCTGTTGGACATTTGTTGTGGCTGCACATGGGGACCTGTTTGTGAAGAAATAGACAGAGAAGATTTAGAGGAGAAATCAAAGCCATTTCTCATCCACCATCATCTGTAACACACATGAACACACTTTTGTGTATAGGAATTCTGAGATTTTCTTTGAAGCTTCCCCTGTGTCTCTCCTGGTATTTTTGATATCAGAAGTTCTCAGCATTTCTGCTCCCATCTGGTAGAACAGAGTGAGTTCCCTGAGGCAAGATGATGAGTGGAGACTGAGGGGAGATGATCTGTCACTCCATTCTGCTTGGAGATTCTCTGGGCTTTCCCTTTTCTCAAAAGAGGGATGTTCACACTCCCATGTTTTCCTTAAAGATCATCAGATACTGATGAGAGCAGATGGATGCACCACAGCCCAGCTCCACATTTGTTTCCAAGGACACAAATTGCTCATCTCACCAGCCCAACAGCATTTTCAGTGTCACAAAACCTCTGCCTTTCCCCAGAGGTCTTTCAGATAACACAAAGATGCTCTAGGACAGGTTTGCATCCAGGATTGGAGCTCCCAGCTGGGACTGAAATCTCAGGGAGACATCCAAGTGTCCTTATGATGGCATTAGATGAAGGGAGATGTAGCTCCTTCCCTGCCTGCACTGACAGCATTGCCCACAGCCAGGCACTGGGGACAGGGTCACCCTGAGCCAGCTGTGCCCCCCGCCAGAGCCCCCAGTCCTGGTCAGCTGCTCCCAGCCCTGTGCTCTGCAGAGGGAACTGGGCTCGGGGCTGCAGAGCTGCCCCACGGCTCTGCTGCAGCTCTGCCTGCACAGGAGGGGCTTCAAACCTGGGAGCCCAGCCCTGAGGGCAGAGGCTGGGCTGGGGGAACAGGAGGGAGGAGGCTTGTTCAGAGAAAGGGGCTGCACTGCAGGGGCTCCTATGGACATCTCTAAACTCTCTCTGACACAGGATTTCTGGGGTTTTCTTTTCTCTCATTCCCTGAGCTTCTCTCTGGTTCCTGCAGATTTTCCTCCTGCAGGTGTTTCCCTGTGCCTGATCTCTCCCTGCCAGCACCCACAGACCCCAAATCTCTGTGCACTCTCCTTGGCCTGACAGAACCCTGCCTGTTTGCAGGGCTCTGGCTGGGGACAGGTTCTGTTTGCAGCTTGGAGAAAGGACAGCTCAGACTAAGACTGATGGGTCCAGCAAAGGTTATGCTGCTGCTGTCCATGGGCAGAGTGGCTGAAAGCACATTAGGAATCTCCTGTGAACCTACTGATCACTAAAAGTAACAATTTGGATATATCAAGCACTTGTCAGAATTCGTAATATCTTTAATATTTATCCCCCCTCCCTGCCATGTCCTAGTAGTAGGAAACTGAATACATAGTCTTAGGAAATTTCCTCATTTTTATCAAAATCCTTGTTTGGAAATATTCTGTGACAGATCAGAAACCCTCAGCAGGACAGAGCTTCATGAGCATTCACCTCCCCTCCACCAGAAATACTCAGAGCTGTACTCACAGAGTCTGTAGGCACTGGGATGTTCCAGCTTGAAGAAATACCTCCAGGAGCTGCAGCTGCATTGTCCTGCAGCCAGAGGTTTCCTGTGTCAAGGGCTGGCAGTGATTCTGCCCCAGGCACTTCTCAGCACCTTCCCAGCCCTGACTGATTGAAGCTCTCTGTGCCTCTGGGCTGTGCCCAGGGTGGCTGCAGGCAGTGCCCCAGCCCTGCTGGGCTGGCAGAAGAGCTGCTCAGCAAGAGAAATGTGCTTTTGAAGCTCTTCTTGGTTTCCAGGAGCTGCCTCTGTGCCAGGAGCCTGGCCCAGCTCAGCAGCACAGACACAGCAGCAGGACTTTAATGAGCCTCTTGGGGCTTTGTGCTGAGGCCCTGAACATCAGTCCCTGAGAGGGAGGGGAAGAAAGCTCTCAAGAACTCCAAGTCAGAATCCAATTCCAAAGTTTCTTTCACTTTTAATGGGTCCCACTGAGGGATGTGACTGAGAAAGTGTCCCCAGGCCCCAGGCAGAGCAGAGAACTGGAGGCACTGATGACAGCTGGGGACAAAGAGAAGCCAAGTCTTGGTGCCCTGGGCCACAGCAGCCAATGCTGTGCCAGCAAGGGCTGTGAGGAGACACCTTGTCCTGAGGCCCTGGGGCCTCCTGGCACAGCCCCAGCAAGGCTGGCCACTGTCACCCCCTTGGCCTGCCCTCGGCATCCCCCCTAGCCCACATGCCAGTGGCCTCAGGGATCTGCTGGAAGGAGTCCCTGGGGAGCCTTGCTCAGGAATGGCCCTGGGGGGCTCCTTCATGCTCCCAGGGACTGCAGCTTTTTCAAAGGACTTTGGCTTTTGCCTTGGGATCTCTGAGAGGTTTGTGCAATCCTGGCCTCCAATTATCTGCTGTAATTAGTCCCTTGAGAGGCTTTGTCAGTAACAACACTCAGTGGGCTCATTAATTCTTCAAGGTACTTCAATGATTTTAAGATACTTGCTATCTCCTTTTGATACAGACTCTAAGAGAAGTTTGTGCAATCAGGGCTCCAATTATCTGCTTTAACGAGTCCCTTGGGAGCTTTGCATTGACACTCAGTGGGGCTCATCAATACTTTGAGATTCTCAGGGGCTTTTTCAGTTACTTTGGATTTTCCTTTCCACACTGAGTTTCTGGGAGATTTTTGTGCAATCCTGGCCTCCAGTTCTCTCCTCCAAGGAGTCCATGAGGAGCCTGTGTTGGGGATGGACCTCAGTGGGACCTATTAATGTTTGGAGAAACTTCGGGTGTTTCCTCTTACTTGGACTCCTGGAAAGGTTTGTGCAATCTCTTCTCAGGCCCTGAGGTTCAAGGGCTCAGCTCCAAATGCACCATGGGGCTCATTAGGATCAAGCAAGTCCTGAGAAACCATGGCTGTGCCTTGATTTCCCTCTGGTCTGGTGCAGTTCATTAGGAAAGTTTCCTACAATAGTTATGGAGAAATAGTTCAAAGAACTTCTAAGAAATATGTATTCCTATTTTAAAGGTGTCTTTTATACCTGTTCTCTTTAGAGCAGAGATGATTGCAGCATTCAGTGATGGATATTGATCCAGGGTCTCTCCTAAGGAGGTCTGGCCAGGGCAGAGAAGCTGTGCCTTGAGGTCTGACCCAGTGGGGACAACCTTGCTCCACATTCCCCAGCCCCATCCTGTCTCTCCTCACTCCCCTGGGACCTGCTTTGCTCACAGAACTGGCTATACTCAAGCAGAGGGATTTTCCTTCTTTTATTGTAGCAATCTAAAACTGCTGAGTTTCCCCATGGAAAACAGACACCCTCCTCAAGTGTGTGCCAAGCCCAAGGTGCCACCAAGGAGGTTCCCCTTCCCCAAGGCAGAACCACACAAGGAATGTTTCAGACACACAGGGAGTTCTACAATAAACACAACCCCAGAGGTGGCTGAAGGCAGAATTAGAGCAGCTGCTGAAGGACAGAGAAGCTTTGAACTCCTTGCAGCTGAAAGCACCAAGTGGGTTGTTGGGAGGTGTGTGAGTGAGGCAAGAGTGAGGGAAGGGAAATGCAGAGAGCCCTGGAAGTGTTTCTGTGCAGACAGGCTGCTGCAAGGGCAACGTTGGACTTCTCTGGATTTCTCACCTCCCCAGTGACCTCACAGAGCCCCCTGAGGTGTCACACAGACACCTGGGATATCACAGCCCACTCAGTGGTGTCACACAACCTGCCCCAGGATGTCACACTACCATTCTGTGGAGTCACAACACTTCCCATATGCCACAAAACCACCTCCTGATGTCACATTGTCTCCTGTGATGTCACACAGCCACATTTGATGTTTGAGTTCACTCTGTGATGTCAGTCGGCATTGTGATGTCATACAACCTGTCCTGAGATGTCACATGGCTCTTCTATGATGTCACTGCCCACTTTAGGATTTCATATCACAACCACGTGGCTTCACAGCCTGGTCTATTATGTCATACAATCAACCAGTGATTTCACAGTCCACCCTGTGGTGGCTCTGTGATGTCACAACCTGCTCTGTGATGTCAGAATCCTCTCTGTAAATTATGTACATTCAACCTCTGCTGTCATAGTCATGTCCCTGATGTCACAACCCACTAAGTGATATCACCCATGCCACACTGTGATGACCCAGTGTCCTAGTTTAGGGCAAATTAGGGAGGAAAACTCCAAATGGGGATTTCCCCAGGGAAATGCCCCTCTTCACTTTCTGGTCCGGGAAAAGAGAGAAAAAAAAAATTCTTTGGAGAGAAGTGGAAAAAGCTGTTTATTTAACAGAAATTGAGTAATATTAAATAATAGTAATAAAACCTCATGCTTTTCGATGGGGTGGCAAATCTAGGAAGAAAAGTCCTTTTCATGTGGTGTAGCTCGGCTCGCTCAGTTTCTTATCAGTCCCTCCAGCGCTGGAAAGTGCCGAGGCCCAGGCCCCGGTGGGCCACAGGCGTGAGCTCCCGGGGTTTGTCTGGGTGTTCAGTCCAGAGCAGGCTTGCACAGATCCAGGAAAAAAGGGAAAAAACAAAGGTCCAGGGAACTCCTCTGCCTCAGCTAGCTAAAACTAACTAAAAGCCAGAGAGAAGCTCTGTCCCGCTGTCTGTCCGTGCTGCAGACACCACAGTCCAGGAGCGAGATGTGTGGGAGAGATGTTTTTCTTTAACACAAACTGCGGCTTCTTCTTCCCCCTCTCTTGCTCTCAGATCCAGTCTTAAAGGTGCAGAACTTAATATATAACATAAACCAGACGATTGGGGATACCAGTATCATAAAGTCACCCCAGGACACAGAGAAACTACTAAAATAGATACATAAGGAATATTTGCAGTTCAGGGATACGTGATCAGCATACGTGCCTTAATAATCTCTTGTAAACTCTTGCCAATTAATTATTGACATTAATTGCTTTGTACCAATAAAATACAATGAGCCATTGCTTTGTCCAATGAATATAATGAGCTCTTTTGATATAACTAATGACTTAAATCATGCTTTCTTAAGGGAATAAAAGTTGAGAACACCTTGTAATACAGAAGAAGCCATTGTAGTCTCTGCACAAGTCAGTGTGTGTGTGTGTAGCGTGTCCATCTCAACAGTGACAGGTCAGAAATCCTGGAATATATCTGGGTAAAGCTTGTATATTGGTTGTTGAGACTAGGTACAAATCTCCAGTGGGAAAAAATCCTCTTTAGTAGGCTGGGTGCCTTGGGTTGTCTTAGCTCTTCCCAGAGTAAAGATTTCCAATTGAATGCAGTTTCAGTTTTGATTCTAAAAGTATAAAGTATTCCAAGTTTTTCGGAAGTCTAAAACTACATTGATAACTCTGAAAGTACCATGGAAATGAGGAAGAAGTGTTTGTGGATTTCTTTCTATAAAAAATATTTCTAAATATTTCTAGAAACTTTTAATTCCTAAAAATAAGAAAAAAAAAAATGGGGTCACCTTTGCCGAATTCTAAAATTCCTTTGAGAAATCCTAAACTAATATGGAAATTGGGAAGAAAAATCTGGGGACTACTCTCTACCGAAAATTATTCTAAATAGCACTAAAAATTTCTAAAAATGAAAAACAAAGATAACATGTTGCCCCATGCCCAGCTGCCAATGGCAGAGCAATAAGCTGATAATGCAACTTTGGCAGGGACAACAGAAACTGGCTTGGAGATGCAGAAAGACAGGTGTAGTTCTCCCAGATTGAAGCCAGTCTTGTGAAGTTACAGAGGCGTTCCTGTGGAGAGAGGAGGTGGCTGAGGCCCCCAGCTGCCGCTGGCACTCAGGGACCCTCCTGCACAGCAGGGCCCAGAGCTGCCAAGGCTCCCCAGCACGGCTGGAGCTGCTGGCACAGCTTGGCCCAGCTGGACAGCTGCCCCTCAAGGCCCTGGAGAGCAGGGGATGGCTCTGGGCAGGGTCCCTGGCCAGGAGTGGGCCCCAGAGCACCTCTGCCTTTCAAGGGCAATCTCATCCCCGCTCTTTCTCCTGCCCACCTTGCTTTGCCTCTGCCTGGAGTGCCTGGGGCTGCTCCTGGCCATGATTAATAATCACAGCTTATTCTGTCAGCAAAGGGACATTGAGAAGTTGTCTCCAGCATGCACCATGATCTTCACAATGTGATTGACCAGGACTGCACGTCAATCCATATCTTAATGCCAGTCTGGACGGGAGTACAGATCAGAAGCGTTTTCATGGTGTGCTGGGCTCCCCATCCTGTTTAGGGAACGAGGCACTGCAAGGAGGTCCTCAGTGGCAGAGAAGCCACTGCCAGAGATGTAACCCCGGGTGCCTCCTGTGGCTCAGGGAGAGGCTGTGGCTGTAAATGTGTGTTTGTCTGCAGCACAGAGCCAGGGCTTAGCGAGGCCCTTGTTGTGCCTCGGGCACTGCTCGGCAGCCCCATCGGACCCGGGCCCTCAGCCCTTCCCTGTCGGGGACTGACCTGGCCCAGCCCAGCCATGGGGCAGGGCCCGACAAGGGCGCGGTGGGTCCAGAGGCCCGGCCTGGCCCCGGTCCCCAAGGGATGGGCTCTGTCTGCCTGCACAGCCCACAGGCGAGGCCCGAGGCTCTGCAGGAAGCTTCCTGCCAGCTCTGCACAACCTCCACCGAGAGTGTCCCTTTGCTGTGCTGAGAAGACTAACAAACTCCTCTAGTTTAACCCCACTGCACACCTCATGAGGGATCTCTGCAAATCTTAGGAGAGACCATATTCATTTGTGCCTCATGAGGGATCTCTGCAAACCTTGGCAGGGACCCCAAAATATCCCTTGTTCCTCACAGGGAATTTGTGCACATTTTTTGAGAGACCCGAAAATAACCTCATGTGCCTCACAAAAGAATCCGGCCCCCAGCCCACTTTAGGAAGGACTCAGCTCCTCTCCAGGCCTTGATGGCAACCACTAAATGGTCACGTAAATCACGAGGAACTCAAGCCCCCTGCCAGTCTTACAGCGTTCTCCAGTCACCTGTAGCCATAGAAGTGACCCCAATTCCCCTAAGAATATCAAGAGGAAACCTCAGCCACATGCACCACTTACAAAAGACCCAAACCCGTGCCTGTCTTACTGGAAAACACAACACCCTGCCCGTGTGCCTCACAATGGACCCCAATCATCTGGCAGCCTTACAGGGGTCCCCCATCACCTGCATGTCATAGAAAAGCCAGGTGTGCCATTAACTCTAGCCAGCAGTGTGTTCCATGACAGAAACCTCTCCAATGCCTTTCTGGGAATTGGGAACACGTGTTGTGGTGCCAGCTGCATCTGTGGGAGCCATGGGCAGTGTGAGTCTGTGCTGTGCTCCACTGCTGAGCTGGCAGCACGGTGGATATGGCCAGGATATTCCGTTTCCCCCAGGTCTGGAGCCTGCAGGAACCTTGCTGACCCCTTGGCACAGGCTGTGCCACCCAACAAAGCCCAGAAGGCCGAGAGGAGAGCCTGAGGGCAGCAGGAAGAAGCCCCTGCTCTAGAACTGAGAGAGTTCTTCCAGAAGCCAAGATGGTGAATTTAAGTGATTTCCACTGTGCTCAAAGTTTGCCTCTGAAGACTAAGAGGTCAGCTTGTCAGTAATCCCAGAAAATATCTGGAAAAATATTTTATGCTTTTTTTTTTTTTTTATTAGATCCAAATCTCCATTGGGAAAAGAGCCTCCCCAGTACGCTGGGTGTCTTGGGATGTCTCAGTTCTTCCTAGAGTAAACATTACCACTTAAACGAAATTCCATGTTTTATTGAAGAAATGGAAAAAATGTTCCAGAATTCTAAAACTACTTTGAAAAACATTTTACTACTCTCTAGAAAAAGAAAAGAAACATTTGAGGACTTCTTTCTACCAAAAAAAAAAAAATTTACATATTTCTAATAATTTCTAGTTTCTAAAAATTGAAAACAAAGATATGCCCCATGCCCAGCTGCTTCCTGCCCATCCAAGGCTGTGGCTAGCCAAGCAGCTGTGCCAGTGCTGGTGGTACCAGCCAGACCCCAGAGCAGAAGCCCAAAGGTTTTGTTCAAGCCCTTCCCTGGCAGGAGGGGCCCACATTCAGGCCTGGCCAGGCACCAGGGCCAAAACCTTCAGGGACAGAGGGTTCTGTTCTGGGTGGTGGAAGCACAGCAATAAGCTGATAATACAGCTGTGGTGGGGACAACGGACACTGGCTTGGAGATGGAGGAAGACAGGTGTAGTTCTCCCTGATTGAAGCCTTTGGCCAGTCTTCTGAAGCTGCAGAGGTGCTCCTGTGGAGAGAGGAGGTGGCTGAGGCCCCCAGCTGCCGCTGGCACACAGGGACCCTCCTGCACAGCAGGGCCCAGAGCTGCCAAGGCTCCCCAGCATGGCTGGAGCTGCTGGCACAGCTTGGCCCAGCTGGACAGCTGCCCCTCAAGGCCCTGGAGAGCAGGGGATGGCTCTGGGCAGGGTCCCTGGCCAGGAGCGGGCCCCAGAGCGTGTCTGCTTTTCAAGAGCAATCTCGTCCCCGCTCTTTCTCCTGCCCACCTTGCTTTGCCTCTGCCCACTGCTCCTGGGGCTGCTCTTGGCCAGGCAGCCTCAGTGGCAGCCAGCACTGGCTGCAGCCCCAGCGGGCTCCCCAGGACAAGGCCCAGCAATTAAGAGGCCAATGAAAGGCCTGGGCAGCAGCAGAACTCTCGGGAGAGTTATTTGGACAACCAAGGACAACCCACAAGTCCACAGCAGCCTCACTGGGAATGTTTCTATTCTACAACAGACTTTCAAAAGAAGCTGTTTGAGGGAAAGATGAACAAAATACTCACCGTTTTGTCTTCCAGACATACCAGATTCCAACACAGCATAAAATGAAGACAAGCACCAAACAAAACAGGCCTGACATTAATTCTAGCCAACAGCGTGTTCCCTGACAGAAACCTCTTCTGATGCCCTTCTGGGAATTGGGAACACGTGTTGTGGTGCCGGCTGCATCTGCAGGAGCAATGGGCAGCGTGAGCCCATGCTGTGCTCCACTCCTGAGCAGGCAGCATGGTTGGTATGTCCAGGATATTCCCTGTTGCCCACAGAGCTGGGGCCTGCAGGCACCTTGCCAACCCCTGGCACAGGCTGTGCCACCCAATAAAACCCAGAAAGCTGAGAGGAGAACCTGGGGCCAGCACAGCTTCTTGGGCGGGTCCCTTCAATAGGGCCTTGCTTTGGGTGGTGGCAGCATCTGCACAGCAGCAAGCTGGTAATGCAGCTGTGACAGGGACATCACGTATGGGCATGGAGATGTGAAATGTGTGGTGCAGGTGTCCCTGAGGGAGGTGTTTGGCCTTTCCTGTGAAGCTGCAGAGGGGAACCTGTTGAGAGAGGAGATGGCTGAGGCCCCAGCTGCAGCTGGCACACAGGGACCCTCTGGCACACTGGGAGATTCTCACTGTGCTCAAAGTTTCCCTCTGAAGACTAAGAGGTGAATGTGGATGGGCTTAGCAGCTGATCTGCAGGCCAAACAATTGAGTTAGCAAAAGGAGAAATTGAGAAAATACAAATTTATCCATAGCAAGGAGGAAAGCAAGGCCATTAGCATGGAAACCAATAAAAAGGGATATAAAGGGGTATTTGCAGTTGTAATAAATGGAATTGTTTCCTGCTAACTAAATTGTAACTGTTATTAAAGTTGTTATAATTAGAAACAATCATGAATCAGTGTTACAAAGCAGATGTACCCCTTTGCAGATGTTACATGTCAAAATTAAGGTACAGGATGTAGTTTAGAAGATAAATGATGTCTCAAGACCAAAATGGCCCTGAGATGGACCAAAATTAGAACAAATTTAGGCATTGGGCCTAAAGATTAGGAAACATAAGGCTAATTAGTAGACTAACATAACACAAGGCTTAGTACACACACGCAAACTTGTAAGATTATCCGAAGGACAATGAAGAAGAGGGGAAGCCTTTGCCAAAAGACCACCAAAAGAAGACTGAAGACCCCCTAACAACAAGTGAGGCATGCGCCGTGAAGAAAAGTGACGTAAAGTCAGAAAAATTGGAAATAGGAGGAAACTTACAGGAAACATTAAAGAATATGTAAAAGCATACAGTATATGAGTTTAGCTTGAAGTGCTTTGTTTTGAATGTGAGGCAGTGTGGGAAGCCTCCGTACCCTGGTCGGTTTTGCTTATGCTTTAATCATACTTAATTTCTAGCAGATTATATATATAAATTTTAATTTTTATTAAACAGTATTATTTTACTAAACTGTATTCTTTTATACCACATTACTCTTCAGTTCAGTAAATTGTATTCATTTTTAATTAAACTGCCATTAACCCAAGGGACCTAGCTGTCAAAATACTAATTTAATTTATAACAATATTTTAACAAAGAAGGCTGGTACAACAACATTTTTTATTTAACAAACATGACACAACATGAAGTATATTAACAAAGAAGGCCCCTTACGGTGACAACATTCTACTGTTCAAACTGTAAAACATCTTTGTGTACTGATCAGGAGGTCAGGATTTACTCTTTACAATCCTGATGCTGAATGTCTCCTTAGGAGGTCTGGTCACAGAGAAGAATGAGCCCCTTGTGGGCTGCCCCTGTTTGGACAACCTGCTCCTCACCCCGAGCCTCAGCATGTCTGACATCGCCCACCTGGGACTGACATCTCAAAACATTGAAAAAATGTCTCTTTATAATATTTCTTTATAATTAAAATCTGATTAATTAATAAAAAAAAAAAGGTATTTTTGATAATAATATTATTCTGTATTTTTATAACCCAATTTTTTATGTTTATATAAAAGAATTGATACATTTGCAGGGACAAAACCCACTATTGGTCTTCGGTTCTAAGTACCACAATTCCCTTCATTAATTAATTGAACACTATTTCTCCCTCTTTATGCCAATTGCTCCTAATTTTAGTCCTCTGATCATCTTTTTTATAATTTTCTCAGACAGGGTAAAAGGGGCCACTTTGGGGTCCACGGAGACTTTTCTGGGGAACATTTGGGGCAGTTTTGGGTCTGGGGAGGGAATTTAGAGAGAATTTGGGGGTCTGGAAGACACTTGGGGGAGCCGGGTGGGCACTTGGAGGGGCACTTAGGGATTCTGTGGGACAATTCGGGGCCCGGGGGAGCACTTGGGGGTCCAGGGGGGCACTTGGAGGTCAGGGAGGGGAATCTGGGGGCCCTTCGGGGTCCGGGCGGGCACTTGGGGGGCTGTAACAGGGAATCTATGGGCCGCGGGGGATGATGGGAGTTGTAGGCGCCGGTATAATACGGTTTAATGGGGCCGCGGAGCATCACGGGAGTTGTAGGCACAGCTCCAATGGGTTCCGGTGAGGCGCGGGGCATGACGGGAGATGGAGTCCCGGCTGGAATAGCGCTCTATGGGCGCCGCGGAGCATGATGGGAGCTGTAGTTCCGGAAGTGGCTCGGAAGGCGCGTTTGGCGGTGTGGGGAAGCGCTTGGAGAAAATTTTTGCGTCCGAGCCGTGGCTGCAGGTGCTGGGGGCGAATGTATATGGCTCGGGAGCACTTGGGGGGAACCTGGGGAGCTCTAACCGGGCTCTTTAGGGCGCGGGGTACGGCAGGAGGTTTGGGCATGGAACTGTGTTGTGGGATGATGGGAGATGAATTCCCAGCAGTGGCTGGAAGGGGAATCTGTGGGGTCGGGAGCATTCAGGGATCCAGGGACGCTTTGGGGGGTCCCGAACGGGCGCTGAGGGGGCACTCGGGGATCCTGGAGGGTTTGGGGGAGAATTACGGGACATACGAGGGGCGATCCCGGGGTTCTGGGGAGCGCAGGGCATATTCCCAGTTCCTCACAACCTGGTCTCAATTGCCCCCTGCAGGCTCCTACTCACTGCCAGTATCATCCCAGTCTGATCCCAGTATGATGTCAGTACACAGCCAGTGCGATCTCAGCCACTGCCAGGATGATCCCAGTATGATCCCAGTACAAACCAGTCCCTGCCAGTGCTGCCACTCCTGGGATCCCCCAGCCCTCTCTGTGTTCCCCCCTCCCGCATCTCCCCAGAGGAGCCCCAAGGGCTGGCAGTCCCCAGCCAGGGTCCCCAGCCAGCCCCAGGTTGGATCTGCAGCCCCCAATTTTCCCAGTTTCCCTCTCCTTTTCCCCGGGCCGGGTTCCCCCCGTCCCCAGCGGGTGGGAGCAGCGGAGAGCCCCGCGCTGCCCATCCCGACCTGTCCCGGCTCCATCCCCGCTCCTGCCGTGGGCTGTGAGGGGTTCGGGAACGGGGCACCGAGGGTGTCACTGCTCCTGGGGGAGGAGGGGGAGGGATGGAAGAGGAGGGATGAAGAAGGAGAGTGAGAAGGGATGGAAGTAGGAGAAGAAGCTGGTGTTAGGGAGGAGAAGGAGGAGGGATGGAAGGGGAGGAGAGGGAGGAAGATTTTGTAAATATCCACAAATCCCTTCAGTCTTGTCCCCCATGGGGATGTGTCCGCCCTTCACAGAACACGGGCGGGAAGGGGTCTCAAAATATATCCAACATGGACCTACGGTATTTTAGACAAAGAAGGCTCAGACTTACGAGACGTGGTCCTGGGTTTATTGTATGTGGATCGCCCGGGGCAAGAAAGAGGCTGAGATTCCCCGGGTGCTATCTCTTAAACTTGGGGGAGGGGGTGGCCATGGGATACAGGGGGGTTACAGCCAATGGGATAGGGAAAAGAAAAGGGAGGTTAGGTAGGGACTGACCTTATACAAAACCAAGGGTGAGTTCTTCCCTTGGGACATACCATAATTTTTTAAATGCACTTGAACAGGAAGAGGAGGGACAAAGGAGGATCAGGGAAAGGAGAAGGAACCAAGAGGTCAAGAACTCCCTGAATTCACAGTCCCCCACCTGTGGGATCATCACCCCCCATCCCACAGGTGCCCCAAGAGGGGGAGCCCAGCCCAGATATCCTGGGGGGTCCCTCGGTTGGGTTTTTTGGGGGGGGATATTTGTGACTTAAGGACTGCAAAGCTGAGCGGAAAATGCCCCTTGGGGGGACACTGGGGATCCCAGCCTCCCGAAGTGGGGAGATGGAAATGGGGGGAGCTTTTTGAATTCCTGGCACTCCCAGCAGCCTGGGCAGGGACCGAGCAGACAGAACCCCAGTACAAGCATGACCCCCAGCAGCTGGGATTGGGGGAACCTCTGAACACCAAAGGGGAGAGACCAGAGATGGGGAACTTCTGGGAGGCATTTTCAGGGCTGAATCTTGATGTTTGGGAGGTTTTTGTGGAAGGCTTGTGATTTCTAATAATGGATTTGAGGAGGAGGAACTCCCTAATCCAATGTGCTTATGAATTGTATTTTTCCCCAAACCAGGATTTCCCATTCTCAGACCTTGGGCAGATGGAGAAGGAGGCTGTGAGGAAGAGGAAGATGCCCCGGGACACCCAGGCAGGTGAGGAGGAAGTCAGTGCCCCTTTCCCCCTCTCTCCTGCTCCATCTCCCAGCCCAGCATGGCCCCCGGCTGCAGGACAACCCCGCTGCCGACGCCGTCCTGCCGGGGACGCACTGGGGGGATCTCCTTCCCCTTCCCTCTGGCACGGAGGCAAATCCCATCCTCTCCTTGTCCTTCCTCCCCCAGACAAGGAGCTGAGGATGGAGACCAGGGAGGACAAATCCCTGCAGCAGAACCTCGTGGACAAGGCCATTTTGAGCAGCTCCACAATGCAGAAATCCAACAGGGAGGAAAATCCCTGGAGATCCCTCAGGAGGAGTGGCTCCAAACCCATCCCAGGGTGCTCTGAGGAGGAAAGACCCACCCTGTGCCAGGAAGGCAGCCAGAGATCCAGCCAGGGCTCTGAGCTGGTGGTCCATGAGCAGCTTCAGGATGGGGAGAAGCCCTACAAGTGCTTGGAGTGTGGGAAGAGCTTCATGTTGAGCAACAAACTGATCTGCCACCAGATGATCCACACTGGGGAATGGCCCTATCAGTGTGGGGAATGCGGGAAGGGCTTCAGCTTCAACTCCAACCTCGTCACCCACCAGCGCATCCACACTGGGGAGAGGCCCTACGAGTGTCCCGAGTGTGGGAAGAGGTTTCGGATCAGCTCCAGTCTCCTCGTGCACCAGCGGATTCACACGGATGAGAGGCCCTTCCGCTGCCCTGACTGTGGGGAGGGCTTCAAAAAAAGCTCCCACCTCATCAGGCACCAGCGCATCCACACTGGGGAGAGGCCCTATGAGTGTGAGGAATGTGGGAAGAGCTTCAGCCAGAGCTTTAGCCTGATCTGCCACCAGAGGACGCACACCGGAGATCGGCCCTATGAGTGTGGGGAATGTGGGATGACCTTCAGCCAGAGGTCCCAGCTGACCATCCACCAGATGATCCACACTGGGGAGAGGCCCTACGAGTGTCCCAAGTGTGGGAAGAGGTTTCAGACCAGCTCTACTCTCCTCAGGCACCAGCGGATTCACACGGATGAGAGGCCCTTCCGCTGCCCTGACTGTGGGGAGGTCTTCAAGTACAACTCCCACCTCACTGTCCACCGACGCATCCACACTGGGGAGAGGCCCTACGAGTGTCCCCAGTGTGGGAAGAGTTTCATCCAGAGCTCTGACTTGACCAGACACCAGCGGAGGCACCAGTAAGGGAAGCTCTGCAAATGCCTCAACGTACAGGAAGAGCTTTGTGCACTGCTCCAGCTTCATCCCCCCATGGAAAATTCAAGTTTGGCAGAGACCTGGTAATCCATGTTCCCTGTGATCCATGCTGGGAAGACACCTGTACCTTTTCCTGCCTATGGCAATGAGATGATGTGTGATCAAAGAAGGTGAGGGTCTGGCCATGGCCCTGTCATTATATTCAATCCCATCTCAGGTCATTGCCAGGGGCAGGTGTTGGGGGTTAGGTGTCTTTTTTTTTTTTTTTTTTTAATTCTGGATTGCCTGTGGAATTTTTACCCATTAGTTGCGGGGACAACCTAACTATGGGTACTTGGTGGGTGATAGACAAAAGACAAAGAGTTTGGCTGGGCCCAGGGGGGGAAGGGGGCAGGAAAAAAGGAGGGTGGGGACAGTTTGGTGGACTTTTCTTCTGCTTCAGAGAAGGACACTTTGAGCGCAGAGCTGTTGCGGTAAGGAGAATGGAATTTTGCCTTCACCCAGATGGAGCTGTTGCTTCTTCTCCTTCTTTCGTCTTTGTTGGTGGCCTCGCACCCCCTGTCCTGCCAGGACATGTGGCAGTGCCAGCCACCGCCATGGAGCTGCTGATACACCTCAGCCACCGGCCCGGGATCTCAGCTCGTCCCTGCTGTTCCAGCTGAGTGTTCCTCAGAGCCCTGCAGGAGCACCGGGACTGACTGCCCAAGGGGGTTTGTGAAAACAAAGCCTCTCCTCCATCCCTTCCCGTCTCAGAGAAAGCTGTCACAGGGCCCCTGGTTCTGTTTTCTTGCTAATGCTGTAGTTCTTGTTTGTTTGTTTGCTTTGTTATAAATACTAATAAAGAACTGTTATTCCTATCCCCAGATCTCTGCCTGAAAGCTCCTTGTTTTCAAAACTATAATAATGTAGAGAGAGGGGGTCTAAATTTTCTTTCCAGGGGAGGCCCCTGCCCTCCCTAGCAGGCACCTGTCTTCCAAAACAAAGACAGATGGGGAGTTTCTCCATCCTCCTTACCTTTGTGGGGCCAGCAGTGGCCTTGGTTCCTCATGCTCTTTTTGTGGGGCTTTTTGGGTCTGTGCCCCTCCAACTTAGGGGGACATGGGATATTTGCTGCCCCCTTTCTCCTTCTGGGAAGCCTGTGCAGGCTCTTTATCCCCCTCTGATTTGGGGTTGCCAGTGTTATCACCATTCCGGCAGCCCCCAGCCGCTCTTTGCCCTTTGCCAGGCCAGGGGTGTTCTCTATCCCCTTGCAATTTGCGGGGCTGGCACAGACACAATTCCCCTCCTCTTTGGTGGGGCTGGCAGTCTCCCCCTTCTGACTTGGGGGCTGCTGTGGGCTCCATCCATCTCTTATTTTGGGCTGGGGTGGGTATTTATCTCCCTCCAGTTTGGGAGGCCCAGGGATAGTGTCCATCCTCCTCCAGTTTTGAGGGGCCTGTGAGTCGTCTCTGCCTCCCAGCGATTTGGGGGGACTGGTGCAGGCTCCACCCCCCTCTGATTTTGAGGGACAACCTGGAGGAAAGGCATCAAAATCTTGACAAAGGCTGAAGGGAACGCTCTGATTACCCCTTTTGCCAAGAGGTTCCCTTAGCTGAAGTTGCTAACAAGGACCAGACTCGCCAGCCTGCAATGGGTTTTGGGTTGTTTTATTTCCTGGGCCCTCAGTCCTGTGTGGGACACGGGAACTGGGTGCTGCAGAGGCTGCGGCAAGGCATCAGAAATGGCCACCCAACACCCAAGGGTGGTAGAAGATCTGCTCCAGCACCGGCCGATCCATGGGGTGCTTGGACAAACAGCAGCGGATCAGATGGTGGCACTCTGGGGAGAGAAGGCAGAAAGCGGCGCTCACTTGCAGAAGGCTCCTGCCCAGCTGCTCCCGGCGCCTGCAGAAGCTGGGCCACGCTGCGTGTGCTGGGAGCTGCCCTTGGTGGGAGAGCGGCACGGCAGGACAAGCGTCCCCTCCTTCAGCCAAGCGTGCCACACCCAGCCTGCCACGGGCCACCTGCTGCAGCCGGCCCTTGAGGGCACATGGACGTCCCGCGCAGCTGCGGGAGGGCCGGGCTGGGCTGCGCGGTGCCACCTGCCAAAGCCTGCCTTCTTCAGGCTGTGTGCCAACCTGGAGAGACCTCCTGTGGGAAGAAGAACTGCCCCAACACCATGTCACGCTCGTTCTCGAAGGGCAGGAACCCGCACACCATCTCAAACAGCAGCACGCCCAGGGACCACATGGTCGCCCCATCGCCGTGGTAGCAGCGCAGGCCGATCCACTCGGGTGGGCAGTACGTGCGTGTTCCTAGGGGAGACGGGCGGCGCTGCTCAGGTGCAGGCTGCTGCCTTCCAGAGCCTGGCGCCAGCCTCCTGCCAGAGGCAGGGGCTGCAGCCGTGGCCACAACTTCCCCCCAAGGCCTGCCTGCCTCCCCCTGACAATGGGCCAAAGCCAAGAAACCATTCTGCAAGGCTGAGAACGCCAGCGGAGCAGCCCAAGGCCTTGCGGGCCTGCCAAGCCCAGGAGCCGGGGCCCGGCTTTTGCAGCCCCTTTCTGTCGGCAGGGCCGGCAGCCGGCTCCTGGGGCACAGCACCTGCCCCGTGCCACAGGGCAGCCGGCAGCCGGCTGAATGCCGCACCCCGCGGCCCAGGAGGGAATGGGGCCGTGCAGTGCCTGGCACTGGGAGCAGGGCCCGCGCTCTGGGCTCACCGGCAAAGGTGTGAAGGCCCGCTCCTGGAGGAAGGTGCCGCCACCGAAGTTGATCAGCTTCAGCTTGCCAGTGTCTGGGTTGATGAGGAGGTTCTCTGGCTTGATGTCCCGGTGCAGGACGCCACAGGCGGTGCAGTGCCACACAGCCTCGAGCACCTGCCAGAAAAGCCAGCGCACCACCTCCTCACTCAGGAACTCTTGCTCCAGCAGGATGTGCAAGAGATCCCGAGATTGCTCCGGAACCTCCATCACCAGCACGAAGCTGTCAGGCAGATGGAACCACTCGAGGAGTTGGATGATTCTGTGGCAGCCAAAGCTCACCTTCTCCATCAGCACGATCTCCGTTGGAACACAGGTGCTGTCAGGCTGTGAGGAGGAGACAATGCCTCCATCACAGGGCCTGATGCCGCCAGGAACCCCCTGAGTGTCCGCCAGTGCAGTGGCCACAGCCAGCGCTGGTCACCTTGTTCTGACCTGCTTCTAGGCTGCTCTCAGAAGCCCTGGCCTGGCCTGGGAATGCCCCTCAAGAACCCCATGGGAGCCTCAGACAGCTCCTCAGGTCTCACCTGCTGGTACAGAAGTCTTGTTGGTAGTTGGTGGCTGTATTGGGAGCAGCTTCCTGGAGATGGAGGAAACTCCCTGGTCCCTTGGGAATTGTCTCCTCCACCAGGCACAGGCTGTTGCCAGCTGGCACGTCCAGCACCGTCACCTGGGAGCTGTGGTCCGGCAGCTGCTGGCTCCAGGACACTTGCTGCTCCTCCACCTGCTCCTGAGATGGCTCCCCTGGATCGGGCTGGGCTCCCACTTGGACCTGTGGGCTTTCCCTGGCCATGTCAGTGCTCAGGGTTGCGACTGTGTTGTTGAGGTCCAAGGGTCCAAGGGAGCTGGGAGACCTGTCCCTGGGCTCTGCACCTTCTGCAGGCTGACAGGTCTGGCTGAGCCTCTCTGAGGGATGGAGGCTGTCAGAGATAGCGGAGGCTCCTGGCACCATGGACGTTCTCTGACAGCCTGAGCTTCTTGCATGGATGGCGGGTCTTCTCTACTGTGCCATCCTTGCAAGGGTTGAGGCTCTCCCATGGATGGTGAATCTTGCTGGGAGCAGCCTCCTGAAGGGATGGTGGCTTCTGGAGAAGCTGGGCGAGCCACAGCAGGGCAGGTGGCCTCACCTCATCAGCTTCTCCAGTTCTTTCCACAACGCCAGCCACATCCCAAAGTAGAGCGGCACAGATGTCCCATTGTGCGCCCAGTGCCGGATCATCACTTCCTGCAGCTGTTGGGCCACTGCCATGCAGGGACCGCAGCTGCAGGAGCTCTCCAGAGGGCTTGCGGGAGCACCTGGCCGCTGGCGAGGGGTCACCCGAGGCCTGGAGAACCTGGGAGCCGCAGGGGCTGCTCGGTTCCTCCATGGGCCTCTGGGCCTAACCCTGGGGTGCTTCCTCGTCTGCTGCCTTTGTGGTTTCCAGTGGCCACTGGCCCACCAGACAGCCACAGCGGCCAGCAGCAGGACAAGGGCAGGCATCAGGACGCCACCGTCACACATGGCTACGGCACGTCCCATGGCGACTGCACTGGCAGCTGTGGGGGCTGGCCCGGTTTATATAGGGCTGGCACGGTGATGTCACAGTGCTGTGGCCAGGACAGCTGTGTGACATCATGGCCCTGCATCACCCCACTCACGGGAGCGAGGAAGGGGCTCCCTGTGGGCACTCGAGCACCCTCTGGAGCAGAGGAGAAGGAGGATTCTTCTCTAAATAGGACACGGGGATGAGGAGGGGAACGGTGATGGTGTCACCTCCTTGCTGGCTGAGCATGGGACATGGATTGTCCAATAGGGGATTGCAAAGTCCTTGAACAGGACAAGCCCTGCTCAGCAACATGGAAACCATCGGTGTGCTGTCCACTACATTCCCATGCTGAATCAGAATTTGGATTCAAATCCAGCTCTGTGCCTCTTTCTGGGATTTAAATGGATCCTATCCCATTGCAAACCAGTACCTTTAATCCTTTAGGGTTCCCTGACTTCAGGGAATTGAGGCATAAATAAAAGGAAAGGGTATTGAAAGACCCCCGAGCTGTTCACCAGTCTTCACAGAAGTAATTGTGAATGCCATTTATTTCTATCTTTAGCACACTTTTATAGGGTTCTACAGGGTCTGCGGGCAGAACAAGCTACTATTGGCTAACACACACAGTTTACATTTTTTCTCTTACACACAGGGATATTGTTTTGCTTTACTCTCTCTTCTGCGTGACGGTTTCAAGGACTTTAGCCCTTAATATCACGACTTATTTCAAAGGCTGGTTTGTGCATACAGGCCTTTACTAATATATAAAATATAGCAACAATTCCCCCTTTCTCTTTTTGCACAAACCAGGCTTTGGATAAGATAACATACAACTTAGATTGTCGTCCCAATTAACATTATAAGTAAAGTCCGTCCCCCTTCTAGCACAAGAGACCTCAACCATCCAGTGATGCCCCAGCTGGTGAACCAACTTCCAATGGGGTTACTATCTTCTTTCAGGGCATGTAACCCATCCTGTAGCTGCTGTAGTTGCTCATGGATGGAAGCTGAATGATCAGTAAGATCTAAGCAGCACATGCCTTCAAACTCCTCACAACCATGTCCTTGTGCTAAGAACAAAAGGTCAATTGCAACTTGATTTCATAGTACTGCATGACATACACTACTCACATCGGCTGAAAGCTCACTTAACATTGTGGATGTTAAGTTCAATTCTTCCTTAGTCTAACAGGTGAGCCTTTTTAGAGTTGCTAGGCCTTAATTCATTCAGGCTTCGCTTTGACTGTTTGATGTTCTTCACTTTGCTAGCTACATTCAAGAATTGATGTAAGCTTGAGTGGAACAAAGTGAGTTTCCCAAGATAACAGGGTCTTCTATGTGGATTAGCAGGAATCTAATTTCCATGCTCTATCTCCACAGATTAGGAATATGGAACTAGGTGATCGCTTTGGTAATTGTCCTGTGAGATTGCACCACGAATAAAGGCTTTACCTTCAGTGGTAGTAACGAGATCAGCTATAGGGTTGACTGCAACCCAGTGCTGCATTACTTTGTTAGAATGACTTTTTGTTGGGGGTTCAAACATTATCCATCCACCTGAGGTATTGGTGGAACTTAACAAATCTAATTCTTCTGAGGGTTCTATGGTAACATTGAGAACTTTGGTAATTTTTGCTTGCTAACAGGCTTCAAGTTGTCTTAATGTGAAGCCAACAGTGCGACTGCACTCTTGCAACATTGCCAATCGATTCAGTCGAGTCTCGTTACTAATTAAAGCTTTAAATGCTGGAGGATCCCATTCAGCGACTCCTATGAGACAGGTGCGAAAGGATCTCCAGGTGTGGCTAGGCTCAGACACACTGACCTTTGGCCAGTTCAATGTGCCAGAGTGACCCATATGTTCTGTCACTTTTGGATGTTAGTTAGCAGACAGTTGGTCATGACTATACACAACACAATTACCATAAGCATTTTACCATGTAAATGACACCATATTTGCAAACTCACAGCTAGAACTTCAATCGTTAAATGAACTTTCAAAGATGCTTACACTACCTCTTGAAGAGGGAATACTTATACTTTATACTAACATAACAATTACTACACAAGCTAAACACTTAAACTATTATCTAACTACTTTTAACACACATGCTCTGGTATATATGTAGTCTAAGCGTGAAAGCAATTTGCTAAAAGGGTAAACACATAACTACAGTTTGCTTTATATACAGTTAAATGGAGTCTCTTCTTAGATCTTCTACAGAATTTCTCTAACACGATTCAGTCCTGGAACGTTCTCTGCTCCTGTGATGTCAGCTGGCAGTTGATCGGTGACTGAGGGCTTTGATGTTCAAGTTGTTCTTCAAATCCTTCTAAATCTTAAAACAAAGGATACCTGAAAATTGGTAGAGACACAACATCATAATAACAACATAGAATTTCTGTTGGCAACTGTCTATATAGTGTTCAGACACAACTGTGTCCTGACAGCTCCACTTCTGATCCATGTCTGGAGTACCAAGGCTGTGTGATGACTTCTCTGTTCACTGGATCTCGTGTGTTCAGAGGCACACAGTCTGGTCAGATGGACAGGTGACCTTTTTGAACCTGCCAACAAAACACAGACACTTCTCTCCTTGAAGTTAGTGAATTACACTAATTAAATGCTTGTGAGGCATCCATTTTCCCCCGTTTTTCTTTAAAAAAAATAAAAATGAGATGTACTTCTGTTATAAACATCAATATCAACACAAAACCATATACACAATTAATAAGAACCTATACCAGTTAAAAATCAATTAAATCTTAAACATTATTAATAACATATATAATATAAAACTGCTATTAATTACTAAAACACTGCACCAGCATCTCATAGTTAGCAAACAAACAGAAACAAAAAATCAGTGAAGGATTGGATCATCACCTCTGGAAAATGATTCTCCAAGCCCACCTCAAAATTGATCCAGCTGTCATATTAATAGGGTCAAATTGTTGAGTCAAAAGGTGACTCAAATACAGTTTTGGTACAGAAAACATCTGGATCTGCTGGCAAACATTCCATCCAGGTAAAGTCAAGGCTTGGCCAGGGCCTGGCTTTAAACTGGAAAGATGCCTCTCAACTCATTTCTGAAACAAGGTTCTCAATAGTAGCAGCTATGAGATGCTTACAGCACAGCAAACTGTTAAAATGCATTTGTACAAAGCAAATGATCAGGAGCCTTAGGTACCAGACCAATTAAACCATGCAGCAGTTGGTTTAATCTGAAGCCTCTCCCATAGCAGCTGATCCTCAGCAATCGTACATCTTCTTAAAATTCTGGAAACACTGAAAAATAAGAAAACTATAACAAAAAAAACTGCAGAGATTGCAACAACCAATAGAACTCCCAATGAAGTCAAGGGTGTCACAGACTGTATTCACTTCTATCCACAAGCAGGTGTTCACCAGTGTTCCATCACAGCTCTCTCAGCTGTGGCCATCCTCCTCTCTCTAGGAAAACAACTATACTTTGCAGTTTAAACAAGTGTCTCCAAGAAAACATAAAACAATTTAAATTAAACAATATCTAAACCCAACAATAATTACATATGACAAAAGGAAATAACAAACTTAACCTTAAAAGAATATCTAAGTTAGAAAACTTAACTTAAAAACATTCAAGCTTAAACATTATAAAACTTGACTGTCCTTAATTCTATTAACACTTAATCTATATTAAATGAAAACATAACTTAATCTTATTCTGTTACTACAAAAAAGCAACTAAAAGTTTAATATATACCTTTTAAACACAATATAACAATAACATGGATTCACTATAAAGATTATAAAAATGTAGCAAACACATCACAATTCTATGTCATCTAGCTTTGAGAATAACCCACAATAACTGCAAATGTTACTAAAAATACTTATTCATAATAGAAATTTGCCTAATATATGCTTAAATTGGTTAGGATGTTAAAGTGCAGCTTTTCTGGAGAAAAACCGCCACAACAACATGGGATTTGGCAAGTTGCCATCCAGCTTTTGTAACACTTTTCAAAAACATTAAGTCCAATTTTTAAACTAAAACCCAAAATCCAAATTGGTATATATGCAGTTATATGTGTTTTATATAACAAAAGGACTCCCATTAAAATTACCTTATTAAAATTGTGGAAAAAACAAGCAAATAGATAATATATACTTTAACTTAACTTTGTCTTGTACAGTAAAGTTCTCTTAACTAATTATTTTTTAAACCACAAATCTCTTCTGTAGATAACATTAATTGGAAGAAGGTTTTCCTAAAAGCTGTAAATCACACCATATTTTAACCTTGGGTTCTAAAACCAATTATTGCAAGGCAACTTCTGTTAAGCACTTTTTTCCCTTTTTTTTTTTTTTTTTTTCTTTTTTAAACCTTCAAAGAACCACAATAATTTCTCTAGTAAAACTCTAAAAACTGCAATTGCATAAACTCATAATTACTTAAAACACAAAATTAACTCCAAAAGGGTATACAAAACCACTCAGAAAACCCAATAAATCACGACCCTGCAACAAACCAGGCACCATCCCAGTGCCCCCCCCGAGAGAGGGAGCGGGGGGGTGAACTGCCCACTCTGCTCCTGCTGCAGCTCTGCTCTTATCTTTCTTCACATTCTCCACATACTCTCGCAGCGAGGAAAAACGGAGAGAAAGAAAAAAAAAGCCTCACAAAGTTAACTTTAACAAATGCAGTTTTTTCTCTCAATTTCTCTTGTTGTTTGCTGATAGAGGAAGAAAGGCATGATTTTGCAAAAGCAGGCGATTTTACACGAAAAGTCTCTCACGGCCAGGTGCTAACAACGGCGATCAGAGGCCTTGGAACTTTTCTTGCGCTGCTTCTACCCCCAGGGTGCCTTTGTTCCCTGCGCTCACCTCGCTCCCTCATATCTTCCTGGTTCGGGTGGAAACCAATTTAAATTTGGCTTCTTTTCTTCCAGGGTGGTAAAGATGGAACTTAAATAAGGTTGTAGTGCTAAAAGTGACTCCAAAAATGAAGAAAATAGTTCTGGATGTATCACATCCTGCCATAACTGAACAGATTCTGTTCGTTGTTTCAGCGTTCCCTGTGGAACTTTTTTCTCATTATTTTTTTTTTTCCCTAACTCTCCCTCCCTCTCTCCATGGGCAATATAGATAGGAGAGCCTGCCCAGCAGTGGGAGGTAAAGGCATCTGCCGCTGTGACGCAGGTAGAATTACAGGGCTCACATCCTCAGCATATCTCGCTTTTCTGTTTTTTAAGGTATTAATTACAATCTGCCAAGTTCGACCGAGAAACACAGTGTCCTTGCTCTTTTCCGTAATTGCCGTTTCCCATATCAGAGCCGACATATCAGTCCGTTCTTGCACCGCAAGAAGCAGTGAGCACTGCAAATGCTCACGACAATTAGCCCATATAATGAGCATATCCAGGTCCCTTTCCTGGGCTGCTTCGCCTCGTTTAACGAGGATGCAGAGAAGCAGTTTATTTACTGCCGCAAATCCACATCCATGCTGACAGTACCCGCAAGAGGGAAGGTTGCGACCCTTCTACTACGCCCTTGCCTCTGGGCCCCCCCCCAGCAGCCCTACTTCCACGTCTAACCGCTCCGCGTCTCATCGCGCTCAGGCTGCCTATTTGGTGCCGATCCAAGCCCACGACGTAGAGCCCAGATCCACTCCGATGACTCCAGAGTCCTTCTGCCCGCAGGGTGTCTCTGGTCGGTGCGCCAAATATTGAGAAGACCCCCGAGCTGTTCACCACTCTTCACAGAAGTAATCGTGAATGCCAGTTTATTTCTATCTTTAGCACACTTTTATAGGGTTCTATAGGGTCTGCGAGCAGAACGAGCTACTATTGGCTAACACACACAGTTTACATTTTTCCTCTTACACACAAGGATATTGTTTTACTTTACTCTCTCTTCTGCATGAAGGTTTCAAGGACTTTAGCCCTTAATATCACGACTTAGTTCAAAGGCTGGTTTGTGCATACAGGCCTTTACTAATATATAAAATATAGCAACAGTTGTCCATTTTTGTGACCATTTCTTGTTCATCCTGGGTGTAGCCCTGGCCAGGTTCTTGTACTGCCCAAGGTGTATCCTTTAAGGCCTTTTAATAAACTTTATTCTTAACTCTGTCTGGACTCTGTTCTAGGTCAGCCTTCTGAAGGCATCAGGTGGAATGGGGTTGGAAGGGGACTGGGTAAAGTGGGATGCAAATCAGGGGAGGGGTGAAATGAGAATTGGGTGAGGCAGGATGGTTGGGATGGAGTTTGGGAGGTGTGAAATGGGGGAAATAGGGATTAGGAAGGGGGTCTTGATGTTCAGCAGGGATGGGATGGGTTTGCCTTGGGATTGGGGAGGTGGGGTGGGGTCTGCAATGAGACAGCCAAAGTTTGGGGAAGATGAAGGGAGGGAGAGCCCATTACTGAGTGAGTTTTTGTGTGAGGTGCCCCTGCCCAGGGAGGCAAGGATTGAGTTTCAAATGAATATTGTTAAAGTGAGAGGTGTGGGCAAGAGGGAATTCCATCCCTCTGCCTCAGAGGTTGGGCCCTGCAAGCCCAGGAAGAAACTCCACCCTGGACCCCTCGTGGGGTGGCAGCCCAGGGATTTCTGATTGGGTTTGGGCCCCTGGGGTTTCTCCCTTGCTGTGTTCCCAGTGGTCCCTGACCTTGAACTCCACCCTGGTTCTCAAACCCCATCTCCCTGCCTCTGTTTGGGGCTGTCTCTGGATCTGAGTTTGTTCCTGAGCTGAATAAATGGTTTCCTGAGCAGAATCCCATCTTGTTGGTGTCCCATGCCTGTTCCTGGTAGCTGTGGCCTCCCTGGCCATGATCATGTGGCCCCGGAATGCAAGACCACAAAAAATCAAGACCCCCCCCGAGACCTCAAAAAATCCCAAATTCCCTAAAATTTGCCCAAATCCCCCCAAATTCCCTTAATTTTTCTAAAATAGCCTTTTTGTCCCCCTCCAGGACCAGGTGCCTTCGCTGGATCTCGAGGACACCCCCAGGAATTTGGAGGGAGTCTCTCCTCCCCTGCCACCCTCAAAAACCCACAGCTTTTGGGAAAAAAAATTCCCCCAAATCCCTTGGATTCAAGGGGGAATTCCCCATTTTTGACACATTTTTGGGGGGTTCCTCCCTAAATTTTTCAGGTTTTTTGCCTCTTTGCCATTTATTTAATGGTTTTAGCATTTTTCAAAATGAGCTTTTTTGTGGTGGTTCCCCCAATTTTTTTAGTGGTCCCTTAATTTTTTTTTGGGGGTTCGACCCCTCCCGCAATTTTACCTTCATCCCCCTCCCCCCAAATTGGGGTGAGGGTGTCTTTCTTTTCTGTTCTTTTTTACCTTTTTCCCTTTTTTTTTTTTCTTTTTTCCTCTTTTTTTATTTATGTGCACTTAATTTGGGGGAGCTGAGGGGCAGGAATTTTGGGGAGCAGTTGCCTGGGGGGCTGCTGGAAAAGTTGGGAAGACCCCCTCTCTCCAAAAGAATGTGAAAAATCCTGAGAATTCTGGGATTTCCCCCCCTACACCCCTGCCCAAGGTGTGAAAAATGTGAAAAAAAAAAATATACATTTTCAGCTTTTTTGTTTATTCTTGGGGAGGGAGTTGTGATTTTGGGGGGGGTTTTGAAGAGAGGTTGGTATTTTTTTGGGAGGTTCTCCCAGTTTTTGGGGGGAATTTGGGAGGAATTTGGGGGTTTGGAGGGAAATTTGGGGTTTTGGGGGGAAACTTCAGGGGTCCTGGGAGGAATTCTGGGGTTTTAGGGCAGGAATTTTAGGATGTTTTTGTAACATTTGGGTGCTTGGGGGAGAAATTTGGGGTTTTGGGGAGAACTCTGGGTTTTTTAGGGGGAGGATTCGGGGTTTTGGGGAAAAAAAACTGGGTTTGGGGGGGAAATTTGGGAGTTTTAGGGGAAATTTGGAGTCCAGAGGGGAATTTTGGGGAGAAGGCATTTGGTTGTTTAGAAGCACTCCCTGTATTTTTGGGGAGAAATTTGGGAGTCTTGGGGGGGGGAATTTTGGCGATTTGGGGTGTAATTTGAGAGTCTTGGGGGGGGGATTTGGGATTTTGGGAGGATTTGGTGGTTTTGGGGGAAAATTTGTGGAGTGGGGAGAATTTTGGGGGTTTTGAGAAATTTGGGGGTTTGGGGGAAAAATTTGGGATTTTTGGGGGGAAATTTGGAGCTTTGTGAGGAGATTTTGAGTCTTGGGATGATTTGGGACTTTGGGGGGAGTATGGGGGTTTTCTGGTTTTTTGGGGGGATTTGTGAGGAATTTTGGGATTTTTGGGGAGGAATTTGGTGGTTTTGGGGGGAAATTCTGGGGTCCCAGGGGTGTTCTGATTGTGGGAAGGGGATTTGGGGAGGATTTTTTGGGTTTTGGGGGAATATCCATTGATGGGGAGGGGCATTTTGGGGAGGCATCCTGAATTTGGGGAGGGGTCTGAGGGGGGATTCCTGATTTTAGGGCGGGGTTTGGGGTGGATTTGGGGGGATTTTCCAGCGATGGGGAGACATCTCAGGGGGGGGATTTGAGGAGAGGTCTCATGAGAGCCCCATCCTGAGCTGGAAGCGGGGGGGATGTTGGGAGTGGAATCTGGGGAGGATCTGGGGGGAGATTTTCCAGCCATGGGGAAGGGTCCCGATCCTGGGGCAGTTCCTGAATTTGGGGAGCAGTCTGGAATTTGGGGGGGTCTCATTGGGGCAGCAGGAGGGGCTGGAAGCGGGGCACGATGTTGGTGAAGCCGCTCTCCAGGGGGGCCGTGGGCAGCTCCTCGGGGGGTGCCGGGGGTCGCGGCCGCAGGCGCTGCAGCAGCGAGGTCAGGAACAGGAACAGCTCTGCCCGCGCCAGCGCCTCCCCCAGGCACAGCCACTGCCCTGTGGGGAGGGGGCGTCAGCACCGCCCCACCCCAAAGGGTCGGGAGTCCCAAAAGGGCTGGGGGTCCCAAAAGGGTCTGGGCTACCCCAAAAACGGTCTGGAGGGTCCCTAAAGGGTCTGGGAGCTTTGGGATTGGGGTCCAAAAATGGTCTGGGTGTTTCAGGGGTGGGGGTCCCAAATGGGTCTGGGGTCCCCACCCCGAGGAATTTTGGGATTCCAAAAGGATGTAGGGCCCCACCCCAAAGGAATTTGGGGACTTTTGGGATTCCAGAAGGATTTAGGACCCCACCCCAAGGATTTATGGGATTTTTGGGGTGCCCACTGGCCAAGAAGGGCACAAAGGCCTCGTTGTGCTGGAACTGACCCTGCTCATCCAGGAAGTTCCCAGGGTCAAATTTTGGGGGTTTTTGAAGGATTTGGGGTTGTATAGGACCGAGCTCAGGAGGGGGTAAATGTCTGTGTCCTGTGGGGTCAGGTGTGGGGCCAGAAGGGTCATTTGGGGTCAGGTGTGGGGTCAGAGGGGTCCTTTAGAGTAATTTGGGGTTATTTGTGGTAATTTGGGGTCATTGGTGTCATTTGGGGTTACTAGGGTGTAAGAGAAAGTCCAAAGTTTCCCTCATCAGCCCCACAACCGTTGCAAGAACAGAGACCGAGACCCTGAAGACCCCAAGGGAATTTGTGCAGGGGTTCTGGCCTGGTTGAGGTGGAAGCTTGCCAGGTGATGGTTTGCAGGTGTGCTTGTTGTGCTCTCAAGGTACACTGCCTTCATTCCTGCTGCTGAGCAGGGACTTGTAAGGAGCGGCCTGTTCTGTACCTTACACCTGCTTCCCAGAGCAAGGGGTCTCATCACAATAGCCGAGGAATTTCCCCACCTCTTGGCCAGCTGCCCCTTGCTTTGAAACAGACTGTAAAAATGACTTTTCCAAGTTACTTTCTTCAAGAGAGATCTCCCCATGGAAGAAGACACCAGCGACCCTGTCTTGTCCATTGGTAGCTATAACCCCCCTTATTTTCTTTTTGCATTTTGCCTCTTTATCCCTCTCTCCATCTCTCTCTCTCTCTCCTCTATCACATAACCCTTGTTGCTGGCACTAAAATAAAGGTGCATTAGTGCTGTTGTGATTTAAACTGAAATCCCCTGGTGTCCTTTTTGCACTCTGAGATCAAACGAACCTCTCACAACTCCCACTTGTGTTAGGGGATTGTGACACTCGGGAGTGGGGTGACACAAGGTGTGGCTTAGAGCAAATGCTCCACGGCACAAGGATATTGGTAGGCACATGGTGGAGACAAGGATGAGGAGGAGACCTCCAGTATGGGTTCCAAAGGCTTTTACTCGGCAAAAATATATACTCTGCTCAGTTTTGGGAGCTTGTCTTACAGCAGCTAGAGAAACTTGCTTTAAGCAAAAAGGTGAGGAAAGAACTAGAATGGACTCCTTTCAAAACCTAGTTGAAATTTTGCAAAAACAATTAGATGAAGAAAGGAATGAGATCCATCTGTTGCCAGTGGCCTGAAGAGAGGAATGGGTTAAAAATTCAAAGAATGCTTATTCACCAAAGAAACAGTGGAGAGGGAAACCCTTCTCATTAATCAAATTTACCCTCAAAAAGAACTAACTGATGAAAAATTGTGGGGAGCACTGCTGTCCTAGCTTGAAACCTTTAATTAAAACAGAATATAATCAAATCAATGATGAAGATCTTGATTCGCATACAACCACTAAAGAAATCCCGTACACTGCTGCTGAATTGGCTGAGCTGAAAAAGGAGTACGGGCGTCTCCCTCACGAGTCAGAGACAGAACACATACTGCATCTCTCACCGGAGGAGATCAGATTTGACTGACAGAACAAGAAGCCAGTGGGCACTGGGGACATGGGGTCTTCTCAACAGCAGGAGACAGATGTAACCCGTGGTCCCTAACTCAGCACGCAGCTCATTGGGCAGCAGGGCTTCATCCATTGGAAAGGGGAGACCCTGTAGCTATAGTTGGTACTCCTGACCAGCTACTGGAAGACATGCACAAAGCTGCCTGCTTGCAAATGATACATGACAGAAAATTAACTACTGGCTATGAATCACCAATGCAATTACCTGTGAAATGATGACCCCTTTAATTCGAGCCCTTCCAGAATCACATAAAGCTACAGAAATTTTCCTTCAAAAAACCATAGCAGCTAGAACTCCTGTTGTTGGCACTAAAATAAAAGTGCACTATTGCTGTGATTTAAGCTGAAATCCCTTTGTGTCCTTTTGCACTGTGAGATCAAACGAATCTCTCATGATTCCCGCCGGTGTTAGCGGATCATGACAGAGCCCTCAGCAATCCAGGCAGCAACACAGGCAGCAGGACACAGAGGGCACTTCCTGGCTGGGACAGGGCTTGTGGCTTCAGCAGAACCACCAAAGGCCAAGGGGCTTCTGGCCATTTTCCCCGCACCACTGCACGCCTGGGCAGCTTGCAGAGCACAAGCCCCCTTTTCCCTCTCTTCCCCTATGCCCCACACACCCTGGGCAGCAAAAGAAAGCTCCTGGGAGTCTGACTATTATAACATATCCTATATTATTTACATACTAAAGCAAAACAAAAAAGAAAAGAACAATCTTTGAAGGAAAAAAGTCCCTGCTGGCTGCTCATGTGGCCCCAGCAGACACAGCCTCCCAGATCAGCTCTCTGCAGAGCTCCAGCAGCGCAGCCAGCTGAGGCCCGACAGACGAGGCCGTGACCTCCATGCCCTGCGGAGCTGATCTCGCAGCCTCTGGAAGGTGGAGATCGGAGCGTGGTCTCCTGCCCTGAGAAGGCACAAAGTCTGAAGTGCCAGGCTTCCAACCTCCAGGCTGCTGTCACATGCTGTGTCTTCAAGGGCTGGAAGAGAGACGGACAGAGCCACGGTCAGATCCCAGACCTGCGGGGGCCCACGGAGAGCCCCCTGCCAGGGCCATCCCAGCCGGCTCTTGCCATGGCCAGCAGGGAGCAGGGACCGAGGGGATCAGCCCGAAGCTGCGGCCACGAATGCCCCACGTGCCCCTGAAATCTCGGTGTGCTCTGCCCACACCGCCCCTCATCCACACAGGGAGCAGAGCCCTCCACAGCCAGGCCAGGGCTTGCAGCTCCCCCCGACAGCCCCGCTGACAGCCCGCTGCCCTCACTCACCCTCACAAATGAGCAGCATCTCTTCCTTCTGCCCCCTCAGGTGCTGCCCGGCCATCCCTGGGAACACAGAGCCTGTCAGGGCCCCGGCGGCACAGCTCCCTGCCAGCGGCGCTGCCAGCCCTGTGGCCACACGCCCTCCCGCCCCGGCAGGGCTCAGCCCGGGCCCTTGCCGCATCCTGACTCAGCCCAAGGGCACGGCTGCCAGAGGCCGGCAGCAGCCCCGAGGGCAGCCGGGGCTCCAGGGCGCCGGGCCCGGGTGCCGCTGCCGGGGCAGCAGCCGGGTCCGGGGCCGAGCTGCGGCGGGGCGGGGAGGGAGCCCGGGTTCGTGGCTCACCGATGAACCTGATGGCCGCCTCTCGCAGGGGCTCCTGTGGGCTCTGCAGGTACGGCAGGGCCCGGCGCAGCTGCTCGGCCGCTCGGTTCCTGTCCTGTGCCAGCTGGAGAGAGCGGCAGGAGGGAAGGGTTGGTGCGGGCTCTGCCCCTCGGCCGGGCACTGCCTGCGGCCAGCCCCGGCCTCCCGTGCCCGCCCAGCCCTGAGGCCCGGCCAGCAGCCGCTGGCGCCGGGCTCTGGAGGGGGCAGAGGGCCGGCTGCTGCCCGGGGAGCCGCGGTGCCGCCCTGCCCGACAGGCCAGCTGGGCCGGGGCTCCATGGGCACACGGCTCGGGGCCACAGGGGGCTGGAGTAGAGCCCGCGGGGCCCAGGGAAGGGAGCAGCGTGTGGGGCACAGGCTGGCGCCCCTGGGTGCGGCACTGGGCAGGGCACAGCTGCCAGCCACACACACTGAGCTTCTCCAGCCTGGGGCTGGGGCTTCCAGCCCGCCCTTACCAGGCCCTCGCTGAACCTCCAGCTCTGATCCACCCGCAGCATCTGCTGGAGATCCTTCCTCTTCAGGAATCGGGCGGAACAGAGCAGCGTTTCCCGGGAGGCCTGGAGAGCAGCAGAGACCCAGAGATGGCACCACAGCCCAGGGTGCAGGACCCATGTCCCTGGACCAAGACCAGGAGGGAGCTGCAGCTGCAAGGCAGCAGAGAAGGAGGCACTGAGCGCCCTGCCAGGGAGCCACAGCAGCTGCCGAGTCCTCACATCAACCACGCGCTGGTTCTCGTCATGGCAGTGCAAGGAGAGTGGGAGCAGACTCTGCTGCACGTGGGACTTCAGGGCCTTTTTTCCCTCCTTTGGCAATAAATTCATCATCTCTTGAAAGATGAACATGGAGCACAGCTGCACCTGGCTATCATCCTGTAGGAAAGGAAGAAATAAAGACCTCAGCATCAGCTGCTTCAGGCCCACCTGGGCACAGCCTGAAAATGCACAGGGCACAGTGCCTAGGCAGCAGCCAGCGGCCATGGCTGGAGACACAGAGCCTTACATTGTCGAAGAGCGGCAGGAGCGCCTCAGCCAGCTGCAGGCCGAGGGGGATGGTTATCGGGCCAGCGTTGTACAGGAACAAACGGCTGAGGAGAGTGATGCTCATCCCAAGCACATCGCTGTCATCTTCCCACAGGAGCTCCACGAGCCTTTCATGCAGGCTCCACATTCTTTTGGCCTGTGTGTGATGCCGAATTTTGCCCCAAAAGGCGATAAATAACTGTCTAAGAGACGCAGTTTAAGTCAGATAGACAGGAGGTATTTTATTAGCAACGTGCACGTTGGGGAAATCTCTAAAGGGAGTTTTCCAAAGTCTTACAGCAAAAGCGTGCTTTTTATACAGTTTTAGGTTTGGAATTACATCATATCCATGCATATTCATATGGGGCGTGCCGTAGGCGGGGCGTGGGCGGAAACTTCTATTTTGAGGATCTTTTCGGGGGTCGTTCCGGTCGGCCTTCATCGTGGGCGAGGGTCTCCGAGGAGTCTTCCTCCTTAAACTTTTGAACTTCTTTCCAAATTTGGTCCTTTCCCGGTGTAGTTGGCCGAGTTCCTAAGCTCCTAGGGCCAACTTGTCATATTGACATTAGGCATGCTTTAGCTTCGGCTTAAATTACGCTTAGTCCGGTGATTTTTTTTATCCTTCTCTTTCCCTCCTGTCGTTGTGTTTATTACTTCCAGATGTTCCCTTCATATTCTATGTTTTAACCCATTATTTCTCGAAGGCTATCTGTTTTATGGCTTCATTCCCCCCTTTTCTTATGACTTACGAATTCTTTCGTCAAGGTCTGATCCTAAGAGTGCTGATGTCTAATCCTAAGAGCGCTGATGCGCTCGTACCATAGCCCAAACCATTTGGGTCCTTTTCATTATGATCCTTAGCTTCCACCACATAAAAATATTTGTAAAAGTTAAAACCAACAGGGCTCCAACTACCAATATCATTGGGTGCACCAGGTAATTGAAAACCTGTGTGGCTGTTGGGGAAAATCCTGTGAAGATATCCCACCAATGATGCTGGCCTACTTGTTCTACTTCGGTGAGGACATTCTTTATTCTTTCTGAATCATGTGCTACCTGCCATACCATCCGTGTAGTTGTTTGATTCACTCTTTGCACCAATTCCTTTACTTTAGGGTGTGCGAGCATTGCTTTGAGAATTTTGACATCCATCCCTATTTGCAATTCTGGTGTTTCTCGATACAGGTTAAAATCTGTGTTAATTAGCTGTTGAGTAGTTATTGGGACAGTATAATGAAAATCGCAACCCACTATTTTGGTAAAGTTGCATACACAAAAGTTAGTATTGTTAGTTTCCTCTTGGCAATTATCTATAGTGACATTGTCACAGGCTGTCCGTACGCAAGCACACCCATTCCCTATATAGTAAACTTGTGACTGTGTTCTATTATGCAAAAGCACTTCAAAGGTGCACACTCTATTTTCAGCATCTAAGCATAAATCTTCTGCCTCTACTACAGCGTTTTCGCAAACATAGCCTAGCTGTCCTCTAGGAATACATGCCTCTGTGCTAACCGATTGCCACTTATTTTTGATATAATCATAACTGGCCCAAACATTGTGATCTATTGGCTTGACAATGACATCTTGTTGCATTGTCCCTAGGGTGAGGATAGGAAAAATAGCTCTTTCCTCTGCCGCACTGATGGTGAGGACATAAGCTTCGATATGTTCCTGTTGAGGTTCATAAGTGAAATTTACTAATTGCCACCAGGCTTGGTGGTCCTTCTCGAATTGTGTAGTATGATTGTCCTTTAATATTGTTTCCCTTAGTTCTTGAGGTAATATACCTGACGTTCCTTCTCTCCCCATTCCGGGTGGATACACTGGTGTGCGTGAGACCATGGATCTATCGGGTCAGAGTCTCGGGGAAGAACTATACTTATCGAGAGTCCAATGATCAGGGTTGAAAGGGCTTGAGGTGAAGTCAAGGTCATGATGTCCGTTCCTCTTGTTTACTCTCTGGAGCTTTCTTGACCCGCGAGTAATGAATCCACGTAGGTCGCTCCTTGATCCGGACCGCGGTGAAGGTAGTCAGCAGCACTTGGAAAGGTCCTTCCCACTTCTCTTGTAGGGGTTTTCCTAAAAGATTCTTAACATACACCCAATCACCGGGGTTAAACGGATGCAATTTACAATCAGGTTGTTTAGGTTGGTGCTCTATTACCACGGTAGCATTCTTATCCAATTGTTTCCCCACTGTAATTACATAATCATAAATGTACTGGTTACCGATTTGGCCTATGGCATCCCCGTTTACAACTTGCATAGCATAAGGTCTACCATACAGGATTTCAAATGGGCTTAGCTTCTCTTTTGACCTTGGTTTGACTCTCAGCCTCAGCAGAGCAATAGGCAAGGCTTGATACCATTGCAAATTAGTCTCTTGGCATATTTTGGCAATTTGCTGCTTAATAAGATGATTCATTTTTTCTACTTGTCCACTGGCCTGTGGATGATAAGGTGTATGTAATTGCCATTTGATTTGTAATGCTTTGCTTATTGCTCTCACCACTTTCGCACAGAAGTGTGTACCCCTATCCGAGGAAATACTCTTCGGTACCCCAAACCGCGGAATGATTTCACTTAACAGTATTTTGGTCACTTCTCTTTCCTTGTTTGTCCTGCAAGGGAATGCTTCAGGCCACCCAGAAAATGTATCAGTTAATACCAACAAATATCGGAGCCCCCCTTTTCTTGGGAGCTCAGAAAAATCAATTTGCCATACTTCACCTGGGAATTTACCTCGACTTATGGCTCCTTGGTGTATCTTGGTTCCCGTATTCGGGTTATTTCTCAGGCACCGTTCGCACTGGGATGTTACGTGCTTTATAGCAGTAAATAATTTCGGTCCTGCTATCCTGGTTTGCAAATATTGGTAAAGCGGATCCAAACCCCAATGGGCCTTCTCATGTTCTGCTTTTACAAACTGCCACATCACATTTCCTGGTACTACTAACTGTCCTGTTTCCAATTGACCCCAACCATTTTCTAATATTTTGCCCTTATTTCTTTGAATCCATTTATGGTCTGATTCCTGGTAATCTGGCTTGATACTGATATCCAGGTCTCCTGGTATTAGGGCCGTTATTCCCACTTCCCTAGACTTTGTGGCAGCCAATTTGGCCTCTGTATCTGCCTTTCTATTTCCTATTTCTGGAATAGTATTGCCTTTCAGATGTCCCTTACAATGCATTATGGCCACTTGAGCTGGGAGTTGGACCGCCTCTAGCAATCGCAGAACCTCCTCTGCATGTTTGACTGTTTTTCCTTGTGTAGTCAACAGTCCTCTTTCTTTCCAGATGGCCCCATGACCATGTACAACAGAAAAGGCATATTTAGAGTCTGTCCATATATTGATTTGCATGTTCTCTGCCAATTCCAGAGCTCGAGTCAGAGCTATCAGTTCTGCCTTCTGGGCTGAAGTTCCTGTGGGTAAGGGGTTCGACTCAATTACCCTTTCTGTAGTAGTGACCGCATAACCAGCCATTCTTACTCCTTGCTTCACGAAGCTGCTGCCATCCGAGAACCAGTTGTCCGCATCTTCGAACGGCTCTTCTTTGAGGTCCGGGCGACTGGAATAGACAGCTTCAATTGTTTCCAGGCAGTTGTGTTCGATGGGTTCTGCCGGGGTTCTTCCTTCTAGAAATGAAGCTGGGTTCACAATGTTAGTTACCTGAATGGTTACGTCATCTGATTCAGCCAGAACGGCCTGGTATTTTAGGAATCTGGAAGGCGACAACCAATGGTTGCCTTTCTGTTCCAGCACAGCTGACACGGTGTGGGATACTAGTACAGTCACCTTTTGGCCCAGCGTGAGCTTCCTGGCCTCTTCTATGTTAATTATCACTGCGGCCACTGCCCTCAGACAGCCTGGCCATCCTTTGCTGACTTCATCCAATCGCTTAGAGAAGTAGGCCACAGCTCTCTTGTGTAGTCCCAGCTGCTGTGCTAGGACTCCTAAGGCCATCTCTTGTCGTTCGTGGGAGAACAGCCAGAATGGTTTTGATACATCTGGGAGACCTAAGGCTGGTGCTCTCATTAGTTCCATCTTCAGCTTCTTGAAGGCTTCTTCTGCCTCGGGAGTCCAAACTAGGATGTTCTTAGCCTCCTTCAACAAATCATACAGTGGTTTAGCGAGTATCCCGTACGGGTAGATCCATAGCCGACACCAACCTGTCATCCCCAAAAAGGCGCGCAGATCTCTCACCGTCTCTGGTTTGGGCATCTGGCAGATGGCCTCTTTCCTAGCTGCTCCCAGGGATCGCTGTCCTCTGGAGACTTCGTATCCCAGGTACACCACTTGTTTCTGTACCAGCTGTGCTTTCTGTTGAGAGACTCGATATCCACTTAAACCCAGGAAATTCAGCAAGGAAATAGTCCATTCAATGCATTCTTCCTCTGTCGCTGTTGCTATTAGGAGGTCGTCTACGTACTGCAGAAGGGTGCCATCTCCCAGCGGCCTTTCCCACTGTTCTAGTTCCTTGGCTAACTGATTCCCAAAAACCGTAGGGGAATTGCACCACCCTTGGGGCAACACTGTCCAGGTGAGTTGGGTCTTTCTTCCACTATCTACAGATTCCCACTCGAAGGCAAAAATCCTTTGACTCTCGAGAGCTAAGGGGAGGCAAAAGAACGCGTCTTTTAAATCTAATACGGTGAACCAGGCCAAATTCTCCTTCAGTCTGGTCAAAAACGTGTATGGGTTAGCAACTACCGGATGCAATGCCTTAGTTATTTCATTTACTGCTCTCAAATCCTGGACTAACCTATAGGTTCCATTAGGTTTCTTGACTGGCAGGATTGGTGTATTAAAATCTGATTCGCATTCTACCAATAACCCCAGTTCCATAAACCTTCTGATTGTGGGCTCAATCCCTTTCCTATCTTCTATCCTCAGAGGGTATTGTTTCTTTTTCACCGGTTTTGTCCCAGCTTTAAGTTCAACGACAATCGGTGCTGCTTGTTTTGATTTTCCAGGTATATCAGTAGCCCACACCAATGGGTACGCCTTGCTCAGGATTTGCTCGAAATTGTGGCTTTCAGGTTTAGGCTCTACACAACTGATCGTTAGGCTTAAAGCTGTAATCAGTTGTTCTTCATTTACTTGAAACTCCAATTGATCTTTGTTAAACTTTATTACAGCCCCCAAGTTCTCCAATAAGTCTCTCCCTAGTAGGGGTTTTGGTGAATTTGGTAAATACAGGAACTGATGAATTCCCATTTGCTTCCCAATTTTGTATTTAATGGGTTTCAAAAAGTAAGCCTTTTCTGGTTGGCCTGTTGCTCCCACAACTTGTACAAATTCATCACTTTTAGGTACAAATTCTTGATTTAAAACCGAAAAGGTTGCTCCCGTATCAATCAAAAAGTCTAATTCCTTTTTACCCTCCCCTAGCTCTATCTTAACCAGTGGGTCTGCTAGGGTACGGCCCACCGGTCCCCTTCATTCACTATCCTGAGGCGTGGTAGTAGTGGTGGCCATTAGCCTTTCCCTTAGCTGGGGGCATTCTCGCTTCCAGTGTCCCGTCTGCAGGCAGTACGCACATTGATTCGGCCCTACCCCGTTTGAATGGGGCTGGAGCCTCCTTCCCCTTCCTGCTGGGTTGTCTCTACCTCTTCCCCTGGTTCCAGGTTCCGAGTAGCCTGTCTTCTGAGCTGCCACTGCTACAGCCACTACTCGAGCTATCCTCCTGTCCTCCTTTTTCTTCTCCTCAACTTCTCTATTATTGTATACTTTCCACGCCTCATTCAGCAGTGTCTCTAGGTTTTTATTTGCCGGGTGCTCGAGCTTTTGTAATTTCTTCCTGATGTCTGGGTTACTCTGTCCCATCATTAACCCTAACAAATGCTGTTTCCCTTCCTCTGTTGCTGGGTCCAGGGGTGTGTATTGTCTCATTGCTGCCCTAAGCCTATCCAGAAATTCTGACGGGGTCTCATCCTTTCCCTGCCTGACATCATACAGCATCGACCAATTGACAGCCTTAGGGATCGCATTACGCAAGCCCATCGCTATCAATTTTCTATACTGCACTAGCCGTTGATAGTGTTCCGCGTTGCCCGGGTCCCACTCTGGTTTACTGCTGGGAAAATTATCTTCTAGTCTCCCCGATAATAGTTGGGCATGTCGCCTCCCCGTTTCCAATACGAGTTCTCTTTCCGTATCTGTCAACTCTGACAACATCACTTCTATATCCTCCCAATCAATATCTAAGTTCTTTGCCATTAGTTCAAACCTCTTTGCTACTCCCTCTGGATTCCTCCTGAAGTTCCTTGCCTCATCCCTCCAATTGTTCAAATCACTCGTCGAGAATGGCACCTTTACTCTAGTCTTTTCCCCTACCATTGGCATAACTTGTCGGAGAGGAGCTATCGTGCGATTCCCTTTCTCCCCTTGCTTTGCTTCCCCCCGTGCCACAGATCTGGTGTAATACGAGTGACTGGTCCCCTCCCCGGGATCTTCTTCCTGTGCCTCAATGCCTTCTCTATTCTTTCTCTTCTCTTTCTTCTTTCCCCCCTCCTGTTCTTCATTTTCCTCTCCTATCTCTATCACACAATCCATCCGATTCTCATCCTGCGTCTGTTGCCTCTTTTGTATCTGCCAGCTCTTATCCTGTCCCGGGCTGCGGTTCCTCTCATCCTCTGCTCCCCCTCCACTTCTCTTATCCTCTATCTGAATTACTATGTTCAGTTTCTGTGAGTTACTCTCTGCCTCCCTTTCGCATGTCTCATTATCATTCTTCTCGCTGTATCTCAATTTAGGGACGTCACCTCCCGGTGAATTGCTTTTATCCCCAGTCCTTGGTGTACTGGTTTCCATTCTACAGACGCCTCCATTTCTGGAGGTGTTGCTATCTCCATATGGACTGAGCTCGGGTATGCTACGTGTCTCCCTTCGGCTCTCTGCTTCTGACCCACTGCCTTCCTCCCCCTCAACTTCCAGTCTGGGTGGGCTGTCAGCATCCATGTAGCTCCCTGGCCCCTGTGGACTATCTAGTCCCTGAGGGCTGTTTTTCCTCCCGTCAATCCCTGATTTTAATGGGCTGCCCTCCTTCCAACTGTTGTCTAGCCTCTGGGGGCTGTGCCCAAACTTAGATTTCCACCATCGTTCTAGTTCCTTTAATGGGGTAGGATCCCCTTGTTCCTCTTTTGGCCTGGGGAGGGGCCCTTCTCGTCCTGGGGCAAATGGATGGTATTCCCACAGGCTTATTTCGCTCTCCTTTCCACTGTCCCTTCTCGTTAACTTAAGGCATTGTTGCCCAATGCTACATGCATTGCAGCAGCGTTCTTTGGGCTTTGAACCTTTCTTATCTTTTTCCAGGGCTAGTACTAGAGGATCCTGAGGGGCTACATTAATTCCGCACTCTTTTTGCCACTCAGGTTTATTCCTTAAGGTGAAAAACATGTCTGCATACATCACCTCATCCCACTTATTGAGCCGGCGGAGGAAAAGCATTAGTTGTAAAATGGTATTATATTTAATTGTTCCCTCGGGCGGCCATTTCTCATTATCATCTAACTTATACAATGGCCACCACTGCGTACAATATTTGAGAAGTGTCTTTTTACTTATGTTTCCTCCCGGAATCCCTCCCAAGTCCTTCCAATGCTTTAGGATGCACCCTAAAGGGGTTTTCATATTTACGTCCTTACTCTGTTGACCTCCCATGACTATCCCCTGTATCTGCGTTTTCTGTTAACCGAAACAGTCCCTTTCTCGCAACCACGATATGCTGATATATTTTAACACTTCATGCACACAGTCTCAATCGCTTCGTCCGTTTCCGACCTGGCTTCTCGCGAAGAACAGGAAATGCGGAGCAGGACTCCCTCTCGCTTCGCAGCTACGCTGCGTCTCACTCACCCTCACATACAACACACACTTATAAAATAAAATTGTTTTACCAGGTTTGGTCACAAAAGAGTCGCCCACAAACTGTGAGGTACCGGCTTCCCGAATTCAAGGCACGTAGACAGCACAATGCGCGTTTCAATCTATTACATAAAGAGTGACAAGATGTCTCCTATAAAACTTTGCAACAAACACATAAAACGAACACACAAAACACATACAAACACCAATGGTACCAAAACCTATGATGTCCGAGATATCGAACACAAATGGTACCAATTAGGGACAAACACCAATAGTACCAAAACCTATGATGTCCGAGATATCGAACACAAATGGTACCAATTAGGGATTTTTACCAGGGCGTCCCCTGGTTTACCCTTCGGTGGTCACGTCTGACCCCCGTGTCCCAATAAAGCGCTTTAAACCAAAACCAATAAACAATTAAAAATACCTCTTAATTGGAGCAGGAGATGCAGGGAATCCTTCCTCTGCCGAAGAGCGCTGGTCCGGGAGGGGAGTCTCTTCTGACAAAAATCCGTCAGGGGCCCCAGAGGGTCCCGGCCCCGGACCGGCTCTTCGGAGGGAACCCCTCAAAGTCTGAGTCTCCTGTTTTGTCCCACCTGGGTCGCCAGAACTGATGCCGAATTTTGCCCCAAAAGGCGATAAATAACTGTCTAAGAGACGCAGTTTAAGTCAGATAGACAGGAGGTATTTTATTAGCAACGTGCACGTTGGGGAAATCTCTAAAGGGAGTTTTCCAAAGTCTTACAGCAAAAGCGTGCCTTTTATACAGTTTTAGGTTTGGAATTACATCATATCCATGCATATTCATATGGGGCGTGCCGTAGGCGGGGCGTGGGCGGAAACTTCTATTTTGAGGATCTTTTCGGGGGTCGTTCCGGTCGGCCTTCATCGTGGGCGAGGGTCTCCGAGGAGTCTTCCTCCTTAAACTTTTGAACTTCTTTCCAAATTTGGTCCTTTCCCGGTGTAGTTGGCCGAGTTCCTAAGCTCCTAGGGCCAACTTGTCATATTGACATTAGGCATGCTTTAGCTTCGGCTTGAATTACGCTTTGTCGGTGATTTTTCATCCTTATCTTCCCCTCCTGTCGTTGTGTTTATTGCTTCCAGATGTTCCCTTCATATTCTATGTTTTAACCCATTATTTCTCGAAGGCTATCTATTTTATGGCTTCAGCTGCCACTGAGGCTGCCTGGCCAAGAGCAGCCCCAGGAGCAGCGGGCAGAGGCAAAGCAAGGTGGGCAGGAGAAAGTGTGGGGGACACGATTGGCCTTGACAGGCAGAGGTGCTCTGGGGCCCGCTCTGGTCAGGGACCCTGCCCAGAGCCATCCCCTGCTCTCCAGGGCCTTGAGGGGCAGCTGTCCAGCTGGGCCAAGCTGTGCCAGCAGCTCCAGCTGTGCTGGGGAGCCTTGGCTGCTCTGGGCCCTGCTCTGCAGAGGGGTCCCTGTGTGCCAGCGGCAGCTGGGGGCCTCAGCCACCTCCTCTCTCAACAGGAGCACCTCTGCAGCTTCAGAAGACTGGCAAAAGGCTTCAATCAGGGAGAACTACACCTGTCTTCCTCCATCTCCAAGCCAGTGTCCGTTGTCCCCACCACAGCTGTATTATCAGTTTATTGCTGTGCCTCCACCACCCAGAACAGGACCCTCTGTCCCTGAAGGTGCTGGCCCTGGTGCCTGGTCAGGCCCAAATGTGGGCCCCTCCTGGCAGGGAATGGCTTGAACAAAACCTTTGGGCTTCTGCTCTGGGGTCTGGCTGGTACCACCAGCACTGGCACAGCTGCTTGGCTGGCCACAGCCTTGGCTGGGCAGGCAGCAGCCAGGCATGGGGCACCAAGTTTTCTTATTTTTTCATTTTTAGAAATTAGAAATTATTAGAAATATGTTTTTTGTTGTTTTTTTTTTGGTAGAAAGAAGTCCCCAAATGTTTCTTCTCTTTTTTTAGAGACTATGTTTAGTGATTGTTTTTGAAAGTAGTTTAAGAATTCTGAAACATTTTTTCCATTTCTTCAATAAAATATTAAATTTTGTTTAATTGGTAATGTTTACTCTAGGAAGAACTAAGACACCCCAAGACACCCAGCATACTGGGGAGGCTCTTTTCCCACTGGAGATTTGGACCTAATCAAAGAAAAATTACATAAAATATTTTTCCAGATTTTTTCTGGGATTTCCGACAAGCTCACTGCTTAGTCTTCAGACAAAAACATTGAGCACCCTGGAAACCTCTTCAATTCACCATCTTGGCTTCTGGAAGAACTCCCTCAGTTCTAGAGCAGGGGCTTCTTCCTGCTGCCCTCAGGCTCTCCTCTCAGGCTTCTGAGCTTTGTTGGGCAGCACAGCCTGTGCCAAGGGGTCAGCAAGTTACCTGCAGGCCCCAGACCTGTGGGAAACGGAATATCCTGGCCATATCCACCGTGCTGCCAGCTCAGCAGTGGAGCACAGCACAGACTCACACTGCCCATGGCTCCCACAGATGCAGTTGGCACCACAACACGTGTTCCCAATTCCCAGAAAGGCATTGGAGAGGTTTCTGTCATGGAACAAGCTGCTGGCTAGAGTTAATGGCACACCTGGCTTTTCTATGGCATGCAGGTGATGGGGGACCCCTGTAAGGCTGCCAGATGATTGGGGTCCATTGTGAGGCACACGGACAGGGTGTTGTGTTTTCCAGTAAGACAGGCACGGGTTTGGGTCTTTTGTAAGTGGTGCATGTGGCTGAGGTTTCCTCTTGATATTCTTAGGGGAATTGGGATCACTTCTATGGCAACAGGTGACTGGAGAACCCTGTAAGACTGGCAGGGGGCTTGAGTTCCTCTTGATTTACATGACCATTTAGTGGTTGCCATCAAGGCCTGGAGAGGAGCTGAGTCCTTCCTAAAGTGGGCCAGGGGCCGGATTCTTTTGTGAGGCACATGAGGTTATTTTGGGGTCTCTCACAAGGTGTGCACAGATTTCCTGTGATGAACAAGGGATATTTTGGGGTCTCTGCCAAGGTTTCCAGGGATTCCTCATGAGACACAAATGAATATGGTCTCTCCTAAGATTTGCAGAGATCCCTCATGAGGTGTGCAGTGGGGTTAAACTAGAGGGGTTTGTTAGTCTTCTCAGCACAGCAAAGGGACACTCTCGGTGGAGGTTGTGCAAAGCTGGCAGGAAGCTTCCTGCAGAGCCTCGGGCCTCGCCTGTGGGCTGTGCAGGCAGACAGAGCCCATCCCTTGGGGACCGGGGCCAGGCCGGGCCTCTGGACCCACCGCGCCCTTGTCGGGCCCTGCCCCATGGCTGGGCCGGGCCAGGTCAGTCCCCGACAGGGAAGGGCTGAGGGCCCGGGTCCGATGGGGCTGCCGAGCAGTGCCCAAGGCACAACAAGGGCCTCGCTAAGCCCTGGCTCTGTGCTGCAGACAAACACACATTTACAGCCACAGCCGCTCCCTGAGCCACAGGAGGCACCCGGGGTTACATCTCAGGCAGTGGCTTCTCTGCCACTGAGGACCTCCTTGCAGTGCCCCATTCCCTAAACAGGATGGGGAGCCCAGCACACCATGAAAACACTTCTGATCTGTGCTCCTGTCCAGACTGGCATTGAGATATGGATTGACGTGCAGTCCTGGTCAATCACATTGTGAAGATCATGGTGCATGCTGGAGACAACTTCTCAATGTCCCTTTGCTGACAGAATAAGCAGTGATTATTAATCATGGCCAGGAGCAGTCCCAGGAGCTCCAGGCAGAGGCAAAGCAAGGTGGGCAGGAGAAAGAGTGGTGATAAGATTGCCCTTGAAAGGCAGACAGCAGGGACCCTGCCCAGAGCCATTCCCTGCTCTCCAGGGCCTTGAGGGGCAGCTGTCCAGCTGGGCCAAGCTGTGCCAGCAGCTCCAGCCGTGCTGGGGAGCCTTGGCAGCTCTGGGCCCTGCTGTGCAGGAGGGTCCCTGTGTGCCAGCGGCAGCTGGGGACCTCTTCTCTCCAGAGGAGTGGCTCTGCAGCTTCACAAGACAGGCCAAAGGATTCAATCAGGGAGAACTACACCTGTCTTCCTGCATCTCCCAGTCAGTGTCTGTTGCCCCCACCAAAGCTGCATTATGAGGTTCTTCCTCTGCCAGCAGCAGCCAGGCATGGAGCACCATGTTATCTTTGATTTTCATTTTTAGAAGTAACAAGTTTTTAGAAATATTTAGAATTTTTTTTTTTTTTTTAGAAAGTACTCGACAAATGTTTCTTCTCAATTTCCATAGTAGTTGGGGATTTTTCAAAGGCATTTTTGCATTTCTCACCTGTCACTTGAGACACACAACACACACTTGTGCAGAGACTGCAATGGCTTCTTCTTCATTACAAAGTATTGTCAACATTTATTCACTTAACAAAGCATGATCTTAAGTCATTAGTTACATCAAAACAGCTCATTATATTCATTAAGCAAAGCAATGGCTTAATGTATTTCATTGGTACAAAGCAATTAACATCAACAATAAATTGGCAAGAGTTTACAAGAGATTATTAAGGCACGTATGCTGCCTCTAAGGCACGTATTACATAACTGCAAATACCCCTTATGTCCCTTTTTATTGGTTTCCATGCTAATGGCCTTGCTTTCTTCATTGCTATGGATAAACTTATATTTTCTTAATTTCTTCTTTTGCTAACTCAATTGTTTGGCCTGCAGCCCAGTTGCTAAGCCCATCCACATTCACCTCTTAGTCTTCAGAGGGAAACTTTGAGCACAGTGAGAATCTCCCAGTGTGCCAGAGGGTCCCTGTGTGCCAGCTGCAGCTGGGGCCTCAGCCATCTCCTCTCTCAACAGGTTCCCCTCTGCAGCTTCACAAGTCCAGCCAAACACCTCCCTCAGGGACACCTGTACCACACATTTCACATCTCCATGCCCATACGTGATGTCCCTGTCACAGCTGCATTACCAGCTTGCTGCTGTGCAGATGCTGCCACCACCCAAAGCAAGGCCCTGTGTCCCTGAAGGGACCCGCCCTGCTCTGTGGCCTGGACTGAAGGTGGGTCCCTCCTGCCAGGGCAGGGCCCAGCACAGCTCTTCTGTTCCAATAAAGAGATGGAGCTCTCACCCCAGTGTCTGGCTGGTACCACCAGCAAAGCCCACACAGCACCAGCCCTGGCTGAGCTCCATGTCCAGGAGCAGGCAGGGCTGACCATGGTGTGGGCAGGCAGGAGCCAGGCAGGGGCTGCTGTGACCAGCGGTGGGGCACTGAGGGGCTGGTGGAGTCTGTGTTGAGCATCCCTGGGATGAGGGCACATTTCCTTCACTGGCATCACCTGGACCTGAACCTCCTCCAGTGCCATGCCCAGGAAAAGAGGCAACCATCAAGAGCATCTCCTGGGACACCGCCTGGCCAGCAATGTCAGCAGGCAAAACCAAGGTTTTGTTTATCAATGACCCTTTGATGAAGTCAAAGATTTACATTAAGGCCAGACCAGTAGGACAGATGGGAGTACTTCCCTCTGGGAAGGGGCTCCTGTCACTTCACAGTCTCCATCCCCCACCAGGAACTGCAGAACTCCAGTCAGCCCCACTCCCCCTGTGGCCTTGTCCGACCTGGGGAGGAGGAGGATGAACCAGAGCCCTGTTACCTCTTCAAAAGCCAGAAACCAAAGAGAAAGAGAAATTCCTGGGCTTAAGATTTAAAGGGTGGTGTTCACAGGTTGATATCACTTTTCAATGGTCAAAACTACTGTCAGTTCTCAGAAATGACCAGTTATAGGCCAGGAGAAAAAACTCCCATCAGCCTCCAGCAATCTTAACTTCTTTAGCTGTTTATCTTTTTTACTTAAATGTCAATCTATCACACACCACAGCAGTGACAGCCCCAGTGTTCCCCTCTCTGTGACACCACAGCAGTGACACCCCCCGTGCTCCCCTCTCTGTGACACCACAGCTGTGACAGCCCCAGTGTTCCACTGTCTGTGACACCATAGCAGTGAAAGCCTTGTTATTATGGGGTTAAATGTTTCTGAAAATGTTTCTTAAAACCATGAAGAAGTAGGCCGCAAGAATGTCTGGTATTGGGGATGGTCTAGCAAGCTGAAATGTTCACGGTAACAGGAATTGGTACTTGGGAATTCCAGAATACCCACCCAGAGATAGGATTTGTACATGTTCGTACAAGGATGAGCTAACTCTCATGAAGCAATATTGATAAAGCTAATCAAGCAATATTAATGAAGCAATATTGATAAGGTTGTTATAGTGATTACTGCTACAGCTGAAATTGTAGAAATATGTGCACTTTGGACAAAGACGATGGAGCTAGATTTGGGTTGCTGATACCCCTAGTTCCCACGCGCTTCAATCAAGCACCTGCATATAATCAATCTGTGATTATGTGTGTTCCTGAACACTGACATCAGCGTCTCCCTGCACCCAGGGCAGCTCCCACCAGAGACCCTCCCCTGATTTAATTCCCAATCCAGGAGCTACAACAGGCATGGGTGAAGTTCTGGGGGCTGGCAGGGAAATGTCACTGTAAGATCTTGCTGCACTTGGCTCTCGGCCCCTTCTCAAGAGCTTTGCCTTCAAGGGCAGGAACATCTTTTCCTTGCTGGCAACTGGAATTCCAGACTCTTGGAGTGTGTGCCATGCAGGTCCACACAGACTGGGATCCATGGGCTGGGATTGCACAGACTGGGATTGCACAGACTGGGATTGCACAGACCAGGACCGTATGGATCAGTACCAGAGATTGGGATCACATGGACCGGGGCCACATGGACCGGGATGGCTGCACCAGAACGATGTGAACCAAGGCAGTCCCGCCCCGCCCAGGGCTCCCTCCCAGTTCCCTCCCAGTTCCCTCCCAGTTCTTTCCCAGTCCCTCCCAGCCTTTCCCAGTCTCGCCCGGGGGCACGGCCAAAACTGCCCGGAGTGAACGCGGTGGTCCCGGAGCGATCCCAGAGCTGATTCCAGTCCCGGTGTCGATCTCTGTCCCGAAGCTGTGGTGGTCCCAGTGTCGGTCCCAGAGCGCTCCCATTCCCAGTCTTTGTCTCCATCTCACTCTCAGTCCCGGTCTCAGTCTCGGTCCCGGAGCGGTGCCAGTCTCAGTGCCGGTGCCAGGGCTGGTTTCAGTCCTGGTCTCAGTCTTGGCCTCGGAGCAGTTCCTGTCCCAGTGTCAGTGCTGGTCCTGGAGTGATCCTGGTGCTGATCCCGGTGCTGCTCCAGGAGTGATCCCGGTGCTGATCCCGGTTCTGGTCTCAGTCTCGGTCTCGGAGCGCTCCTGGTGTTGATCCCAGTCCCTGTGCTGGCCTCGGTCTCAGTCTCGGAGCAGTCCCGGGGCACTCCCGGAGCCGATTCCGGTCTCGGTGTCGATCTCAATCCCGGAGCGGTGCCGGTCCCGGTCTCAGTCCCAGTCCCGGTCTCAGTCCCGGTCCCGGAGCGGTGCCGGTCTCGGTGCCGGTGCCGGATTCAGTCCCAGTCTCAGGCCCGCTCTCGGTCTCAGTCTCGGTCTCAGTCTCGATCTCGGTCTCGCTCCCAGTCCCGGTGCCGGTCGAACCGAGCCCTTTTCGGGTGATTTCAGGTCCCTTTTGGGCGTTTCAGGCCAGGTTGGTGATGTTGGGGCCCTTTGGGTGATTTGAGGCAAAACCAGCGACTTTCAGGGTGGATCTTGCACCATTTGGGAGATTCAAGGGTGATTTTAGGCCATTTGGAGTGGGTTTTACACCAGTTTGGGCATTTTTATGCCCTTTTGGTTGCATTTGGACACCTTGGGATGATTTTAACTGCATTTGGCTGATATTGGGCCAAACCATACGGATTTAGTGCAAAGTTCAGGTCCCTTGGGATGGTTTTGCTTTTCACCTTTGTTTACAGAAATTTCAGCAGTTTTCCCCCTTTTATTTTCCCTTTTTTTTCATCAAAATATTCATAAAAATTGCCGCAAATGTTCTCAAAATCTCACCAAATTCCACAAAAATCCCACAAAATTCCACAAACATCCCACACAATCCTCTAAATCTTCTCAAAACCCCACCAAATTCCAGAAACATCCCACAAAATCTCCTCCAATTTGCACACGATCTCAGAAAAATACCTCAAAATTCTTCAAGTCTCGTCAAAATCCCTCAGTATTCCAAAAAACATCCCACAAAATTCCAGAAAAATCCACAAAATTCCACAAACATCCCAACAAATCCTCTAAATCATCTCAAAACCCTAATAAATTCCAGAAACAGCCTACAAAATCTTTACAAATTTCCACACAATCTAGGAAAAACTACTCAAAATTCTTCAAGTCTTCTAAAAATCTCACCAAATTCCAGAATATTCCACAAGATTCCAAAAAAATTGCACAAAATTCCAGAAAAATCCCTCAAAATTTCACAAAAATCCCACAAAATTCCACAAACATCCCACCAAATCCTTTAAATCTTCTCAAAACCCTACCAAATTCCAGAAACATCCCACAAAATCTTTACAAATTACCACAGAATCTAAGAAAAATACCTCAAAATTCTTCATGTTTCTTCAAAGTCCTTCAAAATTCCGGAAACATGCCACAAAATTCCAGAAAAATTCCAGAAAAATCCCTCAAAATTCCAGAAAAATCCCACAAAGTTCCACAAACATCCCACAAAATTCCCTAAATCTTCTCAAAACCGCGCCAAACTACAGAAACATCTCACAAAGTCTTTACAAATTTCCACTCAATCTAGGAAAAACTCCTCAAAATTCTCCAAGTCTTCTCAAAATCCCCCAAAATTCCAGAAAAATCCACAACATTCCAAAAAAATTGCACAAAATTCCAGAAAAATCCCTCAAAATTCCACAAAAATCCCACAAAATTCCAGAAACAGCCCACAAAATTCCACAAACATCCCATAAAATCTTTTCCAATTTGCACACAATCTAAGAAAAATCTTTCAAAATTCTTCAAGTCTCGTCAAAATCCCTCAAAATTCCGGAAGCATCCCACAAATTTCCACAAACATCCCAAAAAATTCCACAAAAATACCACAAAATTCTACAAACATCCCAACAAACTCTAAATCTTCTCAAAACCCTACGAAATTCCAGAAACTTCCCACAAAATCTTTACAAATTTTCACACAATCTAAGTAAAACTCCTCAAAATTCTTCAAGTCTCCTCAAAATCTCATCAAATTCCAGAAAATTCCACAACATTCCAAAAAAATTGCACAAAATTCCAGAAAATTCCCTCAAAGTTCCATCCATATCCCACAAAATTCCACAAACACCCCACCAAATTCCCTAAATCTTCTCAATCCCTACCAAATTCCAGAAACATCCCACAAAATCTTTACAAATTACCACAGAACCTAAGAAAAATCCCTCAAAATTCTTCAAGTCTCCTCAATATCCCAGAAAATTCCACAAAAATCCACAAAATTCAAGAAAAAATATCGCAAAGTTCCCTAAATCTTCTCAAAAGCCTATGAAATTCCAGAAACTGCCCACAAAATCTTTACAAATTTCCACACAATCTAAGTAAGACTCCTCAAAATTCTTCAAGTCTTGTTAAAATCTCACCAAATTCCAGAAAATTCCACAACACTCAAAAAAAATTGCACAAAATTCCACAAAAATCCCGCAAAACTTCACAAAAAATGCACAAAATTCTAGAAACAGCCCACAAAATTTCAGAAACATCCCACGAAATTGCAGAAATCTTCTCAAAACCCCACCAAATTCCAGAAACATCCCAAAAAATCTATACAAATTTCAACACAAACTAAAAAAAAAAAATCCCTCAAAATTCTTCAAGTTTCATCCATATCCCACATAATTCTACAAACATCCCACACAATTCCCTAAATCTTCTCAAAACCCTACCAAATTCCAGAAACAGCCCACAAAATCTTTACAAATTACCATATAATCTAAGAAAAATACCTCAAAATTCTTCATGTCTCCTCAAAGTCCCTAAAAATTCAGGAACCATCCCAAAAAATTCCACAAAAATCCCTCAAAATTCCAGAAAAATCCCACAAAGTTCCACAAACATCCCACAAAATTCCCTAAATCTTCTCAAAACCGCGCCAAACTCCAGAAACATCTCACAAAATCTTTACAAATTTCCATGTAATCTAGGAAAAATCCCTCAAAGTTCTTCAAGTCTTCTCAGTATCCCAGAAAATTCCACAAATATCCACAAAATTCCACAAACATCCCAACAAATCCTCTAAATATTCTCAAAACCCCACCAAATTCCAGAAAAATCCCACAAAATCTTTACAAATTTCCACACAATCTAAGTAAAGCTCCTCAAAATTCTTCAAGTCTCCTCAAAACCCCACCAAATTCCAGAAAATTCCACAACATTCCAAAAATATTGCACAGAATTCTAGAAAAATCTCTTAAAATTTCACAAAAATCCCACAAAATTCCAGAAACAGCCCACAAAATTCCAGAAACTTCCCACAAAATCTTTACAAATTTCCACACAATCTTGGAAAAATCCCTTAAAATTCTTCATGTCTCCTCAAAGTCCTACAAAATTTCAGAAACATCTCACAAAATTCCACAAAAATCCCACAAAGTTCCACAAACATCCTGCAAAATTCCCTAAATCTTTTCAAAACCCTACGAAGCTCCAGAAACATTCCACAAAATCTCCTCCAATTTGCACACAATCTAGGAAAAATCTCAAAATTTTTCAGGTCTCCACAATATCCCACAAAATTCCACAAAAAACCACAAAATTCAAGAAAAAATCCCGCCAAATTCCCTAACTCTTCTCAAAACCATATCAAATTCCGGAAACAGTCCAAAAAATCTCCACAAATGTCCACACAATATAAGAAAAATCTTTCAAAAATACTCAAGTCTGCTCAAAATCCCAAAAAATCCCAGAAAAATTCCACAACATTCCAAAAAAATCCTACAAAATTCTAGAAAAATCCCACAAAATTATTTAAATTTTCTCAAAATGCCACAAAATTCCATAAAAATCCCACAAAATTCTAGAAATGTCCAAAAAAATTTCCACAAAATCCCACAAAATTCAAGAAACATCCCACATAATTCCACAAAAATCCCACGAGATTCCAGAAACATCCCACAAAATTCCAGAAACACCTCAACAAATTCCTAAAATCTTCCAAAAACCCTACCAAATTCCAGAAACATCCCACAAAATCTCCACAAATTTCTACAAAATTCCACAAAAATGCCACAAAATTCCACAAATATCTCACAAAATTTCAGTAAAATCTGATGAAATCGTTAACGGTCAGGAAAACACATAATCACGAATGATTATAGGCAGGTGCTTTATGAAGAGCTCTGGGTGTCAGGGATACACAAACCCAAATCTGACCCCTCTAGGTTTTGAGTTGAACATGTTTTTATACTCTATCGTTATATAACTTACATATTAATTATTAAACTTACATTGTTCTAATATATGCATTGTTTTTACCCAAGCATGGATTTCTTGTGATCCCCCCCAGCCCCCTAACATTGTTCCTCATGTTCTTTAAACAATAATTATATCCAATCATATCGAACAATTGTATCATGATCATCTACTGATTACACAGGTGCAGTTTGACCTGATCTTTAGTAAGCACAAGGCCTAACATTTCCCAGGGCCTACTTTTCCAAGGCCTTTCCAAACCTAACTTTCTTTCTAAGTCCCCGAATTTTCTAAGATTTTAAGACCTTTTACTATCACTTACAGGACTTGTGCTCCACACCCCTCACCAGCCTTGTTGCCCTTCTCTGGACACGCTCCAGCCCCTCCATGTCCTTCCTAAATTGGGGGCCCAGAACTGGACACAGCACTCGAGGTGCTGCCCAACCAGTGCAGAGTAGAGGGGAGGAATCCCTGCCCTGCTCCTGCTGGCCACACTGTTCCTGATCCAGGCCAGGAGCCATTGGCCTTCTTGGCCACCTGGGCACACTGCTGGCTCATGCCCAGCCTGCTGTCCATCAGTGCCCCAGGTCCCTTTCTGCCTGGCTGCTGTCCAGCCACTCTGTCCCCAGCCTGGAGCACTGCAGGGGTTGTTGGGGCCAAAGTGCAGGACCTGGAACTTGGACTTGTTAAACCTCACCTTGTTGGGTTTGGGCCCTGGATCCAGCCTGTCCAGGTCCCTGTGCAGAGCCCTCCTACCCTGCAGCACATCAACACTCCCAGCCAACCTGGTGTCACTACGGTTCCATGGGGCTCTTGAGTGTCACAATGGTCTCCAGGATTCCATGAGGCCTCCCAGCAATCCAATTTTGGATCATACTGGGAGTGACTGGACTCATACTGGGAGTATCTGAGGGTGACTGGGAACACACCATGCACATCATCCCCCATCCTGGGGGTGACTGGGAGCAACTGGGAGCATGCTGGGAGCAAATGGCATTGTACTGGGACTGACTGGGTTGATCTAGTCAGAGGAAACTGGGACCATCCTGGGAGTGCTGCCATGTGACAAGGATCATACTGGAGCTTACTGGGCTCATATTGGTGTTGAAAGGGAGCAGCTGGGATCTCTGAACACCAAAGGTTCCTTTCCTGCTCACTGAAGAAGGAGCTTCTCAGTATCCCTGTGTGAGGGGACCTTCACCTGAACCAGATGCTGTTAGGAGAAAAAGCTGCCTGTGCTGGAAAGTCCCACAAAACAAGTCAATGCCAAGAGAGAGCATTTTGCTTTCACAACTTCCCTCCTGGAGCCACAGTCCTTTTGGATCACACAGCAAGCAAGAGAACAGCACAAAATACAAGGCTGTGTCCAGTTTTTGGCTGGATGAGCAAACAGAGGGAGTGCCAGGGTTCACTGCCACAGACTCTCCTCTTGGGGAACAGATCCCCCCCAGGCTCCATTCCAAATGCTGTGCACACCCTGCTGGCTACAGACAACCCCTTTTTTTAAGAAGCTGTTGGCAGGAGCTCTCCCAAATAAATGGCATCTTAATGGCAATTTTCATTAAAATCAACTCCATTCCAAAGGAAGAACAATAAGCCCACAGCAATCCCAAAGGCACATATGGTGCACCTGGGGAAATCCTCGACTTAGGAGCCCAGTGGGTTAAAAAATACCCATAAGAAGCCACAGAGTGCAGAGTGCAAACTGCAGCAACCACTTGCTGGATCATTTTGGCTCTGCTACACACATCTGCAGACTGTCTGTCCCCCTGCAAGGACAGAAGGACACCCGTCAGGGGCTGAGCTGGCTGCTGAGAATGCCTCAGGCAGGAGGATCCTCAGGCAATGAGCAGGTGCCCAGAGCCTCTCTGACACTGAGGCCTCTGTGCCCCACAGCAACGGGAACACCACAAGGACACAGCAACGTTCCTGTGACATCACAGCAGCAGCTCACCCAAAAACTGCCTGGAAGGTTCTCCTGGGTCACCAAGGAGCACAAAGGATCCTCAGAGGGCACAACCTATTGCTCAAGGGATCCAAGAGGAACTCAGAAAATGCAGCAAATGAGGACACCCCACAGCCCAGCCTGAACACTGAGAAGGAACAAAGATGTGACCAAACCAAAGGAAACACAACTTTTGGTCACTGATGCTTCTGACTAAAACCAGTGTCTTGGTTCTAGAAGACAGGTGTCTGCTAGGGAGGGCAGGGGCCTCCCTTGGGATGAAAGAATGTAGACCCCCTCCCTCCAAATTATTATAATTTTGAAATCAAGGGGCTTTCAGGCAGAGATCTGGGGGTAGGAATAACAGTTCTTTACTAGTATAACCAGGCAAACAAACAACCATAACTACAACAATAACAAGAACACAGAACCAAGGACCCCGTGACAGCTTTCTCGGCTGAGACAGGATGGGGGAGAGGCTTTGTTTCACAAACCCCTCGGGCAGTCAGTCCTGGTGCTCCTGCAGGGCTCTGAGGAACACTCAGCTGGAACAGCAGGGATGAGCTGAGATCCTGGGCTGATGGCTGAGGTGTATCAGCAGCTCTGCAGCGGTGGCTGGCACTGCCACACGTCCCGGCAGGACAGGGGGTGCGAGGCCACCAACAAAGAGGGAAGAATGAGAAGCAGCAGCAGCTCCGTCTGGATGATGGCGAAATTCCCTTATCTCTAATGCAGCAGCTCTGTGCCCAAAACTGGCTCTCCCCAAAGCTGAAGAAAGGCTGCCAAACTGTCCCCACCCTCCTTTTTCCTGCCCCCCTTCCCTCCCTGGGCCCGGCCACTCTTTGTTTTTGTTGAGAACCCACCAAGTACCCACAGTTAGGTTGTCCTAGCAACTAATGGGTAAAAATTCCATGGACAAGCCAGAACAAAAAAAAGGACACTGTCCTGGTTCTAGAAGACAGGTATCTGCTAGGGAGAGCAGGAACCTCCCTTGGGATGAAAGAATGTAGACCCCCTCCTTCCGAATTATTATAAATTTGAAATCAAGGGGGCTTTCAGGCAGAGATCTGGGGATAGGAAAAACAGTTCTTTACTAGTATAACCAGGCAAACAAACAAACAATAACTACAGCAATAACAAGAAAATAGAACCAGGGACCCCGTGACAGCTTTCTCGGCTGAGACGGGATGGAGGAGAGGCTTTGTTTTCACAAACTCCTCGGGCAGTTAGTTCCGGTGCTCCTGCAGGGCTCCGAGGAAAACAGTCGGCTGGGACAGCAGGGACGAGCTGAGATCCTGGGCTGGTAGATGAGGTGTATTAGCAGGGATGAGCTGAGATCCTGGGCTGGTGGATGAGGTGTATTAGCAGCTCTACGGCGATGCCTGGCAGGACAGGGGGTGCAAGGCTACTAACAAAGAGGGGAGAAGGAGAAGAAGCAGCTCCGCGACCCAGCACAGGAAAGTCTTTCCCCGAAGCCGAGGAAAAAAAGCCAGCTAAAAACTGTCCTCACCCTTTTTTTTCTGCCCCCTTCCTCCCTCACCCTGGGCTCGGCCACTCTTTGTCTTTTGTGAGCACCCCTAAGTACCGGTAGTTAGGTTGTCCCAGCACATAATGGGTAAAAATTCCCACCTAACCCTCAACAGACACCTAACCCCCAACACCATGACAGGAAGCCCTGGGAGTGTCTGTGACATCCCGGCTCTTTGGCAGCCTGGGGACTCTTGGGATGTCACTGTGGAGCCCCTGGGAGTGCCTGTGACAGAGCGGTGCCTTTGCAGCCCAAGGTTCCCTGGGATGTCACCATGGAATTGCTGGGACTGCGTCTGACCACACGGCTCTTCAGCATCCCCAGAAACCCCTGGGAGGTCTCTGTGAAGCCCCTGTCTCTGCCTGTGACATTCCGGCTCTTGAACAGCCTGGAGATTCTTGGAATGTCCCCATGGAGCCCCTGTGAGGGCCTGTAACAAATCTGATCCTTGGTAGGCAACCACCACATCCCCCTGTAGCTATGGTCTGTTTCCATGGCAACCATCACCAGCACCCTGTTGCTATGGACAGTCCCTTGGCAGCTCCATGGAGACCCCATGCCAGGGGTGGTTGCCATGGACACCAGCTCAGGCCTGGAGCCAGAGCCCGTTGCCATGGCAACCATTTGCAGTCCCATCCCCAGGCTCATGGGATCACAGAGCCACAGAATTGGCTGAGTTGGGAGGGACCCATGGGGATCCTCCAGTCCAACTGCTGGCCCTGCACAGGACACCCCAACAATCCCAGCCTGGGCCTGGCAGCGCTGGCCAAACGCTGCTGGAGCTCAGCCAGCCCTGGAGCTGGGAGCCTTCCCTGGGGAGCCTGTTCAGTGCCCCAGCAGCCTCGCGGGAAAAACCTTTTCCTCACATCCAACCTAAACCTGCCCGCCTCAGCTCCAGCCGCTGCCTCCACTCCTGTCCCTGGGCACCAGAGGGAAGAGGTTCCCGCAGCCCCCAGCCAGGGACCCGCTCCCAAGGCTGCTGCCCATGGCAAGCAGGCCTGGCACCAGCTGGGATGCTCGGTTTCCATGGGCTGGGCTTCAGGAATGGCATTCCCCAATTTCCTGCTCCCGCTAAAACCGTGTTGCCGCTCTCTTCCCTCCCACTTCCCATGGAAAGCACAAAAGGCAAAGATCCCATGCTGGGATAAGAACAATTTATTGAGAACAGCAATGGGATAAGGAACAAACAGGAACAGAAACAATTTAGATAACAGAAGGGATAAGACAATCTATTCACAGGGAAAACTAAAACACCACTGACTGTTTCTTCCTGGCCACGTATTTCCTCCTGCAAAGAAAGGACACCCTTCTCTGGTGATAGAGAGGGAGTCCTTTTCCTGCCCCTGGCAATGACCTGAGATGGGATTGAATATAATGACAGGGCCATGATCAGACTCTCACATTCTTTGATCTCACATCATGACATTGCCATGGGCAGGAAAAGGTACAGGTGTCTTCCCAGCATGGATCACAGGGAACATGGATCACCAGGTCTCTTCCTAACCTAGGTCCTCCAAGGGGGGATGAAGCTGGAGCAGGGCACAAAGCTCTTCCTGTACTTGGGGCACTCGCAGGGCTTCCCTTAGTGGTGCCTCCGTTGGTGTCTGGTCAAGTTAGACCTGTCTGAGAAGCTCTTCCTGCACTTGGGACACTCGTAGGGCCTTTCCCCAGTGTGGACACGTTTGTGGGTAATGAGGCTGGAGCTGCAGCTGAAGCTCTTCCCACATTCCCCACACTCGTAGGGCCTCTCCCCAGTGTGAATGCGCCGGTGCCTGACGAGGGTAAAGTTGTGCTTGAAGCCCTCCCCACAGTCGGGACAGCGGAAGGGCCTCTCATCCGTGTGAATCCGCTGGTGCCTGAGAAGAGTGGAGCTGCTGTGAAACCTCTTCCCACACTCACCACACTCGTAGGGCCTCTCCCCAGTGTGGATGCGCTGGTGAATGACAAGTTGAGAGTTGCAGCTGAAGCCCTTCCCACATTGCCCACACTCGTAGGCCCATTCCCCAGTGTGGATCATCTGGTGGCAGATCAGGCGGTTGCTCTGGCTGAAGCTCTTCCCACACTCCAAGCACTTGTAGGGCTTCTCCCCATCCTGAACCTGCTCATGGACCACCTGCTCAGAGCCCCGACTGGATCTCCGGCCACCTTCCCGGCACAGGGTGGGTCTTTCCTCCTCAGAGCACCCTGGGATGGGTCTGGAGCCCCTCCTCCTGCGGGATCTCCAGGGATTTTCCTTCTTATTGGATTCCTGTGCCCCGGTACTGCTCAAATCAGGCTCTTCCATGAGGTTCTGCTGTGGGGATTTGTCCTCCCTGGTTTCCATCCTCAGCTCCTTGTCTGGGGGAGGAAGGACAAGGAGAGGATGGGATTTGCCTCCGTGCCAGAGGGAAGGGGAAGGAGATCCCCCCAGTGCGTCCCCGGCAGGACGGCGTCGGCAGCAGGGTTGTCCTGCAGCCGGGGGCCAGGCTGGGCTGGGAGATGGAGCAGGAGAGAGGGGGAAAGGGGCACTGACTTCCTCCTCACCTGCCTGGGCGTCCAGGGGCATTTTCCTCTTCCTCACAGCCTCCTTCTCCATCCAGCCAAGGTTTGGGATTAAGAAATCCTGGTTTGGGAAAAAACATGGAATGAGCATATTTACTTTGAAGGTCCCTCTGCCCAAGTCCCTCTCTAGAAGGCACTCGGGCATCTGGAATGTCTTGGTGTGAAAGGAAAGGTGTTTGCTAAAAAAAAATAAACCTCCATTGAAATGGATAAAAATGTAAGCAACAATCCCCTCTGAATTATTATACTCTTGATATCAAAGTGCTCTCAAATAAAGATATAGGAATAGGAATAATAGTTCTTTACTTAAGAAAGAAAAATGAAAATGCAGAGGTACAAAAAAATCCAAACAACAACAACAAAAAAATAACAACCTACTGTCAGAGTCAGAATACAACCTTACACCCCATTGGTCATCCTTTTGGAAGTAGTCCGATTAAATGGTGGCTGCAGTCCTCCTGCAGTGACAGATGTGGTTCTGTTAAAGCAACAGAAGATTGTAGCTTACCTCTGAAGTTCTGGTGCTGTAGATGGGTCTGGTCTGTCCTCTGGGAATCCAGTGGAGAAAGGCTGCCTGTGGTGTTTAGATTCTCAGATTATATCCAGGCAGGAATGCTTGGCTCCTCCCCCTGGGTGGAGCATCTCACAATGGGATGATGTCATTTTATCAGTCCTGCAGTGAGACTCAATGGCCCATTAACAGAAGATATCTCCCTGGAGGGAGGATGGGTGGTGGAAGAGATAAAGAACACTGCCCCACCTGGTTTTAACAGCTGGCCCATTAACAGAAGACATCCCCCAGGGATGGGTCATGAAATAGATAAAGAAAACTGCTCTACCAGGTTTTAACAGATGGTGATACAATACATACTTTTGGTTACATCTTGCATTGCAACCTAAGACATGGGGTCCATAAAACTTTTACACCACCAAAATTCAGCCCTAAAAAGGCCACGCAGGATTTCCCTATCTCTGTTCTCTCCCTTTTGGTGTTCAGGGTTTCCCCCCTGTCCCAGCTCCTGGGAGTCACTCTTGTACTGGGGGTCCCCCATCTACTCAGTCCCTGCCCTGCCCAGGCTACTGGGAGTGCCAGGAATCTAAACAGTTCCCCCATTTCCATCTCCCCACTTAGGGAATGCTGAAAGATTATGGGGTCCCAGGGTCCCTGCTCCCCTTATTCCCTTCTTGGGGTTGCAGGGGGTCCACTGAGAGCCCCCTGCCCCTCTCCAGGCAATTGAGGCTCCCGCAAATTGTGGCGCTCCCCCTCTCTGGGCTCCCAATTTTGGTGTCCTGGGGGACACAGGACTCTGCTCCTCCAGGGTGCCTCTGCCAGGAGCTGCCACTGGGAACCTCAAATGTCCCCCAAAGGGCATTTTCCACTCAGCTTTGGAAGTTCTTCATTCTCCAATCATCACGCTCAAAAACCCAACCCAGGGACCCCCCCAGGATATCTGGGCCAAGATCCCCCTCCCTGGTCACCTGTGGGATGGGGGGTATTGATCCCACAGATGGGGGGCTGTAAATTCAGGCAGTGAATCCCAGCTCCACTGGGATATACTGGGCGTGAGATCATACTGGGATAACAAGCACCTGACTGGGATTACTGGGAGTGTCTGGGAATGGCTATGGACATGCTGCGGGCAACTGGGATATACTGGGAGTGTCTGTGACCATACCGGGGATGACTGGGAACACACTGGGAACAATGGGAACTGTGCTGGGGACAACTGGGAACAACTGGGAGTGACTGGGTCTGCACTGGGGGCAACTGGGCATGACTGGGACTGTGCTGGGAGCAGCTGGGATAATCTGTGGAGGGACTGGGACTGTACTGGGGGCAACTGGGTGCAACTGGGATCACACTGAGAGGAACAGGGAGTGACTGGAACCACGCTGAGGTCAACTGGCATCCTACTGGGAGCAACTGGGAGCAGCTGGGCCATGTATGGAAGGACTGGGACCATACTGGCAGCAACTGGGACTGCACTCAGGGTGACTGGGAGTGGCTGGGAGCAACTGGGATCAGGCTGGAAGCACCTGAGGAGTGAGTAGGAAGAACTGGGATAGACTGGGAGAGACTGATACCACAGTCCCACAGGTAAATGGGAGCAACTGGAAACACACAAGATAATCCTGGGAGCAGCTGTGCCCATGCTGGGGACATACAAGGATCCTAGTGGAATTAGCTGGGAGGGAATAGAAAGGTGCTGGCTGTGACTGGAACCATACTGGAGGTGACTGGGAGCAACTGGGCCCATCCTGGGAGTGACAGGGAGTCACTCTGGCCATGACTGGAATCATGCTGGGAGGATCTGGGAGTGACTGGAACCATACTGGGGGTGACTGGGTGCAACAGCTCATTCATGGGAATGACTGCAATTGCAGTGAGAGTGACTGGGATCATCTGGGAAGTATTTTTCTGTAGATCTTCTGTCTTTCTGGTCTCCTTTTATTCTCCTTCTTCTCTTACGTACCTGGAACATTTTTGGATATATTAATGTTTCCCAAAATCTTAAGGGTTAACACTTTTGGGTTAAAGGAGCTAAGCTTGCAAAGTTAATGCTATGGTAAGAATTTTATGTTCAATTGGATGTTGTATTAAACCCTTTGCCATAGTTCCTTGATTGTCTATATTTTGCCAGTTAAATTTTGTGTCATTTTGACCTCTTAGCTCAGTTGGTCAGAGCATGGTGCCAGTATCAGCAAGGCTGTGGGTTCAATCCTTGTGTGGGCCATTCACTTAAGAGTTGGACTTGATGGTCCTTGTGGGTCCCTTCCTACCAAGAATATTCTTTGCATCTGTCCATGTTGAGAAGATCTGGTGGGTGTTTCTCCTGTGCACCAAATTCAAGCACAGGAACCTTTGGTTACCACCAGCATTGAAGTGTTCTGGGGTGTTACAGCCCTGCAGGCTCACAGTGACCTCTTGTTTCCATGAGGCCCCAGAGTGTCCCACTGTCCCCTTGGTTCCATGGGCCCAAGAGTGCCACAATGATCCCCGTGGTTCCACAACTTACCACAGTGTCACACTGGCCTCTTGGTTCCATAAGGATCTGGAGTGTCACACAGGTTTATGGCATTTGTCCTTGCTGCCCCTCACATCCCACTGCCCCACAAAGAGCCCCAAGCCACCCGTGAGGGACAGGCCCTGCTGTGCCAGGCCTGGGCTCAGGGCTTGGCCTTTCTGCTTCCTCCAACCCAGCCAGGGCTTGCTCAGCATTGCAGTTCCCTGCTCAGAGCCTTTGGCTCCCGGCAATCCTGGCCTCCAGGATCTGCTCTCACCAGTCCCTGGGGAGCCTTTGGCAGTCCCTGCCCTCAGTGGGGCTGATTGAAGCTCCAAGGGACTTGGACTTTTGCTTCTGACTCCTTGAGTAGCTTCTTCAGCCTGAAGGAGGGACAAAGGAGGATCAGGGAAAGAAAGAAACAACCACCAGGTCGAGCACCCCCTGAAATCACAGCCTCCCACCCATGGGATCATCACCCCCAATCCCACAAGTGACCGGACAGAAGGAGCTCAGCCCAGATATCCCGGGGGATCCCTGGGTTGGGTTTTCTGGGAGGGATGTCTGAAAAATGAAGAACTCCAAAGCTGAGTGGAAAATGCCCCTTGGGGGATACTGTGGGGTCCCAGCATCCCTTAGTGGGGAGATGGAAATGGGGGAAAATTTTTGGATTCCTGGCACTCCCAGCAGCCAGAAGAGGTCAGGGACTGAATACACAGGGGACCCCCAGTACAAGCAGGACCCCCAGCAGCTGGAACAGGGAGGAACCCCTGAACACCAAAAGGGAGAGACCAGACATGGGGAAGTCCTGGGAGGCATTTTCAGGGCTGAATCTTGGTGTTTGGGAGGTTTTTATGGACTCCATGTCTTGGGCTGAAATGCAAGATGTAACCAAAAGTAAGTATTCTTCACCATCTGTTAAAACCTGGTGGTGCAGTTTTCTTTATCTCTTTCATGACCCATCCCTCATAACTGGGGGATGTCTTCTGTTAATGGGCCAGCTGTTAAAACCGGGTGGGGCAGTGTTCTTTATCTCTTCCATCACCCATCCTCCCTCCAGGGGGATATCTTCTCTTAATGGGCCATTGAGTCTCACCGCATGACTGATAAAATGACATCATCCCATTGTGAGATGCTCCACCCAGGGGGAGGAGCCAAGCATTCCTGACTGGATATAATCTGAGAATCAGAACACCACAGGCAGTCTTTCTCCACTGGATTCCCAGAGGAGAGACCAGACCCATCTACAGCACCGTAACTTCAGAGGTAAGCTACAATCTTCTACGGGATCATTGCTTAAACAGAACCACATCTGTGACTCCAGGAAAACTGCAGCCACCATTTTAATCGGAGTGCTTCGTTGTATTTTGACTCTGTCAGTGGGTGGTTTCTGTGTGGAATTTTTTTTTTGTTTGTTTTGTTTTGTTTTTTTGTTTTGTTTTTTGTCCTGCTGTATTTTCATTTTCCTTTCTTTAATAAAGAACTATTATTTCTATTCCTATATCTTTATTTGAGAGCACTTTGATATAAGATTATAAAAATTCGGAGGGGGTGGGTTGTTTCCATTTTTATCAATTTCAATGGAGATTTCTGCCTTCCTTAGGAAACACCTTTCCTTTCAAACCAAGATACCTCAGATGCTTAGACGACTTCTAGAGAGTTAATTGAAAAGAGGGACCATCAAACTCATTGTGCTCATTCCTTGTTTTCTCCCAAACCAGGATTTCCCAATCCCAAACCTTGGCCAGATGGAGAAGGAGGCTGTGAGGAAGAGGAAGATGCCCCAGGATGCCCAGGCAGGTGAGGAGGAAGTCAGTGCCCCTTTCCCCCTCTCTCCTGCTCCATCTCCCAGCCCAGCATGGCCCCCGGCTGCAGGACAACCCCGCTGCCGACGCCGTCCTGCCGGGGACGCACTGGGGGGATCTCCTTCCCCTTCCCTCTGGCACGGAGGCAAATCCCATCCTCTCCTTGTCCTTCCTCCCCCAGACAAGGAGCTGAGGATGGAGACCAGGGAGGACAAATCCCTGCAGCAGAACCTCGTGGAAGAGGCCGTTTTGAGCAGCTCCACAGTGCAGGAATCCAAGGGGGAGGAAAATCCCCGGAGATCCCGCAGGAGGAGGGGCTCCAAACCCATCCTAGGGTGCTCTGAGGAGGAAAGACCCACCCTGTGCCGGGAAAGTGGCCAGAGATCCAGCCAGGGGTCTGAGCTGGTGGTTCATGAGCAGCTTCAGGATGGGGAGAAGCCCTACAAGTGCTTGGAGTGTGGGAAGAGCTTCAGCCAGAGGAAAACCCTGGTCCGCCACCAGATGATCCACACTGGGGAATGGCCCTACAAGTGTGGGGAATGTGGGAAGGGCTTCAGCTTCAACTCCCAGCTCATCATCCACCAGCGCATCCACACTGGGGAGAGGCCCTACGAGTGTCCCGAGTGTGGGAAGAGGTTTCAGACCAGCTCCACTCTCCTTGTGCACCAGCGGATTCACACGGATGAGAGGCCCTTCCGCTGCCCCGAGTGTGGGGAGGGCTTCCAGCACAATTCCACCCTCGTCAGGCACCGGCGCATCCACACTGGGGAGAGGCCCTACGAGTGTCCCCAGTGTGGGAGGAGCTTCACCCAGAGCTCTAACTTGACCAGACACCAACGGAGGCACCAGTAAGGGAAGCCCTGTAAATGACCCAAAGTGAACGAAGAGCTTTCTACACAGCTCCAGCTTCATCCCCCCTTGGAGAATCCACATTGGGAAGAGACCTGGTGATCCATGTTCCCTGTGATCCATGCTGGGAAGACAACTGTAGCTTTTCCTGCCCATGGCAATGACATGATGTGGGATCAAAGAACCTGAGAGTCTGACCATGGCCCTGTCATTATATTCAGTCCCATCTCAGGTCATTGCCAGGGGCAGGAAAAGGACTCCCTCTGTCTCACCAGAGGAGAAGAGTGTCCTTTCCAGGTAGGAGGAAATACGTGGCCAGGAAGAGGCAGTCGGTGGCATTTTAGTTTTCTCTGTGAATAGTTTGTCTTATCCCTTCTGTTATCCAAATTGTTTCTGTTCCTGTTTGTTCCTTATCTCGTTGCTGTTTGCAGTAAATTGTTCTTATCCCAGCATGGGATCTTTGCCTTTTCTGCTTTCCATGGGAGGTGGGAGGGAAGAGAGCAGTGATGCAGTTTTAGCAGGAGTAGGAAATTGGGGAATGCCATTCCTGAAGCCCAGCCCATGGAAACCGAGCATCCCAGCTGGTGCCAGGCCTGGTTGCCATGGCAGCAGCCTTGGGAGCGGGTCCCTGGCTGGGGGCTGTGGGAACCTCTTCCCTCTGGTGCCCAGGGACAGGAGTGGAGGGAGCGGCTGGAGCTGAGGCAGGCAGGTTTAGGCTGGATGTGAGGAAAAGGTTTTTCCTGTGAGGCTGCTGGGGCACTGAACAGGATCCCCAGGGAAGGCTCCCAGCTCCAGGGCTGGCTGAGCTCCAGCAGCGTTTGGCCAGCGCTGCCAGGCCCAGGCTGGGATTGTTGGGGTGTCCTGTGCAGGGCCAGCAGTTGGACTGGAGGATCCCCATGGGTCCCTCCCAACTCGGCCAATTCTGTGGCTCTGTGATCCCATGAGCCTGGGGATGGGACTGGGAATGGTTGCCATGGCAATGGACTCTGGCTCCAGGCCTGAGCTGGTGTCCATGGCAACCACCCCTGGCATGGGGTCTCCATGGAGCTGCCGAGGGACTGACCATAGCAACAGGGGCTGTGATGGTTGTCATGGAAACAGACCATAGCAACAGGGGGCTGTGGTTGCCATGGAAACAGACCATAGCGAAAGGTCGTGGTGATGGTTGTCTACCAAGGATCAGATTTGTTACCCTCAGTGGGGCTCGGTGGGGACATTCCAAGAGTCTCCAGGCTGTTCAAGAGCTGAAATGTCACAGGCACAGACAAGGGCTCCACAGAAACCTCCCCGGGGTTTCTGGGGATGCTGAAGAGCCGTGTGGTCAGACACAGTCACAGCAATTCCATGGTGACATCCCAGAGGACCTTGGGCTGCAAAGGCACCGCTCTGTCACAGGCACCGAGGGACCCCATGGTGACATCCCAGGAGTCCCCAGGCTGCCAAAGAGCCGGGATGTCACAGACACTCCCAGGGCTTCCTGTCATGGGCAGAGTGGGAGCTTCAGGCAAAAGCTTTATTTCTTCATTGGAGAAACCCCTGCTGTTTCATGAGGTGGAGAAATGACACCCAACAGCCACCAGGGATCCTCAAACTCCTTCAGGTCACCTAGACTTTTAAATTTCGTCTAAGAGAGGAGACTGGGAGCAGCTGGATTCAATCCCAGCCCGAGTTTGTCAGAGGTTTATGTGTAAATATTGGACATGTAGAATTGAACCATAATGCAATTTGTCCCACATGATTAACAATGGAATATCAGATATATTTATATAACTACCACTGTGACTGATTCTGAAGGTGATTTATTTACACCACAGAGTAAATAAAGAAAAAGAGTTATTTAGTCCAGAGTATAAGAGCTATAACAATTATTAGACTATAGTGCTCTAGGAAGCAATTTTGAAGTGAACAGGGCCTTGCTGGAGTTGTTTGAGACCATTCCAGGCACAGCCTCCTGCTCCAGCAGGAACTGCCTTTCCTGTGCCATGGCCAGGGCAGATCCTGCTGCAGGAAAAGCCCCAGGCCAGCCCCAACCCAGGGAAGGGCTCGGGCACAAGTGCAGAGTGCCGTGCTGGGAGCTGTGCCAGGGACAGCCTGAGGCACCAAAGGCACCTTGGCAGCAGCAGCTGCTTCCAGGCCATGGCCAGAAGGCTCCCTTGGCACCCCGGCCTGGTGGCCAGCACTGCAGAGCTGCTGCTTCAGGGCTCATTTCTGGCTGGGCTCTGAAAAGCCCCTGCTGCTCCAGGAGCCTGACTGGGAAGCAATTGGCCCCAGCACCCTGGGGACAAGATAATAATGAAACAGCTCTTCATGGCAGCAGAGACAAGGCAGGGGCAGAGGAAAGGGGAGAGCCAGGCCCAGGGGGTATGGCTGCAGTGGTGATGGCTGTGAGGTCACTGCCACTGCAGCAGCCTGGCTGGCCCTCAGCAGACATTCTGGCCAGGAGCACTGTGAGGTCACCCAGCACATCAGAGAACCCACACAACAGGAATTCCATCCTTGGGGAGGAGAAGGGGCTTTCACTGTGTCGGGTTGCACAGAGCTCCTGCTCTTGGAGCATTCTTGGGATGGGGCATCGACTTGTCTGGAAAAGCAATTGCAGTTTTCTGCCACTCTCGTAAAATGCCTGATTAAAATTTTTCCTCCTTCTAAACAATATAAATTAACTCTTGATCACTTTAAAGATATTCATCCCTGTCACTGCAAGATTTGGGAGAAAATAACTTTGACCAGTGCTTCCATTTTCACACACCATGGAGAGGACCCAAAAATCTCCCAGGATGGGGTTTGGAGGCCTCATCACATTAGCAGCAGGTAGAGGCTGAGGGCTCTGGGCTGTGCAGCTGCAAGGCCCTGCCAGAGGCAACTTGTGCAGCCTTTTGGCCATGGCTGCTGGCCCTGGACCTGAGGCCAGCAGGGGACAAGTGACCCTGGCAGCCCTGGGGCCTCATTGCCTCCTTGTCCCTGCTCAGCAGCCTGGCAGGGGCCGCCCCATGGTGCTGCCCTTGGCATTGCACATCCCCACATGCCAGTGCCCCGGGAAGAGCCCTGAGCAATGAGGGAGGGACAGCATCTGCCTTGCCAGGGGCTGGGGCTCAGCCCTTGGCCCTTGGCATTCCTGAAACACATCCAGCTTTGCTCAGCACCACAGACACCTTTCCCTTGCTTGTCCCCAGCTGGCATCAGGGCCTCCAGTCTTCTGCTCTACCTGGAACCTGGGGATGCTTTCTCACTCGTGTCTCTCATTTCAACTACAAGAAACTTTAGTGTTTCTGTCTGTGTTTGAGTTCTTGAGAAGTTTCTGGAGCACACTCTGAGGGACTGAGTGTGATGCAAAGAGCCCCAAAGGCCCGAGAGGGTGATGAAAGTGCTGGTGCTGTGTCTGTGCTGCTGAGCTGGGCCGGGCTCCTGGCCCAGAGGCAGCTCCTGGCAAGGGCAGCGCTGCAGAGAGACAGCTCTGGCCAGGAGCAGCTCCTGAGCACAGCCCAGCAGGGCTGGGGCCCTGCCAGGGCAGCTCAGGGACACGAGCAGGCCCAGACAGAGCTCCCAGGGGCTCAGCACTGGCAGGGGCTGTGGGATGTGCCAGAGGGGGCTGTGTCACAGCAGCACCTCTGTGGCTGTGTCCTGGAGCCCCAGAGCAGCTGTGATGTCAGAAAGGGCTGTGTGACAGCTCAGAGTGGGTTGTGTGAGGTCACAGCTGGGGCTGTGACATCACAGAGTTTGTTGTGTGATGTCACTGAGCAGCTACGGCATCATAGAGGGGATTCTGTGACATCAGAAATCAGGGTGTGGCATCACAGTGTGGGCTGGGTGATATCACTTAGTGGGCTGTGACATCACAGAGAAGACTATGACATCAGAGGTTGAATGCATGACATCACAGAGTGGGTTGTGACATCACAGAGTTTCTGTATGACATCACAGAGCCACCACAGGGTGGGCTGTGACATTACTGAGTGGGCTGTGAGGTCACAGAGCAGATACCACAATCCCTGAGGGCAGCTCTGTGACAACAGACAGCAGATTGTGACATCACAGAGCAGCTGTGTGACATCAGAGAGAAGAGTGTGTGATGTCAGAGAGAAGGCTGTGACATCAGAGAGTAGGTTCTGTTATCTCAGAGGAGCTGGGACATCACAGTCCAGACTGGGACATCACAGAATGGCTGTGGGACATCCCAAGGTCTGTGGGGCATGGGACAGGGGGACAGGGAACCCCTGGCAGCATCCCTGTGTCCCCAGGGCCAGAGCCTGGGCCAGGGCTCCTTCACCCTGTCACCAACGAGGGCTTGAGAGCGCTTAAAAAATCCCCAGCAAGGGAGCAGCAAAAACCAGATTTAATATTAAGCACCAGCAGCACAAAGTTCCTTGGCAAGAATCACTCTGCTCCTGACTGGACACTTCAGGCACAGCAAGGAAACAAAGCAACAACAAAACCAAACAAAATCCAGGCAATCCAAATCCAACCAGAAATGAACCCAGAACTGTCCGTATGTGTGTGTGTCTGTGACAAAAGGACAGTGAGGTCAAGGATAAAAGGAATATGGCCTAAGAACTTAACAGAGGTCAAACTTAACAGGACTTCACTTATACCTTAACCATTAATTGATACCTTCAACTTCACAGTTTAGCAAAAGAACAGCAGTTATACAGTATTTAATCTAATTTTTAACCTATGACTTTTTGATTTAACAGAGGAATTACACTTAGAAATATTCAAATTAGCTTCTAATTTATATTAAAAGTGACAGTTTATGTTGGGGAAGATGAAACAGGGAAACCTTGCGAATATGATTGTTTAACAAAAGATTCTGAAGGTATGAAGCCTAGAATTGAAATAGAAATGAAAGCTTGCTTTGAGTCATAAGATACTGAGTACTAGATACTATATGACCAAAGAACAATAGCCTAGCCAGCTAAAGGAGAATCCCTGGTTGGTAAAACAATGTCCTTCTGCTGATAGAAAGTCCAAAGGTCAAGAAACAAGGAAAGAACTTGTAAAGCTTTTTAGAGTTTAAAATGCAACACTCTATGTTAATATGGGGAAGTGAGGGTACGGAGGAGCCCGCTGGGCCCGAGGTACTGGCTCTCCCCTGGAGAGGAGATACTTCTCTGTAAGAGCGACACAATGTCGCTCCCAGGGGTCTTTGAGTTAGTTATGTTAAACTGTTGTGTTTCATTGGTGTTCTCCCCTGCTGTCCCACCCCGATACAGGTATCTCGGGCTTCCCCCCGCCCCTCTCCTTCCCCATAAATATCCCAGGTTTTCCTCTGTTCGGGAGATTCGCTGTTACCGGCACCCTTTGCCGAAGCTTTGCCTGAATAAAGGCTTGTGCCTCGGTGGAACGCTGGACCAGCTGTCTCGTCCCTGCTTCCTGTGTTGCCTGCCGCCGCCGCTGCCGAGCTGAGCTGAGCTGAGCTGAAATCACTAAACTATTACTGAGCTGAGCTGAAATCACTATACTATTACTGAGCTGAGCTGAAATCACTATACTATTACTGAGCTGAGCTGGAATCACTATACTATTACTGAGCTGAGCTGAAATCACTATACTATTACTGAGCTGAGCTGAAATCACTATACTATTACTGAGCTGAGCTGGAATCACTATACTATTACTGAGCTGAGCTGAAATCACTATACTATTACTGAGCTGAGCTGGAATCACTCGACTGCTCGAAGCTGCTCACATGCGCTTCGGGCCAGCCTTTCTCAAGGGTGCTTCTGGAGAAGTCGGGGTGCTCCGGGCTTTCCGCCGCCGCAGCAAGAAAACCCTATCAGATTTCTACGACATCCCACAAAATCTCCACAAATTTCCACAAAATCTAAGAAAAATCCAACAAAATTCTCCAAGTTTCCACAAAATCCCACATAATTTAAGAAAGATCCCACAAAATTCCAGAAAAATACCACAACATTGCAGTAATCTCCTCAAAACCCTACCAAATTCCAGAAACATCTCACAAAATCTCCTCAATATCCTACAAAAATCAAGAAAAAACCCTATCTAATTCCAGAAACATCTCACAAAATCTCCATAAATTTCCACAAAATCTAAGAAAAATCCCACAAAATTCTTCAAGTCTACACAAAATACCACAAAATTCCACAAAAATCGCACAAAATTATTTAAACTTATGCAAAATCCCACAAAACTGAAAAAAAATCGCACAAAATTGAAAAAACAAAAAACAAAAACTCCTTAATCTTCCCAAAACCCTACCAAATCCCAGAAACATCTGACAAAATCTCTTGAATATCCTAGAAAAATCAAGAAAAATCCCACAAAATTCCACAAAATTGCAGAAATCTTCACAAATACCCACCAAATTCAAGAAACATCCCACAAAATCCCCACGAATTTCCACAAAATCAAACAAAATACCTCAAAATTCTTCACGTCTCCTCAAATTCCCTCAAAATTCCACAAAACTCCCACAAAATCTCATCAATATCCTACAAAATTCAAGAAAAATCGCACAAATTTGCGGTAAAATCTGACACAACTCCCTAAATGTTCTGAAAACCCCACCAAATTCCAGAAACATCCCACCAAATCGCCACAAATTTCCACAAAATATAAGAAAAATCCCACCAAATTTTCCAAGTCTCCTCAAAATCCCTCAAGATTCCAGAAAAAAATCCCACAAAAATATTTAAACTTTTGCAAAATCCCACAAAATTGCAAAAAAATCCCATGAAATTGAGAGAAACTAAAAAAAAAGGCCTAAATCTTCCCAAAACCCTCCCAAATTCCAGAAACATCTCACAAAATCTCCTGAATATCCCACCAAAATCAAGAAAAATGCCACAAAATTCCCAAAAAATCCCACATAAGTGCAAAAAATTTAAAAAAATCCCACAAAATCTTCCCAAAATCCTACCAAATTCCAGAAACATCCCAGAACATGTTCACAAAATTAAAAAAAAAATCTAAGAAAAATACCTCATAATTCAAGTCTCCACAAAATCCCACAAAGTTCAAGAAAAATCCCACAAAATTTCCCTAAATCTTCTCAGAAGCCCACCAAATTCCAGAAACATCCCACAAAATCCCCACAAATTTCCACCAAATCGAACAAAATACCCCCTAATTCTTCATGTTTCCTAAAAATCCCTCAAAATTCCAGAAAACTCCTACGAAATCTTCTCAATATCCTACAAAATTCAAGACAAATCCCACAAAATTGCAGAAATCTTCTCAAATACCTACCAAATTCCAGAAACATCTCACAAAATCTCCTCAATATCCCACAAAAATCAAGATCCCACAAAATTCCAGAAAAAAATACCACTAAATTGCCTAAATCTTTTCAAAACCCCACGAAATTCCAGAAACAGTCCACAAAATTCCAGAAGCATCCCACAAAATTGCAGAAATCTTCTCAAAACACTACCAAATTCCAGAAACATCCCACAAAATCTCCTCCAATTTGCCCACAATTAAAAAAAAATCATTCAAAATTCTTCAAGTCACATCATAATCCCTCAAAATTCCAGAAACATGCCACAAAATTCCAGAAAAATCCCACAAAATTCCAGAAACATAGCAACAAACTCCCTAAATCTTCTCAAAATCCTACCAAATTCCAGAAACATCCCACAAAATTCCACAAACATCCCACCAAGTCCTCTACATTTTCTCAAAACCCTACCAAATTCCAGAAACATCCCATAAAATTTTTACAAATTACCACACAATCTAAGAAAAATACCTCAAAATTTTTCATGTCTCCACAAAGTCCTTCAAAATTCCAGAAACATGCCACAAATTTCCACAAAAATTGCACAAAATTCCAGAAAAATCCCTCAAAATTCCACAAACATCCACAAAATTCCACAAACACCCCACACATTTCCCTAAATCTTCTCAAAACCTCACCAAATTCCAAAAACATCCCACAAAATCTTCTCCAATTTGCAGACAATCTCAGAAAAATACCCCAAAATTCTTCAAGTCTTGTCAAAATCCCTCAATATTCCAAATAACATCCCACAAAATTCCAGAAAAATCCACAAAATTCCACAAACAAACCAACAAATCCTCTAAATCATCTCAAAACCCTACCAAATTCCTGAAACATTCCACAAAATCTTGAAAAATTTCCACACAATCTAGGAAAAACTACTCAAAATTCTTCAAGTCTTCTAAAAATCTCACCAAATCCCAGAAAATTCCACAACATTCCAAAAAAATTGCACAAAATTCTAGAAAAATCCCTCAAAATTCCACAAAAATCCCACGAAATTCCAGAAACGGTCCACAAAATACCAGAAGCATCCCACAAAATTGCAGAAATCTTCTCAAAACCCCACCAAATTCCACCAACATCCCACAAAATCTTTATATATTTCCACACAATTTAGGAACAATACCTCAAAATTCTTCAAGTTTCATCCATATCCCACAAAATTCCAGAAAAATACCACAAAATTCCACAAACATCCCACCAAATACTCTAAATCTTCTCAAAACCCCACCAAATTCCACAAAATCTCCTTTAATTTCCACACAATCTAGGAAAAATCCCACCAAATTCTCCATGTCTCCTCAATATCCCAGAAGATTCCACAAAAATCCACAAAATTCAAGAAAAAAATCCCTCAAAATTCCCTAAATAATCTCAAAACCCTATCAAATTCCAGAAACATCCCACAAAATCTTTACAAATTGCAACACAATCTAAAAAAAATCTCTCCAAATTCTTCATGTCTCCTCAAAGTGCTTCAAAATTCCAGAAATATCCCACAAAATCTCCTCCAATTTGCACACAATCTCAGAAAAATACTTCAAAATTCTTCAAGTCTCCTCCAAATCCCTCAATATTTCCAAAAAACATCCCACAAAATTCCAGAAAAATCCCTTAAAATTCCACAAATCTCCACCAAATTCCAGAAACATCCCACAAAATCTTTACAAATTACCACACAATCTAAGAAAAATACCTCAAAATTCTTCAAGTCTTTTCAATATCCCACAAAATTCCACAAACATCCCACCAAATCCTCTAAATCTTATCAAAACCCTACCAAATTCCAGAAACATCCCACAAAATCTTTACAAATTTCCACGCAATCTAAGAAAAATCCCTCAAAATTCTTCAAGTTTCATCCGTATCCCACAAAATTCCAGAAAAATCCCTCAAAATTCCACAAACATCCCACCCAATTCCCTAAATCTTCTCAAAACCCCACCAAATTCCAGAAACATCCCACAAAATCTTTACAAATTTCCACGTAATCTAGGAAAAATCCCTCAAAATTCTTCAAGTGTCATCCATACTCCACAAAATTCCAGAAAAATCCCTCAAAATTCCACAAACATCCCACACAATTCCCTAAATCTTCTCAAAACCCCACCAAATTCCACCAACATCCCACAAAATCTTTATATATTTCCACACAATCTAGGAAAAATACCTCAAAATTCTTCAAATCTCCTCAATATCCCAGAAAATTCCACAAAAATCCACAAAATTCCACAAACATCGCAACAAACTTCCTAAATCTTCTCAAAACCCTACCAAATTCCAGAAACATCCTACAAAATCTTTACAAATTTCCACACAATCTAAGAAAAATACCTCCAAATTCTTCAAGTCTCCTCAAAATCCCAGAAAATTCCACAAAAATCCACAACATTCAAGGAAAAAACCCTCAAAATCCCCTAAATCTTCTCAAATCCCTACCAAATTCCAGAAACTTCCCACAAAATCTTTACAAATTGCCACACAATCTGAGTAAAATACATCAAAATTCTTCAAGTCTCCTCAAAATCTTACCATATTCCAGAAAAGTCCACAACATTCCAAAAAAATTGAATAAAATTCCAGAAAAATCCCTCAAAATTCCTCAAAAATCCCACAAAATTCCAAAACCAGCCCACAAAGTCTTAGAAACATCACACAAAATTGCAGAAATCTTCCCAAAACCCCACCAAATTCCAGAAACATCCCACAAAATCTTTACAAATTGCCACAAAATCTAGGAAAAATACCTCAAAATTCTTCAAGTTTCATCCATATCCCACAAAATTCTACAAACGTCCCACAAAATTCCACACACATCCCACCAAATCCTCTAAATCTTCTCAAAACTCTACCAAATTCCAGAAACATCCTACAAAATCTTTACAAATTTCCACACAATCTAAGAAAAATACCTCCAAATTCTTCAAGTCTCCTCAAAATCCCAGAAAATTCCACAAAAATCCACAACATTCAAGGAAAAAACCCTCAAAATCCCCTAAATCTTCTCAAATCCCTACCAAATTCCAGAAACTTCCCACAAAATCTTTACAAATTGCCACACAATCTGAGTAAAATACATCAAAATTCTTCAAGTCTCCTCAAAATCTTACCATATTCCAGAAAAGTCCACAACATTCCAAAAAAATTGAATAAAATTCCAGAAAAATCCCTCAAAATTCCACAAAAATCCCACAAAATTCCAAAACCAGCCCACAAAGTCTTAGAAACATCACACAAAATTGCAGAAATCTTCCCAAAACCCCACCAAATTCCAGAAACATCCCACAAAATCTTTACAAATTGCCACAAAATCTAGGAAAAATACCTCAAAATTCTTCAAGTTTCATCCATATCCCACAAAATTCTACAAACGTCCCACAAAATTCCACACACATCCCACCAAATCCTCTAAATCTTCTCAAAACTCTACCAAATTCCAGAAAGATCCCATAAAATCTTTACCAATTTCCACGCAATCTAGGAAAACTCCTCAAAATTCTTCAAGCCTCCTCAAAATCTAACCAAATTCCAGAAAATTCCACAACATTCTAAAAAAATTGCACAAAATTCCAGAAAAATCCCTCAAAATTCCACAAAATTCCACAAAATTCCACAAACATCCCACAGAATTGCAGAAATCTTCTCAAAACCCCACCAAATTCCTGAAACGTCCCATAAAATCTTTACAAATTTACACACAATCTAGGAAAAATCCCTCAAAATTCTTCAAGTCTCCTCAAAATTCCAGAAAATTCCACAACATTCCAGAAAAATTCAAGAAAAAATCCCTCAAAATTCCCTATATCTTCTCAAAACCCTACCAAATTCCGGAAACAGCCCACAAAATCTTAACAAATTTACACACAATCTAAGTAAAACTCCTCAAAATTCTTCAAGTCTCCTCAAAATCTCAGCAAATCCCAGAAAATTCCACAACATTCCAGAAAAATTGCACAGAATTTCCGAAAAATCCCTTAAAATTCCACAAAAATCCCACAAAATTCCAGAAACATCCCACAAAATCATTACAAATTTCCACACAATCTAGGAAAAATCCCTTAAAATTCTTCATGTCTCCTCAAAGTCCTACAAAATTTCGGAAACATCCCACAAAATTCCACAAAAATTCAACAAAATTCCAGAAAAATACCACAAAGTTCCACAAACATCTTACAAAATTCCCTAAATCTTTTCAAAACCCTACGAAGCTCCAGAAACATTCTACAAAATCTCCTCCAATTTGCACACAATCTAGGAAAAATAACTAAATTTTTCAAGTCTCCACAATATCCCACAAAATTCCACAAAAATCCACAAAATTCAAGAAAAAATCCCGCAAAATTCCCCATCTCTTCTCAAAACCATATCAAATTCCAGAAACATCCCAAAAAATCTCCACAAATGTCCACACAATCCAAGAAAAATCTTTCAAAAATACTCAAGTCTGCTCAGAATCCCACAAAATCCCAGAAAAATTCCACAACATTCCAAAAAAATCCTACAAAATTCTAGAAAAATCCCACAAAATTATTTAAATTTTCTCAAAATGCCACAGAATTCCAGAAAAATACCACAAAATTCTGGAAATGTCCAAGAAAATTTCCACAAAATCCCACAAAATTCAAGAAACATCCCACATAATTCCACAAAAATTCCACGAGATTCCAGAAACATCCCACAAAATTCCAGAAACACCCCAACAAATTCTCAAAATCTTCTCAAAACCCTACCAAATTCCAGAAACATCCCACAAAATCTCCACAAATTTCTACAAAATTCCACAAAAATTCCACAAGATTCCGCAAATATCTCACAAAATTCCAGCAAAATCTGATGAAATTGTTAGCGGTCAGGAACACACATAATCACGAATGATTATATGCAGGTGCTCTATTAAGAGCTCTGGGTGTCAGGGGTACACAGACCCAAATCTGACCCCTCTAGGTTTTGAACTGAACATGTTTTTATACTCTTACGTTATATAACTTACATATTAATTATTAAACTTAGATTGTTCTAATGTATGCATTGTTTTTACCCAAGCATGGATTTCTTGTGATCCCCCCCAGCCCCCTCACATTGTTCCTCATGTTCTTTAAACAATAATTATATCCAATCACATCTAACAATTGTATCAAGATCATCTACTGATTACACAGGTGCAGTTTGACCTGATCTTTATCAAGCACAAGGCCTAACATTTCCCAGGGCCTACTTTTCCAAGGCCTTTCCAAACCTAACTTTCTTTCTAAGTCCCTGAATTTTCTAAGATTTTGAGACCTTTTACTATCACTTACAGGACTTGTGCTCCAGACCCCTCACCAGCCTTGTTGCCCTTCTCTGGACATGTTCCAGTCCCTCCATGTCCTTCCTAAATTGGGGGTCCAGAACTGGACACAGCACTCGAGGTGCTGCCCAACCAGTGCAGAGTAGAGGGGAGGAATCCCTGCCCTGCTCCTGATGGCCACACTGTTCCTGATCCAGGCCAGGAGCCATTGGCCTTCTTGGCCACCTGGGCACACTGCTGGCTCATGCCCAGCCTGCTGTCCATCAGTGCCCCAGGTCCCTTTCTGCCTGGCTGCTGTCCAGCCACTCTGTCCCCAGCCTGGAGCACTGCAGGGGTTGTTGGGGCCAAAGTGCAGGACCTGGAACTTGGACTTGTTAAACCTCACCTTGTTGGGTTTGGGCCCTGGATCCAGCCTGTCCAGGTCCCTGTGCAGAGCCCTCCTATCCTGCAGCACATCAACACTCCCAGCCAACCTGGTGTCACCACGGTTCCATGGGGCCCTAGAGTGTCACAATGGTCTCCAGGATTCCATGAAGCCTCCCAGCAATCCAATTTTGGATCATACTGGGAGTGACTGGACTCATACTGGGAGTATCTGAGAATGACTGGGAACACACCATGCACATCATCCCCCATCCTGGGGGTGACTGGGAGCAACTGGGAGCATGCTGGGAGCCAATGGCATCATACTGGGACTGACTGGGTTGATCTAGCCAGAGGCAACTGGGACCATCCTGGGAGTGCTGCCATGTGACAAGGATCATACTGGAGCTTACTGGGCTCATACTGGTGTTGAAAAGGAAAAACTGGGATCTCTGAACACCAAAGGTTCCTTTCCTGCTCACTGAAGAAGGAGCTTCCCAGTGTCCATGTGTGAGGGGACCTTCACCTGAACCAGATGCTGTTAGGAGAAAAAGCTGCCTGTGCTGGAAAATCCCACACAACAAGTCAATGCCAAGAGAGAGCATTTTGCTTTCACAACTTCCCTCCTGGAGCCACAGTCCTTTTGGATCACACAGCAAGCAAGAGAACAGCACAAAATACAAGGCTGTGTCCAGTTTTTGGCTGGGTGAGCAAACGGAGGGAGTGCCAGGATCTGCTGCCACAGACTCTCCTCTTGAGGAACAGAACCTCCCCAGGCTACATTCCAAATGCTGTGCACACCCTGCTGGCTAAAAACAACCCTTTTTTAAAGAAGTTGTTGGCAGGAGCTCTCCCAAATAATTGGAATCTTAATGGAAATATTCTTTCAAAATCAACTCCATTCCAATGGAAGAACAGAAAGCCCACAGCAATCCCAAAGGCACATATGGTGCACCTGGGGAAATCTTCGACTTAGGGGCCCAGTGGGTTAAAAAATACCCATAAGAAGCCACAGAGTGCAGAGTGCAAACTGCAGCAACCACTTGCTGGATCATTTTGGCTGTGCTGCACACATCTGCAGACTGTCTGTCCCCCTGCAAGGACAGAAGGACACCCGTCAGGGGCTGGGCTGGCTGCTGAGAATGCCTCGGGCAGGAGGATCCTCAGGCAATGAGCAGTTGCCCAGAGCCGCTCTGACACTGAGGCCTCTGTGCCCCACAGCAACGGGAACACCACAAGGACACAGCAACGTTCCTGTGACATCACAGCAGCAGCTCCCCCAAAAACTGCCTGGAAGGTTCTTCTGGGTCACCAAGGAGCACAAAGGATCTTCAGAGGGCACAACCTATTGCTCAAAGGACACAAGAGGAACTCAGAAAATGCAGCAAATGAGGACACCCCACAGCCCAGCCTGAACACTGAGAAGAAACAAAGATGTGACCAAACCAAAGGAAACACAACTTTTGGTCACTGATGCTTCTGACTAAAACCAGTGTCTCGGTTCTAGAAGACAGGTGTCTGCTAGGGAAAGCAGGAGCCTCCCCTGGAATGAAAATGTAGACCCCCTCCCTTTGAATTAGTATAATTCTGAAATCAAGGGGCATTCAGGCAGAGATCTGGGGATAGGAATAACAGTTCTTTATTAGTATTTATAACCAGGCAAACAAACAACAATAACTACAGCATAAGCAAGAAAACCGAACCAGGGGCCCCGTGACAGCTTTCTTGGCTGAGACGGGATGGAGGAGAGGCTTTGTTTCACAAACCCCCTCGGGCGGGCATTCCCGGTGCTCCTGCAGGGCTCTGAGGAACACTCAGCTGGAACAGCAGGGACGAGCTGAGATCCTGGGCTGGTGGCTGAGGTGTATCAGCAGCTCTGCAGCGGTGGCTGGCACTGCCACACGTCCCGGCAGGACAGGGGGTGCGAGGTCACCAACAAAGAGGGAAGGAGGAGAAGAAGCAGCAGCTCCGTCTGGGTGATGGCAAAATTCCCTTGTCTCCACTGCAACAGCTCTGCGACCAAAGTGTACTTCTCTGAAGCTGAAGAAAAGTCCGCCAAACTGTCCCCACCCTCCTCCTTTCCTGCCCCCTTCCTCCCCTGGGCACAGCCAAACTCTTTGTCTTTTGTCAATCACCCACCAAGTACCCACAGTTAGGTTGTCCCCGCAACTAAGGGGTAAATAATCCACAGGCAAGCCAGAATAAAAAAAAAAAAGACACCTAATCCCCAATACCTGCCCCTGGCAACGATCTGAGATGGGATTGAATATAATGACAGGGCCATGGCCAGACCCTCATATTCTTTAGTCCCACATCATGACATTGTCATAAGCAGGAAAAGGTACAGGTGTCTTCCCAGCACGGATCACAGGGAACATGGATCACCAGGTCTCTGCCAAACTTGAATTTTCCAAGGGGGAATGAAGCTGGAGCAGTGCACAAAGCTCTTCCTGCACTTTGGGGCATTTGCAGAGCTTCCCTTACTGATGCCGCCGTTGGTGTTGGGCCAGGCTACATCTCCAGGTGAAGCTCTTCCCACACTGGGGACACTCGTAGGGCCTCTCCCCAGTGTGGAGGCGTTTGTGGGTATTGAGGCTGGAGCTGCAGCTGAAGCTTTTCCCACATTCCCCACACTCGTAGGGCCTCTCCCCAGTGTGGATGCGCCGGTGGGTGATGAGGGTGGAATTGTGCTTGAAGCCCTCCCCACAGTCGAGGCAGCGGAAGGGCCTCTCATCTGTGTGAATCCGCTGGTGTACGAGAAGATTGGAGCTGCTGTGAAAGCTCTTCCCACACTCAGGACACTCGTAGGGCCTCTCCCCAGTGTGAATGCGCTGGTGGATGATCAGGTGGGAGCTCCAGCTGAAGCCCTTCCCACATTCCCCACACTCGTAGGCCCATTCCCCAGTGTGGATCATCTGGTGGCAGATCAGGGTATTCCTCTGGCTGAAGCTCTTCCCACACTCCAAGCACTTGTAGGGCTTCTCCCCATCCTGAAGCTCCTCATGGACCAGCAGCTCAGAGCCCTGGCTGGATCTCTGGCCGCCCTCATGGCACAGGGTGGGTCTTTCCTCCTCAGAGCACCCTGGGATGGGTTTGGAGCCCCTTCTCCTGCGGGATCTCAGAAGCTTTTCATCCCCATTGGATTCCTGCACTGTGGAGCTGCTCAAAACAGCCTCTTCCACGAGGTTCTGCAATGGGGATTTGTCCTCCCTGGTCTCCATCCTCAGCTCCTTGTCTGGAGGTGGAAGGACAAGGAGAGGATGGGATTTGCCTCCGTGCCAGAGGGAAGGGGAAGGAGATCCCCCCAGTGCGTCCCCGGCAGGACGGCGTCGGCAGCGGGGTTGTCCTGCAGCCGGGGGCCATGCTGGGCTGGGAGATGGAGCAGGAGAGAGGGGGAAAGGGGCACTGACTTCCTCCTCACCTGCCTGGGTGTCTCGGGTCATCTTCCTCTTTTTTGCAGCCTTCTCATCCATCTGTCCAAGGATTGGGATTAGGAAATCCTGATTTGGGAGAAAACAAGGAATGAGTACATTGAATTTGATGGTCCCTCTGTCCAAGTCCCCGTCTAGAAGTCGCTGGGTATCTGAAGTGTCTTGGTTTGAAAGGAAAGGTGTTTGCTAAGGAACGCCACCATTGAAATTGATAAAAATGTAAGCAACAACCCCCTCTAAATTGTTATAATCTTGATATCAAAGTGCTGTCAGATAAAGATATAGGAATAGAAATAATAGTTCTTTACTAAAGAAAGGAAAATGAAAATGCAGCAGTACAAATGAAAAAAACCCACAAAATCCAACTTGCTGAGAGAGTCAGAATACAACCTGACACCATGTTGGTCAGTGTGCTGGTAGCAGTCCGATTAAACGGTGGTTGCAGTCCTCCTGGAGTGACAGAGGTGGTTGTCTTGAAGCAATGATCCCATAGAAGATTGTAGCTTACCTCTGAAGTTCTGGTGCTGTAGATGGGTCTGGTCTCTCCTCTGGGAATCCAGTGGAGAAAAACTGCCTGTGGTGTTTAGATTCTCAGATTATATCCAGTCAGGAATGCTTGGCTCCTCCCCCTGGGTGGAGCATCTCACAATGGGATGATGTCATTTTATCAGTCCTGCAGTGAGACTCAATGGCCCATTAACAGAAGATATCCCCCTGGAGGGAGGATGGGTGATGAAAGAGATAAAGAACACTGCCCCACCTGGTTTTAACAGCTGGCCCATTAACAGAAGATAACCCCCGGTTATGAGGGATGGGTGATGGAGGAGATAAAGAAAACTGCTTTACCAGGTTTTAACAGATGGTGATAGAATACATACTTTTGGTTACATCTTGCATTGCAACCCAGGACATGAGGTCCATAAAAATTTTGCGCCACAAATATTCAGCCCTGAAAATGCCTCCCAGGAGTTCCCCATCTCTGTTCTCTCCCTTTTGGTGTTATTCTCCCCTTATTCTATAGTTTGGAGCGCAGGGGGTCCAAGGAGTCTCCCCTGCCCCTCTCCAGGCTGTTGAGGGTCCCACAAATCGCGGTGCTCCCCCTCTCTGGGCTCCCCACTTTGGGGTCTTGGGGGTCACAGGGCTCTGCTCCTCCAGGCTGCCTCTGCCGGCAGCCACCACCGGGACGCCACAGTGTCCCCCCAAAGGACATTTTCTACTCAGCTTTGGAGTTCTTCATTCTCCAAACATCCCCCCCAAAAAACCCAACCCAGGAACTCCCCCAAGATACCTGGGCTGAGTTCCCCCTCCCTGGTCATCTCTGGGATGGGGGTGATGATCCCACTGATGGGGGGGCTGTGAATTCAGGGAATGCTCAACTGGGATATACTGGGAGTGACTGAGATCATAGTGGGATAACAAGCACTTGACTGGGATTACTGAGAGTATCTGGGAAGGGCTATGGACATGCTGAGGGCAACTGGGATATACTGGGAGTGTCCGTAACCATACTGGGGATGACTGGGAACACATTGGGAACAATGAGAACCATGGTTGGGACAACTGGGACCTCATGCTAACGACAACTGGGAGCGAGTGGGAGTGACTGGGTCTGCACTGGGGGCAACTGGGCATCACTGAGACCATGCTGGGAGCGGCTGGGATCATCTGGGGTGGGACTCGGACTATACTGGAGGCAACTGGGTGCAACTGGGATCATACTGGGAGCAACAGGGAGCAACTGGATCCATGCTAAGGGCAACTGGCATCCTACTGGGAGCACAGTGGGAGCAGCTGGGCCATGCTGGGCAAGACTGGGACCATATTGGCAGCAACTGGGACTGCACTCAGGGTGACTGGGAGTGGCTGGGAGCAACTGGGATCAGCCTGGAAGCACCTGAGGAGTGACTACGAGCAACTGGGATAGACTGGGAAGAGAGTGAAACCACAGTGCAGGTAAATGGGATCCACACTGGATAATCCTGGGAGCAGCTCTGCCCATGCTGGGGTCATACTGGGATTCTACTGGAAGTAGCTAGGATAATATTGGATGTGATGCAAAAGGGGCTGGCTGTGACTGGAACTGTGCTGGAGGTGACTGGGAGCAACTGGGCCCATCCTGGGAATGATAGGGAGTCACACTGGCCATGACTGGAATCATACTTGGAGGATCTGGGATTGACTGGAACCACACTGGGGGTGACTGGGTACAACAGCTCATACTGGGAGTGACTAAGATTGTAGTGGGAGTGACTGGGATCATCCTGGAAGTATTTTTCTGTAGATCTTCTGTCTTTCTGGTCTCTTTTTATTCTCCTTATTATCCTATGTACCTGAAACATTTTTGGATACCTGAATATTACCAAAAATCTTAAGGGTTAATGGTTTTTAGGTTAAATGAGCTAATTTTGCAAAGTTAATGCTATGGTAAGAGTTTTATGTTCAACTGGATGTTGTATGAAACCCTTTGCGAAAGTACCTTAATCATCTATATTTTAACAGTTAAATTTTGTCTGATTTTGACCTCTTAGCTCAGTTTTTAGAACATGGTGCCAGTATCATGGAGGCTGTGGGTTCAATCCTTGTGTGGGCCATTCACTTAAGAGTTGGACTTGATGGTCCTTGTGAGTCCCTTCCTACCAAGAATGTTCTTTACATCTGTCCACAGTGAGAATATCTGGTTGGTGTTTCTCCTGTGCACCAAACTCAAGCAGAGGAACCTTTGGTTACCACCAGCATTGAAGTGTTCTGGGGTGTTACAGCCCTGCAGGCTCACAGTGGCCTCTTGTGTCCATAAGGCCCCAGAGTGTCCCACTGTCCCCTTGGTTCCATGGGCCCAAGAGTGCCACAATGATCCCCTTGGATCCACAACTTCCCATGGTGTCACACTGGCCTCTTGGTTCCATAAGGATCTGGAGTGTCACACAGGTTTATGGCATTTGTCCTTGCTGCCCCTCACATCCCACTGCCCCACAAAGAGCCCCGAGCCACCCGTGAGGGACAGGCCCTGCTGTGCCAGGCCTGGGCTCAGGGCTTGGCCTTCCTGCTTCCTCCAGCCCAGCCAGGGCTGGCTCAGCATGGCAGTTCCCTGCTCAGAGCCTTTGGCTCCCGGCAATCCTGGCCTCCAGGATCTGCTCTCACCAGTCCCTGGGGAGCCTTTGGCAGTTTCTGCCCTCAGTGGGGCCGGTTGAAGCTCCAAGAGACTTGGAGTTTTGCTTCTGACTCCCTGAGCAGCTTCTTCAGCCTGAAGGAGGGACAAAGGAGGATCAGAGAAAGGAGAAGGAACCATGAGGTCAAGCAGTCCTTGAATTCACAGGTCCCCACCCATGGGATCATCACCCCCCATCCCACAGGTGACCGGGGAGGGGGAGCTCGGTCCACATATCCCGGGGGGTCCTTCTTGGGTTGTGTTTTTCGAGGGGGATGTTTGGAGAATGAAGAACTCCAAAGCTGAGTGGAAAATGCCGCTTGGAGGGATAGTGGAGGGTCCCAGCATCCCTAAGTGGGGAGATAGAAACAGGGGGAACGTTTTGGATTCCTGGCACTCCCAGCAGCCTGAAGAGGTCAGGGACCGAGTAGAGAGGGGAACCCCAGTACACACGTGACCCCCAGCAGCTGGGACAGGGAGGAAGCCCTGAAGACCAAAGGAGAGAGACCAGAGATGGGGAAGTCCTGGGAGGCATTTTCAGGGCTAAGTCTTGGTGTTTGGGAGATTTTTATGGACTCCATGTCCTGGGTTGCAATGCAAGATGTAACCAAAAGTATGTATTCTATCACTATCTGTTAAAACCTGGTGGTGCAGTTTTCTTTATCTCCTCCATCACCCATCCCTCATAACTGGGGGATGTCTTCTGTTAATGGAACAGCTGTTAAAACCAGGTGGGGCAGTGTTCTTTATCTCTTTCATCACCCATCCTCCCTCCAGGGGGATATCTTCTGTTAATGGGCCATTGAGTCTCACTGCAGGACTGATAAAATGACATCATCTCATTGTGAGATGCTCCACCCAGGGGGAGGAGCCAAACATTCCTGACTGGATATAATCAGAGCATCAGAACACCACAGGCAGTCTTTCTCCACTGGATTCCCAGAGGAGAGACCAGACCCATCTACAGCACCGGAACTTCAGAGGTAAGCTACACCCTTCTACAGGACCATTTCTTCAACAGAACCACATCTGCCACTCCAGAAGGACTGCAGCCACCATTTAATCGGACTGCTACCAACACCCTGACCAACAGGGTGTCAGGTTGTATTCTGACTCTCTCAGAGAGTTGTTTTTTTGTTGGTTTTTTTTGTTTTGTACTGCTGCATTTTCATTTTAATTTTTTTAGTAAGAATTATTACTCCTATTCCTATATCTTTATCTGAGAGCACTTTGATATCAAGATTATAATAATTCGGAGGGGGCAGGTTGCTTACATTTTAATATATTTCAGTGTAGGTTTCTGTCTTCCTTAGCAAACACCTTTCCTTTCAAGCCAAGACACCCCAGATGCTCGGGTGACTTCTAGAGAGGGACTTGAACAGAGAGACCTACAAACTCAATGTGCTCATTCCTTGTTTTCTCTCAAACCAGGATTTCCTAATCCCAAACCTTGGCTAGATGGAGTAAAATGCTGCAATGAAGAGGAAGATGCCCCAGGACACCCAGGCAGGTGAGGAGGAAGTCAGTGCCCCTTTCCCCCTCTCTCCTGCTCCATCTCCCAGCCCAGCATGGCCCCCGGCTGCAGGACAACCCCGCTGCCGACGCCGTCCTGCCGGGGACGCACTGGGGGGATCTCCTTCCCCTTCCCTCTGGCACGGAGGCAAATCCCATCCTCTCCTTGTCCTTCCTCCCCCAGACAAGGAGCTGAGGATGGAAACCAGGGAGGAAAAATCCCCACAGCAGAACCTCAGGGAAGAGGCCATTTTGAGTGAATCCACAAGATCCGAATCCAACGGGGAGGAAAAGATTCAGAGATCCCGCAGGAGGAGAGGCTCCAAACCCATCCCTGGGTGCTCTGAGGTGGAAAGACCCACCCTGTGCCAGGAAGGCGGCCGGAGATCCAGCTGGGGCTCTGAGCTGGTGGTCCATGAGCAGGTTCAGGATGGGGAGAAGCCCTACAAGTGCTTGGAGTGTGGGAAGAGCTTCAGCCGGAGCAACAGCCTGATCCGCCACCAGATGATCCACACTGGGGAATGGCCCTACGAGTGTGGGGAATGTGGGAAGGGCTTCAGCTGCAGCTCCCACCTCATCATCCACCAGCGCATCCACACTGGGGAGAGGCCCTATGAGTGTCCCGAGTGTGGGAAGAGGTTTCAGAGGAGCTCCCATCTCCTCGTGCACCAGCGGATTCACACGGATGAGAGGCCCTTCCGCTGCCCTGACTGTGGGGAGGGCTTCAAGAGAAACTCCCACCTCGTCTCTCACCTGCGCATCCACACTGGGGAGAGGCCCTACGAGTGTCCCCAGTGTGGGAAGAGCTTCATCCGCAGCTCTCACTTGACCGGACACAAAAGGAGGCACCAGTAAGGGAAGCCCTGTAAATGCCCCAAGTTCAGGAAGAGCTCTGTCCATGGCTCCAGCTCCAGAGGATCCATGTTGGGAAGGGACATGGTGACCTGCTGATCAATGTTCCCTGTGATCCGTGCTGGGAAGACACCTGTACCTTTTCCTGCCTGTGGCAATGACATGATTTGGGATGAAAGAACATAAGGGTATGGCCATAGCGCTGTCATTATATTCAATCCCATCTCAGGTCATTGCCAGGGACAGGAAAAGGACTCCCTCTCTCTCACCAGAGGGTGTCCTTTCCAGGAAGGAGAAAATACACAGCCAGGAAGAGCCATTTGGTGGTGTTTTAGTTTTCCCTGTAAATAGTTTGTCTTATCCCTTCTGTTATCCAAATTGCTTCTGTTCCTGTTCATTCCTTATCTCGTTGCTGTTCTCAATAAATTGTTCTTTTCCCAGCCTGGGATCTTTGCCTTTTCTGTTTTCCATGGGAGGTGGGAGGGAAGCGAGCAGCATCGCGGTTTGAGCGAGAGCAGAAAATTGAGGAATCCCATTCTTGAATCCCAGCCTATGGAAACCGAGCATCCCAGCTGGTGCCAGGCCTGGTTGCCATGGGCAGCAGCCTTGGGAGCGGGTCCCTGGCTGGGGGCTGCAGGAACCTCTTCCCTCTGGTGCCCAGGGCCAGGAGTGGAGGGAGCGGCTGGAGCTGAGGCGGGCAGGTTTAGGCTGGATGTGAGGAAAAGGTTTTTCCCGCGAGGCTGCTGGGGCACTGAACAGGCTCCCCAGGGAAGGCTCCCAGCTCCAGGGCTGGCTGAGCTCCAGCAGCGTTTGGCCAGCGCTGCCAGGCCCAGGCTGGGATTGTTGGGGTGTCCTGTGCAGGGCCAGCAGTTGGACTGGAGGATCCCCATGGCTCCGTCCCAACTCAGCCAATTCTGTGGCTCTGTGATCCCAGGAGCCTGGGGATGGGACTGCAAATGGTTGCCATGGCAACGGGCTCTGGCTCCAGGCCTGAGCTGGTGTCCATGGCAACCACCCCTGGCATGGGGTCTCCATGGAGCTGCCAAGGGATTGACCATAGCAACAGGGGCTGTGATGGTTGTCATGGAAACAGACCACAGCAGGGAGACAGCTCTGGCCAGGAGCAGCTCCTGAGCACAGCCCAGCAGGGCTGGGGCCCTGCCAGGGCAGCTCAGGGACACGAGCAGGCCCAGACAGAGCTCCCAGGGGCTCAGCACTGGCAGGGGCTGGGGGATGTGCCAGAGGGGGCTGTGTCACAGCAGCACCTCTGTGGCTGTGTCCTGGAGCCCCAGAGCAGCTGTGATGTCAGAAAGGGGCTGTGTGACATCTCCGAGTGGGTTGTGTGAGGTCACAGATGGGGCTGTGACATCACAGAGTTTGTTGTGTGAGGTCACTGAGCAGCTACAGCATCACAGAGGGGATTCTGTGACATCAGAAAGCAGGGTGTGACATCGCAGTGTGGCTGTATGACATCACAGTGTGGGCTGGGTGATATCACTTAGTGGGTTGTGACATCACAGAGAGGACTGTGACACCAGAGGTTAGATGTACAACAACACAGAGAGGGTTGTGACATCACAGAGCAGACTGTGACACCACATGGTTGTGATATGAAATCCTAGAGTGGGCAGTGACATCATAGAAGAGCCATGTGACATCTCAGGACATTGTATGACATCACAGTGCCGACTGTGATATCATAGAGTGAACTATGACATCAAATGTTGCTGTGTGACATCACAGAACGCTATGTGACATCACGAAGTGGTTTTGTGGCATGTAGGAAGAGATGTGACATCACAGAAAGGTGGTGTGACATCCTGGGGCAGGTTGTGTGACACCACTGAGTGGGCTGTGACATCCCAGGTGGCTTTGTGACATCATGAGGTCACTGGGGAGGTCACTCTGTCCTGACCTCCCCTCACAGTTCCCCCCAGAGAAGTCCAACGCTGCCCTTGCAGCAGCCTGTCTGCACAGAAACACTTCCAGGGCTCTCTGCATTTCCCTTCCCTCACTCTTGCCTCACTCACTCACCTCCCAACAACCCACTTGGTGCTTTCAGCTGCAAGGAGTTCAAAGCTTCTCTGTCCTTCAGCAGCTGCTCTAATTCTGCCTTCAGCCAACTCTGGGTTTGTGTTTATTGTAGAACTCCTGTGTGTCTGAAACATTCCTTGTGTGGTTCTGCCTTGGGGAAGGGGAACCTCCTTGGTGGCACCTTGGGTTTGGCACACACTTGAGGAGGGTGTCTGTTTTCCATGGGGAAACTCAGCAGTTTCAGATTGCTACAATACAAGAAGGAAAACCCCTCTTTGCCTGAGTGCAGCCAGTTCTGTGAGCAAAGCAGGTCCCAGGGGAGTGAGGAGAGACAGGATGGGGCTGGGGAATGTGGAGCAAGGTTGTCCCCACTGGGTCAGACCTCAAGGCACAGCTTCTCTGACCTGGCCAGACCTCCTTAGGAGAGACCCTGGATCAATATCCATCACTGAATGCTGCAATCATCTCTGCTCTAAAGAGAACAGGAATAAAAGACACCCTTTAAAATAGGAATTCATATTTCTTAGAAGTTCTTTGAACTATTTCTCCATAATTATTGGAGGAAACTTTCCTAAAACTGCACGAGACCACAGGGAAATCAAGACACAGCCATGGTTTCTCAGAACTTGCTTGATCCTAATGAGCCCCGTGGTGCATTTGGAGCTGAGCCCTTGAATCTTACAGCCTGAGAGGAGATTGTACAAACTTTCCAGGAGTCCAAGTCAGAGGAAAAGCCCAAAGTTTCTCGAAGCAGTAATGGGTGCCACTGAGGTCCATCCCCAACACAGGCTCCTCATGGACTCCTTGGAGGAGAGAACTGGAGGCCAGGATTGCACAAAAATCTCCCAGAAACTCAGTGTGGAAAGGAAAATCCAAAGTAACTGAAAAAGCCCCTGAGTATCATCAGTATTGATGAGCCCCACTGAGTGTCAATGCAAAGCTCCCAAGGGACTCGTTAAAGCAGATAATTGGGGCCAGGATTGCACAAACTTCTCTTAGAGTCTGTATCAAAAGGAGATAGCAAGTATCTTAAAATCATTGAAGTACCTTGAAGCATTAATGAGCCCCACTGAGTGTTGTTACTGACAAAGCCTCTCAAGGGACTAATTACAGCAGATAATTGGAGGCCAGGATTGCACAAACCTCTCAGAGACCCCAAGGCAAAAGCCAAAGTCCTTTGAAAAAGCTGCAGTCCCTGGGAGCATGAAGGAGCCCCCCAGGGCCATTCCTGAGCAAGGCTCCCCAGGGACTCCTTCCAGCAGATCCCTGAGGCCACTGGCATGTGGGCTAGGGGGGATGCTGAGGGCAGGCCAAGGGGGTGACAGTGGCCAGCCTTGCTGGGGCTGTGCCAGGAGGCCCCAGGGCCTCAGGACAAGGTGTCTCCTCACAGCCCTTGCTGGCACAGCATTGGCTGCTGTGGCCCAGGGCACCAAGACTTGGCTTCTCTTTGTCCCCAGCTGTCATCAGTGCCTCCAGTTCTCTGCTCTGCCCGGGGACTGGGGACACTTTCTCAGCCACGTCCGTCATTGGGACCCATTAAAAGCGAAAGAAACTTTGGAGTTGGATTCTGACTTGAAGTTCTTGAGCAGGAACAAAGGTGGGTGAGTCCCAGCAGGACAGTCTACAGGGAATGGCCCAGGTTTGGCTCAAAGCAGCCTCTCCTGACTTGCCACTGTCCTTTGTCCATGAGCAGGTCCCCATGTGCAGCCACAACAAATGTCCAACAGCAGCTCCATCAGCCACTTCCTCCTGCTGGCATTGGCAGACACGCGGCAGCTGCAGCTCCTGCACTTCTGCCTCTTCCTGGGCATCTCCCTGGCTGCCCTCCTGGGCAACGGCCTCATCATCAGCGCCGTAGCCTGCAGCCACCACCTGCACAGCCCCATGTTCTTCTTCCTGCTCAACCTGGCCCTCACTGACCTGGGCTCCATCTGCACCACTGTGCCCAAAGCCATGCACAATTCCCTCTGGGGCACCAGACACATCTCCTACACAGAATGTGCTGCACAGCTCTTTTTTTTTGTTTTCTGTGCTGCAACAGAGTATTTCCTCCTGACCATCATGTGCTACGACCGCTACGTGTCCATCTGCAAACCCCTGCACTATGAGACCCTCCTGGGCAGCAGAGCTTGTGCCCACATGGCAGCAGCTGCCTGGGCCAGTGGCTTTCTCTATTCACTGCTGCACACAGCCAATACATTTTCCCTGCCCCTGTGCCAGGGCAATGCCCTGGGGCAGTTCTTCTGTGAAATCCCACAGATCCTCAAGCTCTCCTGCTCCAATTCCTACACTAGAGAATCTGGGCTCATTGCAGTCAGTGCCTGTTTGCTACTTGGCTGTTTTGTGTTCATTGTTTTCTCCTATGTGCAGATCTTCAGGGCTGTGCTGAGGATCCCCTCTAAGCAGGGACGGCACAAAGCCTTTTCCACCTGCCTCCCTCACATGGCTGTGGTCTCTCTGTTCATCAGCACTATCATGTTTGCTCACCTGAAGCCTCCCTCCATCTCCTCCCCATCCCTGGATCTGGCAGTGTCAGTTCTGTACTCAGTGGTGCCTCCAGCCCTGAACCCCCTCATCTACAGCCTGAGGAACCAGGAGCTCAAGGCTGCACTGTGGACACTGATGACTGGATCATTTCAGAAACATTAAACTGCTGGCCAATTTCTGAAAACTACTTGTAATAAAAATAATCTTTGATATTTATTGTTGGTTTCATTTTGGAGGTTCTTTTTCTTTGTTTTACTTTTCAATGTTGTCCAGAAAGAAATGTCATTGTTTGTGCCATTTCTCATTTTGTTTCTCTTCACCTTCCCTGTGGCCACAGACTGTGTCAATAAGGAGCTGAGGTCTTGGTGGTTTTAAAGGAACTAAAGGATCTCCCAGCAAAGTTTTCTCCAGAGACCCCCCTTTTGCTCCCTTCTCTGGAGCTGCAGCAGCAGTGTCTGTGTGCAGAGCTGGGGGCAGATCAGTGCTGGCACAGCAGCTGTGCCCAGGAGCAGCAGCACTTGGTGTTGCCAGTGCTGCTCCCGTGCCACTGCCCCGCTGCCCTCCTGGCCCTGGTGTTGCTGCAGGGCCTGAGTGCTCTTGGGGCCGGGCACAGCCCTGGGGGTGGCAGTGCCGGGGCTGCAGCAGGGACAGGCCATGGGCACTGCTGGGGCAGCGCTGACGCCTCAGGCCAGGGCCTGGGGGCTCCAGGCTCCTTGCCCAGGCTCTCTCAAGAACACACCCAGGCCAAAGCTCAGCACAGAAAACCCCCGTGAGCAGCCCCAGGGTGGCCGTGGGCAGGCTGGGGGCAAACAGCATGGCTGGGGCTCTGCAAGGTCCCTGGGGGAGATGGGAAGGAGCAGCAGAGCAGGGGCTGATTCATCCCCACTGTGCTGGACACCCCAGGGCAGCGTCCCAGAGCATCCTCATGGAGCTGCCAACAACATCCCCCCTGTGCAGCTCTGGCCTCTCCCCCAGCTCAGAGAGGTGCCGCATCCTTGCAGGCACAGACACGGCAGCACTGGCTCAGGCACCCCTGTTTGCACTGCCCAGAGCAGGCGTCAGCACCCCCATGGTGCTGCTGTGGGGAGAGGAACCTGAGGGAGCACAAATGCCATCAGCCCCTGGGGCCAGGAAGGGCTGAGGGATGGGACGGAAACCATTCAGGGTTGTCGTGGCCTCTGAAGTCACACAGAAAGTTTGTTCCCATGAGCTGTGAGTTTCCTGTGCCACTGCAGATGTTGTTGCTCAGAGCCAGGAAATCCCAACTCTCTGAATCGCACCTGGGATAGGGATTAGTGGAACTGCCAGAATGACGAGGACTGGAATGCTGGTGGAAAAGCCTGCACTTTAATTAACCCAATTTCCTGATGGAAAATAATCCAGAAATTTCATTCCTGGAATTGGAAAAGCAAGGAAATGTTTTTTTAGGCGGTGTCATAGGCACTCCCAGACTGGGGGACTCCCTAATCCATCCTTTCCGGATTGAGGAATGGAAGTTCCTGGGAGGAGCCAGGATTAACAAACACCTCCCTCAGGTGTGTGTTCCAGGATTTTTCTAGGTTCTCCCAGCCCAGGTGAGCCATGTGCAGCATTCCAAAGGGATTGGTTAAAACCAGGAAGGATTTTGTTCCCCGTGGGAATAAAACTGGCTCCAACCCCCCCCGAAAGGCCAAATCCCGATTTTTGCAGCTTTTTCCACCTCCACTGGGTGAACAAAAACTGCTGAGTGCGGTGTCACCCACTGACTGGTCCTTGGGGAGATCTTCTCCTCGCTCCCCGGATGGTCCTAGGAGGGTCCTGGTGTCCCCTTGGATAGCCCTTGCTAAAACGCGAGGGGGTTTCCTCAGGGAAGTGACAGACCCGAGAGTGACTTGCTTTCTGCAGCTGGTGCTGCAGGAGACGCTTCTCCCGGGATCCAGGGAACCAGGGAACCGCTGGCAGAGCTCCCTGTTGGGGCACCACTTGTCGCAGTGAGCGGAGGTGGTCAGGGTGCCGCGACCTTCCCAGGGAAGCGTCTCCTGTGGCACTTCCCCTGGGCGCACAGGCACGCTTGCCTTGCCCCCGTGATTCAGCTGCGAGCCCTTCAAAGGGCTTTTGGAATGGCCGCTGTTCCTCGGGCGCTGCCAAAGAAAAGAGACGGGAGGCACCGTGTGGGGTTCCAAGGAGGTCTTTATTCTTCTCTCCAGAAGGGTCCCAGAGACAACAACTGGCCTGGGCTCAGTGAGAGCAGGGATTATATAGGAAAAGCAGGGGGTGGGGTGGAGCAACAGGGACAATGGTCACAGGATTCAGGGGCAGAACAAGGGGGAAGGGCCAACAGGGTAAAAATAATATGCATACAGGGGGAAAGACATGTTGGGAACCACTTAACCTGTGGCTGTAAAAATAAAAGCTCCCCATCAAGGCCTTTAGCCTCTGGGGGAGAGTGGTAAGTGAAAGCCTCCTATGGGCTCTTCCTCCAGGGGAGAGTGGCTACAGTATTGGCTGCTTCCTCAGCCCCCACAGTTCCCAGTATCTAGTTAACATCTCATAGTTCTTTGCATCATTTGGGTCCAACAAAGGGTTTACAATAGGAAACAACTGGTCCACTGTACCTTGTAAGGCTCCACTAGCAATTTCTCCCTGCACATGTGCTCTGACCATCTTCATCACCAACTCTTTATCTGTTTTCCTTAGCGCTGTCATCATGAAATCACCTCAGTCTGGGTCTCAGTTCTTGACTATTAACTCAAATCTTTTGCCACTTTGCTAGGGTTTTCTCTATAATTATGAACTTCTTCCTGCCAGTTATTCAGGTCACCAGTAGAAAAGGGGATCTTCACCCACACAGCTTCTCCTGTGGGACCCACTACTTGCCTTAAGGGGGTAACTAAAGGCAAAGCTTTCTTGGTTTTATTCCTTGTACATGTTGTCACTGGCATCCCTGAACTTGTCCCCTCACCAGGATTATTCATCTCATTCTCACTTTCATTTAATTGAGGGAGAGGAGTGGTTTCTTGAGGGGGAAGGTAGAGCTGGCCTGGAATAACTTGGCTGTGAGTCTTGGACATCTATAACAGTGTCTTCCTCGCGCTTTTTTGCCAATTTCAAACATCTCTGCCCTAAACTACACGCTGAACAACATCTCTTTATTTTCCACCTGTTATCTCTTTCCAAAGGAAGGACCAAAGTCTCCTGGGGGTCCAAATCAAAGCCATATTCTTGGTGCCACTCAGGTTTATTCTTCAGGGTAAAAAAATGTGTCTGCACATATCACTTGGTCTCATTTGTCTTTTTTTCTTAAAAATAACATCAACTGTAACAGTGGATGATCATTTAAAGTTCCATTAGGCAGTCCATTTTCACCACTTTCTAATTTTTACCAAGCCTACCGTTGGTTATAGTATTTAATCAGATCACTTTGCTTCAAAAAATGACCCTCTGGGATTCCTCCCAAGTCTTTCTAATGTGCTAAAATACATTCTAGTGGACTCTTCGTGCCTTGGACCAGATGTTCCTTGTCTGTGTCACACCTCTGAGTTTGGAATGGCCACCAGCCGGGACGTGTCCCAAGGAGGCCGTGCCAGCTTCTGTGCAAGGCCCCGTTCCCTTCCTGCTGCGGCTGCGTCGGCAGCCCTGGGGGCTCCTTCTGCTGCCCTGAGCCTGCAGAGCAGGGCAGCGTTTGCTGATGGTTTGAGCTGTTCCTAAAGATCCTGTCAGGCTGTCTTAGACACTTTGGGCAAGGGATTCCTTCCAACCTGGGCCACTCAGGGGGGGATGGGGGTGGCCCCAGGGCTGGTGGCAGTGTGTGCAAGGGCCCTTTGTGACATATGGTCACCATGGGATGGAAATGGACAGGGTGTCAGAGGGCCCTTTGTGACATGTGGTGACATAGGAGCTGGCGGTGACAGGGCCACGCCACAGTGCTCGGTGCACGCGACGGGACAGGACGCGCCAGAGCGGTGCTGTGAGGAGCCCCCACACAGCGCACTCGTTTGTGTCTGACCCGGAGCTTTTCTGAGCCGTCATTCCTGCAGGTGACCTCGAGGCCAGACCACAGGAATTGCTGACCTGTGGCCTTGCTGAGGTTTCTCTTCTGCAGGTGCCCTCGAGGGCAGACCGTGGGACTTGGTGACCCGGAGCTTTTCTGAGGCATCGCCCATCCCTGCAGTCGCTGCCCTTGAGACCAGAGCACCATCCTTGACGAGGAGCCTCCTGTCCTTGTGGCAGGAGCCTTCAAGACCCGAGTGCAGGACTTGCTGTCCTGCAGTCTTGCCAGGACTTCAGTCTTGCAGGCGCCTTCCAGGCACGACTGCAGGACTTGGTGACTTGGAGCTTTACCGAGCCATCCCTCCTGCAAGTACCATCAATCCAGTCACTGTCATGGAGCAGCGACCCCCAAGAGTGCCCAAGTTGGCCTGGGTGGAGGAGGAGGAAGAAGAAGGCCCTGGAGATGCCCCAGCACAGGAGACTGAAGAGGTGCAGCACTTCCAGCCACTGCAGGAGGGTGAGTGGCAGAGCTGGGCCAGCTTGGCCACATCCCATCCCATCCCATCACGTCCTGTCCCTTTCCGTTCCCTCCCGCCCCTTCCTGTCCTCTGGGGATGTGCCCACAGAAAGGATGGAAGAAGGCCTGGGGCTACCCCCCCAGCAGTGGCCACACTCCATCCCCTGGGGCATCCCAGGGCTGTCCCTGCCTGGGGAGTGCAGGGCTGGGCTGTGTTCTCCAGCCTCTCCCACAGCCCCTCAGCTCTGGCTGCTCTTTGACAGATGCAGCCATGAACGGGACACAAGAGCAGGACCTTGCCGGTGGCCTCTTCCACAGAACAGCGCAGGTACCTGCAGCCATCCCCACCTGGGCTGGGCCTGCTGGCACTGCTCAGCCCCCCAGCACCATGCTTGGAGCTCTCCATGCAATATCCCTCTCTTCCCACCCTTCCTTCTCCTGCCTGACTTTCAAATTCATCAAGTGCATTTGGCAGGAAGAGACCAGTGCCATGGGCACGGGGTCCATGGAAAACGGTGATGTCTACACCACCGACACCAGTGCTGCCATGCTGGAATTGATTTTGGAGGAGGGTGTTTCCATTCCAGAGCAAGTAAGCAGCCTGTGGCCAGGGTTTGATCCTCCAGGGATCGCTTGGCCTCCCAAGCCATGCCTGCTGATCACTCTAAGCCTTTGAGGCCATTGCAGCGTGGTGAGAAGGGAAGCACTTCTCTGGGGAAGCTGGGGACATTCCTGACTCCCTGTGGCAGCTTTCCAAGTCTCCCTGTGCCTTCTCCAGGTGCCTGCCATGGTGAGGTACATCCACCAGTGGCTCATGGCCAATGAGTCTGCTGAGCACAGGCTGGGCAGGACACTGCTGGATCTCACTGAGGCACAGCCTGCTGATGTGGTCATTGCTCTCCTGCGTGTGGCCCCAACGTGTGACAGGTACGGGGCCCACGTGCCCAGAGGGCTCAGGGCTCCCCAGCCCATCAGCCTGCACAGCCTGGCCCAGGTGTCTGACCAACAGAGAGTTCCAGGGCCCTCTGGCTGCTCCCTTTCCCAGCCCTGCTACATCGGCCCCTGAGCCTGCTGCCATGCCATGCCCCCTCAGGGCCCTGTCCCCGCAGGGCTGGGCTGCCTGGGTGCTGCTGCTGGTGAGGGGCAGTGGGCAGAGGCAGAGCTGGCAGCCAGTTCCCCCCCCCCAATGCTGCCCAGGCCACGGGGATGTGTCTGAGACCCCCGTGAGACAGAGCTGTCACCCCACAGAGCTGCCATGACCATGTGGAAGACGGTCATGTGCTCGAGCAGGACTGTGGAGCCAGTGGTGCAGATACTCCTTGATGTGCTGGGGAACTGGCCAGAGCACAGCACGTGCACCTCCGATGGGGACAACACGGGTGTCTTTGCCCTGGCTGTGAGTTTCTGCAACTGGCCTTTGCTCACCCCATGGCCAGCCGTGTCTTCAGCAGCTCTGTTTCCTCCTTCCCCCACTGCATCTCCCTGCCTCAGGCACCGGGCTGAAACCTGGCCTAGGGGCAGCTTCAGGGGCACCAGGCCCGATGCTCCCCCTGTGTCTCCCCCAGCCTCTCCCTGCCACGCTCAGGCCCTGCCACAGAGACACCTCGGCACTGAGCTCTGTCTCAGGGTGCTTTGTCCTCTGCAGGCAACTGTGGTGATGTGGAAGTTCCTTCAGGTGCCCTGTGTCCCACGTGTAGTGAATGGGTATTTCCCCCACCTCTTTGTGCATCTGCTCTTCCAAGTGTTCTTCAGCACTTTGGATATGCCAGAGGAAGTTGATACCTTCTGGAAGAGATGCCAGAAGCAACACGGCCTTGCCACCAGCCCCAGCAGGTGCTCCATCCCAGTCCTCCTGTCCCTGCCATGTCCCCATGGCAGGAGCCCGTGCTCCCAGCGTGACGTGGGCCTTGCTGTGCACACAGGTTTGCAGTGCAGACCCTGAAGTCCCTGCTCTGCCTTCTCCGGTGTGACCATGTGGTTCTGGAAGTGGAACGCAAGTGTGGCTGGGACACGCTGCTCTGTGCTGACACCCACCACTATGCCGTGGGTCTGCTGGCCAGGTGAGACCCCCTTCTCCCCACTGCCTCTGGCATTTGTGCCCTGTGTGTCCAGGTGACCCACACCATCCCAGTGGTTGTGGGCACCAAGGAACAACCAAGGAGACTTCAAAAGGCTGGGAGAGGAGGGTGCCCCAGAGCTGCCACCTCCCCAAGGGCCCACGTCCCCTTGCAGGCTGGTGGGGAAAGATCAGCCCTCTGTGAGTCATTCCTGGGAGAGCTTTACTGCTGCTGGCTCAGAGTTTTGCTTCATTTTTCCTCCATTCAGAGAAATGTGCTCTTCATCTGTACACTTGTGTTCCGGGGTAGCATTCTACCTGCTCAGCCTGCTCAGCAAAGAGATGCCATTCTGGGATTTTGCTGCCCTGGCATTCCTTGTAGAGGTGAGCCTGAAGGCCAGCTGCTTTCCAGCTCTCTGCCCTCTCACAGCTGCAGCTGCCTGGGATTTGGCTGCCCATGCTCTGTGCTGCTGCCAGGGCCCAGCTCTGTGTGGTTCCGGCCTCCTGCCAGCCAGCTCCCCTGTCACTGCCCTGTGCCTTTCAGGTCCTGGAGTGCCTGGACTTGACTGAATGCACTGACAGCATCCTGGACATCCTGTCAAGCCATCTGCAGAGCGAGTGCAGGGAGAGGCAACGCTTGGCACTCAGAGGCCTCCTAGTGCTTGGCAAGAATCCCCTGATGGTGAGAAGGGGGCAGTGGCTGAAGCCATGCGGGCAGCGTAGGGATGGGGAACGCAGTCCCTGGGCTTAGCTGAGCTTCAGACACTGAGGCAGCTGCTCCCAGCTCTCCTGCCTCCCGGCTCAGCTGCCTGAGTGCTTTAGGACCAGCCTTTGGCCTCTGGGCCCTGCAGCAGCAGGGTGGGGTTTCACAGACTTCTCTTCCCCACAGGCCAAGAAAATGTGGAGCCTGACTGAAAACCTGCTGGAGCTCCTGCAGGAAAATGATAGTGACGTGGTCAGGATGACCATGGTTCTACTCAAATATTTGTTCCTGTATAATAGTGCCCCGATAGCCATCCCCATAGCCCGGCAGCTGGCTGAGGTGCTCCTGCCACTGTTTGACAATGTAAGGTTCTGTGCCCTCAGCCACGGCCACTGGGTGCTGCCCAGACACTTTGTGCCCTGTGTATTCACAGGCCAGACTGGAGGGGGCCTGAAGCACCCAGTGCTGAAGTCTTTTTTCCTTCCTTTCATACAGGATGATAGCCAGGTGCAGCTGTGCTCCATGTTTGTATTTAAAAAGATGATAGATTTATTAATGGAAGAGGGAAGAAAGGCCCTGAAGTCATACGTGTGCCAGAGCCTGCTCCCACTCTTCTTCCACTGCCATGAGCAGAACCAGCATGTGGCAGAGGTGAGGACACCTGGGCTGCCGGTGGCACCCTGGGAGAGGGCTCGGCTGCCTCCTGCCCTGGCACCTCCAGGCCTTGGCACACGAATGCGGGTCCTGTGCCTGGGTTTGTGGGGCCATCTCCAGTCTCTGCTGCTCTCCAGGTGTCCCAGGAAACGCTGCATTCTTCAGCCAGATTCCTGAAGAGGAGAGATATTGAACAGATGCTGCAGCTGGATAAGAAACTCTGGAAGTTCAGCGAAGGCCTGGTAAGGACGGCCTGGACGGCCCAGCCTCAGCCTGGAGAAGCTCCCTGTCCCCGGTGCCCAGTGTGTGGGGCTGGCAGCTGCGCCCCTGCCCGGTGCTGCACCCGGGAGCAGCACGGCTTCTTCTCCAGGCTCCTGTGGCCCCGAGCCGGGTGCCGATGGAGCCCCGGCCCACTGGGGCTGCGGGCCGGGGCGGCACCGCGGCTCCCCGGGCAGCAGCCGGCCCTCTGCCCCCTCCAGAGCCCGGCGCCAGCGGCTGCTGGCCGGGCCTCAGGGCTGGGCGGGCACGGGAGGCCGGGGCTGGCCGCAGGCAGTGCCCGGCCGAGGGGCAGAGCCCGCACCAACCCTTCCCTCCTGCCGCTCTCTGCAGCTGGCACAGGACAGGAACCGAGCGGCCGAGCAGCTGCGCCGGGCCCTGCCGTACCTGCAGAGCCCACAGGAGCCCCTGCGAGAGGCGGCCATCAGGTTCATCGGTGAGCCACGAACCCGGGCTCCCTCCCCGCCCCGCCGCAGCTCGGCCCCGGCCCCGGCTGCTGCCCCGGCAGCGGCACCCGGGCCCGGCGCCCTGGAGCCCCGGCTGCCCTCGGGGCTGCTGCCGGCCTCTGGCAGCCGTGCCCTTGGGCTGAGTCAGGATGCGGCAAGGGCCCGGGCTGAGCCCTGCCGGGGCGGGAGGCCGTGTGGCCACAGGGCTGGCAGCGCCGCTGGCAGGGAGCTGTGCCGCCGGGGCCCTGACAGGCTCTGTGTTCCCAGGGATGGCCGGGCAGCACCTGAGGGGGCAGAAGAAAGAGATGCTGCTCATTTGTGAGGGTGAGTGAGGGCAGCGGGCTGTCAGCGGGGCTGTCGGGGGGAGCTGCAAGCCCTGGCCTGGCTGTGGAGGGCTCTGCTCCCTGTGTGGATGAGGGGCGGTGTGGGCAGAGCACACCGAGATTTCAGGGGCACGTGGGGCATTCGTGGCCGCAGCTTCGGGCTGATCCCCTCGGTCCCTGCTCCCTGCTGGCCATGGCAAGAGCCGGCTGGGATGGCCCTGGCAGGGGGCTCTCCGTGGGCCCCCGCAGGTCTGGGATCTGACCGTGGCTCTGTCCGTCTCTCTTCCAGCCCTTGAAGACACAGCATGTGACAGCAGCCTGGAGGTTGGAAGCCTGGCACTTCAGACTTTGTGCCTTCTCAGGGCAGGAGACCACGCTCCGATCTCCACCTTCAAGAGGCTGCGAGATCAGCTCCGCAGGGCATGGAGGTCACGGCCTCGTCTGTCGGGCCTCAGCTGGCTGCGCTGCTGGAGCTCTGCAGAGAGCTGATCTGGGAGGCTGTGTCTGCTGGGGCCACATGAGCAGCCAGCAGGGATGTTTTTTCCTTCAAGATTGTTCTTTTGTTTTGCTTTAGTATGTAAATAATATAAGATATGTTATAATAGACAGACTCCCAGGACCTTTATTTTGCTGCCCAGGGTGTGCGGGGCATAGGGGAAGAGGGGGAAAAGGGGGCTTGTGCTCTGCAAGCTGCCCAGGCATGCAGTGGTGCAGGGAAAATGGCCAGAAACCCCTTGGCCTTTGGTGGTTCTGCTGAAGCCACAAGCCCTGTCCCAGCCAGGAAGTGCCCTCTGTGTCCTGCTGCCTGTGTTGCTGCCTGGATTGCTGAGGGCTCTGTCATGATCCGCTAACACCGGCGGGAATCATGAGAGATTCGTTTGATCTCCCAGTGCAAAAGGACACAAAGGGATTTAAGTTTAAATCACAGTAATAGTGCACTTTTATTTTAGTGCCAACAACAGGAGTTATAGCTGCTATGGTTTTTTGAAGGAAAATTTCTGTAGGTTTATGTGATTCTGGAAGGGCTCAAATTAAAGGGGTCATCATTTCACAGGTAATTGCATTGGTGATTCATAGCCAGTAGTTAATTTTCTGTCATGTATCATTTGCAAGCAGGCAGCTTTGTGCATGTCTTCCAGTAGTTGGTCAGGAGTACCAACTATAGCTACAGGGTCTCCCCTTTCCAATGGATGAAGCCCTGCTGCCCAATGAGCTGCGTGCTGAGTTAGGGACCACGGGTTACATCTGTCTCCTGCTGTTGAGAAGACCCCATGTCCCCAGTACCCACTGGCTTCTTGTTCTGTCGGTCAAATCTGATCTCCTCCGGTGAGAGATGCAGTATGTGTTCTGTCTCTGACTCGTGAGGGAGACGCCCGTACTCCTTTTTCAGCTCAGCCAATTCAGCAGCAGTGTACGGGATTTCTTTAGTGGTTGTATGCAAATCAAGATCTTCATCATTGATATGATTATATTCTGTTTTAATGAAAGGTTTCAAGCTAGGACAGCAGTGCTCCCCACAATTTTTCATCAGTTAGTTCTTTCTGAGGGTAAATTTGATTAATGAGAAGGGTTTCCCTCTCCACTGTTTCTTTGGTGAGTAAGCATTCTTTGAATTTTTAACCCATTCCTCTCTTTGGGCCACTGGCAAGAGATGGATCCTATTCCTTTCTTCATCTAATTGTTTTTGCAAAATTTCAACTGGGTTTCGAAAGGAGTCCATTCTAGTTCTTTCCTCACCTTTTTGCTTAAAACAAGTTTCTCTAGCTGCTGTAAGACAAGCGCCCAAAACTGAGCAGAGTATATATTTTTGCCGAGTAAAAGCCTTTGGAACCCATACTGGAGGTCTCCTCCTCATCCTTGTCTCCACCGTGCGCCTACCAATATCCTTGTGACGTGGAGCATTTGCTCTAAGCCACACCTTGGGTCACCCCACTCCCGAGTGTCACGATCCCCTAACACAAGTGGGAGTTGTGAGAGGTTCGTTTGATCTCAGAGTGCAAAAAGGACACCAAGGGATTTCAGTTTAAATCACAACAGCACTAATGCACCTTTATTTTAGTGCCAGCAACAAAGGTTATGCAATAGAGGAGAGAGAGAGAGAGAGAGATGGAGAGAGGGATAAAGAGGCAAAATGCAAAGAGAATAAAAGTGGGGGGTTATAGCTACCAATGGACAAGACAGGGTCGCTGGTGTCTTCTTCCATGGGGAGATCTCTCTTGAAGAAACTAACTTGGAAAAGTCATTTTTACAGTCTGTTTCAAAGCAAGGGGCAGCTGGCCAAGAGGTGGGGAAATTCCTCGGCTGTTGTGATGAGCCCCCTTGCTCTGGGAAGCAGGTGTAAGGTACAGAACAGGCCGCTCCTTACAAGTCCCTGCTCAGCAGCAGGAATGAAGGCAGTGTACCTTGAGAGCACAACAAGCACACCTGCAAACCATCACCTGGCAAGCTTCCACCTCAACCAGGCCAGAACCCCTGCACAAATTCCCTCAGGGTCTTCAGGGTCTTGGTCTCTGTTTTTGCAATGGTTGTGAGGCAGATGAGGGTAACTTCAGACTGTCTCTTACACCCTAGTAACCCCAAATGACACCAATGACCCCAAATCACCACAAATAACCCCAAATTACTCTAAAGGACCCCTCTGACCCCACACCTGATCCCAAATGACCCTTCTGGCCCCACACTTGACCCCACAGGACACAGACATTTACCCCCTGCTGAGCTTGGTCCTAAACAACCCCAAATGCTTCAAAAACCTCCAAAATTTGACCCTGGGAACTTCCTGGATGAGCAGGGTCTGTTCCAGCACAACAAGGCCTTTGTGCCCTTCTCGGCCAGTGGGCACCCCAAAAATCCCATAAATCCTTGGGGTGGGGTCCTAAATCCTTCTGGAATCCCCAAAATCCCCAAATTCCTTTGTGGTGGGGCCCTACATCCTTTTGGAATCCCAAAATTCCTCGGGGTGGGGACCCCAGACCCATTTGGGACCCCCACCCCTGAAACCCCCAGACCATTTTTGGACCCCAATCCCAAAGCTCCCAGACCCTTTAGAGACCCCCCAGTCTCTTTTTGGGGTAGCCCAGACCCTTTTGGGACCCCAGACCCTTTTGAGACCCCCAGCCCCTTTGGGACCCCCGACCCTTTAGAGATCCCCAGACCCTTTTGGGACCCCCGACCCTTTGGGGTGGGGCGGTGCTGACGCCCCCTCCCCACAGGGCAGTGGCTGTGCCTGGGGGAGGCGCTGGCGCGGGCAGAGCTGTTCCTGTTCCTGACCTCGCTGCTGCAGCGCCTGCGGCCGCGACCCCCGGCACCCCCCGAGGAGCTGCCCACGGCCCCCCTGGAGAGCGGCTTCGCCAACATCGTGCCCCGCTTCCAGCCCCTCCTGCTGCCCCAATGAGACCCCCCCAAATTCCAGACTGCTCCCCAAATTCAGGAACTGCCCCAGGATCGGGACCCTTCCCCATGGCTGGAAAATCTCCCCCCAGATCCTCCCCAGATTCCACTCCCAACATCCCCCCCGCTTCCAGCTCAGAATGGGGCTCTGATGAGACCTCTCCTCCAATCCCACCCCTGAGATGCCTCCCCATCGCTGGAAAATCCCCCTAAATCCACCCCAAACCCCGCCCCAAAATGGGGAATCCCCCCTGAGACCCCCCCCAAATTCAGGCCTCCCCAAAATGCCCCTTCTCAATGGGATCAGGACCCCTCCCCATCAATGGAAATTCCCCCAAAACCCAAAAAATTCTCCCCAAATCCCCTTCCCAAAATCAGAACCCCTCCACGACGTCTGAATTTCCCCCCAAAACCACCAAATGCCTCCCCAAAAATACCAAAATTCCTCACAAATCACCCCAAAACCCCCAAAACCCCCATGCTCCCCCCAAAGTCCCAAATCCACCCAAGACTCAAAATCCCACCCCAAAACTCCAAATTTCCTCCCAACCCCAAATTTCCCCTCAAAACCCCAGAATTCATGAAAACCCCCAAAATTTCCCCACCCCCCCAAATTTCCCCCAAAAGCACCAAATTTTCCCCCCAAACCCCAATTTCTTTCCCAAAACCCCAAATCCTCCCCCTAAGAAACCCAGAGTTCTCCCCAAAACCCCAAATTTCTCCCCCAAGCACCCAAATGTTACAAAAAAATCCCAAATTTCTGCCCTAAAACCCCAAAATTCCTCCCAGGACCTCCGAAGTTTACCCCCAAAACCCCAAATTTCCCTCCAAACCCCCAAATTCCTCCCAAATTCCCCCCAAAAACTGGGAGAACCTCCCAAAAAAATAGCAGCCCCTCTTCAAAACCCCCCCAAAATCACAAATCCCTCCCCAAGAATAAACAAAAAAGCTGAGAACGTATATTTTTTTATTTCATATTTTTCACACCTTGGGCAGGGGTGTAGGGGGGGAAATCCCAGAATTCTCAGGATTTTTCACATTCTTTTGGAGAGAGGGGGTCTTCCCAACTTTTCCAGCAGCCCCCCAGGCAACAGCTCCTCAAAATTCCTGCCCCTCAGTCCCCCCAAATTAAGTGCACATAAATAAAAAAGAGGAAAAAAAAAAAAAAAAAAAAAGGGAAAAGGGTAAAAAAGAAAAATAACAGAAAAAAAAAAGACACCCTCACCCCAATTTGGGGGGAGGGGGATGAAGGTAAAATTGCGGGAGGAATCGAACCCCCAGAAAAAAATTAAGGGACCACTAAAAAAATTGGGGGAACCACCACAAAAAAGCTCATTTTGAAAAATTCTAAAACCATTAAATAAATGGCAAAGAGGCAAAAAACCTGAAAATTTGGGGAGGAACCCCCCAAAAATGTGTCAAAAATGGGGAATTCCCCCTTGAATCCAAGGGATTTGGGGGAATTTTTTTTTCCCAAAAGCTGTGGGTTTTTGAGGGTGGCAGGGGAGGAGAGACTCCCTGCAAATTCCTGGGGGTGTCCTCGAGATCCAGCGAAGGCACCTGGTCCTGGAGGGAGACAGAAGGGCCATTTTAGAAAAATTAAGGGAATTTTGAGGGATTTGGGCAAATTTTAGGGAATTTTGGGATTTTTTGTGGTCTCGGGGGGGTCTCAATTTTGCGGGGTCTTGCGTTCCGGGGCTGCAGGATCATGTCCAGGGAGGCCACAGTTACCAGGAACAGGCATGGGACACCAACGAGACGGGATTCTGCTTAGGAAAACATTTATTCAGCTCAGGAACAAACTCAGATCCAGAGACAGCCCCAAACAGAGGCAGGGAGATGGGGTTTGAGAACCAGGGTGGAGTTCAAGGTCAGGGACCACTGGGAACACAGCAAGGGAGAAACCCCAGGGGCCCAAACCCAATCAGAAATCCCTGGGCTGCCACCCCACGAGGGGTCCAGGGTGGAGTTTCTTCCTGGGCTCACAGAGCCCATCCTCTGAGGCAGAGGGATGGAATTCCCTCTTGCCCACACCTCTCACTTTAACTAAACTAAATCTCTGCCTCCCTGGGTGGGGGAATCTTACACAAAAACTCACTCAGTAATGGGCTCCTGCTCCATTCATCATCCCCAAACTTTGGCTGTCTCATTGCAGACCCCACCCCACCTTCTCAATCCCAACCTCAACCCATCCCATCCCTGCTGGATATCAAGACCCCCTTCCCAAGCCCTATTTCCCCCATTTCACACCTCCCAAACTCCATCCCACCCATCCTGCCCCACCCAATGCCCATCTCACCCCTCCTGATTTGCATCCCACTTCACCCAATCCCCTTCCAACCCCATTCCACCTGATGCCTTCAGAAGGCTGACCTAGAACAGAGGCTGGACAGAGTTAAGTATAAAGTTTATTAGAAGAATTTAAATACACCATGGGCAGTACAAGAGCCAGGCCAGGGCTACAGCCAAGATAGACCAGAAATGGTCACAAAAATGGACAAGTGATCACAAGGTCTCACATTTTTAGAAGTTTAGGTCCATCTGCATATTTGGGTTCATTGTCCAGTTACAGCTTCAGATGATGAAGTCCCATCCTTCTTGTTTTCTCTCTTCAGTCCACCCTTGTTTATGCTTTTGGGCCTGGAACTTGTAACAACTGTCCTTGGTATCAAGCTAGAAAAGGAATTGTTTTGTCTACCTACTCTGTGAAGAGAGCTCACTAACACATAATATGAACTACAAACCTAGGCAGTGTAGAATATGAAAAATATGAAAGCTAAAACTTAAGGCAACACACCCTGAGGGGCTGTGGAATTGAATAATTTTGGAGAGGTACTGAGTTGGATTCAGTGACATTGAGTGGTTTTGAGGTGAAAGATTGAACCCTCTTGTCTCTTTGAGTGCCAAGAAATGGAGACAACTCCACCAAATAACCCCACAACCCCCAAATACTCCCAAGTATCTCCCAGATTCCCTTGAAGCACTAGTAAAATGTGAGGTTTTAGATACCTTTGATGAATTTGTTGATTTTTACCATTATTTCTCTGTTCTAAATAGATAAAGATGAATTAAAAGATAATTGAAACCAAAATAAAATGACCTCCAGCCCACTGTGTTCCCAACGCAGATCACTGGGAACGTGGGTCATCAGGTCCTGCCCAACGTGGGTCCTCTGATGGGGGATGGAGCTGGAGCAGCGCACGAAGCTCTTCCTGCACTTGGGGCACTCGCAGGGCCTCCCTTACCGGTGCTTCTGTTGGTGTCGGGTCAAGGTAGATCTCTGGCTGAAGCTCTTCCCACATTGGGGACACTCACAGGGCCTCTCCCCAGTGTGGATGCGCCGGTGCCTGATGAGGTTGGAGTTTCGCTTGAAGCCCTTCCTGCAGTCAGGGCAGCGGAAGGGCCTCTCATCCGTGTGAATCTGCTGGTGCCTGAGGAGATGGGAGCTGGTCTGAAACCTCTTCCCACACTCAGGACACTCGTAGGGCCTCTCCCCAGTGTGGATCATCTGGTGGATGGTCAGTTGGGACCTCCATCTGAAGGTCATCCCACACTCCCCACACTCATAGGGTCTCTCCCCAGTGTGGGTCCTCTGATGGAAGATCAGGCTCTTGCTGTGGCTAAAACTCTTCCCACATTCCCCACACTCGTACGGTCTCTCCCCAGTGTGGGTCCTCTGGTGGATGGTCAGGGAGGAGCTGTTTCTGAAGCTCTTCCCACATTCCCCACACTCGTAGGGCCTCTCCCCAGTGTGGATGCGCCGGTGGGTGATGAGGGTGGAGTTTTGCTTGAAGCCCTCCCCACAGTCGGGGCAGCGGAAGGGCCTCTCATCTGTGTGAATCCGCTGGTGCTGGAGGAGATGGGAGCTCCTCTGAAACCTCTTCCCACACTCAGGACACTCGTAGGGCCTCTCCCCAGTGTGGATGCGCTGGTGGATGGTGAGTTCAGAGCTGCAGCTGAAGCCCTTCCTACATTCCCTACACTGATAGGCCCATTCCCCAGTGTGGATCATCCGGTGGCGGAGCAGTTTGGTGCTCTGGCTGAAGCTCTTCCCACACTCCAAGCACTTGTACGGCTTCTCCCCATCCTGAAGCTGCTCATGGACCACCAGCTCAGAGCCCTGGCTGGATCTCCGGCCGCCTTCCCGGCACAGGGTGGGTCTTTCCTCCTCAGAGCACCCTGGGATGGGTTTGGAGCCCCTCCTCCTGCGGGATCTCCGGGGCTTTTCTTCCCTGTTGGATTCCTGCACTGTGGAACTGCTCAAATCGGCCTCTTCCAAGAGGTTCTGCTGCAGGGATTTTTCCTCCCTGGTTTCCATCCTCAGCTCCTTGTCTGGGGGAGGAAGGACAAGGAGAGGATGGGATTTGCCTCCGTGCCAGAGGGAAGGGGAAGGAGATCCCCCCAGCGCGTCCCCGGAAGGACGGCGTCGGCAGCGGGGTTGTCCTGCAGCCGGGGGCCAGGCTGGGCTGGGAGATGGAGCAGGAGAGAGGGGGAAAGGGGCACTGACTTCCTCCTCACCGGCCTGGGTGTCCTGGGGCATCTTCCTCTTCCTCACAGCAGCCTCCTCCTCCATCCAGCCAAGGTTTGGGAATGAGAGATCCTGGTTTGGGGAAAAATATAATGCACGAGCACATTGGGTTAGGGTGCTCCTCCTGCCCAAGTTCATCTCTAGAAGTTACCGGGTATCTGGGGCCCATAAAAACCTCCCAAACACCAAGATTCACCCCTGAAAATGCCTCCCAGGAGTTCCCCATCTCTGGTCTCTCCCTTTTGGTGTTCAGGGGTTCCCCGCTGTCCCAGCTGCTGGGGGTCATGCTTGCACTGGGGTTCCTCTGTCTACTCAGTCCCTGCCCACCCCAGGTTGCTCGGAGTGCCAGAAATCCAAAAAGTCCCCCCCATTTCCATCTCCTCATTTAGGGATGATGGGGCTTTTTGGATTCCTATGGTCCCTTGTCCCGTGAATCTCTGCTTTGGGGTGCAGAGGGTCCAAGGAGTCCCCCCTGCTCCATTTCAGGCTGTTGAGGGTCCCGTGAATTGTGGCGCTTCCCCTCTCTGGGCTCCCCACTTTGGGGTCCTGGGGGACACAGGGCTCTGCTCCTCCCGGCTGCCTCTGACAGCAGCCACCACCATGTGATAAATGTATCTATGAATAAAAATTCGTGAAAGCCTAAATAAATATATCTGTATTTATAATGATATAAGAAAATATAAAATATAGTGTGGCCCAAGGATTCCTCCCCAGACCCAGCAGCAAATACCCATTCAAGAGATAAGGATTCTAGCCGGCACCCAGATAACGATTCTAGCCGGCGCCCATCAACCTAAGAGGATAAGCAGGACACGAGCCATCAGGCTGGACAAAGGAACGAGCCCGGACGAGATACTCATCACCGGACCTGAACGCCCCACCCTGCAAGCCACAGTTGGAGAAGCAATCAAACTGGACAAAGAGAGAAGCCCAGCCGAGATATTCATCGGCTCCAACCCGGACCCAACCACTCCGTCCTGATAGCCCAACCCAAGATGAAATCAAGAGACACTCAGAACCTTTTTACATGCGAAGAGAGTCTGCCCAAATGTCTATTGATTCAGTTTCTCAGCGCCAGGAAATCCATTCAACCAACCATCTAGGATCGTTGTTGAATGGTGCCTACTTGAAATTTGGCCTCAGGACACAAAACCCCTATAAAAACCCAGGACAGAGAACCCTCCTTCGTGGATTTGGGAAAATCTGTACCTTTGAGTATCGACCCCTGTCCACCCAGCGCTGCGTTGATATATTTTATTGTGGTTTTTCCTTTTGTTGTTTGTTTTATTGAAATTGCTTTATAATAAATTGTTTTTTTATTTAACCTCATTTTGCCATTGCATTTATAACAACTAGGAACCCCCAATGCCCCCCAAGGGGCATTTTCTGCTCAGCTTTGGAGTTCTTCATTCTCCAAACATCCCCCCCATAAAACCCAACCCAGGGATCCCCCAGGATATCTGGGTCAAGCTCCCCCTCCATGGTCACCTGTGGGATGGGGGGGGTGATGATCCCACAGGTGGAGGGCTGTGTATTCAAGGAGTGCTCGACCTCGTGGTCCCTTCTACTTCCCCTGATCTTCATTTGTCCCTCTTCTTCCTCCTCTTCATCCTCCTTAACTCCACCTTCTTATACTTCCATCCCTTCACTCTCTCTTTCTTCATCCCTCCTCTTCCATCCCTCCTCCTCCTCCCCCAGGAGCAGTGACACCCTCGGTGCCCCGTTCCCAAACCCCTCACAGCCCACGGCAGGAGCGGGGATGGAGCCGGGACAGGTCGGGATGGGCAGCGCGGGGCTCTCCACTGCTCCCACCCGCTGGGGACGGGGGGAACCCGGCCCGGGGAAAAGGAGAGGGAAACTGGGAAAATTGGGGGCTGCAGATCCAACCTGGGGCTGGCTGGGGACCCTGGCTGGGGACTGCCAGCCCTTGGGGCTCCTCTGGGGAGATGTGGGAGGGGGGAACACAGAGAGGGCTGGGGGATCCCAGGAGTGGCAGCACTGGCAGGGACTGGTTTATACTGGGATCATCCTGGCAGTGGCTGGGATTGCACTGGCTGTGTACTGACATCATACTGGGATCATACTGGGAGGAGCTGGGCCCATGGCAGGAGAGACTGCGATCACACTGAGGGAAACTGGGATCATACTGGGATCAGACTGGCAGTGAGTAGGAAACAATTGAGGGGACAATTGAGACCAGGTTCGTAGGAAATGGGATATACTGGGAGTTACTGAGATCATGCTGAGGCTGACTGGGAGCAGCTGTGAGCAACTGGGGTCATGCCAGGAGCAACTGGCAGGAACTGGGAGTTCCTGGGTGCATGCAGGGGGTAACTGGAAGCAACAGGACTTATACTGGGATGAACTGGGATTCTGCTGGAGGTGAATACGATCATGCTGGCAGGGAGTCCAACTCCACTGAGGCTGACTGGGAGTGGTTGTGAGCAAATGGGATCATGCTGGAAGGAATTGGGAGGAACTGGGAATATGCCCTGCGCTCCCCAGAACCCCGGGATCGCCCCCCATATGTCCCATAAGTCTCCCCCAGACCCTTCAGGATCCCCGAGTGACCCCTCAGCACCCGTTCGGATCACCCCAAAGCGTCCCTGGATCCCTGAATGCTCCCGACCCCACAGATTCCCCTTCCAGCCACTGCTGGGAATTCATCTCCCATCATCCCACAACACAGTTCCGCGCCCAAACCTCCTGCCGTGCCCCGCGCCCTAAAGAGCCTGGTTACAGCTCCCCAGGTTCCCCCCAAGTGCTCCCGAGCCGTATACATTCGCTCCAAGCACCTGCAGCACGGCTCGGACGCAAAAGTTTTCTCCAAGCGCTTCCCCACACCGCCAAACACTCCTTCCGAGTCACTTCCGGAACTACAGCTCCCATCATGCTCCACGGCGCCCATAGAGCGCTATTCCAGCCGGGACTCCATCTCCCGTCATGCCCCGCGCCTCACCGGAACCCATTGGAGCTGCGCCTACAACTCCCGTGAAGCTCCGCGGCCCCATTAAACCGTATTATACCGGTGCCTACAACTCCCGTCATCCCCCGCAGCCCATAGATTCCCTGTTACAGCCCCCCAAGTGCCCGCCCGGACCCCAAAGGGCCCCCAGATTCCCCTCCCTGACCTCCAAGTGCCCCCCTGGACCCCCAAGTGCTCCCCCGGACCCCGAATTGTCCCACAGAATCCCTAAGTGCCCCTCCAAGTGCCCACCCGGCTCCCCCAAGTGTCCTCCAGACCCCCAGGTTCTCTCTAAATTCCCTCCCCAGACACAAAACTGCCCCAAATGTTCCCCAGAAAAGTCCCCATGGACCCCAAAGTGGCCCCTTTTACCCTGTCTGAGAAAATTATAAAAATTATGATCAAAGAACTAAAAATAGGAATAATTAGCATAAAGAGGGTGAAATAGTAGTCAATTAATTAATGAAGGGAATTGTGGTACTTAGAATCAAAGACCGATAATGTTTTTAGTTGATAAAAATGTATCAATTCTTTTATATAAATATAAAAAATAGGTTATAAAAATACAGAATAATATTATTATAAAAATCAAAATTGTATTTTTATAAATTAATTAGATTTTAATGATAAAGAAAAGTTTATAAATGTTTTCAATGTTTTGGGATGTCAGTCCCAGGTGGGCGATGTCAGACATGCTGAGGCTCGGGATGAGGAGCAGGTTGTCCAAACAGGGGCAGCCCACAAGGGGCTCATTCTTCTCTGTGACCAGATGTCCTCAGGAGACATTCAGCATCAGGATTGTAAAGAGTAAATCGTGACCTCCTGATCAGTACACAAAGATGTTTTACAGTTTGAACAGTAGAATGTTGTCACCGTAAGGGGCCTTCTTTGTTAATGTACCTCATGTTGTGTCATGTTTGTTAAATAAAAAATGTTGTTGTACCAGCCTTCTTTGTTAAAATATTGTTATAAATTAAATTAGAATTTTGACAACTAGGTCCCTTTGGTTAATGGCAGTTTAATTAAAAATGAATACAATTTACTAAATTGAAGAGTAATGTGGTATAAAAGAATACAGTTCAGTAAAATAATACAGTTTAATAAAATTTAAAATTTATATATAATCTGCTAGTAATTAAGTATGATTAAAGCATAAGAAAAACCAACCAGGGTACAGAGGCTTCCCACCCTGCCTCACATACAAAACAAAGCAATTCAAGCTAAACTTATATACTGTATGCTTATACATATTCATTAATGTTTCCTGTAAGTTTCCTCCTATTTCCGATTTTTCTGACGTTACGTCACTATTCCTCACAGCGCACGCCTCACTTGTTGTTAGGAGGTCTTCAGTCTTCTTTTGGTGGTCTTTTGCCAAAGGCTTCTCCTCTTCCTCATTGTCCTTTGGATAACCTTACAGGTTTGCGCATGCGAACTAAGCCTTGTGTTATGTTAGTCTACTAATTAGCCTTATGTTTACTAATCTTTAGGCCCAATGCCTAAATTTGTTCTAATTTTGGTCCATCTTGAGACACCATTTATCTTCTAAACTACATCCTGTACCTTAATTTTGACATGTAACATCTGCAAAGGGGTACATCTGCTTTGTAACACTGATTCTTCATTGTTTCTAATAAGAACTTTAATTACAGTTACAATTTAGTTAGCACGAAACAATTCCATTTATTACAACTGAAAATACCCCTTATGCACCTTTTTATTGGTTTCCATGCTAATGGCCTTGAATTCTTCCTTGCTATGGATAAACTTGTATTTTCTCAATTTCTTCTTTTGCTAACTCAATTGTTTGGCCTGCAGCCCAGTTGCTAAGCCCATCCACATTCACCTCTTAGTCTTCAGAGGGAAACTTTGAGCACAGTGAGAATCTCCCAGTGTGCCAGAGGGTCCCTGTGTGCCAGCTGCAGCTGGGGCCTCAGCCATCTCCTCTCTCAACAGGTTCCCCTCTGCAGCTTCACAGGAAAGGCCAAACACCTCCCTCAGGGACACGTGTATCACACATTTCACATCTCCATGCCCATACGTGATGTCCCTGTCACAGCTGCATTACCAGCTTGCTGCTGTGCAGATGCTGCCACCACCCAAAGCAAGGCCCTGTGTCCCTGAAGGGACCCGCCCTGCTCTGTGGCCTGGACTGAAGGTGGGTCCCTCCTGCCAGGGCAGGGCCCAGCACAGCTCTTCTGTTCCAATAAAGAGATGGAGCTCTCACCCCAGTGTCTGGCTGGTACCACCAGCAAAGCCCACACAGCACCAGCCCTGGCTGAGCTCCATGTCCAGGAGCAGGCAGGGCTGACCATGGTGTGGGCAGGCAGGAGCCAGGCAGGGGCTGCTGTGACCAGCGGCGGGGCACTGAGGGGCTGGGGGAGTCCGTGTTGAGCATCCCTGGGATGAGGGCACATTTCCTTCAGTGGCATCACCTGGGCCTGGACCTCCTCCAGTGCCATGCCCAGGAAAAGAGGCAACCATCAAGAGCATCTTCTGGGACACCGCCTGACCAGCAATGTTAGCAGGCAAAACCAAGGTTTTGTTTAGCAATGACCCTTTGATGAAGTCAAAGATTTACATTAAGGCCAGACCAGTAGGACAGATGGGAGTACTTCCCTCTGGGAAGGGGCTCCTGTCACTTCACAGTCTCCATCCCCCACCAGGAACCGCAGAACTTTGGCCAGCCCCACTCCCCCTGTGGCCTTGTCCGACCTGGGGGGGAGGAGGATGAACCAGAGCCCTGTTACCTCTTCAAAAGCCAGAAGCCAAAGAAAAAGAGAAATTCCCGGGCTTAAGATTCAAAGGGTGATGTTCACAGGTTGATATCACTTTTCGATGATCAAAACTACTGTCAGTTCTCGGAAATGACCAGTTATAGGCCAGGAGAAAAAACTTCCATCAGCCTCCAGCAACCTTAATTTCTTTAGCTGTTTATCTTTTTTACTTAAATGTCAATCTATCACACACCACAGCAGTGACAGCCCCAGTGTTCCGCTCTCTGTGACACCACAGCAGTGACAGCCTTGTTACTATAACGTTAAATGTTTCTGAAAATGTTTCTTAAAACCATGAAGAATGTCTGGTATTGGGGATGGTCTAGCAAGCTGAAATGTTCACGGTAACGGGAACTGGTGCTTGGGAATTCCAGAATACCCACCCAGAGATAAGATTTGTACATGTTCGTACGAGGATGAGCTAACTCTCATGAAGCAATATTGATAAAGCTAATCAAGCAATATTAATGAAGCAATATTGATAAGGTTGTTATAGTGATTACTGCTACAGCTGAAATTGTAGAAATATGTGCACTTTGGACAAAGACGATGGAGCTAGATTTGGGTTGCTGATACCCCTAGTTCCCATGTGCTTCAATCAAGCACCTGCATATAATCAATCTGTGATTATGTGTGTTCCTGAACACTGACATCAGCGTCTCCCTGCACCCAGGGCAGCTCCCACCAGAGACCCTCCCCTCATTTAATTCCCAGTCCAGGAGCTACAACAAGCATGGGTGAAGTTCTGGGGGCTGGCAGGGAAATGTCACTGTAAGATCTTGCTGCACTTGGCTCTCGGCCCCTTCTCAAGAGCTTTGCCTTCAAGGGCAGGAACATCTTTTCCTTGCTGGGAACTGGAATTCCAGACTCTTGGAGTGTGTGCCATGCAGGACCACACAGACTGGGATCCATGGGCTGGGATTGCACAGACTGGGATTGCACAGACTGGGACCGTATGGATCAGCACCAGAGATTGGGATCACATGGACCGGGACCACATGGACTGGGATGGCTGCACTGGAACGATGCGAACCGAGGTGGTCCCGCCCCGCCCAGGGCTCCCTCCCAGTTCCCTCCCAGTTCCCTCCCAGTTCTTTCCCAGTCCCTCCCAGCCCTTCCCAGTCTCGCCCGGGGGCATGGCCAAAACTGCCCGGAGTGAACGCGGTGGTCCCAGAGTGATCCCAGAGCTGATTCCGGTCCCGGTGTCGATCTCTGTCTCGGAGCTGTGGTGGTCCCAGTGTCGGTCCCAGAGCGCTCCCAGTCCCAGTCTTTGTCTCCATCTCACTCTCAGTCCCGGTCTCAGGCTCGGTCCCGGAGCGGTGCCAGTCTCAGTGCCGGTGCCAGGGCTGGTTTCAGTCCTGGTCTCAGTCTTGGCCTTGGAGCAGTTCCTGTCCCAGTGTCAGTGCTGGTCCTGGAGTGATCCTGGTGCTGACCCCAGTGCTGGCCCAGGAGTGATCCCGGTGCTGATCCCAGTGCTGGTCCTGGAGTGATCCCAGTGCTGATCCCAGTGCTGGTCCTGGAGTGATCCCGGTGCTGATCCCAGTGCTGGTCCTGGAGTGATCCCGGTGCTGATCCCAGTGCTGGTCCTGGAGTGATCCCGGTGCTGATCCTGGTGCCGGTCCAGGAGTGATCCCAGTGCTGATCCCGGTTCTGGTCTCAGTCTCGGTCTCGGAGCACTCCTGGTGTTGATCCCAGTCCCTGTGCTGGCCTCGGTCTCAGTCTCGGAGCAGTCCCGGGGCACTCCTGGAGCCGATTCCGGTCCCGGTGTCGATCTCAATCCCAGAGCTGTGCCGGTCCCCGTCTCAGTCCTGGTCCCGGTCTCAGTCCCGGTCCCGGAGCGGTGCCGGTCTCGGTGCCGGTGCCGGATTCAGTCCCAGTCTCAGGCCCGCTCTCGGTCTCAGTCTCAGTCTCCATCTCGGTCTCACTCCCAGTCCCGGTGCCGCTCGAACCGAGCCCTTTTTGGGTGATTTCAGGTCCCTTTTGGGCGTTTCAGGCCAGGTTGGGGGATGTTGGGGCCCTTTGGGTGATTTGAGGCAAAACCAGCGACTTTCAGGGTGGATCTTGCACCATTTGGGAGATTCAAGGGTGATTTTAGGCCATTTGGAGTGGGTTTTACACCAGTTTGGGCATTTTTATGCCCTTCTGGTTGCACTTTGGACATCTTGGGATGATTTTAACCCCATTTGGCTGATATTGGGCCAAACCATGCGGATTTATCGCGGAGTTCAGGTAACTTTGGATGGTTTTGCTTTTCACCTTTGTTTACCGAAATTTCAGCAGATTCACTCCTTTTATTTTCCTGTTTTTTTCAACAAACTCTTCATAAAAAATGCCCCAAATGCTCTCAAAATCCTACAAAGTTCCAGAAAAAATCCACAAAATTCAACAAAAAACCCACAAAACTCCCTAAATCTTCTCAAAACCATACCAAATTCCAGAAACATCCCAGAAAATCCCCACAAATTTACACAAAATCTAAGAAAATACCTCAAAATTCTACATGTCTACTCAAAACCCCTCAGAATTCTACAAAAATTCCAACAAAATCTCCTCAATATTTTAAATAATTCAAAAAAATCCCACAAAATAGCAAAAGAATCCCACACAATTCCCTACATGTTCTGAAACCCCTGCCAAATTCCAGAGACATCCCACAAAATCTCCACAAATTTCCACAAAATTTAAGAAAAGTCCCTCATAATTCTTTGTCTCCTCAAAATCCCACAAAATTCAAAAAAATCCCACAAAATTGCAGAACTATTCTCAAAAGACCAACAAATTCCAGAAACATCCCACCAAATCTCCAGAACGTCCCACAAAATTCCAGAAAAATCCAACAAAATCCAGAAAAATCCAACGAAATTGCAGAAATCTTCTCAAAACCCTTACAACTTCAATAAACATCTCACAGAACCCTCACAAATTTCCACAAAATCTAAGAAAATAACTCAAAATCCTTCATGTCTCCTCAAAATGCCTCAAAATTCCACAAAACTCACACAAAATCTCCCCAATATCCTACAAAATTCAAAAAAAATCACACACAGTTCAGTAAATGTTCTGAATACCCCAGCAAATTCCAGAAAAATCCCACAAAATCTCCACAAATTTCCACAATATGTAAGAAAAATCCCACAAAATTCTTCAACTCTCCTCAAAATCCCACAAAATACCAGAAAATTCCACAACAGTATTAAAAAATCCCACAAAATTCCAGAAACATCCCACCAAATTGACACAAATTTCCACAAAATCTAAAAAAAATCCCACATAATTCTTCAAGTCTCCACAAAATCCCACAAAATTCCAGAAAGATCCCACAAAATTCCAGAAATCTTCACAAAAGGACACAAAATTCCAGAAACATCCCTGAAAATCTAAATAAATTTCCACAAAATCTAAGAAAAATCCCTCAAAATTCTTCATTTCTCATCAAAATCCCTCAAAATTCCACAAAACTCCCACAAAACCTCCTCAATATCCTACAAAATTCAAGAAAAATCCCAAAAAATTGCAGAAAAAATCCCACACAATTGATTAAATGTTCTGAAAACCCCAGCAAATTCCAGAAACATCCCATCAAATCTCCACAAAATATCACAAAATTCATGAAAAATCCCACAAAATTGCAAAAATCTTCTCAAAAGCCCAACAAATTCCAGAAACATCCCAGAAAATCCCACCAAATTACCACAAAATTTTAAAAATACCTCAAAATTCTTCTTGTCTTGTCAAAAATTCCTCAAAATTCCACAAAACTCCCACAAAATCTCCCCAATATCCTGCAAAATTCAGGAAAAATCCCACAGAATTGCAGAAAAATCCCACACAATTCATTAAATGTTCTGAACACTCCAGCAAATTCCAGAAACATCTCACAAAATCTCCACAAAATACCACAAAATCTAAGAAAAATCCCTCGAAATTCTGCAACTCTCCTCAATAACCAACAAAATTCAAGAAAAATACCACCGAATTGCAGAAAAATCCCATACTATTCCCTAAATCTTCTCAAAACACCACCAAATTCAAGGAACAGCCCACCAAAACACCAAAAAATCTAAGAAAAATCCCACAAAATTCTTCAAGTCTCCACAAAATCCCACAAAATTCAACAAACATCCCACAAAATTGCAGAAATCTTCTCAAAAGCGCAACAAATTCCAGAAACATCCCAGAAAATACCCACAAATTTCCACAAAATCTAAGAAAATACCTCAAAATTCTTCATGTCTCCTCAAATTCCCTCAAAATTCCACAAAATACCCACAAAATCTCCCCAATATCCTATAAAATCCAAGAAAAATCCCACCAAATTTCAGAAAAATCCCACACAATTCATAAAATGATCTGAAAACCCCAGCAAATTCCAGGAACATCCCACCAAATCTCCACAAAATTCCACAAAATCTAAGAAAATACCCTCATAATTCTTGAAGTCTCCACACAATCCACCAAATTCAAGGAAAATCCAAAAAAATTGCAGAAAAATCTCATACAATTCCTTAAAAGTTCTCAAAACCCTCCCAAATTCCAGAAACATCCCACCAAATCTCAAAAAAATTTCTACAAAATTCCAGAAAAATCCCTCATAATTCTTCCTCTCCACAAAATCTAAGAAAAATCCCACAAAATTGCAGAGATTTTCTCAAAAGCGCAACAATTTCCAGAAACATCACAGAAAATCCCCACTAATTTCCACAAAATCTACGAAAATACCTCAAAATTCCTCATGTCTCCTCAAATTCCCTCAAAATTCCACAAAACACCCACAAAATCTTCTCAATATCCTACAAAATCCAAGAAAAATCCCACAAACTTGAAGAAAAATCCCATACAATTACATTAATGTTCTGAAAAATCCCACAAAATACTAGAAACATCCCACAAAATCTCAAAAAAAATACAAAAAAATGTAAGAAAAACCCCTCAAAATTCTCCATGTCTCCACAAAATTTTACAAGATTCCATAAAAAACTCCAACAAAATTGCAGAAAGCTTCTCAAAACCCTTCCAAATTCCAGAAACATCACAGAAAATCTAAACAAATTTCCACAAAATTTGAGAAAATAGGTCAAACTCCTTCATGTCTCCTAAAAATCCCTCAAAATTCCAGAAAACTACCACAAAATCCCATCAAAATCCTTCAAAATTCAAGAAAAATCCCAAAAATTGCAGAAAAATCCCAAAAATTCCATAAATGTTCTCAAAACCCCAGAAAAATCCAGAAGCATCCTACCAAATCACCACAAATATACCACAAAATCTAAGAAAAATCCCTCACAATTATTCAGGTCTCCTCAAAATCCCACAAAATTCCAGAAAATTCCACAACAGTACAAAAAAATCCCACAAAATTCCAGGAACATCCCAACAAATCTCCACAAAATTCCACAAAATTTCAGAAAAATCCCACAAAATTCTTCAAGTCTCCTCAAAATCCCTCAAGATTCCAGAGAAAAATCTCACAAAATTCCCTGAAACTTCCCAAAAACCTACCAAATTCCAGAAACATCCCACCAAAACTCCACAAAATTCCAAAGAAGATAAGAAAAATCCCTCACAATTCTTCAAGTCTCCACAAGATCCCACAAAATTGCAGAAAGCGTCTCAAAACCCCACAAAATTCCAGAAACAACCCAGAATACCTAAACAAATTTCCACAAAATCGAAGAAAATACCTCAAAATTCCTCATGTCTCCACAAAATCCCTCAAAATTCCACAAAACTCCCACAAAATCTCCTCAATATCCTACAAAATTCAAGGAAAATCCCACACAATTGCACAAAAATCCCATACAATTCCCTAAATGTTCTGAAAACCTAGCAAATTCCAGAAACATCCCACCAAATCTCCACAAAATCCAAGAAAAATCTAAGAAAAATCCCTCACCGTTCTTCAACTCTCCTCAAAATCCCACAAAATGCCAGACAATTCCACAACAGTACAAAAAAATCCCACTAAATTCCTGAAACATCGCACCAAATCGCCACAATTTCCCACAAAATTTCAGAAAAATCCCATAAAATTCCTCAATTCTCCTCAAAATCCCTCAAGATTTGACAAAACTCCCACAAAATCTCCTCAATATCCTACAAAATTGCAGAAAAATACCACAAAATTGCAGAAAAATACCACACAATTCAATAAATGGTCTGAAAACCGCACTAAATTACAGAAATAACCCAGAAAATCTAAACAAATTTCCACAAAATCTAAGAAAATCCCACAAAATTCTTCAAGTCTCCTCAAAAGCCCTCAAAATTCCACAATACTCCCACAAATCTCCCCAATACCCTACAAAATCCAAGAAAAATCCCACCAAATTGCAGAAAAATATTACAGAATTCATTAAACGGTCTGAAAACCCCACTAAATTCCAGAAACATCCCACCAAATCGCCACAAATTTCCACAAAATTTCAAAAAAATCCCACAAAGTTCTTCAAGTCTCCTCAAAATCCCTCAAGATTCCAGAGAAAAATCTCACAAAATTCCCTGAATCTTCCCAAAATCCTAACCAATTCCAGAAACATCCCACCAAAACTCCACAGAATTCCAAAGAAGCAAAGAAAAATCCCTCATAATTCTTCAACTCTCCACAAAATCTCACAAAATTCCAAAAAACTCCCACAAAATCTCCTCAATATTTTACAAAATCCAGGAAAAATCCCACAAAATTGCAGAAAAATATCGCACAATTCATTAAATGTTCTCAAAACCCCACTAAAGTCCAGAAACATCCCGGAAAATCTAAATAAAATTCCACGAAATCTAAGAAAAATCCCTCATAATTCTTCATGTCTCCTCAAAATACCACAGATTTCCAAAAAACTCCCACAAAATCTCCCCAATATCCTGCAAAATTCAAGAAAAATCTCACAAAATGGCAGAAATCTTCTCAAAAGCGCAACAAATACCAGAAACATCCCAGAATAGCTAAACAAATTTCCACAAAATCTAAGAAAAATCCCTCAAAATTCTTCATGTCTACTCAAAATCTCTCAAAATTCCACAAAACTCCCACAAAATCTCCTCAATATCCTACAAAATTCAAGGAAAATCCCGCAAAATTGCAGAAAAATCCCATACAATACCCTAAATGTTCTCAAAACCCCACGAAATTCCAGTAACATCCCACCAAATCCCCAGAAATTCCCACAAAATGTAAGAAAATCCCTCATAATTCCACAAAAGGCTCCACAAAATCCCACAAAATTGCAGAAAAAACTCCAACAAAATTGCAGAAAGCTTCTCAAAACCCCACCAAATTCCAGTCACATCCCACAAAACCCCCACAAATTTCCACAAAACCTAAGAAAATACCTCAAAATCCTTCATGTCTGCTCAAAATCCCTTAAAATTCCACAAAACTCCCACAAAATCTCCTCAATATCCTCCAAAATTCAAGAAAAATCCCCAAAAATTGCAGAAAAATCCCACACGATTCCCTAAATGTTTTGAAATCACTACCAAATTCCAGAAACATCCCACAAAATCTCCACAAATTTCCAAAACAGCTAAGAAAAATCCCTCTCAATTTTTCAAGTCTCCACAAAATCCCACAAAATTGCAGAAATCTTCTCAAAACCTCACCAAATTCCAGTAACATCCCACCAAATCGCCACAAATTTCCAAAAAATCTAAGATAAATCCCACAAAATTCTTCAAGTGTCCTCAAAATCCCACAACATTCCAGAAAAAAATCCCACACAATTGCCTAAATTTTCTGAAAACCCTACCAAATTCCAGAAACATCTCCAAAAACCCCCTGAATATCCTACAAAAATCAAGAAAAATCACACAACATTCCACAAAATCCAACAAAATTGCAGAAATCTTCTCAAAACCCCAACAAATTCCAGTAACATCCCACCAAATCCCCACACATTTCCACAAAATCTAAGAAAATACCTCAAAATCCTTCATGCCGCCTCAAAATCCCACAAAATTCCACAAAACTCCCACAAAATCTCCCCAATATCCTGCAAAATTCAAGAAAAATCCAACGCAATTCATTAAATGTTTTCAAAACCCTATCGAATTCCAGAAACATCCCACCAAATCTCCAGAAAATGACACAAAATGTAAGAAAAATCCCACTAAGTTCTTCAAGTCTCCTCAAAATTCCTCAAGATTCCAGGAAAAAAATCTCACCAAATTCTCTAAACCTTCCCCAAACCCGACCAAATTCCAGAAACATCCCACCAAATCTCCAAAAAATTCCACAAAATCAAGAAAAATCCCTCAAAATTGCAGAAAAATGCCACAAAATTGCAGAAATCTTCCCCAAACCGTACCATATTCCAGAAACATCCCAAAAAATCCCCACTCATTTCCACAAGATCTACGCAAATCCCTCACAATTCTTCATGTCTCCTCAAAATCATTCAGAATTCCACAAAACACCCATAAAATCTCCTCAATATCCTACAAAATTCAAGAAAAATCCCCAAAAATTGCAGAAAAATCCCACACGATTCCCTACATGTTCTGAAATCACTACCAAATTCCAGAAACATCCCACCAAATTGCCACAAATTTCCACAAAATATCAGAAAAATCCCTCACAATTCTTCAAGTCTCCTCAAAATCCCTAAACATTCCAGGAAAAAATCTCACAAAATTCCCTAAATCTTCCCAAAACCCTACCAAATTCCAGAAACATCCCACCAAATTGTCACAAAATTCCAAAGAAGCTAAGAAAAATCCCTCACAATTCCTGAAGTCTCTTCAGAATCCCACAAAATATGAGAACATTCCACAGCTGTACAATAAAATGTCACAAAATTCCAGAAACATCCCACCAAATCTCCACAAAATACCACAAAATCTAAGAGAAATCCCTCATAATTCCTCAAGTCTCCACAAACTCCCTCAAAATTTCAGAAAAATACCATACAATTCATTAAATGTTCGGAAAACCCCAGCAAATTCCAGAAACATCCCATCAAATCTCCACAAAATACCAAAAAATCCAAGAAAAATCCCTCATAATTCTTCAAGTCTCCACAAAATCCCTCAAAATTCCAGAAAAATCTCCAACAAAATTGCAGAAAGCTTCTCAAAACCCCACCAAATTCCAGTCACATTCCACAAAACCCCCACAAATTTCCACAAAACCCAAGAAACTACCTCAAAATGCTTCATGTCTCCCCAAAATCCCTCAAAATTCCCACAAAATCTTCTCAATATCCCACAAAATTCAAGAAAAATCCCACAAAATTGCAGAAAAATCCCATACAATTCCCTAAATGTTCTCAAAACCCCACCAAATTCCAGTCACATCCCACAAAACCCCCACAAATTTCCACAAAACCCAAGAAAATATCTCAAAATCCTTCATGTCTGCTCAAAATTCCACAAAACTCCCACAAAATCTCCTCAATATCCTACAAAATTCAAGAAAAATCCCCAAAAATTGCAGAAAAATCCCACACGATTCCCTAAATGTTTTGAAATCACTACCAAATTCCAGAAAAATCCCACCAAATCTCCGCAAAATTCCAAAGAAGCTTAGAAAAATCCCTCACAATTCTTGAAGTCTCTTCAAAATCCCACAAAATATGAGAACATTCCACAGCTGTACAATAAAATGCCACAAAATTCCAGAAACATCCCACCAAATCTCCACAAAATTCCACAAAATCTAAAAAAAACCCCTCATAATTCTTCAAGTCTCCACAATATCCCACAAAATTCCAGAAAAAACTCCAACAAAATTGCAGAAAGCTTTTCAAAACCCCACCAAATTCCAGTCACATTCCACAAAACCCCCACAAATTTCCACAAAACCCAAGAAAATACCTCCAAATCCTTCATGTCTGCTCAAAATCCCTCAAAACTCCCATAAAATCTCCTCAATATCTTCCAAAATTCAAGAAAAATCCCCAAAAATTGCAGAAAAATCCCACACGATTCCCTAAATGTTTTGAAATCACTATCAAATTCCAGAAACATCCCACAAAATCTCCACAAATTTCCAAAACAGCTAAGAAAAATCCCGCTCAATTTTTCAAGTCTCCACAAAATCCCGCAGAATTGCAGAAAAATCCCACACAGTTCCCTAAATGTTCTCAAAACCCTACCAAATTCCAGAAACATCCAACAAAACCCCCGCTAATTTGCACAAAATCTAAGAAAATACCTCAAAATCCTTCATGCTGCCTCAAAATCCCACAAAATTCCACAAAACTCCCACAAAATCTTCTCAATATCCTACAAAATTCAAGAAAAATCCCAACAAATTGCAGAAAAATCCCACACAGTTCCCTAAATGTTCTCAAAACCCTACCAAATTCCAGAAACATCCAACAAAACCCCCGCTAATTTGCACAAAATCTAAGAAAATACCTCAAAATCCTTCATGTCCCCTCAAAATCCCACAAAATTCCACAAAACTCCCACAAAATCTCCCCAATATCCTGCAAAATTCAAGAAAAATCCAACACAATTCATTAAATGTTTTCAAAACCCTATCAAATTCCAGAAACATCCCACCAAATCTCCAGAAAATGACACAAAATGTAAGAAAAATCCCACTAAGTTCTTCAAGTCTCCTCAAAATTCCTCAAGATTCCAGGAAAAAAATCTCACCAAATTCTCTAAACCTTCCCAAAACCCGACCAAATTCCAGAAACATCCCACCAAATCTCCAAAAAATTCCACAAAATCAAGAAAAATCCCTCAAAATTGCAGAAAAATGCCACAAAATTGCAGAAATCTTCCCCAAACCGTACCATATTCCAGAAACATCCCAAAAAATCCCCACTCATTTCCACAAGATCTAAGCAAATCCCTCACAATTCTTCATGTCTCCTCAAAATCATTCAGAATTCCACAAAACACCCATAAAATCTCCTCAATATCCTACAAAATTCAAGAAAAATCCCCAAAAATTGCAGAAAAATCCCACACGATTCCCTACATGTTCTGAAATCACTACCAAATTCCAGAAACATCCCACCAAATTGCCACAAATTTCCACAAAATATCAGAAAAATCCCTCACAATTCTTCAAGTCTCCTCAAAATCCCTAAACATTCCAGGAAAAAATCTCACAAAATTCCCTAAATCTTCCCAAAACCCTACCAAATTCCAGAAACATCCCACCAAATTGTCACAAAATTCCAAAGAAGCTAAGAAAAATCCCTCACAATTCCTGAAGTCTCTTCAGAATCCCACAAAATATGAGAACATTCCACAGCTGTACAATAAAATGTCACAAAATTCCAGAAACATCCCACCAAATCTCCACAAAATACCACAAAATCTAAGAGAAATCCCTCATAATTCCTCAAGTCTCCACAAACTCCCTCAAAATTTCAGAAAAATACCATACAATTCATTAAATGTTCGGAAAACCCCAGCAAATTCCAGAAACATCCCATCAAATCTCCACAAAATACCAAAAAATCCAAGAAAAATCCCTCATAATTCTTCAAGTCTCCACAAAATCCCTCAAAATTCCAGAAAAATCTCCAACAAAATTGCAGAAAGCTTCTCAAAACCCCACCAAATTCCAGTCACATTCCACAAAACCCCCACAAATTTCCACAAAACCCAAGAAACTACCTCAAAATGCTTCATGTCTCCCCAAAATCCCTCAAAATTCCCACAAAATCTTCTCAATATCCCACAAAATTCAAGAAAAATCCCACAAAATTGCAGAAAAATCCCATACAATTCCCTAAATGTTCTCAAAACCCCACCAAATTCCAGTCACATCCCACAAAACCCCCACAAATTTCCACAAAACCCAAGAAAATATCTCAAAATCCTTCATGTCTGCTCAAAATTCCACAAAACTCCCACAAAATCTCCTCAATATCCTACAAAATTCAAGAAAAATCCACAAAAATTGCAGAAAAATCCCACACGATTCCCTAAATGTTTTGAAATCACTACCAAATTCCAGAAAAATCCCACCAAATCTCCGCAAAATTCCAAAGAAGCTTAGAAAAATCCCTCACAATTCTTGAAGTCTCTTCAAAATCCCACAAAATATGAGAACATTCCACAGCTGTACAATAAAATGCCACAAAATTCCAGAAACATCCCACCAAATCTCCACAAAATTCCACAAAATCTAAAAAAAACCCCTCATCATTCTTCAAGTCTCCACAATATCCCACAAAATTCCAGAAAAAACTCCAACAAAATTGCAGAAAGCTTTTCAAAACCCCACCAAATTCCAGTCACATTCCACAAAACCCCCACAAATTTCCACAAAACCCAAGAAAATACCTCCAAATCCTTCATGTCTGCTCAAAATCCCTCAAAACTCCCACAAAATCTCCTCAATATCTTCCAAAATTCAAGAAAAATCCCCAAAAATTGCAGAAAAATCCCACACGATTCCCTAAATGTTTTGAAATCACTATCAAATTCCAGAAACATCCCACAAAATCTCCACAAATTTCCAAAACAGCTAAGAAAAATCCCGCTCAATTTTTCAAGTCTCCACAAAATCCCGCAGAATTGCAGAAAAATCCCACACAGTTCCCTAAATGTTCTCAAAACCCTACCAAATTCCAGAAACATCCAACAAAACCCCCGCTAATTTGCACAAAATCTAAGAAAATACCTCAAAATCCTTCATGTCCCCTCAAAATCCCTCAAAATTCCACAAAACTCCCACAAAATCTCCCCAATATCCTGCAAAATTCAAGAAAAATCCAACACAATTCATTAAATGTTTTCAAAACCCTATCAAATTCCAGAAACATCCCACCAAATCTCCAGAAAATGACACAAAATGTAAGAAAAATCCCACTAAGTTCTTCAAGTCTCCTCAAAATTCCTCAAGATTCCAGGAAAAAAATCTCACCAAATTCTCTAAACCTTCCCAAAACCCGACCAAATTCCAGAAACATCCCACCAAATCTCCAAAAAATTCCACAAAATCAAGAAAAATCCCTCAAAATTGCAGAAAAATGCCACAAAATTGCAGAAATCTTCCCCAAACCGTACCATATTCCAGAAACATCCCAAAAAATCCCCACTCATTTCCACAAGATCTACGCAAATCCCTCACAATTCTTCATGTCTCCTCAAAATCATTCAGAATTCCACAAAACACCCATAAAATCTCCTCAATATCCTACAAAATTCAAGAAAAATCCCCAAAAATTGCAGAAAAATCCCACACGATTCCCTACATGTTCTGAAATCACTACCAAATTCCAGAAACATCCCACCAAATTGCCACAAATTTCCACAAAATATCAGAAAAATCCCTCACAATTCTTCAAGTCTCCTCAAAATCCCTAAACATTCCAGGAAAAAATCTCACAAAATTCCCTAAATCTTCCCAAAACCCTACCAAATTCCAGAAACATCCCACCAAATTGTCACAAAATTCCAAAGAAGCTAAGAAAAATCCCTCACAATTCCTGAAGTCTCTTCAGAATCCCACAAAATATGAGAACATTCCACAGCTGTACAATAAAATGTCACAAAATTCCAGAAACATCCCACCAAATCTCCACAAAATACCACAAAATCTAAGAGAAATCCCTCATAATTCCTCAAGTCTCCACAAACTCCCTCAAAATTTCAGAAAAATACCATACAATTCATTAAATGTTCGGAAAACCCCAGCAAATTCCAGAAACATCCCATCAAATCTCCACAAAATACCAAAAAATCCAAGAAAAATCCCTCATAATTCTTCAAGTCTCCACAAAATCCCTCAAAATTCCAGAAAAATCTCCAACAAAATTGCAGAAAGCTTCTCAAAACCCCACCAAATTCCAGTCACATTCCACAAAACCCCCACAAATTTCCACAAAACCCAAGAAACTACCTCAAAATGCTTCATGTCTCCCCAAAATCCCTCAAAATTCCCACAAAATCTTCTCAATATCCCACAAAATTCAAGAAAAATCCCACAAAATTGCAGAAAAATCCCATACAATTCCCTAAATGTTCTCAAAACCCCACCAAATTCCAGTCACATCCCACAAAACCCCCACAAATTTCCACAAAACCCAAGAAAATATCTCAAAATCCTTCATGTCTGCTCAAAATTCCACAAAACTCCCACAAAATCTCCTCAATATCCTACAAAATTCAAGAAAAATCCCCAAAAATTGCAGAAAAATCCCACACGATTCCCTAAATGTTTTGAAATCACTACCAAATTCCAGAAAAATCCCACCAAATCTCCGCAAAATTCCAAAGAAGCTTAGAAAAATCCCTCACAATTCTTGAAGTCTCTTCAAAATCCCACAAAATATGAGAACATTCCACAGCTGTACAATAAAATGCCACAAAATTCCAGAAACATCCCACCAAATCTCCACAAAATACCACAAAATCTAAGAAAAATCCCTCATCATTCTTCAAGTCTCCACAAAATCCCACCAAATTCCAGAAAAAACTCCAACAAAATTGCAGAAAGCTTTTCAAAACCCCACCAAATTCCAGTCACATTCCACAAAACCCCCACAAATTTCCACAAAACCCAAGAAAATACCTCCAAATCCTTCATGTCTGCTCAAAATCCCTCAAAACTCCCACAAAATCTCCTCAATATCCTCCAAAATTCAAGAAAAATCCCCAAAAATTGCAGAAAAATCCCACACGATTCCCTAAATGTTTTGAAATCACTACCAAATTCCAGAAACATCCCACAAAATCTCCACAAATTTCCAAAACAGCTAAGAAAAATCCCTCTCAATTTTTCAAGTCTCCACAAAATCCCGCAGAATTGCAGAAAAGTCCCACAAAATTGCAGAAATCTTCTCAAAACCTCACCAAATTCCAGTAACATCCCACCAAATCGCCACAAATTTCCAAAAAATCTAAGATAAATCCCACAAAATTCTTCAAGTGTCCTCAAAATCCCACAACATTCCAGAAAAAAATCCCACACAATTGCCTAAATTTTCTGAAAACCCTACCAAATTCCAGAAACATCTCCAAAAATCCCCTGAATATCCTACAAAAATCAAGAAAAATCACTCAACATTCCACAAAATCCAACAAAATTGCAGAAATCTTCTCAAAACCCCAACAAATTCCAGTAACATCCCACCAAATCCCCACACATTTCCACAAAATCTAAGAAAATACCTCAAAATCCTTCATGTCCCCTCAAAATCCCACAAAATTCCACAAAACTCCCACAAAATCTCCCCAATATCCTGCAAAATTCAAGAAAAATCCAACACAATTCATTAAATGTTTTCAAAACCCTATCAAATTCCAGAAACATCCCACCAAATCTCCAGAAAATGACACAAAATGTAAGAAAAATCCCACTAAGTTCTTCAAGTCTCCTCAAAATTCCTCAAGATTCCAGGAAAAAAATCTCACCAAATTCTCTAAACCTTCCCAAAACCCGACCAAATTCCAGAAACATCCCACCAAATCTCCAAAAAATTCCACAAAATCAAGAAAAATCCCTCAAAATTGCAGAAAAATGCCACAAAATTGCAGAAATCTTCCCCAAACCGTACCATATTCCAGAAACATCCCAAAAAATCCCCACTCATTTCCACAAGATCTACGCAAATCCCTCACAATTCTTCATGTCTCCTCAAAATCATTCAGAATTCCACAAAACACCCATAAAATCTCCTCAATATCCTACAAAATTCAAGAAAAATCCCCAAAAATTGCAGAAAAATCCCACACGATTCCCTACATGTTCTGAAATCACTACCAAATTCCAGAAACATCCCACCAAATTGCCACAAATTTCCACAAAATATCAGAAAAATCCCTCACAATTCTTCAAGTCTCCTCAAAATCCCTAAACATTCCAGGAAAAAATCTCACAAAATTCCCTAAATCTTCCCAAAACCCTACCAAATTCCAGAAACATCCCACCAAATTGTCACAAAATTCCAAAGAAGCTAAGAAAAATCCCTCACAATTCCTGAAGTCTCTTCAGAATCCCACAAAATATGAGAACATTCCACAGCTGTACAATAAAATGTCACAAAATTCCAGAAACATCCCACCAAATCTCCACAAAATACCACAAAATCTAAGAGAAATCCCTCATAATTCCTCAAGTCTCCACAAACTCCCTCAAAATTTCAGAAAAATACCATACAATTCATTAAATGTTCGGAAAACCCCAGCAAATTCCAGAAACATCCCATCAAATCTCCACAAAATACCAAAAAATCCAAGAAAAATCCCTCATAATTCTTCAAGTCTCCACAAAATCCCTCAAAATTCCAGAAAAATCTCCAACAAAATTGCAGAAAGCTTCTCAAAACCCCACCAAATTCCAGTCACATTCCACAAAACCCCCACAAATTTCCACAAAACCCAAGAAACTACCTCAAAATGCTTCATGTCTCCCCAAAATCCCTCAAAATTCCCACAAAATCTTCTCAATATCCCACAAAATTCAAGAAAAATCCCACAAAATTGCAGAAAAATCCCATACAATTCCCTAAATGTTCTCAAAACCCCACCAAATTCCAGTCACATCCCACAAAACCCCCACAAATTTCCACAAAACCCAAGAAAATATCTCAAAATCCTTCATGTCTGCTCAAAATTCCACAAAACTCCCACAAAATCTCCTCAATATCCTACAAAATTCAAGAAAAATCCACAAAAATTGCAGAAAAATCCCACACGATTCCCTAAATGTTTTGAAATCACTACCAAATTCCAGAAAAATCCCACCAAATCTCCGCAAAATTCCAAAGAAGCTTAGAAAAATCCCTCACAATTCTTGAAGTCTCTTCAAAATCCCACAAAATATGAGAACATTCCACAGCTGTACAATAAAATGCCACAAAATTCCAGAAACATCCCACCAAATCTCCACAAAATTCCACAAAATCTAAAAAAAACCCCTCATCATTCTTCAAGTCTCCACAATATCCCACAAAATTCCAGAAAAAACTCCAACAAAATTGCAGAAAGCTTTTCAAAACCCCACCAAATTCCAGTCACATTCCACAAAACCCCCACAAATTTCCACAAAACCCAAGAAAATACCTCCAAATCCTTCATGTCTGCTCAAAATCCCTCAAAACTCCCACAAAATCTCCTCAATATCTTCCAAAATTCAAGAAAAATCCCCAAAAATTGCAGAAAAATCCCACACGATTCCCTAAATGTTTTGAAATCACTATCAAATTCCAGAAACATCCCACAAAATCTCCACAAATTTCCAAAACAGCTAAGAAAAATCCCGCTCAATTTTTCAAGTCTCCACAAAATCCCGCAGAATTGCAGAAAAATCCCACACAGTTCCCTAAATGTTCTCAAAACCCTACCAAATTCCAGAAACATCCAACAAAACCCCCGCTAATTTGCACAAAATCTAAGAAAATACCTCAAAATCCTTCATGCTGCCTCAAAATCCCACAAAATTCCACAAAACTCCCACAAAATCTTCTCAATATCCTACAAAATTCAAGAAAAATCCCAACAAATTGCAGAAAAATCCCACACAGTTCCCTAAATGTTCTCAAAACCCCACCAAATTCCAGAAACATCCAACAAAACCCCCACTAATTTGCACAAAATCTAAGAAAATACCTCAAAATCCTTCATGTCCCCTCAAAATCCCTCAAAATTCCACAAAACTCCCACAAAATCTCTCCAATATCCTGCAAAATTCAAGAAAAATCCAACACAATTCATTAAATGTTTTCAAAACCCTATCAAATTCCAGAAACATCACACCAAATCTCCAGAAAATGACACAAAATGTAAGAAAAATCCCACAAAGTTCTTCAAGTCTCCTCAAAATTCCTCAAGATTCCAGGAAAAAAATCTCACAAAATTCTCTAAACCTTCCCCAAACCCGACCAAATTCCAGAAACATCCCACCAAATCTCCAAAAAATTCCACAAAATCAAGAAAAATCCCTCAAAATTGCAGAAAAATGCTACAAAATTGCAGAAATCTTCCCCAAACCGTACCATATTCCAGAAACATCCCAAAAAATCCCCACTAATTTCCACAAGATCTACGCAAATCCCTCACAATTCTTCATGTCTCCTCAAAATCATTCAGAATTCCACAAAACACCCATAAAATCTCCTCAATATCCTACAAAATTCAAGAAAAATCCCCCAAAATTGCAGAAAAATCCCACACGATTCCCTAAATGTTCTGAAATCACTACCAAATTTCAGAAGCATACCACCAAATTGCCACAAATTTCCACAAAATAGCAGAAAAATTCCTCACAATTCTTCCAGTCTCCTCAAAATCCCTAAACATTCCAGGAAAAAATCTCACAAAATTCCCTAAATCTTCCCAAAACCCTACCGAATTCCAGAAACATCCCATCAAATCGCCACAAAATTCCAAAGAAGCTAAGAAAAATCCCTCACAATTCTTGAAGTCTCTTCAAAATCCCACAAAATATGAGAACATTCCACACCTGTACAATAAAATGTCACAAAATTCCAGCAACATCCTACCAAGTCTCCACAAAATACCACAAAATCTAAGAAAAATGCCTCAACATGCTTCAAGTCTCCACAAAATCCCTCAAAATTTCAGAAAAATACAATACAATTCCTTAAATGTTCGGAAAACCCCAGCAAATTCCAGAAACATCCCACCAAATCTCCACAAAATACCACAAAATCTAAGAAAAATCCCTCAACATGCTTCAAGTCTCCACAAAATCCCACCAAATTCCAGAAAAAACTCCAACAAAATTGCAGAAAGCTTCTCAAAACCCCACCAAATTCCAGTCACATTCCACAAAACCCCCACAAATTTCCACAAAACCCAAGAAACTACCTCAAAATGCTTCATGTCTCCCCAAAATCCCTCAAAATTCCCACAAAATCTCCTCAATATCTTCCAAAATTCAAGAAAAATCCCCCAAAATTGCAGAAAAATCCCATACAATTCCCTAAATGTTCTCAAAAGCCCACCAAATTCCAGTCACATCCCACAAAACCCCCACAAATTTCCACAAAACCCAAGAAAATACCTCCAAATCCTTCATGTCTGCTCAAAATCCTTCAAAACTCCCACAAAATCTCCTCAATAGCCTCCAAAATTCAAGAAAAATCCCGCAGAATTGCAGAAAAATCCCACACGATTCCCTAAATGTTTTGAAATCTCTACCAAATTCCAGAAACATCCCACAAAATCTCCACAAATTTCCAAAACAGCTAAGAAAAATCCCTCTCAATTTTTCCAGTCTCCACAAAATCCCGCAGAATTGCAGAAAAGTCCCACAAAATTGCAGAAATCTTCTCGAAACCTCACCAAATTCCAGTAACACCCCACCAAATCCCTACAAATTTCCACGAAATCTAAGAAAATATCTCAAAATTCTTCAAGTCTCCACAAAATCCCTGAAAATTGCAAAACAATCCCACACAGTTCCCTAAATGTTCTGAAAACCCTACCAAATTCCAGAATCACCCAACCAAATCTCCACAAAATACCCCAAAATCAAGAAAAATTCCTCAAAATCCTTCAGCTCTACTCAAAATCCTTCAAGATTTCATTAAAATCACACAAAATATTTAAACTTTTGCAAAATCCCACAAAATTGAAAAAACATCCAATGAAATTTCAAAAAATTTAAAAAAAATCCATAAAAATTCTCCAAACTGTATCAAATTCCAGAAACATTCCATCAAATCTCCTGAATATCCCACAAAAATAAAGAAAAATCCCACAAAATAAGAAAAAATTACCCTTCTTACACACAAAGTTCACCAAGTCATTCCCTGCATTTCTCCTTTTCACATTCTTTCTCTCATCCACTGAGAGCTCCAGCTTATCATGTTCTGGTGCTTATCATCAACTGATTGTGCTCTTGATTTCTACCACTGCAAGACATGTAGAATCATCTAAACTGAACACAGAAACAAACTCCCTCTGTCAGCCCATCTTCACATTCCAGATCACTTTCAAGATGTCCATGGGGCTATTGGAATGATGAGCTCTCCACTGCTGGCTGCAGGCTCTGGAGATTCTTTCTCCACATTCAGCCAGGCTTGTATTCCCCAACAATTCCTGGTAGCCCATCATGTTTTCTTTGGCTAGAAGAGGAACAATGAAAACCTTACCAATGGCACAACTCCCCAGTGCACAAGGAAAAGAAAGAACAAGTTGTCAAGTTCTTCAGATATTTGTCCTGCTTTGCTGCAAGAGTTGTGCTGCATTCACAGTGTGGGAAGCCAAGAGAAGCTGCAGCTGGGGGCACATCTTGTGACAGGAGCTGTGCCTTGTTCTCCAGGACAGGTTGTTGGAAAGGACAGGACTGGGGAGGAGATTCTGGGAAAATTGAAACAACTTTTTTAAGAAATGAAAATAAAATCCAAAGAAACAACCAATATGTTTTTTTCTATTTTTCTCTATTTATTTTTATGTTTCCCTTTTCCATCTTGCACTGTTTCTCCATCCCATTCATTCCAAATGGATCTCACCTCTAAGATCTGAGACTTGGCAAGTTTTAGACACTGTAAAATACCATGAGCTACACCCAGTTTGACTCCCCCTGTTTTACTTGGAAAGCAATGCTGGAGACACAAGTGCAGTGCTTGGCTCAGGTACAAATTCTGCATTCAGGGAATGTGCCCAGACAGTGTCTGACCCTCAGCAGGGACAAGGCACAGCAGCAGCCAAGGGCATTGCTGTGCCCCTGTGCAGGAGTCAAGACTCTGGCTCTTGGCTCACCAGGGCAAAGTTCCCGTGTTTAGCCAGGCTCAGGGGCTGCCCGGGGAGCGCGGGGCTTGGGGCGGGGCCGAGCGGGCAACGGACAAACGGACACGGGGACAAACGGTCCTGGTGCTTCAGTTGCAGCGGCAGCAGCGAAAGCAGCGGCAGCAGCAGCAGCAGCAGTGGAAGCAGCAGCTTTAGAGACTTCTTCGATTCTCCTCCTCCTCTCCCTCTCCCTCTCTGGGTCTCCCTTCCCCTGCGTCCCCTCATCTCCTAGTCGAATTCTTCGACTCCCTTGAGTCCCTTGTCCCTTTCCCGTGGTCCCGCACCCCATCCCTGTCTCCCTTTCCCGGTGTCCCCCTCCTCTCCAAGTTTCCCTCTCCCCGTGCCCACCCGGGCCATGCCCCCGGTCCGCCCCCGGCCCCGGGCGGGGCTGCCCCGTCCCCGTCCCCGGCCCCGAGCATCCCTCCGCGGTCTCGCCTCCGCCCAGCTCTGGCTGTGCTGGCGCTGGCGCTGCTGGGCGGGCATCATTGCCTGGGGCTGGGGCGGCATCGCCGCCCTTTGGCTCCGCCTGGCCCGGCCCCGGCCCCGGCCCCGGCCCCGGCCCCGGCCCCGGCCCCGGCCCCGGCCCCGGCCCCGGCCCCGGCCCCGGCCCCGGCTCCGGCTCCTCCCAGGGCCCGCGGAGGACACAGGCGGCGCGGCCGCTGCCGCCGCCTCCGCTGCGGCTTCCCCGGCCCGAGCTCCGCCGCTCAGCAGCGCGGCCGCCGGCCCCGAGCCGCCGCTGTCGCGTTCCAAAGAGCGAACGCCTGCGGATGCCCGGCCCGGGGAGGTCGGGGAGCGCTCGGGGGCCGTTCCTGGCCCCGGGCCGAGCACTGACGGCCGCGTCTCTTCCCCAGGGAAGGCGCAGGAGGCCCTGCAGCAGCGCTACCGAGTGGGTTCACTGCTGGGACGCGGCGGCTTTGGCAGAGTTTTCGCAGCCACTCGGCTCTCGGACGGACTCCCGGTGAGCGGTGGGGCCAGCGGCGGGCGGAGGAGGAGGAGCGGGCGGAGGGGGCGGAGGAGGAGAAGGGGGCGGAGGAGTAGGATGGGGCTGGACACGGCAGGCACTGAGCTGAATCCGCTGTTCCCTTTGGCTTACAGGTGGCCATCAAAAAGGTGCCACGGAACCGCGTCCGGCACTGGGGCGAGCTGGTGAGTGAGCGGGGCCAGCGGCAGAAGCCGGGGCGTGCCGGGCGGGGATGAGCCGGGACCCGGCAGGGTGGGAGCTGCCAGGACACCTGGAGGGAGAGCGGGCATGGGGCCAGCGGAGGGCACAGAGCATCCCGAGCTGGCTGAGGGCTTCCCGAGCCCTGGCACGGCCTCAGCCCCACTGACAGCACCGTGCTCCTCCCGCAGCCCGACGGCACCAGCGCACCACTGGAGATAGTGCTGCTGGACAAGGTGTCCACAGGCTTCCCCGGTGTGGTGCAGCTGCTGGAGTGGCTTGAGCTCCCCAGCTACATTGTTATGGTGCTGGAGCGCCCGGAGCGGTGTCAGGACCTGCGGCACTTCATTCGGGCACGGAAGTTCCTGTCCGAGGAAGAGGCGCGGGAGCTGTTCCGGCAGGTCCTGGCAGCCGTGCGGCACTGCACCAGCTGCGGGGTCCTGCACCGAGATATAAAACCAGAGAATATCCTGGTAGACCTGGACACCGGCGAGGCAAAACTGATAGACTTCGGCTGTGGCACCTACCTTCAGGAGACAGCCTACACTCAATTTGCAGGTGAGCCCACACAGGGGTAGGCTTCTGGTCCCAGCATCTCCTGGCCCAACCAGGGTGTTGCAGCAGGGATTCTCCCAGGACTGGGGCTGGGGCAGGCAGCCTGACAAAATCCTCCATGGGTAGGGGTGGCAGAGAGGGGGAGGCAGAACCTGTGCACCAGCTGGTTTCGTGTGCAGTTGAGAATGGGCTTGGACTGCTGTGCTTCCCTGGTTTGCTTTGGTTCAAAATATGTTTTGGGCAATGCCAGCAGGGAGGATGTGGGTATGGTTTTTCCCCAGCACTGAGTGGGTATTTCCCTTTGTGTGTCATGGTCGGGCCTTGCCAGGGTTTCTGCTGCCCTCTTCCAGCACCAGTGACTTCGTTTCCAGCCACGGATTTGTACCCAAGTCCCAGGTGCTGGCGAGAGGGCAGCAGGTCACCCCATGGGCCACTGGGGAAGCCCCCACATGCCCAGGGATGCTGGGGTCAGGCTCTGGGAGCAGCAGCATCCCCCTGATGAGCTCCATCCATATTCCATAGGAACACCATCATACAGCCCCCCAGAATGGAACAACTTTGGGTGGTACCATGGCGAGGCAGCGACCGTCTGGACCCTGGGCATCCTGCTGCACGAGATGGTCTGCGGGGAGCACCCTTTCAGGAGGGGCAGGAACATCAGATGGGGCCAGCTCCCGCTGCCACAACGGCTCTCCCAAGGTGAATCCTCATCTCTGGGCTCAGGGGGAACACCAGTGTTGGGAGACAGCAGCGGGCTCGTGAGCATCCCACTCTGGCAGCTGCTGAGGAGGTGGCACATGTCCTGCTCTGCTGCTCTCCTCCAAAACAAAAAAATTAATGGGAAACTTTAGGCCCAGCTCTGAGCACATCCAGCATGGCCTGGGCACGGGAATAGTGGGACAAAGCAGACAGGAGCCTTCTCCAACTGACCAGTGGTTTGTGGTTTCTCTCCCCAGATTGCCAGCTTCTGATCAGGTGGTGTTTATCCCTGAACTCCTTGGACAGGCCCTCATTAGAAGACCTGTTCCATGATCCCTGGATGCAGGATATTCATCAGCCCTAGAAGAAGGGAGAGAGCCACAGGCACAGTGATGCAGGGACCTGGTAAGTTACAGCTCCACACATGCCCTGGCAATCAGCAGCAAAGAAACCCAGACTTTTTTGTCCTGCCTGTGTCACTGCACTGGGCTCATCAAATGGGAACACACAGCCCTTGTGCTGGAGCTGAGCTGCTCTGCCCAGCACTGGTGGGCACCATCTGAGCTGGTTTTGCTTGTCCTGGTTCACTGACAGCCGGGCCCTGGGCAGAACCCTGACAGCCTGGTGTCACCCCAGGGAAGAAGGAGCCCCTGGAGAAGCTGGACCAGGTGGGGCTGCTGCTGCTGCTGGAGACATGGAGGAAAACAGCAAGGATGACAACCTCTTCCTCCACCTGGCAGCGGCAGCTGGCGATGATGGACTTTGATTCTGGCACCTTCTTCAAAGCCAGGCTCCACAGTGAATTTTCAGGTCAGTCCAGACCCAGGGGGATGCTCCCAGATTTGAGCATTGGCCGGGAACCAAAGGTTTCCCCTTCACTGGGGCAGATGCAACTGATTCCTCAGTGGCTGCCCAGCTGGTTTTTGGCAGGGCTGGGGACATGGGCTGGGGTGGTTACGAAATGGGAGTGGGATCCTGGCCCTGCCAACAGCCCCCACCACCCACCGTGCCCCGGGCTGGGGCTGGGGCAGCCAGCCCGACACAAACAAACCCCCATGGCAGGAGCACAGGTGGGACTCCAGAACCTGAGCACGGCTGCTTTGCTGGGCAGGCAAGGAAGGGCTTGGGCTGCTCCACTCCCCTGCTTTGCTTTGGGATCACCATGGTTTTGGGGGACAGTGCAGAGGAAAAGGAGCAAGCATGGGCTTCCCTCACCCATGGGTGGGTTTTTCCCCACAATGTAGGGGTTGGGCCTTGCTCAAGTTTCTGACAGAGATAAGATTTTTTACCATTTTTCTTGTTTCCCCTTTTTGTCTGTAACCTATTTTCATTAATTTGTTGTTTGTTTTTCTAAAGGAAGCGTTCTAGGTGGGATCCAGTCTGGATCGGGAAGTGCTTGGGACCAGCTGTGGCGTGGATGGGCCGTGCCCTTGGAGAAGACTGAGGACATCGTTTGGGACCAGCTTTTCTTCTGGCAGCAGATGGTGTGAGGTGGGTCCTCATCTCCCTGGCATGGGTGGGACAAGAGCTTTTGGGAGATGGCAGCGGGCACAGGAGCATCCCGCTCTGGGCAGCTGCTGAGGGGCTGGATCTGCCGTGGCTGGCTGCAGGCTGGGCACATGTCCTGCCCTCCTGCTCTGCTCCCAAAGGCAGCAGTGATGGGCAGCTTTGGGCCCAGCTCTGAGCACGGCCAGCATGGCCTGGGCACCGCGGCTGGCTGGGACAAGGGGACAGGAGCCTTCAGCTGACGGGCGCTTTCTGCTTTCTCTCCTTGCAGCCGGGCTCTGCGGATGCTGAGGCTGCTCTGGGCTCTGCCAGGGCTCTGCTGGGCTCAGCACCGCGCCGGGATCAGCCAAAGAAGAAACGGTGTGACCTGCAGCAGAGACTGGAGCATTTTGGCAATGCAGCTCAAGTCTGCAGAGTGTCCACCTCCAAGGGAAAATATGACACCTCCCAAAAATTAAACTTGTTCCATAACTTCTGAAATGAAATCCATCTGGGATGACCCCAAATGACATTTTTCAGCTTGCTCAAGCTGTAGCTCAGCCCTTCTCTGAACAGTTCTCTCCCTACACCTGCCTTTTACTTCACAACTGCTCTCTCCTTTCCCCCAGTGAGTTCCCAGCCCATCACAGTCTCCATCACACTGCAGCCTTCCTTGATGCCCCTCAAAATGAAGAAGGCCAAGCCCCAGTCTTAGGGACTCATCCTGTCACTGGCTGAAGAGCAGCAATGTCTGTCTGTGCCAGGGGCTCTTGGATGTCTCTGTATCCATGGACAGAAGGGTCTGTCTGTGCCAGGGGCTCTTGGATGTCTCTGTATCCATGGACAGAAGGGTCTGTCTGTGCCAGGGGCTCTTGGATGTCTCTGTATCCATGGACAGAAGGGTCTGTCTGTGCCAGGGGCTCTTGGATGTCTCTATCCATGGACAGAAGGTCTGTCCTTGCAAATGTTTCCATAATATCTTTGTACCCATGAGTATGGAATGAACACAGAGAGTGAAAGTGTCAGTCACGTTGTTTGCACACTCCTTCCTTTCCATACAAGACACATCCATGCACACCCCCACGTACAGATATATTAAAAGGATAAGGACAGATAGAGATTTCCCACAGAGCTCTAACTTTGGCATAACTCACCTTGTAAGCCATGGCCAGGGCATTTTTTTTCCAGCTCTATGTCAGTAGGTGTCCAAGAGCTGAAGGGAACAGCATTTAGAAGCAGTTTCAGGATTTCTAGGCAGGAAAGAGAGCTGACAACCATCCACGTAACTCACCATATTTGTCGGGATGGGCTGCTGGTTCTTTAGGAATATGGCACAATGGAGACACGAGACTTGGGATAATCCCAGCTCTCTGTGGATCTGTGCAAAGGTGGAGCAGCAGAAACACCTTGTGTCTTCTTTGGGGACACAAGGTCCAAGGAGCTGGGGTGGCAGAGCGTGACCTGGGCTGGTGGCAGGTGAAGTCCCATTTCATGACATCCCGGAGTGACACAGGACAAAGCTCCAAGCACCCACAGCCCCACTGAGGAAGTCCTTGGAATGCTGCACATCCCATAGGAAAAGCTGCATTCACTCAGTCCATTGGGATTTATCACTTCCATTTGCAACACTTTAGGTCCAAGTTTCAAACTGCAAAATTTTTACACTCAAGACACAGTCATGAAGAACATGTATTTCAATTTCCTATTCCTTTAACTGCAGTGTAAAATATCTTAATATTGGAAAACATCCATAAAATCTGTTAAGGAAGGCAGCTAATGGATCCTTTCCACTAGCACGTGTACAAACTAAGTAACTAAAATCAAAGCTGAGTTCTCTTTTTCAAAAGATCAGTCACCTCTTTCTTACTCCAGAGTTATAGAAGATTTTTCACTACACATTTGGGGGTAATTTTTATCTTTCATATTTTTTCATGTTTTCTTTTTTGTTTTGTTTTTTTGGTTTTTTTTTTACAGAAAACATGTCCTAGAAAAGGCATGTCCTTTGCTCCTGGTTCCCGGGTGGAGCAGCTCCCTTCCCGCTGGCTGAGCTGCTCAGGCAGAGCCCGGCAGCTCCTGGCCCTGCAGGGCTGAGGCTTTTCCCCGTTGCTGGGCACAGACTGATGGAGCAGCACTGCTGAACACGGGCACACGCAGAGGGAGCAGAGCAGCTGCCTTTGCCCACCTGAAGCTCCAAGGCCAAACTCTGAGCAGGCACGGCTGGAAGAGACTCGCAGGCTCCCTGTTGGCTCTGCTGCCCCACTTGTGCCCGGCCCAGCTCTGCGTGAGGCAGAGGGAGAACAAGGGGCAGCTCCCTCCCAGCCCCAGCCCAGGGACCCCTCCAGCCCCGGGCCTTGGGGCACTGTCAGCACCCGCTGCTCCAGCCACCGCTTCTGCTGGCACTGACAGCAACAACCAAACTGGGGCTGGTCCCCAGGGAGCAGCAGCAGTGCCTGGATATGATCCCTCAGCCTGGGGCAGCCCCTGGGGGAACAGAGGGCACAGCAAGAGGGACAAAACCAGTCAGGGTCAGAGACTGGGAAAAGCCAGAGCTGGGAGCAGGAACAGCTGCTTCATTGCACTCCTGGAGAAAGCTCTGGGCTGGGTCAAAGCACTGAAAGGTGTGAAAGGCACAGAGGAGGCCACACCAAAGAATGCTCCTGTTTTCACACCCTCCTGTAATAAATGGAAATGATTTGTGCTAACTAAATTGTAACTATTTGGAAAGTTATTATTAGAAGCAATCAAGGGAATTGGTGTTACAAGGCAGATGTAGCCCCCCTACAGATATTACATGTTAAAATTAAGGCACAGGATGTAGTTTTGAGATAAGAAATGTCCTAAGATAAAATCGACCTTGAGATGGATAAAGTTAGAATGACTTTAGGCATAGGGCATGAAAATTATAAAATATAAGACTAATTAGTGGAGCACAATGCTTACTTACATAACACAACGCTTAGTACGCATACACAGCCTGTAAGGTTATCCAGAGGACAACGAGGATGAGTGTAAGCCTTCGTCCAAAAAACCACCAAAACAAGACAGAAGACCCCCTAGCAACAAGTGAAGCATGCACCATGAAGAATAGTGATATTAAATCAATGAATTGGAAATAGGAGGAGACTTATGGGAAACATTAATGAATAGGTATAAGCATACAGTATATAATGTTTGAATTACTTTGTTTTGGTATGTGAGGCAGGGTGAGAAGCCCTCCCTGTACCCTGGTCAGTTTTGCTTATGCTTTAATCATAATTACTGGCAAATTATATTCACAAATATATATCTATGTATCTGAAGTTATTCACTAAATTGTACTCTTTTACTAAATTGTTTTCCTTTTATACCAAATTGCTATTCAGGCCACTAAATAGTATTCTTTTATTAAATTGTATCCTTCTATTCAATTCACTGAATTGTATCTTTTTTTCCCCTTGTTATTAAATTGCTGTTAACCTAATAGCTCTTGTTGTCTTATTTTAATTTCATTTAAAATAGCACCAAGCAGAAAAGGGGCTGACTGAGAGCAAGCAGACTTAACTTTCTGCCAGGACACAAATTTAGAGGGCAAAAAATTAAAAAAACCCACAGCATCAGCCCAGCTTCCCAGTGAGAAGGGTTGGAACTCTCTGCCCCTCAACACTTCCCCAGCAGCTTTACAAAGGGAACTGGGATCTGAGCTGTGCCCTCCGAACCAACAGAGCCAGCCTCCCTTCAGGCTGAGAAGCCATGGCCTCAGTTACAGCCCCGGGTGCCTCCTGTGCCCCAGAGAATGGCCCGGCTCACCTGGCCCAGCCCAGCCCGGCCCGAGCAGCCCGGACTGGCCTCAAGGGATGGGCTCCACCTGCCCGCTGTGCCCACAGGCCAGGCCCAAGGGCTCACAAGAGGCTTCCTCCCAGCTTTGCAAAACTCGGCCAAGAGTGTCCCCTTTACTGTGCTGAGAAGAGTAAAAAACCCTCTCAATTTAACCCCACTGCACTCCTCATGGGGGATCCCTGCACACCTTAGGAGAGAGCCCAAATTTTCCCTGTGTGCCTCATGAGGTGCAGGCCCAGGTGATGTCACTGAAGGAAATGTGCCCTCACAGCCCAGGGACGCTCAGCATGGGCTCCCCCAGCCCCTCGGGGCCCCACCGCTGGTCACGGCAGCCCCTGCCTGGCTCCTGCCTGCCCACACCATGGTCAGCCCTGCCTGCTCCTGGACATGGAGCTCAGCCAGGGCTGGTGCTGTGTGGGCTTTGCTGGTGGTACCAGCCAGACACTGGGGTGACAGCTCCATCTCTTTATTAGAACAAAAAACATGGGCCAGCCCCTGCTCTGGTGCACAGGGGCTGCCCAATTTCAGTCCTGCCCAGGGACCAGGGCCAGGGGGCTCAGGGGCAGAGCGTCTCGCTTGAGAGGTGTGGGTCTTGGGATGCCATCAAGATGGGGATGCAGCCACAGCACAGCAGATGGGGAGAGATGTGAAGAGCGAGGATAACAGGTCAGCTTCTCTTAGACTAAAATCTTTGGCTGCTCTTCTGAAGGTGCAGAGGCACTCCTGTGGAGAGAAGAGGTGGTTGAGGCCCCCAGCTGCCGCTGGCACACAGGGACCCTCCAGCACAGCAGGGCCCAGAGCTGCCAAGGCTCCCCAGCACGGCTGGAGCTGCTGGCACAGCTTGGCCCAGCTGGACAGCTGCCCCTCAAGGCCCTGGAGAGCAGGGGATGGCTCTGGGCAGGGTCCCTGGCCAGGAGCGGGCCCCAGAGCACCTCTGCCTTTCAAGGGCAATCTCATCCCCGCTCTTTCTCCTGCCCACCTTGCTTTGCCTCTGCCTGCTGCTCCTGGGGCTGCTCTTGGCCAGGCAGCCTCAGTGGCAGCCAGCACTGGCTGCAGCCCCAGCGGGCTCCCCAGGACAAGGCCCAGCAATTAAGAGGCCAATGAAAGGCCTGGGCAGCAGCAGAACTCTCAGCAGAGTTATTTGGACAACCACTGACTACCCACAAGTCCACAGCAGCCTCACTGGGAATGTTTCCTGACTATGAGCAGCCTTTCAAGAAACTGATTGAGGCAGAGATCAGCAAAACACTCACCGTTTTCTCTTCCACCAATACCAGATTCCAGCACAGCACATCATCAGGAAAATTGCTCCACCAGCCACAATGGCCATTAACTTAATCAAACACTGTGTTCCCCAGCAAAAAACTCTTCTCATGCTTCTCCAGATATTGTTAGCTTGTCTGGTGGTGCCAGCTGCATCTGTGGGAGCAATGGGCAGCGTGAGCCGTGCTGTGCTCCACTGCTGAGCTGGCAGCACACTGGATATGGCCAGGACGTTCTCTGTTTCCCCCAGAGCTGGAGCCTGCAGGCACCTTGCCACCCCTTGGCACAAGACTGCTCAACCCCCTGAGCTTGAATGGCACAATTTCTTTGTGCTGTGCTGGTTTTCTCCAGGAAATACTTGTCAAGGACATGGATAAGGGTCAGGAAAATGCCCAGGGTTTTGGAAATGCTCCAGGGCCCTCCCTCTTCTAAACAGCCCCTACACCTGATCTACCCCGAGACTGGAAATTTCAGGCCATCTCAGGGTGTTCACGTCCCATGCTGCAGTTTGGGCTCTCTGTCAGCTGATGCCAAATGCCTTCCTGCAGAGGCTGGGGAGAAAAGCCAGGCCAGGCTGGGAAACAGCCCTGCAGGCCATGAAAGCAGCAGCGAGACAGCGAGGTTGACATGGATCCCTTCCTGCTGTGCTGGGCACAGTGTGTCCAGATGTGCAGGGAAAGCCCCCGGCTGCTGAGTCTCAGGAGAAGGCTGAGGGACATGGACCCACCACGGCGTCCCTCCAGATCATTCAGGATTATGTCCAGATATTTGAGTTCCCCCATTGCTACACTACTATCTCCTATAGGTTTGTTCTTCTTTCTCAGGGGACTATGATATAAAGTATTTCCATTTCCCAGGAATGGATCCCACACAACCAGTGCTCAGCCTGTGGGGTCAGCAGGGATGCACCACACACCCCAGTGATGGGAGCCGGGCTTGCTTGCAGAATTTAGCTCAGCAGCTGGGAAAGTCCTTGCTGCAGACACACCTGTAACTCAACAGCCACAGAAGCTTCTCTCATCTCTGCTGATCTGCACAGGCAGCACTGAGCCACAGGAGCAGCGAGAGGATCACGCAGAGCAAGGACACACACGTGCACGGCTCTGTCCTGGCACCTGCAGCGATGCTGCCCTGGCCGAGCTTTGGGCTCTGAGCTGGCATCTCTCCCAGGGGGAAAGGCCTTCACCTACCCTCATAATCTTCCTCATCATCAGGCTCAGTAACTGATATGGACGGGGAATCCAGATCATCTTCATCATCAGGTTCATCTGCAAAGAAAGGCAGAACAGAACAGCTCCCGTGACACTGCTGAAGATTCTTCTTCAGGCCAGAGCGGCAGTGAGTGCACCTGAGTGACTGCTGCCCTCCAAGGCACTCCCTTATCTCTGCCTTCCACTCAGGAGCAGGAGCAGGGGGACCACATGCCTGCAGTGGCCTCACAATGGGATGGAAGGAGCCCCTTGCATGGCAGTCAGGGGAGAAAGGACTCCCTGGAGCTGCCAGCAGCTCTGAACTGAGCCCCAGGCAGGGCCAGGGCTTGGCAGCTAGAGCGGGAGCATCTCAGGCTCCCTGGGGCCAGAAAGGAGCCACACAAGGCACAGCCCCGGGGCACAGCCCTGGGCCCGGCCCCTTCCCTCTCTGCTCTTCTCCGAGGCTGTACAGAGCACACAGAAGGAGACACTGATATTGCACACAGGAAGAAGATTGACAGCTAAATGCTCCTTCCTCCCACTGACAGCAATGCTGTGGGATCACTCAGGGCTCCAGAAGGGAATGGGGCGAGGCTTCCAGAATCCATCAACCTTCAGACTCTTGAGGGAAATGGCACATGAGTGAGCTCTTGCCACCTTGACACTGATTATTCTGTGCAGAAAGGGACATTGAAAACTTGCCTCCAGCATCTGGCAAGGTCTTCAAACCACCATCTACCAGCACTTCCAGATGCTCCATGTCACGATCCCAGTCTAGAAGGGAGCACAGATCAGAACCATTCCATGGTGTGCTGGGATCCCCTTCTGCCTTAGGGAACTGGGCACTGCAAGGGGGTCAGGTAAGGCCATGAGAGCCAAATGTCAATGGACATGGCCAAAGCTGCAGAGGGGCCTGAGGAAAGCTCTGGACTGGCTCTGGACATTCTCAACACCTTTTCCATGCTCTGTGCAAAATCCCTGAAAGGCAGGCACTGCCAAGCAGCAGAGATGTACAGCTCAAGCCTCAGCAGGGCTCAGGCCCAGAGGCACAGCAATTACCTCCTGGGACTGTGACTGTGCCTGGCATGGCCTCCCTTCCTGCAGCAGAGGCTGCCCATGAGCCACTGCTTCCTCCAGGAAACGCTGCCTTCAGCGCAGCCTTTGGGTTCATATCTGGAGAAAGGAAGAGCCACAGCTGGATCAGACAGAACCATTCCCCATTGGGGAGGTGGCATGTTCAAGAGGCAATATTTGTCAAAGTCATGGATAAGGATCAGGAGAAAGGCCAGGTTATTTGGGCTGGCCAGGGCCCTCCCTCCTCCAAACAGCCCCTACACCAGATCGACCCTGAGACTGGGAAATTGCAAGGGATCTCTGGGTGTGCATGGCCTGTGCTGCAGTTTGGGCCCCCTGTCAGCTGATGCCAAATGCCTTCCTGCAGAGGCTGGGGAGAAGCTGCAGCCAGGCCAGGCTGGGAAACAGCCCTGCAGGCCATGAAAGCAGCAGTGGGGCAGTGAGGCTGACATGGATCCCTTCCTGCTGTGCTGGGCATGGCGTATCCAGATGTGCAGAGAAATCCCCCAGCTGCTGAGTCTCAGGAGAAGGCTGAGGGACATGGACCCACCATGGCGTCTATCCAGTTCACTCAGCATCTTGTCTTCTGTAGGTTTGTTCCTCCCTCTAGGAGAACCTTAACAGAAAGTATTTCCATTTCAGATGAATGGATCCCACAGAACCAGGGCTCAGCCTGTGGGATCAGCAGGGACACACCACTCACCCCTGTGATGGGAGCTGGGCTTGCGTGCAGCAACCAGCAAAGGAGCATGAAATGTCCTCGCTGCAGACACACCTGTAACTCAACAGCCACAGAAGCTTCTGTCACCTGGTTCCTGCCAGGTTGTCAATGATTATTCCTTGTTGGGACAGTGAGAACATACCTGCATGGTGCTCCAGAGGCAGAAAATCTTCATGAAGCCAAGCTGCTGGAGAAATCTTCCTACCACGCTTGTCTACAAAGGAGCACAGATCAGAACCATTCCATGGTGTGCTGGGATCCCCTTCTGCTTTAGGGAACTGGACACTGCAAAGGGTTTGGGTAAGGCCGTGGGAGACAGATGTCAATGGACATGGCCAAAGCTGCAGAGGGGCTTGGGGAGCTCTGGGCTGGCTTTGGTCACTCTCAACACCCTCTTTGCAGCCCCTGTGCAACATCCCTGGTGGGGCAGTGGGACCAGCCCAGGGCCCAGGGGCTCTCCCTCCCACAGAGGAAACCCCAAGGCCTTGGGCCAAACCGCAGCATTCAGTGCCACAGGTAACGGAACCTCCCTCCTGCCCTCTCTCCTGCCCTCTCTCCTTCAGCTGGGACTGCTCCCCCAGCCCAAGGGGACAGAGCCAGGCCCTGTCAGGGCACACTGGAGCTTTACCCTCCCCCTCAGCCCTTTCCCCACCATGGGCACCCCTTGCAGCAGCTGCCAGGTTTTGGGACGTGTCTCCCATGGAGGGATCCCAGCAGGACTGCTCAGTAGCCAAGTGCCCTGAGCCTGCTCAGGATAATTCCTCTGCACTGTGCTCACACAGCCAAGCAGCAGAGATGGCAGCTCAAGCCTCAGCAGGGCTCAGGCCCAGAGGCACAGCAATTACCTCCTGGGACTGTGACTGTGCCTGGCATGGCCTCCCTTCCTGCAGCAGAGGCTGCCCATGAGCCACTGCTTCCTCCGGGAAACGCTGCGTTCAGCACAGCCTTTGGGTTCATCTCTGGAGAAAGGAAGAGCCACAGCTGGATCAGGTGGGGCTGTTCCCCAACAGGAAGGTGGCATGTTCAAGAGGCAATACTTGTCAAAGTCATGGATAAGGTTCAGGAAGCCATCAAAACTTTGGAGCCAGGCCAGGGCCCTCCCTCCTCCAAAGAGCTGCCATTCCACATCTACCCCAAGACTGGGAAATTTTCAGGGGATCTCAGGGTGTGCATGGCCTGTGCTGCAGTTTGGGCTCCCTGTCAGCTGATGCCAAATGCCTTCCTGCAGAGGCTGGGGAGAAGCTGCAGCCAGGCCAGGCTGGGAAACAGCCCTGCAGGCCATGAAAGCAGCAGTGGGGCAGTGAGGCTGACATGGATCCCTTCCTGCCATGCTGGGCACAGTGTGTCCAGATGTGCAGGGAAAGCCCCCGGCTGCTGAGTGTCAGGAGAAGGCTGAGGGACATGGACCCACCATGGTGTCTATCCAGTTCACTCAGCATCTTGTCTTCTGTAGGTTTGTTCCTCCCTCTAGGAGAACCTTAACAGAAAGTATTTCCATTTCAGATGAATGGATCCCACAGAACCAGGGCTCAGCCTGTGGGATCAGCAGGGACACACAACTCACCCCTGGGATGGGAGCTGGGCTTGCGTGCAGCAACCAGAAAAGGAGCTTGAAATGTCCTTGCTGCAGACACACCTGTAACTCAACAGCCACAGAAGCTTCTGTCACCTGGTTCCTGCCAGGTTGTCAATGATTATTCCTTGTTGGGACAGTGAGAACATACCTGCATGGGGCTCCAGAGGCAGAAAATCATCATGAAGCCAAGCTGCCTGAGAAGCCTTCCTACCACCCTCATCTGGAAGGGAGCACAGATCAGAATCATTCCATGGTGTGCTGGGATCCCCTTCTGCCTTAGGGAACTGGGCACTGCAAGGTGATTGGGTAAGGCTGTGGGAGCCAGATGTCAATGGACATGGCCAAAGCTGCAGAGGGGCCTGGGGAGCTCTGGGCTAGCTCTGGACACTCTCCACCCTCTTTGCAGGCCCCGTGCAACATCTCTGGAGGGGCAGCAGGACCAGCCCAGGGCCCCTGAGGTCTCTCTCCCTCCCACAGAGGAAACCCCCCCTAAAGCGCTGGGGAAAACCATCCCCAAAGCTTCCCAGGGAGAAGGGAGCGCTGTCCCGGGAAAGGGGACCGAGGCCGCGGGCTCACCTGCTCGCTTTGCTCGCCATGGAGCAGCCTGGGCAGCCCTGTCAGGCAGGGCCACTGCCAGGAGGAGCAGGAGGAGGAGGCGCAGAGCAAAGGCCATGGTGCCTTGCCCTCTGCCAGTCCTGCAGCTCTTGCTGCCACCACTGTCCTGACACCGCTGTCCCAATGTCAGCACCGCTGCTGCTGCCGCCGCTGCTGCCACAACAGTCGTGGTCAAGGACTGACTGCTCGGTCCTTGTGGTGCTGTGCAACCACGGGGCTCTGGGACCTCTGTGACCTCAGAGCCTGCTGTCACCTCAGCCTGCTGTCACCCCACAGGCTGCTGTGACCTCATGGCCAGGGTGGAATTGTGTGGGGAGTGGGATCTGCCTTCTTCACTAGGGAGCTCATCCTGCCCTGCAGCTCTGTCCAAGGGCTATGACTGGGTCCCAGCCCAGCTGAACTCACAGGCTGGGGGATGAAGGGATGGAGAGCAGCCCTGCTGAGAAGGACTTGTGGCTGCTGCAAGGTGAGAGGCTGAACATGAGCCAGCCATGTGCCTCCAAAGGAGGGTGCCCAGCAGCTTGAAGGAGGTGATTCCACCACCCCTCTCCTCTGGTGCGAACCCACCTGGAGTACTGCATCCACCTCTGGGTGCCCAGCACAGGAAGGACATGGTCCTGTTGGAGCTGGTCCAGAGGAGGGACAAAATGCTCTGAGGGCTGGAGCCCCTCTGCTTTGGAGACAGGCTGGGATAGCTGGGGGTGTTCAGCCTGGAAGAGAGAAGGCTCCACAGAGACCTGATTGCTCCCTTTCAGTACTTTAAGGGGGCTTGTAAAAAAGACAGGACAAAATTTTTAGTAGGGCCTGTTGTGACAAGACTGAGGGGGAATGTTCTCAATCTAAAAGACAATAGCCTCAGACTAGATATAAGAAAGAAACTCACATTTTTTACACTGGGGGTTTTGAAACCCTGATACAGGTTGCCCAGAGAGGTGGGCATCCATCCCTGCTGACATTCAAGCTCATGCTCTGAGCAACCTGATCTAAAGGTGTCCCTGCTCTCTGCAGGGCACTGCACTAGATGGCCTTTAAATGTCCCTTCCAAGCCAAGCCATTCTGTGCTCCTGTGCACCAGCAAAGCAGTGCTGGAATAATGCTGGGGTGATGATGCTGGCACCTGTGTTTTGGTAGTTGTGCCATTTAGCTGTTGGCCAAGAGAGGATTGATGGGCTGCACAGTGAAGTCTGCAAAGAACAGTGTGCTCAAGCAGAAACAGGAGAGGAACATGGCTTCCAGTTCAGATAAATGCCAGCATTTTGCTGCCCATTCCTTGTTAAGAAATAAAGGAATGTCCTGAAGATCCCTTCAGTGTGGGTGCAGCATTGGTTGTATCAGTACTTGTATTCTGTAAAACAGATGAGTTGTTACAGCTTCTTGCCCCATTTATCACTGGCTAAAACCCAAATACTGCATTGCTCCATGTCTACTTTCTTCCAAGTAAAGGCAGATTTTGTTCATTCTTGAGTGGGACATATTCATCTGTTGACAAGCAAATTCTTCTTGCCATTCACACAATGCTGATTTGCTCTAATCGGATTGTAATTAAGATCAACCACTCATTGTAATTAAGGTTGATGGATTGTGAGGCAAAGTGTTGCATAATTTTCCCTGGAGAGAGTTTTTCTCTAATTCAATGACATATGAAGACAGGTGTAGCCTACCATACTTGTGGCATTAGTCTCCCACTCTGTCCTTTCCTCTCACCCAAGGGGAGGATCGAGGTCTGCAGGTCTCATCTGTGCACAGAAAGAGTTAATATCTCACCCAGACCTGCAGATGCTCATGATGGTTTCTGCCGGGCAGTGGCCGAAGCAGTCACGGTGATGGATTTCAGGCCGTGCTGGGGCTGTGCCAAGATCTCAGGGGGCCCAGCCAGAACAGTTGTGGCTGTTCTGCCCTCATGGCTGGTCCCAGGCCCCTGCTCCCTTCAATTCCTGCTGTGGGCCGATGGCTTCCCCTCCCTGTGCCCGGCAGCCGCTGGGGCCGCGCGGGCCGTGGTGAAGGGGCCTGGCCCAGCCCAGAGCCGCTCCCGGGGCCTGGCGGAGCCCGGCTCGGTGCAGGCCAGGCTGGAGCAGGGCCGGCCTGACCAGCACCCAGTTAACTCTTCACAGCCGGAAACAACAGAGAGCTTTCCTGGCCTTGCCTGTCTTTAAAATGGGGATTTCACACAGGAGGATCCAGCTTCTAAATGGTTTCATAGGTTGTCAGTTCTCAGAGCCAGCCAGCTGTTGGTTTTGCTAAGAACAGAGGAAGCTCTTAGCAGCCCCCTCCTAGAAAAATCATTTGCATGGGTGGCTTCTTCCCTCCTCACCAAGTATCAACTAATATAAAACAAGCACAGACACTCAGGGTGTAATAGAAAGCAATTTTGAAGCAATTGTTTTAAAGCAAAATCAGTTATTAAGCACAGATTGATGTCACTCCCGCACTCCACTGGAGAGGGACAGAGACTCTGCCACCTCCCCCCTGGCCAGCCCATTCCAATTCCCAATCAGCCTTTCTGGGAAGAACTCCTTCCTATTGTCCAGCCTAAACCTGCCCTGGTGCAGCTTAAGGCTGAGTCTCCTTGTCCTGCCCTCCAGCAGATCCCCACTCGCAGCCAGCTTGGTGTCATCTGCAATTTGTGAGTGCTGGACTCGACCCCCTCAGCCAGACCCTCAGTGAAGATATTAACCAGGACTGGGCCCAGCACAGATCCCTGGGGACACCACCAGGGACTGGACACCAGCTGGATGCAGCACCATCCCCACCACTCTCTGGGCCCGGCCTCCAGCCAGTTCTGCAGCCAGCAAAGAGTGCTCCTGTCCAAGCCGTGGGCTGCAGCTTTTCCAGGGAATGCTGTGGCTCTCCGTGTCCAAGGCCTTGCTGAAGTCCAGCTTGACACATCCAGAGCCTTTCCCGCACCCACCAGGCGGCTCAGCTGGTTATAAAAGGAGATCAGGTTGGTCAGGCAGGACCTGCCCCTCCTAAAGCCACGCTGGCTGGGTCTGAGCCCTGGGCCATCCTGGAGGTGCCGTGTGATGGCACTCAAGGGGATCTGTTCTAAAACCTCACCAGGCACCGAGCTCAGGCTGACAGGCCTGCAGTTCCCCAGAGCCTCCTGCCAGCCCTTCTTGGGGATGGGCTCACACTGGCACCTCCAGTCCTCTGGGACCTCCCCAGTGAGCCAGGACTGATGAGGAGAAATGATGGAGAGCAGCTTGGGGAGCTCATCCACCAGCTCCCTCATCCCCCTAGCATGGATCCCATCCGATCCCATCCACCTGTGAGCATCTGAGTGGCTCAGCAGGTCTCTGACTGCTTCCTCCTGGATTACAGGGGGCTCTTCTGCTCCCTGTCCCCATCTACCAGCTCAGGAGAACACTTGTCCTGAGGAAAACCTGTCTTGATGTTGAAAAGGTGGTTTTATTTATTTAATCTTTATTAAATATTTAAAATTTCATGTTTATGTTTTATTAAATATTGAGGCAAAGAACGTGTTGAGTACCTCAGCCTTTTCCTCATCTTTGGTAACCATATCCCCCCCAATAAGGAATGGAGGTTGTCCATAGCCTTCCTTTTGCCATTAATGTATTTATAAAAACATTTTTATTATCCTTCATAGAGGGATCCAGGTTAAGTTCTAACTGAGCTTTCACCTCTCTACTTTTCTTCCTGCATGACCTAATGACATCCTTAAACGTTTCCTGAGTTGCCTGCCGCTCTGCCCAAAGGTGATGGACCCTCATTTTTTCCTTGACTTCGTCCAAAAGCTCTCTGCCCACTCAGGTCGGTCATTTTCCTCGCTAGCTCATTTTTCATAAGAGAGGTTCAGGCTGTTCCTGCTCCTTCAAGATTTCTTTCTTGAAGTGTGTCCATCCTTCCCGGAATGCTTTGATTTAAAAGGCTGTTGCCCTTAAAAAACTCAGTATCTGATTTGGTACTCCCCAAATCTGCATCCTTAATCAGCTGAAGTCTGCCCTTCCTAAGTCCAGTGTAGGAGTTTTGTTGATGCCCCTCCTTCTTTCACAGAGTATTTCAAAACTCGATGATTTCATGGTCACTGTACCCCAGGCAGCCTCCAACCCCCACATCCCCCAGCAGCCCTCTCTGTTTGTGAACAGCAGGAGACACAGCTTTCCTTGGCAGTGGCAAGAGAAGGAAACCTCCCCAAAGTGCAGCTTGGCAGGTTCAGCCTGGAGGGGAGGAGAAAGAAAAGTCCCTGCCAGGGTAGAATTTTGGTGCAGGAGGTGTCCCAGCGTGAGACTGGACCATGCCATGGCTGAGTGTGCCAGGAGCCGGCAGTCAGTGGGGCCCAGGGATGCTCCAAGGGACTTGGAGTTTTGCTTCTGACTCCTTGAGCAGCTCCTTCAACCTTCTCTCAGTGCCTGAGGGTCCTGGACTCAGCCCCAAATCCAGCCTGGGGTTCATTAAAATACAGAAAGCCTCGGGGGCTCTTTCTCTTCCTTCCGTTGTCTTCAAGTCCAAGGCGTGTGCAGCTGCTTGGAGTCAGTTTGGAGTTCTGTTGAGGAGGAAGATTTGAAAATCTACCCCGTTTTATTTTTTTTAGATCAAGGGCGTATTTTTTTATTTTCTAGTTGAGAGAAGAGGTGACAGAAACATTCCCCAAGTGATCTTGATGCTGAAAATATCCTTGGGAGGTCTGGTCACAGAGAAGAATGAGCCCCTAGCGGGCTGTCCCTGTTTGGACAACCTGCTCCTCACCCTGACCCTCAGCATGTCTGACATTGCCCACCTGGGACTGACATCCCAAAACATTGAAAATATTTATCTTTATAATTTTTCTTTATCATTAAAATCTAATTAATTTATAAAAATAAATATTTTATTTTTATAATAATATTGTTCTGCATTTTTATAACCTAACTTTTATATTTATATGAAAGAATTGATACATTCTTAGCAACTAAAACCATTATTGGTCCTTGGTTCAAAGTAACACAATTCCATTCATTAATTAATTGACTACTATTTCTCCCTCTTTATGCTAATTACTCCTATTTTTAGTTTTTTGATCATCTTTTTTAATAATTTTCTCAGACAGGGTAAAAGGGACCACTTTGGGGTCCACGGGGACTTTTCTGGGGAACATCTGGGGCAGTTTTGGGTCTGGGGAGGGAATTTAGAGAGAACTTGGGGGTCTGGAGGACACGTGGGGGAGCCGGGTGGGCACTTGGAGGGGCACTTAGGGATTCTGTGGGACAATTCGGGATCCGGGGGAGCACTTGGGGGTCCAGGGGGGCACTTGGAGGTCAGGGAGGGGAATCTGGGGGCCCTTCGGGGTCCGGGCGGGCACTTGGGGGGCTGTAACAGGGAATCTATGGGCCGCGGGGGATGATGGGAGTTGTAGGCGCCGGTATAATACGGTTTAATGGGGCCGCGGAGCATCACGGGAGTTGAAGGCGCAGCTCCAATGGGTTTCGGTGAGGCGCGGGGCATGACGGGAGATGGAGTCCCGGCTGGAATAGCGCTCTATGGGCGCCGCGGAGCATGATGGGAGCTGTAGTTCCGGAAGTGGCTCGGAAGGCGCGTTCGGCGGTGCGGGGAAGACACTTGGAGAAAACTTTTGCGTCCGAGCCGTGCTGCAGGTCCTGGGGGCGAATGTATACGGCTCGGGAGCACTTGGGGGGAACCTGGGGAGCTGTAACCGGGCTCTTTAGGGCGCGGGGCACGGCAGGAGGTTTGGGCGCGGGACACGGCAGGAGGTTTGGGCGCGGAACTGTGTTGTGGGATGATGGGAGATGAATTCCCAGCAGTGGCTGGAAGAGAAATCTGTGGGGTCGGGAGCATTCAGGGATCCAGGGACGCTTTGGGGAGTCCCGAACGGGCGCTGAGGGGGCACTCGGGGATCCTGAAGGGTTTGGGGGACATATGGGACCTATGGGGGGTGATGCCGGGGTTCTGGGGAGCGCAGGGCATATTCCCAGTTCCTCACAACCTGGTCTCAGTTGCCCCCTGCAGGCTCCTACTCACTGCCAGTATGATCCCAGTATGATCCCAGTCTGATCCCAGTATGATTCCAGTCTCCCTCAGTGTGATCGCAATCTCTCCTGGCATGGGCCCAGCTGCTCCCAGTATGATCCCAGTATGATGTCACTACACAGCCAGTGCAATCTCAGCCACTGCCAGGATGATCCCAGTACAAACCAGTCCCTGCCAGTGCTGCCACTCCTGGGATCCCCCAGCCCTCTCTGTGTTCCCCCCTCCCGCATCTCCCCAGAGGAGCCCCAAGGGCTGGCAGTCCCCAGCCAGGGTCCCCAGCCAGCCCCAGGTTGGATCTGCAGCCCCCAATTTTCCCAGTTTCCCTCTCCTTTTCCCTGGGCCGGGTTCCCCCCGTCCCCAGCGGGTGGGAGCAGCGGAGAGCCCCGCGCTGCCCATCCCGACCTGTCCCGGCTCCATCCCCGCTCCTGCCGTGGGCTGTGAGGGGTTTGGGAACGGGGCACCGAGGGTGTCACTGCTCCTGGGGGAGGAGGAGGAGGAGGGATGGAAGAGGAGGGATGAAGAAGGAGAGAGAGAAGGGATGGAAGTAGAAGAAGGTGGAGTTAGGGAGGATGAAGAGGAGGAAGAAGAGGGACAAATGAAGATCAGGGGAAGTAGAAGGGACCACGAAGTCGAGCACTCCCTGAATACACAGCCCTCCACCTGTGAGATCATCACCCCCCCCCATCCCACAGGTGACCAGGGTGGGGGAGCTTGACCTAGATATCCTGGGGGATCCCTAGGTTGGGTTTTATGGGGGGGATGTTTGGAGAATGAAGAACTCCAAAGCTGAGCAGAAAATGCCCCTTGGGGGGACATTGGGGGGTCCTGGTGGTGGCTGCTGTCAGAGGCAGCCGGGAGGAGCAGAGCCCTGTGTACCCCAGGACCCCAAAGTGGGGAGCCCAGAGAGGGGAAGCGCCACAATTCACGGGACCCTCAACAGCCTGGAGAGGGGCAGGGGGGACTCCTTGGACCCCCTGCACCCCAAAGCAGGGAATCACGGGACAAGGGACCATGGGAATCCAAAAAGCCTCATCATCCCTAAATGAAGAGATGGAAATGGGGGGGACTTTTTGGATTTCTGGCACTCCCAGCAACCTGGGGTGGGCAGGGACTGAGTAGACAGAGGAACCCCAGTGCAAGGACCCCCAGGAGCTGGGACAGAACCCCTGAACACCACAAGGGAGAGACCAGAGATGGGAAACTCCTGGGAGGCATTTTCAGGGCTGAATCTTGGTGTTTGGGAGGTTTTTATGGACCCCAGATGCCCGGTAACTTCTAGAGATGAACTTGGGCAGGAGGAGCACCCTAACCCAATGTGCTCATGCATTATATTTTTCCCCAAACCAGGATTTTTCATTCCGAAATCTTGGCTGGATGGAGAAGGAGGCTGTGAGGAAGAGGAAGATGCCCCAGGACACCCAGGCAGGTGAGGAGGAAGTCAGTGCCCCTTTCCCCCTCTCTCCTGCTCCATCTCCCAGCCCAGCCTGGCCCCTGGCTGCAGGACAACCCCGCTGCCGACGCCGTCCTGCCGGGGACGCACTGGGGGGATCTCCTTCCCCTTCCCTCTGGCACGGAGGCAAATCCCATCCTCTCCTTGTCCTTCCTCCCCCAGACAAGGAGCTGAGGATGGAGACCAGGGAGGACAAATCCCCACAGCAGAACCTCGTGGAAGAGGTCGTTTTGAGCAGTTCCAGGGCACAGGAATCCAACGGGGAGGAAAAGCTTCAGAGATCCCGCAGGAGGAGGGGCTCCAAACCCATCCCAGGGTGCTCTGAGGAGGAAAGACCCACCCTGTGCCGGGAAGGTGGCCGGAGATCCAGCCAGGACTCTGAGCTGGTGGTCCATGAGCAGCTTCAGGATGGGGAGAAGCCCTACAAGTGCTTGGAGTGTGGGAAGAGCTTCAGCCAGAGCAACCGCCTGATCCGCCACCGGATGATCCACACTGGGGACTGGCCCTACAAGTGTGGGCAATGTGGGAAGGGCTTCAGCTGCAGCTCCAACCTCATCACCCACCAGCGCATCCACACTGGGGAGAGGCCCTACGAGTGTCCTGAGTGTGGGAAGAGGTTTCAGACCAGCTCAAATCTCCTCCTGCACCAGCGGATTCACATGGATGAGAGGCCCTTCCGCTGCCCTGACTGTGGGGAGGGCTTCAAGCAAAACTCCAACCTCATCACCCACCGGCGCATCCACACTGGGGAGAGGCCCTACGAGTGTGGGAAATGTGGGAAGAGCTTCAGCCAGAGATCCCACCTGATCATCCACCAGAGGACCCACACTGGGGAACGTCCCTATGAGTGTGGGGAGTGTGGGATGACCTTCAGCCAGAGGTCCCAGCTGACCATCCACCATCTCATCCACACTGGGGAGAGGCCCTACGAGTGTGGTGAGTGTGGGAAGAGGTTTCAGACCAGCTCCACTCTCCTTCTGCACCAGCGGATTCACACGGATGAGAGGCCCTTTCGCTGCCCCGACTGTGGGGAGGGCTTCAAGCACAACTCCACCCTCATCAGGCACCAGCGCATCCACACTGGGGAGAGGCCCTACGACTGTGGGGAATGTGGGAAGAGCTTCAGCCACAGCAACAGCCTGATTCTCCACCAGAGGATCCACACTGGGGAACGTCCCTATGAGTGTGGGGAGTGTGGGATGACTTTCAGCCAGAGGTCCCAGCTGACCATCCACCAGATGATCCACACTGGGGAGAGGCCCTACGAGTGTCCCGAGTGTGGGAAGAGGTTTCAGACCAGCTCCACTCTCCTCCTGCACCAGCGGATTCACACGGATGTGAGGCCCTTCCGCTGTCCCGAGTGCAGGAAGGGCTTCAAGCGAAACTCCAACCTCATCACCCACCGGCGCATCCACACTGGGGAGAGGCCCTACAAGTGTCCCCAGTGTGGGAAGAGCTTCTCCAGGAGCTCTACCTTGACCCAACACCAACAGAGGCACCGGTAAGGGAAGCCCTGCGAGTGCCCCAAGTGCAGGAAGAGCTTCATGTTCTGCTCCAGCTCCATCCCCCATCAGAGGACCCACGTTGGGCAGAGCCCTGATGACCCACGTTCCCAGTGATCTGTGTTGGGAACACACTGGGCTGGAGGTCATTTTATTTTGGTTTCAGGTATCTTTTGATTCATCTTCATCCCTTTAAATCCAACAAATGGTGGTAAAAGTCAACAAATTCATCAAAGGCATCTAAAACCTCACATTTTACTAGTGCTTCAAGGCAATCTTGGAGATACTTGTGAGTATTTGAGGGTTGTGGGGTTATTTGGTGGAGTTGTCTCCATTTCTTGGCACTCAAAGAGGTGAGAGGGATCGATCTGTCACCTCAAAACCACTTAATGCCACTGAATCCTACTCAATCCCTCTCCAAAATTATTCAATTCCACAGCCCCTCAGGGTGTGATGCCTCATGTTTTAGCTTTCATATCTTTCATATTCTGCACTGCCTAGGTTTGTAGTTTTGAACTTCACGTTAAGTGTTAGTGAGCTCTCTTCACAGAGTAGGTAGAAAAAACAATTCCTTTTCTAGCTTGATACCAAGGACAATTGTTATAAGTTCCAGGCCCAAAAGCATAAACAAGGGTGGACTGAAGAGAGAAAACAAGAAGGATGGGACTTCATCATCTGAAGCTGTAACTGGACAATGAACCCAAATATGCAGATGGACCTAAATTTCTAAAAATGTGGGACCTCGTGATGAGTTGTCCATTTTTATGACCATTTTTGGTCCATCTTGGGTGTAGCCCTGGCCAGGCTCTTGTACTGCCCAAGGTGTATCTGTAACGTGCTGGTCGTGAGTGAGGAGACAAAATCCATGACTCATGCTCCAGGTGCTCATCAGACAAAACAGCCTCGTTTATTATTCAGAACTCACTTGAATACCAAATTCAAATTTCCCAGGCTAGACAGCCATTGGCTGATACTTCCCTCCCTGCCTTGCATCCTGGCCAGTGGTGTGCAGTGGTTCAGACATGAATTAGGCTCACTAAATTAAATTTGTGCTAAAATCTATGGCTAAAGAGAATTTACTGCTAAATTAGATTTGTGTTATGTCTAGATTTACCTTGTCCAGTCCTGACCAGCTGTACTGTGACCATACTGTGACTATTTACCCTTTTTGGTTAAATTAAAAAATATAAAATGCTCTCTGTTACCCTATCTGCAAGGGCCCTTTGCAGACATGATAACAGGGACAGCATGGGTTTAATTTGAATGAAGTTTTCTAGTTAACTTGACACAATTAATTCTCTTCAGCTAGCAATATGCTTTGTGTACTGAATTGAGTTTGCAACACTCCCTTCCAGGAGCTGGCAGACAGGATCACAATCCTTTAAGCTAACAAGCCACAGGTTAATTACTTATAGTTAAAAGTTACAACTTAACATTAAAAAACAAGAAAGTATTTTGAACTGAGATTATCCTGAACTCTATAAACAAGAAACAAAAGCCATTCAACATTTAGAGCCGTGAGAAAAACCCAACTTAGCAGAAAAACAATTTGTAAACAAACAGATTTTAAATGAACTGTCTTTTCAAGAGTCTGATTTTCATGGTGAATAAGTTGTTCTGGTTACTCTTCTTTAATCTGCTCCATCACATCCGTAGAGGTACTGTCAGGAGGGTGTTGTTTGTGTCCTTTGGCTGTATGTTTCACTCTTTCACATTGGTTGCAGCTTGCATTATCACTTCTTTGTCCCTGAGCTGTCCCCTGTGGAATGGGCTTGTGTGGACAGTTTATTTTCCTGTGGCCTTGTTGTCCACACTTGTAGCAATGGGGTGTGAGTTTAACAGCAGCTGTAATAGAATTGGCTAGCATATCCATGTGATGAGATCCAGTCCCAACCTTAGCACATGCTGTAATCATCTCCTCCAGAGATGGATTCCCTTGAGGTACTGCAGCTATAATTTTTATATAGTCTTGGTTTGCATTATCTTGTGCCAGTTGTAGCATTAATTGACCCCTTGCTTCACTGCATATATAGCTCATTGGGGTTTTATCTTCTACTTGAATAGCTTTGGGTTGGCACTGACAAGTTGGTAATTCTTGTTAGAGCTCACATTGCTAAGTCTTTCACTTGTGTTAGAATTGCAGAGTTCAAGCAAGCCTGGGTTTGGGGATCTTCTGATACTGCTGAATGATTTATTGTATGAACAGCCTTAGCTACTTTGCTTTCTGGGGTCCCACCACACATTCCTCCCTCTTGTTTTTCAGTAATTCCTGTTAAAGTGCCATGTGCTCTTCCCACAATGGCCTGTTTTATTGTTATTTGAGGAACGCCAGTGTGGTGTGTTACACTCCAGGGCTGCAGGAAATGTTTTGTTTTCTGTGAGATGTGTGTTGTTTTGATGCTATGAGGGATGCTCAAAACAGCAAAGGCTGACTGCCAGTGTGCAATGGCATCCCGACCCTTTTCTCTTGGGTGTTTTATAGCACATATTGCTGATGAAAAGGTATCTGTGGATAAATGTACATATTTAAAATGTCTAAATTCAGGGATGTGTGTGACATGGGTTTAGCAGATTTGTAAGGCACGCAGTCCACAAGGGTTTGCTCCCGTCTGCAGTGGTGCAGTGTGGCCCTGGTGTCCTGATGGGACACTTGTGGATGGGTTCTTTTTCCCCCTTGGACTGAAGATTGATGAGAGAGAGGCAGTTTTCTCTTGTTTGGACTTGGTTGTTTATTCTTCTTTTATCTCCATTACATGTATACAGGGTACAAGGAGCCACAAGCAGCTATGTGCACTAAGATAGAAAAGTGCAAAATGACTAACAAAGATCTTCTTCAAGGTTTTTTATATGTTCATTTACCCAATTAACAAATGCCAAGGAGATATTTTTTCTTAGTGACCCAATGACCCAACACCTGTGTGCTGCACTGCAGCATTCTCTATCCAATCACCTACTACTACCCAAAAACCTCTAGAAGAAGAAGATGAAGAAGAAAGAAGGACAAGAGACAACACCCTGAATCCTCCATCTTGTCCTCTATTTTCTAAAAAAGTTTAAACTCCAAACCTGAACTTTTTCACGCAATGACATAAGAAATCTCTCTAATCTACACACTTACCCTCCTGGTTTTTCTATTTAACAGTTGTTTTCACAGTGTTATATGAAATTCAGAGTTTTCTTGGATGTCAGAGCCAGGCATCAGAGATAAGTGCACACTCTCAGTGCCTGTGATTACAACAGTAAACCAAGTTGAATATTGTTAAGTGTTATTCCACTGTTAAATCCTGAAGTCATATGTTATAAGTCAGCTTAAATACTGTTAAGTGCTTTTGCTAAATTGTGATGTTTGTGGTATAAATTAAGGCATAAGTGAAGTCCTGTTAAGTTTGATCTCTGTTAAGCTCAAACACACACACACACACACACAGAGGGACGGTTCTGGGTTCATTTCTGGTTGGATTGCCTGGATTTTGTTTGGTTTTGTTGTTGCTTTGTTTCCTTGCTGTGCCTGAAGTGTCCAGTCAGGAGCAGAGTGACTCTTGCCAAGGAACTTTGTGCTGCTGGTGCTTAATATTAAATCTGGTTTTTGCTGCTCCCTTGCTGGGGATTTTTAAGCGCTCTCAAGCCCTCGTTGGTGACAGGGTGAAGGAGCCCTGGCCCAGGCTCTGGCCCTGGGGGACATGGGGATGCTGCTGGGGGGTCCCTGTCCCCCTGTCCCATGCCCCACAGACCTTGGGATGTCCCACAGCCATTCTGTGATGTCCCAGTCTGGACTGTGATGTCCCAGCCCCTCTGAGATGGCAGAACCCACTCTCTGATGTCACAGCCTTCTCTCTGACATCACACACTCTTCTCTCTGATGTCACACAGCTGCTCTGTGATGTCACAATCTGCTGTCTGATGTCACAGAGCCGCCCTCTGGGATTGTGGTGTCTGCTCTCTGACCTCACAGCCCACTCAGTAATGTCACAGCCCACCCTGTGGTGGCTCTGTGATGTCATACAGAAACTCTGTGATGTCACAACCCACTCTGTGATGTCATGCATTCAACCTCTGATGTCATAGTCCTCTCTGTGATGTCACAGCCCACTAAGTGATATCACCCATCCCACACTGTGACATCACACCCTGATTTCTGATGTCACAGAATCCCCTCTATGATGCCATAGCTGCTCAGTGACCTCACACAACAAACTCTGTCATGTCACAGCCCCATCTGTGACCTCACACAACCCACTCTGAGCTGTCACACAGCCCCTTTCTGATATCACAGCTGCTCTGGGGCTCCAGGACACAGCCACAGAGGTGCTGCTGTGACACAGCCCCCTCTGGCACATCCCCCAGCCCCTGCCAGTGCTGAGCCCCTGGGAGCTCTGTCTGGGCCTGCTGGTGTCCCTGAGCTGCCCTGGCAAGGCCCCAGCCCTGCTGGGCTGTGCTCAGGAGCTGCTCCTGGCCAGAGCTGTCTCTCTGCAGCACTGCCCTTGCCAGGAGCTGCCTCTGGGCCAGGAGCCCGGCCCAGCTCAGCAGCACAGACACAGCACCAGCACTTTCATCACCCTCTCGGGCCTTTGGGGCTCTTTGCATCACACTCAGTCCCTCAGAGTGTGCTCCAAAAACTTCTCAAGAACTCCAAGTCAGATGGAAACACTGAAGTTTCTTGTAGTTGAAATGAGAGACACGAGTGGGAAAGCGACCCCAGGTTCCAGGTAGAGCAGAAGACTGGAGGCCCTGATGCCAGCTGCGGACAAGCAAGGGAAAGGTGTCTGTGGTGCTGAGCAAAGCTGGATGTGTTTCAGGAATGCCAAGGGCCAAGGGCTGAGCCCCAGCCCCTGGCAAGGCAGATGCTGTCCCTCCCTCATTGCTCAGGGCTCTTCCCGGGCCACTGGCATGTGGGGATGTGCAATGCCAAGGGCAGCACCATGGGGCGGCCCCTGCCAGGCTGCTGAGCAGGGACAAGGAGGCAATGAGGCCCCAGGGCTGCCAGGGTCACTTGTCCCCTGCTGGCCTCAGGCCCAGGGCCAGCAGCCATGGCCAAAGGGCTGCACAAGTTGCCTCTGGCAGGGCCTTGCAGCTGCACAGCCCAGAGCCCTCAGCCTCTACCTGCTGCTTATGTGATGAGGCCTCCAAACCCCATCCTGGGAGATTTTTTAGTCTTCTCCGTGGTCTGTAAAAATGGAAACACTGGTCAAAGTTATTTTCTACCAATTCTTGCATTGACAGGGTGTAAGAGACGGTCCGAAGATTCCCTCATCTGTCTCACAACCGTCTCAAGGACAGAGACTGAGACCCTGAATATCACAAGGGACTTGGTTTGGGGGTTTGGGCCTAGCTGAGGTGGATGTTTGCTAAGTGATTGTTTGCAGGTGGTTGCATGGTACACTGCTCTTGTTCCTGCTGGTGAGCAGAGGCTTGGTAACCTGCGCAACGGGTTTTCCACGACTCATGGCTCTCATTCCAGCTGGTGAACGGAGGTTTGTGCGTGGTACCCTGTGCAATGGGTTTTCCACCACACATTGCCCTCGTTCCTGCTGGTGAGCAGAGACTTGCACGACATGGATCGCTCTGTACCCTACACCTGTCCCCTGCGCAATGGAATTCATCACAATGATCATCAATCTCCTCTGTTTTTGGCCCTGCGCCCCTCGCTTTGCAAAAGACTATAAAATTATACCCCAAACTTACCTTCCTTTGAGATCTCCCCAACGGACAGAAGACTCTGCGTCGTTGGACGGCTGAGTGGACTCCGACGTTGGTAGCTATAATCCCCTTACTCTCTTTTCCTTATGCTTTGCTTTCTCCTTTCTCTCTCTCTATCGCATATTAGTGCTGATGAGCACTCAATAAAGTGTGTTTTGCTGTTTAAGTCCTTGGTTTGCTGATAATCTTTTGTACTCTAAAACCGACTAAAAGAACCACATCACGAATCCCACCTTGCGGATCGTGACATAAATTGGCGTCACGGACAGGATTCTCAGAGACAGAAGGGGTTGCAGGTTGTTGTGCAGTCTGTATCAGGGGAAGGACGTTTCGCTTCAGCCGCACCTAGCCTGCCACGCTGGTGAGCAGTGTCTAGAAAGCAAGGGAGGCGACTCGAATTTCTCGCAAACTGCACACACCCAGGTGAAAAGCACCCCTACACTCGTTTGAGGGCTCTGTCTTCAGAATTTTACACGGGACCTTTGAGTACAAAAGGTGGGACTTACTGATTTTTTATATGTTGACTGCTTGGTGTAGCGGAGAGACAACCTGAATTTTGAACTAAAGGAGTGCCTCCCAAGCAGATTTGGTCTCTCCACCCACGGCAGGGGGGAACACAGCGCTGGCTGCGTCTGATGTAGTGTGACTGAGTTTTACCTCCCTGTAGTGGTTCTGTGTACTGTTATGTGTTTTTGATGAATTTTGACTGCTTGGTGTAGTGAAGAGACAAACTTGAATTTTAACATAAAGGGGTGCCTCCCAAGCAGATTTAGTCTCTTCATCCATACAGGGACGTGAAGGGTGACGTGGCAAAGGCTGCGTTTGTGCGTAACTTAAGTTTTACCTCCCTGTAGTGGTACTGGGCCCTTCACACACACAAAGATGAGTGAACACTCTGAAAACTCTAGTATAAAAGATAAAGCTGCATTCATTGCTTTGTTAGCAAAACACAATGCTAAGCCCTCCCCAGCTGGGGAAGAATGGGCTCAAAATAATTGGTTTAACTTGGAAAACATAACTGATAGAATTTGCTCCCTGCAACATGAGTCAAAATTCAAATTTGGCCGTAATAAAACCATAATTTGTTCTGTATTGGGAGCTTGCCTTACGTCAGCCGTAGAGGCTCGCACGAGACGAAGGCAGGAAGAGAATGTAATTATACAATCCCTACAAAATTTAGTTGAAAGTTTGCAAAATGAAATTCATTTCTTACGAACTGCTCTGAGTGAGGAGTGTGCCAAAAATTCACAGTCTGCTGATTCCTTTAAGGAGTCGCTGGAAAAAGAAACTCCTCAGATAAATCACATATATCCTCAAGCAGAATTACATTCGGTAAAAAATTGTGGTGAAAACTGTTGCTCCCAAATAAGACCTTTGATTAAAACAGAATACAACTATATCAATGATGAAGATCTTGATCCACATATAACCACTAAAGAAATCCCGTACACTGCTACTGAATTGGCTAAGTTAAAAAAGGAGTACGGGCGTCTCCCTCATGAGTCAGAGACAGAATACGTATTCCGAGTGTCTCTCACAGGGGGAGATCAAATTCGATTAACAGAACAAGAAGCAAGTGGTTACTGGGGACATGGCGTGTTCTTAACAACAGGAGATAACCGCAACCCATGGTCCCTAACACAGCGAGCTGCATATTGGGCAGGGGGACTTAATCCCCTGGAAAGGGGAGATCCTGTAGCTCTAACCGGCTCCCCGGACCAAATCCTAGAAAACATTCATAAGGCAGCTTGTCTACAACTGATTCATGAAAGAAAATTAATTGTTGGTTCTGAATCACCAATGTTGTTACCTGTGAAGGCTGAAATTATGACCCCTTTAATTCGTGGCCTTCCAGAATCGCTTAAACCCACCGCTATCCTTCTCCAGAAAACAATAGCTGCCATAAGCCCAATAGAAAGACTGGACAGGCTTCTGGAAAACTCGAATAATAAAAGTAGATCTGATCCTGGGTTTTCTCCGTACACGAATCCCACCTTGTGGATCGTGACAACGTGGAAATTCAGGTTGCTGCGGGGGACCAAGAGGCGGGGGCATAGTAGAAGGGTCGCAACCTTCCCTCTCGTGGTTTGCCGCTAGCATGGAAGCGGAATGTGCGGCGGTGGAAAAACTGCTTCTTAGCATCCTCGTTAAACGAGGCGAAGCAGCCCAGGAAAATGACCTGGATATGCTCATTATATGGGCTAATTGTCATGGGCATTTTCCAGTGCTCACACTGCTTTTTGCGGCCGAAGAATGGACTGATATAAGGGTTCTGATATGGGAAATGGCAATTATGGAAAAGAGCAAGGACACTGTGTTTCTCGGTCGAACTTGGCAGATTGTAATTAATACCTTAGAAAACAGAAAAGCGAGATATGCTGAGGCTGTGAGCCCCGTAATTCTACCTGCATCACAGTGGCAGATGCCTTTACCTCCCACTGCTGGGCAAGCACTCCTACTATGCTGCCCTTAGAGAGAGGGAAGGAGAGTCAGAGAGAAGAAAATAATGAGAAAAAAGTTCCACACTGAACGCTGAAACAATGAACAGAATCTATTCAGTTACGGCAGGATGTGATACATCCAGAAATATTTGCTTCATTTTTGGAGTCACTTTTAACACTACAACCTTATTTAAGTTCCATCTTTACCTCCCTGGAAGAAAAGAAGCCAAATTTAGACTGGTTTCCACCCGAACCAGGGGGACATGGGGGAGCGATGTGGGCATAGAGAACAAAGGCACTCTGGGGGTAGAAGCAGCGCAAGAAAAGTTCCAAGGCCACGCTGATAAACTGCAATGATCGCCATTGTTAGCACCTGGTTGTGAGAGACTTTTCGTGTAAAATCGCCTGCTTTTGTAAAATCGTGCCCTTTTTTCCTCTATAGGCGAGCAACAAGAGAGATTGAGAGAAAAAACTGCATTTGTTAAAGTTAAATTTGTGAGGTTTTTTTTTTTCTTTCTCTCCGTTTTTCCTCTCTGCAAGAGTATGTAGAGAATCTGAAGAAAGATAAGAGCAGAGCTGCAGCGGCAGCAGAGTGGGCAGCTCACCCCCCCCCCCCCACTCCCTCTCTAAGAAAAAGCAGGGGGATAGTACCCAGTTTGTTAAAAAGTCATGATTTATTGGGTTTTCGAAATGTTTTTATATACCATTGTAGAGTTAATTTTGTGTTTTAAGTAATTATGAGTTTATGCAATTGCAGTTTTTAGAGTTTTACTAGAGAAATTATTGTGGTTCTTTGAAAGTTTAAAAAAAAAAAAGAAAAAAAAAGGGAAAAAAGTGCTTAGCAGAAGTTGCCTTGCAATAATTGGTCTTAGAACCTAAGGTTATGATTTACAGCTTCTAGGAAAACCTTCTTCCAATTAGTGTTATCTACAGAAGAGATTTGTGGTTTAAAAAATAATTAGTTAAGAGAACTTTATTGTACAAGACAAAGTTAAAAGTATATATTATCTATTTGTTTGTTTTTTCCACAATTTTAATAAGGTAATTTTAATGTGAGTCCTTTTGTTATATAAAACACATATAACTGCATATATACCAATTTGGATTTTGCGTTTTAGTTTAAAAATTGGACTTGATGCTTCTGAAAAGTGCTATAAAAGCTGGATGGCAACCTGCTAAATCCCATGTTGTTGTGGTGGTTTTTCTCTAGAAGAACTACACTTTAAAATCCTAACCAATTAAGCATATACTAGGCAAATTCCTGTTATGAATAAGTATTTTTAGTAACATTTGCAGTTATTGTGGGTTATTCTCAAAGCTAGATGGCATAGAATTGTGATGTATTTGTTACATTTTTATAATCTTTATAGTGAATCCATGTTATTGTTATATTGTGTTTAAAAGGTATATATCAAACTTTTAGTTGCTTTTTTGTAGTAACAGAATAAGATTAAGTTAAGTTTTTATTTAATATAGATTAAGTGTTAACAGAATTAAGGACAGTCAAGTTTTATAATGTTTAGGCTTGAATGTTTTTAAGTTTTCTAACTTAGATATTCTTTTAAGGTTAAGTTTGTTATTTCCTTTTGTCATATATAATTATTGTTGGGTTTAGATATTGTTTGATTGAAATTGTTTTATGTTTTCTTGGAGACACTTGTTTAAACTGCAAAGTATAGTTGTTTTCCTAGAGTGAAGAGGACGGCCACAGCTGAGACAGCTGTGATGGAACACTGATGAACACCTGCTTGTGGATAGAAGTGAATACAGTCTGTGACACCCTTGACTTCATTGGGAGTTCTATTGGTTGTTGCAATCTCTGCAGTTTTGTTTGTCATAGCTTTCTTATTTTTCAGTGTTTCCAGAATTTTAAGAAGATGTACCATTGCTGAGGATCAGCTGCCATGGGAGAGGCTTCAGATTAAACCAACTGCTGCATGGTTTAATTGGTCTGGTACCTGAGGCTCCTGATCATTTGCTTTGTACAAATGCATTTTAACAGTTTGCTGTGCTGTAAGCATCTCATAGCTGCTACTATTGAGAACCTTGTTTTAGAAATGAGTTAAGAGGCATCTTTCCAGTTTAAAGCCAGGCCCTGGCCAAGCCTTGACTTTACCTGGACAGAATGTTTGCCAACAGATCCAGATGTTTTCTGTACCAAATCAGTATTTGAATCAGCTTTTGACTCAGCAATCTGACCCTATTAATATGACAGCTGGATCAATTTTGAAGTGGGCTTGGAGAATCATTTCCGGAGTTGATTACCCAATCCTTCACTGATTGTTTTGTTTCTGTTTGTTTGCTAACTATGGGATGCTAGTGCAGTGTTTTAATGATTAATAGTAGTTTTATATTATATACCCTATTAATAATGTTTAAGATTTAATTGATTTTTAACTAGTATAAGTTCTTATTAATTGTGTATATGGTTTTGTGTTGCTGTTGATGTTTATAACAGAAGTACATCTCATTTTATTTTTTTTAAGAAAAACGGGGGAAATGGATGCCCTAAAAGGATTTAATTAGTGTAATTCATTAACTTCAAGGAGAGAAGTGTCTGTGTTTTGTTGGCAGGTTCAGAAAGGTCACCTGTTCATCTGACCAGACTGTGTGCCTCTGAACACACGAGATGCAGTGAACAGAGAAATCATCACACAGCCTTGGTACTCCAGACATGGATCAGAAGTGGACCTGTCAGGACACAGTTGTGTCTGAACACTATATAGACAGTTGCCAACAGAACTTTTATGTTGATACTATGATGTTGTGTCTCTACCAATTTTTCAGGTATCCTTTGTTTTAAGATTTAGAAGGATCTGAAGAACAACTTGAACATCTATGGAGGCTAGCTTTGGAGCAAGCTGCAGGCCCCATGGCCTGCCAACCCTGCCTGAGAAGCTAGCCTGGGAAATTCATGGGAGGATTCAAAACAATCCTCAAAGACAGAAAACAGCCTGCAGGTGCTGTTTGTCTGTTCCCGTGTTTTCCTTGCAGGAGAGGGTCAGGGGGGTGGTGAACCCCACTGACCAACGATGGTAATGTAGCACTTTACTAACCAATAAGTTTCCTTTCTGTACTTTCCACGAACTAGTCTATATAACATGACTGTAGCAATAAACTAGAGATTCTCTCCTGTTCTGACTCCCTTGAGAGTCCGTGTCGTTCCCAATTAGAACGACAAACATCAAAGCCCTCAGTCACTGATCAGCTGCCAGCTGACATCACGGGAGCAGTGAATGTTCCAGGACTGAATCGTGCTGGAGAAATTCTGTAGAAGACCTAAGAAAAGTGTAGAGACTCCATCTAATTGTATATAAAGCAAAGTGTAGTTGTGTTTACCCTTTCAGCAAATTGCTTTAACGCTTAGACTACATATATACCAAAGCACGTGTGTTAAAAGTGGTTAGATAATAGTTTAGGATAAAGAGTTTAGTTTGTGTAGTAATTGCTATGTTAGTATAAAGTATAAGTATTCCCCCTTCAAGAGGTAGTGTAAGCATCTTTGAAAGTTCATTTAACGATTGAAGTTCTAGCTGTGAGTTTGCAAGTATGGTGTCATTTACATGGTAAAATGCTTATGGTAATTGTGTTGTGTATAGTCATGACCAACTGTCTGCTAACTAACATCCAAAAGTGACAGAACATATGGGTCACTCTGGCACATTGAACTGGCCAAAAATCAGTGTGTCTGAGCCTAGCCACACCTGGAGATCCTTTTGCACCTGTCTCATAGGAGTCCCTGAATGGGATCCTCCAGCATTTAAAGGTTTAATTAGTAATGAGACTCAACTGAATCGATTGGCAATGTTGCAAGAGTGCAGTCGCACTGTTGGCTTCACATTAAGACAACTTGAAGCCTGTTAGCAAGCAAAAATTACCAAAGTTCTCAATGTTACCATAGAACCCTCAGAAGAATTAGATTTGTTAAGTTCCACCAATACCTCAGGTGGATGGATAATGTTTGAACCCCCGACAAAAAGTCATTCTAACAAAGTAATGCGGCACTGGGCTGCAGTCAACCCTATAGCTGATCTCATTACTACCATTGAAAGTAAAGCCTTTATTCGTGGTGCAATCTCACAGGACAATTACCAAAGTGATTACCTAGTTCCGTATTCCTAATCTGTGGAGATAGAGCATGGAATTAGATTCCTGCTAGTCCACAGAGGACCCTGTTATCTTGAGAACCTTGCTTTATTCCACCCAAGCTTACATCAATTGTTGAATATAGCTAGCAAAATGAAGAACATCAAACAGTCAAAGCGAAGCCTGAATGAATTAAGGCCTAACAACTCTAAAAAGGCTCGCTTGCTAGACTAAGGAAGGATTGAACTTAACATCCACAATGTTAAGTGAGCTTTCAGCCGATGTGAGTAGTGTATATCATGCAGTACTATGAAATCAAGTTGCAATTGACTTTTTGCTCTTAGCACAAAGACATGGTTGTGGGGAGTTTAAAGGCATGTGCTGCTTAGATCTTACTGATCATTCAGCTTCCATCCATGAGCAACTACAGCAGCTACAGGATGGGTTGCATGCCCTGAAGGAAGATAGTGATCCCATCGGAGGTTGGTTCGCCAGCTGGGGCATCACTGGATGGTTGAGGTCTCTTGTGCTAGAAGGGGGACGGACTTTACTTATAGTGTTAATTGAGATGACAGTCTAAGTTGTATGTTATCTTATCCAAAGCCTGGTTTGTGCAAAAAGAGAAAGGGGGAATTGTTGCTATATTTTATATATTAGTAAAGGCCTGTATGCACAAACCAGCCTTTGAAATAAGTCGTAATATTAAGGGCTAAAGACTTTGAAACCTTCATGCAGAAGAGAGAGTAAAGCAAAACAATATCCTTGCGTGTAAGAGAAAAAATGTAAACTGTGTGTGTTAGCCAATAGTAGCTTGCTCTGCCTGCAGACCCTGTAGAACCCTATAAAAGGTGTGCTAAAGATAGAAATAAACGGCATTCACAATTACTTCTGTGAAGACTGGTGAAGAGCTGGCGGTCTCTCAATAGGGAGCCTGTTCAGTGCCCCAGCAGCCTCACGGGAAAAACCTTTTCCTCACATCCAGCCTAAACCTGCCCGCCTCAGCTCCAGCTGCTCCCTCCACTCCTGTCCCTGGGCACCAGAGGGAAGAGGTTCCCACAGCCCCAGCCAGGGACCCGCTCCCAAGGCTGCTGCCCATGGCAACCAGGCCTGGCACCAGCTGGGATGCTCGGTTTCCACGGGCTGGGCTTCAGGAATGGCATTCCCCAATTTCCTGCTTCCGCTAAAACCACGCTGCCGCTCTCTTCCTTCCCACCTCCCATGGAAAGCACAAAAGGCAAAGATCCTTGGCTGGGATAAGAACAATTTACTGGGAACATCAATGAGATAAGAAACGAACAGCAACAGAAACAATCTGTATAACAGAAGGGATAAGATAAATTATTTACAGGGAAAACTACAACACCACCTACTGGATCTTCCTGGCCATGCAGTTTCTCCAGCCTGGAAAGGACACCTTTCTCCTCTGGTGAGAGAGAGGAACTCTTTTTCCTTGTCCCTGGCAACAACCAGATATGGGACTGAATATGATGACAGGGCCATGGTCAGACCGTCATGTCCTTCAATCCCACATCATGACATTGCCATGGGCAGGAAAAGGGACAGGTGTGTTCCCAGCATGGATCCCAGGGAACATGGATCACCAGGTCTCTTCCCAACATGGATTCTGCATGGGCACATGAAGCTGGAGTAGTGAACAAAGCTCTTCCTGCACTTTGGGGCAATCACAGGGTGTCCCTTACCGGTGCCTCCGTTGGTGTTGGGTCAAGGTAGAGCTCTGGGTGAAGCACTTCCCACACTGGGGACACTCGTAGGGCCTCTCCCCAGTGTGGATGCGTTTGTGGGCACTGAGGTTGGATCTGTGGCTGAAGCTCTTGCCACATTTTCCACACTCATAGGGCCTCTCCCCAGTGTGGATGCGCCGATGCCTGATGAGGGTGGAGTTTTGCTTGAAGCCCTCCCCACAATCAGAGCAGTGGAAGGGCCTCTCATCCGTGTGAATCTGCTGGTGCCTTAGCAGAGTGGAGCTGGCCTGAAACCTCTTCCCACATTCCCCACACTCGTAGGGCCTCTCCCCAGTGTGGATGCGCCGGTGAATGGTGAGGGTGGAGTTGTACTTGAAGCCCTCCCCACAGTCAGGGCAGCGGAAGGGCCTCTCATCCGTGTGAATCCGCTGGTGCACAAGGAGAGTGGAGCTGGTCTGAAACCTCTTTCCACACTTGGGACACTCGTAGGGCCTCTCCCCAGTGTGGATGCGCTGGTGGATGATAAGTTGGGAGCTGCAGCTGAAGCCCTTCCCACATTCCCCACACTTGTAGGGCCAGTCCCCAGTGTGGATCATCTTGTGCTGGATCAGGCTGTTGCTCTGGCTGAAGCTCTTCCCACACTCCAAGCATTTGTAGGGCTTCTCCCCATCCTGAACCTGCTCATGGACCACCAGCTCAGAGCCCTGGCTGGATCTCCGGCCGCCTTCCCGGCACAGGGTGGGTCTTTCCTCCTCAGAGCACCCTGGGATGGGTTTGGAGCCACTCCTCCTGCGGGATCTCTGGGGATTTTCCTCTGCATTGCGTTCCTCTGCTGTGGAGCTGCTCAAAACAGCTTCTTCCATGAGGCTGTGCCACAGGGATTTGTCCTCCCTGGTCTCCATCCTCAGCTCCTTGTCTGGGGGAGGAAGGACAAGGAGAGGATGGGATTTGCCTCCGTGCCAGAGGGAAGGGGAAGGAGATCCCCCCCAGTGCGTCCCCGGCAGGACGGCGTCGGCAGCGGGGTTGTCCTGCAGCCAGGGGCCAGGCTGGGCTGGGAGATGGAGCAGGAGAGAGGAGGAAAGGGACACTGAATTCCTCCTCACCTGCCTGGGTGTCCTGGGGCATCTTCCTCTTCCTTGCAGCCTTCTTTTCCATGCAGATGAGGTTTGGAAATGAGAAATCCTGGTTTAGGAGGAAACAAGGGATGAGCATATTGAGTTGGTAGGTCTGTCTGTTCAAGTCCCTCTCTAGAAGTCACCCGGGCACCTGGCTTGTCGTGGATTGAAAGAAAAGGTGTTTGCTAAGGAAGGCAGAAACCTACACTGAAATATATAAAAATGTAAATAATCACCCCCTCTGAATTATTATGATCTTGATATCAAAGTGCTCTCAGATAAAGATCGAGGAATAGGAATAATAATTCCTTTCTAAAGAAAGGAAAATGAAAATGCAGCAGTACCTAAGATAAAAAACAACAAAAAAACAACTCGCTGAGAGAGTCAGTATACAACCTGACACCCTGTTGGTCAGGGTGTTGGTAGCAGTCTGATTAAATGGTGGCTGCAGTCCTCCTGGAGTGACTGATGTGGTTCTGCTGAAGCAATGATCCCATAGAATTGTGTACATTACCTCTGAAGTTCCGGTGCTGTAGATGGGTCCAGTCTCTCCTCTGGGAATCCAGTGGAGAAAGACTGCCTGTGGTGTTCTGATTCTCTGATTATATCCAGTCTGGAATGCTTGGCTCCTCCCCCTGGGTGGAGCATCTCACAATGGGATGATGTCATTTTATCAGTCCTGCAGTGAGACTCAATGGCCCATTAAGAGAAGATATCCCCCTGAAGGGAGGATGGGTGGTGGAAGAGATAAAAAACACTGCCCCACCTGGTTTTAACAGCTGGCCCATTAACAGAAGATATCCCCCAGTTATGAAGGATGGGTCAAGAAAGAGATAAAGAAAACTGCTCTACCAGGTTTTAACAGATGGTGAGAGAATACATACTTTTGGTTACATCTTGCATTGCAACCCAAGACATGGGGTCCATAAAAACCTCCCAAACACCAAGACTTAGCCCTGAAAATGCCTCCCAGGAGTTCCCCATTTCTGTTCTCTCCCTTTTAGTGTTCAGGGTTTCACCCCTGTCCCAGCATCTGAGGGTAACATGTATATGGGGGTCCCCCGTCTACTCGGTCCCTGCCCTGCCCAGGCTTCTGGGAGTGCCAGGAATCTGAAGTTTCCCCCGTTTCTATCTCCCCACTTAGGGATGCTGGAATTTTTTGGGGTCCCGGGGTCCCTGGTCCCCTTATTCTCTTCTTCGGGGTGCAGGGCGTCCATGGAGACTCCCCTGCCCCTCACCAGGCAATTGAGGGTCCCATGAATTGTGGTGCTCCCCCTCTCTGGGCTCCCCACTTTGGGGTCCTCGGGGACACAGGGCTCTGCTCCTCCAGGCTGCCTCTGCCAGGAGCTGCCACCAGGACATCCCAATGTCCCCCCAAAGGGCATTTTCCACTCAGCTTTGGAAGTTCTTCATTCTCCAATCATCACCCTCAAAAACCCAACCCAGGAATCCCCCAGGATATCTGGGCCGAGCTCCCCCTCTCTGGTCACCTGTGAGATGGGGGGTGATGATCCCACAGATGGGGGGGCTGTGAATTCAGGGAGTGAATCCCAGCTTGACTTGGATATTCTGGGCCTGATATCATACTGGGATAACAAGCACTTGAGTGGGATTACTGGGAGTGTCTGGGAATGGCTATGGACATGCTGAGGGCAACTGGGATATACTGGGAGTGTCTGTGACCATACTGGGGATGACTGGGAACACACTGGGAACAGCAGGAACTGTGCTGGGGACAACTGGGAGCCCATGCTGGAGACAACTGGGAACAACTGGGAGTGACTGGGTCTGCACTAGGGGCAACTGGGAATGACTGGGACCATGCTGAGAAGGTCTGGGATCATCTGGGGAGGGACTGCGACTATACTAGGGGAAACTGGGTGCAACTGGGATCACACTGGGAGCAACAGGGAGCAACTGGATCCATGCTAAGGGCAACTGGCATCCTACTGGGATCACAGTGGGAGCAGCTGGGCCATGCTGGGCAAGACTGGGACCATACTGGCAGCAACTGGGACTGCACTCAGGGTGACTGAGAGTGGCTGGGAGCAACTGGGATCAGGCTGGAAGCACCTGAGGAGTGACAAGGAACAACTGGGATAGACTGGGAGAGACTGAAACCACAGTGCAGGTAAATGGGAGCAACTGGAAGCACAACTGGATAATCCTGGGAGCAGCTGTGCCCATGCTGGGGTCATACTGGGATCCTAGTGGAACTAGCTGGTATCATACTGGGAGTGACTGCAAAGGGGCTGGCTGTGACTGGAACCATACTGGAGGTGACTGGGAGCAACTGGGCCCATCCTGGGAGTGACAGGGAGTCACTCTGGCCATGACTGGAATCATACTGGGAGGACCTGGGATTGACTGAAACCGCACTGTGGGTGATTGGGTGCCATAGCTCAAACTGGGAGTGACTGGAATTGTAGTGGGAGTGACTGGGATCATCCTGGAAGTGTTTTTCTGTAGATCTTCTGTCTGTCTGGTCTCTTTTTCTTCTCCTTCTTATCCTACGTACCTGGAACATTATTGAATATCTTAATGTTACCCAAAATCTTAAATGTTCAAGGTTTTTAGGTTAAATGAACTAAGCTAGTGAAGTTAATGCTATGGTGACAATTTTATGTTCAATTGGATGTTGTATTTAACCCTTTGCCAAAGATCCTTGATTGTCTATATTTTGCCAGTAAAATTTTGTGTCATTTTGACCTCTTAGCTCAGTAGTCAGAGCATGGTGCCAGTATCACCAAGGCTGTGGGATCAATCCTTGTGGGGCCATTCGCTTAAGAGCTGGACTTGATGGTCCTTGTGGGTCCCTTCCTACCAAGAATATTCTTTGCATCTGTCCATGTTGAGAAGATCTGGTTGGTGTTTCTCCTGTGCATCAAACACAAGCACAGGAACCTTTGGTTACCACCAGCATTGAAGTGTTCTGGGGTGTTACAGCCCTGCAGGCTCACAGTGGCCTCTTGTTTCCATGAAGCCCCACAGTGTCCCACTGGCCCCTTGTTTCCATGGGCCCAAGAGTGCCACAATGATCCCCTTGGATCCACAACTTACCACAGTGTCACACTGGCTCCTTGGTTCCATAAGGATCTGGAGTGTCACACAGGTTTATGGCATTTGTCCTTGCTGCCCCTCACATCCCACTGCCCCACAAAGAGCCCCGAGCCACCCGTGAGGGACAGGCCCTGCTGTGCCAGGCCTGGGCTCAGGGCTTGGCCTTTCTGCTTCCTCCAACCCAGCCAGGGCTTGCTCAGCATTGCAGTTCCCTGCTCAGAGCCTTTGGCTCCCGGCAATCCTGGCCTCCAGGATCTGCTCTCACCAGTCCCTGGGGAACCTTTGGCAGTCCCTGCCCTCAGTGGGGTCCATTGAAGCTCCAAGGGACTTGGAGTTTTGCTTCTGACTCCTGGAGCTGCTTCTTCAGCCTGAAAGAGGGACAAAGGAGGATCAGAGAAAGGAGAAGGAAGCACGAGGTCAAGCACTCCCTGAATTCACAGCCTCCACCCATGGGATCATCACCCCCCATCCCACAGGTGACCGGGGAGGGAGAGCTCAGCCCAGATATCCTGAGGGGTTGGGTTTTTTGGGGGAAATGTTTGGAGAATGAAGAACTCCAAAGTTGAGTGGAAAATGCCCCTTGGGGGGATACTGGGGGGTCCCATCATCCTTAAGTGAGGACATGAAAATGGGGGGAACTGTTTGGATTCCCGTCACTCCCAGCAGTCTGGGCAGGGCAGGGACAGAGTAGACAGGGGACCCCCAGAACAACCGGGACCCCCAGCAGCTGGGACGGGGGAAACCCTGTACACCAAAGGGGAGAGACCAGAGATGGGGAACTCCTGGGAGGCATTTTCAGGGCTGAATCTTGGTGTTTGGGAAGTTTTTATGGACCCCATGTCCTGGGCTGAAATGCAAGATGTAACCAAAAGTATGTATTCTCTCACCACCTGTTTAAACCTGGTAGAGCAGTTTTCCTTATCTCTTTCATCACCCATCCCTCATAACCGGGGGATGTCTTCTGTTAATGGGCCAGCTGTTAAAACCAGGTGGGGCAGTGTTCTTTATCTCTTCCACCACCCATCCTCCCTCCAGGGGGATATCTTCTCTTAATGGGCCATTGAGTCTCACTGCAGGACTGATAAAATGACATCATCCCATTGTGAGATGCTCCACCCAGAGGGAGGAGCCAAGCATTCCTGACTGGATATAATCAGAGCATCAGAGCACCACAGGCAGCCTTTCTCCACTGGATTCCCAGAGGAGAGACCATTCCCATCTACAGCACCGGAACTTCAGAGGTAAGCTACACCCTTCTATGGGATCATTGCTTCAACAGAACCACATCAGTCACTCCAGGAGGACTGCAGCCATCATTTAACCAGACTGCTGCCAGCACCCTGACGAACAGGGTGTCAGGCTGTATTCTGACTCTCTCAGCGAGTTGGTTATTTGTTGGCTTTTATTTTTTTTTTTTTGTAGTGCTGCATTTTCATTATTTTTAAAAATAGAACTATTATTCCTATTCCTATATCTTTATCTGAGAGCACTTTGATATCAAGATTATAATAATTCAGAGGAGGCTGTTGCTTACATTTTTATATATTTCAGTTTAGGTTTTGCCTTCCTTAGCAAACACCTTTCCTTTCAAACCAAGACCCTCCAGATACCCGGGTGACTTCTAGAGAGGGACTTGAACAGAGAGACCTAAAAACTCAATATGCTCATCCCTTGTTTTCTCCTAAACCAGGATTTCCTAATCCCAGATCTTGGCTCCATGGAGGAAAATGCTGCGAGGAAGAGGAAGATGCCCCAGGACACCGAGGCAGGTGAGGAGGAAGTCACTGCCCCTTTCCCCCTCTCTCCTGCTCCATCTCCCAGCCCAGCCTGGCCCCCGGCTGCAGGACAACCCCGCTGCCGACGCCGTCCTGCCGGGGACACACTGGGGGGATTTCCTTCCCCTTCCCTCTGGCACGGAGGCAAATCCCATCCTCTCCTTGTCCTTCCTCCCCCAGACAAGGAGCTGAGGATGGAGACCAGGGAGGACAAATCCTCACAGCAGAACCTCATGGAAGAGGCCATTTTGAGTGGCTCCACAGTGCAGGAATCCAATGGGGAGGAAAATCCCCGGAGATCCCACAGGAGGAGGGGCTCCAAACCCATCCCAGGGTGCTCTGAGGAGGAAAGACCCACCCTGTGCTGGGAAGGCGGCCGGAGATCCAGCCAGGGCTCTGAGCTGGTGGTGCATGAGCAGCTTCAGGATGGGGAGAAGCCCTACAAGTGCTTGGAGTGTGGGAAGAGCTTCAGCCAGAGCAACAGCCTGATCTGCCACCAGATGATCCACACTGGGGAATGGCCCTACAAGTGTGGGGAATGTGGGAAGGGCTTCAGCTGGAGCTCCCAGCTCATCATCCACCTGCGCATCCACACTGGGGAGAGGCCCTACGAATTTCCTGAGTGTGGGAAGAGGTTTCATAGCACCTCCACTCTCTTCAGGCACCAGCGGATTCACGCGGAGGAGAGGCCCTTTCACTGCCCCGACTGCGGGGAGGGTTTTAAGCATTACTCCAACCTCGTCATCCACCGGCGCATCCACACTGGGGAGAGGCCCTACGAGTGTCCCAAGTGTGGAAAGAGCTTCACCCAGCACTCTCACTTGACCCGACACCAATGGAGGCACCGGTAGGGGAAGCCCTGTAAATGCCGGAAGTTCAGGGAGAGCTTTGTGTACTGCTCCTGATTCATCCCCACTTGGAGGACGGACCTTGGGAAGAGACCTGGTGATCCATGTTCCCTGTGATTCGTGCTGGGAAGACACCTGTCCCTTTTCCTGCCCATGGCAATGACATGATGTGGGATTAAGGAACGTGAGGGTCTGGCCATGGCCCTGTCATTATATTCAATCCCATATCAGGTCATTGCCAGGGGCAGGAAAAGGACTCCCTCTCTGTCACCAGAGGAGAAGGGTGTCATTTCCAGACAGGAGGAGATACGTGGCCAGGAAGAAACAGTCAGTGGTGGTTTATTTTTCCCTGTAAATAGTTCTTCTTACCTATTTTGTTACCAAAATTATTTCTGTTCCTGTTTGTTCCTTATCCTGTTGCTGTTCTCAAGAAATTGTTCTTATCCCAGAATGGGATCTTTGCCTTTTCTGCTTTCCATGGGAGGTTGGAGGGAAGAGAGTGGCAGCCCGGTTTTAGCAGGAGCAAGAAATTGGGGAATGCCATTCCTGAAGCCCAGCCTGTGGAAACCGAGCATCCCAGCTGGTGCCAGGCCTGGTTGCCATGGGCAGCAGCCTTGGGAGCGGGTCCCTGGCTGGGGACTGAGGGAACCTTTTCCCTCTGGTGTCCAGGGACAGGAGTGGAGGGAGCGGCTGGAGCTGAGGCGGGCAGGTTTAGGCTGGATGTGAGGAAAAGGTTTTTCCCGCGAGGCTGCTGGGGCACTGAACAGGCTCCCCAGGGAAGGCTCCCAGCTCCAGGGCTGGCTGAGCTCCAGCAGCGTTTGGCCAGCGCTGCCAGGCCCAGGCTGGGATTGTTGGGGTGTCCTGTGCAGGGCCAGCAGTTGGACTGGAGGATCCCCATGGGTCCCTCCCAACTCAGCCAATTCTGTGGCTCTGTGATCCCATGAGCCTGGGGATGGGACTGCAAATGGTTGCCATGGCAACAGGCTCTGGCTCCAGGCCTGAGCTGGTGTCCATGGCAACCACCCCTGGCATGGGGTCTCCATGGAGCTGCCAAGGGACTGATCATAGCAACACGGGCTGTGATGGTTGTCACGGAAACAGACCACAGCAGGGAGACAGCTCTGGCCAGGAGCAGCTCCTGAGCACAGCCCAGCAGGGCTGGGGCCCTGCCAGGGCAGCTCAGGGACACGAGCAGGCCCAGACAGAGCTCCCAGGGGCTCAGCACTGGCAGGGGCTGTGGGATGTGCCAGAGGGGGCTGTGTCACAGCAGCACCTCTGTGGTTGTGTCCTGGAGCCCCAGAGCAGCTGTGATGTCAGAAAGGGGCTGTGTGACAGCTCAGAGTTTGTTGTGTGATGTCACTGAGCAGCTATGGCATCATAGAGGGGACTGTGTGACATCACAGAGAAGGCTGTGACATCATGACATGGCTGTATGACATCATAGCGCCATGTATGACATTGGTGCTGCAAAGAGCGGTGCCAATGGCGGGGCCGGAGGCGGCTCTGGGGGCGGGGCCGGGGCTGTGGGTGGGGCCGCAGCGGAGCAGCGCGATGGCTCCAGCGCTGGGGCCGGGGGCGCTCCCGGGGGGCGGCGAGAGGTGAGGGGGACCCCCGGCACCGGGACTCTTTGATCGCCCATTCCGGAGCGCCGAGGGGCCCCTAAACCCCCATTCCTGGGCGCCGCCATCCCACCGAACCCCCATTCCCGGCCGTGGGTCCCACCCTGCACCCCCTTATCCGGCACCAGGAACGCCTGCACCCCTTTCCCGGCCATCCCGCCTCTCGCAGCCCCCAGAGCCCCCTTCTCCTTGACCCATTTACCCCCCGGACCCCTATTCCTGCCTCTTCCAGCTGTAGGAGTCTAGAAATGCAGGAAAATTTCTCTGCTTGTGAAATTCTCTGGAAAATACATCAATTGTATATAATACTGATAAAAAGGCTTCTAAATATCCCTGAATAAGCCAGAGCTTGTAGGAAATTAAATAAGAAGTAGAAAAATAGTTTTTCTGACACAGAGGTGAAAGTATAAGTTTTAAGAGGGTTCCACACATGGAGTAAAGATGGAGGGCAGCCCAGAGGAGGCTGGAGAGTAAGAGAAAATTGTATCTTAAAAGAGAATTCAGCCCAGAGGAGGCTGGGAGACTATAGAGAACTGTATTCACAGAGAATTCAGCCCAGAGGAGGCAAAGAAAAGAGAGACAGAGGTAACAAGTGGTGCCCCGTGTGAGTGCTATATATAGCTCACGAAAATCTTTATCAAGGCCTGTTTGGATCACAACTCCGGATCTCGGACCATCCATCTGCTATCAAACTCCGGAGTTCCAAGGGCCCTGAACTCCGGACGCTGGATTCTGCTGGTCGGTAATCCTCGTAGATAGCCATCTGAACCGGTAAGCTCGTTCCAACCTTACGAGATGGGATCAAATATCTCTAGAGGAGAACAGGCAATCTTAGAAAAATTAGAGACTGTTATTGAGCTGTATCATTTTAAAATTCCTAGGAATGAATTAGAATTATTGTTATTGTGGATAAAAGAAAATTACCCTAGGGTATCTGAAGAGCATATATTTCAGCCGTGTATATGGGCAACTATAAAAATGAGATTACAAGAATCAAAAATCCCAGAGACATGGGTACCAGAAAAAATGATGGAGAGATGTGATATTCTTTTTGATGTAATGTATCAGTATCATTTTCCGAAATTACCTACCCTGAAAAGTGGGGAGGGGAGAGATATTGAACTGCCCTTTCTGGAGCAGCGGGAAGCTCCAAAAAGCCTCAGCGGCATGGTTACCCTTAACCCCACCCCTTCGGATATTGTGCGGGAGGAGGGAGGACTGCGGGAGGCGGCGGAGCGCCAAACAGGTCCCACTGAAACTCCAGAAAGCAAAGTGAGCAGTTTGCTGCAATATTGCAGAGAGAAAAGTCACGCGCGAACATATGAAGAATGGCATAAAGTCTTTATGGAATTAATAGAATCAGAAAAAGTAGCGGGTGGGGTAGAGAAAGTACTAGAAAGTATTCATGATATTTCTAAAGCCACGCCTATAGAACAACCCCCTTACCCGCCTCTGTCAGAGGAGCCAGAGCGAGGGAGGGATTTCTCCCCGCCCTCTGACAAAGCTAATAGCCCGGAGATGATATCGGAAAAAAATAATGAAACAGAGCATGCCCAGGAGGCTAGCTCAGATATACCCGCCCAGCAGGCGGAATCAGAGGCTGCCCAAGAGGAGGAGCCACAAAGAGCGGCGGGAAACGGCAGATTGGCCGCGCCGCACGCAGACCCGGATATAATGGGGAGAAATTAGGAGCAATACCAAAGCGCCGCCTTAAAAAGGCAGGAAAAGCAAGGGGGCCGGCCAAAGCCATAAAGGCACGCCCCGAAGGGAGACCCGTGACGCGGTCTATGACGCGGAGGCTCCAATCCATCAAGGCGGAGATTGGGGAAGCCCCCTGCCAAGCCGCGCATGCGCAGTCCGGCATAGCTTCCGAGCCTGCGCAACTTAAATATGAAGACGATCTAGCAACAAAGAAAGAATTCTCTACTATAAGCATCATTAGTACTGAAAGGGATTTATCTCTTAAAGAGAATTATCCCCTTGATTTTGCATTTTTAGAATTTTTCTCATATTTCTTAGAAATTATAAGAACAAGTACTAATGATTCAACAGTAACAAAGGAGTTACAGCCGATTGCTGAAACAACAGCATCATATGGGCAAACAGCATTACACCAGCCCTCATTATCATCTGAAATTACAAGCGCAAAGCATGTGGAGGATGACAGTATTTTAACTATTACTGCTAGTGAAGGAATTCCACTGTCATCATTTAAAGCACAAGACTTTTTCCTTCAAGCTGACAAATCAGCTTTTCAAAATATAGATTCAAAATTGGATTTGTTTTCAAAAAAATATCCCTCCTCTTCAAAAAGATTACATCATTCGTTAGATTTCCAGGATCTAATTGATCCTAATTTTACTCAATTCTCACAATCACAAAATTTCCCTATGATACCGCAAATTAGAATAAAACAAAAACAAAAATCAATATGGACCCTTCCTCAAAGAGAAGGGGGAGGAATGGATGCTCCTGGAAATATTGAGGATATTGCTGTACTACCAGTGAGACTTGGAAGAAGGGAGGATGCCCCAAGATGGGAGCCAATAGATGGCTCACTTTTAAAAGACCTACTGGATGCAGTAGAAAAGAGAGGACTTGGCTCTCTGTATTTTAAACAATTATTGAGAGGCCTCTTTCGCAGTCATGAAATGCTACCTTATGATTGCAAATATATAGCAACAACAATATTTACAGAGTCACAATATATGTTATGGAATAAGAAATGGAGAAAAGCCCTCCAAGAATTGAGAGATAAATATGCAAGAGGACCATATGCACACATTACAGTAGCCCAGATGGCAGGAGATATCCCATATCATAAACCAGAAATCCAAATGGCAGATTTGCCTCCAGAGGTGCTCCGAGATATCATAGAAGCAGCTGAAAAGACACTGCTGCAGATTCAACCCTCTGGATCCTCAGAAGGTATTTACACTGAAATAAGGCAGGGTCCTTCAGAGCCTTTCACCAGTTTTGTGGATCGTCTCACACAAGCAATTGACCGACAGGTGATAGATGAAAATGTGAAGCCACATTTGCTTCAGGGTCTTGCTTTTGCGAATGCTAATGCAGAGTGTCGACGTATTATCAGTACCTTGCCAGGGTATCCAACAGTTGAAGAAATGATAGAGGCCTGCAGTAAGATGCGCATTTCACAAGTTGCCAGCATTTCTGCAGAAGAATTTCAAAAGTTACTTGCAGAACAACGAGAGGGATTTCAGAAAATATTCAAGAGCATGGAATCAGGATTTCAACAACTTAATTGTACAGACGTGGTGGAAGCAGCACAAAGGAATATGTTATCAATGTGGAAAACAGGGACACATAAAGAAGAATTGTACGTCACAGAAAAAAGCACAAACTCTCTGCCCTAGATGCAGAAGAGGAAAACATCATCCTAGTCAATGTTTTTCCAAGACAGATGTAGATGGAAAACCTCTGGCAATGCCGGGAAACTTCAAAAAGAGCACGCCAAGCCACCGCGCGATGACACAAGTGGTGGTAAGGGAAAATCCTCAACATCAATTTTACTGAATTCTTCTAATCAGAAAGCGATTATTGGGGAACAACAAACTGACTCACTTAGCAAGACTATTTGTCAATTCCCCAGTGATCCAGATTTATTACCACCAGGTGCACAATGTGAATTAAGGACCTCAAAAATGGTGTGTTTTTTTAATGAAGATCATGCAGTAATTCATACAGGAGCAACCGGAGCATCAAGAAAGAGACAGGATTTTTTGATAATAGGCAGGGACAGATGTACTATTCTGGGACTTATTATATATCCATGTGTTGTCTCTGCAAATTATAATGAAGAATTAACAGTACTAGCTAAAGCTCTACGTCCTCCATTGACCGTTCCAGCGAACACACTGATAGCTAAAGCTATTGCCCTGCCTCCACATGCAAATACTCCAATCAAGATAAAGACCAGAGAGCGGATTGCATCTGTCAATGAATACCTAGAAGTTCATGCTACCTGGGTGAAACAAATTAGCCGTGATCGACCTGTAATCACTTGCAAGCTGACATATGATAAAAATACAGTTTTAATACAAGGGACAGTGGATACAGGCGCGGATGTCACAGTCATTTCACATCTTCTCTGGCCTGGAGAGTGGAGTTTAAAAACTCCTCTGAGTGCCCTCTCAGGGATTGGAGGGAACACCGTGTGCCTGCAGAGTGAACACCCCATCATCATTACAGGGCCAAAAGAAAAGACAGCTATTGTGTGTCCTTTTGTTGTACAGAGACCCTTCACAGTGTGGGGAAGAGACATTCTATCCCAGTGGGGGATGAGAATTGAAATGGATTTTTGATAGGGGCCACTGAGGCACTCACCACCTTGAAATTAACTTGGAAAACAGACGACCCTATTTGGGTGGACCAGTGGCCCCTAGAAAAGGAGAAACTGAGTGCTCTAGAAGAATTAGTCCAAGAACAGTTGCAGAAAGGTCACATTACACCAACTACTAGTCCCTGGAACTCTCCAGTTTTTGTAATTCGTAAAAAGTCTTCAGGTTCGTGGAGATTGATTCATGATCTCAGAAGAATTAATGAGGTCATTGAGGAAATGGGACCCCTTCAACTTGGACTTCCATCGCTTTCAATGATTCCGAGACACTGGCCAATCATGATCTTCGACCTCAAGGATTGTTTTTTCAACATTCCGCTTCATCCGAAAGATGCTCCAAGGTTCGCTTTTTCAGTTTCAAGTATTAATAGAATGAGACCTCTACAGAGGTATCATTGGGTGGTATTACCACAAGGTCTCCGTAATTCTCCAACAATTTGCCAATGGTTCGTGGCACGAACCCTGTCTCCAGTGAGAGAAAAACATCCAAAGGCATTGATCATTCATTATATGGATGATCTGCTCATTGCAGCAGCAACAGAGCAAGAACTGGAAAAAACTCGTGACAGCATGTTTATAGAAATTCAGAAAGCAGGACTAGAAATTTCGACTTCTAAAATTCAAGAAGTTTCACCATGGAGCTATCTAGGTTGGAAGATCACAGCACAAGAAATAAAACCACAGAAAATACAAGTAAGAACTCGAGTCAATAACCTACAAGAGCTACAGCGACTCCTTGGAGAAATCAACTGGGTCAGAACAACTTTGGGAATCACAAATGATGAACTCTCACCGCTTTTTAATTTGCTTAAAGGGGACACTGATCTTAGATCTCCCAGAACTCTCACACCCGAAGCTCAAAGAGCTCTCGAAAATATCACTGAAGCTCTCCAGAAAAGACAAGCTCATCGAGTTTCAAGAACTCTCCCCTTTTTTCTGGGAGTATTAGGGGAGGGTATTCAGTTGTACGGTCTTATATTCCAGTGGGACAGTTCAGAAAGAGATCCTTTGTTGATAATAGAATGGGTATTCTTGCCCTAAAGGTTCCCCAAAACAATTTATACTGCATTAGAAATGGCAGCCCAGATAATTATCAGGGCCAGAACAAGATTGTTAACAATGACAGGTAAAGATTTTACTATCATTTACCTGTCTCTGAAGAAAGATTATTTAGATTGGGCATTGCAAAAGTACGATGACTTGCAGATTGCGTTGCTAAATTTTACAGGAGTTTGCTCAAGTCATTTTCCCAGTCATAAACTGTTACAGTCCAAATTAAGTTATAAAGAAAAATCAAAGCTGAGTGAAGTACCGTTAAATGCAGTAACTCTATTTACTGATGGTTCGGGAAAAACCCACAAAGCAGTTGTAACATGGCAAAATACCACTACAAAAAGGTGGGAATCAGATATTCAAATTGTACAAGGCTCACCCCAAATCACAGAATTAGCTGCTGTAGTTCGAGCATTTCAGTTATTTCAAGAACCCTTCAATTTGATAACAGATTCGGCTTATGTAACAAATATTGTTAAAAGAATAGAAGGATCTCTTCTGAAAGAAGTAGATAATGAAAATCTGTATTGTTATCTCATCAGTATGCAACAACTAATAGAACAAAGAGAAAATCCATATTTTGTTTCACATATTAGAGCACACTCTTCTCTCCCAGGTTTTCTAGCAGAAGGAAATGCCCGAGCAGATAAACTGACTTTAATAATTTCAAACACTTTACCTAATATTTTTGAACAAGCAAAATTGAGTCATGCATTCTTTCATCAGAATGCACAAGCATTAATGCGCACATTCCATATTTCAAAAGAGCAAGCAAAAGCCATCATAAATGCTTGCCCAGATTGCCAGTTGGCACAGCCTCCTATGTCCACAGGAGCAGTAAATCCAAGAGGATTGGAGAGTTTGCAATTATGGCAAGCAGATGTTACTAAATATCCATCTTTTGGGAGATTTAAGAACATTCATGTATCAGTAGATACTTTTTCAGGTGCAGTTTTTGCCTCTCTACACACAGGAGAAACAGCGAAACATGCATGTAAACATTTTTTACAAGCGTTCGCATCATTAGGTGTACCTAAAGAGATCAAAACTGACAATGGTCCAACATATAAAAATCGTACTCTTGAAGAGTTCTTGAAAAAATGGGGTGTTTATCACACTGCTGGCATTCCCCATTCATCGACAAGTCAAACAATTATTGAGAGAACACATCGTACTTTAAAATCTATCTTAGACAGACAGAAAAGAGGAGAGGCAGAAGCTACACCTCAGATGAGATTGAATAAGGCATTGTATGTCTTGAATTTTCTAAATGGCTCCTTTGCAGAACCAATTCCACCGATTATTAGGCATTTCTCTAACAGTACCCAGGCAAAACTAAAAGAGAAACCTTTAGTCTTGATTAGAAACTTAGAGTCAAAACAAACAGAAGGTCCATTTCAACTAATAACCTGGGGAAAAGGATATGCTTGTGTCTCCACAGATGCAGGACCAAAGTGGGTCCCCACGAAATGTGTGAAACCATACTGGACCAAGAAACAAGCAAGAGAGAAAGTAGACTCCAAAAGCCAAGAAGCCAGCACACAAACGTGATCTTGAGTGAAGACAACATCTCAATTGCTGAAGAATCAATAACACAGGAAATAAGTGGACTGAGAAATTTAAAAGAGAATTCTTTATTATAGAAGTTTAAGAACCTTTGAAGGGAGATAAGGCTTTAGAATAAGATCAGTTAATTATTTCATTTGTGCCTTATCTTTTTATTAATTGCATTAATCAATACAAATTTGCTCGTGATTTAGTTAAGTGAAAATGTCTGAAGACATTGTTTGCTCAGCTAATTCATGGATAGAGAAGCCGTTTTAAAAGATTAGAGAAAGCTTTTGCAAAGAGAAGGGGGAGATGTAGGAGTCTAGAAATGCAGGAAAATTTCTCTGCTTGTGAAATTCTCTGGAAAATACATCAATTGTATATAATATTGATAAAAAGGCTTCTAAATATCCCTGAATAAGCCAGAGCTTGTAGGAAATTATATAAGAAGTAGAAAAATAGGTTTTTTGACACAGAGGTGAAAGTATAAGTTTTAAGAGGGTTCCACACGTGGAGTAAAGATGGAGGAAAAAGGGTGTAGTTTTTAGTCCTTCTTCTTCCTTCTTCTCCATGCTTCTGCAGTTTATAAAAGCACAGAATGTAATTGGTTTAGAGTTAGTCGCACTTTTAATTATGTTAGTAAATATAGAAAACTTATTTGTTAAGGTATGATAACAATATACGTGTCAGTAGTTAATAGGATAAAAGTTAGTATAAGAGTGAAAAGGCCGTGTGTTTCGGGGCCATTTTGTATCATTAGAACAAGATGAGCCAGGCCGTGGCGATTTAAGCTTGTGCAGTTAGTCTGGATGGACCTGCCAAGTTCTGTAAAAATCCTTTAATAAACCCGAGAAATCAGAACCTAATGAGTCCGGGAGATTTCTTCGAGTGACGAAGACGGAGATAAGTGGAACTCCCCACGAGGAAGGATCCCAGGAGAATTCAGCCCAGAGGAGGCTGGGGAATTAAAGAGAGACTGTATCTACAGAGAAATCAGCCCAGAGGAGGCTGGGGAGTAAGAGAAAATTGTATCTTAAAGAGAATTCAGCCCAGAGGAGGCTGGGGGACTATAGAGAGCTGTATCAACAGAGAATTCAGCCCAGAGGAGGCTGGGAGAATATAGAAAGTTATATCCACAGAGAACAGAGCCCAAAGGAGGCAAAGAAAAGAGAGACAGAGGTAACAAAGCCTGCATATAAATATTAAATGTCAATTGGATTATACATATACACCCCAAAACATATCTGGGATCTCATTTAACAGTGGAGGCCTGCGCACAGAGAAGTTACATCTGACATTTACAGAAACAATTCCCAAATTTACAGACCCCTCTAAAGTAGCCATTATTTGCCCAAACATGTTAATGTGGCTGCAGAAGTTGACAGTCAAGGATCAGAGTGTTCAAAGATCGGCAGCATCCAAACCCATGCAATACAGTTCCCAAATGACACCACAAACATTACAGAGGGAATGAATAGCCAGGTCCAGAAGAGGACCTGTCTTGAGGAGCTTTTCAGTCCTGCCTCCTCTTCCCCACCACCACCTCTACTCTTGGGCCATATGGTGGTGGGTTTGACATTGGGCTGGATCACCACAGATAGGGTCAAATGCTGAACACACAGAGGTTTGCCTAAATACATGGGAGAGCTGACTGTGCAAAATAACCTCACAAGATGGGAAGGGCGAGGTGAACAGCACACTGGAGCAGCAGACACCTTGGCTTACCTCATCTCCTGGGACTCTTGGACATCCAGCTGCAGAGAGCTTTGCAGAGATCCTGCAGCACTGCCAACATAGGGACCTCCTGCCTTGTGTATCGGGGGGATCAAAGGCAGTCCCAGTGACCCCTTCTTCTTATCCCCTACAGTGGGATACAGCAAAGAAGTCTGCAGAGTATAGAACAGAGTGCTCACATCAAGCATCCAGCCTTGTCTCCCCTCAGGACATGCCTCAAGACATTTAGCCTCATTCTTCACTGGGACCTGGCAGGAAAAGACAAGTCAGACTGATGGAGCAGCTTGGCCCAGGATGGAGAATGGTTTCGTAGGAAAGGGAGGTGGTGAGGGAGAGATCATGTCACACATTTACCACCTCTCCCCTCATGCTCACATATGTACAAGTCTGGCTACATTCCCAGTTGGCATCCACATGTTTGACATCAAGATGTGCTCTGGTGACAGTGCCTCCACTGGACTTTTGGATGTATGGGTAAGTGCTTAGATCCAAATTCTCTCCTTGCCCCTAAAGCATCTAACAGCCACTGCTGATCTCCAGTCAAGTCCCCACAAAGCCATTCTGCAGGATGGCAAAACCTGCTTTTCTCAAGCCCATCATTCCTTCTGCTGCTGCCCTTCCCTCCTACAGTTCCCCAGCAGCCTTTGAGCCCTGATGCTGCTGAGCTCTCAGGATGCTCAGAGCTCTCCAGCTCCCACACATCCAGCATCTCAGGCTCACTGGCATTTAGGAAGTTCAGCAGAGCTCCCTGATCTGCGGCTCTTTGGAAGGTCTCTGCCTGCCCAAGTTGCTCCAGGGCTCCCATGCCATGACCAGGAAGGGGGGTGGAGGAAGCAGGGACAGATGCACACTCTTCCTTAGTATCCCATCATTTCTGGCACAGCTAAAAAGCCAAATCAGGACCTGTTCACACTTCAGTGAAAGCATCAGTTCCTGTCAGGGATACACGGGGACCTTCCTCAGCAAGGCTGAGACCAAGTACCCAAGCCTTTGACTGGACATTCAGTCTGCCAAAGCTGTTGTTCATTTGCCTCCTCCTGCACCCCATGGCAAACCCAAAACAACTGCAGCTCCTGGCCCTGCTGCAAAGCTAATGGTGTGGCTGGGCTCTGGGCTGTTCTCCCCATGGCCACCTCCCACCCCTTCCCTATGGACAAAGCCACGCCAGAGCACACAGCTGCCCAGAAGTTGATGAAGTCTAGAAACAACATCAGAGACAACTGTGTAGAAGGCCATGGCTGTACAACTCAAAAGCTGAGACAACCTGGAACTGACTGTGCAGGACTGCCTGTTCCAGCAAACATCCAAACCAGACACAGCTGAGAGAAAACATCACCCAGACATAGAGATGCTTCACAGATACCTCTACATTACTAAATGTAGAAGGATTGCTTGGCCAGAGTGGACAACTTTACATGCTCTGACTGCTTCTGGGTGTTCCCTCAGCCGTAAGACAGAGGAGGAACCACGGCATAGCCCAGAAACCATTCAAAGGCCTCTCCTGCTCTTGATAGACGCTGAGGACATGAAGTCTGCACCACACACCCATTGCAAAGACATGCTGATCTGCAGTGTCCAACTGAGCTCTTCTCATGGTGCCTAAAGGCTTAGCTGCCTAAATTCAGCACACAGAACCTAATGGAGCCCAGCTAAGTGTTATGGAAAACACCAAAAGTAAAGCTAGGTACCCCTTTCTCACTTACAATGAAACCCCTGCAGCTGGAATGATCACAGCAAAGCAATATGCCTGCAGCCTGGGGGAGCCCTGGATGTGCAGGATTCACCTTCTGCCTGTGCTGGTCAGTGTGGAAGCTCAGGACTTCTGAACAAGGAGCTAATATGAATACATAGAAGCTGTTTATTGTTTACATTATGCACTTATTTATAGTTTCTAAAACTACTGTTCACATGATCATGCATTACTTGATTGGTGCCTCTCTTGGTTACACGTTCTGCATGCACTTCTTAGGATACATGATTTGTTACAGTCTAGGTGTTTAACTGACCCCTGCTATCTGGTTCTTGTAGTCTTGTTTTTCTGTTTCTCAGCTTCTTCTTTCTTATTTTCAAATGATTTATGTCTTAGCAACTTTGACAATTTCTAGAGGGTCTGATAAGAAATTCTACAGATGGTTTGGCTGGAGCACACTATGGCCTAAGTTGTTCAGGTCCATTGCTACAGGTCGGAGCATGGAAAATGGGCTGGGGCTGTTCTTGGTACAGAGGAGGCCAGTGGCAGTCATTCACTGCTGAATGAAAAAAGGTGCTTCAAAATGACTTTCTGAAGAGGGAAAACCAAACACAGCTGCACTTAAACAGCTCCAGGCCCTGGAGATGTTTCAGTAGACAAGAACTGAACTCCATGTCATTCTTCTGCTGGTTTCATCAAAGGGAAATGAATCCTCTGGAATTTCCAGCTTCTTATGATCATTAGCACCCAGTAAACCAAACACAGTCTATTTAATGCTACCCTGATTTTCCTGCCCAACTAACAAGTTGTTTATCTCATGTCTTCCCAGTGCAGCAATCATACAGTAATGTTATATGAAACACAGTGATCCCAACCATGCTACAGAACTCATCAGGATTGGAGCTGCTGTGGAGGTCAAATGCAGTTTATCACCAGTCCAAGACTTGTTGGGTAGATAAACTGGAGTGAAGAGAGTTCTTTAAGGCTTTTCTGACCCCTAAAATTTCAGCTTAGACATCATGTATCTTGAAACGAATGGCAGGTTTGTCTTTACAAACAAGCTGTGGGTCTGCTGATAAGATGAAAGTATCACTGACAGATATCAAGAAACAATGGGATGGATTCCACTGAAGGATTAAAGAGACACTGAGGAAACACCACAAATTCCACAAGAGTTAAGAATTAAGAAGGGGATTATGCATTGGGGGGTGGTATCCTAGGTATTAGGCATTCCGGGAAGTCTGCACCTCCCAAGTACCTCAGCCTATGGGGAAGGAGAGAGGGACATAGGGCCGGGAAATTCGGAGAAAAAGGAGGCTGTGCCCTCCAAAAATTTGAGAGACCCCAGGGGAATGGCCCATGGCTTCTCCTTTTATTTGAATAAAGTAAAAGGACTTCTCTGTCTTCTTTTTGGACATAAACCTCTGGTGTTTGTGGATTAATTTTCCTGACAATCTGAAGCATGATGTTTTGATGTAGGGTTAAAAAGCCTAATGGAACACAGCAGATCCCTCAGGCCTGTGGGAGAATCACTGAGCAGATCCTTGTGCCACTGATTCCATCTCTCCCCACTTTTCTAAGTTCTAGATGGCAAGCTCACTTAGATCACAGGAAGTCCTCCTGTAGTTATCTGCACAATAAATCAAAGTGAGATTACACATCCCAAATATGTGTTCTCTTACAGGTGAACTGACTGATCTGAGGAATTTCTGGAGCAGCAAACTTGTTTCCTCAAATATTAACTATGTGAGGCATGGAGCACAGAGAAAGGATTTAATGGCAAAAGCATCTCCCATGCAATGATCTTTTGACAAATTCTGCCCCGAGCTTTCCTTAGGAGGATCTGAAAGGCTCAATGTCCCTAGCAAAAGCTCCTGCAATGGCTGCACGCCAGCAGAGCAGGGCTCTCAGCTGTGAAACAAGTGCTGCCACAAGCAGCAGCTTGGCCAGGGCAGCAAATCAAGAGGTGGGAAGGAGCTGATCTGAAGGCCAAACCTCCTCAGCTCCTTCTAAAGGGGCTGCAACAGTTCCTCATTCCAATGAGGTGGAGTGCTGGACACCACAGCTCTGTGTGAGGACTGGACACAAGGTTGCTCCCGCTGAGTGCTGTGATGGTTTCTGCAGGAGCTGTGGGCTCCGGAGTGTGCCAGACACAAGGAGGAGAGAAGGAGCCAAGTGCACTGACAGACACACCTTTGCCTTGAGCATAACCCGGCCTTGCCCAAACACACTGAAAGCTTTCCCCTTTGGCCCATGGCTGGAAATGTCAGGTCAGATGTGTGAGGGATAAAAAATGTTTTCCTTCGGCCATGGTAGGTAGCCATAGGAAGCAGAGCTCATGTCAGGCAGGCAAAAACGTGAGGAGCAGCAGGCCGGGCCTGGTGAGTGTGGGCAGGAGGAAAAGGGCAGTGAAGCCAGGCTTGTTACGGGGCGGAGAAAGGGGAGGGGAAAGGAGGTGCTGGTTGGAGCCTGGTCAGAAAGAAGGGAAGTTCCTGAGTAGCAGCCAGGGGGAAAGGGGACAGGCACCCCCTGCGGGCCCGGGAAGTGCATAAAGGTTTGTGCATTTGAGGGGAGGTGTGCCTTGTCAGCAGAATGCACCCGGCTCAGCTGACTCGTTTATATTCATAAAGAGTTTTGCTTAGATGGCTTTCTCCTCTTTCAGCTTTACCAGTGAGTGAGTATTTCTCACAGCTGGTTGACAAGTTGGATTGTTGTCAAAGATATTCCCTCAGAAATATGAGGGCTGTCTTCCTCTGGGCCTTCCTCTCAGCAGCTTTGGTGTTGCTGTGTGAAGCCATCGCAGGGGACTCCTAAAATATGATTGCTGGCCAGGCATTTTCTGCTAGGAGAGCCCTGCATACTGTTCCACACATCTTTCATAAACACCATAAAACCAACTCCAAACACTCTACCTACAGCAACTTTTCACAAAGGGCTGCCAAAATCCAGGACAACTGCAAGTGAGTGTCAGAAGACTTTTGCCTTGTTCCTGCCAGCAGAATTCTCAATGATCTGATGCAGTTATATTCAGAAATAATATGGGATCTGAGTTTTTTCTATTAAACTGTTTCATGATGAGTAACAAACCGTGGAAGCATGAGATGCAAGGCTGACATACGAAAGCATGAGTATGTACTCCACAGTGAGCAGTTTAATTGTCCATTTTATTACTCTAATATTTATTCCACACTAAGAAGCAAACCCAAGCTTTTCTTGGAGCCAAAACGTGCATGGTATACACTACAGTCCCTCGCAGGATCACCAGGGCAGGCAGGGATAAAGCAGGCAATCTGTGTCATTGTGAACGACAACAGAGCTACATCCCAATGTGGGTTTAAGTAGCACGATATTATCAAGAATTCCTTTCCTGCAGGAGATACAAACAGAAGGTACCAAATGATCTTCCTGCAAGCATGCACTAAAGAACTGATCCTGCCATCCTAATGAAGAACCTACACGAAGAGCCTATAATGTCTATAATGTAGAGCCTTCCAGGAGACTGATCTGCAGAAGCTCTGATGGGCCTGTGTCCCTCCATGCCAACAGCAAAGCTATTCATTTGGGAAGTCACATGGGGCCCAAGCAAACTCCAAAACCCCCTTGGCTCTGAATTCTAGCAAAGCTGTAGTCCAGGACTTCCTCACAAGCAGCACAGAGCCAAGGGCTCCTGGGACCTTTGGGAAATGCTGATGCACATTCAAGCCTGTTGGGGGACTGGTGTGTAAGGACTGCAGCTCCACAGCTTCTGGTGGATGTCAGCTGCAGTGTTCTACAGACAACAAGAGCTATCAAAGCTCTCAGCATTCTCTTGTGTGGGAGAGGCAGAGATACAGGTGAGGAGAGTCCATGTCAGGGGTCAGCCTTACCTCAATGAGAAATGGATTCTTCCTGCACTTTGTTTTTCTTTCCTGACTTTTAGGCTTATGATGTGTTGCAGCATCCCAAAGCATGGTGTATAGTTGAAATGTTTTTCATAGACATAATTAAAGTTGCTTTCAACATTAAATCTTTATGCTCATTGCCTCACAGTGTAATATTTGAGGAAAAAAGTTTGGTGCTTCAGAAATTCCTTGAATCAGACAGTTTGACAGTAGGGCAACACAGATTTAGCATATGTAATCTTACATGTATTAGTAGTGCAGAAAAATAGAGGAACACTTCTTGTAGGCTGTGTAGCTAACCTAAGTGACCTTACCTCCAAGAACTTAGAAAAATGGGGAGAGATGGAATCAGTAGCAAGAGGATCTGCACAGTGATTCGCCCGCAGGCCTGAGGTCTCTGTTTTGATTTACTGGGTGCTAATGATCCTAAGAAGCTGGGAATTCCAGAGGATTCATTTCCATTTGATGACACCAGCAGGTTTTCTGCACATCCAGGGCTCCCCCAGGCTGCAGGCATATTGCTTTGCTGTGGTCATTCCAGCTGCAGGGGTTTCATTGTAAGTGAGAAAGGGGTACATAGCTTTACTTTTGGTGTTTTCCGTATCACTTAGCTGGCCTCCATTAGGTTCTGTGTGCTGAATTTAGGCAGCTAAGCCTTTAGGCACCATGAGGGGAGGTTCCATAAGTAATGCCCTTCCTGGTGCCACTGTACAACAGGCTAGTTTGGAGCTAGAACTGCCTGGGAGAGGAAAAAACTGGAGGCATGTGGAACCTGGCTTTGTGTTACAGGTAAGCCAGTGGCAGAGGCAGCTACAGGATGCACTAATTTCTGGTGTTTAACTTTCACTTGGTCGTTTTTAATACCTTAGGCAAGAGGGCATGGTCCTCCTCATGTAGGAGATGAACTTAACCAGGCAAGAATTGCCATTGAGATATTTCCTAGCTATTGTTCCTATGAAATGAGACCTAGGAGGACAGACCTGACTCCGTGCTTTCTGTACGAGTCCCACTGGCAATGGGTTCCACAGAGAGCTCTGGCTGGAACACAGGAGAACGGGAGAGTTTATCGTCTTTGGAGAAAGGGGCAGGCAACTCAGGAGGACTCTAAGGATGTTGTGAGGTTTTGCAGGGACAACAAAATTCGAAGGGACAAAGCCCAAGTTTAATCTGGCTACAGCAGTGAAATCATAGAATCCCAGGATGATTTAGTTTGGAAAGGACCTGAAAGATTGTCGACTTCCAAACCCCTGGATGTGGGCAGGGGCACCTTCCACTAGGTCAGGTTGCTCAGGACTGCATCCAAACTGTCCTTGAATGCTTCCGAGCTTGGGGCATCCACAGCTTCTCTGGGTAACCTGTTCTCAGTGCCTCACCAGCCTCACAGGAAAGAATTTCTTCCTAGAAACTTGCAACTTAGAGTAAAACTATTTCTGCATCAGCAACAAAAGGAGGGCTAAGGAGAATTTCTGTCTTCTGTTGGATGAGGGGGGAAACAGAATAAAGGATGAGGAAAAGACTGAAGTACTTAATGCACTCTTTCCTGGGTAAAAACGGTCAGTATGGGCAGGCCCAGGGAGTGGTGGAATTCAATGGAATTAAATCCAGCTGGTGCCTGGTCACAAGTGGTATTCTCCAGGGCTCAGCACTGGGGCCAGTTGTGTTCATATCTTTATCGGTGATGTGGAGGAGAGGATCAAGGGCACCTCAGGCAGTTTGTAGACGACACCAAGCTGGGTAGGGTTGTTGATCTGCTGGAGTGTAGGAAGTTTCTGCAGAGAGATCTGGACAGGCTGGATCATGGGCTGAGGCCACTTGTTTGAGGTTCAACAAGGTGAAGTGGTCTGTCCTGATTTTGGGCCACAACAACCCCATGGAAGACTAGAGGCTGGGGGCAGCGTGGCTGGAAAGGCACCCAGTAGACAAGAACCTGGGGGTGCTGGTTGGCAGTGGCTGAAGGTGAGCCTGTGCATGCCCAGGTGGCCAAGAAGGCCAATAGCATCCCTTCCTGGGATATGCTGCAGTGGTGGCCTTGGCAGGGTTAGCGGTCTCAGGTTATTGGGGGGAGACTCATTATGATCTTACAAGTCTTTTCCAGTGGAAGCAGTTCTGCAATTGTAAATCTCCACTCCTTGTTTTGAAGGATGCAGTCCCAAATAGACCCACATTTGTGTTTTTAAGGAATTTAGCATCCACCTTTCCTTGAAAGTAATAGGAACCAGGCTTTAAATGCTCTTGAAACACCTTTATTCCTTGATCTAAAGCTGTGTGTTTGAATTGAGGTACTTTTGTGTAGAAAGGTAGGACCATGGGATAAACACAGGCCATTTAGCTTCAATGGCGCTTTTTTCATCTGCTTTTCTGCTTCCTTTACTTATGGGGGGCAGATTTGGGAGTATCTGTCTTGTGCTTTGAGTTCTGGCACAGGCTTGCTCGTTAAAGTTCTGTAAAATTTATCTACATGTACGGCTTCCTCCATTCTGCCAAGAGCAGTCTGCCTCCACCATGTGCACTGTATGGCCATGATTTTGTCAGAATGTGGAAAAGGCATCGTTTGAACATATTTTGATGTTGGCCACCATCACCTGACTGGAGCAGTTTGGTAGGCAGGATGCCCTGTGGGCAGGGCCACGGCCAGGATGGGTGGCTGTCACTTGCACTGGCAGTGTTACTTTTCCAGGCAGGCTCCTGATACAGCTGTGGGGGAAGGCACCAGCAGCTGTTTCAGGCCCAGCGAGCAGCAGCACATGGAGGAGACCCTCATCTGGCTGGCTGTCCTTGGGAAGGGAAAGGGATGGGGTTGGGGTGGGGGTTTTGTAGCCATGGAAACAGAACCGTGGGCGAGCGCATCACAAAGGGGCAGCCACGAGCTGGGGTTGTGACGGTTGTGGTTGACACGGACACAGCGGCAGGAGACGCGTCTGGCTCTGCCTCTCTGTGCCGACTGCTGGCGATTGGAGTCACGAGACCTTGCTCTACGGCTGGGTACCAAGCTCCATTCGCTGTCTGCTCGGAGACCGTTCTCAAATTCAAACCCAGATACTTCTGCGAGGCAGAAGCACGGGTTCCAACATGAACTTCACTGGAAAAGGAAAGAGCATGGAAGGAAAAGGTGAGGACAGAAAGGAGCTGAAAGGTCTGAGTGAAATGGGAAAATGTTCCACCAGATTTCAGGGAAAACTAGTCCATGGTGGTCAGTTCTGGCTCTGTGTCAGTGTAGGTGGCTGACAGCTACAGATGATCACGCAAGGATGCCAATGGCATCACAAAATTCTATCATTAGTTTACTATGCTTTCTGCTTTTTGACAGTAGCCAAATTATTCATCCTGCCAGCCAGGACAGGGACAGTGGCCACAGCTGACCACAAATTGGACATGGCCATGAGATGCAAGTCCTGTTTCATTCTTTGCCATCAATGTCGGGTCTCACTACAGATCAATTTCCTGTCCTTGCTCTGCTTGCTGATCGGGTCTAACCCTGAGGATGCTATTACTGTGTTGTAACAACACCAGCAAGGGCTCATGCGGAGAAGTTTTGTGGTTTGCAGAAACTGCAGACACAGTTGTGTAGGGCTTTAATGGGTACTCGCAGAAGGCCAAACCTCAAGAAGGGATCTTTTTCACCTCTCATTTTTGTACCCTTCCACATTTCCCATCTGACTTGATAAGTCAATAATACTCAGAATTACATGCAGGTTAGTTACATGAGAAATAAAACATTGAAGACAATTTCTCAATAGTTAAAAAAATCTCTCTAGCATCTCATCAAAGAAATATGTTGATGATAATGGTGGGAGTTCACCTAACTCACTTCTTCAAAGACTTTTGAGCATTCCTGAGCCTCACACAAAAAATGAGGTGGGAGCTGGGCTGCTCTCTGTCAGGAGGAAGGGTCTTGTGCCAGCCTAGAGAGCCTGTGCACATCCCCAGGGAACAGTTCTGCCCTGCATGTGCCCCCTGCAATGAGCTGTGCTGCTGCCAGTGCCCCGTGTAGCTGTAGGGCTGCTCAGCTGTGGGGCAGGGCCAGGAGCAGGAGGCTGCATGTGCAGCTGAGCCATGGCTGCACAGCCCAGGGCTCTGGGCTCCCTGCTGTCCCAGGCCAGCCCAGAGGCCAGGCTGTTCCTGTGGTAGCTCTGTGCAAGTGGGGCAGGGTGTCCCCTGGCCTGCCTCAAGTGACTGCAGTCAGGAGCACGTTTTCCTGTGCAGCTTTCCAGGAGTTTTCAGGAAGTCTGTTCCATGAAATATGGAGCTCCAGATGCATTAGGTTTTCATTGCAACTTGTGTTATATTTTGTGTCTCCACTTTGCAGGCCTGACTGGCTACCCTCTTGCCAAGAGGATTTCTTTGGCAAATCCCTCTATGCTCCTTCCATCCAAGCCAATGCCCCTCATCCCAAAGAGCTCTTCCAAGCAAATCAAGAGCTGCAGCGGAGAGCAGGGGACTGGGAAAAGTGGCACCGGCAACGACAATTACACAAGAAAAGAACAGGAGTCACGTTCAGAGGGAAAAGGACGTAAGGTAAGGAGACCAAGCTAAGTCATGTGTGGGAGATCTTCAGTTTCTGTGCTGTAGACAGAGCTCGGAGAGCTTTGCCTGTGGTGTGATCCCAGGGAAGCTGCTGAGCCAAGGAAGAGCTCAGCTGGACACTGCAGGTCAGCATGTCTTTGCAATGGGTGTGTGGTGCAGACTTCATGTCCTCAGCGTCTCTCAAGAGCAGGAGAGGCCTTTGAATGGTTTCTGGGCTATGCCGTGGTTCCTCCTTTGTCTTGTGGCTGAGAGAACACCCAGAAGCAGTCAGAGCATGTAAAGTTGTCCACTCTGGTCAAGCAATCCTTCTAAAGCAATTCCTTTAGTAACCTAGGGGTATCTGTGAAGCATCTCTATGTCTGGGTGATGTTTTCTCTCAGCTGTGTCTGGTTTGGATGTTTGCTGGAACAGGCAGTCCTGCACAGTCAGTTCCAGGTTGTCTCAGCTTTTGAGTTGCACAGCCATGGCCTTCTGCACAGTTGTCTCTGATGTTGTTTCTAGACTTCATCAGCTTCTGGGCAGCTGTGTGCTCTGGCGTGGCTTTGTCCATAGGGAAGGGGTGGGAGGTGGCCATGGGGAGAACAGCCCAGAGCCCAGCCACACCATTAGCTTTGCAGCAGGGCCAGGAGCTGCAGTTGTTTTGGGTTTGCCATGGGGTGCAGGAGGAGGCAGATGGACAACAGCTTTGGCAGACTGAATGTCCAGTCAAAGGCTTGGGTACTTGGTCTCAGCCTTGCTGAGGAAGGTCCCCGTGTATCCCTGACAGGATCTGATGCTTTCACTGAATTCTGAACAGGTCCTGATTTGGCTTTTTAGCTGTGCCAGAAATGATGGGATACTAAGGAAGAGTATCCATCTGTCCCTGCTTCCTCCACCCCCCTTCCTGGTCATGGCATGGGCACTCTGGAGCAACTTGGGCAGGCAGAGACCTTCCAAAGAGCCGCAGATCAGGGAGCTCTGCTGAACTTCCTAAATGCCAGTGAGCCTGAGATGCTGGATGTGTGGGAGCTGGAGAGCTCTGAGCATCTTGAGAGCTCAGCAGCATCTGGGCTCAAAGGCTGCTGGGGAGCTGTAGGAGGGAAGGGCAGCAGCAGAAGGAATGATGGGCTTGAGAAAAGCAGGTTTTGCCAACCTGTAGAATGGCTTTGTGGGGACGTGGCTGGAAATCAGCAGTGGTTGTTAGGTGCTTTAGGGGCAGGGATAGAACAGGGATCTAAACAACTTCCCGTACATCCAAATGGCCAGTGGTGAAGTGCCACCTGAGCACATCTTGATGTCAAACATGTGGATGCCAGCTGGGAATGGAGTCACACTTGTACAGAAGTGAGCATGAGGGGAGAGGTGGTAAATGTGTGACACGATCTCTCCCTCACCACCTGCCTGTCCTAGGGCACGATTCTCCATCTTGGGCCAAGCTGCTCCATCAGTCTGCCTTTTCCTGCCAGGTGCAATTGAAGAATTTGGCTAACTATATTGAGGCATGAGGGGTACAAGGCTGGATGCTTGATGTGAGCACTGTGTTTTGCTCTTTGCAGGCTTCCTTGCTGTATCCCACTGAAGGGGATAAGAAGAAGGGGTCACTGGGACTGCCTTTGATCCCCCCGATACGCAATGCAGGAAGTCCCGCTGTTAGCAGTGCTGCAGGATCTCTGCAAAGCTCTCTGCAGCTGGATGTGCAAGAGTCCCAGGAGATGAGGTAAGCCAAGGTGTCTGCTGCTCCAGTGTGCTGTTCACCTCACTCTTCCCATCTCGTGAGGTTATTTTGCACAGTCATCTCTCCCATGTATTTAAGCAAACCTCTGTGTATTCAGCATTTGGCCCCATCTGTGGTGATCCAGCCCAAGTCAAACCCACCACCATATGGCCCAAGAGCAGAGGTGGTGGTGGGGAAGGGGAGGCAGAACTGAAAAGCTCCTCAAGACAGGACCTCTTCTGGACCTGGCTGTTGATTCCCTCTGTAATGTTTGTGGTGTCATTTGGGAACTGTATTGCATGGGTCTGGATGCTGCAGATCATTGAATACTGTGATCCTTGACTGTCAACTTCTGCAGCCACATTAACATATTTGCAAAAATATTGGCTACTTTAGAGGTGTCTGCAAATTTGGGAATTATTTCTGTAAATGTCAGATGTAACTTCTCTGTGCCCGGGCCTCCACTGTTAAATGAGATCGCAGAGGAATTTTGGGGGGTGTGTGTGTAATCTGATCGACATTTAATATTTCGGCGATGGCCTAAGATCAAAGAAGGCAAGGCGCTAGATAAGAGGTATAGGACTGTACCTGATAGAAAGATATTAGCTTGGAGAAGTGTGAGAAAATGTAGCTGTCAAGCTTGTCTGAGTGATAACAATAAAGGAATCACAGAAGTATCACTCACATTGAAAATCTTCTGTAGGGCTTTTAAAGTGCAGTCTGATTATCCTTCTATAGTAGCTGTGTGTGAAAAAGCCTTTTTCCTCTTGAAGGAGCCAGGAGGTGTAATATCATTCTCAGCAGACAGCAGTGCTCTGACCACATGGAGCACGAGACTGTCACCAGTGTAAGGCACAAGCAGGCAAAGTCAAGCTTCGGCAGCAGTACAAAAGGAGCTGCCCTCCATAGAGTCTCGTGTCCCAGCTCAGCAGCTCTTGCTGCTTCAGAGAGGCTGTAGGAGCCACTTGGCTCCAAAAGGAGAGACAGCAGAATTGGGGGCTTATGATGCAAGTTGAAGAATGACTGCTGTGTTCCAGCTGGAGCTTGACCAGCTTTGTCTGACTCCAGCAACTGAGAGCTTAAGGACAATGAATCAGCTTTGCAACTTGTTGGCTTTCTGTGTTGCATTTCCTCCTTCATCAGAGTGACCATGCTAAGAAGGGTTGCCTCCTTTCATGCTACATACATTCCCTCCTTTCTCTTTCTTCCTCCTCATATGGTCTTTTGTCTTCCATTTTCTCAAGGCCCAGATCCAGCAGCAGAAGCAAGGACTTGAAATATCAACATACCGGTAGGTACAGGGCATGTCTGTCCTCAAATGACCATTGGAATTTTGACACAGAAGTGACATTTTGAATGCTTGTTTTAAAAATAATTATTTTCACAAATTCTTCAAATTGATTTCAATTCCTTGAAGGGTTCACTGGACTCTTCAAGACCCCAGTCATTGAGAGTGTGCTCTTGTGGTGCAGTGAAATATCCTCCAGTGTGAAGTGTTGTGTGGCTGGAGCTGGAGTGGTACCTTTGGGCCCTGGAAATGCAGTGCAGGAAAAGGAAAAGGAAACATTCTGCTCCATCTAGCTCTTGCCTTTTATCTCCCTGCAGCATTTCCAGTGTCACAATTACTAGAGAATAAGCAGGCATTGAGCATGAAATGGGAAATGTTCCCAGTCCTTCGTCCTGCGCTTGAAGGAGAAAACCTTTCCTTGGGGCACTTTCTGAGCTGAACCTTTTGAGATCTGAAGGAGATTCATGGACATTTCCTGGTTCTGCACTGGGAGAAAAAAGGAAACCTTCTCCGAGGGAAAGTCCTTGTGAAATTTCCAATTAAGGAGAAGGAGGTTTCCAAATGGATGCAGCCTATGCAGGGTCTAAGTTTGTCATCCTCTGAGAGCACAAGCCCAAAGCCACCTATGGCAGGTTCACCATGACAAATCTCTTCCGTGACTCTCTCTGCCTGGGTCAGTGCTGCAGGCTGAGGCTGCAGGAGGAGATGCCTTCTGCCTTGGCCCTCCCTGCCTGCCTTGCCTGATCCCTGACAAGAAGAATTGTGCCAGACAAAATGCAGTCTCTGGTGCATCTGTGTCAGCCAATGCTTTCCAGTTGAAAGCCTCAATGAAAGTCTGTTTTTGTTCCTTTGCCATCTCTGGGCATTTACTGATAGGAGTGATGAGACTTGAAGACATAATTTTGCTGCTGCAGGAAAAGGGATCAGATGTCCTGGTCCCTTTGCTCAGGGTTTGTTCTGCCAAATCCTGGCTACAGCCCCTTTGGAAAGACTCCTTAATTGCTGATATGCAGCTGGGATGCTGAATGCAGTTGGGCAGAATTACTGCTCAGAATTGATCAGGTGACATTTTTGCTGGATTAATTCTGGCCTAGGAATTACCTATCTCATCAAAGGTTGTCAGATGCTCTTTTGTAAATGATATCATCATTGTACTGGGATAAAGAAACACAGATTTAAGCAGAGTCTTGTTTTTATGCTCTACACTCTGCTGTTTCCATTTAGGAAATTCTTAATGGTTTTTAACTGCCATGATCAGAAATGTTTTGTTGCAGGTGATCTTTGTGTTGGTATTTGGTGTCTCTGTAAGGAAAACAAGCAGGGAATAAACCCCAGGGGCAGGGAATCTGAGCAAATTGCAATGTTGGAAAACCATTTTTTCCCTTACATATTTGGGCTCCTTGAACACTGAGGACATGTGAAGGGGAGTACAAAGCTCCATTCACTTCTAACATGGGATGCCACTGTTCATGTGCCAGCACTTCCTTTGCTGTGTAGAGAAATAAAAGCAACCAACAAATCCCCCCCCTAAACAGAGTGGGAGTTATAGAAACAAAAGCCATAAAAACTAGGTTTGGAAAGCAATTACTTCCGAGGTGAAATTGTCAAATTCTGGAGACCACTGTGTCTGGCAACTCTTTAGAGGAAGGAAAGAGATCCCAAAGTAGTGGATGGGCAATGAGCAACACATAAGCAAAGTAGTAGAAGCTGTGTCTCCTGGCTTGCCAGCTCCATACAGTTCAGAGGAATTCTAGTGAAGCTAGTTTCATGAAAAATAACAACCAAATCGATCTTCGGAATAATTCAAAAGCCTCCTGGCTGGCTCATGCATTAGATAGATTGATTGCAAAGGTGGGAGTTCACCTAACTCACTTCTTCCCTTTTGAGCATGCCTCAGCCATGAGGTAAGGTGGGAGCTGGGCCGCTCTCTGTCAGGAGGAAGGGTCTTGTGCCAGCCTAGAGAGCCTGTGCACATCCCCAGGGAACAGTTCTGCCCTGCATGTGCCCCCTGCAATGAGCTGTGCTGCTGCCAGTGCCCCGTGTAGCTGTAGGGCTGCTCAGCTGTGGGGCAGGGCCAGGAGCAGGAGGCTGCATGTGCAGCTGAGCCATGGCTGCAAAGCCCAGGGCTCTGGGCTCCCTGCTGTCCCAGGCCAGCCCAGAGGCCAGGCTGTTCCTGTGGTAGCTCTGTGCAAGTGGGGCAGGGTGTCCCCTGGCCTGCCTCAAGTGGCTGCAGTCAGGAGCACGTTTTCCTGTGCAGCTTTCCAGGAGTTTTCAGGAAGTCTGTCCCATGAAATATGGAGCTCCAGATGCATTAGGTTTTCATTGCAACCTGTGTTATATTTTGTGTCTCCACTTTGCAGGCCTGACTGGCTACCCTCTTGCCAAGAGATTTTCTTTGGCAAATCCTTCTGTGCTCCTTCCATCCAAGCCAATGCCCCTCATCCCAAAGAGCTCTTCCAAGCAAATCAAGAGCTGCAGCGGAGAGCAGGGGACTGGGAAAAGTGGCACTGGCAACGACAATGACACAAGAAAAGAACAGGAGTCACGTTCAGAGGGAAAAGGACGTAAGGTAAGGAGACCAAGCTAAGTCATGTGTGGGAGATTTTCAGTTTCTGTGCTGTAGACAGAGCTCAGAGAGCTTTGCCTGTGGTGTGATCCCAGGGAAGCTGCTGAGCCAAGGAAGAGCTCAGCTGGACACTGCAGGTCAGCATGTCTTTGCAATGGGTGTGTGGTGCAGACTTCATGTCCTCAGCATCTGTCAAGAGCAGGAGAGGCCTTTGAATGGTTTCTGGGCTATGCCGTGGTTCCTCCTCTGTCTTGTGGCTGAGAGAACACCCAGAAGCAGTCAGAGCATGTAAAGTTGTCCACTCTGGTCAAGCAATCCTTCTAAAGCAATTCCTTTAGTAACCTAGGGGTATCTGTGAAGCATCTCTATGTCTGGGTGATGTTTTCTCTCAGCTGTGTCTGGTTTGGATGTTTGCTGGAACAGGCAGTCCTGCACAGTCAGTTCCAGGTTGTCTCAGCTTTTGAGTTGTACAGCCATGGCCTTCTACACAGTTGTCTCTGATGTTGTTTCTAGACTTCATCAGCTTCTGGGCAGCTGTGTGCTCTGGCGTGGCTTTGTCCATAGGGAAGGGGTGGGAGGTGGCCATGGGGAGAACAGCCCAGAGCCCAGCCACACCATTAGCTTTGCAGCAGGGCCAGGAGCTGCAGTTGTTTTGGGTTTGCCATGGGGTGCAGGAGGAGGCAGATGGACAACAGCTTTGGCAGACTGAATGTCCAGTCAAAGGCTTGGGTACTTGGTCTCAGCCTTGCTGAGAAAGGGCCCCGTGTATCCCTGACAGGAACTGATGTTTTTACTGAATTCTGAACAGGTCCTGATTTGGCTTTTTAGCTGTGCCAGAAATGACGGGATTCTAAGGAAGGGTGTGCATCTGTCCCTGCTTCCTCCCCCCCTCCCCTTCTTGATCATGGCATGGGAGCCCTGGAGCAACTTGGGCAGGCCAAGACCTTCCAGAGAGCCGCAGATCAGGGAGCTCTGCTGAACTTCCTAAATGCCAGTGAGCCTGAGATGCTGGATGTGTGGGAGCTGGAGAGCTCTGAGCATCCTGAGAGCTCAGCAGCATCTGGGCTCCAAGGCTGCTGGGGAGCTGTAGGAGGGAAGGGCAGCAGCAGAAGGAATGATGGGCTTGAGAAAAGCAGGTTTTGCCATCCTGCAGAATGGCTTTGTGGGGTCGTGGCTGGAGATCAGCGGTGGCTGTTAGGTGCTTTAGGGGCAGGGAGTTTATAGGGATATAAACACCTTCCCGTACATCCAAAAGTCCAGTGGAGGCACTGTTTTTGGAGCACATCTTGATGTCAAACATGTGGATGCCAGCTGGGAATGTAGCCAGACTTGTACATTTGTGAGCATGAGGGGAGAGGTGGTAAATGTGTGACATGATCTCTCCCTCACCACCTCCCTTTCCTACGAAACCATTCCCCATCCTGGGCCAAGCTGCTCCATCAGTCTGACTTTCCTTTTCATGCGAGGTCCCAGTGAAAAATGAGACTAAATGTCTTGAGGCATGTCCTGAGGGGAACAAGACTGGATACTTGATGCGAGCACTGTGTTCTACTCTTTGCAGGCTTCCTTGCTGTATCACACTGAAGGGGATATGAAGAAGGGGTCACTGGGACTGCCTTTGATCCCCCCGATACGCAGGGCAGTAAGTCCCGATGTTGGCAGTGCTGCAGGATCTCTGAAAAGCTCTCTGCAGCTGGATGTCCAAGAGTCCCAGGAGATGAGGTAAGCCAAGGTGTCTGCTGCTCCAGTGTGCTGTTCACCTCACTCTTCCTATCTCGTGAGGTTATTTTGCACAATCAGCTCTTATGTATTTAAGCAAACCTCTGTATATTCAGCATTTGACCCTATCTCTGGTGATCCAGCCCAATGTCAAACCCTCCACCATGTTGCCCCAAGAGCAGAGGTGGTAGTGGGGAAGAGGGGGCAGGACTTAAAAGCACCTCAAGACATTTCCTCTTCTGGACCTGGCTGTTGATTCCCTCTGTAATGTTTGTGGTGTCATTTGGGAACTGTATTGCATGGGTCTGGATCCTGCAGATCATTGAATACTGTGATCCTTCACTGTCAACTTCTGCAGCCACCAGAATATGATTGGACAAATATTGGCAAATATTAAGGTGTCTGCAAATTCCAGTGCTCATTCCTTTAAAGTCAGGTGCCATAGTTCATGTGCCAGCATTTATAAAACAATAAAATTCTTTTTTTGCAAATATACTGACAAACCCAAACACAGAACTGAGTAAGAGTCACAGAAACAAGGGCCATGAAAAATAGCTTTGGGAAGCAATTACTTGCTAGATTAATTGTCAAATTCTGGAGATCATTGTGTGTTGCCAACTGTTTGGAAGAAAAGAGATCCCAAAGTAAACCTAAGGTGCAATTTCTCTGTGCCTGGACCATCGCTATGAAATGAGATCCCAGAAATGTTATGGAGTATAGATGTATAATCTGATCGACATTTAATATTTCGATGAGGGCTTAAGATCAAAGAGGGAAAATTGCTAGAGAAGAGTAATAGGACTGTACTTGATGGAAAGATATTGCCTTGGAGAAGTGTGAGAAAATGTAGCTGTCAAGCTTGTCTGAGCGATAACAATGAAGAAGGAGTCACAGGACTATCAATCACATTGAAAATCTTCTGTAGGGCTTTTAAAGTGCAATCTGAATATCCTTCTATAACATCAGTGTGTGAAAAAGTCTTTTACTTCTTGAAAGAGCAAGGAGGTGTAATATCATTCTCAGGAGACAGCAGTGCTCTGACCACATGGAGCACGAGACTGTCACCAGTGTAAGGCACAAGCAGGCAAAGTCAAGCTTCGGCAGCAGTACAAAAGGAGCTGCCCTCCATAGAGACTCGTGTCTCAGCTCAGCAGCTCTTGCTGCTTCAGAGAGGCTGTAGGAGCCACTTGGCTCCAAAAGGAGAGACGGCAGAACTGGGGGGTTATGATGCAAGTTGAAGAATGACTGCTGTGTTTCAGCCGGAGCTTGGCCAGCTTTGTCTGACTCCAGCAACTGAGAGCTTAAGGACAATGAATCAGCTTTGCATCTTGTTTAGTTTCTGTGTTGCATTTCCTCCTTCATCAGAGTGACCATGCTAAGAAGGGTTGCCTCCTTTCATGCTACATACATTCCCTCCTTTCTCTTTCTTCCTCCTCATATGGTCTTTTGTCTTCCATTTTCTCAAGGCCCAGATCCAGCAGGAGAAGTGAAGAGGACGACTCTGAACAAGCAGGTAGATACAGGACATGTCTCTCCTCAAATGACCATTGGAATTTTGACTCAGTGGTGACATTTTGAAAGCTTGGTTGAAAATAATTAATTTTAAAATTTATTTGATTTCATTTCAATACCTTGATGGGCTCAGTGGGCTCCTGAAGAGCCCAGTCACTGGGAGTGTGCTGTGGTGGTGCAGTGAAATATCCTCCAGTGTGAAGTGTTGTGTGGCTGGAGCTGGAGTGGTACCTTTGGGCCCTGGAAATGCAGTGCAGGAAAAGGAAACATTCTGCTCCATCTAGCACTTGCCCTTTATCTCCCTGAAGCGTTTCTAGTGTCACAATTACTAGAGAATAAGCAGGCATTGAACATGAAATGGGAAATGTGCCCAGTCCTTCGTCCTGCGCTTGAAGGAGAAAACCTTTCCTTGGGGCACTTTCTGAGCTGAACTGTTTGAGGTCTGAAGGAGATTCATGGACATTTCCTGGTTCTGCACTGGGAGAAAAAAGGAAACCTCCTCTGAGGGAAAGTCCTTGTGAAATTTCCAATTAAAAAAAAGGAGGTTTCCAAATGGATGCAGCCTATGCAGGGTCTAAGTTTGTCATCCTCTGATGGCACAAGCCCAAAGCCACCTATGGCAGGTTCACCATGACAAATCTCTTCCCGGACTCTCTCTGCCTGGGTCAGTGCTGCAGGCTGAGGCTGCAGGAGGAGATGCCTTCTGCCTTGGCCCTCCCTGCCTGCCTTGTCTGATCCCTGACAAGAAGAATTGTGCCAGACAAAATGCACTCTCTCGTGCATCTGTGTCAGCCAATGCTTTCAAGTTGAAAGCCTCAATGAAAGTCAGTTGCTGTTTCTTTTTCATCTCTGGGCATTTACTGATAGGAGAGATGAGACTTGAAGACGTAATTTTGCTGCTGCAGGAAAAGGGATCAGAGGATCTGGTCCCTTTGCTTAGGGTTTGTTCTGCCAAATCCTGGCTACAGCCCCTTTGGAAAGACTCCTTAATTGCTGATATGCAGCTGGGATGCTGAATGCAGTTGGGGAGAATTACTGCTCAGAATTGATCAGGTGACATTTTTGCTGGATTAATTCTGGCCTAGGAATTACCTATCTCATCAAAGGTTGTCAGATGCTCTTTTGTAAATGACGTCACCATTGTACTGGGATAAAGAAACACAGATTTAAGCAGAGTCTTGTTTTTATGCTCTACACTCTGCTGTTTCTATTTAGGAAATTCTTAATGGTTTTTAACTGCCATGATCAGAAATGTTTTGTTGCAGGTGATCTTTGTGTTGGTATTTGGTGTCTCTGTAAGGAAAACAAGCAGGGAATAAACCCCAGGGGCAGGGAATCAGAGCAAATTGCAATGTTGGAAAACCAATTTGTTCCCTACACATTTGGGCTCCTTGAATACTGAGGACATGTGAAGGGGAGTACAAAGCTCCATTCACTTCTAACATGGGATGCCACTGTTCATGTGCCAACTCTTCCTTTGCTGTGTAGAGAAATAAAAGCAGCCAACAAAACCCCACCCTGAACTGAGTGGGAGTTACAGAAACAAAAGTCATAAAACTAGGTTTGGAAAGCAATTACTTCCGAGGTGAAATTGTCAAATTCTGGAGACCACTGTGTCTGGCAACTCTTTGGAGGAAGGAAAGAGGTCCCAAAGTAGTGGATGGGCAATGAGCAACACATAAGCAAAGTAGTAGAAGCTGTGTCTCCTGGCTTGCCAGCTCCATACAGTTCAGAGGAATTCTAGTGATGCTAGTTTTATGAAGAATACAAAACAAATCGATCTTCTGAATAATTCAAAAACCTCCTGGATGGCTCATGCATTAGATAGATTGATTGTAAAGGTGGGAGTTCACCTAACTCACTTCTTCCCTTTTGTGCATGCCTCAGCCATGAGGTAAGGTGGGAGCTGGGCCGCTCTCTGTCAGGAGGAAGGGTCTTGTGCCAGCCTAGAGAGCCTGTGCACATCCCCAGGGAACAGTTCTGCCCTGCATGTGCCCCCTGCAATGAGCTGTGCTGCTGCCAGTGCCCCGTGTAGCTGTAGGGCTGCTCAGCTGTGGGGCAGGGCCAGGAGCAGGAGGCTGCATGTGCAGCTGAGCCATGGCTGCACAGCCCAGGGCTCTGGGCTCCCTGCTGTCCCAGGCCAGCCCAGAGGCCAGGCTGTTCCTGTGGTAGCTCTGTGCAAGTGGGGCAGGGCTTTTCCTCTGGAGTGCTTCAAGTGTCTTCATGCCTGGAAATGTCAACTTGTGCAGCTATTTAGGAGTTTTTCGGGAGTCTCTCCCACAAAATATGGAGCTTCTGATGCTTTAGGTTTGCTTTGCCACCTCAGTTATATTTTTTTTTTCTTCTTTGCAGGCCTGACTAGGTTCATTTTTTCCAAATCTTTCCGGCGATCTCCTTCTATGCTCCTTCCCTCCGCTCTGTTTCCTCCCAGCTGGAAAAACTCTCAGTCTTCCAAGAGAAGAGAAATGTGCAACGTTGAGAAGGTGAGTGGGAAAAAATGGCTCTAGCTACTATGCTCACACTAGAAAAAGAGAGGAGCTGAGGTCAGAAGGAAAAAGGTGTAAGGTAAGGAGACCAATCTATGTCCTGTGTGGGAGATTTTCAGTCGATGTGCTGCCAGCAGAGCTTGGAGAGATTGCCCTGTGAAGTGAGCTCAGGGAAGCAGCTGAGCCAAGGAAGAGCTCAGCTGGACACTGCGCTTCAGGATGTCTTTGCAATGGGTGTGTGGTGCAGACTTCACATTTTCAGTGTGTAACAATAGCAGGAGAGGACTTTGAAGGGTTTCAGGGTTCTCCCTCAGCACTTCCCTTTCCATTCCCAGTCCTGGGCCAAGCTTCTCCATCTGTCTGACTTGGCTTTTCCTGCAAGGCCACAGTGAAGAATGAGGCTAAATGTCTTGAGGCATGTCTTGAGGGGGACAAGACTGGATACTTGATGTGAGCACTATGTTCTACTCTTTGCAGGCTTCCTTGCTGTATCCCACTGAAGGGGATATGAAGAAGGGGTCACTGGGACTGCCTTTGATCCCCCCGATACGCAGGGCAGTAAGTCCCGATGTTGGCAGTGCTGCAGGATCTCTGCAAAGCTCTCTGCAGCTGGATGTGCAAGAGTCCCAGGAGATGAGGTAAGCCAAGGTGTCTGCTGCTCCAGTGTGCTGTTCACCTCACTCTTCCCATCTTGTGAGGTTATTTTGCACAGTCAGCTCTCCCATGTCTTTAGGCAAACCTCTGTGTATTCAGCATTTGGCCCCATCTGTGGTGATCCAGCCCAATGTCAAACCCACCACCATATGGCCCAAGAGCAGAGGTGGTGGTGTTGAAGAGGAGGCAGGAAGGAAAAGCGCCTCAAGACATTTCCTCTTCTGGATGTGGCTGTTGATTCCCTCTGTAATGTTTGTGGTGTCATTTGGGAACTGTATTGCATGGGTCTGGATGCTACAGATCTTTGAATATCGTAATCCTTCACTGTCAATTTCTGCAGCCAACAGAATATGATTGGACAAATATTGGCAAATGTTAAGGTGTCTGCAAATTCCAGTGCTCATTCTTTTAAAGTCAGGTGCCATAGTTCATGTGCCAGCATTTATAAAACAATAAAATTCTTTTTTTTGCAAATATACTGACAAACCCAAACACAGAACTGAGTAAGAGTCACAGAAACAAGGGCCATGAAAAATAGCTTTGGGAAGCAATTACTTGCTAGATTAATTGTCAAATTCTGGAGACCACTGTGTGTTACCAACTGTTTGGAAGAAAAGGGATCCCAAAGTAAACATAAGGTGCAATTTCTCTGTGCCTGGACCCCAATATGAAATGAGATTCCAGTGGTGTTTTGGTGTATAGATATATAATCTGATCGACGTTTAGTATTTTGATCTGGGTTTAAGATCAAAAAGAGCAAGGTGCTGGAGAAGAGGTATAGGACTGTACCTCATGGCAAAATATTGCCTTGAAGAAGTGTGAGAAAATGTAGCTGTCAAGCTTGTCTGAGTGATAACAATAAAGAAGGAGCCACAGAAGTATCATTCACATTGAAAATCTTCTGTAGGGCTTTTAAAGTGCAGTCTGATTATCCTTCTATAGTAGCTGTGTGTGAAAAAGCCTTATTCCTCTTGAAAGAGCAAGGAGGTGTTATATCATTCTCAGGAGACAGCAGTGCTCTGACCACATGGAGCACGAGACTGTCACCAGTGTAAGGCACAAGCAGGCAAAGTCAAGCTTTGGCAGCAGTACAAAAGGAGCTGCCCTCCATAGAGTCTCGTGTCTCAGCTCAGCAGCTCTTGCTGCTTCAGAGAGGCTGTAGGAGCCACTTGGCTCCAAAAGGAGAGACAGCAGAATTGGGGGCTTATGATGCAAGTTGAAGAATGACTGCTGTGTTTCAGCCGGAGCTTGGCCAGCTCTGTCTGACTCCAGCAACTGAGAGCTTAAGGACAATGAATCAGCTTTGCATCTTGTTTAGTTTCTGTGTTGCATTTCCTCCTTCATCAGAGTGACCATGCTAAGAAGGGTTGCCTCCTTTCATGCTACATACATTCCCTCCTTTCTCTTTCTTCCTCCTCATATGGTCTTTTGTCTTCCATTTTCTCAAGGCCCAGATCCAGCAGGAGAAGTGAAGAGGACGACTCTGAACAAGCAGGTAGATACAGGACATGTCTCTCCTCAAATGACCATTGGAATTTTGACTCAGTGGTGACATTTTGAAAGCTTAATTGAAAATAATTAATTTTAAAATTTATTTGATTTCATTTCAATACCTTGATGGGCTCAGTGGGCTCCTGAAGAGCCCAGTCACTGGGAGTGTGCTGTGGTGGTGCAGTGAAATATCCTCCAGTGTGAAGTGTTGTGTGGCTGGAGCTGGAGTGGTACCTTTGGGCCCTGGAAATGCAGTGCAGGAAAAGGAAACATTCTGCTCCATCTAGCACTTGCCCTTTATCTCCCTGAAGCATTTCTAGTGTCACAATTACTAGAGAATAAGCAGGCATTGAGCATGAAATGGGAAATGTTCCCAGTCCTTCGTCCTGCGCTTGAAGGAGAAAACCTTTCCTTGGGGCACTTTCTGAGCTGAACTGTTTGAGATCTGAAGGAGATTCATGGACATTTCCTGGTTCTGCACTGGGAGAAAAAAGGAAACCTCCTCTGAGGGAAAGTCCTTGTGAAATTTCCAATTAAGGAGAAGGATGTTTCCAAATGGATGCAGCCTATGCAGGGCCTGAGTTTGTCATCCTCTGACAGCACAAGCCCAAAGCCACCTATGGCAGGTTCACCATGACAAATCTCTTCCCGGACTCTCTCTGCCTGGGTCAGTGCTGCAGGCTGAAGCTGCAGGAGGAGATGCCTTCTGCCTTGGCCCTCCCTGCCTGCCTTGCCTGATCCCTGACAAGAAGAATTGTGCCAGACAAAATGCAGTCTCTGGTGCATCTGTGTCAGCCAATGCTTTCAAGTTGAAAGCCTCAATGAAAGTCAGTTGCTGTTCCTTTTTCATCACTGGGCATTTACTGATAGGAGAGATGAGACTTGAAGACATAATTTTGCTGCTGCAGGAAAAGGGATCAGATGTCCTGGTCCCTTTGCTCAGGGTTTGTTCTGCCAAATCCTGGATACAGCCCCTTTGGAAAGACTCCTTAATTGCTGATATGCAGCTGGGATGCTGAATGCAGTTGGGCAGAATTACTGCTCAGAATTGATCAGGTGACATTTTTGCTGGATTAATTCTGGCCCAGAAATTACCTATCTCATCAAAGGTTGTCAGATGCTCTTTTGTAAATGACGTCACCATTGTACTGGGATAAAGAAACACAGATTTAAGCAGAGTCTTGTTTTTATGCTCTACACTCTGCTGTTTCCATTTAGGAAATTCTTAATGGTTTTTAACTGCCATGATCAGAAATGTTTTGTTGCAGGTGATCTTTGTGTTAGTATTTGGTGTCTCTGCAGGAAAGCAAGCAGGGAATAAACCCCAGGGGCAGGGAATCAGAGCAAATTGCAATGTTGGAAAACCAGTTTGTTCCCTACACATTTGGGCTCCTTGAACACTGAGGACATGTGAAGGGGAGTACAAAGCTCCATTCACTTCTAACACTGGGTGCCATTTTTCATGTGCCAGCACTTCCTTTGCTGTGTAGAGAAATAAAAGCAACCAACAAATCCCCCCCCTAAACAGAGTGGGAATTACAGAAACAAAAGCCATGAAAACTAGGTTTGGAAAGCAATTACTTCCTAGGTGTAGTTGTCAAATTCTGGAGACCACTGTGTCTGGCAACTCTTTGGAGGAAGGAAAGAGATCCCAAAGTAGTGGATGGGCAATGAGCAACACATAAGCAAAGTAGTAGAAGCTGTGTCTCCTGGCTTGCCAGCTCCATACAGTTCAGAGGAATTCTAGTGATGCTAGTTTTATGAAGAATACAAAACAAATCGATCTTCGGAATAATTCAAAAACCTCCTGGATGGCTCATGCATTAGATGGATTGATTGTAAAGGTGGGAGTTCACCTAACTCACTTCTTCCCTTTTGAGCATGCCTCAGCCATGAGGTAAGGTGGGAGCTGGGCTGCTCTCTGTCAGGAGGAAGGGTCTTGTGCCAGCCTAGAGAGCCTGTGCACATCCCCAGGGAACAGTTCTGCCCTGCATGTGCCCCCTGCAATGAGCTGTGCTGCTGCCAGTGCCCCGTGTAGCTGTAGGGCTGCTCAGCTGTGGGGCAGGGCCAGGAGCAGGAGGCTGCATGTGCAGCTGAGCCATGGCTGCACAGCCCAGGGCTCTGGGCTCCCTGCTGTCCCAGGCCAGCCCAGAGGCCAGGCTGTTCCTGTGGTAGCTCTGTGCAAGTGGGGCAGGGCTTTTCCTCTGGAGTGCTTCAAGTGTCTTCATGCCTGGAAATGTCAACTTGTGCAGCTATTTAGGAGTTTTCCGGGAGTCTCTCCCACAAAATATGGAGCTTCTGATGCTTTAGGTTTGCTTTGCCACCTCAGTAACTTTTGGGTTTTTTTTCTTCTTTGCAGGGCTGACTAGGTTCATTTTTTCCAAGTCTTTCCGGCGATCTCCTTCTATGCTCCTTCCCTCCGAGCCGTTGCCTCCCATCCGGAAAAACTCTCAGTCTTCCAACAGAAGAGAAATGTGCAACGTTGAGACGGAGAGTGGGAAAAATGGCACCGGCTATGATGATGACACTAGAGAAAGAGAGGAGCTGAGGTCAGAAGGAAAAATGTGTAAGGTAAGGAGACCAAGCTAAGTCATTTGTGGGAGATTTTCAGTCGATGTGCTGCCGGCAGAGCTTGGAGACCTTTCTCTGTCAAGTGCGCTCAGGGAAGCAGCTGAGCCAAGGAAGAGCTCAGCTGGACACTGCGCTTCAGAATGTCTTTGCAATGGGTGTGTGGTGCAGACTTCACATTTTTAGTGTGTAACAATAGCAGGAGAGGACTTTGAAGGGTTTCTGGGTTCTCCCTCAGCACTTCCCTTTCCATTCCCAGTCCTGGGCCAAGCTGCTTCTCCATCTGTCTGACTTGGCTTTTCTTGCAAGGCCACAGTGAAGAAAATGACTAAATGTCTTGAGGCATGTCTTGAGGGGGACAAGACTGGATACTTGATGTGAGCACTATGCTCTACTCTTTGCAGGCTTCCTTGCTGTATCCCACTGAAGGGGATGTGAAGAAGGAATCCTTGGGACTGCCTTTGATCCCCCCGATACGCAGGGCAGTAAGTCCCGATGTTGGCAGTGCTGCAGGATCTTCGCAAAGCTCTCTGCAGCTGGATGTCCAAGAGTCCCAGGAGATGAGGTAAGCCAAGGTGTCTGCTGCTCCAGTGTGCTGTTCACCTCACTCTTCCCATCTTGTGAGGTTATTTTGCACAGTCAGCTCTCCCATGTATTTAGGCAAACCTCTGTGTATTCAGCATTTGGCCCTATCTGTGGTGATCCAGCCCAATGTCAAACCCACCACCATATGGCCCAAGAGCAGAGGTGGTGGTGTTGAAGACGTGGCAGGACTGAAAAGCTCCTCAAGACTCATTCTCTTCTGGACCTGGCTATTGATTCCCTCTGTAATGTTTGTGGTGTCATTTGGGAACTGTATTGCATGGGTCTGGATCCTGCAGATCTTTGAATACTCTGATCCTTTACTGTCAACTTCTGCAGCAACAAGAATATGATTGGACAAACATTGGCAAATATGGAGGTGTATGCAAATTCCTGTTCTGATTCTTTTACTTTTATAGTCGGGTGCTGTAGTTTATTTGCCAGCACTTATAGTTTGAGAAGAAAAATATACTGACAATACACAACGCAGAACTGAGTGGGTGTTACAGAAACAAGGGAGATGAAAACTAGCTTTGGGAAGCAATTACTTCCTAGATGTAACTGTCAGTTTCTGGAGATCATTGTGTGTTACCAACTGTTTGGAAGAAAAGGGATGCCAAAGTAAACATAAGGAACAATTTCCCTCCCAGTGCATGAGCCTCCACTGTGAAAAGAGTTTCCAGAGATGTTATGAGGTATAGCTGCATAACCCAATTGATGTTTAATATTTCAATCTGGGTTTAAGATCAAAAAGAGCAAGGTGCTGGAGAAGAGGTATATGACTGTACTTGATGGAAAGATATTAGCTTGGAAGAAGTGTGAGAAAATGTAGCTGTCAAGCTTATCTGAGTGATAACAATAATGAAGGAAATTCACAGAACTATCATTCACATGGAAAATCTTCTGTACTTTTAAAGTGCAATCTGAATATCCTTCCATAGCAGCTGCGTGTGAAAAAGCCTTTTTCTTCTTGAAAGATCAAGGAGGTGTAATATCATTCTCAGGAGACAGCAGTGCTCTGACCACATGGAGCACGAGACTGTCACCAGTGTAAGGCACAAGCAGGCAAAGTCAAGCTTCGGCAGCAGTACAAAAGGAGCTGCCCTCCATAGAGTCTCGTGTCCCAGCTCAGCAGATCTTGCTGCTTCAGAGAGGCTGTAGGAGCCACTTGGCTCTAAAAGGAGAGACAGCAGAATTGGGGGGTTATGATGCAAGTTGAAGAATGACTGCTGTGTTTCAGCCGGAGCTTGGCCAGCTCTGTCTGACTCCAGCAACTGAGAGCTTAAGGACAATGAATCAGCTTTGCATCTTGTTTAGTTTCTGTGTTGCATTTCCTCCTTCATCGCAGTGACCATTCTGTTAAGGGTTGCTTCCTTTCATTCTACACACATTCCCTCTTTTCTCTTTCTTCCTCCTCATATGGTCTTTTGTCTTCCATTTTCTCAAGGTCCACATCCAGCAGCAGAAGCGAAGAGGACGACTCTGAAGAAGGAGGTTGGTACAGGACGTCTGTCCACAAATGACCTTGGAATTTTGACACAGAATTTGTATTTTGGAAGCTTGGTTAAAAATAATTCTTTTCAAAATTTCTTCAAATTGATTTTAATTCCTTGGTGGGCTCAGTGGACTCCTGAAGAGCCCAGTCACTGGGAGTGTGCACTGGTGGCGCAGTGAAAATTCCTCCAGCATTAAGAGATGAGTGGCTGAAGCTGGAGTGGTACCTTTGGGCCCTGGAAATGCAGCACTGAAAAAGGAAACATTCTACTCCATCTAGTACTTGCCCTTTATCTCCCTGCAGCCTTTCCAGTGTCACGATTAGTAGAGAATAAGCAGGCATTGAGCATGAAATGGGAAATGTTCCCAGTCCTTCGTCCTGTGCTTGAAGGAGAAAACCTTTCCTTGGGGCACTTTCTGAGCTGAACATTTTGAGATCTGAAGGAGATTCATGGACATTTCCTGGTTCTGCACTGGGAGAAATAGGAAAACCTCCTCTGAGGGAAAGTCCTTGTGAAATTTCCAATTAAGGAGAAGGATGTTTCCAAATGGATGCAGCCTATGCAGGGCCTGAGTTTGTCATCCTCTGACAGCACAAGCCCAAAGCCACCTATGGCAGGTTCACCATGACAAATCTCTTCCCCGACTCTCTCTGCCTGGGTCAGTGCTGCAGGCTGAGGCTGCAGGAGGAGATTCTGCCTTCTGCCTTGGCCCTCCCTGCCTGCCTTGCCTGATCCCTGACAAGAAGAATTGTGCCAGACAAAATGCAGTCTCTGGTGCATCTGTGTCAGCCTATGCTTTCAATTTGAAAGCCTCAATGAAAGTCAGTTGCTGTTCCTTTTTCATCTCTGGGCATTTACTGATAGGAGAGATGAGACTTGAAGACGTAATTTTGCTGCTGCAGGAAAAGGGATCAGAGGATCTGGTCCCTTTGCTCAGGGTTTGTTCTGCCAAATCCTGGGTACAGCCCCTTTGGAAAGACTCCTTAATTGCTGATATGCAGCTGGGATGCTGAATGCAGTTGGGAAGAATTATGGCTCAGTATTGCTCAGGTAACATTTTTGCTGGATTAATTCTGGCCCAGAAATTACCTATCTCATCAAAGGTTGTCAGATGCTCTTTTGTAAATGATGTCACCATTGTACTGGGATAAAGAAACAGATTTAAGCAGTCTTGTTTTTATGCTCTACACTCTGCTGTTTCCATTTAGGAAATTCTTAATGGTTTTTACTGCCATGATCAGAAATGTTTTGTTGCAGGTGATCTTTGTGTTAGTATTTGGTATCTCTGCAGGAAAACAAGCAGGGAATAAACCCCAGGGGCAGGGAATCAGAGCAAATTGCCATGTTGGAAAACCAGTTTGTTCCCTACACATTTGGGCTCCTTGAACACTGAGGACATGTGAAGGGGAGTACAAAGCTCCATTCACTTCTAACATGGGATGCCACTGTTCATGTGCCAGCACTTCCTTTGCTGTGTAGAGAAATAAAAGCAACCAACAAATCCCCCCCCTAAACAGAGTGGGAATTACAGAAACAAAAGCCATGAAAACTAGGTTTGGAAAGCAATTACTTCCTAGGTGTAGTTGTCAAATTCTGGAGACCACTGTGTCTGGCAACTCTTTGGAGGAAGGAAAGAGATCCCAAAGTAGTGGATGGGCAATGAGCAACACATAAGCAAAGCAGTAGAAGCTGTGTCTCCTGGCTTGCCAGCTCCATACAGTTCAGAGGAATTCTAGTGATGCTAGTTTTATGAAAAACACAAAACAAATCGATCTTCTGAATAATTCAAAAACCTCCTGGCTGGCTCATGCATTAGATGGATTGATTGTAAAGGTGGGTGTTCACCTAACTCACTTCTTCCCTTTTGAGCATGCCTCAGCCATGAGGTAAGGTGGGAGCTGGGCCACTCTCTGTCAGGAGGAAGGGTCTTGTGCCAGCCTAGAGAGCCTGTGCACATCCCCAGGGAACAGTTCTGCCCTGCATGTGCCCCCTGCAATGAGCTGTGCTGCTGCCAGTGCCCCGTGTAGCTGTAGGGCTGCTCAGCTGTGGGGCAGGGCCAGGAGCAGGAGGCTGCATGTGCAGCTGAGCCATGGCTGCACAGCCCAGGGCTCTGGGCTCCCTGCTGTCCCAGGCCAGCCCAGAGGCCAGGCTGTTCCTGTGGTAGCTCTGTGCAAGTGGGGCAGGGCTTTTCCTCTGGAGTGCTTCAAGGGTCTTCATGCCTGGAAATGTCAACTTGTGCAGCTATTTAGGAGTTTTCCGGGAGTCTCTCCCACAAAATATGGAGCTTCTGATGCTTTAGGTTTGCTTTGCCATCTTAGTTAAAATGTTTGTTTTTTCTTTACAGGCCTTACTAGGTTCATTTTTTCCGAATCTTTCCGGCTATCTCCTTCTATGCTCCTTCCCTCCGAGCCGTTGCCACCCATCCGGAAAAACTCTCAGTCTTCCAAGAGAAGAGAACAGGGCAGAGTTGAGAAGGTGAGTTGGAAAAATGGCTCTGGCTACGATGATGACACTAGAAAAAGAGAAGAGCTGAAGTCCAAGGGAAAAAGGTGTAAGGTAAGGGGACCAAGCTAAGTCATTTGTGGGAGATTTTCAGTCGATGTGCTGCCGGCAGAGCTTGGAGACCTTTCCCTGTCAAGTGAGCTCAGGGAAGCAGCTGAGCCAAGGAAGAGCTCAGCTGGACACTGCGCTTCAGAATGTCTTTGCAATGGGTGTGTGGTGCAGACTTCACATTTTCAGTGTGTAACAATAGCAGGAGAGGACTTTGAAGGGTTTCTGGGTTCTCCCTCAGCACTTCCCTTTATATTCTCCATCCTGGGCCAAGCTGCTTCATCAGTCTGACTGGCATTTTCCTGCCAGTGAAGAACGTGGCTAAATGTCTTGAGGCATGAATGGGGACAAGACTGGATGTTTGATGTGAGCATTGTACTCTACTCTATGCAGGCTTCCTTGCTGTATCCCACTGAAGGGGATATGAAGAAGGAATCCTTGGGACTGCCTTTGATCCCCCCGATACACAAGGCAACAAGTCCTGCTGTTAGCAGTGCTGCAGGGTCTCTGAAAAGCTCTCTGCAGCTGGATGTCCAAGAGTCCCAGGAGATGAGGTAAGCCAAGGTGTCTGCTGCTCCAGTGTGCTGTTCACCTCACTCTTCCCATCTTGTGAGGTTATTTTGCACTGTCAGCTCTCCCATGTCTTTAGGCAAACCTCTGTGTATTCAAGCTTTGGCCCCATCTGTGGTGATCCAGCCCAATGTCAAACCCTCCACCATATGGCCCAAGAGCAGAGGTGGTGGTGGGGAAGAGGAGGCAGGACTTAAAAGCACCTCAAGTCAGGCCCTCTTCTGGACCTGGCTATTGATTCCCTCTTTAATGTTTGTGGTGTCATTTGGGAACTGTATTGCATGGGTCTGGATGCTACAGATCTTTGAATATCGTAATCCTTCACTGTCAATTTCTGCAGCCACCAGAATATGATTGGACAAATATTGACAAATGTTAAGGTGTCTGCAAATTCCAGTGCTCATTCTTTTAAAGTCAGGTGCCATAGTTCATGTGCCAGCATTTATAAAACAACATTTTTTTTTTTAAAATATACTGACAAACCCAAACACAGAACTGAGTGAGAGTTACAGAAACAAGGGCCATGAAAAATAGCTTTGGGAAGCAATTACTTCCTAGATGTAACTGTCAAATTCTGGAGACCACTGTGTGTTGCCAACTGTTTGGAAGAAAAGGGATCCCAAAGTAAACATAAGGAACAACTTCCCTGTGCATGGGTCTCCACTTAGAAATTAGATCCCTGATATGTTATGAGGTACAGCTGCATAACCCAACTGATGTTTAATAATTCAATCTGGGCTTAAGATCAAAAAGAGCAAGGTGCTGGAGAAGAGGTATATGACTGTACTTGATATAAAGATATTGGTTTGGAGAAGTGTGAGAAAATGTAGCTGTCAAGCTTGTCTGAGTGATAACAATAACGAAGGAAAAATCACAGAACTAGCAATCCCATTGAAAATCTTCTGTAGGGCTTTTAAAGTGCAATCTGAATATCCTTCCGTAGCAGCTGAATGTGCAAAAGCCTTTTTCTTCTTGAAAGAGTAAGGAGGTGTAATATCATTCTAAGGAGACAGCAGTGCTCTGACCACATGGAGCACGAGACTGTCACCAGTGTAAGGCACAAGCAGGCAAAGTCAAGCTTCGGCAGCAGTACAAAAGGAACTGCCCTCCACAGAGACTCGTGTCCCAGCTCAGCAGCTCTTGCTGCTTCAGAGAGGTTGTAGGAGCCACTTGACTCCAAAAGGAGAGACAGCAGAATTGGGGGGTTATGATGCAAGTTGAAGAATGACTGCTGTGTTTCAGCCGGAGCTTGGCCAGCTTTGTCTGACTCCAGCAACTGAGAGCTTAAGGACAATGAATCAGCTTTGCATCTTGTTTAGTTTCTGTGTTGCATTTCCTCCTTCATCAGAGTGACCATGCTAAGAAGGGTTGCCTCCTTTCATGCTACACACATTCCCTCTTTTCTCTTTCTTCCTCCTCATATGTTCTTTTGTCTTCCATTTTCTCAAGGTCCACATCTAGCAGCAGAAGCGAAGAGGACGACTCTGAAGCAGGAGGTAGGTACAAGACATGTCTGTCCTCAAATGACCATTGGAATTTTGGCACAGAATTTGTATTTTGGAAGCTTGGTTAAAAATAATTCTTTTCAAAATTTCTTCAAATTGATTTCACTTCTTTATTTGGCTCAGTGGACACTGGCATAGCCCAGTCACTGGGAGAGTGTTGCAGTGAGAATTCCTCCAGCGCGGAGAGTTGAGTGGCTGGAGCTGGAGAGGTACCTTTGGAAATGCAGTGCAGGAAAAGGAAAAGGAAATACTCCTCTCCATCTAGCACTTGCCCTTTATCTCCCTGAAGCATTTCCAGTGTCACAGTTAGTAGAGAAAAAGCAGGCATTGAGCATGAAATGGGAAATGTTCCCAGTCCTTCGTCCTGTCCTTGAAGGAGAAAACCTTTCCTTGGGGCACTTTCTGAGCTGAACCCTTTGAGATCTGACAGAGATTCATGGACATTGCCTGTTTCTGCACTGGGAGAAATAGGGAAACCTCCTCTGATGGAAAGTCCTTATGAAATTTCCAATCAAGGAGAAGCAGGCTTCCGAATGGATGCAGCCTATGCAGGGTTTGAGTTTGTCATCCTCTGGAAGCACAAGCCCAAAGCCACCTATGGCAGGTTCACCATGACAAATCTCTTCCGTGACTCTCTCTGCTTGTGCCAGTAGCCCATTGGGAGGATGTCTAGGCATACGTGCCTTGCTGGTCTCATACACAATCGCTATTTCTTATGAGAGCTCTGCAATCTGGAACCTGTCTTGCCTGTTCCCCAGCATGGTGTTTTTGAGGGATTGAAGTCTGCCAGAGATTTACACCAACCTTTCCTTCCATTCCCAGGCCTCCCACTGAGCCAAGCCAAGGGGACAGATCATCCCACCAGTCCTGGTGTTATGAGTGACGAAGACCTGAGGGACAGCTCTGGAAAGGTAAAGGTTAAAGACAGGGATGAGCAGATTTCCTTTCCTTATTGCTTGGCCCAAAATGTCACTGATAATCATAATCGTCCATTCCTGAGGGACGGAGATTCTTGGAATATATTATCTTGTTAAAGAGCAATTGCATGGCTTTTACTAGTGGTGAAAAGGTCAGTGATTTGGAGATGGTGCTAAGGTCACGCCAGAAGCATTCTTTAGGTGCCAAGGTCATTTTAGAGAAGTTCTGAATGGCAGAGCAAGCTGCAGACCAGTGAATGTGTGCAAATTGCACCCTCGGAAGCAGAGAAGCAAAGATTGTAATGTTAAGCGTAAGCAAGGCTGAAAAATAAAATGAGAGTTTGATTTTTCGTGGTAACCTTTCTGGTTGTATCTCACAGCCCTCTCTTTCTCAGTTTTTCTGCTCATTAATATCAATATTTCGGCAAATTGTTTTCACATGAGTCCTTTGCTTGAGGTCCTTCAGAGACCTTCAGAGCTGAGCTCTTCAGAAGCCAGGAAGTGAGAAACAGCTGCCATTCCTGGCCATGAATGTTAAGCAAGAGCTAATTACCCCTCCTTGCTGCGTATTGCACATGATTTTTATTCTGCTGCCATGGCCTGTAGGAACTGAACTGCCTGCTCACTGGTCATGTGAGCTCTTCATCTGTCCTGGAGCACTCGTATGACTTCGGTGCTTCAAGCAGGGCTTCCTGTCATAGGTTGCAGCTGGAGCAGTGTAAGGTTGTGGCCCTAAAGTCTTCCACCTCCCTGTGTGTAATTGGCAAGATGAGGGTAGAAGACATTCTTCTGAAACACTTGGAATGAATATGAATATGCATTAAAGACTGTGTCACTCTATGGACCCTGTACTCCTGATGAGATGTTGTGTCTGGTTTGGGTGTCTCTGCTTACATCTGTGATGTCTTTCCATTGCACCTAGGTCCGTCCTGCATTGTGCAAGTTGGCTCAGAAGAGCTTAGAGCGGAAGAAAATGGAGCTGTTGGAGAAGGAGCTCAAGAGAAGGAGGCAAACAGAAACATCCTTGCAGCTGCCTCCACAGACAGTTGACACTGGGGATGCAGAAGAAGCAAGTAAGTGCAGACTACACCTGTGGTCCTTTTTGACCACTTGCTTGCCCTTTGCGCGTTGCTGCAGTCAGGCTGTTCTGCTTGCATCTGAGTGGAAGCTTGAAGAAGAGTTCTTTCCTTTCCCCCACAAAAAATACAGAGGCAGGAAGAGTCATGCCCATGGCCTCACTGACTCAGTAACAGAATATCAGCTTCCCACCGTCATCTCCAAAGTCTTTCAGAGTAGAGAATTTTGTCGTGTAAAGTTGACTGGGGCTTCAGACTCTCTCCTGGAGAGCAGCCTCCAGGGAAGGGGAGTCCAGAAGAATGCTTCTCAGCCATGGTGGAATTGAGAAGAAACAAAATTCAACTGCTTCTAATGAAAACACCAGAGTTTCTTCTCCTGCCACAGCCTGCTGAGGAGCTGGCACTGTAGAGCTGTGCTGAAGCCCTGAGCCAGTGCTTCTGTTGTAGCCCCAGGAAGCAAGCAGCATTCCTGACTGAATCCTGGCTGAGGGGCTCTGACTGCAGTGCTGTGTGTGCTGCCCCCAGGGTGGCAGCAGGGACCTTAGGAGGCAGCACTCAGCCCAAGGGCATCACTCAAGGCTATCTGCACTTTCATTTGGTAACTTCCCCAGCCAGACACTGAAACAGGAAAACAAAAGCAAAGCAATACTGGGTTTTCCTTCTTTCTTAGGGGAATCATCACTGCAATTTGGTTTTAAACTAGAAGAGGGCAGATTCAGGTTAGATTCTAGGGGGAATGTTTTTATAATGAAGGGATGAAGTACTGGAAGGGTTTGCTCAGAGAAGCTGCTTGAAGGTGTTCAAATCCAATTTACATGGGGCTCTGAGCAATCTCATCTAGATGAAGATGTCCCTGCTCACAGGGGTTGGACTAGATGGTGCTTAGAGGTGCCTTCCAAGCCAAACTCTTCTAGGATTCTGTGATTCTGTGATCACTGTGCCATGTTAGCATGCCACTGTTATACTTGAAGTTCTTTGGGATAACAAAGAGATGTTACCCAAGTCCAGCAAGTTTTCTGGCCCTTTCCATCGTCACCCTGTGCAGCAGCCTCCACTTACAAGCTCCTCTTTGGTCTTCCCACAGGCTTTAGCCTACCGCCTGTCAATGGCACAGCTTCCAGTGTGCAGAGAAAACACCCTGGTAGTGCCTTGAAGAAGAAGGTCTTGAGGAAGCAGGACAACGTGCCCTCACTGCCCAATATGCCCACCATCCATGGGGATGGCAGCTTCCCACGCAACTCCTCAGGTAAGCCTGCTCTGAGGCAGCTTTTTCTTACCCGGGCTTTTCCTTGCCCAAGGAGCACAAACTGCCACCTGCCTCACCCAGCACAGTTGGGATCTTGGGTCCATAGCCTGTCCTGAGAATGAACAGCAAATGTACTTCTGAGTTAGTCCAGCTCTGCAGTAGTGGAGCAGTTGGTTCTTAGAGATCCATTGGAAAGTGGAGCTGAATAAAGTCGTGGTAAAGGCCTAAGCTCTGGCTTTTGCCCCTCCTGATAATCCAAACCACAGCACTGGTGCAGGAGGCAGCTGTAACTGCAGGGATGAGCTGTGGGGCAGTGTGCCAGGGTGTGCTCACTGGGCACCTACGAGTACCACCACGATCAGTTGTCCACTCACCATCTCATCCCTCTGCCTGTGCTGCTGTCCGGCTCTGCAGACAGCTTTCCTGCTATCCCAGCAAGGGCTGTCTCTGCATGGCAGTCAGCAGCTTGGTGCAGTCGTGCTGCTGCTCCCAGAAGTGCCCAGTGGCTCCTCACTGCTGCCATCCCACAGCCTGCAATGCCAAAAGGGAACAAGCAGTGCCTCCTGTGTCAACCCAGCCAAATACAGTGGCCGTATGTAGCAGGTGACAGCCAGGAGGGGCTGCCTGGTGCTCCCAGGCTGTTTGCTGCCTGCAGTAAATACCCAGCAGATAGTCCCTAGTGGCTCTTGTCTCTCCCTTGTGGGTAGAGTGCCTGTGCTAGCATTCCAGGTAGGATGAGATAAGAAGAAAGGAGCTAGGAATGTTACTTGGAATGCTCCTTTCTAGAGGTGCTACTTCCATGTTGAGAATTGACCAGAACTAGCCTGATGTGGCTCTCCATTCATAGTGAACCTAGATGTGTATGTCTACACACTTCTGCAGTGACATCACTGATGTCAGTGTCTGGGGTACATCAGTGACATCCACATTAGCCCCTGTCTGAATATTTTTGATGTTATGGTATACTTTGTGAGAACATGCAAGGTAGCACAGAAACCCTACAGAGTCTAGAGGAGTTCATCTGGGTTCTGTGCATTGTTTATAGTCCATCATTGTAGACAGCTCTGATGTTTTCACCTACACTTTAGGAAATGAGCTATTGAGTGCATGACATGAAATTTTGGATGCACAGTGCTTTTGATGACGAATGGGTTTCATAAGAAACGCATTTATCATCTGATTTTTCTCATACCTTGTACATTTTTTTCTGTGCCACAAAATTCAATTAAGGCAAAGCCAGGACACCTGATTATCAAGAGCATGTGTGTGGCAACAATTTGCAGCTGTATTTGCATATTTTTGTCCTCAGTTTGCATTTGGAAGGCTTTTATATCAACTGTCTAGACTGGAAATGGCATTTTTCCACAAGTGTAGGCTTAGGCACTGCTGAGTTCACAAACACATCCATTTGATGACAGACAAATTTCACCTTAGCATCGTTGAAATACAGCGTGTGTGTACCTCTGAAAGAGCAAAGACTCATGATGCTTGGAAAGGACAAAATCCATAAAGTACTCCCTGGCCAACAGTAGGCTACAATGTATGTGCAGTCAGGTGCCTGCTGTCTAGAAGATTTGAAGGCAATGGGAAGAGAGGCGCTGTCAGGAGTGAAGGGTCAGCTATCGCTGCTCCCTGGTAGCTGCTCCGTGGGGATTCAGCCGGGCCCAGCAGGGCTGGGTTGTTCAGGCTTGGCTTGGTGCTGTGGCGAGGCAGCTGCAGGTCTTTCCTCAGGGAGTTGCAGAGTGCCTCTGTCGTCGGGGCTGGGGGAAATCAGGGCGCTGAGACAAGAGAGGCAGCTGAGGGGTTCCCTCCTGGGGTAGCAAGTCCTGCTGGTGGGCGCTGTCTGGCAGGCAGTGGGAGCTCTGCGGCCTCAGGAAGCTGCCGCTGCCTGTGGTAGCTGTGGCACTTGGGAGCTGGCGCTGTGTGGGCAGCTGTCAGGTTTAGCCTGGAGCTGTGCCCAGCTGGGGGGGCTGGGAGAAAGCAAGCAGCCCAAGGAGCCAGGCAGCAGGGAAGTGTCTGACCCAGTGCCACTTTGTCCCACATGGAAGCCTGGCTGGGAGATGGGGCTGCAGGCCGCTCCATGGCGGGGTGCCTTGCCCGGGGCTGCAGCGCTCATGGCTGACCCTCTCCTCACAGTGACCTCGCAGACGGCCTCTGGTGCCAAGCGTCGAGAGGAGCCGCTGCGTGGGAACAGGCAGAAGGACACAGCCTCTTGTGACCCACAGCAGGCCTTGCTCAAGGCACTCTCCTTGCTGGGCAGCGATGACTGGTAAGAAAGGCCCCGTTCACTCTGTCTCCCTCTCAGCGTTAAGGTAGCTTAGAAGTGTATCTTGCTAGTGCCTCTGAGCCCCGACAGCCCAGAGGGCCAAGGGGCACCAGTGAAACCACTGCAGAGCCGTGGGAGGATAAAGATTTGACAGCAGCCTTTTCTTGGCCTTGGTCTGCAGCAGTGCTCCAGCTGCAGCAGGTCCCTGCTGTTTGCTCGCTTTGCCTGCTGCTCCATGGAGCTGCAAAGGCAATCTTGAGGGAAGAGAGAAAGCTGTGGGACAAGATGATTTGCTGGCTGAAGGCAGAAGCAGGATGGCAGCACTTTTGAGTGTAGAGATTTGGGTGCCTTGGGGCACTGGCCCAGTGGGACTGAGTAAGATTTCTTTTCTTTGGTCCCACTGCTGACAGCAATGGCAGGTGACAGGGTCTCCCTGGGACCTCCTGCATTTGAATGCCAGAAGCAGCTCCAGGGAGTTCCTCTTTCTGAGAAATGGCCTGACTTGTGCTTTCAAGTCCCTCAGCCTGTCATTACTCCTGAAGGTCTCATGGCAGAAGAGAAGGAAAAAGAAATATAATCCTCTAGGAATCTTTTGGAATTCAACTTTTTCCTTCTCATTGCATCATATGGGTCTGAGATACTTGGTTAAAACTCACATCGTGTCCCAAAATTTGACACAGACAGAAAGAGGCCCAGAGGTGCTAATGCAACGAATGTTAGGTGCGATTGGTTGTCTTTTTGATGTCTGGGTTAGCATCCACTCACTGGTGGATGCTTCGTTCACACAGGGATAAGGACTCCATTCCCACTGGGATAAACATGAAAAATCTGCCACAATGCATCTCCTTGTGAAGTCACCTTTGCTTTGTCCTTTCTCTTCTGCTTTCTCTTCCCCATTTCTCCTTGGTGCTCTGTGAGGTACACAGAGCCTCTGGAGGTGTGGAGGGGTCTGGGTGACACTCAGGGGTTCCTGTGGGATCAATCACCAGCCCTGTGCTGTAGCCCTGATGCCTCACAAACCTTCCTGTAGCTGAGGGCCTGCACAAAGCAGGTGCTGGGAGATGGAGTTGTTTGCATTTTTTCAATAACATGTTGCTGTTGTGGGGGTTGTTTTAGGTAGTGGGTTTTTCCAGAGTTTAGCTGTTCTTGCCCAGGTGTGGAATCTTCTGGGACATCCTGCTGCTTTTTTGGGCAATGTGGAGGAGGAGTGGAGTGGGTGAGAGACAGGCCTGGATTGCAGAGTGGAAAGTCAGCTCCAGAGTGCCAGTGCAGTCTCTTACTGCTGAACTGCCTGCTGGGGCTGGTAAAGAAGGAAAATGACCCAGTAACAGCCCCATGGGACTGTGTCTCAGGGACAGGGACAGGGAGGTGACAGGAAACAGCTGCCTCGTCCAGTCTTACAGCTTCTAAGAAGCAGTGAAACACGGACTTCATGGGCCAGAGGTTTCAGAAAGGCTGTCTTGTAAAACGACCACAAATGAAGACTCTGAAACCCCTCTCTTTGCCTCTTGGATTTGTGTATGCTTTTGACAGCCACAACATCCTGTGGCCATGAGTTCCACAATTTCCTGAAGTGCTCCTTGAAAAGCACCTCCCACTGAGGTCCCACTGCGCTGCCAGCCTGGTCATTTCAGAGGGTGCTGCCTAGTTCTTGGGTGGGGAGAGAAAAACCAATCTTTTTGGGACTTGCCTTTCAGGGAGCTGAAGGAGAAGGCGCTCTCCAGCATCGGACAGCTGGCTGGGTCCCATTCAGAAGTCGTGCTTTGTAGACTTCGTGAAATTTGCCTGGCAGTCACCAGCGAGGTGAGAACATTCTTCTGAATTGTCCCCCGTCACCTCATACATGGTGTGTAGAGTAGATATGTGCATGTTCATGTTCATGTGTGCTCAGGGATTGCCTTCATTTCTGTTTCTAGACCTTGTATTTCTAATGTCTGTCAGCTAGGATCTGTGTGTGCATGTAGCTGTATTTCCTGGTCGTTTGGCTGTCTGACACTCATCTTTGAGTGAGGTGTCATTGTAATGCAAGGTGCAAATGCACAAACGGAGACATTAATTACGTTATTTTCCAGAGTCCTAATCTCTGCCTGAGCTGTAATTCAACACTGCCAATTAGTCTGTAGACTTGAGTCTGTGCTTTCCGAATAAACGGGCCTAAAATCAAAGGGGTAGACATGATAGAAGAGTTAATTGAAATGATTTGGTTTTAGCCCTGCTATCAGCAGGTCTGAGGCCAGAAACTGGTGCCAGACTAAGTGCCTTTGTGTGCCTATGCTCTCCTGCTCTTATTGTGCTTTCATCTTTCTCTGGAAACAGTGGGAGGTGTTGTCACTTCCTGGGACTGTTGTCTAAGGCCACTGGTTTTCTTTTCAAGGTGATCCTTATGTCTCTCTCATCACTTCCCCAGGTGAGCAACCTCCGCTCCAAGGTGTCCTACGCTGCAATCGTCACTCTTGGAGAGCTCTTTGCAGCCTTGAAGAAGGACATGGACTCCGAGGTGAATGAGGTTGCTCAGGTCCTGCTCCCGATGGTTTGGAATTCCCCAGAGTTTCTTGAGAAAGCAGCCAATCAGACCCTGGGGATCATGGTGGAGAACGTGACTCCTGCACGAGCACTGGCTGCTCTCATGGACAGGGGAGCCAAGTAGGTTCTTCTTCTTTTAGTGATCTCCTTCACCTTCTGATGTGTGCATGGGGGAAGGGATGAGAGACAGAATGGGAATGGTGGGAGGGAAGGCTCCTGCATCCTGCATCTTCTGTGAAGTCAGTGACTTCATTCTCCCATCAACCTCACTTCTTTCCTCTTGTCACCTGTTTCTGCCCTCCTACAGCCTATTAGTTCACAGAATCACAGAGCTGTAGAATATGGGGAGTTGGAAGGGGCCCATCAGGAGCATCGAGGTCAGCTCCTGGCCTTGCACAGAACACGCCAAGGATCACACCAAGTGCCTGAGATTGTTGTTAAAATGCTTCTTCAACTCTGTCAGGCTTGGTGCTATGACCACTGCCCTGGGGAGCCTGTTCCAGTGCTCAACCACCCTCTGGGTGAAAAACCTTTTCCTGATATCCAACCTAAACCTCCTCTGACTCAGCTTCCTGCTGCTTCCTGGAATTCTCCCAGCCTGTCAGAGCTTCCCAGAACTGGTGAACTGTGGGAAAAGGATAGTGCCTGCAAAGGCTACAGATAGAGCCTCATGCTTTTGTGGGAAGAGGGACAATTGAAGTTGTAGCTGTGAGCGCTCTTTGATATTTCACTGTGCTAAGCACAGAGGCCCTGGGACAAACCATGCATCCTCATTATGCCATTAGCTTGAGAAAGAAGGAGAGGACTTGTTGGGGCATGGAGCACATGGGAGAGAATGTGCTGGGTAGGGCACAGACAGCACAGCAGGTGCGGTTCCTGCCGAAAGGAGTCTTGTAGGACTGTCCTGGCCTTAGACCTTTACTTTCTGTTCAAACTGATGTTTCATGTTAGCTTGGAGATGATCACTTTACAGGCGCCTTCACAGGCTGACTGCCATGGGACAGTTGAAGCAAATGCTGCTTAAGTGTTGGTGCTGGGCCTGACAGTTCCCAAGAGACAGTCTCTAGAACAGAACAACCTGGCTGAACTGCCTGCCACTCCTTCCTCAGCTTTGGAATAGGGTAAAACATTCAGATGTATCCCTTGCCAAGCCTCACAGAAGGAACAGGCAGCATTGCTGGATATTCTGCAACCTCACACCCCACAGCATGGGGCATTTTCCCTGCATTTGTTTTTCTCAAGAGGTCTCTAGAATTGGGGATAAATGGGAGGAAAGAGCCTCAGTCCTGCTGCTGCTGCTGGTTTGTCCAGTGGGTGCCTCTGATGGGTCAGCATGAGTTGTCATTAATTTCTAAATTATTCATATGTAATCTATTTTTTAATCTTTCTCAGAGTAAATTTTGGGAAAGAAATTGAGCATCAGATAATGCAGGGAGACTGAATTCCTCCCTCTTCCTTGCAGGCAGTCCTTCTGTACAATGCTAACTTTGTGTTTATCTGAGGACAGAACCTCCTACAGGTGTCTAAAGTTGCAGGGAGAACCCAGGCCTCCTTTGCCCAGCAAGGACAGGGAGCATTCTGTGGCCAAGGCCTGTGCTGCTGTGCCTCCTTCTCCCTGTGTCCCAGTGTTTGCTCTCTTCTTCCCAGGAGCCGCTACGTTGAGGTGCGGAAGTGTGCGGCCAAACTCCTCCTGTCCTTGATGGGGAAAATTGGAGTCACGAAGCTCGCAGGCACACCCAGGGCTGAGAGCCTGGCGCAGGTGGCGGGGAAGCTTGCTCAGGACTGTCACAAGGACACAAGGTAACGATCTTCATTTCACCTCCTAAAACAGGAAATCTGTTTGGTGTCTGGCTATAAAAGGGAAACCCACAAAACTGTAGAAACTACAGGAAATAATATGATACCTCTCCATGTGGATAAGGGGCATAGAATCACAGAATAGAATCATGGAAGGGACTCATCAGGGTCATCAGGTCCAGCTCCTGGCCATGTGCAGGACACCCCAAGAGACACTCCATGTGCTGAAGAGGATTGTCCAAACCCTTCTTGAGCTCTGTCAGCCTTGGTGTTGTGACCAGTGCTCTGGGTTCCCCAGGGAAATGACTGTACTGGGTAACCTGAGGTTCTCCAGCATGAAAGAGCATTGCCAGCTTCCTCTGACTTGAAGGACTCTTGACTGAAATCAGAAGAGCTCAGATTAGCTAGTCAGTTTTGTTTGGCCTTAGGTGCACCACACAAAGCCAAAGTGTTGTCCACTTTTCATCACTGAAGGATCCCAAATATATATTTCTCATTAACTTAAGATTTTCCTAGAAATACTTCAGGGGTCTTTAGCCAATGTATTCAGTCTTTCTAAACCTATTCTAAAGAAATCTATAATGCTTTTATCTGTGGCTAAATGACCTCCAAATTTGTCCTTGAAGAGCACTGTGGTTTCCTAGTGGCAAAATCAACCCAAACCACCAAAATCCCCTTACTTTGATGGTTAAATTCCCATTAATAGCTGCCAAGAACACAGGAGCAACTAGCTGCCCCTGTCCATACATATGGTATAGAATAATCAATAGGAAGCAAGAGGTGTTTTGTCCTGGCTTCCCTGCCTGTTAAAGGAAGGCAAATTATTGTGCAGTGCAAGCAAGACACTGCTAATAGGCTCTGACATCAAAGCAGATGTGTTTTGCTTGTTCCCTGGGATCCATTGATCCCACGGAAGCACTCACACAGTTTCAGAATGAAATGGTATTTTCTGTTGCTCCACGTTCTCCTCTTGCCTCTTGTGTTCAGCTGACAGCACTGTGCAGCAACAAGTGGAGGTAAATGTCTCTCCTTGCTGAGTCGGTAATGCCTTCTTCTGCAAGGATTGCACCTGATGGGTTTAAGGTATCAGCCTCTTCTGTTAACACTCTTCCTATGTTTGTTCACTTTTCTTTCTTTCCCTTCCTTTGTTCCTTAGGCACTATGGACAGGAGATGGTGAAGATGATGCTAAGTCATCCAAAATTTAAAAGGCTTTTGGAGCAATCTGTTTCTACCCGTGACCTGGAAGATATTGTGACAAGAATTAAGAAGAAAGTAAGTGCTTGGCAGGAGAAATGACTCCTTTGTGCAAGGATTGCCACTGCTAATATGAGATCAAACATACCTAATTGGTCTTTATCTCATTCTTCTGAATCACTTTGCTCCTGGGAATGAGCTGTTAATCCTCAGCTAGTTCATCTGCAGACTACAAATGGACTGATATTCTTAGGGAAAAAGTGGGGTTTTGAATATTTTGAATATCACAAAGGGGAAAGGGGAAGAGGAGAAAAAGGGTTTTCATTTAAGTGTAACCCCTCACCATGCTCTCCCTACTGTGCCCCCAGTAAAGGAATTAAGTAAGAGTAGTGCTTCTGAAGATGACAGAGTCTATGCAAAAGATACTGGACGTAGTAGTGCCTTGAAAATTTCCAAATATACAAGAAAATTTCCAAATATGCAAAAAATGTACATCAATCCCAATTACTACAATTACTGTCTGTCTGCTGGGAACACTGTCCTGCTCTCAAGCTCTTTGGAGCTGGAATTCAGCAGCGTCCAGTGGAAAACCATCTGTTTGTTTGTGGGGTTTTTTTATTCTTCTTATCTACATTATAGAAGAGAGCGTGATGTTGTGGAGGAACAGGGAGGGCGAGTGTTGAATCAACTTCCAACACAATGGGCCAGCCCCCAGAGAGTCCACATTTTTCTGCTGCTTCCTTTAAGAACACTCATTGCCTACCAGTTTGCATTATTCCCATTTCTGCTCAAGACTAATGAAATTGGGATTTTAGAGTGCTGCTCAGTATGGCAGCACCCATAACCTGCCTTGGGCTATTGAGAACAAAGAGTCGACATCACTGAGTCTCTGGTCTGTTGCCTTCTGTAAGCTAGGAAATGTCTCCCTAAGCCTTGGTAGCCGTGATCCTGAGGTTCTAACTTGTGTTTTAAACAGGGAGTTTCCTATTTTCTAAAGAGTCATGGGGTTTCTTTATGTCTTTGTAGGAGATGGAAAACCAGAAGGGTGAAGGCCCATCTGTCAAGATGCCGGTGAAGAAGAGCAGCGATTCCTCAAAGAAGCCCCAGGCCACATTGCCTTCTAGTAAACGGTACTGAGCACTTTTGTTAGATGGGACAAAGCACGTGACAAGCTTTACATGTCCTTCCTCGGGAAACTCTTTCTGTGAAAGATGACCTGTGCCAGAAATTGTTTCCATTCCCTACAAATGCTCTATGATAAAAATTGGCTACTTCTGCATTACACTGAACACAGCTTCTCTGGAGAGGTTTCCACAGAAATTGGGCAACAAAAAGACACCCATTGGTTGTGGCTCAGACGATGCAGTGCACTGGCAAGGGCAGTGTTGTGGAGGCATGGAGAGGGCTGTGTCTCTGCTGCCTGACTTGGGACAAGTAAATTCAATCAGGGTTGGTTTTTTTCATCAGAGAGGAGTCTTTTTCAGATTGGTGTCTTGATGAGAAGTCCCAGTCACGAAACAAGATGCCATTCCCCAAACAAGCAGCTCCCATGCAAGTGGTTTGGCCTGGCTGATTCATGGCTTTCTTACTCTCAAACAGTACCAAGTTTGAGTAGAAAGTATCAAGGCAATTCCTAAGCGACATTGGTCAACAGGTATCTCAATGTGGATGTTTTGTTATGATATTCCTGTCCTTCACACTGTTTGCTTGATGGACAGCATGTTTGGTTTATTTCCCCTTGTACTGCAGTCCAAATTTAAGACAGCAATTTGGTCCTTGCTGTCCTTTCTGCCAGGGGCAGAGCTACTTGTACCTGTTCTCCTGTGATAACAGAGGAGAGTTATTTAGCTCTGTCATGCTCAATGGTGGCAGAAGAGTGACCACATGCCTCAGTAGCATAGCTAGGATCTTGGAATGCTCATGGAAGAGACAGGTTGATGCAGGAGAATTGTTCCCTGTGGGTTTGTTAAGCTGTGGATCTAGTCTCTGGGGAAGCAAACATAAAGTTAGCATAGTGCTGGGATGTCTGGCTTCCGTTTTTATCTCTGTTACTGATTTCCTGGATCCTTCAGATATGACCCTGTTCATCTGTCCAGAGGCATCTGAGCTACTGTTACAGATTGTCATGCCTGGTGTAGTGGCACTTCTCCAGAGTGATGAGTTTCCTTACTATAAGACACACATGTCCCATATGAGGAGGCATTTAAACTTGCAAGTTTAAATTCTCTTTCCCCACAAAGCAATGAGACCTGTGTGCCTGGGAAGCCATCTGAAGGTAGATCAGATACATCTCATCCTTGGTTTTCCTGAGTGAGCACTGTCGAGAATGTTACTCGCAGATTGTCTCCTGTTATGATTGTCATGAGGTCCACGTTGTTTTTCAGAGCCTCATGATTTTCTAGCTGGAAATCACATCATTAGGGATGCTCCTCGAGATGTTTTGCTCTCCATTAACTGAAGGTCTTACCACCACCAAGTTCTAATTTGGTTTTATTTTCCAGGGTGAAGTCTACCTCTGAGGGACGCCTCCTACACCGTGCAAAAGCCCAGGTCACGTTACCTCCAGCTGTGGAAGAAACGGAGCCGCTCCAGAAGCTTTACGATCTCCTGGAAGCCAAGGGGTTTCAGACACGGCTGGAAGGAGTGGCATTCCTTCTCCAGCTGTGCAAAACCCGCCCCCAGCTCATCTCCACTAACATTGTCCAAGTATGTAGGGTATCTTCATTGTTCCTTTCCTTTAGCTCCTTTCCCAAGCCTGGAGCAGTGAAGTTCATTCCGTGTGTCTTAGCACTACATCCTGGCAGTTTGGGCCAGACTGGTCCCTCTTACACAGACAAATTTCATTCAGGTCCAGGCTTCAGAACAAGTTCTTTCAGTCCAGCTGTATTTGTTTGGCAGGCGCCTATTGATGCTGTTCATCAGATGATGACAGAGTTTGCTGCTGCTGTAGCTTCAGCTGTCTCCTACTCGCAGCTGGGTTAAGTGAAGGGAATAGCGGCACTGAAAGCATGGCAATTATTCCTTAAATAAAACATGGCTTTGGATGGAGAAGAGAAGTATCAGGCTGCGTTGGATTAAACCCAGATGGTTTTAAAGGATACTTCTGTAAACTTCATCTTGTCTTGCACAGGCACACGTCTGGCTACTCATTTCCATTCCCTATTCCTCTTGGGAAAGACGGTGCTCAACCTTATTGGAGGGTCCTTTTCTTCTCTCTGGAAAAGGAGGAAAATGAATAAGAACAGATCTGTGCCTTCTCCTCCCAGAAGCTGCTTTTTCCCTTTCTCCAGAAATTGGTGCCTGATAATGTGGCTGTCAAGGGACTGAACCTACTGTAATGAGAACTGTACAGCACATTAAATTTCTGAAGCCTACGTGTTAGTTAGACAAATGGTGTGGTTCCTGGAAGAGTTGATCAGAGCCCTGCACATCTCCAGACACAGAGATAGAGACAGGGAAAAGAAAACATAGATCTCCCCCAGCCATAGTTTTGGCAATATCAAAATTGCCCTCAGTACTTGAGGCAAGTGTACAGAAAAATGAGCACTGTAAATATCTGGTTCCATACTTCTAAAGCAAAGGTCATCTTTTTGAATTAATAAATTAATTTATTTATTTAATTTAATGATTTACAGGCGGAGGGAAACACCATAGGAATTATTCTGTCCCCACCCAAACTGCTTCAAAATAGATGAAAATCTTTCAACCAGCATGAGGTTGTGCAACCACTCCAGTGAGTGGTCCCCAGGAAAACAGTGAAATTGTGCAAGCGAGTGCTGACCTGTCCAAAAGGATCACATCCATCTTTTACATTGCTGAGTGCACATGTCCACATCCCCTCTTCAAACAAGGACATTGTAATCCAGCTGTCATTTTGTTTGTTCTCTCCACAGATTTTTGATTATTTTGTCCTGAGAATATCTGACAGCCACAAGAGGGTGAAGCAGAAGGCGCTGGACGTGCTGGCAGAAATCATTGGCATCCTGGGAGATGCCTTGAGCCCGGTGATCATCCATTTGGTGGAAGGAATTACAAACAACTTGAACTCAAAGGATCCCAGGGTTCATTCTGCAGCTGTGAAAGCTCTGGAAGAAGCCATTTCTCATTTAGGTAAGGCTGACCCCTGACATGGAATCTCCTCAGCTGTGTCTCTGCTTCTCCCACACAAGAGAATGCTGAGAGCCTTGATAGCTCTTGTTGTCTGTGGAACGCTGCAGCTGACATCCACCAGAAGCTGTGGAGCTGCAGTCCTTACACACCAGTCCCCCAACAGGCTTGAATGTGCATCAGCATTTCCCAAAGGTCCCAGGAGCCCTTGGCTCTGTGCTGCTTGTCTGAAGAGGAAGTCCTGGACTACAGCTTTGCTAGAATTCAGGACCAAGGGGGTTTTGGAGTTTGCTTGGGCCCCATTTGACTTCCCAAGTGAATAGCTTTGCTGTTGGCATGGAGGGGCACAGGCCCATCAGAGCTATGGCAGAACAGCCTCCTGGAAGGCTCTGCATTATAGGCATTAGCTGCCCATTTCCCACCTTTCTTCTTTGGCTTCTTTTTTCAAAGGAGAACTTTTGATTCACCAAGTTCATTTCCTTATAACAAACAGGTAGAAATCCAGGTGTCAATGATGCCTTGTTCCACATGTTGTTTTGCATGGTGCAAGATGGCTGTAGCAAAGCGCTACCTAGGCAAGGGCTGCTGCAAATTCCTTTGCCACACAGATTTATGTCAGCTCTGAAAACGCCGCACTGGGGAATATGCGTGAGAAATGAAGTGTTAAAAAGGCAGGTCTTCCAGGGCAGTTTCCACTTTCTCCACCTCAGCTGCTCTGTGAGCTCATGAACTGCCTGACTCAGTGCCTTTCTGTGTTCCAAGTATGGGATTCTTCCTTTTTGCTCTGGGATGCAAACCCTTTTCCCACTTTACATGTGAATGAACTCTTGAGATCACTGATGTGAAATGTTTAACGTAGCTCCTGGTACAGCAGACAACTTTGGATCTACAGTTGTGCAAGGAAAGCTTTTCTCTTGGAATTAAAAACCCTCCCTAGGAGGCTGGAAGGAAAGAAGAAAAGGATTCAAGAATCAGCAGAAATTGACTTTATTTTATAAAATAAGGGCTTGCCCCTACCCTTTCCCACCTCACTGTCCTTTCTCCTATGACCTCCGAAGAGTGAGCAGAAACGTGTGTTTCTCTTGTAGATAAAGTATCACTGATGAAAGAGTTTGGCCACAGATGGAGTCAACTGAGTGGCCAAGCTCTTCTGGATGTCACAGAGCGTATCACAGGTATGGCCAACCCTTCTAAGCCAAGAGGTCTTCCAAGGGAGAATGTACAGGGAATGCCTGTGAATAGACAGTAGAGTAGCTCCTCCAAATCAGGACCTGCTGAGCTTGTCCCTCCTGCCCAACACCCATGGCAGGTGTATTGGGCAGGTTTTCCTGGCTGCTGCCGTGGTGTGCAGCATCTGAGACGGGGGCAGTGCTGGGCCTCGTGGCTGAGCTCTCACTGGGGCATCTCAGAAGCCACCTTCAGGAAAGGGAAGGGCTAAAAATACCCTAGCTGGCTCCTCTCTTGGAAGTTCAGGGGCATCTGTGACCCTTGAGGGAAAGTGGTGGCAAATGCTGTTTCAGGGGATCAGTTTGTTTTGTCCTCACAGAATCCTTGTTTTGCTTTTGGAAGGTTTTGAGGCTGAACCCTGCAGGGCCTGGGGCTCTCAGCTTAGGTCAAAACTCAACACACATATTAGAGGCACAGATTTAGTGCAAGGGTAGCCTTTGTGGGCAGAGGGGCAGAAGCAGAGTGCTGAGGCTCCCTGCCTGTGCTGTCAAAGTGGCCTTGGGCTGAGCATTTCAGGGAGTGCAAACAGTGTCTTCCTATGTCAGCGCTGTCCAAAATGCTACAAATGCAGCTGCTAATTGATTCCTCAGAGGAGCTTGCTATGGCAGCAACAGACAAGGAATGGAAACATGATCATCTCAATATATAGTAGAGAAGATGATTTGTGGCCTTGCTTAAACTGGGGCTAAATCCACCACTAATTCTGCCAGCATCTTTAAATGCAAGGTTTAATACACTTTGTGTCTTCATTGTGAATCTCAAACGGGCATGTTCAGCGATTGGGAATGTCAAAGGCGTGTTAAAGAGCAGTTGAATAAAGTAGATCTCCAGGAATAGGGAGTTTAGTTTTGCATTTATTTTGATCTCTTTTTCAAATGAAGGAATTAAACATAAATTAGGGCTACTTTAGAAAGAGCAGATGCGCTCTCTGAGTTTTAGCAGGAACACACAGCTCTTTCTCTTCTCAACTTCCATACTGACCAAGGTCTTTAATTGCATTTAAACTCAAGTGAACCCCCGTTTTTAAATGGATACCATAACCCTTTTCCCACTTAGAAGCATTGGTTTTGGGTACTTCCAGGAGCTGTTGAAATGCTGATGACAACTGGTGAATTAACAACATAGAGAAAATGAAGTCTCTTCCACCACAGTATAATAAATGGCTCCTACACAACATTTTGCCTGTTTAGAAAATGAGAATGGTCTCCAGACCGTTTCAGTTTTTGATCTCTCAGACATATCTTCCATGCAAGATACCTGTTGGTAGTCAATTTTTGCCTGTGTTTGATATAGCTCAGTTCAGAAAATGAGCAGAGAGGATGCTTCAGACACAATGTGAGAAAACACTCATGTTTTGGTTAAATTGCAGTCCCCTGGGTAACAGTTTTCTCTCTCTCTTCCTCTATTTCAGGGCCCATTGTAAGAAAAAATGCCATTAACTTTGGGAGGGGAAATGCCATTAAAATGTGGAGATGCTCAGATGCCATGGCAATGGGGTCTGGGTCATTATCTAAGACACCCTGGGGTTTGGAACAGCTGTTTGTTGGAAGCCACAAAAGCATTCTGCCAATGACACCAGCCAGTCACTGATGTTTCTACTCCAAGTGTCAAGCAGCACCCACCTCTGGTGTGCTGGAGTTTTGAAGTGTGGTCTAATACTGCCCTTTGCTGTGTGCCACTGAGCAAAGGGAAGAGCCAGATTAGACTTAAGGGAAGAGCCAGATTAGACTTTTGGCACTTGACATTAGAGGTCACAAAAATGGAATCATCCTTTTTACTAGGAATCCCACATTTGCTTCTCTACGGTGCATGTCCAGATTTTCAGTGTGGGTTTAGACAAGTTCTTAATGGAAATAAAAGGCAATTTGTCATATTCAGGCATTGTCCCTGCAGAAACAGATCATAAAGTAGTTTAGTAGAAGTAGAAAGTCTGCCACAGCTACAAGGCCCTGTTTGGAGAAATTAATCCTGGGGAGTTGGTGGTTCTGTTTCTGGGAGGATCAGCTGCTTTGCCCATTTCTGGCTCATGGGAGACTGTGTGCTCTTTCTCTGATCTTAGCCAGAGAGGCTTCCAAGAGGCAAAACTTAGAAATAGATCCTTGTCTGCATTAAGGTTGGTGGTTAAGAAGCTTGTGTCTCTCTCCCGGCAGTGCTTGTGGAATGGGTTTATCCCAGGAGCCCTGAAGTCGTCCAGCGCTACGCCCTGCCCGTGCTCTGGTCCTTCCTGGGGAACAAGGCGCTGCCCGTGCGAAGCGCCAATGTCCGCACTGTGGTCAGCAAGCTTGCCTCTGCCCTCTACAAGGTGATGGGCACCAAGCTAAGGAAGTGTGCTGCCAGCCAGCCTCCACATGTGCGGGAAAACCTCTCCAGCATCTTGGGCTGGTGAGGAACTGATGCTCTCCAGGAAGCTGACAAAGAGCTGAGTTGGACACCTCCAGATGTGAGTTCTTGGCTGTGCAAAAACAATGAAATCCTGAGGAAGGGTTTGCATCCGCCCCCACTCTCTCCACTGCCCTTCCTAGTCAAGGCATGTGGGGCCTGAAGCAACTCCTAACTGAGGACAAGATGAAGGCTGAGCAGGGCTCAGCCTCACACACAGGTGAGGGGTGGGGCTGGGCCGCTCTCTGGCAGGAGGCAGGGTCTTGTGCCAGCCTAGAGAGCCTGTGCTCATCCCCAGGGAACAGTTCTGCCCTGCATGTGCCCCCTGCAATGAGCTGTGCTGCTGCCAGTGCCCCGTGTAGCTGTAGGGCTGCTCAGCTGTGGGGCAGGGCCAGGAGCAGGAGGCTGCATGTGCAGCTGAGCCATGGCTGCACAGCCCAGGGCTCTGGGCTCCCTGCTGTCCCAGGCCAGCCCAGAGGCCAGGCTGTTCCTGTGGTAGCTCTGTGCAAGTGGGGCAGGGTGTCCCCTGGCCTGCCTCAAGTGGCTGCAGGCAGGAGCATGTTTCCCTGTGCAGCTATTTAGAAGTTTGCAGAAAGTCTCTCCCATGAAATATGGAGCTCCAGATGCTTTAGGTTTGCACAGCATTCTCTGTTACACTTTGTGTTTCCATTTTGCAGACCTGACAGGCTCCTCTCTTACGAAGAATTTTTCTCTACATGCTTCATGTGTGCTCCTACCCACAAAGTCCTTGCCTCCCATCCAGAAGAGCCCTCTTTCCTCGGAGCTGAGGAAGAAGCTTCTGCCTCTCCGAAGAGTGGTTGAAGAATAGGTTTAATGCCTTAGGGTTTAGAGTTAGTTATGTAGGATATAGTATAGGGATAGTAATATAGTATAGGGATATAGTAGAGTAGGGATGAAGTGTTCTGATATTTTAATGTACATTTGAGGATACATTTTGATTGTATTTTTTAAATTGTGAACACATATTTTAATTCTTTATATATATTTTTGTAGATACAGTGTTTTTTTTTAATGTTATGTAAGTTAAATTTTTAAAAAAACAAGCAGAGAATGTGAGACTAGGACCTGCTAGGCTAGAGGAGATGTGCTGAGGTTATGGGAGTACAGCTCACTTGATGTCCCAGTGACTCACCACATTCTTTCCTCGCTGGGCCTCTCACCTTTGAGACTGGCTCTGAGAGCAAAGGGGGGTAGAAGAAGCGCGCAGCTTGTGTTGAAAGAAAACTCACCCCCCGTGCATCCTGCTCCTGGATTGTGCTCTCTGCAGCACGGACAGACAGCGGGACAGAGCTTCTCTTTGGCTTTTAGTTAGTTTTAGCTAGCTGAGGCAGAGGAGTTCCCTGGACCTTTTTGTTCTTTTTTTCCTGGATCTGTGCAAACCTGCTTTGGACTGAAAAACACCCAGACAAACCCTGGGAGCTCAAGCCCTTGGCCCACCGGGGCCTGGGCCTCAGCACTATCCAGCGCCAAAAGGACTGAGAAGAACCTGACCAATCCCAACTACACCACATGAAAAGGACTTTCCTTCCTAGATTCGCCATCCCATCGAACAGCAAGAGGTTTTATTGTTCAATATTGCTCAATTTCTGTTAAATAAACAGCTTTTTCCACTTCTCTCCAAGGAAATTATTTTTCCCGGACCAGTTGAGGGGAGTGGTCATTTGAATTTTTTTCCCTGGGGAAACCCCCATTTGGAGCTTTTCTCCCAAATCTGCCCTAAACTAAGACAGGGGACAATAGACCCAAAAGATCCTGTATAGTCAAAAGTTTTCGACCTACATGTATTCTGTGCTCACAAAAGGCCTGAGCAAAGAAACAAAGAGAAGTGTGCCCAAATCCCAAAGCTTTGCTCCTTTGCAATCTCACACCGATCTGGCTCAGAGGTGTCTTCAGTCACAATTTCATAGGTAAGAAGAGCACGTGGGAAAAGATGCACTGCTTTGGAAAAGTCATCTGTATGTATATTTATCCAGGAGAGCAGTTCAACAGTCTTGTTTGCTACTTGTTTGCAGAAGGATGAGTGGATGTGAGGCCAACAACCAGTGATGAGGGTTCCTCAAATCTGTCTGTACTCCTGGGTGCCATTCAGCCCAGAGCTATGGGATAATCCCAAAGTGCATCTCACACACATTCTGCCTCCAAGAAAAGCTTGGCCTCACTTACTAGAGTCAAAGAAATAGAAGAGTAATAAAATGGGCAATTAAACTTGTCACTCTAGAATGACTCTCCTGCTTTTCAGTGTCAACCGAGGTTGTACCTAATGCTCCCACAGCTTGTTACAAACAAGTGTTTGAGATTGCTTAAAAGTTTTCCAGCAAGGTTATTGGTAAAAACCAGATTGAATATGAAACAATAGCTCAACAAAATTCATTGGCAACATTCACACTCTTACTTACGAATCAGTTAAGGCACAACAAGGAAAAAAGCAACAAACAAAATGCAGTCAATGAAAGCAGAAATGAACCAAGAACTATCTTTGTGTGTGTGTGTGTGTGTGTATGTGTTTAGGTGTGTTTAGGTGTGTTTGACAAAGGAACATAAAGGACAAGGATAAAAAGGAACATGGCCTAAAAGCTTAACAGCACTCAAGCTTAACAGTAGTTAAACTGGAGCCTCCAGGAGTGGGGGTATCGGCCCAGGATCCATTGTTGATGGGCGATCCTGCGAGTGCAGCAAGCGTCAGAGCTCGCTGGCTCTGAGAGGCCCCACTCCGAGGGCGGTTGCTGCTGGCAGCCACTGTGGTCCAGGAGAGCTCCAAGGGCCTCCTTTGGACCGCTGTTCATGGGCCACAAGAGAGTGGGCCTCAGTCATAAAATGCTTCATCGTGGCCGCACTTTGGGTCAGCAGCCGGCCTTTGAAAGTGTGAGAAGAAGGATGTTATGCCATTCAGGCAAGAAAAGTAATTTCCCAGGCTGTTCATAGAAAACCCCAGGAGCTCGTTAGACAGCACAAGTTCCTGGCTGCGCTCAGTGTTTCTGATAAGCTCAAGAGGAGCTGAGCCCGGGGGCTGTTCAGCAAGGCCAAGGACTAACCAGCGTTTCTCAGGTCATCACAGTGTGGCCTGACAAGGCTGGGGGGATTCAGCACCACAATCTGAAGCATGAAGTTTTGATGTAGGGTAAAAAGCCGTGGCCCAGTGGGAGTGGGCTGTTTCCTCAGGCCTGTGGGAGAATCACTGTGCAGATCCTTGTGCTACTGATTCCATCTCTCCCCACTTTTCCAAGTTCTTGGAGGCAAGGTCGCTTAGGCTAGACACACAGATCACAAGAAGCGCTCTTCTGTTTTTCTGCACAATGAATTAAAGTGAGATTACAAGTCGTTGTCAGAGCAGACACGACACAAAGAAACTTCTTCCAAATTTTTTAATTGTGCTCATACATAGCATTTTTATAGCCTTCTGACCTCATAATGCATCCCATCTCATTGGCCATCATCACACCACCCCTCAAGTCCATTGGTCTAACCACTGTTTTGAGAAAGCATCCCCAAAAATCAAAACTACAGATAAATCCTGTTTTTCCATGGTGTTCTTTGCAGCATAGATGTTCTTTGTTTCCTTCTACCTTTATCTTCACTCTCTTCTTCTCATGGACACACAGGAATCTTGCTGGCTTCCTCTTTCTGTCAACTCCTTAGTCTGACCCCCAGCCCACTGTGGGCCCTGTCCACAATTGCACATCCAAAATTGTGTACTTGTATGGGCAAACTGACTGATCTGAGGAATTTCTGGAGCAGCAAACTTGTTTCCTCAAATATTAACTGTGCAAGGCATGGAGCACAGAGAAAGGATTTAATGGCAAAAGCATCGCCCATGCAATGATCTTTTGACAAATTCTGCCCCGAGCTTTCTCTAGGAGGATCTGAAAGGCTCAATGTCCCCAGCAAAAGCTCCTGCAATGGCTGCACGCCAGCAGAGCAGGGCTCTCAGCTGTGAAACAAGTGCTGCCACAAGCAGCAGCTTGGCCAGGGCAGCAAATCAAGAGGTGGGAAGGAGCTGATCTGAAGGCCAAACCTCCTCAGCTCCTTCTAAAGGGGCTGCAACAGTTCCTCATTCCAATGAGGTGGAGTGCTGGACACCACAGCTCTGTGTGAGGACTGGACACAAGGTTGCTCCCGCTGAGTGCTGTGATGGTTTCTGCAGGAGCTGTGGGCTCCGGAGTGTGCCAGACACAAGGAGGAGAGAAGGAGCCAAGTGCACTGACAGACACACCTTTGCCTTGAGCATAACCCGGCCTTGCCCAAACACACTGAAAGCTTTCCCCTTTGGCCCATGGCTGGAAACGTCAGGTCAGCTGTTTGACAACTCAGGTTGGTTTGGTGTCAAGGAATTTCCCTCAGAAATACTGGGTTTGTCTTCCTCTGTGCCTTCTTCTCAGCAGCCTTGGGGATGTTCCTGTGTGAAGCCACCTGTCTCACGCAGTTTGAGACCTCTGAAAACAGCAGACTCTGGAATAAGTCATTTCCTTGAAAGTGTTCCAACCATCCCTTTCCAGCAATAAGAAATGAATACTAAGAGATGGAAGTGGAAAAAACCCAACAGTTTACTAACAAACAGAATGCCAACAAAGCAAGGAAAAATATGAGTAACTTTTAGATATCAAACTGTCAGACCTCATCGTCCCCCCACTGGAACAAAGACCCAAAATGCCAAAGGAAAATCCCCCCATGATACGCATTACAAAGTGGAGCCAGGTTCTCTCTCAGGAAAAACAGGAGCTATCACAGAGCTGTTCAAGGGGCAGATGAAAGCTCCGTGGCTCCTCTGGCATCGAGTTTCTCCCAATGGCAGAGCTCTGTGGAACAGTCACAGCAGGTGAAGCAGCTGGGCTGGAGCCCCTCGGTGTCTTTTCTCCCTGGCACGGCTCAGCTCACAGACTCTTGGGCTGAGAGCAGCGTGGTTTGTGCCAGCATGATGTCCCTGGTCTCGGACGTTATAAATAATGCAACTCCCTAGCTGGTTAAGAAAGTTAAAGTTATACCGATGTTTGTTTGTTGCGTATGATTGTACGGGTGTACGGAAACATGAGGTAGCCGGTTTTGAACAATAGAAGGGGGGGTTTGAGGTTAACGAAGGCAGAGCAGAATGGAACCTTCTAGGAAAATGAAGTCTCAACCCCAGATGACGTGTGCATTCTCATTGGCTGAAGGAACGGACCAATGGAGCGTCGAGTTTTGGAAATGATTGGTGGAGGTTGCGTGATCTTAAAGACCAATCAAAGGACTGTATTTAGACCAATCAAACTGCGGATTGAAAAACGCACCAATCCGACATTGCGAGAGACTTTAAAACCTCTGGGGTGCCCAGCACCGGCTCTTCCTGAGGAACTCTGTTTCTGGAGGAAGCACCCAGCCTGTCGTGCGGCTGTAGCTCTTGATCCAGACTGCTATTTGGGGTCGGGCTTATCTCGTCCTCAGCCCTCAGTGGTTGCTCGTTTTTAAATAAACGAGTTGACTTCTGAAGAACATCTGAGCCTCATTTACCAGAATTCTGGGCACTAGTCTGGGACAGCCATGCCCAGAGGCGGTCCTGTGGTAAGAAGAGCCCGTGGAAGTGTACACCCAGCTGTTTTTCTTTTTGGCTGCCTGGGCTTGAATTCCTTCTCGACCGAGGAAGGAGGTGCCGGCTACGCCTGAAGAAGCACAGAGGGTATAGCAGCCTGCAGTGTACGGAGCCTCCGAGAGGGAGCGGGGCTCAAGATGTTCAGGGTAAGTCTTGAGCGGGGTTAAAGGTAAAAGGCGGTACAAAGCGAGTGTGTGTGAATGAGACGGGGACTGTCAGTGCAGACCCCCGAAGCAAGTGTGGACAGCTGAGTGAGTGCAGCCCTGGGGACCCCTGGCTAGTGGGAGACCCCCTGAGCTGGGAACTCAGGGGCTTAAAAGGTGCCAAAGGAGGTCATAGGGAGGAATACCTCACAAACCAGTGACTTGTGGGGCCTTGAGTTAGAAACCCAGAGGGCTTAAAAGGTGCTGGAGGGGTTTGTAGGGGAAAGGGAAGCTGCTTGTTGTGGGAGGGCCCTCTCAATCATTAGGACGGGGGGGGGGGGTGGGGGGGAAGAGAACATATCATCATAGGGATTTATGGTTACTTGCGTGGTGTCGGGTTTTTGTGTTACTGGTTGCTTTTGTTTCAAAACTAGTTTTGGTCTAAGTAGCATCTCATGTCTATCGTCTGTTTAAGATACTGGTTTTAATTCAAATAGAATTCTTTTTTTAGCAGTTGGTGGTTTGCTGTACAGGTTGCTTTTGTTTTAAAACTAGTTTTGGTTTGGGTAATGTTTTGTGTCTATCGTCTGTTTGCCATATATTAGTTTTAATTCAACTAGCCCTTTCTTTTTATTGCTAGCTCTTAGCAATAAAGATTCTGGTTTGCAAAGCAGTGGGCCCCTGATGGGTGAGGTTCTGGGGCGAGGGCTAGCCAAGAGTCCTCAGACCGCTCCTCAGGAGAAAAAGAGGAATCTGCCATCTTGTAATGCCCTTGTTATAGGAGACGCCATCTCAGGGATTAAGAAGGGAAGCTTAGACGGTGAAGAGCAGTGGCCATTTTGCAGGAGGCTGGATCTCCTTAGGGGAGGGGTGTGTCCTCCCACGATTATTTCAGTTAAAACCCAGCCATTTTATTTCATTCTGCTTCTTAGCTTCTGCAATTTTGTTTCACTTCCCACAATTATTATATTCTGTAGCCGCCATCTTTATCTCATTTCCCACGCCACCTTTATTTAAGATTCTGCCACCTTTCTTTTGTTTCCCACACCTTGGTGTTGTGACCAGTGCTCTGGGTTCCCCGGGGAAATGACTGTACTGGGTAACCTGAGGTTGTTCAGCATGAAAGAGCATTGCCAGCTTCCTCTGACTTGAAGGACTCTTGACTGAAATCAGAAGAGCTCAGATTAGCTAGTCAGTTTTGTTTGGCCTTAGGTGCACCACACAAAGCCAAAGCGTTGTCTACTTTTCATCACTGAAGGATCCCAAATATATATTTCTCATTAACTTAAGATTTTCCTAGAAATACTTCAGGGGTCTTTAGCCAATGTATTCAGTCTTTCTAAACCTATTCTAAAGAAATCTATAATGCTGTTATCTGTGGCTAAATGACCTCCAAATTTGTCCTTGAAGAGCACTGTGGTTTCCTAGTGGCAAAATCAACCCAAACCACCAAAATCCCCTTACTTTGATGGTTAAATTCCCATTAATAGCTGCCAAGAACACAGGAGCAACTAGCTGCCCCTGTCCATACATATGGTATAGAATAATCAATAGGAAGCAAGAGGTGTTTTGTCCTGCCTTCCCTGCCTGTCAAAGGAAGGCAAATTATTGTGCAATAGTAGCAAGACACTTCTAATACGCTCTGACAACCAAGCAGATGTTTGTTCCCTGAACAAAAAAACGAGCAGATTTCCTTGTTCCCTGGGATCCATTGATCCCACAGAAGCACTCACACAGTTTCAGAATGAAATGGTATTTTCTGTTGCCCCACGTTCTCCTCTTGCCTCTTGTGTTCAGCTGACAGCACTGTGCAGCGACAAGTGGAGGTAAATGTCTCTCCTTGCTGAGTAGGTAATGCCTTCTTCTGCAAGGATTGCACCTGATGAGTTTAAGGTATCAGCCTCTTCTGTTAACACTCTTCCTATGTTTGTTCACTTTTCTTTCTTTCTTTCCCTTCCTTTGTTCCTTAGGCACTATGGACAGGAGATGGTGAAGATGATGCTAAGTCATCCAAAATTTAAAAGGCTTTTGGAGCAATCTGTTTCTACCCGTGACCTGGAAGATATTGTGACAAGAATTAAGAAGAAAGTAAGTGCTTGGCAGGAGAAATGTCTCCTTTGTGCAAGGATTGCCACTGCTAATATGAGATCAAACATACCTAATCAGTCTTTATCTCATTCTTCTGAATCACTTTGCTCCTGGGAATGAGCTGTTAATCCTCAGCTAGTTCATCTGCAGACTACAAAGGGACAGATATTCTTAGGGAAAAAGTGGGGTTTTGAATATTTTGAGTATCACAAAGGGGAAAGGGGAAGAGGAGAAAAAGTGTTTTCATTTAAGTGTAACCTGTCCCCGTGCTCTCCCTGCTGTGCCCCCAGTAAAGGAATGAAGTGAGAATTGTGCTTCTGAAGATGACAGAGCCTTTGCAAAATATGCTGGATGTAGTAGTGCCAGGAAAACTTTCAAATATGCAAAAGATGTACATGTCAATCCTGATTACTGCAATTACTGTCTGTCTGCTGGGAATACTGCCCTACTGCCGAACCCTGTGGAGCTGGAGGAAGATTGGTGAATTCAGCAGCGTCCAGTGGAAAACCATCTGTTTGTTTGTGGGGTTTTTTTATTCTTCTTATCTACATTATAGAAGAGAGCGTGACATTGTGCTGGAACAGGGAGAGTGAGTGTTGAATCAACTTCCAACACGATGGGCCAGCCCCCAGAGAGTCCACATTTTTCTGCTGCTTCCTTTAAGAACACTCATTGCCTACCAGTTTGCATTATTCCCATTTCTGCTCAAGCCTAATGAAATTGGGATTTTAGAGTGCTGCTCAGTATGGCAGCACCCATAACCTGCCTTGGGCTATTGAGAACAAAGAGTCGACATCACTGAGTCTCTGGTCTGTTGCCTTCTGTAAGCTAGGAAATGTCTCCCTAAGCCTTGGTAGCCGTGATCCTGAGGTTCTAACTTGTGTTTTAAACAGGGAGTTTCCTATTTTCTAAAGAGTCATGGGGTTTCTTTATGTCTTTGTAGGAGATGGAAAACCAGAAGGGTGAAGGCCCATCTGTCAAGATGCCGGTGAAGAAGAGCAGCGATTCCTCAAAGAAGCCCCAGGCCACATTGCCTTCTAGTAAACGGTACTGAGCACTTTTGTTAGATGGGACAAAGCACGTGACAAGATTTACATGTCCTTCCTCAGGAAACTCTTTCTGTGAAAGATGACCTGTGCCAGAGATTGTTTCCATTCCCTACAAATGCTCTATGATAAAAATTGGCTACTTCTGCATTACACTGAACACAGCTTCTCTGGAGAGGTTTCCACAGAAATTGGGCAACAAAAAGACACCCATTGGTTGTGGCTCAGACGATGCAGTGCACTGGCAAGGGCAGTGTTGTGGAGGCATGGAGAGGGCTGTGTCTCTGCTGCCTGACTTGGGACAAGTAAATTCAATCAGGGTTGGTTTTTTTCATCAGAGAGGAGTCTTTTTCAGATTGGTGTCTTGATGAGAAGTCCCAGTCACGAAACAAGATGCCATTCCCCAAACAAGCAGCTCCCATGCAAGTGGTTTGGCCTGGCTGATTCATGGCTTTCTTACTCTCAAACAGTACCAAGTTTGAGTAGAAAGTATCAAGGCAATTCCTAAGCGACATTGGTCAACAGGTGTCTCAATGTGGATGTTTTGTTATGATATTCCTGTCCTTCACACTGTTTGCTTGATGGACAGCATGTTTGGTTTATTTCCCCTTGTACTGCAGTCCAAATTTAAGACAGCAATTTGGTCCTTGCTGTCCTTTCTGCCAGGGGCAGAGCTACTTGTACCTGTTCTCCTGTGATAACAGAGGAGAGTTATTTAGCTCTGTCATGCTCAGTGGTGGCAGAAGAGTGACCACATGCCTCAGTAGCATAGCTAAGATCTTGGAATGCTCATGGAAGAGACAGGTTGATGCAGGAGAATTGTTCCCTGTGGGTTTGTTAAGCTGTGGATCTAGTCTCTGGGGAAGCAAACATAAAGTTAGCATAGTGCTGGGATGTCTGCCTTCTGTTTTATCTCTGTTACTGATTTCCTGGCTCCTTCAGATATGACCCTGTTCGTCTGTCCAGAGGCATCTGAGCTACTGTTACAGATTGTCATTCCTGGTGTAGTGGTACTTCTCCAGAGTGATGAGTTTCCTTACTATAAGACACACATGTCCCATATGAGGAGGCATTTAAACTTGCAAGTTTAAATTCTCTTTCCCCACAAAGCAATGAGACCTGTGTGCCTGGGAAGCCATCTGAAGGTAGATCAGATACATCTCATCCTTGGTTTTCCTGAGTGAGCACTGTCGAGAATGTTACTCGCAGATTGTCTCCTGTAATGATTGTCATGAGGTCCACGTTGTTTTTCAGAGCCTCATGATTTTCTAGCTGGAAATCACATCATTAGGGATGCTCCTCGAGATGTTTTGCTCTCCATTAACTGATGGTATTATCACCACCAAGTTCTAATTTGGTTTTATTTTCCAGGGTGAAGTCTACCTCTGAGGGACGCCTCCTACACCGTGCAAAAGCCCAGGTCACGTTACCTCCAGCTGTGGAAGAAACGGAGCCGCTCCAGAAGCTTTACGATCTCCTGGAAGCCAAGGGGTTTCAGACACGGCTGGAAGGAGTGGCATTCCTTCTCGAGCTGTGCAAAACCCGCCCCCAGCTCATCTCCACTAACATTGTCCAAGTATGTAGGGTATCTTCATTGTTCCTTTCCTTTAGCTCCTTTCCCAAGCCTGGAGCAGTGAAGTTCATTCCGTGTGTCTTAGCACTACATCCTGGCAGTTTGCGCCAGACTGGTCCCTCTTACACAGACAAATTTCATTCAGGTCCAGGCTTCAGAACAAGTTCTTTCAGTCCAGCTGTATTTGTTTGGCAGGTGCCTATTGATGCTGTTCATCAGATGATGACAGAGTTTGCTGCTGCTGTAGCTTCAGTTGTCTCCTACTCCCAGCTGGGTTAAGTGAAGGGAATAGCGGCACTGAAAGCATGGCAATTATTCCTTAAATAAAACATGGCTTTGGATGGAGAAGAGAAGTATCAGGCTGGGTTGGATTAAACCCAGATGGTTTTAAAGGATACTTCTGTAAACTTCATCTTGTCTTGCACAGGCACACGTCTGGCTACTCATTTCCATTCCCTATTCCTCTTGGGAAAGATGGTGCTCAACCTTATTGGAGGGTCCTTTTCTTCTCTCTGGAAAAGGAGGAAAATGAATAAGAACAGATCTGTGCCTTCTCCTCCCAGAAGCTGCTTTTTCCCTTTCTCCAGAAATTGGTGCCTGATAATGTGGCTATCAAGGGACAGAACCTGCTCTAATAAGAGCTGTACAGCACATTAAACTTCAGAAGCCTACGTGTTAGTTAGACAAATGGTGTGGTTCCTGGAAGAGTTGATCAGAGCCCTGCACATCTCCAGACACAGAGATAGAGACAGGGAAAAGAAAACATAGATCTCCTCCAGCCATAGTTTTGGCAATATCAAAATTGCCCTCAGTACCTGAGGCAAGTGTACAGAAAAATGAGCACTGTAAATATCTGGTTCCATACTTCTAAAGCAAAGGTCATCTTTTTGAATTAATAAATTAATTTATTTATTTAATTTAATGATTTACAGGCGGAGGGAAACACCATAGGAATTATTCTGTCCCCACCCAAACCTCTTCAAAATAGATGAAAATCTTTCAACCAGCATGAGGTTGTGCAACCACTCCAGTGAGTGGTCCCCAGGAAAACAGTGAAATTGTGCAAGCGAGTGCTGACCTGTCCAAAAGGATCACATCCATCTTTTACATTGCTGAGTGTGCATGTCCACATCCCCTCTTCAAACAAGGACATTGTAATCCAGCTGTCATTTTGTTTGTTCTCTCCACAGATTTTTGATTATTTTGTCCTGAGAATATCTGACAGCCACAAGAGGGTGAAGCAGAAAGCGCTGGACGTGCTGGCAGAAATCATTGGCATCCTGGAAGATAACTTGAGCCCAGTGATCATCCATTTGGTGGAAGGAATTACAAACAACTTGAACTCAAAGGATCCCGGGGTTCATTAGGCAGCTGTGAAAGCGCTGGAAGAAGCCATTTCTCATTTAGGTAAGGCTGACCCCTGACATGGAATCTCCTCAGCTGTGTCTCTGCCTCTCCCACACAAGAGAATGCTGAGAGCCTTGATAGCTCTTGTTGTCTGTGGAACGCTGCAGCTGACATCCACCAGAAGCTGTGGAGCTGCAGTCCTTACACACCAGTCCCCCAACAGGCTTGAATGTGCATCAGCATTTCCCAAAGGTCCCAGGAGCCCTTGGCTCTGTGCTGCTTGTCTGAAGAGGAAGTCCTGGACTACAGCTTTGCTAGAATTCAGGACCAAGGGGGTTTTGGAGTTTGCTTGGGCCCCATTTGACTTCCCAAGTGAATAGCTTTGCTGTTGGCATGGAGGGGCACAGGCCCATCAGAGCTATGGCAGAACAGCCTCCTGGAAGGCTCTGCATTATAGGCATTAGCTGCCCATTTCCCACCTTTCTTCTTTGGCTTCTTTTTTCAAAGGAGAACTTTTGATTCACCAAGTTCATTTCCTTATAACAAACAGGTAGACATCCAGGTGTCAATGATGCCTTGTTCCACATGTTGTTTTGCATGGTGCAAGATGGCTGTAGCAAATAGCTACCTAGGCAAGGGCTGCTGCAAATTCCTTTGCCACACAGATTTATGTCAGCTCTGAAAATGCCGCACTGGGGAATATGCGTGAGAAATGAAGTGTTAAAAAGGCAGGTCTTCCAGGGCAGTTTCCACTGTCTCCACCTCAGCTGCTCTGTGAGCTCATGAACTGCCTGACTCAGTGCCTTTCTGTGTTCCAAGTATGGGGTTATTCATTTATGCTCTGGGATGCAAACCCTTTTCACAGCGTACATGTGAATGAACTCTTGAGATCACTGATGTGAAATGTTTAACATAGCTCCTGGTAGAGCAGACAACTTTGGATCTACAGTTGTGCAAGGAGAGCTTTTTTCTTGGAATTAAAAACCCTCCCTAGGAGGCTGGAAGGAAAGAAGAAATGCATTCAAAAATCAGCAGAAATTGACTTTATTTTATAAAATAAGAGCTTGCCCCTGCCCTTTCCCACCTCACTGTCCTTTCTCCTATGACCTCCAAAGAGTGAGCAGAAACGTGTGTTTCTCTTGTAGATAAAGTATCACTGATGAAAGAGTTTGGCCACAGACGGAGTCAACTGAGTGGCCAAGCTCTGCTGGATGTCACAGAGCGTATCACAGGTATGGCCAACCCTTCTAAGCCAAGAGGTCTTCCAAGGGAGAATGTACAGGGAATGCCTGTGAATAGACAGTAGAGTAGCTCCTCCAAATCAGGACCTGCTGAGCTTGTCCCTCCTGCCCAACACCCATGGCAGGTGTATTGGGCAGGTTTTCCTGGCTGCTGCCGTGGTGTGCAGCATCTGAGACGGGGGCAGTGCTGGGCCTCGTGGCTGAGCTCTCACTGGGGCATCTCAGAAGCCACCTTCAGGAAAGGGAAGGGCTAAAAATACCCTAGCTGGCTCCTCTCTTGGAAGTTCAGGGGCATCTGTGACCCTTGAGGGAAAGTGGTGGCAAATGCTGTTTCAGGGGATCTGTTTGTTTTGTGCTCACAGAATCCTTGGTTTGCTCTTAGAAGGTTTTGAGGCTGACCCCTGCAGGGCCTGAGGCTCTCAGCTTAGGTCAAAACTCAACACACATATTAGAGGCATAGATTTAGTGCAAGGGTAGCCTTTGTGGGCAGAGGGGCAGAAGCAGAGTGCTGAGGCTCCCTGCCTGTGCTGTCAAAGTGGCCTTGGGCTGAGCATTTCAGGGAGTGCAAACAGTGTCTTCCTATGTCAGCGCTGTCCAAAATGCTACAAATGCAGCTGCTAATTGATTCCTCAGAGGAGCTTGCTATGGCAGCAACAGACAAGGAATGGAAACATGATCATCTCAATATATAGTAGAGAAGATGATTTATGGCCTTGCTTTAACTGGGGCTAAATCCACCACTAATTCTGCCAGCATCTTTAAATGCAAGGTTTAATACACTTTGTGTCTTCATTGTGGATCTCAAACGGGCATGTTCAGCGATTGGGAATGTCAAAGACGTGTTAAAGAGCAGTTGAATAAAGTAGATCTCCAGGAATAGGGAGTTTAGTTTTGCATTTATTTTGATCTCTTTTTCAAATGAAGGAATTAAACATAAATTAGGGCTACTTTAGAAAGAGCAGATGCGCTCTCTGAGTTTTAGCAGGAACACACAGCTCTTTCTCTTCTCAACTTCCATACTGACCAAGGTCTTTAATTGCATTTAAACTCAAGTGAACCCCCGTTTTTAAATGGATACCATAACCCTTTTCCCACTTAGAAGCATTGGTTTTGGGTACTTCCAGGAGCTGTTGAAATGCTGATGACTACTGGTGAATTAACAACATAGAGAAAATGAAGTCTCTTCCACCACAGTATAATAAATGGCTCCTACACAACATTTTGCCTGTTTAGAAAATGAGAATGGTCTCCAGACCGTTTCAGTTTTTGATCTCTCAGACATATCTTCCATGCAAGATACCTGTTGGTAGTCAATTTTTGCCTGTGTTTGATATAGCTCAGTTCAGAAAACGAGCAGAGAGGATGCTTCAGACACAATGTGAGAAAACACTCATGTTTTGGTTAAATTGCAGTCCCCTGGGTAACAGTTTTCTCTCTCTCTTCCTCTATTTCAGGGCACATTGTAAGAAAAAATGCCATTAACTTTGGGAGGGGAAATGCCATTAAAATGTGGAGATGCTCAGATGCCATGGCAATGGGGTCTGGGTCATTATCTAAGACACCCTGGGGTTTGGAACAGCTGTTTGTTGGAAGCCACAAAAGCATTCTGCCAATGACACCAGCCAGTCACTGATGTTTCTACTCCAAGTGTCAAGCAGCACCCACCTCTGGTGGGCTGGAGTTTTGAAGTGTGTTCTAATACTGCCCTTTGCTGTGTGTATCATGGGTTAACTTCACCTTTAAAACCGAGTGAAAAAAAAAGAGGAAGTTGAAGCTACTGGTGACTGATGGGAGTTTTTCTTCTTGACCAATTATCAGCCATTTTCAAGAATTGACAGCAGATCTGACCATTAAAAAGTGAATTAAACTTGTAAACACTCCCTTAAGAAGTACACTCAGAGCTGTCTCGTTCTCTTTTTGTTTCCGGCTCTGGAGAGGTAACAAGCTCCGTCTTGGCTTTTCCCCCCCCCTCCCAGGCCCGGGACAAGGCCGCAGGGAGGGGGGGGAGGAGAGAAAAGCAGTTTAGCAGTTTAGTTTAGTTTTCAAAGTCTGTTGCTAGACTGAAACCGGACACTATGAACTTTTGTAGCTTTCTTCTTTTAACTCTTTTATTACCTAGATAAACAACAGATTACTCCTTTTTCTTAGAACAGACAGAGAAAGAGAGACAATTAACATGTAAGACATCATAAACCTACCAGAAACAGTGAAGAAAAGAATTAAGTTTAAATAAGAAAGAGAGAAAAAGAAGATGCTTGTTGCTGAAAAGTCTTTCTGTTGCAGCTATGGAGATGGACAGTAGTTTAAAGACTCCTTTAATTCATGGCTAGAGTATGGGAGGAATAGAGTATTCAAAGTGTGGACTTTAAAGAAAAGAAAAATGATTATGATGCTGTGAGTTGCTGGAACTTGCGAGTGAAGTGAAGATTTTAAAGCCTTAAAGGAGCCAGGGAGATGGCTGTTTTCCAGGAGGGCTCACAGAGACAACTGAAAAAGATTTCTGCTTTGAATCACTTATCCTTAAAAATAGCATCCCTAGATTCAATTTGACCCATTGCACACCTCAGAGTGGTGTGAGATGGGAGGAGTGGACTCTAGAAACTCCATGGATTAGCAGAAAGAGACTTCTGTTTCTCTACGGGGACTGATGAAAAGACTCTAAAATTGAAACTGTTTTTGACCACCAAGGTTGTAAAACTTTTTTTTGTCTCTATGTTGTTATGTGTACAAAGAAATGATCAAGTAGTGAAAAGTAAAAGGGTTCTCTGAAAGTTTATTTTGGTATTTTTATTCTAGTAGTTTGTTAATAAACTGTCTTTATTCCTTTTAAGTTTTAAGCCTGTTTTGCTCTTATTTTAATCCATATCTCTAGCAAAAAATAAATAAGTTTTTATTACTAGCTTGAAACCACGACAGTGTGCCACTGAGCAAAGGGAAGAGCCAGATCAGACTTTTGGCACTTGACATTAGAGGTCACAAAAATGGAATCATCCTTTTTACTAGGAATCCCACATTTGCTTCTCTACGGTGCATGTCCAGATTTTCAGTGTGGGTTTAGATAAGTTCTTAATGGAAACAAAAGGCAATTTGTCATATTCAGGCATTGTCCCTGCAGAAACAGATCATAAAGTAGTTTAGTAGAAGTAGAAAGTCTGCCACAGCTACAAGGCCCTGTTTGAAGAAATTAGTCCTGGGGAGTTGGTGGTTCTGTTTCTGGGAGGATCAGCTGCTTTGCCCATTTCTGGCTCATGGGAGACTGTGTGCTCTTTCTCTGATCTTAGCCAGAGAGGCTTCCAAGAGGCAAAACTTAGAAATAGATCCTTGTCTGCATTAAGGTTGGTGGTTAAGAAGCTTGTGTCTCTCTCCCGGCAGTGCTTGTGGAATGGGTTTATCCCAGGAGCCCTGAAGTCGTCCAGCGCTACGCCCTGCCCGTGCTCTGGTCCTTCCTGGGGAGCAAGGCGCTGCCCGTGCGAAGCGCCAATGTCCGCACTGTGGTCAGCAAGCTTGCCTCTGCCCTCTACAAGGTGATGGGCACCAAGCTAAGGAAGTGTGCTGCCAGCCAGCCTCCACATGTGCGGGAAAACCTCTCCAGCATCTTGGGCTGGTGAGGAACTGATGCTCTCCAGGAAGCTGACAAAGAGCTGAGTTGGACACCTCCGGACGTGACTTTTTTGCTGTGCCAACAACGACAAAATCCTGAGGAAGGGTTTGCATCCGCCCCCACTCTCTCCACTGCCCTTCCTAGTCAAGGCATGGGGGGCCTGAAGCAACTCCTAACTGAGGACAAGATGAAGGCTGAGCAGGGCTCAGCCTCACACACAGGTGAGGGGTGGGGCTGGGCCGCTCTCTGGCAGGAGGCAGGGTCTTGTGCCAGCCTAGAGAGCCTGTGCTCATCCCCAGGGAACAGTTCTGCCCTGCATGTGCCCCCTGCAATGAGCTGTGCTGCTGCCAGTGCCCCGTGTAGCTGTAGGGCTGCTCAGCTGTGGGGCAGGGCCAGGAGCAGGAGGCTGCATGTGCAGCTGAGCCATGGCTGCACAGCCCAGGGCTCTGGGCTCCCTGCTGTCCCAGGCCAGCCCAGAGGCCAGGCTGTTCCTGTGGTAGCTCTGTGCAAGTGGGGCAGGGTGTCCCCTGGCCTGCCTCAAGTGGCTGCAGGCAGGAGCATGTTTCCCTGTGCAGCTATTTAGAAGTTTGCAGAAAGTCTCTCCCATGAAATATGGAGCTCCAGATGCTTTAGGTTTGCACGGCATTCTCTGTTACACTTTGTGTTTCCATTTTGCAGACCTGACAGGCTCCTCTCTTACGAAGAATTTTTCTCTACATGCTTCATGTGTGCTCCTACCCACAAAGTCCTTGCCTCCCATCCAGAAGAGCCCTCTTTCCTCGGAGCTGAGGAAGAAGCTTCTGCCTCTCCGAAGACTGGTTGAAGAATAGGTTTAATGCCTTAGGCTTTAGAGTTAGTTACGTAGGATATAGTATAGAGATAGTAGTATAGTATAGGGATATAGTAGAGTAGGGATGAAGTGTTCTGATATTTTAATGTACATTTGAGGATACATTTTGATTGTATTTTTTAAATTGTGAACACATATTTTAATTCTTTATATATATATTTGTAGATACAGTGTTTTTTTTTAATGTTATGTAAGTTAAATTTTTAAAAAAAACGAGAATGTGAGACTAGGACCTGCTAGGCTAGAGGAGATGTGCTGAGGTTATGGGAGTACAGCTCACTTGATGTCCCAGTGACTCACCACATTCTTTCCTCGCTGGGCCTCTCACCTTTGAGACTGGCTCTGAGAGCAAAGGGGGGTAGAAGAAGCGCGCAGCTTGTGTTGAAAGAAAACTCACCCCCCGTGCATCCTGCTCCTGGATTGTGCTCTCTGCAGCAGGGACAGACAGTGGGACAGAGCTTCTCTTTGGCTTTTACTTAGTTTTAGCTAGCTGAGGCAGAGGAGTTCCCTGGACCTTTTTTTTCTTTTTTTCCTGGATCTGTGCAAACCTGCTTTGGACTGAAAAACACCCAGACAAACCCCAGGAGCTCAAGCCCTTGGCGCACCGGGGCCTGGGCCTCAGCACTATCCAGCGCCAAAAGGACTGAGAAGAACCTGAGCAATCTGAACTACACCACATGAAAAAGACTTTCCTTCCTAGATTCGCCATCCCATCGAACAGCAAGAGGTTTTATTGTTCAATATTGCTCAATTTCTGTTAAATAAACAGCTTTTTCCACTTCTCTCCAAGGAAATTATTTTTCCCGGACCAGTTGAGGGGAGGGGTCATTTGAATTTTTTTCCCTGGGGAAACCCCCATTTGGAGCTTTTCTCCCAAATTTGCCCTAAACTAAGACAGGGGACAATAGACCCAAAAGATCCTGTATAGTCAAAAGTTTTCGACCTACATGTATTCTGTGCTCACAAAAGGCCTGAGCAAAGAAACAAAGAGAAGTGTGCCCAAATCCCAAAGCTTTGCTCCTTTGCAATCTCACACCGATCTGGCTCAGAGGTGTCTTCAGTCACAATTTCATAGGTAAGAAGAGCACATGGGAAAAGATGCACTGCTTTGGAAAAGTCATCTGTATGTATATTTATCCAGGAGAGCAGTTCAACAGTCTTGTTTGCTACTTGTTTGCAGAAGGATGAGTGGAAGTGAGGCCAACAACCAGTGATGAGGGTTCCTCAAATCTGTCTGTACTCCTGGGTGCCATTCAGCCCAGAGCTATGGGATAATCCCAAAGTGCATCTCACACACATTCTGCCTCCAAGAAAAGCTTGGCCTCACTTACTAGAGTCAAAGAAATAGAAGAGTAATAAAATGGGCAATTAAACTTGTCACTCTAGAATGACTCTCCTGCTTTTCAGTGTCAACCGAGGTTGTACCTAATGCTCCCACAGCTTGTTACAAACAAGTGTCTGAGATTGCTTAAAAGTTTTCCAGCAAGGTTATTGGTAAAAACCAGATGGAATATGAAACAATAGCTCAACAAAATTCATTGGCAACATTCACACTCTTACTTACGAATCAGTTAAGGTAAGGAAAACAAGGAAAAAAGCAACAAACAAAATGCAGTCAATGAAAGTAGAAATGAACCAAGAACTATCTTTGTGTGTGTGTGTGTGTTTAGGTGTGTTTGACAAAGGAACATAAAGGACAAGGATAAAAAGGAACATGGCCTAAAAGCTTAACAGCACTCAAGCTTAACAGTAGTTAAACTGGAGCCTCCAGGAGTGGGGGTATCGGCCCAGGATCCATTGTTGATGGGCGATCCTGCGAGTGCAGCAAGCGTCAGAGCTCGCTGGCTCTGAGAGGCCCCACTCCGAGGGCGGTTGCTGCTGGCAGCCACTGTGGTCCAGGAGAGCTCCAAGGGCCTCCTTTGGACCGCTGTTCATGGGCCACAAGAGAGTGGGCCTCAGTCATAAAATGCTTCATCGTGGCCGCACTTTGGGTCAGCAGCCGGCCTTTGAAAGTGTGAGAAGAAGGATGTTATGCCATTCAGGCAAGAAAAGTAATTTCCCAGGCTGTTCATAGAAAACCCCAGGAGCTCGTTAGACAGCACAAGTTCCTGGCGGCGCTCAGTGTTTCTGATAAGCTCAAGAGGAGCTGAGCCCGGGGGCTGTTCAGCAAGGCCAAGGACTAACCAGCGTTTCTCAGGTCACAGTGTGGCCTGACAAGGCTGGGGGGATTCACCACCACAACCTGAAGCATGAAGTTTTGATGTAGGGTAAAAAGCCGTGGCCCAGTGGGAGTGGGCTATTTCCTCAGGCCTGAGGGAGAATCACTGTGCAGATCCTTGTGCTACTGATTCCATCTCTCCCCGCTTTTCCAAGTTCTTGGAGGCAAGGTGTTATAAATGCAATGGCAAAATAAGGTCAATAAAAAGCAATTGATTATAAAACAATTTAAGCACCTGCAACGAAAGAGAAAAACCACAATAAATAGGTCAGCGCAGCGCTGGGTGGACAGGGGTCTATACCCAAGGTATAGGTGTTCCCAAATCCACACCGTATGGGCTGCAGTCGGGGGTTCTTATAGGGGTTTTGTGCCCTGAGGCCAAAACTCCGAGCAGTTACTGTTCAACAAAGTGTCTTGATGGTTGGTTGAATGGATTTCCTGGAACCAGCGAACTGAATCAATAGACAGTGGGGCAGAGTCTCCTCATATGTAAAAAGGTTTTGGATGTTCCTCGATTTTTGGGCCATCAGGACGGAGTGGTTGGCTCCGGGGTTGGGGCCGATGAATATCTCGGCTGGGCTTCTTTCTTTGTCTAGTTTGATTGCTCCCCACCTGTAGCTTGTCAGGTGGGGTGTTCAGGTCCGGTGATGAGTATCTCGTCAGGGCTTGTTTTTTTTGTCCAGCCTGATGGCCTGTGTCCTGCTTATTCTTTTAGGCTGATGGGTGCTGGCTAGGATCATTATCCCGATGCCGGTAGAACTGTTCTCTCTAAAATGGATGTTTGCAGCTGGATCTAGGGAGGAATCCCTAGCCACACTATGTTTTTTATTTTCTCATGTTATTATACTACAGATATATTTATTTAGGTCTTTATGAATTTTTATTCATAACTATATTTATTACAAAGGTCACTTAGGTTAGACACACAGATCACAAGAAGTGCTCTTCTGTTGTTCTGCACAATGAATTAAAGTCAGATTACACATCCCAAATCTGTTTTCTCTTACTGGCAAATAGACTGATTTGAGGAATTTCTGGAGCAGCAAACTTGTTTCCTCAAGTACTTACTCTGTGAGGCATGGAGCATGATTTTCTGCTAGGAGAGCCCTGCATACTGTTCCACACACCTTTCATAAAGGCCCAAACCAATTCCAAACACTCTGCCTATAGTAAGTTTTCACATAGGGCTGCAGAAATCCAGGACAACGGCAAGTGAGTGTTGGAAGGGTTTTGTCCTGTTCATGTCATAAGAATTCTTAATGACCTAAAGCAATTCCGTTCAGATGTAACATGGAATCTGAGTTTTTTCTATTAAACTCTTTCATGATGAGTAACAAACCTTGGGAGCATGAGGTGCAAGGCTGACATACGAAGCATGAGCATGTCCTCCACAGTGAGCAGTTTAATTGTCCATTTTATTACTCTAATATTTATTCCACACTAAGAAGCAAACCCAAGCTTTTCTTGGAGGCAAAACGTGCATGGTATACACTACAGTCCCTCGCAGGATCACCAGGGCGGGCATGGACAAAGCAGGCAATCTGCTTCATTGTGAACCACTACAGAGCTACATCCCAATGTGTGTTTAAGTAGCACAGTATTATTAAGAGCTCCTTAAATACTAGCAGAAGCAGCTGGGCATGCCAGGTGGGGCTAAGGTGAGGCCCAGAGGGTGGGAGGTCTGAGCATCAGCCTTCCAGCCAGGCAGGGGAGGGAGGCCACCTGGATGGAGAGGCTGCAAAGGGCTGCTCTTTATGGGAGGTGTCCACCCACTTCTTCCTTGACATTGTGTCTCTAGAAGAAGCTGTAGATCAGATACAAGGGAAGAAATGAGTTAGCTGAACTCCCACCTTAAAAATCAATGCATCCAAAAAGTGAGGCATTCAAGGGTTTTTGAATTATTCAGAAGATCACTTTCTATTTATTTTTCAAGAAATTATAATCACTAGAATTTCTCTGAACTGTATGGAGCTGGCAAGCCAGGAGACAGAGCTTCTACTGCTTTGCTTATGTGCTGTTTGTTGTCCACCGACTACTTTGAAATCCCTTTCCTTCCAAACAGTTAGCAACCCACAGTGGTCTCCAGAATTGGACAATTAAACCTACACAGCAATTGCTTTTAAAAGCTAGTTTTCACGGTCTTCATTTCTGTAACTCCCACCCAGTTCTAGGTTTGGTTTTTTTTGGTTGTTTATATTTTCCTTCATAAAGAAGGAAATCCTGTGACACAAACAATGGCTTCATGTATCAGAGGTAAAAGAAGCTTTGCACTCCCCATTGGATGTCCCCTGTATTCAGCGAGCCTACTTCAGTAGGCAACAAATTGGCCATCCAAATGTTCCACTTTTCTACTTCATCGTTACAGAGGTTTACTTCCTGCATTCATTCCTGCAGACACACCCAAAACAAATACAAACATGACCTTGCCTCAAAACACTACTGATCATCGCAGTTCCAGACAATTCAAAAAAAGGAAATAGAGACAGGCAGGTCATTTTTAAACACTCTTAAAAAGAACTGTTAGAACTCTGAAAACTAATCATTCTTTACATGGCATCACAGAGGAAAAAATCAAGTGGAAGCCAGACAATAAAAAAAGGACATATTTCTTAAATCTGAACTATTTTTTCCTGAAGAATGATACGGTCAGTAATAAAAGCGAAACAGGTAAGGTTTAATAAAATAGCTCATTTTCCACAAGTAATCCAGCAAAAATGTCACCTGAGCAGTACTGAGCAGTAATTCTCCCCAACTGCATTCAGCATCCCAGCTGCATATCAGCAATTAAGGAGTCTTTCCAAAGGGGCTGTAGCCAGGATTTGGCAGAACAAACCCTAAGCAAAGGGACCAGATCCTCTGATCCCTTTTCCTGCAGCAGCAAAATTATGTCTTCAAGTCTCATCTCTCCTATCAGTAAATGCCCAGAGATGAAAAAGAAACAGCAACTGACTTTCATTGAGGCTCTCAACTTGAAAGCATTGGCTGACACAGATGCACCAGAGACTGCATTTTGTCTGGCACAATTCTTCTTGTCAGGGATCAGGCAAGGCAGGCAGGGAGGGCCAAGGCAGAAGGCATCTCCTCCTGCAGCCTCAGCCTGCAGCACTGACCCAGGCAGAGAGAGTCCGGGAAGAGATTTGTCATGGTGAACCTGCCATAGGTGGCTTTGGGCTTGTGCCATCAGAGGATGACAAACTCAGACCCTGCATAGGCTGCATCCATTTGGAAACGTTCTTCTCCTTAATTGGAAATTTCACAAGGACTTTCCCTCAGAGGAGGTTTCCCTGTGTCTCCCAGTGCAGAACCAGGCAATGTCCATGAATCTCCTTCAGATCTCAAAGGGTTCAGCTCAGAAAGTGCCCCAAGGAAAGGTTTTCTCCTTTAAGGGCAGGACAAAGGACTGGGAACATTTCTCATTTCATGCCCAGTGCCTGCTTTTTCTCTACTAATTGTGACACTAGAAAGGCTTCAGGGAGATGAAGGGCAAGTGCTGGACGGAGAGGAATGTTTCCTTTTCCTGCGCTGCATTTCCAGGGCCCCAAGGTACCACTCCAGCTCCAGCCACTCAGCACTTCACACTGGAGGAATTTTCACTGCACCACCACAGCACACTCCCAGTGATTGGGCTTTTCAAAGAGTCCACTGAGCCCATCAAGGAATTTAAAACAATTGAAAGAAATCTTGAAAATAATGGTTTTTATCCAAGCTTTCAAAAAGTCACCTCTGAGTCAAAATTCCAATGGTCATTTTCGGACAGACATGCCCTGTACCAACCTGCTTGTTCAGAGTTCTCCTCTTTGGATGTGCCGGTGATCTTGGCCTTATGAAAATGGAGGACAAAAGAACATATTAAGAGGAAGAAAGAGAAAGGAGGGAATGCGTGTAGCATGAAAGGAGGAAAACCTTCTCAGCTTGGTCACTCTGATGAAGGAGGAAATGCAACACAGAAACTAAACAAGATGCAAAGCTGATTCATTGTCCTTAAGCTCTCAGTTGCTGGAGTCAGACAGAGCGGGCCAAGCTCCGGCTGAAACACAGCAGTCATTCTTCAACTTGCATCATAACCCCCCAATTCTGCTGTCTCTCCTTTTGGAGCCAAGTGGCTCCTACAGCCTCTCTGAAGCAGCAAGAGGTGCTGAGCTGGGACACGAGACTCTATGGAGGGCAGCTCCTTTTGTACTGCTGCCGAAGCTTGACTTTGCCTGCTTGTGCCTTACACTGGTGACAGTCTCATGCTCCATGTGGTCAGAGCACTGCTGTCTCCTGAGAATGATATTACACCTCCTTGATCTTTCAAGAACAAAAAGGCTTTTTCACACACAGCTGTTAGAGAAGGATATTCAGATTGCATTTTAAAAGCCCTACAGAAGATTTTCAATGTGAGTGATACTTCTGTGACTCCTTTATTGTTATCACTCAGATAAGCTTGACAGCTACATTTTCTCACACTTCTCCAAGCCAATATCTTTCCTTCAGGTACAGTGCTATAACTCTTTGTCGTGGTTTTAAACCCGTAACTAAAAAAAAAAAAACGTATTTCTTGCTGTGAGATATGGATTAGAACAAGAGCAAAACAGGCTTAAAACTTAAAAGGAATCAAGACAGTTTATTAACAAAACTACAGGAATAAAAATAAATAAACTTCAGAATAAACTTCCAGAAAACCCTTTTATCCCCCACTACTTGACCAGTCTTTTGTACACGTGACAACATAGAGACAAAAAACTTTAGAACTTTGGTGTTTAAAACAGTCCCAATTCTTGCTACAGTCTTTTCATCAGTCTTTTTAGAGAAACAGAAGTTTCCTTCTGCTAATCTATGGAGTTTCTCACAAGAAAGCTATTTCTGTTATAGCTTTCTATTGCCCTGATGTCAGCTGCCCAGAAGTGCTGTCATCAGAGCTCACTCCTCCCATTTCACATCACTCTGAAGTGTGTATGGGTCAATGAGTCTAGGGATGTCATTTTAAGGATGAGTTATTACTCAAAGGCAAAAGTCTTCTTCATCTGTCTCTGTGAGCTCCACTAGAAAACAGTTTTCTCATTGCCTCCCAAGGCTTCAAATCTTCGCTTCACTCTTTTCTAGTACTTCACTGTATCGCAATTACTCTACTTTTTGCTCAAAATCCACACTTTGAACACTCCATTCCTCCCTATATACTCTATTATGAATTAAAGGAGTTTTTTCAGGACCTTATTGTCCATTTCCATAGCTTTAACAGAAAAATATTTCAGCTTATAAAGCATCTCCTTATTCTCTACCTTTTTCCTCTCTCTGGATAAAAGGATTAATCCGCAAGTCTTATCTAGGTAATGAAAGAGTTAAAATCTTGCCCAGGCTTTTGTGGATGGTTCTGTTAATTCTGCGGGAGCAGCAGCTGGAGCTGTCTGCGATAGAAGATTCTTCATGGCTGCTCTGGAGAGTGTGGTCGTTGTCTCAGCCTGCCGCAGGTCCAGAGCTTTTTTTCCTTACTTTACTCGGCAGTCTCTGGTGAATTCCGTCACAGCAAAAAAACTGCAGCCGAGCCAGGGACCAGCCTGGCCTGGCCAGAGCCCGGGGCAAAGCCCCGCAGGCCCCATCTCCCGGCCGGGAGCTGCTGGGCCCAGCCCAGCCCCTGCTCGGGTCGCATGGCCAGGCAGGGAACAGGAGGCCAGCCAGAGCTCTGTTACCTTTCACAGCCAGGAAACAAAGAGAACAAGAGAGCTCTGGCTTTACATCTTAAGGAGGGGTTCACAAGTTGATCTCCCTTTTCAATGGTTAAAACTGCTGTCAATTCTTAGAAATGACTGATAACTGGTCAGGAGAAAAGACTCCAATCAGCCACCAGCAACTTCAACTTCCTTAGCTCCCAAAACTACCTTAAAGGTAAAGTCACCCCATGACACTCTTCTCTAGCAGCTCACCTTCTCTGATCTTAAGCCTTGACCTTAATATTAGACATTGATCGGATTATACATCTATACCCCAGAATTTATCTGGGATCCCACTTCACAGTGGAGGCTCAGGCACAGAGAAGTTACATCTGACATTTACAGAAACAACACTCAAATTTGCAAACACCTCTAAAGTAGCCAATATTTGCCCAAACATGTTCTCCTGGCTGAAAAAATTGACAGTCAAGGATCAGAGTATTCAAAGATCTGCAGCATCCAGACCCATGCAATACAGTTCCCAAATGACACCACAAACATTACAGAGGGAATCAATAGCCAAGTCCAAAAGAGGACCTGTCTTGAGGAGCTTTTCAGTCCTGCCTCCTCTTCCCCACCACCACCTCTACTCTTGGGCCATATGGTGGTGGGTTTGACATTGGGCTGGATCACCAGAGATGGGGCCAAATGCTGAATACACAGAGGTTTGCCTAAAGACATGGGAGAGCTGACTGTGCAAAATAACCTCACGAGATGGGAAGAGCGAGGTGAACAGCACACTGGAGCAGCAGACACCTTGGCTTACCTCATCTCCTGGGACTCTTGGACATCCAGCTGCAGAGAGCTTTGCAGAGATCCTGCAGCACTGTCAACATCGGGACTTACTGCCCTGCGTATCGGGGGGATCAGAGGGAGACCCAATGACTCCTTCTTCACATCCCCTTCAGTGAGATTCAGCAAGGAAGCCTGAAAAGAATAGAATATTATTAATATATATTTCTATATACATTATTATAATATTTTTTGTTTATGTATTAATTCTAATATATTTTTTTAATAGTATTCAGCTTAAACATCCAACTCTCCCCCTTTGATGCCTCATGACATTTAGCCATGCTCTTAGCTAGAACTTGGCTGGAAAAGAATTGTCAAGCTGATGCTGCAGCTTGGTCTAGGACAGGGAATGGAAAGAGAAGTGGTGAGGGAGACACCATGTTGCACATTTGCCACCTCTCCCCACGCGCTCACTTCTGTACAAGTCTGGCTACATTCCCAGTTGGCATCCACATACTTGACATCAAGATGTTCTCAGGTGACAGTGCTTCCACTGGACTTTTGGATGTATAGGAAGCTGTTTAGATCCCTATAAACTCCCTGCCCCTAAAGCACCTAACAGACACTACTGATTCTCCAGTCAAGTCCCCACAAATCCATTCTGAAGGATGGCAAAACCTGCTTTTCTCAAGCCCCTCATTCCTTCTGCTGCTGCCCTTCCCTCCTACAGCTCCCCAGCAGCCTTTGAGCCCAGATGCTGCTGAGCTCTCAGGATGCTCAGAGCTCTCCAGCTCCCACACATCCAGCATCTCTGGCTCACTGGCATTTAGGAAGTTCAGCAGAGCTCCCTGATCTGCGGCTCTTTGGAAGGTCTCTGCCTGCCCAAGTTGCTCCAGGGCTCCCATGCCATGTTCAAGAAGGGGGGTGGAGGAAGCAGGGACAGATGCACACCCTTCCTTAGTATCCCATCATTTCTGGCACAGCTAAAAAGCCAAATCAGGACCTGTTCAAACTTCAGTAAAAGCATCAGTTCCTGTCAGGGATACACAGGGCCCTTTCTCAGCAAGGCTGAGACCAAGTACCCAAGCCTTTGACCGGACATTCAGTCTGCCAAAGCTGTTGTTCATTTGCCTCCTCCTGCACCCCATGGCAAACCTGGGCTCTGGGCTGTTCTCCCCATGGCCACCCTTCCCTCTGGTAACAGCCTGAAGTGCAGTGTCCAGCTGAGCTCTTCCTTGGCTCAGCAGCTTCCCTGGGCCCACTGCACAGGGAAAGCTCTCCGAGCTCTGTCTACAGCACATAAACTAAAAATCTACCACACAGTAAATCCTGTGGACTTAGCTTGGTCTCCTTGCCTTATGCCCTTTTCCCTCTGAACTCAGCTCCTGGTTTTTCCTATTGTCATTATCATAGCAGTTGGCCTTTTTCCCATTCTCCTGCTCTCTCTTCCATGTGGAGCTCTGAGGAAGGAGAGCTCCTCTGGATGGGAGGCAAAGTTTTTGTAAGTGCATATAAGAAGCGCAGCCTCCAAATATTGTGAACATCACAGGATTTCTCCCAGAATAAATGTTCTAGTATCTAGGACTCTGGGTGCTCTTGAAGCCCCAGACACCACCTCTGACCTGACCTCGAGACACTGGATGGCTGAATTTTGTTTCCTGTAGAAAAGTTTGTGAGGAGGCACATCCCCACCTTGAGATGCCCGGGGTGGGAAGAAGAGCTGGCCCCGGATTATGTCCTCATTGTTGTGGAAAGGAAGGTGCCCGCAGACCAGGTCGTAGAGCAGGATACCCAGGGACCAGATGGTGGCTGGCTGGCCACGGTAGCAGCCGAAGAGGATCCATTCTGGCGGGCTGTATTCTGGTGTTCCTATGGGACAGGGGCGCAGCTCATCAGGCTGATGCTGCTCCCTCCCTCCCAGCCAGTTCCCATTCCACAACAGCCAGCCCCTGCCCCAGCGAAAAGTAACTTGGCTACAGCCGGCTGAAGAAGGACTCCCCCGTTCCTCCCTCTTCCCCCTCTGCCAGCAAAGGGGAATATTGAAAAACCGCTCAGGCTACTCACGAGTCTCCACAGAAGTATAGTGAGCGCCGTTTATTTCTACCTGTAGCACACTTTTATAGGGTCTGACAGGGTCCGTCGGCGAGCCGGGTCCCGGAGTAAACGCTGCCGCAGCCGCCGCTCCCCAGCAGCGAGCCCTGCCGGTAGAGCTGCTCCAGCGGAGGCTTCTCCGCCCGTCCGGGCGGCACCGCGCTCTCGGCATTCTGCCCGGAGCACCCGGCCGCCCCGGGCACTGCTGCTTCCCGAGCCGCTCCGGGCTCCGGCGACTCGGGGCCGGCGGCCCAGCTGACGAGCGGCCGGGCTCGGCTCGGGGACGCTGCCGGCGACGGGGCGGGAGCCGGGCGGCAGCGGGGCGGCTCTGGCAGGGGCCTCGTTCGGGGCTGGGCCAGGGCCCGCACCAGGCGGAGCCAAAAGACGGTGCCGCTCCCCCACCACCAGAGGGAGGAACTCTTCCAGAAACTCTTCCAGAGGCGCCACAAGCAGTGCGGAGAGAACCTGGCGGAGGTGGGACCGAGGCGGGCCCGACAGGGGCGGGCCGGGGGCCGACTCGCCCACGGGCGCCTTGCGGGACGCGGCATAAGCCGGGCTGGGAGAGGCTGAGAGGGACGGCACGGCACGTCACGGGACGGCAGTAGAGTGAGTGTGAGAGGGAGAAGGGAACGGAGAGCGAGCGGAAAGTCGAGCGGAAAACCGATCGAGAGAGGCGCTGCCGCTGCCGCTGCCGCTGCCGAGCCGCCGGAGCGCGCGGCCGTTCGTCTGTTTCCTCAGCGAGCCCAACGGAGGAGCCGCCGCGCGCTCCGCGGAACGAAAGAAACAAGCGGAGAAATAAATACCTATGAAAGAAATAACCAAATAAATCAATACAGAAATGCATAAAAATGTTGGCTTGTAGGTTTCTTCTTCCTTGGGTGAGATGAAGCATTTCTGTGGTGAAACAGGGAAATTAAGAATTAGGAATCAAGCATAAAAAAGTGCTTTGACTAAAAGAGGGGAGGCTGACATAACCGTATGAAATCCTTACTGCTCCCATAAGAGCAGGAGGAGAGCAAGACTACAAGATAAGATAAAGAACTAGAATGTGCAAATAGGATACAAGGACAAAGGCACCACAGGATAAGGGGGTTCTTTGGACCCCTAAGCTGGGAGAAATGGTATCAAAGGAGACCGAAGGATGGTCAAAGGACTAAAAGGAGCATGCATAAGGAGACAAGGTGATAAGTTCAACTGAGAGGAAAATTGCTGACTTCATCCCAAGGACCCCCAGACAACCACCAGAGTGACCAACAAGGAACAGTGGGCAATCGCAAAGAGGTGTGGAGCTAATTTTAATATGAAGTGGGGACAGGCAGGGTTAGGAAATGAATGTGTATTAGGCGTATTGTGTAGCCCAAGTTTGTAGAGAATAAAAAGAGAGGGGCAAGTCTCTAGGGTGTGCATGTCTTTGGAGGAGATACCTCCATGCTGAATAAATACATACCTAATCTTATAACTTACTCTGTGGGTTATAGAGTTTTCTTTCCACATATCACTGGGGAGAATTCCCTGTCCTGATGGTTATGTGAGAGTGGACAAGAGTGGAGCCTTTAATTTTCAAGTAGAAAGGATAAATTGTGTCAGTAATGGCATCTCTTTTCATCCTCTGTTGAGACAGTTGCAGGCTGCCAAAGGACCAAGTCTGCAATGTGGAACTTGCTCTCAAGTTTCTTTTTCTGACAGAGACTGAGGAGGGGAGGTATCCCAGAATCATGAAGTCATGGCATGGTTTGGCTTGGAAGGCACCTGAAAAATCACATCATTGCAACCCCCTGCTGTGGCTGGGGACCCCTTGCACTAGACCAACTTGTCTAGAGCTCCATCCAGCCTGGCCTTGAACACTGTCAGGGATGAGGCATCCACACCTTCTCTGGGAAACCTTTTCCAAGAGAGTATTTTTTTCTGAATCCCTCATCTAAACCTACTCTCTTTCAGCTTGGATCCATTCTCCCTTGTCCTTGTCTCTGTCTGCCTTTGCACAAAGTCCCTGTCCAGCTTTCTTGTAGGTTGCTATCACGTACTGGTAGGCCACAGTTCAGTCAAGCCTATGCCTAAGTCTCTTTTTCAGGCTAAAGAAGCCCATCTCAGGCTTTCCTTGCAGGAGAGGCATTGGGGTCAGAGATACAGAAAATAGGCCCTTATTTGTGGTGCTTGGCTCTGACACCCAAGAGAGCACTGAGTTTAGCACAACACCATGGAGACAGCTTTCAAAGTTAAGTGGAGAAACTGGAAATGTGAGTGTGTAGACTAGGTAGAGTTTTCTTAAGTCACTGAGTGAGAAAGTTAAGAGTTTAGGGTTTAAGCTATATTAGAAAACAAAAGACAATATAGAAGATTTAGGGTGTTGTCCCTTTCTTCTTCCTTCTTCATCTTCTTCTTCTAAGAGTTTTTAGGTAATAGTGGTTGGATAAAGAAATCTGCAGTGCAGAACACAGGTGTTGGGTCATTGGGTCACTAAGAAAAATAACTTACTTGGCATTTGATTATTGGATAAATTGACACATAAAAGACCTTGGAAAGATTCTTCACTCTCTGTTTTGCACCTTTCTATCTTAGTGTATGTAGCTCCTTGTACTCTGTATATACGTAATATAGATAAGGAAAGAATAAACAACTAAGCCCGAACATGAGAAAGCAGCCTCTTTCTTGTCAGTCTCGGTCCTGGGGAACCCAGGGGAACCCAGCCATCAATGTCAACTCCAACAAGAGGTGCTCCAGCTCTCACATCACCTCAGTGTCCCTCCTCGGCACCTGCTCCAGCTCGTCTGTGTCCTTGCCGTCCATGCTGCAGAGCCCGGCAGAGCTGGATTCAGCCCTGCAGGTGCAGTGTCAGTGGCATGGAGAAGACATGGCCCTGCCAGTGGCTCTGGGAGCCAGAAACTCATGCTTGGTCTCCTGCTTCCCAGCGATCTGGGGCCTTTCTGTCTGCCCTTCTCCCCGTGCCTTTCTCTGCTGCTCACCCGCTCACTTGCCCTTGGCTGTCACCTTTGGTGCTCACCCAAAGGCCATGGAAAAGCAGATAAAAACACACACCCAGAAAGTGCTCTATGATTCCAAGGACAATGTTTTGGCTACAGCATCCGTTTGCTTTCAGAGTCTTGAGAGGAAAGCTAATGTTTTTACAACTAATTTGATGCCTGAAAGTATTTGTGTTAATATCTTTTAAACTGGTTTTAAGGTCTCTACTAACTTAGGGCAGCAAGTTGTTACTAAGCCCAGACATCTTGGCTTGTGAAACACAGAAGTGAGTCTGCACAAGCCTGAACTTCTGAACTTTTGGGTAAAATGACAGGTTCAAGGGGAGACATGTGGTAGGCAGTTCGGGAAGGCTGCACCTTCCTAGTTCAGCCAAGTTTAGTTTGCACCCACCTTAGCCAATGATTGAAGCAAGAGGGCAACATGCAGCTGGGAGTTTAGGATAAAAGGAGGCTGCCCCCTCTGAAGCCTTGCAAGAGAAACCACTGTTGGCATGTGTCCTGGTGGACTCTCTCTGTTTATTTGCATAAAGGACTCCTCTGTCTCCTTTTTGGATGTAAACTTCCGGCATTTGTGGATTTTCCTATAAACTGGGATCTCATCCATGATCCTTCCACCATCTGGGTCCAGCATGTGGCAAGAGAAGCTGGAGGCAGCCAGTTTTGGTGGCCAGCTGCCTTTGGTGCTGGCCAGCACCAGGCGATTGGTTGGGTTCCCAAGACTGTCTAGGAAACAGATGAGAGGTGGAACAGGGAGGGTCCCTGTAGAATCAGCAGGATATAGACACCCAGAGAGGATGGTAAGGGAAAGTCAAGAAGGGTCTTGGCAAATCTCACTGGGGAGTACAATTTCAGGGAGTAAAGCATGGCATGATTCCCAGGGTGGGCAACAAAAAAGTTGAAAAAAGGTTTCGACTATAGGGATGATGATCCCAAAATACCTCCAAAGGGTCCTTTGGGAGAATGCTGAGATGGTTTGCACATTCTTCTGAAGGTAGTTAAGGACATGGAAGCCCAGAGGGTCAACAAGAGGTGCTGAGAAAGGGTCTCAAGAACCCATACCCAGAGGGGCCAATATGGTGTTAGTTTGGGAAAGAGTTGATTGGAGTGTGGAGAAATATGGTTAAGGCAGACAGCAGCAGGAGTCTATGTGATAAGGAAAGAACAGTAAGGACTGGGAAGTTCTCTGCTTTATCTTCAAAATCCGCAGTATCGTACAGGGCCAGCTGCAAGTCTTTTGTATTCCTTGTTTCCAAGAGAGGGAAAACAGGGAGGTATTGTTCTTGAGCCCCCACCCCTCCTCAGGATGTTATAGAGCCAGGGTGGAGGATTTGGGTTTGTCTGCTTGCTACTCAGGACTTAATTGGGTTTCTCTGTGGTGAGGAGTATGGATTCTCCAGGTGTGGAAGTGCAGGTCCGGCAGCATGGGCTGTGGACCAGTGCAGGAGGTGCAGGACCAAGCTGAGGCTGTGGGGCAGCTGGCACACAGTGCTGGGGAGTGTCTGACCCCACCACCCCTGTGGGCGGGGGCTGCTCCCCAGCCCCATGAAGTTGCAGGATGCCCCAGCCACCTGCCCGTCCCTGTGCACTCCCAGCTGTGCCTGCCTGCTGAACTGGGCCAGCAGCTGGTTCTGTACAGAGCTTGTGGTGCTGGAAGAGCAGCCTGGGGGCATGGACAGGTGTGCTGCAATGGGGCGTCAAGACACTGTGGCTGGGTGGGGGAACAGATGGCAGAGCGGGGCCTTGCAGGAGTTGGATAGACATACGGACTATGAAAGATATGAAAGGAGGGATGAGGAAAAGGTAAAGGTACAGGCAAGAAAAATGGCACTCAGACCCTAAGTGGGAATGAGTTAAGGAAGTGTTAAAGGTGACAATATAGTATTGGCTTTTGCATTTATGTATTAGCTTTTTCCTATTATTAATCACAAAGATTTTGATATGGTACAATTTATATTTCCTTTTAACTGCTTTTTAGTATAGTATAATCTGTCAATTTATGTATGCACCGTATAGTGTATATAAACAGTAGTGTAGCGAATATATGATATTGTACGCCTTAACTAAACACTGGGTGTTAAAATACCTCTACATAACAAAAATAAGTGGTGTAAAGCAATCATGTTAACACCCCTTCTCCACTGACTGAATTCTCCAAGTGATAAGATAACCATGACACAAACCAGAGCACTGGAGGACAATTAGAAAAAGTACCATGTTAAGTTTAAGGAGGACATTATAAATCCTTATCAGAGGATGCAGACCCACAGGATGGAGACACAAGAAGGAATAAAATATATTAACTTGACACACAGGATGTCATGCAGATAAACCAGAGTATGAAGAAACCAAACAGAAGAATTCCCATAACTTCAAACAGTTGGCAAGAATGTGTGAATAATGTATGGACATTATGAATACGCATGTATCTCAATAATGTCAGACTATAAAGATAACACTATTGGTGACTATTGGCGTGTTCTTTGGCTGCTTGCCAGCAGCACCCCAGCGCTGGACTTCTGTCTCTTATTTTATTTCCTATTAAACTTTTTAAAAATCCTGAAGAGTTACTCTGTTTCTCACAAAAGTTTTATTGAGAACGATAAGAAAATTCACAAAGTAAAAGGGACAGCACTGGGAATGTGGCTGACTGCCAGAGGCTCATCCACAAGATGGTGGCTCCTCCTTTTATACCCCTGGTGTTACATCAGCTTGATGCATATTCATTTTGATTTTACATGGTCTTGGTCCATGGCACTCTCCTCAGCGCTGACACAGTTTTGTCACTGTGGTCCTCAGGGCCATCATTGGATGAAGTTCTGCTCCTTTTAAGGTCATGTCCCAAAGGCTTGGCCAACAACAGTCTGTCCAATGTAATCCCACACCACAACACACAAAACTATCCCCGTGAAAACCAACCTTGCAACCAGGCCACCGCAACAACATCAACCACTCCACAACACATATCCCAACACTATCACAATATTTAATCAACAATATAATCAATAATGTAATATCAATTCATATAATACCCAGCAAAAGTCAACTTCCATTAGCTTGTTTCTCACAGCACAGGTTTTACTACTCTTGATAGAAAAAGTGCAGAGAGCCCCAGGACAAAAGGGAGGGGTCAGCCATCATGACAGCCATTGGGAAGGAATCAATGTGGTGTTTGTAAAAAATAATATTAGAAATGGATTGTTAAGGGCATCAGGATGTCACCAAAACTACGAGAAAAACAAAACCCCTCTGTTATAGATACATAGTATAATTTTGGCTTTTTGCAAGTATTAAGGTGAATGCTATATGTATAATGTTAAAATGGCTTTGCTGTGATAGTCGATAGAGTACGTTTGAACTGTCTGCTTAGTTAGGATAAAATTCAACGAACAGATGATGGGGACCCTGCTGATTATCAACACTCACTGTCTGTGGAAAGAAGGTACTAAGACCCAAATTAAAAGGTGATAAGAAGAGGATTGAAACCACAAACCAAGAAACACACATGCTCTAAAAAACATGGACCCAAGGAGTGGCCATGCTAAAAAGTTCCTGGAAAATGTAAACTAGTTAATAGAAAAGTTTGAATGTGCATAAAGTCTATGAATATGCATCAAGTTGATGCAATAGAAATGGTATATAAAGGGTGTTTCCAAAACCACCAGGTGTGCTCTTGACAGAGTGCCAAGCACCTGGCCATTTTAACCCTTGGCTCTATTGTCTTTGTCTCCTATTGCCTTTTTTTTATTAAACCTTTTAAAATTTACCAGAACAGTGAACGTCATTTTTCACACACTCCAACAATATTTTTAGTGTTAGAGAATCGAGGCATTACTTTATTGTGGCCAGGATATTGTTCTAGCTAGGATGCACAACAGAAATCACTTCATCCACACATAGCCCCAGTGTGCAGAGAAAATCATTCATGACACATGAATGTTACCAGATTTTTTACAAACTTTATACAGTCAAAACCCATACAAATTCATTGGTTCAATGTTCATTGGTTCTAAGTTAAGTAGTTCTTAGTATTTGGTTTCCTATTGGTTACAGATCTCTTTGCCTCTGATGCTGATTAGGTCCTCATCTCCTTTTCCAGACCAGGTATCTCCAATGCTGCCAGGGCTGTTGTTTGGAGCTGATGGTCAGTTGATGGCCCTTGATGGCTGTTATTTTTTGTGTCTTCTTTGCTACTCACAAAGTTGAGATGTTAAACACATCGGGTCTCACCTGGTGGAACAATGCACTGGAAAGGAACTTCAGTTCCCTCACCCCCAGCGTGTAGGTTGGGCTTCATGATCTCAAAGTTTTTTTCCAGACTAGTTCATTCTGTGATTCTGGGAAAACTGACTAAAGTTATAAAAAAAATTTAAACTTGGTATATTTTCCAACACTGGGAATGAACTGTTAGTCCTCAGCCTGTTCATCTGCAGACCACAAAGTGGGGAAAAAGTGGGGTTTTGAATATTTTGAATGTCAGTCACAAACAGGAAAGGGAAAGTGGAGAAAATGGGTTTATATTTAGGTGTAACCCCCACACTGCGTTATCCCTACTGTGCCCCCAGTGAAGCAATTAAGTGAGCATAGTGCTTCTGAAGATAACAGAGTCTTTGCAAAAGACACTGGAAGTAGTACCACCAAGAAAATTTTCAAATATACAGAAGATCAATCCTGACTACTACAATTGCTTTCTGTCTTCTGAGAATACTGCCCTGCTGTCAAGCCCTGTGGAGCTGGACGAAGCTTGGTGAATTCAGCAGCATCCAGTAGAAAATCATCTGTTTGTTTTGGGGGTTTTTCAGTTCCTTTTCATCTTCATTCTAGAAAGGAATGTACCTTTGTGCAGGAACAGGGAAGAGTGAGTGTTGAACCAAATCAACTTCCAATAAATTGGGCCAATCTCCAAATAGTCCAAACTTTTCATCTTTTACATTGCAGAGTGCTGATTTCTACAACCTGTCTTAAAATTAACACATTTTAATCCAGCTTTCTTATTGTTTTATTTATAGATTTTTGATTCTTTTGTCCCTTGAAGTTGTGACACACACAAGAAAGTGAAGCAGCAGGTGCTGGAGGTGCTGACTTAAATGATAGCCATGTTCATGACACACAAACTTTGAAGAATTCAAGATTTTAGACAAGCTAAGGTCTTAATTAAAAATAAGCCTTGCTAAAACTAATTAAAAGAAATAGATGGGCCTTGCTAAAATTAAAGGTAGATAAAGAGGCCTTGCTAAAATTAGAGGTTAATCACTGGCTAATAACAAATTGTCAACTTTATGCTTGTTCAGCTGGGCTTATAATGAGAAACAAAGAACCTGGTAGGGAACTTCAAGAACATAAGACAATTGCAAATCAGAAACCCACTGAAGACATGAAACTAGGAGCCCAGCCAAGGGTCCATTTGTCACTTTGCATTGAAAAGGTAGAAAGGTCAGAACGAGGAAGAGCCATATCCCTTCCTCCCTTTTGTGACCCCTACTCATAAAAAGAACACCGACCCATTTCAAGGAACAAACAAGCATGTTTAATTGCTTTTTCCTAATTAGCATAGGAAGCAGAGAGTGGGTGGCAACCGAGTTATGAATATGTATTTGCATTCAATACTTTTGTAAATAAAAAGCCTGTATTCACCTGTATTCGGGATCATGTGTATTAAGGGGTGACCCAACACATTGGCCCAGCACTGCTAATAAACATACACTCTGTAACCCTGAAACGGTTAAAGAGTCTTTGTCCATCTCAGCTGGATACTGATACTAGATCATATCCATATTTTGGTAAATCATTCAGAGATGGCTTAAAAGCAGTGCTGATCTGTGTGGTAGAAGAAGTGACCAACAAGCTGCACTCAAAGCACTCAGTGATTTCTGCTGCAGCTGTGAAAGCACTGGAAGTGTTGAAAATTGTAAAAAGTTGTTGTTTTTTTTTTTTTTTGTTTTTTTTTTTAATTTTAGTCAGTTTTGTTTACTTATGCACCAGGGGAAGAGAATTGAAGTTTCTTGTCAGGGGACTGGTCTACCAGGCAAGCTCTGATGAACTTAACATCTCAGCAGAATGGGAGTAGCACAGAAGATACACAAAAGATGACAACCATTCACAACCATGAACGAACATCAGCTCCAGACATCACCCCTTGCATAGTCAGAGACACCTGGTCTGGGAAAAGGGAGATAAGAACAAGAACCCTATTAACAGCTGAGACAAAAAAATCCTTATTCAACAGGAAACAAAACACTTAGAACTGCACAACTTGGGACCAACGAACATTGAACCAAAAAATTTCTACAGGTTTTGACTGTATAAAATATATAATATATATTTTATATATAATATATATAATGTATAATATATATAATGAAATATAATACATTCCTGTATAATATATATAATGAAAAATCCAGTAAAGAATTACGGGCATGGGATGATTTTCTCTGCACAACCCAAGCATTGTGTGGATGAAATGATTTCTGTTACACATCCTGGCCAGAACAACATCCTGGCCAGAGAAACATAATGCCTTAATTCCCTAACCCTAAAAATGTTGTTGAAGAGGTTTTTCTTCGTTTTGTTTTCCTGTCAGTTTTGGTTACAGAAATATCCATTGCTCACTTCAGTACGGCTGACCCTTGACATGGACTCTCCTCAGCTGTGTCTCTGCCTCTCCCACACAAGAGAATGCTGAGAGCCTTGATAGCTCTTGTTGTCTGTGGAACGCTGCAGCTGACATCCACCAGAAGCTGTGGAGCTGCAGTCCTTACACACCAGTCCCCCAACAGGCTTGAATGTGCATCAGCATTTCCCAAAGGTCCCAGGAGCCCTTGGCTCTGTGCTGCTTGTCTGAAGAGGAAGTCCTGGACTACAGCTTTGCTAGAATTCAGGACCAAGGGGGTTTTGGAGTTTGCTTGGGCCCCATTTGACTTCCCAGGTGAATAGCTTTGCTGTTGGCATGGAGGGACACAGGCCCATCAGAGCTATGGCAGAACAGCCTCCTGGAAGGCTCTGCATTATAGGCATTAGCTTCATTAGGATAGCAGGATCAGTTCTTTAGTGCATGCTTGCATGAAGATCATTTGGCATGTTCTTTTTGTATCTCCTGCAGGAAAGGAGCTCTTGATAATATCGTGCTACTTAAACCCACATTGGGATGTAGCTCTGTTGTCGTTCACAATGACACAGATTGCCTGCTTTATCCCTGCCTGCCCTGGTGACCCTGCGAGGGACTGTAGTGTATACCATGCACGTTTTGCCTCCAAGAAAAGCTTGGATTTGCTTCTTAGAGTGGAATAAATACGAGAGTAATGAAATGGACAATTAAACTGCTCACTGTGGAGGACGTGCTCATGCTTTTGTATGTCAGCCCTGTACCTCATGCTCCCAAGGCTTGTTACTCATCATGAAACATTTTAATAGAAAAAACTCAGATCTCATATTACTTCTGAATAAAATTGCATCAGATTATCGAGAATTCTGCTGGCAGGAACCAGGCAAAAGCCTTCCGACACTCACTTGCAGTTGTCCTGGATTTCTGCAGCCCTTTGTGAAAAGTTGCTATAGGCAGAGTGTTTGGAGTTGGTTTTATCAGGAAAATCAATCCACAAACACCAGAGTTTTATGTCCAAAAAGCAGACAGAGGAGTCCTTTTACTTTATTCAAATAAAGGGAGAGGCCATGGGACATTCCCCTGGGGTCTTTCAAATTTCTGGAGTACGCAGCCGCCTTTTCATCCTAATTTCCCGTCTGCATTTCCCTCTCTCTTTCCCCATTGGCTGAGGTACTGGAGAGGTACAGACTACCCGGAATGCCTGATACCTAAGATTTCCCTCTAATGTATAACCCTCCCTTTTAATTTTTAATTCTTATGGAATTTGTGTTTTTCCCCCATTGTTTCTTTCATCTTTCACTATACAATTTCATTTATCAGCAAACCTAAAGTTTGTTTGAAAAGGAAAATATCTTTTTCTCCATTCATCAATCAGTGGAATCCGTCTCATTGTTTCTTTTATCTCTCAGTGCCAGTTTTATCTACCAGCAGATCCAAAACAAACAAGACTTGTTTGTAAAGACAAATCTGTTGTTCCTCTCAGTTTTATGGCCTGTATGAAAGATGTGAGGAACAGTATGCAGGGCTCTCCTAGCAGAAAATGCCTGGCCAGCAATCATATTTTAGGAGTCCCCTGCGATGGCTTCACACAGCAACGCGAAAGCTGCTGAGAGGAAGGCCCAGAGGAAGACAGCCCTCATATTTCTGAGGGAATATCTTTGACAACAATCCAACTTGTCAACCAGCTGTGAGAAATACTCAGTCACTGGTAAAGCTGAAAGAGGAGAAAGCCATCTAAGCAAAACTCTTTATGAATATAAACGAGTCAGCTGAGCCAGGTGCATTCTGCTGACAAGGCACACCTCCCCTCAAATGCACAAACCTTTATGCACTTCCCGGGCCCGCAGGGGGTGCCTGTCCCCTTTCCCCCTGGCTGCTACTCAGGAACTTCCCTTCTTTCCGACCGCCTACCAGGCTCAATCCCTGAGATGGCGTCTCCTATAACAAGGGCATTACAAGATGGCAGATTCCTCTTTTTCTCCTGAGGAGCGGTCTGAGGACTCTTGGCTAGCCCTCACCCCAGAACCTCACTCATCAGGGGCCCACTGCTCTGCAAACCAGAATCTTTATTACTAAGAGCTAGCAATAAAAAAAAAGGGCTAGTTGAATTAAAACTAATATATCGCAAACAGACGATAGACACAAAACATTACCCAAACCAAAACTAGTTTTAAAACAAAAGCAACCTGTACAGAAAACCACCAACTGCTAAAAAAAGAATTCTATTTGAATTAAAACCAGTATCTTAAACAGACGATAGACATGAGATGCTACTTAGACCAAAACTAGTTTTGAAACAAAAGCAACCAGTAACACAAAAACCCGACACCACGCAAGTAACCATAAATCCCTATGATGATATGTTCTCTTCCCCCCCCACCCCCCCCCCCGTCCTAATGATTGAGAGGGCCCTCCCACAACAAGCAGCTTCCCTTTCCCCTACAAACCCCTCCAGCACCTTTTAAGCCCTCTGGGTTTCTAACTCAAGGCCCCACAAGTCACTGGTTTGTGAGGTATTCCGCCCTATGACCTCCTTTGGCACCTTTTAAGCCCCTGAGTTCCCAGCTCAGGGGGTCTCCCACTAGCCAGGGGTCCCCAGGGCTGCACTCACTCAGCTGTCCACACTTGCTTCGGGGGTCTGCACTGACAGTCCCCGTCTCATTCACACACACTCGCTTTGTACCGCCTTTTACCTTTAACCCCGCTCAAGACTTACCCTGAACATCTTGAGCCCCGCTCCCTCTCGGAGGCTCCGTACACTGCAGGCTGCTATACCCTCTGTGCTTCTTCAGGCGTAGCCGGCACCTCCTTCCTCGGTCGAGAAGGAATTCAAGCCCAGGCAGCCAAAAAGAAAAACAGCTGGGTGTACACTTCCACGGGCTCTTCTTACCACAGGACCGCCTCTGGGCATGGCTGTCCCAGACTAGTGCCCAGAATTCTGGTAAATGAGGCTCAGATGTTCTTCAGAAGTCAACTCGTTTATTTAAAAACGAGCAACCACTGAGGGCTGAGGACGAGATAAGCCCGACCCCAAATAGCAGTCTGGATCAAGAGCTACAGCCGCACGACAGGCTGGGTGCTTCCTCCAGAAACAGAGTTCCTCAGGAAGAGCCGGTGCTGGGCACCCCAGAGGTTTTAAAGTCTCTCGCAATGTCGGATTGGTGCGTTTTTCAATCCGCAGTTTGATTGGTCTAAATACAGTCCTTTGATTGGTCTTTAAGATCACGCAACCTCCACCAATCATTTCCAAAACTCGACGCTCCATTGGTCCGTTCCTTCAGCCAATGAGAATGCACACGTCATCTGGGGTTGAGACTTCATTTTCCTAGAAGGTTCCATTCTGCTCTGCCTTCGTTAACCTCAAACCCCCCCTTCTATTGTTCAAAACCGGCTACCTCATGTTTCCGTACACCCGTACAATCATACGCAACAAACAAACATCGGTATAACTTTAACTTTCTTAACCAGCTAGGGAGTTGCATTATTTATAACGTCCGAGACCAGGGACATCATGCTGGCACAAACCACGCTGCTCTCAGCCCAAGAGTCTGTGAGCTGAGCCGTGCCAGGGAGAAAAGACACCGAGGGGCTCCAGCCCAGCTGCTTCACCTGCTGTGACTGTTCCGCAGAGCTCTGCCATTGGGAGAAACTCGATGCCAGAGGAGCCACGGAGCTTTCATCTGCCCCTTGAACAGCTCTGTGATAGCTCCTGTTTTTCCTGAGAGAGAACCTGGCTCCACTTTGTAATGCGTATCATGGGGGGATTTTCCTTTGGCATTTTGGGTCTTTGTTCCAGTGGGGGGACGATGAGGTCTGACAGTTTGATATCTAAAAGTTACTCACATTTTTCCTTGCTTTGTTGGCATTCTGTTTGTTAGTAAACTGTTGGGTTTTTTCCACTTCCATCTCTTAGTATTCATTTCTTATTGCTGGAAAGGGATGGTTGGAACACTTTCAAGGAAATGACTTATTCCAGAGTCTGCTGTTTTCAGAGGTCTCAAACTGCGTGAGACAGGTGGCTTCACACAGGAACATCCCCAAGGCTGCTGAGAAGAAGGCACAGAGGAAGACAAACCCAGTATTTCTGAGGGAAATTCCTTGACACCAAACCAACCTGAGTTGTCAAACAGCTGACCTGACGTTTCCAGCCATGGGCCAAAGGGGAAAGCTTTCAGTGTGTTTGGGCAAGGCCAGGTTATGCTCAAGGCAAAGGTGTGTCTGTCAGTGCACTTGGCTCCTTCTCTCCTCCTTGTGTCTGGCACACTCCGGAGCCCACAGCTCCTGCAGAAACCATCACAGCACTCAGCGGGAGCAACCTTGTGTCCAGTCCTCACACAGAGCTGTGGTGTCCAGCACTCCACCTCATTGGAATGAGGAACTGTTGCAGCCCCTTTAGAAGGAGCTGAGGAGGTTTGGCCTTCAGATCAGCTCCTTCCCACCTCTTGATTTGCTGCCCTGGCCAAGCTGCTGCTTGTGGCAGCACTTGTTTCACAGCTGAGAGCCCTGCTCTGCTGGCGTGCAGCCATTGCAGGAGCTTTTGCTAGGGACATTGAGCCTTTCAGATCCTCCTAGGGAAAGCTCGGGGCAGAATTTGTCAAAAGATCATTGCATGGGCGATGCTTTTGCCATTAAATCCTTTCTCTGTGCTCCATGCCTTGCACAGTTAATATTTGAGGAAACAAGTTTGCTGCTCCAGAAATTCCTCAGATCAGTCAGTTTGCCCATACAAGTACACAATTTTGGATGTGCAATTGTGGACAGGGCCCACAGTGGGCTGGGGGTCAGACTAAGGAGTTGACAGAAAGAGGAAGCCAGCAAGATTCCTGTGTGTCCATGAGAAGAAGAGAGTGAAGATAAAGGTAGAAGGAAACAAAGAACATCTATGCTGCAAAGAACACCATGGAAAAACAGGATTTATCTGTAGTTTTGATTTTTGGGGATGCTTTCTCAAAACAGTGGTTAGACCAATGGACTTGAGGGGTGGTGTGATGATGGCCAATGAGATGGGATGCATTATGAGGTCAGAAGGCTATAAAAATGCTATGTATGAGCACAATTAAAAAATTTGGAAGAAGTTTCTTTGTGTCGTATCTGCTCCGACAACGACATGTAATCTCACTTTAATTCATTGTGCAGAAAAACAGAAGAGCGCTTCTTGTGATCTGTGTGTCTAGCCTAAGTGACCTTGCCTCCAAGAACTTGGAAAAGTGGGGAGAGATGGAATCAGTAGCACAAGGATCTGCACAGTGATTCTCCCACAGGCCTGAGGAAACAGCCCACTCCCACTGGGCCACGGCTTTTTACCCTACATCAAAACTTCATGCTTCAGATTGTGGTGCTGAATCCCCCCAGCCTTGTCAGGCCACACTGTGATGACCTAAGAAACGCTGGTTAGTCCTTGGCCTTGCTGAACAGCCCCTGGGCTCAGCTCCTCTTGAGCTTATCAGAAACACTGAGCGCCGCCAGGAACTTGTGCTGTCTAACGAGCTCCTGGGGTTTTCTATGAACAGCCTTGGAAATTACTTTTCTTGCCTGAATGGCATAACATCCTTCTTCTCACACTTTCAAAGGCCGGCTGCTGACCCAAAGTGCGGCCGCGATGAAGCATTTTATGACTGAGGCCCACTCTCTTGTGGCCCATGAACAGCGGTCCAAAGGAGGCCCTTGGAGCTCTCCTGGACCACAGTGGCTGCCAGCAGCAACCGCCCTCGGAGTGGGGCCTCTCAGAGCCAGCGAGCTCTGACGCTTGCTGCACTCGCAGGATCGCCCATCAACAATGGATCCTGGGCCGATACCCCCACTCCTGGAGGCTCCAGTTTAACTACTGTTAAGCTTGAGTGCTGTTAAGCTTTTAGGCCATGTTCCTTTTTATCCTTGTCCTTTATGTTCCTTTGTCAAACACACCTAAACACATACACACACACACACACACACAAAGATAGTTCTTGGTTCATTTCTGCTTTCATTGACTGCATTTTGTTTGTTGCTTTTTTCCTTGTTTTCCTTACCTTAACTGATTCGTAAGTAAGAGTGTGAATGTTGCCAATGAATTTTGTTGAGCTATTGTTTCATATTCAATCTGGTTTTTACCAATAACCTTGCTGGAAAACTTTTAAGCAATCTCAAACACTTGTTTGTAACAAGCTGTGGGAGCATTAGGTACAACCTCGGTTGACACTGAAAAGCAGGAGAGTCATTCTAGAGTGACAAGTTTAATTGCCCATTTTATTACTCTTCTATTTCTTTGACTCTAGTAAGTGAGGCCAAGCTTTTCTAGGAGGCAGAATGTGTGTGAGATGCACTTTGGGATTATCCCATTGCTCTGGGCTGAATGGCACCCAGGAGTACAGACAGATTTGAGGAACCCTCATCACTGGTTGTTGGCCTCACATCCACTCATCCTTCTGCAAACAAGTAGCAAACAAGACTGTTGAACTGCTCTCCTGGATAAATATCCATTCAGATACTTTTCCAAAGCAGTGCATCTTTTCCCACGTGCTCTTCTTTCCTATGAAATTGTGACTGAAGACACCTCTGAGCCAGATCGGTGTGAGATTGCAAAGGAGCACAGCTTTGGGATTTGGGCACACTTCTCTTTGTTTCTTTGCTCAGGCCTTTTGTGAGCACAGAATACATGTAGGTCGAAAACTTTTGACTATACAGGATCTTTTGGGTCTATTGTCCCCTGTCTTAGTTTAGGGTAGATTTGGGAGAAAAGCTCCAAATGGGGGTTTCCCCAGGGAAAAAAATTCAAATGACCCCTCCCCTCAACTGGTCCGGGAAAAATAATTTCCTTGGAGAGAAGTGGAAAAAGCTGTTTATTTAACAGAAATTGAGCAATATTGAACAATAAAACCTCTTGCTGTTCGATGGGATTGCGAATCTAGGAAGAAAAGTCTTTTTCATGTGGTGTAGTTCAGATTGCTCAGGTTCTTCTCAGTCCTTTTGGCGCTGGATAGTGCTGAGGCCCAGGCCCCGGTGGGCCAAGGGCTTGAGCTCCTGGGGTTTGTCTGGGTGTTTTTCAGTCCAAAGCAGGTTTGCACAGATCCAGGAAAAAAAGGAAAAAAAGGTCCAGGGAACTCCTCTGCCTCAGCTAGCTAAAACTAAGTAAAAGCCGAAGAGAAGCTCTGTCCCGCTGTCTGTCCGTGCTGCAGAGAGCACAATCCAGGAGCAGGATGCACGGGGGGTGAGTTTTCTTTCAACACAAGCTGCGCGCTTCTTCTACCCCCCTTTGCTCTCAGAGCCAGTCTCAAAGGTGAGAGGCCCAGCGAGGAAAGAATGTGGTGAGTCACTGGGACATCAAGTGAGCTGTACTCCCATAACCTCAGCACATCTCCTCTAGCCTAGCAGGTCCTAGTCTCACATTCTCTGCTTGTTTTTTTTAAAAATTTAACTTACATAACATTAAAAAAAAACACTCTATCTAAAATAATATATATAAAGAATTAAAATATGTGATCACAATTTAAAAAATACAATCAAAATGTATCCTCAAATGTACATTAAAATATCAGAACACTTCATCCCTACTATACTATATCCCTATACTATACTACTATCCCTATACTATATCCTACGTAACTAACTCTAAAGCCTAAGGCATTAAACCTATTCTTCAACCAGTCTTCGGAGAGGCAGAAGCTTCTTCCTCAGCTCCGAGGAAAGAGGGCTCTTCTGGATGGGAGGCAAGGACTTTGTGGGTAGGAGCACACATGAAGCATGGAGAGAAAAATTCTTCGTAAGAGAGGAGCCTGTCAGGTCTGCAAAATGGAAACACAAAGTGTAACAGAGAATGCCGTGCAAACCTAAAGCATCTGGAGCTCCATATTTCATGGGAGAGACTTTCTGCAAACTACTAAATAGCTGCACAGGGAAACATGCTCCTGCCTGCAGCCACTTGAGGCAGGCCAGGGGACACCCTGCCCCACTTGCACAGAGCTACCACAGGAACAGCCTGGCCTCTGGGCTGGCCTGGGACAGCAGGGAGCCCAGAGCCCTGGGCTGTGCAGCCATGGCTCAGCTGCACATGCAGCCTCCTGCTCCTGGCCCTGCCCCACAGCTGAGCAGCCCTACAGCTACATGGGGCACTGGCAGCAGCACAGCTCATTGCAGGGGGCACATGCAGGGCAGAACTGTTCCCTGGGGATGAGGACAGGCTCTCTAGGCTGGCACAAGACCCTTCCTCCTGCCAGAGAGCGGCCCAGCCCCACCCCTCACCTGTGTGTGAGGCTGAGCCCTGCTCAGCCTTCATCTTGTCCTCAGTTAGGAGTTGCTTCAGGCCCCCCATGTCTTGACTAGGAAGGGCAGTGGAGAGAGTGGGGGCGGATGCAAACCCTTCCTCAGGATTTTGTCGTTGTTGGCACAGCAAAAAAGTCACGTCCGGAGGTGTCCAACTCAGCTCTTTGTCAGCTTCCTGGAGAGCATCAGTTCCTCACCAGCCCAAGATGCTGGAGAGGTTTTCCCGCACATGTGGAGGCTGGCTGGCAGCACACTTCCTTAGCTTGGTGCCCATCACCTTGTAGAGGGCAGAGGCAAGCTTGCTGACCACAGTGCGGACATTGGCGCTTCGCACGGGCAGCGCCTTGTTCCCCAGGAAGGACCAGAGCACGGGCAGGGCGTAGCGCTGGACGACTTCAGGGCTCCTGGGATAAACCCATTCCACAAGCGCTGCCGGGAGAGAGACACAAGCTTCTTAACCACCAACCTTAATGCAAACAAGGATCTATTTCTAAGTTTTGCCTCTTGGAAGCCTCTCTGGCTAAGATCAGAGAAAGAGCACACAGACTCCCATGAGCCAGAAATGGGCAAAGCAGCTGATCCTCCCAGAAACAGAACCACCAACTCCCCAGGATTAATTTCTCCAAACAGGGCCTTGTAGCTGTGGCAGACTTTCTACTTCTACTAAACTATTTTATGATCTGTTTCTGCAGGGACAATGCCTGAATATGACAAATTGTCTTTTATTTCCATTAAGATGTTGTCTAAACCCACACTGAAAATCTGGACATGCACTGTAGAGAAGCAAATGTGGGATTCCTAGTAAAAAGGATGATTCCATTTTTGTGACCTTTGATGTTGTCGTAGGTTAGCTTCACCTTTAAAACTGAGTTAAAAAAAAAGGGAAGTTGAAGCTACTGGTGACTGATGGGAGTTTTTCTTCCTGACCAATTATCAGCCATTTTCAAGAATTGACAGCAAATCTGACCATTAAAAAGTGAATTCAACTTGTAAACACTCCCTTAAGAAGTACACTCAGAGCTGTCTCGTTTTCTTTTTGTTTCCGGCTCTGGAGAGGTAACAAGCTCCGTCTTGGCTTTTCCCCCCCCTCCCAGGCCCGGGACAAGGCCGCAGGGAGGGGGGGGGAGGAGAGAAAAGCAGTTTAGCAGTTTAGTTTAGTTTTCAAAGTCTGTTGCTAGACTGAAACCGGACACTATGAACTTTTGTAGCTTTCTTCTTTTAACTCCTTTATTACCTAGATAAACAACAGATTACTCCTTTTTCTTAGAACAGACAGAGAAAAGAGAGACAATTAACATGTAAGACATCATAAACCTACCAGAAACAGTGAAGAAAAGAGTTAAGTTTAAATAAGAAAGAGAGAAAAAGAAGATGCTTGTTGCTGAAAAGTCTTTCTGTTGCAGCTGTGGAGATGGACAGTAGTTTAAAGACTCCTTTAATTCATGGCTAGAGTATGGAAGGAATAGAGTATTCAAAGTGTGGACTTTAAAGGAAAAAAAATGATTATGATCCTGTGAGTTGCTGGAACTTGCGAGTGAAGTGAAGATTTTAAAGCCTTAAAGGAGCCAGGGAGATGGCTGTTTTCCAGGAGGGCTCACAGGGACAACTGAAAAAGATTTCTGCTTTGAATCACTTATCCTTAAAAATAGCATCCCTAGATTCAATTTGACCCATTGCACACCTCAGAGTGGTGTGAGATGGGAGGAGTGGACTCTAGAAACTCCATGGATTAGCAGAAAGAGACTTCTGTTTCTCTACGGGGACTGATGAAAAGACTCTAAAATTGAAACTGTTTTTGACCACCAAGATTGTAAAACTTTTTTTGTCTCTATGTTGTTATGTGTACAAAGAAATGATCAAGTAGTGAAAGGTAAAAGGGTTCTCTAAAAGTTTATTTTGGTATTTTTATTCTAGTAGTTTGTTAATAAACTGTCTTTATTCCTTTAAGTTTTAAGCCTGTTTTGCTCTTATTTTAATCCATATCTCTAGCAAAAAATAAATAAGTTTTTATTACTAGCTTGAAACCACGACAGATGTCAAGTGCCAAAAGTCTAATCTGGCTCTTCCCTTTGCTCAGTGGCACACAGCAAAGGGCAGTATTAGACCACACTTCAAAACTCCAGCCCACCAGAGGTGGGTGCTGCTTGACACTTGGAGTAGAAACATCAGTGACTGGCTGGTGTCATTGGCAGAATGCTTTTGTGGCTTCCAACAAACAGCTGTTCCAAACCCCAGGGTGTCTTAGATAATGACCCAGACCCCATTGCCATGGCATCTGAGCATCTCCACATTTTAATGGCATTTCCCCTCCCAATGTTAATGGCATTTTTCCTTACAATGTGCACTGAAATAGAGGAAGAGAGAGAGAGAAAACTGTTACCCAGGGGACTACAATTTAACCAAAAAATGAGTGTTCCCTCACATTGTGAGAAATGTAAGAAATCTGAAGCATCCTCTCTACTCGTTTTCTGAACTGAGCTATATCAAACACAGGCAAAAATTGACTACCAACAGGTATCTTGCATGGAAGATATGTCTGAGAGATCAAAAGCTGAAATGGTCTGGAGACCATTCTCATTTTCTAAACAGGCAAAATGTTGTGGAGGAGGCATTTACTATACTGTGGTGGAAGAGACTTCATTTTCTCTATGTTGTTAATTCACCAGCAATCATCAACATTTCAACAGCTCTTGGAAGTACCCAAAACCAATGCTTCTAAGTGGGAAAAGGCTTATGGTATCTATTTAAAATGGGGATTCATTTGAGTTTAAATGCAATTAAAGACCTTGGTCAGTATGGAAGTTGAGAAGAGAAAGAGCTGTGTGTTCCTACTAAATCTCAGAGAGCGCATCTGCTCTTTCTAAAGTAGCCCTAATTTATGTTTAATTCCTTCATTTGAAAAAGAGATCAAACTAACTGCAAAACTAAACTCCCTATTCCTGGAGATCTACTTTATTCAACTGCTCTTTAACACGTCTTTGACATTCCCAATCGCTGAACATGCCCGTTTGAGATCCACAATGAAGACACAAAGTGTATTAAACCTTGCATTTAAAGATGCTGGCAGAATTAGTGGTGGATTTAGTCCCAGTTAAAGCAAGGCCATAAATCATCTTCTCTACTATATATTGAGATGATCATGTTTCCATTCCTTGTCTGTTGCTGCCATAGCAAGCTCCTCTGAGGAATCAATTAGCAGCTGCATTTGTAGCATTTTGGACAGCGCTGACATAGGAAGACACTGTTTGCACTCCCTGAAATGCTCAGCCCAAGGCCACTTTGACAGCACAGGCAGGGAGCCTCAGCACTCTGCTTCTGCCCCTCTGCCCACAAAGGCTACCCTTGCACTAAATCTATGCCTCTAATATGTGTGTTGAGTTTTGAGCTAAGCTGAGAGCCCCAGGCCCTGCAGGGTTCAGCCTCAAAACCTTCCAAGAGCAAAACAAGGATTCTGTGAGCACAAAACAAACTGATCCCCTGAAACAGCATTTGCCACCACTTTCCCTCGAGGGTCACAGATGCCCATGAACTTCCAAGAGAGGAGCCAGCTAGGGTATTTTTAGCCCTTCCCTTTCCTGAAGGTGGCTTCTGAGATGCCCCAGTGAGAGCTCAGCCACGAGGCCCAGCACTGCCCCCGTCTCAGATGCTGCACACCACGGCAGCAGCCAGGAAAACCTGCCCAATACACCTGCCATGGGTGTTGGGCAGGAGGGACAAGCTCAGCAGGTCCTGATTTGGAGGAGCTACTCTACTGTCTATTCACAGGCATTCCCTGTACATTCTTCCTTGGAAGACCTCTTGGCTTAGAAGGGTTGGCCATACCTGTGATACGCTCTGTGACATCCAGCAGAGCTTGGCCACTTAGTTGACTCCATCTGTGGCCAAACTCTTTCATCAGTGATACTTTATCTACAAGAGAAACACACGTTTCTGCTCACTCTTTGGAGGTCATAGGAGAAAGGACATTGGGGTGGGAAAGGGCAGGGGCGAGCCCTTATTTTATAAAATAAAGTCAATTTCTGCTGATTCTTGAATCCTTTTCTTCTTTCCTTCCAGTCTCCTAGGGAGGGTTTTTAATCTCAAAAGAAAAGCTCTCCTTGCACAACTGTAGATCCAAAGTTGTCTGCTCTACCAGGAGCTATGTTAAACATTTCACATCAGTGATCTCAAGAGTTCAATCACGTGTAAAGTGGGAAAAGGGTTTGCATCCCAGAGCAAAAAGGAAGAACCCCATACTTGGAACACAGAAAGGCACTGAGTCAGGCAGTTCATGAGCTCACAGAGCAGCTGAGGTGGAGACAGTGGAAACTGCCCTGGAAGACCTGCCTTTTTAACACTTCATTTCTCACGCATATTCCCCAGTGCAGCATTTTCAGAGCTGACATAAATCTGTGTGGCAAAGGAATTTGCAGCAGCCCTTGCCTAGGTAGCTATTTGCTACAGCCATCTTGCACCATGCAAAACAACATGTGGAACAAGGCATCATTGACACCTGGATGTCTACCTGTTTGTTATAAGGAAATGAACTTGGTGAATCAAAAGTTCTCCTTTGAAAAAAGAAGCCAAAGAAGAAAGGTGGGAAATGGGCAGCTAATGCCTATAATGCAGAGCCTCCCAGGAGGCTGTTCTGCCATAGCTCTGATGGGCCTGTGCCCCTCCATGCCAACAGCAAAGCTATTCATTTGGGAAGTCAAATGGGGCCCAAGCAAACTCCAAAACCCCCTTGGTCCTGAATTCTAGCAAAGCTGTAGTCCAGGACTTCCTCTTCAGACAAGCAGCACAGAGCCAAGGGCTCCTGGGACCTTTGGGAAATGCTGATGCACATTCAAGCCTGTTGGGGGACTGGTGTGTAAGGACTGCAGCTCCACAGCTTCTGGTGGATGTCAGCTGCAGCGTTCCACAGACAACAAGAGCTATCAAGGCTCTCAGCATTCTCTTGTGTGGGAGAGGCAGAGACACAGCTGAGGAGAGTCCATGTCAGGGGTCAGCCTTACCTAAATGAGAAATGGCTTCTTCCAGAGCTTTCACAGCTGCAGAATGAACCCCGGGATCCTTTGAGTTCAAGTTGTTTGTAATTCCTTCCACCAAATGGATGATCACCGGGCTCAAGGCATCTCCCAGGATGCCAATGATTTCTGCCAGCGCGTCCAGCGCCTTCTGCTTCACCCTCTTGTGGCTGTCAGATATTCTCAGGACAAAATAATCAAAAATCTGTGGAGAGAACAAACAAAATGACAGCTGGATTACAATGTCCTTGTTTGAAGAGGGGATGTGGACATGCGCACTCAGCAATGTAAAAGATGGATGTGATCCTTTTGGACAGGTCAGCACTCGCTTGCACAATTTCACTGTTTTCCTGGGGACCACTCACTGGAGTGGTTGCACAACCTCATGCTGGTTGAAAGATTTTCATCTATTTTGCTGAGGTTTGGGTGGGGAAAGAATAATTCCTATGGTGTTTCCCTCCGCCTGTAAATAATTTAATTAAATAAATTAATTCATTTATTAATTCAAAAAGATGACCTTTGCTTTAGAAGTATGGAACCAGATATTTACAATGCTCATTTTTCTGTACACTTGCCTCAAGTACTGAGGGCAATTTTGATATTGCCAAAACTATGGCTGGGGGAGATCTATGTTTTCTTTAGCCTGTCTCTGTGTCTGGAGAAGTGCAGGGCTCTGATCAACTCTTCCAGGAACCACTCCATTTGTCTAACTTAACACGTAGCCTTCTGAAATTTAATGTGCTATACAGCTCTTATTGGAGCAGCTTCAGTCACTTGACAGCCACATTATCAGGCACCATTTTCTGGAGAAAGGGAAAAAGCAGCTTCTGGGAGGAGAAGGCATAGATATATTCTTATTAATTTACCTCCTTTTCCAGAGAGAAGAAAAGGACCCCACAAGAAGGTTGAGCACCATCTTCCCCAAGAGGAATAGGGACAAGGATGGAAATGAGTAGCCAGACATGAGCATGTGCAAGACAAGGTGAAGTTAAGAGAAGAGAAGTGGTTTAAACCAAACCAGCCTGATATTTCTCTTCTTTATGCTAACCCATTTTTTATTTAGAGAATAATTGCCATGCTTTCAGTGCCGCTATTCCCTTCACTTAACCCAGCTGGGAGTAGGAGACAACTGAAGCTACAGCAGCAGCAAACTCTGTCATCATCTGATGAACAGCATCAATAGGCACCTGCCCAATAAACACAGCTGGACTGAAAGAACTTGTTCTGAAGCCTGGACCCGAATGAAATTTGTCTGTGTAAGAGGGACCAGTCTGGCCCAAACTGCCAGGATGTAGTGCTAAGACACACGGAATGAACTTCACTGCTCCAGGCTTGGGAAAGGAGCTAAAGGAAAGGAACAATGAAGATACCCTACATACTTGGACAATGTTAGTGGAGATGAGCTGGGGGTGGGTTTTGCACAGCTCGAGAAGGAATGCCACTCCTTCCAGCCGTGTCTGAAACCCCTTGGCTTCCAGGAGATCGTAAAGCTTCTGGAGCGGCTCCGTTTCTTCCACAGCTGGAGGTAACGTGACCTGGGCTTTTGCACGGTGTAGGAGGCGTCCCTCAGAGGTAGACTTCACCCTGGAAAATAAAACCAAATTAGAACTTGGCGGTGATAATACCATCAGTTAATGGAGAGCAAAACATCTCGAGGAGCATCCCTAATGATGTGATTTCCAGCTAGAAAATCATGAGGCTCTGAAAAACAACGTGGACCTCATGACAATCATTACAGGAGACAATCTGCGAGTAACATTCTTGACAGTGCTCATTCAGGAAAACCAAGGATGAGATGTATCTGATCGACCTTCAGATGGCTTCCCAGGCACACAGGTCTCATTGCTTTGTGGGGAAAGAGAATTTAAACTTGTAAGTTTAAATGCTTCCTGATATGGGACATGTGTGTCTTATAGTAAGGAAAGTCATCACTCTGGAGAAGTGCCACTACACCAGGCATGACAATCTGTAACAGTAGCTCAGATGCCTCTGGACAGATGAACAGGGTCATATCTGAAGGATCCAGGAAATCAGTAAAAGAGATAAAAAGAGAAGCCAGACATCCCAGCACTATGCTAACTTTATGTTTGCTTCCCCAGAGACTAGATCCACAGCTTAACAAACCCACAGGGAACAATTCTCCTGGATCAACCTGTCTCTTCCATGAGCATTCCAAGATCCTAGCTATGCTAATGAGGCATGTGGTCACTCTTCTGCCACCACTGAGCATGACAGAGCTAAATAACTCTCCTCTGTTATCACAGGAGAACAGGTACAAGTAGCTCTGCCTCTGGCAGAAAGGACAGCAAGGACCAATTTCCACTGAAGCCATGAATCAGCCAGGCCAAACCACTTGCATGGGAGCTGCTTGTTTGGGGAATGGCATCTTGTTTCGTGACTGGGACTTCTCATCAAAGCACCAGTCTGAAAAAGACTCCTCTCTGATGAAAAAAACCAACCCTGATTGAATTTACTTGTCCCAAGTCAGGCAGCAGAGACACAGCCCTCTCCATGCCTCCACAACACTGCCCTTGCCAGTGCACTGCATCGTCTGAGCCACAACCAATGGGTGTCTTTTTGTTGCCCAATTCCTGTGGAAACCTCTCCAGAGAAGCTGTGTTCAGTGCAATGCAGAAGTAGCCAATTTTTATCATAGAGCATTTGTAAGGAATGGAAAGAATCTCTGGCACAGGTCATCTCCCCCAGAAAGATTTTCCTGAGGAAGGACATGTAAAGCTTGTCACGTGCTTTGTCCCATCTAACAAAAGTGCTCAGTACCGTTTACTAGAAGGCAATGTGGCCTGGGGCTTCTTTGAGGAATCGCTGCTCTTCTTCACCGGCTTCTTGACAGATGGGCCTTCACCCTTCTGGTTTTCCATCTCCTACAAAGACATGACTCTTTAGGAAATTCAATAGGAAACTCCCTGTTTAAAACACAAGTTAGAACCTCAGGATCACGGCTACCAAGGCTTAGGGAGACATTTCCTAGCTTACAGAAGGCAACAGACCAGAGACTCAGTGATGTCGACTCTTTGTTCTCAATAGCCCAAGGCAGGTTATGGGTGCTGCCATACTGAGCAGCACTCTAAAATCCCAATTTCATTAGGCTTGAGCAGAAATGGGAATAATGCAAACTGGTAGGCAATGAGTGTTCTTAAAGGAAGCAGCAGAAAAATTTGGACTCTCTGGGGGCTGGCCCATCGTGTTGGAAGTTGATTCAACACTCACTCTCCCTGTTCCAGCACAATGTCACGCTCTCTTCTATAATGTAGATAAGAAGAATAAAAAAACCCCACAAACAAACAGATGGTTTTCCACTGGACGCTGCTGAATTCACCAGTCTTCCTCCAGCTCCACAGGGTTCGGCAGTAGGGCAGTATTCCCAGCAGACAGACAGTAATTGCAGTAATCAGGATTGACATGTACATCTTTTGCATATTTGGAAGTTTTCCTGGCACTACTACATCCAGCATATTTTGCAAAGGCTCTGTCATCTTCAGAAGCACAATTCTCACTTCATTCCTTTACTGGGGGCACAGCAGGGAGAGCACGGGGACAGGTTACGCTTAAATGAAAACCCTTTTTCTCCGCTTCCCCTTTCGCCTTTGTGATATTCAAAATATTCAAAACCCCACTTTTTCCCTAAGAATATCAGTCCCTTTGTAGTCTGCAGATGAACTAGCTGAGGATTAACAGCTCATTCCCAGGAGCAAAGAGAATCAGAAGAATGAGATAAAGACCGATTAGGTATGTTTGATCTCATATTAGCAGTGGCAATCCTTGCACAAAGGAGACATTTCTCCTGCCAAGCACTTACTTTCTTCTTAATTCTTGTCACAATATCTTCCAGGTCACGGGTAGAAACAGATTGCTCCAAAAGCCTTTTAAATTTTGGATGACTTAGCATCATCTTCACCATCTCCTGTCCATAGTGCCTAAGGAACAAAGGAAGGGAAAGAAAGAAAAGTGAACAAACATAGGAAGAGTGTTAACAGAAGAGGCTGATACCTTAAACCCATCAGGTGCAATCCTTGCAGAAGAAGGCATTACCTACTCAGCAAGGAGAGACATTTACCTCCACTTGTTGCTGCACAGTGCTGTCAGCTGAACACAAGAGGCAAGAGGAGAACGTGGGGCAACAGAAAATACCATTTCATTCTGAAACTGTGTGAGTGCTTCTGTGGGATCAATGGATCCCAGGGAACAAGCAAAACACATCTGCTTTGTTGTCAGAGCCTATTAGCAGTGTCTTGCTTGCACTGCACAATAATTTGCCTTCCTTTAACAGGCAGGGAAGGCAGGACAAAACACCTCTTGCTTCCTATTGATTATTCTATACCATATGTATGGACAGGGGCAGCTAGTTGCTCCTGTGTTCTTGGCAGCTATTAATGGGAATTTAACCATCAAAGTAAGGGGATTTTGGTGGTTTGGGTTGATTTTGCCACTAGGAAACCACAGTGCTCTTCAAGGACAAATTTGGAGGTCATTTAGCCACAGATAACAGCATTATAGATTTCTTTAGAATAGGTTTAGAAAGACTGAATACATTGGCTAAAGACCCCTGAAGTATTTCTAGGAAAATCTTAAGTTAATGAGAAATATATATTTGGGATCCTTCAGTGATGAAAAGTAGACAACGCTTTGGCTTTGTGTGGTGCACCTAAGGCCAAACAAAACTGACTAGCTAATCTGAGCTCTTCTGATTTCAGTCAAGAGTCCTTCAAGTCAGAGGAAGCTGGCAATGCTCTTTCATGCTGAACAACCTCAGGTTACCCAGTACAGTCATTTCCCCGGGGAACCCAGAGCACTGGTCACAACACCAAGGCTGACAGAGCTCAAGAAGGGTTTGGACAATCCTCTTCAGCACATGGAGTGTCTCTTGGGGTGTCCTGCACATGGCCAGGAGCTGGACCTGATGACCCTGATGAGTCTCTTCCATGATTCTATTCTGTGATTCTATGCCCCTTATCCACATGGAGAGGTATCATATTATTTCCTGTAGTTTCTACAGTTTTGTGGGTTTCCCTTTTAAAGCCAGACACCAAACAGATTTCCTGTTTTACGAGGTGAAATGAAGATCGTTACCTTGTGTCCTTGTGACAGTCCTGAGCAAGCTTCCCCGCCACCTGCGCCAGGCTCTCAGCCCTGGGTGTGCCTGCGAGCTTCGTGACTCCAATTTTCCCCATCAAGGACAGGAGGAGTTTGGCCGCACACTTCCGCACCTCAACGTAGCGGCTCCTGGGAAGAAGAGAGCAAACACTGGGACACAGGGAGAAGGAGGCACAGCAGCATAGGCCTTGGCCACAGAATGCTCCCTGTCCTTGCTGGGCAAAGGAGGCCTGGGTTCTCCCTGCAACTTTAGACACCTATAGGAGGTTCTGTCCTCAGATAAACACAAAGTTAGCATTGTACAGAAGGACTGCCTGCAAGGAAGAGGAAGGAATTCAGTCTCCCTGCATTATCTTATACTCAATTTCTTTCCCAAAATTTACTCTGAGAAAGATTAAAAAATAGATTACATATGAATAATTTAGAAATTAAAGACAACTCATGCTGACCCATCAGAGGCACCCACTAGACAAACCAGCAGCAGCAGCAGGACTGAGGCTCTTTCCTCCCATTTATCCCCAATTCTAGAGACCTCTTGAGAAAAACAAATGCAGGGAAAATGCCCCATGCTGTGGGGTGTGAGGTTGCAGAATATCCAGCAATGCTGCCTGTTCCTTCTGTGAGGCTTGGCAAGGGATACATCTGAATGTTTTACCCTATTCCAAAGCTGAGGAAGGAGTGGCAGGCAGTTCAGCCAGGTTGTTCTGTTCTAGAGACTGTCTCTTGGGAACTGTCAGGCCCAGCACCAACACTTAAGCAGCATTTGCTTCAACTGTCCCATGGCAGTCAGCCTGTGAAGGCGCCTGTAAAGTGATCATCTCCAAGCTAACATGAAACATCAGTTTGAATAGAAAGTAGAGTTCTAAGGCCAGGACAGTCCTACAAGACTCCTTGTGGCAGGAGCTGCACCTGCTGTGCTGTCTGTGCCCCACCCAGCACATTCTCTCCCATGTGCTCCATGCCCCAACAAGTCCCTTCCTTCTTTCTCAAGCTAATGGCATAATGAGGATGCATGGTTTGTCCCAGGGCCTCTGTGCTTAGCACAGTGAAATATCAAAGAGCGCTCACAGCTACAACTTCAATTGTCCCTCTTCCCACAAAAGCATGAGGCTCTATCTGTAGCCTTTGCAGGCACTATCCTTTTCCCACAGTTCACCAGTTCTGGGAAGCTCTGACAGGCTGGGAGAATTCCAGGAAGCAGCAGGAAGCTGAGTCAGAGGAGGTTTAGGTTGGATATGAGGAAAAGGTTTTTCACCAAGAGGGTGGTTGAGCACTGGAACAGGCTCCCCAGGGCAGTGGTCATAGCACCAAGCCTGACAGAGTTGAAGAAGCATTTTAACAACAATGTCAGGCACTTGGTGTGATCCTTGGCGTGTTCTGTGCAAGGCCAGGAGCTGACCTCGATGCTCCTGATGGGCCCCTTCCAACTCCCCATATTCTACAGCTCTGTGATTCTGTGAACTAATAGGCTGTAGGAGGGCAGAAACAGGTGACAAGAGGAAGGAAGTGAGGTTGATGGGAGAATGAAGTCACTGACTTCACAGAAGATGCAGGATGCAGGAGCCTTCCCTCTCACCATTCCCATTCTGTCTCTCATCCCTTCCCCCATGCACACATCAGAAGGTGAAGGAGATCACTAAAAGAAGAAGAAGAACCTACTTGGCTCCTCTGTCCATGAGAGCAGCCAGTGCTCGTGCAGGAGTCACGTTCTCCACCATGATCCCCAGGGTCTGATTGGCTGCTTTCTCAAGAAACTCTGGGGAATTCCAAACCATCGGGAGCAGGACCTGAGCAACCTCATTCACCTCGGAGTCCATGTCCTTCTTCAAGGCTGCAAAGAGCTCTCCAAGAGTGACGATTGCAGCGTAGGACACCTTGGAGCGGAGGTTGCTCACCTGGGGAAGTGATGAGAGAGACATAAGAATCACCTTGAAAAGAAAACCAGTGGCCTTAGACAACAGTCCCAGGAAGTGACAAGTCCCTCTGTGTCCAGGGGAAGATGAAAGCACAATAAGAGCAGGAGAGCATAGGCACACAAAGGCACTTAGTCTGGCACCAGTTTCTGGCCTCAGACCTGCTGATAGCAGGGCTAAAACCAAATCATTTCAATTAACTCTTCTATCATGTCCACCCCTTTGATTTTAGGCCCGTTTATTCGGAAAGCACAGACTCAAGTCTACAGACTAATTGGCAGTGTTGAATTACAGCTCAGGCAGAGATTAGGACTCTGGAAAATAACGTAATTAATGTCTCAGTTTGTGCATTTGCACCTTGCATTACAATGACACCTCACTCAAAGATGAGTGTCAGACAGCCAAACGACCAGGAAATACAGCTACATGCACACACAGATCCTAGCTGACAGACATTAGAAATACAAGGTCTAGAAACAGAAATGAAGGCAATCCCTGAGCACACATGAACATGAACATGCACATATCTACTCTACACACCATGTATGAGGTGACGGGGGACAATTCAGAAGAATGTTCTCACCTCGCTGGTGACTGCCAGGCAAATTTCACGAAGTCTACAAAGCACGACTTCTGAATGGGACCCAGCCAGCTGTCCAATGCTGGAGAGCGCCTTCTCCTTCAGCTCCCTGAAAGGCAAGTCCCAAAAAGATTGGTTTTTCTCTCCACCCAAGAACTAGGCAGCACCCTCTGAAATGACCAGGCTGGCAGCGCAGTGGGACCTCAGTGAGAGGTGCTTTTCATGGAGATTTTTTGCTGCTTTTCAGGAAATTGTGGAACTCATGGCCACAGGATGCTGTGGCTGTCAAAAGCATACACAAATCCAAGAGGCAAAGAGAGGGGTTTCAGAGTCTTCATTTGTGGTCGTTTTACAAGACAGCCTTTCTGAAACCTCTGGCCCATGAAGTCCGTGTTTCACTGCTTCTTAGAAGCTGTGAGACCGGACCAAGCAGCTGTTTCCTGTCACCTCCCTGTCCCTGTCCCTGAGACACAGTCCCATGGGGCTGTTACTGGGCCATTTTCCTTCTTTACCAGCCCCAGCAGGCAGTTCAGCAGTAAGAGACTGCACTGGCACTCTGGAGCTGACTTTCCACTCTGCAATCCAGGCCTGTCTCTCACCCACTCCACTCCTCCTCCACATTGCCCAAAAAAGCAGCAGGATGTCCCAGAAGATTCCACACCTGGGCAAGAACAGCTAAAACTCTGGCAAAACCTTAACGCTGAGAGGGAGACAGAGTGAACGGGGCCTTTCTTACCAGTCATCGCTGCCCAGCAAGGAGAGTGCCTTGAGCAAGGCCTGCTGTGGGTCACAAGAGGCTGTGTCCTTCTGCCTGTTCCCACGCAGCGGCTCCTCTCGACGCTTGGCACCAGAGGCCGTCTGCGAGGTCACTGTGAGGAGAGGGTCAGCCATGAGCGCTGCAGCCCCGGGCAAGGCACCCCGCCATGGAGCGGCCTGCAGCCCCATCTCCCAGCCAGGCTTCCATGTGGGACAAAGTGGCACTGGGTCAGACACTTCCCTGCTGCCTGGCTCCTTGGGCTGCTTGCTTTCTCCCAGCCCCCCCAGCTGGGCACAGCTCCAGGCTAAACCTGACAGCTGCCCACACAGCGCCAGCTCCCAAGTGCCACAGCTACCACAGGCAGCGGCAGCTTCCTGAGGCCGCAGAGCTCCCACTGCCTGCCAGACAGCGCCCACCAGCAGGACTTGCTACCCCAGGAGGGAACCCCTCAGCTGCCTCTCTTGTCTCAGCGCCCTGATTTCCCCCAGCCCCGACGACAGAGGCACTCTGCAACTCCCTGAGGAAAGACCTGCAGCTGCCTCGCCACAGCACCAAGCCAAGCCTGAACAACCCAGCCCTGCTGGGCCCGGCTGAATCCCCACGGAGCAGCTACCAGGGAGCAGCGATAGCTGACCCTTCACTCCTGACAGCGCCTCTCTTCCCATTGCCTTCAAATCTTCTAGACAGCAGGCACCTGACTGCACATACATTGTAGCCTACTGTTGGCCAGGGAGTACTTTATGGATTTTGTCCTTTCCAAGCATCATGAGTCTTTGCTCTTTCAGAGGTACACACACGCTGTATTTCAACGATGCTAAGGTGAAATTTGTCTGTCATCAAATGGATGTGTTTGTGAACTCAGCAGTGCCTAAGCCTACACTTGTGGAAAAATGCCATTTCCAGTCTAGACAGTTGATATAAAAGCCTTCCAAATGCAAACTGAGGACAAAAATATGCAAATACAGCTGCAAATTGTTGCCACACACATGCTCTTGATAATCAGGTGTCCTGGCTTTGCCTTAATTGAATTTTGTGGCACAGAAAAAAATGTACAAGGTATGAGAAAAATCAGATGATAAATGCGTTTCTTATGAAACCCATTCGTCATCAAAAGCACTGTGCATCCAAAATTTCATGTCATGCACTCAATAGCTCATTTCCTAAAGTGTAGGTGAAAACATCAGAGCTGTCTACAATGATGGACTATAAACAATGCACAGAACCCAGATTAACTGCTCTAGACTCTGTAGGGTTTCTGTGCTACCTTGCATGTTCTCACAAAGTATACCATAACATCAAAAATATTCAGACAGGGGCTAATGTGGATGTCACTGATGTACCCCAGACACTGACATCAGTGATGTCACTGCAGAAGTGTGTAGACATACACATCTAGGTTCACTATGAATGGAGAGCCACATCAGGCTAGTTCTGGTCAATTCTCAACATGGAAGTAGCACCTCTAGAAAGGAGCATTTCAAGTAACATTCCTAGCTCCTTTCTTCTTATCTCATCCTACCTGGAATGCTAGCACAGGCACTCTACCCACAAGGGAGAGACAAGAGCCACTAGGGACTATCTGCTGGGTATTTACTGCAGGCAGCAAACAGCCTGGGAGCACCAGGCAGCCCCTCCTGGCTGTCACCTGCTACATACGGCCACTGTATTTGGCTGGGGTGACACAGGAGGCACTGCTTGTTCCCTTTTGGCATTGCAGGCTGTGGGATGGCAGCAGTGAGGAGCCACTGGGCACTTCTGGGAGCAGCAGCACGACTGCACCAAGCTGCTGACTGCCATGCAGAGACAGCCCTTGCTGGGATAGCAGGAAAGCTGTCTGCAGAGCCGGACAGCAGCACAGGCAGAGGGATGAGATGGTGAGTGGACAACTGATCGTGGTGGTACTCGTAGGTGCCCAGTGAGCACACCCTGGCACACTGCCCCACAGCTCATCCCTGCAGTTACAGCTGCCTCCTGCACCAGTGCTGTGGTTTGGATTATCAGGAGGGGCAAAAGCCAGAGCTTAGGCCTTTACCACGACTTTATTCAGCTCCACTTTCCAATGGATCTCTAAGAACCAACTGCTCCACTACTGCAGAGCTGGACTAACTCAGAAGTACATTTGCTGTTCATTCTCAGGACAGGCTATGGATTCAAGATTCCAGGTGTGCTGGGTGAGGCAGGTGGCAGTTTGTGCTCCTTGGGCAAGGAAAAACCCGGGTGAGAAAAAGCTGCCTCAGAGCAGGCTTACCTGAAGAGTTGCGTGGGAAGCTGCCATCCCCATGGATGGTGGGCATATTGGGCAGTGAGGGCACGTTGTCCTGCTTCCTCAAGACCTTCTTCTTCAAGGCACTACCAGGGTGTTTTCTCTGCACACTGGAAGCTGTGCCATTGACAGGCGGTAGGCTAAAGCCTGTGGGAAGACCAAAGAGGAGCTTGTAAGTGGAGGCTGCTGCACAGGGTGACGATGGAAAGGGCCAGAAAACTTGCTGGACTTGGGTAACATCTCTTTGTTATCCCAAAGAACTTCAAGTATAACAGTGGCATGCTAACATGGCACAGTGATCACAGAATCACAGAATCCTAGAAGAGTTTGGCTTGGAAGGCACCTCTGAGCAGCATCTAGTCCAACCCCTGTGAGCAGGGACATCTTCATCTAGATGAGATTGCTCAGAGCCCCATGTAAATTGGATTTGAATGCCTTCAAGCAGCTTCTCTGAGCAAACCCTTCCAGTACTTCATCCCTTCATTATAAAAACATTCCCCCTAGAATCTAACCTGAATCTGCCCTCTTCTAGTTTAAAACCAAATTGCAGTGATGATTCCCCTAAGAAAGAAGGAAAACCCAGTATTGCTTTGCTTTTGTTTTCCTGTTTCAGTGTCTGGCTGGGGAAGTTACCAAATGAAAGTGCAGATAGCCTTGAGTGATGCCCTTGGGCTGAGTGCTGCCTCCTAAGGTCCCTGCTGCCACCCTGGGGGCAGCACACACAGCACTGCAGTCAGAGCCCCTCAGCCAGGATTCAGTCAGGAATGCTGCTTGCTTCCTGGGGCTACAACAGAAGCACTGGCTCAGGGCTTCAGCACAGCTCTACAGTGCCAGCTCCTCAGCAGGCTGTGGCAGGAGAAGGATCTCTGGTGTTTTCATTAGAAGCAGTTGAATTTTGTTTCTTCTCAATTCCACCATGGCTTAGAAGCATTCTTCTGGACTCCCCTTCCCTGGAGGCTGCTCTCCAGGAGAGAGTCTGAAGCCCCAGTCAACTTTACAAGACAAAATTTTCTACTCTGAAAGACTTTGGAGATGATGGTGGGAAGCTGATATTCTGTTATTGACTCAGTGAGGCCATACATGCCTCTGTATTTTTTGTGGGGGAAAGGAAAGAACTCCTCTTCAAGCTTCCACTCAGATGCAAGCAGAACAGCCTGACTGCAGCAACGTGCAAAGGGCAAGCAAGTGGTCAAAAAGGACCACAGGTGTAGTCTCCACTTACTTGCTTCTTCTGCATCCCCAGTGTCAACTGTCTGTGGAGGCAGCTGCAAGGATGTTTCTGTTTGCCTCCTTCTCTTGAGCTCCTTCTCCAACAGCTCCATTTTCTTCCGCTCTAAGCTCTTCTGGGCCAACTTGCACAATGCAGGACGGACCTAGGTGCAATGGAAAGACATCACAGATGTAAGCAGAGACACCCAAACCAGACACAACATCTCATCAGGAGCACAGGGTCCACAGAGTGCCACAGTCTTTAATGCAGCTCCATATTCATTCCAAGTGTTTCAGAAGAATGTCTTCTACCCTCATCTTGCCAATTACACACAGGGAGGTGGAAGACTTTAGGGCCACAACCTTACACTGCTCCAGCTGCAACCTATGACAGGAAGCCCTGCTTGAAGCACCGAAGTCATACGAGTGCTCCAGGACAGATGAAGAGCTCACATGACCAGTGAGCAGGCAGTTCAGTTCCTACAGGCCATGGCAGCAGAATAAAAATCATGTGCAATACGCAGCAAGGAGGGGTAATTAGCTCTTGCTTAACATTCATGGCCAGGAATGGCAGCTGTTTCTCACTTCCTGGCTTCTGAAGAGCTCAGCTCTGAAGGTCTCTGAAGGACCTCAAGCAAAGGACTCATGTGAAAACAATTTGCCGAAATATTGATATTAATGAGCAGAAAAACTGAGAAAGAGAGGGCTGTGAGATACAACCAGAAAGGTTACCACGAAAAATCAAACTCTCATTTTATTTTTCAGCCTTGCTTACGCTTAACATTACAATCTTTGCTTCTCTGCTTCCGAGGGTGCAATTTGCACACATTCACTGGTCTGCAGCTTGCTCTGCCATTCAGAACTTCTCTAAAATGACCTTGGCACCTAAAGAATGCTTCTGGCGTGACCTTAGCACCATCTCCAAATCACTGACCTTTTCACCACTAGTAAAAGCCATGCAATTGCTCTTTAACAAGAAAATATATTCCAAGAATCTCCGACCCTCAGGAATGGACGATTATGATTATCAGTGACATTTTGGGCCAAGCAATAAGGAAAGGAAATCTGCTCATCCCTGTCTTTAACCTTTACCTTTCCAGAGCTGTCCCTCAGGTCTTCGTCACTCATAACACCAGGACTGGTGGGATGATCTGTCCCCTTGGCTTGGCTCAGTGGGAGGCCTGGGAATGGAAGGAAAGGTTGGTGTAAATCTCTGGCAGACTTCAATCCCTCAAAAACACCATGCTGGGGAACAGGCAAGACAGGTTCCAGATTGCAGAGCTCTCATAAGAAATAGTGATTGTGTATGAGACCAGCAAGGCACGTATGCCTAGACATCCTCCCAATGGGCTACTGGCACAAGCAGAGAGAGTCACGGAAGAGATTTGTCATGGTGAACCTGCCATAGGTGGCTTTGGGCTTGTGCTTCCAGAGGATGACAAACTCAAACCCTGCATAGGCTGCATCCATTCGGAAGCCTGCTTCTCCTTGATTGGAAATTTCATAAGGACTTTCCATCAGAGGAGGTTTCCCTATTTCTCCCAGTGCAGAAACAGGCAATGTCCATGAATCTCTGTCAGATCTCAAAGGGTTCAGCTCAGAAAGTGCCCCAAGGAAAGGTTTTCTCCTTCAAGGACAGGACGAAGGACTGGGAACATTTCCCATTTCATGCTCAATGCCTGCTTTTTCTCTACTAACTGTGACACTGGAAATGCTTCAGGGAGATAAAGGGCAAGTGCTAGATGGAGAGGAGTATTTCCTTTTCCTTTTCCTGCACTGCATTTCCAAAGGTACCTCTCCAGCTCCAGCCACTCAACTCTCCGCGCTGGAGGAATTCTCACTGCAACACTCTCCCAGTGACTGGGCTATGCCAGTGTCCACTGAGCCAAATAAAGAAGTGAAATCAATTTGAAGAAATTTTGAAAAGAATTATTTTTAACCAAGCTTCCAAAATACAAATTCTGTGCCAAAATTCCAATGGTCATTTGAGGACAGACATGTCTTGTACCTACCTCCTGCTTCAGAGTCGTCCTCTTCGCTTCTGCTGCTAGATGTGGACCTTGAGAAAATGGAAGACAAAAGAACATATGAGGAGGAAGAAAGAGAAAAGAGGGAATGTGTGTAGAATGAAAGGAGGCAACCCTTCTTAGCATGGTCACTCTGATGAAGGAGGAAATGCAACACAGAAACTAAATAAGATGCAAAGCTGATTCATTGTCCTTAAGCTCTCAGTTGCTGGAGTCAGACAAAGCTGGCCAAGCTCCGGCTGAAACACAGCAGTCATTCTTCAACTTGCATCATAAGCCCCCAATTCTGCTGTCTCTCCTTTTGGAGCCAAGTGGCTCCTACAGCCTCTCTGAAGCAGCAAGAGCTGCTGAGCTGAGACACGAGTCTCTATGGAGGGCAGCTCCTTTTGTACTGCTGCCGAAGCTTGACTTTGCCTGCTTGTGCCTTACACTGGTGACAGTCTCGTGCTCCGTGTGGTCAGAGCACTGCTGTCTCCTGAGAATGATATAACACCTCCTTGCTCTTTCAAGAAGAAAAAGGCTTTTGCACATTCAGCTGCTATGGAAGGATATTCAGATTGCACTTTAAAAGCCCTACAGAAGATTTTCAATGGGATTGCTAGTTCTGTGATTTTTCCTTCGTTATTGTTATCACTCAGACAAGCTTGATAGCTACATTTTCTCACACTTCTCCAAGCCAATATCTTTATATCAAGTACAGTCATATACCTCTTCTCCAGCACCTTGCTCTTTTTGATCTTAAGCCCAGATTGAAATATTAAACATCAGTTGGGTTATGCAGCTGTACCTCATAACATATCAGGGATCTAATTTCTAAGTGGAGACCCATGCACAGGGAAGTTGTTCCTTATGTTTACTTTGGGATCCCTTTTCTTCCAAACAGTTGGCAACACACAGTGGTCTCCAGAATTTGACAGTTACATCTAGGAAGTAATTGCTTCCCAAAGCTATTTTTCATGGCCCTTGTTTCTGTAACTCTCACTCAGTTCTGTGTTTGGGTTTGTCAGTATATTTTTTAAAAAAAAATGTTGTTTTATAAATGCTGGCACATGAACTATGGCACCTGACTTTAAAAGAATGAGCACTGGAATTTGCAGACACCTTAACATTTGCCAATATTTGTCCAATCATATTCTGGTGGCTGCAGAAATTGACAGTGAAGGATTACAATATTCAAAGATCTGTAGCATCCAGACCCATGCAATACAGTTCCCAAATGACACCACAAACATTAAAGAGCGAAATCAATAGCCAGGTCCAGAAGAGGGCCTGACTTGAGGTGCTTTTAAGTCCTGCCTCCTCTTCCCCACCACCACCTCTTCTCTTGGGCCATATGGTGGTGGGTTTGACATTGGGCTGGATCACCACAGATGGGGCCAAAGTTTGAATACACAGAGGTTTGCCTAAATACATGGGAGAGCTGACTGTGCAAAATAACCTCACAAGATGGGAAGAGTGAGGTGAACAGCACTCTGGAGCAGCAGACACCTTGGCTTACCTCATCTCCTGGGACTCTTGGACATCCAGCTGCAGAGAGCTTTTCAGAGACCCTGCAGCACTGCTAACAGCGGAACTTGTTGCCTTGTGTATCGGGGGGATCAAAGGCAGTCCCAGTGACCCCTTCTTCTCATCCACTACAGTGGGATACAGCAAGGAAGCCTGCATAGAGTAGAGTACAATGCTCACATCAAACATCCAGTCTTGTCCCCCTCAAGACATGCCTCAAGACATTTAGCCACGTTCTTCACTGGCAGGAAAATGCCAGTCAGACTGATGAAGCAGCTTGGCCCAGGATGGAGAATATAAAGGGAAGTGCTGAGGGAGAACCCAGAAACCCTTCAAAGTCCTCTCCTGCTATTGTTACACACTGAAAATGTGAAGTCTGCACCACACACCCATTGCAAAGACATTCTGAAGCGCAGTGTCCAGCTGAGCTCTTCCTTGGCTCAGCTGCTTCCCTGAGCTCACTTCACAGGGAAAGGTGTCCAAGCTCTGCCGGCAGCACATCGACTGAAAATCTCCCACACATGACTTAGCTTGGTCCCCTTACCTTACACCTTTTTCCCTTGGACTTCAGCTCCTCTCTTTTTCTAGTGTCATCATCGTAGCCAGAGCCATTTTTCCAACTCACCTTCTCAACTCTGCCCTGTTCTCTTCTCTTGGAAGACTGAGAGTTTTTCCGGATGGGAGGCAACGGCTCGGAGGGAAGGAGCATAGAAGGAGATAGCCGGAAAGATTCGGAAAAAATGAACCTAGTAAGGCCTGTAAAGAAAAAACGAAAATTTTAAGTAAGATGGCAAAGCAAACCTAAAGCATCAGAAGCTCCATATTTTGTGGGAGAGACTTCCTGAAAACTTCTAAATAGCTGCACAAGTTGACATTTCCAGGCATGAAGACACTTGAAGCACTCCAGAGGAAAAGCCCTGCCCCACTTGCACAGAGCTACCACAGGAACAGCCTGGCCTCTGGGCTGGCCTGGGACAGCAGGGAGCCCAGAGCCCTGGGCTGTGCAGCCATGGCTCAGCTGCACATGCAGCCTCCTGCTCCTGGCCCTGCCCCACAGCTGAGCAGCCCTACAGCTACACGGGGCACTGGCAGCAGCACAGCTCATTGCAGGGGGCACATGCGGGGCAGAACTGTTCCCTGGGGATGTGCACAGGCTCTCTAGGCTGGCACAAGACCCTTCCTCCTGCCAGAGAGCGGCCCAGCTCCCACCTTACCTCATGGCTGAGGCATGCTCAAAAGGGAAGAAGTGAGTTAGGTGAACACCCACCTTTACAATCAATCCATCTAATGCATGAGCCAGCCAGGAGGTTTTTGAATTATTCAGAAGATCGATTTGTTTTGTGTTTTTCATGAAACTAGCATCACTAGAATTCCTCTGAACTGTATGGAGCTGGCAAGCCAGGAGACACAGCTTCTACTACTTTGCTTATGTGTTGCTCATTGCCCATCCACTACTTTGGGATCTCTTTCCTTCCTCCAAAGAGTTGCCAGACACAGTGGTCTCCAGAATTTGACAACAACACCTAGGAAGTAATTGCTTTCCAAACTTAGTTTTCATGGCTTTTGTTTCTGTAATTCCCACTCTGTTTAGGGGGGGGGATTTGTTGGTTGCTTTTATTTCTCTACACAGCAAAGGAAGTGCTGGCACATGAAAAATGGCACCCAGTGTTAGAAGTGAATGGAGCTTTGTACTCCCCTTCACATGTCCTCAGTGTTCAAGGAGCCCAAATGTGTAGGGAACAAACTGGTTTTCCAACATGGCAATTTGCTATGATTCCCTGCCCCTGGGGTTTATTCCCTGCTTGTTTTCCTGCAGAGATACCAAATACCAACACAAAGATCACCTGCAACAAAACATTTCTGATCATGGCAGTAAAAACCATTAAGAATTTCCTAAATGGAAACAGCAGAGTGTAGAGCATAAAAACAAGACTCTGCTTAAATCTGTGTTTCTTTATCCCAGTACAATGGCGACATCATTTACAAAAGAGCATCTGACAACCTTTGATGAGATAGGTAATTTCTGGGCCAGAATTAATCCAGCAAAAATGTCACCTGATCAATTCTGAGCCATAATTCTTCCCAACTGCATTCAGCATCCCAGCTGCATATCAGCAATTAAGGAGTCTTTCCAAAGGGGCTGTACCCAGGATTTGGCAGAACAAACCCTGAGCAAAGGGACCAGATCCTCTGATCCCTTTTCCTGCAGCAGCAAAATTACGTCTTCAAGTCTCATCTCTCCTATCAGTAAATGCCCAGAGATGAAAAAGGAACAGCAACTGACTTTCATTGAGGCTTTCAACTTGAAAGCATTGGCTGACACAGATGCACCAGAGACTGCATTTTGTCTGTCACAATTCTTCTTGTCAGGGATCAGGCAAGGCAGGCAGGGAGGGCCAAGGCAGAAGGCATCTCCTCCTGCAGCCTCAGCCTGCAGCACTGACCCAGGCAGAGAGAGTCCGGGAAGAGATTTGTTATGGTGAACCTGCCATAGGTGGCTTTGGGCTTGTGCTGTCAGAGAATGACAAACTCAGACCCTGCATAGGCTGCATTCGGAAGCCTCCTTTTCCTTAACTGGAAATTTCACAAGGACTTTCCCTCAGAGGAGGTTTTCCTATTTCTCCCAGTGCAGAACCAGGCAATGTCCATGAATCTCCTTCAGATCTCAAAATGTTCAGCTCAGAAAGTGCCCCAAGGAATGATTTTCTCCTTCAAAGGCAGGACGAAGGACTGGGAACATTTCCCATTTCATGCTCAATGCCTGCTTATTCTCTACTAATCGTGACACTGGAAAGGCTGCAGGGAGATAAAGGGCAAGTACTAGATGGAGTAGAATGTTTCCTTTTTCAGTGCTGCATTTCCAGGGCCCAAAGGTACCACTCCAGCTTCAGCCACTCATCTCTTAATGCTGGAGGAATTTTCACTGTGCCACCAGTGCACACTCCCAGTGACTGGGCTCTTCAGGAGTCCACTGAGCCCATCAAGGAATTAAAATCAATTTGAAGAAATTTTGAAAATAATTATTTTTAACCAAGCTTCCAAAATACAAATTCTGTGTCAAAATTCCAAGGTCATTTGTGGACAGACGTCCTGTACCAACCTCCTTCTTCAGAGTCGTCCTCTTCGCTTCTGCTGCTGGATGTGGACCTTGAGAAAATGGAAGACAAAAGACCATATGAGGAGGAAGAAAGAGAAAAGAGGGAATGTGTGTAGAATGAAAGGAAGCAACCCTTAACAGAATGGTCACTGCGATGAAGGAGGAAATGCAACACAGAAACTAAACAAGATGCAAAGCTGATTCATTGTCCTTAAGCTCTCAGTTGCTGGAGTCAGACAAAGCTGGCCAAGCTCCGGCTGAAACACAGCAGTCATTCTTCAACTTGCATCATAAGCCCCCAATTCTGCTGTCTCTCCTTTTAGAGCCAAGTGGCTCCTACAGCCTCTCTGAAGCAGCAAGAGCTGCTGAGCTGGGACACGAGACTCTATGGAGGGCAGCTCCTTTTGTACTGCTGCCGAAGCTTGACTTTGCCTGCTTGTGCCTTACACTGGTGACAGTCTCGTGCTCCGTGTGGTCAGAGCACTGCTGTCTCCTGAGAATGATATTACACCTCCTTGCTCTTTCAAGAAGAAAAAGGCTTTTTCACACACAGCTGCTATGGAAGGATATTCAGATTGCACTTTAAAAGTACAGAAGATTTTCCATGTGAATGATAGTTCTGTGAATTTCCTTCATTATTGTTATCACTCAGATAAGCTTGACAGCTACATTTTCTCACACTTCTTCCAAGCTAATATCTTTCCATCAAGTACAGACATATACCTCTTCTCCAGCACCTTGCTCTTTTTGATCTTAAGCCCAGATTGAAATATTAAACATCAATTGGGTTATGCAGCTATACCTCATAACATCTCTGGAAACTCTTTTCACAGTGGAGGCTCATGCACTGGGAGGGAAGTTGTTCCTTATGTTTACTTTGGGATCCCTTTTCTTCCAAACAGTTGGTAACACACAATGATCTCCAGAAACTGACAGTTACATCTAGGAAGTAATTGCTTCCCAAAGCTAGTTTTCATCTCCCTTTTTTCTGTAACACCCACTCAGTTCTGCGTTGTGTATTGTCAGTATATTTTTCTTCTCAAACTATAAGTGCTGGCAAATAAACTACAGCACCCGACTATAAAAGTAAAAGAATCAGAACAGGAATTTGCATACACCTCCATATTTGCCAATGTTTGTCCAATCATATTCTTGTTGCTGCAGAAGTTGACAGTCAAGGATCAGAGTATTCAAAGATCTGCAGGATCCAGACCCATGCAATACAGTTCCCAAATGACACCACAAACACTACAGAGGGAATCAACAGCCAGGTCCAGAAGAGAATGAGTCTTGAGGAGCTTTTCAGTCCTGCCACGTCTTCAACACCACCACCTCTGCTCTTGGGCCATATGGTGGTGGGTTTGACACTGGGCTGGATCACCAGAGATAGGGCCAAATGCTGAATACACAGAGGTTTGCTTAAATACATGGGAGAGCTGATTGTGCAAAATAACCTCACAAGATGGGAAGAGTGAGGTGAGCACACTGGAGCAGTGTTGCTATATTTTATATATTAGTAAAGGCCTGTATGCACAAACCAGCCTTTGAACTAAGTCGTAATATTAAGGGCTAAAGTCCTTGAAACCTTCATGCAGAAGAGAGAGTAAAGTAAAACAATATCCTTGTGTGTAAGAAGAAAAATGTAAACTGTGTGTTAGCCAATAGTAGCTCGTTCTGCTCGCAGACCCTGTAGAACCCTATAAAGGTGTGCTAAAGATAGAAATAAACTGGCATTCACAATTACTTCTGTGAAGAGTGGTGAACAGCTCGGGGGTCTTCTCAATATTTGGCGCCCGAACAGGGACACCCTGCGGGCAGAAGGACTCTGGAGTCATCGGTGTGGATCTGGGCATTAATCGTCGAGGGCTTGGATCGGCACCAAATAGGCAGCCTGAGCGCGGTGAGACACGGAGCGGTTAGACGTGGAAGTAGGGCTGCTGGGGGGGGGCCCAGAGGCAAGGGCGTAGTAGAAGGGTCGCAACCTTCCCTCTTGCGGGTGCTGTCGTCATGGATGTGGAATTTGCGGCAGTAAATCAACTGCTTCTCAGCATCCTCGTTAAACGAGGCGAAGCAGCCCAGGAAAGGGACCTGGATATGCTCATTATATGGGCTAATTGTCTTGAGCATTTGCAGTGCTCACTGCTTCTTGCGGGGCAAGAACGGACTGATATCTCGGCTCTGATATGGGAAACGGCAATTACGGAAAAGAGCAAGGACACTGTGCCAAGTTCTCGGTCGAACTTGGCAGATTGTAATTAATACCTTAAAAAACAGAAAAGTGAGATACGCTGAGGATGTGAGCCCTGTAATTCTACCTGCATCACAGCGGCAGATGCCTTTACCTCCCACTGCTGGGCAAGCTCTCCTATCTATATTGCCCATGGAGAGAGGGAGGGAGAGTTAGGGAGAAGAAAAAAAATAATGAGAAAAAAGTTCCACAGGGAACGCTGAAACAACGAACAGAATCTGTTCAGTTATGGCAGGATGTGATACATCCAGAACTATTTGCTTCATTTTTGGAGTCATTTTTAACACTACAACCTTATTTAAGTTCCATCTTTACCACCCTGGAAGAAAAGAAGCCAAATTTAAATTGGTTTCCACCCGAACCAGGAAGATATGAGGGAGCGAGGTGAGCGCAAAGAACAAAGGTACCCTGGGGGTAGAAGCAGCGCAAGAAAAGTTCCAAGGCCTCTGATCGCCGTTGTTAGCACCTGGCCGTGAGAGACTTTTCGTGTAAAATCGCCTGCTTTTGCATAATCATGCCCTTTTTTCCTCTATCAGCAAACAACAAGAGAGATTGAGAGAAAAAACTGCATTTGTTAAAGTTAACTTTGTGAGGCTTTTTTTTTCTTTCTCTCCGTTTTTCCTCGCTGCGAGAGTATGTGGAGAATGTGAAGAAAGGTAAGAGCAGAGCTGCAGCAGCAGCAGAGCGGGCCGTCCACCCCCCCGCTCCCTCTCTCGAGGGGGGCACTGGGATGGTGCCTGGTTTGTTGCAGAGTCGTGATTTATTGGGTTTTCGGAGTGTTTTTATATACCATTGTAGAGTTAATTTTGTGTTTTAAGTAATTATGAGTTTATGCAATTGCAGTTTTTAGAGTTTTACTAGAGAAATTATTGTGGTTCTTTGAAGGTTTGAAAAAAAAAAAAAAAAAAAAAAAGAGAAAGAAAAAAAAAAGTGTTTAAGGTGAATACTAACAGAAGTTGCCTTGCAATAATTGGTTTTAGAACTCAAGGTTAAAATATGGTGTGATTTATAGCTTTTAGGAAAACCTTCTTCCAATTAATGTTATCTACAGAAGAGATTTGTGGTTTAAAAAATAATTAGTCAAGAGAATTTTACTGTATAAAACAAAGTTAAGTTAAGGTATATATTATCTATTTGCTTGTTTTTTCCACAATTTTAATAAGGGAATTTTAATGTAAGTTTTTTTTGCTATATAAAACACATATAACTGCATATATACCAATTTGGATTTTAGGTTTTAGTTTAAAAATTGGACTTAATGTTTTTGAAAAGTGTTACAAAAGCTGGATGGCAACTTGCCAAATCCCATGTTGTTGTGGTGGTTTTTCTTCAGAAAAACTGCACTTTAACATCCTAACCAATTTAAGCATATACTAGGCAAATTTCTATTATGAATAAGTATTTTTAGTAACATTTGCAGTTATTGTGGGTTATTCTCAAAGCTAAATGACATAGAATTGTGATGTGTTTGCTACATTTTTATAATCTTTATAGTGAATCCATGTTATTGTTATATTGTGTTTAAAAGGTATATATTAAACTTTTAGCTGCTTTTTTGTAGTAACAGAATAAGATTAAGTTATGTTTTCATTTAATATAGATTAAGTGCTAATAGAATTAAGGATAGTCAAGTTTTATAATGTTTAGGCTTGAATGTTTTTAAGTTAAGTTTCCTAACTTAGATATTCTTTTAAGGTTAAGTTTGTTATTTCCTTTTGTCATATATAATTATTGTGGAGTTTAGAACAGTTTGCTATGCTGTAAGCATCTCATAGCTGCTACTATTGAGAACCTTGTTTTAGAAATGAGTTAAGAGGCATCTTTCCAGTTTAAAGCCTAAGGCCCTGGCCAAGCCTTGACTTTACCTGGACAGAATGTTTGCCAACAGATCCAGATATTTTCTGTCCCAAATCAGTATTTGAGTCACCTTTTGACTCAGCAATTTGACCCTATTAATATGACAGCTGGATCAATTTTGAAGTGGGCTTGGAGAGTCATTTTCCGGAGGTGATGATCCAATCCTTCACTGATTTTTGTTTCTGTTTGTTTGCTAACTATGGGATGCTAGTGCAGTGTTTTAGTAATTAATAGCAGTTTTATATTATATATGTTATTAATAATGTTTAAGATTTAATTGATTTTTAACTAGTATAAGTTCTTATTAATTGTGTATATGGTTTTGTGTTAACGTTGAACAGAAGTACATCTCATTTTTAATTTTTTTTAAGAAAAACGGGGGAAAATGGATGCCCCACAAGCATTTAATTAGTGTAATTTATTAACTTCAAGGAGAGAAGTGTCTGTGTTTTGTTGGCAGGTTCAAAAAGGTCACCTGTCCATCTGACCAGACTGTGTGCCTCTGAACATGTGCGATCCAGTGAACAGAGAAGTCATCACACGGCCGTGGTACTCCAGACATGGATCAGAAGTGGACCTGTCAGGAGACCGTTGTGTCTGAACACTATACAGACAGTTGCCAACAGAAATTTTATGTTGTTATTATGATGTTGTGTCTCTACCAATTTTTCAGGTATCCTTTGTTTTAAGATTTAGAAGGATCTGAAGAACAGCTTGAACATCAAAGCCCTCAGTCACCGATCAGCTGCCAGCTGATATCACGGGAGCAGTGAACGTTCCAGGACTGAATCGTGCTGGAGAAATTCTGTAGAAGATCTAAGAAGTGTAGAGACTCCATTTAATTGTATATAAAGCAAATTGTAGTTGTGTGTTTACCCTTTCAGCAAATTGCTTTCACGCTTAGACTACATATATACCAGAGCACCTGTGTTAAAAGTAGTTAGACAATAGTTTAAGTGTTTAGCTTGTGTAGTAATTGTTATGTTAGTATAAAGTATAAGTATTCCCTCTTCAAGAGGTAGTGTAAGCATCTTTGAAAGTTCATTTAACGATTGAAGTTCTAGCTGTGAGTTTGCAAATATGGTGTCATTTACATGGTAAAATGCTTATGGTAATTGTGTTGTGTATAGTCATGACCAATTGTCTGCTAACTAACATCCAAAAGTGATAGAACATATGGGTCACTCTGGCACATTGAACTGGCCAAAGGTCAATGTGTTTGAGCCTAGCCACCCCTGGAGATCCTTTCGCACCTGTCTCACAGGAGTCCCTGAATGGGATCCTCAAGCATTTAAAAGTTTAATTAGTAATGAGACTCGACTGAATCGATTGGCAATGTTGCAAGAGTGCAGTCGCACTGTTGGCTTCACATTAAGACAACTTGAAGCCTGTTAGCAAGCAAAAATTACCAAAGTTCTTAATGTTATAACCCTCAGAAGAATTGGATTTGTTATGTTCCACCAATACCTCGGGTGGATGGATAATGTTTGAACCCCCGACAAAAAGTCATTCTAACAAAGTAATACAGCACTGGGTTGCAGTCAACCCTACAGCTGATCTCGTTACTACCATTGAAAGTAAAGCCTTTATTCGTGGTGCAATCTCACAGGACAATTATCAAAATGATCACCTAGTTCCATATTCCTAATCTGTGGAGATAGAGCATGGAATTAGATTCCTGCTAATCCACATGGAAGACCCTGTTATCTTGGGAAACTCACTTTGTTCCACCCAATCTTACATCAATTGTTGAATATAGCTAGCAAAATGAAGAACATCAAACAGTCAAAGCGAAGCCTGAATGAATTAAAGTTTAGCCACTCTAAAAAGGCTCGCTTGCTGGACTAGGAAAGAATTAAACTTAACATCCACAATGTTAAGTGAGCTTTCAGCCGATGTGAGTAGTGTGTATCATGCAGTACTATGAAATTAAGTTGCAATTGACCTTTTGCTCTTAGCCAAGGACATGGTTGTAGAGAGTTTGAAGGCATGTGCTGCTTGGATCTTGCTGATCATTCAGCTTCCATCCATGAGCAACTACAACAGCTACAGGATGGGTTGCATGCCCTGAAAGAAGATAGTGATCCCATTGGAAGTTGGTTCGCCAGCTGGGGCATCACTGGATGCTAGAGGGGGGATGGACTTTACTTATAATGTTAATTGGGATGACAGTCTAAGTTGTATGTTGTCTTATCCAAAGCCTGGTTTGTGCAAAAGAGAAAGGGGGATTTGTTGCTATATTTTATATATTAGTAAAGGCCTGTATGCACAAACCAGCCTTTGAACTAAGTCGTAATATTAAGGGCTAAAGTCCTTGAAACCTTCATGCAGAAGAGAGAGTAAAGTAAAACAATATCCTTGTGTGTAAGAAGAAAAATGTAAACTGTGTGTGTTAGCCAATAGTAGCTCGTTCTGCTCGCAGACCCTGTAGAACCCTATAAAGGTGTGCTAAAGATAGAAATAAACTGGCATTCACAATTACTTCTGTGAAGACTGGTGAACAGCTCGGGGGTCTTCTCAATAGAGCAGCAGACACCTTGGCTTACCTCATCTCCTGGGACTCTTGGACATCCAGCTGCAGAGAGCTTTGCAAAGATCCTGCAGCACTGCCAACATCGGGACTTACTGCCCTGCGTATCGGGGGGATCAAAGGCAGTCCCAGTGATTCCTTCTTCACATCCCCTTCAGTGGGATACAGCAAGGAAGCCTGCAAAGAGTAGAGCATAGTGCTCACATCAAGTATCCAGTCTTGTCCCCCTCAAGACATGCCTCAAGACATTTAGTCATTTTCTTCACTGTGGCCTTGCAGGAAAAGCCAAGTCAGACAGATGGAGAAGCTTGGCCCAGGACTGGGAATGGAAAGGGAAGTGCTGAGGGAGAACCCAGAAACCCTTCAAAGTCCTCTCCTGCTATTGTTACACACTAAAAATGTGAAGTCTGCTCCACACACCCATTGCAAAGACATTCTGAAGCGCAGTGTCCAGCTGAGCTCTTCCTTGGCTCAGCTGCTTCCCTGAGCGCACTTGACAGAGAAAGGTCTCCAAGCTCTGCTGGCAGCACATCGACTGAAAATCTCCCACACATGACTTAGCTTGGTCTCCTTACCTTACACCTTTTTCCTTCTGACCTCAGCTCCTCTCTTTCTCTAGTGTCACCATCAGAGCCACTGCCATTTTTCCCACTCTCCGTCTCAACGCTGCACATTTCTCTTCTGTTGGAAGACTGAGAGTTTTTCCGGATGGGAGGCAACGGCTCGGAGGGAAGGAGCATAGAAGGAGATAGCCGGAAAGATTTGGAAAAAATGAACCTAGTCAGGCCTGCAAAGAAGAAAAAAAACCCAAAAGTTACTGAGGTGGCAAAGCAAACCTAAAGCATCAGAAGCTCCATATTTTGTGGGAGAGACTCCCGGAAAACTCCTAAATAGCTGCACAAGTTGACATTTCCAGGCATGAAGACCCTTGAAGCACTCCAGAGGGAAAGCCCTGCCCCACTTGCACAGAGCTACCACAGGAACAGCCTGGCCTCTGGGCTGGCCTGGGACAGCAGGGAGCCCAGAGCCCTGGGCTGTGCAGCCATGGCTCAGCTGCACATGCAGCCTCCTGCTCCTGGCCCTGCCCCACAGCTGAGCAGCCCTACAGCTACACGGGGCACTGGCAGCAGCACAGCTCATTGCAGGGGGCACATGCAGGGCAGAACTGTTCCCTGGGGATGTGCACAGGCTCTCTAGGCTGGCACAAGACCCTTCCTCCTGCCAGAGAGCGGCCCAGCTCCCACCTTACCTCATGGCTGAGGCATGCACAAAAGGGAAGAAGTGAGTTAGGTGAACACCCACCTTTACAATCAATCCATCTAATGCATGAGCCAGCCAGGAGGCTTTTGAATTATTCAGAAGATCGATTTGTTTTGTGTTTTTCATGAAACTAGCATCACTAGAATTCCTCTGAACTGTATGGAGCTGGCAAGCCAGGAGACACAGCTTCTACTACTTTGCTTATGTGTTGCTCATTGCCCATCCACTACTTTGGGATCTCTTTCCTTCCTCCAAAGAGTTGCCAGACACAGTGGTCTCCAGAATTTGACAACAACACCTAGGAAGTAATTGCTTTCCAAACTTAGTTTTCATGGCTTTTGTTTCTGTAATTCCCACTCTGTTTAGGGGGGGGGATTTGTTGGTTGCTTTTATTTCTCTACACAGCAAAGGAAGTGCTGGCACATGAAAAATGGCACCCAGTGTTAGAAGTGAATGGAGCTTTGTACTCCCCTTCACATGTCCTCAGTGTTCAAGGAGCCCAAATGTGTAGGGAACAAACTGGTTTTCCAACATGGCAATTTGCTATGATTCCCTGCCCCTGGGGTTTATTCCCTGCTTGTTTTCCTGCAGAGATACCAAATACCAACACAAAGATCACCTGCAACAAAACATTTCTGATCATGGCAGTAAAAACCATTAAGAATTTCCTAAATGGAAACAGCAGAGTGTAGAGCATAAAAACAAGACTCTGCTTAAATCTGTGTTTCTTTATCCCAGTACAATGGTGACGTCATTTACAAAAGAGCATCTGACAACCTTTGATGAGATAGGTAATTCCTAGGCCAGAATTAATCCAGAAAAAATGTCACCTGATCAATTCTGAGCCATAATTCTTCCCAACTGCATTCAGCATCCCAGCTGCATATCAGCAATTAAGGAGTCTTTCCAAAGGGGCTGTAGCCAGGATTTGGCAGAACAAACCCTGAGCAAAGGGACCAGATCCTCTGATCCCTTTTCCTGCAGCAGCAAAATTACGTCTTCAAGTCTCATCTCTCCTATCAGTAAATGCCCAGTGATGAAAAAGGAACAGCAACTGACTTTCATTGAGGCTTTCAACTTGAAAGCATTGGCTGACACAGATGCACCAGAGACTGCATTTTGTCTGGCACAATTCTTCTTGTCAGGGATCAGGCAAGGCAGGCAGGGAGGGCCAAGGCAGAAGGCATCTCCTCCTGCAGCCTCAGCCTGCAGCACTGACCCAGGCAGAGAGAGTCGGGGAAGAGATTTGTCATGGTGAACCTGCCATAGGTGGCTTTGGGCTTGTGCTGTCAGAGAATGACAAACTCAGACCCTGCATAGGCTGCATTCGGAAGCCTCCTTTTCCTTAACTGGAAATTTCACAAGGACTTTCCCTCAGAGGAGGTTTTCCTATTTCTCCCAGTGCAGAACCAGGAAATGTCCATGAATCTCCTTCAGATCTCAAAATGTTCAGCTCAGAAAGTGCCCCAAGGAATGATTTTCTCCTTCAAAGGCAGGACGAAGGACTGGGAACATTTCCCATTTCATGCTCAATGCCTGCTTATTCTCTACTAATTGTGACACTGGAAAGGCTGCAGGGAGATAAAGGGCAAGTACTAGATGGAGTAGAATGTTTCCTTTTTCAGTGCTGCATTTCCAGGGCCCAAAGGTACCACTCCAGCTTCAGCCACTCATCTCTTAATGCTGGAGGAATTTTCACTGCACCACCACAGCACACTCCCAGTGACTGGGCTCTTCAGGAGTCCACTGAGCCCATCAAGGAATTAAAATCAATTTGAAGAAATTTTGAAAAGAATTATTTTTAACCAAGCTTCCAAAATACAAATTCTGTGTCAAAATTCCAAGGTCATTTGTGGACAGACATGCCCTGTACCAACCTCCTTCTTCAGAGTCGTCCTCTTCGCTTCTGCTGCTAGATGTGGACCTTGAGAAAATGGAAGACAAAAGACCATATGAGGAGGAAGAAAGAGAAAAGAGGGAATGTATGTAGAATGAAAGGAAGCAACCCTTAACAGAATGGTCACTGCGATGAAGGAGGAAATGCAACACAGAAACTAAACAAGATGCAAAGCTGATTCATTGTCCTTAAGCTCTCAGTTGCTGGAATCAGACAGAGCTGGCCAAGCTCCGGCTGAAACACAGCAGTCATTCTTCAACTTGCATCATAAGCCCCCAATTCTGCTGTCTCTCCTTTTAGAGCCAAGTGGCTCCTACAGCCTCTCTGAAGCAGCAAGAGCTGCTGAGCTGGGACACGAGACTCTATGGAGGGCAGCTCCTTTTGTACTGCTGCCGAAGCTTGACTTTGCCTGCTTGTGCCTTACACTGGTGACAGTCTCGTGCTCCATGTGGTCAGAGCACTGCTGTCTCCTGAGAATGATATTACACCTCCTTGCTCTTTCAAGAAGAAAAATGCTTTTTCACACACAGCTGCTATGGAAGGATATTCAGATTGCACTTTAAAAGTACAGAAGATTTTCCATGTGAATGATAGTTCTGTGAATTTCCTTCATTATTGTTATCACTCAGATAAGCTTGACAGCTACATTTTCTCACACTTCTTCCAAGCTAATATCTTTCCATCAAGTACAGACATATACCTCTTCTCCAGCACCTTGCTCTTTTTGATCTTAAGCCCAGATTGAAATATTAAACATCAATTGGGTTATGCAGCTATACCTCATAACATCTCTGGAAACTCTTTTCACAGTGGAGGCTCATGCACTGGGAGGGAAATTGTTCCTTATGTTTACTTTGGGATCCCTTTTCTTCCAAACAGTTGGTAACACACAATGATCTCCAGAAACTGACAGTTACATCTAGGAAGTAATTGCTTCCCAAAGCTAGTTTTCATCTCCCTTTTTTCTGTAACACCCACTCAGTTCTGCGTTGTGTATTGTCAGTATATTTTTCTTCTCAAACTATAAGTGCTGGCAAATAAACTACAGCACCCGACTATAAAAGTAAAAGAATCAGAACAGGAATTTGCATACACCTCCATATTTGCCAATGTTTGTACAATCATATTCTTGTTGCTGCAGAAGTTGAGAGTAAAGGATCAGAGTATTCAAAGATCTGCAGGATCCAGACCCATGCAATACAGTTCCCAAATGACACCACAAACATTACAGAGGGAATCAACAGCCACATCCAGAAGAGAATGAGTCTTGAGGAGCTTTTCAGTCCTGCCACGTCTTCAACACCACCACCTCTGCTCTTGGGCCATATGGTGGTGGGTTTGACACTGGGCTGGATCACCAGAGATAGGGCCAAATGCTGAATACACAGAGGTTTGCTTAAATACATGGGAGAGCTGATTGTGCAAAATAACCTCAGAAGATGGGAAGAGTGAGGTGAACAGCACACTGGAGCAGCAGACACCTTGGCTTACCTCATCTCCTGGGACTCTTGGACATCCAGCTGCAGAGAGCTCTGCAAAGATCCTGCAGCACTGCCAACATCGGGACTTACTGCCCTGCGTATCGGGGGGATCAAAGGCAGTCCCAGTGATTCCTTCTTCACATCCCCTTCAGTGGGATACAGCAAGGAAGCCTGCAAAGAGTAGAGCATAGTGCTCACATCAAGTATCCAGTCTTGTCCCCCTCAAGACATGCCTCAAGACATTTAGTCATTTTCTTCACTGTGGCCTTGCAGGAAAAGCCAAGTCAGACAGATGGAGAAGCTTGGCCCAGGACTGGGAATGGAAAGGGAAGTGCTGAGGGAGAACCCAGAAACCCTTCAAAGTCCTCTCCTGCTATTGTTACACACTAAAAATGTGAAGTCTGCTCCACACACCCATTGCAAAGACATTCTGAAGCGCAGTGTCCAGCTGAGCTCTTCCTTGGCTCAGCTGCTTCCCTGAGCGCACTTGACAGAGAAAGGTCTCCAAGCTCTGCCGGCAGCACATCGACTGAAAATCTCCCACACATGACTTAGCTTGGTCTCCTTACCTTACACCTTTTTCCTTCTGACCTCAGCTCCTCTCTTTCTCTAGTGTCACCATCAGAGCCACTGCCATTTTTCCCACTCTCCGTCTCAACGCTGCACATTTCTCTTCTGTTGGAAGACTGAGAGTTTTTCCGGATGGGAGGCAACGGCTCGGAGGGAAGGAGCATAGAAGGAGATAGCCGGAAAGATTTGGAAAAAATGAACCTAGTCAGGCCTGCAAAGAAGAAAAAAAACCCAAAAGTTACTGAGGTGGCAAAGCAAACCTAAAGCATCAGAAGCTCCATATTTTGTGGGAGAGACTCCCGGAAAACTCCTAAATAGCTGCACAAGTTGACATTTCCAGGCATGAAGACACTTGAAGCACTCCAGAGGAAAAGCCCTGCCCCACTTGCACACAGCTACCACAGGAACAGCCTGGCCTCTGGGCTGGCCTGGGACAGCAGGGAGCCCAGAGCCCTGGGCTGTGCAGCCATGGCTCAGCTGCACATGCAGCCTCCTGCTCCTGGCCCTGCCCCACAGCTGAGCAGCCCTACAGCTACACGGGGCACTGGCAGCAGCACAGCTCATTGCAGGGGGCACATGCGGGGCAGAACTGTTCCCTGGGGATGTGCACAGGCTCTCTAGGCTGGCACAAGACCCTTCCTCCTGACAGAGAGCAGCCCAGCTCCCACCTTACCTCATGGCTGAGGCATGCTCAAAAGGGAAGAAGTGAGTTAGGTGAACTCCCACCTTTGCAATCAATCCATCTAATGCATGAGCCAGCCAGGAGGTTTTTGAATTATTCAGAAGATCGATTTGTTTTGTATTCTTCATAAAACTAGCATCACTAGAATTCCTCTGAACTGTATGGAGCTGGCAAGCCAGGAGACACAGCTTCTACTACTTTGCTTATGTGTTGCTCATTGCCCATCCACTACTTTGGGATCTCTTTCCTTCCTCCAAAGAGTTGCCAGACACAGTGGTCTCCAGAATTTGACAACTACACCTAGGAAGTAATTGCTTTCCAAACCTAGTTTTCATGGCTTTTGTTTCTGTAATTCCCACTCAGTTCAGGGTGGGGTTTTGTTGGTTGCTTTTATTTCTCTTCACAACTAAGGAAGTGCTGGCACATGAACAGTGGCATCCCATGTTAGAAGAGAATGGAGCTTTGTACTCCGCTTCACATGTCCTCAGTATTCAAGGAGCCCAAATGTGTAGGAAACAAACTGGTTTTCCAACATTGCAATTTGCTCTGATTCCCTGCCCCTGGGGTTTATTCCCTGCTTGCTTTCCTGCAGAGACACCAAATACTAACACAAAGATCACCTGCAACAAAACATTTCTGATCATGGCAGTAAAAACCATTAAGAATTTCCTTAATGGAATCAGCAGACTGTAGAGCATAAAAACAAGACTCTGCTTAAATCTGTGTTTCTTTATCCCAGTACAATGGTGACGTCATTTACAAAAGAGCATCTGACAACCTTTGATGAGATAGGTAATTCCTAGGCCAGAATTAATCCAGAAAAAATGTCACCTGATCAATTCTGAGCAGTAATTCTCCCCAACTGCATTCAGCATCCCAGCTGCATATCAGCAATTAAGGAGTCTTTCCAAAGGGGCTGTAGCCAGGATTTGGCAGAACAAACCCTGAGCAAAGGGACCAGATCCTCTGATCCCTTTTCCTGCAGCAGCAAAATTACGTCTTCAAGTCTCATCTCTCCTATCAGTAAATGCCCAGTGATGAAAAAGGAACAGCAACTGACTTTCATTGAGGCTTTCAACTTGAAAGCATTGGCTGACACAGATGCACCAGAGACTGCATTTTGTCTGGCACAATTCTTCTTGTCAGGGATCAGGCAAGGCAGGCAGGGAGGGCCAAGGCAGAAGGCATCTCCTCCTGCAGCCTCAGCCTGCAGCACTGACCCAGGCAGAGAGAGTCGGGGAAGAGATTTGTCATGGTGAACCTGCCATAGGTGGCTTTGGGCTTGTGCTGTCAGAGGATGACAAACTCAGGCCCTGCATAGGCTGCATCCATTTGGAAACATCCTTCTCCTTAATTGGAAATTTCACAAGGACTTTCCCTCAGAGGAGGTTTCCTTTTTTCTCCCAGTGCAGAACCAAGCAATGTCCATGAATCTCCTTCAGACCTCAAACAGTTCAGCTCAGAAAGTGCCCCAAGGAAAGGTTTTCTCCTTCAAGCGCAGGACGAAGGACTGGGAACATTTCCCATTTCATGCTCAATGCCTGCTTATTCTCTAGTAATTGTGACACTAGAAATGCTTCAGGGAGATAAAGGGCAAGTGCTAGATGGAGCAGAATGTTTCCTTTTCCTGCACTGCATTTCCAGGGCCCAAAGGTACCACTCCAGCTCCAGCCACCACACTTCACACTGGAGGAATTTTCACTGCACCACCACAGCACACTCCCAGTGACTGGGCTCTTCAGGAGCCCACTGAGCCCATCAAGGTATTGAATTGAAATAAAATAAATTTTAAAATTAATTATTTTCAACCAAGCTTTCAAAATGTCACCTCTGAGTCAAAATTCAGGTGGTCATTTGAGGAGAGACATGTCCTGTATCTACCTGCTTGTTCAGAGTCGTCCTCTTCACTTCTCCTGCTGGATCTGGGCCTTGAGAAAATGGAAGACAAAAGACCATATGAGGAGGAAGAAAGAGAAAGGAGGGAATGTATGTAGCATGAAAGGAGGCAACCCTTCTTAGCATGGTCACTCTGATGAAGGAGGAAATGCAACACAGAAACTAAACAAGATGCAAAGCTGATTCATTGTCCTTAAGCTCTCAGTTGCTGGAGTCAGACAGAGCTGGTCAAGCTCCAGCTGGAACACAGCAGTCATTCTTCAACTTGCATCATAAGCCCCCAATTCTGCTGTCTCTCCTTTTGGAGCCAAGTGGCTCCTACAGCCTCTCTGAAGCAGCAAGAGCTGCTGAGCTGAGACACGAGTCTCTGTGGAGGGCAGCTCCTTTTGTACTGCTGCTGAAGCTTGACTTTGCCTGCTTGTGCCTTACACTGGTGACAGTCTCGTGCTCCATGTGGTCAGAGCACTGCTGTCTCCTGAGAATGATATTACACCTCCTTGATCTTTCAAGAAGTAAAAACTTTTTCACACACAGATGTTATAGAAGGATATTCAGATTGCACTTTAAAAGCCCTACAGAAGATTTTCAATGTGATTGATAGTCCTGTGACTCCTTCTTTATTGTTATCGCTCAGACAAGCTTGACAGCTACATTTTCTCACACTTCTCCAAGGCAATATCTTTCGATCAAGTACAGTCCTATTACTCTTCTCTAGCAATTTTCCCTCTTTGATCTTAAGCCCTCATCGAAATATTAAATGTCGATCAGATTATACATCTATACTCCATAACATTTCTGGGATCTCATTTCATAGCGATGCTCCAGGCACAGAGAATTTGCACCTTATGTTTACTTTGGGATCTCTTTTCTTCCAAACAGTTGGCAACACACAATGATCTCCAGAATTTGACAATTAATCTAGCAAGTAATTGCTTCCCAAAGCTATTTTTCATCGCCCTTGTTTCTGTGACTCTTACTCAGTTCTGTGTTTGGGTTTGTCAGTATATTTGCAAAAAAAGAATTTTATTGTTTTATAAATGCTGGCACATGAACTATGGCACCTGACTTTAAAGGAATGAGCACTGGAATTTGCAGACACCTTAACATTAGCCAATATTTGTCCAATCATATTCTGGTGGCTGCAGAAGTTGACAGTGAAGGATCACAGTATTCAATGATCTGCAGGATCCAGACCCATGCAATACAGTTCCCAAATGACACCACAAACATTACAGAGGGAATCAACAGCCAGGTCCAGAAGAGGAAATGTCTTGAGGTGCTTTTAAGTCCTGCCCCCTCTTCCCCACTACCACCTCTGCTCTTGGGCCATATGGTGGTGGGTTTGACATTGGGCTGGATCACCAGAGATAGGGTCAAATGCTGAATACACAGAGGTTTGCTTAAATACATGAGAGCTGATTGTGCAAAATAACCTCACGAGATAGGAAGAGTGAGGTGAACAGCACACTGGAGCAGCAGACACCTTGGCTTACCTCATCTCCTGGGACTCTTGGACATCCAGCTGCAGAGAGCTTTGCAGAGACCCTGCAGCACTGCCAACATCGGGGCTTAATGCCCTGCGTATCGGGGGGATCAAAGGCAGTCCCAGTGACCCCTTCTTCATATCCCCTTCAGTGTGATACAGCAAGGAAGCCTGCAAAGAGTAGAACACAGTGCTCACATCAAGTATCCAGTCTTGTTCCCCTCAGGACATGCCTCAAGACATTTAGTCTCATTTTTCACTGGGACCTCGCATGAAAAGGAAAGTCAGACTGATGGAGCAGCTTGGCCCAGGATGGGGAATGGTTTCTTAGGAAAGGGAGGTGGTGAGGGAGAGATCATGTCACACATTTACCACCTCTCCCCTCATGCTCACAAATGTACAAGTCTGGCTACATTCCCAGCTGGCATCCACATGTTTGACATCAAGATGTGCTCCAAAAACAGTGCCTCCACTGGACTTCTGGATGTATGGGAAGGCGTTTATATCCCTATAAACTCCCTGCCCCTAAAGCACCAAACAGCCACCGCTGATCTCCAGCCACGACCCCACAAAGCCATTCTGCAGGATGGCAAAACCTGCTTTTCTCAAGCCCCTCATTCCTTCTGCTGCTGCCCTTCCCTCCTACAGCTCCCCAGCAGCCTTTGAGGCCAGATGCTGCTGAGCTCTCAGGATGCTCAGAGCTCTCCAGCTCCCACACATCCAGCATCTCAGGCTCACTGGCATTTAGGAAGTTCAGCAGAGCTCCCTGATCTGCGGCTCTTTGGAAGGTCTTGGCCTGCCCAAGTTGCTCCAGGGCTCCCATGCCATGATCAAGAAGGGGAGGGGGGGAGGAAGCAGGGACAGATGCACACCCTTCCTTAGAATCCCGTCATTTCTGGCACAGCTAAAAAGCCAAATCAGGACCTGTTCAGAATTCAGTGAAAGCATCAGTTCCTGTCAGGGATACACGGGGACCTTCCTCAGCAAGGCTGAGACCAAGTACCCAAGCCTTTGACTGGACATTCAGTCTGCCAAAGCTCTTGTCCATCTGCCTCCTCCTGCACCCCATGGCAAACCCAAAACAACTGCAGCTCCTGGCCCTGCTGCAAAGCTAATGGTGTGGCTGGGCTCTGGGCTGCTCTCCCCATGGCCACCTCCCACCCCTTCCCTATGGACAAAGCCACGCCAGAGCACACAGCTGCCCAGAAGCTGATGAAGTCTAGAAACAGCATCAGAGACAACTGTGCAGAAGGCCATGGCTGTAAAACTCAAAAGCTGAGACAACCTGGAACTGACTGTGCAGGACTGCCTGTTCCAGCAAACATCCAAACCAGACACAGCTGAGAGAAAACATCACCCAGACATAGAGATGCTTCACAGATACCCCTAGGTTACTAAAGGAATTGCTTTAAAAGGATTGCTTGACCAGAGTGGACAACTTTACATGCTCTGACTGCTTCTGGGTGTTCTCTCAGCCACAAGACAGAGGAGGAACCACGGCATAGCCCAGAAACCATTCAAAGGCCTCTCCTGCTCTTGACAGATGCTGAGGGCATGAAGTCTGCACCACACACCCATTGCAAAGACATGCTGACCTGCAGTGTCCAGCTGAGCTCTTCCTTGGCTCAGCAGCTTCCCTGGGATCACATCACAGGCAAAGCTCTCTGAGCTCTGTCTACAGCACAGAAACTGAAAATCTCCCACACATGACTTAGCTTGGTCTCCTTACCTTACGTCCTTTTCCCTCTGAACGTGACTCCTGTTCTTTTCTTGTGTCATTGTCGTTGCCGGTGCCACTTTTCCCAGTCCCCTGCTCTCCGCTGCAGCTCTTGATTTGCTTGGAAGAGCTCTTTGGGATGAGGGGCATTGGCTTGGATGGAAGGAGCACAGAAGGATTTGCCAAAGAAAATCTCTTGGCAAGAGGGTAGCCAGTCAGGCCTGCAAAGTGGAGACACAAAATATAACACAGGTTGCAATGAAAACCTAATGCATCTGGAGCCCCATATTTCATGGGACAGACTTCCTGAAAACTCCTGGAAAGCTGCACAGGAAAACGTGCTCCTGACTGCAGCCACTTGAGGCAGGCCAGGGGACACCCTGCCCCACTTGCACAGAGCTACCACAGGAACAGCCTGGCCTCTGGGCTGGCCTGGGACAGCAGGGAGCCCAGAGCCCTGGGCTGTGCAGTCATGGCTCAGCTGCACATGCAGCCTCCTGCTCCTGGCCCTGCCCCACAGCTGAGCAGCCCTACAGCTACACGGGGCACTGGCAGCAGCACAGCTCATTGCAGGGGGCACATGCAGGGCAGAACTGTTCCCTGGGGATGAGCACAGGCTCTCTAGGCTGGCACAAGACCCTTCCTCCTGCCAGAGAGCGGCCCAGCTCCCACCTTACCTCATGGCTGAGGCATGCTCAAAAGGGAAGAAGTGAGTTAGGTGAACTCCCACCTTTACAATCAATCTATCTAATGCATGAGCCATCCAGGAGGCTTTTGAATTATTCAGAAGATCGATTTGTTTTGTGTTTTTCATGAAACTAGCATCACTAGAATTCCTCTGAACTGTATGGAGCTGGCAAGCCAGGAGACACAGCTTCTACTACTTTGCTTATGTGTTGCTCATTGCCCATCCACTACTTTGGGATCTCTTTCCTTCCTCCAAAGAGTTGCCAGACACAGTGGTCTCCAGAATTTGACAACTACACCTAGGAAGTAATTGCTTTCCAAACCTAGTTTTTATGGCTTTTGTTTCTATAACTCCCACTCTGTTTAGGGGGGGGATTTGTTGGTTGCTTTTATTTCTCTACACAGCAAAGGAAGTGCTGGCACATGAACAGTGGCATCCCATGTTAGAAGTGAATGGAGCTTTGTACTCCCCTTCACATGTCCTCAGTGTTCAAGGAGCCCAAATATGTAAGGGAAAAAATGGTTTTCCAACATTGCAATTTGCTCAGATTCCCTGCCCCTGGGGTTTATTCCCTGCTTGTTTTCCTTACAGAGACACCAAATACCAACACAAAGATCACCTGCAACAAAACATTTCTGATCATGGCAGTTAAAAACCATTAAGAATTTCCTAAATGGAAACAGCAGAATGTAGAGCATAAAAACAAGACTCTGCTTAAATCTGTGTTTCTTTATCCCAGTACAATGGTGACGTCATTTACAAAAGAGCATCTGACAACCTTTGATGAGATAGGTAATTCCTAGGCCAGAATTAATCCAGAAAAAATGTCACCTGATCAATTCTGAGCAGTAATTCTCCCCAACTGCATTCAGCATCCCAGCTGCATATCAGCAATTAAGGAGTCTTTCCAAAGGGGCTGTAGCCAGGATTTGGCAGAACAAACCCTGAGCAAAGGGACCAGGACATCTGATCCCTTTTCCTGCAGCAGCAAAATTATGTCTTCAAGTCTCATCTCTCCTATCAGTAAATGCCCTGAGATGGCAAAGGAACAAAAACAGACTTTCATTGAGGCTTTCAACTTGAAAGCATTGGCTGACACAGATGCACGAGAGAGTGCATTTTGTCTGGCACAATTCTTCTTGTCAGGGATCAGGCAAGGCAGGCAGGGAGGGCCAAGGCAGAAGGCATCTCCTCCTGCAGCCTCAGCCTGCAGCACTGACCCAGGCAGAGAGAGTCAGGGAAGAGATTTGTCATGGTGAACCTGCCATAGGTGGCTTTGGGCTTGTGCTGTCAGAGGATGACAAACTCAGGCCCTGCATAGGCTGCATCCATTCGGAAGCCTCCTTCTCCTTAATTGGAAATTTCACAAGGACTTTCCCTCGGAGAAGGTTTCCTTTTTTCTCCCAGTGCAGAACCAGGAAATGTCCATGAATCTCCTTCAGATCTCAAAAGGTTCAGCTCAGAAAGTGCCCCAAGGAAAGGGTTTCTCCTTCAAGCGCAGGACGAAGGACTGGGAACATTTCCCATTTCATGCTCAATGCCTGCTTATTCTCTACTAATTGTGACACTGGAAATGCTGCAGGGAGATAAAAGGCAAGAGCTAGATGGAGCAGAATGTTTCCTTTTCCTTTTCCTGCACTGCATTTCCAGGGCCCAAAGGTACCACTCCAGCTCCAGCCACACAACACTTCACACTGGAGGATATTTCACTGTACCACAAGAGCACACTCTCAATGACTGGGGTCTTGAAGAGTCCAGTGAACCCATCAAGGAATTGAAATCAATTTGAAGAATTTGTGAAAATAATTATTTTTAAAACAAGCATTCAAAATGTCACTTCTGTGTCAAAATTCCAATGGTCATTTGAGGACAGACATGCCCTGTACCTACCGGTATGTTGATATTTCAAGTCCTTGCTTCTGCTGCTGGATCTGGGCCTTGAGAAAATGGAAGACAAAAGACCGTATGAGGAGGAAGAAAGAGAAAGGAGGGAATGTATGTAGCATAAAAGGAGGCAACCCTTCTTAGCATGGTCACTCTGATGAAGGAGGAAATGCAACACAGAAACTAAACAAGATGCAAAGCTGATTCATTGTCCTTAAGCTCTCAGTTGCTGGAGTCAGACAGAGCTGGCCAAGCTCCGGCAGAAACACAGCAGTCATTCTTCAACTTGCATCATAACCCCCCAGTTCTGCTGTCTCTCCTTTTGGAGCCAAGTGGCTCCTACAGCCTCTCTGAAGCAGCAAGAGCTGCTGAGCTGGGACACGAGTCTCTGTGGAGGGCAGCTCCTTTTGTACTGCTGCAAAGTTTGACTTTGCCTGCTTGTGCCTTACACTGGTGACAGTCTCATGCTCCATGTGGTCAGAGCACTGCTGTCTGCTGAGAATGATATTACACCTCCTTGCTCTTTCAAGAGGAAAAAGGCTTTTTCACACACAGCTACTATAGAAGGATAATCAGACTGCACTTTAAAAGCCCTACAGAAGATTTTCAATGTGAGTGATACTTCTGTGATTCCTTTATTGTTATCACTCAGACAAGCTTGACAGCTACATTTTCTCACACTTCTCCAAGCTAATATCTTTCTATCAGGTACAGTCCTATACCTCTTATCTAGCGCCTTGCCTTCTTTGATCTTAGGCCATCGCCGAAATATTAAATGTCGATCAGATTACACACACACCCCCCAAAATTTCTCTGCGATCTCATTTAACAGTGGAGGCCCGGGCACAGAGAAGTTACATCTGACATTTACAGAAATAATTCCCAAATTTGCAGACACCTCTAAAGTAGCCAATATTTTTGCAAATATGTTAATGTGGCTGCAGAAGTTGACAGTCAAGGATCAGAGTATTCAAAGATCTGCAGGATCCAGACCCATGCAATACAGTTCCCAAATGACACCACAAACATTACAGAGGGAATCAACAGCCAGGTCCAGAAGAGGGCCTGTCTTGAGGAGCTTTTCAGTCCTGCCTCCTCTTCCCCACCAACACCTCTGCTCTTGGGCCATATGGTGGTGGGTTTGACTTGGGCTGGATCACCACAGATGGGGCCAAATGCTGAATACACAGAGGTTTGCTTAAATACATGGGAGAGATGACTGTGCAAAATAACCTCACGAGATGGGAAGAGTGAGGTGAACAGCACACTGGAGCAGCAGACACCTTGGCTTACCTCATCTCCTGGGACTCTTGGACATCCAGCTGCAGAAAGCTTTGCAGAGATCCTGCAGCACTGCTAACAGCGGGACTTCCTGCCTTGCGTATCGGGGGGATCAAAGGCAGTCCCAGTGACCCCTTCTTCTTATCCCCTTCAGTGGGATACAGCAAGGAAGCCTGCAAAGAGCAAAACACAGTGCTCACATCAAGCATCCAGCCTTGTACCCCTCATGCCTCAATATAGTTAGCCAAATTCTTCAATTGCACCTGGCAGGAAAAGGCAGACTGATGGAGCAGCTTGGCCCAAGATGGAGAATGGTGCCCTAGGACAGGCAGGTGGTGAGGGAGAGATCATGTCACACATTTACCACCTCTCCCCTCATGCTCACTTCTGTACAAGTGTGACTCCATTCCCAGCTGGCATCCACATGTTTGACATCAAGATGTGCTCAGGTGGCACTTCACCACTGGCCATTTGGATGTATGGGAAGTTGTTTAGATCCCTGTTCTATCCCTGCCCCTAAAGCACCTAACAACCACTGCTGATCTCCAGCCACGACCCCACAAAGCCATTCCCCAGGATGGCAAAACCTGCTTTTCTCAAGCCCCTCATTCCTTCTGCTGCTGCCCTTCCCTCCTACAGCTCCCCAGCAGCCTTTGAGGCCAGATGCTGCTGAGCTCTCAGGATGCTCAGAGCTCTCCAGCTCCCACACATCCAGCATCTCAGGCTCACTGGCATTTAGGAAGTTCAGCAGAGCTCCCTGATCTGCGGCTCTTTGGAAGGTCTCTGCCTGCCCAAGTTGCTTCAGGGCTCCCATGCCATGATCAGGGAGGGGGGTGGAGGCAGCGGGGACAGATGCACACTCTTCCTTAGTATCCCATCATTTCTGGCACAGCTAAAAAGCCAAATCAGGACCTGTTCAGAATTCAGTGAAAGCATCAGTTCCTGTCAGGGATACACGGGGACCTTCCTCAGCAAGGCTGAGACCAAGTACCCAAGCCTTTGACTGGACATTCAGTCTGCCAAAGCTGTTGTCCATCTGCCTCCTCCTGCACCCCATGGCAAACCCAAAACAACTGCAGCTCCTGGCCCTGCTGCAAAGCTAATGGTGTGGCTGGGCTCTGGGCTGCTCTCCCCATGGCCACCTCCCACCCCTTCCCTATGGACAAAGCCACGCCAGAGCACACAGCTGCCCAGAAGCTGATGAAGTCTAGAAACAACATCAGAGACAACTGTGCAGAAGGCCATGGCTGTACAACTCAAAAGCTGAGACAACCTGGAACTGACTGTGCAGGACTGCCTGTTCCAGCAAACATCCAAACCAGACACAGCTGAGAGAAAACATCACCCAGACATAGAGATGTTTCACAGATACCCCTACATTACTAAATGTAGAAGGATTGCTTGGCCAGAGTGGACAACTTTACATGCTCTGACTGCTTCTGGGTGTTCTCTCAGCCACAAGACAGAGGAGGAACCACGGCATAGCCCAGAAACCATTCAAAGGCCTCTCCTGCTCTTGAGAGACGCTGAGGACATGAAGTCTGCACCACACACCCATTGCAAAGACATGCTGACCTGCAGTGTCCAGCTGAGCTCTTCCTTGGCTCAGCAGCTTCCCTGGGATCACACCACAGGCAAAGCTCTCCGAGCTCTGTCTACAGCACAGAAACTGAAAATCTCCCACACATGACTTAGCTTGGTCTCCTTACCTTACGTCCGTTTCCCTCTGAATGTGACTCATGTTCTTTTCTTGTGTCATTGTCGTTGCCGGTGCCACTTTTCCCAGTCCCCTGCTCTCCGCTGCAGCTCTTGATTTGCTTGGAAGAGCTCTTTGGGATGAGGGGCATTGGCTTGGATGGAAGGAGCACAGAAGGATTTGCCAAAGAAAATCTCTTGGCAAGAGGGTAGCCAGTCAGGCCTGCAAAGTGGAGACACAAAATATAACACAGGTTGCAATGAAAACCTAATGCATCTGGAGCCCCATATTTCATGGGACAGACTTCCTGAAAACTCCTAGAAAGCTGCACAGGAAAACGTGCTCCTGACTGCAGTCACTTGAGGCAGGCCAGGGGACACCCTGCCCCACTTGCACAGAGCTACCACAGGAACAGCCTGGCCTCTGGGCTGGCCTGGGACAGCAGGGAGCCCAGAGCCCTGGGCTGTGCAGCCATGGCTCAGCTGCACATGCAGCCTCCTGCTCCTGGCCCTGCCCCACAGCTGAGCAGCCCTACAGCTACACGGGGCACTGGCAGCAGCACAGCTCATTGCAGGGGGCACATGCAGGGCAGAACTGTTCCCTGGGGATGTGCACAGGCTCTCTAGGCTGGCACAAGACCCTTCCTCCTGACAGAGAGCAGCCCAGCTCCCACCTCATTTTTTGTGTGAGGCTGAGGAATGCTCAAAAGTCTTTGAAGAAGTGAGTTAGGTGAACTTCCACCATTATCATCAACATATTTCTTTGATGAGATGCTAGAGAGATTTTTTTAACTATTGAGAAATTGTCTTCAATGTTTTATTTCTCATGTAACTAACCTGCATGTAATTCTGAGTATTATTGACTTATCAAGTCAGATGGGAAATGTGGAAGGGTACAAAAATGAGAGGTGAAAAAGATCCCTTCTTGAGGTTTGGCCTTCTGCGAGTACCCATTAAAGCCCTACACAACTGTGTCTGCAGTTTCTGCAAACCACAAAACTTCTCCGCATGAGCCCTTGCTGGTGTTGTTACAACACAGTAATAGCATCCTCAGGGTTAGACCCGATCAGCAAGCAGAGCAAGGACAGGAAATTGATCTGTAGTGAGACCCGACATTGATGGCAAAGAATGAAACAGGACTTGCATCTCATGGCCATGTCCAATTTGTGGTCAGCTGTGGCCACCATCCGTCCCTGTCCTGGCTGACAGGATGAATAATTTGGCTACTGTCAAAAAGCAGAAAGCATAGTAAACTAATGATAGAATTTTGTGATGCCATTGGCATCCTTGCGTGATCATCTGTAGCTGTCAGCCACCTACACTGACACAGAGCCAGAACTGACCACCATGGACCAGTTTTCCCTGAAATCTGGTGGAACATTTTCCCATTTCACTCAGACCTTTCAGCTCCTTTCTATCCTCACCTTTTCCTTCCATGCTCTTTCCTTTTCCAGTGAAGTTCATGTTGGAACCCCTGCTTCTGCCTCGCAGAAGTATCTGGGTTTGAATTTGAGAACGGTCTCCGAGTAGACAGCGAATGGAGCTTGGTATCCAGCTGTAGAGCAAGGTCTCGTGACTCCAATCGCCAGCAGTCGGCACAGAGAGGCAGAGCCAGACGCGTCTCCTGCCGCTGTGTCCGTGTCAACCACAACCGTCACAACCCCAGCTCGTGGCTGCCCCTTTGTGATGCGCTCGCCCACGGTTCTGTTTCCATGGCTACAAAACCCCCACCCCAACCCCATCCCTTTCCCTTCCCAAGGACAGCCAGCCAGATGAGGGTCTCCTCCATGTGCTGCTGCTCGCTGGGCCTGAAACAGCTGCTGGTGCCTTCCCCCACAGCTGTATCAGGAGCCTGCCTGGAAAAGTAACACTGCCAGTGCAAGTGACAGCCACCCATCCTGGCCGTGGCCCTGCCCACAGGGCATCCTGCCTACCAAACTGCTCCAGTCAGGTGATGGTGGCCAACATCAAAATATGTTCAAACGATGCCTTTTCCACATTCTGACAAAATCATGGCCATACAGTGCACATGGTGGAGGCAGACTGCTCTTGGCAGAATGGAAGAAGCCGTACATGTAGATAAATTTTACAGAACTTTAACGAGCAAGCCTGTGCCAGAACTCAAAGCACAAGACAGATACTCCCAAATCTGCCCCCCATAAGTAAAGGAAGCAGAAAAGCAGATGAAAAAAGCGCCATTGAAGCTAAATGGCCTGTGTTTATCCCATGGTCCTACCTTTCTACACAAAAGTACCTCAATTCAAACACACAGCTTTAGATCAAGGAATAAAGGTGTTTCAAGAGCATTTAAAGCCTGGTTCCTATTACTTTCAAGGAAAGGTGGATGCTAAATTCCTTAAAAACACAAATGTGGGTCTATTTGGGACTGCATCCTTCAAAACAAGGAGTGGAGGTTTAGAATTGCAGAACTGCTTCCACTGGAAAAGACTTGTAAGATCATAATGAGTCTCCCCCCAATAACCTGAGACCGCTAACCCTGCCAAGGCCACCACTGCAGCATATCCCAGCAAGGGATGCTATTGGCCTTCTTGGCCACCTGGGCACACACAGGCTCACCTTCAGCCACTGCCAACCAGCACCCCCAGGTTCTTGTCTACTGGGTGCCTTTCCAGCCACGCTGCCCCCAGCCTCTAGTCTTCCATGGGGTTGTTGTGGCCCAAAATCAGGACAGACCACTTCACCGTGTTGAACCTCAAACAAGTGGCCTCAGCCCATGATCCAGCCTGTCCAGATCTCTCTGCAGAAACTTCCTACACTCCAGCAGATCAACAACCCTACCCAGCTTGGTGTCGTCTACAAACTGCCTGAGGTGCCCTTGATCCTCTCCTCCACATCACCGATAAAGATATGAACACAACTGGCCCCAGTGCTGAGCCCTGGAGAATACCACTTGTGACCAGGCACCAGCTGGATTTAATTCCATTGAATTCCACCACTCCCTGGGCCTGCCCATACTGATCGTTTTTACCCAGGAAAGAGTGCATTAAGTACTTCAGTCTTTTCCTCATCCTTTGTTCTATGTTTCCCCCCTCATCCAACAGAAGACAGAAATTCTCCTTAGCCCTCCTTTTGTTGCTGATGCAGAAATAGTTTTACTCTAAGTTGCAAGTTTCTAGGAAGAAATTCTTTCCTGTGAGGCTGGTGAGGCACTGAGAACAGGTTACCCAGAGAAGCTGTGGATGCCCCAAGCTCGGAAGCATTCAAGGACAGTTTGGATGCAGTCCTGAGCAACCTGGCCTAGTGGAAGGTGCCCCTGCCCACATCCAGGGGTTTGGAAGTCGACAATCTTTCATGTCCTTTCCAAACTAAATCATCCTGGGATTCTATGATTTCACTGCTGTAGCCAGATTAAACTTGGGCTTTGTCCCTTCGAATTTTGTTGTCCCTGCAAAACCTCACAACATCCTTAGAGTCCTCCTGAGTTGCCTGCCCCTTTCTCCAAAGACGATAAACTCTCCCGTTCTCCTGTGTTCCCGCCAGAGCTCTCTGTGGAACCCATTGCCAGTGGGACTCGTACAGAAAGCACGGAGTCAGGTCTGTCCTCCTAGGTCTCATTTCATAGGAACAATAGCTAGGAAATATCTCAATGGCAATTCTTGCCTGGTTAAGTTCATCTCCTACATGAGGAGGACCATGCCCTCTTGCCTAAGGTATTAAAAACGACCAAGTGAAAGTTAAATACCAGAAATTAGTGCATCCTGTAGCTGCCTCTGCCACTGGCTTACCTGTAACACAAAGCCAGGTTCCACATGCCTCCAGTTTTTTCCTCTCCCAGGCAGTTCTAGCTCCAAACTAGCCTGTTGTACAGTGGCACCAGGAAGGGCACTACTTATGGAACCTCCCCTCATGGTGCCTAAAGGCTTAGCTGCCTAAATTCAGCACACAGAACCTAATGGAGGCCAGCTAAGTGATACGGAAAACACCAAAAGTAAAGCTATGTACCCCTTTCTCACTTACAATGAAACCCCTGCAGCTGGAATGACCACAGCAAAGCAATATGCCTGCAGCCTGGGGGAGCCCTGGATGTGCAGAAAACCTGCTGGTGTCATCAAATGGAAATGAATCCTCTGGAATTCCCAGCTTCTTAGGATCATTAGCACCCAGTAAATCAAAACAGAGACCTCAGGCCTGCGGGCGAATCACTGTGCAGATCCTCTTGCTACTGATTCCATCTCTCCCCATTTTTCTAAGTTCTTGGAGGCAAGGTCACTTAGGTTAGATACACAGCTCACAAGAAGTGTTCCTCTATTTTTCTGCACTACTAATACATGTAAGATTACATATGCTAAATCTGTGTTGCCCTACTGTCAAACTGTCTGATTCAAGGAATTTCTGAAGCACCAAACTTTCTTCCTCAAATATTATTCTGTGAGGTAATGAGCATAAAGATTTAATTTTGAAAGCAACTTTAATTATGTCTATGAAAAACATTTCAGCTATACACCATGCTTTGAGATGCTGCAACACATCATAAGCTTCAAAGTCCATATCAACAACCAAGATGAAGAATGCAAGGGGTTCACGAAGTGCAACAAACCCTGAGCAGCCTCCACAGCATCTTCTGAGCGTACAACACTAACCCAGATGAAAAAGTGCAAGACCTTGTGTAGGGAGGGACTTGTGCAGCCTCCCCATCCAGGCAGCTTCTCTCCCTGCCTGGCTGCAAGGCTGATGTGTGGAAGCCCGGCCTTGCCAATGGAGACTCCGTTCCCGGTCTGCTCAGGGGCCTTGGCCCAGGAGCCCTGGCAGAGGCGGCTGAGCAGTGCTGTCCCCAGGGTCACTGACAGGAAAGAGGACAAGGTGAAGGCCAAGCACGGCTCAGCCTCACAAAGAAGTGAGGCAGGAGCTGGGCTGCTCTGTGGTGTTGAATGCCTCACCCAGTAGATGGGTTGATTGTCAAGGTGTGCATTTACCCCACTCACTTTGTCCCTTTTACCTGATCTGTATCTCCTGAATACCTGTCAATAACTCAGAAGAAGGCAAGGAGTTCATTGAGTGTGACATGCTCTGTGCACGCTCTACAGCTTCATCTGACACAGCATCAACAACCCAGAGAAAGATGATAAGGGCTTCAGGGTGTGCCACTGCTCCTGGACAGCCTCCACAGCTTCCCCAAGTCCATATCAACATTATTTTTGTCCTGAGATTTGGTGATACTCATAAGAAAGTGAAGCAGAAGGCACCGGACCTGTTGGCCTGAGATCATAGGCATCCTAAAAGATGGGTTAAACCCAGGGAAAAGCCCTGGGAAGCCTCTACACCATCTTCTGAGTCTGAAACAATACAGAGGAAGAAGGCAAGGGGTTCATGGAGTGTGACAAATACCGAGCAGCCTCCACACCTTCCTCTGAATCTGCATCAACAAGCCACAGAAAGGAGGCAAGTGTTTCAAGGAGTGCAACAAGCCGTGGACAACCTCTACACCTTCCTCTGAGTCCATATGAACATTATTACTGTCCTGAGAATATCTGACAGCCATAAGAAAGTGAAGCAGAAAGCACTGGACGTGCTGGCAGAAATAACAGGCATCCTGGAAGATGCCTTGAGCCCAGTGATCATCCATTTGGTGGAAGGAATTACAAACAACTTGAACTCAAAGGATCCCGGGGTTCATTCTGCAGCTGTGAAAGCGCTGGAAGAAGCCATTTCTCATTTAGGTAAGGCTGACCCCTGACATGGACTCTCCTCAGCTGTGTCTCTGCCTCTCCCACACAAGAGAATGCTGAGAGCCTTGATAGCTCTTGTTGTCTGTGGAACGCTGCAGCTGACATCCACCAGAAGCTGTGGAGCTGCAGTCCTTACACACCAGTCCCCCAACAGGCTTGAATGTGCATCAGCATTTCCCAAAGGTCCCAGGAGCCCTTGGCTCTGTGCTGCTTGTCTGAAGAGGAAGTCCTGGACTACAGCTTTGCTAGAATTCAGGACCAAGGGGATTTTGGAATTTGCTTGGTCCCCATTTGACTTCCCAAGTGAATAGCTTTGCTGTTGGCATGGAGGGGCACAGGCCCATCAGAGCTATGGCAGAACAGCCTCCTGGAAGGCTCTGCATTATAGGCATTAGCTGCCCATTTCCCACCTTTCTTCTTTGGCTTCTTTTTTCAAAGGAGAACTTTTGATTCACCAAGTTCATTTCCTTATAACAAACAGGTAGAAATCCAGCCGTCAATGATGCCTTGTTCCACATGTTGTTTTGCATACTGCAAGCAAAAACCTAGGCAAGGGCTGCTGCAAATTCCTTTGCCACACAGATTTATGTCAGCTCTGAAAATGCCGCACTGGGGAATATGCGTGAGAAATGAAGTGTTAAAAAGAAGGAACAAACCAAAATTAGACTTGATCTGGAAGAAGAGGAATTAGAAGTGTTAAAAAGGCAGGTCTTCCAGGGCAGTTTCCACTTTCTCCACCTCAGCTGCTCTGTGAGCTCATGAACTGCCTGACTCAGTGCCTTTCTGTGTTCCAAGTATGGGGTTATTCATTTATGCTCTGGGATGCAAACCCTTTTCACAGCGTACATGTGATTGAACTCTTGAGGTCCCTGATGTGAAATGTTTAACGTAGCTCCTGGTAGAGCAGGCAACTTTGGATCTACAGTTGTGCAAGGAGAGCTTTTTTCTTGGAATTAAAAACCATCCCTAGGAGGCTGGAAGGAAAGAAGAAATGCATTCAAAAATCAGCAGAAATTGACTTTATTTTATAAAATATGGGCTTGCCCCTGCCCTTTCCCACCTCACTGTCCTTTCTCTTATGACCTCCAAAGAGTGAGCAGAAACGTGTGTTTCTCTTGTAGATAAAGTATCACTGATGAAAGAGTTTGGCCACAGATGGAGTCAACTGAGTGGCCAAGCTCTGCTGGATGTCACAGAGCGTATCACAGGTATGGCCAACCCTTCTAAGCCAAGAGGTCTTCCAAGGAAGAATGTACAGGGAATGCCTGTGAATAGACAGTAGAGTAGCTCCTCCAAATCAGGACCTGCTGAGCTTGTCCCTCCTGCCCAACACCCATGGCAGGTGTATTGGGCAGGTTTTCCTGGCTGCTGCCGTGGTGTGCAGCATCTGAGACGGGGGCAGTGCTGGGCCTCGTGGCTGAGCTCTCACTGGGGCATCTCAGAAGCCACCTTCAGGAAAGAGAAGGGCTAAAAATACCCTAGCTGGCTCCTCTCTTGGAAGTTCATGGGCATCTGTGACCCTCGAGGGAAAGTGGTGGCAAATGCTGTTTCAGGGGATCAGTTTGTTTTGTGCTCACAGAATCCTTGGTTTGCTCTTGGAAGGTTTTGAGGCTGAACCCTGCAGGGCCTGGGGCTCTCAGCTTAGCTCAAAACTCAACACACATATTAGAGGCACAGATTTAGTGCAAGGGTAGCCTTTGTGGGCAGAGGGGCAGAAGCAGAGTGCTGAGGCTCCCTGCCTGTGCTGTCAAAGTGGCCTTGGGCTGAGCATTTCAGGGAGTGCAAACAGTGTCTTCCTATGTCAGCGCTGTCCAAAATGCTACAAATGCAGCTGCTAATTGATTCCTCAGAGGAGCTTGCTATGGCAGCAACAGACAAGGAATGGAAACATGATCATCTCAATATATAGTAGAGAAGATGATTTATGGCCTTGCTTTAACTGGGACTAAATCCACCACTAATTCTGCCAGCATCTTTAAATGCAAGGTTTAATACACTTTGTGTCTTCATTGTGAATCTCAAACGGGCATGTTCAGCGATTGGGATTGTCAAAGGTGTGTTAAAGAGCAGTTGAATAAAGTAGATCTCCAGGAATAGGGAGTTTAGTTTTGCATTTATTTTGATCTCTTTTTCAAATGAAGGAATTAAACATAAATTAGGGCTACTTTAGAAAGAGCAGATGCGCTCTCTGAGATTAAGTAGGAACACACAGCTCTTTCCCTTCACAACTTCCATACTGACCAATGTCTTTAATTGCATTTAAACTCAAATGAACCTCTGTTTTTAAATGGATACCATAAACCTTTTCTTGCTTAGAAGCATTGGTTTTGGGTACTTCCAAGAGCTGTTGAAATGTTGATGATTGCTGGTGAATTAACACCATAGAGAAAATGAAGTCTCTTCCACCACAGAGTAATAAATGTCTCCTACACAACATTTTGCCTGCTTAGAAAATGGGAATGGTCCCAAGGCCATTTCAGCTTTTGATCTCTCAGCCAAATCTGCTGTGCAAGGAACCTGTTGATAGTCAGTTTTCTTCTGTGTTTGATATAGTTCAGTTCAGAAAACAAGTAGAGAGGATGCTTCAGATTTCTCACATTTCTCACAATGTGAGGAAACACTCAGAATCTGAATAAGAAGATTCACTTCTCTCATCTCCTAGTGGAGATGGGGGGTGCTTGGTGGCAGCGCGGTGCCGGCTCAGGTGTCTAGAGCTGACCCTTTTGTGGCTGTGTGGGGAAGCGGGGGTGGCCCCGCTCCGGCCGGAGCCGTCCCGACCTCCGGGGCACAGGGACCCTGGAGCGGGAGCGCCGCTGGGGACGGAGCCCAGGCACAAAGGGACAGGAGCGGGGCCCGCGACGGGGAGAGGTTTCCCGATGGATGGGGGAGGGCCCGACACGGTTACACCCAACGACGCAGTGGGGGGGAAGAGGAGGAGCAGGACGTGGCAGGAAGAGAAGGGGTGAAGGCGGGAAAGTGGCCATTTTGGGCATCGAGGGCGGGAAAACCGGGGTGGGAGTGGGACAAAGTGGCGGGGCTGGCCACGCTGCCGGCGCCATCTGTGCTAACGCTAGGAACTGGGGGGGACACAACCGGGTGTGAGGGCATAGGAGAAAGGGTAGGGGAAAGACTCAGAGCGGCATGGCCATTGCCACCCTGGTGCGGGTAGAGAGACGGTGGGAAGGTGTCAGGGAGACGGCAGCAGCCCTGTGCCCGGGGGCAATGTCCACCCGCCGACTGGCTCTCAGGCAGGGAAAGGGGTTCAGGGACACCTGGAGGGTCTGACGGGGTTGGGGGATTTAACTGGGGACCCAAAACTCCCTCTTCTTTTTTTCCCTCTTTTTCCAATGAGAAAATAATATTTTGAAACACGGGAAAAAACTTTGCAACAGAAAAATCCCCTTTAGCTTGAACTGTATATAACTTTCTCCCCACATTATCCCAAAAAATTCCTGATTTAGCAGAGTCCGAATTAATCTTAAAATGTTTAAAAACCCAATGAATAAATCTTTTTAAATCCCCTTTAGAAAACTTAAAATTTCCCGCTTTTAAGGTAGTTACAACTTGGATATAAAAGTCCCTCTCAGGTGGGGTCAGCCTCAATACAGAGGACTCATTCCCCATCCTTTTTCACTCCCCACCCAGCAGTAAAACAGCAAAAAAAAGAAAAAAAGCCCGAAGAAAAAAACCTTTCACGGGATACACTTACAATTTCTCTTCGGCAGATGCCGGCGGGCGAAAACAAAGCTGCTGGGTGGGTGGTCACCTGGGCGGCCGGTCCTCAGGGGCTTTCCCTTGCCCCAGATGGTCAGCGAGGGTCCCGGTCGCAGCCTCTTGGATCGCTTCTTGCTAGAACGCAAGCAAGCTTCCTCGAGGGGCGGCGGCTCCAACGGCGGCTCGCCTCACAGCTGAAGGTGCGGGCGGACGCTTCTTCAGGGCTTCTTCAAAGCCCCACGTTGGGCGCCACTTGCCGCGGCAGCGGAAAGCCCGGAACACCGCGACTTCTCCAGAAGCAGCCTTGAGAAAGGCTGGCCCGAAGCGCATGCGAGCAGCTTCGAGCAGTCGAGTGATTCCAGCTCAGCTCAGTAATAGTATAGTGATTCCAGCTCAGCTCAGTAATAGTATAGTGATTTCAGCTCAGCTCAGTAATAGTATAGTGATTTCAGCTCAGCTCAGCTCGGCAGCAGCGGCGGCGGCAGGCAACACAGGAAGCAGGGACGAGACAGCTGGTCCAGCGTTCCACCGAGGCACAAGCCTTTATTCAGGCAAAGCTTCGGCAAAGGGTGCCGGTAACAGCGAATCTCCCGAACAGAGGAAAACCCGGGATATTTATGGGGAAGGAGAGGGGCGGGGGGAAGCCCGAGATACCTGTATTGGGGTGGGACAGCAGGGGGGAACACCAATGAAACACAACAGTTTAACATAACTAACTCAAAGACCCCTGGGAGCGACATTGTGTCGCTCTTACAGAGAAGTATCTCCTCTCCAGGGGAGGGCCAGTATCTCGGGCCCAGCGGGCTCCTCCGTACCCACAGACACCTACTGACACAGAGCTGGGAAAAATAATACCCTGGCCGTGGCTTACAAAGTGAGTTATGCCAAAGTTAGAGCTCTGTGGGAAATCTCTATCTGTCCTTATCCTTTTAATATATCTGTACGTGGGGGTGTGCATGGATGTGTCTTGTATGGAAAGGAAGGAGTGTGCAAACAACGTGACTGACACTTTCACTCTCTGTGTTCATTCCATACTCATGGGTACAAAGATATTATGGAAACCTTCACAAGGACAGACCTTCTGTCCATGGATAGAGACATCCAAGAGCCCCTGGCACAGACAGACCCTTCTGTCCATGGATACAGAGACATCCAAGAGCCCCTGGCACAGACAGACCCTTCTGTCCATGGATACAGAGACATCCAAGAGCCCTTGGCACAGACAGACATTGCTGTTCTTCAGCCACTGACAGGATGAGTCCCTGAGACTGGGGCTTGGCCTTCCTCGTGGTGAGGGGCATCAAGGAAGGCTGCAGTGTGATGGAGACTGTGATGGGCTGGGAACTCACTGGGGGAAAGGAAGAGCACTTGTGCAGTAAAAGGCAGGTGTGGGGACAGAACTGTTCAGAGAAGGGCTGAGCTACAGCTTGAGCAAGATGAAAAATGTCATTTGGGGTCATCCCAGATGGATTTCATTTCAGAAGTTATGGAACAAGTTTAATTTTTGGGAGGTGTCATGTTTTCCCTTGGAGGTGGACACTCTGCAGACTTGAGCTGCATTGCCAAAATGCTCCAGTCTCTGCTGCAGGTCACACCGTTTCTTCTTTGGCTGATCCCGGCCCGGTGCTGAGCCCAGCAGAGCCCTGGCAGAGCCCAGAGCAGCCTCAGCATCCGCAGAGCCCGGCTGCAAGGAGAGAAAGCAGAAACCGCCCGTCAGCTGAAGGCTCCTGTCCCCTTGTCCCAGCCAGCCGCGGTGCCCAGGCCATGCTGGCCGTGCTCAGAGCTGGGCCCAAAGCTGCCCATCACTGCTGCCTTTGGGAGCAGAGCAGGAGGGCAGGACATGTGCCCAGCCTGCAGCCAGCCACGGCAGATCCAGCCCCTCAGCAGCTGCCCAGAGCGGGATGCTCCTGTGCCCGCTGCCATCTCCCAAAAGCTCTTGTCCCACCCATGCCAAGGAGATGAGGACCCACCTCACACCATCCGCTGCCAGAAGAAAAGCTGGTCCCAAACGATGTCCTCAGTCTTCTCCAAGGGCACGGCCCATCCACGCCACAGCTGGTCCCAAGCACTTCCTGATCCAGACTGGACCCCACCTAGAACGCTTCCTTTAGAAAAACAAACAACAAATTAATGAAAATAGGTTACAGACAAAAAGGGGAAACAACAAAAATGGTAAAAAATCTTATCTCTGTCAGAAGCTTGAGCAAGGCCCAACCCCTACATTGTGGGGAAAAACCCACCCATGGGTGAGGGAAGCCCATGCTTGCTCCCTTTCCCCCTGCACTGTCCCCCAAAATCACGGTGACCCCAAAGCAAAGCAGGGGAGTGGAGCAGCCCAAGCCCTTCCTTGCCTGCACAGCAAAGCAGCCGTGCTCAGGTTCTGGAGTCCCACCTGTGCTCCTGCCATGGGGGTTTGTTTGTGTCGGGCTGGCTGCCCCAGCCCCAGCCCGGGGCACGGTGGGTGGTGGGGGCTGTTGGCAGGGCCAGGATCCCACTCCCATTTCGTAACCAGCCCAGCCCATGTCCCCAGCCCTGCCAAAAACCAGCTGGGCAGCCACTGAGGAATCAGTTGCATCTGCCCCAGTGAAGGGGAAACCTTTGGTTCTCGGCCAATGCTCAAATCTGGGAGCATCCCCCTGGGTCTGGACTGACCTGAAAATTCACTGTGGGGCCTGGCTTTGAAGAAGGTGCCAGAATCAAAGTCCATCATCGCCAGCTGCCGCTGGCCAGGTGGAGGAAGAGGATGTCATCCTTGCTGTTGTCCTCCATGTCTCCAGCAGCAGCAGCAGCCCCACCTGGTCCAGCTTCTCCAGGGGCTCCTTCTTCCCTGGGGGGACACCAGGCTGTCAGGGTTCTGCCCAGGGCCCGGCTGTCAGTGAACCAGGACAAGCAAAACCAGCTCAGATGGTGCCCACCAGTGCTGGGCAGAGCAGCTCAGCTCCAGCACAAGGGCTGTGTGTTCCCATTTGATGAGCCCAGTGCAGTGACACAGGCAGGACAAAAAAGTCTGGGTTTCTTTGCTGCTGATTGCCAGGGCATGTGTGGAGCTGTAACTTACCAGGTCCCTGCATCACTGTGCCTGTGGCTCTCTCCCTTCTTCTAGGGCTGATGAATATCCTGCATCCAGGGATCATGGAACAGGTCTTCTGATGAGGGCCTGTCCAAGGAGTTCAGGGATAAACACCACCTGATCAGAGCTTGGCAGTCTGGGGAGAGAAACCACAAACCACTGGTCAGTTGGAGAAGGCTCCTGTCTGCTTTGCCCCATGCCCAGGCCATGCTGGATGTGCTCAGAGCTGGGCCTAAAGTTTCCCATTAATTTTTTTGTTTTGGAGGAGAGCATAAGAGCAGGACATGTGCCACCTCCTCAGCAGCTGCCAGAGCGGGATGCTCACAAGCCCACTGCTGTCTCCCAACACTGGTGTTCCCCCCATGCCCAGAGATGAGGATCCACCTTGGGAGAGCCGTTGTGGCAGCGGGAGCTGGCCCCATCTGATGTTCCTGCCCCTCCTGAAAGGGTGCTCCCCGCAGACCATCTCGTGCAGCAGGATGCCCAGGGTCCAGACAGTCGCTGCCTCGCCATGGTACCACCCAAAGTCGTTCCATTCCGGAGGGCTGTATGATGGTGTTCCTATGGAATATGGATGGAGCTCATCAGGGGGATGCTGCTGCTCCCAGAGCCTGACCCCAGCATCCCTGGGCATGTGGGGGCTTCCCCAGTGGCCCATGGGGTGACCTACTGCCCTCTTGCCAGCATCTGGGACTTGGGTACAAATCCGTGGCTGGAAACGAAGTCACTGGTGCTGGAAGAGGGCAGCAGAAACCCTGGCAAGGCCCAACCATGACACACAAAGGGAAATACCCACTCAGTGCTGGGGAAAAACCATACCCACATCCTGCCTGCTGGCATTGCCCAAAACATATTTTGAACCAAAGCAAACCAGGGAAGCACAGCAGTCCAAGCCCATTCTCAACTGCACACGAAACCAGCTGGTGCACAGGTTCTGCCTCCCCCTCTCTGCCACCCCGACCCATGGAGGATTTTGTCAGGCTGGCTGCCCCAGCCCCAGTCCTGGGAGAATCCCTCCTGCCACACCCTTGTTGCGCCAGGAGATGTTGGGCCAGGAGATGCTGGGACCAGAAGCCTACCCCTGTGTGGGCTCACCTGCAAATTGAGTGTAGGCTGTCTCCTGAAGGTAGGTGCCACAGCCGAAGTCTATCAGTTTTGCCTCGCCGGTGTCCAGGTCTACCAGGATATTCTCTGGTTTTATATCTCGGTGCAGGACCCCGCAGCTGGTGCAGTGCCGCACGGCTGCCAGGACCTGCCGGAACAGCTCCCGCGCCTCTTCCTCGGACAGGAACTTCCGTGCCCGAATGAAGTGCCGCAGGTCCTGACACCGCTCCGGGCGCTCCAGCACCATAACAATGTAGCTGGGGAGCTCAAGCCACTCCAGCAGCTGCACCACACCGGGGAAGCCTGTGGACACCTTGTCCAGCAGCACTATCTCCAGTGGTGCGCTGGTGCCGTCGGGCTGCGGGAGGAGCACGGTGCCGTCAGTGGGGCTGAGGCCGTGCCAGGGCTCGGGAAGCCCTCAGCCAGCCCAGGATGCTCTGTGCCCTCCGCTGGCCCCATGCCCGCTCTCCCTCCAGGTGTCCTGGCAGCTCCCACCCTGCCGGGTCCCGGCTCATCCCCGCCCGGCACGCCCCGGCTTCTGCCGCTGGCCCCGCTCACTCACCAGCTCGCCCCAGTGCCGGACGCGGTTCCGTGGCACCTTTTTGATGGCCACCTGTAAGCCAAAGGGAACAGCGGATTCAGCTCAGCGCCTGCCGTGTCCAGCCCCATCCTACTCCTCCGCCCCCTTCTCCTCCTCCGCCCCCTCCGCCCGCTCCTCCTCCTCCGCCCGCCGCTGGCCCCACCGCTCACCGGGAGTCCGTCCGAGAGCCGAGTGGCTGCGAAAACTCTGCCAAAGCCGCCGCGTCCCAGCAGTGAACCCACTCGGTAGCGCTGCTGCAGGGCCTCCTGCGCCTTCCCTGGGGAAGAGACGCGGCCGTCAGTGCTCGGCCCGGGGCCAGGAACGGCCCCCGAGCGCTCCCCGAGCTCCCCGGGCCGGGCATCCGCAGGCGTTCGCTCTTTGGAACGCGACAGCGGCGGCTCGGGGCCGGCGGCCGCGCTGCTGAGCGGCGGAGCTCGGGCCGGGGAAGCCGCAGCGGAGGCGGCGGCATCGGCCGCGCCGCCTGTGTCCTCCGCGGGCCCCGGGAGGAGCCGGAGCCGGGGCCGGGGCCGGGGCCGCGGCCGGGGCCGCGGCCGGGGCCGGGGCCGGGGCCGGGGCCGGGGCCGGGGCCGGGGCCAGGCCTGGCGGAGCCAAAGGGCAGCGATGCCGCCCCAGCCCCAGGCAATTATGCCCGCCCAGCAGCGCCAGCGCCAGCACAGCCAGAGCTGGGCGGAGGCGAGACCGCGGGGGGATGCTCGGGGCCGGGGCCGGGGCTGGGGCCGGGGCCGGGGCAGCCCCGCCCGGGGCCGGGGGCGGACCGGGGGCATGGCCCGGGTGGGCACGGGGAGAGGGAAACTGGAAGAGGAGGGGGACACTGGGAAAGGGAGACGGGGATTGGGTGCGGGACCACGGGAGAGGGACAAGGGACTCAAGGGAGTCGAAGAATTCGACTAGGAGATGAGGGGACGCAGGGGAAGGGAGACCGAGAGAGGGAGAGGAGAAGGAGAATCGAAGAAGTCTCTAAAGCTACTGCTTCCACTGCTGCTGCTGCTGCTGCCGCTGCTGCCGCTGCTGCCGCTGCAACTGAAGCACCGGGACCGTTTGTCCCCGTGTCCGTTTGTCCGTTGCCCGCTCGGCCCCGCCCCGAGCCCCGCGCTCCCCGGGCAGCCCCTGAGCCTGGCCAAACACGGGAACTTTGCCCTGGTGAGCCAAGAGCCAGAGTCTTGACTCCTGCACAGGGGCACAGCAATGCCCTTGGCTGCTGCTGTGCCTTGTCCCTGCTGAGGGTCACACACTGTCTGAGCACATTCCCTGAATGCAGAATTTGTACCTGAGCCAAGCACTGCACTTGTGTCTCCAGCATTGCTTTCCAAGTAAAACAGGGGGAGTCAAACTGGGTATAGCTCATGGTATTTTACAGTGTCTAAAACTTGCCGAGTCTCAGATCTTAGAGGTGAGATCCATTTGGAATGAATGGGATGGAGAAACAGTGCAAGATGGAAAAGGGAAACATAAAAATCAATAGAGAAAAATAGAAAAAAACATATTGGTTGTTTCTTTGGATTTTATTTTCATTTCTTAAAAAAGTTGTTTTAATTTTCCCAGAATCTCCTCCCCAGTCCTGTCCTTTCCAAATTCCTGTCCTGGAGAACAAGGTGCAGCTCCTGTCACAAGATGTGCCCCCAGCTGCAGCTTCTCTTGGCTTCCCACACTGTGAATGCAGCACAACTCTTGCAGCAAAGCAGGACGAATATCTGAAGAACTTGACAACTTGTTCTTTCTTTTCCTTGTGGACAGGGGAGTTGTGCCATTGGTAAGGTTTTCATTGTTCCTCTTCTAGCCAAAGAAAACATGATGGGCTACCAGGAATTGTTGGGGAATACAAGCCTGGCTGAATGTGGAGAAAGAATCTCCAGAGCCTGCAGCCAGCAGTGGAGAGCTAATCATTCCAAATGCCCCATGGACATCTTGAAAGTGATCTGGAACGTGAAGATGGGCTGACAGAGGGAGTTTGTTTCTGTGTTCAGTTTAGATGATTCTACATGTCTTGCAGTGGTAGAAATCAAGAGCACAATCAGTTGATGATAAGCACCAGAACATGATAAGCTGGACCTCTCAGTGGATGAAAGACAGTGAAAAGGAGAAATGCAGGGAATGACTTGGTGAACTTAGTGTGTAAGAAGGGTCATTTTTTCTTATTTTGTGGGATTTTTCTTGATTTTTGTGGGATATTCTAGAGATTTGGTGAAATGTTTCTGGAATTTGGTAGGGTTTGGGAATATTTACGGATTTTTTTTTTTAATTTTTTGCAATTTTGTAGTAATTTATCCCAATTTGGTGGGATTTTGCAAAAGTTTACATAATTTTGTGTTATTTTTATGAAATTGTAAACTATTTTGAGGAGACAGGAGGAATTTTGAGGGATTTTTCTTGATTTTGTGGAATTTTGTGGAGATTTGGTGGGATGATTCTGGAATTTGCTAGGGTTTTCAGAACATTTAGGGAGTTGTGTGTGATTTTTCTGCAACTTTCTGGGATTTTGTGGAGACATGAAGAATTTTGCCGTATTTTCTTAAATTTTGTGAAAATTTGTGGGGATTTGGTGGGATGTTCCTGGAATTTGCTGGGGTTTTGAGAAGATTTCTGCAATTTTGTGGGATTTTTCTTGAATTTTGTGGGATTTTTATTGATTCTTGTGGGATATTCAAGAGATTTTGTAAGATGTTACTGGAATTTGTTAGGGTTTTGGGAAGATTTAGAGATTTTTGTTTTTGTTTTTTCAATTTTTTGGGATGTTTTTTGAGTTTTATGGGATCTTGCAAAAGTTTAAATAATTTTGTTGGATTTTCAGGAATCTAGAAGGATTTTGAGAAGACTTGAAGAATTGTGAGGGATTTTTCTTAGATTTTGTGGTATTTTGTGGAGATTTGCTGGGATGTTTCTGGAATTTGGTGGGGTTTTTCAGACCATTTAGGGAATTGTGTGGGATTTTTCTGCAATTTGGTAGGATTTTTCTTGGACTTTGTAGGATATTGAGGAGATTTTGTGGGAGTTTTGTGGAATTTTGAGGGATTTTGAGGAGACATGAAGAATTTTGAGGTATTTTTTAGATTTTTTAGAAATTTGTTTAGATTTTCTGGGATGTTCATGGAATTTGGTAGGGTTTTGAGAAGATTTCTGCAATTTTGTGGGATTTTATGGAGACTTGAAGAATTTTGTGGGATTTTTCTTAGATTTTGTGGAAATTCGTGGGGATTTTGTGGGATGTTTCTGGAATTTTGTGGGATATTTTTGTACTGTTGTGGAATTTTCTGGTATTTTGTGGGATTTTGAGAAGACTTGAAGAATTTTGTTGGATTTTTCTTATATATTGTGGAATTTTGTGGCGATTTGGTGGGATGTTTCTGGAATTTGGTAGGGTTGTCAGAACATTTAATTAATTGTGTGGGATTTTTTCTGCAATTTAGTGGGATTTTTCTTGAATTTTGTAGGATATTGGGAAGAGTTGGTGGGAGTTTTGTAGAATTTTGAGGGATTTTGAGGAAACATGCGGAATTTTGAGGTATTTTCTCAGATTTTGTGGAAATTAATGGGGATTTTGTGGGATGTTACTGGAATTTGTTGGGGTTTTGAGAAGATTTCTGCAATTTTGTGGGATTTTTCTGAAATTTTGTGGAAATTTGTGGCGATTTGGTGGGATGTTTCTGGAATTTTGTGGGATTTTTTTGTACTGTTGTGGAATTTTCTGGTATTTTGTGAGATTTTGAGGAAACTTGTCAAATTTTGAGGGAATTTTCTTAGATTTTGTGGAATTTTGTGGCGATTTGGTGGGATGTTTCTGGAATTTGGTAAAGTTTTGAGAACATTTAATGAATTGTGTGGGATTTTTCTACAATTTAGTGGGATTTTTCTTGGATTTTGTAGGATATTGAAGAGATTTTGTAGGATTTTCCTTGAATTTGGTGGGATTTTGTGGAGACTTGAAGAATTTTCAGGTATTTTCTAAGATTTTGTGGAAATTTGTTTAGATTTTCTGGGATGTTTCTGGAAATTGTTGGGGTTTTGAGAAGATTTCTGCAATTTTGTGGGAGTTTTCTTGAATTTTGTGGGATCTTGTCGAGACTTGAAGAATTGTGATGGATTTTTCTTAGATTCTTTAGAATTTTGTGGAGTTTTTGTGGGATGTTTCTGGAATTTGCTGGGGTTTTCAGAACATTTAATGAATTGTGTGGGATTTTTCTGGAATTTGGTGGGATTTTTCCTGCATTTTGTAGGATATTGGGGAGATTTTGTGGGAGTTCTGTGGAATTTTGAGGGAATTTGAGAAGACATGAGGAATTTTGAGTTATTTTCTTAGATTTTGTGGAAATGAGTGGGGATTTTGTGGGATGTTACTGGAATTTGGTGGGGTTTTGAGAACATTTCTGTAATTTTGTAGGATTTTTCTTGAATTTTGTGGGATTTTGTGGAGACTTCAAAAATTTTGAGGGATTTTTTCTTAGATTTTTTGGAAATCTGTGGCGATTTTGTGGGATGTTTCTGGAACTTGTTTGTGTTTTCAGAACATTTATGGAATTGTGTGGGATTTTTCTTGAATTTTGTTGGATATAGGGGAGATTTTGTGGGAGTTTTGTGGAATTTTGATGGATTTTGAGGAGACATGAAGGATTTTGTGGGATTTTTCTTAGATTTTGTGGAAATTTGTGGAGATTTTGTCGGATGTTTCTGGAATTTGTCTGTGTTTTCAGAACATTTATGGAATTGTGTGGGATTTCTCTGCAATTTTCTTGGTTTTTTCTTGAATTTTGTAGGATATTGAGAAAATTTTGTGAGGTGTTTCTGGGATATGGTAGGGTTTTGAGAAGTTTTCTGCAATTTTGTAGGATTTTTTTTTGGAATTTTTTTGTGATTTTGAGGAGACTTGAAGAATTATAAGTGATTTTTCTTAGATTTTGTGGAAATTTGTGGAGGTTTTGTGGGATGTTTCTGGAATTTGGTAGTGTTTTCAGAATATTTACGGAACTATTTGGGATTTTTCTGCAATTTTGTGGGATTTCAGCTATTTTGTAAAATATTGAGGAGATTTTGTGGAAGTTTTGTGGAATTTTGAGGGATTTTGAGGAGACATGAAAAATTTTTAGTTATTTTCTTTGATTTGGTAGAAATTTGTGGGGATTTAGTGGTATGTTTCTGGAATTTGCTGGGGTTTTGAGAACATTTAATCAATTGTGTGGGATTTTTCTGCAATTTGGTGGGATTTTTCTTGAATTTTTTAGGATATTGAGGAGATTTTGTGGTAGTTTTATGGAATTTTGAGGGAATATGAGAAGACATGAAGAATTTTGAGGTATTTTCTCAGATTTTGTGGAAATTAGTGGAGATTTGGTGGGATGTTTCTGGAATTTGCTGGGGTTTTCAGAACATTTGATGAATTGTGTGGGATTTTTCTGCAATTTTGTGGGATTTTTCTTGAATTTTTCAGGATATTGGGGAGATTTTGTGGAAGTTTTGTGGAATTTTGAGGGATTTTGAGGAGACATGAAGTATTTTGAGGGATGTTCTTAGATTTTGTGGAAATTTGTTTAGATATTCTGGGATGTTTCTGGAATTTGTTGGGCTTTTGAGAAGATTTCTGCAATTTTGTGGGATCTTGTGGAGAGTTGAAGAATTGTGAAGGATTTTTCAGAGCTTCTTTGGAATTTTGTGGAGATTTGGTGGGATGTTTCTGAAATTTGGTTGGGTTTTGAGAAGTTTTCTGCAATTTTGTTGGAGTTTTTTCTGGAATCTTCAAAGATTTTGTGGAAACTTGAAGAACTTTGTGGGATTTTTCTGAAATTTTTGTGAAAATTTGTGGCGATTTGGTGGGATGTTTCTGGAATTTTGTGGGATCTTTTTGTACTGTTGTGGAATTTTCTGGTACTTGGTGGGATTTTGAGGAGACATGAAAAGTTTTGAGGGATTTTTCTTCGATTTTGTGTGATTTTGTAGAGATTTTGTGGGATGTCTCTGGAATTTGGTGGGGTTTTCAGAACATTTAGGGAATTGTGTGGGATTTTTCTGCAATTTTGTAAGATTTTTCTTATATTTTCCTGGATTTTTCTTAGATTTTGTGGAAATTGGTGGAGATTTTGAGACGTTTCTGGAATTAGATGGGGTTTTGAAAATATTGAGGCAATTTTGTGGTATTTTTTTCTGGAATTTTGTGGGATCTTGATTTTTGTGGGATATTGAGGAGATGATGTGAAATCTTTCTGGAATTTTGAGGGCTTTGGAGGAGACAAGAAGAATTTGGTGAGGGATTTTTCTTAGATTTTGTGGAATTCTGTGAAGGTTTTGTGTGATTTCGCTGGAATTTTCTGGAATTTTCAGAAAATTGAGATAATTTTGTGGGATTTTTCTTGATTTTTGTGGGATATTGAGGAGATTTTGTGAGATGTTTGGAATTTGGTAGGGTTTTGAGAAGATTTCTGCAATTTTGTGGGATTTGTCTTGAATTTTGTAGGATATTGAGAAGATTTTGTGGGAGTTTTCTGGAATTTTGAGGGATTTTTAGGAAACATGAAGAATTAGGGGGTATTTTCTTATATTTTGTGGAAATTCGTGGGGATTTTGTGGGATGTTTCTGGAATTTGGTGGGCTTTTGAGAAGATTTAGGGAAATTTTGTGGGATTTTTCTTGAACTTTGTGAGATTTTGTGGAGACTTGATGAATTATGAGGTATTTTTCTTAGATTTTTTTGGAATTTTGTGAACATGTTCTGGGATATTTCTGGAATTTGGTAGGATTTTGAGAAGGTTTTGTGGGATTTTTTAAAATTTTTTGCACTTATGTGGGATTTTGTAGGAATTTTGTGGCATTTTTCTTGATTTTTGTGGGATATTCAGGAGATTTGGTGAGATGTTTCTGGAATTTGGTAGGGTTTTGGGAAGATTTAGGCCTTTTTTTTAGTTTCAATTTCATGGGATTTTTTTGCAATTTTGTGGGATTTTGCAAAAGTTTAAATATTTTTGCGGGATTTTTTTCTGGAATCTTGAGGCATTTTGAGGAGACTTGGAAAATTTGGTGGGTTTTTTCTTAGATTTTGTGGAAATTTGTGGCGATTTGTTGGGATGTTTCTGGAATTTGGTGGGGTTTTCAGAACATTTAGGAAATTGTGTGGGATTTTTTCTGCAATTTGGTGGGGTTTTTTCTTGAATTTTGTAGGATATTGAGGAGATTTTGTGGGAGCTTTGTGGAATTTTGAGGAATTTGAAGAGACACGAAGAATTTTGAGGTATTTTGTTAGATTTTGTGGAAATTTGTGGGGATTTTTTGGGATGACACTGGAATTTGGTGGCATTTTGAGAAGATCTCTGCAATTTTGTGGAATGTTTCTGGAATTTTTGGGGATTTTTCTTGATTTTTCTAGGATATTCAAGAGATTTTGTGAGATGTTTCTGAGATTTGGTAAGGTTTTGGGAAGATTTAGGGATTTTTGTTTTTGTTTTTTCAATTTCGTGTGTTTTTTTGAGTTTTGTGGGATTTTGCATAAGTTTCAATAATTTTTTGCGATTTTTGTGGAATTTTGAGGGATTTTGAGGAGACATGAAGAATTTTGTAAGATTTTTCTGGAATTTTATCGAAATTTCTAGGGATTTTGTGGGATGTTTCTAAAATTTCGTGGGGTTTTGAGAAGATTTCTGCAATTTTGTGGGATTTTTCTTGGATTTTTTGGGATTTTGTGGAGACTTGAAGAATTTTGTGGGATTTTTATTGGACTTTGTGGAGATTTGGTGAGATGTTTCTGGAATTAGGTAGGGTTTTGAAAAGATTTAGGGAATTTATGGAATTTATGGAACAAGTTTAATTTTTGGGGGGTGTCATGTTTTCCCTTGGAGGTGGACACTCTGCAGACTTGAGCTGCATTGCCAAAATGCTCCAGTCTCTGCTGCAGGTCACACCGTTTCTTCTTTGGCTGATCCCGGCCCGGTGCTGAGCCCAGCAGAGCCCTGGCAGAGCCCAGAGCAGCCTCAGCATCCGCAGAGCCCGGCTGCAAGGAGAGAAAGCAGAAACCGCCCGTCAGCTGAAGGCTCCTGTCCCCTTGTCCCAGCCAGCCGCGGTGCCCAGGCCATGCTGGCCGTGCTCAGAGCTGGGCCCAAAGCTGCCCATCACTGCTGCCTTTGGGAGCAGAGCAGGAGGGCAGGACATGTGCCCAGCCTGCAGCCAGCCACGGCAGATCCAGCCCCTCAGCAGCTGCCCAGAGCGGGATGCTCCTGTGCCCGCTGCCATCTCCCAAAAGCTCTTGTCCCACCCATGCCAAGGAGATGAGGACCCACCTCACACCATCCGCTGCCAGAAGAAAAGCTGGTCCCAAACGATGTCCTCAGTCTTCTCCAAGGGCACGGCCCATCCACGCCACAGCTGGTCCCAAGCACTTCCCGATCCAGACTGGACCCCACCTAGAACGCTTCCTTTAGAAAAACAAACAACAAATTAATGAAAATAGGTTACAGACAAAAAGGGGAAACCAGAAAAATGGTAAAAAATCTTATCTCTGTCAGAAACTTGAGCAAGGCCCAACCCCTACATTCTGGGGAAAAACCCACCCATGGGTGAGGGAAGCCCATGCTTGCTCCCTTTCCCCTGCACTGTCCCCCAAAATCACGGTGATCCCAAAGCAAAGCAGGGGAGTGGAGCAGCCCAAGCCCTTCCTTGCCTGCACAGCAAAGCAGCCGTGCTCAGGTTCTGGAGTCCCACCTGTGCTCCTGCCATGGGGGTTTGTTTGTGTCGGGCTGGCTGCCCCAGCCCCAGCCCGGGGCACGGTGGGTGGTGGGGGCTGTTGGCAGGGCCAGGATCCCACTCCCATTTCGTAACCACCCCAGCCCATGTCCCCAGCCCTGCCAAAAACCAGCTGGGCAGCCACTGAGGAATCAGTTGCATCTGCCCCAGTGAAGGGGAAACCTTTGGTTCCCGGCCAATGCTCAAATCTGGGAGCATCCCCCTGGGACTGGACTGACCTGAAAATTCACTGTGGAGCCTGGCTTTGAAGAAGGTGCCAGAATCAAAGTCCATCATCGCCAGCTGCCGATGGCCAGGTGGAGGAAGAGGTTGTCATCCTTGCTGTTGTCCTCCATGTCTCCAGCAGCAGCAGCAGCCCCACCTGGTCCAGCTTCTCCAGGGGCTCCTTCTTCCCTGGGGGGACACCAGGCTGTCAGGGTTCTGCCCAGGGCCCGGCTGTCAGTGAACCAGGACAAGCAAAACCAGCTCAGATGGTGCCCACCAGTGCTGGGCAGAGCAGCTCAGCTCCAGCACAAGGGCTGTGTGTTCCCATTTGATGAGCCCAGTGCAGTGACACAGGCAGGACAAAAAAGTCTGGGTTTCTTTGCTGCTGATTGCCAGGGCATGTGTGGAGCTGTAACTTACCAGGTCCCTGCATCACTGTGCCTGTGGCTCTCTCCCTTCTTCTAGGGCTGATGAATATCCTGCATCCAGGGATCATGGAACAGGTCTTCTAATGAGGGCCTGTCCAAGGAGTTCAGGGATAAACACCACCTGATCAGAAGTTGGCAATCTGGGGAGAGAAACCACAAACCACTGGTCAGTTGGAGAAGCCTCCTGTCTGCTTTGTCCCACTATTCCCGTGCCCAGGCCACGCTGGATGTGCTCAGAGCTGGGCCTAAAGTTTCCCATTAATTTTTTTGTTTTGGAGGAGAGCAGCAGAGCAGGACATGTGCCACCTCCTCAGCAGCTGCCAGAGCGGGATGCTCACGAGCCCGCTGCTGTCTCCCAACACTGGTGTTCCCCCTGTGCCCAGAGATGAGGATTCACCTTGGGAGAGCCGTTGTGGCAGCGGGAGCTGGCCCCATCTGATGTTCCTGCCCCTCCTGAAAGGGTGCTCCCCGCAGACCATCTCGTGCAGCAGGATGCCCAGGGTCCAGACGGTTGCTGCCTCGCCATGGTACCACCCAAAGTCGTTCCATTCCGGGGGGCTGTATGATGGTGTTCCTATGGAATATGGATGGAGCTCATCAGGGGGATGCTGCTGCTCCCAGAGCCTGACCCCAGCATCCCTGGGCATGTGGGGGCTTCCCCAGTGGCCCATGGGGTGACCTGCTGCCCTCTCGCCAGCACCTGGGACTTGGGTACAAACTTGGGGCTGGAAAAGAAGTCACTGGTGCTGGAAGAGGGCAGCAGAAACCCTGGCAAGGCCCGACCATGACACACAAAGGGAAATACCCACTCAGTGCTGGGGAAAAACCATACCCACATCCTCCCTGCTGGCATTGCCCAAAACATATTTTGAACCAAAGCAAACCAGGTGAGCAGAGCAGTCCAAGCCCATTCTCAACTGCACACGAAACCAGCTGGTGCACAGGTTCTGCCTCCCCCTCTCTGCCACCCCTACCCATGGAGGATTTTGTCAGGCTGCCTGCCCCAGCCCCAGTCCTGGGAGAATCCCTGCTGCCACACCCTGGTTGGGCCAGGAGATGCTGGGACCAGAAGCCTACCCCTGTGTGGGCTCACCTGCAAATTGAGTGTAGGCTGTCTCCTGAAGGTAGGTGCCACAGCCGAAGTCTATCAGTTTTGCCTCGCCGGTGTCCAGGTCTACCAGGATATTCTCTGGTTTTATATCTCGGTGCAGGACCCCGCAGCTGGTGCAGTGCCGCACGGCTGCCAGGACCTGCCGGAACAGCTCCCGCGCCTCTTCCTCGGACAGGAACTTCCGTGCCCGAATGAAGTGCCGCAGGTCCTGACACCGCTCTGGGCGCTCCAGCACCATAACAATGTAGCTGGGGAGCTCAAGCCACTCCAGCAGCTGCACCACACCGGGGAAGCCTGTGGACACCTTGTCCAGCAGCACTATCTCCAGTGGTGCGCTGGTGCCGTCGGGCTGTGGGAGAAGCACGGTGCCGTCAGTGGGGCTGAGGCCGTGCCAGGGCTCGGGAAGCCCTCAGCCAGCCCAGGATGCTCTGTGCCCTCCGCTGGCCCCATGCCCGCTCTCCCTCCAGGTGTCCTGGCAGCTCCCACCCTGCCGGGCCCCGGCTCATCCCCGCCCGGCACGCCCCGGCTTCTGCCGCTGGCCCCGCTCACTCACCAGCTCGCCCCAGTGCCGGACGCGGTTCCGTGGCACCTTTTTGATGGCCACCTGTAAGCCAAAGGGAACAGCGGATTCAGCTCAGTGCCTGCCGTGTCCAGCCCCATCCTACTCCTCCGCCCCCTTCTCCTCCTCCGCCCCCTCCGCCCGCTCCTCCTCCTCCGCCCGCCGCTGGCCCCACCGCTCACCGGGAGTCCGTCCGAGAGCCGAGTGGCTGCGAAAACTCTGCCAAAGCCGCCGCGTCCCAGCAGTGAACCCACTCGGTACCGCTGCTGCAGGGCCTCCTGCGCCTTCCCTGGGGAAGAGACGCGGCCGTCAGTGCTCGGCCCGGGGCCAGGAACGGCCCCCGAGCGCTCCCCGACTTCCCCGGGCCGGGCATCCGCAGGCGTTCGCTCTTTGGAACGTGACAGCGGCGGCTTGGGGCCGGCGGCCGCGCTGCTGAGCGGCGGAGCTCGGGCCGGGGAAGCCGCAGCGGAGGCGGCGGCAGCGGCCGCGCCGCCTGTGTCCTCCGCGGGCCCCGGGAGGAGCCGGGGCCGGGGCCGGGGCCGGGGCCGGGGCCGGGCCAGGCGGAGCCAAAGGGCAGCGATGCCGCCCCAGCCCCAGGCAATGATGCCCGCCCAGCAGCGCCAGCGCCAGCACAGCCAGAGCTGGGCGGAGGCGAGACCGCGGAGGGATGCTCGGGGCCGGGGCCGGGGCAGCCCCGCCCGGGGCCGGGGGCGGACTGGGGGCATGGCCCGGGTGGGCACGGGGAGAGGGAACCTGGAGGAGAATGGGACACAGGAAAAGGGAGAGCGGGAGAGGATGCGGGACAGTGGGAGAGGGAGAAGAGAGACAGGGAATTGATAAATTCGCTGCTGCCGCTGCTTTTGCTGCTGCCGCTGCAACTGAAGCACCGGGACCGTTTGTCCCCGTGTCCGTTTGTCCGTTGCCCGCTCGGCCCCGCCCCGAGCCCCGCGCTCCCCGGGCAGCCCCTGAGCCTGGCCAAACACGGGAACTTTGCCCTGTTGAGCCAAGAGCCAGAGTCTTGACTCCTGCACAGGGGCACAGCAATGCCCTTGGCTGCTGCTGTGCCTTGTCCCTGCTGAGGGTCACACACTGTCTGAGCACATTCCCTGAATGCAGAATTTGTACCTGAGCCAAGCACTGCACTTGTGTCTCCAGCATTGCTTTCCAAGTAAAACAGGGGGAGTCAAACTGGGTATAGCTCATGGTATTTTACAGTGTCTAAAACTTGCCAAGTCTCAGATCTTAGAGGTGAGATCCATTTGGAATGAATGGGATGGAGAAACAGTGCAAGATGGAAAAGGAGAGCATAAAAATAAATAGAGAATATTTTACAGTGTCTAAAACTTGCCAAGTCATGGGTCTTAGAGGTGAGATCCATTTGGAATGAATGGGATGGACAAACAGTGCAAGATGGAAAAGGGAAACATAAAAATAAATAGAGGAAAATAGAAAAAAAACATATTGGTTGTTTCTTTGGATTTTATTTTCATTTCCTTAAAAAGCTGTTTCAATTTTCCCAGAATCTCCTCCCCAGTCCTGTCTGTTCTTTCCAAAAACCTGTCCTGGAGAACGAGGCGCAGCTCCTGTCACAAGATGTGCCCCCAGCTGCAGCTTCTCTTGGCTTCCCACACTGTGAGTGCAGCACAACTCTTGCAGCAAAGCAGGACAAATATCTGAAGAACTTGACAACTTGTTCTTTCTTTTCCTTGTGCACTGGGGAGTTGTGCCATTGGTGAGGTTTTCACTGTTCCTCTTCTAGCCAAAGAAAACATGATGAGTTTCCAGGAATTGTTGGGGAATACAAGCCTGGCTGAATGTGGAGAAAGAATCTCCAGAGCCTGCAGCCAGCAGTGGAGAGCTCATCATTCCAAATGCCCCATGGACATCTTGAAAGTGATCTGGAACGTGAAGATGGGCTGACAGAGGGAGTTTGTTTCTGTGTTCAGTTTAGATGATTCTACATGTCTTGCAGTGGTAGAAATCAAGAGCACAATCAGTTGATGATAAGCACCAGAACATGATAAGCTGGAGCTCTCAGTGGATGAGAGAAAGAATGTGAAAAGGAGAAATGCAGGGAATGACTTGGTGAACTTTGTGTGTAAGAAGGGTCATTTTTTCTTAATAATTCCCAATTCATTCCCTTTGCTTTTGTCCTTTTTAGCAAGGCTATTTGCATCGTAGATTCCCCATGAAATGAGAACCCTGAGCTTGTGGAACTGCCTGAAAGGTGCCCTGTGCCTTTTTCTTCTGCTGCTCAGAAGAAGCAATGAAGCAAGTTGGAAAGTTCTGGTTTTTCCTATTCCTGGTGGATTTTTTCATTTTATTTGCCACTGCAGAGGCAATTTCTGTGATGGCCTCTCTCAGTTGATTCTATTTCAGCAGCAGCAGCAACAGGGCTGTGTTTGAGCACTGCAGATGTGACCTGTGTGGCTTTAATTCCCCTTGACTTAGTGCTCAGGGACGTGGGAGCATTTTGATCTCTACTGATCATGATGCCTGAAACAAAAATCCTGAGTTCCCTGTGACAAAAGCACAGTGGGTAGCACTGATTGAAAGAGGCAATTGCAGTTGTAATGCTAAAATTCAAGTGGCAAGCAGAAGAGGGGCAAGAGCAGCCAGGATCTATAACTCCCAAGACAAATGTAGATGAAATAATTTTGTGGGATTTTTCTGGAATTTTGTGGTATTTTTCTTGAATTTTATGGAATTTTTGTGGAATTTAGTGGAAATTTGAGGTGATTTTGTGAGATGTTTCTAGAATTTGGTGGGGTTTTGAGAAAATTTAGGGAATTTTGTGGGATTTTTCTGCAATTTTGTGGGATTTTTCTTAGATTTTCTGGGGTTTTTCTTCAATTTTGTGGAAATTTGTGGAGATTTTGAGAGACGTTTCTGGAATGAGATGGGGTTTTGAGAAGATTTAGACAATTTGGGGAATTTTTTCTGGAATTTTGAGGTGTTTTGAGGAGACAAGAAGAATTTGGTGAGGGATTTTTCTTTGATTTTGTGGAAATTTGTGGAGGTTTTGTGCGATTTCGCTGGAATTTTCTGGAATTTTGAGAAAATGGAAAGAATTTTGTGGGATTTTTCTGGAATTTTGTGGGATTTAGAAGAGACATAAAGAATTTTGTGGTATTTTCTTAGATTTTGTGGTATTTTATGGAGATTTGGTGGGATGTTTCTGGAATATGGTGGGATTTTTCTTGATTTTTGTAGGATATTGAGGAGATTTTGTGAGATGTTTCTGGAATTTGGTAGGGTTTTGAGGAGATTTCTGCAATGTTGTGGTATTTTTCTGGAATTTTGTGGGATCTTTCTTAAATTATGTGGGATTTTGTGGAGACTTGAAGAATTTTGTGGTATTTTTCTTAGATTTTGGGGAAATTTGTGGAGATCTTGTGGGATGTTCTGGAATTTGGTAGGGTTTTCTCAACATTCAGGAAATTCTGTGGGATTTTTCGGGGATTTTGTGGGTGTTTTGCGCAATTTTGTAGGATATTGGGGAGACTTTGTGGGATTTTTGTGGCATTTTGAGGGATTTTGAAAAGACATGAAGAATTTTGAGGGATTTTCTTAAATTTTGTAGAAATTTGTGGGGATTTTGTGGGATGTTTCTGGAATTTGGTAGGGTTTTGAGAAGATTTTGTAAGTTTTTTTTTAATTTTTTGCAATTTTGTGGGATTCTTTTGCGTCTTTGTGGGATTTTGCAAAAGTTCAAATAATTTTGTGGGATTTTTCTGAAATCTTGAGGAATTTTGAGGAGACTTGAAGAATTTTGATGGTCTTTTATTATATTTTGTGGTATTTTGTGGAGATATGGTGGGGTGTTTCTGGAATTTGGTAGGGTTTTGAGAAGATTTCTGCAATTTTGTGGGATTTTTTTCTGGAATTTTGTGGGATTTTTTCTTAGATTTTGTGGGATTTTGTAGAGATTTTGTGGGATGTTTCTGGAATTTGGTGGGGTTTTCAGAACATTTAAGGAATTTTGTGTGATTTTTCTGGAATTTGGTGGGTTTTTTCTTGATTTTTGTAGGATATTCAAGAGATTTTTGTGAGATATTTCTGAGATGTGGTAGGATTTTGGAAATATTTAGGGATTTTTTTTGTTGTTGTTTTTTTAATTTCATGCGATTTTTTTTGAGTTTTGTGGGATTTTGCAAAAGTTTAAATAATTTTGTGCGATTTTTGTGGAATTTTGAGGGATTTTGAGGAGACATGAAGAATTTTGTAGGATTTTTCTTGAATTTTATTGAAATTTCTGGGGATTTGGTGGGATGTTTCTGGAATTTGGTAGGGTTTGAGGAAGATTTAGGGAATTTTTTTAGGTTTTTTTGCAATTTCGTGGGATTTTTTTTGCAATTTTGTGGGATTTTGCAAAAGTTTAAATATTTTTGTGGGATATTTTTCTGGAATCTTGAGGGATTTTGAGGAGACTTTAAAATTTTTGTGGGATTTTTCTTAGATTTTGTGGGATTTTGTGGAGATTTTTGTGGGATGTTTCTGGAATTTGGTAGGGTTTTCAGAATATTTAAGGAATTTTGTGGGATTTTTCTGGAACTTTGTGGCATTTTTCTTGATTTTTGTAGGATATTGAGGAGATTTTGTGAGATGTTTCTGAAATTTGGTAGGGTTTTGAGGAGATTACTGCAATGTTGTGGTATTTTTCTGGAATTTTGTGGGATCTTTCTTAAATTATGTGGGATTTTGTGGAAACTTGGAGAATTTTGTTGGATTTTTCTTAGATTTTGTGGAAATTTGTGGAGATTTGGTGGGATGTCGTAGAAATCTGATAGGGTTTTCTTGCCGCGGCGGCGGAAAGCCCGGAGCACCGCGACTTCTCCAGAAGCAGCCTTGAGAAAGGCTGGCCCGAAGCGCGTGTGAGCAGCTTCGAGCAGTCGAGTGATTCCAGCTCAGCTCAGTAATAGTATAGTGATTCCAGCTCAGCTCAGTAATAGTATAGTGATTTCAGCTCAGCTCAGTAATAGTATAGTGATTTCAGCTCAGCTCAGTAATAGTATAGTGATTCCAGCTCAGCTCAGTAATAGTATAGTGATTCCAGCTCAGCTCAGTAATAGTATAGTGATTTCAGCTCAGCTCAGTAATAGTATAGTGATTCCAGCTCAGCTCAGCTCAGCTCGGCAGCGGCGGCGGCAGGCAACACAGGAAGCAGGGACGAGATAGCTGGTCCAGCGTTCCACCGAGGCACAAGCCTTTATTCAGGCAAAGCTTCGGCAAAGGGTGCCGGTAACAGCGAATCTCCCGAACAGAGGAAAACCCGGGATATTTATGGGGAAGGAGAGGGGCGGGGGGAAGCCCGAGATACCTGTATCGGGGTGGGACAGCAGGGGGGAACACCAATGAAACACAACAGTTTAACATAACTAACTCAAAGACCCCTGGGAGCGACATTGTGTCGCTCTTACAGAGAAGTATCTCCTCTCCAGGGGAGAGCCAGTATCTCGGGCCCAGCGGGCTCCTCCGTACCCACACTTCCCCATATTAACATAGAGTGTTGCATTTTAAACTCTAAAAAGCTTTACAAGTTCTTTCCTTGCTTCTTGACCTTTGGACTTTCTATCAGCAGAAGGACATTGTTTTACCAATCAGGGATTCTCCTTTAGCTGGCTAGGCTATTGTTCTTTGGTCATATAGTAACTAGTACCCAGTATCTTATGACTCAAAGCAAGCTTTCATTTCTATTTCAATTCTAGGCTTCATGCCTTCAGAATCTTTTGTTAAACAATCATATTCGCAAGGTTTCCCTGCTTCATCTTCCCCAACATAAACTGTCACTTTTAATATAAATTAGAAGCTAATTTGAATATTTCTAAGTGTAATTCCTCTGTTAAATCAAAAAGTCATAGGTTAAAAATTAGATTAAATACTGTATAACTGCTGTTCTTTTGCTAAACTGTGAAGTTGAAGGTATCAATTAATGGTTAAGGTATAAGTGAAGTCCTGTTAAGTTTGACCTCTGTTAAGTTCTTAGGCCATATTCCTTTTATCCTTGACCTCACTGTCCTTTTGTCACAGACACACACACATACGGACAGTTCTGGGTTCATTTCTGGTTGGATTTGGATTGCCTGGATTTTGTTTGGTTTTGTTGTTGCTTTGTTTCCTTGCTATGCCTGAAGTGTCCAGTCAGGAGCAGAGTGACTCTTGCCAAGGAACTTTGTCCTGCTGGTGCTTAATATTAAATCTGGTTTTTGCTGCTCCCTTGCTGGGGATTTTTTAAGCGCTCTCAAGCCCTCGTTGGTGACAGGGTGAAGGAGCCCTGGCCCAGGCTCTGGCCCTGGGGGACACAGGGATGCTGCCAGGGGTTCCCTGTCCCCCTGTCCCATGCCCCACAGACCTTGGGATGTCCCACAGCCATTCTGTGATGTCCCAGTCTGGACTGTGATGTCCCAGCCCCTCTGAGATAACAGAACCTACTCTCTGATGTCACAGCCTTCTCTCTGACATCACACACTCTTCTCTCTGATGTCACACAGCTGCTCTGTGATGTCACAATCTGCTGTCTGATGTCACAGAGCCGCCCTCTGGGATTGTGGTGTCTGCTCTGTGACCTCACAGCCCACTCAGTAATGTCACAGCCCACCCTGTGGTGGCTCTGTGATGTCATACAGAAACTCTGTGATGTCACAACTCACTCTGTGATGTCATGCATTCAACCTCTGATGTCATAGTCCTCTCTGTGATGTCACAGCCCACTAAGTGATATCAGCCAGCCCACACTGTGACATCACACCCTGATTTCTGATGTCACAGAATCCCCTCTATGATGCCATAGCTGCTCAGTGACCTCACACAACAAACTCTGTGATGTCACAGCCCCATCTGTGACCTCACACAACCCACTCTGAGCTGTCACACAGCCCCTTTCTGACATCACAGCTGCTCTGGGGCTCCAGGACACAGCCACAGAGGTGCCGCTGGGACACAGCCCCCTCTGGCACATCCCCCAGCCCCTGCCAGTGCTGAGCCCCTGGGAGCTCTGTCTGGGCCTGCTGGTGTCCCTGAGCTGCCCTGGCAGGGCCCCAGCCCTGCTGGGCTGTGCTCAGGAGCTGCTCCTGGCCAGAGCTGTCTCTCTGCAGCGCTGCCCTTGCCAGGAGCTGCCTCTGGGCCAGGAGCCCGGCCCAGCTCAGCAGCACAGACACAGCACCAGCACTTTCATCACCCTCTCGGGCCTTTGGGGCTCTTGGCATCACACTCAGTCCCTCACAGTGTGCTCCAAAAACTTCTCAAGAACTCAAACACAGACAGAAACACTGAAGTTTCTTGTAGTTGAAATGAGAGACATGAGTGAGAAAGCATCCCCAGGTTCCAGGTAGAGCAGAAGACTGGAGGCCCTGATGGCAGCTGGGGACAAGCAAGGGAAAGGTGTCTGTGGTGCTGAGCAAAGCTGGATGTGTTTCAGGAATGCCAAGGGCCAAGGGCTGAGCCCCAGCCCCTGGCAAGGCAGATGCTGTCCCTCCCTCATTGCTCAGGGCTCTTCCCGGGCCACTGGCATGTGGGGATGTGCAATGCCAAGGGCAGCACCATGGGGCGGCCCCTGCCAGGCTGCTGAGCAGGGACAAGGAGGCAATGAGGCCCCAGGGCTGCCAGGGTCACTTGTCCCCTGCTGGCCTCAGGCCCAGGGCCAGCAGCCATGGCCCAAGGGCTGCACAAGTTGCCTCTGGCAGGGCCTTGCAGTTCCTGCCCATCCCTGTGCCCTCTCCAGCCCAGGCTGCCCTGTGGTGTCCGTGCCCTGCGCCTCTGTCCCTGCAGGCTGTCGTCATCCCCGGCTGCCCCACCTCGCTGGCCCCTTCCTTTGCTGACAGCTCTGTGTCCTGCCTGCCTCTCCCTGGCCACACAAAGCCTTGGGCTGCTCCAGACTCCTTCTGCATGATGTGTTGCACCACAGCCCTGCGACAAATTCCTTTCACCTGGTGTTCATACTGAGGCTCTCCAGCTGCACTTGCCATCCATTTTTCTTTCTCTGGCTCTTTCCCACTAAGTCAGAAGGATCCAGCATCTCTGAAACCACTCTTTAAATATCTCATGGCTCTCCTCCACTGTCCTCAGTCTCCACCCCACAGATTATACAGCTCGTTTGTCCCTATATAGTCATGTGCCCGAGGCCTCCAGACCCCTCTTTGGCAGATCTCTGAGATTTCTGCAAGGTGTTTCCAAATTAAAACCATCTTCTCATAGTGTAAGAACATCACCAGAGGACAGGGCCAACCCGACCTCTCCGTCTCAGCAGCTTTTTTCAGGGAGCAATCCTTGGATATATGAAATTTGGGAGGCCAAATTAAAAATGGTCCCTGGACAAGAATACCAGTTCTTTTCCATGGGGAGGAATGAACAGAGCCCCACAGTATCAGGGGCAGTTGTGTCGGGACCACCAGAGGCCCAGTGTATTTGTCCTGGTTTAGGGCAAATTTGGGAGAAAACCTCCAGTGGGGCTCCCCCCGGGAAGCAAACCCACGTGGCACTTTTCTCCCACCCCCCAATCGGTTCAGGAAGAGATTTCTCTGAGAGAAGTGGAAAAATCCTGTTTATTTCACAGGTACAGCACTACCCAGCACATAAATGAACGATATCAAATTAAAAAACCTCTCGCCGTTCAGAAAAGATGACAAACTTCAGAGGGTCTCCTTCCTGTGGGTGTTTGCTCTGTTATCAGTCCCTCTTGCACTGGAAAATGCCGCTGCCCAGGCTGGGCTCCCGGTAGTCCACGGGTGCAAGCTCCCGGTGCTCCCCCGAGTCCCCAGTCCAGAGCAGGTTCGATTTGTTTCAGAAGAAGGGAAAGAAAACAGTCCAGGAAGACCTCTCTGCTCCGGCTAGTTGGAAAGCCAAGGCGATCTGTGTCTTGTTGTCTGTCTGTGCTGTAGTCAAAATTCTCGATGCGGGGGGAGCAAGTACAGTCTCTGATAACAGACTCGGTGCTTCTTTTCCACTCACTTTTAGTCTCAGATGGAATTTTAAGAATATAAAACTTGTTTCTGGGTTAGGTGGACGAATGGGGATACAATTTAACATCATAATCAACTCAGGACATTCCACCCTTTATCCCCATATCGTCAACTTACTGCCAAAACTAACATTCCAACTCTGCACACATCTTCACTTGCTCATACCTTCCTTCTATTTCACGTCTGCATGGTTTAATGTACAGACAATGGCAGTAACCTTTTACCCAATGATCAGGTCTCCCTGAGGTACACAGCGTGTTGTTCCATCTCTCTGCATTATCCACCATGTACAACCTGGTCTTTGAGCAAAGACAACTCCACGAATGGGTTTGTCTGTGCTCGAGGTAGAATTGACTCAAACTGTCTTCCCTAGCAGACCTCTGACATGTACCACTGGGACTTTGTCTCCGTCTACTACATGTAAAGACTCAGACTGGGCAGGACCTGCTCGGTTGGTGGAACTTCTGGTGTTGACTAACCAGGTGGCCTTTGCTAGATGTTGCTCCTAGTTTTTAAAAGATCTTCCACTCAGTGCTTTTAAGGTGATTTTTAATAGTCCATTGTACTTCTCTACTTCTCCAGCAGCAGGTGCATGGTAAGGGATATGGTACACCCACTCGATGCCATGTTCCCTAGCCCAGCTGTTTATAAGGCTGTTCTTGAAATGAGTCCCATTGTCTGACTCAATCCTCTCAGGGGTGCCGTGCCTCCAAAGGACCTGCTTTTCAAGTCCCAGGATGGTGTTACGGGCTGTAGCATGAGGCACAGGGTAGGTTTCCAACCATCCAGTGGTGGCTTCTACCATGGTGAGCACGTAGCGCTTGCCTTGGCGGGTTTGGGGCAGTGTGATGTAGTCAATCTGCCAGGCCTCCCCATACTTGTATCTGGACCACCGCCCACCGTACCAGAGGGGCTTCAACCGCTTGGCCTGTTTGATCGTGGCACACGTCTCACAGTCATGGATAACCTGAGAAACACTGTCCATGGTTAAATCCACCCCTCGGTCTCGTGCCCACTTATAGGTGGCATCTCTACCCTGATGACCTAAGGCGTCATGGGCCCATCGAGCTAGGAACAACTCTCCCTTGTGTTGCCAATCTAAGTCTATCTTTGACACCTCTATCTTTGCAGCCTGATCCACCTGTTCATTGTTTCGGTGCTCTTCATTAGCCCTACTCTTGCGGACATGGGCATCTACATGACGGACCCTCACAGACAGTTTCTCTACCCTGGTGGCGATGTCTTTCCACTCATCAGCAGCCCAGATTGGCTTTCCTCTGCGTTGCCAGTTGGCCTTTTTCCACCTTTCCAGCCATCCCCACAGAGCGTTGGCTACCATCCATGAATCTGTGTAGAGGTAGAGCTTTGGCCACTTCTCTCTTTCAGCAATGTCCAGGGCCAGTTGAACAGCTTTGAGTTCAGCAAGTTGGCTTGATCCACCTTCTCCTTCAGTGGCCTCTGCGACCTGTCGTGTGGGGCTCCATACGGCTGCTTTCCACTTCCGGTTCATCCCTACGATGCGACAGGAACCATCAGTGAACAGAGCGTAGCGTGTTTCTTCTGCTGGCAGCTGGTTGTACGGTGGAGCTTCTTCAGCCCGTGTCACTTGTTCCTGCTCCTCTTCATCAGTGAGACCAAAGTTTTCACCTTCAGGCCAGTTTGTAATTATCTCTAAAATCTCAGGGCGATTTGGGTTTCTAATACGGGCGCGCTGCGTGATGAGGGCGATCTACTTGCTCCATGTAGCGTCAGTGGCGTGGTGGGTAGCAGGAACCTTTCCTTTAAACATCCACCCCAGCACTGGCAGTCGGGGTGCCAGGAGGAGTTGTGCTTCTGTGCCAATCACTTCTGAGGCGGCTTGAACTCCTTTATAGGCAGCTAAGATTTCCTTTTCTGTGGGAGTGTAGTTGGCTTCGGACCCTCTGTAGCTTCGGCTCCAGAATCTCAGTGGTCGGCCTCGAGTCTCCCCAGGCACTTTCTGCCAAAGGCTCCAGGACAAACCATTGTTCCCGGCTGCAGAGTAGAGCACGTTCTTCACGTCTGGTCCTGTCCTGACTGGGCCAAGGGCTACTGCATGAGCAATCTCCTGTTTGATCTGAGCAAAGGCTTGCTGCTGTTCAGGGCCCCAGTGGAAATCATTCTTTTTTCGGGTAACCAGGTAGAGAGGGCTCACGATCTGGCTGTACTCAGGAATGTGCATCCTCCAAAAACCTATGGCACCTAGGAAAGCTTGTGTTTCCTTCTTGTTGGCTGGTGGAGACATTGCAGTGATCTTATTGACGACCTCAGTGGGAATCTGACGCCGTCCATCTTGCCACTTTACTCCCAGGAACTGGATCTCTCGAGCAGGTCCTTTGACTTTGCTCTTCTTGATGGCAAAGCCGGCTTCTAGCAGAATCTGGATGATCTTTTCTCCTTTCTCAAATACTTCCACTGCTGTGTTCCCCCACACAATGATGTCATCAATGTACTGCAGATGTTCTGGAGCCTCACCCTTTTCCAGTGCAGCCTGGATCAGTCCATGGCAGATGGTGGGGCTGTGCTTCCACCCCTGGGGCAGTCGGTTCCAGGTGTACTGCACTCCCCTCCACGTGAAGGCAAACTGAGGCCTGCATTCTGCTGCCAGGGGAATGGAGAAAAATGCATTAGCAATGTCGATAGTGGCGTACCACTTCGCTGCTTTGGACTCCAGCTCATACTGGAGCTCCAGCATGTCCGGCACGGCAGCGCTCAGCGGTGGAGTCACTTCATTCAATGCACGATAGTCCACAGTCAATCTCCATTCTCTGTCAGACTTGCGCACAGGCCAGATGGGGCTGTTGAAGGGTGAGTGGGTTTTGCTGAGCACCCCTTGGCTCTCCAGCTCTCGGATCATCTTGTGGATGAGGATCACAGCATCTCGATTTGTCCTATACTGCCGGCGATGCACCGTCGAGGTGGCAATTGGCACTCGCTGTTCTTCCACCTTCAGGAGTCCTACTGCAGATGGGTTCTCTGATAGTCCAGGCAAGGTGTTCAATTGCTTAATGTCCTCTGCCTCCACAGCAGCTATTCCAAAAGCCCACCTGAGTCCCTTTGGGTCTTTGTAATAGCCATTTCGAAGGAAGTCCATGCCCAGAATACACGGGGCCTCTGGGCCAGTCACAATGGGATGTTTCTGCCACTCCTTCCCAGTCAGGCTCACCTCAGCTTCTAACAGAGTCAACTGCTGCGATCCCCCCGTCACCCCAGCAATGGAAACAGGTTCTGCCCCCACATGTCCTGATGGCATTAGGGTACACTGTGCACCAGTATCAACTAAAGCTTCGTATTTTTGTGGCTCTGATGTGCCAGGCCATCGGATCCACACCGTCTAAAAGACCCGGTTTTCCCGTGCCTCTTCCTGGCCAGAGGCAGGGCCCCTCTAGCACTGGTCATCCTCTCCTCCCTGGGCATACATGCTAGAGGTTCCTTCAAGGGGATCATCCTCTTTTCTGTAATATCTGGCAGTTTCGTCACGGGAGGCTGAGGCTACCTTCACTTTAGTGGAACCTTTCTGGTTACTGGTTCCCTGCCTGAGTTGACGCACTCGTGCTGCCAGGGCAGAAGTGGGTTTCCCATCCCACTTTCCCATGTCTTCCCCATGGTCACGTAGAAAGAACCACAGCTCAGTTCGTGAGGTGTACCCTCTCTCTCTAGCTGGGGGACGTGGGGCTTGGAGTTTTGGGCTTGTGACCCGCACTGGTGCCATATGGGAACTGCTCTTCCTCATCTCTTCCCTCATTTCCCTCATCTCCTCTTTGAGTTCCTTAATCACAGCAGAAATCTTAGCCTGATGTGGGCCATGGACCATACTGTCATAATTTCTAAGCCTGGTGGCAACAGAACCCACCGTCTCTCGGCCGTTATCGGCATTAATCGTTGCAATATAGGTGGTGTAGTCACGTGGCCCTAGATTTGCCAGACTCCACAACATCTGCCCAGTGCACCTGACTTTGTTGGGGTCATTATCATGCTGTCCACCCCTTCCAAAAAGGACCTCTAATATAGCCACTTCTCTCAGCTGTTGGATCCCTTCCTCAATGGTTTTCCATTCCGTTCTATGATAGTGCTCTTCCATTCTCTCTCTATGGACAAACCTTTCTCTTACACTCATCAAAAGCCGCTCCCAAAGGGAAAGGGGCCCTTGCTCCCTGACGAATATCTGATTCACACCTGAGTCCTGCGTCAAGGGTCCCACATTCCTCGCCTCACCACCATCCAGCTGCACGCCTGTACTTATAAGGTCCCAGACCCGAAGTAACCAGGTGGTATAAGGCTCACGCCCCCGCCTCACAATGTCTTTTTGTAACTTACGGAGACTGTCATATGTCAGAGACTCAGTGATGATTTCAACTTCTGGCTCCCCTGTGGGTTGTGAGGACCCTCCTTTCTTATCCTTATCAGCAGGGTGCTGTGATTTCATCTTAGACTTCCTCGTTTCCACAGGGGCAACAGCTGCTGGCTGTGACTGCCCTTGTGGTTCATCTGGAACCTGGACTGTTGTAACATCTGTGGGTTCCACTGCTGCACCATCAGACTCTCCCTCTTTGGGGCAGGGGGAGGGTTTCCCAGCAGCTGAGGAAATGCACTCCTTTAGCATCTGGCCCATCTCATGCATCTCCTTCACCAGCACCCCCACCCACTCTGGGTGGTTCATTTCTGAGGTGGGCTGTGGGGCAGGGGCAGGCTCTGGAGCAGCACTCCCTGTCTCTGGGGCAGGGGCAGGCTCTGGGGCAGCACCCCCTTGCTCTGGGGCAGGGGCAGGCTCTGGAGCAGCACTCCCTGTCTCTGGGGCAGGGGCAGGCTCTGGGGCAGCACTCCCTGTATCTGGGGCTGTGCCAGGCTCTGGAGCAGCACTCCCTGTCTCTGGGGCTGTGCCAGGCTCTGGAGCAGCACCTCCGGTCTCTTTCCCTTTGTCTCTGAAGGCTAAGTAGAACAGGCCTATCAGCAACACCAGCCACTGTATGATGTCATTAGCATCCAGAGAAGATTTCAACCCTTTGAAAACTGGCGGGGTAGGCCCAAGGAACTGGGTGAAAGGTTGGGAGAAAATTTCCTCAGCTATCTTTTTCTCCCAGTAGGTACCATTATTAAAGTAACCTGCAAACCATCCAGTTAGTGTGTGACAGCTCTGAATCCATGAGCCCACCGTCCAGAGGACGTTAAACATCCATGAATTCCTCACCTTATCAACCCACAAAGCAAGCTGGATAGTAGCCACAGTAGCCTTAGTTATAGGACCCATATTTAGGTAAGGAGCAGCAAATGGGAGAAATATAGCTGTGACCACATGGCCCACGAACCTGGGTAAGCTAAACAACATGGTTCTATCTAACAAGGTTTCTAAATCCAGCACACAAAAGTCAGGTTATTTAAGAACTGTTATTCCTTTTTCGCCCTTTTTCCCTCAGTGCCCCACGATGGGCACCAAAATCTGTCTTGGTTCTAGAAGACAGGTGTCTGCTAGGGAGAGCAGGAGCCTCCCTTGCGATGAAAGAATGTAGAACCCCTCCTTACGAATTATTATAATTTTGAAATCAAGGGGGCTTACAGGCAGAGATCTGGGGATAGGAATAACAGTTCTTTACTAGTATAACCAGGTAAACAAACAAACAATAACTACAGCAATAACAAGAACACAGAACCAGGGACCCCGTGACAGCTTTCTCGGCTGAGACGGGATGGAGGAGAGGCTTTGTTTTCACAAACCCCCTCGGGCAGTCAGTCCCGGTGCTCCTGCAGGGCTCTGAGGAACACTCAGCTGGAACAGCAGGGATGAGCTGAGATCCTGGGCTGGTGGATGAGGTGTATCAGCAGCTCCGTGGCGGTGCCAGGCACTGCCACACGTCCCGGCAGGACAGGGAGTGCGAGGCCACCAACAAAGAGGGGAGAAGGAGAAGAAGCAGCAGCTCCGTCTGGGTGTTGGCGAAATTCCCTTCTCTCCACCGCAGCAGCTCCGCGACCCAGCACACAAATGTCCTTCCCCAAAGCCGAGGAAAAGCCAGCTAAAAACTGTCCCCACCCTCCTTTTCTGCGCCCTTCCCCCCCACCCTGGGCCCGGCCACTCTTTGTCCTTTGTGAGCACCCCTAAGTACCGGTAGTTAGGTTGTCCCAGCACATAATGGGTAAAAATCCCCTGGGCAGGCCAGAACACAAAAATAAAACAAAAAAAAAAAAAGAACACCTAACCCTCAACAGCCGAGAAAGCTGTCACGGGGTCCCTGGTTCTGTGTTCTTGTTTTTGCTGTAGTTATTGTTTGTTTGTTTGCCTGGTTATACTAGTAAAGAACTGTTATTCCTATCCCCAGATCTCTGCCTGAAAGCCCCTTGATTTCAAATTTATAATAATTCGGAGGGAGGGGGTCTACATTCTTTCATCCCAAGGGAGGCTCCTGCTCTCCCTAGCAGACACCTGTCTTCTAGAACCAAGACAAAGCCCTGAGGAATTGGGTGTCAGAGGCCACAAGCAGCCCCCAGGCAGTCGCCTTGTTCCTGCCACCCGCTGCTCTGGTGCTTCCCCTGAGAGACTGCCATGCCTGCGGCAGAAGCCATCGAGGCTGGGCCTCAGCAGCCCCGAGGTGCCCAGGCTGGGCTGGCTGGGGACAAGGAGGGCAAGGAGGCCCTGCCAGGCCACGGCCACTGGGTGCCTGCGATAAGGGGCAGTGGGCAGAGGCAGGGCTGGCGGCCAGCCCAGGCCCCCGCGCCTGCCCAGGCCACGGTGCTGAGACCGAGGCTCCCCTGACACAGAGCTCTGTGTCTGCACAGCTTCTGCCTCCATGGGGAGGGTGGTGATGTCTCCTCGAGCAGCGCTGCTGAGTCGCTGCTGCTGAAGCGGCTCTGGACAGCACAGAAACAGCAGCAGAGCGTGCACAGGAACAGCCCTCAGGGCTGGGCTGGAGTGGCCAGGATGCCTCCTTCTCTTGCAGGAATAACAGAGATGATGGACACAGTCCCTTCAGTATGTATGTTCTATAGGCCGTAGTTAGATTCTTCTGTAAATACATTTCTTAGATTGCAATTGTTACAGAGGTCCTTTAATTTGTAAATACATTTTATAGATTGTTGCTATGAAGGTTCTTATAAAGTAAATACATTCTGTAGTTTGGTGGTGGTGGTGGTGGTGCTGTTGTGTAAATAAATTGTCCTTGTTTGTCACAGGCTGTCTGTCTTTGCATTTGCTTTGGGCACAGGCAGCATTTGCACAGTTGTGGTTTCCCCTTGCCCTGGGTTCCTGAGGCTGGAGGTCCCTGGGGGTGCTGGCACAGCCACCCTGGGGCTGGGTCCCCGAGCACAGGAGGGAACCACTGGCGGCGCTCCCAGCACTGGGCACCGCTCGTGTTCCTGGGCTGCTGCAGAGCGCTGTCCCCAAGAGCAAAGCTGTCACCAGCAGAGAGGGGGCTCTGACAGGAGCAGCCCCTGCAGCAATGCAAAGCAGGCAGGAAACCTTCTGCCACCCTTCCTGCTGCAGCCACAGGGACTCCTGGGCTGAGAGCTGGCATCAAGCTACAGGGATGCAAAATCCACATTCAGGCTCTGAAGGCCTTTATGGCCTTGGGAATTGCTGGAGCCAGCATCTGGGGAGCAGCTTTTGCAGCTGCAGGGGCTGATATTAAGGGCTTGGAGCCCCCAAAAGCTCTGGCCCTCCTCTGCTTTGCATTGCCCCGTGCTCAGATTGTTCAAGGGACAAAAGCCAAGCGAGGGGATCCTGCCCTGCTTGCGTTTCTGCTGCTGGAACACGGGCTGAGACATCACAACTCTGGGGGCAGTGATGTTACAGGAGTCCTGGGACCACTTCCATTAGGGCCTGGAATGATGGAATCCTGGAATGGTTTGGCTTGGGCGGGACCCTAAAGGTCCTCTTGTTCAGCCCTGAGCAACCTCCCACCTCACCAGGTTGCTCAGGGCCCTGTTCAGCCAGTCCTTTAATGCCTCTCTGCACAGCCTGGCCAGGGCCTCACCCCCCTCACACCAAAGAATATTTTCCTAACATCAAATCCACTCCTGTTCTCCATTGGAACCCATTTCCCCTTGTCCTGTCACTACAGTTCCTCACAAAGAGTCACTCTCCCACTTCTCTGTAGCCCTTTCACACCCTGCAAAGGTGCTGCTCTTGCTCTCCTGGCTGCACGCGAGCATCACAGCCCCATCTCCTCAGCAGCCATCCGTGGCTTCAGATGTTCCTAGAGCAGGGCACAAATCAACTGCAGCCCTGCTACTTTGGTTGGAGCCTCCCAGTTGTATCCTAAATGAGCTGCAGAAATGCTCAGGTGCTTCTGTCACTCCAGTGGATACACACAAATGGTTGGCTTGGGATAACAACAGCCCTGTTTTCTACTGCCACTCTTGTGTTGGAGGTACCAACACTGGCTTGTTCCATTTTATTGGAGTGTCCTAGTTTGACACTAGGCTGGACACCAGGCACGCTGGTGCCGAGGCAGTGAGATAATGCTTCAGCTATGCAAAAAGCTGGATGCAGAAAGAATTAGTTACTTTGGAAAAGGGTATGTGAATGAAGAATTTTTTGGAAATCAGCAAATTTAGCATCGGCAGCCCAGGGGCTCCTTCTGCTGCCCTGAGCCCACAGAGCAGGGCAGCCTTTGCTGATGGTTTGAGCTGTTCCTAAAGATCCTGTTGGGCTGTCTGAGACACTTGGGCCAAGGCATTGCTTCCAAGCTGGGCCACTTTGGCTGGGCTGGGTGGAGCCCCAGGGCAGGGGGCAGCGTGTGCAACGGCCCTTGGTGACACGGTGCAGCATGGTAACCGTGGAATGGAACGGGACAGGGTGTCCAAGGGCCCTTTGTGACATGGGGTGACATTAGTGTTGGCAGTGACACAGCCACGCCACAGTGCTTGGTGCACGTGACAGGGCAGGACGGGACAGAGTGGTGCTGTGAGGAGCCCCCGCACGGCGCACTCATTCCTTGCTGACCCACAGCCTTTCCCAGGCGTTACTCCTGCAGGTCACCTCGAGGCCAGACCACAGCACTCGGTGACCTGCAGCCTTCCCGAGGCTTCACTTCTGGTGAGGTGAAGCACCACACTTCTCAGGTGTGCTCGAGGCCAGACCGTGGCATTTCCTCACCGCGGTCCTTGACGAGGAGTCTCCTGTCCTTGTGGCACGAGCCCCTGAGACCTGAGTGCAGGACTTGCTGTCCTGCAGCCTTGCCAAGACTTCACTCCTGCAGGTGCCTTCCAGGCACGGCTGCAGGACTTGCCAACTCCGACCTTTTCCGAGCCACCTCTGCTGCAAGTAGCCATGAATCCAGGCAGTGCTGTTGAGCAGAGACCTCCAAGTGTCCCCAAGGTGACCGGGGTGAAGGAGGAGAAAGAAGGCCCTGGGACTGCCCCAGCACAGCAGCCTGGAGAGCTGGAGCAATTCCAGTCATCGCAGGAGGGTGAGCGGCAGACCTGGGCCACAGGGCTGGTGCCTGCAGCCAGCTTGGCCTCGCCCCATCCCATCCCATCCCATCCCATCCCATCCCATCCCATCCCATCCCATCCCATCCCATCCCATCCCATCCCCTGGGGACACGCCCATGGACAGGACAGAAGTGGGGCTGGGGCAGACACCCTGGAGCTGTACTCTGTGCCCTGGGGCATCCCGGGGCTGTCCCTGCCTGGGGAGTGCAGGGCTGGGCTGTGTTCTCCGGCCTCTCCCGCAGCCCCTCAGCTCTGGCTGCGCTCGCTCTTTGCCAGGAGCAGCCATGGAGCGCACTCGAGAGCAGGGACGCAGCCGTGGCCTGTTCCGCACAACAGCGCAGGTACCTGCAGCCATCCCCAGCTGGGCTGGGCCTGCTGTCCCTGCTCAGCCCAGCACCACGCTTGGAGCACTCCATGCAATGTCCCTCATTTCTTGCCCTTCTGCTGCAGATGATTTGCAAATTCATGAAGAGAATTTGGGAGGAAGAGACCAGTGCCATGGGCACTGTGGTCAGAGCATACTCTCCCATCTTCAAAACCAAGACCTGTGCTGCCCTGCTGGACATGCTTGTGGAGGAGGGTCCTTCCAGTCCAAAGCAAGTAAGCAGCCTGTGGCCTGGCTTCCATCCTCCCAGGAATTGCTTGGCCACGCCAGCTGCTCACTGTGAGCCTTTGAGGCCGTGGCAGTGTGGTGGGAAGGGAAGCACTTCTCTGGGAAGCTGGGCACATTACTCCCGCTGGCAGCTTTCCAAGTTTCCCTGTGCCTTCTCCAGGTGCCCAGCATGGTGAGGTACATCCACCAGTGGCTCGAGGCTAATGAGTTTCCTGAGTACAATCTGTGCAGGCCCCTTCTGGATCTGACAGAGGCACAGCCTGCTGACGTGGTGATGGCTCTCCTGCGTGTGGCCCCATCGTGTGACAGGTACAGGGCCCACGTGCCCAGAGGGCTCAGGGCATCACCCTGCACAGCCTGGCCCAGGTGTCTGACAAACAGAGGATTCCAGGGCCCTGTGGCTCCTCCCTTTGTCAGCCCTGGCACAGCAGCCCCCGAGCCTGCTGCCCTCAGGGGCCAGTCCCCACAGGGCTGGGCTGCCACTGAGGGGCAGGGGGCAGAGGCAGGGCTGGCAGCCAGTTCAGCTCCCTGCTGCTGCCCAGGCCACGGTGATGTGTCCCAGACCCCCCTGACACAGAACTCTGACCCCACAGAGCTGCTACCACCATGTGGAAGAGCATCATGTGCTCGTGCAGGGCTGCAGAGCCGGCCATGCTGATACTCCTGGATGTGCTGGGCAACTGGCCAGAGCACAGCATGTGCACCTCCGATGGGGACCACACGGCTGTCCCTGCCCTGGCTGTGAGTTTCTGCAACTGACCTTTGCTCACCCCAAGGTCACCTCTCCCTCAGGTCTCCATCCTCCCTCCTCCCATGGCATCTCCCTGCCTCAGGCACTGGGCTCAAACCTGGCCTAGGAGCAGCTCCAGGGCCACCAGGCTGGCTGCTGTCCCTACATCTCCACTGGCCTCTCCCTCCCACGCTCAGGCCCTGCCACATGGACACCTGGGCACTGAGCGCTGACTCGGGCTGCTCTGTCCTTCGCAGGCAACTGTGGTGATGTGGAAGATGCTGCAGCTGCCCTGTGTCCCACATGCAGTGGCAGTGTATTTCCCCCGCCTCTTGGTGCATCTGCTCTTGCAAGTGCTCTTCAGCACACTGGATATGCCAGAGGAGGTCGATACCTTCTGGAAGAGATGCCAGGAGCAACACGGCCTTGCCATCAGCCCCAACAGGTGCTCCATGCCAGTCCTCCTGTCCCTGCCATGTTCCCAGGGCAGGAGCCCGTGCTCCCAGCATCACCTGGGCTTTGCTGTGCACACAGGTTTGCAGTGCAGACCCTGAAGGCCCTGCTCTGCAGACTGCACTATGAGGATGTGGTGGCGGCAGTGGAAGACGAGTGTGGCTGGGACACGCTGCTCTGTGCTGGCATGCACCACTGTGCCGTGGGTCTGCTGGCCAGGTGAGCTGCCCCCAAACAGCGTTTGTGCCCTGTGCCTGGGGTGCCCCACACAGTCCCTGTGGTCATGGGCCAGAGGGCCTTGTCACCAAGGGATGGCCAAGGACACTGCAAAAGCCTGGGAGAGGAGGGTGCCCAAGAGCAGCTGCCTCCCAAAGGGCCTGGGTCCCCTTGCAGGGTGGTGGAGAAGGGCCAAGCTCCTCCTGTGAGTCAGTCCATGGAGAGGTTTGTCCCGCTGGCTCAGGGTCTTGGTTCCTTTTTCCTCCCGTCAGAGCAATGCGTCACGTGTCCCTACCCTTGTGTTCTGCGATTGCATTCTACCTGCTGGGGCTGCTCAGCAAAGACCTGGCACACGGGGATTTGGCCGCCATGGCGTTCCTTGTGGAGGTGAGCCTGAAGGCCAGCGCTGCCTCGCTGAGCTGTCTCCCAGCTCTCTGCCCTCTCGGTGCCGCAGCCGCCCGGGACGGTGCCCACGCCCTGTGCTGCTGCCTGGGCCCAGCCCTGTGCGGTGCTGCCCCATCACCGGCCTGTGCTCTTCAGATGTTGGAGTGCCTGGACTCGAGTGAATACAGTGACAGCGTCCTGGAGATCACATCAAACAAACTGCAGAGCGAGTGCAGGGAGAGGCGTCGCTTGGCACTCAGAGGCCTTGTGGTGCTCGGCAAGAATTCCTCCATGGTGAGAAGGGGGCAGCGGCTGCCGGCGTGGGGCTGGGGAAGGCAGTGGCTTGCGCTTGGCTGGCCTTTGGCCACTGAGGCAGCTGCTGCCAGCTCTCCTGCCTCCTGCCTCTTGCCTTCTGCCCCAGGGCTTTGGCACAGGCCTTTGGCCTCTGGGCCCTGTGGCAGCAGGGTGGCATTTCACACACTTGTGTTCCACACAGGCCAAAAGAATGTGGAGCCTGCATGAAAGGCTCGTGGAGCTCCTGTGGGAAAATGACAGCGATGTGCTTGGGATGAGCATCGCTCTCCTCAGCCGTTTGTTCCTGTACAACGCTGGCCCGATAACCATCCCCCTCGGCCTGCAGCTGGCTGAGGCGCTCCTGCCGCTCTTCGACAATGTAAGGCTCTGTGTCTCCAGCCATGGCCGCTGGCTGCTGCCTAGGCACTGTGCCCTGTGCATTTTCAGGCTGTGCCCAGGTGGGCCTGGAGCAGCTGATGCTGACGTCTTTATTTCTTCCTTTCCTACAGGATGATAGCCAGGTGCAGCTGTGCTCCATGTTCATCTTCCGAGAGATGATGGATTTATTGCCAAAGGAGGGAAAAAAGGCCCTGAAGTCCCACGTGCAGCAGAGTCTGCTCCCACTCTCCTTGCACTGCCATGACGAGAACCAGCGCGTGGTTGATGTGAGGACTCGGCAGCTGCCGTGGCTCCCTGGCAGGGCGCTCAGTGCCTCCTGCTCTGCTGCCTCGCAGGCTGCAGCTCCCTCCTGGTCTTGGTCCAGGGACATGGGTCCTGCGCCCTGGGCTGTGGTGCCATCTCTGGGTCTCTGCTGCTCTCCAGGCCTCCCGGGAAACGCTGCTCTGTTCCGCCCGATTCCTGAAGAGGAAGGATCTCCAGCAGATGCTGCGGGTGGATCAGAGCTGGAGGTTCGGCGAGGGCCTGGTAAGGGCGGGCTGGAAGCCCCAGCCCCAGGCTGGAGAAGCTCAGTGTGTGTGGCTGGCAGCTGTGCCCTGCCCAGTGCCGCACCCAGGGGCGCCAGCCTGTGCCCCACACGCTGCTCCCTTCCCTGGGCCCCGCGGGCTCTAGTCCAGCCCCCTGTGGCCCCGAGCCGGGTGCCCATGGAGCCCCGGCCCAGCTGGCCTGTCGGGCAGGGCGGCACCGCGGCTCCCCGGGCAGCAGCCGGCCCTCTGCCCCCTCCAGAGCCCGGCGCCAGCGGCTGCTGGCCGGGCCTCAGGGCTGGGCGGGCACGGGAGGCCGGGGCTGGCCGCAGGCAGTGCCCGGCCGAGGGGCAGAGCCCGCACCAACCCTTCCCTCCTGCCGCTCTCTCCAGCTGGGACAGGACAGGAACCGAGCGGCCGAACAGCTGTGCCGGGCCCTGCCGTACCTGCAGAGCCCACAGGAGCCCCTGCGAGAGGCGGCCATCAGGTTCATCGGTGAGCCACGAACCCGGGCTCCCTCCCCGCCCCGCCGCAGCTCGGCCCCGGCCCCGGCTGCTGCCCCGGCAGCGGCACCCGGGCCCGGCGCCCTGGAGCCCCGGCTGCCCTCGGGGCTGCTGCCGGCCTCTGGCAGCCGTGCCCTTGGGCTGAGTCAGGATGCGGCAAGGGCCCGGGCTGAGCCCTGCCGGGGCGGGAGGCCGTGTGGCCACAGGGCTGGCAGCGCCGCTGGCAGGGAGCTGTGCCGCCGGGGCCCTGACAGGCTCTGTGTTCCCAGGGATGGCCGGGCAGCACCTGAGGGGGCAGAAGAAAGAGCTGCTGCTCATTTGTGAGGGTGAGTGAGGGCAGCGGGCTGTCAGCGGGGCTGTCGGGGGGAGCTGCAAGCCCTGGCCTGGCTGTGGAGGGCTCTGCTCCCTGTGTGGATGAGGGGCGGTGTGGGCAGAGCACACCGAGATTTCAGGGGCACGTGGGGCATTCGTGGCCGCAGCTTCGGGCTGATCCCCTCGGTCCCTGCTCCCTGCTGGCCATGGCAAGAGCCGGCTGGGATGGCCCTGGCAGGGGGCTCTCCGTGGGCCCCCGCAGGTCTGGGATCTGACCATGGCTCTGTTCGTCTCTCTTCCAGCCCTTGAAGACACAGCATGTGACAGCAGCCTGGAGGTTGGAAGCCTGGCACTTCAGACTTTGTGCCTTCTCAGGGCAGGAGACCACGCTGCGATCTCCACCTTCCAGAGGCTGCGAGATCAGCTCCGCAGGGCATGGAGGTCACGGCCTCGTCTGTCGGGCCTCAGCTGGCTGCGCTGCTGGAGCTCTGCAGAGAGCTGATCTGGGAGGCTGTGTCTGCTGGGGCCACATCAGCAGCCAGCAGGGACGTTTTTTCCTTCAGGATTGTTCTTTTCTTTTTTGTTTTGCTTTAGGATGTAAATAATGTAGGATATGTTATAATAGTCAGACTCCCAGGAGCTTTCTTTTGCTGCCCAGGGTGTGTGGGGCATAGGGGAAGAGGGGGAAAAGGGGGCTTGTGCTCTGCAAGCTGCCCAGGCATGCAGTGGTGCAGAGAAAATGGCCAGAAGCCCCTTGGCCTTTGGTGGTTCTGCTGAAGCCACAAGCCCTGTCCCAGCCAGGAAGTGCCCTCTGTGTCCTGCTGCCTGTGGTGCTGCCTGGATTGCTGAGGGCTCTGTCATGATCCGCTAACACCGGCGGGAATCATGAGAGATTCGTTTGATCTCCCAGTGCAAAAGGAAACAAAGGGATTTCAGCTTAAATCACAGCAATAGTGCACTTTTATTTTAGTGCCAACAACAGGAGTTCTAGCTGCTATGGTTTTTTGAAGGAAAATTGCTGTAGGTTTATGTGATTCTGGAAGGCCTCGAATTAAAGGGGTCATCATTTCACAGGTAATTGCATCGGTGATTCATAGCCTGTAGTTAATTTTCTGTCATGTATCATTTGCAAGCAGGCAGCTTTGTGCGTGTCTTCCAGTAGTTGGTCAGGAGTACCAACTATAGCTACAGGGTCTCCCCTTTCCAATGGATGAAGCCCTGCTGCCCAATGAGCTGCGTGCTGAGTTAGGGACCACGGGTTACATCTGTCTCCTGCTGTTGAGAAGACCCCATGTCCCCAGTACCCACTGGCTTCTTGTTCTGTCAGTCAAATCTGATCTCCTCCGGTGAGAGATGCAGTAAGTGTTCTGTCTCTGACTCGTGAGGGAGACGCCCGTGCTCCTTTTTCAGCTCAGCCAATTCAGCAGCAGTGTACGGGATTTCTTTAGTGGTTGTATGCAAATCAAGATCTTCATCATTAATATGATTATATTCTGTTTTAATTAAAGGTTTCAAGCTAGGACAGCAGTGCTCCCCACAATTTTTCATCAGTTAGTTCTTTTTGAGGGTAAATTTGATTAATGAGAGGGGTTTCCCTATCCACTCTTTCTTTGGTGCGTAAGCATTCTTTGAATTTTTAACCCATTCCTCTCTTTGGGCCACTGGCAAGAGATGGATCTCATTCATTTCTTCATCTAATTGTTTTTGCAAAATTTCAACTGGGTTTTGAAAGGAGTCCATTCTAGTTCTTTCCTCACCTTTTTGCTTAAAGCAAGTTTCTCTAGCTGCTGTAAGACAAGCTCCCAAAACTGAGCAGAGTATACATTTTTGCCGAGTAAAAGCCTTTGGAACCCATACTGGAGGTCTCCTCCTCATCCTTGTCTCCACCATGCACCTACCAATATCCTTGTGCCGTGGAGCATTTGCTCTGAGCCGCACCTTGGGTCACCCCACTGCCGAGTGTCACAATCCCCTAACACAAGTGGAAGTTGTGAGAGGTTCGTTTGATCTCAGAGTGCAAAAAGGACACCAGGGGATTTCAGTTTAAATCACAACAGCACTAATGCACCTTTATTTTAGTGCCAGCAACAAGGGTTACGTGATAGATGAGAGAGAGAGAGAGAGGGAGAGAGAGGGGTAAAGAACCAATGTCAAGAGAGAAAAGAGGGGGTTATAGCTACCAACAGACGAGACGGGGTCGCTGGTGTCTTCTTCTGTGGGGAGATCTCTCTTGAAGAAAGTAACTTGGAAAAGTCATTTTTACAGTCTGTTTCAAAGCAAGGGGCAGCTGGCCAAGAGGTGGGGAAATTCCTCGGCTATTGTGATGAGCCCCCTTGCTCTGGGAAGCAGGTTTAAGGTACAGAACAGGCCGCTCCTTACAAGTCCCTGCTCAGCAGCAGGAATGAAGGCAGTGTACCTTGACAGCACAACAAGCACACCTGCAAACCATCACCTGGCAAGCTTCCACCTCAACCAGGCCAGAACCCCTGCACAAACTCCCTTGGGGTCTTCAGGGTCTTGGTCTCTGTTCTTGCAATGGTTGTGAGGCAGATGAGGGTAACTTCAGACTGTCTCTTACACCCTAGTAACCCCAAATGACTGCAATGACCCCAAATTACCACAAATAACCCCAAATTACTCTAAAGGACAACTCTGAACCCTCACCTGACCCCAAATGACCCTTCTGGCCCCACACCTGACCCCACAGGACACAGACATTTACTCCCTGCTGAGCTCAGTCCTATACAACCCCAAATCCTTCAAAAATCCCCAAAGTTTGACCCTGGGAACTTCCTGGATGAGCAGGGTCAGTTCCAGCGCAACGAGGCCTTTGTGCCCTTCTCGGCCAGTGGGCACCCCAAAAATCCCATAAATCCTTGGGGTGGGGCCCTAAATCCTTCTGGAATCCCCAAAATCCCCAAATTCCTTTGTGGTGGGGCCCTACATTCTTTTGGAATCCCAAAATTCCTCGGGGTGTGGAACCCCAGACCCATTTGGGACCTCCACCCCTGAAACCCCCAGACCATTTTTGGACCCCAATCCCAAAGCTCCCAGACCCTTTAGGGACCCCCCCAGACCCTTTTTGGGGTAGCCCAGACCCTTTTGGGACCTCAGACCCTTTTGGGATCCCGTAGCCCCCAGAGTCCCCAGACCCTTTGGAATCCCCTCGGCCCTTTTGGAATCCCCAACCCCTGAAACCCCCAGCCCCTTTTGGGACCCCCAGCCCCTTTGGGACCCCAGTCCCTCTAGAGACCCCCAGCCCTTTTGGGACCCCCGACCCTTTGGGGTGGGGCGGTGCTGACGCCCCTTCCCCACAGGGCAGTGGCTGTGCCTGGGGGAGGCGCTGGCGCGGGCAGAGCTGTTCCTGTTCCTGACCTCGCTGCTGCAGCGCCTGCGGCCGCGACCCCCGGCACCCCCCGAGGAGCTGCCCACGGCCCCCCTGGAGAGCGGCTTCGCCAACATCGTGCCCCGCTTCCAGCCCCTCCTGCTGCCCCAATGAGACCCCCCCCAAATTCCAGACTGCTCCCCAAATTCAGGAACTGCCCCAGGATCGGGACCCTTCCCCATGGATGGAAAATCTCCCCCGAGATCCTCCCCAGATTCCACTCCCAACATCCCCCCCCGCTTCCAGCTCAGGATGGTGCCCCGATGAGACCCTTCCCCAAATCCCACCCCCAAGATGCCTCCCCATCACTGGAAAATCCCCCTAAATCCACCCCAAACCCCACCCTAAAATCGTGAATCCCCCCCTGAGACCCCTCCCCAAATTCAGGATGCCTCCCCAAAATGCCCCTCCTCACTGGGATCAGGACCCCTCCTCATCAATGGAAATTCCCCCAAGCCAAAAAAATTCTCCCCAAATCCCCTTCCCAAAATCAGAACCCCCCCAAGACCACAGAATTTCCCTCTAAAACCACCAAATTCCTCCCCCAAAATCCCAGCATTCCCCACAAATCCCCCCAAGAACTGAAAAACCCCCATACCCCCCAAAAAGTCCCAAATCCTCCCAAGACTAAAACCGCCCCCCAAAACTCCAAATTTCCCCAAAAATCCCAAATTTCCCCCCAAACTCCCCAAATTCCTTAAAACCCCCAAAATTCTCACCTCCCAAATTTTCCCCCCAAAACCACCAAATGCTCCCAAAATCCCAAATCCCCCCTCAAGATTCTCAAATTACACCTCAAATCGCCAAAATTTTCTCCCCCAAGACTCCCAAATACCTCCCCAAAAATATGGGGGAGTGCTCCTAAGCAACCAAATCCCTTCTCCCCAGAATTCCCCCTGGACCCCGAATTCCCCCCAAAACCCCCAAATTTTCTCCCCCAAACCCAGTTTTTTTTCCCCAAATCCTCCCCTAAAAGACCCAAAATTCTCCCCAAAATCCAAAATTTCCCCCAAACCCCCAAATTCCCCCCAAATTCCCAAATTCCACCCCAAAACTCAGGAGATCCTGCCCAAAAAACCGGTGACCCCTCCCGAGAAGCCCCCCAAAATTGCAACTCCCTCCCCAAAAATCACCAAAAAAGCTGAGAACGTGAATTTTTTATTTCACATTATTCACACTTTGGGGGGGGGGGGAACCCCAGAATTCCGGGGATTTTTCCCATTTTTTGGGGAGGGGGTTGTCCCCAACTTTTCCAACACTCCCCACGCGACCCCTCCCCAAAATTCCTGTGCCTCAGCCCCCCAAATTAAGTGCACATAAATAAAAAGAGGGAAAAAAAATAGGGAGGAAAAAAGGTAAAAATAAAAAAAAAGAACCACCCCCCCAACCAAATTTTGGGGAAGGGGGATGGAGGAAAAATTGAGGGAGAGGGTGATCCCCCCCCCCCCAAAAAAAATGAGGGACCCTTCAAAAAATTGGGGGAACCCCCTCCAAAAAAACCTCACATGCCAAAACCATCAAAAATAGCAAAAAAAGGCAAAAAAACCATGAAAGATTTGGGGGAGAATCCCCCAAAAATGTGTCAAAAATGGGGGACCTCCCCCTTGAATCCAAGGAATTTTTGGGAAAATTTTTTTCCCAAAAGTAATGGGTATTTGTGGGCGGCAGGGGAGGAAAGATCCCCTCCAAATTCCTGGGGGGTGTCCCTGAGATCCAGTGGAGGCACCTGGTCCTAGAGGGAGACAAAAAGGGCATTTTAGGGAAATTAAGGGAATTTTGAGGGATTTGGGTGAATTTTAGGGAATTCTGGGATTTTTGGGCGGGTCTGGGGGCAGGTCTCAATTTTGTGGGGTCTTGCGTTCCGGGGCCACAGGATCATGTCCAGGGAGGCCACAGTTACCAGGAACAGGCATGGGACACCAACAAGATGGGATTCTGCTCAGGAAAACATTTATTCAGCTCAGGAACAAACTCAGATCCAGAGACAGCCCCAAACAGAGGCAGGGAGATGGGGTTTGAGAACCAGGGTGGAGTTCAAGGTCAGGGACCACTGGGAACACAGCAAGGGAGAAACCCCAGGGGCCCAAACCCAATCAGAAATCCCTGGGCTGCCTCCCCACGAGGGGCCCAGGGTGGAGTTTCTCCCTGGGCTTGCAGGGCCCATCCTCTGAGGCAGAGGGATGGAATTCCCTCTTGCCCACACCTCTCATTTTAACAATATTAATTTGAAACTAAATCTTTGCCTCCCTCGGCAGGGGCACCTCACATAAAAACTCACTCAGTAATGGGCTCCCCCTCCCTTCATCATCCCCAAACTTTGGCTGTCTCATTCCAGACCCCACCCCACCTCCCCAGTCCCAACCCCAACCCATCCCATCCCTGCTGGACATCAAGACCCCTTCTCAATCCCTATTTCCCCCATTTCACACCTCCCAATCCCCATCCCAACAATCCTGCCCCACCCAGTGCCCATCTCACCCCATCCTGATCTGCATCCCACTTCACCCAGTCCCCTTCCAACCCCATTCCACCTGATGCCTTCAGAAGGCTACCTAGAACAGAGGCTGGACAGAGTTAAGAATAAAGTTTATTAGAAGAATTTAAATACACCATGGGCAGTACAAGAGCCTGGCAAGTGCTACACCCAAGATAGACCAGAAATGGTCACAAAAATGGACAAGTGATCACGAGGTCCCACATTTTTAGAAGTTTAGGTCCATCTGCATATTTGGGTTCATTGTCCAGTTACAGCTTCAGATGATGAAGTCCCATCCTTCTTGTTTTCTCTCTTCAGTCCACCCTTGTTTATGCTTTTGGGCCTGGAACTTGTAACAACTGTCCTTGGTATCAAGCTAGAAAAGGAATTGTTTTGTCTACCTACTCTGTGAAGAGAGCTCACTAACACATAATATGAACTACAAACCTAGGCAGTGTAGAATATGAAAAATATGAAAGCTAAAACTTAAGGCAACACACCCTGAGGGGCTGTGGAATTGAATAATTTTGGAGAGGTACTGAGTTGGATTCAGTGACATTGAGTGGTTTTGAGGTGAAAGATTGAACCCTCTTGTCTCTTTGAGTGCCAAGAAATGGAGACAACTCCACCAAATAACCCCACAACCCCCAAATACTCCCAAGTATCTCCCAGATTCCCTTGAAGCACTAGTAAAATGTGAGGTTTTAGATACCTTTGATGAATTTGTTGATTTTTACCATTATTTCTCTGTTCTAAATAGATAAAGATGAATTAAAAGATAATTGAAACCAAAATAAAATGGCCTCCAGCCCACTGTGTTCCCAACGCAGATCACTGGGAACGTGGGTCATCAGGTCCTGCCCAACATGGGTCCTCTGATGGGGGATGGAGCTGGAGCAGAACACGAAGCTCTTCCTGCACTTGGGGCACTCACAGGGCTTCCCTTACCGATGCCTCTGTTGGTGTTGGGTCAAGTTAGATCTCTGGCTGAAGCTCTTCCCACACTGGGGACACTCGTAGGGCCTCTCCCCAGTGTGGATGCGCCGGTGTTTGATGAGGGTGGAGTTGTGCTTGAAGCCCTCCCCACAGTCAGGGCAGCGGAAGGGCCTCTCATCCGTGTGAATCCGCTGGTGCTGTAGGAGAGTGAAGGTGGTCTGAAACCTCTTCCCACACTCAGGACACTCGTAGGGCTTCTCCCCAGTGTGGATCATCTGGTGGATGGTCAGTTGGGACCTCCATCTGAAGGTCATCCCACATTCCCCACACTCATAGGGTCTCTCCCCAGTGTGGGTCCTCTGGTGGATGGTCAGGGAGGAGCTGGAGCTGAAGCTCTTCCCACATTCCCTACACTCGTAGGGCCTCTCCCCAGTGTGGATGCGCCGGTGGGTGATGAGGGTGGAGTTTTGCTTGAAGCCCTCCCCACAATCAGGGCAGCGGAAGGGCCTCTCATCCGTGTGAATCCGCTGGTGCTGGAGGAGATGGGAGCTGATCCGAAACCTCTTCCCACACTCAGGACACTCGTAGGGCCTCTCCCCAGTGTGGATGCGCTGGTGGATGATGAGTGCGGAGCTGCAGCTGAAGCCCTTCCTACATTCCCTACACTGATAGGCCCATTCCCCAGTGTGGATCATCCGGTGGAAGAGCAGTTTGGTGCTCTGGCTGAAGCTCTTCCCACACTCCAAGCACTTGTAGGGCTTCTCCCCATCCTGAAGCTGCTCATGGACCACCAGCTCAGAGCCCTGGCTGGATCTCCGGCCGCCTTTCTGGCACAGGGTGGGTCTTTCCTCCTCAGAGCACCCTGGGATGGGTTTGGAGCCCCTCCTCCTGCGGGATCTCCGGGGCTTTTCTTCCCTGTTGGATTCCTGCACTGTGGAACTGCTCAAATCGGCCTCTTCCAAGAGGTTCTGCTGCAGGGATTTGTCCTCCCTGGTCTCCATCCTCAGCTCCTTGTCTGGGGGAGGAAGGACAAGGAGAGGATGGGATTTGCCTCCGTGCCAGAGGGAAGGGGAGGGAGATCCCCCCAGTGCGTCCCCGGCAGGACGGCGTCGGCAGCGGGGTTGTCCTGCAGCCGGGGGCCAGGCTGGGCTGGGAGATGGAGCAGGAGAGAGGGGGAAAGGGGCACTGACTTCCTCCTCACCTGCCTGGGTGTCCCGGGGCATCTTCCTCTTCCTCACAGCAGCCTCCTCCTCCATCCAGCCAAGGTTTGGGAATGAGAGATCCTGGTTTGGGGAAAAATATAATGCACGAGCACATTGGGTTAGGGTGCTCCTCCTGCCCAAGTTCATCTCTAGAAGTTACCGGGTATCTGGGGCCCATAAAAACCTCCCAAACACCAAGATTCACCCCTGAAAATGCCTCCCAGGAGTTCCCCATCTCTGGTCTCTCCCTTTTGGTGTTCAGGGGTTCCCCGCTGTCCCAGCTGCTGGGGGTCATGCTTGCACTGGGGTTCCTCTGTCTACTCAGTCCCTGCCCACCCCAGGTTGCTTGGAGTGCCAGAAATCCAAAAAGTCCCCCCCATTTCCATCTCCTCATTTAGGGATGATGGGGCTTTTTGGATTCCTATGGTCCCTTGTCCCGTGAATCTCTGCTTTGGGGTGCAGAGGGTCCAAGGAGTCCCCCCTGCTCCATTTCAGGCTGTTGAGGGTCCCGTGAATTGTGGCGCTCCCCCTCTCTGGGCTCCCCACTTTGGGGTCCTGGGGGACACAGGGCTCTGCTCCTCCCGGCTGCCTCTGACAGCAGCCACCACCATGTGATAAATGTATCTATGAATAAAAATTCGTGAAAGCCTAAATAAATATATCTGTATTTATAATGATATAAGAAAATATAAAATATAGTGTGGCCCAAGGATTCCTCCCCAGACCCAGCAGCAAATACCCATTCAAGAGATAAGGATTCTAGCCGGCACCCAGATAACGATTCTAGCCGGCGCCCATCAACCTAAGAGAATAAGCAGGACACGAGCCATCAGGCTGGACAAAGGAACGAGCCCGGACGAGATACTCATCACCACCGGGACCTGAACGCCCCACCCTGCAAGCCACAGTTGGAGAAGCAATCAAACTGGACAAAGAGAGAAGCCCAGCCGAGATATTCATCGGCTCCAACCCGGACCCAACCACTCCGTCCTGATAGCCCAACCCAAGATGAAATCAAGAGACACTCAGAACCTTTTTACATGCGAAGAGACTCTGCCCAAATGTCTATTGATTCAGTTTCTCAGCGCCAGGAAATCCATTCAACCAACCATCTAGGATCGTTGTTGAATGGTGCCTACTTGAAATTTGGCCTCAGGACACAAAACCCCTATAAAAACCCAGGACAGAGAATCCTCCTTCGTGGATTTGGGAAAATCTGTACCTTTGAGTATCGACCCCTGTCCACCCAGCGCTGCGTTGATATATTTTATTGTGGTTTTTCCTTTTGTTGTTTGTTTTATTGAAATTGCTTTATAATAAATTGTTTTTTTATTTAACCTCATTTTGCCATTGCATTTATAACAACTAGGAACCCCCAATGCCCCCCAAGGGGCATTTTCTGCTCAGCTTTGGAGTTCTTCATTCTCCAAACATCCCCCCCATAAAACCCAACCCAGGGATCCCCCAGGATATCTGGGTCAAGCTCCCCCTCCATGGTCACCTGTGGGATGGGGGGGGTGATGATCCCACAGGTGGAGGGCTGTGTATTCAAGGAGTGCTCGACCTCGTGGTCCCTTCTACTTCCCCTGATCTTCATTTGTCCCTCTTCTTCCTCCTCTTCATCCTCCTTAACTCCACCTTCTTATACTTCCATCCCTTCACTCTCTCTTTCTTCATCCCTCCTCTTCCATCCCTCCTCCTCCTCCCCCAGGAGCAGTGACACCCTCGGTGCCCCGTTCCCAAACCCCTCACAGCCCACGGCAGGAGCGGGGATGGAGCCGGGACAGGTCGGGATGGGCAGCGCGGGGCTCTCCGCTGCTCCCACCCGCTGGGGACGGGGGGAACCCGGCCCGGGGAAAAGGAGAGGGAAACTGGGAAAATTGGGGGCTGCAGATCCAACCTGGGGCTGGCTGGGGACCCTGGCTGGGGACTGCCAGCCCTTGGGGCTCCTCTGGGGAGATGCGGGAGGGGGGAACACAGAGAGGGCTGGGGGATCCCAGGAGTGGCAGCACTGGCAGGGACTGGTTTGTACTGGGATCATCCTGGCAGTGGCTGAGATCGCACTGGCTGTGTACTGACATCATACTGGGATCATACTGGGAGGAGCTGGGCACATGCCAGGAGAGACTGCGATCACACTGAGGGAAACTGGGATCATACTGGGATCAGACTGGCAGTGAGTAGGAAACAATTGAGGGGACAATTGAGACCAGGTTCGTAGGAAATGGGATATACTGGGAGTTACTGAGATCATGCTGAGGCTGACTGGGAGCAGCTGTGATCAACTGGGGTCATGCCAGGAGCAACTGGCAGGAACTGGGAGTTCCTGGGTGCATGCAAGGGGTAACTGGAAGCAACAGGACTTATACTGGGATGAACTGGGATTCTGCTGGAGGTGAATACGATCATGCTGGCAAGGAGTCCAACTCCACTGAGGCTGACTGGGAGTGGTTGTGAGCAAATGGGATCATGCTGGAAGGAATTGGGAGGAACTGGGAATATGCCCTGCGCTCCCCAGAACCCCGGGATCGCCCCCCATATGTCCCATAAGTCTCCCCCAGACCCTTCAGGATCCCCGAGTGACCCCTCAGCACCCGTTCGGATCACCCCAAAGCGTCCCTGGATCCCTGAATGCTCCTGACCCCACAGATTCCCCTTCCAGCCACTGCTGGGAATTCATCTCCCATCATCCCACAACACAGTTCCGCGCCCAAACCTCCTGCCGTGCCCCGCGCCCTAAAGAGCCCGGTTACAGCTCCCCAGGTTCCCCCCAAGTGCTCCCGAGCCGTATACATTCGCCCCCAGGACCTGCAGCACGGCTCGGACGCAAAAGTTTTCTCCAAGCGCTTCCCCACACCGCCAAACGCGCCTTCCGAGCCACTTCCGGGACTACAGCTCCTATCATGCTCCGCGGCGCCCATAGAGCGCTATTCCAGCCGGGACTCCATCTCCCGTCATGCCCCGCGCATCACCGGAACCCATTGGAGCTGCGCCTACAACTCCCGTGAAGCTCCGCGGCCCCATTAAACCGTATTATACCGGCGCCTACAACTCCCATCATCCCCCGCGGCCCATAGATTCCCTGTTACAGCCCCCCAAGTGCCCGCCTGGACCCCGAAGGGCCCCCAGATTCCCCTCCCTGACCTCCAAGTGCCCCCCTGGACCCTCAAGTGCTCCCCTGGATCCCGAATTGTCCCACAGAATCCCTAAGTGCCCCTCCAAGTGCCCACCCGGCTCCCCCAAGTGTCCTCCAGACCCCCAGGTTCTCTCTAAATTCCCTCCCCAGACCCAAAACTGCCCCAAATGTTCCCCAGAAAAGTCCCCATGGACCCCAAAGTGGCCCCTTTTACCCTGTCTGAGAAAATGATAAAAATTATGATCAAAGGACTAAAAATAGGAATAATTAGCATAAAGAGGGTGAAATAGTAGTCAATTAATTAATGAAGGGAATTGTGGTACTTAGAATCAAAGACCGATAATGTTTTTAGTTGATAAAAATGTATCAATTCTTTTATATAAATATAAAAAATAGGTTATAAAAATACAGAATAATATTATTATAAAAATCAAAATTTTATTTTTATAAATTAATTAGATTTTAATGATAAAGAAAAGTTTATAAATGTTTTCAATGTTTTGGGATGTCAGTTCCAGGTGGGCGATGTCAGACATGCTGAGGCTCGGGGTGAGGAGCAGGTTGTCCAAACAGGGGCAGCCCACAAGGGGCTCATTCTTCTCTGTGACCAGACCTCCTCAGGAGACATTCAGCATCAGGATTGTAAAGAGTAAATCGTGACCTCCTGATCAGTACACAAAGATGTTTTACAGTTTGAACAGTAGAATGTTGTCACCGTAAGGGGCCTTCTTTGTTAATATACCTCATGTTGTGTCATGTTTGTTAAATAAAAAATGTTGTTGTACCAGCCTTCTTTGTTAAAATATTGTTATAAATTAAATTAGAATTTTGACAACTAGGTCCCTTTGGTTAATGGCAGTTTAATTAAAAATGAATACAATTTACTAAATTGAAGAGTAATGTGGTATAAAAGAATACAGTTCAGTAAAATAATACAGTTTAATAAAATTTAAAATTTATATATAATCTGCTAGTAATTAAGTATGATTAAAGCATAAGAAAAACCAACCAGGGTACAGAGGCTTCCCACCCTGCCTCACATAGAAAACAAAGCACTTTAAGCTAAACTTATATACTGTATGCTTATACATATTCATGTTTCCTGTAAGTTTCCTCCTATTTCCGATTTTTCTGACGTTACGTCACTATTCCTCACAGCGCACGCCTCACTTGTTGTTAGAAGGTCTTCAGTCTTCTTTTGGTGGTCTTTTGCCAAAGGCTTCTCCTCTTCCTCATTGTCCTTTGGATAACCTAACAGGTTTGCGCATGCGAACTAAGCCTTGTGTTATGTTAGTCTACTAATTAGCCTTATGTTTACTAATCTTTAGGTCCAATGCCTAAATTTGTTCTAATTTTGGTCCATCTCAAGGCCATTTTGGCCTTGAGACACCATTTATCTTCTAAACTACATCCTGTACCTTAATTTTGACGTGTAACATCTGCAAAGGGGTACATCTGCTTTGTAACACTGATTCTTGATTGTTTCTAATAAGAACTTTAATAAAAGTTACAATTTAGTAAGCACGAACCAATTCCATTTATTACAACTGCAAATACCCCTTATGCACCTTTTTATTGGTTTCCATGCTAATGGCCTTGCTTTCCTCCTTGCTATGGATAAACTTGTATTTTCTCAATTTCTTCTTTTGCTAACTCAATTGTTTGGCCTGCAGATCAGCTGCTAAGCCCATCCACATTCACCTCTTAGTCTTTAGAGGGAAACTTTGAGCACAGTGAGAATCTCCCAATGTGCAAGAGGGTCCCTGTGTGCCAGCTGCAGCTGGGGCCTCAGCCATCTCCTCTCTCAACAGGTTCCCCTCTGCAGCTTCACAGGAAAGGCCAAACACCTCCCTCAGGGACACCTGCAGCACACATTTCACATCTCCATGCCCATACGTGATGTCCCTGTCACAGCTGCATTACCAGCTTGCTGCTGTGCAGATGCTGCCACCACCCAAAGCAAGGCCCTGTGTCCCTGAAGGGACCCGCCCTGCTCTGTGGCCTGGACTGAAGGTGGGTCCCTCCTGCCAGGGCAGGGCCCAGCACAGCTCTTCTGTTCCAATAAAGAGATGGAGCTCTCACCCCAGTGTCTGGCTGGTACCACCAGCAAAGCCCACACAGCACCAGCCCTGGCTGAGCTCCATGTCCAGGAGCAGGCGGGGCTGACCATGGTGTGGGCAGGCAGGAGCCAGGCAGGGGCTGCTGTGACCAGCGGCAGGGCACTGAGGGGCTGGGGGAGTCTGTGTTGAGCATCCCTGGGATGAGGGCACATTTCCTTCAGTGGCATCACCTGGGCCTGGACCTCCTCCAGTGCCATGCCCAGGAAAAGAGGAAACCATCAAGAGCATCTCCTGGGACACCGCCTGACCAGCAATGTCAGCAGGCAAAACCAAGGTTTTGTTTGGCAATGACCCTTTGATGAAGTCAAAGATTTACATTAAGGCCAGACCAGTAGGACAGATGGGAGTACTTCCCTCTGGGAAGGGGCTCCTGTCACTTCACAGTCTCCATCCCCTGCCAGGAACTGCAGAACTTTGGCCAGTCCCGCTCCCCCCGTGGCCTTGTCTGGCCTGGGGGAGAGGAGGCTGAACCAGAGCACTGTTAGCTCTTCAAAAGCCAGAAACCAAAGAAAAAGAGAAATTCCCGGGCTTAAGATTCAAAGGGTGATGTTCACAGGTTGATATCACTTTTCAATGGTCAAAACTACTGTCAGTTCTTGGAAATGACCAGTTATAGGCCAGGAGAAAAAACTTCCATCAGCCTCCAGCAACCTTAACTTCTTTAGCTGTTTCTCTTTTTACTTAAATGTCAATCTATCACACAGAACAGCAGTGACAGCCCCAGTGTTCCACTGTCTGTGACACACCAGCACTGACAGCCCCAGTGTTCCACTGTCTGTGACACCACAGCAGTGAAAGCCTTGTTATTATGAGGTTAAATGTTTCTGAAAATGTTTCTTAAAACCATGAAGAAGTAGGCCACAAGAATGTCTGGTATTGGGGATGGTCTAGCAAGCTGAAATGTTCATGGTAACGGGAACTGGTACTTGGGGATTCCAAGATACCCACCCAGAGATAAGATTCGTACATGTTCGTACAAGGATGAGCCAACTCTCATGAAGCAATATTGATAAAGCTAATCAAGCAATATTAATGAGGCAATATTGATAAGGTTGTTATAGTGATTACTGCTACAGCTGAAATTGTAGAAATATGTGCACTTTGGACAAAGACGATGGAGCTAGATTTGGGTTGCTGATACCCCTAGTTCCCACGCGCTTCAATAAAGCACCTGCATATAATCAATCTGTGATTATGTGTGTTCCTGAACACTGACATCAGCGTCTCCCTGCACCCAGGGCAGCTCCCACCAGAGACCCTCCCCTGATTTAATTCCCAATCCAGGAGCTACAACAAGCATGGGTGAAGTTCTGGGGGCTGGCAGGGAAATGTCACTGTAAGATCTTGCTGCACTTGGCTCTCGGCCCCTTCTCAAGAGCTTTGCCTTCAAGGGCAGGAACAGCTTTTCCTTGCTGGAATTCCAGACTCTTGGAGTGTGTGCCATGCAGGTCCACACAGACTGGGATCCATGGGCTGGGATTGCACAGACTGGGATTGCACAGACCGGGACCGTATGGATCAGCACCAGAGATTGGGATCACATGGACCGGGACCACATGGACTGGGATGGCTGCACCGGAACGATGCGAACCAAGGCGGTCCCACCCCAGCCAGGGCTCCCTCCCAGTTCCCTCCCAGTTCCCTCCCAGTTCTCTCCCAGTCCCTCCTGGGGGCACGGCCAAAACTGCCCAGAGTGAACGCGGTGGTCCCGGAGCGATCCCAGAGCTGATTCCGGTCCCGGTGTCGATCTCTGTCCCGGAGCTGTGGTGGTCCCAGTGTCGGTCCCAGAGTGCTCCCAGTCTCAGTCTTTGTCTCCATCTCACTCTCAGTCCCGGTCTCGGTCTCGGTCCCGGAGCGGTGCCAGTCTCAGTGCCGGTGCCAGTGCTGGCTTCATTCCTGGTCTCAGTCTTGGCCTTGGAGCAGTTCCTGTCCCAGTGTCAGTGCTGGTCCTGGAGTGATCCCGGTGCTGATCCCGGTGCTGCTCCAGGAGTGATCCCAGTGCTGATCCCAGTGCTGCTCCAGGAGTGATCCTGGTGCTGATCCCGGTGCTGCTCCAGGAGTGATCCCAGTGCTGCTCCAGGAGTGATCCCAGTGCTGCTCCAGGAGTGATCCTGGTGCTGATCCCGGTTCTGGTCTCAGTCTCGGTCTCGGAGCACTCCTGGTGTTGATCCCAGTCCCTGTGCTGGCCTCGGTCTCAGTCTCAGAGCAGTCCCGGGGCATTCCCGGAGCCGATTCCGGTCCCGGTGTCGATCTCAATCCCAGAGCGGTGCCGGTCCCGGTCTCAGTCCCGGTCCCGGTCTCAGTCCCGGTCCCAGAGCAGTTCTGGTCTCGGTGCCGGTGCCGGATTCAGTCCCAGTCTCAGGCCCGCTCTCGGTCTCAGTCTCGGTCTCAGTCTCGATCTCGGTCTCGCTCCCAGTCCCGGTGCCGGTCGAACCGAGCCCTTTTCGGGTGATTTCAGGTCCCTTTTGGCCGTTTCAGGCCAGGTTGGGGGATGTTGGGGCCCTTTGGGTGATTTGAGGCAAAACCAGCGACTTTCAGGGTGGATCTTGCACCATTTGGGAGATTCAAGGGTGATTTTAGGCCATTTGGGGTGGGTTTTACACCAGTTTGGACATTTTTATGCCCTTTTGGTTGCATTTGGACACCTTGGGATGATTTTAACCCCATTTGGCTGATGTTGGGCAAACCATGCGGATTTAGCGCGGAGTTCAGGTCCCTTGGGATGGTTTTGATTTTCACCTTTCTTCACAGAAATTTCAGCAGTTTTCCCCCTTTTATTTTCCGTTTTTTTTTCATCAAAATATTCATAAAAATTGACGCAAATTATCTCAAAATCTCACCAAATTCCAGAAAAATCCCACAAAATTCCACAAAAATCCACAAAAATCCACAAAACTCAATAAAAAATCCCACAAAATTCCCTAAATCTTCTCAAAACCCTACGAAATTCCAGAAACATCCCACAAAATCCTTCAAAATTTCCATACAATCTTGGAAAAATCCCTAAAAATTCTTCAAGTTCCATCCATATACCACAAAATTCCACAAACATCCCACCAAACCCTCTAAATCTTCTCAAAACCCTACCAAATTCCAGAAACATCCACAAAATCTTTACAACATACCACGCAATCTAAGAAAAATACCTCAAAATTCTTCATGTTTCCACAAAGTCCTTCAAAATTCCGGAAATGTGCCACAAAGTGCCACGAACATCCCACACAATTCCCTATATTTTCTCAAAACTCTACCAAATTCCAGAAACTACCCACAGAATCTCATCCAATTTCCACACAATCTAAGAAAAATACCACAAAATTCATCAAGTCTCGTCAAAATCCCTCAATATTCCAAAAAACGTCCCACAAAATTGCAGAAAAATCCACAAAATTCCACAAATATCCTAACAAATCCTCTAAATCTTCTCAAAATTCTACCAAATTCCAGAAATATCCCACAAAATCTTTACAAATTTTCCCACAATCTAAGTAAAACTCCTCAAAATTCTTCAAGTCTCCTCAAAACCTCATCAAATACCAGAAAATTCCACAACATTCAAAAAAAATTGCACAAAATTCCACAAAAATCCCTCAAAGTTCCATGCATATCCCACAAAATTCCACAACCATCCCACAAAATTCCACAAACATCACAACAAACTCCCTAAATCTTCTCAAAACCCTACCAAATTCCAGAAACATTCCACGAAATCTTTACAAATTTCCACGCAATCTAGGAAAAATCCCTCAAAATTCTTCACGTCTCCTCAAAATCTCATCAAATTCCAGAATATTCCACAACATTCTAAAAAAAATGGCATAAAATTCCACAAAAATCCCACAACTTTCCATCCAAATCCCACAAAGCTCTACAACCATCTCACAAAATTCCACAAACATCCCACAAGTCCTCTAAATCTTCTCAAAACCCTACCAAATTCCAGAACCATCCCACAAAATCTTTACATATTTCCACACAATCAAGGAAAAATCCCTCAAAATTCTTCAAGTGTCATCCATATCCCACAAAATTCCAGAAAAATCCCACAAAATTCCACAAACATCCCAACAAACTCTTTAAATCTTCTCAAAACCCTACCAAATTCCAGAAACTTCCCACAAAATCTTTTCATATTTCCACACAATCTAAGTAAAACTCCTCAAAATTCATCAAGTCTCCTCAAAATTTCACCAAATTTCACAAACATCCCACAAAATCTTTACATATTTCCGCCCAATCTAAGAAAAATCCCTCAAAATTCCTCAAGTTTCATCCGTATCCCACAAAATTCCACAAGCATCCCACAAAATTCCACAAATATCCCAACAAAACCTCTAAAGCTTCTCCAAACCCTACCAAATTCCAGAAACATCCCACAAAATCTCCTCCAATTTGCACACAATCTAAGAAAAATACCTCAAAATTCTTCAAGTTTCATCCATATCCCACAAAATTCCAGAAAAATCCCACAAAATTCCACTAACATCCCAACAAACTCCCTAAATCTTCTCAAAACCCTACCAAATTCCAGAAGCATCCCACAAAATCTTTACAAATTTCCTCACAATCTAAGTTAAACTCCTCAAAATTCTTCAAGTCTCCTCAAAATCTCATCAAATTCTGGAAAATTCCACAACATTCCAAAAAAATTGCACAAAATTCCACAAAAATCCCTCAAAGTTCCATGCATATCCCACAAAATTCCACAACCATCCCACAAAATTCCACAAACATCACAACAAACTCCCTAAATCTTCTCAAAACCCTTCCAAATTCCAGAAACATTCCACGAAATCTTTACAAATTTCCACGCAATCTGGGAAAAATCCCTCAAAATTCTTCACGTCTCCTCAAAATATCACCAAATTCCAGAATATTCCACAACATTCTAAAAAAAATGGCATAAAATTCCACAAAAATCCCACAACTTTCCATCCAAATCCCACAAAGCTCTAGAACCATCTCACAAAATTCCACAAACATCCCACAAGTCCTCTAAATCTTCTCAAAACCCTACCAAATTCCAGAAACTTCCCACAAAATCTTTTCATATTTCCACACAATCTAAGTAAAACTCCTCAAAATTCATCAAGTCTCCTCAAAATTTCACCAAATTTCACAAACATCCCACAAAATCTTTACAAATTTCCGCCCAATCTAAGAAAAATCCCTCAAAATTCTTCAAGTTTCATCCGTATCCCACAAAATTCCACAACCATCCCACAAAATTCCACAAATATCCCAACAAAACCTCTAAAGCTTCTCCAAACCCTACCAAATTCCAGAAACATCCCACAAAATCTCCTCCAATTTGCACACAATCTAAGAAAAATACCTCAAAATACTTCAAGTCTCCTCAATATCCCTCAAAATTCCACAAAAATACCAAAAAATTCCACAAACATCCAAACAAACTCCCTAAATCTTCTCAAAACCCTACCAAATTCCAGAAACAACCCACAAAATCTTTTCATATTTCCCCACAATCTAAGTAAAACTCCTCAAAATTCTTCAAGTCTCCTAAAAATATCATCAAATACCAGAATATTCCACAACATTCTAAAAAAAATGGCATAAAATTCCACAAAAATCCCACAACTTTCCATCCAAATCCCACAAAACTCTACAACCATCTCACAAAATTCCACAAACATCCCACAAATCCTCTAAATCTTCTCAAAAGATTAACAAATTCCAGATCCATCCCACAAAATCTTTACAAATTTCCACACAATATTGGAAAAACTACTGAAAATTCTTCAAGTCTTCTTAAAATCTCACCAAGTTCTGGAAAATTCCACAACATTCTAAAAAAAATGGCACAAAATTCTAGAAAAATCCCTCAAAATATCACAAAAATCCCACAAAATTCCAGAAGCATCCCACAAAATTGCAGAAATCTTCTCAAAACCCTATCAAATTCCAGAAACTTCCCACAAAATCTTTACAAATTTCCAGGCAATCTAGGAAAAATCTCTCAAAATTCTTCAAGTTTCATCCATATCCCACAAAATTCCAGAAAAATACCACAAAATTCCACTAACATCCCAACAAACTCCCTAAATCTTCTCCAAACCCTACCAAATTCCAGAAACATCCCACAAAATCTTTACAAATTACCACACAATCTAAGAAAAATACCTCAAAGTTCTTCATCTTTCTCCAAAGTCCATCAAAATTCCGGAAACGTGCCACAAAATTCCACAAAAATTCCACAAAATTTCAGAAACCTCCCAGAAAGTTCCACAAACATCCCACACAATTCCCTATATTTTCTCAAAACCCCACCAAATTCCAGAAACATCCCACAAAATCTCCTCCAATTTGCACACAATCTAAGAAAAATATCTCAAAATTCTTCAAGTCTCCTCAAAATCACTCAATATTCCAAAAAACAACCCACAAAATTCCAGAAAAATCCACAAAATCCCGGAAACTTTCTACAAAATTGCAGAAATATTCTCAAAACCCCACCAAATTCCAGAAATATCTCACAAAATCTTTACAAATTTCCACACAATCTAGGAAAAATCCCTCAAAATTCTTCACGTCTCCTCAAAATATCACCAAATTCCAGAATATTCCACAACATTCTAAAAAAAATGGCATAAAATTCCACAAAAATCCCACAACTTTCCATCCAAATCCCACAAAACTCTACAACCATCTCACAAAATTCCACAAACATCCCACAAATCCTCTAAATCTTCTCAAAACCCCACCAAATTCCAGAAACATCCCACAAAATCTTTACATATTTCCACACAATCTAAAAAAAATCCCTCAAAATTCTTCAAGTGTCATCCATATCCCACAAAATTCCAAAAAAATACCACAAAATTCCACAAACATCCCAACAAACTCCCTAAATCTTCTCAAAACTCTACCAAATTCCAGAAACTTCCCACAAAATCTTTACACATTTCCACACAATCTAAGTAAAACTCCTCAAAATTCTTCAAGTCTCCACAAAATCCCATCAAATTCTGGAAAATTCCACAACATTCCAAAAAAATTGCACAAAATTCCACAAAAATCCCTCAAAGTTCCATGCATATCCCACAAAATTCCACAACCATCCCACAAAATTCCACAAATATCCCAACAAAACCTCTAAAGCTTCTCCAAACCCTACCAAATTCCAGATACATCCAACAAAATCTTTACATATTTCCACACAATCTAGGAAAAATCCCTCAAAATTCTTCAAGTTTCATCCATATCCCACAAAATTCCAGAAAAATACCACAAAATTCCACTAACATCCCAACAAACTCCCTAAATCTTCTCCAAACCCTACCAAATTCCAGAAACATCCCACAAAATCTTTACAAATTACCACACAATCTAAGAAAAATACCTCAAAGTTCTTCATCTTTCCCCAAAGTCCATCAAAATTCTGGAAACGTGCCACAAAATTCCACAAAAATTCCACAAAATTCCAGAAACCTCCCAGAAAGTTCCACAAACATCCCACACAATTCCCTATATTTTCTCAAAACCCCACCAAATTCCAGAAATATCCCACAAAATCTTTACAAGTTTCCACACAATCTAAGAAAAACTCCTCAAAACTCTTCAAGTTTCATCCATATCCCACAAAATTCCAGAAAAATCCCACAAAATTCCACAACCATCTCACAAAATTCCACAAACATCCCACAAATCCTCTAAATCTTCTCAAAGCCTTAACAAATTCCAGAAACATCCCACAAAATCTTTAAAAATTTCCACACAATATAGGAAAAACTACTCAAAATTCTTCAAGTCTTCTTAAAATCTCACCAAATTCCGGAAAATTCCACGACATTCCAAAAAAATGGCACAAAATTCTAGAAAAATCCCTCAAAATATCACAAAAATCCCACAAAATTCCAGAAGCATCCCACAAAATTGCAGAAATCTTCTCAAAACCCCACCAAATTCCAGAAACATCCCACAAAATCTTTACAAATTTCCACACAATCTAAGTAAAACTCCTCAAAATTCTTCAAGTCTCCTCAAAATCTCATCAAATACCAGAAAATTCCACAACATTCCAAATAAATTGCACAAAATTCCACAAAAACCCCTCAAAGTTCCATGCATATCCCACAAAATTCCACAACCATCCCACAAAATTCCACAAATATCCCAACAAAACCTCTAAAGCTTCTCCAAACCCTACCAAATTCCAGATACATCCAACAAAATCTTTACAAATTGCCACACAATCTGAGAAAAATACCTCAAAATTCTTCAAGTCTCCTCAATATCCCACAAAATTCCACAAAAATACCACAAAAATCCACAAACATCACAACAAACTCCCTAAATCTTCTCAAAACCCTACCAAATTCCAGAAACTTCCCACAAAATCTTTACAAATTTACACGCAATCTAGGAAAAATCCCTCAAAATTCTTCACGTCTCCTCAAAATATCATCAAATTCCGGAAAATTCCACAACATTCCAAAAAAATTGCACAAAATTCCACAAAAATCCCTCAAAGTTCCATGCATATCCCACAAAATTCCACAGCCATCTCACAAAAGTCCACAAACATCCCACAAAGTCCTCTAAATCTTCTCAAAACCCCACCAAATTCCAGAAACATCCCACAAAATCTTTACATATTTCCACACAATCTAAAAAAAATCCCTCAAAATTCTTCAAGTGTCATCCATATCCCACAAAATTCCAAAAAAATACCACAAAATTCCACAAACATCCCAACAAACTCCCTAAATCTTCTCAAAACTCTAGCAAATACCAGAAACATCCCACAAAACCTTTACATATTTCCACACAATCTAGGAAAAATCCCTCAAAATTCTTCAAGTTTCATCCATATCCCACAAAATTCCAGAAAAATACCACAAAATTCCACTAACATCCCAACAAACTCCCTAAATCTTCTCCAAACCCTACCAAATTCCAGAAACATCCCACAAAATCTTTACAAATTACCACACAATCTAAGAAAAATACCTCAAAGTTCTTCATCTTTCTCCAAAGTCCATCAAAATTCCGGAAACGTGCCACAAAATTCCACAAAAATTCCACAAAATTTCAGAAACCTCCCAGAAAGTTCCACAAACATCCCACACAATTCCCTATATTTTCTCAAAACCCCACCAAATTCCAGAAACATCCCACAAAATCTCCTCCAATTTGCACACAATCTAAGAAAAATATCTCAAAATTCTTCAAGTCTCCTCAAAATCACTCAATATTCCAAAAAACATCCCACAAAATTCCAGAAAAATCCACAAAATCCCGGAAACTTTCTACAAAATTGCAGAAATATTCTCAAAACCCCACCAAATTCCAGAAATATCTCACAAAATCTTTACAAATTTCCACACAATCTAGGAAAAATCTCTCAAAATTCTTCAAGCTTCATCCATATTCCACAAAATTCCAGAAAAATCCCACAAAATTCCACAAACATCCCAACAAACTCCCTAAATCTTCTCAAAACCCAACCAAATTCCAGAAACTTCCAACAAAATCTTTACAAGTTTCCACACAATCTAGGAAAAATCCCTCAAAATTCTTCATGTCTCCTCAAAATATCACCAAATTCCAGAATATTCCACAACATTCTAAAAAAAATGGCATAAAATTCCACAAAAATCCCACAACTTTCCATCCAAATCCCACAAAACTCTACAACCATCTCACAAAATTCCACAAACATCCCACAAATCCTCTAAATCTTCTCAAAACCCCACCAAATTCCAGAAACATCCCACAAAATCTTTACATATTTCCACACAATCTAAAAAAAATCCCTCAAAATTCTTCAAGTGTCATCCATATCCCACAAAATTCCAAAAAAATACCACAAAATTCCACAAACATCCCAACAAACTCCCTAAATCTTCTCAAAACTCTACCAAATTCCAGAAACTTCCCACAAAATCTTTACAAATTTCCACACAATCTAAGTAAAACTCCTCAAAATTCTTCAAGTCTCCTCAAAATCTCATCAAATACCAGAAAATTCCACAACATTCCAAAAAAATTGCACAAAATTCCACAAAAACCCCTCAAAGTTCCATGCATATCCCACAAAATTCCACAAACATCCCACAAAATTCCACAGACATCACAACAAACTCCCTAAATCTTCTCAAAACCCTACCAAATTCCAGAAACTTCCCACAAAATCTTTTCATATTTCCACACAATCTAAGTAAAGCTCCTCAAAATTCTTCAAGTCTCCTCAAAATTTCACCAAATTTCACAAACATCCCACAAAATCTTTACAAATTTCCGCACAATCAAAGAAAAATCCCTCAAAATTCTTCAAGTTTCATCCGTATCCCACAAAATTCCACAACCATCCCACAAAATTCCACAAATATCCCAACAAAACCTCTAAAGCTTCTCCAAACCCCACCAAATTCCAGATACATCCAACAAAATCTTTACAAATTGCCACACAATCTAAGAAAAATACCTCAAAATTCTTCAAGTCTCCTCAATATCCCTCAAAATTCCACAAAAATACCACAAAAATCCACAAACATCACAACAAACTCCCTAAATCTTCTCAAAACCCTACCAAATTCCAGAAACTTCCCACAAAATCTTTACAAATTTACACGCAATCTAGGAAAAATCCCTCAAAATTCTTCACGTCTCCTCAAAATATCACCAAATTCCAGAATATTCCACAACATTCTAAAAAAAATGGCATAAAATTCCACAAAAATCCCACAACTTTCCATCCAAATCCCACAAAACTCTACAACCATCTAATAAAATTCCACAAACATCCCACAAATCCTCTAAATCTTCTCAAAACCCCACCAAATTTCACAAACATCCCACAAAATCTTTACATATTTCCACACAATCTAAAAAAAATCCCTCAAAATTCTTCAAGTGTCATCCATATCCCACAAAATTCCAAAAAAATACCACAAAATTCCACAAACATCCCAACAAACTCCCTAAATCTTCTCAAAACTCTACCAAATTCCAGAAACTTCCCACAAAATCTTTACACATTTCCACACAATCTAAGTAAAACTCCTCAAAATTCTTCAAGTCTCCACAAAATCCCATCAAATTCTGGAAAATTCCACAACATTCCAAAAAAATTGCACAAAATTCCACAAAAATCCCTCAAAGTTCCATGCATATCCCACAAAATTCCACAACCATCCCACAAAATTCCACAAACATCACAACAAACTCCCTAAATCTTCTCAAAACCCTACCAAATTCCAGAAACATTCCACGAAATCTTTACAAATTTCCACGCAATCTAGGAAAAATCCCTCAAAATTCTTCACGTCTCCTCAAAATATCACCAAATTCCAGAATATTCCACAACATTCTAAAAAAAATGGCATAAAATTCCACAAAAATCCCACAACTTTCCATCCAAATCCCACAAAACTCTACAACCATCTCACAAAATTCCACAAACATCCCACAAATCCTCTAAATCTTCTCAAAACCCCACCAAATTTCACAAACATCCCACAAAATCTTTACATATTTCCACACAATCTAAAAAAAATCCCTCAAAATTCTTCAAGTGTCATCCATATCCCACAAAATTCCAAAAAAATACCACAAAATTCCACAAACATCCCAACAAACTCCCTAAATCTTCTCAAAACCCTACCAAATTCCAGAAACTTCCCACAAAATCTTTTCATATTTCCACACAATCTAAGTAAAGCTCCTCAAAATTCTTCAAGTCTCCTCAAAATCTCATCAAATACCAGAAAATTCCACAACATTCCAAAAAAATTGCACAAAATTCCACAAAAATCCCTCAAAGTTCCATGCATATCCCACAAAATTCCACAACCATCCCACAAAATTCCACAAATATCCCAACAAAACCTCTAAAGCTTCTCCAAACCCTACCAAATTCCAGATACATCCAACAAAATCTTTACATATTTCCACACAATCTAGGAAAAATCCCTCAAAATTCTTCAAGTTTCATCCATATCCCACAAAATTCCAGAAAAATCCCAAAAAATTCCACAAACATCACAAAAAACACCCTAAATCTTCTCCAAAGCCTACCAAATTCCAGAAACATTCCACAAAATCTTTACACGCAATCTAGGAAAAATCCCTCAAAATTCTTCAAGTCTCCTCAAAATATCATCAAATTCCGGAAAATTCCACAACATTCCAAAAAAATTGCACAAAATTCCACAAAAATCCCACACCGTTCCATCCAAATCCCACAAAATTTCACAACCATCTCACAAAAGTCCACAAACATCCCACAAATCCTCTAAATCTTCTCAAAGCCTTAACAAATTCCAGAAACATCCCACAAAATCTTTACAAATTTCCACACAATATAGGAAAAACTACTCAAAATTCTTCAAGTCTTCTTAAAATCTCACCAAATTCCGGAAAATTCCAAGACATTCCAAAAAAATGGCAAAAATTCTAGAAAAATCCCTCAAAATATCACAAAAATCCCACAAAATTCCAGAAGCATCCCACAAAATTGCGGAAATCTTCTCAAAACCCTACCAAATTCCAGAAACTTCCCACAAAATCTTTACAAATTTCCACGCAATCTAGGAAAAATCTCTCAAAATTCTTCAAGTTTCATCCATATCCCACAAAATTCCAGAAAAATACCACGAAATTCCACAAACATCCCAACAAACACTTTAAATCTTCTCAAAACCCTACCAAATTCCAGAAACATCCCACAAAATCTTTACAAATATCCTCACAATCTAAGTTAAACTCCTCAAAATTCTTCAAGTCTCCACAAAATCCCATCAAATTCTGGAAAATTCCACAACATTCCAAAAAAATTGCACAAAATTCCACAAAAATCCCTCAAAGTTCCATGCATATCCCACAAAATTCCACAACCATCCCACAAAATTCCACAAACATCACAACAAACTCCCTAAATCTTCTCAAAACCCTACCAAATTCCAGAAACATTCCACGAAATCTTTACAAATTTCCACGCAATCTAGGAAAAATCCCTCAAAATTCTTCACGTCTCCTCAAAATATCACCAAATTTCAGAATATTCCACAACATTCTAAAAAAAATGGCATAAAATTAAAAAAAATCCCACAACTTTCCATCCAAATCCCACAAAGCTCTACAACCATCTCACAAAATTCCACAAACATCCCACAAATCCTCTAAATCTTCTCAAAACCCTACCAAATTCCACAACCATCCCACAAAATCCTTACATATTTCCACACAATCAAGGAAAAATCCCTCAAAATTCTTCAAGTGTCATCCATATCCCACAAAATTCCAGAAAAATCCCACAAAATTCCACAAACATCCCAACAAAGACTTTAAATCTTCTCAAAACCCTACCAAATTCCAGAAACTTCCCACAAAATCTTTTCATATTTCCACACAATCTAAGTAAAACTCCTCAAAATTCTTCAAGTCTGCTCAAAATTTCACCAAATTTCACAAACATCCCACAAAATCTTTACATATTTCCACACAATCTAAAAAAAATCCCTCAAAATTCTTCAAGTGTCATCCATATCCCACAAAATTCCAAAAAAATACCACAAAATTCCACAAACATCCCAACAAACTCCCTAAATCTTCTCAAAACTCTAGCAAATACCAGAAACATCCCACAAAACCTTTACATATTTCCACACAATCTAGGAAAAATCCCTCAAAATTCTTCAAGTTTCATCCATATCCCACAAAATTCCAGAAAAATACCACAAAATTCCACTAACATCCCAACAAACTCCCTAAATCTTCTCCAAACCCTACCAAATTCCAGAAACATCCCACAAAATCTTTACAAATTACCACACAATCTAAGAAAAATACCTCAAAGTTCTTCATCTTTCTCCAAAGTCCATCAAAATTCCGGAAACGTGCCACAAAATTCCACAAAAATTCCACAAAATTTCAGAAACCTCCCAGAAAGTTCCACAAACATCCCACACAATTCCCTATATTTTCTCAAAACCCCACCAAATTCCAGAAACATCCCACAAAATCTCCTCCAATTTGCACACAATCTAAGAAACATATCTCAAAATTCTTCAAGTCTCCTCAAAATCACTCAATATTCCAAAAAACATCCCACAAAATTCCAGAAAAATCCACAAAATCCCGGAAACTTTCTACAAAATTGCAGAAATATTCTCAAAACCCCACCAAATTCCAGAAATATCTCACAAAATCTTTACAAATTTCCACACAATCTAGGAAAAATCCCTCAAAATTCTTCATGTCTCCTCAAAATATCACCAAATTCCAGAATATTCCACAACATTCTAAAAAAAATGGCATAAAATTCCACAAAAATCCCACAACTTTCCATCCAAATCCCACAAAACTCTACAACCATCTCACAAAATTCCACAAACATCCCACAAATCCTCTAAATCTTCTCAAAACCCCACCAAATTCCAGAAACATCCCACAAAATCTTTACATATTTCCACACAATCTAAAAAAAATCCCTCAAAATTCTTCAAGTGTCATCCATATCCCACAAAATTCCAAAAAAATACCACAAAATTCCACAAACATCCCAACAAACTCCCTAAATCTTCTCAAAACTCTACCAAATTCCAGAAACTTCCCACAAAATCTTTACAAATTTCCACACAATCTAAGTAAAACTCCTCAAAATTCTTCAAGTCTCCTCAAAATCTCATCAAATACCAGAAAATTCCACAACATTCCAAAAAAATTGCACAAAATTCCACAAAAACCCCTCAAAGTTCCATGCATATCCCACAAAATTCCACAAACATCCCACAAAATTCCACAGACATCACAACAAACTCCCTAAATCTTCTCAAAACCCTACCAAATTCCAGAAACTTCCCACAAAATCTTTTCATATTTCCACACAATCTAAGTAAAGCTCCTCAAAATTCTTCAAGTCTCCTCAAAATTTCACCAAATTTCACAAACATCCCACAAAATCTTTACAAATTTCCGCACAATCAAAGAAAAATCCCTCAAAATTCTTCAAGTTTCATCCGTATCCCACAAAATTCCACAACCATCCCACAAAATTCCACAAATATCCCAACAAAACCTCTAAAGCTTCTCCAAACCCCACCAAATTCCAGATACATCCAACAAAATCTTTACAAATTGCCACACAATCTAAGAAAAATACCTCAAAATTCTTCAAGTCTCCTCAATATCCCTCAAAATTCCACAAAAATACCACAAAAATCCACAAACATCACAACAAACTCCCTAAATCTTCTCAAAACCCTACCAAATTCCAGAAACTTCCCACAAAATCTTTACAAATTTACACGCAATCTAGGAAAAATCCCTCAAAATTCTTCACGTCTCCTCAAAATATCACCAAATTCCAGAATATTCCACAACATTCTAAAAAAAATGGCATAAAATTCCACAAAAATCCCACAACTTTCCATCCAAATCCCACAAAACTCTACAACCATCTAATAAAATTCCACAAACATCCCACAAATCCTCTAAATCTTCTCAAAACCCCACCAAATTTCACAAACATCCCACAAAATCTTTACATATTTCCACACAATCTAAAAAAAATCCCTCAAAATTCTTCAAGTGTCATCCATATCCCACAAAATTCCAAAAAAATACCACAAAATTCCACAAACATCCCAACAAACTCCCTAAATCTTCTCAAAACCCTACCAAATTCCAGAAACTTCCCACAAAATCTTTACAAATTTACACGCAATCTAGGAAAAATCCCTCAAAATTCTTCACGTCTCCTCAAAATATCACCAAATTCCAGAATATTCCACAACATTCTAAAAAAAATGGCATAAAATTCCACAAAAATCCCACAACTTTCCATCCAAATCCCACAAAACTCTACAACCATCTAATAAAATTCCACAAACATCCCACAAATCCTCTAAATCTTCTCAAAACCCCACCAAATTTCACAAACATCCCACAAAATCTTTACATATTTCCACACAATCTAAAAAAAATCCCTCAAAATTCTTCAAGTGTCATCCATATCCCACAAAATTCCAAAAAAATACCACAAAATTCCACAAACATCCCAACAAACTCCCTAAATCTTCTCAAAACTCTACCAAATTCCAGAAACTTCCCACAAAATCTTTACACATTTCCACACAATCTAAGTAAAACTCCTCAAAATTCTTCAAGTCTCCTCAAAATCTCATCAAATACCAGAAAATTCCACAACATTCCAAAAAAATTGCACAAAATTCCACAAAAACCCCTCAAAGTTCCATGCATATCCCACAAAATTCCACAAACATCCCACAAAATTCCACAGACATCACAACAAACTCCCTAAATCTTCTCAAAACCCTACCAAATTCCAGAAACTTCCCACAAAATCTTTTCATATTTCCACACAATCTAAGTAAAGCTCCTCAAAATTCTTCAAGTCTCCTCAAAATTTCACCAAATTTCACAAACATCCCACAAAATCTTTACAAATTTCCGCACAATCAAAGAAAAATCCCTCAAAATTCTTCAAGTTTCATCCGTATCCCACAAAATTCCACAACCATCCCACAAAATTCCACAAATATCCCAACAAAACCTCTAAAGCTTCTCCAAACCCCACCAAATTCCAGATACATCCAACAAAATCTTTACAAATTGCCACACAATCTAAGAAAAATACCTCAAAATTCTTCAAGTCTCCTCAATATCCCTCAAAATTCCACAAAAATACCACAAAAATCCACAAACATCACAACAAACTCCCTAAATCTTCTCAAAACCCTACCAAATTCCAGAAACTTCCCACAAAATCTTTACAAATTTACACGCAATCTAGGAAAAATCCCTCAAAATTCTTCACGTCTCCTCAAAATATCACCAAATTCCAGAATATTCCACAACATTCTAAAAAAAATGGCATAAAATTCCACAAAAATCCCACAACTTTCCATCCAAATCCCACAAAACTCTACAACCATCTAATAAAATTCCACAAACATCCCACAAATCCTCTAAATCTTCTCAAAACCCCACCAAATTTCACAAACATCCCACAAAATCTTTACATATTTCCACACAATCTAAAAAAAATCCCTCAAAATTCTTCAAGTGTCATCCATATCCCACAAAATTCCAAAAAAATACCACAAAATTCCACAAACATCCCAACAAACTCCCTAAATCTTCTCAAAACTCTACCAAATTCCAGAAACTTCCCACAAAATCTTTACACATTTCCACACAATCTAAGTAAAACTCCTCAAAATTCTTCAAGTCTCCTCAAAATCTCATCAAATACCAGAAAATTCCACAACATTCCAAAAAAATTGCACAAAATTCCATAAAAATCCCACAACTTTCCATCCAAATCCCACAAAACTCTACAACCATCTCAAAAAATTCCACAAACATCCCACAAATCCTCTAAATCTTCTCAAAACCCCACCAAATTCCAGAAACATCCCACAAAATCTTTACATATTTCCACACAATCTAAAAAAAATCCCTCAAAATTCTTCAAGTGTCATCCATATCCCACAAAATTCCAAAAAAATACCACAAAATTCCACAAACATCCCAACAAACTCCCTAAATCTTCTCAAAACCCTACCAAATTCCAGAAACTTCCCACAAAATCTTTTCATATTTCCACACAATCTAAGTAAAGCTCCTCAAAATTCTTCAAGTCTCCTCAAAATCTCATCAAATACCAGAAAATTCCACAACATTCCAAAAAAATTGCACAAAATTCCACAAAAATCCCTCAAAGTTCCATGCATATCCCACAAAATTCCACAACCATCCCACAAAATTCCACAAATATCCCAACAAAACCTCTAAAGCTTCTCCAAACCCTACCAAATTCCAGATACATCCAACAAAATCTTTACATATTTCCACACAATCTAGGAAAAATCCCTCAAAATTCTTCAAGTTTCATCCATATCCCACAAAATTCCAGAAAAATCCCAAAAAATTCCACAAACATCACAAAAAACACCCTAAATCTTCTCCAAAGCCTACCAAATTCCAGAAACATTCCACAAAATCTTTACACGCAATCTAGGAAAAATCCCTCAAAATTCTTCAAGTCTCCTCAAAATATCATCAAATTCCGGAAAATTCCACAACATTCCAAAAAAATTGCACAAAATTCCACAAAAATCCCACACCGTTCCATCCAAATCCCACAAAATTTCACAACCATCTCACAAAAGTCCACAAACATCCCACAAATCCTCTAAATCTTCTCAAAGCCTTAACAAATTCCAGAAACATCCCACAAAATCTTTACAAATTTCCACACAATATAGGAAAAACTACTCAAAATTCTTCAAGTCTTCTTAAAATCTCACCAAATTCCGGAAAATTCCAGGACATTCCAAAAAAATGGCAAAAATTCTAGAAAAATCCCTCAAAATATCACAAAAATCCCACAAAATTCCAGAAGCATCCCACAAAATTGCGGAAATCTTCTCAAAACCCTACCAAATTCCAGAAACTTCCCACAAAATCTTTACAAATTTCCACGCAATCTAGGAAAAATCTCTCAAAATTCTTCAAGTTTCATCCATATCCCACAAAATTCCAGAAAAATACCACGAAATTCCACAAACATCCCAACAAACACTTTAAATCTTCTCAAAACCCTACCAAATTCCAGAAACATCCCACAAAATCTTTACAAATATCCTCACAATCTAAGTTAAACTCCTCAAAATTCTTCAAGTCTCCACAAAATCCCATCAAATTCTGGAAAATTCCACAACATTCCAAAAAAATTGCACAAAATTCCACAAAAACCCCTCAAAGTTCCATGCATATCCCACAAAATTCCACAAACATCCCACAAAATTCCACAAACATCACAACAAACTCCCTAAATCTTCTCAAAACCCTACCAAATTCCAGAAACATTCCACGAAATCTTTACAAATTTCCACGCAATCTAGGAAAAATCCCTCAAAATTCTTCACGTCTCCTCAAAATATCACCAAATTTCAGAATATTCCACAACATTCTAAAAAAAATGGCATAAAATTAAAAAAAATCCCACAACTTTCCATCCAAATCCCACAAAGCTCTACAACCATCTCACAAAATTCCACAAACATCCCACAAATCCTCTAAATCTTCTCAAAACCCTACCAAATTCCACAACCATCCCACAAAATCCTTACATATTTCCACACAATCAAGGAAAAATCCCTCAAAATTCTTAAAGTGTCATCCATATCCCACAAAATTCCAGAAAAATCCCACAAAATTCCACAAACATCCCAACAAACACTTTAAATCTTCTCAAAACCCTACCAAATTCCAGAAACTTCCCACAAAATCTTTTCATATTTCCACACAATCTAAGTAAAACTCCTCAAAATTCTTCAAGTCTGCTCAAAATTTCACCAAATTTCACAAACATCCCACAAAATCTTTACATATTTCCACACAATCTAAAAAAAATCCCTCAAAATTCTTCAAGTGTCATCCATATCCCACAAAATTCCAAAAAAATACCACAAAATTCCACAAACATCCCAACAAACTCCCTAAATCTTCTCAAAACTCTAGCAAATACCAGAAACATCCCACAAAACCTTTACATATTTCCACACAATCTAGGAAAAATCCCTCAAAATTCTTCAAGTTTCATCCATATCCCACAAAATTCCAGAAAAATACCACAAAATTCCACTAACATCCCAACAAACTCCCTAAATCTTCTCCAAACCCTACCAAATTCCAGAAACATCCCACAAAATCTTTACAAATTACCACACAATCTAAGAAAAATACCTCAAAGTTCTTCATCTTTCTCCAAAGTCCATCAAAATTCCGGAAACGTGCCACAAAATTCCACAAAAATTCCACAAAATTTCAGAAACCTCCCAGAAAGTTCCACAAACATCCCACACAATTCCCTATATTTTCTCAAAACCCCACCAAATTCCAGAAACATCCCACAAAATCTCCTCCAATTTGCACACAATCTAAGAAAAATATCTCAAAATTCTTCAAGTCTCCTCAAAATCACTCAATATTCCAAAAAACATCCCACAAAATTCCAGAAAAATCCACAAAATCCCGGAAACTTTCTACAAAATTGCAGAAATATTCTCAAAACCCCACCAAATTCCAGAAATATCTCACAAAATCTTTACAAATTTCCACACAATCTAGGAAAAATCCCTCAAAATTCTTCATGTCTCCTCAAAATATCACCAAATTCCAGAATATTCCACAACATTCTAAAAAAAATGGCATAAAATTCCACAAAAATCCCACAACTTTCCATCCAAATCCCACAAAACTCTACAACCATCTCACAAAATTCCACAAACATCCCACAAATCCTCTAAATCTTCTCAAAACCCCACCAAATTCCAGAAACATCCCACAAAATCTTTACATATTTCCACACAATCTAAAAAAAATCCCTCAAAATTCTTCAAGTGTCATCCATATCCCACAAAATTCCAAAAAAATACCACAAAATTCCACAAACATCCCAACAAACTCCCTAAATCTTCTCAAAACTCTACCAAATTCCAGAAACTTCCCACAAAATCTTTACACATTTCCACACAATCTAAGTAAAACTCCTCAAAATTCTTCAAGTCTCCTCAAAATCTCATCAAATACCAGAAAATTCCACAACATTCCAAAAAAATTGCACAAAATTCCACAAAAACCCCTCAAAGTTCCATGCATATCCCACAAAATTCCACAAACATCCCACAAAATTCCACAGACATCACAACAAACTCCCTAAATCTTCTCAAAACCCTACCAAATTCCAGAAACTTCCCACAAAATCTTTTCATATTTCCACACAATCTAAGTAAAGCTCCTCAAAATTCTTCAAGTCTCCTCAAAATTTCACCAAATTTCACAAACATCCCACAAAATCTTTACAAATTTCCGCACAATCAAAGAAAAATCCCTCAAAATTCTTCAAGTTTCATCCGTATCCCACAAAATTCCACAACCATCCCACAAAATTCCACAAATATCCCAACAAAACCTCTAAAGCTTCTCCAAACCCCACCAAATTCCAGATACATCCAACAAAATCTTTACAAATTGCCACACAATCTAAGAAAAATACCTCAAAATTCTTCAAGTCTCCTCAATATCCCTCAAAATTCCAAAAAAATACCACAAAATTCCACAAACATCCCAACAAACTCCCTAAATCTTCTCAAAACTCTACCAAATTCCAGAAACTTCCCACAAAATCTTTACACATTTCCACACAATCTAAGTAAAACTCCTCAAAATTCTTCAAGTCTCCTCAAAATCTCATCAAATACCAGAAAATTCCACAACATTCCAAAAAAATTGCACAAAATTCCACAAAAACCCCTCAAAGTTCCATGCATATCCCACAAAATTCCACAAACATCCCACAAAATTCCACAGACATCACAACAAACTCCCTAAATCTTCTCAAAACCCTACCAAATTCCAGAAACTTCCCACAAAATCTTTTCATATTTCCACACAATCTAAGTAAAGCTCCTCAAAATTCTTCAAGTCTCCTCAAAATTTCACCAAATTTCACAAACATCCCACAAAATCTTTACAAATTTCCGCACAATCAAAGAAAAATCCCTCAAAATTCTTCAAGTTTCATCCGTATCCCACAAAATTCCACAACCATCCCACAAAATTCCACAAATATCCCAACAAAACCTCTAAAGCTTCTCCAAACCCCACCAAATTCCAGATACATCCAACAAAATCTTTACAAATTGCCACACAATCTAAGAAAAATACCTCAAAATTCTTCAAGTCTCCTCAATATCCCTCAAAATTCCACAAAAATACCACAAAAATCCACAAACATCCCAACAAACTCCCTAAATCTTCTCAAAACTCTACCAAATTCCAGAAACTTCCCACAAAATCTTTACACATTTCCACACAATCTAAGTAAAACTCCTCAAAATTCTTCAAGTCTCCACAAAATCCCATCAAATTCTGGAAAATTCCACAACATTCCAAAAAAATTGCACAAAATTCCACAAAAATCCCTCAAAGTTCCATGCATATCCCACAAAATTCCACAACCATCCCACAAAATTCCACAAACATCACAACAAACTCCCTAAATCTTCTCAAAACCCTACCAAATTCCAGAAACTTCCCACAAAATCTTTACAAATTTACACGCAATCTAGGAAAAATCCCTCAAAATTCTTCACGTCTCCTCAAAATATCACCAAATTCCAGAATATTCCACAACATTCTAAAAAAAATGGCATAAAATTCCACAAAAATCCCACAACTTTCCATCCAAATCCCACAAAACTCTACAACCATCTAATAAAATTCCACAAACATCCCACAAATCCTCTAAATCTTCTCAAAACCCCACCAAATTTCACAAACATCCCACAAAATCTTTACATATTTCCACACAATCTAAAAAAAATCCCTCAAAATTCTTCAAGTGTCATCCATATCCCACAAAATTCCAAAAAAATACCACAAAATTCCACAAACATCCCAACAAACTCCCTAAATCTTCTCAAAACCCTACCAAATTCCAGAAACTTCCCACAAAATCTTTACAAATTTACACGCAATCTAGGAAAAATCCCTCAAAATTCTTCACGTCTCCTCAAAATATCACCAAATTCCAGAATATTCCACAACATTCTAAAAAAAATGGCATAAAATTCCACAAAAATCCCACAACTTTCCATCCAAATCCCACAAAACTCTACAACCATCTAATAAAATTCCACAAACATCCCACAAATCCTCTAAATCTTCTCAAAACCCCACCAAATTTCACAAACATCCCACAAAATCTTTACATATTTCCACACAATCTAAAAAAAATCCCTCAAAATTCTTCAAGTGTCATCCATATCCCACAAAATTCCAAAAAAATACCACAAAATTCCACAAACATCCCAACAAACTCCCTAAATCTTCTCAAAACTCTACCAAATTCCAGAAACTTCCCACAAAATCTTTACACATTTCCACACAATCTAAGTAAAACTCCTCAAAATTCTTCAAGTCTCCTCAAAATCTCATCAAATACCAGAAAATTCCACAACATTCCAAAAAAATTGCACAAAATTCCACAAAAACCCCTCAAAGTTCCATGCATATCCCACAAAATTCCACAAACATCCCACAAAATTCCACAGACATCACAACAAACTCCCTAAATCTTCTCAAAACCCTACCAAATTCCAGAAACTTCCCACAAAATCTTTTCATATTTCCACACAATCTAAGTAAAGCTCCTCAAAATTCTTCAAGTCTCCTCAAAATTTCACCAAATTTCACAAACATCCCACAAAATCTTTACAAATTTCCGCACAATCAAAGAAAAATCCCTCAAAATTCTTCAAGTTTCATCCGTATCCCACAAAATTCCACAACCATCCCACAAAATTCCACAAATATCCCAACAAAACCTCTAAAGCTTCTCCAAACCCCACCAAATTCCAGATACATCCAACAAAATCTTTACAAATTGCCACACAATCTAAGAAAAATACCTCAAAATTCTTCAAGTCTCCTCAATATCCCTCAAAATTCCACAAAAATACCACAAAAATCCACAAACATCCCAACAAACTCCCTAAATCTTCTCAAAACTCTACCAAATTCCAGAAACTTCCCACAAAATCTTTACACATTTCCACACAATCTAAGTAAAACTCCTCAAAATTCTTCAAGTCTCCACAAAATCCCATCAAATTCTGGAAAATTCCACAACATTCCAAAAAAATTGCACAAAATTCCACAAAAATCCCTCAAAGTTCCATGCATATCCCACAAAATTCCACAACCATCCCACAAAATTCCACAAACATCACAACAAACTCCCTAAATCTTCTCAAAACCCTACCAAATTCCAGAAACTTCCCACAAAATCTTTACAAATTTACACGCAATCTAGGAAAAATCCCTCAAAATTCTTCACGTCTCCTCAAAATATCACCAAATTCCAGAATATTCCACAACATTCTAAAAAAAATGGCATAAAATTCCACAAAAATCCCACAACTTTCCATCCAAATCCCACAAAACTCTACAACCATCTAATAAAATTCCACAAACATCCCACAAATCCTCTAAATCTTCTCAAAACCCCACCAAATTTCACAAACATCCCACAAAATCTTTACATATTTCCACACAATCTAAAAAAAATCCCTCAAAATTCTTCAAGTGTCATCCATATCCCACAAAATTCCAAAAAAATACCACAAAATTCCACAAACATCCCAACAAACTCCCTAAATCTTCTCAAAACCCTACCAAATTCCAGAAACTTCCCACAAAATCTTTACAAATTTACACGCAATCTAGGAAAAATCCCTCAAAATTCTTCACGTCTCCTCAAAATATCACCAAATTCCAGAATATTCCACAACATTCTAAAAAAAATGGCATAAAATTCCACAAAAATCCCACAACTTTCCATCCAAATCCCACAAAACTCTACAACCATCTAATAAAATTCCACAAACATCCCACAAATCCTCTAAATCTTCTCAAAACCCCACCAAATTTCACAAACATCCCACAAAATCTTTACATATTTCCACACAATCTAAAAAAAATCCCTCAAAATTCTTCAAGTGTCATCCATATCCCACAAAATTCCAAAAAAATACCACAAAATTCCACAAACATCCCAACAAACTCCCTAAATCTTCTCAAAACTCTACCAAATTCCAGAAACTTCCCACAAAATCTTTACACATTTCCACACAATCTAAGTAAAACTCCTCAAAATTCTTCAAGTCTCCTCAAAATCTCATCAAATACCAGAAAATTCCACAACATTCCAAAAAAATTGCACAAAATTCCACAAAAACCCCTCAAAGTTCCATGCATATCCCACAAAATTCCACAAACATCCCACAAAATTCCACAGACATCACAACAAACTCCCTAAATCTTCTCAAAACCCTACCAAATTCCAGAAACTTCCCACAAAATCTTTTCATATTTCCACACAATCTAAGTAAAGCTCCTCAAAATTCTTCAAGTCTCCTCAAAATTTCACCAAATTTCACAAACATCCCACAAAATCTTTACAAATTTCCGCACAATCAAAGAAAAATCCCTCAAAATTCTTCAAGTTTCATCCGTATCCCACAAAATTCCACAACCATCCCACAAAATTCCACAAATATCCCAACAAAACCTCTAAAGCTTCTCCAAACCCCACCAAATTCCAGATACATCCAACAAAATCTTTACAAATTGCCACACAATCTAAGAAAAATACCTCAAAATTCTTCAAGTCTCCTCAATATCCCTCAAAATTCCACAAAAATACCACAAAAATCCACAAACATCACAACAAACTCCCTAAATCTTCTCAAAACCCTACCAAATTCCAGAAACATTCCACGAAATCTTTACAAATTTCCACGCAATCTAGGAAAAATCCCTCAAAATTCTTCACGTCTCCTCAAAATATCACCAAATTCCAGAATATTCCACAACATTCTAAAAAAAATGGCATAAAATTCCACAAAAATCCCACAACTTTCCATCCAAATCCCACAAAACTCTACAACCATCTCACAAAATTCCACAAACATCCCACAAATCCTCTAAATCTTCTCAAAACCCCACCAAATTTCACAAACATCCCACAAAATCTTTACATATTTCCACACAATCTAAAAAAAATCCCTCAAAATTCTTCAAGTGTCATCCATATCCCACAAAATTCCAAAAAAATACCACAAAATTCCACAAACATCCCAACAAACTCCCTAAATCTTCTCAAAACTCTACCAAATTCCAGAAACTTCCCACAAAATCTTTACACATTTCCACACAATCTAAGTAAAACTCCTCAAAATTCTTCAAGTCTCCTCAAAATCTCATCAAATACCAGAAAATTCCACAACATTCCAAAAAAATTGCACAAAATTCCATAAAAATCCCACAACTTTCCATCCAAATCCCACAAAACTCTACAACCATCTCAAAAAATTCCACAAACATCCCACAAATCCTCTAAATCTTCTCAAAACCCCACCAAATTCCAGAAACATCCCACAAAATCTTTACATATTTCCACACAATCTAAAAAAAATCCCTCAAAATTCTTCAAGTGTCATCCATATCCCACAAAATTCCAAAAAAATACCACAAAATTCCACAAACATCCCAACAAACTCCCTAAATCTTCTCAAAACCCTACCAAATTCCAGAAACTTCCCACAAAATCTTTTCATATTTCCACACAATCTAAGTAAAGCTCCTCAAAATTCTTCAAGTCTCCTCAAAATCTCATCAAATACCAGAAAATTCCACAACATTCCAAAAAAATTGCACAAAATTCCACAAAAATCCCTCAAAGTTCCATGCATATCCCACAAAATTCCACAACCATCCCACAAAATTCCACAAATATCCCAACAAAACCTCTAAAGCTTCTCCAAACCCTACCAAATTCCAGATACATCCAACAAAATCTTTACATATTTCCACACAATCTAGGAAAAATCCCTCAAAATTCTTCAAGTTTCATCCATATCCCACAAAATTCCAGAAAAATCCCAAAAAATTCCACAAACATCACAAAAAACACCCTAAATCTTCTCCAAAGCCTACCAAATTCCAGAAACATTCCACAAAATCTTTACACGCAATCTAGGAAAAATCCCTCAAAATTCTTCAAGTCTCCTCAAAATATCATCAAATTCCGGAAAATTCCACAACATTCCAAAAAAATTGCACAAAATTCCACAAAAATCCCACACCGTTCCATCCAAATCCCACAAAATTTCACAACCATCTCACAAAAGTCCACAAACATCCCACAAATCCTCTAAATCTTCTCAAAGCCTTAACAAATTCCAGAAACATCCCACAAAATCTTTACAAATTTCCACACAATATAGGAAAAACTACTCAAAATTCTTCAAGTCTTCTTAAAATCTCACCAAATTCCGGAAAATTCCAAGACATTCCAAAAAAATGGCAAAAATTCTAGAAAAATCCCTCAAAATATCACAAAAATCCCACAAAATTCCAGAAGCATCCCACAAAATTGCGGAAATCTTCTCAAAACCCTACCAAATTCCAGAAACTTCCCACAAAATCTTTACAAATTTCCACGCAATCTAGGAAAAATCTCTCAAAATTCTTCAAGTTTCATCCATATCCCACAAAATTCCAGAAAAATACCACGAAATTCCACAAACATCCCAACAAACACTTTAAATCTTCTCAAAACCCTACCAAATTCCAGAAACATCCCACAAAATCTTTACAAATATCCTCACAATCTAAGTTAAACTCCTCAAAATTCTTCAAGTCTCCACAAAATCCCATCAAATTCTGGAAAATTCCACAACATTCCAAAAAAATTGCACAAAATTCCACAAAAACCCCTCAAAGTTCCATGCATATCCCACAAAATTCCACAAACATCCCACAAAATTCCACAAACATCACAACAAACTCCCTAAATCTTCTCAAAACCCTACCAAATTCCAGAAACATTCCACGAAATCTTTACAAATTTCCACGCAATCTAGGAAAAATCCCTCAAAATTCTTCACGTCTCCTCAAAATATCACCAAATTTCAGAATATTCCACAACATTCTAAAAAAAATGGCATAAAATTAAAAAAAATCCCACAACTTTCCATCCAAATCCCACAAAGCTCTACAACCATCTCACAAAATTCCACAAACATCCCACAAATCCTCTAAATCTTCTCAAAACCCTACCAAATTCCACAACCATCCCACAAAATCCTTACATATTTCCACACAATCAAGGAAAAATCCCTCAAAATTCTTAAAGTGTCATCCATATCCCACAAAATTCCAGAAAAATCCCACAAAATTCCACAAACATCCCAACAAAGACTTTAAATCTTCTCAAAACCCTACCAAATTCCAGAAACTTCCCACAAAATCTTTTCATATTTCCACACAATCTAAGTAAAACTCCTCAAAATTCTTCAAGTCTGCTCAAAATTTCACCAAATTTCACAAACATCCCACAAAATCTTTACATATTTCCACACAATCTAAAAAAAATCCCTCAAAATTCTTCAAGTGTCATCCATATCCCACAAAATTCCAAAAAAATACCACAAAATTCCACAAACATCCCAACAAACTCCCTAAATCTTCTCAAAACTCTAGCAAATACCAGAAACATCCCACAAAACCTTTACATATTTCCACACAATCTAGGAAAAATCCCTCAAAATTCTTCAAGTTTCATCCATATCCCACAAAATTCCAGAAAAATACCACAAAATTCCACTAACATCCCAACAAACTCCCTAAATCTTCTCCAAACCCTACCAAATTCCAGAAACATCCCACAAAATCTTTACAAATTACCACACAATCTAAGAAAAATACCTCAAAGTTCTTCATCTTTCTCCAAAGTCCATCAAAATTCCGGAAACGTGCCACAAAATTCCACAAAAATTCCACAAAATTTCAGAAACCTCCCAGAAAGTTCCACAAACATCCCACACAATTCCCTATATTTTCTCAAAACCCCACCAAATTCCAGAAACATCCCACAAAATCTCCTCCAATTTGCACACAATCTAAGAAAAATATCTCAAAATTCTTCAAGTCTCCTCAAAATCACTCAATATTCCAAAAAACATCCCACAAAATTCCAGAAAAATCCACAAAATCCCGGAAACTTTCTACAAAATTGCAGAAATATTCTCAAAACCCCACCAAATTCCAGAAATATCTCACAAAATCTTTACAAATTTCCACACAATCTAGGAAAAATCCCTCAAAATTCTTCATGTCTCCTCAAAATATCACCAAATTCCAGAATATTCCACAACATTCTAAAAAAAATGGCATAAAATTCCACAAAAATCCCACAACTTTCCATCCAAATCCCACAAAACTCTACAACCATCTCACAAAATTCCACAAACATCCCACAAATCCTCTAAATCTTCTCAAAACCCCACCAAATTCCAGAAACATCCCACAAAATCTTTACATATTTCCACACAATCTAAAAAAAATCCCTCAAAATTCTTCAAGTGTCATCCATATCCCACAAAATTCCAAAAAAATACCACAAAATTCCACAAACATCCCAACAAACTCCCTAAATCTTCTCAAAACTCTACCAAATTCCAGAAACTTCCCACAAAATCTTTACACATTTCCACACAATCTAAGTAAAACTCCTCAAAATTCTTCAAGTCTCCTCAAAATCTCATCAAATACCAGAAAATTCCACAACATTCCAAAAAAATTGCACAAAATTCCACAAAAACCCCTCAAAGTTCCATGCATATCCCACAAAATTCCACAAACATCCCACAAAATTCCACAGACATCACAACAAACTCCCTAAATCTTCTCAAAACCCTACCAAATTCCAGAAACTTCCCACAAAATCTTTTCATATTTCCACACAATCTAAGTAAAGCTCCTCAAAATTCTTCAAGTCTCCTCAAAATTTCACCAAATTTCACAAACATCCCACAAAATCTTTACAAATTTCCGCACAATCAAAGAAAAATCCCTCAAAATTCTTCAAGTTTCATCCGTATCCCACAAAATTCCACAACCATCCCACAAAATTCCACAAATATCCCAACAAAACCTCTAAAGCTTCTCCAAACCCCACCAAATTCCAGATACATCCAACAAAATCTTTACAAATTGCCACACAATCTAAGAAAAATACCTCAAAATTCTTCAAGTCTCCTCAATATCCCTCAAAATTCCACAAAAATACCACAAAAATCCACAAACATCACAACAAACTCCCTAAATCTTCTCAAAACCCTACCAAATTCCAGAAACTTCCCACAAAATCTTTACAAATTTACACGCAATCTAGGAAAAATCCCTCAAAATTCTTCACGTCTCCTCAAAATATCACCAAATTCCAGAATATTCCACAACATTCTAAAAAAAATGGCATAAAATTCCACAAAAATCCCACAACTTTCCATCCAAATCCCACAAAACTCTACAACCATCTAATAAAATTCCACAAACATCCCACAAATCCTCTAAATCTTCTCAAAACCCCACCAAATTTCACAAACATCCCACAAAATCTTTACATATTTCCACACAATCTAAAAAAAATCCCTCAAAATTCTTCAAGTGTCATCCATATCCCACAAAATTCCAAAAAAATACCACAAAATTCCACAAACATCCCAACAAACTCCCTAAATCTTCTCAAAACTCTACCAAATTCCAGAAACTTCCCACAAAATCTTTACACATTTCCACACAATCTAAGTAAAACTCCTCAAAATTCTTCAAGTCTCCTCAAAATCTCATCAAATACCAGAAAATTCCACAACATTCCAAAAAAATTGCACAAAATTCCACAAAAATCCCTCAAAGTTCCATGCATATCCCACAAAATTCCACAACCATCCCACAAAATTCCACAAATATCCCAACAAAACCTCTAAAGCTTCTCCAAACCCTACCAAATTCCAGATACATCCAACAAAATCTTTACATATTTCCACACAATCTAGGAAAAATCCCTCAAAATTCTTCAAGTTTCATCCATATCCCACAAAATTCCAGAAAAATCCCAAAAAATTCCACAAACATCACAAAAAACACCCTAAATCTTCTCCAAAGCCTACCAAATTCCAGAAACATTCCACAAAATCTTTACACGCAATCTAGGAAAAATCCCTCAAAATTCTTCAAGTCTCCTCAAAATATCATCAAATTCCGGAAAATTCCACAACATTCCAAAAAAATTGCACAAAATTCCACAAAAATCCCACACCGTTCCATCCAAATCCCACAAAATTTCACAACCATCTCACAAAAGTCCACAAACATCCCACAAATCCTCTAAATCTTCTCAAAGCCTTAACAAATTCCAGAAACATCCCACAAAATCTTTACAAATTTCCACACAATATAGGAAAAACTACTCAAAATTCTTCAAGTCTTCTTAAAATCTCACCAAATTCCGGAAAATTCCAAGACATTCCAAAAAAATGGCAAAAATTCTAGAAAAATCCCTCAAAATATCACAAAAATCCCACAAAATTCCAGAAGCATCCCACAAAATTGCGGAAATCTTCTCAAAACCCTACCAAATTCCAGAAACTTCCCACAAAATCTTTACAAATTTCCACGCAATCTAGGAAAAATCTCTCAAAATTCTTCAAGTTTCATCCATATCCCACAAAATTCCAGAAAAATACCACGAAATTCCACAAACATCCCAACAAACACTTTAAATCTTCTTAAACCCTACCAAATTCCAGAAACTTCCCACAAAATCTTTACAAATTTCCACACAATCTAAGTAAAACTCCTCAAAATTCTTCAAGTCTCCACAAAATTTCACCAAATTTCACAAACATCCCACAAAATCTTTACAAATTTCCGCACAATCAAAGAAAAATCCCTCAAAATTCTTCAAGTTTCATCCGTATCCCACAAAATTCCACAACCATCCCACAAAATTCCACAAATATCCCAACAAAACCTCTAAAGCTTCTCCAAACCCCACCAAATTCCAGATACATCCAACAAAATCTTTACAAATTGCCACACAATCTAAGAAAAATACCTCAAAATTCTTCAAGTCTCCTCAATATCCCTCAAAATTCCAAAAAAATACCACAAAATTCCACAAACATCCCAACAAACTCCCTAAATCTTCTCAAAACTCTACCAAATTCCAGAAACTTCCCACAAAATCTTTACACATTTCCACACAATCTAAGTAAAACTCCTCAAAATTCTTCAAGTCTCCTCAAAATCTCATCAAATACCAGAAAATTCCACAACATTCCAAAAAAATTGCACAAAATTCCACAAAAACCCCTCAAAGTTCCATGCATATCCCACAAAATTCCACAAACATCCCACAAAATTCCACAGACATCACAACAAACTCCCTAAATCTTCTCAAAACCCTACCAAATTCCAGAAACTTCCCACAAAATCTTTTCATATTTCCACACAATCTAAGTAAAGCTCCTCAAAATTCTTCAAGTCTCCTCAAAATTTCACCAAATTTCACAAACATCCCACAAAATCTTTACAAATTTCCGCACAATCAAAGAAAAATCCCTCAAAATTCTTCAAGTTTCATCCGTATCCCACAAAATTCCACAACCATCCCACAAAATTCCACAAATATCCCAACAAAACCTCTAAAGCTTCTCCAAACCCCACCAAATTCCAGATACATCCAACAAAATCTTTACAAATTGCCACACAATCTAAGAAAAATACCTCAAAATTCTTCAACTCTCCTCAATTTCCCTCACAATTCCACAAAAATACCACAAAAATCCACAAACATCACAACAAACTCCCTAAATCTTCTCAAAACCCTACCAAATTCCAGAAACTTCCCACTAAATCTTTACAAATTTACACGCAATCTAGGAAAAATCCCTCAAAATTCTTCACGTCTCCTCAAAATATCACCAAATTCCAGAATATTCCACAACATTCTAAAAAAAATGGCATAAAATTCCACAAAAATCCCACAACTTTCCATCCAAATCCCACAAAACTCTACAACCATCTAATAAAATTCCACAAACATCCCACAAATCCTCTAAATCTTCTCAAAACCCCACCAAATTTCACAAACATCCCACAAAATCTTTACATATTTCCACACAATCTAAAAAAAATCCCTCAAAATTCTTCAAGTGTCATCCATATCCCACAAAATTCCAAAAAAATACCACAAAATTCCACAAACATCCCAACAAACTCCCTAAATCTTCTCAAAACTCTACCAAATTCCAGAAACTTCCCACAAAATCTTTACACATTTCCACACAATCTAAGTAAAACTCCTCAAAATTCTTCAAGTCTCCACAAAATCCCATCAAATTCTGGAAAATTCCACAACATTCCAAAAAAATTGCACAAAATTCCACAAAAATCCCTCAAAGTTCCATGCATATCCCACAAAATTCCACAACCATCCCACAAAATTCCACAAACATCACAACAAACTCCCTAAATCTTCTCAAAACCCTACCAAATTCCAGAAACATTCCACGAAATCTTTACAAATTTCCACGCAATCTAGGAAAAATCCCTCAAAATTCTTCACGTCTCCTCAAAATATCACCAAATTCCAGAATATTCCACAACATTCTAAAAAAAATGGCATAAAATTCCACAAAAATCCCACAACTTTCCATCCAAATCCCACAAAACTCTACAACCATCTCACAAAATTCCACAAACATCCCACAAATCCTCTAAATCTTCTCAAAACCCCACCAAATTCCAGAAACATCCCACAAAATCTTTACATATTTCCACACAATCTAAAAAAAATCCCTCAAAATTCTTCAAGTGTCATCCATATCCCACAAAATTCCAAAAAAATACCACAAAATTCCACAAACATCCCAACAAACTCCCTAAATCTTCTCAAAACTCTACCAAATTCCAGAAACTTCCCACAAAATCTTTACACATTTCCACACAATCTAAGTAAAACTCCTCAAAATTCTTCAAGTCTCCTCAAAATCTCATCAAATACCAGAAAATTCCACAACATTCCAAAAAAATTGCACAAAATTCCACAAAAACCCCTCAAAGTTCCATGCATATCCCACAAAATTCCACAAACATCCCACAAAATTCCACAGACATCACAACAAACTCCCTAAATCTTCTCAAAACCCTACCAAATTCCAGAAACTTCCCACAAAATCTTTTCATATTTCCACACAATCTAAGTAAAGCTCCTCAAAATTCTTCAAGTCTCCTCAAAATTTCACCAAATTTCACAAACATCCCACAAAATCTTTACAAATTTCCGCACAATCAAAGAAAAATCCCTCAAAATTCTTCAAGTTTCATCCGTATCCCACAAAATTCCACAACCATCCCACAAAATCTTTACAAATTACCACACAAGCTAAGAAAAATCCCTCAAAATTCTTCATGTCACCTCAAAGTAATTCAAAATTCAGGAAACATGCCAGAAAATTCCACAAAAATTCCACAAAATTCCAGAAAAATCCTACAAAGTTCCACAATCATCCCACCAAATCCTCTGAATCTTCTCAAAACCCTAAAAAATTCCAGAAACATCCCACAAAATCTTTACAAATTTCCACACAATCTAAAAAAAATACCTCAAAATGTTTCAAGTCTCCTCAATATCCCACAAAATTCCACAACCATCCCACAAAATTCCACAAACATCCCAACAAATCCTTTAAATCTTCTCAAAACCCTACCAAATTCCAGAAACTTCCCACAAAATCTTTACAAATTTCCACACAATCTAAGTAAAACTCCTCAAAATTCTTCAAGTCTCCTCAAAATCTCACCAAATTCCGGAAAATTCCACAACATTTTTCAAAAATTGCACAGAATTCTAGAAAAATCTGTCAAAATTCAAAAAAATCCCACGAAATTCCAGAAACATCCCACAAAATTCCAGAAACTTCCCACAAAATCTTTACAAATTTCCACACAATATAGGAAAAATCCCTTAAAATTCTTCATGTCTCCTCAAAGTTCTACAGAATTTCGGAAACATCCCACAAAATTCCACAAAATTCCACAAAAATCCCACAAAGTTCCACAAACATTTCACAAAATTCCCTAAATCTTTTCAAAATCTTACGAAGCTCTAGAAACATTCCACAAAATCTCCTCCAATTTGCACACAATCTGGGAAAAATCTCTAAATTTTTCAAGTCTCCACAGTATCCCACAAAATTCCACAAAAATCCACAAAATTTAAGAAAACATCCCGCAAAATTCCCTACATCGTCTCGAAACCATATCAAATTCCAGAAACATTTTAAAAAATCTCCACAAATGTCTACACAATCTAAGAAAAATCTTTCCAAAATATTGAAGTCTGCTCAAAATCCCAAAAAATCCCAGAAAAATTCCACAACATTCAAAAAAAATCCTACAAAATTCTAGAAAAATCCCACAAAATTATTTAAATTACTCAAAATGCCACAGAATTCCAGAAAAATCCCACAAAATTCTGGAAATGTCCAAGAAAATTTCCACAAAATCCCACAAAATTCAAGAAAAATCCCACATAATTCCACAAAAATCCCACGAGATTGCAGAAACATCCCACAAAATTCCAGAAACACCCCAACAAATTCTCAAAATCTTCTCAAAACCCTACCAAATTCCAGAAACATCCCACAAAATCTCCACAAATTTCTACAAAATTCCACAAAAATTCCACAAAATTCCACAAGTATCTCACAAAATTCCAGTAAAATCTGATTAAATTTTTAGCATTCAGGAACACACATAATCACAAATGATTATATGCAGGTGCTTTATTAAGAAATCTGGTTGTCAGGGGTACAAAGACCCAAATCTGACCCATCTTGGTTTGGAACTGAACATGTTTTATACTCTATCATTATGTAACTCACATATTAATTATTAGACTTACATTGTTCTAATATATGCATTGTTTTTACCCAAGCATGGATTTCTCGTGATCCCCTCAGCCCCCTAACATTGTTCCTCGTGTTCTTTAAAAAATAATTATATCCAATCATATCTAACAATTGTATCATTTATCATCTACTGATTACACAGGTGCAGTTTGACCTGGTCTTTAGCAAGTACAAGGCCTAACATTTCCCAGGGCCTACTTTTCCAAGGCCTTTCCAAACCTAACTTTCATTCTAAGTCCCCGAATTTTCTAAGATTTTGGGACCTTTTACTATCACTTACAGGACTTGTGCTCCAGGCCCCTCACCAGCCTTGTTGCCCTTCTCTGGACACGCTCCAGCCCATCCATGGCCTTCCTAAATTGGGGGCCCAGAACTGGACACAGCACTCGAGGTGCTGCCCAACCAGTGCTGAGCACAGGGGAGGAATCCCTGCCCTGCTCCTGCTGGCCACACTGTTCCTGATCCAGGCCAGGAGCCATTGGCCTTCTTGGCCACCTGGGCACACTGCTGGCTCATGCCCAGCCTGCTGCCCATCAGTGCCCCAGGTCCCTTTCTGCCTGGCCGCTGTCCAGCCACTCTGTCCCCAGCCTGGAGCACTGCAGGGGTTGTTGTGGTCAAAGTGTAGGACCTGGAACTTGGACTTGTTAAACCTCACCTTGTTGGGTTTGGGCCCTGGATCCAGCCTGTCCAGGTCCCTGTGCAGAGCCCTCCTACCCTGCAGCACATCAACACTCCCAGCCAACCTGGTGTCACCACGGTTCCATGGGGCCCTGGAGTGTCACAATGGTCTCCAGGATTCCATGAGGCCTCCCAGCAATCCAATTTTGGATCATACTGGGAGTGACTGGACTCATACTGGGAGTATCTGAGAATGACTGGGAACACACCATGCACATCATCCCCCATACTGGGGGTGACTGGGAGCAACTGGGAGCATGCTGGGAGCAAATGGCATTGTACTGGGACTGACTGGGTTGATCTAGCCAGAGGCAACTGGGACCATCCTGGGAGTGCTGCCATGTGACAGGGATCATACTGGAGCTTACTGGGCTCATATTGGTGTTGAAGGGGAGCAGCTGGGATCTCTGAACACCAAAGGTTCCTTTCCTGCTCACTGAAGAAGGAGCTTCTCAGTATCCCTGTGTGAGGGGACCTTCACCTGAACCAGATGCTGTTAGGAGAAAAAGCTGCCTGTGCTGGAAAATCCCACACAACAAGTCAATGCCAAGAGAGCATTTTGCTTTCACAACTTCCCTCCTGGAGCCACAGTCCTTTTGGATCACACAGCAAGCAAGAGAACAGCACAAAATACAAAGCTGTGTCCAGTTTTTGGCTGGATGAGCGAACAGAGGGAGTGCCAGGGTTCACTGCCACAGACTCTCCTCTTGGGGAACAGATCCCCCCCAGGCTCCATTCCAAATGCTGTGCACACCCTGCTGGCTACAAACAATCCCTTTTTTAAGAAGCTGTTGGCAGGAGCTCTCCCAAATAAATGGCATCTTAATGGCAATTTTCATTAAAATCAACTCCATTCCAAATGAAGAACAATAAGCCCACAGCAATCCCAAAGGCACATATGGTGCACCTGGGGAAATCCTCGACTTAGGGGCCCAGTGGGTTAAAAAATACCCATAAGAAGCCACAGAGTGCAGAGTGCAAACTGCAGCAACCACTTGCTGGATCATTTTGGCTGTGCTGCACACATCTGCAGACTGTCTGTCCCCCTGCAAGGACAGAAGGACACCCGTCAGGGGCTGGGCTGGCTGCTGAGAATGCCTCGGGCAGGAGGATCCTCAGGCAATGAGCAGGCGCCCAGAGCCGCTCTGACACTGAGGCCTCTGTGCCCCACAGCAACGGGAACACCACAAGGACACGGCAACGTTCCTGTGACATCACAGCAGCAGCTCACCCAAAAATTGCCTGGAAGGTTCTCCTGGGTCACCAAGGAGCACAAAGGATCCTCAGAGGGCACAACCTACTGCTCAAGGGATCCAAGAGGAACTCAGAAAATGCAGCAAATGAGGACACCCCACAGCCCAGCCTGAACACTGAGAAGGAACAAAGATGTGACCAAACCAAAGGAAACACAACTTTTGGTCACTGATGCTTCTGACTAAAACCAGTGTCTCGGTTCTAGAAGACAGGTGTCTGCTAGGGAAAGCAGGAGCCTCCCCTGGAATGAAAATGTAGACCCCCTCCCTCTGAATTAGTATAATTCTGAAATCAAGGGGCTTTCAGGCAGAGATCTGGGGATAGGAATAACAGTTCTTTACTAGTATAACCAGGCAAACAAACAACAATAACTACAGCAATAACAAGAAAACAGAACCAGGGACCCCGTGACAGCTTTCTGGCTGAGATGGGATGGAGGAGAGGCTTTGTTTCACAAACCCCCTCGGGCAGTCAGTCCCAGTGCTCCTGCAGGGCTCTGAGGAACAGTCGGCTGGAACAGCAGGGATGAGCTGAGATCCTGGGCTGGTGGCTGAGGTGTATCAGCAGCTCCATGGCGGTGCCTGGCACTGCCACACGTCCCGGCAGGACAGGGGGTGCGAGGTCACCAGCAAAGAGGGCAGGAGGAGAAGAAGCAGCAGCTCCGTCTGGGTGATGGCAAAATTCCCTCGTCTCCACTGCAACAGCTCTGCGACCAAAGTGTCCTTCTCTGAAGCTGAAGAAAAGTCCACCAAGCTGTGCCCACCCTCCTCCTTTCCTGCCCCCTTCCTCCCCTGGGCACGGCCGAACTATTTGTGTTCGTCAATCACCCACCAAGTACCCACAGTTAGGTTGTCCCCGCAACTAAATGCTAAAAAATCCACAGGCAATCAAGAATAAAAAAAAAAGACACCTACCCCCAGTACCTGCCCCTGGCAATGACCTGAGATGGGATTGAATATAATGACAGGGCCATGGCCAGACCCTCATGTTCTTTAGTCCCACATCATGTCATTGCCATAGGCAGGAAAAGGTACAGGTGTCTTCCCAGCATGGATCACAGGGAACATGGATCACCAGGTCTCTGCCAAACTTGAATTTTCCAAGGGGGGATGAAGCTGGAGCAGTGCACAAAGCTCTTCCTGTACTTTGGGGCATTTGCAGAGCTTCCCTTACTGGTGCCGCCGTTGGTGTTGGGTAAAGGTAGATCTCCAGGTGAAGCTCTTCCCACACAGGGAACACTTGTAGGGTGTCTCCCCAGTGTGGACGCGTTTGTGGGTGTTGAGGCTGGACCTGTGGCTGAAGCTCTTCCCACACTCAGGACACTCGTAGGGCCTCTCCCCAGTGTGGATGCGCCGGTGCCTGATGAGGTGGGAGTTGTCCTTGAAGCCCTTCCTGCAGTCGGGGCAGCGGAAGGGCCTCTCATCCGTGTGAATCCGCTGGTGCTCGAGGACATGGGAGCTGCTCCGGAACCTCTTCCCACACTCAGGACACTCGTAGGGCCTCTCCCCAGTGTGGATCATCTGGTGGATGGTCAGCTGGGACCTCCGGCTGAAGGTCATCCCACATTCCCCACACTCGTAGGGCTGTTCCCCGGTGTGGATCCTCTGGTGGCAGATCAGGCTGGAGTTCCGGCTGAAGCTCTTCCCACATTTCCCACACTCGTAGGGCCTCTCCCCAGTGTGGATGCGCCGGTGGGTGATGAGGTTGGAGTTTCGCTTGAAGCCCTCCCCACAGTCAGGGCAGCGGAAGGGCCTCTCATCTGTGTGAATCTGCTGGTGCCTGAGGAGAGTGGAGCTCCTCTGAAACCTCTTCCCACACTCACCACACTCGTAGGGCCTCTCCCCAGTGTGGATGCGCTGATGCGTGATGAGTTGGGAGCTCCAGCTGAAGCCCTTCCCACATTGCTCACACTCATAGGGCCAGTCCCCAGTGTGGATCATCTGGTGGCAGATCAGGCTGTTGCTCTGGCTAAAGCTCTTCCCACACTCCAAGCACTTGTAGGGCTTCTCCCCATCCTGAAGCTGCTCATGGACCACCAGCTCGGAGCCCTGGCTGGATCTCCGGCCGCCTTCCCGGCACAGGGTGGGTCTTTCCTCCTCAGAGCACCCTGGGATGGGTTTGGAGCCTCTCCTCCTGCTGTGGGATGTCTGAAGCTTTTCCTCCCCATTGGTTTCCTGCACTGTGGAGCTGCTCAAAATGGCCTCTTCCATGAGGTTCTGCAGTGAGGATTTGTCCTCCCTGGTCTCCATCCTCAGCTCCTTCTCTGGGGGAGGAAGGACAAGGAGAGGATGGGATTTGCCTCCGTGCCAGAGGGAAGGGGAAGGAGATCCCCCCAGTGCGTCCCCGGCAGGACGGCGTCGGCAGCGGGGTTGTCCTGCAGCCGGGGGCCATGCTGGGCTGGGAGATGGAGCAGGAGAGAGGGGGAAAGGGGCACTGACTTCCTCCTCACCTGCCTGGGTGTCCTGGGGCATCTTCCTCTTCCTCGCAGCCTCCTTCTCCATCCAGCCAAGGTTTGGGAATGGGAAATCCTGGTTTGCGGAAATACAAGGGATGAGCACATTGAGTTTGCAGGTCCCTCTGTACAAGCTCATCTCTAGAAGTCACTGGACATCTGGGGTCCATAAAACCTCCAAAAAACACCAAGATTCAGCCCTGAAAATTCCTCCCAGGAGTTCCCCATCTCTGGTCTCTCCTGTTTGGGGTTCAAGGGTTTCCCCCCTGTCCCAGCTGCTGGGAGTCACGCTCGTACTGGGGGTCCTTTGTCTGCTCGGTCCCTGCCATCCCCAGGGTGCTGGGAGTGCCAGGAATCTGAAAAGTTCCCCATTTCCATCTCCCCACTTAGGGATGGTGAGACCCCCCAAAGTCCCCCCAAGTAGGATTTTCCACTCAGCTTTGGAGTTCCACATTCTCCAAACATCTCCCCCCTGCAAAATGAACCCAATCCAGGGACCCCCCCAGGATATCCGGGCAAAGCTCCCACTCCCCGATCACCTGTGGAATGGTGGGTGATGATCCCACAGGAGAGGGCTATGAATTCAGGGAATGCTCGACCTTGTGGTTCCTTCTCATTTCCCTGATCCTCCTTTGTCCGTCCTCTTCCTCCCTGTCCTCCCCTTCCATCCTTCCTCCTCCTCTTCCTCCCTAACCCCACCTCCTTCTCCTACTCTCCTACCATCCCCTCTCTCTCTCCTTCTTCATCCCCCCTCTTCCATCCCTCCTCCTCCTCCCCCAGGAGCAGTGACACCCTCGGTGCCCCGTTCCCAAACCCCTCACAGCCCACGGCAGGAGCGGGGATGGAGCCGGGACAGGTCGGGATGGGCAGTGCGGGGCTCTCCGCTGCTCCCACCCGCTGGGGACGGGGGGAACCCGGCCCGGGGAAAAGGAGAGGGAAACTGGGAAAACTGGGGGCTGCAGATCCAACCTGGGGCTGGCTGGGGACCCTGGCTGGGGACTGCCAGCCCTTGGGGCTGCTCTGGGGAGATGCGGGAGGGGGGAACACAGAGAGGGCTGGGGGATCCCAGGAGTGGCAGTACTGGCAGGGACTGGTTTGTACTGGGATCATACTGGGATCATCCTGGCAGTGGCTGAGATCGCACTGGCTGTGTACTGACATCATACTGGGATCATACTGGGAGCAGCTGGGCCCATGCCAGGAGAGACTGCGATCACACTGAGGGAAACTGGGATCATACTGGGATCATACTGGGATGATACTGGCAGTGAGCAGGAGCCTCCAGGGGGCAACTGAGACCAGGTTGTGAGGAACTGGGAATATGCCCTGCGCTCCCCAGAACCCCGGGATCGCCCCCCATATGTCCCATAAGTCTCCTCCAAACCCTCCAGGATCCCCGAGTGCCCCCTCAGCGCCCGTTCGAGGCCCCCCAAAGCGTCCCTGGATCCCTGAATGTTCCTGACCCCACAGATTCCCCTTCCAGACACTCCTGGGAATTCATCTCCCATCATCCCACAACACAGTTCCGCACCCAAACCTCCTGCCATGCCCCGCCCCCTAAAGAGCCCGGTTACAGCTCCCCAGGTTCCCCCCAAGTGCTCCCGAGCCGTATACATTCGCCCCTAGCACCTGCAGCACGGCTCGGACGCAAAAGTGTTCTCCAAGCGCTTCCCCACACCGCCAAACGCGCCTTCCGAGCCACTTCCGGGACTACAGCTCCCATCATGCTCCGCGGCGCCCATAGAGCGCTATTCCAGCCGGGACTCCATCTCCCGTCATGCCCCGCGCCTCACCGGAATCCATTGGAGCTGCGCCTACAACTCCCGTGATGCTCCGCGGCCCCATTAAACCATATTATACCGGCGCCTACAACTCCCATCATCCCCCGCGGCCCATAGATTCCCTGTTACAGCACCCAAGTGCCCGCCCGGACCCCGAAGGGCCCCCAGATTCCCCTCCCTGACCTCCAAGTGCCCCCCTGGACCCCCAGGTGCTCCCCCGGACCCAGAATTGTCCCACAGAATCCCTAAGTGCCCCTCCAAGTGCCCACCCGGCTCCCCCACGTGTCCTCCATACCCCCCAAGTTCTCTCTAAATTCCCTCCCCAGACAAAACTGCCCCAAATGTTCCCCAGAAAAGTCCCCATGGACCCCAAAGTTGCTCCTTTTACCCTGTCTGAGAAAAATTTAAAAAATATGACCAAAGGACTAAAAATAATAATTAGCATAAAGAGGGAGAAATAGTGGTCAATTAATTAATGAAGGGAATTGTGATACTTTGAACCAAGCACAGATACTATTTTTAGTCGCTAAAAATTTATCAATTCTGTTATAGAAATATAAAAATTAGATTATAAAAATACAGAATTATTATAAAAAGTAAATTTTTATTTTTATTAATTAATTAGATTTTAATTATAAAGAAAAGTTGATAAATGTTCTCAATATTTTGGGATGTGAATCCCAGGTGGGCGATGTCAGACATGCTGAGGCTCGGGGTGAGGAGCAGGTTGTCCAAACAGGGGCAGCCCACAAGGGGCTCATTCTTCTCTGTGACCAGACCTCCTAAGGAGACATTCAGCATCAGGATCACTTGGGGAATGCTTCTGTCATCTCTTCTCTCAACTAAAAACTAAAAAAAAATATGCCCTTGATTGTAAAAAAAACCAAAAACTGGTGGATTTTCAAATCTTCCTCCTTAACAGAACTCCAAACTGACTCCAAGCAGCTGCACAAGCCTTGGACTTGAAGACAATGGAAGGAAGAGAAAGAGCCCCTGAGGCTTTCTGTATTTTAATGAACCCCAGGCTGGATTTGGGGCTGAGTCCAGGACCCTCAGGCACTGAGAGAAGGTTGAAGGAGCTGCTCAAGGAGTCAGAAGCAAAACTCCAAGTCCCTTGGAGCATCCCTGGGCCCCACTGACTGCCGGCTCCTGGCACACTCAGCCATGGCATAGTCCAGTCTCACGCTGGGACACCTCCTGCACCAAAATTCTACCCTGGCAGGGACTTTTCTTTCTCCTCCCCTCCAGGCTGAACCTGCCAAGCTGCACTTTGGGAAGGTTTCTTCCTCGTGCCACTGCCCAGGAAAGCTGTGTCTCCTGCTGTTCACAAACAGAGAAGGGCTGCTGGGGGATGTGGTGGTTGGAGGCTGCCTGGGGTACAGTGACCATGAAATCATCGAGTTTTGAAATATTCTATGAAAGAAGGAGGGGCATCAACAAAACTCCTACACTGGAGTTACGAAGAGGAGACTTCTGCCAATTAAGGATGCAGATTTGGGGAGTACCAAATAAGCTACTGATTTTTTTAAGGGAAACAGCCTTTTAAATCAAAGGATTTCAGGAAGGATGGACACAGTTCAAGAAAGAAATCTTGAAGGAGCAGGAACAGCCTGTCCCTCTGTGACAAAAAATGAGCTAGTGAGGAAAATTACTGACCTGGCTGGGCAGAGAGAATTAGCAGGAACTCAGGGAAAAGATGAGTGTGTTTCACCTTTGGAAAGAGGGACAGGCAGCCCAGGAAATGTTTAAGGATGTCATTAGGTCATGCAGAAAGAAAAGTAGAGAGGTGAAATTTCAATTAGAGCTTAACATGGCTGCTTCTGTGAAGGATAATAAATACGTTTTTATAAACACATTAATGGCAAAAGTAAGGGTAGGGACAACCTCCATTCCTTATTGGGGGGGGATATGGTTACCAAAGATGAGGAAAAGGCTGAGGTACTCAACACCTTCTTTGCCTCAGTTTTCAACATTAAGACAGGTTTTCCCCAGGACAAGTGTTCTCCTGATCTGGTACATGGGGACAGGGAGCAGAAGAGCCCCCTGTAATCCAGGAGGAAGCAGTCAGAGACCTGCTGAGCCACTCAGATTCTTACAGGTGGATGGGATGGGATGGGATCCATGCTAGGGGGATGAGGGAGCTGGTGGATGAGCTCCCCAAGCTGCTCTCCATCATTTCTCCTCATCAGTCCTGGCTCACTGGGGAGGTCCCAGAGGACTGGAGGTGCCAGTGTGAGCCCATCCCCAAGAAGGGCTGGCAGGAGGCTCTGGGGAACTGCAGGCCTGTCAGCCTGAGCTCGGTGCCTGGTGAGGTTTTGGAACAGATCCCCTTGAGTGCCATCCCACGGCACCTCCAGGATGGCCCAGGGCTCAGACCCAGCCAGCGTGGCTTTAGGAGGGGCAGGTCCTGCCTGACCAACCTGATCTCCTTTTATAACCAGCTGACCCGCCTGGTGGGTGCGGGAAAGGCTCTGGATGTGTCGAGCTGGACTTCAGCAAGGCCTTGGACACGGAGAGCCACAGCATTCCCTGGAAAAGCTGCAGCCCACGGCTTGGACAGGAGCACTCTTTGCTGGCTGCAGAACTGGCTGGAGGCCGGGCCCAGAGAGTGGTGGGGATGGTGCTGCATCCAGCTGGTGTCCAGTCCCTGGTGGTGTCCCCAGGGATCTGTGCTGGGCCCAGTCCTGGTTAATATCTTCACTGAGGGTCTGGCTGAGGGGGTCGAGTCCAGCACTCACAAATTGCAGATGACACCAAGCTGGCTGCGAGTGGGGATCTGCTGGAGGGCAGGACAAGGAGACACAGCCTTAAGCTGCACCAGGGCAGGTTTAGGCTGGACAATAGGAAGGAGTTCTTCCCAGAAAGGCTGATTGGGAATTGGAATGGGCTGGCCAGTGGGGAGGTGACAGAGTCACTGTCCCTCTCCAGTGGAGTGCGGGAGTGACATCAATCTGTGCTTAATAACTGATTTTACTTTAAAACAATTGCTTCAGAATTGATTCCTGTTTCAGCCTGAATGTCTGTGGTGGTTTTGTATTAGTTGATATTTGGTGAGGAGAGAAGAAGCCAGCCATGCAAATGATTTTTCTAGGAGGGAGCTGCCAAGAGCTTCCTCTGTGCTTAGCAAAAGCAATAGCTGGCTGGCTCTGAGAACTGACAACCTATGAAACCATTTAGAAGCTGGATCCTCCTGTGTGAAATCCCCATTTTGAAGACAGGCAAGCCCAGGAAAGCTCTCTGTTGTTTCCAGCTGTGAAGAGTTAACTGGGTGCTGGTCAGGCCGGCCCTGCTCCAGCCTGGCCTGCACCGAGCCGGGCTCCGCCAGGCCCCGGGAGCGGCTCTGGGCTGGGCCAGGCCCCTTCACCACGGCCCGCACGGCCCCAGCGGCTGCCGGGCACAGGGAGGGGAAGCCATCGGCCCGCAGCTGGAACTGAAGGGAGCAGGGGCCTGGGACCAGCCATGGGGGCAGAACAGCCACGACTGTTCTGGCTGGACCCCCTGAGATCTTGGCACAGCCCCAGCACGGTCTAAAATCCATCACTGTGACTGCTTCGGCCACTGCCCGGCAGAAACCATCATGACCATCTGCAGGTCTGGGTGAGATATTAACTCTTTCTGTGCACATATGAGACCTGCAGACCTCGATCCTCCCCTTGGGTGAGAGGAAAGGACAGAGTGGGAGACTAATGCCACAAGTATGGTAGGCTACACCTGTCTTCATATGTCATTGAATTAGAGAAAAACTCTCTCCAGGGCAAATTATGCAACACTTTGCCTCACAATCCATCAGTCTTAATTACAATGAGAGGTAGATCCTAATTACAATCCAATTAGAGCAAATCAACATTGTGTAAATGGCAAGAAGAATTTGCTTGTCAACAGATGAATATGTCCCACTCAAGAATGAACAAAATCTGCCTTTACTTGGAAGAAAGTAGACATGGAGCAATGCAGTATTTGGGTTTTCTCCAGTGATAAATGGGGCAAGAAGCTGTAACAACTAACCTGTTTTACAGAACACAAGTACTGATACAGCCAATAGTGCACCACCACTGAAGGGATCTTCAGAACATTCCTTTATTTCTTAACAAGGAATGGGCAGCAAAATGCTGGCATTTATCTGAACTGGAAGCCATGTTCCTCTCCTGTTTCTCATTGAGCACACTGTTCTTTGCAGACTTCACTGTGCAGCCCATCAATCCTCTCTTGGCCAATAGCTAAATGGCACAACTACCAAAACACAGGTGCCAGCATCATCACCCCAGCATTATTCCAGCACTGCTCTGCTGGTGCACAGCAGCACAGAATGGCTTGGCTTGGAAGGGACATTTAAAGGCCATCTAGTCCAGTGCCCTGCAGAGAGCAGGGACACCTTTAGATCAGGTTGCTCAGAGCAGGAGCTTGAATGTCAGCAGGGATGGATGCCCACCTCTCTGGGCAACCTGTTCCAGGGTTTCAAAACCCAGTGTAAAAAATATCTTTCTTATGTCTAGTCTGAATCTACTGTCCTTTAGATTGAAAACATTCCCTCTCAGTCTTGTCACAACAGGCCCTACTAAAAATTCTGTCCCATCTTTTTTACAAGCCCCCTTAAAGTACTGAAAGGGAGCAATCAGGTCTCTGTGGAGCCTTCTCTCTTCCAGGCTGAACACCCCCAGCTGTCCCAGCCTGTCTCCAAAGCAGAGGGCCTCCAGCCCTCAGAGCGTTTTGTCCCTCCTCTGGACCAGCTCCAACAGGACCATGTCCTTCCTGTGCTGGGCACCCAGAGGTGGATGCAGTACTCCAGGTGGGTTCGCACCAGAGCAGAGGGGTGGTGGAATCACCTCCTTCAAGCTGCTGGGCACCCTCCTTTGGAGGCACATGGCTGGCTCATGTCCAGCCTCTCACCTTGCAGCAGCCACAAGTCCTTCTCAGCAGGGCTGCTCTCCATCCCTTCATCCCCCAGCCTGTGAGATCAGCTGGGCTGGGACCCTGTCATAGCCCTTGGACAGAGCTGCAGGGCAGGATGAGCTCCCTAGTGAAGAAGGCAGATCCCACTCCCCACACAATTCCACCCTGGCCATGAGGTCACAGCAGCCTGTGGGGTGACAGCAGGCTGAGGTGACAGCAGGCTCTGAGGTCACAGAGGTCCCAGAGCCCCGTGGTTGCACAGCACCACAAGGACCGAGCAGTCAGTCCTTGACCACGACTGTTGTGGCAGCAGCGGCGGCGGCAGCAGCGGTGCTGACATTGGGACAGCGGTGTCAGGACAGTGGTGGCAGCAAGAGCTGCAGGACTGGCAGTGGGCAAGGCACCATGGCCTTTGCTCTGCGCCTCCTCCTCCTGCTCCTCCTGGCAGTGGCCCTGCCTGACAGGGCTACCCAGGCTGCTCCATGGCGAGCAGGGCGAGCAGGTGAGCCCGCGGCCTCGGTCCCCTTTCCAGGGACAGTGCTCCCTTCTCCCTGGGAAGCATTGGGGATGGTTTTCCCCAGGACTGAAGGGAGGGTTTCCTCTGTGGGAGGGAGAGAGGCCTCAGGGGCCCTGGGCTGGTCCTGCTGCCCCTCCAGAGATGTTGCACGGGGCCTGCAAAGAGGGTGGAGAGTGACCAGAGCCAGCCCAGAGCTCCCCAGGCCCCTCTGCAGCTTTGGCCATGTCCATTGACATCTGGCTCCCACAGCCTTACCCAATCACCTTGCAGTGCCCAGTTCCCTAAGGCAGAAGGGGGTCCCAGCACACCATGGAAGGATTCTGATCGATGCTCCCTTCCAGATGAGGGTGGTAGGAAGGCTTCTCAGGCAGCTTGGCTTCATGATGATTTTCTGCCTCTGAAGCACCATGCAGGTATGTTCTCACTGTCCCAACAAGGAATAATCATTGACAACCTGTCAGGAACCAGGTGACAGAAGCTTCTGTGGCTGTTGAGTTACAGGTGTGTCTGCAGCAAGGACATTTCAAGCTCCTTTGCTGGTTGCTGCACACATGCCCAGCTCCCATCACAGGGGTGAGTGGTGTGTCCCTGCTGATCCCACAGGCTGAGGCCTGGTTCTGTGGGATCCATTCATCTGAAATGGAAATACTTTCTGTTAAGGTTCTCTTAAAGGGAGGAACAAACCTACAGAAGACAAGATGCTGAGTGAACTGGATAGACGCCATGGTGGGTCCATGTCCCTCAGCCTTCTCCTGAGACTCAGCAGCCGGGGGCTTTCCCTGCACATCGGGACATGCCGTGCCCAGCATGGCAGGAAGGGATCCATGTCAGCGTCACTGCCCCACTGCTGCTTTCATGGCCTGCAGGGCTGTTTCCCAGCCTGGCCTGGCTGCAGCTTCTCCCCAGCCTCTGCAGGAAGGCATTTGGCATCAGCTGACAGGGAGCCCAAACTGCACCGTGGTCCATGCACACCCTGAGATCCCATGCAATTTCCCAGTCTTGGGGTAGATGTGGAATGGCAGCTCTTTGGAGGAGGGAGGGCCCTGGCCTGGCTCCAAAGTTTTGATGTCTTCCTCAACCTTATCCATGACTTTGACAAGTATTGCCTCTTGAACATGCCACCTTCCTGTTGGGGAACAGCCCCACCTGATCCAGCTGTGGCTCTTCCTTTCTCCAGAGATGAACCCAAAGGCTGTGCTGAACGCAGCGTTTCCCGGAGGAAGCAGTGGCTCATGGGCAGCCTCTGCTGCAGGAAGGGAGGCCATGCCAGGCACAGTCACAGTTCCAGGAGGTAATTGCTGTGTCTCTGGGCCTGAGCCCTGCTGAGGCTTGAGCTGCCATCTCTGCTGCTTGGCTGTGTGAGCACAGTGCAGAGGAATTATCCTGAGCAGGCTCAGGTCACTTGGCTACTGAGCAGTCTTGCTGGGGTCCCTCCATGGGAGACACGTCCCAAAACCTGGCAGCTGCTGCAAGGGGTGCCCATGGTGGGGAAAGGGCTGAGGGGGAGGGTAAAGCTCCAGTGTGTCCTGACAGGGCCTGGCTCTGTCCCCTTGGGCTGGGGGAGCTGTCCCAGCTGAAGGAGAGAGGGCAGGAGGGAGGTTCCGTTACCTGTGGCACTGAATGCTGCGGTTTGGCCCAAGGCCTTGGGGTTTCCTCTGTGGGAGGGAGAGCCCCTGGGCCCTGGGCTGGTCCCACTGTCCCACCAGGGATGTTGCACAGGGGCTGCAAAGAGGGTGTTGAGAGTGACCAAAGCCAGCCCAGAGCTCCCCAAGCCCCTCTGCAGCTTTGGCCATGTCCATTGACATCTGTCTCCCAAGGCCTTACCCAAACCCTTTGCAGTGTCCAGTTCCCTAAAGCAGAAGGGGATCCCAGCACACCATGGAATGGTTCTGATCTGTGCTCCTTTCTAGACAAGCGTGGTAGGAAGATTTCTCCAGCAGCTTGGCTTCATGAAGATTTTCTGCCTCTGGAGCCCCATGCAGGTATGTTCTCACTGTCCCAACAAGGAATAATCATTGACAACCTGGCAGGAACCAGGTGACAGAAGCTTCTGTGGCTGTTGAGTTACAGGTGTGTCTGCAGCAAGGACATTTCAAGCTCCTTTGCTGGTTGCTGCACACAAGCCCAGCTCCCATCACAGGGGTGAGTGGTGTGTCCCTGCTGATCCCACAGGCTGAGGCCTGGTTCTGTGGGATCCATTCATCTGAAATGGAAATACTTTCTGTTAAGGTTCTCTTAAAGGGAGGAACAAACCTACAGAAGACAAGATGCTGAGTGAACTGGAGAGACGCCATGGTGGGTCCATGTCCCTCAGCCTTCTCCTGAGACTCAGCAGCCGGGGGCTTTCCCTGCACATCTGGACACACCATGCCCAGCACAGCAGGAAGGGATCCATGTCAGCGTCACTGCCCCACTGCTGCTTTCATGCCCTGCAGGGCTGTTTTCCAGCCTGGCCTGGCTGCAGCTTCTCCCCAGCCTCTGCAGGAAGGCATTTGGTATCAGCTGACAGGGGGCCCAAACTGCAGCACAGGCCATGCACACTTAGAGATCCCTTGCAATTTCCCAGTCTCAGGGTCGATCTGGTGTAGGGGCTGTTTGGAGGAGGGAGGGCCCTGGCCAGCCCAAATAACCTGGCCATTCTCCTGATCCTTATCCATGACTTTGACAAATATTGCCTCTTGAACATGCCACCTCCCCAATGGGGAATGGTTCTGTCTGATCCAGCTGTGGCTCTTCCTTTCTCCAGATATGAACCCAAAGGCTGTGCTGAAGGCAGCGTTTCCCGGAGGAAGCAGTGGCTCATGGGCAGCCTCTGCTCCAGGAAGGGAGGCCATGCCAGGCACAGTCCCAGGAGGTAATTGCTGTGCCTCTGGGCCTGAGCCCTGCTGAGGCTTGAGCTGCCATCTCTGCTACTTGGCAGTGCCTGCCTTTCAGGGATTTTGCACAGAGCATGGAAAAGGTGTTGAGAATGTCCAGAGCCAGTCCAGAGCTTTCCTCAGGCCCCTCTGCAGCTTTGGCCATGTCCATTGACATCTGGCTCGCACAGCCTTACCTGACCCCCTTGCAGTGCCCAGTTCCCTAAGGCAGAAGGGGATCCCAGCACACCATGGAATGGTTCTGATCTGTGATCCCTTCTAGATTGGGATCGTGACATGGAGCATCTGGAATTGCTGGTAAATGGCGGTTTGAAGACCTTGCCAGATGCTGGAGGCAAGTTCTCAATGTCCCTTTCTGCACAGAATAATCAGTATCAAGGTGGCAAGAGCTCACTCATGTGCCATTTCCCTCAAGAGTCTGAAGGTTGATGGATTCTGGAAACCTTGCCCCATTCCCTTCTGGAGCCCTGAGTGATTCCACAGCATCGCTGTCAGTGGGAGGAAGGAGCATTTAGCTGTCAATCTTCTTCCCATGTGCAATATCAGTGTCTCCTTCCGTTTGCTCTGTGCAGCCACAGAGAAGAGCAGAGAGGGAAGGGCCGGGCCCAGGGCTGTGCCCCGGGGCTGTGCCTTGTGTGGCTCCTTTCTGGCCCCAGGGAGCCTGAGATGCTCCCGCTCTAGCTGCCAAGCCCTGGCCCTGCCTGGGGCTCAGTTCAGAGCTGCTGGCAGCTCCAGGGAGTCCTTTCTCCCCTGACTGCCGTGCAAGGGGTTCCTTCCATCCCATTGTGGGGCCACTGCAGGCACGTGGTCCCCCTGCTCCTGCTCCTGAGTGGAAGGCAGAGATGAGGGAGTGCCTTGGAGGGCAGCAGTCACTCAGGTGCACTCACTGCCGCTCTGGCCTGAAGAAGAATCTTCAGCAGTGTCACGGGAGCTGTTCTGTTCTGCCTTTCTTTGCAGATGAACCTGATGATGAAGATGATCTGGATTCCCCGTCCATATCAGTTACTGAGCCTGGTGATGAGGAAGATTATGAGGGTAGGTGAAGGCCTTTCCCCCTGGGAGAGCTGCCAGCTCAGAGCCCAAAGCTCGGCCAGGGCGGCATCGCTGCAGGTGCCAGGACAGAGCCGTGCACGTGTGTGCCCTCGCTCTGCGTGATCCTCTCGCTGCTCCTGTGGCTCAGTGCTGCCTGTGCAGATCAGCAGAGATGAGAGAAGCTTCTGTGGCTGTTGAGTTACAGGTGTGTCTGCAGCAAGGACTTTCCCAGCTGCTGAGCTAAATTCTGCAAGCAAGCCCAGCTCCCTTCACTGGGGTGTGTGGTGCGTCCCTGCTGACCCCACAGGCTGAGCACTGGTTGTGTGGGATCCATTCCTGGAAAATGGAAATACTTTATATTATAGTCCCCTGAGAAAGAAGAACAAACCTATAGGAGACAGTAATGTAGCAATGGGGGAACTCAAATATCTGGACATAATCCTGAATGATCTGGAGGGACGCCGTGGTGGGTCCATGTCCCTCAGCCTTCTCCTGAGACTCAGCAGCCGGGGGTTTTCTCTGCACATCTGGACACACTGTGCCCAGCACAGCAGGAAGGGATCCATGTCAGCCTCGCTGTCCCGCTGCTGCTTTCATGCCCTGCAGGGCTGTTTCCCAGCCTGGCCTGGCTGCAGATTCTCCCCAGCCTCTGCAGGAAGGCATTTGGCATCAGCTGACAGGGAGCCCAAACTGCAGCACGGGACGTGAACACCCTGAGATCCCCTGAAATTTCCCAGTCTCGGGGTAGATCAGGTGTAGGGGCTATTAAGAAGAGGGGTGGCCCTGGAGCATTTCCAAAACCCTGGGCATTTTCCTGACCCTTATCCATGTCCTTGACAAGTATTGCCTGGAGAAGACCAGCACAGGACAGAGAAATTGTGCCATTCAAGCTCAGGGGGTTGAGCAGTCTTGTGCCAAGGGGTGGCAAGGTGCCTGCAGGCCCCAGCTCTGGGGGAAACAGAGAACGTCCTGGCTGTATCCAGCGTGCTGCCAGCTCAGCAGTGGAGCACAGCACGGCTCACGCTGCCCATTGCTCCCACAGATGAAGCTGGCACCACCAGACAAGCTAACAATATCTGGAGAAGCATGAGAAGAGTTTTTTGCTGGGGAACACAGTGTTTGATTAAGTTAATGGCCATTGTGGCTGGTGGAGCACTTTTCCTGATGATGTGCTGTGCTGGAATCTGGTATTGGTGGAAGAGAAAACGGTGAGTGTTTTGCTGATCTCTGCCTCAATCAGTTTCTTGAAAGGCTGCTCATAGTCAGGAAACATTCCCAGTGAGGCTGCTGTGGACTTGTGGGTAGTCAGTGGTTGCCCAAATAACTCTGCTGAGAGTTCTGCTGCTGCCCAGGCCTTTCATTGGCCTCTTAATTGCTGGGCCTTGTCCTGGGGAGCCCGCTGGGGCTGCAGCCAGTGCTGGCTGCCACTGAGGCTGCCTGGCCAAGAGCAGCCCCAGGAGCAGCAGGCAGAGGCAAAGCAAGGTGGGCAGGAGAAAGAGCGGGGACGAGATTGTCCTTGAAAGGCAGAGGTGCTCTGGGCCCCACTCCTGGCCAGGGACCCTGCTCAGAGCCATCCCCTGCTCTCCAGGGCCTTGAGGGGCAGCTGTCCAGCTGGGCCAAGCTGTGCCAGCAGCTCCAGCCGTGCTGGGGAGCCTTGGCAGCTCTGGGCCCTGCTGTGCTGGAGGGTCCCTGAGTGCCAGCGGCAGCTGGGGGCCTCAGCCACCTCCTCTCTCTACAGGAGTGCCTCTGCATCTTCAGAAGAGCAGCCAAAGATTTTAGTCTAAGAGAAGCTGACCTGTTATCCTCGCTCTTCACATCTCTCCCCATCTGCTGTGCTGTGGCTGCATCCCCATCTTGATGGCATCCCAAGACCCACACCTCTCAAGCGAGACCCTCTGCCCCTGAGCCCCGTGGCCCTGGTCCCTGGCCAGGACTGAAATTGGGCAGACCCTGTACACCAGAGCAGGGGTTGGCCCATGTTTTTTGTTCTAATAAAGAGATGGAGCTCTCACCCCAGTGTCTGGCTGGTACCACCAGCAAAGCCCACACAGCACCAGCCCTGGCTGAGCTCCATGTCCAGGAGCAGGCAGGGCTGACCATGGTGTGGGCAGGCAGGAGCCAGGCAGGGGCTGCTGTGACCAGCGGTGGGGCCCCGAGAAGCTGGGGGAGCCCATGCTGAGCGTCGCTGGGCTGTGAGGGCACATTTCCTTCAGTGGCATCACCTGGGCCTGCACCTCATGAGGCACACAGGGAAAATTTGGGCTCTCTCCTAAGGTGTGCAGGGATCCCCCATGAGGAGTGCAGTGGGGTTAAATTGAGAAGGTTTTTTACTCTTCTCAGCACAGTAAAGGGGACACTCTTGGCCGAGTTTTGCAAAGCTGGGAGGAAGCCTCTTGTGAGCCCTTGGGCCTGGCCTGTGGGCACAGCGGGCAGGTGGAGCCCATCCCTTGAGGCCAGTCCGGACTGCTCGGGCCGGGCTGGGCTGGGCCAGGTGAGCCAGGCCATTCTCTGGGGCACAGGAGGCACCCGGGGCTGTAATTGAGGCCGTGGCTTCTCACCCTGAAGGGAGACTGGCTCTGCTGGTTCGGAGGGCACAGCTCAGATCCCAGTTCCCTTTGTAAAGCTGCTGGGGAAGTGTTGAGGGGCAGAGAGTTCCAACCCTTCTCACTGGGAAGCTGGGCTGATGCTGTGGGTTTTTTAAATTTTTTTCCCTCTAAATTTGTGTCCTGGCAGAAAGTTAAGTCTGCTTGCTCTCAGTCAGCCCCTTTTCTGCTTGGTGCTATTATAAATGAAATTAAAATAAGACAACAAGAGCTATTAGGTTAACAGCAATTTAATAACAAGGGGAAAAAAAAGATACAATTTAGTGAATTGAATAGAAGGATACAATTTAATAAAAGAATACTATTTAGTGGCCTGAATAGCAATTTGGTATAAAAGGAAAACAATTTAGTAAAAGAGTACAATTTAGTGAATAACTTCAGATACATAGATATATATTTGTGAATATAATTTGCCAGTAATTATGATTAAAGCATAAGCAAAACTGACCAGGGTACAGGGAGGGCTTCTCACCCCGCCTCACATACCAAAACAAAGTAATTCAAACTAAAATTATATACTGTATGCTTATACCTATTCATTAATGTTTCCCATAAGTCTCCTCCTATTTCCAATTCATTGATTTAATATCACTATTCTTCATGGCACATGCTTCACTTGTTGCTAGGGGGTCTTCTGTCTTGTTTTGGTGGTTTTTTGGACGAAGGCTTACACTCATCCTCGTTGTCCTCTGGATAACCTTACAGGCTGTGCATGAGTCCTAAGCATTGTGTTATGTAAGTAAGCATTGTGCTCCACTAATTAGTCTTATATTTTATAATTTTCATGCCCTATGCCTAAAGTCATTCTAACTTTATCCATCTCAAGGTCGATTTTATCTTAGGACATTTCTTATCTCAAAACTACATCCTGTACCTTAATTTTAACATGTAACATCTGTAGGGGGGCTACATCTGCCTTGTAACACCAATTCCCTTGATTGCTCCTAATAATAACTTTCCAAATAGTTACAATTTAGTTAGCACAAATCATTTTCATTTATTACAGGAGGGTGTGAAAACAGGAGCATTGTTTGGCGTGGCCTCCTCTCTGCCTTTCACACCTTTCAGTGCTTTGACCCAGCCCAGAGCTTTCTCCAGGAGTGCAATGAAGCAGCTGTTCCTGCTCCCAGCTCTGGCTTTTTCCAGTCTCTGACCCTGACTGGTTTTGTCCCTCTTGCTGTGCCCTCTGTTCCCCTAGGGAGCTGCCCCAGGCTGAGGGATCAGATCCAGGCACTGCTGCTGCTCCCTGGGGACCAGCCCCAGTTTGGTTGTTGCTGTCAGTGCCAGCAGAAGCGGTGGCTGGAGCAGCGGGTGCTGACAGTGCCCCAAGGCCCGGGGCTGGAGGGGTCCCTGGGCTGGGGCTGGGAGGGAGCTGCCCCTTGTTCTCCCTCTGCCTCACGCAGAGCTGGGCCGGGCACAAGTGGGGCAGCAGAGCCAACAGGGAGCCTGCGAGTCTCTTCCAGCCGTGCCTGCTCAGAGTTTGGCCTTGGAGCTTCAGGTGGGCAAAGGCAGCTGCTCTGCTCCCTCTGCGTGTGCCCGTGTTCAGCAGTGCTGCTCCATCAGTCTGTGCCCAGCAACGGGGAAAAGCCTCAGCCCTGCAGGGCCAGGAGCTGCCGGGCTCTGCCTGAGCAGCTCAGCCAGCGGGAAGGGAGCTGCTCCACACGGGAACCAGGAGCAAAGGATGTGCCTTTTCTAGGACATGTTTTCTGTAAAAAAAAACCCCAAATAAACAAAACAAAAAAACAAAACAAAAAAGAAAACATGAAAAAATATGAAAGATAAAAATTACCCCCAAATGTGTAGTGAAAAATGATCTATAACTCTGGAGTAAGAAAGAGGTAACCGATCTTTTGAAAAAGAGAACTCAGCTTTGATTTTAGTTCCTTAGTTTGTACACGTGCTAGTGGAAAGGATCCATTAGCTGCCTTTCTTTACAGATTTGATGGATGTTTTCCAATATTAAGATATTTTACACTGCAGTTAAAGGAATAGGAAATTGAAGTACATGTTCTTCATGACTGTGTCCTGAGCGTAAAAATTTTGCAGTTTGAAACTTGGACCTAAAGTGTTGCAAATGGAAGTGATAAATCCCAATGGACTGAGTGAATGCAGCTTTTCCTATGGGATGTGCAGCACTCCAAGGACTTCCTCAGTGGGGCTGTGGGTGCTTGGAGCTTTGTCCTGTGCCACTCCGGCATGTCATGAAATGGGACTTCACCTGCCACCAGCCCAGGTCACGCTCTGCCACCCCAGCTCCTTGGACCTTGTGTCCCCAAAGAAGACACAAGGTGTTTCTGCTGCTCCACCTTTGCACAGATCCACAGAGAGCTGGGATTATCCCAAGTCTCGTGTCTCCATTGTGCCATATTCCTAAAGAACCAGCAGCCCATCCCTATGAATATGGTGAGTTACATGGATGGTTGTCAGCTCCCTTTCCTGCCTAGAAATCCTGAAACTGCTTCTAAATGCTGTTCCCTACAGCTCTTGGACACCTACTCCCACAGAGCTGGGAAAAAAAATGCCCTGGCCATGGCTTACAAGGTGAGTTATGCCAAAGTTAGAGCTCTGTGGGAAATCTCTATCCATGCCTATCCTTTTAATATATCTGTACGTGGGGGTGTGCATGGATGTGTCTTGTATGGAAAGGAAGGAGTGTGCAAACAACGTGACTGACACTTTCACTCTCTGTGTTCATTCCATACTCATGGGTACACAGATATTATGGAAACCTTTGCAAGGACAGACCTTGTGTCCATGGATACAGAGACATCCAAGAGCCCCTGGCACAGACAGACCCTTCTGTCCATGGATACAGAGACATCCAAGAGCCCCTGGCACAGACAGACCCTTCTGTCCATGGATACAGAGACATCCAAGAGCCCCTGGCACAGACAGACCCTTCTGTCCATGGATACAGAGACATCCAAGAGCCCCTGACACAGACAGACATTGCTGCTCTTCAGCCACTGACAGGATGAGTCCCTGAGACTGGGGCTTGGCCTTCCTCATGGTGAGGGGCATCAAGGAAGGCTGCAGTGTGATGGAGACTGTGATGGGCTGGGAACTCACTGGGGGAAAGGAAGAGCACTTGTGGAGTAAAAGGCAGCTGTGGGGACAGAACTGTTCAGAGAAGGGCTGAGCTACAGCTTGAGCAAGATGAAAAATGTAATTTGGGGTCATCCCAGATGGAATTCATTTCAGAAGTTATGGAACAAGTTCAATTTTTGAGGGGTGTCATGTTTTCCCTTGGAGGTGGACACTCTGCAGACTTGAGCTGCATTGCCAAAATGCTCCAGTCTCTGCTGCAGGTCACACCATTTCTTCTTTGGCTGATCCCGGCCCGGTGCTGAGCTCAGCAGAGCCCTGGCAGAGCCCAGAGGAGCCTCAGCATCCGCAGAGCCCGGCTGCAAGGAGAGAAAGCAGAAACCGCCCGTCAGCTGAAGGCTCCTGTCCCCTTGTCCCAGCCAGCCGCGGTGCCCAGGCCATGCTGGCCGTGCTCAGAGCTGGGCCCAAAGCTGCCCATCACTGCTGCCTTTGGGAGCAGAGCAGGAGGGCAGGACATGTGCCCAGCCTGCAGCCAGCCACGGCAGATCCAGCCCCTCAGCAGCTGCCCAGAGCGGGATGCTCCTGTGCCCGCTGCCATCTCCCAAAAGCTCTTGTCCCACCCATGCCAAGGAGATGAGGACCCACCTCACACCATCCGCTGCCAGAAGAAAAGCTGGTCCCAAACGATGTCCTCAGTCTTCTCCAAGGGCACGGCCCATCCACGCCACAGCTGGTCCCAAGCACTTCCCGATCCAGACTGGACCCCACCTAGAACGCTTCCTTTAGAAAAACAAACAACAAATTAATGAAAATAGATTACAGACAAAAAGGGGAAACAAGAAAAATGGTTAAAAATCTTATCTCTGTCAGAAGCTTGAGCAAGGCCCAACCCCTACATTCTGGGGAAAAACCCACCCATGGGTGAGGGAAGCCCATGCTTTCTCCCTTTCCCCCTGCACTGTCCCCCAAAATCACGGTGATCCCAAAGCAAAGCAGGGGAGTGGAGCAGCCCAAGCCCTTCCTTGCCTGCACAGCAAAGCAGCCGTGCTCAGGTTCTGGAGTCCCACCTGTGCTCCTGCCATGGGGGTTTGTTTGTGTCGGGCTGGCTGCCCCAGCCCCAGCCCGGGGCACGGTGGGTGGTGGGGGCTGTTGGCAGGGCCAGGATCCCACTCCCATTTCGTAACCACCCCAGCCCATGTCCCCAGCCCTGCCAAAAACCAGCTGGGCAGCCACTGAGGAATCAGTTGCATCTGCCCCAGCAAAGGGGAAACCTTTGGTTCCCGGCCAATGCACAAATCTGGGAGCATCCCCCTGGGTCTGGACTTATCTAAAAATTCACTGTGGGGCCTGGCTTTGAAGAAGGTGCCAGAATCAAAGTCCATCATCGCCAGCTGCTGCTGGCCAGGTGGAGGAAGAGGATGTCATCCTTGCTGTTTTCCTCCATGTCTCCAGCAGCAGCAGCAGCCCCACCTGGTCCAGCTTCTCCAGGGGCTCCTTCTTCCCCGGGGGCACACCAGGCTGTCAGGGTTCTGCCCAGGGCCCGGCTGTCAGTGAACCAGGACAAGCAAAACCAGCTCAGATGGTGCCCACCAGTGCTGGGCAGAGCAGCTCAGCTCCAGCACAAGGGCTGTGTGTTCCCATTTGATGAGCCCAGTGCAGTGACACAGGCAGGACAAAAAAGTCTGGGTTTCTTTGCTGCTGATTGCCAGGGCATGTGTGGAGCTGTAACTTACCAGGTCCCTGCATCACTGTGCCTGTGGCTCTCTCCCTTCTTCTAGGGCTGATGAATATCCTGCATCCAGGGATCATGGAACAGGTCTTCTGATGAGGGCCTGTCCAAGGAGTTCAGGGATAAACACCACCTGATCAGAAGCTGGCAATCTGGGGAGAGAAACCACAAACCACTGGTCAGTTGGAGAAGGCTCCTGTCTGCTTTGTCCCACTATTCCCGTGCCCAGGCCACGCTGGATGTGCTCAGAGCTGGGCCTAAACTTTCCCATTAATTTTTTTGTTTTGGAGGAGAGCAGGAGAGCAGGACATGTGCCACCTCCTCAGCAGCTGCCAGAGCGGGATGCTCACGAGCCTGCTGCTGTCTCCCAACACTGGTGTTCCCCCTGTGCCCAGAGATGAGGATTCACCTTGGGAGAGCCGTTGTGGCAGCGGGAGCTGGCCCCATCTGATGTTCCTGCCCCTCCTGAAAGGGTGCTCCCCGCAGACCATCTCGTGCAGCAGGATGCCCAGGGTCCAGACGGTCGCTGCCTCACCATGGTACCACCCAAAGTCGTTCCATTCCGGGGGGCTGTATGATGGTGTTCCTATGGAATATGGATGGAGCTCATCAGGGGGATGCTGCTGCTCCCAGAGCCTGACCCCAGCATCCCTGGGCATGTGGGGGCTGCCCCAGTGGCCCATGGGGTGACCTGCTGCCCTCTCGCCAGCACCTGGGACTTGGGTACAAATCCGTGGCTGGAAACGAAGTCACTGGTGCTGGAAGAGGGCAGCAGAAACCCTGGCAAGGCCCGACCATGACACACAAAGGGAAATACCCACTCAGTGCTGGGGAAAAACCATACCCACATCCTCCCTGCTGGCATTGCCCAAAACATATTTTGAACCAAAGCAAACCAGGGAAGCACAGCAGTCCAAGCCCATTCTCAACTGCACACGAAACCAGCTGGTGCACAGGTTCTGCCTCCCCCTCTCTGCCACCCCTACCCATGGAGGATTTTGTCAGGCTGGCTGCCCCAGCCCCAGTCCTGGGAGAATCCCTCCTGCCACACCCTTGTTGCGCCAGGAGATGTTGGGCCAGGAGATGCTGGGACCAGAAGCCTACCCCTGTGTGGGCTCACCTGCAAATTGAGTGTAGGCTGTCTCCTGAAGGTAGGTGCCACAGCCGAAGTCTATCAGTTTTGCCTCGCCGGTGTCCAGGTCTACCAAGATGTTCTCCGGTTTTATATCTCGGTGCAGGACCCCGCAGCTGGTGCAGTGCCGCACGGCTGCCAGGACCTGCCGGAATAGCTCCCGCGCCTCTTCCTCGGACAGGAACCTCCGTGCCCGAATGAAGTGCCGCAGGTCCTGACACCGCTCCGGGCGCTCCAGCACCATAACAATGTAGCTGGGGAGCTCAAGCCACTCCAGCAGCTGCACCACACCGGGGAAGCCTGTGGACACCTTGTCCAGCAGCACTATCTCCAGTGGTGCGCTGGTGCCGTTGGGCTGCGGGAGGAGCACGGTGCCGTCAGTGGGGCTGAGGCCGTGCCAGGGCTCGGGAAGCCCTCAGCCAGCCCGGGATGCTCTGTGCCCTCCGCTGGCCCCATGCCCGCTCTCCCTCCAGGTGTCCTGGCAGCTCCCACCCTGCCGGGTCCCGGCTCATCCCCGCCCGGCACGCCCCGGCTTCTGCCGCTGGCCCCACTCACTCACCAGCTCGCCCCAGTGCCGGACGCGGTTCCGTGGCACCTTTTTGATGGCCACCTGTAAGCCAAAGGGAACAGCGGATTCAGCTCAGCGCCTGCCGTGTCCAGCCCCATCCTACTCCTCCACCCCCTTCTCCTCCTCCGCCCCCTCCGCCCGCTCCTCCTCCTCCGCCCGCCGCTGGCCCCACCGCTCACCGGGAGTCCGTCCGAGAGCCGAGTGGCTGCGAAAACTCTGCCAAAGCCGCCGCGTCCCAGCAGTGAACCCACTCGGTACCGCTGCTGCAGGGCCTCCTGCGCCTTCCCTGGGGAAGAGACGCGGCCGTCAGTGCTCGGCCCGGGGCCAGGAACGGCCCCCGAGCGCTCCCTGACCTCCCCGGGCCGGGCATCCGCAGGCGTTCGCTCTTTGGAACGCGACAGCGGCGGCTCGGGGCCGGCGGCCGCGCTGCTGAGCGGCGGAGCTCGGGCCGGGGAAGCCGCAGCGGAGGCGGCAGCAGCGGCCGCGCCGCCTGTGTTATCCGCGGGCCCCGGGAGGAGCCGGGGCCGGGGCCGGGGCCGGGGTCGGGGCCGGGGCCGGGGCCGGGGTCGGGCCAGGCGGAGCCAAAGGGCAGCAATGCCGCCCCAGCCCCAGGCAATGATGCCCGCCCAGCAGCGCCAGCGCCAGCACAGCCAGAGCTGGGCGGAGGCGAGACCGCGGAGGGATGCTCGGGGCCGGGGCCGGGGCCGGGGCCGGGACAGCCCTGCCCGGTGCCGGGGGCGGACCGGGGGCATGGCCCGGGTGGGCACGGGGAGAGGGAAACTGGAAGAGGAGGGGGACACCAGGAAAGGGAGACAGGGATTGGGTGCGGGACCACGGGAGAGGGACAAGGGACTCAAGGGAGTCGAAGAATTCGACTAGGAGATGAGGGGATGCAGGGGAAGGGAGACCCAGAGAGGGAGAGGGAGAGGAGGAGGAGAATCGAAGAAGTCTCTAAAGCTGCTGCTGCCGCTGCTTTTGCTGCTGCCGCTGCAACTGAAGCACCGGGACCGTTTGTCCCCGTGTCCGTTTGTCCGTTGCCCGCTCGGCCCCGCCCCGAGCCCCGCGCTCCCCGGGCAGCCCCTGAGCCTGGCCAAACACGGGAGCTTTGCCCTGTTGAGCCAAGAGCCAGAGTCTTGACTCCTGCACAGGGGCACAGCAATGCCCTTGGCTGCTGCTGTGCCTTGTCCCTGCTGAGGGTCACACACTGTCTGAGCACATTCCCTGAATGCAGAATTTGTACCTGAGCCAAGCACTGCACTTGTGTCTCCAGCATTGCTTTCCAAGTAAAACAGGGGGAGTCAAACTGGGTATAGCTCATGGTATTTTACAGTGTCTAAAACTTGCCAAGTCTCAGATCTTAGAGGTGAGATCCATTTGGAATGAATGGGATGGAGAAAGTGCAAGATGGAAAAGGAGAGCATAAAAATAAATAGAGAATATTTTACAGTGTCTAAAACTTGCCAAGTCATGGGTCTTAGAGGTGAGATCCATTTGGAATGAATGGGATGGAGAAATAGTGCAAGATGGAAAAGGGAAACATAAAAATAAATAGAGAAAAATAGAAAAAAACATATTGGTTATTTCTTTGGATTTTATTTTCATTTCTTAAAAAAGCTGTTTCAATTTTCCCAGAATCTTCTCCACAGTCCTGTCTGTTCTTTTTAAAAACCTGTCCTGGAGAACAAGGCGCAGCTCCTGTCACAAGATGTGCCCCCAGCTGCAGCTTCTCTTGGCTTCCCACACTGTGAATGCAGCACAACTCTTGCAGCAAAGCAGGACAAATATTTGAAGAACTTGACAACTTGTTCTTTCTTTTCCTTGTGCACTGGGGAGTTGTGCCATTGGTAAGGTTTTCATTGATCCTCTTCTAGCCAAAGAAAACATGATGGGCTACCAGGAATTGTTGGGGAATACAAGCCTGGCTGAATGTGGAGAAAGAATCTCCAGAGCCTGCAGCCAGCAGTGGAGAGCTCATCATTCCAATAGCCCCATGGACATCTTGAAAGTGATCTGGAATGTGAAGATGGGCTGACAGAGGGATTTTGTTTCTGTGTTCAGTTTAGATGATTCTACATGTCTTGCAGTGGTAGAAATCAAGAGCACAATCAGTTGATGATAAGCACCAGAACATGATAAGCTGGACCTCTCAGTGGATGAGAGAAAGAATGTGAAAAGGAGAAATGCAGGGAATGACTTGGTGAACTTTGTGTGTAAGAAGGGACATTTTTTCCTAATAATTCCCAATTCATTCCCTTTGCTTTTATCCTTTTAACAAGGCCAATTGCATCTCAGATTCCCCATGAAATGAGAACCTTGAGCTTGTGGAACTGCCTGAAAGGTGCCCTGTTCCTTTTTCTTCTGCTGCTCAGAAGAAACTATGAAGCGAGTTGGGAAGTTCTGGTATTTCTTTTCCCTGGTGGATTTTTTCATTTTATTTGCCACTGCAGAGGCAATTTCTGTGATGGCCTCTCTCAGTTGATTCTATTTCAGCAGCAGCAGCAGCAACAGGGCTGTGTTTGAGCACTGCAAATGTGACCTGTGTGGCTTTAATTCCCCTCAATTTAGTGCTCAGGGACCTGGGAGCATTTTGATCTCTACTGATCGTGATGCCTGAAACAAAAATCCTGAGTTCCCTGTGACAAAAGCACAGTGGGTAGCACTGATTGAAAGAGGCAATTGCAGCTGTACTGCTAAAATTCAAGTGGCAAGCAGAAGAGGGGCAAGAGCAGCCAGGATCTACAATTGCCAAGGCAAATTTAGATTAAATAATTTTGTGGGACTTTTCTGGAATTTGGTGGGACGTTTCTGGATTTTTGTGGGATTTTTGTGGAATTTAGTGGAAATTTGAGGATATTTTGTGGGATGTTTCTGGAATTTGGTGGGGTTTTGAGAAGATTGAGAGATTATTTTTATTTTTTTGCAATTTTGTGGGATTTTTTTTCAGTTTTGTGGGATTTTGCAAAAGTTTAAATAATTTTGTGGGATTTTTCTGTAATCTTGAGGGATTTTGAGGAGACTTGAAGAATTTTGTGGGATTTTCCTTGAATTTTGTAGGATTTTTCTTAAATTTTGTGGGATTTTTGGAGATTTGAAAAATTTCTTGGGATTTTTCTTAGATTTTGTGGAATTTTGTGGAGATTTTGTGGGATGCTTCTGGAATTTGCTGGGGTTTTGAGAAGATTTAGGGAATTTTGTGGGATTTTCCTAGAATTTTGTGGAATTTTTCTAGAATATTGTAAGATGTTTCTGGAATTTTCTGAGATTTTAAGGAAACTAAAAGAATGTTGTGGGCTTTTTCTTGAATTTTGTGGGATTTTTCGTGAATTTTCTATGATGTTTCTGGAATTTGGTGGGATTTTTTTTGTAAAGTTATGGAATTTTCTGGAATTTTATGGCATTTTGAGGAAACTTTGAAGAATTTTGTGGGATTTTTCTTGGGCTTTGTGGAATTTTGTTTATATTTGGTGGGATGTTTCTGGCATTTGGGAGGGTTTTGAGAAGATTTAGGGAATTTTGTAGGATGATTTAGGGAATTTTGTGGGATATTTCTTGGAATTTTGTGGGATTTTAAGGGAATTCAGGGGGATTGTTATGGAATTCTGAGGGAGTTTTTTTGATGTTGTGGAAATTTGTGGAGATTTTGTGGGACGTTTCTGGAATTCAATTGGGTTTCCAGAACATTTGGGGAATCGTGTGGGATTTTTCTGCAATTTTGTGTAAATTTTCTTGAATTTTGTATGATATTGAGAAGATTTTCTGGGTGTTTTGTGTAATTTTGAAGAATTTTGAAGAGACATGAAGAATTTTGAGGTATTTTCTTAGATTTTGTGGAAATTTGTAGAGATTGTCTGGGATGTTACTGGAATTTGGTGGGGTTTTGAGGAGATTTTTGCAATTTTGTGGGATTTTTCTGGAATTTTATGGGATTTTTCTTGATTTTTGTGGGATATTCAGGAGATTTGGTGGGATGTTTCTGGAATTTGGTAGGGTTTTGAGAAGATTTAAAGATTTTTTTATTTTTTTACAATTTGTGGGGACTTATTTTGAGTATGATGGGATTTTGCAAAAGTTTAAATAATTTTGTGGGATTTTTCTGGAATTGAGGGACTTTGAGGAGACTTGAAGAATTTTGAGGGATTTTTCTTAAATTTTGTGGTATTTGTGAAGATTTGGTGGGATGTTTCTGGAATTTGGTGGTGTTTTGGGAAGATTTCTGCAATTTTGAGGGATTTTTCTAAAATCTTGTGGGATTTTGAGGAGACTTGAAGAATTATGAGAGATTTTTCTTGATTTTGTGGAATTTTGTGGATATTTGACGGGATGTTTCCGGAATTTGTTAGGGTTTTGGGAAGACTTAGGGATTTTTGGTTTTGTTTTTTCAATTTCGTGCGGGGTTTTTTTTGAGTTTTATGGGATTTTGCAAAGTTTAAATAATTTTGTGAGATTTTTTTGTGGAAATTAGAGTGATTTTGAGGAGACTTAAAGAATTTTGAGGTATTTTCTTAAATTCTGTGGAATTTTGTGGAGATTTGGTGGGTTGTTTCTGGAGTTTGGAAGTTTTTAGGGAAGATTTAGGGAATTTTGTGGGATTTTTTTCTGGTATTTTGTAGGATTTTGAGGAGACTTGAAGAATTTTGTGAGATTTTTCTTAGATTTTGTGGAAATTTGCGGCGATTTTTTTGAGATGTTTCTGGAATTTGGTAGGGTTTTGAGACGATTTCTGCAATTTTGTGGAGTTTTTGTTCAATGTTGTGGAATTTTCTGGAATTTTGTGGGAGTTTGAAACGACTTGAAGAATTTTGTGGGATTTTTCTTAGATTTTGTGGAAACTTGTGGCAATTTGGTGGGATGTTTGTGGAATTTGGTGGGGTTTTGAGAAAATGTAGACAATTGCGTGCTATTTTTCTGAAATTTTGTGGGATTTTTCTTGAATTTTGTAGGATATTGAGGAGATTTTGTGGGAGTTTTGTGGAATTTAGAGGGATTTTGCGGAGACATGAAGAATTTTGTGGGATTTTTCTTAGATTTTTGTGGAAATTTGTGGGGATTTTGTGGGATATTTCTGGAATTTGTTGGGGTTTTGAGCATATTTCTTCAATTTTGTAGGAGTTTTCTGCAATTGTATGGGATTTTTCTTAATTTTTGTGGGATATTCACGGGATTTTTGGAGATGTTTCTGGAATTTGATGGGATTTTTTTGTAATGTTATGGTATTTTGTGGGATTTTGAGGAGACTTGAGGAATTTTGTGGGATTTTTCTTAGATTTTGTGGAAATTTGTGGATATTTAACGGGATGTTTCTGGAATTTGTTAGGGTTTTGGGAAGATTTAGGGATTTTTGGTTTTGTTTTTTCAATTTCGTGCGGTTTTTTTTTGTGTTTTATGTGGTTTTCCAAAGTTTAAATATTTTGTGAGATTTTTTTGTGGAAATTAGAGTGATTTTGAGGAGACTTAATGAATTTTGAGGTATTTTCTTAAATTCTGTGGAATTTTGTGGAGATTTGGTGGGATGTTTCTGGAGTTTGGAAGTTTTTAGGGAAGATGTAGGGAATTTTGTGTGATTATTTTTCTGGAATCTTGAGGGATTTTGAGGAGACTTGAAGAATTTTCTGGGATTTTTCTGAAATTTTGTGGAAATTTGTGGGGATTTGGTGGGATGTTTCTGGAATTCGCTGGGGTTTTCAGAACATTTAATGAATTGTGTGGGATTTTTCTGCAATTTGGTGGGATTTTATTTGAATTTTGCAGGATATTGGGGGACTTTGTGGGAGTTTTTTGGAATTTTGAGGGATTTTTAAGAGTCATGAAGGATTTTGAGGTATTTTCTTAGATTTTGTGGGAATTTGTGGGGGGTTTGTGGGATGTTACTGGAATTTGGTAGGGTTTTGAGAAGCTTTCTGCAATTTTGTTGGAGTTTTTTCTGGATTTTTGTGGGATTTTGTGGAGACTTGAAGAATTTTGAGGGATTTTTCTTAGATTTTGTGGTATTTTGTGGAGATTTGGTGGGATGTTTCTGGAATTTGTTTTTGAAATTTACAGATTACTCTTTTTTCCCAGAGAGAGAGGAGGAAGAGAAAGAGAGAGATAACATGAAGAGGACATCATAAAACTATCAAAGCCAGTGAAGAAAAGAGTTAAGTTTTAGATGAAGAAGAGAGAATAAGGAGATGCTTTAATTAAGCTGAAATATTTTTCTGTTAAAGCTATGAAGATGGACAATAGTGTGATGAAAAGACTCCTTTAATTCCTGACAGAGTATATTGGGAGGAATGGAGTGTTCAAAGTGTGGATTTTGAGCAAATAGTGAAGTGGTTGTGATGCTGTGACATAATGAAACAGAGGGAGAAAAGTAATAGTTGAAGATTTGTGGCCTTTTGAGAGGCAAAGAGAAAACTTCTGTTTCCAGGGGAGGCTCACAAAAACAGATGAAGAGAACTTCTGCCTTTGAATAACTCATCCTTAAAAATGACATCCCTGGACTCATTGACCCATACACACCTCAGAGTGATGTGAAATGGGAGGAGTGAACTGATGACAGATTTCCGGGCAGCTGGCATCAGAGAAATAGAAAACTATAACAGAAATAGTTTTCTTGTGAGAAACTCCATAGATTAGCAGAAGTAGCCTTCTGTTTCTCTACAAAGACTGATGAAAAGACTCTAGCAGGAACTGAGACTGTTTTAAACACCAAAGTTCCAAAGTTTTTTGTCTCTATGTTGTCATGTGAACAAGGGAATGGTGGGAAGTGGGTGATAAAAGGGTTTTCTGGAAGTTTATTCTGGTGTTCTTATTCTTGTAGTTTTGTTAATAAACTTTCTTTATTCCTTTTTAAGTTTTAAGCCTGTTTTGCTCTTGTTCTAATCCATATCTCACAGCAAGAAATAAGTAAGTTTTCTAGTAATTTTTTAGTTACTGCTTTAAAACCACGACAATGTGAAAGAACAATTCCTCTTCTTGGTTTAAGACCAAAACTGCAACACTTAAAGTTGTTTTATTAAGCCGTGGAGACAGAGAGAAGACTGTGGACTAAGGCAATGGCTGAGGTTGCTGTATCTTAATGAAGAGCTGTCAGTACCAAGTTGTTACTCAATATTTTGCTGCTTTGGGCAGAATATTCAAAAGATAGACAACTTCTGACAAGCAGTAATCCTTTCCTTATACCCCAAGTATTTGGATGTTTCAGGACATTTATCACAGCTGCCAAAACTGGATTCACAACCTGTGGGTTTCAAAAGGAGAGTGAGATTTTGCCTGTTCTTGCTTTGGGAAAAGGGGAAAATGTTCTCATTTCTTCTTCTCTTTCTTTGCCTACATCTTTTTCACGGACTTTTGACTGGACTCAGCTCAGTGATAAACCATCCACAGGAGCAGCCAGGGCTCCTTGTGGCTCTTTCCTAGTGAGGAAGCTGTGCTGAAGCCACACCTCCTGTAAAATGCACTCAGCATTTTACATACTGAGCTTTCCTATCAGCCTCGCACATCTCAGCCATTCCGTGCTGGGAAATGACAGACAGGGCTGCAGAGTGATGGGGGGAGGAGGGGAGAGGAGACAGTGCTTTGTTTAATTATCCCACTTCAGCCTGATTGCTGCAGTGTTATCTTAAAAGTGAAAAGATTTAGAAACTAGATTTCTGATAATTAGCACTGAGAATATTGTAATGCCAGCACCCAGCCTCTTTCACCGAGGATTTACTTCTCTGGGATGAAATTGCCAGGCTCTCACATCCTCTGATCTCCTCAGAGAACCAGCTCTCACACGTGCTGGCAGACAGCATCTCTGGGCTCAGGATCAGGGGCAGGTAGCAAAGAGGGGACTCTGTCTGTCGGGGCTGGGGAAGATCCATCTCGTCCTTCAGGAGGGAGTCCACGCTGCCAGTGCTACACCAGAGTGTTTGCAGGCACTGCTGTCACCACATCCTGATGTGAAACTGCTGCCATTTACTGCCCTGGCTGAGGCTGGAGTCCAGCACACATAATAAGAGAGGAATTTTAAGCAAGTAGTCAAGAGTGAATGGAGTGTGAGTGTCAGATATTGATGATACCGTGTGCCCAGTCTGCAGCTGCACTACTGGGGGAAACCGAAAGAAGGTATCACAAAGGCAGCAGGCATCACAGATTGCCTTTCACTCTTTCCTGGACAAAAGATATATTTAGGTAATAATTCACAAAGAATTAGGCTGTATGAACCTTCTTGAGGAACTGTGCTTGTAACACAGGCAATGGTAAAATACCAGCAAAAGCTGCAGCACACTCAGGCAGCAGACACTGTCTGAGACAGAGCAGAACAAACCATTTGGATCCCCAAAATGACTGCTCACATGAGACCACAACCTCCTGATCACTCCCTAGGTTTGTACCCATTTGGGGGGATATTTTGGAATATATCTTGGCACAAGCAAGCATGTGCATCAAAACCAAGGAGTTTGCCAAAGAGAAATAGAGGGAACTTGCTACCCACCAGCTGTGATCCTGGCCAGGAGCTTGGGCAATAGCACATAAACACCTGTTTTCATTTGCTGAGTGGTGCTGTGACACAGGGGTGAGTGGTGACATGAAGCTTTTCATGTGGCCGTGATCTGCTTTCAAAGCTCTGTAAACAGCTCTTAGCTGAAAAAATCATGTAACTTTTTTTTTTTTTCCCCTTTGTTGCACGCAGTTCATCCTCAGAGGAAGAGGAGCCCCTGTGCTCATCTGGGCTTGGGAACAGCAGCTCCCTTGAACACAGCAGGCATTCAACCTGAGGCTGAGCAGATTCAAGCACCGAGCCACGAAGCTGTAAGTGTGCAGTCTTGCCTTGCATAAAGAGGGAATTGTGAGTTGTTAGCTGAGGGAGATAGCTGCTGGTTGGAAATAAGAGAAAATGCATTAATAGAAATTCAATTTAAGTTAAGAAAAAAAAAAATAGCAGACCAGCCTAGTTAATTTCATAAGGATTCATGAGTAAAAACATAAGACCTTTAGTTAGGAAATAATTGCATACTTATGACCTGAGGCAACAGTCAGAACTTGCTGAAAAAAAAATGGCACATGTCATTAAATTTAATCATGCTTAATTATAGAATCATAAATATTTGAGATTGGAAAGGCCCATCAAGTCACTTAAGTCCCCCTCCTTATCAATGCAAGACTGTTCCCTGTTGCACATATGCTGGTATGTTTTCTACAGACTATTAGAACCCATTGGCAGGAGGATTTGCCTTAAATTCTGCAGTTTTCTCTTTCTTAATTTCATTCCATTACTCCCTGATATACCTGCTTGTTTCCTGCTGAGTAATTCCTTTCCTTCCCTAGTGTGTGTGTCAGTCAAATATTTGTGGATGGTTGAAATGCCTCTCCTTAGTTATCACTTAGCCAAACTAGACATATTTATTTAGTTCTTTTAATCTTCCTCATAGGTAAATCCTTCTTAATTATTCCCTTAATTATTTTGTTGCTCTTTTCTGAACTCTCTCTTTCCAAGCCCTTCTTGTAGTCATATTAAATGCAGTATCCTAGTTCTTGTCATCCAGAACCACGGAAAAATCAGGGGTGCTGTTGCATCTCTGTTGCAATGTGATGTGTCTGACCCCCTATAATATTTTTTCCCCTGATCTATCATGCTGAGCACCATGCAAGGCTGTAGAGAGGTCAAGACAACCTCTGTTTTTAAAACTCTGCCCTGCAGCTATTCCTTACAGTGCTGTCAGCAGGGAAGACATTTTGTCTTCTAAAACCTTACTTCTGATTGTTCTTCCCATCTGAAAACTATCTGGGCCAGGGGCAGCACCCAGGGACCTGCCCTGCCTGGGGGAACTTATAACTGGATCTTATAACTAAGTATCAGAAACAAGGGCACACACTCTGTATTCCAGACTCCAACATTTTATTCTTATTCTTAATTTTCCATGTTTTAAATACTACTACGTCTTCATCTACTTCAGCTTCTACCTCTTATTCCTAATATTCCTATTCTTATTCTTTATCATTTTTTTGGTTTCTGGAGGGTCTTATGCAGGTTTTAGTTGGGGGGGGGTTGGGGTTTTTTTCTTTCCTACTACTAATTCCTAAACACAACTTTCTTTTCTTTTGTTAGAATTGTGTGTGTTGCAGTCCAGCAGGCTGTTGTCGTGTCCTGGGAGCAACACCTCCTGTCTGTGTCCATTCCTCATGGCCAAAGTGGCACAGGATCAGCATGGAGTCCTTTCCGGAGGAGAGGAAATGGCCTTGGAGTCCAGCAGGGAGGAGCTGGAGCCAGTGTCCCTGCAAAGGGCCAAGAGCCGTGTGGCTGTGGCCCTCGTGTTGCCCGATCCGAAGAAAACACAAACAACCGAAGTCGTTTATGTGGTGCTTTATTGAGGGCCCGGGAGCCTGTGGACTAGCGTCCAAAGACAGAGCCCCATTTCACAGAAAAGTCACAGGGTTTTTATATGTTTTCTACATGATTTCTTCATCATCACAAACTTTCACTACTTGGTACGATTATCTCTTTAACCTTTAAATTCTGCCAACAGGTACATTCCTTAGATTATCTCCTAGTTACACTGCTTACATTGCAATATCTGCTATACAGTTCATCTGCAGGTTACATGCGGCCTACCAAGCCTTAGCATGACTACTACTAATGTCAACTAATGCTAACTGTTAACGTTTGCTACTATCTTAATAATGCATTTTATTGAATTAAATGGCAACAATTTTCCCCCTTTTGAGCATTCTTCAATCTTCTGCAAGAATGCTCAACTCTTAGTCTTCGTGGGTTCTCTCAAATGCTGGATTATCTTGCCCAACGACATCTTCATATTTCGGGGGAGGTCGGCGTCTTTCATTGAGACGTATCTCATTGGTTCTTGCCAAGGCTTTTATCACTCTTCTGGTGCGTCTTGTTTCTTTTTCGATGACTCCTAGAACACACTTATAAGCTAACCAAATGATTAGTAACAAGACTGCAAATAACAGAATGTACTGTATCACTGATGAAACCCATCCAGAAACCTGAAGTCCTAAAGACTCAAATATTGCTCCGATCTAATTATGTTATACTTCTTTTTCAATTTCTTTTGTTTTGACTACCTCCTTTGCCTGATTGGTTCGACAAGGAAAGGCTTCAGGCCATCCTGAGAAAGTGCACACATATGTTGCCATTTAATTCAATAAAATGCATTATTAAGATAGTAGCAAACGTTAACAGTTAGCATTAGTTGACATTAGTAGTAGTCATGCTAAGGCTTGGTAGGCCGCATGTAACCTGCAGATGAACTGTATAGCAGATATTGCAATGTAAGCAGTGTAACTAGGAGATAATCTAAGGAATGTACCTGTTGGCAGAATTTAAAGGTTAAAGAGATAATCGTACCAAGTAGTGAAAGTTTGTGATGATGAAGAAATCATGTAGAAAACATATAAAAACCCTGTGACTTTTCTGTGAAATGGGGCTCTGTCTTTGGACGCTAGTCCACAGGCTCCCGGGCCCTCAATAAAGCACCGCATAAACGACTTCGGTTGTTTGTGTTTTCTTCGGATCGGGCAACAGTTTTCTGGCGACCGTGGCAGGACTCCGAAGGTGGCTGGGGCGGTTCGCGTTCTGATCCACTCCACGCCGGCACCGAGTGATTCTCGGGGAGTCATCGGTTCGTGCCCGACCCCCGCACCTTGCGGACGACTGCGAAAGGTAAGCCCGAAGGTGCTTTATTTTCTGGTTCTAGTTTGGGTGCCTGCTCGTAACACGAGGCTGCGATCCTCGCAGGGTTGGGCTAAGACGTCTGGGTGGTCTGGGGAGCCTAGGCGCCGGCTGTCAGACGCGGCGAAAGCTGCGCAGGTCCGGCACTTGCCCCTCGCGGCATCGGGTAGCGGCAAGTGGGATTGGTCTGGTATTTATCTGGTATTAAGTCTCTTTTGTTACTGTATGTGGTTTGCTTAAAATTTGTTAAACTGTAAATATTGATTGTGGTTTTGTATATTGCTGCTTGTTGGTTGATATGATAGTGTGTTGTTGATTTATTGTTTAGGTGTTTGTAGGTTGTTGCTGCTAAAAGTGAAACTACCTCAGTATTGGAGAGATTGTGTGTGAGTGTGTGGTATGATAGATTTTGTTGGGCTGTCAGTATTGATTGTGGTTTTTATTATTTCGTATATTGCTGCATATTGGTTGTTGCTATTGGTTACCGAGTTTTTGTACGGCTGTAAGGTTTAAAATGGCATTTAAGGCACTTAAGTTTATGGTTCAGTCAGATAAGTCTATGGTTCAATCTGATAAAGGTATCCCAGAAAACACCCCTCTGGGATGTTTACTAAAGAGGTGGAAAAGTGAAGGGTTTTTCCAGGAGATGAGTAAAGATAAAATGATTGATTATTGTAATTATTGGTGGCCTGAATATAAGCGAGAAGGGCCGTCATGGCCAGAGAATGGTACTGTGGACTTTGACACCATAAATTCGTTAATGCGCTATTTGGAGGACAGTGAAAAATGGGATGAAATACAGTATTTAGACTTGTTCCATTTACTGCGTCGTAAAAAGGAGTGGCAAACCGAGTGCGGAATAATGGTGCTGGAGATGAAAGAATCTGAGTGCGGGGGGGAGAAGTGCTGTAAAAAGGAATCTAAATGTGTGCGGTGTTTAGCTTTAAAATCCCGGCCAGAAGAAGATTTGTCTTTACTGGTGTCACCAGGCGCGCCTTCCACCGCACCCCTCCCTTCTGCTTCACCCCTTCCTACCGCTTCACCCCTCCCTTCTGCCTCACTTCATCCCTCGCTGTATCCACCGTTACCTGAAAGTAGTTCGGAGGAGGAGGATGGGGAGGATGAGGAGGCGACGAACATTACAGTGGCACCCGAGAATGCTAAAAAGGTTGCTATACGTCTTCCAATCCCTTCCCCGCGAAATACTCCCCTCGCGGCACGAACCAGACAGGGACGTAAAAATCATGGGGGACCCCAGTTAATCGCCCCTTTAAGGGAAGCAGTGAGACCCCAAAAAGAGAAAGTGGTTGTAAAAGTACCTTTCTCTCCAGGAGATTTGGTGATTTGGAAGCAGTCAGCAGGTAATTACCGTGAGAATCCTGAAAAGGTGGCACGGGTGGTTAAGATGATTGTTAGAACTCAGAACCCGGACTGGAATGACATGCAGGTTTTATTAGATACCCTAATGGATTCCACGGAGAAAGAGATGGTGTTGCGGGCGATGAAAGAGCGTGCTCGGGAAATGATTAGACTGTATTGAGCTGGGGGAACTGTGAGTGACTTGGTTCCGAGTGATGATCCGGGATGGGACCCGAACAAGGTTGAAGGGATGGAATCTATCAGGGCGTACCAGGAGTTGTTGGTGGAAGGAATCAGGACCGGGATGCCTAAAACACTAAATTGGTCAAGGTTGTATTTGGTCAAGCAGGATAAGAATGAATCTCCTTCGGCATTTTTAGGACGCCTTAAGGAGACTGCTAGTCGCTTCACTGATTTAGATATCGACAGTGAAGCAGGAAAGTTGCAGCTTGCTTTAATCTTTTTGGGTCAGGCACAGGAAGATATACGTAAGAAACTGCAGAAATTAGAAGGTCAGGATACTCGGGATTTGGATAAAATGCTAGAAGTGGCTTGGAAGGTTTATAATAACAGAGAAAAAGAAACGGCCAAGAAACAGCAGGCGAATCTATTAGCTATAATGCAGCAAGCTGGTAATAGGGGAGGAGGCAGAGGTGGTTTTGGGCGCGGTTGTGGCTCTGGATGTGGCAGGGCAGGATTCCAGAATGTCAATTTCGGGGGACGGGGGATAACCCCTCCTGGTCCCCAACAAGGAGGAATTGCTCCTAATCAATGTGTGTTCTGTCGTCAGATAGGACATTGGAAAAATGAGTGCCCAATGAAAGCTGGACTGGGAGGAATGCCAGTGAATGGATCAACAGGTTACTCCGTGAATCCGGAAGGTGGCACCCAAGCATTTGTGTTGGGGAATTATCAGAATCAAAGCTGACTAGACCAGGACTTAAAGGTCAGGATTGATATTGATGGGAAAGAACAAGAATTTATTGTGGATACAGGGGCAACACATTCAGTTTTAAACAAAAGGTTGGGACCTATTAGTGATACTACCATACAGGTGGTGGGAGCAATGGGACAATTAGAAGAAAGACCCTTCTTACAACCATTAAATTTGAGATTTGGAGGAAAAGAATTAGACCATCAGTTTTTGTATATGCCCAATTGCCCCAAACCATTGCTTGGCAGAGATTTGTTGTCATCGTTAAATGTCAGAATTATATTCGAAAATGGGAGAGTAAAATTAGAGGTTCCAGGAGAAGAAATTGCTAAATTGTTTGTAATAAAAGAAATTGATCCCTCTCCTATTCCTATTGAAGTAGATCACGCTGTGGTACCTTGGGTATGGGAGTCGGGGAACCCGGGAAAATCAAAAGCTGCTCAGCCGGTGGTAGTAGAATTAAAAGAAGGTGCTCAGCCAGTGAGAATAAAACAATACCCAATCAAATTAGAAGCTAAACAGGGTGTCGCTCCTTTGATAACTCAGTTTTTAGCACAAGGAATTTTGCAGGAATGTGAATCAGACTTTAACACTCCTATTTTTCCAGTTAGAAAACCAAATGGTAAGTATCGGCTAGTGCAGGATTTAAGGGCAATTAATAATATTGTCAAAGACATTCACCCAGTGGTTGCCAATCCGTATACTCTATTAACATCTGTGTCAGAAAAATTTAAATGGTTCTCTGTTATTGATTTGAAAGATGCTTTCTTCTGCATCCCTCTGGCATTGGAAAGTAGGAAATATTTTGCATTTGAATGGGAAAATCCTGACACTGGAAGGAAGAGACAGCTCACCTGGTCTCGACTGCCGCAAGGATTCAAAAACAGCCCTACAATATTTGGAAATCAATTAGCAAAGGAATTAGAAGAATGGAAGACTGCTGAGGTAAGAGAGTTACCCTCCTCTTATGTTGTTCTCCAGTATGTGGATGATATCTTTTTGGCAACAGCAGAAAAAGGATTGTGCCTGAAATTGACTATTGCTCTGTTGAATATGTTGGGCCAGGCTGGCTACCGAGTGTCAAAAGAAAAAGCACAGCTAATAAAAGAGAGTGTAATATATTTGGGATGTGAGATCACCCAAGGCCAGAGACGATTGGGAGTCAATCGAGTGGAAGCTATTTGTGCTATTCCCCTTCCCAGGAACCATCAGGAACTAAGGTCTTTCCTGGGAATGGTGGGATGGTGCAGGCTGTGGATTCTGAATTTTGGACTTCTAGCTAAACCATTATATGAAGCTCTGAAGGAACTGCAGTTGAGCTGGGATCGACTGAGGAAAAAGGCCTTTGAAGACTTGAAACAAGCCTTGAGAGAAGCTCCGGCCTTAGGCCTTCCCGATTTAAATGAAGACTTTCAGTTGTATGTAAATGAGAGAGAGAAACTGGCACAGGGAGTGCTAGCTCAGAGACTTGGTTCATGGAAACGCCCGGTAGGGTATTTTTCGAAACAACTAGATACGGTAAGTGCTGGCTGGCCGTCATGCTTGCGGGCAGTTACGACCACAGTGATCCTCATCCAGGAAGCCAGGAAATTAACTTTGGGCAGGAAAATAGAGGTATTTGTGCCTCACATGGTACTGGCAGTCCTGGAACAAAAGGGGGGGGTCACTGGCTTTCATCCAGCAGGATGCTGCAATACCAAGCAATCCTGAGAGAACAAGATGATGTGGATCTAAAAATGACTAATCATGTTAACCCAGCAGAATTTCTCCGCAGTGAGCAGGAAGAAGGAGAATTGGCACATGACTGCATGGAAGTGATTGAACAAGTGCATGCCAGCCGAATGGATTTGAAAGATGTTCCAATGGAAGATCCGGATTGGGAACTGTTTACCGACGGGTCCAGCTTCGTAGAAAATGGTACCAGGTATGCGGGATATGCAGTGGTAACAGTTACCACTGTAGTGGAAGCAAAGGCCTTGGTCCCTGGAACGTCAGCTCAGCGAGCTGAGATCATTGGACTCACTAGAGCCCTAATATTAAGTTCCGGAAAGAAAGTGAATATATGGACTGATTCTAAATATGCTTTCGGGGTTGTGCATATTCATGGTGCCCTGTGGAAAGAACGAGGGTTATTGAACTTTCAGGGAACTACCATCAAATATAGAACTGAAATTCTAGCCTTGCTAGATGCAGTACACCAACCTGAAAAGGTTGCAATAATGTATGTGAGAGGTCACCAGAAGGAAGAAGGAAAAATATATCGAGGAAACAGATTGGCTGATTTCACAGCACGAGAAGTGGCCAGAGAAGTGTGGACCCAAATGGCCCTGATACCCACTAAGGTGAGTCCTGTAACTCCACACTTGACTCAAGAACCGAAGTATTCCCCGGATGATGAAAAACTAGCATCACTGCTGAGAGCACAGAAGAATGCAACTGGATGGTATGTAACAGCCATGGGACAAGTTGTGGTTCCCACCCGAATTATGAGAGCCATCTTAGATACTGAACATAATAAATGCCATTGGGGAGCAGAGGCATTGGTAAAATTTCTAAAGAAAGAAGTAATTTCTAACCAGATGTTAACATTGGCAAAACGGGTGAATGCCATGTGTCCCACTTGTTTGAAGAATAATCCAATAGTTAGGAAGCAGATCCAGTTGGGGAAATTACAAGTAGGACCAGAACCAGAAGATTACTGGCAAGTAGATTTTTCAGAATTACCGAAAGCACAGAACTTCAAGTATCTTTTAGTGTATGTGTGCACTTTCTCAGGATGGCCTGAAGCCTTTCCTTGTCGAACCAATCAGGCAAAGGAGGTAGTCAAAACAAAAGAAATTGAAAAAGAAGTATAACATAATTAGATCGGAGCAATATTTGAGTCTTTAGGACTTCAGGTTTCTGGATGGGTTTCATCAGTGATACAGTACATTCTGTTATTTGCAGTCTTGTTACTAATCATTTGGTTAGCTTATAAGTGTGTTCTAGGAGTCATCGAAAAAGAAACAAGACGCACCAGAAGAGTGATCAAAGCCTTGGCAAGAACCAATGAGATACGTCTCAATGAAAGACGCCGACCTCCCCCGAAATATGAAGATGTCGTTGGGCAAGATAATCCAGCATTTGAGAGAACCCACGAAGACTAAGAGTTGAGCATTCTTGCAGAAGATTGAAAAATGCTCAAAAGGGGGGAAATTGTTGCCATTTAATTCAATAAAATGCAATATTAAGATAGTAGCAAACGTTAACAGTTAGCATTAGTTGACATTAGTAGTAGTCATGCTAAGGCTTGGTAGGCCGCATGTAACCTGCAGATGAACTGTATAGCAGATATTGCAATGTAAGCAGTGTAACTAGGAGATAATCTAAGGAATGTACCTGTTGGCAGAATTTAAAGGTTAAAGAGATAATCGTACCAAGTAGTGAAAGTTTGTGATGATGAAGAAATCATGTAGAAAACATATAAAAACCCTGTGACTTTTCTGTGAAATGGGGCTCTGTCTTTGGACGCTAGTCCACAGGCTCCCGGGCCCTCAATAAAGCACCACATAAACGACTTCGGTTGTTTGTGTTTTCTTCGGATCGGGCAACACGAGGGCCACAGCCACACGGCTCTTGGCCCTTTGCAGGGACACTGGCTCCAGCTCCTCCCTGCTGGACTCCAAGGCCATTTCCTCTCCTCCGGAAAGGACTCCATGCTGATCCTGTGCCACTTTGGCCATGAGGAATGGACACAGACAGGAGGTGTTGCTCCCAGGACACGACAACGGCCTGCTGGACTGCAACACACACAATTCTAACAAAAGAAAAGAAAGTTGTGTTTAGGAATTAGTAGTAGGAAAGAAAAAAACCCCAACCCCCCCCCAACTAAAACCTGCATAAGACCCTCCAGAAACCAAAAAATGATAAAGAATAAGAATAGGAATATTAGGAAGAAGAGGTAGAAGCTGAAGTAGATGAAGACATAGTAGTACTTAAAACATGGAAAATTAAGAATAAGAATAAAATGTTGGAGTCTGGAATACAGAGTGTGTGCCCTTCTTTCTGATACTTAGTTATAAGATCCAGTTATAAGTTCCCCCAGGGCAGGGCAGGTCCCTGGGTGCTGCCCCTGGCCCAGATAGTTTTCAGATGGAAAAACCATCAGAAGTAAGGTTTTAGAAGACAAAATGTCTTCCCTGCTGACAGCACTGTAAGGAATAGCTGCAGGGCAGAGTTTTAAAAACAGAGGTTGTCTTGACCTCTCTACGGCCTTGCATGGTGCTCAGCATGATAGATCAGGGGAAAAAATATTATAGTGGTGTGGCAGCGGCCTCAGGGAGACAAAGAGTTACATTGTCCCACCCCAAACCCCTTGAGAAGGGCAGCCCAGGTGTTCTGATTGGGTTTGAGTCCCTGGGGGGTTCTCCCTTGGTGTGCTTCTACTGGTCCCTGACCCTGAACTCCACCCTCAAAGGTGGAAACCCTTAAGAGTTCTGTCCCTCAAAAACCCCTGCTGTGCCTCTGTTTGGGTCTCTCTGTTCTGGACCTGACTTTGTTCCCATGCTGAATAAATGGTTTCGTGAACCGGGAGCACGTTTCGGTTGGTGTTTGATGCTGGTCCCCAGAATCCTGCTGCTTCCCTGGACGAGATCTTGAGGTTGCTGACTGCAACATATGGTGAGAGAATGCGTGGCATCCAGCGAAGCACCAGGAGAACAGCAGGACCCAGCTCCATGGACACCTCGTAAGTCCCCGGCTGATGGCTTGAGAGCCGGCGAGACCCCCGCCTTGGAAAGGAGGACTCGAGAGTACCTGGCAGGGAGACTGGGTTGAGAGTGCCTCGGGCATGGGGAAGAAAAGGGCTTACGGAGGTGTGGGAGCCGAGACCAGACGCTGGGACAAACACCTTACATCACCCAATGAGACGTATTATGGACGATATTAACATTATGAATGATTATATTAACATTATGGACAATTATATCAACATTATGGATGATTATGGACAGTATGGCTCTTCCGGTAGACTGTTTTTTGTCTTCTGTGAAGTTCCTATTTTTATTTTTTTTTTTTTTGGTGTATACCTCCCTGTACCTTCCCCTTTCCTCTGTTCTTAAGGGCAGGACAAAGGGTGAAAAAAGCCAAGATGGCTTGGGGCTGCTGCCGTCTCCCCGTCACCCCGGTGTCTTTCTGCCATCCTGTTAGCGTTCAGGAACACACATAATCATGAATGATTATATGAAGGTGCTTTATTGAAGAGCTCTGGGTGTCAGGGGTACAGATACCCAAATCTGACCCGATTTGGTTTTGAGTTGAACACATTTTATACTCTATCGTTATGCAACTTACATATTAATTATTAAACTTACATTGTTCTATTGTATGCATTGTTTTTACCCAAGCATGAATTTCTCGTGATCCTCCCTTAGCCCCCTAACATTGTTCCTCATGTTCTTTAAACAATAATTATATCCAATAATATCTAACAATTGTATCATTTATCATTTACTGATTATACAGGTGCAGTTTGACCTGATCTTTAACAAGCACAAGGCCTAACATTTCTCAGGGCCTACTTTTCCCAGGGCTTTCCAAACCTAACTTTCTTTCTAAGTCCCCGAATTTTCTAAGATTTTAGAACCTTTAACTATCATTCCCCCCTTTGAAAGCATTTTCACTTCACTATAAGTGCAAATGTTTTCACTTGATGCAGTCCTTTGTTTCTGAGTTTATACTTGGTGTTCTTTGAATCCTTGGTTGATGTTGTCGTGGTTTTAAACCAGTAACCAAAAAAAACTTACTTATTTCTTGCTGTGAGATATGGATTAGAGCAAGAGCAAAACAGGCTTAAAACTTAAAAAGGAATAAAGAAAGTTTATTAACAAACTACAAGAATAAGAACACCAGAATAAACTTCTAGAAAACCCTTTTATCTCCCACTACTTGACCATTCTTTTGTACACGTGACAACATAGAGACAAAAAACTTTAGAACTTTGGTGGTTAAAAACAGTCCCAATTCTTGCTACAGTCTTTTCATCAGTCTTTGTAGAGAAACAGAAGTTTCTTTCTGCTAACCTATGGAGTTTCTCACAAGAAAACTATTTCTGTTAGAGTTTTCTATTTCTCTGATGCCAGCTGCCCGGAAATCTGTCATCAGAGTTTACTCCTCCCATTTCACATCACTCTGAGGTGTGTTATGGGTCAATGAGTCCAGGGATGTCATTTTTAAGGATGAGTTATTCAAAGGCAGAAGTTCTCTTCATCTGTCTCTGTGAGCTTCCCTGGAAACAGTTTTCTCATTGCCCTCAAGGACACAAATCTTTGCTTCACTCTGTTCCAACACCTCACTGCATCACAATTACTCTACTTTTTGCTCAAAATCCACACTTTGAACACTCCATTCTTCCCAATATACTCTGTCATGAATTAAAGGAGTCTTTTCATCACACTATTGTCCATCTCCATAGCTTTAACAGAAAAATATTTCAGCTTAATTAAAGCATCTCCTTATTCTCTCTTCTTCATCTAAAACTTAACTCTCTTTTTTCTTTACAGTCTTTGATGGTTTTATGATGTCTTCTTCATGTTATCTCTCTCTCTCATCCTTCTCTCTCTCTGGGAAAAAGAGTAATCTGTAAATTTCATCCAAGTAGTAAAAGAATTAAAGTCTTGGAAAAGCTGCAGATGTTCATGGTGTCAGGTCTCAGTTCAGTGGCAGAAACTGCAAACCAAGCCAGGCCGGCCGGCTCCGTTTCTCCCCCCCCACCCTCTGTGGCCTTGTCCAGCCTGGAGGGGGTGGCGAAGCCGAGACAGAGCTCTGTTACCTCGTCAGAAGCCAGAAACCAAAGAGAACAAAAGGACCCTGGCTTTACATTTTAAGGTGGTGATCTCACCACAAGTTGATCTCACTTCTCAGTGGTTAAAACCAGCACCAATTCTCAGAAATGACCAATAATTGGTCAGAGGAAAAACTCTTATCAACCTCTCGCAGCTTCAACTTCCTCCCAGCTCCTGAAGCTATCTTAAAGGTAAAATCACCCCAGGACAACAATGCATCTCAATACCCAGTTCCCGTAACTCTCCCCCTCTCTCGGAACCTTCGTTAACAATCCAACAGAAAAATTCTCCGGACCATGCATCTCAGTACTCAGTTCTCATAAAATCTACTCAGACTTTTCCTCCCTTCTTGGAAACTTAGTTAAAAAACCAACAGAAAATATGAATATGCAACAAACTTCAGAAGAAAGAAAAAACTGAGACTGCACAGCCTCAAGCTGTAAAAACTGTATAAAAACTCATCTCTCCAAAAGACAGGCGGTGAACTTGGGGGAATCAGTGTGATAGAGGCTGGTTCAGAGTTCACCCAGTGCCGATCCTGAGCTTGAAGCTGACCATGATTGTAGTTGTTTTCATAATTTGATTTTGCAAATTTTTCAATAAAATTGTTATTGATAAATTTGGCTGAATTTCATTTATTACAGTGTAAATGCACCTCAGCTTGGCTACTGATTTCACCCCTACCTCAGGCTCACCACCCTTGGGCCTGCTTCCAAACAGCCCAGCTGCATCTCCTGACCCCTTCAAACCTAGTTTAAAGCCCTCTCAATGAGTTCTGCCACTTCATAACACAAAATTCTTCTACCCTTAAGAGAGATGCAGCCCATCCAGTTCCAGCAGGCCGGGTGCCAGAAAAGTTGCCCCATGATCAGAGAACCCAGAATTCTGCCGATGACACCAACCCTTGAGCCACTTGTTGATAATGTGGGCTCCCCTATTCCTTTCACTTTTTTTCTGCCACCAAAGGGACTGAGGAAAAGTCTACCTGTGCTCCTGCCCTATCAACCACTGAGCCAGTGCCCTGAAGTCCCTTTGAATTGCCCTGGCACTCCTCTTTTCAATCTCATCTCTGCCAGCCTGGAGTAGCAGCAGTGGATAATAACCAGAGGGCTGGATCAGCCCAGGAAGTCTCTCAGTGATACCCCGTAGCCGAGTCCCAGGGAGGCAGCAGACCTCGCTGTGGGATGGGTCCAGTCAGCATAAGGGGCCCTCTGTTCCCCTCAGAAGGGAGTCACCCAAATTTTCCCAAATAAAATAAAAAATCTGGGCCCTCCCAGGCCCTGGTAGCCTGCTGGGCTGGAATTTCTCCTATTCCACCTCCAAATTATTCTTTACCAGTGAATTTGTCTGGAATTTTGTCCTTACTTTTCCCTATTTTTCCTTCTTAAAAATCCTTTTTTCCCCCCACTTCCTTTCTGCTTGTTTCCACTATGTTTTCTTCATTTCCAGTGCTATATGGGATTTTTTTCGGATCTGGATTGTGTCCTGCCTCTCTCCCCACCTTCCGGACACCTAAATCCCAAAAAAGAATAACCCAAAAAACCTCAGAAGACTGAATCAGTACACGTGGCATTGTACTGTCATTGTAGTGTTCCCAGAAAAACGGGCAGAAATTTGGGATGAACATTCCCTCTCCAGTAGATCCATCAATACCTGCAATGTGGAAGTGGAAAAAGCTGCTAAAATTGGGATTTTGCCTTTCCAGGAGGATTTTTGAACCTGGCTTTATTCATTAACCTTTCATCGTGCACAACAGAGGACCAAATACGGCAGGGCCTTAGACACAACTTTGCTCCCTGACACACACAGGCTCCTTGTCCCACTACTGGCCTTCAGTAACACCTTGAACTCCACAATGCTGTGGAACCAGGCCTTCAGCACAGGGACCTTTCCAGCCTGATCTGCGCTCGTTCCTCTGCGTCTCTGCACAAAACACGGCACAGGAGAGAACGGCAGGAGGGGCCTGTGTGTCACAGAGCTCTGGATTTGTGACCCTTCAGCTCCACACAGATGCAGGTCAAGTGAAAAAGGAAAACTGTTTATTGATGGAATGCGAAGCAAAGGGATGAGCAGAGGGGCAAAAAAGGGGATGGGGAGTGTCTGAGGGCTGTAAGGAGGGAGCTATCAAAAGGGAGGGAGAGTGGAGGGAAAAAGAAGGGATGGGCAGTGTCTGAGGGCTGCAGGGAGGGAGCTGTCAAAAGGGAGGGAGAGGGCTGAAGCCATGCGAGCTTCCCACAGGCTCAGCTGTGCCAGTGGTGCCTGGAGCTCTAGCTGGTGTCTTCTGGTCTAAATGTAGTCTCATCTTCCATGGCATCAGAAGGTCTTAAATGAACACTGGTTCTTCTGAGCCAGCAGATGAGCGTACTTCTGCAGCTCTTTTACTAAGTATCTCTTGAAGTGCTGTGTTTGAATGGGAAGGGCTGTCATCTCTCCTTAGGGCTTGAAGTGCTGGAAGAGAGGGGAACAGAGCCACAATCAGAACGCGGATCTGTGGGAATCCTAGGAGAAAGTCCTACCAGGGCCATCCCAGCCTGCTCTAGCCATGGCCACAAAAGGGGAGGGGGAAATAGGATCAGCTGCAAGGTCCTGGTCACGAATCCACACCTCCCAAACCCCCCGCCCCACTTCCCTGAAATCTCTCTGTGCTCTGCCCACACCACCCCTTGTCCACACAGGGAGCAAAGCCCTCCGCAGCCAGGGCAGGGACTGCAGCTCCCCCAGTGCCAACCCCCCACTGCCAGCCCTCACTCACCCTCAGTGAGGGCCTGCAGCTCTTCCTTCTGCCCCCTCAGGTGCTGCCCGGCCATCCCTGGGAACACAGAGCCTGTCAGGGCCCCGGCGGCACAGCTCCCTGCCAGCGGCGCTGCCAGCCCTGTGGCCACACGGCCTCCCGCCCCGGCAGGGCTCAGCCCGGGCCCTTGCCGCATCCTGACTCAGCCCAAGGGCACGGCTGCCAGAGGCCGGCAGCAGCCCCGAGGGCAGCCGGGGCTCCAGGGCGCCGGGCCCGGGTGCCGCTGCCGGGGCAGCAGCCGGGGCCGGGGCCGAGCTGCGGCGGGGCGGGGAGGGAGCCCGGGTTCGTGGCTCACCGATGAACCTGATGGCCGCCTCTTGCAGGGTGTCCTGTGGGCTCTGCAGGTACGGCAGGGCCCGGCGCAGCTGCTCGGCCGCTCGCTTCCTGTCCTGTGCCAGCTGGAGAGAGCGGCAGGAGGGAAGGGTTGGTGCGGGCTCTGCCCCTCGGCCGGGCACTGCCTGCGGCCAGCCCCGGCCTCCCGTGCCCGCCCAGCCGTGAGGCCCGGCCAGCAGCCGCTGGCGCCGGGCTCTGGAGGGGGCAGAGGGCCGGCTGCTGCCCGAGGAGCCGCGGTGTCACCCCTCCCCGCATCCCCACTCGGGGCCAGAGGAGCCTGGAGAAGAAGCCATAGGGCCCAGGGAAGGGAGCGGCGTGTGGGGCGCAGGCTGGTGCCCCTGGGTGCAGCACCGGGCAGGGGCCACAGCTGCCAGCCTCACACACTGAGTGCTGGGGCCGGGGGGCTTCTCAAAGTTGAGGCTTCTCCAGGCTGTACTTACCAAACACTCGGCAAACTTCACCATCTTGTCTTTTTCCACCAGCTGCTTGAGATTCCTTCTCTTAAGGAACTTGGCCACACGAAGCAGCGTTGCCCGAGAGACCTGGAGAGCAGTAGAGATAGTAGCACAGTCCAGGACACGTGTTACGTGTCCCTTTGAGAAGGCCAGGAGGAGGCTGCAGCCTGGGTGGTGACCAGGGCAAGAGGCAGCTAAGCCCTCTAGCAGGGGGACACCAGCAGCCCACAGCTCCTCACCTCTGCCACGTGCCGGTTTTCATCATGGTAGTGGAATAATAGTGGACATAGGCTCTGGAACAAAACTGACTCAAGGGGCTTTTTTCCCTTTGCTACTACCAAATCCATCACCTTACAGAAAAGGTAAAGGGAGAGGAGCTGCACTTGGCTGTTGTCCTGTAGGATAGGAAAAAGACTCAGCTGCAACTACTCCAGGCTCACTTGAACAATGGCTGAAAAATCCACAGTTTCTGGGCAGCAGCCAATGCCCGTGGCTGGGGGCACAGACACTTACATGGTTAAAGAGCAGCAGGAATGCCTGAGCCAGCTTTGGGGCAGTGCTCCTGGATATCAGGATGTATTTGTTCTGGAGCACATTTTTGAGCACAGAGAGGGACATGCCGACCACATCTTCATCTGCATCGCCCAGCAGCTCAAGAAGGCTTCGAAACTGGCTGCATATAGGTCTGGCCTGTGTGGAACACAAGGCTGTGCTGGGAAACCATGAACGGCTGCAGTGCCAAGACCGCCTTGGCACTGCAACCCCACCCTGCTGCTGCCAGGCCCAGAGGCCAAAGGCCTGTCCCAAAGCACTCAGGCAGGTGAGGCAGGAGAGCTGGGAGCAGCTGCCTCAGCTCCTGAAGCCCAGCCAGACCAAGGAGCTGCTTTCCCCAGCACAGCTTCAGCTGCTGCCCCGTTCTCACCATCAAGGGATACTTGCTGAGCACCACGAGGCCTCTGAGTGCCAGGCGACGCTTCTGCCTGCACTTGCTTTGCAGGTGCCTTGACGCGATCTCAAGGACACTGTCACCACATTCATGCAAGTTCAGGCAATCCAGGACCTGAAAGGCACAGGGCAGTGACAGCCAAGGGACACGGAGCCGGCCAGCAGGAGCCTGGAACTGCGCAGGGCTGGGCCCAGGCAGCAGCACAGGGCGCGGGTGCCGTCCCAGGCAGCTGTGGCTGTGCAAGGGGACAGGGCTGGCAGGCAGCTCAGCGAGGTAGTGCTGGCCATCAGGCTCACCTCCACAAAGAATGCCAGGAAGGGCAGATCCCAGGGTGGCTCCTCTCTGCTGAGCAGCCGGAGCAGGCGGAGTGCAATCCCAGAACACAAAGAGAGGGGGGCACCATGCATCTCCCTGTCAGAGGGAAAAGGCACTGAGACCCTGAGTTGGAGGGGCAAGAGACCGTGACTGATTCACAGAGATCCGGTCTTTCCTCACCACACTGGAGGGGATGGGGGTGCTTTGGGGGGAGGCACCTTCTGGGCACCCTCAGCCAGCATTTTCCAGTCTTCTTGGCCATCCCTCAGTGACAAGGCCCTCTGTCCCAGGACCACAGGGACTGTGTGAGGCACCCCAAGCACAGGGCACAATTTCAGAGGCAGTTGGGAGAAGTGAGGCTCACCTGGCCAGCTGACCCACAGCATAGTGCTGGGTGTCAGCACAGAGCAGCGTGTCCCAGCCACACTTGCATCGCATTTCCATGAGCACACTGTCACACCGCAGTCGGAAGAGCAGAGCCTTCATGGCCTGCACTGCAAACCTGTGTGCAGAGCAAAGCCCAGGTCACACTGGGTGCACTGGTGCTGGTCACAAAGGCATTGGAAGGACAGGAGGACTGGGACCTGTTGGGTTTTCTGGGAAGGCAGTATTCCTCCCGGCATGCTCTCCAGAAGCTGTCAACTTCCACTGGTGGCATCAGCTGGGTGGTGATGACAACATGGAACAGCAGAGCCACAAACAGGCGGGCGGAATAAAGGATGATTGGGATGATTGCCTCGTGGCACTCAGGCGCTTGGATAATCAGCCAGAGCACCAGAGTTGCCTGCAAAAGAAGCACCCAAAGACAGCGCTCAGTGCCGAGGTGTCCATGGGGCAGGGCCCGAGGGGAGACACAGGGGGAGCAGCAGGCCTGGTGCCCCCTGAGCCTGCCCCTAGCCCAGGTTTCAGCTCAGGAACTGAAGCAGGGAGAGGATGGAGAGCTGCTGGAGAAACAACGTCTGGGTGATCAAAGGCCAGCTCCAGGAACTCACAGCCAGAGCAAAAACATCCTTGTTGTCTCCATCAGAGGTGCAGATGCTGTGCAGAGGCCAATCCTCCATCACACAGAGCAGTGTTGGCAGCACTTTCTCCACTGTTGGTCCCGACGAGGCTATAGTTCTCCACATCATTTCAGCAGCTCTGTGGGATCAGAGCTCTGTGTCAGGGGTGTCTCAGTCACAGACCCATGCCCTGTGTAGCTGTGGGGACCCAGGTGACAGAGCCCCAGTGCCCTGAGGGGCAGGGAGGGAGCATTGGCAGCAGCCTCAGGAAACAGAGGGGCCCGAGGCTCCTGGACCTCTCTGCCTGTTGGGCAGAGCCCATTGGACAGGCTGTGCAGGGCGATGGGCCCTAAAGGCTGGTGAGCCCTGAGCTCTCAAGGCACGTGGGCCCCATACCTGTCACACGATGGGGCACAGCGCAGGAGGGTCAGCACCACATCAGCAGGGTGTTCTTCAGCCAGCCTTATAATGTCAATTTGCTGCCTGGCATCCACAGTGACATGGGACAGCAGACTCTGGTAAATGTTCCTTACAATAGCTGGCACCTGGAGGAGGCATGGGGAAGACTTGGAGTGCTGTCCAAGGCAGCAACTTCCCCAGCTTCCCCCAAGAAGTGCTTCCCTTCCCACCACACTGTGCTGGCCTCAAAGGCTGAGGGGGCCATGTGGATGTGGCTGGAGGGGGCACAGAATCCTGGAAGGTCTCCAGTTCTGGCCCCTGGCTGGGTACCTGCTGCTCAGAAGAAACACAGTTGTCCTTGAAACTGTCCATTATGAGTTCCTGACTCAGAGCAGGAGAGGGTGTGATGTCAGCATCTGCAATGCCCAGAGTCTCTCCAGTGTCATCATTTGGAATGGCCACATCTTCAGTCACTGCCATGTCAGAGTTTGCCCTCTCATCATTCCCTGCAGCGTCAGAGTCTTCTGAGCACTCAGCTGAATCTGGGCTGACATCAGGCTCTGCCTGGAGCTCAGTCAGCCCGCAGTCAGGTTCAGCTGCGCCCTCAGTTGTTGCTGTGGTGGCGTTCTTTCTACGCCGAATACGCAGAAACTTCCGGAACCTCTGTGCAAGGAGAACAAAGGACAGGGAAGAGAGGCATGTTCCATGGAGTGCTCCAAGTGCGGTGCTGGGCTGAGCAGTGACAGCAGGCCCAGCCCAGGTGGGGATGGCTGCAGGTACCTTCAGCGTTCTGCGGAAGCGGCCACGGGCAGGGTCCTGCTCTTGTGTCTGGGCCATGGCTGCATCTGTCAAAGAGCAGCCAGAGCTGAGGGGCTGCGGGAGAGGCCGGAGAACACAGCCCAGCCCTGCACTCCCCAGGCAGGGACAGCCCTGGGGTGGCTCAGGGGATGGAGCACGGCCAGTGCCGGGGTCAGCCCCAGCCCCTCTTCCGTCCTGTCCATGGGCATGTCCACAGCGGATGGGATGGGATGGGATGGGATGGGATGGGATGGGATGGGATGGGATGGGATGGGATGGGATGGGATGGGATGGGATGGGATGGGATGGGATGGGATGGGATGGGATGGGATGGGATGGGATGGGATGGGATGGGATGGGATGGGATGGGATGGGATGGGGCCTAGCTGGCTGCAGGCACCAGCCCTGCAGCCCAGCCCTGCCACTCACCATCCTGCAGTGGCTGGAACTGCTCCGGCTCTTCAGGAAGTTGTGCAGCTCCAGGGTCTGTGTTTCTGTTCCCCCTGAACACATTGAACAGCCTGAGGAATCTGCCCGCCATGACACAATCTGGCCTTGAGGGCACCTTCTAGAGAGATGCCTTGGGAAATCTCTGAGTCACCAACTCGTGCAGTTATGCCTGGAAGGCACCTGCAACAGAGAAGGCTCAGAAAGGCTGCAGGACAGCAAGTCCTGCAGTCTGGTCTCGAGGGCTCCTGCCAAAATGACAGGAGACTCCTCTTAAATGATACAGATGACCAAATACCACAAACTGGCCTGGATGGCACAGGCCACAGGGATAGGAGATGCCTTGGGAAAGCCACGGGTCACCAAGTCCCGCAGTCTTGCCCCGCAGGCACCTACAAAAGAAAAGCCTCGGGAAAGCCACAGGCCACCAAGGCCCGCAGTCTTGCCACGAGGTCACCTGTACAAGTAAAGCCTTGAAAAAGCTCCGGGTCAGACACAAACGAGAGCGCTGTGCGGGGGCTCCTCACAGCACCGCTCTGGCGCGTCCTGTCCCGTCGCGTGCACCGAGCACTGTGGTGTGGCCCTGTCACCGCCAGCTCCTATGTCACCACGTGTCACAAAGGGCCCCCTGACACCCTGTCCATTTCCATCCCATGGTGACCATATGTCACAAAGGGCCCTTGCACACACTGCCACCTGCCCTGGTTCCACTCCCATCCCCCCCTAAGTGGCCCAGGTTGAAAGGAATCCTTTGCCCAAAGTATCTAAGCCTGACAGGATCTTTAGGAACAGCTCAAACCATCAGCAAATGCTGCCCTGCTCTGCAGGCTCAGGGCAGCAGAAGGAGCCCCCAGGGCTGCCAACGCAGCCACAGCAGGAAGGGAACGGGGCCTTGCACAGAATCTGCACAGGGTCCTGGCAGCACTGAAATCAGCAGGTGTGGCAGAGTCCCCACCGACACAGACCTGCCACCCCTCGAGCCCTGGCAGTGCTGGTGCCCATCTCCTGCCCCAGAGACCTGTGCCCCTGGGGGGCTTCTGTGCCAGAGAGCAGCCAAAGCCCACGTGCATTGGGGGCTGGGCTCCTTCCTGCAGGGGTCTTGGCTGGAGCTCTTGGAGCTATTGCTGGCCACTCTTGCTATCTGTCAGATGATGTTGCTCCTTCCTGGAATGATGTTTTCCATGGAAGGGGTTTGCAGTAGCACAAAAACACCATCAGCTGCTGAGTTTCCTAGGATGGTTAGATTGTACAGAGGCACTGTCGTGTTTCAGTGTGAACTTCGGTCTGTTTTACTGGGAGAAACATTAGCCCACTCTCTGATGTTCAAGGCTCCAGTTACTGCGTGTCTGTCTGTGTGCAGCTGATACAAGGCAGACATTTTCCCCAGACACAAAAAGTCCTGCCTGGACAATCACAGAGCTACATCTATTTTTAATTTTAACTTTTTTAAATTTTTCCAGAGCCTGCTGGCTGTGTTCAAGGTTTTCTCCCAATTTTCTCCCAGGTGCACATTCTCCAGAAATTGTGCTTTTACATCCTTTTGCATTTATTAAATTTACCTGCAATGACCAGTCAATCAAAACCCTGGGAAAACCTGAACTTCGGGTTGAACCTGGGCAAAATATTTATCTCCCATATCTGAAGCCATGAACTACCAAGTACTGTCCCCAGTGTCATTCCCTGTCCCCTGTAGGTGTCCTGATGCCATTTCAAAGGGGTTGCCGATGAAAACAAAGTTTAATATTTTTGTAGTTTCCACATTGGAATTAAAATCCTTGACTAGAAAAATCGCATGTCAAAATTTCTAGGACTCTTACATACCAAAGCTGTCATTTTCACCCTGCATTTTAGAGTCTCTGAAGAGTCACACAAGGTTTTAGTTCTAGACACTACAGAAAAAGTCCTTGGTGTTTGGCTATACCTTTACATCAGCATATATTCCTGATGATTAATTTAGGCAGGAGCAGCAAACCCAAGAATGAGCCAAACAGGCTATTCCTGTGTTCTCATGTCCTGAGTCTCTCTCTCTCTCTCTGTCACGATGGCGCCAAGGCCGCTGTCTTGGGACACCTGAGTGTGGAAGGTGAGCCCGCCCTCAAGCACGGCCATCCAAGTCAGTCAGGGGCACAGGCTGCAGCTGAAGCTGCCAAGCGTTGCTATGAAGCTGCAGGTGAAGAGAAAGCCATTGTGGCCAATTCTGCTGAAGCCTTTTACCAAACCAAGACAGCTGTGCCCACAGCCTCCCCCTGTTTGGCACCCGGCTGCTGCGGACACCTCACTGTGCAGGTGCCGACGTTCAGGGTGCTGCTGTTCCTGTGCACACTCTGCTGCTGTTCCTGTGCCCACTCTGCTGCTGTTCCTGTGCCCACTCTGCTGCTGTTCCTGTGCCCACTCTGCTGCTGTTCCTGTGCCCACTCTGCTGCTGTTCCTGTGCACACTCTGCTGCTGTTCCTGTGCCCACTCTGCTGCTGTTCCTGTGCCCACTCTGCTGCTGTTCCTGTGCACACTCTGCTGCTGTTTCTGTGCACACTCTGCTGCTGTTCCTGTGCACTCTCTGCTGCTGTTCCTGTGCACACTCTGCTGCTGTTCCTGTGCCCACTCTGCTGCTGTTTCTGTGCACACTCTGCTGCTGTTCCTGTGCACACTCTGCTGCTGTTCCTGTGCCCACTCTGCTGCTGTTTCTGTGCACACTCTGCTGCTGTTCCTGTGCACACTCTGCTGCTGTTTCTGTGGGCTCCAGAGCCGCTTTGGCAGCAGCGACTCAGCAGCGCTGCTCGGGGAGACATCGCCACCCTCCCCATGGTGGCAGCAGCTCTGCGGGCCCTGAGCTCTGTGTCAGGGGGGCCTCGGTCTCAGCAGCGTGGCCTGGGCAGCCGTGAGGGTCCGGGCTGGTGGCCAGCCCTGCCTCTGCCCACTGCCCCTTATCACAGGCACCCAGTGGCCGTGGCCTGGCAGCATCACCCTGCCCTCCATGTCCCCAGCCAGCCCAGCCTGGGCACCTTGGGCTGTCCCACCCTCCTGGAGGGGTGGTGTCCCAGCCTCGAGGGCTTCTGCTGCAGGCCTGGGGGACATTTTGGGGAAGCGCCAGATCAGCTGGGTATCAGGAAAAAGGCGGCTGCCCGGGGGCTGCTTATGGCCTCTGACACCCAATTCCTCAGGTCTTCCCACCAGCCCGGCCCCTCAGGGGCCTCCTGTCCCCTTGGAACCTTTTGCCATCCACTCCCTCACACATCCCCCTCACGCCTTCCCATGCCTTGTCCCATCAGAGTCTCCACAGCCCCTCATCCCCTCACGGCCTCCCAGCACCCCGTCCCCTCAGGGCCTCCCCCAGCCTGGCCCGGCAGCAGCGCCGCAGCCCCAGGAGCTCCAGAGGAGCCGGATCAAGAGGCACCTGGGAGCCCTCAGCAACCCAGCCAGCACCACACGGGCACGAGGACACAGATGGCGGCGCTTCCTGGCTGGGACAGGGCTTGTGCCTTCAGCAGAACCACCAAAGGCCAAGGGTTTCTGGCCATTTTCCCTGCACCACTGCATGCCCTGGCAGCAGTGCACCTGGAGCACAAGCACCCTTTTCCCTCTCTTCCCCTATGCCCTGCATACCCTGGGCAACAAAAGAAAGGTCTTGGGACTCTGTGTATCATAACATATCCTTTATTTGCTGTAGGGAAATATTTTAATAGAGTAAAAGCATGATATTTGAGTAAAAGCCTGTCTGCACAACCCAGCTTTCAATCCAGGTGACAATATTAAAGGCAGTGTCCTTGAAATTCTCCTGGAACAGCGAGAATAAAGAGAAACAATGGCATTGTGTACATGCAAAAGAATGTAAACAATGTGTATTAACCAGTAGTATCTTGCTAAGCCCCATGGACCCTGTCAGACCCTATAGAAGTGTGCTAAAGATAGAAATAAATGGCATTCGCTATACTTCTGTGAAGACTCAGTGAATAGTCTGAGTGGTTTTCCAATACCTGGCTCTCGAACAGGGACCCTTTGCGGGCAGAGGGAGCTCAGCAGGTCGGTGCAGCGGGAAGACGTGGAAGCAGACCAGGGCCAGAGCAGATTTGCACAGTGGGGAGACATGGAAGTGGATCAGAACCGGGTTGGTGGGTTCGCATGTGGTGAGACGTGGAAGCGAGCCTAAGCTGGGGAAAACCAGGATGGAGGGGCCTGGGGTGAAGACAAGAGATAATTAGGCTTCAGCACCTGGGGAGGAGGAGTCACGAACCTCCCCCCATCCACAGGGCTGCTAGCATGGACGAATTTGCAGCAGCACGGATACTGCTCCTAAACATTATCGTTAAACAAGGAGGGGCAGTCAAGGATAAGGACTTTGATAAGCTTGTTTTATGGGCTAGAGGCCATGGGCACAGGCATCTCCAGGTCCTGCTGCTGCTTTTTGCAGTGGAAGAATGGAGAGAAACAGGAGACCAGCTGTGGGAGAAAACGATTACAGAGAAAAGCAAGGACACTCTGTCTCTCGGTCCAACTTGGCAGATTCGAATTAATACCTTAAAAGACGTGAAAACGAGATCTGCTCAGGCTGTGAGTCCCGTAATTCTACCTGCGTCACAGCAGCAGCTGTCTTCACCTCCCACTGCTGGGAGAGTGTTGAGGGTTAGGTGTCTTTTTGTTTTGTCCTTCTGGCCTGCCCGGGGAATTTTTACCCATTATGTGCTGGGACAACCTAACTACCGGTACTTAGGGGTGCTCACAAAGGACAAAGAGTGGCCGGGCCCAGGGTGGGGGGGGGGGGGCAGAAAAGGAGGGTGGGGACAGTTTTTAGCTGGCTTTTCCTCGGCTTCGGGGAAGGACGTTTGTGTGCTGGGTCGTGGAGCTGCTGCGGTGGAGAGAAGGGAATTTCGCCATCACCCAGATGGAGCTGCTGCTTCTTCTCCTTCTCCCCTCTTTGTTGGTGGCCTCGCACCCCCTGTCCTGCCGGGACGTGTGGCAGTGCCAGGCACCGCCGTGGAGCTGCTGATCCACCTCATCCACCAGCCCAGGATCTCAGCTCATCCCTGCTGTTCCAGCTGAGTGTTCCTCAGAGCCCTGCAGGAGCACCGGGACTGACTGCCTGAGGGGGTTTGTGAAAACAAAACCTCTCCTCCATCCCATCTCAGCTGAGAAAGCTGTCCCGGGGTCCCTGGTTCTGTGTTCTTGTTATTGCTGTAGTTATTGTTTGTTTGTTTGCCTGGTTATACTAGTAAAGAACTGTTATTCCTATCCCCAGATCTCTGCCTGAAAGCCCCTTGATTTCAAAATTATAATAATTCGGAGGGAGGGGGTCTACATTCTTTCATCCCAAGGGAGGCTCCTGCTCTCCCTAGCAGACACCTGTCTTCTAGAACCAAGACAGAGAGCATTCCTGTCTATGCTGCCCTTGGAAAGAGGGAGGGACAGTCAGACAGAAGAAAATAAGGAGATGTTCAATGTTTTTAAATTGATTGTGGACGTACAGGGACAAGATATTAACTCTACTTTTGAAGAGAAGCCAGATTTAGATCGGTTTCCACCCAACACAGAGGGGGCATGGGGGGAGCACTGGAGCAGAGAGCAAAGGCACCCCCATGGCAGAGGCAGTGCAGAAGAAGCTTCAAGGCCATGCAGAACAAATATCAGCAATACTATTGAAAAATAACAAAAGAAAGAGGTGGCTCAAGCAGCTTCAAAGAGGGACAAAATAGCCAAAAAATCACTAACTATATGGTATATCTAATTCATAATTCATTACTGTAATTAAAAGTTGATAAAGTGCAATGGTCACTGTTGTTACCACCTGGACCTGAGAGGCTTTTCGTGTAACATCGCCTGTTTTTGTAAAATTGTGTCCTTTTCCCTCTGTCTGCAAACAATGAGAGAAATACTGAAAGAACTGCATTTGTTAAAGTTAACTTTGTGAGGTTTTTTTTTTCTCTCTGATTTTCCCCTCTGTGAGAGTATGTGGGGGATGACGAAGACTCCACTCAAACCTTCTAGACATAACAGCAGCAGAACGGGCAGTTCACCCCCCCACTCCCTCTCTAAGAAAAAGCACCAGGATAGTACCCAGTTTGTTAAAAAGTCATAATTAATTGTTTTCTTAGAATGTCTTTATATACACTTTCAATTTTGTGTTTCTAAGTAATTATGAGTTCTTGAGGTTTTAGAGTTTTACTGAAGAAATTATTGCGACCCTTTAGAAAATTAAAAAAAAAACCCCTCTTTAGAAACATTTAGAGTAAATATTAACAGAAGTAAAAAGTTACCTTGCAATAATTAGCTTTAAAACCTAATGTTAAAATATTGAATGATTTACAGCTACTAATAAAACAACCTTCCAATTAATGTTATCTACAGAAGATATTCCTGGTTTAAAAAATAATTAGCTAAGAGAACTTCACTGCACAAGACAAAGTTAAGTTAACCATATATTACCCATTTGCTTGTTTTTTCTAAAAGTTTAATAAGGTAATTTCAATCTGAGTCTTTTTGCTGTAACAAACGTGTAGCAGCATATATACCAATTTGGACTTTAGGTTTTGATTAAAAGTTAGACTTGATGTTTCTGAAAAGTGCTATGAAAGCTGATGGCAACTTGCCAAATCCTGTGTTGTTGTGGTTTTTCTCTAGTAAAACTGCACTTTAAAATCCTAACCAACTTCAGCATATACCAAGTAAATTCCTGCTACGAATAAGTATTTTCAGTAACATCTGCCGTTATTGTGAGTTATTCTCAAGGCCAGATGACATGGAATTGTGATGTATTTGTTGCATCCTTATCATCTCTATAGTGAATCCATGTTGCTGTTATATTATGTTCAAAAGTATATACCAAACTTTTAGTTGTTTTTTTATAATAACAGAGTAAGACTGAGTTATATTTTCATTTGATACAAATTAAGTGTTGATAAAATTAAGCAAAGTTAAGTTTCTCTCTGTTTAGGTCTGAATGTTTTTAAGTTAGGTTTTATAATTTTGGTATTCTTGTTTTTTACTTCTGTCATAATTAATTTCTACTAGGCTTGAATATTGTCTAATTTAAATTGTCTCACGTTTTGTTAAAAGACACTTGTCTAAACTGCAAAGCAGTTATTTTCTTAGAGAGATGAAGATGACTACGATTGAGATAACTGTGATGAAACACCTATGCACACCTGCTTGTAGATAGAGCTGAATGCAGTCTGTGACACCCTTGATTTCATCGCGAGTTCTATTGTTTGTCGCGATCTCTGCAGTTTTTGTTTTCTAGGGGTAACACAAAAGAATAGTGACTGTTATTTACTAGGAGATTTAGAAGTTTACCTTATTTCATTTTTTGTCATTAAGACGTAAATGTTCTAAAAATATTATTTTGATTTTGTCAGACACTTACTGCTGACATATTCATTGTATAATGTGAATTTATGTATTTTTATGATGAACATTATCTATAGAGTGTTATTGTTGCATTTATAGCCAGCTTCTCATATATTTTGACATATCTTTGTATAATTACCTTTTAGACACGTGTAATTTGAGATCTTTCGTTTTTAGCTACAGATGCATCTTGGTAAACAAGCTAAACAACTGTTCCTATATAAGGTTTTTCCTTGTTTTTTACTCCTTTCCTTGTTTAAGAAGACTTGCTTTTGCCTAATCCAGTGTAGCTTTATTATTTTTCAGTGCTTCCAGAATTCCAGGAAAATGTATCATTGCTGAAAGTCAGCTGTCACGAGAGAAACTCCAGATTAAACCAACTGCTAAATGGTTTGATTGGTCTGTTGCCTAAGACTTCTGATCATTTGCTTTATAAGAATGCACTTCAACAGTTTGCTGTGCTGTAAGCATCTCATAGCTGCTATTGTTTAGAACCTTGTTCTGAAAATGAGTTAAGGGACATCTTTCCCGTTTAAAGCCTAGGCCCTGGCCAAGCCTTGACATTACCTGGATGAAATGTTTGCCAACAGATCCAGATGTTTTCTGCACCAAATCAGAATTTGAGTCACTTTTGACTCAGCAATTTGACCCTATTAATATGACAGCTGGACCAATTTTGAAGTGGACTTGGAGAATCATTTCCGGAGGTGATTATCCAATCCTTCACTGATTTGGTTGTTTGTTTCCAGACTATGAGATATTGGTGCAGTGTTTCAGTGGTTAATAGTAATTCTATATCACATGTGTTATTAATTATGTTTATTATCTGACTAATTTCTGACTTCTGTAAGTTTTTCATTCATTATCTGTATAGTTTTGTGTTGATATTAATATGCATGATAAAAGTACATCTCACTTTTAAAAACAAATGGAATTGATACCCTGAAAACATTTAATTAATGTAATATGTGCATTAAAAAGGTAGACCACAATTCATTTTGAATAATGAAATATTTATATCAAAAATTTAGAAAGGTCATTTAATCTGAATTTACAATTAAGTGTACCACAGCTAAGCCAAAATGATTCATTAACATCAAGGAGAGAAGTGCCTGTGTTTTGTAAGCAGGTTCAAAAAGGTCACCTATTCATCTGATCAGACTGCCTGCCTCTGAAAACATGAGACCCAGTGAATGGAGAAGTCACCACACAGCCTTAGTACTCCAAACAAGATCAGAAGTGGAGCTGCCAAGATACAGTTATGTCTAAAAACTACACAGACAGTTTGTCAACAGAAGTTTTATGTTATCATTATAATGTTGTGTCTCTACCAATTTCCTTTGGTTATTCTCTGTTTTAAGATTTGAAAGAATGTGTTGTATGAATCTTTCTAACCATTCAGTCTCTATCCATGACCAACTAAAACAGCTGCACAACAGGTTACACACCCTGAATGAAGCTGATGTCCCCATTAGAAGTTGGTTAACCAGTTAAACTATTACTTAGTTAAAATCTCTTAGAAGAGAGATGAATTATTGTTATAGTATTAACAGAGATAGTTATTGTAAGCTGTATGTTATCCTGTATCTGAAAAAGTCTGAAATAAATCACGTCCAAAACCTGGGTTGTGCAAAAAAAAAAAAAAAAAAAAAAAAAAATTGTAGTAAAACATTTTAACAGAGCAAAAGCATGATATTTCAGTAAAAGCCTGTCTGCACAACCCAGCTTTCAATCCAGGTGTCAATATTAAAGGCAGTGTCCTTGAAACTCTCCTGGAACAGCAACAATAAAGAAAAACAATGGCATTGTGTACATGCAAAAGAATGTAAACAATATGTGTTAACCAATAGTAGCTTGTTAAGCCCCACAAACCCTGTCAGACCCTGTGAAAGTGTGCTAAAGATAGAAATAAATGATGTTTGCCATACCTCTATGAAGACTCAGTGAATAGTCTGAGCAGATTTCCATTAGCCTATTGGACCAAAATGTTATATATTGCTGTGTGGAGAAGAAACTCTGACTTTCACAAGCTATGGCTAATTCGTTGCTCCTCTATAAATCTCATGCCTTGAGACTTATATCTTATCGAGCTACATGAGCAATAAATCATCTCAAAGTATAGTGGTCCCATCCCTCATTTTTCATCTTGACACCAAACACACCCTGGAGATGTCTGGGGCCATTCATCATTTCTCTGCTCTCCAGCACCGAGGCAACGCACTCTGGCTGCAGCTCTGAGCTCGAGCCCATGGCAACCAGCCCTGGCAATGGGGCTCCATGGAGCTGCTCTCAGGAACACCCCAAGAGCTGGGGAGTGCCCCAAAACCTCCTGAGAAATGTGAGATACCTTAAAATCTCGTTGGGAACATGGAATATCCAAAACTCACTAACAGGTTTCCCCTCCATTCATCATCCTTAAACTTTGGCTGTCTCATTCCAGACCCCACCCCACCTCCCCAATCCAAACCCCATCCCATCCCATCCCTGCTGGACATCAAGACCCCCTTTGCAAGTCCTATATCCCCCATTTCACACCTCCCAAACTCCATCCCAACAATCCTGCCCCACCCAATGCCCATCTCACCCCTCCTGATTTGCATCCCACTTCACCCAATCCCCTTCCAACCCCATTCCACCTGATGCCTTCAGAAGGCTGACCTAGAACAGAGGCTGGACAGAGTTAAGAATAAAGTTTATTAAAAGGTCTGAAAGGATATGCATTGGGCAGTGCAAGAACCTGGCCAGGGCTACACCCAAGATGGACCAGAAATGGTCACAAAAATAGACAACTCATCATGAGGTCTCACATTTTTAGAAGTTTAGGTCCATCTGCAGATTGAGGTTCATTGTTCAATTACAGCTTCAGATGATGAAGTCCTGTCCTTCTTGTTTTCTCTCTTCAGTCCACCCTTGTTTATGCTTTTGGGCCTGAAACTTGTAACAGCTGCCCTTAGTATGAAGGTAGAAATTGTCTACCTACTCTGTGAAGAGAACTCACTAACACTTAACAGGAATTTCAAAAATACAAACCTAGACAGTGTAAAATATGAAAGATATGAAAGCTAAAACTTGAGGCATCACACCCTGAGGGGCTGCGGAATCCAATAGTTTTGAGTGGGACTGTGCAGTTTTCAGAGGCATTGAGTGGTTTTGAGGTGACAGATCAAACTCTCATTGCTTTGAGTGCCAAAAAATGGAGAAAACTACACCAAATACACCCACAACCCCTAAGTATTTCCCTGAATACCAGATTACCTTGAAGCACTAGTAAAATGTGAGGCTCTAGATGCCTTTGATGAATTTGTAGACTTTTACCCCAATTTTGTCTGTTTTAAGAGGATGAAGATGAATCAAAAGATCATCAGAACAAAAGAAAATGACCACCAGCCCAGTGTGTTCCCAACACAGATCACTGGGAACGTGGGTCATCAGGGCTCTGCCCAACGTGGGTCCTCTGATGGGGGATGGAGCTGGGGCAGCGCACGAAGCTCTTCCTGCACTTGGGGCACTCGCAGGGCTTCCCTTACCGGTGCCTCCGCTGGTGTTTGGTCAAGTGAGATCTCTGGGTGAAGCTCTTCCCACACTGGGGACACTCGTAGGGCCTCTCCCAGTGTGGATGCGCCGGTGCCTGATGAGGTTGGAGTTGTCCTTGAAGCCCTTCCTGCACTCGGGGCAGCGGAAGGGCCTCTCATCCGTGTGAATCCGCTGGTGCACGAGGAGATGGAAGCTGGTCTGAAACCTCTTCCCACACTCTGGACACTCGTAGGGCCTCTCCCCAGTGTGGATCATCTGGTGGATGATCAGTTTGGACCTCCGGCTGAAGCTCTTCCCACATTCCCCACACTCGTAGGGTCTCTCCCCAGTGTGGGTCCTCTGGTGGATGGTCAGGGAGGAGCTGGAGCTGAAGCTCTTCCCACATTCCCCACACTCGTAGGGCCTCTCCCCAGTGTGGATGCGCCGGTGGGTGATGAGGGTGGAGTTGTACTTGAAGCCCTCCCCACAGTCGGGGCAGCGGAAGGGCCTCTCATCCGTGTGAATCCGCTGGTGCAGGACGAGATTGGAGCTCCTGTGAAACCTCTTCCCGCACTCAGGACACTCGTAGGGCCTCTCCCCAGTGTGGCTGCGCTGGTGACGGATGAGTTCAGAGCTCCAGCTGAAGCCCTTCCCACATTCCCCACACTGATAGGCCCATTCCCCAGTGTGGATCATCTGGTGGCAGATCAGGCGGTTGCTCTGGCTGAAGCTCTTCCCACACTCCAAGCACTTGTAGGGCTTCTCCCCATCCTGAAGCTGCTCATGGACCACCAGCTCAGAGCCCCGGCTGGATCTCTGGCTGCCTTCCTGACACAGGGTGGGTCTTTCCTCCTCAGAGCACCCTGGGATGGGTTTGGAGCCCCTCCTCCTGCGGGATCTCTGGAAATTTTCCTTCCTGTTGGATTCCTGTGCTGTGGAGCTGCTCAAAATGGCCTCTTCCATGAGGTTCTGCTGTGGGGATTTTTCCTCCCTGGTCTCCATCCTCAGCTCCTTGTCTGGGGGAGGAAGGACAAGGAGAGGATGGGATTTGTCTCCGTGCCAGAGGGAAGGGGAAGGAGATCCCCCCAGTGCGTCCCTGGCAGGACGGCGTCGGCAGCGGGGTTGTCCTGCAGCCGGGGGCCATGCTGAACTGGGAGATGGAGCAGGAGAGAGGGGGAAAGGGGCACTGACTTCCTCCTCACCTGCCTGGGTGTCCTGGGACATCTTCCTCTTCCTCACAGCCTGCTCCTCCATCCAGCCAAGGTTTGGGAATGGGAAATCCTGGTTTGGGGAGAAATACAATTCATGAGCACTTTGGATTAGGGGGCTCCTCCTGCCCAAATTCTAGATATCACAAGCTATCCATAAAAACCTCCCAAACACCAAGATTCAGCCCTGAAAATATCTCCCAGGAGTTCCTTGTCTCTGTTGTCTCCCTTTTGGTGTTCAGAGGTTCCCCCCTGTCCCAGCTCCTGGGGGTCACACTTGTACTTTGGGTCCCCTGTCTGCTCAGTCCGTGCCCTCCTGAGGCAGCTGGGAGTGCCAGGAATTCAGGAAGTTCCTCCCGTTTCTATCTCCTCAATAAAAGATGCTGGGACTCCCCATCGTCTTCCCAAGGGGCATTTGCTGCTCAGGTTTGGAGTTCTTCATTCTCCAAACATCCCCCCAAAAAAATACAACCCAGGGATCCCCCAGGATATCTGGGCTGAACTCCCCCTCCATGGTCACCTGTGGAATGAGGGATGATGATCACACAGGTGGGGGCTGTGAATTCAGGGAGTGCTGGACCTTGTGGTTCCTTCTCCTTTCCCTGATCCTCCTTTGTCCCTCCTCTTCCTACTGCTCCTCCTCTTCCATCCCTCCTCCTCCTCCCCCAGGAGCAGCGACACCCTCGGTGCCCCGTTCCCAAACCCCTCACAGCCCACGGCAGGAGCGGGGATGGAGCCGGGACAGGTCGGGATGGGCAGCGCGGGGCTCTCCGCTGCTCCCACCCGCTGGGGACGGGGGGAACCCGGCCCGGGGAAAAGGAGAGGGAAACTGGGAAAATTGGGGGCTGCAGATCCAACCTGGGGCTGGCTGGGGACCCTGGCTGGGGACTGCCAGCCCTTAGGGCTCCTCTGGGGAGATGCGGAAGGGGGGAACACAGAGAGGGCTGGGGGATCCCAGGAGTGGCAGCACTGGCAGGGACTGGTTTGTACTGGGGTAACTGGGAATGATTGGGAATGAGCACAAGCATGCTGAGGGCAGCTGGGATATACTGGGAGTGTCTGTGACCATACTGGGAACAGCTGGAACCACACTGGAGGCAACTGGGAGTGAGTGGGACCATGCTGAGATGGACTGGGACTATTTCAGGGACAACTGGGATCATACTGGTAGGAACTGGGAAGAATTACAACTATTCTGGGATCATGCTCAACTGGGATCATACTGGGATCACAGTAGGAGCAGCTGGGTCCATGCTGGCTGAGACTGGGATCCCATTGTGGGTGACTGGAATCATACTGGGATTGACTGGGAGTGGCTGTGAGCAACTGGAGTCATGCTGAGAGCAACTGGGAGGAGCTGGGAATGACTGGGAGCGTGCTGGGGCTGACTGGGATATACTGGGAGAGACAGGGAGTCCCAGGGATCACACTGGAGGCTACTGGGGTCATACTGGAACTGACAGGGAGCAACTGGGGGCCACTGGCCTCATACTGGGAGTGACTGGGATTAGATTGTAAGTGACTGGGATCAGACTGGGAGTGTGAAGAAAACTGGAAAATTGGGGAAAAAATGAAAAAAAAAACCCCAGGATAAATTATAGGAAAACGAAAGGGAAAATTCAGGGAAAAAACAGAAAAATATCAGGGTGAAATAAAAAAAAATTGGGGAAAAAACAGGAAAAAATTGGGAAAAATTTGGGAAAAACAGGGGAAAATTTGAAAAAAAAAATGGGGAAAACCAGGAAAAATTTGGGGAAAAAAAGAGAAAACTCAAGGAAAAAATGGGAAAATTTGGAGGAAAAAGTCAGGAAAAGAAAGTGGAAAAAATCTGGGAAAAATCAGGAAAAATCAGAAAAAATGGGGAAAAAATCAGGAAAAAATAGGAAAAGAAGGAAAAATAATGAAAAAACAGGGAAAATTGGAAAGAATATTGGGGAAATCAGAAAAAAAAACTGGGAAAGAAATTGGAAAAATTGGGGAAATCCAGAAAAGAAAGAGGAATAAAATCTGGAAAGAAATAGGAAAAAAAACAGGAAAAATCAGGTAAAAACTAGGGAAATTTGAGAAGAAATTGGGAAAAAGCTAGAAAAAAATTGGGAAAGGAAGAGAGAAGAATCAGGAAAAAATGGGAAATACATGAAAAAAATTGTGAAAAATTGTGAGAAATCAGGGAAAATATCAGGAAAAGAAAGCCGAAAAGACCCTGGGAAAAATCAAAAGAAATCAGGAAAAAACTGGGAAAAATATTGGAAAAATGAAGGAAAAACCAGAAATATTTGAGAAAAAATTGCAAAAAAATCAGGAAAATAATTTGGAAAAAATTAAAAAAAAATGCAGAAAAAAAGGAAAGTCATGGGAAAATCAGGGAAACAAACCAGAAAAGGATAAAAGATCTGGAAAAATCAGAAAAAAAAATGAAAAAAATCAGGAAAGAATTGAGGAAAACCAGAAAAATTAGGGAAAGGATAAGGGAAAAATCAGAAAAAAAAAAGTGAAAAAAAGGAAAAACCACAAAAATCAAGCAAAACTTTGAGAAAAAAAATGGGAAAAAACAGGGAAAAATCAGGAAAAGAAAGAGGAAGAAGACTGGGAAAAAATTGGGAAAAATCAAGGAAAAAATAAAAAAAATGAGGACAAGAAAGTGGGGAAAAAACTTTGGAAAATTGTGAAAAAAATTGGGAAAAAAATTGGGAAAAAACTAGGAAATATCAAGGAAACAAACGGGAAAAATCAGGAAAAAAAATTTGAAAAATATGTGAAAAAAATTATGAAAAATGAGGAAAAAAATAAGAAAAAGGGAATAAAACCTGGAAAAAATCAGGGAAAAAAAAAAAAAGAAAAAAATTGGGGGAAAATCAGGGAAAAAAATGGGTAAAGCAGGGGAAAAATTGCTAAAAAATGGGAAAAACCAGAAAAATTATGGAAAAATTTGAGAAAAAGTTGGGGAAAAGACAAAAAATTTTGGGAAAAGAAGAGGGAAAAATCAGGAAAAACAAAAAAATCAGGAAAAAAATGGGGAAAAAACTGGGAAAAATTCAGGGAAAATGAGGGAAAAATCAGAAAAATTAATTAAAAAAAAAAAAAGAGAGAGAAAAAATTGGGGAAAATAATGGGGAAAATCAGGAAAAAAACAGGATGAAATCCCCCTATCCCATTTTTCCATGGAATTTCGGGAATTGCCTACCTGCGAGGTCGTAGAAGAATTTCCAGACCTGGGATACAGGGAGTGGGGAAAAATGGAATTGCAGATGAACTGGTCAAGATTTTTGGGAAGGTAGATGGTCTGGTGCTATTCCAGCTTCCAGAATGTTCGGCTGAATCCCACGCCTCCTTCCGACTGGAAATCATGGGGAAATCATGGAAAAATTATGGAAAAATCACAGGAAAGCTGTGATTCAAAATCATGGAGTTTTGCCCCAAAGCACCGTTTTTTCCCGCCAAAATTTCTAATTTTTCCCCCAAAATATTAATTTTTTGGAATAATTAAGTGGGGAAGATTAGGGGGAAATAGGGAAAAAATAGGGAAAAAATAGGATGGAAATGGAGGAAAAATGGGGGAAATTTGAGCCAAAATGGGGAAATAATAGGGAAAAAATGGGATAAAAATAGGGAAAAATGGGATGGAAATGGAGGAAAAAATGGGAAAAATGGGAGAAAGGAATGGAAGAAGATGGGGATAAAATGATGGAAAAATGAGATAAAGCCAGGATAAAAATGGGGAAAAAAATGAGGGAAACTGGGAGAAAAATGAAGGGAAAATGGGAATTAAAATGGTAAAAATGAAGTGAAAGTGGGAGAAAAATGGAAGAAAATGGGGAAAACAGGGGAGAACATGGGGAAAAAACTGGGGAAAAATGGAGCAAAAAGAGGGTAAAATGGGGAAATGCATAAAAATAGATTAATAATGGGGGAAAAAATTGAGGAAATATAGGAAAACATGGGGGAAATTTGAGTAAAAATGGAGGAGAAATAAGAAAAAAATTCAGAAAAATTGGGAAAAATTGAGGAAAAATGAGATAAGAAAGGGGAAAATGCAGGAAAAAATGAGAAAAATGGGGGAAAACTATATGAAAATAAGATAAAGGAAAAATAGAGCAAACATAAGGAATAAATTGGGATAAAAATAAGGAAAATTTGGGATAAACTAGATAAAAATGACGGAAAATGGGATAAAACTGTGGGAAAATAGAGTAAAAATGAGGGAAAAAATTGAGATAACATTTGGGGAAAATGGAGACAAATTGTACTGGAAGTGATTTGGCTCATCCTGCTGCCGAGGAAACTGAAACCACACGGGGGGAGCAACTGGGCTCCCACTGCCGGCACCGGGAGCCCCGAACCCCTTTCCCGGCCGTGCCGCCCCTCCAGCCCCAGCACCCCCCGGGGTCCCGGCAATCCCAGGGGTCTCCCCCTCTCGGGGTCCCCGCTCAGGGAAGCCGCGGCTCTCCCGGGGCTCCCCAAAACCGGGGTCCCCCCGCCCCCGCGGCCCCGGCAGAGCTCGGGGGGCCCGGCCCGGGAAGCCCAACCCCCACCGCGGGGGGACCCGCATCCCCCCGGCCCCTTTGCTGGGGCTCTGCCGCCACCGGGAACCCCCAAAAACACCTCCCGGGGACCCCCGGTGTCCCCCCGAGGAGCATCTGCGGCTCGGCTCTGGAGCCCTGACATCCCCAAACATCCCCCCCAAAAACCCCAAACCCAGGGACCCCCGGGGTATTTGGGGCGAGCTCCCCCTCCCCGGGCACCTGCGGGATGGGGGGCGATGGTCCCGAAGGAGCTGCAGATCCAGAGAGTGGGGAGCGCACGTGGAGCCTCCTCTGCCTGCTCCAGCTCTTCCTCCTCCTGCTCCTCCTCTTCCTCCTCCTCTGTCCCTCCTCTTCCTCCTCCTCTGTCCCTCCTCTGTCCCTGGGCGTGGTTCGGAGCCCTCGGGTGAGCGGGGCCGGGCCGGGACACGATGGGAAAGGGCTGGGTCCCCCCCAAACCCAGCTGGGGGCAGCAGAGGTTTGGGGGAACAATGGGAACGGGGCGGGACAGGGGAACAGGGGGAGGTGGGAGCACTGAGGGTCCCCCAGCTCACCCCAGGACCCCCAAGCCCCGTCCCAGCCCCCCCAGTTCCCCCCGCAGCCCCGGCTGAGGGGGGCTCAGCCCAGGAGCCGCCGTCGTTCGGGGCTCCCCCGAGTGCAGGAACGGGAGAGTTCCCGGCTCGGGGAGGCCCCAGCAGAGGAGGGGATCTTGTCCCTCTTCCAGGGCCTTTCAGGGTCTTCAGGCCGCTTTAAAGAGGAGTTTTTCTCTTTTTCAGGTATTTCGGGGGGGATCCCACCACTACAGGGGTGTTTTTTCCTCCCCATTTTAAGGTGTTGGTGCGGCCTCAGCCCCACAAACCCCTTTTGAGGGGGGATCATGACGGCTTTAAGTGACATTTTTAGGGGTGTCCCCACCCCAAGCCCCTGTAGGGGATGTTTTGTCCCCCCAGGATGAATTTTGGGGGTTCTCTCTACCATGGCCGCTTTAAGGGCCCCCGGTATTGTCGGGTCCCACTGTAACTCCTCTTAAAAGGGCAACACCACTCCCGTTGGTTCCGGCAGTGGAGCCCCGGGAGGGGTTGGGGGTCCCGGGAGGGGTTTGGGGGTACCTGGGAGATGCCGATGAAGGTGATGGGGTCCCGATGCTGGGTATAAACCCTTGTGAGGGGTTCCTGGGGTTTTTCGGAAGTTCTGGGTGTTTTTGTGGCCATGGTGGTTTTTTTGGAGTTCCCAAGGGGGTTTACAGGAATCCTGATGGGGGAATTTGGGTGATCCTGGGGGTGGAATTGGGGGTCCCAAGGCTGTTTTGGGGAACCTGCTGGTGATGGAGATGGGGACCCCATGCCAGGTAGGAACCTTATCAATGTCTGTATAGGGTTTTGCGGTCTTGGGGAGTTTTTGGAGCATCCAGGGATGTGTTTGGGATCCCGGTGAGGCTGGGGTGTCCTGGGGGGGTTTGGGGGTTCTCGGCAGGTTTGGGGGTACCTGGGCAATGTGGGTGGCAGTGCTGGGGACCCCGTGCCGGGTTTGAACCTTCTCACTGTGCACGAGCAGTGTCAGCGTGTTCAGGGAGATCCTGGGGGGCCCGGGGGGTCACCCCAAATCCCAGGGACCCCAAATGCTGAGGGACCCCCCAAACTGCCCTCACCGCTGGATCTGCTGCAGGCAGGGGGGCACCAGCACTCGGCCCCCACCCTCCACCATCACAGGGGGGCTGTGGAAGAAATCTGGGGGTGCACGGACAGCTCGGGTGGGACCCCCAAAGTCCTGGGGGAGGGGACACAGGAGGATTCCCAGGAATTCCCGTTGTGGGGGGAAGAGGGGGAACCCAGGAAGAGCTTGGGGGGGCTGGGTGGGTCATGGGGGGACCCCCAGGAGTCTTGGGGCAGGTGGGGAGGTCAAAGAACAGGGCGACCCCCAGGATGGGTTTGGGGGGGAACCGGATTGGAGCTCCCATGGCTGCGGGATGGGAAGATCTGCCCATGGAATTCCGTGGGAATGGCATGGCAGTGAGATCCATCTACAGAATTCCCATGGGAATGGGACAGCAGCAGGATCCATCCGTGGAGGTCTTACTGGAATGGGATGTCTGAGATCCATCCATGGAATTTCCATGGGAATTCCCACGTTCCCAAATTTTGCCCTCCCAAATCCCACATTCCCATATTCCCAAGGGAATTCTGCCTTCCCCACCTTTACACTCCAGCGCCTCCCGCCCATATCTGACATATTTCCGGAGACATTCCCTGCAGCTGTGAGCCAGGGAATTCGTTAATCCCTCAGCCTGAATCTCAGGGATCCCCATGGCGGTGCCACAGTTGCCATCGCAGCCCCACAGATCCCCCAGCCCCGGCTCCCCCCGCTCAGCCCCGCTCTGGCTGTGCCGCTGCTGCAGCATCTGCAGCTCCCCGCTGGCCCCGTGCCGGTGCCGCTCCTTGTGCCGGCCCTGGCTATCCCAATATCCCAGCCCTGGCTATCCCAGTATCCCAGCCCTGGCTATCCCAATATCCCAGCCCTGGCTATCCCAAGATCCCAGCCCTGGCTCTCCCAATATCCCAGCTCTGGCTATCCCAATATCCCAGCTCAGGCTATCCCAATATTCCAGCTCTGGCTATCTCAATATCCCAGCCCTGGCTATCCCAATATCCCAGCCCTGGCTATCCCAGTATCCCAGCCCTGGCTATCCCAAGATCCCAGCCCTGGCTATCCCAATATCCCAGCCCTGGCTATCCCAATATCCCAGCCCTGGCTATCCCAGTATCCCAGCCCTGGCTATCCCAATATCCCAGCTCTGGCTGTCCCAATATCCCAGCCCTGGCTATCCCAATATCCCAGCCCCGGCTATCCCAAGATCCCGGCTCGGTTCCGGCCGCCATCCCCGGGGCTGCGGCTCCGCCCGGCCCCGCTCGCTGCGGCGGCGCTGGAAGGGGATCCCAGCCAGGGACCCCATGGACATGGACTGCGGGAAGCCCGGGCCGGGCTCCGACAGCGCCGCGTGCAGGGAACGCAGGGAGAGGAGAACTGGGGGGACATTTGGAGATTTGGGATCGGGGGGGTCACAGCTGAAGGAAAGGGGGAACGGGGAGAGCCGGGAAGGGCATTTGGGGATGCCAGGACTGACAAGAGGGGAGGCTAGGGCTGGCTAGATGTGGCATGGCTGGAGTTCAGGGCGTTCCTGTACCCAGGAAAGGGAGCTCCAAGGGTCCCCGGTGTCCCCATTGCCCGGACAGGGCAGGGAAAGCCGGGATGGCTGGGAATAGGGGTCCCGGGTGTCCTCAGTGCTGAGGAAAGGAGGGGCTGGGTGCTGGGAGAGGCAGGAATAGGGGTCCAGGGGGTAAATGGGTCAAGGAGAAGGGGGCTCTGGGGGCTGCGGGAGGCGGGATGGCCGGGAAAGGGGTGCAGACGTTCCTGGTGCCGGATAAGGGGGTGCAGGGTGGGACCCATGGCCGGGAATGGGGGTTCGGTGGGATGGCGGCGCCCAGGAATGGGGGTTTAGGGGCCCCTCGGCGCTCCGGAATGGGCGATCAAAGAGTCCCGGTGCCGGGGGTCCCCCTCACCTCTCGCCGCCCCCCGGGAGCGCCCCCGGCCCCAGCGCTGGAGCCATCGCGCTGCTCCGCTGCGGCCCCGCCCACAGCCCCGGCCCCGCCCCCAGAGCCGCCTCCGGCCCCGCCATTGGTGCCGCTCTTTGCTGCCCGCCAATGTCATCCATGGCGCTATGATGTCATACAGCCATGTCATGATGTCACAGCCTTCTCTGTGATGTCACACAGTCCCCTCTATGATGCCATAGCTGCACAGTGACGTCACACAACAAACTCTGTGATGTCACAGCCCCATCTGTGACCTCACACAACCTACTCGGAGCTGTCACACAGCCCCTTTCTGACATCACAGCTGCTCTGGGGCTCCAGGACACAGCCACAGAGGTGCTGCTGTGACACAGCCCCCTCTGGCACATCCCACAGCCCCTGCCAGTGCTGAGCCCCTGGGAGCTCTGTCTGGGCCTGCTGGTGTCCCTGAGCTGCCCTGGCAGGGCCCCAGCCCTGCTGGGCTGTGCTCAGGAGCTACTCCTGGCCAGAGCTGTCTCCCTGTTGTGGTCTGTTTCCATGACAACCATCACAGCCCCTGTTGCTATGGCCCCATGCCAGGGCTGGTTGCCATGGACACCAACTCAGGCCTGGAGCCAGAGCCCGTTGCCATGGCAACCATTTTCAGGCCCATTGCCAGGCTCATGGGATCACAGAGCCACAGAATTGGCTGAGTTGGGAGGGAGCCATGGGGATCCTCCAGTCCAACTGCTGGCCCTGCACAGGACACCCCAACAATCCCAGCCTGGGCCTGGCAGCGCTGGCCAAACGCTGCTGGAGCTCAGCCAGCCCTGGAGCTGGGAGCCTTCCCTGGGGAGCCTGTTCAGTGCCCCAGCAGCCTCGCGGGAAAAACCTTTTCCTCACATCCAGCCTAAACCTGCCCGCCTCAGCTCCAGCCACTCCCTCCACTCCTGTCCCTGGGCATCAGAGGGAAGAGGTTCCCACAGCCCCCAGCCAGGGACCCGCTCCCAAGGCTGCTGCCATGGCAACCAGGCCTGGCACCAGCTGGGATGCTCGGTTTCCATGGGCTGGGCTTCAGGAATGGCATTCCCCAATTTCCTGCTCCTGCTAATACAGCTCTGCCACTCGCTTCTCTCCCACCTCCCATGGAAAGCAGAAAAGGCAAAGATCCCAGGCTGGGATAAGAACAATTTATTGAGAACAGCAATGGGATAAGGAACAAATAGGTACAGAAACAATTTGGATAACAGAAAAGATAAGACAATCTATTTACAGGGAAAACTAAAATGTCATCGACCGGCTCTTCCTGGCCACGTATTTCCTCCTGCCAGGAAAGGACACCCTTCTCCTCTGGTGAGAGACAGGGAGTCCTTTTCCTGCCCCTGGCAGTGACCTGAGGTGGGACTGAATATAATGGGCCATGATCACACTCTCACATTCTTTGATCCCAAATCATGTCATTGCCATGGGCAAGAAAAGGGACAGGTGTCTTCCCATCATGGATCACAGGGAACATGGATCACCAGGTCTCTGCCCTATGTTGGTCCTCCAAGGGGGGATGAGGCTGGAGCTGTGGAGAAAGCTTATCCTGCACTTTGGGGCATTTGCAGAGCTTTCCTTACCGGTGCCTCCGTTGGTGTTTGCTCAAGTGACAGCTCTCGCTGAAGCTCTTCCCACATTGGGGACACTCGTAGGGCCTCTCCCCAGTGTGGATGCGCCGGTGCCTGATGAGGTGGGGGTCTTTCTTGAAGCCCCTCCTGCAGTCGGGGTAGTGGAAGGGCCTCTCATCCGTGTGAATCGGCTGATGCTGTAGGAGAGTGGAGCTGGTCTGAAAACTTTTCCCACACTGGGGACACTCGTAGGGCCTCTCCCCAGTGTGGATCATCTGGTGGATGGTCAGCTGGGACCTCCGGCTGAAGGTCATCCCACATTCCCCACACTCATAGGGCCGTTCCCTGGTGTGGATCCTCTGATGGATGGTGAGGTGGGACCTCTCTGGCTGAAGCTCTTCCCACATTCCCCACACTCGTAGGGCCTCTCCCCAGTGTGGATGCGCTGGTGCCTGATGAGGTTGGAGTTTCGCTTGAAGCCCTCCCCACAGTCAGGGCAGCGGAAGGGCCTCTCATCCGTGTGAATCTGCTGGTGCCTGAGGAGATTGGAGCTGCTGTGAAACCTCTTCCCACACTCAGGACACTCGTAGGGCCTCTCCCCAGTGTGGATGCACTGGTGGATGATGAGCTGGGAGTTGAAGCTGAAGCCCTTCCCGCATTCCCCACACTGATAGGCCCATTCCCCAGTGTGGATCATCTGGTGGCGGATCAGGCGGTTGCTCTGGCTGAAGCTCTTCCCACACTCCAAGCACTTGTAGGGCTTCTCCCCATCCTGAAGCTGCTCATGGACCACCAGCTCAGAGCCCTGGCTGGATCTCCGGCCGCCTTCCCAGCACAGGGTGGGTCTTTCCACCTCAGAGCACCCTGGGATGGGTTTGGAGCCCCTCCTCCTGCAGGATCTTTGCAGATTTTCCTCCCCATTACATTCCTCAGCCATGGAGCTGCTCACAATGGCCTCTTCCACGAGGTTCTGCTGTGGGGAATCTTTCCTCCCTGGTCTCCATCCTCAGCTCCTTGTCTGGGGGAGGAAGGACAAGGAGAGGATGGGATTTGCCTCCGTGCCAGAGGGAAGGGGAAGGAGATCCCCCCAGTGCGTCCCCAGCAGGACGGCGTCGGCAGCGGGGTTGTCCTGCAGCCGGGGGCCAGGCTGGGCTGGCAGATGGAGCAGGAGAGAGGGGGAAAGGGGCACTGACTTCCTCCTCACCTGCCTGGGTGTCCTGGGACATCTTCCTCTTCCTCGCAGCCTCCTTCTCCATCCAGCCAAGATTTGGGAATGGGAAATCCTGGTTTGGGGCGAACAGGGGATGAGCACATTGAGTTTGAAGGTCCCTCTACCCAAGTCCATCTCCAGAAGTCACCGGGCATCTGGAGTCCATAAAAACCTCCCAAACACCAAGATTCAGCCCTGAAAATGTCTCCCAGGAGTTCCCCGTCTCTGGTCTCTCCACTTTGGTGTTCAGGGGTTCCTCTCTGTCCCAGCTGCTGGGGGTCACGCTTGCACTGGGGGTCCTCTGTCTACTCAGTCCCTGCCCTCCCCAGGCTGCTGGGAGTGCCAAGAATCCAAAAAGTTCCCCCGGTTACCAGCTCCCCACTTAGGGATGCCAGGACCCCCAATTTACCCCCAAGGGGCATTTTCTGCTCAGGTTTGGATTTCTTCATTCTCCAAACGTCCCCTCAAGCAGCCCAAAATAGGGAGCACCTAAAATATCTTGGCTGAGGTCCCCCTCCCCGGTCACCTGTGGGATGGGGTGTGATGATCCCATACGTAGGCGGCTGTGAATTGAGGGAGTGCTGGACCTCGTGGTTCCTTCTCCTTTCCCTGATCCTCCTTTGTCACTCCTCTTCCTCTTGCTCCCCCTCTTCCTCCCTCCTCCACTTCTTCCCTAACCCCATCTCCCGCTCAATCCCTCGTGCTATTTGAGCCATTCGGAACACAGTTCCACGCCCAAACCTCCTGCCGTGCCCCGCGCCCTAAATGTGATAAACAGAGACCCTTTTGTTCGACTAAACATGCAGATATGATATCCTGTAATGTTATGTTCTGTAAAATCAAGATTGTTATTTACCCCTTACTTACTTACGATAGTTACTTACGTATGCATAGTAACTGATGCTTGTTTAGCTACTGACGTTTATCATGTCCTTGCTAAGATTCCTTGCATTCCAAAAAATTACTGAGCTAAGCCTTTACAGAGAACAGTGAAGAAAGGTTAAAGGAAGATAAGGTAAAGACCGAACGATCGGACCCCTAGACCGATGAAGGTGCATGCGCAGAAAGACCCGAGGAAGGACACGTCACAGGAGAGCCCGGAGAGTCGGACTGATTAAAAGGAGACACACAAAAAACGGAAGCACGGCCGCGGCAAAGCGGGATCGCTTTCCGGCTGTCCAGCGCTGTCTTTTGCTTATTGCTTGCTTGCTATAATTAATAAAACTTCCCTTTATTAAACTTTAACACTCTCTCGAGTGAATTTATAACAATTTGGTGCCGTGACTCGGATGCAATCTGTAGGACGGATCGGCACTTCCGGGGGGCGCCCCGCTCTAAGGTTTAGCGGCCCGGGGGGGCCGGTTCCTGCCTCGATTGCACCGACGAACCTAAAATTAAGGCAATAAGCAAAAGGGAGACCGGTCGACCCCTTAAATTCTGTGCACAGAGTCCGGACGAAGACGTGGGACGTGGGACGCGTGAGTATAACGGGGATCCGTCTGGGCGGGGTCGGGATCCCGGAGTGTGGTGAGTGTGTGTGTCTGAGAAGGGAACCGGCAGCTGGATTCCCCGAGCAAGAGCGGTACGAACGAGGGGAAGCGAAAGGAATTGTGTGATTGAAGGCACTCCGGAAGAATGGGACAGGGGAAGAGCAAGCCTCCTGTACCTGTTAAACTCTCACCGATACCTAAAGATAGTCCGTTGAGTTTTATACTAGATAATTGGAAACATTTCCCAGGGACAGAAAATAAAGATAGGGCAAAAATGATTTTGTGTAGTAATTATTGTGTAGTAATATAGAGAGGGAAAGAAATTTCAAAGAATGTATTTTGGCCTATATTTGGATCAACCGAAGAGTGGGTTAAACAAAAATTAAATTCCTGGGAACAAAGGATCCCCTTTAACCCAGAGGAAAGTGCTTATGCAAAGACCTGAGTAGAAAATCCACTAGGATTTTGATCTACTAAGATCCACTAGGACCAAGAAGTATTTAAATCTTCCTACCTTTGGTAGTTCTGTGAAGTCAATTTGAATATTTGCAAAGGGTCTTTTGCTAAGGGTCTCCCTCCATAAGGTAATTTTCAGAGATTTTTCCTATTTGTTTTTAAACATGGGAGGCAGCTTCTAGTAATTTGCTTAGCTAAGTTTCGAATACCTGTGCTCATATACTTTGCTGCAAAATAATCTATTAACCCTTGTGCTCCCCAATGTATTCTTTGATGTATTTTTCTAATATTCTTTGAGCTATGGCTTTTGGTAGTACTTCCCGGCCATCTGGGAGAGGCTATCTCCCCTCTGAGTTTTCTATTGCTCCTGTCTCTGGGAGTTTTGGCCTTTCTTCCTCAGTAAATCTACTTCTTAAGTCACTATTCTTATGTTCTAAAGTTTCTTCCTGTCCCTCCCTTTTTTTTTCTTTTATGACCATTGTTTGTAATGCCGCCTGTTTTGCCTCCTAATCAGCAGCATTATTTCCTCTACTCCTCAAGTCTATTCCCTTCTGGTGTCCTTTCAAATAAAACACTGCTAACCTCTTGGGCCTTCTCAGGGCCTTTAATACTGCAATTATAAGTTTTTGATGAACCAAATCTTTCCCTTGAGAGTTTATTAAACCTCTTTCTTCCCACAGTTTACCAAACATATGCACCACCCCATAACTATATCTGGAATCTGTATATATTGTCCCCTCCTTTCCTTCTAGTGATTTCAATGCCCTTAATGCTGCATACAATTCACAGGCTTGGGCTGACCAAGATTTGTCTAATGGACCTGATTCTAAAACTTGAATATCAGGTCCTCTTATTATAGCATAGCCTGTTTTCCTCTTTCCTTCTATCACTCTGGAGGACCCATCCACAAACAGCTTTTCTCCGCTTTCTAATTCCTCTTCTTCCAGATCAAGTCTAATTTTGGTTTGTTCCTCAATTGTAGTTATACAGTCATGTGTCAAAGATTTACTTTCAGGTTCTCCATACAAAAGGCAGCCGGGTTTTGTACAGTTGTGGTTTTTAATATTAAGTTTAGGGCTTCAGTTGGAATTCCTTCATGTTTTAAAAGTCTAGCATCTGAAATCCATTTTTCCGCTTTTTGTTGTAGCACACCCCGAATGTTATGAGGGGACATTATCTTCAAATTGCTATTAAAGGTGATTTTGCTAGCTTCTTCTACCAGTAAGGTACATCCTGCTACTACTTGTAAACAGGCTGGCCAGCCTTTACTCACAAGGTCTAAGATCTTTGATAAATACCCTATTAGCTTCTTCCTCCCTGCCCACTCCTGAGTTAGGACTCCAGAGGCGACCCTATTTTCTACATTTACAAACAAGTAAAAGGGTCTCTTTAAATCTGAGAGACTCAAGACAGGAGCATGAATTAAACTTTCTTGTCGTTCCCGGAATTTTTCTGTATCTTCTAAACTCCATTTTATTACTCCCTCCTGTGTCAATTTTTGATATAAAAATTATACTTTACTACAATAGTTTTCAATCCACTGTCTACGATACCCTGTTAATCCCAAGATTTGACGTATCTGTCTTTTATTTTTAGGAATTAGTAGTGACAAAATTCCTTGTATTTTTTTCAGAGTCTATTTTTTTTCCCCTTTTCTAAAGTAATGGCCTAAATATTTTACTTCTTTTCCACAAATTGGAGCTTTGCCTTAGATACTTGCAATCCTTTTAAACCCAGGAAATTTAACGATTTAATACTCTCTCTCCTTACATCTTCCTCCTCTTTCCAGCTAAAAGCAAATCATCCACGTATTGTATCAGAGTCACTCCTGGGTCTGTCTGATAATCCTGTAGAATCTGTTCTAGTGCTTGTCCAGGCAAGTTGAGAGGTTCTGTAAATCCCTGGGGCAATAGTGTCCATCTCAATTGTTGTCTCCTCTCTGTGTCTGGATCTTCCCATTCAAATGTAAAATAATTTCGACTAGTCTCATCAAGAGATGAGACCAAGGCCCAAAATGTATCCTTTAAATCTATAACACTGTACTATAGACTGTCAGGTCCCAATTTGCTTAATGATGTATACGAATTTGCTATTACAGGGAACCGTGCCACTGTACGTTTATTAAATTCTTATTAATTTCTCTTAAATCTTGTACCAAACGATAAGTCCCATCTGGCTTCTTTACTGGCAGTATGGGTGTGTTAAAAAGTGACATACATGGTTCTAATAGTCCCTTACTTAACAATCTATCTATTTCTGGTTTCAACCCTCTTCGTCCCTCAAGTGACAAGAGATACTGTTTTATTCTAACTGAGATTTCTGAGTTTTTAATAGTGACTGAGAATGGAGTTATCTTCAACTGCCCTACACTCTCAGGTACAACCCGGAGAGTAAGCGCTGATAAGAAACTAGAAAGAAAATCCCTAACACCGAAGTGAAAAAAGCCGTACCAAGTGTTATTAACAACTGACTCTGTAGTTCGAACAGCTGAAAAGGAGTGGACACATGCCAGTCGTATAAAGAGACCTGTGAACCCACAAAAGACTAATAACTGAGAAGTGGTTAGCCCGGCTGGGAACCTGAGACTTAAGATATCCCGAACAAAGTAACATCCAAGGACTATTAACCGGCTTAAAAACTTATAAATAGTAAATTTCATAAAGATTTTTTATATAGAATATAAAATACCCCCATCTAGTAGTAAAGAAATATATAATAGAAGTGTAAAAATAGGCTGTACTTTATGTCAGAATTGTTATCTTTTTGTTTGTTTTAAATGTATAATATGTAAAGAACATTAGTGGACCCACTGTCATAGAGGCTACCCACTAAGAGGGGTGTGTAGATCTTGCTACACTGCCCAGAGAAAACTCACGGATTGGCCCTTAATAACTAGAATACGAGCAAAAAAAAAAATTGAGACAAAATCAGAGGAGTGGTGGACTATTTATGCCAGAGGAGTTAACCCCTTGTATTATTACCATCCAAACGAACCTGCACCTTTTATAGTAAATATAGTAGCTGGGTTGTGCAGACAGTGTCTCCAGGAATTGAGGTGTAATACCCCTTTAGTAAAGCATAAAAGTTGAAAAAAATACATACAAAGAATTAATAAGAGAAGGAGTAATTTCCCTCCCGAAGAATACTCTTGCTGCCGAGAAGATGGTACACCCCGTGTCCCGTGGCAACCGGGTCGACGATGGGAGAGGCAGAGGAGTAATAAACTGTGGAGGGAAACACTCCAATATACATGGGACCAAGAGGTCATGGACCAGGAAATGGCACAAGAATGGAAATGATACAACCCAGCGAAATAATTTTTGGAAAATCAAAACTAACACTATACAAAAGAAAAGCCTCTATTATAGCAGGGGAAGCTAATGCTCATTAAAGAAGTTAATAACATTTACAATCTTAATTAGCACATTTAACATTTGTATAAGTAAAACTCACGAACCCTTTTAATTAGTCTTTAATCCAATAGGAAGACCAGGCTATTATTCAATCACAGATCACCTTTGGGGCCCCTAGTTTTCAAGTTACACTAGATTTTCTTATTAAGTAAAAGAATATTAATCGTATCCTGCCCAGATGTAAAGTACTATATATGTGCCCAGCTTCTAATCCAGGCAGAGAATATTGTAATTACCCTGGGGAATTTTACTATAAATATTGAGGCTGTGAAACAATTTCCATAGAGTAAAAAGTACAGAACCCAGATAAGTATTTAAAGGTTGAACAGAGTCCACATAGATGTATAAAGCCCTGGATAAGCCCCTCAAGGGAAGTAACATATACTGAAACTTGCAAATTTCATTACATCAATATTACACAGTCCCAAGACCCTGGGTGGTTATTAGGACGAACCTGGGGTCTCAGGGTATGGGAACCCAGAAAAGATCGGGGAGTGCACGTTCTTATAAAGAAAGAGATGGTTCCACATGATTCGGGATCTGTTGGACCAAATCCAGTGGTGTGGGGAGCAGAAGACCCCAAAGTAAGAGATCAGAATAACCATTCAGAAAAATTAGAAAATAGCACACAAGTACACCACAGTAGAGACACCCCAAGAATATGGAAATGAAGTTCTTTGGAAAATATTGCAAGCTACCTTTAAAGTATTAAATGATTCACACCCAAATTTAACCAGAGAATGTTGGTTATGCTATAACATTAACCCACCCTTTTATGAGGCCATAGGTTCCATAGCAGAACCAAAAAGAGTAAACGGCACTAATCCTGCTGCCTGCTTATGGAAATCGGGAAGGGAAAACACTCCAGGAATAACATTATCTAGAGTCACTGGAAAAGGGAAATGTGTGGGAAATGTGCCCCCAGATAAGAAACATTTATGTCAAATAAAAATACAGATTGATGACCCTCGCAAGCCAGCTCAGTAGCTGATTCCAGCACCTAATACTAAATGGGTTTGTAACACTTTAAGAGTAACCCCATGTGTCTCTGTAACAGTCTTTAATGAAACCTATGAATTTTGTATACAAGTTATAATAGTTCCCCAAATTATTTATCATTCTGAAGAATATATGTATACACAATACCAAAACTCAGAACACCATTTGGTAAAACGAGAACCCCTCACAGTATTAACAATAGCCGTATTACTAACCATAAAAGGAGCTGGATTAGGAACAGGTGTAGCATCCTTAGTTAATCAATACCAGGGGCTTAAAGAGCTTAAAATTTCAGTAGATGAAAATTTAAGAAGAATTGATGAATCCATAAAAGACCTCACAGACTCCTTAGACTCACTGGTTGAAGTAGTCTTGCAAAATAGAAGAGGATTAAACTTATTATTTTTACAACAAGGGGGCCCGTGTACTACACTTAAAGAAGAGTGTTGTGTATATGTAAATAAAAGCGGGATAGTAAGAGAAACCATGGCCAAATCACAGAAAGAACAGGAAAAGAGAAAGAAAGAACAAATGCAACAGAGTTGGTACGAATCCTAGTTTAATTATTCTCCCTAGCAAACAACTTTACTATCTACTATAGCAGGACCACTAATTTTACTAATCTTAAGACTTACTTTTAGCCCTTGCATTCTTAATAAAGTTATTAACATTGTAAAAAGCAAGTTAGAAGCAGCTCACCTTAAATGAGGCAGAAACCGAAGATTATTTAGAACTAAGTAAAAAAGAATTGCAAAGATTTAGCGAACAAAAGTAGGGAATAGAAAAAGGGGGGATTGTGATAAACAGAGACCCTTTTGTTCGACTAAACATGCAGATATGATATCCTGTAATGTTATATTCTGTAAAATCAAGATTGTTACTTACCCCTTACTTACTTACGATAGTTACTTACGTATGCATAGTAACTGATGCTTGTATAGCTACTGACGTTTATCATGTCCTTGCTAAGATTCCTTGCATTCCAAAAAATTACTGAGCTAAGCCTTTACAGAGAACAGTGAAGAAAGGTTAAAGGAAGATAAAGTAAAGACCAAACGACCGAACCCCTAGACCGATGAAGGCGCATGTGCAGAAATACTCGAGGAAAGACACGTCACAGGAGAGCCCGGAGAGCCGGACTGATTAAAAGGAGACACACGGAAAACGGAAGCACGGCCGCGGTGAAGCGGGATCGCTTCCCGGCTGTCCAGCGCTGTCTTTTGCTTATTGCTTGCTTGCTATAATTAATAAAACTTCCCTTTATTAAACTTTAACACTCTCTCGAGTGTATTTATAACAATATTCACTAAATTGTACTATTTTATTAAATTGTATTCCTTCTATATCAAATTGCTATTCAATCCACTAAATTGTATTCTTTTATTAAATTGGATTCTTGTATTCAATTCACTAAATTGTATCATTTTTTTTCTTGTTATTAAACTGCTGTAAACTCAATAGACCTAGTTGTCCAAATTTAATTTATGACACTGCCCTTGGGTGAGTTACAGCCACAGCGAGAGGGAGGAGATGATCCCACCCATGGCTGCTGCTGGGTCCAGACATTTGCTGAGATAAAGCTGAGCCAGAGCTTCAGCATCTCTCCCAAAATCACAGAATCACAGAATGCCTTGGGGTGGAAGACACCTTAAATCTTAAGTGAACCTTATCATTCCATCAACTGCCATGGCAGGGACACCTTCCACTATCCCAGGCTGTTCCAAGCCCTTTCCAACCTGGCCTTGGACACTTCCAGGGATCCAGGGGCAGCCACAGCTTCTCTGGGCAAGCTCTGATCTCTGCCCAGGTGAGCAGGGACAGGAGCCGAGGGAACGGCTGGAGCTGGGCCAGGGCAGGGCTGGGCTGGAGATCAGCAAAAGCTTCTTCCCCCACAGGGGGCTGGGGCACTGCCCAGGCTCCCCAGGGAATGGGCACGGCCCCGAGGCTGCCGCAGCTCCAGGAGCCTTTGGCCAGCGCTGCCAGGGATGCACAGGCTGCGATTGTTGGGGTGTCTGTGCAGGGCCGGGGGCTGGACTCCATGATCCCAATGGGTCCCAGATCCCAGCTCAGCCCCTTGTGCAACTCTCACCCTTTGGCTCAGCCTTTGTGTCCCCTGGAGGCGCTGGCAGAGCTGATGGGGTGGGGCAGGAGCGGGGCAGCCCCAGCGTTCCCCTGGCAGTGACATCACAGCCGGGGCAGCCCCAGCGTTCCCCTGGCAGTGACACCACAGCCGGGGCAGCCCCAGCGTTCCCCTGGCAGTGACACCACAGCCGGGGCAGCCCCAGCGTTCCCCTGGCAGTGACACCACAGCCGGGGCAGCCCCAGCGTTCCCTCCCTGGAGATGCTCCAAGGGAAGCGTCCAGAGCCGCGTCCAGTCAGCGGAACTGAGCGGCCACTGAGCACCCCCGGCCTGGGCTGTTATGAATTATGTTTGTTCATTAACTGGGATGTGGTTCTTGTAATAGAATATGTTTGTTCATAGGGTATGTTCGTTTGTTAAGCAAAGATGTGGTTAGCTTTTTTTGCAAATTGTGGTTAGCTTATTTTTGTAAAGATATGTTTGTACAGGTGGTACTTTCCGAGTGGTACTTTCCGAGCGGTACTTTCTCGAAAACCAAGAAGAACAGAAGTGGAGCAAGATGCCCCAGCAACAGCCTCAAAGCATGCGCGGAGTGCTCCGGAAGTATAGCAATGATAGGCTCGTGAGCGACTTAAAAGGACTGGCTGGAACCTCAGTAGGCGCGGCAGTTGGCAGGACGGAGATCCCCCTGTCGCCCAGCGCTGCATTGCCTCCTTGTTTTGCTTGCTATGATTAATAAAATTTGTTAATTAGCTATTTCGACTCTTGTTAATCAATAAAATCTCTAAGATGGGCTGCTGTGGATTCCTCTGCAGACAGCTCGGGAAGGTCCCCTTGGCCACCCCCACAGTGCCACAGACAAGTGTCACACACAGTTACAGAGCTCTGCCCAGAGCTGACAGGGGGAGTTAATTTATAAAAAACAAACAAGCACAGCACTGGGAAGGTCTTTGTGCACCGAGGCTTTGATGCAGCCAAGGAAAGCTCTTGGTTCAGGGTCACCTTTCCTGCTCAGCAGAGCCCCGAGTGCCCCAGCAGCAGCAGCAGCAGCAGAGAATGGCAGCATTGCCACGGGCTGGCTCAGGAAGGGGAGATTTCCCCCTCGAGAGAGGCTCCTCTGCCAGGTTTTGCATTCAGGCAGCTGCAGATCCCTCAGCTCTGGTTGCACAGCAGCTGGAAATGCAAATGCAGGAGCTGCGTTCATGGCCAGCCACAGCGGGTGACAGCAAGGACAGGGCCCTGGCAGTGTGACATTTGCAGGGAGCGGCTGCAGCAAGCGCTGGGGGCTGGAAGTGTGTGCAGAAAACAGCCCGGGGGTCTCCGGCCCGAAGAAAAGGAACAAAGTTTCAGTTCTGGCCTCCCCAGGGAGCACCAAAATCGTTCCTTTGCACGGCGAGGTTCCACTGGCGGGTGTTGTAGGGCCCCCAGAGGAGAGCCCAGGGTGTTCCAAGTGCCTCGGCTGGAGCAGCTTTCTGTCCCGCTCCGGGGGCATTCCCGCGGGCTTGGGATCCCTGGGAAGGCGCAGGAGGAGAGGCTGGAAGCGGTCGGTTTGTGGGTTTGGGGTTTGGATTTTTTTTTGTGGGGGGGTGATGGCCGGTTGTGATTTTGGTGTTTTTGTGGGGCTGGGGGAATGTTTTTTTGTGAGCTGTGCCCAGCGGTTTGCAGCCCCGCGGGTGCGGGGAGCGCTGGCGCAGCCCCGGCCCGGGCGGGGCGGCCCCGGGCGGGCTGTGGGAGCCGGGAGCGGCCGGGCGGGCCCGGAGCCGCCGCCTTGGGCCGGGAGCCCCCCGGGCAGAGCTCTGTGCTCGGGGCCGAGGCCCGGGCAGCGCTGGGCGGCCCGTGGGCCCCCAGCACAGGCGGGTCCGTGTGGCCGGGCCGGCTCCGTGTCCGCAGCGGGCTCCGAGGGGAACGGCCCGGGCCGGCCGTGGCCGTGCGGGGCTTGGCGGGGCTCGGGGGGCCGGGCCGGTCCGGGCAGAGGCTGAGGGAGAGCGGGACAAGCGCTGGCACAGCGGCCCCGGGCTCGCCGTGCCCCCCTGGCCACGCAGCCGGGCTCGGGGGCCGCCTGGCTCAGAGGCAGCCCCGGCTGCGGGGGTCCCCGGGGGTCTCTGGGGAGGGGGCGGCAATGGGGGCTGCCGGAGCTCTGTGCCCGGGGCTGGGCGCGGCTGCCGAGGGAGCGGAGCATGCAGGCTCCCCCCGTGCTGGGGCTTGCTCTGCCCGCCTCAGGGGCTGCATTGTCAGCCCGGAGCCACATGGGGATCGCCCGGACCAGCAGGGCTGGCAGGGAAAGCGGCAATGGGGGCAGCAGAAACGGGCAGTGCCAGAGCTGGGGGTGCTCCCGAAGCCTGCAGATGTTGGGAGCATGAACAAGGGGGCCCAGGGATACCCCAGGAGCCTGAAACAGGGAGCCCAGACAGTGCTGACCACTCAGGACTCCTGGGTTGCCAAAGTGGTGAGGCCAGAGAGGGGGAACCTCCTGGCTTGCCAGGAGCCCCAGCAGACAGAGAGGGGGAACACCAATACAAACTTGACCCACAACAATCCAGACAGGGGTGGCTTCCAGGACCCCACAGTGAAGAGACCAGAGTGGGGAAATTCATGCTTGGGTGTTTTTGCTGAATCTTGGCCATTTGTGTATTTTTGGAGACTGAATCATGCTGTTTTGGTGGTTTATATGGGCACCAGATGCCCAGTGACTTCTTGAGATAGCTTTTGAGAGAAAGAAACATCTAACCTAATGTCCTCATCCCTTGTATTTCCCCAAACCAGGATTTCCCATTCCCAAACCTTGGCCAGATGGAGAGGAAGGCTGTGAGGAAGAGGAAGATGCCCTGGGACACCCAGGCAGGTGAGGAGGAAGTCAGTGCCCCTTTCCCCCTCTCTCCTGCTCCATCTCCCAGCCCAGCATGGCCCCTGGCTGCAGGACAACCCCGCTGCCGACGCCGTCCTGCCGGGGACGCACTGGGGGGGATCTCCTTCCCCTTCCCTCTGGCATGGAGACAAATCTTATCCTCTCCTTGTCCTTCCTCCCCCAGACAAGGAGCTGAGGATGGAGACCAGGGAAGACAAATCCCTGCAGCAGAACCTCATGGAAGAGGCCATTTTGAGCAGCTCCACAGCACAGGAGTCAAGCAGGGAAGAAAAGCTTCAGAGATCCCGCAGGAGGAGGGGCTCCAAACCCATCCCAGGGTGCTCTGAGGAGGAAAGACCCACCCTGTGCTGGGAAGGTGGCCAGAGATCAAGCCAAGGCTCTGAGCTGGTGGTCCATGAGCAGCTTCAGGATGGGGAGAAGCCCTACAAGTGCTTGGAGTGTGGGAAGAGCTTCAGCCAGAGCAACAGCCTGATCCGCCACCAGATGATCCACACTGGGGAATGGGCCTACAAGTGTGGGGAATGTGGGAAGGGCTTCAGCTGCAGCTCTGAACTCATCCGTCACCAGCACATCCACACTGGGGAGAGGCCCTACGAGTGTCCTGAGTGTGGAAAGAGGTTTCGGGTCAGCTCCAATCTCGTCCAGCACCAGCGGATTCACACGGATGAGAGGCCCTTCCGCTGCCCCGACTGTGGGAAGGGCTTCCAGCACAACTCCACCCTCATCAGGCACCGGCGCATCCACACTGGGGAGAGACCCTACGAGTGTCCCCAGTGTGGGAAAAGATTCACCCAGAGCTCTACCTTGACCAGACACCAACGGAGGCACCAATAAGGGAAGCCCTGCAAGTGCCCCAAGTGCCAGAAGAGCTTTGTGCACTGCTCCAGCTTCATCCCCCCTTGGAGGATCCATGTTGGGAAGACACCTGGTGATCCATGTTCCCTGTGATCCATGCTGGGAAGACACTTGTACCTTTTCCTGCCCATGGCAATGACATAATGTGAGATGAAAGAACATTAGGGTTGGACCATGTCCCTGTCATTATATTTAATCCCATATCAGGTCATTGCCAGGGGCAGGAAAAGGACTCCCTCTCTCTCACCAGAGGAGAAGAGTGTCCTTTCTTGGTAGGAGGAGATACGTAGCCAGGAAGAGCCAGTTGGTAGCATTTTAGTTTTCCCTGTGAATAGTTTGTCTTATGCCTTCTGTTATCCAAATTGTTTCTGTTCCTGTTTGTTCCTTATCTTGCATCTGTTCTCAATAAATTGTTCTTATCCCAGCATGGGATCTTTGCCTTTTCTGCTTTCCATGGGAGGCGGGAAGGAAGCGAGCAGCAGTGCGATTTTAGCAGGAACAGGAAATTGGGGAATGCCATTCCTGAAGCCCAGCCCATGGAAACCGAGCATCCCAGCTGCTGCCAGGCCTGGTTGCCATGGGCAGCAGCCTTGGGAGCTGGTCCCTGGCTGGGGGCTGTGGGAACCTCTTCCCTCTGGTGCCCAGGGACAGGAGTGGAGGGAGTGGCTGGAGCTGAGGCGGGCAGGTTTAGGCTGGATGTGAGGAAAAGGTTTTTCCCGTGGGGCTGCTGGGGCACTGAAGAGGCTCCCCAGGGAAGGCTCCCAGCTCCAGGGCTGGCTGAGCTCCAGCAGCGTTTGGCCAGCGCTGCCAGGCCCAGGCTGGGATTGTTGGGGTGTCCTGTGCAGGGCCAGCAGTTGGACTGGAGGATCCCCATGGGTCCCTCCCAACTCAGCCAATTCTGTGGCTCTGTGATCCCATGAGCCTGGGGATGGGACTGCAAATGGTTGCCATGGCAATGGGCTCTGGCTCCAGGCCTGAGCTGGTGTCCATGGCAACCACCCCTGGCATGGGGTCTCCATGGAGCTGCCAAGGGACTGACCATAGCAACAGGGGGCTACTGATGGTTGCCATGGAAACACACCATAACAATGGGGCAGATGTTGCCATGGGAACAGACCACAGCAGAGAGACAGCTCTCGCCAGGAGCAGCTCCTGAGCACAGCCCAGCAGGGCTGGGGCCTTGCCAGGGCAGCTCAGGGACACGAGCAGGCCCAGACAGAGCTCCCAGGGGCTCAGCACTGGCAGGGGCTGGGGGATGTGCCAGAGGGGGCTGTGTCACAGCAGCACCTCTGTGGCTGTGTCCTGGAGCCCCAGAGCAGCTGTGATGTCAGAAAGGGGCTGTGTGACAGCTCCGAGTGGGTTGTGTGAGGTCACAGATGGGGCTGTGACATCACAGAGTTTGTTGTGTGAGGTCACTGAGCAGCTATGGCATCATAGAGGGGACTGTGTGACATCACAGAGAAGGCTGTGACATCATGGCATGGCTGTATGACATCATAGACCTGGTTGTGAGGTCAAAGTATGTGCTGTGACATTACAGGGTATCTGTATGACATCACAGAGAGCATTATGTGACATCACTGATGGGGTTATGACATCACGGAGTTGGCTGTGACTTCATAAATGATGGTGTGAGGCCATTGAGCAGAGACTGCCATCATAGAGGGTGGCTCTGTGACATCACAGACCAGGATGTGACATCACAGACCAGACTGTGACATCACAGGTTGAATTTTTGACATCATAGTCTTCTGTGACATCACAGTACAGCTGTATAACAACACATGACAACATCCCAGAGTTGGCTCAGTAAACAGAGCTCAAACTTAACAGGACTTCAGTTATATCTTAACCTTAACTGAAACCTCAAATGTCACAATTTAGCAAAACAACAGCATTTACTGTATTTAACCTAACTTACAACCTATGACTGAGCGAATTAACAGAGGAATAATACTAAACAGTATTTAAATTAGCTTATAATTTATATTAAACAACAATGGAGCAAAAGGAAAACACTACACAGTGTTTAACTTAGCTTATACCTCGTGACTGAACCTTCCTCACAGGCCTGACTGACTGAGATCTCCAAGACACTCCAACCCCTCTGAGAACAGCATTTCTGCCACATTTTCCAGGGCACAGCACTGGTGTGTGCACACAGACACAAAGAGGCAGTGCAAGGCAGCTGTGAGAAATTCCCCTGCAGGGCAGGGAAATGCTCCCTGTGGATGCTTTGGCATCTCCCCAGCGGGCGAAGGGCTGAGCCTGGAGGAGTGGGGGGATCGGCCCAGGCTCCGTCCTTGTTCGGGGATGCCTCGAGTGCAGCAAACAGGAGAGTTCCCGGCTCACAGAGGCCTCACTCAGAGGGAGGTGGCTGGCCCAGGAGAGCTGCAAGGGGCTCCTTTTGGAGCGCTGTTTGTAGGGCCCCAAGAGAGGGGCTTCAGGCACAGCAATGTTTCATCCTGGCCGCACTTGGCATCAACAGCTTTCTTTGCAAGGCTGAGAACAGGGATGTTGTGCCACGGAGGGAACAGAAACAGTTCCCAGGGCTGCTCCTGAAGCAAGCAGGAGCTGCTTGGGCAGCAGCAGTACCTGGGAGCAGACAGTGTTTCTGATGAGCTGCAGAGGAGCTGAGCCCAGGGGCTGTTGGCCAAGGCCCAGACCCAAGGAGCATTTCTCAGCTGGCAGGGCGGCCTGAGAAGGGGAGGGGGGAATGCACCAGCACAGGGCCCATGGAACCAAGGGACATCTGTGACATTGTGGGGCTCCATGAAATAAACAAAGCATTGTGACACTGTGAGGCCTTATGGAACCAGTGAGACCATTGTGGTCCCCACAGAACCAAGAGGACCATTGGGATACTGTGGGGCCTCATGAAACCAAGAGGCCTTTGTGACACTGCAGGGCTGCATGGAACCAAAGGTCCATTGTGACATTGAGGGGCCTCCTGTTATCAGTGGTCCATGGTGACACTGTGGAGCCAAAGGAGACCTTTGTGACACTGCAAACCGCCAAGGTCCATTGTGACATTTCAGGCCTCATGGAACAGAGGAGTCACATGACATTGAGGGGTCTGTGGAACCACAGGGACCATTGTGACACTGCAAGGCCACATGGAATCGCTGGGACCATTGTGACACTGCAGGGCCTGATGGATCCTGAGGCCATTGTGACACTGTGGTACTCCATGGAATCAAGAGTCCACTATGACACTGCAGGTCTTCTTATAATCAGGGCTCCACTATGACACTGCAGGATCCCATGGAATCACAGCACCCTTATGACACTGAAGGGCCCCATGGAAGTAAGGGTCCATTGTGACTCTATGGGGCCCCATAAAATCAAGGGAACACAGAACAGGTCTGGCTGGTTTGGCCTCCCAGGGGCCTCCTGACTGGTCCAACTGACCTTGACATGTTGAGGGTCTCTTCTCATCTGTTAGTAAAACACTAAATTCACTAAGGCACTGTGAATTCCTTCCTATGGGAAAAAACTGTCCTGCTTCTCCAGGCATCCATGGCCAAAATTTGGATTCCACCTCCAACATTCCCTACATCCAAAGACTGCTCCCAGACAAAATCTGCCATTACTGACAAGTCAGGCTGGCCTTGGCCTCCTGATGTCCAGCTCTATCCTGCTTTCCAAACACTGGGCCTCTTTCCTTCCTATTTTAAAGAACTGACCTTCTTAGCCAGGTATCCATGGCCAGAATTGGGATTCCACCTCCAACGTTGCCTGTTGTGAGAGACTGGAGGAGATTTTGGCTGGAAGCATTTTGTGTTTCAAAGGAGAGGAAGGGGCTTGTCCAGCCTTGCTCTGCCCTGTAACCCCAGCACTGCACTGTCCTGGAACCCAAATCCCCCCAGAGCCTCTATCCCAGCCCAGCAGTGTCTGCCAGTCCCTGGCACACCAAAGGCAATGCTCCACACCCACCTCTGGAGCCCCCAGCCCAGCTCCTGAGTGACCAAATGATCGGAAATCCCACCTGGAGAAAGTACCCAGGGAGACCAAGTGGTATTTAAGGCTGACCACAAGGCAAACACACATCTTGACCCCACCTCCTCTTGGAATTTCTACCTCAACATCGCTGGAATCCAGGAGTTGGTAGCTGTGTGAGTGCTTCTCTGTATCTTCTTTGTCTTTTTCTCTTTCTGTGTCTTCTTCTATTTCTGTCCTCTTGCAAATTTTGATTCACTTAAAATTGAATGGGTTCATAGTTTGTGAAGTTGAATGGGCCAAGTTAATGCTTTGAGAAATGTTTTTTGTGGATTGAATGTCGTATTAAACCATTTGTCAAACTTTCTCTGATTTACCAGTAAAGACTGTTTTCTGTTTTTGACCTCTTTAACATCTCTTATCATTATTTCTCCAGTGCATGCAACTCAGAGGACACAAACAATTGTAATTCCTTTTAAATGTCTCCTTGAGAGAATTGTTTGGGGGATGGGGTCAGGGCTTGTCTGTCCTGCTTGGCACAGCCCAGGCAGGGCTTTCACAGCCCCATTCCACACTCCATTTCCCACCTGGAGCCCCTGGTGCCTCTGAGTTCTGCTTCCCCAGCCCCAGGGACGCTCTCCTTGTCTGCCCATTCCCCCAGGGTCTCGGGGCAGGGATGGCCTCAGTGGGGGCTGCTGACATCCTCAGCAACTTGGAGGCTGCTGCTGCTGCTGAGTTTTATTTCTCCAGAGGCTTGTTCAGCCTTCAGCTCTTCAGCTCAGGAATTCAGTGCCCCAGGGCTCACTCACATTCAGAACACCTCAACAAGCCAAGCCCTTGGGAATAATTTGATTTAAGTTTTCAGATCTGATGAGGGCTGCCGTGGCACCCAAACCCAGCAGTGGGGTCAGTGCAGTGTCCACGACAACAGCCCCTTGCAATGGCCCAGTGCAGGTTGGGATGATAATCCACCCTCACAGCTGGCCCAGGGCAGCTCTGCAGTGCCCTTCCCCACAGCCTGTCTGCACAGAAACACTTCCAGGGCTCTCTGCATTTCCCTTCCCTCACTCTTGCCTCACTCACTCACCTCCCAACAACCCACTTGGTGCTTTCAGCTGCAAGGAGTTCAAAGCTTGTCTGTCCTTCAGCAGCTGCTCTAATTCTGCCTTCAGCCAACTCTGCATTTGTGTTTATTGTAGAACTCCCTGTGTGTCTGAAACATTCCTTGTGTGGTTCTGCCTTGGGGAAGGGGAACCTCCTTGGTGGCACCTTGTGCTTGGCACACACTTGAGGAGGGTGTCTGTTTTCCATGGGGAAACTCAGCAGTTTTAGATTGCTAAAATCAAAGAAGGAAAACCCCTCTTTGCCTGAGTACAGCCAGTTCTGTGAGCAAAGCAGGTCCCAGGGGAGTGAGGAGAGGCAGGATGGGGCTGGGGAATGTGGAGCAAGGTTGTCCACACTGGGTCAGACCTCAAGGCACAGCTTCTCTGACCTGGCCAGACCTCCTTAGGAGAGACCCTGGATCAATATCCATCACTGAATGCTGCAATCATCTCTGCTCTAAAGGGAACAGGAATAAAAGACACCCTTTAAAATAGGAATTCATATTTCTTAGAAGCTCTTTGAACTATTTCTCCATAATTATTGTAGGAAACTTTCCTAAGAACTGCACCAGACCAGAGGGAAATCAAGGCACAGCCATGGTTTGTTAGGACTTGCTTGATCCTAATGAGCCCCGTGGTGCATTTGGTGCTGAGCCCTTGAACCTCAGGAGATTGCACAAACCTTTCCAAGAGTCCAAGTCAGTGGAAAAGCCCAAAGTTTCTCGAAGCAGTAATGGGTGCCACTGAGGTCCATCCCCAACACAGGCTCCTCATGGACTCCTTGGAGGAGAGAACTGGAGGCCAGGATTGCACAAAAACCTCCCAGAGACTCAGTGTGGGAAGGAAAATCCAAAGTAGCTGAAAAAGCCCTGAGTATCTCAAAGTATTGATGAGCCCCACTGAGTGTCAATGCAAAGCTCCCAAGGGACTCGTTAAAGCAGATAATTGGGGCCATGATTGCACAAACTTCTCAGAGACTCAGGGTGGGAAGGAAAAAGGAAAGTACCTTAAGAACCTGAAGTACCTTGATGCATTAATGAGCCCCACTGAGTGTTGTTACTGACAAAGCCTCTCAAGGGACTAATTACAGCAGATAATTGGAGGCCAGGATTGCACAAACCTCTCAAAGACACCAAAGCAAAAGCCAAAGTCCTTTGAAAAAGCTGCAGTCCCTGGGAGCATGAAGGAGCCCCCCAGGGCCATTCCTGAGCAAGGCTCCCCAGGGACTCCTTCCAGCAGATCCCTGAGGCCACTGGCATGTGGGCTAGGGGGGATGCTGAGGGCAGGCCAAGGGGGTGACAGTGGCCAGCCTTGCTGGGGCTGTGCCAGGAGGCCCCAGGGCCTCAGGACAAGGTGTCTCCTCACAGCCCTTGCTGGCACAGCATTGGCTGCTGTGGCCCAGGGCACCAAGACTTGGCTTCTCTTTGTCCCCACCTGTCATCAGTGCCTCCAGTTCTCTGCTCTGCTTGGGGCCTGGGGACACTTTCTCAGCCAAGTCCCTCAGTGGGACCCATTAAAAGTGAAAGAAACTTTGGAGTTGGATTCTGACTTGGAGTTCTTGAGAGCTTTCTTCCCCTCCCTCTCAGGGACTGATGTTCAGGGCCTCAGCACAAAGCCCCAAGAGGCTCATTAAAGTCCTGCTGCTGTGTCTGTGCTGCTGAGCTGGGCTGGGCTCCTGGCACAGAGGCAGCTCCTGGAAACCAAGAAGAGCTTCAAAAGCACATTTCTCTTGCTGAGCAGCTCTTCTGCCAGCCCAGCAGGGCTGGGGCACTGCCTGCAGCCACCCTGGGCACAGCCCAGAGGCACAGAGAGCTTCAATCAGTCAGGGCTGGGAAGGTGCTGAGAAGTGCCTGGGGCAGAATCACTGCCAGCCCTTGACACAGGAAGCCTCTGGCTGCAGGACAATGCAGCTGCAGCTCCTGGAGGCATCTCCTCAAGCTGGAACATGCCAGTGCCTACAGACTCTGTGAGTACATTCTGTGCCTGTCTCTTGTGTAGAGCAGCCAGGGGTGCCCAGGGCTGTCCTGCAGAGCAGGGTCCTGCAGCCCAGGGTGCTGTGCTGGGGCAGGGACTCTGCTGCCTGCCAGGGACAGCTCTCAGCCGGCCCGGGGAGCTGCTCCCAGCGCTGGGGAGAAGCTGTGGGGGGAAGGAGCCACCCTGAGCAGGGCAGGTGCTGCTGCTGAGAGGGGCTGTGTGGGGCAGGGCTGCTCCCAGCTCCAGACCTGCCTGGGCACAGCTCTGGAGGACACTTCCCAAAAGAAGGTGAGACTCAGATTGCTGTCAAGATCAGGAGCTTTCCTGAGACTGTTTTCAATTTCTTGCTTTAAGCAGGGTGGGAAAGTTGAGAAGATGACAAAAAGACTTTTGCTTTTTATATATGTTTGATATACTTTTAGATCTGTAAACTGTTATTATATAGATATAAAATTAGAATCCTTAATTAACTCTATTAAACTACTATTATATACTTATATAACTATTATCCTTAATTAACTCTAGTATGTTTCCTAACCTTTCTCTTAGATTTTAGAACAATAATCTCATCTTCTAAATATATTTCTGAAATACTGTATAGTCTTATCATCAGGGAGAGGAGCTACAAGAAGAACATATTGTTTTTTAACCAGAATATGAACAGTCATAACAGAAAGTGGGGCAAAGTAGCCCTTGGACCTGCTCCAGTGGGTTGACCCTGGGGTGTGTAACTGGGGTAACTGAATCTTCTATTGAATGTTTCTGTTAAATATCATAATTAGTCAACCTTAATAAATTGTTGAAATAAGGGGCCGGGTGTCCCACATCTCCACTGGGATACCTGGAAGTTTCCAATAAAAGTCTGTTTCTTACTTTACTGTTCTAACACTGTTTCAAGGAGTTTTTTTCTCTTTTTATTTTAGATAACAAGGGGATGAGAGAAGCAGAAGAATTGTAATCCCAGAATCACAGGACATTCTGAGTTGAAAGTGACACACCAGGAATATCAAAGTGATGTTTGAACATTTATAGAGATGCCAGAATTGTAAGTTTGGGTGCTCAGTCTCTCTGCTGGGAGCCTCCTAAACAGCCTAAATGCACTGCTCTGATATTGTCATTGGTATCTGGGGCTCTCAGGGAGCCTCTGCCATCTGCAGCAGCTGAGTCAGGCCCTGCCCTTGGGATTGCTGCCAGGCAGGTGTGTCCATGGGAATGGGGTGTCCCAGCTTCCCTGTGACCTGTGGGGCTGTGGGCAAAGCAGTCCATGGGAAAGGGGAAGGAGCTGAGCCCCCTCCCTGAGATCCCATCATGGGCACACCTGGGGATCTCCTTGCTGTGTCCTTCCAAGCTCTGAGCTGCCCTCCTGGCTGCAAATCTGTGCCAGAGCCTCTCAGAGTTCCCTGAATGTCCCACAGGGAAGGGCAGAGATGCCACAGCTGAGGAAATGCTGTTGGCTCTGCCAAGGGAGCCGTGAGTGTCCTTGACAGAGGGGGGTGCTGAGCCCTTGCCCAGAGACCTTTAGAGAGAGTGAGACATTCAGGGATCCCTCTGCTCTGGGCAGGCTCTGGTTTATTCCAGGGTGACACAGGAGTGTGATTGTGCTCTGATTCCAGCCAAAGGTGCAAACCCAGGGCAGTTGGGAACAAGCCCATCCAGCCCCTCACCTTCCCTAAGCCACAGGGAATCCTTTGCCTCTCACATCTCTCGGTGGCAAACTCTGAGTGCAGCAGAAATGCTGGGGATTTCTGACCTCACAGAACCAGGAATGATTTGTGGGTAAGAAGACAATTCCTAAAAGCAACTCCTGCTATAATTTAGAAGTGTGTGTGCAGATGGCAACAAATCTTTCTGCATTAGGAGTGAATCCCCTAACAAATCCTGAATTTCCAGCCATGTCCCTCTCCTGCATGGCTACAAACCCAGGGCAGCAGGGCAGGGATGGCTCCTGGAGAGCCCCCAGGCACGGGCCTGGCTGCTCCTGGCACACTCAGACAGCACAGCTGGAGCTCAAGCGGGGACCTGGATGAAGTTTTCCCAGAGCAGGAACAAAGGTGGGTGAGTCCCAGCCTCTCCTGACTTGTCACTGCTCTTTTTCTTCATGAACAGGTCCCCATGTGCAGCCACAGCAAATGTCCAACAGCAGCTCCATCAGCCACTTCCTCCTGCTGGCATTGGCAGACACGCGGCAGCTGCAGCTCCTGCACTTCTGCCTCTTCCTGGGCATCTCCCTGGCTGCCCTCCTGGGCAACGGCCTCATCATCAGCGCCGTAGCCTGCAGCCACCACCTGCACAGCCCCATGTTCTTCTTCCTGCTCAACCTGGCCCTCACTGACCTGGGCTCCATCTGCACCACTGTGCCCAAAGCCATGCATAATTCCCTCTGGGGCACCAGAGACATCTCCTACACAGGATGTGTGGCACAGCTCTTTTTCTTTCTGTTCTTCATCTCAGCAGAGTTTTCCCTGCTGACCATCATGTGCTACGACCGCTACGTGTCCATCTGCAAACCCCTGCACTATGGGACCCTCCTGGGCAGCAGAGCTTGTGCCCACATGGCAGCAGCTGCCTGGGCCAGTGGCTTTCTTTATTCACTGCTGCACACGGCCAATACATTTTCCCTGCCCCTGTGCCATGGAAATGCCCTGGACCAGTTCTTCTGTGAAATCCCACAGATCCTCAAGCTCTCCTGCTCCAATTCCTACACTAGAGAACTTGGGCTCATTGCAGTCAGTGTCTGTTTGCTACTTGGCTGTTTTGTGTTCGTTGTTTTCTCCTATGTGCAGATCTTCAGGGCTGTGCTGAGGATCCCCTCTGAGCAGGGACGGCACAAAGCCTTTTCCACCTGCCTCCCTCACCTGGCCGTGCTCTCCCTAGTTATCAGCGCTGCAGCATTTGCCTACCTGAAGCCCCCCTCCATCTCCTCCCCATCCCTGGATCTGGCAGTGTCAATTCTGTACTCGGTGGTGCCTCCAGCCCTGAACCCCTTCATCTACAGCTTGAGGAACCAGGAGCTCAAGGCTGCAGTGTGGAGAATGATGACTGGATGGTATCAGAAACATTAAACTGCTGGCCAATTTTTGCAAATCACTTGTAATAAAAGTCACCTTTGATATTTCTTAATGGTTTAATTTTGAAGGATCTTTTCTGTTGTTTTACTTTTCAATATTGTCCACAATAAAATGTCATTATTTATGCCATTTCTCATTTTGTTTCTCCCTCCACCGTCCCTGTGGCCAGACTGTGCCAATGAGGAGCTGTGCTCTTGCTGGCTTTAAATGAAATAAAGGATCTCCCAGCAAAGTGTTCTCTAGAGATCCCCCTTTTGTTCTCTTCTCTGGAGCTGCAGCAGCAGTGTCTGTGTGCAGAGCTGGGGGCAGATCAGTGCTGGCACAGCAGCTGTGCCCAGGAGCAGCAGCACTTGGTGTTGCCAGTGCTGCTCCCGTGCCACTGCCCCGCTGCCCTCCTGGCCCTGGTGTTGCTGCAGGGCCTGAGTGCTCTCGGGGCCGGGCACAGCCCTGGGGGTGGCAGTGCCGGGGCTGCAGCAGGGACAGGCCATGGGCACTGCTGGGGCAGCGCTGACGCCTCAGGGCAGGGCCTGGGGGCTCCAGGCTCCTTGCCCAGGCTCTCTCAAGAACACGCCCAGGCCAAAGCTCAGCACAGAAAACCCCCGTGAGCAGCCCCAGGGTGGCCGTGGGCAGGCTGGGGGCAAACAGCATGGCTGGGGCTCTGCAAGGTCCCTGGGGGAGATGGGAAGGAGCAGCAGAGCAGGGGCTGATCCATCCCCGCTGCACTGGACACCCCAGGGCAGCGTCCCAGAGCGTCCTCATGGAGCTGCCAACAACATCCCCCCTGTGCAGCCCTGGCCTCTCCCCCAGCTCAGAGAGGTGCTGCATCCTTGCAGGCACATGTCATGAACAAAATCTCTCAATAAATCCACCCAGGATAAAATACTGTGATTAGTTAGGTACAGTTAATGTTCTTATCCCATTTGTAAACCTTGTATCCCTTGTTTACTCTGATGGTTATTAGTAATGTTAATTACTTCCCAGTTTCTGAAGTGTTTAAAGGTTCTTATGAGACATTCCTGTACCCTTTCCCCTTACTTCCCTGCTACCTTGTAACAGAGCTGCTCCCACGGGGGCTAAATCGAACTAACAAAAGCAACCCATTAGAAAGGTATGCCACAGAAGGAGGCAACTCCCATGGATGCTGTGCCACACTAGAACAAAGAAACTCCCAGGAAGCTGTGAAACCGAGTAATATACAAACTGAGGCATGCAGGACACCAAAACAATGAGCTAACAGAGGAATAAAAGGACAAGGAAACATATTCTAGGAAGCTATGATGAAAGATCATCTCCCTGCATCACCTAGGCCTGCTTAGAAACCATCTTCCTGCATCACCATGACCTAAAGAGGACTGGAAAGGACTGACGCCCCTAGACAGTGAGCCAAAACAACGCCTCCTGGCTACTCTCATGAGGATGGAAGCCCCAGCTCTGCAGTGTGTGCTGCAAAGCTGAATTGTGTCTCCTCTTTGGAGCTGACAGGACCCACCCGGAGCTCCTCCTGGAGCCCAGCGGACTCCAGCTCAGCGGGGGCTGGCAGCGGGGCATGGCTTAGGCTCGGCAAGGTGTGAGCAGCCGTGGTCCAGCCCAGCCTCAACCGGGGTCCCGCAGCCTCCCGTCCCCATCCAGTCACTGCCGGGGCTGACCCGACCCCACCAGGCCGAGCCTGTGCGATTCAGCCCTTCTGGGACACGGGGCCAGAAAGACTTCAGCCCTGAAGCAGCAGGCTTTGAGTTCAAGCCTTGGGAAGCGCTTGCCAAAGGCTTGATGGCAATTCATACGTTCATCAAGTCACCCCACTGAAAGTTATGTTTCTAGAATCTTCCCGTATCTCTCCCCCGACTGGTTGCAATTCGTCGCAGTATTTTGCATCTTTCTAACCCCAGTCTGTGTCTGGATCCATCCCCTCAGACTGCGCCCTCACACCTCCCCTAGATATTGTTGTGTCTGCCCCTAGTCCTGGTCTTTGCACTTTGCTCCTGTGCTGCGCAGGCTTTATGGGCCTCATCCCTACTTGATTTTCCTATTCCAGTTGGTTTTGGGGACTCCAGCGAACCCACTCCTTTAATTTCCTCCTCGGTTGCCCAGGTGTCAGGGGACCCTGAAGTTTTAAGGATTGTTGTGGCCACTGTCAGCACGACTGCAAGGGCCGCAGTGCAGCGGGGCCCGGCCCGACCGGCAGCTGGGTACCTCCTCAAAGGTGGAAGCAAGAGAGAGATTTCCTGGGCTTGCCTGTCTGCAAAATGTCAGTCTCACAGAGGTGGATCCAGCTTTTTAAATGCTTTAATAGGTAGTCAGTTCCCACAGCTAGCCAGCTCTTGGATTTTGCTTGGCACAGAGGCAGCTCTCGCTTAGCAGCTCCTCTCAGTAAAATCATTTCCATGGAGGGCTTCTTCCCTGCTCACCAAATAGAAATTCATGCAAAAGCAGCACAAACTGTTCTTCCTGTCCTCCTATATTTGCCAGAGAGTGCCTTTCAAAGGGATAATAATTGGGAGTGAGGGGGTTTACATTTTCCATTGCAAAGGAGTCTCCTGCCTCCCTTAGCAGGCCCCTGTCTTTCAAAGGAAGACACACACGGTCTCCTTTTGCACCTTCACTTGGCCCCAGGGGCTCCTGATCATTTGAAGGAGCGGCTCAGAAGAAGGGGCTGCAATCCCCCAAGACCTGGGCTGCTCCAGGCCGCTCCTGGTGCCTTGGGCTGTTGAAGGGGTGCTGGGTTGGCCTTTGTGACACAGGCATGGGGTGCCGGGGTGGCCTTTGTGACACGGGCACGGGGTGCCGAAGTGCCCTTTGTGACACAGGCACGGGGTGCTGGGTTGGCCTTTGTGACACAGACATGGGGTGCTGGGGTGGCTTTTGTGACACAGGCACGGGGTGCTGGGGTGGCCTTTGTGACACAGGCACCAGGTGCTGGGGTGGCCTTTGTGACACAGGCACGGGGTGCCAGGGTGGCCTTTGTGACACAGGCACAGGGTGCCGGGGTGGCCTTTGTGACACAGGCACGGGGTGCCAGGGTGCCCTTTGTGACACAGGCACAGGGTGCCGGGGTGGCCTTTGTGACACAGGCACGGGGTGCTGGGGTGGCCTTTGTGACAGGCATGGGGTGCTGGGGTGGCCTTTGTGACACAGGCACGGGGTGCTGGGGTGGCCTTTGTGACACAGGCACGGGGTGCTGGGGTGCCCTTTGTGACACAGGCACAGTGCGTCAGGGGCCATGGTGACGCGGGACCTTGCGGTGCCCAAAGTCCATTGTGACATTGTTGCCATTTGATTCAATAAACTGTATTATTAAGGTAGTAGCAAACGTTAACAGTTAGCATTAGTTGACATTAGTAGTAGTTATGCTAAGGCTTGGTAGGCCGCATGTAACCTGCAGATGAACTGTATAGCGGAATTTGCAATGTAAGTAGTGTCACTAGGAGATAATCCAGGAATGCACCTGTTGGCAAGATTTAAATGTCAGAGAGATAATCGTACCTGGTAGTGGAAGGAAAGTAATAAATTGTGATAATGAAGAAATCACGTCAAAAACATATAAAAACCCTGTGATTTTTCTGTGAAATGGGGCTCTGTCTTTGGATGCTAGTCCACAGGCTCCTGGGCCCTAAATAAAGCACCGCATAAACGACTTCGGTTGTTTGTGTTTTCTTCGGATCGGGCAACAGTTTTCTGGCGACCGCGGCAGGACTCCGAAGGTGGCTGGGGCGGTTCGCGTTCTGATCCACTCCACGCCGGCACCGAGTGATTCTCGGGGAGTCATCGGTTCGTGCCCGACCCCCGCACCTGGCGGACGACTGCGAAAGGTAAGCCCGAAGGTGCTTTATTTTTCTGGTTCTGGTTTGGGTGCCTGCTCATAAGACGAGGCGGCGATCCTCGCAGAGTTGGGCTAAGACGTCTGGTTGGTAAGCCTAGGCGCCGGCTGTCAGACGCGGCGAAAGCTGCGCAGGTCCGGCACTTGCCCCTCGCGGCGTCGAGAAGCGGCAAGTTGGATTGGTCTGGTATTTATTTGGTATTTAATCCCTTTTATTTGCTGTATGTGGTTTGCTTAAATTTGTGTAAATATTGATTGTGGTTTTGTATATTGCTGCTTATTGGTTGATATGATAGTGTGTTGTTGAATTATTGTTTAGGTGTCTGTAAGTCGTTGCTGCTAAAAGTGAAACTACCTCAGTATTGGAGAGATTGTGTGTGAGTGTGTGGTATGATAGATTTTGTTAGGCTGTCAGTATGGATTGTGGTTTTTATTGTTTTGTATATTGCTGCATATTGGTTGTTGGTATTGGTTACTGAGTTTTTGTACGGCTGTAAGTAAGGTTCAAAATGGCATTTAAGGCACTTAAATTTATGGTTCAGTCTGATAAGTCTGTGGTTCAATCTGATAAAGGTATCCCAGAAAATACCCCGCTGGGATGTTTACTAAAGAGGTGGAAAAGTGAAGGGTTTTTCCAGGAGATGAGTAAAGATAAAATGATTGATTATTGTAATCATTGGTGGCCTGAATATAAGCGACAGGGGCCGTCATGGCCAGAGAATGGTACTGTGGACTTTGACACCATAAATTCGTTAATGCGCTATTTGGAGGACAGTGAAAAATGGGATGAAATACAGTATTTAGACTTGTTCCATTTACTGCGTCGTAAAAAGGAGTGGCAAACCGAGTGCGGAATACTGGAGATGAAAGAATCCGAGTGCGGGGGGGAGAGGTGCTGTAAAAAGGAATCTAAATGTGTGCGGTGTTTAGCTTTAAAATCCCGGCCAGAAGAAGATTTGTCTTTACTGGTGTCACCAGGCGCGCCTTCCACCGCACCCCTCCCTTCTGCTTCACCCCTTCCTACCGCTTCACCCCTCCCTTCTGCCTCACTTCATCCCTCGCTGTATCCACCGTTACCTGAAAGTAGTTCGGAGGAGGAGGATGGGGAGGATGAGGAGGCGACGAACATTACAGTGGCACCCGAGAATACTAAAAAGGTTGCTATACGTCTTCCAATCCCTTCCCCGCGAAATACTCCCCTCGCGGCACGAACCAGACAGGGACGTAAAAATCATGGGGGACCCCAGTTAATCGCCCCTTTAAGGGAAGCAGTGAGACCCCAAAAAGAGAAAGTGGTTGTAAAAGTACCTATCTCTCCAGGAGATTTGGTGATTTGGAAGCAGTCAGCAGGTAATTACCGTGAGAATCCTGAAAAGGTGGCACGGGTGGTTAAGATGATTGTTAGAACTCAGAACCCGGACTGGAATGACATGCAGGTTTTATTAGATACCCTAATGGATTCCACGGAGAAAGAGATGGTGTTGCGGGCAATGAAAGAGCGTGCTCGGGAAATGATTAGACTGTATTGAGCTGGGGGAACTGTGAGTGACTTGGTTCCGAGTGATGATCCGGGATGGGACCCGAACAAGGTTGAAGGGATGGAATCTATCAGGGCGTACCAGGAGTTGTTGGTGGAAGGAATCAGGACCGGGATGCCTAAAACACTAAATTGGTCAAGGTTGTATTTGGTCAAGCAGGATAAGAATGAATCTCCTTCGGCATTTTTAGGACGCCTTAAGGAGACTGCTAGTCGCTTCACTGATTTAGATATCGACAGTGAAGCAGGAAAGTTGCAGCTTGCTTTAATCTTTTTGGGTCAGGCACAGGAAGATATACGTAAGAAACTGCAGAAATTAGAAGGTCAGGATACTCGGGATTTGGATAAAATGCTAGAAGTGGCTTGGAAGGTTTATAATAACAGAGAAAAAGAAACGGCCAAGAAACAGCAGGCGAATCTATTAGCTATAATGCAGCAAGCCGGTGATAGAGGAGGAGGCAGAGGTGGTTTTGGGCGCGGTTGTGGCTCTGGATGTGGCAGGGCAGGATTCCAGAATGTTAAATTTGGAGGACGGGGGATGGCCCCTCCTGGTCCCCAACAAGGAGGGATTGCTCCCAATGAATGCACGTTCTGTCGTCAGATAGGACACTGGAAGAATGAGTGCCCAGTGAAAGCTGGACTGGGAGGAATGCCAGTGAATGGATCAACAGGTTACTCCGTGACTCCGGAAGGTGGCGCCCAAGCATTTGTGTTGGGGAATTATCAGAATCAAAGCTGACTAGAACAGGATTTGAAGGTCAGGATTGATATTGATGGGGGGGACGGGAGTGTGTCGTGGGTATGAGGGCAACGCATTCAGTATCCACGATAAACTCTTGTTCTTTCCCATTAGTGATACTACTATACAGGTGGTGGGAGCAACGGGACAATTAGAAGAAAGACCCTTCTTACAACCATTAAATTTGAGATTTAGAGAAAAGAATTCGGGTGTGGTTCTGACATTTAATGATGACAACAAGGCAGAGATTTGTTGTCATTGTTGAATTTCAGAATTATATTCGAAAACGGGAGAGTAAAATTGGAAGCACAAAGAATTTTGCAGGAATGTGAATCAGACTTTAACACTCCTATTTTTCCAGTTAGGAAACCGAATGGTAAGTATCGGCTAGTGCAAGATTTAAGGGCAATTAATAATATTGTCAAAGACATTCACCCAGTGGTTGCCAATCCGTATACTCTATTAACATCTGTGTCAGAAAAATTTAAATGGTTCTCTGTTATTGATTTGAAAGATGCTTTCTTCTGCATCCCTCTGGCATTGGAGAGTAGGAAATATTTCGCATTTGAATGGGAAAATCCTGACACTGGAAGGAAGAGACAGCTCACCTGGTCTCGACTGCCGCAAGGATTCAAAAACAGCCCTACAATATTTGGAAATCAATTGGCAAAGGAATTAGAAGAGTGGAAGACTGCTGAGGTAAGAGAGTTACCCTCCTCTTATGTTGTTCTCCAGTATGTGGATGATATCTTTTTGGCAACAAAAGAAAAAGGATTGTGCCTGAAATTGACTATTGCTCTGTTGAATATGTTGGGCCAGGCTGGCTACCGAGTGTCAAAAGAAAAAGCACAGCTAATAAAAGAGAGTGTAATATACTTGGGATGTGAGATCACCCAAGGCCAGAGACGATTGGGAGTCAATCGAGTGGAAGCTATTTGTGCTATTCCCCTTCCCAGGAACCATCAGGAACTAAGGTCTTTTCTGGGAATGGTGGGATGGTGCAGGCTGTGGATTCTGAATTTTGGACTTCTAGCTAAACCATTATATGAAGCTCTGAAAGAACCGCAGTTGAGCTGGGATCGACCGAGGAAAAAGGCCTTTGAAGACTTGAAACAGGCATTGAGGGAAGCTCCAGCATTAGGCCTTCCAGATTTAAATAAAGACTTTCAGTTGTATGTAAATGAGAGAGAGAAACTGGCACTGGGAGTGCTAACTCAGAGACTTGGTTCATGGAAATGCCCGGTAGGGTATTTTTCGAAACAACTAGATACAGTAAGTGCTGGTTGGCCGTCATGCTTGCGGGCAGTTACGGCCACAGTGATCCTCATCCAGGAAGCCAGGAAATTAACTTTGGGCAGGAAAATAGAGGTATTTGTGCCTCACATGGTACTGGCAGTCCTGGAACAAAAGGGGGGACACTGGCTTTCATCCAGCAGGATGCTGCAATACCAAGCAATCCTGAGAGAACAAGATGATGTGGATCTAAAAATGACTAATCATGTTAACCCAGCAGAATTTCTCCGCAGTGAGCAGGAAGAAGGAGAATTGGCACATGACTGCATGGAAGTGATTGAACAAGTGCATGCCAGCCGAATGGATTTGAAAGATGTTCCAATGGAAGATCCGGATTGGGAACTGTTTACCGACGGGTCCAGCTTCGTAGAAAATGGTACCAGGTATGCGGGATATGCGGCGGTAACAGTTACCACTGTAGTGGAAGCAAAGGCCTTGGTCCCTGGAACGTCAGCTCAGCGAGCTGAGATCATTGGACTCACTAGAGCCCTAATATTAAGTTCCGGAAAGAAAGTGAATATATGGACTGATTCTAAATATGCTTTCGGGGTTGTGCATATTCATGGTGCCCTGTGGAAAGAACGAGGGTTATTGAACTTTCAGGGAACTACCATCAAATATAGAACTGAAATTCTAGCCTTGCTAGATGCAGTACACCAACCTGAAAAGGTTGCAATAATGTATGTGAGAGGTCACCAGAAGGAAGAAGGAAAAATATATCGAGGAAACAGATTGGCTGATATTACAGCACGAGAAGTGGCCAGAGAAGTGTGGACCCAAATGGCCCTGATACCCACTAAGGTGAGTCCTGTAACTCCACATTTGACTCAAGAACCGAAGTATTCCCCGGATGATGAAAAACTAGCATCACTGCTGAAAGCGCAAAAGAATGCAACTGGATGATATGTAACAGGCATGGGACAAGTTGTGGTTCCCACCCGAATTATGAGAGCCATCTTAGAGACTGAACATAATAAATGCCATTGGGGAGCAGAAGCATTGGTAAAATTTCTAAAGAAAGAAGTAATTTCTAACCAGATGTTAACATTGGCAAAACGGGTGAATGCCACGTGTCCCACTTGTTTGAAGAATAACCCAATAGTTAGGAAGCAGATCCAGTTGGGGAAATTACAAGTGGGACCAGAATCAGGGGACTACTGGCAAGTAGATTTTTCAGAATTACCGAAAGCACAGAACTTCAAGTATCTTTTAGTGTATGTATGCACTTTCTCAGGATGGCCTGAAGCCTTTCCTTGTCGAACCAATCAGGCAAAGGAAGTAGTCAAAACACTGTTGAAAGAAATCATTCCAAGATTTGGGGTACCGTTAGGATTATCATCAGATAGAGGCCCACACTTTGTAGCAGGAATAGTACAAGAGGTGGCCAGGATGTTAGATATATCTTGGGACTTACACACCCCTTGGCGACCTCAATCGAGTGGTCAGGTAGAGCGGATGAATCAGACCCTCAAGGGACAAATTAAGAAAATTTGCCAAGAGGCAAAAATACAGTGGCCACAGGCATTGCCATTGGCATTGCTCAGAATCAGAATCAAACCTAGGGAGCGAGTAGGTGTCAGTCCATATGAAATCCTGTATGGAAAACCATATCATGCTAATGTATTGAAAGGAGATTTGCACGTGCAGGGTGATCAGACAATATTTAGTTATATCATGTCACTAAACAAAACTCTTAATGCTTTAAGGGGAACCTTGCAGTGGAACTGACCTTTACCACTGGAAAATCCGGTGCATGACATTCAACCAGGAGATCAAGTGTATGTGAAGAATTGGTCCACCCACCCTTTGAAGGAGACATGGGACGGGCCCCGCCAAGTGATCCTGACAACCTACACTGCAGTAAAGGTCGAAGGAATCGACTCATGGATCCACTACACCTGAGTCAAGAAAGTCCCTGTACAATGGGAGACTCAGATAGTCTCTCCAACACGGGTGATATTTCGCAAAAAGTAGCTGTCTTGGTTCTAGAAGACAGGTGTCTGCTAGGGAGAGCAGGAGCCTCCCTTGCGATGAAAAGAATGTAGACCCCCTCCCTCCGAATTATTATAATTTTGAAATCAAAGGGTTTTCAGGCAGCGATCTGGGGATAGGAATAACAGTTCTTTACTAGTATAACCAGGTAAACAAACAAACAATAACTACAGCAATAACAAGAAAACAGAACCAGGGACCCCGGGACAGCTTTCTCGGCTGAGACGGGATGGAGGAGAGGCTTTGTTTTCACAAACCCCTCGGGCAGTCAGTCCCGGTGCTCCTGCAGGGCTCTGAGGAACAGTCGGCTGGAACAGCAGGGACGAGCTGCGATCCTGGGCTGGTGGATGAGGTGTATCAGCAGCTCCACGGCGATGCCTGGCAGGACAGGGGGTGCGAGGCCACCAACCAAAGAGGGGAGAAGGAGAGGCAGCAGCTCCGCGACCCAGCGCACGAACGTCCTTCTTCCCCGAAGCCGAGGAAAAAAAAGCCAGCCAAAAACTTTCCCCACCCTCCTTTTCTGTCCCCTTCCCCGCCACCCTGGGCCCGGCTACTCTTTGTCCTTTGTGAGCACCCTTAAGTACCGGTAGTTAGGCTTCCCAGCACATAATGGGTAAAAATTCCCACCTAACCCTCAACAGTAGCCCTCTTGATTAAGGCAGCCCTTTTGATTGTATTGTTACTGGTAATAACGAAACCCATTCTTGTTAACAGCTCTATTGTGGTTGCAGTTACCAAATCAGTGGTTGGTGTTATGGAAAGAATGGATGTGAACCTGACCTGTTCTGTAATGAATGACCAGAAAGCTGAAGTCCGGAATATACAGGCAACCTGGAAGAAAGGTCCTGATTATCCAGAAGCAAATATTGTCACAGTTTGGGATAAGGATGCACAAAAAGGAAACACCACATTACAACTGAAGCGAGTAAGCCAAGAAGATATGGCAGTATACATGTGCATTGTAAAATCCCGGAAAAGTTTTGATTACAAGCAAGTTAAATTGAGAGTAGTGCCCTGGAGATTGAGGAATGATACCCCATCCCAGGAATCTGTAGAAGTGAAACCCACCTGGGCTGTACAGGACATGTGGGATGGATCTCTTTTGAAGGTAAACTGCTCATTTGTGTTAAAACGAAAATGTGGCCTGGGATTGCGAGTTGAATGGTGGAAAGAAAACAACCAAAGGTCATGGGATAAAACAGATCAAGAAGTTAGCTGGTGGGAACAGTCTGGGAACGGTATGGGATGGTTGAATATTAGTAATCCTCAAATTGGCTCTTTTGAAGGGAAGTATTTGTGTTTAGTAATGTGTGAAGTTGAGGCTGATTATGGGATAAGGATAGTGGAAGCTGAGTTGCGTCTACAACATGAAGTCAGGCCCACTCACATAGTAGGAAGGAAGCATAGAGAGCCGAGAGATACAGGAGTAGCTGGGTCTCAAAGTCACGAACAGGAGAATTTAGTGGTAGGGTTGATTAGAGATTTTGGAAAAGTCCAAAATGTGTCCCGAATAACAGCTTGCTTACCCCTCCCACAAGCAGCAGGAGAACCAATTCCGTGAAGAATAATTCCCATTCCATTATTACCTGAGACGGTGGACAACATATCTACAGTATGTCAAAAGACTGTCCAAAGAGTAGCCGCCCGACCTGAAGAAGATTGTATGAAACTGCCCAACAGCCAATTTACCCGCATAAGAGGGTTTAGTGATGTGGGGTGGTGTAAGTATGATGAGTTACAAGATTGTCAAAACACTACGAGCCAAACTACGTTGTGGGATGAGTGGAAAACCGTATGGGGTCCGAGTTTATTGGAACATTATAGTTATATTGGAGCAGTGGATTGGTGCATACAATGGACAGGAAGTAAAAATCAAACCCCGGAAGAAGTCTATAGAACAGGGACCTCTACAAGAGACATTAAAGCAGCTAAAGAAAATTGGAATTGTACTAAAGTCATTACATGTGATACCCCTGGAAGCCAGATTGGCCTGGCTCCTCTTAGAGTACTACTCAAGTGGGGATGTGAATGCAGGAAATTTAATCATACAATTACAGGAGAAGCATCCGGCAACAGTGGAATCAGACGAGCGGTAAGTTGTAGAGTTACTACTGTTAAAAGTCCAGGAAATTTAGTTTGGGTAATGGGACATGGACAATGGACTACGCACATTCCTATAGATGGGCCTGTGACACAAATCACTCTGGGAGTCCCGACACTCTGCCCCCTTTGGAAACAATCGGAATTAAAATCTAAACGAAAGAAAAGAGAAGTGGATGAACTCGCTGAACTAGAAGATGAATGGCATGAACCTGATGGTGGAGTTAAATTTGGGTGGGCTTTAGAATCACTATTTGCACCTATAGCCTCCTATAGGAACAGAGAAATGCTTTACAAATTGCTAGGGCAGACTGAGAGATTAGCAGCAGCCACTAAGAAAGGATTTAAAGACATGAATCTGCAATTACAAACCACATCCCAAATGACTTTACAGAACAGGATGGCACTGGATATGCTATTATTAAAAGAGCACGGGGTGTGTCAGTATCTAAAAAGGAAAATTGACCATTGCTGCATCCATATTCCAAACGTGACCATTGAAGTAGAAAAAGACATTTCTCAATTGGAAATGATTGAATCCAAAACAAAAGGAATTGAAAAAGAAGCACAACATAATTGGATCGGAGCAATATTTGAGTCTTTAGGACTTCAGGTTTCTGGATGGGTTTCATCAGTGATACAGTACATTCTGTTATTTGCAGTCTTGTTACTAATCATTTGGTTAGCTTATAAGTGTGTTTTAGGAGTCGTCGAAAAAGAAACAAGACGCACCAGAAGAGTGATAAAAGCCTTGGCAAGAACCAATGAGATACGTCTCAATGAAAGACGCCGACCTCCCCCGAAATATGAAGATGTCGTTGGGCAAGATAATCCAGCATTTGAGAGAACCCACGAGGACTAAGGGTTGAGCATTCTTGCAGAAGATTGAAGAATGCTCAAAAGGGGGGAAATTGTTGCCATTTAATTCAATAAAATGCAATATTAAGATAGTAGCAAACCTTAACAGTTAGCATTAGTTGACATTAGTAGTAGTCATGCTAAGGCTTGGTAGGCCGCATGTAACCTGCAGATGAACTGTATAGCAGATATTGCAATGTAAGCAGTGTAACTAGGAGATAATCTAAGGAATGTACCTGTTGGCAGAATTTAAAGGTTAAAGAGATAATCGTACCAAGTAGTGAAAGTTTGTGATGATGAAGAAATCATGTAGAAAACATATAAAAATCCTGTGATTTTTCTGAGAAATGGGGCTCTGTCTTTGGACGCTAGTCCACAGGCTCCCGGGCCCTCAATAAAGCACCGCATAAACGACTTCGGTTGTTTGTGTTTTCTTCGGATCGGGCAACATCTCTACCCTGATGGCCTGAGGCATCATGGGCCCATCGAGCTAGGAACAACTCTCCCTTGTGTTGCCAATCTAAGTCTATCTTTGACACCTCTATCTTTGCAGCCTGATCCACCTGCTCATTGTTTCGGTGCTCTTCATTAGCCCTACTCTTGGGGACATGGGCATCTACATGACGGACCCTCACAGACAGTTTCTCTACCCTGGTGGCGATGTCTTTCCACTCATCAGCAGCCCAGATTGGCTTTCCTCTGCATTGCCAGTTGGCCTTTTTCCACCTTTCCAGCCATCCCCACAGAGCATTGGCTACCATCCATGAACCAGTGCAGAGGTAGAGCTTTGGCCACTTCTCTCTTTCAGCAATGTCCAGGGCCAGTTGAACAGCTTTGAGTTCAGCAAGTTGGCTTGATCCACCTTCTCCTTCAGTGGCCTCTGCGACCTGTCGTGTGGGGCTCCATACGGCTGCTTTCCACTTCCGGTTCATCCCTACGATGCGACAGGAACCATCAGTGAACAGAGCGTAGCGTGTTTCTTCTGCTGGCAGTTGGTTGTACGGTGGAGCTTCTTCAGCCCGTGTCACTTGTTCCTGCTCCTCTTCATCAGTAAGACCAAAGTTTTCACCTTCCGGCCAGTTTGTAATTATCTCCAAAATCCCAGGGCGATTTGGGTTTCCAATACGGGCGCGCTGCGTGATGAGGGCGATCCACTTGCTCCATGTAGCGTCGGTGGCGTGGTGGGTAGCAGGAACCTTTCCTTTAAACATCCACCCCAGCACTGGCAGTCGGGGTGCCAGGAGGAGTTGTGCTTCTGTGCCAATCACTTCTGAGGCGGCTTGGACTCCTTCATAGGCAGCTAAGATTTCCTTCTCTGTGGGAGTGTAGTTGGCTTCGGACCCTCTGTAGCTTCGGCTCCAGAATCCCAGTGGTCGGCCTCGAGTCTCCCCAGGCACTTTCTGCCAAAGGCTCCAGGACAAACCATTGTTCCCGGCTGCAGAGTAGAGCACGTTCTTCACGTCTGGTCTTGTTCTGACTGGGCCAAGGGCTACTGCATGAGCAATCTCCTGTTTGATCTGAGCAAAGGCTTGTTGTTGTTCAGGGCCCCACTGGAAATCATTCTTTTTGCGGGTGACCAGGTAAAGAGGGCTCACAATCTGACTGTACTCAGGAATGTGCATCCTCCAAAAACCTGTGGCACCTAGGAAAGCTTGCGTTTCCTTCTTGTTGGCTGGTGGAGACATTGCTGTGATCTTGTTGATGACATCAGTGGGAATCTGACGCCGTCCATCTTGCCACTTTACCCCCAGGAACTGAATCTCACGAGCTGGTCCCTTAACTTTGCTCTTCTTGATGGCAAAACCGGCTTTCAGGAGAACCTGGATGATTTTCTCTCCTTTCTCAAAGACCTCTTCAGCCGTCTTTCCCCACACAATGATGTCATCAATGTACTGCAGATGTTCTGGAGCATCACCCTTTTCCAGGGCAGCCTGGATCAGTCCATGGCAGATGGTGGGGCTGTGCTTCCACCCCTGGGGCAGTCGGTTCCAGGTGTACTGCACTCCCCTCCACGTGAAGGCAAACTGAGGCCTGCATTCTGCTGCCAGGGGAATGGAGAAAAATGCATTGGCAATGTCAATAGTGGCGTAACCACTTCGCTGCTTTGGACTCCAGCTCGTACTGGAGCTCCAGCATGTCCGGCACGGCAGCGCTCAGCGGTGGAGTCACTTCATTCAATGCACGATAGTCCACAGTCAATCTCCATTCTCTGTCAGACTTGCACACAGGCCAGATGGGGCTGTTGAAGGGTGAGTGGGTTTTGCTGACTGCTCGTTGGCTCTCCAGTTCTCGGATCATCTTGTGGATGGGGATCACAGCATCTCGATTTGTCCTATACTGTCGGCGGTGCACCGTCGAGGTGGCAATTGGCACTCGCTGTTCTTCCACTTTCAGGAGTCCTACTGCAGATGGGTTCTCTGATAGTCCAGGCAAGGTGTTCAATTGCTTAATGTCCTCTGCCTCCACAGCAGCTATTCCAAAAGCCCATCTGAGTCCCTTTGGGTCTTTGTAATAGCCATTTCGAAGGAAGTCCATGCCCAGAATACACGGGGCCTCTGGGCCAGTCACAATGGGATGTTTCTGCCACTCCTTCCCAGTCAGGCTCACTTCAGCTTCTAACAGAGTCAACTGCTGCGATCCCCCCGTCACCCCAGCAATGGAAACAGGTTCTGCCCCCACATGTCCTGATGGCATTAGGGTACACTGTGCACCAGTATCAACTAAAGCTTCGTATTTTTGTGGCTTTGATGTGCCAGGCTATCGGATCCACACCGTCCAAAAGACCCGGTTTTCCCGTGCCTCTTCCTGGCTAGAGGCAGGGCCCCTCTAGCACTGGTCATCCTCTCCTCCCTGGGCATACATGCTAGAGGTTCCTTCAAGGGGATCATCCTCTTTTCTGTAATATCTGGCAGTTTCGTCACGGGAGGCTGAGGCTACCTTCACTTTAGTGGAACCTTTCTGGTTACTGGTTCCCTGCCTGAGTTGACGCACTCGTGCTGCCAGGGCAGAAGTGGGTTTCCCATCCCACTTTCCCATGTCTTCCCCATGGTCACATAGAAAGAACCACAGCTCAGTTCGTGAGGTGTACCCTCTCTCTCTAGCTGGGGGACGTGGGGCTTGGAGTTTTGGGCTTGTGACCCGCACTGGTGCTATATGGGAACTGCTCTTCCTCATCTCTTCCTTCATTTCCCTCATCTCCTCTTTGAGTTCCTTAATCACAGCAGAGATCTTAGCCTGATGTGGGCCATGGACCATACTGTCATAATTTCTAAGCCTGGTGGCAACAGAACCCACCGTCTCTCGGCCGTTATCGGCATTAATCGTTGCAATATAGGTGGTGTAGTCACGTGGCCCTAGATTTGCCAGACTCCACAACATCTGCCCAGTGCACCTGACTTTGTCGGGGTCATTATCATGCTGTCCACCCCTTCCAAAAAGGACCTCTAATATCGCCACTTCTCTCAGCTGTTGGATCCCTTCCTCAATGGTTTTCCATTCCCTTCTATGATAGTGCTCTTCCATTCTCTCTCTGTGGACAAACCTCTCTCTTACACTCATCAAAAGCCGCTCCCAGAGGGAAAGGGGCCCTTGCTCCCTGACGAATATCTGATTCACACCTGAGTCCTGCGTCAAGGGTCCCACATTCCTTGCCTCACCACCATCCAGCTGCACGCCTGTACCCATAAGGTCCCAGACCCGAAGTAACCAGGTGGTATAAGGCTCACGCCCCCGCCTCACAATGTCTTTTTGTAACTTACGGAGACTGTCATATGTCAGAGACTCAGTGATGATTTCAACTTCTGGCTCCCCTGTGGGTTGTGAGGACCCTCCTTTCTTATCCTTATCAGCAGGGTGCTGTGATTTCATCTTAGACTTCCTCATTTCCACAGGGGCAACAGCTGCTGGCTATGACTGCCCTTGTGGTTCAGCTGGAACCTGGACTGTTGTAACATCTGTGGGTTCCACTGCTGCACCATCAGACTCTCCCTCTTTAAGGCAGGGGGAGGGTTTCCCAGCAGCTGAGGAAATGCACTCCTTTAGCATCTGGCCCATCTCATGCATCTCCTTCACCAGCACCCCCACCCACTCTGGGTGGTTCATTTCTGAGGTGGGCTGTGGGGCAGGGGCAGGCTCTGGAGCAGCACCCCCTGTCTCTGGGGCAGGGGCAGGCTCTGGGGCAGCACCCCTAGTCTCTGGTGCAGGGGCAGGCTCTGGAGCAGCACTCCCTGTCTCTGGGGCAGGGGCAGGCTCTGGAGCAGCACTCCCTGTCTCTGGGGCAGGGGCAGGCTCTGGAGCAGCACCCCCTCGCTCTGGGGCTGTGCCAGGCTCTGGAGCAGCACTCCCTGTATCTGGGGCTGTGCCAGGCTCTGGGGCAGCACTCCCTGTCTCTGGGGCTGTGCCAGGCTCTGGAGCAGCACTCCCTGTCTCTGGGGCTGTGCCAGGCTCTGGAGCACCACTCCCTGTCTCTGGGGCAGGGGCAGGCTCTGGAGCAGCATCTCGGGTCTCTTTCCCTTTGTCTCTGAAGGCTAAGTAGAACAGGCCTATCAGCAACACCAGCCACTGTATGATGTCATTAGCATCCAGAGAAGATTTTAACCCTTTGAAAACTGGTGGGGTAGGCCCAAGGAACTGGGTGAAAGGTTGGGAGAAAATTTCCTCAGCTATCTTTTTCTCCCAGTAGGTACCATTATTAAAGTAACCTGAAAACCATCCAGTTAGTCTGTGACAGCTCTGAATCCATGAGCCCACCGTCCAGAGGACGTTAAACATCCATGAATTCCTCACTTTATCAACCCACAAAACAAGCTGGATAATAGCCACAGTAGCCTTAGTTATAGGACCCATATTTAGGTAAGGTGCAGCAAATGGGAGAAATATAGCTGTGACCACATGGCCCACGAACCTGGGTAAGCTAAACAACATGGTTCTACCTAACAAGGTTTCTAAATCCAGCACACAAAAGTCAGGTTATTTAAGAACTGTTATTCCTTTTTTGCCCTTTTTCCCTCAGTGCCCCACGATGGGCAGGAGCCTCCCTTGGGATGAAAGAATGTAGAACCCCTCCTTACGAATTATTATAATTTTGAAATCAAGGGGGCTTACAGGCAGAGATCTGGGGATAGGAATAACAGTTCTTTACTAGTATAACCAGGTAAACAAACAAACAATAACTACAGCAATAACAAGAACACAGAACCAGGGACCCCGTGACAGCTTTCTCGGCTGAGACGGGATGGAGGAGAGGCTTTGTTTTCACAAACCCCCTTGGGCAGTCAGTCCCGGTGCTCCTGCAGGGCTCTGAGGAACACTCAGCTGGAACAGCAGGGATGAGCTGAGATCCTGGGCTGGTGGATGAGGTGGATCAGCAGCTCGGTGGCGGTGCCTGGCACTCCCACACGTCCCGGCAGGACAGGGGGTGCGAGGCCACCAACAAAGAGGGGAGAAGGAGAAGAAGCAGCAGCTCCGTCTGGGTGATGGCGAAATTCCCTTCTCTCCACCGCAGCAGCTCCGCGACCCAGCACACAAATGTCCTTCCCCGAAGCCGAGGAAAAGCCAGCTAAAAACTGTCCCCACCCTCCTTTTCTGCCCCCTTCCCCCCCCCACCCTGGGCCCGGCCACTCTTTGTCCTTTGTGAGCACCCCTAAGTACCGGTAGTTAGGTTGTCCCAGCACATAATGGGTAAAAATTCTCCGGGCAGGCCAGAACACAAAAATAAAACAAAAAAAAAAAAAGAACACCTAACCCTCAACAGCCGAGAAAGCTGTCACGGGGTCCCTGGTTCTGTGTTCTTGTTATTGCTGTAGTTATTGTTTGTTTGTTTGTCTGGTTATACTAGTAAAGAACTGTTATTCCTATCCCCAGATCTCTGCCTGAAAGCCCCTTGATTTCAAATTTATAATAATTCGGAGGGAGGGGGTCTACATTCTTTCATCCCAAGGGAGGCTCCTGCTCTCCCTAGCAGACACCTGTCTTCTAGAACCAAGACAAAGCCCTGAGGAATTGGGTGTCAGAGGCCACAAGCAGCCCCCAGGCAGTCGCCTTGTTCCTGCCACCCGCTGCTCTGGTGCTTCCCCTGAGAGACTGCCATGCCTGCGGCAGAAGCCCTCGAGGCTGGGCCTCAGCAGCCCCGAGGTGCCCAGGCTGGGCTGGCTGGGGACAAGGAGGGCAAGGAGGCCCTGCCAGGCCACGGCCACTGGGTGCCTGCGATAAGGGGCAGTGGGCAGAGGCAGGGCTGGCGGCCAGCCCAGGCCCCCGCGCCTGCCCAGGCCACGGTGCTGAGACCGAGGCTCCCCTGACACAGAGCTCTGTGTCTGCACAGCTTCTGCCTCCATGGGGAGGGTGGTGATGTCTCCTCAAGCAGCGCTGCTGAGTCGCTGCTGCTGAAGCGGCTCTGGACAGCGCAGAAACAGCACCAGAGCGTGCACAGGAACAGCCCTCAGGGCTGGGCTGGAGTGGCCAGGATGCCTCCTTCTCTTGCAGGAATAACAGAGATGATGGACACAGTCCCTTCAGTATGTATGTTCTATAGGCCATAGTTAGATTCTTCTGTAAATACATTTCTTAGATTGCAATTGTTATAGAGGTCCTTTAATTTGTAAATACATTTTATGGATTGTTGCTATGAAGGTTCTTATAAAGTAAATACATTCTGTAGTTTGTTGGTGGTGGTGGTGCTGTTGTGTAAATAAATTGTCCTTGTTTGTCACAGGCTGTCTGTCTTTGCATTTGCTTTGGGCACAGGCAGCATTTGCACAGTTGTGGTTTCCCCTTGCCCTGGGTTCCTGAGGCTGGAGGTCCCTGGGGGTGCTGGCACAGCCACCCTGGGGCTGGGTCCCCGAGCACAGGAGGGAACCACTGGCGGCGCTCCCAGCACTGGGCACCGCTCGTGTTCCTGGGCTGCTGCAGAGCGGTGTCCCCAAGAGCAAAGCTGTCACCAGCAGAGAGGGGGCTCTGACAGGAGCAGCCCCTGCAGCAATGCAAAGCAGGCAGGAAACCTTCTGCCACCCTTCCTGCTGCAGCCACAGGGACTCCTGGGCTGAGAGCTGGCATCAAGCTGCAGGGATGCAAAATCCACATTCAGGCTCTGAAGGCCTTTATGGCCTTGGGAATTGCTGGAGCCAGCATCTGGGGAGCAGCTTTTGCAGCTGCAGGGGCTGATATTAAGGGCTTGGAGCCCCCAAAAGCTCTGGCCCTCCTCTGCTTTGCATTGCCCCGTGCTCAGATTGTTCAAGGGACAAAAGCCAAGCGAGGGGATCCTGCCCTGCTTGCGTTTCTGCTGCTGGAACACGGGCTGAGACATCACAACTCTGGGGGCAGTGATGTTACAGGAGTCCTGGGACCACTTCCATTAGGGCCTGGAATGATGGAATCCTGGAATGGTTTGGCTTGGGCGGGACCCTAAAGGTCCTCTTGTTCAGCCCTGAGCAACCTCCCACCTCACCAGGTTGCTCAGGGCCCTGTTCAGCCAGTCCTTTAATGCCTCTCTGCACAGCCTGGCCAGGGCCTCACCCCCCTCACACCAAAGAATATTTTCCTAACATCAAATCCACTCCTGTTCTCCATTGGAACCCATTTCCCCTTGTCCTGTCACTACAGTTCCTCACAAAGAGTCACTCTCCCACTTCTCTGTAGCCCTTTCACACCCTGCAAAGGTGCTGCTCTTGCTCTCCTGGCTGCACGCGAGCATCACAGCCCCATCTCCTCAGCAGCCATCCGTGGCTTCAGATGTTCCTAGAGCAGGGCACAAATCAACTGCAGCCCTGCTACTTTGGTTGGAGCCTCCCAGTTGTATCCTAAATGAGCTGCAGAAATGCTCAGGTGCTTCTGTCACTCCAGTGGATACACACAAATGGTTGGCTTGGGATAACAACAGCCCTGTTTTCTACTGCCACTCTTGTGTTGGAGGAACCATTCCTCCTTTTATTGTTCCATTTTATTGGAGTGTCCTAGTTTGACACTAACCTGGACACCAGGCATGCTGGTGCCGAGGCAGTGAGATAATGCTTCAGCTATGCAAAAAGCTGGATGCAGAAAGAATTAGTTACTTTGTAAAAGGGTATGTGAATGAAGAATTTTTTGGAAATCAGCAAATTTAGCATCGGCAGCCCAGGGGCTCCTTCTGCTGCCCTGAGCCCACAGAGCAGGGCAGCCTTTGCTGATGGTTTGAGCTGTTCCTAAAGATCCTGTTGGGCTGTCTGAGACACTTGGGCCAAGGCATTGCTTCCAAGCTGGGCCACTTTGGCTGGGCTGGGTGGAGCCCCAGGGCAGGGGGCAGCGTGTGCAACGGCCTTTGGTGACACGGTGCAGCATGGTAACCGTGGAATGGAACAGGACAGGGTGTCCAAGGGCCCTTTGTGACATGGGGTGACATTAGTGTTGGCAGTGACACAGCCACACCACAGTGCTTGGTGCACGTGACAGGGCAGGACGGGACAGAGTGGTGCTGTGAGGAGCCCCCGCACGGCGCACTCATTCCTTGCTGACCCACAGCCTTTCCGAGGCGTTACTCCTGCAGGTCACCTCGAGGCCAGACCACAGCACTCGGTGACCTGCAGCCTTCCCGAGGCTTCACTTCTGGTGAGGTGAAGCACCACACTTCTCAGGTGTGCTCGAGGCCAGACCGTGGCATTTCCTCACCGCGGTCCTTGACAAGGAGTCTCCTGTCCTTGTGGCACGAGCCCCTGAGACCTGAGTGCAGGACTTGCTGTCCTGCAGCCTTGCCAAGACTTCACTCCTGCAGGTGCCTTCCAGGCACGGCTGCAGGACTTGCCAACTCCGACCTTTTCCGAGCCACCTCTGCTGCAAGTAGCCATGAATCCAGGCAGTGCTGTTGAGCAGAGACCTCCAAGTGTCCCCAAGGTGACCGGGGTGAAGGAGGAGAAAGAAGGCCCTGGGACTGCCCCAGCACAGCAGCCTGGAGAGCTGGAGCAATTCCAGCCACCGCAGGAGGGTGAGCGGCAGACCTGGGCCACAGGGCTGGTGCCTGCAGCCAGCTTGGCCTCGCCCCATCCCATCCCATCCCATCCCATCCCATCCCATCCCATCCCATCCCATCCCATCCCATCCCATCCCCTGGGGACACGCCCATGGACAGGACAGAAGTGGGGCTGGGGCAGACACCCTGGAGCTGTACTCTGTGCCCTGGGGCATCCCGGGGCTGTCCCTGCCTGGGGAGTGCAGGGCTGGGCTGTGTTCTCTGGCCTCTCCCGCAGCCCCTCAGCTCTGGCTGCGCTCGCTCTTTGCCAGGAGCAGCCATGGAGCGCACTCGAGAGCAGGGACGCAGCCGTGGCCTGTTCCGCACAACAGCGCAGGTACCTGCAGCCATCCCCAGCTGGGCTGGGCCTGCTGTCCCTGCTCAGCCCAGCACCACGCTTGGAGCACTCCATGCAATGTCCCTCATTTCTTGCCCTTCTGCTGCAGATGATTTGCAAATTCATGAAGAGAATTCGGGAGGAAGAGACCAGTGCCATGGGCACTGTGGTCAGAGCATACTCTCCCATCTTCAAAACCAAGACCTGTGCTGCCCTGCTGGACATGCTTGTGGAGGAGGGTCCTTCCAGTCCAAAGCAAGTAAGCAGCCTGTGGCCTGGCTTCCATCCTCCCAGGAATTGCTTGGCCACGCCAGCTGCTCACTGTGAGCCTTTGAGGCCGTGGCAGTGTGGTGGGAAGGGAAGCACTTCTCTGGGAAGCTGGGCACATTACTCCCGCTGGCAGCTTTCCAAGTTTCCCTGTGCCTTCTCCAGGTGCCCAGCATGGTGAGGTACATCCACCAGTGGCTCGAGGCTAATGAGTTTCCTGAGTACAATCTGTGCAGGCCCCTTCTGGATCTGACAGAGGCACAGCCTGCTGACATGGTGATGGCTCTCCTGCGTGTGGCCCCATCGTGTGACAGGTACAGGGCCCACGTGCCCAGAGGGCTCAGGGCATCACCCTGCACAGCCTGGCCCAGGTGTCTGACAAACAGAGGATTCCAGGGCCCTGTGGCTCCTCCCTTTGTCAGCCCTGGCACAGCAGCCCCCGAGCCTGCTGCCCTCAGGGGCCAGTCCCCACAGGGCTGGGCTGCCACTGAGGGGCAGGGGGCAGAGGCAGGGCTGGCAGCCAGTTCAGCTCCCTGCTGCTGCCCAGGCCACGGTGATGTGTCCCAGACCCCCCTGACACAGAACTCTGACCCCACAGAGCTGCTACCACCATGTGGAAGAGCATCATGTGCTCGTGCAGGGCTGCAGAGCTGGCCATGCTGATACTCCTGGATGTGCTGGGCAACTGGCCAGAGCACAGCATGTGCACCTCCGATGGGGACCACACGGCTGTCCCTGCCCTGGCTGTGAGTTTCTGCAACTGACCTTTGCTCACCCCAAGGTCACCTCTCCCTCAGGTCTCCATCCTCCCTCCTCCCATGGCATCTCCCTGCATCAGGCACTGGGCTCAAACCTGGCCTAGGAGCAGCTCCAGGGCCACCAGGCTGGCTGCTGTCCCTACATCTCCACTGGCCTCTCCCTCCCACGCTCAGGCTCTGCCACATGGACACCTGGGCACTGAGCGCTGACTCGGGCTGCTCTGTCCTTCGCAGGCAACTGTGGTGATGTGGAAGATGCTGCAGCTGCCCTGTGTCCCACATGCAGTGGCAGTGTATTTCCCCCGCCTCTTGGTGCATCTGCTCTTGCAAGTGCTCTTCAGCACAGTGGATATGCCAGAGGAGGTCGATACCTTCTGGAAGAGATGCCAGGAGCAACACGGCCTTGCCATCAGCCCCAACAGGTGCTCCATGCCAGTCCTCCTGTCCCTGCCATGTCCCCAGGGCAGGAGCCCGTGCTCTCAGCATCACCTGGGCTTTGCTGTGCACACAGGTTTGCAGTGCAGACCCTGAAGGCCCTGCTCTGCCGACTGCACTATGAGGATGTGGTGGCGGCAGTGGAAGACGAGTGTGGCTGGGACACGCTGCTCTGTGCTGGCACGCACCACTGTGCCGTGGCTGTGCTGGCCAGGTGAGCTGCCCCCAAACAGCGTTTGTGCCCTGTGCCTGGGGTGCCCCACACAGTCCCCGTGGTCATGGGCCAGAGGGCCTTGTCACCAAGGGATGGCCAAGGACACTGCAAAAGCCTGGGAGAGGAGGGTGCCCAAGAGCAGCTGCCTCCCAAAGGGCCCGGGTCCCCTTGCAGGGTGGTGGAGAAGGGCCAAGCTCCTCCTGTGAGTCAGTCCATGGAGAGGTTTGTCCCGCTGGCTCAGGGTCTTGGTTCCTTTTTCCTCCCGTCAGAGCAATGCGTCACGTGTCCCTACCCTTGTGTTCTGCGATTGCATTCTACCTGCTCGGGCTGCTCAGCAAAGACATGGCACACGGGGATTTGGCCGCCATGGCATTCCTTGTGGAGGTGAGCCTGAAGGCCAGCGCTGCCTTGCTGAGCTGTCTCCCAGCTCTCTGCCCTCTCGGTGCCGCAGCCGCCCGGGACGGTGCCCACGCCCTGTGCTGCTGCCTGGGCCCAGCCCTGTGCGGTGCTGCCCCATCACCGGCCTGTGCTCTTCAGATGTTGGAGTGCCTGGACTCGAGTGAATACCGTGACAGCGTCCTGGAGATCACATCAAACAAACTGCAGAGCGAGTGCAGGGAGAGGCGTTGCTTGGCACTCAGAGGCCTTGTGGTGCTCGGCAAGAATTCCTCCATGGTGAGAAGGGGGCAGCGGCTGCCGGCGTGGGGCTGGGGAAGGCAGTGGCTTGCGCTTGGCTGGCCTTTGGGCACTGAGGCAGCTGCTGCCAGCTCTCCTGCCTCCTGCCTCTTGCCTTCTGCCCCAGGGCTTTGGCACAGGCCTTTGGCCTCTGGGCCCTGTGGCAGCAGGGTGGCATTTCACACACTTGTGTTCCACACAGGCCAAAAGAATGTGGAGCCTGCATGAAAGGCTCGTGGAGCTCCTGTGGGAAAATGACAGCGATGTGCTTGGGATGAGCATCGCTCTCCTCAGCCGTTTGTTCCTGTACAACGCTGGCCCGATAACCATCCCCCTCGGCCTGCAGCTGGCTGAGGCGCTCCTGCCGCTCTTCGACAATGTAAGGCTCTGTGTCTCCAGCCATGGCCGCTGGCTGCTGCCTAGGCACTGTGCCCTGTGCATTTTCAGGCTGTGCCCAGGTGGGCCTGAAGCAGCTGATGCTGACGTCTTTATTTCTTCCTTTCCTACAGGATGATAGCCAGGTGCAGCTGTGCTCCATGTTCATCTTTCAAGAGATGATGGATTTATTGCCAAAGGAGGGAAAAAAGGCCCTGAAGTCCCACGTGCAGCAGAGTCTGCTCCCACTCTCCTTGCACTGCCATGACGAGAACCAGCGCGTGGTTGATGTGAGGACTCGGCAGCTGCTGTGGCTCCCTGGCAGGGCGCTCAGTGCCTCCTGCTCTGCTGCCTCGCAGGCTGCAGCTCCCTCCTGATCTTGGTCCAGGGACATGGGTCCTGCGCCCTGGGCTGTGGTGCCATCTCTGGGTCTCTGCTGCTCTCCAGGCCTCCCGGGAAACGCTGCTCTGTTCCGCCCGATTCCTGAAGAGGAAGGATCTCCAGCAGATGCTGCGGGTGGATCAGAGCTGGAGGTTTGGCGAGGGCCTGGTAAGGGCGGGCTGGAAGCCCCAGCCCCAGGCTGGAGAAGCTCAGTGTGTGTGGCTGGCAGCTGTGCCCTGCCCAGTGCCGCACCCAGGGGCGCCAGCCTGTGCCCCACACGCTGCTCCCTTCCCTGGGCCCCGCGGGCTCTACTCCAGCCCCCTGTGGCCCCAAGCCGTGTGCCCATGGAGCCCCGGCCCAGCTGGCCTGTCGGGCAGGGCGGCACCGCGGCTCCCCGGGCAGCAGCCGGCCCTCTGCCCCCTCCAGAGCCCGGCGCCAGCGGCTGCTGGCCGGGCCTCAGGGCTGGGCGGGCACGGGAGGCCGGGGCTGGCCGCAGGCAGTGCCCGGCCGAGGGGCAGAGCCCGCACCAACCCTTCCCTCCTGCCGCTCTCTCCAGCTGGCACAGGACAGGAACCGAGCGGCCGAGCAGCTGCGCCGGGCCCTGCCGTACCTGCAGAGCCCACAGGAGTCCCTGCGAGCGGCGGCCATCAGGTTCATCGGTGAGCCACGAACCCGGGCTCCCTCCCCGCCCCGCCGCAGCTCGGCCCCGGCCCCGGCTGCTGCCCCGGCAGCGGCACCCGGGCCCGGCGCCCTGGAGCCCCGGCTGCCCTCGGGGCTGCTGCCGGCCTCTGGCAGCCGTGCCCTTGGGCTGAGTCAGGATGCGGCAAGGGCCCGGGCTGAGCCCTGCCGGGGCGGGAGGCCGTGTGGCCACAGGGCTGGCAGCGCCGCTGGCAGGGAGCTGTGCCGCCGGGGCCCTGACAGGCTCTGTGTTCCCAGGGATGGCCGGGCAGCACCTGAGGGGGCAGAAGGAAGAGATGCTGCTCATTTGTGAGGGTGAGTGAGGGCAGCGGGCTGTCAGCGGGGCTGTCGGGGGGAGCTGCAAGCCCTGGCCTGGCTGTGGAGGGCTCTGCTCCCTGTGTGGATGAGGGGCGGTGCGGGCAGAGCACACCGAGATTTCAGGGGCACGTGGGGCATTCGTGGCCGCAGCTTCGGGCTGATCCCCTCGGTCCCTGCTCCCTGCTGGCCATGGCAAGAGCCGGCTGGGATGGCCCTGGCAGGGGGCTCTCCGTGGGCCCCCGCAGGTCTGGGATCTGACCGTGGCTCTGTTCGTCTCTCTTCCAGCCCTTGAAGACACAGCATGTGACAGCAGCCTGGAGGTTGGAAGCCTGGCACTTCAGACTTTGTGCCTTCTCAGGGCAGGAGACCACGCTCCTATCTCCACCTTCCAGAGGCTGCGAGATCAGCTCCGCAGGGCATGGAGGTCACGGCCTCGTCTGTCGGGCCTCAGCTGGCTGCGCTGCTGGAGCTCTGCAGAGAGCTGATCTGGGAGGCTGTGTCTGCTGGGGCCACATGAGCAGCCAGCAGGGACTTTTTTTCCTTCAAAGATTGTTCTTTTCTTTTTTGTTTTGCTTTAGGATGTAAATAATGTAGGATATGTTCTAATAGTCAGACTCCCAGGACCTTTATTTTGCTGCCCAGGGTGTGTGGGGCATAGGGGAAGAGGGGGAAAAGGGGGCTTGTGCTCTGCCAGCTGCCCAGGCATGCAGTGGTGCAGGGAAAATGGCCAGAAGCCCCTTGGCCTTTGGTGGTTCTGCTGAAGCCACAAGCCCTGTCCCAGCCAGGAAGTGCCCTCTGTGTCCTGCTGCCTGTGTTGCTGCCTGGATTGCTGAGGGCTCTGTCATGATCCGCTAACACCGGCGGGAATCATGAGAGATTCGTTTGATCTCACAGTGCAAAAGGACACAAAGGGATTTAAGTTTAAATCACCGTAATAGTGCACTTTTATTTTAGTGCCAACAACAGGAGTTATAGCTGCTATGGTTTTTTGAAGGAAAATTTCTGTAGGTTTATGTTATTCTGGAAGGGCTCAAATTAAAGGGGTCATCATTTCACAGGTAATTGCATTGGTGATTCATAGCCAGTAGTTAATTTTCTGTCATGTATCATTTGCAAGCAGGCAGCTTTGTGCATGTCTTCCAGTAGTTGGTCGGGAGTACCAACTATAGCTACAGGGTCTCCCCTTTCCAATGGATTAAGCCCTGCTGCCCAATGAGCTGCGTGCTGAGTTAGGGACCACGGGTTACATCTGTCTCCTGCTGTTGAGAAGACCCCATGTCCCCAGTACCCACTGGCTTCTTGTTCTGTCAGTCAAATCTGATCTCCTCCGGTGAGAGATGCAGTATGTGTTCTGTCTCTGACTCGTGAGGGAGACGCCCGTGCTCCTTTTCCAGCTCAGCCAATTCAGCAGCAGTGTACAGGATTTCTTTAGTGGTTGTATGCGAATCAAGATCTTCATCATTGATATGATTATATTCTGTTTGAATTAAAGGTTTCAAGCTAGGACAGCAGTGCTCCCCACAATTTTTCATCAGTTAGTTCTTTTTGAGGGTAAATTTGATTAATGAGAAGGGTTTCTCTCTCCACTGTTTCTTTGGTGAATAAGCATTCTTTGAATTTTTAACCCATTCCTCTCTTCAGGCCACTGGCTACAGATGGATCTCATTCCTTTCTTCATCTAATTGTTTTTGCAAAATTTCAACTGGGTTTTGAAAGGAGTCCATTCTAGTTCTTTCCTCACCTTTTTGCTTAAAGCAAGTTTCTCTAGCTGCTGTAAGACAAGCACCCAAAACTGAGCAGAGTATACATTTTTGCTGAGTAAAAGCCTTTGGAACCCATACTGGAGGTCTCCTCCTCATCCTTGTCTCCACCGTGCGCCTACCAATATCCTTGTGCCGTGGAGCATTTGCTCTAAGCCGCACCTTGGGTCACCCCCGCTCCTGAGTGTCACGATCCCCTAACACAAGTGGAAGTTGTGAGAGGTTCGTTTGATCTCAGAGTGCAAAAAGGACACCAGGGGATTTCAGTTTAAATCACAACAGCACTAATACATCTTTATTTTAGTGCCAGCAACAAGGGTTATGTGATAGATGAGAGAGAGAGAGAGAGATGGAGAGAGGGATAAAGAGGCAAAATGCAAAAAGAAAAAAAGGGGGGTTATAGCTACCAATGGATGAGACAGGGTCGATGGTGTCTTCTTCCATGGGGAGATCTCTCTTGAAGAAAGTAACTTGGAAAAGTCATTTTTACATTCTGTTTCAAAGCAAGGGGCAGCTGGCCAAGAGGTGGGGAAATTCCTCGGCTATTGTGATGAGACCCCTTGCTCTGGGAAGCAGGTGTAAGGTACAGAACAGGCCGCTCCTTACAAGTCCCTGCTCAGCAGCAGGAATGAAGGCAGTGTACCTTGACAGCACAACAAGCACACCTGCAAACCATCACCTGGCAAGCTTCCACCTCAACCAGGCCAGAACCCCTGCACAAATTCCCTTGGGGTCTTCAGGGTCTCGGTCTCTGTTCTTGCAATGGTTGTGAGGCAGATGAGGGTAACTTCAGACTGTCTCTTACACCCTAGTAACCCCAAATGACACCAATGACCCCAAATCACCACAAATAACCCCAAATTACTCTAAAGGACTCCTCTGACCCCACACCTGACCCCAAATGACACTTCTGGCCCCACACTTGACCCCACAGGACACCAACATTTACCCCCTGCTGAGCTCAATCCTATACAACCCCAAATCCTTCAAAAATCCCCAAAATTTGGCCCTGGGAACTTCCTGGATGAGCAGGGTCAGTTCCAGCGCAACGAAGCCTTTGTGCCCTTCTCGGCCAGTGGGCACCCCAAAAATCCCATAAATCCTTGGGGTGGGGTCCTAAATCCTTCTGGAATCCCAAAAATGCCCAAATTCCTTTGCGGTGGGGCCCTACATCCTTTTGGGATCCCAAAATTCCTCGGGGTGGGGACCCCAGACCCATTTGGGACCCCCACCCCTGAAACCCCCAGACCATTTTTGGACCCCAATCCCAAAGCTCCCAGACCCTTTAGGGACTTCCCAGACCCTTTTTGGGGTAGCCCAGACCCTTTTGGGACCCCAGACCCTTTTGGGATCCTGTAGCCCCCAGAGTCCCCAGACCCTTTGGAATCCCCTCGGCCCTTTTGGAATCCCCAATCCCTGAAACTCCCAGCCCCTTTTGGGACTCCCAGCCCCTCCTGAGACCCCCAGCCCCTTTTGAGACCCCCGACCCTTTGGGGTGGGGCGGTGCTGACGCCCCCTCCCCACAGGGCAGTGGCTGTGCCTGGGGGAGGCGCTGGCGCGGGCAGAGCTGTTCCTGTTCCTGACCTCGCTGCTGCAGCGCCTGCGGCCGCGACCCCCGGCACCCCCCGAGGAGCTGCCCACGGCCCCCCTGGAGAGCGGCTTCGCCAACATCGTGCCCCGCTTCCAGCCCCTCCTGCTGCCCCAATGAGACCCCCCCAAATTCCAGACTGCTCCCAAAATTCAGGAACTGCCCCAGGATCGGGACCCTTCCCCATGGCTGGAAAATCTCCCCCCAGATCCTCCCCAGATTCCACTCCCAACATCCCCCTCGCTTCCAGCTCAGGACTGGGCTCTGTTGAGACCCCTCCCCAAATCCCACCCCCAAGATGCCTCCCCATCGCTGGAAAATCTCCTTAAATCCACCCCAAACCCTGCCCCAAAATGGGGAATCCTCCTTGAGACCCCCAAATTCAGGCCTCCCCAAAATGCCCCTTCTCAATGGGATCAGGACCCCTCTCCATCAATGGAAATTCCACCAAAACCCAAAAAATTCTCCCCAAATCCCTTTCCCAAAAATCAGAACCCCCCCAAGACCCCTGAATTTCCCCCCAAAACCACCAAATGCCTCCCCAAAAATACCAAAATTCTTCACAAATCACCCCAAAAACCCCAAAACCCCCATACTCCCCCCAAAGTCCCAAATCCACCCAAGACTCAAAATCCCACCCCAAAACTCCAAATTTCCTCCCAACCCCAAATTTCCCCTCAAAACCCCAGAATTTATCAAAACCTCCAAAATTTCCCCACCCCCCCAAATTTCCCCCAAAACCACCAAATTTCCCCCCAAACCCCATTTTCTTTCCCAAAACCCCAAATCCTCCCCCTAAGAAACCCAAAGTTCTTCCTAAAACCCCAAATTTCCTCCACCTACACCCAAATGTTACAAAAAAAATCCTAAAATTTCTGCCCTAAAACCTTGAAATTCCCCCAGGACCCTCAAAGTTTCTCCCCAACACCCCAAATTTCCCCCAAACCTCCAAATTCCCCCCAAATTCCCAAATTCCACCCCAAAACCTGGGAGACTCCCCCACAAAAAACCAGCAACTTTTCCCCAACCCAACCCCCCAAAATCGCAACTCCCTCCCCAAAAATCACCAGAAAAGTTGAGAATGTAAATTTTTTATTTCATATTTTTCACACCTTGGGATGGGGGGAAAACACCAGAATTCCTATGATTTTTCCTGTTTTTTGGGAGGATAGGCATCTCTCCAAATTTTCTAGCCCACCCAGGTGACCCCTCCCCAAAATTCCTGCCCCTCAGCCCCCCAAATTAAGTGCAAATAAATTAAAAGAGGAAAAAAGAAAAAAAAAAGGGGGGTGGGGGGGAAAGGTAAAAATAAAGAACAACAGAAAAAAAAAATAAAAAAAAATACCCCTCAACCCAATTTGGGGGGAGGGGGACAAAGGATATATCGAGGGAGGGGTCGAATTCCCAGGAAAAAATTGAGGGACCCCCCCAAAGAAAACTGGGGGACCCCCCCCCCAAAAAAAATTTCATTTTAAAAAATACCAAAATAAAAAAAAACTGGCAAAAAAAAGACAAAAAAAACCTGAAAAATTTGGGGGGAACTCCCCCTTGAATGAAAGGGATTTTGGGGAATTTTTTTCCGAAAAAACAGCAGGTTTTTGGGGGTGGCAGGGGAGGAGAGACCCCCTGCAAATTCCTGGGTGTGTCCCCAAGACACCATCTGCGGAGGCAGTGGAGGGGAACAAAAAGGCCATTTTAGGGAAATTAAGGGAATTTGGGGAGATTTGGGCAAATTTTAGGGAATTTTGGGCTTTTTGGGAGGTCAAGGGTGGGTCTCGAGTTTGCAGGGTCTTGCATTCCAGGGCTGCAGGATCATGTCCAGGGAGGCCACAGTTACCAGGAACAGGCATGGGACACCAACGAGATGGGATTCTGCTCAGGAAAACATTTATTCAGCTCAGGAACAAACTCAGATCCAGAGACAGCCCCAAACAGAGGCAGGGAGATGGGGTTTGAGAACCAGGGTGGAGTTCAAGGTCAGGGACCACTGGGAACACAGCAAGGGAGAAACCCCAGGGGCCCAAACCCAATCAGAAATCCCTGGGCTGCCACCCCACGAGGGGTCCAGGGTGGAGTTTCTTCCTGGGCTTGCAGGGCCCAACCTCCGAGGCAGAGGGATGGAATTCCCTCTTGCCCACACCTCTCACTTTAACAATGTTCATTTGAAACTAAATCTTTGCCTCCCTGGGCAGAGGCACCTCACACAGAAACTTAGTAATGGGCTCCCACTCCCTTCATCATCTCCAAACTTTGGCTGTCTCATTCCAGACCCCACCCCACCTCCCCAATCCCAACCTCAACCCATCCCATTCCTGGGTGATATCAAGACCCCCTTCCCAATCCCTATTTCCCCCATTTCACACCTCCCAAACTCCATCCCACCCATCCTGCCCCACCCAATGCCCATCTCACCCCTCCTGATTTGCATCCCACTTCACCCAGTCCCCTTCCAACCCCATTCCACCTGATGCCTTCAGAAGGCTGACCTTGAACAGAGGCTGGACAGAGTTAAGAATAAAGTTTATTAGAAGAATTTAAATACACCATGGGCAGTACAAGAGCCTGGCCAGGGCTACACCCAAGATAGACCAGAAATGGTCACAAAAATGGACAAGTGATCACAAGGTCTCACATTTTTAGAAGTTTAGGTCCATCTGCATATTTGGGTTCATTGTCCAGTTACAGCTTCAGATGATGAAGTCCCACCCTTCTTGTTTTCTCTCTTCAGTCCACCCTTGTTTTTGCTTTTGGGTTTGAAACTTGTAACAACTGTCCTTGGTATCAAGCTAGAAAAGGAATTGTTTTGTCTACCTACTCTGTGAAGAGAGCTCACTAATACTTAATATGAACTTCAAAACTACAAACCTAGGCAGTGCAGAATATGAAAAATATGAAAGCTAAAACTTAAGGCAACACACCCTGAGGAGCTGTGGAATCCAGGAATTCTGGGTGGGAATGAGTACTTTTCAGTGGCATAGAGTGGTTTTGAGGTGACAGATTGAACCCTCTCATCTCCATGAGTGACAAAAAATGGAGAATACTACAACAGATACTCCCACAATCCCCAAATCCTCTCAATTATCTCCTTGAATCCCAGATTCCCTTAAAGCACTAGGAAAAAGTGAGGCTTTAGATGCCTTTGATGAATTTGTAGACTTTTATTCAAATTTTATCTGTTTTAAAGCGAAAAAGATGAATTAAAAGAATATCAGGGCCAAATCAAAATGACCTCCAGCCCAGTGTGTTCCCAATGCAGATCACTGGGAACGTGGGTCATCAGGGCTCTGCCCAACGTGGGTCCACTGATGGGGGATGGAGCTGGGGCAGCACACGAAACTCTTCCTACACTTGGGGCATTCACAGGGTTTCCCTTAGTGGTGCTTTTGTTGGTGTTGGGTCAAGTGAGATTTCTGGATGAAGCTCTTCCCACACTGGGGACACTCGTAGGGCCTCTCCCCAGTGTGGATGCGCCGGTGGGTGATGAGGTTGGAGTTTTGCTTGAAGCCCTTCCTGCACTCGGGGCAGCGGAAGGGCCTCTCATCCGTGTGAATCCGCTGGTGCAGGAGGAGATCTGAGCTGGTCTGAAACCTCTTCCCACACTCAGGACACTCATAGGGCCTCTCCCCAGTGTGGATCATCTGGTGGATGGTCAGCTGGGACTTCTGGATGAAGCTCTTCCCACATTCCCCACACTCATAGGGATATTCCCCAGTGTGGGTCCTCTGGTGGATGGTCAAGTTAGAGCTGTTTCTGAAGCTCTTCCCACACTCAGGACACTCATAGGGCCTCTCCCCAGTGTGGATGCGCCGGTGGGTGATGAGGGTGGAGTTTCGCTTGAAGCCCTCCCCACAGTCGAGGCAGCAGAAGGGCCTCTCATCCGTGTGAATCTGCTGGTGCCTGAGGAGAGTGGAGCTCCTCTGAAACCTCTTCCCACACTCGGGACACTCATAGGGCCTCTCCCCAGTGTGGATGCGCTGGTGGGTGATGAGTTTGGAGTTGAAGCTGAAGCCCTTCCCACATTCCCCACACTCGTAGGCCCATTCCCCAGTGTGGATCATCTGGTGGCAGATCAGGCTGCTGTTCTTGCCCAAGCTCTTCCCACACTCCAAGCACTTGTAGGGCTTCTCCCCATCCTGAAGCTGCTCATGAACCACCAGCTCAGAGCCCTGGCTGGATCTCTGCCCACCTTCCTGGCACAAGGTGGGTCTTTCCTCCTCAGAGCACCCTGGGATGGGTTTGGAGCCCCTCCTCCTGCAGAATCTCTGGGGCTTTTCCTCCCCATTTGACTCCTGTGCTGTGGAGCCCCTCAAAACAGCCTCTTCCACGAGGTTCTGCTGTGGGGATTTTTCCTTCCTGGTCTCCATCCTCAGCTCCTTGTCTGGGGGAGGAAGGACAAGGAGGATGGGATTTGCCTCCGTGCCAGAGGGAAGGGGAAGGAGATCCCCCCAGTGCGTCCCCGGCAGGACGGTGTTGGCAGCGGGGTTGTCCTGCAGCCGGGGGCCAGGCTGGGCTGGGAGATGGAGTAGGAGAGAGGGGGAAAGGGGCACTGACTTCCTCCTCACCTGCCTGGGTGTCCTGGGGCATCTTCCTCTTCCTCGCAGCCTTCTCCTCCATCCGGCCAAAGGTCTGGGAATGGGAAATCCTGGTTTGGGGAAATACAATGGATGAGCACATTGAGTTCATGTCCCACATTGTCCACACATTGATGTCCCTCTGCCAAAGTCCATCTCTAGATGTCACTGAACATCTGAGGTCTATAAAAACCTCCCAAACACCAAGATTCACCCTGAAAATGCCTCCCAGGAGTTCCCCATCTTTCCTCTCTCCCTTTTAGTGTTCAGGGGTTCCCCCTGTCCCAGCTGCTGGGGGTCACGCTTGCACTGGGGTACCCTGTCTGCTCTGTCCCTGCCCTCCCCAGGCTGCTGGAAGTGCCAGGAATCCAAAAAGTTCCCCGTTTTTATCTCCTAACTTTAACATGCTGGGACCTCCCAATATCATCCCAAGGGGCATTTTCTGCTCAGCTTTGGAGTTTTTCATTTTCCAAACATCCCCCCCAAAAAAACCCCAACCCAGGAACCCCCCAGGATATCTGGGCTGAGCTCCCCCTTCTCGGTCACCTGTGGGATGGGGGATGATGATCCCATGGGTGGGGGGCTGTGAACTCTGGGAGTGCTTGACCTCATGGTTCCTTCTACTTTCCCTGATCTTCATTTGTCCCTCCTCTTCCTCCTGCTCCTCCTCCCTAACTCCACCTTCTTCTTCTACTTCCATCCTTTCTCTCTCCTTCATCCCTCCTCTTCCATCCCTCCTCCTCCTCCCCCAGGAGCAGTGACACCCTCGGTGCCCCGTTCCCAAACCCCTCACAGCCCACGGCAGGAGCGGGGATGGAGCCGGGACAGGTCGGGATGGGCAGCGCGGGGCTCTCCGCTGCTCCCACCCGCTGGGGACGGGGGGAACCCGGCCCGGGGAAAAGGAGAGGGAAACTGGGAAAATTGGGGGCTGCAGATCCAACCTGGGGCTGGCTGGGGACCCTGGCTGGGGACTGCCAGCCCTTGGGGCTGCTCTGGGGAGATGCAGGAGGGGGGAACACAGAGAGGGCTGGGGGATCCCAGGAGTGGCAGCACTGGCAGGGACTGGTTTGTACTGGGGTAACTGGAACCTTACTGGGGTAACTGGGAATGACTGGGAATGAGGACAAGCATGCTGAGGGCAGCTGGGATATACTGGGAGTGACAGTGACCATACTGGGAACAGTTGGAACCACAGTGGGAGAAACTGGGAGTGAGTGGGACCATGCTGAGATGGACTGGGACTATTCCAGGGACAACTGGGATCATACTGGTAGGAACTGGGAAGAATTACAACTATTCTGGGATCATACTCAACTGGGATCATACTGGGATCACAGTGGGAGCAGCTGGGTCCATGCTGGCTGAGACTGGGATCCCACTGAGGGTGAGTGGAATCATACTGGGATTGACTGGGAGTGGCTGTGAGCAACTGGAATCATGCTGAGAGGAACTGGGAGGAAGTGGGAATGACTGGGAGCGTGCTGGGGCTGACTGGGATATACTGGGAGAGACAGGGAGTCACAGGGATCACACTGGAGGCTACTGGGGTCATACTGGAACTGACAGGGAGCAACTGGGGGCCACTGGCCTCATACTGGGAGTGACTGGGATTAGACTGGGAGTGCAAAGGAAACTAGAAAAATGGGGAAATAATGGGAAAAAAACCAGGGTAAATTCAAGGAAAATAAAGAGGAAATATCAGGGCAAAAACAGAAAAAAAACCTCAGGGAGAAATTAAAAAAAAATCGGGGAAAAAGCAGGGAAAAAATGGGAAAAATTTAGGAAAAGCAGGGAAATATTTGACAAAAAATTGTCAAAACCAGGAAAAATTTGGGGGAAAAAAAAAAAAGGAGAAATCTCAAGGAAAACTCAGGGAAAAAAATCAGGAAAGAAAGCAGAAAAAAACTGGGAAAATCAGGAAAAATCAGAAAACATGAGGAAAAATCAGGAAAAATAGGAAAAGAAGGAAAAAATCAAGAAAAAACAGGAAAAAATTGGGTAAAATGGGAAAATCAGGAAAAAAAACTGGGAAAGAACTGGGAAAAATCGGGGAAAATCAGGAAAAGAAAGAGGAATAAAATCTGGTAAAATGGGAAAAAAAATGGGAAAAACCAGGAAAATTTGAGAAGAAACTGAGAAAAAACTAGAAAAATTTGGGAAAAGAAGAGGAAAAAATCAGGAAAAAATGGGAAAAGCATGAAAAAAATTGGGAAAAAGTCAGGTACAATATCAGGAAAAGAAAGACGAAAAGACCCTGGGAAAAAAATCAGGGAAAAATTTGGAAAAAAATTGAAAACATCAACGGAAAGCCAGAAATATTTGGGGAAAAACTGCATAAAAATCAGAAAAAGAATTGGGAAAAAAATCAGAAAAAATTGTAAAGAAAAAGGAAAATCAGGGGAAAAAAATCAGGAAAAGGATAAAAAAACCTGGAAAAATAAAAAAAAAAATAATGAAGAAAAATCAGGAAAAATTTGGGGAAAACCAGAAAAATTTGGGAAAGGAAAATGGAAAAATCTAGGGAAAAAAATGGGAACAAAACCACAAAAAAATCAAGGAAAATTTTTGAAAAAATTGGGAAAATATTGGGAAAAAATCAGAAAAAGAAAGAGGAAAAATGAGGAAAAGAAATCAAGAAAAATCAGGAAAAAAATGGGGAAAATCAAGAAAAGAGAGAGGAAAGAGACTTGGAAAAAAATCAGGAAAAATCAGGAAAAAAAAATTAGGAAATACAGGGAAAAATCAGGGGAAAATTTAGAAAAAAAATTAGGGAATAACCTGGAAAAAACTGGGAAAGGAACAGGGAAAAATCAGGAAAAAATGGGGGAAAATCTGGGAAAAAATGGGGGAAAAAAATTGGGAAAAAACAGGGGAAAAATCAGGAAATCAAAGAGGAAGAAGACCAGGAAAAATTTGGGAAAAAATCCAGGAAGAAATCAGGGAAAAAATGAGGAAAAGAAGGCGGCGAAAAAAATCCTTGGAAAATGGAAAAAAATTGGGAAAAAGCCAGGAAATATTTAGGTAAAGAACAGGCAAAAATCAGGAAAAAATGGGGAAAAATTGGGACAAATCAGAGGCAAAAATCAGGAAAAAAATGGGAAAAAAATTGAAAAAAAATGTGAAAAATGAGGGAAAAATCAGGAAAAGAAATAGGAAAAAGAAACAGGAAAAAACCAGGAAAAATTTGGGGAAAAAATAGGGAAAAATCAGGAAAAATGGGAAAAAAGGGAGGAAAAAAGGGAGGAAAAAATTGGGGAAAATATTGGGAAAAATGGGAAAAAAATCAAGGATTAAGTGAGGAATAGAAAGAAAAAAATAATCTGGGAAAAGCTGGAAAAAATGGGAAAAAAGAGAAAAATGGAGGAAAAATGGAGCAAAAATGAGAGACAAATGGGGAAAATGCTATAAAAATAGGAAAAAAATGCTGGAAATGGGAGAGAAATGGAGGAAAAAATGGAGGAAAAAATGGAAGAAAATTGGGAATAATGGGGAAAAATGAGAATAAATTGGGATAAAAATGGGAAAAAAAGGAGGAAACTGGGAGAGAAATGGAAGAAAAAGGGAATAAAAATGGTAAAAGTGAAGGAAAAATGGAAGAAAAATGGCAGAAAATGGAGAAAATAGGAGAGAACATAAAGAAAAAATTGGGGGAAAATGGAGCAAAAGTGGTGTAAAATGGGGAAATTGAGAAAACGTAGATTAAATATGGGGGAAAAAAACTGAAAAAATGAGAAAACATGAGGAAAAAGTTAAGGGAAAGTGGAGGAAAAATGAGGGGAAAAATAGAGAAAAAAATGAGATAAAAAAAGGGGGAAATGGAGGAAAAAGGAGAAAAATGGGGAAAAACAGGGGAAAATAAAAAAATATAGGATAAATATGGGGAAAAATTATATGAAAATGGGATAAAAATGAGGAAAAATGGAGAAAAAATAGGGAAAAAATGAAATAAAAATGGGGGGAAATTGGGGAAAAATTAAATAAAACTGTGCAAAAATGGGAATAAATTGGGGGAAAATGGAGCAAAAGTGGGGGAAATAATTGAGACAACATTTGGGGAAAATGGAGACAAATTGTACCCTAATAGTGAATGACTGGGAGTGATTTGGCTCGTCCTGCTTCCCGAGGACACTGGAACCACACGGGGGGAGCAACTGGGCTCCCACTGCCGGCACCGGGAGCCCCGAACCCCTTTCCCGGCCGTGCCGCCCCTCCAGCCCCAGCACCCCCCGCCGGGGTCCCGGCAATCCCAGGGGTCCCCCCCATCTCCGGCTCCCCGCTTTGCGGCTCTGGGGCTCTCCTCTCTCTGGGGTCCCGCTCAGGGAAGCCGCGGCTCTCCCGGGGCTCCCCAGAACCGGGGTCCCCCCGCCTCCGCGGCCCCGGCAGAGCTCGGGGGGCCCGGCCCGGGAAGCCCAACCCCCACCATGGGGGACCCGCATCCCCCCGGCCCCTTTGCCGGAGCTCTGCCGCCACCGGGACCCCCCAAAAACACCTCCCGGGGACCCTCGGGGTCCCCCCGAGGGGCATCTGCGGCTCGGCTCTGGAGCCCTGCCATCCCCAAACATCCCCCCCAAAAACCCCAAACCCAGGGACCCCCGGGGTATTTGGGGCGAGCTCCCCCTCCCCGGGCACCTGCGGGATGGGGGGCGATGGTCCCGAAGGAGCTGCAGATCCAGAGAGCGGGGAGTGCACGTGGAGCCTCCTCTGCCTGCTCCAGCTCTTCCTCCTCCTGCTCCTCCTCTTCCTCCGCCTCCTCTGTCCCTCCTCTTCCTCCTCCTCTGTCCCTCCTCTGTCCCTGGGCGTGGTTCGGAGCCCTCGGGTGAGCGGGGCCGGGCCGGGACACGATGGGAAAGGGCTGGGTCCCCCCCAAACCGAGCTGGGGGCAGCGGAGGTTTGGGGGAACAATGGGAACGGGGCGGGACAGGGGGACAGGGGGAGGTGGGAGCACTGAGGGTCCCCCAGTTCACCCCAGGACCCCCAAGCCCCGTCCCAGCCCCCCCAGTTCCCCCCGCAGCCCCGGCTGAGGGGGGCTCAGCCGAGGAGCCGCCGTCGTTCGGGGCTCCCCCGAGTGCAGGACCGGGAGAGTTCCCGGCTCGGGGAGGCCCCAGCAGAGGAGGGGATCTTGTCCCTCTTCCAGGGCCTTTCAGGGTCTTCAGGCCCCTCTCAAGAGAAGTTTTTATCTTTCTGAGGTATTTCGGGGGGATCCCACCACTACAGGGGTGTTTTTTCCTCCCCATTTTAGGGTGTTTGTGCGGCCGCAGCCCCACAAGCCCCTTTTGAGTGGGGATCATGACGGCTTTAAGTGACATTTTTAGGGGTGGGTTGTTTTGGGGAACCTGCTGGTAATGGAGATGGGGACCCCATGCCAGGTATGAACCTTCTCAATGTCTGTATGGGGTTTTGCAGTTTTTGGGAGTTTTTGGAGCATCCAGGGCTGTGTTTGGGATCAGGGGAGGTTGGGGTGTCCCGGGGGGTTTGGGGGTTCTCGGCAGGTTTGGGGGTACCTGGGCAATGCGGGTGGCAGTGCTGGGGACCCCGTGCCGGGTTTGAACCTTCTCACTGCGCACGGGCAGCGTCAGCGTGTTCAGGGAGATCCTGGGGGGCCCGGGGGGTCACCCCAAATCCCAGGGACCCCAAATGCTGAGGGACCCCCCAAACTGCCCTCCCCTCTGGATCTGCTGCAGGCAGGGGGGCACCAGCACTCGGCCCCCACCCTCCACCATCACAGGGGGGCTGTGGAAGAAATCTGGGGGAGCACAGACAGGTCGGGTGGGACCCCCATAGTCCTGGGGGAGGGGACACGGGGGGACTCCCAGGAATTCCCGTTGTGGGGGGATGAGGGGGGACCCAGGAAGAGTTTGGAGGGGATGGGTGGGTCATGGGGGGACCCCAGGGAGTCTTGTGGGGGGTGGGGAGGGCAAGGAACAGGGCAACCCCCAGAATGGGTTTGAGGGAGAACCGGATTGGAGCTCCCATGGCAGTGGGATGGGGAGATCTGCCAATCCAATTCCATGGGAATGGCATGGCAGTGAGATCCATCTACAGAGTTCACATGGGAATTGGACACCAGTGGGATCGATCCGTGGAGGTGTCACGGATGAGATCCATCCATGGAATTTCCGTGGGAATTCCTACGTTCCCAAATTTTGCCCTCCCAAATCCCACATTCGCATTCCCATATTCCCATGGGAATTCTGCTCTCCCCACCTTTACACTCCAGCACCTCCTGCCCATATCTGACATATTTCCGGAGACATTCCCTGCAGCTGTGAGCCAGGGAATTTGTTAATCCCTCAGCCTGGATCTCAGGGATCCCCATGGCGGTGCCACAGTTGCCATCGCAGCCCCACAGATCCCCCAGCCCCGGCTCCCCCCGCTCAGCCCCGCTCTGGCTGTGCCGCTGCTGCAGCATCTGCAGCTCCCCGCTGGCCCCGTGCCGGTGCCGCTCCTTGTGCCAGCCCTGGCTATCCCAATATCCCAGCCCTGGCTATCCCAATATCCCAGCCCTGGCTATCCCAATATCCCAGCTCTGGCTATCCCAAGATCCCAGCCCTGGCTATCCCAAGATCCCAGCCCTGGCTATCCCAATATCCCAGCCCTGGCTATCCCAATATCCCAGCCCTGGCTATCCCAATATCCCAGCCCTGGCTATCCCAATATCCCAGCCCTGGCTATCCCAATATCCCAGCCCTGGCTATCCCAAGATCCCAGCCCTGGCTATCCCAATATCCCAGCTCTGGCTATCCCAAGATCCCGGCTCGGCTCCGGCCGCCATCCCCGGCGGCTGCAGCTCCGCCCGGCCCCGCTCGCTGCGGCGGCGCTGGAAGGGGATCCCAGCCAGGGACCCCATGGACATGGACTGCGGGAAGCCCGGGCCGGGCTCCGACAGCGCCGCGTGCAGGGAACACAGGGAGAGGAGAACTGGGGGGACATTTGGAGATTTGGGATCGGGGGGGTCACGGCTGAAGGAAAGGGGGAACGGGGAGAGCCGGGAAGGGCATTTGGGGATGCCAGGACTGACAAGAGGGGAGGCTGGGGCTGGCTAGATGTGGCATGGCTGGAGTTCAGGGTGTTCCTGTATCCAGGAAAGGGAGCTCCAAGGGTCCCCGGTGTCCCCATTGCCAGGAGAGGGCAGGGAAAGCCGGGATGGCTGGGAATAGGGGTCCCGGGTGTCCTCAGTGCTGAGGAAAGGAGGGGCTGGGTGCAGGGAGAGGCAGGAATAGGGGTCCAGTAGGGAAATGGGTCAAGGAGAAGGGGGCTCTGGGGCCTGCGAGAGGCGGGATGGCTGGGAAAGGGGTGCAGGCGTTCCTGGTGCCGGATAAGGGGGTGCAGGGTGGGACCCACGGCCGGGAATGGGGGTTCGGTGGGATGGTGGAGCCCAGGAATGGGGGTTTAGGGGCCCCTCGGCGCTCCGGAGTGGGCGATCAAGGAGTCCCGGTGCCGGGGGTCCCCCCTCACCTCTCGCCGCCCCCCGGGAGCGCCCCCGGCCCCAGCGCTGGAGCCATCGCGCTGCTCCGCTGCGGCCCCGCCCACAGCCCCGGCCCCGCCCCCAGAGCCGCCTCTGGCCCCGCCATTGGCGCCGCTCTTTGTGGCACCAATGTCATATGTGGCGCTATGATGTCATACAGCCATGCCATGATGTCACAGCCTTCTCTGTGATGTCACACAGTCCCCTCTATGATGCCATAGCTGCACAGTGACGTCACACAACAAACTCTGTGATGTCACACAGCCCCTTTCTGACATCCCAGCTGCTCTGGGGCTCCAGAACACAGCCACAGAGGTCCCGCTGTGACACAGCCTCCTCTAGGACATCTTAGAGCCCCTGCCAGTGCTGAGCCCCTGGGAGCTCTGTCTGGGCCTGCTCGTGTCCCTGAGCTGCCCTGGCAGGGCCCCAGCCCTGCTGGGCTGTGCTCGGGAGCTGCTCCTGGCCAGAGCTGTCTCCCTGCTGTGGTCTGTTCCCATGGCAATATCTGCCCCATTGTTATGGTCTGTTTCCATGGCAACCATAACCAACCCCTGTTGCTATGGTCAGTCCCTTGGCAGCTCCATGGAGACCCCATGCCAGGGGTGGTTGCCATGGACACCAGCTCAGGCCTGGAGCCAGAGCCCGTTGCCATGGCAACCATTTGCAGTCCCATCCCCAGGCTCCTGGGATCACAGCGCCACAGAATTGGCTGAGTTGGGAGGGAGCCATGGGGATCCTCCAGTCCAACTGCTGGCCCTGCACAGGACACCCCAACAATCCCAGCCTGGGCCTGGCAGCGCTGCCCAAACGCTGCTGGAGCTCAGCCAGCCCTGGAGCTGGGAGCCTTCCCTGGGGAGCCTGTTCAGTGCCCCAGCAGCCTCGCGGGAAAAACCTTTTCCTCACATCCAGCCTAAACCTGCCTGCCTCAGCTCCAGCCGCTCCCTCCACTCCCGTCCCTGGGCACCAGAGGGAAGAGGTTCCCTCTGCCCCCAGCCAGGGACCTGCTCCCAAGGCTGCTGCCATGGCAACCAGGCCTGGCAGCAGCTGGGATGCTCGGTTTCCACGGGCTGGGCTTCAGGAATGGCATTCCCCAATTTCCTGCTTCAGCTAAAACTGCATCGCTGCTCGCTTCCCTCCCACCTCCCATGGAATGCAGAAAAGGCAAAGATCCCAGGCTTGGATAAGAACAATTTATTGAGAACAGCATCGAAATAAGGCACAAACAGGAACAGAAAAAATTTTGGTAACAGAAGGGATAAGACAATCTATTCACAGGGAAAACTAAAACACCACTGACTGTTTGTTCCTGGCCACGTATTTCCTCCTGCAAAGAAAGGACACCCTTCTCTGGTGATAGAGAGGGAGTCCTTTTCCTGCCCCTGGCAATGACCTGAGATGGGATTGAATATAATGACAGGGCCATGATCAGACTCTCACATTCTTTGATCTCACATCATGTCATTGCCATGGGCAGGAAAAGCTACAGGTGTCTTCCCAGCATGGATCCCAGGGAACATGGATCACCAGGTCTCTTCCTAACCTAGGTCCTCCAAGGGGGGATGAAGCTGGAGCAGGGCACAAAGCTCTTCCTGTACTTGGGGCACTCGCAGGGCTTCCCTTACTGGTGCCTCCGTTGGTGTCTGGTCAAGTTAGACCTGTCTGAGAAGCTCTTCCTGCACTTGGGACACTCGTAGGGCCTTTCCCCAGTGTGGATGCGTTTGTGGGTAATGAGGCTGGAGCTGCAGCTGAAGCTCTTCCCACATTCCCCACACTCGTAGGGCCTCTCCCCAGTGTGGATGCGCCGGTGCCTGACGAGGGTAAAATTGTGCTGGAAGCCCTCCCCACAGTCGGGACAGCGGAAGGGCCTCTCATCCGTGTGAATCCGCTGGTGCCTGAGGAGAGTGGAGCTGCTCTGAAACCTCTTCCCACACTCAGGACACTCGTAGGGCCGCTCCCCAGTGTGGATGCGCTGGTGAATGACAAGTTGAGAGTTGCAGCTGAAGCCCTTCCCACATTCCCCACACTCGTAGGGCCATTCCCCAGTGTGGATCATCTGGTGGCAGATCAGGCTGTTGCTCTGGCTGAAGCTCTTCCCACACTCCAAGCACTTGTAGGGCTTCTCCCCATCCTGAACCTGCTCATGGACCACCTGCTCAGAGCCCCGGCTGGATCTCTGGCCGCCTTCCCGGCACAGGGTGGGTCTTTCCTCCTCAGAGCACCCTGGGATGGGTTTGGAGCCCCTCCTCCTGCAGGATCTCCGGGGATTTTCCTCCCCATTGGATTCCTGTGCCCCGGTACTGCTCAAATCAGGTTCTTCCATGAGGTTCTGCTGTGGAGATTTGTCCTCCCTGGTTTCCATCCTCAGCTCCTTGTCTGGGGGAAGAAGGACAAGGAGAGGATGGGATTTGCCTCCGTGCCAGAGGGAAGGGGAAGGAGATCCCCCCAGTGCGTCCCCAGCAGGACGGCGTCGACAGCGGGGTTGTCCTGCAGCCGGGGGCCATGCTGGGCTGGGAGATGGAGCAGGAGAGAGGGGGAAAGGGGCACTGACTTCCTCCTCACCTGCCTGGGCGTCCAGGGGCATTTTCCTCTTCCTCACAGCCTCCTTCTCCATCCAGCCAAGGTTTGGGATTAAGAAATCCTGGTTTGGGAAAAAACATGGAATGAGCATATTTACTTTGAAGGTCCCTCTGCCCAAGTCCCTCTCTAGAAGTCACTCGGGCATCTGGAATGTCTTGGTGTAAAAGGAAAGTTGTTTGCTAAAAAAAACATAAACCTTCATTGAAATGGATAAAAATGTAAGCAACAATCCCCTCTGAATTATTATAATCTTGATATCAAAGTGCTCTCAAATAAAGATATAGGAATAGGAATAATAGTTCTTTACTTAAGAAAGAAAAATGAAAATGCAGAGGTACAAAAAAATCCAAACAACAACAACAAAAAAATAACAATCTACTGTCAGAGTCAGAATACAACCTTACACCCCATTGGTCAGCCTTTTGGAAGTAGTCCGATTAAATGGTGGCTTCAGTCCTCCTGCAGTGACAGATGTGGTTCTGTTGAATCAATAGAAGATTGTAGCTTATCTCTGAAGTTCTGGTGCTGTAGATGGGTCTGGTCTGTCCTTTGGGAATCCAGTGGCGAAAGGCTGCCTGTGGTGTTTAGATTCTCAGATTATATCCAGGCAGGAATGCTTGGCTCCTCCCCCTGGGTGGAGCATCTCACAATGGGATGATGTAATTTTATCAGTCCTGCAATGAGACTCAATGGCCCATTAACAGAAGATATCCCCCTGGAGGGAGGATGGATGGTGAAAGAGATAAAGAACACTGCCCCACCTGGTTTTAACAGCTGGCCCATTAACAGAAGACATCCCCCAGGGATGGGTGATGAAAGAGATAAAGAAAACTGCTCTACCAGGTTTTAACAGATGGTGATACAATACATACTTTTGGTTACATCTTGCATTGCAACCTAAGACATGGGGTCCATAAAACTTTTACACCACCAAAATTCAGCCCTAAAAAGGCCACGCAGTATTTCCCTATCTCTGTTCTCTCCCTTTTGGTGTTCAGGGTTTCCCCCCTGTCCCAGCTCCTGGGAGTCACTCTTGTACTGGGGGTCCCCCATCTACTCGGTCCCTGCCCTGCCCAGGCTGCTGGGAGTGCCAGGAATCCAAAAATTTTCCCGTTTCCATCTCCCCACTTAGGGATGCTGAAAGATATTGGGGTCCCAGGGTCCCTGCTCCCCTTATTCCCTTCTTGGGGTTGCAGGGGGTCCACTGAGAGCCCCCTGCCCCTCTCCAGGCAATTGAGGCTCCCGCGAATTGTGGCGCTCCCCCTCTCTGGGCTCCCAATTTTGGTGTCCTGGGGGACACAGGGCTCTGCTCCTCCAGGCTGCCTCTGCCAGCAGCTGCCACTGGGAACCTCAAATGTCCCCCAAAGGGCATTTTCCACTCAGCTTTGGAAGTTCTTCATTCTCCAATCATCACGCTCAAAAACCCAACCCAGGGACCCCCCCAGGATATCTGGGCCAAGATCCCCCTCCCTGGTCACCTGTGGGAGGGGGGGTATTGATCCCACAGATGGGGGGCTGTAAATTCAGGCAGTGAATCCCAGCTCCACTGGGATATACTGGGCGTGAGATCATACTGGGATAACAAGCACCTGACTGGGATTACTGGGAGTGTCTGGGAATGGCTATGGACATGCTGAGGGAAACTGGGACATATTGGGAGTGTCTGTGATCATACTGGGGATGACTGGGAACACACTGGGAACAATGGGAACCATGCTGGGGACAACTGGGAACAACTGGGAGTGACTGGGTCTGCACTGGGGGCAACTGGGCATGACTGGGACTGTGCTGGGAGCAGCTGGGATAATCTGTGGAGGGACTGGGACTGTACTGGGGGCAACTGGGTGCAACTGGGATCACACTGAGAGGAACAGGGAGTGACTGGAACCACGCTGAGGTCAACTGGCATCCTACTGGGAGCAACTGGGAGCAGCTGGGCCATGTGTGGAAGGACTGGGACCATACTGGCAGCAACTGGGACTGCACTCAGAGTGACTGGGAGTGGCTGGGAGCAACTGGGATCAGGCTGGAAGCACCTGAGGAGTGAGTAGGAAGAACTGGGATAGACTGGGAGAGACTGATACCACAGTCCCACAGGTAAATGGGAGCAACTGGAAACACACAAGATAATCCTGGGAGCAGCTGTGCCCATTCTGGGGACATACAAGGATCCTAGTGGAATTAGCTGGGATCATACTGGGAGTGAATGGAAAGGTGCTGGCTGTGACTGGAACCATACTGCAGGTGACTGGGAGCAACTGGGCCCATCCTGGGAGTGAGAGGGAGTCACTCTGGCCATGACTGGAATCATGCTGGGAGGATCTGGGAGTGACTGGAACCATACTGGGGGTGACTGAGTGCAACAGCTCATTCATGGGAATGACTGCAATTGCAGTGAGAGTGACTGGGATCATCTGGGAAGTATTTTTCTGTAGATCTTCTGTCTTTCTGGTCTCCTTTTATTCTCCTTCTTCTCTTACGTACCTGGAACATTTTTGGATATATTAATGTTTCCCAAAATCTTAAGGGTTAACACTTTTGGGTTAAAGGAGCTAAGCTTGCAAAGTTAATGCTATGGTAAGAGTTTTATGTTCAATTGGATGTTGTATTAAACCATTTGCCATAGTTCCTTGATTGTCTATATTTTGCCAGTTCAATTTTGTGTCATTTTAACCTCTTAGCTCAGTTGGTCAGAGCATGGTGCCAGTATCAGCAAGGCTGTGGGTTCAATCCTTTCAGGCCATTCACTTAAGAGTTGGACTTGATGGTCCTTGTGGGTCCCTTCCTACCAAGAATATTCTTTGCATCTGTCCATGTTGAGAAGATCTGGTGGGTGTTTCTCCTGTGCACCAAATTCAAGCACAGGAACCTTTGGTTACCACCAGCATTGAAGTGTTCTGGGGTGTTACAGCCCTGTAGGCTCACAGTGACCTCTTGTTTCCATGAGGCCTAACAGTGTCCCACTGGTTCCTTGGTTCCATGGGCCCAAGAGTGCCACAATGATCCCCGTGGTTCCACAACTTACCACAGTGTCACACTGGCCTCTTGGTTCCATAAGGATCTGGAGTGTCACACAGGTTTATGGCATTTGTCCTTGCTGCCCCTCACATCCCACTGCCCCACAAAGAGCCCCGAGCCACCCGTGAGGGACAGGCCCTGCTGTGCCAGGCCTGGGCTCAGGGCTTGGCCTTTCTGCTTCCTCCAACCCAGCCAGGGCTTGCTCAGCATTGCAGTTCCCTGCTCAGAGCCTTTGGCTCCTGGCAATCCTGGCCTCCAGGATCTGCTCTCACCAGTCCCTGGGGAGCCTTTGGCAGTCCCTGCCCTCAGTGGGGTCCATTGAAGCTCCAAGGGACTTGGAGTTTTGCTTCTGACTCCTTGAGCAGCTTCTTCAGCCTGAAGGAGGGACAAAGGAGGATCAGGGAAAGAAAGAAACAACCACCAGGTCGAGCACCCCCTGAAATCACAGCCTCCCACCCATGGGATCATCACCCCCAATCCCACAAGTGACCGGACAGAAGGAGCTCAGCCCAGATATCCCGGGGGATCCCTGGGTTGGGTTTTCTGGGAGGGATGTCTGAAAAATGAAGAACTCCAAAGCTGAGTGGAAAATGCCCCTTGGGGAATACTGTGGGGTCCCAGCATCCCTTAGTGGGGAGATGGAAATGGGGGAAAATTTTTGGATTCCTGGCACTCCCAGCAGCCAGAAGAGGTCAGGGACTGAATGCACAGGGGACCCCCAGTACAAGCAGGACCCCCAGCAGCTGGGACAGGGAGGAACCCCTGAACACCAAAAGGGAGAGACCAGACATGGGGAAGTCCTGGGAGGCATTTTCAGGGCTGAATCTTGGTGTTTGGGAGGTTTTTATGGACCCCATGTCTTGGGCTGAAATGCAAGATGTAACCAAAAGTGTGTATTCTTCACCATCTGTTAAAACCTGGTAGAGCAGTTTTCTTTATCTCTTTCATGACCCATCCCTCATAACTGGGGGATGTCTTCTGTTAATGGACCAGCTGTTAAAACCGGGTGGGGCAGTGTTCTTTATCTCTTCCACCACCCATCCTCCCTTCAGGGGGATATCTTCTGTTAATGGGCCATTGAGTCTCACTGCAGGACTGATAAAATGACATCATCCCATTGTGAGATGCTCCACCCAGGGGGAGGAGCCAAGCATTCCTGACTGGATATAATCAGAGCATCAGAACACCACAGGCAGCCTTTCTCCACTGGATTCCCAGAGGAGAGACCAGACCCATCTACAGCACCGGAACTTCAGAGGTAAGCTACAATCTTCTGTGGGATCATTGCTTAAACAGAACCACATCTGTGACTCCAGGAAAACTGCAGCCACCATTTTAATCGGAGTGCTTTGTTGTATTCTGACTCTGTCAGTGGGTGGTTTCTGTGTGGGGGTTTTGTTTTGTTTTGTTTTGTTTTTTTGTTTTGTTTTTTTGTTGTTGTTGTTTTTTGTCCTGCTGAATTTTCATTTTCCTTTCTTTAATAAAGCACTATTATTTCTATTCCTATATCTTTATTTGAGAGCACTTTGATATCAAGATTATAAAAATTCGGAGGGGGTGGGTTGTTTACATTTTTATCAATTTCAATGGAGATTTCTGCCTTCCTTAGCAAACACCTTTCCTTTCAAACCAAGATGCATCAGATGCCCTGACGACTTCTAGAGAGTGAATTGAAAAGAGGGACCATCAAACTCATTGTGCTCATTCCTTGTTTTCTCCCAAACCAGGATTTCCCAATCCCAAACCTTGGCTGGATGGAGAAGGAGGCTGCAAGGAAGAGGAAGATACCCCAGGACACCCAGGCAGGTGAGGAGGAAGTCAGTGCCCCTTTCCCCCTCTCTCCTGCTCCATCTCCCAGCCCAGCCTGGCCCCCGGCTGCAGGACAACCCCGCTGCCGACGCCGTCCTGCCGGGGACGCACTGGGGGGATCTCCTTCCCCTTCCCTCTGGCATGGAGGAACATCCCATCCTCTCCTTGTCCTTCCTCCTCCAGGCAAGAAGCTGAGGATGGAGAACAGGGAGGAGAAATCCCTGCAGCAGAATCTCGTGGAAGTGGCCGTCTTGAGCAGCTCCACAGCACAGGAGTCAAGGAGGAAGGAAAAGCTTCAGAGATCCCACAGGAGGAGCGGTTCCTCACCCATCCTAGAGTGCTTTGAGGAGGAAAGACCCACCCTGTGCCAGGAAGGCGGTCTGAGATCCAGCCAGGGCTCTGAGCTGGTGGTCCATGAGCAATGTCAGGATGGGGAGAAGTCCTACAAGTGCTTGGAGTGTGGGAAGAGCTTCAGCAAGAGCAACAGCCTGATCTGCCACCAGATGATCCACACTGGGGAATGGCCCTACGAGTGTCCTGAGTGTGGGAAGAGCTTCAGGTGGAGCTCTCAACTCATCATCCACCAGCGTAGCCACACTGGGGAGAGGCCCTACGAGTGTCCTGAGTGCGGGAAGAGGTTTCACAGCAGCTCCAATCTCCTCCTGCACCAGCGCATTCACACGGATGAGAGGCCCTTCCGCTGCCCTGACTGTGGGGCGGGATTCAAGCAGAACTCCCACCTTATCACCCACCAGCGCATCCACACTGGGGAGAGGCCCTATGAGTGTGGGGAATGTGGGAAGAGCTACAGCTGCAGCTCCCACCTCAATACCCACAAACGTGTCCACACTGGGGAGAGGCCCTACGAGTGTCCCCAGTGTGGGAAGAGCTTCTCAGACAAATCTAACTTGACCAGACACCAACGGAGGCACCAGTAAGGGAAGCCCTGCGAGTGCTCTAAGTGCAGGAAGAGCTTTGTGCACTGCTCCAGCTTCATCCACCCTTGGAGGATCCACGTTGGGAAGAGACCTGGTGATCCATGTTCCCTGGGATCCATGCTGGGAAGACACCTGTCTCTTTTCCTGCTCATGGCAATGTCATGATGTGGGATCAAGGAATGTGAGAGTCTGACCATGTCCCTGTCATTATATCCAATCCCATCTCAGGTCATTGGCAGGGGCAGGAAAAGGACTCCCTCTCTCTCACCAGAGGAGAAGGGTGTCCTTTCCAGGCAGGAGGAAATACATGGTCAGGAAGAAACAGTCAGTGGTGTTTTAGTTTTCCCTGTAAATAATTTGTCTTATCCCTTCTGTTATCTAAATTATTTCCATTCCTGTTTGTTCCTTATCCCGTTGCTCTTCTCAATAAATTGTTCTTATCCCAGCATGGGTATTGGAGAGTAATAAATTCTCGCTCACGGTGAGAGACTTCTCCAGGGTCAAGCTGTTCAAGTATAAGCAATTTATTATAAGGGTGAAAGGAGGGGAGACCCGTGTCCGCCACCAGCCTTGGCGTCCACGTGGTCCGGGGGAGGGGAGAGAGAACAGGTTGAGCAGGGGACGTGAGGTTGGATGAGGGAGGGAGGGAGTAAGAGAGCAGCAGGGGGAAAGAGGGAAAAGGCAGAGGGAGAGAGCAGGGAAGACGAGAGGGGTAGGAGCAGGGAGAGGGGGCTGAGAGTTAGGAGTGGGGGAGAGGGGTAATGGGGTAAGAGGGAAAGGGTATGGGGTCAGGGAGAAGAGAGAAGAGTAAAGAGGTCAGAGTAAAGAGTAAAGAGTAAAGAGAGCGAAGTTCTTGTTACAATTCAATATACCTTTTTCTATCGTGAATATTCTAATTCTTAGTAACCAATCACCATGAGACACACCTACTAAAGAATTTACATTCAGCCTATGCGCTTCCCTCTATTAACATACAGTGTTGCATTTTAGATTCTACAAAACCTTACAAGTTCTTTCCTTGCTTCTTGACCTTTGCATTCTTTATCAGCAGAAGGACCTTGTTTTATCAACAGGGATTCTCCTCTAGCTGGCTAAGCTATTGTTCTTTGGTTAACCAGTACTCAGTATCCTATGATTCAAAGCAGGCTTTCATTTCCACTTTGATTCTAGCCTTCATATTTCCAGAATCTTTTGTTAAACTATCACATTCATAAGGTTTCCCTGTTTCACCTTCCCCAACACATGGGATCTTTCCCTTTTGTGCTTTCCATGGGAGGTGGGAGGGAAGCGAGTGGCAGCACAGTTTCAGCCGGAGCAGGAAATTGGGGAATCCCATTCCTGAAGCCCAGCCCATGGAAACCGAGCATCCCAGCTGGTGCCAGGCCTGGTTGGGAGCAGGTCCCTGGCTGGGGGCTGTGGGAACCTCTTCCCTCTGGTGCCCAGGGACAGGAGTGGAGGGAGCGGCTGGAGCTGAGGCGGGCAGGTTTAGGCTGGATGTGAGGAAAAGGTTTTTCCCCCGAGGCTGCTGGGGCACTGAACAGGCTCCCCAGGGAAGGCTCCCAGCTCCAGGGCTGGCTGAGCTCCAGCAGCGTTTGGCCAGCGCTGCCAGGCCCAGGCTGGGATTGTTGGGGTGTCCTGTGCAGGGCCAGCAGTTGGACTGGAGGATCCCCATGGGTCCCTCCCAACTCAGCCAATTCTGTGGCTCTGGGATCCCATGAGCCTGGGGATGGGACTGCAAATGGTTGCCATGGCAACGGGCTCTGGCTCCAGGCCTGAGCTGGTGTCCATGGCAACCACCCCTGGCATGGGGTCTCCATGGAGCTGCCAACGGACTTACCATAGCAACAGGGGGCTGTGATGGTTGTCATGGAAACAGATCATAACAATGGGGCAGATGTTGCCATGGAAACAGACCACAGCAGGGAGACAGCTCTGGCCAGGAGCAGCTCCTGAGCACAGCCCAGCAGGGCTGGGGCCCTGCCAGGGCAGCTCAGGGACACGAGCAGGCCCAGACAGAGCTCCCAGGGGCTCAGCACTGGCAGGGGCTGGGGGATGTGCCAGAGGGGGCTGTGTCACAGTGGCACCTCTGTGGCTGTGTCCTGGAGCCCCAGAGCAGCTGTGATGTCAGAAAGGGGCTGTGTGACAGCTCAGAGTTTGTTGTGTGACGTCACTGTGCAGCTATGGCATCATAGAGGGGACTGTGTGACATCACAGAGAAGGCTGTGACATCATGGCTTGGCTGTATGACATCATTGCGCCACGTATGACATTGGTGCCGCAAAGAGCGGCGCCAATGGCGGGGCCGGAGGCGGCTCTGGGGGCGGGGCCGGGGCTGTGGGCGGGGCCGCAGCGGAGCAGCGCGATGGCTCCAGCGCTGGGGCCGGGGGCGCTCCCGGGGGGCGGCGAGAGGTGAGGGGGACCCCCGGCACCGGGACTCTTTGATCGCCCATTCCGGAGCGCGGAGGGACCCCTAAACCCCCATTCCTGGGCGCCGCCATCCCACCGAACCCCCATTCCCGGCCGTGGGTCCCACCCTGCACCCCCTTATCAGGCACCAGGAACGCCTGCACCCCTTTCCCGGCCATCACGCCTGCCGCAGCCCCCAGAGCCCCCTTCTCCTTGACCCATTTTCCCCCCGGACCCCTATTCCTGCCTCTCCCTGCACCCAGCCCCTCCTTTCCTCAGCACTGAGGACACCCGGGACCCCTATTCCCAGCCATCCCGGCTTTCCCTGCCCTCTCCTGGCAATGGGGACACCGGGGACCCTTGGAGCTCCCTTTCCTGGATACAGGAACGCCCTGAACTCCAGCCATGCCACATCTAGCCAGCCCCAGCCTCCCCTCTTGTCAGTCCTGGCATCCCCAAATGCCCTTCCCGGCTCTCCCCGTTCCCCCTTTCCTTCAGCTGTGACCCCCCCGATCCCAAATCTCCAAATGTCCCCCCAGTTCTCCTCTCCCTGCGTTCCCTGCACGCGGCGCTGCCGGAGCCCGGCCCGGGCTTCCCGCAGTCCATGTCCATGGGGTCCCTGGCTGGGATCCCCTTCCAGTGCCGCCGCAGCGAGCGGGGCCGGGCGGAGCCGCAGCCGCCGGGGATGGCGGCCGGAACTGAGCCGGGATATTGGGATAGCCAGAGCTGGGATATTGGGATAGCCAGGGCTGGGATATTGGGATAGCCAGGGCTGGGATATTGGGATAGCCAGGGCTGGGATATTGGGATAGCCAGGGCTGGGATATTGGGATAGCCAGGGCTGGGATATTGGGATAGCCAGGGCTGGGATATTGGGATAGCCAGGGCTGGGATATTGGGATAGCCAGGGCTGGGATATTGGGATAGCCAGGGCCGGGATATTGGGATAGCCAGGGCTGGAATAACGGGATAGCCAGGGCTGGGATATTGAGATAGCCAGAGCCGGGATATTGGTGTTATAAATGCAATGGCAAAATAAGGTCAATAAAAAGCAATTTATTATAAAACAATTTAAGCACCTGCAACAAAAGAGAAAAACCACAATAAATAGGTCAGCGCAGCGCTGGGTGGACAGGGATCTATACCCAGAGGTATAGGTGTTCCCAAATCCACACTGTATGGGCTGCAGTCCGGGGTTCTTATAGGGGTTTTGTGCCCTGAGGCCAAAACTCCGAGCAGTCACTGTTCAACAAAGAGTCTTGATGGTTGGTTGAATGGATTTCCTGGAACCGGTGAACTGAATCAATAGACAGTGGGGCAGAGTCTCCTCATATGTAAAAAGGTCCTGGATGTTCCTTGATTTCATCCTGGTTTGGGCCATCAGGATGGAGTGTTTGGCTCCGGGGTTGGGGCCGATGAATATCTCGGCTGGGCTTCTTTCTTTGTCTAGTTTGATTGCTCCCCAACTGTAGCTTGTCAGGTGGGGTGTTCAGGTCCGGTGATGAGTATCTTGTCTGTTTCTTTTGTCCAGCCTGATGGCCCGTGTCCTGCTTATTCTTTTAGGCTGATGGGTGCTGGCTAGGATCATTATCCCGATGCCGGTAGAATTGTTATCTCTAAAATGGATGTTTGTGGCTGGATCTAGGGAGGAATCCTTGGCGACACTATATTTTATATTTTCTCATGTTATTATACTACAGATATATTTATTTAGGCCTTTACGAATTTTTATTCATAACTACATTTATTACATTGGGATAGCCAGGGCTGGGATATTGGGATAGCCAGGGCTGGGATACTGGGATAGCCAGAGCTGGGATATTGGGATAGCCAGAGCTGGGATATTGGGATAGCCAGGGCTGGGATATTGGGATAGCCAGGGCTGGGATATTGGGATAGCCAGGGCTGGGATACTGGGATAGCCAGAGCTGGGATATTGGGATAGCCAGGGCTGGGATATTGGGATAGCCAGGGCTGGGATATTGGGATAGCCAGGACTGGGATATTGGGATAGCCAGGGCTGGGATCTTGGGATAGCCAGAGCTGGGATATTGGGATAGCCAGGGCTGGGATATTGGGATAGCCAGGGCTGGGATATTGGGATAGCCAGGGCTGGCACAAGGAGCGGCACCGGCACGGGGCCAGCGGGGAGCTGCAGATGCTGCAGCAGCGGCACAGCCAGAGCGGGGCTGAGCGGGGGGAGCCGGGGCTGGGGGATCTGTGGGGCTGCGATGGCAACTGTGGCACCGCCATGGGGATCCCTGAGATCCAGGCTGAGGGATTAACAAATTCCCTGGCTCACAGCTGCAGGGAATGTCTCCGGAAATATGTCAGATATGGGCGGGAGGTGCTGGAGTGTAAAGGTGGGGAGGACAGAGTTCCCAGGGAATATGGGAATGGGAATGTGGGATCGGGGAGGGCAAAATTTGGGAACATTTGAATTCCCATGGAAATTCCATGGATGGATCTCAGACATCATCCCATTCCCATGGGACCTCAACGGATGGATCCAGCTGCTGTCCCATTCTGTAGATGGATCTCACTGCTATGCCATTCCCATGGAATTCCATGGGCAAATCTTCCTATCCCACTGCCATGGGAGCTCCAATCCGGTTCCCCCCAAACCCATCCTGGGGGACCCCCCATGACCCACCCATCCACCCCAAACTCTTCCTGGGTCCCCCCTCATCCCCCCACAACGGGAATTCCTGGGAGTCCCCCCGTGTCCCCTCCCCCAGGACTATGGGGGTCCCACCCGACCTGTCCGTGCTCCCCCAGATTTCTTCCACAGCCCCCCTGTGATGGTGGAGGGTGGGGGCCGAGTGCTGGTGCCCCCCTGCCTGCAGCAGATCCAGAGGGGAGGGCAGTTTGGGGGGTCCCTCAGCATTTGGGGTCCCTGGGATTTGGGGTGACCCCCCTGGGCCCCCCAGGATCTCCCTGAACACGCTGACGCTGCCTGTGCACAGTGAGAAGGTTCAAACCCGGCACGGGGTCCCCAGCACTGCCACCCGCATTGCCCAGGTACCCCCAAACCTGCCGAGAACCCCCAAATCCCCCGGGACACCCCAACCTCCTCTGATCCCAAACACAGCCCTGGATGCTCCAAAAACTCCCCAAGACTGCAAAACCCCATACAGACATTGAGAAGGTTCATACCTGGCATGGGGTCCCTATCTGCATAACCAGCAGGTTCCCTAAAACAACCCATCCCTAAAAATGTCACTTAAAGCCGTCATGATCCCCCTAAAAAGGGGTTTGTGGAGCTGCAGCTGCACAAACACCCTAAAATGGGGAGGAAAAAACACCCCTGTAGTGGTGGGATTCCCCCCAAAAAAACCTGAAAAAGAGAAAAACTCCTCTTCAGAGGGGCCTGAAGACCCTGAAAGGCCCTGGAAGAGGGACAAGATCCCCTCCTCTGCTGGGGCCTCCCCGAGCCGGGAACTCTCCCGTTCCTGCACTCGGGGGAGCCCCGAACGACGGCGGCTCCTGGGCTGAGCCCCCCTCAGCCGGGGCTGCGGGGGGAACTGGGGGGGCTGGGACGGGGCTTGGGGGTCCTGGGGTGAACTGGGGGACCCTCAGTGCTCCCACCTCCCCCTGTTCCCCTGTCCCGCCCTGTCCCCATTGTTCCCCCAAACCTCCGCTGCCCCCAGCTCGGTTTGGGGGGGACCCAGCCCTTTCCCATCGTGTCCCGGCCCGGCCCCGCTCACCCGAGGGCTCCGAACCACGCCCAGGGACAGAGGAGGGACAGAGGAGGAGGAAGAGGAGGGACAGAGGAGGAGGAAGAGGAGGAGCAGGAGGAGGAAGAGCTGGAGCAGGCAGAGGAGGCTCCACGTGCGCTCCCCGCTCTCTGGATCTGCAGCTCCTTCGGGACCATCGCCCCCCATCCCGCAGGTGCCCGGGGAGGGGGAGCTCGCCCCAAATACCCCGGGGGTCCCTGGGTTTGGGGTTTTTGGGGGGGATGTTTGGGGATGGCAGGGCTCCAGAGCCGAGCCGCAGATGCTCCTCGGGGGGACCCCGGGGGTCCCCGGGAGGTGTTTTTGGGGGGTCCCGGTGGCGGCAGAGCCCCGGCAAAGGGGCCGGGGGGATGCGGGTCCGGCATGGCCGGGAAAGGGGCTCGGGGCTCCCGGTGCCGGCAGTGGCTGCTCCCAGCATTGCCCAGTTGCTCCCCCCGTGTGGTTCCAGTGTCCTCGGCACCGCAGGACGAGCCAAATCACTCCCAGTCATTCACTATTAGGGTACAATTTGTCTCCATTTTCCCCAAATGTTGTCTCAATTATTTCCCCCACTTTTGCTCCATTTTCCCCCAATTTATTCCCATTTTTGCACAGTTTTATTTAATTTTTCCCCAATTTTCCCCCGTTTTTATTTCATTTTTTCCCTATTTTTTCTCCATTTTTCCTCATTTTTATCCCATTTTCATATAATTTTCCCCCATTTTATCCTATTTTTTTATTTTTCCCCAAGTTTTTCCCCATTTTTCTCCTTTTTTCCTCCATTTCCCCCTTTTTTTATCTCATTTTTTTCTCTATTTTTCCCTATTTTCCCCCCCTATTTTTCCTCCACTTTCCCTTAACTTTTTCCTCATGTTTTCTCATTTTTTCAGTTTTTTTTCCCCATATTTAATCTACTTTTTCTCAATTTCCCCATTTTACACCACTTTTGCTCCATTTTTCCCCAATTTTTTCCTTATGTTCTCTCCTATTTTCTCCATTTTCTGCCATTTTTCTCCCATTTTTCCTTCACTTTTACCATTTTTATTCCCTTTTTCTTCCATTTCTCTCCCTGTTTCCTGCCTTTTTTCCCCATTTTTATCCCAATTTATTCTCATTTTTCCCCATTTTTCACAATTTTCTTCCATTTTTTTCTCCATTTTTTCCCCAATTTTTCCTCCATTTCTCTCCCATTTCCAGCATTTTTTCCTATTTTTATAGCATTTTCCCCATTTTTCTCTCATTTTTGCTCCATTTTTCCTCCATTTTTCTCTTTTTTCCCATTTTTTCCAGCTTTTTCCAGATTATTTTTTTCTTTCTTTTCCTCACTTAATCCTGGATTTTTTCCCATTTTTCCCAATATTTTCCCCAATTTTTTTCCTCCCTTTTTTCCCATTTTTCCTGATTTTTGCCTATTTTTTTCCCAAATTTTTCCTGTTTTTTTCCTGTTTTTTTTTTCCTATTTCTTTTCCTGATTTTTCCCTCATTTTTCACATTTTTTTTCAATTTTTTTCCCATTTTTTTCCTGATTTTTGCCTCTGATATGTCTTAATTTTTCCCCATTTTTTCCTGATTTTTGCCTGTTCTTTACCTAAATATTTCCTGGCTTTTTCCCAATTTTTTTCCATTTTCCAAGGGTTTTTTTCCCCGCCTTCTTTTCCTCATTTTTTCCCTGATTTCTTCCTGGATTTTTTCCCAGATTTTTCCTGGTCTTCTTCCTCCTTGATTTCCTGATTTTTCCCCTGTTTTTTCCCAATTTTTTTCCCCCATTTTTGTCCAGATTTTCCCCCATTTTTTCCTGATTTTTCCCTGTTCCTTTCCCAGTTTTTTCCAGGTTATTCCCTATTTTTTTTCTAAATTTTCCCCTGATTTTTCCCTGTATTTCCTAATTTTTTTTCCTGATTTTTCCTGATTTTTTTCCAAGTCTCTTTCCTCTCTCTTTTCTTGATTTTCCCCATTTTTTTCCTGATTTTTCTTGATTTCTTTTCCTGATTTTTCCTCTTTCTTTTTCTGATTTTTTCCCAATATTTTCCCAATTTTTTCAAAAATTTTCCTTGATTTTTTTGTGGTTTTGTTCCCATTTTTTCCCCTAGATTTTTCCATTTTCCTTTCCCAAATTTTTCTGGTTTTCCCCAAATTTTTCCTGATTTTTCTTCATTATTTTTTTTTTTATTTTTCCAGGTTTTTTTATCCTTTCCCTGATTTTTTTCCCCTGATTTTCCTTTTTCTTTACAATTTTTTCTGATTTTTTTCCCAATTCTTTTTCTGATTTTTATGCAGTTTTTCCCCAAATATTTCTGGCTTTCCGTTGATTTTTTCAATTTTTTTCCAAATTTTTCCCTGATTTTTTTCCCAGGGTCTTTTCGTCTTTCTTTTCCTGATATTGTACATGATTTTTTCCCAATTTTTTTCATGCTTTTCCCATTTTTTCCTGATTTTTTCCTCTTCTTCTCCCAAATTTTTCTAGTTTTTTCTCAGTTTCTTCCCAAATTTTCCTGGTTTTTCCCATTTTTTTTCCCATTTTACCAGATTTTATTCCTCTTTCTTTTCCTGATTTTCCCCAATTTTTCCCAGTTCTTTCCCAGTTTTTTTTCCTGATTTTTCCCATTTTCCCCAAATTTTTCTTGTTTTTTCTTGATTTTTTCTTTCTTTTCCTATTTTTCCTGATTTTTCCTCATGTTTTCTGATTTTTCCTGATTTTCCCATTTTTTTTCTGCTTTCTTTCCTGATTTTTTTCCCTGAGTTTTCCTTGAGGTTTCTCCTTTTTTTTTTTCCCCAAATTTTTCCTGGTTTTGCCAACTTTTTGTCAAATTTTTCCCTGTTTTTCCCAAATTTTTCCCATTTTTTCCCATTTTTTCCCCAAATTTTTTTGATTTCGCCCTGGGGTTTTTTTTTCTGTTTTTCCCTGATATTTCCCCTTTATTTTCCTTGAATTTACCCTGTTTTTTTTCCCATTATTTCCCCATTTTTCTAGTTTCCTTTGCACTCCCAGTCTAATCCCAGTCACTCCCAGTATGAGGCCAGTGGCCCCCAGTTGCTCCCTGTCAGTTCCAGTATGACCCCAGTAGCCTCCAGTGTGATCCCTGGGACTCCCTGTCTCTCCCAGTATATCCCAGTCAGCCCCAGCACGCTCCCAGTCATTCCCAGCTCCTCCCAGTTGCTTTCAGCATGATCCCAGTTTCTCACAGCCACTCCCAGTCAATCCCAGTATGATTCCAGACACCCTCAGTGGGATCCCAGTCTCAGCCAGCAGGGACCCAGCTGCTCCCACTGTGATCCCAGTATGATCCCAGTTGAGTATGATCCCAGAATAGTTGTAATTCTTCCCCGTTCCTACCAGTATGGTCCCAGTTGTCCCTGGAATAGTCCCAGTCCATCTCAGCATGGTCCCACTCACTCCCAGTTGCCCCCAGTGTGGTTCCAGCTGTTCCCAGTATGGTCACAGTCACTCCCAGTATATCCCATCTGCCCTCAGCATGCTTGTGCTCATTCCCAGTCATTCCCAGTTACCCCAGTAGGGTTCCAGTTACCCCAGTACAAACCAGTCCCTGCCAGTGCTGCCACTCCTGGGATCCCCCAGCCCTCTCTGTGTTCCCCCCTCCCGCATCTCCCCAGAGGAGCCCCAAGGGCTGGCAGTCCCCAGCCAGGGTCCCCAGCCAGCCCCAGGTTGGATCTGCAGCCCCCAATTTTCCCAGTTTCCCTCTCCTTTTCCCCGGGCCGGGTTCCCCCCGTCCCCAGCGGGTGGGAGCAGCGGAGAGCCCCGCGCTGCCCATCCCGACCTGTCCCGGCTCCATCCCCGCTCCTGCCGTGGGCTGTGAGGGGTTTGGGAACGGGGCACCGAGGGTGTCACTGCTCCTGGAGGAGGAGGAGGAGGGGTGAAGAAGGAGAGAGAGAAGGAATGGAAGTAGGAGAAGAAGCTGGTGTTAGGGAGGAGGAAGAGGAGGAGCCAGAGGAAGAAGAAGAGGAGGGACAAAGGAGGATCATGGAAAGGAGGAGGAAACACGAGGTCGAGCACTCCTGAATTCACAGCCCCTCACCAATGGGATCCCACCCATGGGATCATCACCCCCCATCCCAGCAATGACCAGGGAGGGGGAGCTTGACCCAGATATCCTGGGGGGTACCTGGGTTGGGTTTTACTGGGAAATGTTTGGAGAATGAAGAACTCCAAACCTGAGTGAAAAATGCCCCCTGGGGGGGACATTGGGGAGTCCTGGTAACGGCTGCTGGCAGAGGCAGCCTGGAGGAGCAGAGCCCTGTGTCCCCCCAGACACCAAAGTGGGGAGGCCAGAGAGGGGGAGCACTGCAATTCATGGGACCCTCCATAGCCTGGAGAGGGGCAGGGGGGACTCCTTGGACCTTCTGCACCCCAAAGCAGAGAGTAAGGGGAGAAGGGACCATAGGAATCCAAAAAGCCCCATCATCCCTAAATGAGGAGATGGAAATGGGGGGAACTTTTTGGATTTCTGGCACTCCCAGCAACCTGGGGTGGGCAGGGACTGAGTAGACAGAGGAACCCCAGTGCAAGCGTGACCCCCCGCAGCTGGGACAGGGGGGAATCCCTGAACCGCAAAGGGGAGAGAACAGAGATGGGAAACTCCTGGGAGGCATTTTCAGGGCTGAATTTTGGTGTTTGGGAGGATTTTATGGGGCCCCAGACGCCCGGTAACTTCTAAAGATGAACTTGGTCAGGAGGAACACCCTAACCCAATGTGCTCATGCATTGCATATTTCCGCAAACAAGGATTTCTCATTCCCAAACCTTGGCCAGATGGAGAAGGAGGCTGTGAGGAAGAGGAAGATGCCCCAGGACACCCAGGCAGGTGAGGAGGAAGTCAGTGCCCCTTTCCCCCTCTCTCCTGCTCCATCTCCCAGCCCAGCATGGCCCCTGGCTGCAGGACAACCCCGCTGCCGACGCCGTCCTGCCGGGGACGCACTGGGGGAATCTCCTTCCCCTTCCCTCTGGCACGGAGGCAAATCCCATCCTCTCCTTGTCCTTCCTCCCCCAGACAAGGAGCTGAGGATGGAGACCAGGGAGGACAAATCCCCACAGCAGAACCTCGTGGAAGAGTCTGTTTTGAGCAGCTCCACAGCACAGGAATCCAATGGGGAGGAAAATCCCCAGAGATCCTGCAGGAGGAGGGGCTCCAAACCCATCCCAGGGTGCTCTGAGGAGGAAAGACCCACCCTGTGCCAGGAAGGCGGCCGGAGATCCAGCCAGGGCTCTGAGCTGGTGGTCCATGAGCAGCTTCAGGATGGGGAGAAGCCCTACAAGTGCTTGGAGTGTGGGAAGAGCTTCAGCCAGAGCACCAAACTGATCTGCCACCAGATGATCCACACTGGGGAATGGCCTTACGAGTGTGGGGAATGTGGGAAGGGATTCAGCTACAACTCGCAACTCATCCGTCACCGGCGCATCCACACTGGGGAGAGGCCCTACGGGTGTCCCAAGTGTGGGAAGAGGTTTCAGAGGAGCTCCCATCTCCTCAGGCACCAGCGGATTCACACGGATGAGAGGCCCTTCCGCTGCCCCGAGTGCAGGAAGGGCTTCAAGCACAACTCCCACCTCATCAGTCACCAGCGCATCCACACTGGGGAGAGGCCCTACGAGTGTCCTGAGTGTGGGAAGAGGTTTCACACCATCTCCAATCTCCTCATACACCAGCGGATTCACACGGATGAGAGGCCCTTCCGCTGCCCCGACTGTGGGGAGGGCTTCAACCAAAACTCCCACCTCATCACCCACCGGCGCATTCACACTGGGGAGAGGCCCTACGAGTGTGGGGAATGTGGGAAAAGCTTCAGCCACAGCTCCAGCCTGATCCTCCACCAGAGGACCCACACCAGGGAACGTCCCTATGAGTGTGAGGAATGTGGGATGACCTTCAGCCAGAGGTCCCAACTCACCATCCACCAGCGCATCCACACTGGGGAGAGGCCCTACGAGTGTTCTGAGTGTGGGAAGAGGTTTCACAGCAGCTCCAATCTCCTCCTGCACCAGCGGATTCACACGGATGAGAGGCCCTTCCGCTGCCCCGAGTGCAGGAAGGGCTTCAAGCGAAACTCCACCCTCATCACCCACCGGTGCATCCACACTGGGGAGAGGCCCTACAAGTGTCCCCAGTGTGGGAAGAGCTTCACCTGGAAATCTAGCTTGACCAAACACCAACGGAGGCACCGGTAAGGGAAGCCCTGTAAATGCCCCAAGTGCAGGAAGAGCTTTGTGCACTGCTCCATCTTCATCCCGCCTTGGAGGACCGAGGTCAGGAAGAGACCTGGTGATCCATGTTCCCTGTGGTCCATGCTGGGAAGACACCTGTACCTTGTCCTGCCCATGGCAATGTCATGATGTGGTATCAAAGAATGTGAGAGTCTGACCATGTCCTTGTCATTATATTCAATCCCATATCAGGTCATTGCCAGGGGCACGAAAAGGACTCCCTCTCTCTCACCAGAGGAGAAGAGTGTCCTTTCCAGGCAGGAGGAGATACGTGGCCAGAAAGAGCCAGTCTGTGGTGGTTTATTTTTCCCTGTAAATAGTTTTTCTTATCTATTCTGTTACCACAGTTGTTTCTGTTCCTGTTTGTTCCTTATCTCGTAGCTGTTCTCAATAAATTGTTCTTTATCCCAGCCTGGGATCTTTGCCTTTTCTGCTTTCCATGGGAGGTGGGAGGGAAGCGAGCAGCAGCGCGGTTTTAGCGGGAGCAGGAAATTGGGGAATGCCATTCGTGAAGCCCAGCCCGTGGAAACCGAGCATCCCAGCTGGTGCCAGGCCTGGTTGCCATGGCAGCAGCCTTGGGAGCGGGTCCCTGGCTGGGGGCTGTGGGAACCTCTTCCCTCTGGTGCCCAGGGACAGGAGTGGAGGGAGCGGCTGGAGCTGAGGCGGGCAGGTTTAGGCTGGATGTGAGGAAAAGGTTTTTCCCGTGAGGCTGCTGGGGCACTGAACAGGCTCCCCAGGGAAGGCTCCCAGCTCCAGGGCTGGCTGAGCTCCAGCAGCGTTTGGCCAGCGCTGCCAGGCCCAGGCTGGGATTGTTGGGGTGTCCTGTGCAGGGCCAGCAGTTGGACTGGAGGATCCCCATGGCTCCCTCCCAACTCAGCCAATTCTGTGGCTCTGGGATCCCATGAGCCTGGGAATGGGACTGGAAATGGTTGCCATGGCAACGGGCTCTGGCTCCAGGCCTGAGCTGGTGTCCATGGCAACCATCCCTGGCATGGGGTCTCCATGGAGCTGCCAAGGGACTGACCATAGCAACAGGGCCTGTGATGGTTGCCATGGTAACAGACCATAGCAATGGGGCAGATGTTGCCATGGGAACAGACCACAGCAGGGAGACAGCTCTGGCCAGGAGCAGCTCCTGAGCACAGCCCAGCAGGGCTGGGGCCCTGCCAGGGCAGCTCAGGGACACGAGCAGGCCCAGACAGAGCTCCCAGGGGCTCAGCACTGGCAGGGGCTGTGGGATGTCCCAGAGGGGGCTGTGTCACAGCAGCACCTCTGTGGCTGTGTCCTGGAGCCCCAGAGCAGCTGTGATGTCAGAAAGGGGCTGTGTGACAGCTCCGAGTGGGTTGTGTGAGGTCACAGATGGGGCTGTGACATCACAGAGTTTGTTGTGTGAGGTCACTGAGCAGCTACGGCATCATAGAGGGGATTCTGTGACATCAGAAATCAGGGTGTGATGTCACAGTGTGGGCTGGGTGATATCACTTAGTGGGCTGTGACATCACAGAGAGGACTATGACATCAGAGGTTGAATGCATGACATCACAGAGTGGGTTGTGACATCACAGAGTTTCTGTATGACATCACAGAGCCACCACAGGGTGGGCTGTGACATTACTGAGTGGGCTGTGAGGTCACAGAGCAGATACCACAATCCCTGAGGGCAGCTCTGTGACATCAGACAGCAGATTGTGACATCACAGAGCAGCTGTGTGACATCAGAGAGAAGAGTGTGTGATGTCAGAGAGAAGGCTGTGACATCAGAGAGTAGGTTCTGTTATCTCAGAGGGGCTGGGACATCACAGTCCAGACTGGGACATCACAGAATGGCTGTGGGACATCCCGAGGTCTGTGGGGCATGGGACAGGGGGACAGGGAACCCCTGGCAGCATCCCTGTGTCCCCAGGGCCAGAGCCTGGGCCAGGGCTCCTTCACCCTGTCACCAACGAGGGCTTGAGAGCGCTTAAAAAATCCCCAGCAAGGGAGCAGCAAAAACCAGATTTAATATTAAGCACCAGCAGCACAAAGTTCCTTGGCAAGAGTCACTCTTCTCCTGACTGGACACTTCAGGCATAGCAAGGAAACAAACAACAACAAAACCAAACAAAATCCAGGCAATCCAAATCCAACCAGAAATGAACCCAGAACTGTCCGTATGTGTGTGTGTCTGTGACAAAAGGACAGTGAGGTCAAGGATAAAAGGAATATGGCCTAAAAACTTAACAGAGGTCAAACTTAACAGGACTTCACTTATACCTTAACCATTAATTGATACCTTCAACTTCACAGTTTAGCAAAAGAACAGCAGTTATACAGTATTTAATCTAATTTTTAACCTATGACTTTTTGATTTAACAGAGGAATTACACTTAAAAATATTCAAATTAGCTTCTAATTTATATTAAAAGTGACAGTTTATGTTGGGGAAGATGAAACAGGGAAACCTTGCGAATATGATTGTTTAACAACAGATTCTGAAGGTATGAAGCCTAGAATTGAAATAGAAATGAAAGCTTGCTTTGAGTCATAAGATACTGAGTACTAGTTACTATATGACCAAAGAACAATAGCCTAGCCAGCTAAAGGAGAATCCCTGATTGGTAAAACAATGTCCTTCTGCTGATAGAAAGTCCAAAGGTCAAGAAGCAAGGAAAGAACTTGTAAAGCTTTTTAGAGTTTAAAATGCAACACTCTATGTTAATATGGGGAAGTGTGGGTACGGAGGAGCCCGCTGGGCCCGAGGTACTGGCTCTCCCCTGGAGAGGAGATACTTCTCTGTAAGAGCGACACGATGTCGCTCCCAGGGGTCTTTGAGTTAGTTATGTTAAACTGTTGTGTTTCATTGGTGTTCTCCCCTGCTGTCCCACCCCGATACAGGTATCTCGGGCTTCCCCCCGCCCCTCTCCTTCCCCATAAATATCCCGGGTTTTCCTCTGTTCGGGACATTCGCTGTTACCGGCACCCTTTGCTGAAGCTTTGCCTGAATAAAGGCTTGTGCCTCGGTGGAACGCTGGACCAGCTATCTCGTCCCTGCTTCCTGTGTTGCCTGCCGCCGCCGCTGCCGAGCTGAGCTGAGCTGAGCTGAAATCACTATACTATTACTGAGCTGAGCTGAAATCACTATACTATTACTGAGCTGAGCTGGAATCACTATACTATTACTGAGCTGAGCTGAAATCACTATACTATTACTGAGCTGAGCTGGAATCACTATACTATTACTGAGCTGAGCTGGAATCACTATACTATTACTGAGCTGAGCTGGAATCACTATACTATTACTGAGCTGAGCTGAAATCACTATACTATTACTGAGCTGAGCTGAAATCACTATACTATTACTGAGCTGAGCTGGAATCACTATACTATTACTGAGCTGAGCTGAAATCACTATACTATTACTGAGCTGAGCTGGAATCACTCGACTGCTCGAAGCTGCTCACACGCGCTTCGGGCCAGCCTTTCTCAAGGGTGCTTCTGGAGAAGTCGCGGTGCTCCGGGCTTTCCGCCGCCGCAGCAAGAAAACCCTATCAGATTTCTACGACATCCCACAAAATCTCCACAAATTTCCACAAAATCTAAGAAAAATCCAACAAAATTCTCCAAGTTTCCACAAAATCCCACATAATTTAAGATACCACAAAATTCCAGAAAAATACCACAACATTGCAGTAATCTCCTCAAAACCCTACCAAATTCCAGAAACATCTCACAAAATCTCCTCAATATCCTACAAAAATCAAGAAAAAACCCTATCTAATTCCAGAAACATCCCACAAAATCTCCATAAATTTCCACAAAATCTAAGAAAAATCCCACAAAATTCTTCAAGTCTACACAAAATACCACAAAATTCCACAAAAATCGCACAAAATTATTTAAATTTTGCAAAATCCCACAAAACTCCAAAAAAATCACACAAAATTGAAAAAACAAAAACCAAAAACCCCTTAATCTTCCCAAAACCCTACCAAATCCCAGAAACATCTGACAAAATCTCTTGAATATCCTAGAAAAATCAAGAAAAATCCCACAAAATTCCACAAAATCCCACAAAATTGCAGAAATCTTCACAAATACCCACCAAATTCAAGAAACATTCCACAAAATCCCCACAAATTTCCACAAAATCAAACAAAATACCTCAAACTTCTTCACGTCTCCTCAAATTCCCTCAAAATTCCACAAAACTCCCACAAAATCTCATCAATATCCTACAAAATTCAAGAAAAAACCCACCAAATTGCAGAAAAAATCTGACACAATTCCCTAAATGTTCTGAAAACCCCACCAAATTCCAGAAACATCCCACCAAATCGCACAAATTTCCAAAAATCTAAGAAAAATCCCACAAAATTTTTCAGGTCTCCAGAAAATCCTTCAAGATTCCAGAAAAATCCCACAAAATTATTGAAACTTTTGCAAAATCCCACAAAATTGCAAAAAAATCCCACGAAATTGCAAAAAGTAAAAAAAATCCCTAAATATTCCAAAAACCGAACCAAATTCCAGAAACATCTCACAAAATCTCTTGAATATCCTAGAAAAATCTAAGAAAAATACAACAAAATTCCAGAAAATCTTACAAAATTGCAGAAATCTTCTCAAAATGCCACCAAACTCCAGAAACATCCCACATCTCCACAAAATACCACAAAATGTAAGAAAATACGTCAAAATTCTTCATGTCTCCTCAAATTCCTCAAAATTCCAGAAAACTCCCACAAAATCTTCTCAATATCCTACAAAATTCAAGAAAAATCCCACAAAATTGCAGAAATCTTCTCAAAACCCTACCAAATTCCAGAAACATCTCACAAAATCTCCTGGATATCACACAAAAATCAAGAAAAATGCCACAAAATTCCCGAAAAATCCCACAAAAGTGCAAAAAATTAAAAAAAAGCCCGAAAAACTTCTCAAAACCCTACCAAATTCCAGAAACATCCCACAAAATCTTCACAGATTTCCACAAAATCTAATACCTCAAAATACTTAATGTTTCCTCAAAATCCCTGAAAATTCCACAAAACTTTCACAAAATCTTTTCAATATCCTATAAAATTCAAGAAAAAACCCTACCAAATTCTAGAAACACCCCACCAAATCTCTACAAATTTCCCCAAAATCTAAAAAAAATCCCACAAAATTCTTCAAGTTTCGTCAAAATCCCACAAGTTACCAAAAAAAAACCCACAAAATTCCCTAAACCTTCCCAATACCCTACCAAATTCCAGAAATATCCCACGAAATCTCCACAAAATACCACAAAATCTAAGAAAATACCACAAAATTCTTTATGTCTCTTCTAAATCCCACAAAATTCCAGAAAAATCCCACAAAATTCTTTCAATTTTCTCAAAATTCCAGGAAATTCCAGCGAAATCGCACAAAACCTCCACAAATTTCCACAAAATCTAAGAAAAAGCCCTCACCAATTTCTTCTTGTCTTCTCAAAACACCTCAAAATTCCAGGAAAAATTCCCAAAATTGCCTAAGTCTTCTCAAAACCCCATCTAATTCCAGAAACATCTCTTAAAATCTCCACAAATTTCCACAAAATCTAAGAAAAACCCCCCGAAAATCTAAGAAAAATCCCACAAAATTGCAGAAAAATCCAACAAAATTCCCTAAATCTTCTCAAAACCCCACCAAATTCTAGAAACATCTCACAAAATCACCTCAGATTTCCACTAAATTCCACAAAAATTCCATAAAATTCAAGAAAAATACCACAAAATTCCAGAAAAATCCCACAAAATTATTTCATCTACATTTGTCTTGGGAGTTGTAGAACCCGGCTGCTCTTGCCCCTCTTCTGCTTGCCACTTGAATTTTAGCAGTACAGCTGCAATTGCCTCTTTCAATCAGTGCTACCCACTGTGCTTTTATCACAGGGAACTCAGGATTTTTGTTTCAGGCATCATGATCAGTAGAGATCAAAATGCTCCCACGTCCCTGAGCACTAAGTCAAGGAGAATTAAAGCCACACAGGTCACATTTGCAGTGCTCAAACACAGCCCTGTTGCTGCTGCTGCTGAAATAGAATCAACTGACAGAGGACATCACAGAAATTGCCTCTGCAGTGGAAAATGAAAAAATCCACCAGGAGAAAGAAAAAACAGAACTTTCCAACTCGCTTCATTGTTTCTTCTGAGCAGCAGAAGAAAAAGGAACAGGGCACCTTTCAGGCAGTTCCACAAGCTCAGGGTTCTCATTTCCTGGGGAATCTAAGATACAACTGGCCTTGCTAAAAAGGACAAAAGCAAAGGGAATGAATTGGGAATTATTAGAAAAAAATTACCCTTCTTACACACAAAGTTCACCAAGTCATTCCCTGCATTTCTCCTTTTCACATTCTTTCTCTCATCCACTCAGAGGTCCAGCTTATCATGTTCTGGTGCTTATCATCAACTGATTGTGCTCTTGATTTCTACCACTGCAAGACATGTAGAATCATCTAAACTGAACACAGAAACAAACTCCCTCTGTCAGCCCATCTTCACATTCCAGATCACTTTCAAGATGTCCATGGGGCTATTGGAATGATGAGCTCTGCACTGCTGGCTGCAGGCTCTGGAGATTCTTTCTCCACATTCAGCCAGGCTTGTATTCCCCAACAATTCCTGGTAGCCCATCATGTTTTCTTTGGCTAGAAGAGGAACAATGAAAACCTTACCAATGGCACAACTCCCCAGTGCACAAGGAAAAGAAAGAACAAGTTGTCAAGTTCTTCAAATATTTGTCCTGCTTTGCTGCAAGAATTGTGCTGCACTCACAGTGTGGGAAGCCAAGAGAAGCTGCAGCTGGGGGCACATCTTGTGACAGGAGCTGCGCCTTGTTCTCCAGGACAGGTTGTTGGAAAGGACAGACAGGACTGGGGAGGAGATTCTGGGAAAACTGAAACAGCTTTTTTAAGAAATGAAAATAAATTGCAAAGGAACAACCAATATGTTTTTTTCTATTTTTCTCTATTTAATGTTTATGTTTCCCTTTTCCATCTTGCACTTTCTCCATCCCATTCATTCCAAATGGATCTCACCTCTAAGATCTGAGACTCGGCAAGTTTTAGACACTGTAAAATACCATGAGCTATACCCAGTTTGACTCCCCCTGTTTTACTTGGAAAGCAATGCTGGAGACACAAGTGCAGTGCTTGGCTCAGGTACAAATTCTGCATTCAGGGAATGTGCTCAGACAGTGTCTGACCCTCAGCAGGGACAAGGCACAGCAGCAGCCAAGGGCATTGCTGTGCCCCTGTGCAGGAGTCAAGACTCTGGCTCTTGGCTCACCAGGGCAAAGTTCCCGTGTTTGGCCAGGCTCAGGGGCTGCCCGGGGAGCGCGGGGCTCGGGGCGGGGCCGAGCGGGCAACGGACAAACGGACACGGGGACAAACGGTCCCGGTGCTTCAGCTGCAGCGGCAGCAGCGGCAGCAGTGGCAGCAGCGGCAGCAGCAGTGGAAGCAGCAGCTTTAGAGACTTCTTCGATTCTCCTCCTCCTCTCCCTCTCCCTCTCTGGGTCTCCCTTCCCCTGCGTCCCCTCATCTCCTAGTCGAATTCTTCGACTCCCTTGAGTCCCTTGTCCCTTTCCCGTGGTCCCGCACCCCATCCCTGTCTCCCTTTCCCGGTGTCCCCCTCCTCTCCAAGTTTCCCTCTCCCCGTGCCCACCCGGGCCATGCCCCCGGCCCCGGGCGGGGCTGCCCCGTCCCCGTCCCCGTCCCCGGCCCTGAGCATCCCTCCGCGGTCTCGCCTCCGCCCAGCTCTGGCTGTGCTGGCGCTGGCGCTGCTGGGCGGGCATCATTGCCTGGGGCTGGGGCGGCATCGCCGCCCTTTGGCTCCGCCTGGCCCGGCCCCGGCCCCGGCCCCGGCCCCAGCCCCAGCCCCGGCCCCGGCCCCGGCCCCGGCCCCAGCCCCGGCCCCGGCCCCGGCCCCGGCCCCGGCCCCGTCCCCAGCCCTGGCCCCGGCTCCTCCCGGGGCCCGCGGAGGACACAGGCGGCGCGGCCGCTGCCGCCGCCTCCGCTGCGGCTTCCCCGGCCCGAGCTCCGCCGCTCAGCAGCGCGGCCGCCGGCCCCGAGCCGCCGCTGTCGCGTTCCAAAGAGCGAACGCCTGCGGATGCCCGGCCCGGGGAGCTCGGGGAGCGCTCGGGGGCCGTTCCTGGCCCCGGGCCGAGCACTGACGGCCGCGTCTCTTCCCCAGGGAAGGCGCAGGAGGCCCTGCAGCAGCGGTACCGAGTGGGTTCACTGCTGGGACGCGGCGGCTTTGGCAGAGTTTTCGCAGCCACTCGGCTCTCGGACGGACTCCCGGTGAGCGGTGGGGCCAGCGGCGGGCGGAGGAGGAGGAGCGGGCGGAGGGGGCGGAGGAGGAGAAGGGGGCGGAGGAGTAGGATGGGGCTGGACACGGCAGGCGCTGAGCTGAATCCGCTGTTCCCTTTGGCTTACAGGTGGCCATCAAAAAGGTGCCACGGAACCGCGTCCGGCACTGGGGCGAGCTGGTGAGTGAGCGGGGCAAGCGGCAGAAGCCGGGGCGTGCCGGGCGGGGATGAGCCGGGACCCGGCAGGGTGGGAGCTGCCAGGACACCTGGAGGGAGAGCGGGCATGGGGCCAGCGGAGGGCACAGAGCATCCCGAGCTGGCTGAGGGCTTCCCGAGCCCTGGCACGGCCTCAGCCCCACTGACGGCACCGTGCTCCTCCCGCAGCCCGACGGCACCAGCGCACCACTGGAGATAGTGCTGCAGGACAAGGTGTCCACAGGCTTCCCCGGCGTGGTGCAGCTGCTGGAGTGGCTTGAGCTCCCCAGCTACATTGTTATGGTGCTGGAGCGCCCGGAGCGGTGTCAGGACCTGCGGCACTTCATTCGGGCACGGAGGTTCCTGTCCGAGGAAGAGGCGCGGGAGCTGTTCCGGCAGGTCCTGGCAGCCGTGCGGCACTGCACCAGCTGCGGGGTCCTGCACCGAGATATAAAACCCGACAACATCTTGGTTGACCTGGACACCGGCGAGGCAAAGTTAATAGACTTCGGCTGTGGCACCTACCTTCAGGAGACAGCCTACACACAATTTGCAGGTGAGCTCACACAGGGGTAGGCTCCTGGTCCCGACATCTCCTGGCCCAACCAGGGTGTTGCAGCAGGGATTCTCCCAGGACTGGGGCTGGGGCAGCCAGCCTGACAAAACCCCCATGGTTGAGGTAGCAGAGAGGGGGAGCCAGAACCTGTGCACCAGCTGGTTTGGTGTGCAAATGAGAATGGGTTTGGACTCCTCTGCTCACCTGGTTTGCCTTGGTTCATAATATTTTTTGGGCAATGCCAGCAGGGAGGATGTGGGTATGGTTTTTCCCCAGCACTGAGTGGGTATTTCCCTTTGTGTGTCATGGTCAGGCCTTGCCAGGGTTTCTGCTGCCCTCTTCCAGCACCAGTGACTTCGTTTCCAGCCACGGATTTGTACCCAAGTCCCAGGTGCTGGCGAGAGAGCAGCAGGTCACCCCATGGGCCACTGGGGAAGCCCCCACATGCCCAGGGATGCTGGGGTCAGGCTCTGGGAGCAGCAGCATCCCCCTGATGAGCTCCATCCATATTCCATAGGAACACCATCATACAGCCCCCCGGAATGGAACGACTTTGGGTGGTACCATGGCGAGGCAGCGACCGTCTGGACCCTGGGCATCCTGCTGCACGAGATGGTCTGCGGGGAGCACCCTTTCAGGAGGGGCAGGAACATCAGATGGGGCCAGCTCCCGCTGCCACAACGGCTCTCCCAAGGTGAATCCTCATCTCTGGGCACGGGGGGAACACCAGTGTTGGGAGACAGCAGCGGGCTCGTGAGCATCCCGCTCTGGCAGCTGCTGAGGAGGTGGCACATGTCCTGCTCTGCTGCTCTCCTCCAAAACAAAAAAATTAATGGGAAAGTTTAGGCGCAGCTCTGAGCACATCCAGCGTGGCCTGGGCACGGGAATAGTGGGACAAAGCAGACAGGAGCCTTCTCCAACTGACCAGTGGTTTGTGGTTTCTCTCCCCAGATTGCCAGCTTCTGATCAGGTGGTGTTTATCCCTGAACTCCTTGGACAGGCCCTCATTAGAAGACCTGTCCTGTGATCCCTGGATGCAGGATATTCATCAGCCCTAGAAGAAGGGAGAGAGCCACAGGCACAGTGATGCAGGGACCTGGTAAGTTACAGCTCCACACATGCCCTGGCAATCAGCAGCAAAGAAACCCAGACTTTTTTGTCCTGCCTGTGTCACTGCACTGGGCTCATCAAATGGGAACACACAGCCCTTGTGCTGGAGCTGAGCTGCTCTGCCCAGCACTGGTGGGCACCATCTGAGCTGGTTTTGCTTGTCCTGGTTCACTGACAGCCGGGCCCTGGGCAGAACCCTGACAGCCTGGTGTCACCCCAGGGAAGAAGGAGCCCCTGGAGAAGCTGGACCAGGTGGGGCTGCTGCTGCTGCTGGAGACATGGAGGAAAACAGCAAGGATGACATCCTCTTCCTCCACCTGGCCAGCGGGAGCTGGCGATGATGGACTTTGATTCTGGCACCTTCTTCAAAGCCAGGCCCGACAGTGAATTTTCAGGTCAGTCCAGACCCAGGGGGATGCTCCCAGATTTGAGCATTGGCCGGGAACCAAAGGTTTCCCCTTTGCTGGGACAGATGCAACTGATTCCTCAGTGGCTGCCCAGCTGGTTTTTGGCAGGGCTGGGGACATGGGCTGGGGTGGTTACGAAATGGGAGTGGGATCCTGGCCCTGCCAACAGCCCCCACCACCCACCGTGCCCCGGGCTGGGGCTGGGGCAGCCAGCCCGACACAAACAAACCCCCATGGCAGGAGCACAGGTGGGACTCCAGAACCTGAGCACGGCTGCTTTGCTGTGCAGGCAAGGAAGGGCTTGGGCTGCTCCACTCCCCTGCTTTGCTTTGGGATCACCGTGATTTTGGGGGACAGTGCAGGGGGAAAGGGAGAAAGCATGGGCTTCCCTCACCCATGGGTGGGTTTTTCCCCAGAATGTAGGGGTTGGGCCTTGCTCAACCTCCTGACAGAGATAAGATTTTTTACCATTTTTCTTGTTTCCCCTTTTTGTCTGTAACCTATTTTCATTAATTTGTTATTTGTTTTTCTAAAGGAAGCGTTCTAGGTGGGGTCCAGTCTGGATCGGGAAGTGCTTGGGACCAGCTGTGGCATGGATGGGCCGTGCCCTTGGAGAAGACTGAGGACATCGTTTGGGACCAGCTTTTCTTCTGGCAGTGGATGGTGTGAGGTGGGTCCTCATCTCCCTGGCATGGGTGGGACAAGAGCTTTTGGGAGATGGCAGCGGGCACAGGAGCATCCCGCTCTGGGCAGCTGCTGAGGGCCTGGATCTGCCGTGGCTGGCTGCAGGCTGGGCACATGTCCTGCCCTCCTGCTCTGCTCCCAAAGGCAGCAGTGATGGGCAGCTTTGGGCCCGGCTCTGAGCACGGCCAGCATGGCCTGGGCACCGCGGCTGCCTGGGACAAGGGGACAGGAGCCTTCAGCTGACGGGCGGTTTCTGCTTTCTCTCCTTGCAGCCGGGCTCTGCGGATGCTGAGGCTGCTCTGGGCTCTGCCAGGGCTCTGCTGGGCTCAGCACCGCGCCGGGATCAGCCAAAGAAGAAACGGTGTGACCTGCAGCAGAGACTGGAGCATTTTGGCAATGCAGCTCAAGTCTGCAGAGTGTCCACCTCCAAGGGAAAACATGACACCCCCCAAAAATTAAACTTGTTCCATAACTTCTGAAATGAAATCCATCTGGGATGACCCCACATGCCATTTTTCATCTTGCTCAAGCTGTAGCTCAGCCCTTTTCTGAACAGTTCTCTCCCCTACCTGCCTTTTACTTCACAACTGCTCCCTTCTTTCCCCCAGTGAGTTCCCAGCCCATCACAGTCTCCATCACACTGCAGCCTTCCTTGATGCCACTGTCCTTGAGGAAGTCCAAGCCCCAGTCTCAGGGACTCATCCTGTCCATGGCTGAAGAACAGCAATGTCTGTCTGTGCCAGGGGCTCTTGGATGTCTCTGTATCCATGGACAGAAGGGTCTGTCTGTGCCAGGGGCTCTTGGATGTCTCTGTATCCATGGACAGAAGGGTCTGTCTGTGCCAGGGGCTCTTGGATGTCTCTGTATCCATGGACAGAAGGTCTGTCCTTGCAAAGGTTTCCATAATATCTTGGTACCCGTGAGTATGGAATGAACACAGAGAGTGAAAGTGTCAGTCACGTTGTTTGCACACTCCTTCCTTTCCATACAAGACACATCCATGCACACCCCCATGTATAGATAGATTAAAAGGATAGGGATGGATAGAGATTTCCCACAGAGCTCTAACTTAGGCATAACTCACCTTGTAAGCCATGGCCAGGGCATTTTTTTCCCAGCTCTGTGTGAGTAGGTGTCCAAGAGCTGTAGGGAACAGCATTTAGAAGCAGTTTCAGGATTTCTAGGCAGGAAAGGGAGCTGACAACCATCCACGTAACTCACCATATTTGTCAGGATGGGCTGCTGGTTCTTTAGGAATATGGCACAATGGAGACATGAGAACTGGGATAATCCCAGCTCTCTGTGGATCTGTGCAAAGGTGGAGCAGCAGAAACACCTTGTGTCTTCTTTGGGGACACAAGGTCCAAGGAGCTGGGGTGGCAGAGCGTGACCTGGGCTGGTGGCAGGTGAAGTCCCATTTCATGACATCCCGGAGTGGCACAGGACAAAGCTCCAAGCACCCACAGCCCCACTGAGGAAGTCCTTGGAGTGCTGCACATCCCATAGGAAAAGCTGCATTCACTCAGTCCATTGGGATTTATCACTTCCATTTGCAACACTTTAGGTCCAAGTTTCAAACTGCAAAATTTTTACACTCAAGACACAGTCATGAAGAACATGTATTTCAATTTCCTATTCCTTTAACTGCAGTGTAAAATATTTTAATATTGGAAAACATCCATCAAATCTGTTAAGGAAGGCAGCTAATGGATCCTTTCCACTAGCACGTGTACAAACTAAGTAACTAAAATCAAATCTGAGTTATCTTTTTCAAAAGATCGGTTACCTCTTTCTTACTCCAGAGTTATAGATCATTTTTCACTACACATTTGGGGGTAATTTTTATCTTTCGTATTTTTTTTTTTGTTTGTTTGTTTGTTTGTTTTTGTTGTTTTGTCATTTTTTTACAGAAAACCTGTCCTAGAAAAGGCATGTCCTTTGCTCCTGGTTCCCGTGTGGAGCAGCTCCCTTCCCGCTGGCTGAGCTGCTCAGGCAGAGCCCGGCAGCTCCTGGCCCTGCAGGGCTGAGGCTTTTCCCCGTTGCTGGGCACAGACTGATGGAGCAGCACTGCTGAACACGGGCACACGCAGAGGGAGCAGAGCAGCTGCCTTTGCCCACCTGAAGCTCCAAGGCCAAACTCTGAGCAGGCACGGCTGGAAGAGACTCGCAGGCTCCCTGTTGGCTCTGCTGCCCCACTTGTGCCCGGCCCAGCTCTGCGTGAGGCAGAGGGAGAACAAGGGGCAGCTCCCTCCCAGCCCCAGCCCAGGGACCCCTCCAGCCCCGGGCCTTGGGGCACTGTCAGCACCCGCTGCTCCAGCCACCGCTTCTGCTGGCACTGACAGCAACAACCAAACTGGGGCTGGTCCCCAGGGAGCAGCAGCAGTGCCTGGATCTGATCCCTCAGCCTGGGGCAGCCCCTGGGGGAACAGAGGGCACAGCAAGAGGGACAAAACCAGTCAGGGTCAGAGACTGGGAAAAGCCAGAGCTGGGAGCAGGAACAGCTGCTTCATTGCACTCTTGGAGAAAGCTCTTGGCTGGGTCAAAGCACTGAAAGGTGTGAAAGGCAGAGAGGAGGCCACACCAAACAATGCTCCTGTTTTCACACCCTCCTGTAATAAATGGAAATGATTAGTGCTAACTAAATTGTAACTATTTGGAAAGTTATTATTAGGAGCAATCAAGGGAATTGGTGTTACAAGGCAGATGTAGCCCCCCTACAGATGTTACATGTTAAAATTAAGGTACAGGATGTAGTTTTGTGATAAGAAATGTCCTAAGACAAAATTGACCTTGAGATGGATGAAGTTGGAATGACTTTAGGTATAGGGCCTGAAAATTATAAAATATAAGACTAATGAGTGGAGCACAATGCTGACTTACATAACACAATGCTTAGGACACATGCACAGCCTGTAAGGTTATCCAGAGGACAACAAGGATGAGTGTAAGCCTTCATCCAAAAAACCACCAAAACAAGACAGAAGACCCCCAGCAACAAGTGAAGCATGTGCCATGAAGAATAGTGATATTAAATCAATGAATTGGAAATAGGAGGAGACTTATGGGAAACATTAATGAATAGGTATAAGCATACAGTATATAATTTTAGTTTGAATTACTTTGTTTTGGTATGAGAGGCAGGGTAAGAAGCCCTCCCTGTACCCTGGTCAGTTTTGCTTATGCTTTAATCATAATTAGAGGCAAATTATATTCACAAATATATATCTATGTATCTGAAGTTATTCACTAAATTGTACTCTTTTACTAAATTGTTTTCCTTTTATACCAAATTGCTATTCAGGCCACTAAATAGTATTCTTTTATTAAATTGTATCCTTCTATTCAATTCACTAAATTGTATCTTTTTTTTCCCTTGTTATTAAATTGCAGTTAACCTAATAGCTCTTGCTGTCTTATTTTAATTTCATTTATAATAGCACCAAGCAGAAAAGGGGCTGACTGAGAGCAAGCAAACTTAACTTTCTGCCAGGACACAAATTTAGAGGGCAAAAAATTAAAAAAACCCACAGCATCAGCCCAGCTTCCCAGTGAGAAGGGTTGGAACTCTCTGCCCTCAACACTTCCCCAGCAGCTTTACAAAGGGAACTGGGATCTGAGCTGTGCCCTCTGAACCAGCAGAGCCAGTCTCCCTTCAGGCTGAGAAGCCACAGCCTCAGTTACAGCCCCGGGTGCCTCCTGTGCCCCAGAGAATGGCCCGGCTCACCTGGCCCAGCCCAGCCCGGCCCGAGCAGCCCGGACTGGCCTCAAGGGATGGGCTCCACCTGCCCGCTGTGCCCACAGGCCAGGCCCAAGGGCTCACAAGAGGCTTCCTCCCAGCTTTGCAAAACTCGGCCAAGAGTGTCCCCTTTACTGTGCTGAGAAGAGTAAAAAACCCTCTCAATTTAACCCCACTGCACTCCTCATGGGGGATCCCTGCACACCTTAGGAGAGAGCCCAAATTTTCCCTGTGTGCCTCATGAGGTGCAGGCCCAGGTGATGCCACTGAAGGAAATGTGCCCTCACAGCCCAGGGACGCTCAGCATGGGCTCCCCCAGCCCCTCAGGGCCCCAACACTGGTCACGGCAGCCCCTGCCTGGCTCCTCCTGTGCCCACACCGTGGTCAGCCCTGCCTGCTCCTGGACATGGAGCTCAGCCAGGGCTGGTGCTGTGTGGGCTTTGCTGGTGGTACCAGCCGGACACTGGGGTGACAGCTCCATCTCTTTATTAGAACAAAAAACATGGGCCAGCCCCTGCTCTGGTGCACAGGGGCTGCCCAATTTCAGTCCTGGCTAGGGACCAGGGCCAGGGGGCTCAGGGGCAGAGGGTCTCGCTTGAGAGGTGTGGGTCTTGGGATGCCCTCAAGATGGGGATGCAGCCACAGCACAGCAGATGGGGAGAGATGTGAAGAGCGAGGATAACAGGTCAGCTTCTCTTAGACTAAAATCTTTGGCTGCTCTTCTGAAGCTGCAGAGGTGCTCCTGTGGAGAGAGGAGGTGGCTGAGGCCCCCAGCTGCCGCTGGCACTCAGGGACCCTCCTGCACAGCAGGGCCCAGAGCTGCCAAGGCTCCCCAGCACGGCTGGAGCTGCTGGCACAGCTTGGCCCAGCTGGACAGCTGCCCCTCAAGGCCCTGGAGAGCAGGGGATGGCTCTGGACAGGGTCCCTGGCCAGGAGCAGGCCCCAGAGCACCTCTGCCTGTCAAGGCCAATCTCGTCCCCGCTCTTTCTCCTGCCCACCTTGCTTTGCCTCTGCCCGCTGCTCCTGGGGCTGCTCTTGGCCAGGCAGCCTCAGTGGCAGCCAGCACTGGCTGCAGCCCCAGCGGGCTCCCCAGGACAAGGCCCAGCAATTAAGAGGCCAATGAAAGGCCTGGGCAGCAGCAGAACTCTCAGCAGAGTTATTTGGGCAACCAAGAACTTAAGCCACAAGTCCACAGCAGCTTCACTGGGAATGTTTCTTGACTATGAGCAGCCTTTCAAGAAACTGTTTGAGGCAGAGATCAGCAAAACACTCACCGTTTTCTCTTCCACCAATACCAGATTCCGGCACAGCACATCATCAGGAAAACTGCTCCACCAGCCACAATGGCCATTAACTTAATCAAACCATCTGTTCCCTGGTAGAAAACTCTTCTCATGCTTTCCCAGATATTCTGAGCATGTGTTGTGGTGCCGGCTGCATCTGTGGGAGCAATGGGCAGCGTGAGCCTGTGCTGTGCTCCACTGCTGAGCTGGCAGCACGCTGGATACAGCCAGGACGTTCTCTGTTTCCCTCAGAGCTGGGGCCTGCAGGCACCTTGCCACCCCTTGGCACAAGACTGCTCAACCCCCTGAGCTTGAATGGCACAATTTCTCTGTGCTGTGCTGGTCTTCTCCAGGCAATACTTGTCAAATACATGGATAAGGATCAGGGAAATGCCCAGGGTTTTGGAAATGCTCCAGGGCCCTCCCTCTTCTAAACAGCCCCTACACCTGATCTACCCTGAGACCAGGAAATTTTCAGGGGATCTCAGAGTCCCGTGCTGCAGTTTGGGCTCCCTGACAGCTGATGCCAAATGCCTTCCTGCAGAGGCTGGGGAGAAGATGCAGCCAGGCCAGGCTGGGAAACAGCCCTGCAGGCCATGAAAGCAGCAGTGGGGCAGTGAGGCTGCCATGGATCCCTTCCTGCTGTGCTGGGTACACTGTGTCCAGATGTGCAGAGAAATCCCCCGGCTGCTGAGTCTCAGGAGAAGGCTGAGGGACACGGACCCACCACGGCATCCCTCCAGATCATTCAGGATTATGTCCAGATATTTGAGTTCCCCCATTGCTACATTAATATCTCCTATAGGTTTGTTCTTCATTCCCATAATATAAAGTATTTCCATTTCCCAGGAATGGATCCCACAGAACCAGTGCTCAGCCTGTGGGGTCAGCAGGGATGCACCACACACCCCTGTGATGGGAGCTGGGCTGGCTTGCAGAATCCAGCTCAGCAGCTGGGAAAGTCCTTGCTGCAGACACACCTGTAACTCAACAGCCACAGAAGCTTCTCTCATCTCTGCTGATCTGCACAGGCAGCACTGAGCCACAGGAGCAGTGAGAGGATCACGCAGAGCGAGGGCACACACGTGCACGGCTCTGTCCTGGCACCTGCAGCGATGCCGCCCTGGCCGAGCCTTGGGCTCTGAGCTGACAGCTCTCCCAGGGGGAAAGGCCTTCACCTACCCTCAGAATATTCCTCATCATCAGGCTCAGTAACTGATATGGACGGGGAATCCAGATCATCTTCATCATCAGGTTCATCTGCAAAGAAAGGCAGAACAGAACAGCTCCCGTGACACTGCTGAAGATTCTTCTTCAGGCCAGAGCGGTAGTGAGTGCACCTGAGTGACTGCTGCCCTCCAAGGCACTCCCTCATCTCTGCCTTCCACTCAGGAGCAGGAGCAGGGGACCACGTGCCTGCAGTGGCCCCACAATGGGATAGAAGGAGCCCCTTGCATGGCAGTCAGGAGAGAAAGGACTCCCTGGAGCTGCCAGCAGCTCTGAACTGAGGCCCAGGCAGGGCCAGGGCTTGGCAGCTGGAGCAGGAGCATCTCAGGCTCCCTGGGGCTGACAAAGGAGCCACACAAGGCACGGCCCTGGGGCACAGCCCTGGGCCTGGTCCATTCCCTCTCTGCTCTTCTCTGTGGCTGCACAGAGCAAACGGAAGGAGACACTGGCATTGCACATGGGAAGAAGATTGACAGCTAAATGCTCCTTCCTCCCACTGACAGCGATGCTGTGGGATCACTCAGGGCTCCAGAAGGGAATGGGGCGAGGTTTCCAGAATCCATCAGCCTTCAGACTCTTGAGGGAAATGGCACATGAGTGAGCTCTTGCCACCTTGACACTGATTATTCTGTGCAGAAAGGGACATTGAGAACTTGCCTCCAGCATCTGGCAAGGTCTTCAAACCGCCATTTACCAGCACTTCCAGATGCTCCATGTCACGATCCCAATCTAGAAGGGAGCACAGATCAGAAACATTCCATGGTGTGCTGGGATCCCCTTCTGCCTTAGGGAACTGGGCACTGCAAGGGGGTCAGGTAAGGCCATGGGAGCAAGATGTCAATGGACATGGCCAAAGCTGCAGAGGGGCCTGAGGAAAGCTCTGGACTGGCTCTGGACATTCTCAACTCCTTTTCCATGCTCTGTGCAAAATCCCTGAAAGGCAGGCACTGCCAAGTAGCAGAGATGGCAGCTCAAGCCTCAGCAGGGCTCAGGCCCAGAGACACAGCAATTACCTCCTGGGACTGTGCCTGGCATGGCCTCCCTTCCTGCAGCAGAGGCTGCCCATGAGCCACTGCTTCCTCTGGGAAACGCTGCGTTCAGCACAGCCTTTGGGTTCATCTCTGGAGAAAGGAAGAGCCACAGCTGGATCAGACAGAACCATTCCCCACTGAGGAGGTGGCATGTTCAAGAGGCAATATTTGTCAAAGTCATGGATAAGGATCAGGAGAAAGGCCAGGTTATTTGGGCTGGCCAGGGCCCTCCCTCCTCCAAAAAGCCCCTACACCAGATCGACCCTGAGACTGGGAAATTGCAAGGGATCTCTGGGTGTGCATGGCCTGTGCTGCAGTTTGGGCCCCCTGTCAGCTGATGCCAAATGCCTTCCTGCAGAGGCTGGGGAGAAGCTGCAGCCAGGCCAGGCTGGAAAACAGCCCTGCAGGGCATGAAAGCAGCAGTGGGGCAGTGACGCTGACATGGATCCCTTCCTGCTGTGCTGGGCATGGTGTGTCCAGATGTGCAGGGAAAGCCCCCGGCTGCTGAGTCTCAGGAGAAGGCTGAGGGACATGGACCCACCATGGCGTCTATCCAGATCACTCAGCATCTTGTCTTCTGTAGGTTTGTTCCTCCCTTTAAGAGAACCTTAACAGAAAGTATTTCCATTTCAGATGAATGGATCCCACAGAACCAGGCCTCAGCCTGTGGGATCAGCAGGGACACACAACTCACCCCTGTGATGGGAGCTGGGCTTGTGTGCAGCAACCAGCAAAGGAGCTTGAAATGTCCTTGCTGCAGACACACCTGTAACTCAACAGCCACAGAAGCTTCTGTCACCTGGTTCCTGCCAGGTTGTCAATGATTATTCCTTGTTGGGACAGTGAGAACATACCTGCATGGGGCTCCAGAGGCAGAAAATCTTCATGAAGCCAAGCTGCTGGAGAAATCTTCCTACCACGCTTGTCTAGAAAGGAGCACAGATCAGAACCATTCCATGGTGTGCTGGGATCCCCTTCTGCTTTAGGGAACTGGACACTGCAAAGGGTTTGGGTAAGGCCTTGGGAGACAGATGTCAATGGACATGGCCAAAGCTGCAGAGGGGCTTGGGGAGCTCTGGGCTGGCTTTGGTCACTCTCAACACCCTCTTTGCAGCCCCTGTGCAACATCCCTGGTGGGGCAGTGGGACCAGCCCAGGGCCCATGGGCTCTCCCTCCCACAGAGGAAACCCCAAGGCCTTGGGCCAAACCGCAGCATTCAGTGCCACAGGTAACGGAACCTCCCTCCTGCCCTCTCTCCTTCAGCTGGGACAGCTCCCCCAGCCCAAGGGGACAGAGCCAGGCCCTGTCAGGACACACTGGAGCTTTACCCTCCCCCTCAGCCCTTTCCCCACCATGGGCACCCCTTGCAGCAGCTGCCAGGTTTTGGGACGTGTCTCCCATGGAGGGACCCCAGCAAGACTGCTCAGTAGCCAAGTGCCCTGAGCCTGCTCAGGATAATTCCTCTGCACTGTGCTCACACAGCCAAGCAGCAGAGATGGCAGCTCAAGCCTCAGCAGGGCTCAGGCCCAGAGGCACAGCAATTACCTCCTGGGACTGTGCCTGGCATGGCCTCCCTTCCTGCAGCAGAGGCTGCCCATGAGCCACTGCTTCCTCCGGGAAACGCTGCCTTCAGCACAGCCTTTGGGTTCATCTCTGGAGAAAGGAAGAGCCACAGCTGGATCAGGTGGGGCTGTTCCCCAACAGGAAGGTGGCATGTTCAAGAGGCAATACTTGTCAAAGTCATGGATAAGGTTGAGGAAGCCATCAAAACTTTGGAGCCAGGCCAGGGCCCTCCCTCCTCCAAAGAGCTGCCATTCCACATCTACCCCAAGACTGGGAAATTGCATGGGATCTCAGGGTGTGCATGGACCACGGTGCAGTTTGGGCTCCCTGTCAGCTGATGCCAAATGCCTTCCTGCAGAGGCTGGGGAGAAGCTGCAGCCAGGCCAGGCTGGGAAACAGCCCTGCAGGCCGTGAAAGCAGCAGTGGGGCAGTGACGCTGACATGGATCCCTTCCTGCCATGCTGGGCACAGCGTGTCCAGATGTGCAGGGAAAGCCCCCAGCTGCTGAGTCTCAGGAGAAGGCTGAGGGACATGGACCCACCATGGCGTCTCTCCAGTTCACTCAGCATCTTGTCTTCTGTAGGTTTGTTCCTCCCTCTAGGAGAACCTTAACAGAAAGTATTTCCATTTCAGATTAATGGATCCCACAGAACCAGGCCTCAGCCTGTGGGATCAGCAGGGACACACCACTCACCCCTGTGATGGGAGCTGGGCTTGTGTGCAGCAACCAGCAAAGGAGCTTGAAACATCCTCGCTGCAGACACACCTGTAACTCAACAGCCACAGAAGCTTCTGTCACCTGGTTCCTGCCAGGTTGTCAATGATTATTCCTTGTTGGGACAGTGAGAACATACCTGCATGGGGCTCCAGAGGCAGAAAATCATCATGAAGCCAAGCTGCCTGAGAAGCCTTCCTACCACCCTCATCTGGAAGGGAGCATAGATCAGAATCATTCCATGGTGTGCTGGGACACCCTTCTGCCTTAGGGAACTGGGCACTGCAAGGTGATTGGGTAAGGCTGTGGGAGCCAGATGTCAATGGACATGGCCAAAGCTGCAGAGGGGCCTGGGAAGCTCTGGGCTGGCTCTGGTCACTCTCCTCCCTCTTTGCAGGCCCCGTGCAACATCTCTGGAGGGGCAGCAGGACCAGCCCAGGGCCCCTGAGGCCTCTCTCCCTCCCACAGAGGAAACCCTCCCTTCAGTCCTGGGGAAAACCATCCCCAATGCTTCCCAGGGAGAAGGGAGCACTGTCCCTGGAAAGGGGACCGAGGCCGCGGGCTCACCTGCTCGCCCTGCTCGCCATGGAGCAGCCTGGGCAGCCCTGTCAGGCAGGGCCACTGCCAGGAGGAGCAGGAGGAGGAGGCGCAGAGCAAAGGCCATGGTGCCTTGCTGTCGTGGTTTTAAACCAGTAATTAACAAAAAGGGGAAAAAAGGAATTATTTATTTCTTGCTGTGAGATATGGATTAAAATAAGAGCAAACTAGGCATAAAACTTAAAAGGAATAAAGAAGAGTTTATTGACAAACTACAAGAATAAGAACACCAGAATAAACTTTTAGAAAAACCTTTTCATTTCTCACTGCTCACTATTCTTTTGTTTACATGACAACAGAGACAAAAACTGTATAATTTTGATGGTTTAAACAGTTCTAATTCTTTCTATAGTCTTTTCCTCAGTTTCTGTAGAGAAACAGAAGTTCCTTTCTGTTAATTTATGGAGTTTGTCACAAGAAAACTATTTTTGTTATAGTTTCTCGTTTCTCTGATATCAGCTGCTCAGAGCTACTGTTATTAAAGCCCACCCCTCCCATTCTACATCACTGAAAATGTGTTATGGGTCATGAGTTTGAAGATAGCATTTTTAAGGATAAGTTAGTCAAAGGCAAAAAAGTATTCTTTATCTGCTTCTGTGAGCTTCACTAAGAAACAGTTTTTCTCATTGCCTCTCAAGGCTTCAAATTTCTCAGCACTTCACTATACCACAATTACTTCACTTATTACTTAAATTTACACTTTGAACACCTTATTCCTCTCCATACTCTATTATGAATTAAAGGGGTTTTTCTCAAGACTTCATTGTCCATTTCTATAGTTTTAACAGAAAGATATTTCAGCTTAATTAAAGCATCTCCTTAATTCTCTACCTTTCTTGAAGTCTCTTTTCTTTCTTGCCACTAGTAGTTTATAAAGTCTCTTTTCATGTTGATTACTTTCCTTTTCTCTCTCTGGATGAAAAGATTAATCTGCAAGTCTCATCTGGATAAGAAAGAGTTAAAATCTTGCCCAAGCTTTTTGTAGATGGTTCGGTGATCTCTGCTGAACAGGAGCTAGAGCCGTCTGCGCTGGAAAGTTCTTCATAGCTGCTTTTAGAGAGCGTGGTCTCTGTCTTTGCTTGCTGCAGGCTCAGAGTTTCTTTCCTCTTTCACTCAGCAGTTTTCTAGTGAATGTAGTTACAGCAAAACCTCCAGCTGAACCAGAGATCGGGCCGAGCCCGGCCCAGCCCGACCTAGCTCGGGGCAAGCCTCATCTCCCGGCCGGGAGACGAGAGACGCGGCGGGCCCGGCTCGGCCCCGGCCCGGCCCCTGCCCGGCCACATGGCTTGGGCAGGGAACCGGAGGCCAGCCGGAGCTCCGCCACGCTTTACAGTCAGGAAAACAAAGGAGCACTACAGACTTCTGGGTGTACACTTTAAGGTGGGGTTCACGAGTTGATTCTACTTTTCAATGGCTAAAACTGCTGTCAATTCTCAGCAATGACCGATAATTGGTCAAGAGAAAAGACTCCCAGGAGACCCCAGCAACTTTAACTTTCTTAAAGGTAAAGGAACTTTATGACATTCCACCCCTTCAACTTGTGAACCCTCACCTAAAAAATTATCAATTATATTTAATATACAACTTAACACAATAAATTGACAGAAAAGAAGAAACAGAACATTCACTATTTTCCACCCCTAGACTTTTATTATCACTGCTATATATAAACTTAAGACAATTATGTTTTGCTCTTAATTAACCTTTTATCTCACAGTAACACTATTAATGTAGTGGTCTAGATTTGCTAATTTTGATTGCCCGCATTCTCCACCAAGAAATGTCGTGGTTTTAAACCAGTAATTAACAAAAAGGGGAAAAAAGGAATTATTTATTTCTTGCTGTGAGATATGGATTAAAATAAGAGCAAACTAGGCATAAAACTTAAAAGGAATAAAGAAGAGTTTATTGACAAACTACAAGAATAAGAACACCAGAATAAACTTTTAGAAAAACCTTTTCATTTCTCACTGCTCACTATTCTTTTGTTTACATGACAACAGAGACAAAAACTGTATAATTTTGATGGTTTAAACAGTTCTAATTCTTTCTATAGTCTTTTCCTCAGTTTCTGTAGAGAAACAGAAGTTCCTTTCTGTTAATTTATGGAGTTTGTCACAAGAAAACTATTTTTGTTATAGTTTCTCGTTTCTCTGATATCAGCTGCTCAGAGCTACTGTTATTAAAGCCCACCCCTCCCATTCTACATCACTGAAAATGTGTTATGGGTCATGAGTTTGAAGATAGCATTTTTAAGGATAAGTTAGTCAAAGGCAAAAAAGTATTCTTTATCTGCTTCTGTGAGCTTCACTAAGAAACAGTTTTTCTCATTGCCTCTCAAGGCTTCAAATTTCTCAGCACTTCACTATACCACAATTACTTCACTTATTACTTAAATTTACACTTTGAACACCTTATTCCTCTCCATACTCTATTATGAATTAAAGGGGTTTTTCTCAAGACTTCATTGTCCATTTCTATAGTTTTAACAGAAAGATATTTCAGCTTAATTAAAGCATCTCCTTAATTCTCTACCTTTCTTGAAGTCTCTTTTCTTTCTTGCCACTAGTAGTTTATAAAGTCTCTTTTCATGTTGATTACTTTCCTTTTCTCTCTCTGGATGAAAAGATTAATCTGCAAGTCTCATCTGGATAAGAAAGAGTTAAAATCTTGCCCAAGCTTTTTGTAGATGGTTCGGTGATCTCTGCTGAACAGGAGCTAGAGCCGTCTGCGCTGGAAAGTTCTTCATAGCTGCTTTTAGAGAGCGTGGTCTCTGTCTTTGCTTGCTGCAGGCTCAGAGTTTCTTTCCTCTTTCACTCAGCAGTTTTCTAGTGAATGTAGTTACAGCAAAACCTCCAGCTGAACCAGAGATCGGGCCGAGCCCGGCCCAGCCCGACCTAGCTCGGGGCAAGCCTCATCTCCCGGCCGGGAGACGAGAGACGCGGCGGGCCCGGCTCGGCCCCGGCCCGGCCCCTGCCCGGCCACATGGCTTGGGCAGGGAACCGGAGGCCAGCCGGAGCTCCGCCACGCTTTACAGTCAGGAAAACAAAGGAGCACTACAGACTTCTGGGTGTACACTTTAAGGTGGGGTTCACGAGTTGATTCTACTTTTCAATGGCTAAAACTGCTGTCAATTCTCAGCAATGACCGATAATTGGTCAAGAGAAAAGACTCCCAGGAGACCCCAGCAACTTTAACTTTCTTAAAGGTAAAGGAACTTTATGACACTTGCCCACTGCCAGTCCTGCAGCTCTTGCTGCCACCACTGTCCTGACACCGCTGTCCCAATGTCAGCACCGCTGCTGCCGCCGCCGCTGCTGCCGCAACAGTCGTGGTCAAGGACTGACTGCTCGGTCCTTGTGGTGCTGTGCAACCACGGGGCTCTGGGACCTCTGTGACCTCAGAGCCTGCTGTCACCTCAGCCTGCTGTCACCCCACAGGCTGCTGTGACCTCATGGCCAGGGTGGAATTGTGTGGGGAGTGGGATCTGCCTTCTTCACTAGGGAGCTCATCCTGCCCTGCAGCTCTGTCCAAGGGCTATGACAGGGTCCCAGCCCAGCTGATCTCACAGGCTGGGGGATGAAGGGATGGAGAGCAGCCCTGCTGAGAAGGACTTGTGGCTGCTGCAAGGTGAGAGGCTGGACATGAGCCAGCCATGTGCCTCCAAAGGAGGGTGCCCAGCAGCTTGAAGGAGGTGATTCCACCACCCCTCTGCTCTGGTGCGAACCCACCTGGAGTACTGCATCCACCTCTGGGTGCCCAGCACAGGAAGGACATGGTCCTGTTGGAGCTGGTCCAGAGGAGGGACAAAACGCTCTGAGGGCTGGAGGCCCTCTGCTTTGGAGACAGGCTGGGATAGCTGGGGGTGTTCAGCCTGGAAGAGAGAAGGCTCCACAGAGACCTGATTGCTCCCTTTCAGTACTTTAAGGGGGCTTGTAAAAAAGATGGGACAGAATTTTTAGTAGGGCCTGTTGTGACAAGACTGAGAGGGAATGTTTTCAATCTAAAGGACAGTAGATTCAGACTAGACATAAGAAAGATATTTTTTACACTGGGTTTTGAAACCCTGGAACAGGTTGCCCAGAGAGGTGGGCATCCATCCCTGCTGACATTCAAGCTCCTGCTCTGAGCAACCTGATCTAAAGGTGTCCCTGCTCTCTGCAGGGCACTGGACTAGATGGCCTTTAAATGTCCCTTCCAAGCCAAGCCATTCTGTGCTGCTGTGCACCAGCAGAGCAGTGCTGGAATAATGCTGGGGTGATGATGCTGGCACCTGTGTTTTGGTAGTTGTGCCATTTAGCTATTGGCCAAGAGAGGATTGATGGGCTGCACAGTGAAGTCTGCAAAGAACAGTGTGCTCAATGAGAAACAGGAGAGGAACATGGCTTCCAGTTCAGATAAATGCCAGCATTTTGCTGCCCATTCCTTGTTAAGAAATAAAGGAATGTTCTGAAGATCCCTTCAATGTGGGGGTGCACTATTGGCTGTATCAGTACTTGTGTTCTGTAAAACAGGTGAGTTGTTACAGCTTCTTGCCCCATTTATCACTGGAGAAAACCCAAATACTGCATTGCTCCATGTCTACTTTCTTCCAAGTAAAGGCAGATTTTGTTCATTCTTGAGTGGGACATATTCATCTGTTGACAAGCAAATTCTTCTTGACATTCACACAATGTTGATTTGCTCTAACTGGATCGTAATTAAAATCTACCACTCATTGTAATTAAGCCTGATGGATTGTGAGGCAGAGTTTTGCATAATTTGCCCTGGAGAGTTTTTCTCTAATTCAATGACATATGAAGACAGGTGTAGCCTACCATACTTGTGGCATTAGTCTCCCACTGTCCTTTCCTCTCACCCAAGGGGAGGATCGAGGTCTGCAGGTCTCATCGGTGCACAGAAAGAGTTAATATCTCACCCAGACCTGCAGATGCTCATGATGGTTTCTGCCGGGCAGTGGCTGAAGCAGTCACAGTGATGGATTTCAGGCAGCGCTGGGGCTGTGCCAAGATCTCAGGGGTCCAGCCAGAACAGTCGTGGCTGTTCTGCCCCCATGGCTGGTCCCAGGCCCCTGCTCCCTTCAATTCCAGCTGCGGGCCGATGGCTTCCCCTCCCTGTGCCCGGCAGCCGCTGGGGCCGCGCGGGCCGTGGTGAAGGGGCCTGGCCCAGCCCAGAGCCGCTCCCGGGGCCTGGCGGAGCCCGGCTCGGTGCAGGCCAGGCTGGAGCAGGGCCGGCCTGACCAGCACCCAGTTAACTCTTCACAGCTGGAAACAACAGAGAGCTTTCCTGGCCTTGCCTGTCTTTAAAATGGGGATTTCACACAGGAGGATACAGCTTCTAAATGGTTTCATAGGTTGTCAATTCTCAGAGCCAGCCAGCTATTGGTTTTGCTAAGAACAGAGGAAGCTCTTAGCAGCCCCCCCCTAGAATAAACATTTGCATGGGTGGCTTCTTCCCTCCTCACCAAGTATCAACTAATATAAAACCAGTACAGACACTCAGGGTGTAATAGAAAGCAATTTTGAAGCAATTGTTTTAAAGCAAAATCAGTTATTAAGCACAGATTGATGTCACTCCCGCACTCCACTGGAGAGGGACAGTGACTCTGCCACCTCCCCCCTGGCCAGCCCATTCCAATTCCCAATCAGCCTTTCTGGGAAGAACTCCTTCCTATTGTCCAGCCTAAACCTGCCCTGGTGCAGCTTAAGGCTGTGTCTCCTTGTCCTGCCCTCCAGCAGATCCCCACTCGCAGCCAGCTTGGTGTCATCTGCAATTTGTGAGTGCTGGACTCGACCCCCTCAGCCAGACCCTCAGTGAAGATATTAACCAGGACTGGGCCCAGCACAGATCCCTGGGGACACCACCAGGGACTGGACACCCGCTGGATGCAGCACCATCCCCACCACTCTCTGGGCCCGGCCTCCAGCCAGTTCTGCAGCCAGCAAAGAGTGCTCCTGTCCAAGCCGTGGGCTGCAGCTTTTCCAGGGAATGCTGTGGCTCTCCGTGTCCAAGGCCTTGCTGAAGTCCAGCTCGACACATCCAGAGCCTTTCCCGCACCCACCAGGCGGCTCAGCTGGTTATAAAAGGAGATCAGGTTGGTCAGGCAGGACCTGCCCCTCCTAAAGCCACGCTGGCTGGGTCTGAGCCCTGGGCCATCCTGGAGGTGCCGTGGGATGGTACTCAAGGGGATCTGTTCCAAAACCTCACCAGGCACCGAGCTCAGGCTGACAGGCCTGCAGTTCCCCAGAGCCTCCTGCCAGCCCTTCTTGGGGATGGGCTCACACTGGCACCTCCAGTCCTCTGGGACCTCCCCAGTGAGCCAGGACTGATGAGGAGAAATGATGGAGAGCAGCTTGGGGAGCTCATCCACCAGCTCCCTCATCCCCCTAGCATGGATCCCATCCCATCCCATCCACCTGTGAGCATCTGAGTGGCTCAGCAGGTCTCTGACTGCTTCCTCCTGGATTACAGGGGGCTGTTCTGCTCCCTGTCCCCATCTACCAGCTCAGGAGAACACTTGTCCTGAGGAAAACCTGTCTTAATATTGAAAAGGTGGTTTTATTTATTTAATGTTTATTAAATATTTAAAATTTTATGTTTATGTTCTATTAAATATTGAGGCAAAGAAGGGGTTAAGTACCTCAGCCTTTTCCTCGTCTTTGGTAACCATATCCCCCCTAAGGAATGGAGGTTGTCCATAGCCTTCCTTTTGCCATTAATGTATTTATAAAGACATTTTTATTATCCTTCATAGAGGGATCCAGGTTAAGTTCTAATTGAGCTTTCACCTCTCTACTTTTCTTTCTGCATGACCTAATGACATCCTTAAACATTTCCTGAGTTCCCTGCCCCTCTGCCCAAAGGTGATTCATCCTCATATTTTCCTTGAGTTCCTCCAAAAGCTCCCTGCCCACTCAGGCCAATCATTTTCCTCACTAGCTCATTTTTCATCAGAGAAGTTCAGGCTGTTCCTGCTCCTTCAAGATTTCTTTCTTGAAGTGTGTCCATCCTTCCCGAATGCTTTGATTTAAAAGGCTGTTGCCCTTAAAAAACTCAGTATCTAATTTGGTACTCCCCAAATCTGCATCCTTAATCAGCTGAAGTCTGCCCTTTGTAAGTCCAGTGTAGGAGTTTGGTTGATGCCCCTCCTTCTTTCACAGAATATTTCAAAACTCAATGATTTCATGGTCACTGTACCCCAGGCAGCCTCCAACCCCCACATCCCCCAGCAGCCCTTCTCTGTTTGTGAACAGCAGGAGACACAGCTTTCCTGGGCAGTGGCAAGAGAAGGAAACCTCCCCAAAGTGCAGCTTGGCAGGTTCAGCCTGGAGGGGAGGAGAAAGAAAAGTCCCTGCCAGGGTAGAATTTTGGTGCAGGAGGTGTCCCAGCGTGAGACTGGACCATGCCATGGCTGAGTGTGCCAGGAGCCGGCAGTCAGTGGGGCCCAGGGATGCTCCAAGGGACTTGGAGTTTTGCTTCTGACTCCTTGAGCAGCTTCTTCAACCTTCTCTCAGTGCCTGAGGGTCCTGGACTCAGCCCCAAATCCAGCCTGGGGTTCATTAAAATACAGAAAGCCTCGGAGGCTCTTTCTCTTCCTTCCATTGTCTTCAAGTCCAAGGCTTGTGCAACTGCTTGGAGTCAGTTTGGAGTTCTGTTAAGGAGGAAGATATGAAAATCCACCAGTTTTTGTTTTTTTTTACAATCAAGGGCATATTTTTTTTTAGTTTTTAGTTGTGAGAAGAGATGACAGAAGCATTCCCCAAGTGATCCTGATGCTGAATGTCTCCTTAGGAGGTCTGGTCACAGAGAAGAATGAGCCCCTTGTGGGCTGCCCCTGTTTGGAAAACCTGCTCCTCACCCCGAGCCTCAGCATGTCTGACATCGCCCACCTGGGATTCACATCCCAAAATATTGAGAACATTTATCAACTTTTCTTTATAATTAAAATCTAATTAATTAATAAAAATAAAATTTTACTTTTTATAATAATTCTGTATTTTTATAACCTAATTTTTATATTTCTATAACAGAATTGATAAATTTTTAGCGACTAAAAATAGTATCTGTGCTTGGTTCAAAGTATCACAATTCCCTTCATTAATTAATTGACCACTATTTCTCCCTCTTTATGCTAATTATTATTTTTAGTCCTTTGGTCATATTTTTTAAATTTTTCTCAGACAGGGTAAAAGGAGCAACTTTGGGGTCCATGGGGACTTTTCTGGGGAACATTTGGGGCAGTTTTGTCTGGGGAGGGAATTTAGAGAGAACTTGGGGGGTATGGAGGACACTTGGGGGAGCCGGGTGGGCACTTGGAGGGGCACTTAGGGATTCTGTGGGACAATTCGGGATCCGGGGGAGCACCTGGGGGTCCAGGGGGGCACTTGGAGGTCAGGGAGGGGAAGCCGGGGGCCCTTCGGGGTCCGGGCGGGCACTTGGGGGGCTGTAACAGGGAATCTATGGGGCGCGGGGGATGATGGGAGTTGTAGGCGCCGGTATAATACGGTTTAATGGGGCCGCGGAGCATCACGGGAGTTGTAGGCGCAGCGCCAATGGATTCCGGTGAGGCGCGGGGCATGACGGGAGATGCAGTCCTGGCTGGAATAGCGCTCTATGGGCGCCGCGGAGCATGATGGGAGCTGTAGTCCCGGAAGTGGCTCGGAAGGCGCGTTCGGCGGTGTGGGGAAGCGCTTGGAGTACAGTTTTGCGTCCGAGCCGTGTCTGCAGGTCCTGGGGGCGAATGTATACGGCTCGGGAGCACTTGGGGGGAACCTGGGGAGCTGTAACCGGGCTCTTTAGGGCGGGGGGCATGGCAGGAGGTTTGGGCGCGGAACTGTGTTGAGGGATGATGGGAGATGAATTCCCAGCAGTGGCTGGAAGGGGAATCTATGGGGTCGGGAGCATTCAGGGATCCAGGGACGCTTTGGGGGTCCCGAACGGGCGCTGAGGGGGCACTCGGGGATCCTGGAGGGTTTGGGGGAGAATTACGGGACATACGAGGGGCGATCCCGGGGTTCTGGCGAGCGCAGGGCATATTCCCAGTTCCTCACAACCTGGTCTCAATTGCCCCCTGCAGGCTCCTACTCACTGCCAGTATGATCCCAGTATGATCCCAGTATGATGTCAGTACACAGCCAGTGCGATCTCAGCCACTGCCAGGATGATCCCAGTATGATCCCAGTACAAACCAGTCCCTGCCAGTGCTGCCACTCCTGGGATCCCCCAGCCCTCTCTGTGTTGCCCCCTCCCGCATCTCCCCAGAGGAGCCCCAAGGGCTGGCAGTCCCCAGCCAGGGTCCCCAGCCAGCCCCAGGTTGGATCTGCAGCCCCCAATTTTCCCAGTTTCCCTCTCCTTTTCCCCGGGCCGGGTTCCCCCCGTCCCCAGCGGGTGGGAGCAGCGGAGAGCCCCGCGCTGCCCATCCCGACCTGTCCCGGCTCCATCCCCGCTCCTGCCGTGGGCTGTGAGGGGTTTGGGAACGGGGCACCGAGGGTGTCACTGCTCCTGGGGGAGGAGGAGGAGGGATGGAAGAGGAGGGATGAAGAAGGAGAGTGAGAAGGATGGAGGTAGGAGAAGGCGCTGGTGTTAGGGAGGAGAAGGAGGAGGGATGGAAGGGGAGGAGAGGGAGGAAGATTTTGTAAATATCCACAAATCCCTTCAGTCTTGTCCCCCATGGGGATGTGTCCGCCCTTCACAGAACACGGGCGGGAAGGGGTCTCAAAATATATCCAACATGGACCTAAGGTATTTTAGACAAAGAAGGCTCAGATTTCCAAGACATGGTCCTGGGTTTATTGTGTGTGGATCGCCCGGGGCAAGAAAGAGGCTGAGATTCCTCGGGTGCTCTCTTAAACTTGGGGGAGGGGGTGGCCAGGGGATACAGGGGGGTTACAGCCAATGGGATAGGGAAAATAAAAGAGGGTTAGGGACTGACCTTATACAACACCAAGGGTGAGTTCTTCCCTTGGGACATACCATAATTTTTTAAATGAACTTCAACAGGAAGAGGAGGGACAAAGGAGGATCAGGGAAAGGAGAAGGAACCAAGAGGTCAAGAACTCCCTGAATTCACAGTCCCCCACCTGTGGGATCATCACCCCCCATACCACAGGTACCCCGAGAGGGGGAGCCCAGCCCAGATATCCTGGGTGGTCCCTCGGTTGGGTTTTTTGGGGGGGGATATTTGTGACTTAAGGACTGCAAAGATGAGCGGAAAATGCCCCTTGGGGGGACACTGGGGATCCCAGCCTCCCGAAGTGGGGAGATGGAAATGGGGGGAGCTTTTTGAATTCCTGGCACTCCCAGCAGCCTGGGGAGGGCAGGGACCGAGCAGACAGAACCCCAGTACAAGCATGACCCCCAGCAGCTGGGATTGGGGGAACCTCTGAACACCAAAGGGGAGAGACCAGAGATGGGGAACTTCTGGGAGGCATTTTCAGGGCTGCATCTTGATGTTTGGGAGGTTTTTGTGGAAGGCTTGTGATTTCTAATAATGGATTTGAGGAGGAGGAACTCCCTAATCCAATGTGCTTATGAATTGTATTTTTCCCCAAACCAGGATTTCCCATTCCCAGACCTTGGGCAGATGGAGAAGGAGGCTGTGAGGAAGAGGAAGATGCCCCGGGACACCCAGGCAGGTGAGGAGGAAGTCAGTGCCCCTTTCCCCCTCTCTCCTGCTCCATCTCCCAGCCCAGCCTGGCCCCGGCTGCAGGACAACCCCGCTGCCGACGCCGTCCTGCCGGGGACGCACTGGGGGGATCTCCTTCCCCTTCCCTCTGGCACGGAGGCAAATCCCATCCTCTCCTTGTCCTTCCTCCCCCAGACAAGGAGCTGAGGATGGAGACCAGGGAAGACAAATCCCTGCAGCATAACCTCGTGGACAAGGCCATTTTGAGCAGCTCCACAATGCAGAAATCCAACAGGGAGGAAAATCCCTGGAGATCCCTCAGGAGGAGGGGCTCCAAACCCATCCCAGGGTGCTCTGAGGAGGAAAGACCCACCCTGTGCCGGGAAGGCGGCCGGAGATCCAGCCAGGGCTCTGAGCTGGTGGTCCATGAGCAGCTTCAGGATGGGGAGAAGCCCTACAAGTGCTTGGAGTGTGGGAAGAGCTTCATGTTGAGCAACAAACTGATCTGCCACCAGATGATCCACACTGGGGAATGGCCCTATCAGTGTGGGGAATGCGGGAAGGGCTTCAGCTTCAACTCCAACCTCGTCACCCACCAGCGCATCCACACTGGGGAGAGGCCCTACGAGTGTCCCGAGTGTGGGAAGAGGTTTCGGATCAGCTCCAGTCTCCTCGTGCACCAGCGGATTCACACGGATGAGAGGCCCTTCCGCTGCCCTGACTGTGGGGAGGGCTTCAAAAAAAGCTCCCACCTCATCAGGCACCAGCGCATCCACACTGGGGAGAGGCCCTATGAGTGTGAGGAATGTGGGAAGAGCTTCAGCCAGAGCTTTAGCCTGATCTGCCACCAGAGGACGCACACCGGAGATCGGCCCTATGAGTGTGGGGAATGTGGGATGACCTTCAGCCAGAGGTCCCAGCTGACCATCCACCAGATGATCCACACTGGGGAGAGGCCCTACGAGTGTCCCAAGTGTGGGAAGAGGTTTCAGACCAGCTCTACTCTCCTCAGGCACCAGCGGATTCACACGGATGAGAGGCCCTTCCGCTGCCCTGACTGTGGGGAGGTCTTCAAGTACAACTCCCACCTCACTGTCCACCGACGCATCCACACTGGGGAGAGGCCCTACGAGTGTCCCCAGTGTGGGAAGAGTTTCATCCAGAGCTCTGACTTGACCAGACACCAGCGGAGGCACCAGTAAGGGAAGCTCTGCAAATGCCTCAACGTACAGGAAGAGCTTTTTGCATTGCTCCAGCTTCATCCCCCCATGGAAAATTCAAGTTTGGCAGAGACCTGGTGATCCATGTTCCCTGTGATCCATGCTGGGGAGACACCTGTACCTTTTCCTGCCTATGGCAATGAGATGATGTGAGATCAAAGAAGGTGAGGGTCTGGCCATGGCCCTGTCATTATATTCAATCCCATCTCAGGTCATTGCCAGGGGCAGGTGTTGGGGGTTAGGTGTCTTTTTTTTTTTTTTTTTTAATTCTGGATTGCCTGTGGAATTTTTACCCATTAGTTGCGGGGACAACCTAACTATGGGTACTTGGTGGGTGATAGACAAAAGACAAAGAGTTTGGCTGGGCCCAGGGGGAAAAGGGGGCAGGAAAAAAGGAGGGTGGGGACAGTTTGGTGGACTGTTCTTCTGCTTCAGAGAAGGACACTTTGAGCGCAGAGCTGTTGCGGTAAGGAGAATGGAATTTTGCCTTCACCCAGATGGAGCTGTTGCTTCTTCTCCTTCTTTCGTCTTTGTTGGTGGCCTCGCACCCCCTGTCCTGCCAGGACATGTGGCAGTGCCAGCCACCGCCATGGAGCTGCTGATACACCTCAGCCACCGGCCCGGGATCTCAGCTCATCCCTGCTGTTCCAGCTGAGCGTTCCTCAGAGCCCTGCAGGAGCACCGGGACTGACTGCCCGAGGGGTTTGTGAAACAAAGCCTCTCCTCCATCCCTTCCCGTCTCAGAGAAAGCTGTCACAGGGTCCCTGGTTCTGTTTTCTTGCTAATGCTGTAGTTCTTGTTTGTTTGTTTGCTTTGTTATAAATACTAATAAAGAACTGTTATTCCTATCCCCAGATCTCTGCCTGAAAGCTCCTTGTTTTCAAAACTATAATAATGTAGAGAGAGGGGGTCTACATTTTCTTTCCAGGGGAGGCCCCTGCCCTCCCTAGCAGACACCTGTCCTCCAAAACAAAGACAGATGGGGAGTTTCTCCATCCTCCTTGCCTTTGCGGGGCTGGCAGTGGCCTTGGTTCCTCATGCTCTTTTTGTGGGGCCTTCTGTGTCTGTGCCCCTCCGACTTAGGGGGACAGGGGATATTTGCTGCCCCCTTTCTGCTTCTGGGAAGCCTGTGTGGGCTCTTTGTCCCACTCTGATTTGGGGGTGCCAGTGTTGTCACCATCCCGGCAGCCTCCGGCCTCTCTTTGCCCTTTGCCAGGTCATGGGTGTTCTCTGTCCCCTTGCAATTTGCAGGGCTGGCACAGGCACAATTCCTCTCCTCTTTGGTGGGGCTGGCAGTTTTCCCTTCCCCCTCCGACTTGGGGGCTGCTCTGGGCTCCATCCATCTCTTATTTTGGGCTGGGGTGGGTATTTATCTCCCTTCAGTTTGGGGGGCCCGGGGATCGTCTCCATCATCGTCCAGTTTTGAAGGGCCTGGGAGTAGTCTCTGCCTTCCAGTGATTTGGGGGGACTGGTGCAGGCTCCACCCCTTTCTGATTTTGAGGGATAACCTGGAGGAAAGGCACCAAAAGTTTGACAAAGGCTGAAGGGAATGCTCTGATTACCCCTTTTGCCAAAAGGTTCCCTTAGCTGAAGTTGCTAACAAGGACCAGACTCGCCAGCCCGCAGTGGGTTTCAGGTTGTTTTATTTCCTGGGCCCTCAGTCCTGCGTGGGACACGGGAACTGGGTGCTGCAGAGGCTGCGGCAAGGCATCAGAAATGCCCGCCCAACACCCAAGGGTGGTAGAAGATCTGCTCCAGCACTGGCCGATCCATGGGGTGCTTGGACAAACACCAGCAGATCAGATGTTGGCACTCTGGGGAGAGAAGGCAGAAAGCGGCGCTCACTTGCAGAAGGCTCCTGCCCAGCTGCTCCCGGCGCCTGCAGAAGCCGGGCCACGCTGCGTGTGCTCGGAGCTGCCCTTGGCGGGAGAGCGGCACAGCAGGACAAGCGTCCCCTCCTTCAGCCAAGCGTGCCACACCCAGCCTGCCACGGGCCACCTGCTGCAGCCGGCCCTTGAGGGCACATGGACGTCCCGCGCAGCTGCGGGAGGGCCGGGCTGGGCTGCGCGGTGCCACCTGCCAAAGCCTGCCTTCTTCAGGCAACATACCAACCTGGAGAGACCTCCTGCGGGAAGAAGAGCTGCCCCAACACGATGTCACGCTCATTCTCGAAGGGCAGGAACCCGCACACCATCTCAAACAGCAGCGCGCCCAGGGACCAGATGGTCGCCCCATCGCCGTGGTAGCAGCGCAGGACGATCCACTCGGGCGGGCAGTACGTGCGTGTTCCTGGGGGAGACGGGCGGTGCTGCTCAGGCGCAGGCTGCTGCCTTCCAGAGCCTGGCGCCAGCCTCCTGCCAGAGGCAGGGGCTGCAGCCGTGGCCACAACTTCCCCCCAAGGCCTGCCTGCCTCCCCCTGACAATAGGCCAAAGCCAAGAAACCATTCTGCAAGGCTGAGAACGCCAGCAGAGCAGCCCAAGGCCTTGCGGGCCTGCCAAGCCCAGGAGCCGGGGCCCGGCTTTTGCAGCCCCTTTCTGTCGGCAGGGCCGGCAGCCGGCTCCTGGGGCACAGCACCTGCCCCGTGCCACAGGGCAGCCGGCAGCCGGCTGAATGCCGCACCCCGCGGCCCAGGAGGGAATGGGGCCGTGCAGTGCCTGGCACTGGGAGCAGGGCCCGTGCTCTGGGCTCACCAGCAAAGGTGTGATGGCCCACTCCTGGAGGAAGGTGCTGCAACCGAAGTCGATCAGCTTCAGGTTGCCAGTCTCTGGGTTGACGAGGAGGTTCTCTGGCTTGATGTCCCGGTGCAGGACGCCGCAGGTGGTGCAGTGCCACACGGCCTCCAGCATCTGACAGAAAAACCACCGTGCCGCCTCCTTGCTCAGGAACTCTTGCTCCAACAGGACGTGCAAGAGATCCCGAGATTGCTCCAGACACTCCATCACCAGCACGAAGCTGTCAGGCAGCTCGAACCAGTCGAGGATCTGGATGATTCTGTGGCAGCCAGAGCCCACCTTCTCCATGAGCACGATCTCCATTGGAACACAGGTGCCGTTGGGCTGTGAGGACGAGACAATGCCTCCATCACAGGGCCTGATGCTGCCCTGTGGCTGCGATGCCCCTGCCCGGGGTGCCCCAGTACCTGGCCACACGCTTGATGGCCACCTGGAAGCCGTGGAGAGAGAGGGGGCAAGCCTTGCCCAATGCCGCCCCCGGCCCTCCTGCCGTGCTTGGCCGTCCCGGCCACTTACCTGGCTCCTGTCTGAGTGGCGGGTCCCCAAGAAAACGGTGCCGAAGCCACCGCTCCCCAGCTGCGGGCCCTGCTGGTACAGCTCCCACAGCTCCTTCTTGTGCCCTGCGGCCAAGACCGAGCCATCAGCCTCACGCCCAGGAACTCCAGAAGTGCCCGCGAGTGCAGCGGCCACAGCCAGCGCCAGCCACCTCGCTCTGACCTGCTTCTAGGCTGCTCTCAGAAGCCCTGGCCTGGCCTGGGAATGCCCCTCAAGAGCCCCATGGGAGCCTCAGACAGCTCCTCAGGTCTCACCTGCTGGTACGGAAGCCTTGTTCGTAGTTGGTGGCTCTATGGGAGCAGCTTCCTGGAGATGGAGGAAACTCGCTGGTCCCTCGGGAATCGTCTCCTCCACCAGGCACGGGCTGTTTCCAGCTGGCACGTCCAGCACCATCACCTGGGAGCTGTGGTCCGGCAGCTGCTGGCTCCAGGACACTTCCTGCTCCTCCAGCTGCTCCTGAGATGGCTCCCCTGGATCGGGCTGGGCTCCCACTTGGACCTGTGGGCGTTCCCTGGCCATGTCAGTGCTCAGGGTTGTGCCCATGTTGTCAAGGTCCAAGGGTCCAAGGGAGCTGGGAGACCTGTCCCTGGGCTCTGCACCTTCTGCAGGCTGACAGGTCTGGCTGAGCCTCTCCGAGGGATGGAGGCTGTCAGAGATCGCGGAGGCTCCTGGCACCATGGATGTTCTCTGACAGCCTGAGCTTCTTGCATGGATGGTGGGTCTTCTCTGCTGTGCCATCCTTGCAAGGCTTGAGGCTCTCCCCCCGATGGCCAATCTTCCTGGGAGCAGCCTCCTGAAGGGATGGCGGCTTCTGGAGAAGCTGGGCGAGCCACAGCAGGGCAGGTGGCCTCACCTCATCAGCTTCTCCAGTTCTTTCCACAACGCCAGCCACATCCCAAAGAAGAGCGGCACAGATGTCCCATTGTGTGCCCAGTGCCGGATCATCACTTCCTGCAGCTCTTGGGCCACTGCCATGCAGGGACCGCAGCTGCAGGAGCTCTCCAGAGGGCTTGCGGGAGCACCTGGCCGCTGGCGAGGGGTCACCCGAGGCCTGGAGAACCTGGGAGCCGCAGGGGCTGCTCGGTTCCTCCATGGGCCTCTGGGCCTAACCCTGGGGCGCTTCCTCGTCTGCTGCCTCCGTGGTTTCCAGTGGCCACCAGCCCACCAGACAGCCACAGTGGCCAGCAGCAGGACAAGGGCAGGCATCAGGATGCCACCGTCACACATGGCTACGGCACGTCCCATGGTGACTGCACTGGCAGCTGCGGGGGCTGGCCCGGTTTATATAGGGCTGGCGCGGTGATGTCACAGTGCTGTGGCCAGGACAGCTGTGTGACATCACGGCCCTGCATCACCCCAGCGCTCAGCCCCTTTGTGACATCACAGCCCCACCCAATTCAGGGATCACAGCACCGGCTCATCCCTGAAGATGAACATGGCCGGGAAAAGCCTGGAAATCAGAACCGGAGCTCAGCCCCTTGCAATGAATCCTCCCCTGGAGCAAGTGGCAGCACATCAGGAAGAGTGCTGCTGCCACCTCTGTCAAGCCCCTGCCTTCCAGGACGCTGCAGCAGCACCAACTTCAAACAACCTCTACTCTGTGCCGGAGAAGATCCCCCAGAGACAAAGGGAGGTGAAGTTCCTCTGTCTCTGGGGAGCTCTCCTGAAATGGCTGGCAGGGACTGCAAGAGTTTTCTCATAGCAGCTCACCAACTTCTGCAGATAAATCCGGATATTCCAAAGAGCGCTCATGCTTGTCCCATTGCTCTGGTTTTGACTGCCAGAGGGTCCCTCTCTTCCCAAGAGCTGGCATGTGCTGTTGTCGTGGTTTTGAACCAGTAATTAACAAAAAGGGGAAAAAAGAATTATTTATGTCTTGCTGTGAGATATGGATTAAAATAAGAGCAAACCAGGCATAAAACTTAAAAGGAATAAAGAAAAGTTTATTGACAAACTACAAGAATAAGAACACCAGAATAAACTTTTAGAAAAACCTTTTCATTTCTCACTGCTCACTATTCTTTCGTTCATATGACAACAGAGACAAAAACTTTATAATTTTGATGGTTTAAACAGTTCTAATTCTTTTTATAGTCTTTTCCTCAGTTTCTGTAGAGAAACAGAAGTTCCTTTCTGTTAATTTATGGAGTTTGTCACAAGAAAACTATTTTTGTTATAGTTTCTCGTTTCTCTGATATCAGCTGCTCAGAGCTACTGTTATTAAAGCCCACCCCTCCCATTCCACATCACTCTGAAATGTGTTATGGGTCATGAGTTTGAAGATAGCATTTTTTAAGGATAAGTTAGTCAAAGGCAAAAAAGTATTCTTCATCTGCTTCTGTGAGCTTCACTAAGAAACAGTTTTCTCATTGCCTCTCAAGGCTTCAAATCTCTCAGCACTTCACTATACCACAATTACTTCACTTTTTACTCAAATTTACACTTTGAACACTTTATTCCTCTCCATACTCTATTATGAATTAAAGGGGTTTTTTTCAGGACTTCATTGTCCATCTCCATAGTTTTAACAGAAAGATATTTCAGCTTAATTAAAGCATCTTCTTAATTCTCTACCTTTCTTGAAGTCTCTTTTCTTTCTTGCCACTAGTAGTTTATAAAGTCTTTTTTCATGTTGATCACTCTCCTTTTCTCTCTCTGGATGAAAAGATTAATCCACAAGTCTCATCTGGATAAGAAAGAGTTAAAATCCTGCCCAAGCTTTTGTAGATGGTTCGGTGATCTCTGCTGAACAGGAGCTGGAGCTGTCTGCGATGGAAAGTTCCTCATAGCTGCTTTTAGAGAGCGTAGTCTCCGTCTCTGCTTGCTGCAGGCTCAGAGTTACTTTCCTTCTTCACTCGGCAGTTTTCTAGTGAATGTAGTTACAGCAAAACTTCTAGCTGAACCAGAGATCGGGCCGAGCCCGGCCCAGCCCGACCTGGCCCAGGGCAAGCCCCATCTCCCGGCCGGGAGACGAGAGACGCGTCAGGCCCGGCCCGGCCCCCGCCCGGCCACATAGCTTTAGGCAGAGAACCGAAAGCCAGCCGGAGCTCCGCCACCCTTCACAGTCAGGAAAACAAAGGACCACCACAGACTTCTGGGTGTACACTTTAAGGTGGGGTTCACAAGTTGATTCTACTTTTCAATGGCTAAAACTGCTGTCAATTCTCAGCAATGACCGATAATTGGTCAGGAGAAAAGACTCCCAAGAGCCCCCAGCAACTTTAACTTCCTTAAAGGTAAACTAACCTCATGACAGCTGTGTTTGGATTCAAGATGGGAATGCTGTGGTTCAGTCAGGGGTGGTTTTGTTTCTGCTGAGCAGGGCTTGCCCTTTTCAAGGACTTTGCAGTGTCCCTTGGTACAATGCGTGTTTTCCTCTGGGAAGGGAGGGGTGAGCGTTGAACACAGATACAAGAATGCATTAGAAAACCTGCACTGTGTCTCTGTCCGTGTTTGTCAGGTGACCATCCACATCCTGGAAGGGGACAATGTCATTTCTATAATTTCTTTTTATTCATGTATTTAACAAGTCAATTTTTATTGTGCCTCACATTTTTGGCCACCTTCATCTCCAGCTGAGCTTTCACTGCACCAAATTTCTTGCTACAGTGGCAAGAAGCATTTCTGAATTCTTCTCCTGATCTTCATTCCTTGTCCTCTACCCATCTCATCCCGCCCCAGGGAGCAGGGACCTTCCTGGGGCAGATCCAGGAGGATATCCAGGACCATCCTGGCCTGGGATGGGTGCCAAGGAGATCCAGGAGGGTTCAGTGTCCAGCTCTAAGTCCTGGGACACCCTGTGCTGTGTTCCCAACATCCCCGATTTCCAGGAAGGAGCCACAGCAGCCTCCTGGCCATCCATGGATTTTTCTTCCAGGAATTCCCTGTGGAGCTTGTTTCTGTTTTCCTGCTCTTTCCGAGCTCCTGTCATGGAGCTGGAAGAGGTGGAGAGGAGAAACATCGGGAATGGGAAGACGGAGGGAAATTGCTGGGGAAAAGTGAGACACACACACCCCTAACAGTGCCCAAATCTCCACAAAATTCCACAAAATCTAAGAAAAATCCCCCACAATTTTTCAAGTCTCCACAAAATCCCACAGAATTCCAGAAAAATCCCAGAAAATTATTTCAACTATTGCAAAATCCCATAAAAGTCAAAAAAAATTGCGCGAAATTGAAAAAACAAAAACAAAAAATCCCTAGATCTTCCCAAAACACTACCAAATTCCAGAAACATCCCACCAAATCTCCACAAAATTCCAAAGAAGCTAAGAAAAATCCTTCACAATTCTTCAAGTCAACACAAAATCCCACAAAATTCAAGAAAGATCTCACGAATTTGCAGAAATCGTCTCAAAAGCCCAACAAATTCCAGAAACATCCCAGAAAATCTAAACAAATTTCCACAAAATCTAAGAAAATAATTCAAAATTCTTCATGTCTCCTAAAAATCCCACAAAATTCAACAAAACTCCCACAAAATCTCCTCAATATTTTACAATATTAGGGAAATCCAACAAAATTACAGAAAAATCCCATAAAATTGCAGAAAAATCTCACACAGTTCTGTAAATGTTCTGAAAACACTACCAAATTCCAGAAACATCCCACCAAATCGCCACAAATTTCCACAAAATTTCAGAAACATCCCACAAAATTCATCAAGTCTCCAAAAAATCCCACAAAATTCAAGAAAAAACTCCAACAAAATTGCAGAAAGCTCTCAAAACCCAACCAAATTCCAGAAACATCCCACCAAATTGCCAGAAATTTCCACAAAGTTTCAGAAAAATCCAACAAAATTCTTCAAGTCTCCACAAAATCCCTTAAGACTCCAAAAAAAATCACAAAAAATTCCCTAAATCTTCCCAAAACCTGATCAAATTCCAGAAACATCCCACCAAATCTCCACAAAATTCCAAAGAAGCTAAAAAAATCCCTCATAATTCTTCAAGTCTCCACAAAATCCCACAAAATTCAAGAAAGATCCCACAAAATTGCAGAAATCGTCTCAAAAGCCAAAAAAATTCCAAAAACATCCCACTAAATCCCCACAAATTTCCACAAAATCTAATAAAAATCCCTCAAACTTCTTCAAGTCTCCTCAAAATCCCTCAAAATTCCACAAAACTCCCACAAAATCTCCCCAATATCCTGCAAAATTCAGGAAAAATCCCACAAAATTGCAGAAAAATCCCACACAATTCATTAAATGTTCTGAAAACCCCAGCAAATTCCAGAAACATCTTACCCAATCTCCACAAAATTCCACAAAATCTAAGAAAAATCCCTCATAATTCTTCATGTCTCCTCAAAATCCCACCAAGTACCAGAAAATTCCACAACAGTACAAAAAAATCCCACAAAATTCCAGAAACATCCCACCAAATCCCCACAAATTTCCACAAAATTTCAGAAAAATCCCACAAAATTCTTCAAGTCTCCTCAAAATCCCTCAAGATTCCAGAAAAAAATCTCACAAAATCCCCTAAACCTTCCGAAAACCTTACCAAATCCCAGAAACATCCCACCAAAACTCCACAAAATTCCAAAGAAGCTAAGAAAAATCCCTCATAATTCTTCAACTCTCCACAAAATCCCACAACATTAAAAAAAAATCCCACAAAAATGCAATCTTCTCAAAACCCCAGCAAATTCCAGAAACATCCCACAAAACCCCCACTAATCTCCGCAAAATCTAACAAAATACCACAAAAATCCTTCATGTCTCCTAAAAATCCCTTAGAATTCTACAAAACTCCCAAAAAATCTCCCCAATATCCTATAAAATCCAAGAAAAATCCCACCAAATTGCAGAAAAATCCCACAAAATTGATTAAATGTTCTGAAAACCCCAGCAAATTGCAGGAACATCCCACCAAATCGCCACAAATTTCCACAAAATCTAAGAAAAATCCCACAAAAATCTTCAAGTCTCCTCAAAATCCCTCAAGATTCCAGAAAAAAATCTCAAAAAATCCCCTAAACCTTCCCAAAACCTTACCAAATATACAGAAACATCCCACCAAATCTCCACAAAATTCCAAAGCAGCTAAGAAAAAATCCCTCAAAATTCTTCGAGTCCCCACAAAATCCCACAAAATTACAGAAAAATTCCACACAATTCCCAAAATGTTCTCAAAACCCCAGCAAATTCCAGTAACATCCCACAAAATCCCCACTCATTTCCACAAAATCTAAGAAAATCCCTCAAAATTCCTCATGTCTCCTCAAAATCCCTTAAAATTCCACAAAACTCCCACAAAATCTCCTCAATATCCTTCAAAATCCAAGAAAAATCCTACCAAATGGCAGAAAAATCTCACACAATTCATTAAATGTTCTGAAAAACCCCAGCAAATTCCAGAAACATCCCACAAAATCTCCACAAAATTCTACAAAATCTAAGAAAAAACCCTCAAAATTCTTCAAGTCTCTACAAAATCCCACAAAATTGCAAAAAAATCCCATACAATTCCATAAATGTTCTCTAAATCCTACCAAATTCCAGAAACATCCCACTAAATCCTCACAAATTTCTACAAAATCTAAGAAAATAACTCAAAATCATTCATGTCTCCTCAAAATCCCTCAAAATTCCACAAAACTCCCACAAAATCTCCTCAATATCCGACAAAATTCAAGAAAAATCCCACAAAATTGCAGAAATCTTCTCAAAAGCCCAACAAATTCCAGAAACATCCCACCAAATCGCCACAAAATTACAAAAAATCTAAGAAAAATCCCACACAATTCTTCAAGTCTTCACAAAATCCCACCAAATTCAAGAAAAATCCCACAAAATTGCAGAAAAATATCACACAATTCATTAAATGTTACCAAAATCCTACCAAATTCCAGTAACTTCCCAGAAAATCTAAACAAATTTCCACAAAATCTGCGAAAATCCCTCAAAATTCTTCATGTCTCCTCAAAATCCCTCAAAATTCCACAAAACTCCCACAAAATCTCCCCAATATCCTACAAAATTCAAGAAAAATCCCACAAAATTGCAGAAAAATCCCACACAATTGATTAAAAGTTCTGAAAAACCCCAGCAAATTGCAAGAACATCCCACCAAATCTCCACAAAATTCTACAAAATCTAAGAAAAAAACCCTCAAAATTCTTCAAATCTCTACAAAATCCCACAAAATTGCAAAAAAATCCCATACAATTCCATAAATGTTCTCTAAATCCTACCAAATTCCAGAAACATCCCACTAAATCCTCACAAATTTCTACAAAATCTAAGAAAATAACTCAAAATCATTCATGTCTCCTCAAAATCCCTCAAAATTCCACAAAACTCCCACAAAATCTCCTCAATATCCGACAAAATTCAAGAAAAATCCCACAAAATTGCAGAAATCTTCTCAAAAGCCCAACAAATTCCAGAAACATCCCACCAAATCGCCACAAAATTACAAAAAATCTAAGAAAAATCCCACACAATTCTTCAAGTCTTCACAAAATCCCACCAAATTCAAGAAAAATCCCACAAAATTGCAGAAAAATATCACACAATTCATTAAATGTTACCAAAATCCTACCAAATTCCAGTAACTTCCCAGAAAATCTAAACAAATTTCCACAAAATCTGCGAAAATCCCTCAAAATTCTTCATGTCTCCTCAAAATCCCTCAAAATTCCACAAAACTCCCACAAAATCTCCCCAATATCCTACAAAATTCAAGAAAAATCCCACAAAATTGCAGAAAAATCCCACACAATTGATTAAAAGTTCTGAAAAACCCCAGCAAATTGCAAGAACATCCCACCAAATCTCCACAAAATTCTACAAAATCTAAGAAAAAAACCCTCAAAATTCTTCAAATCTCTACAAAATCCCACAAAATTGCAGAAAAATCCCATACAATTCCATAAATGTTCTCTAAACCCTACCAAATTCCAGAAACATCCCACTAAATCCTCACAAATTTCCACAAAATCTAAGAAAATAACTCAAAACCATTCATGTCTCCTCAAAACCTATCAAAATTCCACAAAACTCCCCCAAAATCTCCCCTATATCCTACAAAATTAAAGAAAAATCCCACAAAATTGCAGAAAAATCCCAAACAATTCCATAAATGTTCTGAAAACCCCAGCAAATTCCAGAAACATCCCACAAAATCGCAACAGATTTCCAAAAAAATCTAAGAAAAAATACCTCAAAATTTTTGAAGTCTCCACAAAATTTCACAAAATTCAAGAAAAATCCCACAAAATTACAGAAATGTTCTCAAAAGCCCAACAAATTCCCGTAACATCCCACAAAATCCCCAGTAATTTCCAAAATCTAAGAAAATATCTCAAAATTCCGCATGTCTCCTCAAAATCCCTCAAAATTCTACAAAACTCCCACCAACTCTTCCCAATATCCTACAAAATCCAAGAAAAATCCCACTAAATTGCAGAAAAATCCCACACAATTAATTAAATGTTCTGAAAACCCCAGGAAATTCCAGAAACACCCCACCAAATCGCCACAAAATTCCACAATATATAAGAAAAATCCAACAAAATTCTTCAAGTCTTCTCAAAATCCCACAAAATACCAGAAAATTCCACAACAGTACAAAAATGTCCCACAAAATTCCAGAAAAATCCCACAAAATTCTTCAAGTCTCCATAAAATCCCACAAAATTGCAGAAATCTTCTCAAAACCCTACCAAATTCCAGGAACATCCCAGAAAATCTAAACAAATTTCTAAAAAATCTAAAAAATACCTCAAAATTCCTCATGTCTCCTCAAAATCCCTCAAAATTCCACAAAACTCCCACAAAATCTCCTCAATATCCTACAAAATCCAAGAAAAATCCTACCAAATTGCAGAAAAAATCCCACACAATTCCCTAAATGTTCTGAAAACCCCACCAAATTCCAGAAACATCCCAGCAAATCTCCACAAAATACCACAAAATCTAATAAAAATCCCTCACAATTCTTCAAGTCTCCTCAAAATCCTTCTAGATTCCTGAAAATCCAACAAAATTATTTCAACTTTTGCAAGATCCCATAAAACTCAAAAAACATCCCACAAAATTGAAAAAACAAAAACAAAAATCTTTAAATCTTCCCAAAACCCTATCAAATTCCAGTAACATCTTACAAAATCTCTTGAATATCCCAAAAGAATCAATAAAAATCCCACAAAATTCAAGAAAAATCCCACAAAATTGATTAAATGTTCTGAAAACCCCAGCAAATTCTAGGAACATCCCACCAAATCCCCACAAATTTTCACAAAATTTAAGAAAATATGGCAAAATTCTTCATGTCTCCACAAAATCTTAGAAAGTTGCAGAAAAATCACACACAACTCCCTAAATGTTCTGAAAACCCTAGCAAATTCCAGAATCATCCCACCAAATCTCCACAAAATTCCACAAAATCAAGAAAAATCCCTCAAAATTCTTCATGTCTCCTCAAAATAGTTTACAATTTCATAAATATAACACAAAATTATGTAAACTTTTGCAAAATCCCACCAATTTGGGATAACTTAAAACAAAATTGCAAAAAATTAAAATGAAAAAATCCCTAAATATTCCCAAACCCTACCAAATTCCAGAAACATTCCACCAAATCTGTAGAATATCCCAAAAAAATCAAGAAAAATCCCACAAAATAAGAAAAAATGACCCTTCTTACACACAAAGTTCACCAAGTCATTCCCTGCGTTTCTCCTTTTCACTGTCTTTCTCTCATCCACTGAGAGCTCCAGCTTATCATGTTCTGGTGCTTATCATCAACTGATTGTGCTCTTGATTTCTACCACTGCAAGACATGTAGAATGATCTAAACTGAACACAGAAACAAAATCCCTCTGTCAGCCCATCTTCACATTCCAGATCACTTTCAAGATGTCCATGGGGCTATTGGAATGATGAGCTCTCCACTGCTGGCTGCAGGCTCTGGAGATTCTTTCTCCACATTCAGCCAGGCTTGTATTCCCCAACAATTCCTGGTAGCTCATCATGTTTTCTTTGGCTAGAAGAGGAACAATGAAAACCTTACCAATGGCACAACTCCCCTGTCCACAAGGAAAAGAAAGAACAAGTTGTCAAGTTCTTCAAACATTTGTTCTGCTTTGCTGCAAGAGTTGTGCTGCATTCACAGTGTGGGAAGCCAAGAGAAGCTGCAGCTGGGGGCACATCTTGTGACAGGAGCTGTGCCTTGTTCTCCAGGACAGGTTGTTGGAAAGAACAGACAGGACTGGGGAGAAGATTCTGGGAAAACTGAAACAGCTTTTTTAAGAAATGAAAATAAATTGCAAAGGAACAACCAATATGTTTTTTTCTATTTTTCTCTATTGATTTTTATGTTTCCCTTTTCCATCTTGCACTGTTTCTCCATCCCATTCATTCCAAATGGATCTCACCTCTAAGATCTGAGACTTGGCAAGTTTTAGACACTGTAAAATACCATGAGCTACACCCAGTTTTACTCCCCCTGTTTTACTTGGAAAGCAATGCTGGAGACACAAGTGCAGTGCTTGGCTCAGGTACAAATTCTGCATTCAGGGAATGTGCTCAGACAGTGTCTGACCCTCAGCAGGGACAAGGCACAGCAGCAGCCAAGGGCATTGCTGTGCCCCTGTGCAGGAGTCAAGACTCTGGCTCTTGGCTCACCAGGGCAAAGTTCCCGTGTTTGGCCAGGCTCAGGGGCTGCCCGGGGAGCGCGGGGCTCGGGGCGGGGCCGAGCGGGCAACGGACAAACGGACACGGGGACAAACGGTCCCGGTGCTTCAGTTGCAGCGGTAGCAGCGGCAGCAGCAGTGGAAGCAGCAGCTTTAGAGACTTCTTCGATTCTCCTCCTCCTCTCCCTCTCCCTCTCTGGGTCTCCCTTCCCCTGCGTCCCCTCATCTCCTAGTCGAATTCTTCGACTCCCTTGAGTCCCTTGTCCCTTTCCCGTGGTCCCGCACCCCATCCCTGTCTCCCTTTCCCGCTGTCCCCCTCCTCTCCAAGTTTCCCTCTCCCCGTGCCCACCCGGGCCATGCCCCCGGTCCGCCCCCGGCCCCGGGCGGGGCTGCCCCGGCCCCGTCCCCGGCCCCGGCCCCAGCCCCGAGCATCCCTCCGCGGTCTCGCCTCCGCCCAGCTCTGGCTATGCTGGCGCTGGCGCTGCTGGGCGGGCATCATTGCCTGGGGCTGGGGCGGCATCGCTGCCCTTTGGCTCCGCCTGGCCCGGCCCCGGCCCCGGCCCCGGCCCCGGCCCCGGCCCCGGCTCCTCCCGGGGCCCGCGGAGGACACAGGCGGCGCGGCCGCTGCCGCCGCCTCCGCTGCGGCTTCCCCGGCCCGAGCTCCGCCGCTCAGCAGCGCGGCCGCCGGCCCCGAGCCGCCGCTGTCGCGTTCCAAAGAGCGAACGCCTGCGGATGCCCGGCCCGGGGAGCTCGGGGAGCGCTCGGGGGCCGTTCCTGGCCCCGGGCCGAGCACTGACGGCCGCGTCTCTTCCCCAGGGAAGGCGCAGGAGGCCCTGCAGCAGCGGTACCGAGTGGGTTCTCTGCTGGGGCGCGGCGGCTTTGGCAGAGTTTTCGCAGCCACTCGGCTCTCAGACGAACTCCCGGTGAGCGGTGGGGCCAGCGGCGGGCGGAGGAGGAGGAGCGGGCGGAGGGGGCGGAGGATGAGGAGGGGGCGGAGGAGTAGGATGGGGCTGGACACGGCAGGCGCTGAGCTGAATCCGCTGTTCCCTTTGGCTTACAGGTGGCCATCAAAAAGGTGCCACGGAACCGCGTCCGGCACTGGGGCGAGCTGGTGAGTGAGCGGGGCAAGCGGCAGAAGCCGGGGCGTGCCGGGCGGGGATGAGCCGGGGCCCGGCAGGGTGGGAGCTGCCAGGACACCTGGAGGGAGAGCGGGCATGGGGCCAGCGGAGGGCACAGAGCATCCCGGGCTGGCTGAGGGCTTCCCGAGCCCTGGCACGGCCTCAGCCCCACTGACGGCACCGTGCTCCTCCCGCAGCCCGACGGCACCAGCGCACCACTGGAGATAGTGCTGCTGGACAAGGTGTCCACAGGCTTCCCCGGTGTGGTGCAGCTGCTGGAGTGGCTTGAGCTCCCCAGCTACATTGTTATGGTGCTGGAGCGCCCGGAGCGGTGTCAGGACCTGCGGCACTTCATTCGGGCACGGAGGTTCCTGTCCGAGGAAGAGGCGCGGGAGCTGTTCCGGCAGGTCCTGGCAGCCGTGCGGCACTGCACCAGCTGCGGGGTCCTGCACCGAGATATAAAACCCGACAACATCTTGGTTGACCTGGACACCGGTGAGGCAAAACTGATAGACTTCGGCTGTGGCACCTACCTTCAGGAGACAGCCTACACTCAATTTGCAGGTGAGCCCACACAGGGGTAGGCTTCTGGTCCCAGCATCTCCTGGCGCAACAAGGGTGTGGCAGGAGGGATTCTCCCAGGACTGGGGCTGGGGCAGCCAGCCTGACAAAATCCTCCATGGGTAGGGGTGGCAGAGAGGGGGAGCCAGAACCTGTGCACCAGCTGGTTTCGTGTGCAGTTGAGAATGGGCTTGGACTGCTGTGCTTCCCTGGTTTACTTTGGTTCAAAATATGTTTTGGGCAATGCCAGCAGGGAGGATGTGGGTATGGTTTTTCCCCAGCACTGAGTGGGTATTTCCCTTTGTGTGTCATGGTCGGCCCTTGCCAGGGTTTCTGCTGCCCTCTTCCAGCACCAGTGACTTCGTTTCCAGCCACGGATTTGTACCCAAGTCCCAGGTGCTGGCGAGAGGGCAGCAGGTCACCCCATGGGCCACTGGGGAAGCCCCCACATGCCCAGGGATGCTGGGGTCAGGCTCTGGGAGCAGCAGCATCCCCCTGATGAGCTCCATCCATATTCCATAGGAACACCATCATACAGCCCCCCGGAATGGAACGACTTTGGGTGGTACCATGGCGAGGCAGCAACCGTCTGGACCCTGGGCATCCTGCTGCACGAGATGGTCTGCGGGGAGCACCCTTTCAGGAGGGGCAGGAACATCAGATGGGGCCAGCTCCCGCTGCCACAACGGCTCTCCCAAGGTGAATCCTCATCTCTGGGCACAGGGGGAACACCAGTGTTGGGAGACAGCAGCGGGCTCGTGAGCATCCCGCTCTGGCAGCTGCTGAGGAGGTGGCACATGTCCTGCTCTCCTGCTCTCCTCCAAAACAAAAAAATTAATGGGAAAGTTTAGGCCCAGCTCTGAGCACATCCAGCGTGGCCTGGGCACGGGAATAGTGGGACAAAGCAGACAGGAGCCTTCTCCAACTGACCAGTGGTTTGTGGTTTCTCTCCCCAGATTGCCAGCTTCTGATCAGGTGGTGTTTATCCCTGAACTCCTTGGACAGGCCCTCATTAGAAGACCTGTCCTGTGATCCCTGGATGCAGGATATTCATCAGCCCTAGAAGAAGGGAGAGAGCCACAGGCACAGTGATGCAGGGACCTGGTAAGTTACAGCTCCACACATGCCCTGGCAATCAGCAGCAAAGAAACCCAGACTTTTTTGTCCTGCCTGTGTCACTGCACTGGGCTCATCAAATGGGAACACACAGCCCTTGTGCTGGAGCTGAGCTGCTCTGCCCAGCACTGGTGGGCACCATCTGAGCTGGTTTTGCTTGTCCTGGTTCAGTGACAGCCGGGCCCTGGGCAGAACCCTGACAGCCTGGTGTCCCCCCAGGGAAGAAGGAGCCCCTGGAGAAGCTGGACCAGGTGGGGCTGCTGCTGCTGCTGGAGACATGGAGGAAAACAGCAAGGATGACAACCTCTTCCTCCACCTGGCCAGCGGCAGCTGGGGATGATGGACTTTGATTCTGGCACCTTCTTCAAAGCCAGGCTCCACAGTGAATTTTCAGGTAAGTCCAGACCCAGGGGGATGCTCCCAGATTTGAGCATTGGCTGGGAACCAAAGGTTTCCCCTTCACTGGGGCAGATGCAACTGATTCCTCAGTGGCTGCCCAGCTGGTTTTTGGCAGGGCTGGGGACATGGGCTGGGGTGGTTACGAAATGGGAGTGGGATCCTGGCCCTGCCAACAGCCCCCACCACCCACCGTGCCCCGGGCTGGGGCTGGGGCAGCCAGCCCGACACAAACAAACCCCCATGGCAGGAGCACAGGTGGGACTCCAGAACCTGAGCACGGCTGCTTTGCTGTGCAGGCAAGGAAGGGCTTGGGCTGCTCCACTCCCCTGCTTTGCTTTGGGATCACCGTGATTTTGGGGGACAGTGCAGGGGAAAGGGAGAAAGCATGGGCTTCCCTCACCCATGGGTGGGTTTTTCCCCAGAATGTAGGGGTTGGGCCTTGCTCAAGTTTCTGACAGAGATAAGATTTTTTATCATTTTTCTGGTTTCCCCTTTTTGTCTGTAACCTATTTTCATTAATTTGTTATTTGTTTTTCTAAAGGAAGCGTTCTAGGTGGGGTCCAGTCTGGATCGGGAAGTGCTTGGGACCAGCTGTGGCGTGGATGGGCCATGCCCTTGGAGAAGACTGAGGACATCGTTTGGGACCAGCTTTTCTTCTGGCAGCGGATGGTGTGAGGTGGGTCCTCATCTCCCTGGCATGGGTGGGACAAGAGCTTTTGGGAGATGGCAGCGGGCACAGGAGCATCCCGCTCTGGGCAGCTGCTGAGGGGCTGGATCTGCCGTGGCTGGCTGCAGGCTGGGCACATGTCCTGCCCTCCTGCTCTGCTCCCAAAGGCAGCAGTGATGGGCAGCTTTGGGCCCAGCTCTGAGCACGGCCAGCATGGCCTGGGCACCGCGGCTGGCTGGGACAAGGGGACAGGAGCCTTCAGCTGACGGGCGGTTTCTGCTTTCTCTCCTTGCAGCCGGGCTCTGCGGATGCTGAGGCTGCTCTGGGCTCTGCCAGGGCTCTGCTGGGCTCAGCACCGGGCCGGGATCAGCCAAAGAAGAAATGGTGTGACCTGCAGCAGAGACTTGAGCATTTTGGCAATGCAGCTCAAGTCTGCAGAGTGTCCACCTCCACGGGAAAACATGACACCCCCCAAAAATTAAACTTGTTCCATAACTTCTGAAATGAAATCCATCTGGGATGACCCCAAATGACATTTTTCATCTTGCTCAAGCTGTAGCTCAGAACAGTTCTATTCTCTGAAGGAGTTCTGTCCCCCACCTGCCTTTTACTTCACAACTGCTCCCTCCTTTCCCCCAGTGAGTTCCCAGCCCATCACAGTCTCCATCACACTGCAGCCTTCCTTGATGCCCCTCACCATGAGGAAGGCCAAGCCCCAGTCTCAGGGACTCATCTTGTCACTGGCTGAAGAACAGCAATGTCTGTCTGTGCCAGGGGCTCTTGGATGTCTCTGTATCCATGGACAGAAGGGTCTGTCTGTGCCAGGGGCTCTTGGATGTCTCTGTATCCATGGACAGAATGGTCTGTCTGTGCCAGGGGCTCTTGGATGTCTCTGTATCCATGGACAGAAGGGTCTGTCTGTGCCAGGGGCTCTTGGATGTCTCTGTATCCATGGACAGAAGGGTCTGTCTGTGCCAGGGGCTCTTGGATGTCTCTGTATCCATGGACAGAAGGTCTGTCCTTGTGAAGGTTTCCATAATATCTTTGTACCCATGAGTATGGAATGAACACAGAGAGTGAAAGTGTCAGTCACGTTGTTTGCACACTCCTTCCTTTCCATACAAGACACATCCATGCACACCCCCACGTACAGATATATTAAAAGGATAGGGATGGATAGAGATTTCCCACAGAGCTCTAACTTTGGCATAACTCACCTTGTAAGCCATGGCCAGGGTATTATTTTTCCCTGCTCTGTGGGAGTAGGTGTCCAAGAGCTGTAGGGAACAGCATTTAGAAGCAGTTTCAGGATTTCTAGGCAGAAAAGGGAGCTGACAACCATCCACGTAACTCACCATATTTGTCGGGATGGGCTGCTGGTTCTTTAGGAATATGGCACAATGGAGACATGAGACTTGGGATAATCCCAGCTCTCTGTGGATCTGTGCAAAGGTGGAGCAGCAGAAACACCTTGTGTCTTCTTTGGGGACACAAGGTCCAAGGAGTTGGGGTGGCAGAGCGTGACCTGGGCTGGTGGCAGGTGAATTCCCATTTCATGACATCCCGGAGTGGCACAGGACAAAGCTCCAAGCACCCACAGCCCCACTGAGGAAGTCCTTGGAGTGCTGCACATCCCATAGGAAAAGCTGCATTCACTCAGTCCATTGGGATTTATCACTTCCATTTGCAACACTTTAGGTCCAAGTTTCAAACTGCAAAATTTTTACACTCAAGACACAGTCATGAAGAACATGTATTTCAATTTCCTATTCCTTTAACTGCAGTGTAAAATATCTTAATATTGGAAAACATCCATCAAATCTGTTAAGGAAGGCAGCTAATGGATCCTTTCCACTAGCACGTGTACAAACTAAGTAACTAAAATCAAAGCTGAGTTCTCTTTTTCAAAAGATCGGTTACCTCTTTCTTACTCCAGAGTTATAGATCTTTTTTCACTACTCATTTGGGAGTAATTTTTATCTTTCATATTTTTTTAGTGTTTTTTTGTTTGTTTGTTTGGTTGGTTTTTTACAGAAAATATGCTCTAGAAAAGGCACGTCCTTTGCTCCTGGTTCCCGTGTGGAGCAGCTCCCTTCCCGCTGGCTGAGCTGCTCAGGCAGAGCCCGGCAGCTCCTGGCCCTGCAGGGCTGAGGCTTTTCCCCGTTGCTGGGCACAGACTGATGGAGCAGCACTGCTGAACACGGGGACACGCAGAGGGAGCAGAGCAGCTGCCTTTGCCCACCTGAAGCTCCAAGGCCAAACTCTGAGCAGGCACGGCTGGAAGAGACTCGCAGGCTCCCTGTTGGCTCTGCTGCCCCACTTGTGCCCGGCCCAGCTCTGCGTGAGGCAGAGGGAGAACAAGGGGCAGCTCCCTCCCAGCCCCAGCCCAGGGACCCCTCCAGCCCCGGGCCTTGGGGCACTGTCAGCACCCGCTGCTCCAGCCACCGCTTCTGCTGGCACTGACAGCAACAACCAAACTGGGGCTGGTCCCCAGGGAGCAGCAGCAGTGCCTGGATCTGATCCCTCAGCCTGGGGCAGCCCCTGGGGGAACAGAGGGCACAGCAAGAGGGACAAAACCAGTCAGGGTCAGAGACTGGGAAAAGCCAGAGCTGGGAGCAGGAACAGCTGCTTCATTGCACTCTTGGAGAAAGCTCTTGGCTGGGTCAAAGCACTGAAAGGTGTGAAAGGCGAGAAGAGGCCACACCAAACAATGCTCCTGTTTTCACACCCTCCTGTAATAAATGGAAATGATTTGTGCTAACTAAATTGTAACTATTTGGAAAGTTATTATTAGGAGCAATCAAGGGAATTGGTGTTACAAGGCAGATGTAGCCCCCCTACAGATGTTACATGTTAAAATTAAGGCACAGGATGTAGTTTTGAGATAAGAAATGTCCTAAGATAAAATCGACCTTGAGATGGATAAAGTTAGAATGACTTTAGGCATAGGGCATGAAAATTATAAAATATAAGACTAATTAGTGGAGCACAATGCTCACTTAGATAACACAATGCTTAGGACTCATGCACAGCCTGTAAGGTTATCCAGAGGACAACGAGGATGAGTGTAAGCCTTCGTCCAAAAAACCACCAAAACAAGACAGAAGACCCCCTAGCAACAAGTGAAGCATGCACCATGAAGAATAGTGATATTAAATCAATGAATTGGAAATAGGAGGAGACTTATGGGAAACATTAATGAATAAGTATAAGCATACAGTATATAATTTTAGTTTGAATTACTTTGTTTTGGTATGTGAGGCAGGGTGAGAAGCCCTCCCTGTACCCTGGTCAGTTTTGCTTATGCTTTAATCATAATTACTGGCAAATTATATTCACAAATATATATCTATGTATCTGAAGTTATTCACTAAATTGTACTCTTTTACTAAATTGTTTTCCTTTTATACCAAATTGCTATTCAGGCCACTAAATAGTATTCTTTTGTTAAATTGTATCCTTCTATTCAATTCACTGAATTGTATCTTTTTTTCCCCTTGTTATTAAATTGCTGTTAACCTAATAGCTCTTGTTGTCTTATTTTAATTTCATTTAAAACAGCACCAAGCAGAAAAGGGGCTGACTGAGAGCAAGCAAACTTAACTTTCTGCCAGGACACAAATTTAGAGGGCAAAAAATTAAAAAAACCCACAGCATCAGCCCAGCTTCCCAGTGAGAAGGGTTGGAACTCTCTGCCCTCAACACTTCCCCAGCAGCTTTACAAAGGGAACTGGGATCTGAGCTGTGCCCTCCGAACCAACAGAGCCAGCCTCCCTTCAGGGTGAGAAGCCACAGCCTCAGTTACAGCCCCGGGTGCCTCCTGTGCCCCAGAGAATGGCCCGGCTCACCTGGCCCAGCCCAGCCCGGCCCGAGCAGCCCGGACTGGCCTCAAGGGATGGGCTCCACCTGCCCGCTGTGCCCACAGGCCAGGCCCAAGGGCTCACAAGAGGCTTCCTCCCAGCTTTGCAAAACTCGGCCAAGAGTGTCCCCTTTACTGTGCTGAGAAGAGTAAAAAACCCTCTCAATTTAACCCCACTGCACTCCTCATGGGGGATCCCTGCACACCTTAGGAGAGAGCTCAAATTTTCCCTGTTTGCCTCATGAGGTGCAGGCCCAGGTGACGCCACTGAAGGAAATGTGCCCTCACAGCCCAGGGACGCTCAGCATGGGCTCCCCCAGCTCCTCAGTGCCCCAACACTGGTCATGGCAGCCCCTGCCTGGCTCCTGCCTACCCACACTGTGGTCAGCCCTGCCTGCTCCTGGACATGGAGCTCAGCCAGGGCTGGTGCTGTGTGGGCTTTGCTGGTGGTACCAGCAGGACACTGGGGTGAGAGCTCCATCTCTTTATTAGAACAAAAAACATGGGCCAACCCCTGCTCTGGTGCACAGGGGCTGCCCAATTTCAGTCCTGGCCAGGGACCAGGGCCAGGGGGCTCTGGGGCAGAGGGTCTTGCTTGGGAGGTGTGGGTCTTGGGATGCCCTCAAGGTGGGGATGCAGATGCAGCTTGGCACATGGGGACCGATGTGAAGAGCGAGGATAACAGATGCAGCTTCTCAGTGACTGGAATATTTCGCCAGACTTCTGAAGGTGCAGAGGCACTCCTGTTGAGAGAGGAGGTGGCTGAGGCCCCCAGCTGCTGCCGGCACACAGGGACCCTCCTGCACAGCAGGGCCCAGAGCTGCCAAGGCTCCCCAGCACGGCTGGAGCTGCTGGCACAGCTTGGCCCAGCTGGACAGCTGCCCCTCAAGGCCCTGGAGAGCAGGGGATGGCTCTGGGCAGGGTCCCTGGCCAGGAGCGGGCCCCAGAGCGTGTCTGCCTTTCAAGGGCAATCTCGTCCCCGCTCTTTCTCCTGCCCACCTTGCTTTGCCTCTGCCCGCTGCTCCTGGGGCTGCTCTTGGCCAGGCAGCCTCAGTGGCAGCCAGCACTGGCTGCAGCCCCAGCGGGCTCCCCAGGACAAGGCCCAGCAATTAAGAGGCCAATGAAAGGCCTGGGCAGCAGCAGAACTCTCAGTAGTTATTTGGACAACCAAGGACTATCCACAAGTCCACAGCAGCCTCACTGGGAATGTTTCCTGACTATGAGCAGCCTTTCAAGAAGCTGGAGGGTGGGGATGAACAACAACTTACCGTTTCTTGTCCTTCCACCACCGGCATCCAACAGAGCAGAGGACCATGGAAAGTGGCACTGTGAACAGTATCACTACTGTGCCTATCATGCAGGACTTGCGCACATCCTGCAGGCAGGACACTCTTGGGGTGCTCGGTGGATTCTCAGCATTTATATTTGACTTGCCAAGTGCTTCTGTGGGAGCAATGGGCAGCGTGAGCCTGTGCTGTGCTCCACTGCTGAGCTGGCAGCACACTGGATATGGCCATGACGTTCTCTGTTTCCCCCAGAGCTGGGGCCTGCAGGCACCTTGCTGGCCCTTGGCACAGGCTGTGCCACCCAACAAAGCCCAGAAGGCCGGGAGCAGAGCCCAGGGGCAATGCAGCTGCTCGGGCAGTGGCTCCTTCCAGGGACACGGGCCAAACCCATCCCTGAGCAGCCACTGCCACCCCTGACCCTCCCTGCTCTGTGACAGCTCCCCCAGCCCAAGGGGACAGAGCCAGGCCCTGTCAGGGGCCAGTGCAGCCCCTGCCCAGTTGGGAGCCAGGGCTGGCTGTGGCCCTGGGATCGTGGGAGGGCTCCTGCTCGGGGCTGCTCCTGAGTCTTGGGCCTCTGGATGCTTAGGGCCAGCTCTGGGAGCAGCTGCAGTGGGATGGATGTTGGTGCACGAGTCCCGTTTCCCAGGGGCTGGGAATGAGCTCCAGAGGCCTGGAAGCCACGGCACCTCCAGCTTTGGCTTCTGACGGGCTGTGCAAGGGCAGGCCCTGAGGGAAGAGCTGCTGGCACACAGCCCCACCGAGGGCAGAGCCCAGGGCAGCAATTACCTCCTGTGTCTGGGCCTGGCATCTCCTCCTTTCCTGCATCAGGAGCTGGCACAGAGCCATTGCTTCCTCTAGCCATCGTCTGCACAGACATTTGCTCCAGCACTTGAGAAAGGAAAAGGGACAGCTGGATAAGATAGAACTGTTCACCATTAGGGGAAGTGATATCTTCAGGAGGCAATACTTGTCAAATCATGGATAAGGATAACACCCAGGTTACTGGGGCTGGGCCAGGGCCCTCCCTCCACCAAACAGCCCCTACACCTGATCTAGCCCAAGAGTGGGAAATTGCAGGGGATCTCAGGTTGTTTATGACCCTTGCTGCAGTTTGGGTTCCCTGTCAGCTGATGCCAAATGCCTTCCTGCAGAGGCAGGGGAGAAGCTGCAGCCAGGCCAGACTGGCAAACAGCCCTGCAGGGCCTGAAAGCAGCAGCGGGGCAGCGAGGCTGCCATGGATCCCTTCCTGCTGTGCCAGGCATGGCGTGTCCTGATATGCAGAGAAAGCCCCCAGCTGCTGAGTCTCAGGAGAAGGCTGAGGGACATGAACCCACCACGGCGTCTCTCCAGATCACTCAGCATCTTGTCCAGAAGTTGGGATGCCTCCAGGGATTTCTTGTCTTCTGTGTCTTCGTTCTTCCATCTAGGAGGACCTTAATGGAAAGTAGTTCCATTTCTCCTTCAGTCCAGAGCGGCAGTGAATGCACCTGGGTGATTGGTGCCCTCCAAGGCACTCCCTCATCTCTGCCTTTCACTCAGGAGCAGGAGCAGGGGGACCACGTGCCTGCAGTGGCCTCACAATGGGATGGAAGGAGCCCCTTGCATGGCAGTCAGGAGAGAAAGGACCCCCTGGAGCTGCCAGCAGCTCTGAACTGAGCCCCAGGCAGGGCCAGGGCTTGGCAGTGGCAGCCAGAACAGCTCAGGCTCCCTGGGGCCAGAAAGGAGCCACACAAGGCACAGCCCTGGGACACAGCCCTGGGCCCGGCCCCTTCCTTCTCTGCTCTTCTCTGTGGCTGCACAGAGCACACGGAAGGAGACACTGGCATTGCACAATGGAAGAAGATTGACTGCTAAATGCTCCTTCCTCCCACTGACAGCAATGCTGTGGGATCACTCAGGGCTCCAGAAGGGAGCAGAGCGAGGTTTCCAGAATCCATCAACCTTCAGACTCTTAAGGGAAATGGCATCAGAGTGAGCTCTTGGCACCTTGACACTGATTGTTCTGTGCAGAAAGGGACATTGAAAACTTGCCTCCAACATTCTCCATGGATCTCAAACCATTATGTGCCAGGGCTTTCAGATACTCCATGTCACGATCCCAATCTAGAAAGGAGCACAGATCAGAACCATTCCATGGTGTGCTGGGATCCCATTCTGTTTTAGGGAACTGGACACTGCAAGGGGGTCAGGTAAGGCTGTGGGAGCCAGATGTCAATGGACATGGCCAAAGCTGCAGAGGGGCCTGAGAAGCTCTGGGCTGGCTCTGGTCACTCTCCAACATCTTTGCAGGCCTTGTGCAACATCTCTGGATGGGTGGCAGGACCTGCCCCGGGCCCCTGAGGATTCTCTCCCTCCCACAGAGGAAACCCTCCCTAAAGCCCTGGGGAAAACCATCCCCAACATTTCCCAGGGAGAAGGGAGCACTGTCCCTGGAAAGGGGACCGAGGCCGCCGGCTCACCTGCTCGCTTTGCTCGCCATGGAGCAGCCTGGGCAGCCCTGTCAGGCAGGGTCACTGCCAGGAGGAGCAGGAGGAGGAGGCGCAGAGCAAAGGCCATGGTGCCTTGCCCACTGCCAGTCCTGCAGCTCTTGCTGCCACCACTGTCCTGACACCGCTGTCCCAATGTCAGCACCGCTGCTGCTGCTGCTGCTGCCACAACAGTCGTGGTCAAGGACTGACTGCTCGGTCCTTGTGGTGCTGTGCAACCACGGGGCTCTGGGACCTCAGAGCCTGCTGTCACCTCAGCCTGCTGTCACCCCACAGGCTGCTGTGACCTCATGGCCAGGGTAGAATTGTGTGGGGAGTGGGATCTGCCTTCTTCACTAGGGAGCTCATCCTGCCCAGCAGCTCTGTCCAAGGGCTATGACAGGGTCCCAGCCCAGCTGATCTCACAGGCTGGGGGATGAAGGGATGGAGAGCAGCCCTGCTGAGAAGGACTTGTGGCTGCTGCAAGGTGAGAGGCTGGACATGAGCCAGCCATGTGCCTCCAAAGGAGGGTGCCCAGCAGCTTGAAGGAGGTGATTCCACCACCCCTCTGCTCTGATGTCAGCCCACCTGGAGTACTGCATCCACCTCTGGGTTCCTAACACAGAAAGGACATGGTCCTGTTGGAGCTGGTCCAGAGGCGGGACAAAATGCTCTGAGGGCTGGAGCCCCTCTGCTTTGGAGACAGGCTGGGATAGCTGGGGGTGTTCAGCCTGGAAGAGAGAAGGCTCCACAGAGACCTGATTGCTCCCTTTCAGTAATTTAAGGGGGCTTGTAAAAAAGACAGGACTGAAATTTTAGTGAGGCCTGTTGTAACAAGACTGAGGGGGAATGTTATCAATCTAAAAGACAGTAGATTCAGACTAGACATAAAGAAGTTTTTTACACTGTGGGTTTTGAAACCCTGGCACAGGTTGCCCAGAGAGGTGGGCATCCATCCCTGCTGACATTCAAGCTCCTGCTCTGAGCAACCTGATCTAAAGGTGTCCCTGCTCTCTGCAGGGCATTGGACTAGATGGCCTTTAAACGTCCCTTCCAAGCCAAGCCATTCTGTGCTCCTGTGCACCAGCAAAGCAGTGCTGGAATAATGCTGGGGTGATGATGCTGGCACCTGTGTTTTGGTAGTTGTGCCATTTAGCTGTTGGCCAAGAGAGGATTGATGGGCTGCACAGTGAAGTCTGCAGAGAACAGTGTGCTCAAGGAGAAACAGGAGAGGAACATGGCTTCCAGTTCAGATAAATGCCAGCATTTTGCTGCCCATTCCTTGTTAAGAAATAAAGGAATGTTCTGAAGATCCCTTCAATGTGGGTGCACTATTGGCTGTATCAGTACCTGTATTCTCTAAAACAGGTGAGTTGTTACAGCTTCTTTCCCCATTTATCACTGGATAAAACCCAAATACTGCATTGCTCCATGTCTACTTTCTTCCAAGTAAAGACAGATTTTGTTCATTCTTGAGTGGGACATATTCATCTGTTGACAAGCAAATTCTTCTTGCCATTCACACAATGTTGATTTGCTCTAATTGGATTGTAATTAGGATCTACCTCTCATTGTAATTAAGCCTGATGGATTGTGAGGCAAAGTATTGCATAATTTGCCCTGATCAGAGTTTTTCTCTAATTCAATGACATATGAAGACAGGTGTAGCCTACCATACTTGTGGCATTAGTCTCCCACTCTGTCCTTTCCTCTCACCCAAGGGGAGGATCGAGGTCTGCAGGTCTCATCTGTGCACAGAAAGAGTTAATATCTCACCCAGACCTGCAGATGCTCATGACAGTTTCTGCCGGGCAGTGGCCGAAGCAGTCACGGTGATGGATTTCAGGCAGCGCTGGGGCTGTGCCAAGATCTCAGGGGTCCAGCCAGAACAGTCGTGGCTGTTCTGCCCCCATGGCTGGTCCCAGGCCCCTGCTCCCTTCAATTCCAGCTGCGGGCCGATGGCTTCCCCTCCCTGTGCCCGGCAGCCGCTGGGGCCGCGCGGGCCGTGGTGAAGGGGCCTGGCCCAGCCCAGAGCCGCTCCCGGGGCCTGGCGGAGCCCGGCTCGGTGCAGGCCAGGCTGGAGCAGGGCCGGCCTGACCAGCACCCAGTTAACTCTTCACAGCTGGAAACAACAGAGAGCTTTCCTGGCCTTGCCTGTCTTTAAAATGGGGATTTCACACAGGAGGATACAGCTTCTAAATGGTTTCATAGGTTGTCAGTTCTCAGAGCCAGCCAGCTATTGGTTTTGCTAAGCACAGAGGAAGCTCTTAGCAGCCCCCTCCTAGAAAAATCATTTGCATGGCTGGCTTCTTCCCTCCTCACCAAATATAAACTAATACAAAACCACCACAGACACTCAGGGTGTAACAGGAAGAAATTCTGAAGCAATTGTTTTAAAGTAAAATCAGTTATTAAGCACAGATTGATGTCACTCCCCCAGACCACTGGAGAGGGACAGTGACTCTGCCACCTGTTAAGAATAATTCGAATATTGTTACCATATTACTGTTTGTAAACCCCTTACTTACCTTGTACCCCTGTCCCAGGTTTACTTACCTTGTACCCCTGTCCCAAGTTGCTGTACCCTGTGTTTCTTGTTCCGTGTTCGGCCAGGCCCTGCCCCCTCTCCCAAGTTGCTGTACCCTGTGTTTCTTGTTCCATGTTCAGCCAGGCCCTGCCCCCACTGCTCCTAGACTCCCACATGGCAACATTGTACCCCTGCCCCAAGTTGCTGTACCTTGCTCAGTTGGGCCCTGAGGAGGAGGATGACATGGAGGACTTTCATGTAAACGAGAGAGAGACCAGAGACTCATGGGACGCACCCAGACTGGAAAAAACCCCGAGACAACGAGCCACACAAAAGGGAAGGAATAAAAACAGTACTATCGAACAAGGAAGACCCAGAGGAGTCCCCTGACTTCCCTCCAGAGGCCGACATAACCACGAGGGGACTCGACTGGGATGACACCCTAGGCTACGAGGCCAAGAGAAGGAGTCTTCCCGGGGACTCCCGTGAGGAAGGAAGGCCCAGCTCTGCCCTAGTGACAAAGCTGCACGGATCCTCCTCTTCTGCGGTGTCCAAGTGGGAGCAGTGGCGGTGTGCGCGACCCCTTGGGCCCCCACCCCAGAGCTGTCCTGTTTAATAAAGGCCTTTTTAAAAGGAGCTGGTCTCCTGGCCCGTTCATCACAGCTTGGGGGCTCGTCCGGGATAGCCACGCCCCGAAAAGGACCAGGGACGGGACGGCCGCCCGCCCTATCGGGCCTCCGGGGGACAGCTGGCTATACTGGACCCGAAGGACAGCCTGGGATCAGCAGCGCAGAAGAGCGCCGGATTGGGTAAGCCACCGGTGGCAGGAGTAGGAGGCGAACGAGTGCGGTGTGAGTGAGACGGGGGCTGGCAGCTCGGACCCTTGGGGCAAGTGTGGACTGCCCAGTACCGCGGTTCCGGACTCCCGCGAGGGGGCCGGCCTGGAACGGCAGGAAGTGAAAGAGGCCCAATTGGGCCCAGAGAAACGAGTGAGGCGTCTCCTGGGGTTAAAAGCCCCCCCTCTGAGTGTGCAGAGGGTACCTAAGTGGATGAGTGGCACACATAGGGGTAGGCCCCTCTACTGAAAAGGGCTAAGCGGCCTAGGCTGCTCTGGGCGTGTGGAAGGCCTAGGCAAGTGAGAGTCACACGCAGGCAATCTAGGTAACTCCCGGGGTGGTGTGTGGGGGTGCCTAGGTTAGGTGTGAGTGAACACACCCCCCCCGCTTGGGTACTCAAGACGACCTGACCGGGGAATTGGAATTGGGGGTCCCCAGGCCCTACCGGCACCAGGCAGTCAGCGAAGGGCCCTCGCTTCCCAGGGTCTGTGACACAGGACGTGCTGAAAGGCTCTAGTTGTCGCGGCTCAGTCTCGGCTCAGGGGGTTCCTGGGAAGGGAGGTCGTCAACCTGCTGCCGGAGAGCACAGGGGCAGGTAGTCTGCGCGGGCGGGCAAGGCAGCTAGAGTAATACACTCACGCATCCCTTAGCCGAAGCCATTCCCTGGTGGGCGGAGTGGCTAGGAGGCAAGGGGGAATTTTCCCACCACTCACTTACACTCAGCCCTCGCGCAGAAGCTATTCTCACTGGGGAAGGGGGATAGTCAGGGAGCGGAGGGGCAGGGGGTTCCGGGGTGAGCCCTGCTGACCAAACTTTGTGGACAGCACTGAGACAGGGACGGGGGAAGGTCCCAGGAGTGTCTAGTGCTAGGGTCCCCTCGACGTCGACCCAGGAGTGCTCATAGTCTTCGCTGGCAAGGGGGTCAGGGAGGCGAGGCGCGAGGGGAACGTGATTGGGGTGTAGGGAGGGGCAAGCGGAGCCTGCAAGCCCCGTTGGGACCTAACCCCAGGGGCAAGCGGAGACTGCAAGCCCCAGAAAGGTTCGAAGTGTGAGTGGAAGGCCGGCCGAGTGTAAGAAAGGGTGCAGATTCCTGTGTGAGATTGAGTGTATTCCCTAGTGTAAAAGGAGAGAGTGAGTTCCTGGAGTGTAAGTGGTTTTTTTGTTGAAGTTTGAAAGGTCAGTTGCCCGTCGTTACAGATTTTCAGTTTGAGTAGGGGCACCTTTATAAAGTATAGTTTAAGTAAGGGCCAGTTTTAAGTTGTTTAGAGGTTGTGTTGCCTGTCAGTTCTAGTTTCGTTCGGGTAGAGGCACCGTAAGTTTTAAGTTAAGGCCCATAGACAAAAGAGCAATGGGACAGTGTCTAAGTAAGAGTGTAGGTCCCAAGGAAGATGAAGAGGCCACCAGAACCATTCCCCCTGATAGCCCACTAGGGCAAATGTTAAATTGCTGGGATGCACAAGAGGCCGCCAAGGGCCTAGACCGGATCAAGATGATCCATTACTGTATAGAGGTCTGGCCCAAACTAGAGATGCAAGGACAATGGCCTTGGTACGGTACTAAAGATCCTTGGATGTGCTCCCAACTGTACCAGCATCTGAAAACCAGAAAAGGCTCGAGTCCAGAGGAGATCAGTTATGCAGCCATGTGGCTGAAAGAAAGAGTGGACACAGAGATGGTGAAGGTATGCAAGTTAAAGGAACAGAAGGGAGAAGGGAAAGAAAGTAGGAAGCAAGAAAAGGAGGCTAGCGAAACAGGTAGTAGATGGGACCCCCTAGATCATCTACCCCCTCCTCCTGCATACCCAAGAGCACCCCAGGCTTCTCCTAATTCCCTGACTTTTTCCTCTTCTGCATCATCCCCACGAGACCCCTGTATTTCCAATTCAAACCCTTTCCACCCAAACCAATCCCCCTCTACATCTTCAGCCTCCTCTACCATCCCGATACCCTTTTCCTTAAACCCACCACCATTGGTGGCCCCAGTCCCTTCTAATCTACTTGTCACCTCTCCCTTACCTCCAGAAACCCCTATATCAGACCAAGTTTCTTCTCCCTCGCCTAGTACTGTCCCTTTGCCCCCTCCCAACTGGGAGCTGAGTACCCCCAAGGTTAATCCTCCTCCTAACAACCAGCAGGTCCCTATGACTCCCACCTCTAGTCAGGAACAGGATCTTGGAGATGGACCCTACTGTCACACACGATCTAAGACAACTAAGCTCCTTCCCCTAAGAGAAGTCCCTATGGGAGGAGGAGCTGGAGGGGTAGGGTTTGTCAATGCCCCATTGACAGCTTCAGAAGTCCGGGGATTTAAGAAAGAGCTAGGGAACCTAGCTGAAGACCCAGTAGGGATAGCCAACCAGGTAGACCAGTTCCTGGGTCCAAACACTTACACCTGGGGGGAGTTAAACTCTATTTTAAACATCTTATTTAACCCTGAAGAGGTCGCCATGATCCGTACTGCAGGGATACGGATCTGGGAAAGGGAGAATAGATCGGGACTCCCAGGAGAGTATAAGCTCCCGCAGGTAGATCCAGGGTGGGATCCTAACAGGGAGGAGGGAAGGCGGAACATGAGGGACTACAGGTCCCTAATAGTGAAGGGTATTAAGGAATCAGTTCCCCGTGGTAATAACACAAAACTAGCCTTTGATGGGACCCAAGAGAAGGACGAGACTCCAGCCACCTGGTTGAATAGGTTGAGGAGAAATTTTCAACTATATTCAAACATAGACCCCGACAGTCCTGAAGGCCAGGTACTCTTAAAAGTCCAGTTTGTCACTAAGTCCTGGCCTGATATCAGGAGGAAGCTAGAAAAATTAGACGACTGGCAAGAAAAGGGGATCAATGAGCTATTGAAGGAGGCTCTGAGAGTCTACTTGAGGAGAGAGGAGGAGAAGACAAAGACGAAGGCAAGGCTCATGGTGGCAGTAGCCAGGGAGATTGTCAGGAATCAGGCAGATAGGGATCAGCCAGGTAATGGAAAGCCAAAGTCCCAGTTGGAGGGAGATAGGAAGAAATCCGTTATGCCTCCATGGACCAACCCTGGGAACCCTCGAGGGAGTGGGAGGTGTTATTACTGTGGAGAGACTGGGCATCTCAAAAGGGACTGCAAAAAATTATCTCTGGATGAGGCAATAGCTAGAGAGCAGGATGTCATGGAGAAAATCTTGAGGGGAGAGGAAGCTTGTGATTAGGGGTGTCAGGGGCTGTATGTATTAGGGGACCCGATGAAACACCGAGAAGAGCCCCTGGTAAACCTTGAGGTAGGTCCCCAGAGTGAGGAGGTTGAATTTTTAGCAGACACGGGAGCAGACCGTTCAAGTTTGAACAAGCTCCCAGCTGGAATGTTTTTAAGTAACAAAGTTTGTGAAGTGTTAGGAGCTGAGGGAAAACCCTTCATGGCTCCTGTGATAAGAAATGTTGAAGTGAAGGGAAATTCTCGGCAGTGCTATGCAGACTTTGTGTATCTACCAGACTTGGAGACTAACCTGCTGGGAAGAGACTTGCAGGTGCAGCTGGGGGTGGGAATAATACCAGTGAACGGAAAGATGGTGGTCCATATGATGAAGCTAACAACAGAAGATATAGAAGAGATTAACCCTGAGGTTTGGGCAGAAGAGGGAAAGTTTGGGTATTTAGACATTTCCCCAGTAAAGATAGAAATCCAGAAAGGAACCTCTCCTATCAGAATCAGGCACTACCCAATGTCCCTAGAGGGCAGAAAAGGACTGGCCCCTGTCATTGATCACCTGTTGACAGAAGGCATTTTAGAGCCATGCATGTCCCCCCATAACACCCCGATTCTGGCTGTCAAAAAGGCAGAAGGGAAATACAGGTTAGTCCAGGACCTGAGGGAGGTAAATAAGAGGACTGTTACCAGGCACCCAGTGGTGTCAAACCCATACACCCTCCTGAGTCAAGTGCCTAATGAGCAAGGTGTTTGCCTCTCGCCCTCCTGAGAATCAGAACCAGGCCACGATCTGACCTTGGGGCCTCCCAATACGAAATGATGTCTGGGCTCCCCTTTCTAATGACCCCTTATAGCACTGGAGATCATATAGAAGGGGAAGAAATGGCTAAAAAGTACCTAGAGACAATTGGAAAGACCCTAAACAACTTAAGAAAGAGAGGATATCTCCCCCAAACCTTCCCACTTGACACAAACATTCACCAGATCAATCCGGGGGATTGGGTATTGATTAAAATCCTGGAAAGACACCCCCTTAACCCCAAAATCTGAAGGTCCCTTCCAGGTCCTGCTGGTGACCCACGCTGCTATTCGGACCCAAGAAAAGGGGTGGACTCACGTCTCCCGTGTAAAAGGACCAGTATCACCCCCTCCTGACTGTGGACAAGACACAGAAAAATACTCCACGAATTCCCCCAAGTGGACTGCCATTACAGATCCTACCAGTCTAAAAGTGACTCTTAAGAGGCAGCCAGAAATAGACTGAGAGAAAAAGAATTGAAACAAAGACTGCAGAACTCTGCTGAGTGTGTTGGTTTAAGCCGGGAGTGTTCTTTAAGTTGTTGTTGTGGTTATTGCTGTTAAGTATTTTGATGTTAGTAAAGTTGGTTTAATAGGAAACCCCCCCCCCCATTAACTTCTCCCACAGAACATTCTCCAAAAAGGCGACTAAATTAAAGAAAAGGTGGGAAGAGAAGGACCATACCATCTCTCCTGATCCCCATCTCTCCCGATCCCCAAACCTAAGAGGCAAGACCGGGTGAGGCTAAAAAGGAGGTGAGCCATGAAGCTCCCTAAAATGAAACTAGCTCATACCGGACTCTTAGGTGGACTGATATTGGTCCAGCTGGTGAGCCTTGGGATAGGGGGCGGTGGAGAAGCATGTACAAAGTGCTACTATCCCCTATATGATGGAGAGGATCTAGGATCACTGATGAGAGTCCACACAAACATCAATCCCACCTGTTTTGATCATACCCAACTGGAAACCTGCCAGGAGGAGGGAAAGACATATTGGATTACTAGAAATACTGCCTCATTTAGGCAACGCCTGCTTGGAGAATGCCCTGTAGGAGAATCCTGGCTCTGCTTTGAGGAAGAGGGACTGAATGATGTAATAAAGGAAAAACAATTGAGGATAAAGAAGGGTAATCTGGATGAAACACTGGGTAAGAACCTATTCATTGACTTGATGGAGAGAATCAGCAGAGAGTTAAACTTAACCAATTGTTGGGTATGTGGGAACACCCAGATGTCAGATATTTGGCCCTGGGAAGGGATCAGCTTGGCACCTTTAGACATCTTAAGGTGGAAATTAACTGAGCAGAAACCCCAGATGGGGAACAGGGGACGAGAACAATGGGATTTGAAAACAAGGGTGATCGGGGAAGAATGCATTAAAAGGACAGGAAAAAAATACAAAACCCCTGTGGGAAAAATGGCCTGCAAAAGATACCTAACTGTGAAAGACTCAGGTAGCAGGTGGATCCCCCAAGAACCAAACAGGTATTGGGCCATTGGGAGAAAGGAAAGGGGGTGTATTTATCATGAGGGGTACAAACTGCATGAGTGTGCAGAAAAGGGAATAAACCCTTTTTGGGGGTTAAGAGAACTCTCAAAATATTGGGAACATCCTACCGACACACAGGACACTTTTTGGAAGGCCCCTGAGTATTTATTTTGGATTTGTGGGAGCACTGCCTATACCCACCTCCCAGGGGATTGGGCGGGAAGTTGCACAATTGGGATAATAAAGCCTGCTTTTTTCCTCCTACCCAAGGAATCAGGATCATGCTTGGGAGTCCCCTTGTATGATAACTTAAAAAAAGGCAGCCGAAAGAGGAGGCATGTAATAGACCTAGGAAGTAATCAAAAATGGAAGGGGAAGATCTGGACCCCTGAAGAAATAATTAAGACATATGGACCGGCCACGTGGGCCCAGGATGGATCCTGGGGGTATCGTACCCCAGTCTATATGTTAAATCGAATCATCCGTCTCCAGGCAGTATTGGAAGTGGTGTCAAACAGAACTGCCCTTGCTTTAGACCACATTAGCACCCAATTGGCACAAACCAGGGCTGTAGTTTACCAGATTCGGCTGGCGGTAGACTACCTATTGGCAGATGAGGGAGGCATTTGTGGGAAGTTTAATTCCTCCGAATGTTGCCTGGAGATAGATGATAAGAGTGAGGTAATTAGAAATATCTCAAAGGAAATACGAAAGGTAGCTTATGTGGGCACCCAGGAATGGACTCCTCTGGTGAACTCAGACTGGTGGAATGCCCAAGGGGCATTTTCCGCTCATCTTTGCAGTCCTTAAGTCACAAATATCCCCCCCCAAAAAACCCAACCGAGGGACCCCCCAGGATATCTGGGCTGGGCTCCCCCTCTCGGGGCACCTGTGGGATGGGGGGTGATGATCCCACAGGTGGGGGACTGTGAATTCAGGGAGTTCTTGACCTCTTGGTTCCTTCTCCTTTCCCTGATTCTCCTTTGTCCCTCCTCTTCCTGTTGAAGTGCATTTAAAAAACTATGGTCTGTCCCAAGGGAAGAACTCACCCTTGGTGTTGTATAAGGTCAGTCCCTACCTAACCTCCCTTTTCTTTTCCCTATCCCATTGGCTGTAACCCCCCTGTATCCCCTGGCCACCCCCTCCCCCAAGTTTAAGAGACAGCACCTGAGGAATCTCAGCCTCTTTCTTGCCCCGGGTGATTAACATACAATAAACCCAGGACCACGTCTCGTAAGTCTGAGCCTTCTTTGTCTAAAATACCTTAGGTCTGTCGCCCTGAAAACTCAGCTTCTGAGCTTGCTAACATAGTTTTCTAAAGACTTTCCCAGGACAGTAACTGTAAACATAGATATGTGTACATTCTTTCTGTTACACGTCTTGTGATGGGCATCTCTCATGGCCAGTGCAGTGAGAAAGTGTTATCCCGACCATCCAATCCCTGGCCGTGGTCAGGAGCCTATAAATCCTGGGGGGAAAAATAAACTCTGCTCTTTCCTTCACCACACCTCGACCTGTGTCCGTGTGATCTATTCATCTTCAGCGGCAACATAGGTCCATGTTGGATATATTTTGAGACCCCTTCCCGCCTGTGTTCTGAGAAGGGCGGACACATCCCCATGGGGGACAAGAATGAAGGGGTTTGTGGAGTATTTACAACATCTTCCTCCCTCTCCTCCCCTTCCATCCCTCCTCCTTCTCCTCCCTAACGCCAGCGCCTTCTACTACTTCCATCCCTTCTCTCTCTCCTTCTTCATCCCTCCTCTTCCATCCCTCCTCCTCCTCCCCCAGGAGCAGTGACACCCTCGGTGCCCCGTTCCCGAACCCCTCACAGCCCACGGCAGGAGCGGGGATGGAGCCGGGACAGGTCGGGATGGGCAGCGCGGGGCTCTCCGCTGCTCCCACCCGCTGGGGACGGGGGGAACCCGGCCCGGGGAAAAGGAGAGGGAAACTGGGAAAATTGGGGGCTGCAGATCCAACCTGGGGCTGGCTGGGGACCCTGGCTGGGGACTGCCAGCCCTTGGGGCTCCTCTGGGGAGATGCGGGAGGGGGAACACAGAGAGGGCTGGGGGATCCCAGGAGTGGCAGCACTGGCAGGGACTGGTTTGTACTGGGGTAACTGGAAACTTACTGGGGTAACTGGGAATGACTGGGAATGAGCACAAGCATGCTGAGGGCATTTGGGATATACTGGGAGTGACTGTGACCACACTGGGAACAGCTGGAACCACAGTGGGGGCAACTGGGAGTGAGTGGGACCATGCTGAGATGGACTGGGACTATTCCAGGGACAACTGGGATCATACTGGTAGGAACTGGGAAGAATTGCAACTATTCTGGGATCATACTCAACTGGGATCATACTGGGATCACAGTGGGAGCAGCTGGGTCCCTGCTGGCTGAGACTGGGATCCCACTGAGGGTGACTGGAATCATACTGGGATTGACTGGGAGTGGCTGTGAGCAACTGGAATCATGCTGAGAGGAACTGGGAGGAGCTGGGAATGACTGGGAGTGTGCTGGAGCTGACTGGGATATACTGGGAGAGACAGGGAGTCCCAGGGATCACACTGGAGGCTACTGGGGTCATACTGGAACTGACAGGGAGCAACTGGGGGCCACTGGCCTCATACTGGGAGTGACTGGGATTAGATTGTGACTGGGATGAGACTGGGAGTGTGAAGGAAACTGGAAAATTGGGGAAAAAATGGAAAAAAAACCCAGGATAAATTGAAGGAAAATGGAAGGGAAAATTCAGGGAAAAACCACAAAAATATCAGGGTGAAATCCAAAAAAATCAGGGAAAAATCAGGGAAAAATCAGGGAAAAAATGGGAAAAATTTGGGAAAAATGGGAAAATTGGAAAAAAATTGGGGAAAATCAGAAAAAATGGGGAAAAAATCAGGAAAAAATAGGAAAAGAAGGAAAAATCATGAAAAACCAGGGAAAATTGGAAAGAATATTGGGGAAAACAGGAAAAAAACTGGGAAAGAACTTGGAAAAATTGGGGAAAATCCAGAACAGAAAGAGGAATAAAATCTGGAAAGTAATAGGAAAAAACCCAGGAAAAATCAGGTAAAATCTAGGGAAATTTGAGAAGAAATTGGGAAAAAGGTAGAAAAAATTTGGGAAAGGAAGGGAGAAGAATCAGGAAAAAATGGGAAATACATGAAAAAAATTGTGAGAAATCAGGGAAAATATCAGGAAAAGAAAGCCAAAAAGACCCTGGGAAAAATCAGGAAAAAACTGGGAAAAATATTGGAAAAATGAAGGAAAAAACAGAAATATTTGAGAAAAAATTGCAAAAAAATAAGGAAAATAATTTGGAAAAAATCAGAGAAAAAATGTGGAAAAAAAAAATCAGGGAAACAAACAGGAAAACAATAAAAAAATCTGGAAAAATCAGAAAAAAATAATGAAAAAAAATCAGGAAAGAATTGGGGAAAACCAGAAAGATTAGGGAAAGGAAAAGGGAAAAATCAGGAAAAAAAATGGGATTAAAACAGGAAAAAGCACAAAAATCAAGGAAAAGTTTAAGAAAAAAAATGGGAAAAATTGAAAAAAAAAATCAGAAAAATAAAAAAATCATGAAAAAAAATCATTTAAAAAATCATAAAAAAATCAATTAAAATCAGCATATAATGGGGAAAATCTGGAAAAATATTGATCAAATATTGGGTAAAATCAAGAAAAGAGAGGGAAGAGACCTGGAAAAAATCAGGAAAAATCAGTAAAAAAATTAGGAAATACAGGGAAAAATCAGGGACTAATTGTGGAAAAAAACAGGGAATAACCAGGAAGAAATTGCAAAAAGAAGAGGGAAAAATCAAGAGAAAGTGGGGGAAAAGCAAGAAAAAAATTTAGGAAAAAAATTGGGAAAAAACAGGGAAAAATCAGGAAAAGAACGAGGAAGAAGACTGGGAAAATATTGGGAAAAATCAAGGAAAAAAAGAAAAAAAAAAGAGGACAAGAAAGTGGGGAACAAAATTTGGAAAATTGGGAAAAAAAATTGGGAAAAAACTAGGAAATATCAAAGAAACAAACAGGAAAAAAATCAGGAAAAATTAGGAAAAAAAGGGAAGTATTTGGACAAATCAGAGGGAAAAATCAGGAAAAAAATTTGAAAAATATGTGAAAAAAATTGTGAAAAATGAAGAAAAAAATAAAAAAGGGAATAAAACCTGGAAGAAATCAGGGGAAAAAATCAGAAAAAAAACTGAAAAAAACTGGGGGAAAATCAGGAAAAAAAATGGGAAAAAATCAGGAAAAAATGGGAAAAACCAGAAAAATTATGGAAAAATTTGAGAAAAAGTTGGGGAAAAGACAAAAAATTTTGGGAAAAGAAGAGGGAAAAATCAGGAAAAAAAAATCAGGAAAAAAATGGGGAAAAAACGGGGAAAAAATCAGGGAAAAAATGAGGGAAAATCAGGAAAATTAAGAAAAAAAAAAAAAAAAGAGAAAAGAATTGGGGAAAATAATGGGGAAAATCAGGAAAAAAACAGGATGAAATTCCCCCATCCCATTTTTCCATGGAATTTTGGGAATTGCCTACCTGGGAGGTCGTAGAAGAATTTCCAGACCTGGGATACAGGGAGTGGGGAAAGGTGGAATTGCAGATGAACTGGTCAAGATTTTTGGGAAGGTAGATGGCCTGGTCCTATTCCAGCTTCCACAATGTTCAGATGAATCCCACTCCTCCTTCCGGCTAGAAATCATGGAAAAATCATGGAAAAATCATGGGAAAGCTGTGATTCAAATTCATGGAGTTTTGCCCCCAAAAAACCCTTTTTTCCCACCAAAAGTTCTATTTTTCCCTGCCAAAATATTATTTTTTTGGAATAATTAAATGGGGAAGATTAGGGGGAAATAGGGAAAAATAGGGTGGAAATGGAGCAAAAATGGGGGAAATTGGAGCCAAAATGGGAAAATAATAGGGAAAAAATGGGATAAAAATAAGGAAAAATGAGATGGCAATGGAGGAAAAAATGGGAAAAATGGGAGAAAGGAATGGAAGAAGATGGGGATAAAATGATGGAAAAATGAGATAAAACCAGGATAAAAATGGGGAAAAAAATGAGGGAAACTGGGAGAAAAATGAAGGGAAAATGGGAATAAAAATGGTAAAAATGAAGTGAAAGTGGGAGAAAAATAGAAGAAAATGGGGAAAACAGGAGAGAAGATGGGGAACAAACTGGGGAAAAATTAGAGGAAAAAGAGGGTAAAATGGGGAAATGGGGAATAAATAGATTAAAAATGGGAAAAAAATTGGGAAAAATTAGGACAACATGGAGAAAAAATTGAGTAAAAATGCAAGAAAAAATAAGAAAAAAAGCAGAAAAATTAAGAAAAAAATTAAGGAAAATGAGTTTAAAAGGGAGTAAATAGAGGTAAAAAAGAGAAAAATGTGTGAAAATTAGGGAAAAATAAAAAAAATAGGATAATAATGGGGAAAAAATATATGAAAACGGGATAAAATGAGGAAAAATGGAAAAAAATGGGATAAAAACGGGATAAAAACGGGGAAAATTTGAGATAAATGGGATAAAATTGTGGGAAAATGGGGATAACATTTGGGAAAAATGGAGACAAGCTGTACCCTAGTAGGGAATGATTGGGAGTGATTTGGGTCATCCTGCTGCCGAGGAATCTGAAACCACACGGGGGGAGCAACTGGGCTTATGCTGGGAGCAGCCACTGCCGGCACCGGGAGCCCCGAACCCCTTTCCCGGCCATGCCGGACCCGCATCCCCCCGGCCCCTTTGCCGGGGCTCTGCCGCCACCGGGATCCCCCAAAAACACCTCCCGGGGACCCCCCGAGGGGCACCTGCGGCTCGGCTCTGGAGCCCTGCCATCCCCAAACATCCCCCCCAAAAACCCCAAACCCAGGGACCCCCGGGGTATTTGGGGCGAGCTCCCCCTCCCCGGGCACCTGCGGGATGGGGGGCGATGGTCCCGAAGGAGCTGCAGATCCAGAGAGCGGGGAGCGCACGTGGAGCCTCCTCTGCCTGCTCCAGCTCTTCCTCCTCCTGCTCCTCCTCTTCCTCCTCCTCTGTCCCTCCTCTTCCTCCTCCTCTGTCCCTCCTCTGTCCCTGGGCGTGGTTCGGAGCCCTCGGGTGAGCGGGGCCGGGCCGGGACACGATGGGAAAGGGCTGGGTCCCCCCCAAACCGAGCTGGGGGCAGCGGAGGTTTGGGGGAACAATGGGAACGGGGCGGGACAGGGGAACAGGGGGAGGTGGGAGCACTGAGGGTCCCCCAGTTCACCCCAGGACCCCCAAGCCCCGTCCCAGCCCCCCCAGTTCCCCCCGCAGCCCCGGCTGACGGGGGCTCAGCCCAGGAGCCGCCGTCGTTCGGGGCTCCCCCGAGTGCAGGAACGGGAGAGTTCCCGGCTCGGGGAGGCCCCAGCAGAGGAGGGGATCTTGTCCCTCTTCCAGGGCCTTTCAGGGTCTTCAGGCCCCTCTGAAGAGGAGTTTTTCTCTTTTTCAGGTTTTCTGGGGGGGATCCCACCACTACAGGGGTGTTTTTTCCTCCCCATTATAGGGTGTTTGTGCAGCCACAAGCCCATTTTTAGCGGGGATCATGATGGCTTTAAGTGACATTTTTAGGGGTGTCCCCACCCCAAGCCCCTGTAGGGGATGTTTTGTCCCCCCAGGGTGGATTTTGGGGGTTCTCTCTACCATGGCCGCTTTAAGGGCCCCCGCTATTGTCGGGTCCCACTGTAACTCCTCTTAAAAGGGCAACACCACTCCCGTTGGTTCCGGCAGTGGAGCCCCGGGAGGGGTTGGGGGTATCAACATCCATGGGGATCCTATGCTGAGTATAAACCTTGGTGAGGGGTTCCTGGGGTTTTTCGGAAGTTCTGGGTGTTTTTGGGGCCACGGTGGTTTTTTTGGGGTTCCCAAGGGGGTTTACAGGAGTCCCAATGAGGGAATTTGGTTGATCCCGGGGGTGAAGTTTGGGGTCCCAAGGCTGTTTTGGGGAACCTGCTGGTGATGGAGATGGGGACCCCATGCCAGGTATGAACCTTCTCAATGTCTGTATGGGGTTTTGCCATTTTGGGGAGGTTTTGGAGCATCCAGAGATGTGTTTGGGATCCCGGGGAGGTTGGGGTGTCCCGGGGGGTTTGGGGGTTCTCGGCAGGTTTGGGGGTACCTGGGCAATGCGGGTGGCAGTGCTGGGGACCCCGTGCCAGGTTTGAACCTTCTCACTGCGCACGGGCAGCGTCAGCGTGTTCAGGGAGATCCTGGGGGGCCCGGGGGGGTTACCCCAGATCCCAGGGACCCCAAATGCTGAGGGACCCCCCAATCTGCCCTCACCGCTGGATCTGCTGCAGGCAGGGGGGCACCAGCACTCGGCCCCCACCCTCCACCATCACAGGGGGGCTGTGGAAGGAATCTGGGGGTGCACGGACAGGTCGGGTGGGACCCCCAAAGTCCTGGGGGAGGAGACACGGGGGGACTCCCTTGAATTCCCATTGTGAGGGGATGAGGGGGGACCCAGGAAGAGCTTGGGGGGGGCTGGGTGGGTCATGAGGGGACCCCCAGGAGTCTGGTACGGGGTGGGGATGGCAAAAAACAGGAAGATACCCAGGATGGGGTTGGGGGGGGAACCGGATTGGAGCTCCCATGGCAGTGGGATGGGGAGATCTGCCCATGGAATTCTATGGGAATGGCATGGCAGTGAGATCCATCTTCAGAGTTCACATGGGAATTGGACAGCAGTAGAATCCATCCGTAGAGGTCTCACGCGAATGGGATGTCTGAGATCCATCCATGGAATTTCCGTGGGAATTCCCATATTCCCAAATTTTGCCCTCCCAAATCCCACATTCGCATTCCCATATTCCCATGGGAATTCTGCCCTCCCCACCTTTACACTCCAGCGCCTCCCGCCCATATCTGACATATTTCCGGAGACATTCCCTGCAGCTGTGAGCCAGGGAATTTGTTAATCCCTCAGCCTGGATCTCAGGGATCCCCATGGCGGTGCCACAGTTGCCATCGCAGCCCCACAGATCCCCCAGCCCCGGCTCCCCCCGCTCAGCCCCGCTCTGGCTGTGCCGCTGCTGCAGCATCTGCAGCTCCCCGCTGGCCCCGTGCCGGTGCCGCTCCTTGTGCCGGCCCTGGCTATCCCAATATCCCAGCCCTGGCTATCCCAATATCCCAGTCCTGGCTATCCCAAGATCCCAGCCCTGGCTATCCCAATATCCCAGCCCTGGCTATCCCAATATCCCAGCTCTGGCTATCCCAATATCCCAGCTCTGGCTATCCCAATATCCCAGTCCTGGCTATCCCAAGATCCCAGCCCTGGCTATCCCAATATCCCAGTCCTGGCTATCCCAAGATCCCAGCCCTGGCTATCCCAATATCCCAGTCCTGGCTATCCCAAGATCCCAGCCCTGGCTATCCCAATATCCCAGCTCTGGCTATCCCAAGATCCCGGCTCAGCTCCGGCCGCCATCCCCGGTGGCTGCGGCTCCGCCCGGCCCCGCTCGCTGCGGCGGCACTGGAAGGGGATCCCAGCCAGGGACCCCATGGACATGGACTGCGGGAAGCCCGGGCCGGGCTCCGACAGCGCCGCGTGCAGGGAACGCAGGGAGAGGAGAACTGGGGGGACATTTGGAGATTTGGGATCGGGGGGGTCACGGCTGAAGGAAAGGGGGAACGGGGAGAGCCGGGAAGGGCATTTGGGGATGCCAGGACTGACAAGAGGGGAGGCTGGGGCTGGCTAGATGTGGCATGGCTGGAGTTCAGGGAGTTCCTGTATCCAGGAAAGGGAGCTCCAAGGGTCCCCGCTGTCCCCATTGCCAGGAGAGGGCAGGGAAAGCCGGGATGGCTGGGAATAGGGGTCCCGGGTGTCCTCAGTGCTGAGGAAAGGAGGGGCTGGGTGCTGGGAGAGGCAGGAATAGGGGTCCAGTAGGGAAATGGGTCAAGGAGAAGGGGGCTCTGGGGGCTGCAAGAGGCGGGATGGCCGGGAAAGGGGTGCAGGCGTTCCTGGTGCCGGATAAGGGGGTGCAGGGTGGGACCCACGGCCGGGAATGGGGGTTCGGTGGGATGGCGGCGCCCAGGAATGGGGGTTTAGGGGCCCCTCGGCGCTCCGGAATGAGCGATCAAAGAGTCCCGGTGCCGGGGGTCCCCCTCACCTCTCGCCGCGTCCCGGGAGCGCCCCCGGCCCCAGCGCTGGAGCCATCGCGCTGCTCCGCTGCGGCCCCGCCCACAGCCCCGGCCCCGCCCCCAGAGCCGCCTCCGGCCCCGCCATTGGTGCCGCTCTTTGCTGCCCGCCAGTGGCAGCCCGAGGCTGCAGTGACGTCACCGGTCGCCGGGCAGATCCCGGCGGCGCAGGGCGGGCAAGGCGGAAGCGAAAGTGCCCGAGGGAGCGCGGGGGGAGGGGACGGGGCAATTCCAGGGAATTCCCCGGGATCCCCTCCCGGGATCCCCCGGGACCCTCCTCGGCCGCGCACTGCGGGACCCCCGGGACAAACTGGGCTGAGCTCCCGGGCCCTGCGCTCAAACTCTGCCTGGAACCCGCCGGCTTCGGCCCAAAGCGGGGGAAGCCCCGGGATCCGCGGATCCCATTTTTCCTGCGGCTGCGGCTCCCCAGCCCCGGCGGAGCAGGAGCGGGCGCTGGGAGCCCGAGCCCCGATTCCCAATCTCCTTCTCGCTCTCTCTGCTGCTCTCTGCCTCTCCTTTGAGTGATCAGAAATCCCAGAGCGGCTGGAGAGCCCCGTGCCCAGCTCGGCTTTCCCTGGAAAGGGAGGCCTGGGGGTGCGGTGCCCCGGGATGGCCGGGAATGGGGCTCCGGGGGTCCCCGGGCTGACGGAACCGGGGGATCCAGGGGCTGGCAGGGGAGGATCCCCGGGAAAGGGGGTGCAGGGCGCTGTTGGTGCAGGAGAAGGGGGTGCAGGGGGTCCCGGAGCTGGGGAAGGAGATGCAGGGGGGTCCCAGGGCCCAGGAATGGGGATCCAAGGGGGTCCCAGGGGGACTCCCCAAAGCCCCTCCCAGGGCACAGCAGGAGCTGGGTCAGGAGCTCTGGCAGAGACAAAAGGGGGTGAGCCCGGCATGGGGGGGACATGGGGGAGTCACAGGTGCTCCTGAGGGGGGATGCGACCCCCGGGGACCCCTCCTCACCTTCTCCCACGTACCCCAACAGAGCCTCTAAATGGATGAGCAGAGCTCGGTGACTGCAGTATGAAACTTGTTCAGTGGCACAGGAGGATTTAGAATTGAGGACAGGGGAAGGGTTTAACCCAGCCTCCTGTTTGAACAGCCTGGAGAGGGGGCTGGGAAGAAACCCATGCCTGCATTGAATTGAGAGAGATCCCGACCGGGGCTGGGAGAGATTTGAGACACACCCACCTTTGGACTTTGCTGTCCACAACACCCTGTCACATAAAGGTAAAACCTTACAAAAGAAAGGACTTGGAAAATCATGGTTTAGGATTTGTTACTTGGGCTTAGTGTAGCTAGCAGCTAGCCTGATAAGTTCCCATGCAAAAACATCCTGAGTGTGAAAAGTTTGTTAACATAACCCACTATTCTTGGGGAGAAAAACAAGTGCACCTGTAGTAACAAGGGATCTGTCCCATGGGAATCAGTAGAAAAAGTATGTAAACATTGTTAGAGAGAAAAGTTTGGATTGACGTGAACACTCACCATTACCAACCAGTGATGAGTTCCTAACCAGCTGCAATTAAGCACGGTGCCTTCTGATAACCATATAAATATAAGCTGTGTGTTGATATATTTTATATATTAGTAAAGGCCTGTATGCACAAACCAGCCTTTGAAATAAGTCGTGCTATTAAGGGCTAAAATCCTTGAAACCTTCCTGCAGAAGAGAGAGTAAAGCAAAACAATATTCTTGTGTACAAGGGAAAATATGTAAACTTGTGTGTGCTAGCCAATGGTAGCTTGCTCTGCCTGCAGACCCTGTAAAACCCTAAAAAAGGTGTGCTAAAGACGGAAATAAACTGCGTTCATGATTACTTCTGTGAAGAGTGGTTAATAGCTGGCGGTCTCTCAATATTTGGCGCTCGAATGGGACACCCTGCGGGCAGGGGGGCTTCGGTGGGTCCATGCACGGTGGGACGGAGCCTTGGACCGAGGTTGGTGGAGCGGATCTGAGTGCAGACAGACGCTGCCTTGGATCGGTACCAGATAGGCGGCTCACGAATCAACGGGGGTGAGTCACTGGGGGAGTCCGAAGGGCAGGGGTGCTGTAGAAGGGTCGCAACCTTCCCCCCTGCCGCCGAGCCGCTAGCATGGATGTGGAATTTGCGGTGGTGGAAAAACTGCTTCTCTGCATCCTCGTTAAACGAGGCGGAGCAGCCTGGGAAAAGGACCTGGATATGCTCATTATATGGGCTAATTGTCATGGGCATTTTCCAGTGCTCACACTGCTTTTTGCAGTCGTCGAATGAATGGTCGAAGAATGGACTGATATAAGGGTTCTGATATGGGAAATGGCAATTGTGGAAAAGAGCAAGGACACTGTGTCTCTCGGTCGAACTTGGAAGATTGTAATTAATACCTTAAAAACCAGAAAAGCGAGATATGCTGAGGCTGTGAGCCCTGTAATTCTACCTGCGTCACAGCGGCAGATGCCTTTACCTCCCACTGCTGGGCAAGCTCTCCTATCTATGCTGCCCTTGGAGAGAGGGAGGAAGAGTCAGAGAGAAAAAAATAATGAGAAAAAAGTTCCACACTGAACGCTGAAACAATGAACAGAATCTGTTCAGTTATGGCAGGATGTGATACATCCAGAAATATTTGCTTCATTTTTGGAGTCACTTTTAGCATTACAATCTTATTTAAGTTCCATCTTTACCACCCTGGAAGAAAAGAAGCCAAATTGAGATTGGTTTCCACCCGAACCAGGGGGACATCGGGGATCACTGAGGTGTGCGCAGAGAACAAAGGCACCCTGGGGGTAGAAGCAGCGCAAGAAAAGTTCCAAGGCCACGCTGATAAGCTGCCATGATCGCCGTTGTTAGCACCTGGCCGTGAGAGACTTTTTATGTAACATCACCTGCTTTTGTAAAATCGTGCCCTTTTTCTTCTATCTGCAAACAGCGTGAGAGAAATTGAGAGAAAAAAAAAAACAAAACAAAACAAAAAAACCCCTGCATTTGTTAAAGTTGACTTTGTGGATTTTTTTTTTTTCTTCTTTCTCTCTGTTTTTCCTCTCTGCGAGAGTATTTGCAGAATGTGAAGAAAGATAACAGCAGAGCTGCAGCAGCGGCAGGGCGGGCAGTCCACCTCTCCGCTCCCTCTCTAAGAAAAAGCACTGGGATAGTACCCAGTCTGTTAAAAAGTCATGATTTATTGGGTTTTCAAAATGTTTTTATATACCCTTTTAGAGTTAATTTTGTGTTTTAAGTAATTATGAGTTTATGCAATTGCAGTTTTTAGGATTTTACTAGAGAAGTTATTGTGATTCTTTGAATGTTAAAAAAAAAAAAAAAAGTGTTTAACAGAAGTTGCCTTGCAATAATTGGTTTTAGAACCTAAGGTTAAAACATGGTGTGATTTACAGCTTCTAAGAAAACCCTCCAATTAATGTTATCTACAGAAGAGATTTGTGGTTTAAAAAATAATTAGTTAAGAGAACTTTACTGTACAAGACAAAGTTAAGTTAGAGCATATATTATCTATTTGCTTGTTTTTTCCACAATTTGAATAAGGTAATTTCAATGTGAGTCCTTTTGTTCTATAAAACACATATAACTGCATATATACCAATTTTGGATTTTAGTTTAAGAATTGGACTTAATGCTTCTGAAAAGTGCTACAAAAGCTGAATGGCACCTTGCCAAATCCTGTGTTGTTGAGGTTTTTCTCTAGAAAAACTGCACTTTAAAATCCTAACCAATTTGAGTATATACTAGGCAAATTCCTGTTATGAATAAGTATTTTTAGTAACATTTGCAGTTATTGTGGGTTATTTTCAAAGCTAGATGACATAGAATTGTGATGTATTTGTCACATTTTTATAATCTTTATAGTGAATCCATGTTACTATTATATTGTGTTTAAAAAGTATATATCAAACTTTTAGTTGCTTTTTGTAGTAACAGAATAAGATTAAGGTATGTTTTTATTTAATATAGATTAAGTGTTAATAGAATTAAGAATAGTCAAGTTTTATTATGTTTAGTCTTGGATGTTTTTAAGTTAAGTTTTATAACTTAGATATTCTTTTAAGGTTATGTTTTGTTATTTCCTTTTGTCATAAATAATTATTGTTAGGTTTAAATATTGTTTAATTTAAATTGTTTTATGTTTTATTGGAGACACCTGTCTAGACTGCAAAGTATAGTTATTTTCCTAGAGAGAGGAAGATAGCTACAACTGAAACAGCTGTGACAGAACGCTGATGAACACCTGTTTGTGGATAGAAGTGAATGCAGTCTGTGACACCTTTGACTCCATCAGGAGTTCTATTGGTTGTTGCAATCTCTGCAGTTTTTGTTTGTTATAGCTTTCTTATTTTTCAGTGTTTCCAGAATTTTAAGAAGATGTACCATTGCTGAGGATCAGCTGCCATGGGAGAGGCTTCAGATTAAACCAACTGCTGCACAGTTTAATTGGTCTAGTACATAAGGCTTCTGATCATTTGCTTTGTACAAATGCATTTTAACAGTTTGCTGTGCTGTAAGCATCTCATAGCTGCTACTATTGAGAACCTTGTTTTAGAAATGAGTTAAGAGGCATCTTTCCAGTTTAAAGCCAGGCCCTGGCCAAGCCTTGACTTTACCTGGACAGAATGTTTGCCAACAGATCCAGATATTTTCTGTACCAAATCAGTATTTGAGTCACTTTTTGACTCAGCAATTTGACCCTATTAATATGACAGCTGGATCAATTTTGAAGTGAGCTTGGAGAATCAATTCCGGAGGTGATTATCCAATCCTTCACTGATTTTTTTTTTGTTTCTGTTTGTTTGCAAACTATGGGATGCTGGTGCAGTGTTTTAGTAATTAATAGTAGTTTTATATTATATATGTTATTAATAATGTTTAAGATTTAATTGATTTTTAACTGCTATAAGTTCTTATTCATTGTGTATATGGTTTTGTGTTAATGTTGTGTATAACAGAAGTACATCTCTTTTTTTTTTTTTTTTTTAAAATAAAATGGGAGAAATTGATGCCCTAAAAGCATTTGATTAGTGTAATTCATTAACTTCAAAGGGAGAAGTGTCTGTGTTTTGTTGGCAGGTTCAGAAAGTTCACCTGTCCATTTGACCAGACTGTGTGCCTCTGAACACACGAGATCCAGTGAACAGAGATGTCATCACACAGCCGTGGTACTTCAGACATGGATCAGAAGTGGACCTGTCAGGACACAGTTGTGTCTGAACACTACACAGACAGTTGCCAACAGAAATTTTATGTTGTTATTATGATGTTGTGCCTCTATCGATTTTTCAGTTATCCTTTGTTTTAAGATTTAGAAAGATCTGAAGAACAACTTGAACATCAAAGCCCTCAGTCACCAATCAACTGCCAGCTGACATCATGGGAGCAGTGAACGTTCCAGGACTGAATCGTGTTAGAGAAATTCTGTAGAAGATCTAAGAAGTGTAGAGACTCCATTTAACTGTATATAAAGCAAATTGTAGTTGTGTGTTTACCCTTTCAGCAAATTGCTTTCACGCTTAGACTACATATATACCAGAGCACGTGTGTTAAAGGTAGTTAGATAATAGTTAAAGTGTTTAGCCTGTGTAGTAATTGCTATGTTACTATAAAGTATAAGTATTCCCCCTTCAAGAGGTAGTGTAAGCATCTTTGAAAGTTTATTTAGCATTAAAGTTTTAGCTGTGAGTTTGCAAGTATGGTGTCATTTGCATGGAACAAACTGCTTATGGTAATTGTGTTGTGTATAGTCGTGACCAACTGTCTGCTAACTAACATCCAAAAGTGACAGAACATATGGGTCACTCTGGCACATTGAACTGGCCAAAGGTCAATGTGTCTGAGCCTAGCCACACCTGGAGATCCTTTCACACCTGTCTCATAGGAGTCCCTGAATGGGATCCTCCAGCATTTAAAGGTTTAATCAGTAATGAGACTTGACTGAATCGATTGGCAATGTTGTAAGAGTGCAGTCGCACTGTTGGCTTCACATTAAGACAATTTGAAGCCTGTTGGCAAGCAAAAATTACCAAAGTTCTCAATGTTACAAACCTCAGAAGAATTAGATTTGTTAAGTTCCACCAATACCTCAGGTGGATGGATAATGTTTGAACCCCCAACAAAAAGTCATTCTAACAAAGTAATGCAGCACTGGGCTGCAGTCAACCCTATAGCTGATCTCGTTACTACCACTGAAGGTAAAGCCTTTATTCGTGGTGCAATCTCACAGGACAATTACCAAAGCGATTACCTAGTTCCATATTCCTAATCTGTGGAGATAGAGCATGGAATGAGATTCCTGCTAATCTACATAGAAGACCCTGTTATCTTGGGAAACTCACTTTGTTCCACCCAAGCTTACACCGATTGCTGAATGTAGCTGATAAAATGAAAAACATCAAACAGTCAAAGCGAAGCCTGAATGAATTAAGGCTTAGCAACTCTAAAAAGGCTCGCTTGTTAGACTAAGAAAGAATTAAATTTAATATCCACAATGTTAAGTGAGCTTTCAGCCGATGTGAGTAGTGTACGTCTTGCAGTATTACAAAATCGAGCTGCAATTGACTTTTGCTCTTAGCACAAGGACATGGTTGTGAGGAGTTTGAAGGCATGTGCTGCTTGAATCTTAATGATCATTCAGCTTCCATCCATGAGCAACTACAACAGCTACAGGATGAGTTACATGCCCTGAAAGAAGATAGTAACCCCATTGGAAGTTGGTTCGCCAGCTGGGGCATCACTGGATGGTTGAGGTCTCTTGTGCTAGAAGGGGGACGGACTTTACTTATAATATTAATCGGGATGACAGTTAAAATTGTATTTTATCTTGTCTTCATAAAAGTATAGAATGAGTCACATCCAAAGCCTGGTTTGTGGAAAAAGAGAAAGGGGGAATTGTTGCTATATTTTATATATTAGTAAAGGCCTGTATGCACAAACCAGCCTTTGAAATAAGTCGTGATATTAAAGGCTAAAGTCCTTGAAACCTTCCTGCAGAAGAGAGAGTAAAGCAAAACAATATCCTTGTGTGTAGGAGAAAAAATGTAAACTGTGTGTGTTAGCTAATAGTAGCTTGCTCTGCCTGCAGACCCTGTTGAACCCTATAAAAGGTGTGCTAAAGATAGAAATAAACGGCATTCACAATTACTTCTGTGAAGACTGGTGAATAGCTGGCGGTCTCTCAATAAAAGAGACCAACCCCACCTGCCCACAGCCACCTTTCAGGGAGTGATAAGAGCACCTCTGAGTCTCCTTTTCTCCAGGACAAACAACCCCAGCTCCCTCAGCTGTTCCTCACAGGGTTTGTGTTCCCAGCCCCTCACCAGCCTCATTGCCTCCTCTGGACATGCTCAAACATCTCAACGTCCTTACCAAAGTGAGGGACCAGAACTGGACCCAGCACTCGAGGTGTGGCCTCACCAGTGCCGAGCACAGGAGAAGAATGACCTCCCTGCTCCTGCTGGCCACACTATTCCTGATCCAGGCCAGGGGCCACTGGCCGTCTTGACCACCAGGGCACGCTGCTGGCTCGTGTTCAGCTGCTGTCACCAGCACCCCCAGGTCCCTTTCTGCCTGGGGACTGTCCAGCCACACCGTCCCCAGTGTGTAGCATTGCAGGGGGTTATTGTGGCCAAAATGCAGGACTCAGCACTTGGATTTACTAAACTTCATCTTATTGGACTCTGCCCACCCATCCAACAGTTCCAGGTCTCTCTGCAGAGCCCTTCTACCCTCCAATAGATAAATACACGCTCCCAGCTTGGTGTCATTGCAAATTTACTGGTGGTGGACTCAATCCCCTCATCCATGTCATCAATAAAGATATTGAACACAACAGGCCCCAGCACAGACCCCTGAGGGACACCACTGGTCACTAGCCCCCAGCTGGATGCAGCACCATTCACCACCACTCTCTGGGCCCAGCCATCCAGTCTGTTCCTAACCCAGCAAAGAGTGCTCCTGTCCAAGCCTGGGCTGCAGCTTTTCCAGGGAATGCTGTGGGAGACAGAGCCAAAGGCCTTGCTGAAGTCCAGGTACACAACATCCACAGCCTTTCCTACATCCACTAGGCAGGTCACCTGGTCATAAAACAAGACCTATCCCTCCTGAACCCACGCTGGCTGGGTCTGATACCCTGGCCATCCTGTAAGTGCTGCGTGATGACAGGATAAACTGCTCCATTATCTCATCAGGTACTGAGGTCGGGCTGACTGGCCTATAATCACCAGGATCCTTCTTCCCACCCTTTTTGTGAATGGGTGTCACACTGGCCAGTTTCCAGTCATCTGGAACCTCACCAGTGAGCCAGGACTGTTGGTAAATGATGGAGAGTGGTTTTGCAAGCTCATCTGCCAGCTCCCTTATCACCCTGGCTGGATCCCACCTGTCCCATAGATTTATGAACATCCAAGTGGCTCAGCAGTTCTCTGCCTCCTCCTGGACAACAGGGGGTCCGTTCTGCTCCCTGACACCATCTACCAACCCAAGAGGACAGCTGTCCTGAGGACAAGCCACTTTCCACTAAAGATTGAGGAAAAGAAGGTGTTAAGCACCTCTGCCTTCTCCTCACTGCAGTTACTAAGTTCCCTCCTGCATCTAATAGAGAACAAGGGTGGCTCTTACCCTTCCTTTTACCATTAATGTATTCGTAAAATCATTTTTTATTATCCTTTACAAAAGTTGCCAAATTAAGTTTGAACTGAGCTTTGTCCTCCCTAATGTTTTCCCTACATGCCCTAGCAACCCCCCTAAAACACATCTTGAGAGACCTGACCTTCCTTTCAAAGATGATACATCCTCTTTTTATTCTTAAGTGCCTTCAAAACTTCACTGCCCATCCAGGCTGGATGTTTGCCTCATCGACTCATCTTTCAGCACACAGGAACAGACTCTTCCTGTGCCCTCAAGATCTCTGTTTTGAAGACCACCCATCCTTCCTGGACTCCTTTGTCTTTAAGGGCTACTTTCCAAGGAACTCTTTGAATAAGTGTCCTGGTTTAGGGACAATAAGTCTCCTAAATAGGCCAAAATCTGCACTCCAATGTAAGTGAAGTCCAATATAAAAGTCTTATTGATGTTCCTCCTGATTTCACCAGATCTGGAGAACTCTATCATTTCATGATCACTACGTCCCAAGCAGCCTCCAACCACCACGTCTCCCACCAGCCCATCTCTATTTGCAAACAACAGGTCTAACATAGTCCCTCCCCTGCTGGGCTCACTCATCAGCTGCGACAAAAAGTTGTTCTCCACATAGTAAAATCTTCCTGAACTGCCTCTTTTCTGCTGTATTAAGTTACCAGCACATGTCTGGTTGGTTAAAATCACCTACAAGAACAAGGGCTGGTGATGCTGAAACCTTCTCCAGCTTCTTATAGAATAAGTTGTCTGCCTCTTCTTCCTGGTTGGGTGGATGATAACAGACTCCCAGTAGGATATCAGCCTTGTGGGCCTCCCCCTTAATTCTTACCCACAGGCACGCAACTTTATCATCATCAGCTTCAATACTTACGGTTTCAAAACCTCCCTAATATAAAGGGCCACTCCTCCACCTCTTCTCCCTTTCCTGTCTCTTCTGAAGAGCTTGTAGCCACCCAGTGCAGCACTCAGCTATCTGAGTCATCCCCCCACGTCTGGTGACTACATCACAGCTTTGCTGTTGCACCACAGCCTCCAGCTCTTCTTCTTTGTTACCCATGCTGTGTGCATTAGTGTACATGCATCTCAGCTGGGCTACTGATTTCACCCCTACCTCAGGCTCACCACCCTTGGGCCTGCTTCCAGACAGCACAGCTGCATCCCCTTCCCCCTTCAAACCTAGTTTAAAGCCCTCTCAATGAGTTCTGCCACTTCATAACACAAAATTCTTCTACCCTTAAGAGAGATGCAGCCCATCCAGTTCCAGCAGGCCGGGTGCCAGAAAAGTTGCCCCATGATCAGAGAACTCAGAATTCTGCCAATGGCACCAACCCTTGAGCCACTTGTTGATAATGTGGGCTCCCCTATTCCTTTCACTTTTTTTCTGCCACCAAAGGGACTGAGGAAAAGTCTACCTGTGCTCCTGCCCTATCAACCACTGAGCCAGTGCCCTGAAGTCCCTTTGAATTGCCCTGGCACTCCTCTTTTCAATCTCATCTCTGCCAGCCTGGAGTAGCAGCAGTGGATAACAACCAGAGGGCTGGATCAGCCCAGGAAGTCTCTCAGTGATACCCCGTAGCTGAGTCCCAGGGAGGCAGCAGACCTCCCTGTGGGATGGGTCCAGTCAGCATGAGGGGCCCTCTGTTCCCCTCAGAAGGGAGTCACCCACTACAACCACCTTTTTCTTTCTTTTTAATAAGCTTTGTAACAAAAAGCCAGGCACTGATAGATGGTAAAATTCTGATTTATAAATATTTTTGCCCATTTTTTATTGTTTTTTCCCCTCTTGTTTTCACTCCAATAGCATCACAAGTATTGAGAATGAAAAAAGGCCACAGTCCATCATCATTTTCACTGTTTTACAGACGTTTCTAAGAATATTCAGGAATGAGGATGGGCAAAAACAGCACTGCAGGAGCAGGAGTTGACTTCCAGTCCCATCAGAATGGAAAAGGGGGATCTTCCTGGAAAAAAAAACAATAATATTTTTTAAAAACCCTAAAAAGTTCCCAAATAAAATAAATTTGGGCCCTCCCAGGCCCTGGTAGCCTGCTGGGCTGGAATTTCTCCTATTCCACCTCCAAATTATTCTTTCCTAGTGGATTTGTCTGGAATTTTGTCCTTACTTTTCCCTATTTTTCCTTCTTAAAAATCCTTTTTTCCCCCAGTTCCTTTCTGCTTGTTTCCACTATGTTTTCCTCATTTCCAGTGCTGTATGGGATTTTTTTCGGATCTGGATTGTGTCCTGCCTCTCTCCCCACCTTCCAGACCCCTGAATCCCAAAAAAGAATAACCAAAAAAACCTCAGAAGACTGAATCAGTACACGTGGCATTGTACTGTCATTGGAGTGTTCTTAGTAAAACAGGCAGAAATTTGGGATGAACATTCCCTCTCCAGTAGATCCATCAATACCTGCAATGCGGAAGTGGAAAAAGCTGCTAAAATCGGGATTTTGCCTTTCCAGGAGGGTTTTTGAACCTGGCTTTATTCATTAACCTTTCATCGTGCACAACAGAGGACCAAATACGGCAGGGCCTTAGACACAACTTTGCTCCCTGACACACACAGGCTCCTTGTCCCACTACTGGCCTTCAGTAACACCTTGAACTCCACAATGCTGTGGAACCGGGCCTTCAGCACAGGGACCTTTCCAGCCTGATCTGCGCTCGTTCCTCTGCGTCTCTGCACAAAACACGGCACAGGAGAGAACGGCAGGAGGGGCCTGTGTGTCACAGAGCTCTGGATTTGTGACCCTTCAGCTCCACACAGATGCAGGTCAAGTGAAAAAGGAAAACTGTTTATTGATGAAATGCGAAGCAAAGGGATGAGCAGAGGGGCAAAAAAGGGGATGGGGAGTGTCTGAGGGCTGCAGGCAGGGAGCTGTCAAAAGGGAGGGAGAGGGCTGAAGCCATGCGAGCTTCCCACAGGCTCAGCTGTGCCAGTGGTGCCTGGAGCTCTAGCTGGTGTCTTCTGGTCTAATGTAGTCTCATCTTCCATGGCATCTGAAGGTCTTAAATGAACACTGGTTCTTCTGAGCCAGCAGATGAGCGTACTTCTGCAGCTCTTTTACTAAGTATCTCTTGAAGTGCTGTGTTTGAATGGGAAGGGTTGTCATCTCTCCTCAGGGCTTGAAGTGCTGGAAGAGAGGGGAACAGAGCCACAATCAGAACTCAGATCTGTGGGAATCCTAGGAGAAAGTCCTACCAGGGCCATCCCAGCCTGCTCTAGCCATGGCCACAAGAGGGGAGGGGGAAACAGGATCAGCTGCAAGGTCCTGGTCACGAATCCACACCTCCCAAACCCCCCGCCCCCCTTCCCTGAAATCTCTCTGTGCTCTGCCCACACCACCCCTTGTCCACACAGGGAGCAAAGCCCTCCGCAGCCAGGGCAGGGACTGAAGCACCCCCAGTGCCAACCCCCCACTGCCAGCCCTCACTCACCCTCAGTGAGGGCCTGCAGCTCTTCCTTCTGCCCCCTCAGGATCCGCCCGGCCATCCCTGGGAACACAGAGCCTGTCAGGGCCCCGGCGGCACAGCTCCCTGCCAGCGGCGCTGCCAGCCCTGTGGCCACACGCCCTCCCGCCCCGGCAGGGCTCAGCCCGGGCCCTTGCCGCATCCTGACTCAGCCCAAGGGCACGGCTGCCAGAGGCCGGCAGCAGCCCCGAGGGCAGCCGGGGCTCCAGGGCGCCGGGCCCGGGTGCCGCTGCCGGGGCAGCAGCCGGGGCCGGGGCCGAGCTGCGGCGGGGCGGGGAGGGAGCCCGGGTTCGTGGCTCACCGATGAACCTGATGGCCGCCTCTTGCAGGGTGTCCTGTGGGCTCTGCAGGTACGGCAGGGCCCGGCGCAGCTGCTCGGCCGCTCGCTTCCTGTCCTGTGCCAGCTGGAGAGAGCGGCAGGAGGGAAGGGTTGGTGCGGGCTCTGCCCCTCGGCCGGGCACTGCCTGCGGCCAGCCCCGGCCTCCCGTGCCCGCCCAGCCCTGAGGCCCGGCCAGCAGCCGCTGGCGCCGGGCTCTGGAGGGGGCAGAGGGCCGGCTGCTGCCCGGGGAGCCGGGGTGTCACCCCTCCCCGCATCCCCACTCGGGGCCAGAGGAGCCTGGAGAAGAAGCCATGTGGCCCAGGGAAGGGAGCGGCGTGTGGGGCGCAGGCTGGTGCCCCTGGGTGCAGCACCGGGCAGGGGCCACAGCTGCCAGCCCCACACACTGAGTGCTGGGGCCGGGGGGCTTCTCAAAGTTGAGGCTTCTCCAGGCCATACTTACCAGACACTCGGCAAACTTCACCATCTTGTCTTTTTCCACCAGCTGCTTGAGATTCCTTCTCTTAAGGAACTTGGCCACATGAAGCAGCGTTTCCCGAGAGACCTGGAGAGCAGTAGAGATAGTAGCACAGTCCAGGACACGTGTTACGTGTCCCTTTGAGAAGGCCAGGAGGAGGCTGCAGCCTGGGTGGTGACCAGGGCAAGAGGCAGCTAAGCCCTCTAGCAGGGGGACACCAGCAGCCCACAGCTCCTCACCTCTGCCACGTGCCGGTTTTCATCATGGTAGTGGAATAATAGTGGACATAGGCTCTGGCACAAAACTGACTCAAGGGGCTTTTTTCCCTTGGCTACTACCAAATCCATCACCTTACAGAAAAGGTAAAGGGAGAGGAGCTGCACTTGGCTGTTGTCCTGTAGGATAGGAAAAAGACTCAGCTGCAACTACTCCAGGCTCACTTGAACAATGGCTGAAAAATCCACAGTTTCTGGGCAGCAGCCAATGCCCGTGACTGGGGGCACAGACACTTACATGGTTAAAGAGCAGCAGGAGTGCCTGAGCCAGCTTTGGGGCAGTGCTCCTGGATATCAGGATGTATTTGTTCTGGAGCACATTTTTGAGCACAGAGAGGGACATGCCGACCACATCTTCATCTGCATCGCCCAGCAGCTCAAGAAGGCTTCGAGACTGGCTGCATATAGGTCTGGCCTGTGTGGAACACAAGGCTGTGCTGGGAAACCATGAACGGCTGCAGTGCCAAGACCGCCTTGGCACTGCAACCCCACCCTGCTGCTGCCAGGCCCAGAGGCCAAAGGCCTGTCCCAAAGCACTCAGGCAGGTGAGGCAGGAGAGCTGGGAGCAGCTGCCTCAGCTCCTGAAGCCCAGCCAGACCAAGGAGCTGCTTTCCCCAGCACAGCTTCAGCTGCTGCCCCGTTCTCACCATCAAGGGATACTTGCTGAGCACCACGAGGCCTCTGAGTGCCAGGCGACGCTTCTGCCTGCACTTGCTTTGCAGGTGCCTTGATGAGATCTCAAGGACACTGTCACCACATTCATGCAAGTTCAGGCAATCCAGGACCTGAAAGGGACAGGGCAGTGACAGCCAAGGGACACGGAGCCGGCCGGCAGGAGCCTGGAACTGCGCAGGGCTGGGCCCAGACAGCAGCACAGGGCACGGGTACCGTCCCAGGCAGCTGTGGCTATGCAAGGGGACAGGGCTGGCAGGCAGCTCAGCGAGGTAGTGCTGGCCATCAGGCTCACCTCCACAAAGAATGCCAGGAAGGGCAGATCCCAGGGTGGCTCCTCTCTGCTGAGCAGCCAGAGCAGGCGGAGTGCAATCCCAGAGCACAAAGAGAGGGAGGCACCGTGCATCTCCCTGTCAGAGGGAAAAGGCACCAAGACCCTGAGTTGGAGGGGCAAGAGACCGTGACTGATTCACAGAGATCCGGTCTTTCCTCACCACACTGGAGGGGATGGGGGTGCTTTGGGGGGAGGCACCTTCTGGGCACCCTCAGCCAGCATTTTCCGGTCTGCTTGGCCATCCCTCAGTGACAAGGCCCTCTGTCCCAGGACCACAGGGACTCTGTGAGGCACCCCAAGCACAGGGCACAATTTCAGAGGCAGTTGGGAGAAGTGAGGCTCACCTGGCCAGCAGACCCACAGCATAGTGCTGGGTGTCAGCACAGAGCAGCGTGTCCCAGCCACTGTTGCATCGCATTTCCATGAGCACACTGTCACACCGCAGTCGGAAGAGCAGAGCCTTCATGGCCTGCACTGCAAACCTGTGTGCAGAGCAAAGCCCAGGTCACACTGGGTGCACTGGTGCTGGTCACAAAGGCATTGGAAGGACAGGAGGACTGGGACCTGTTGGGGTTGCTGGGAAGGCAGTGTTCCTCCTGGCATGCTCTCCAGAAGTTATCAACTTCCACTGGTGGCATCAGCTGTGTGGTGATGACAACATGGAACAGCAGAGCCACAAACAGGCGGGCGGAATAAAGCATCATCGCCTCGCGGCACTGAGGCATCTGGACAATCACCCCGAGCACCAGAGTTGCCTGCAAAAGAAACACCCAAAGACAGCGCTCAGTGCCGAGGTGTCCATGGGGCAGGGCCTGAGGGGAGACACAGGGGAAGCAGCAGGCCTGGTGCCCCCTGAGCCTGCCACTAGCCCAGGTTTCAGCTCAGGAACTGAAGCAGGGAGAGGATAGAGAGCTGCTGGAGAAGCAACGTCTGGGTGATGAAAGGCCAGCTCCAGGAACTCACAGCCAGAGCCAAAACATCCTTGTTGTCTCCATCAGAGGTGCAGATGCTGTGCAGAGGCCAATCCTCCATCACACAGAGCAGTGTTGGCAGCACTTTCTCTACTGTTGGTCCCGACGAGGCTATGGCTCTCCACATCATTTCAGCAGCTCTGTGGGATCAGAGCTCTGTGTCAGGGGTGTCTCAGTCACAGAGCCATGCCCTGTGCAGCTGTGGGGTCCCAGGTGACAGAGCCCCAGTGCCCTGAGGGGCAGGGAGGGAGCATTGGCAGCAGCCTCAGGAAACAGAGGGGCCCGAGGCTCCTGGATCTCTCTGCCTGTTGGGCAGAGCCCATTGGACAGGCTGTGCAGGGAAATGGGCCCTAAAGGCTGGTGAGCCCTGAGCTCTCAAGGCACGTGGGCCCCATACCTGTCACACGACGGAGCACAGTGCAGGAGGGTCAGCACCACATCAGCAGGGTGTTGTTCAGCCAGCCTTATAATGTCAATTTGCTGCCTGGCATCCACAGTGACATGGGACACCAGACTCTGGTAAATGTTCCTTACAATAGCTGGCACCTGGAGGAGGCATGGGGAAGACTTGGAGTGCTGTCCAAGGCAGCAACTTCCCCAGCTTCCCCCAAGAAGTGCTTCCCTTCCTGCCACACTGTGCTGGCCTCAAAGGCTGAGTGGCCTCTGTGGATGTGGCTGGAGGGGGCACACAATCCTGGGAGTCCTCCAGTTCTGGCCCCTGGCTGGGTACCTGCTGCTCAGAAGAAACACAGTTGTCCATTAAATTGTCCCTTATGAGTTCCTGACTCAGAGCAGGAGCGGGTGTGATGTCAGCATCTGCAATGCCCAGAGTCTCTCCAGTGTCATCGTTTGGAATGGCCATGTCCTCAGTCACTGCCATGTCAGAGTTTGCCCTCTCATCATTCCCTGCAGCGTCAGAGTCTTCTGAGCACTCAGCTGAATCTGGGCTGACATCAGGCTCTGCCTGGAGCTCAGTCAGCCCGCAGTCAGGTTCAGCTGCGCCCTCAGTTGCTACTGTGCTGGCGTTCTTTCTACGCCGAATACGCAGAAACTTCCGGAACCTCTGTGCAAGGAGAACAAAGGACAGGGAAGAGAGGCATGTTCCATGGAGTGCTCCAAGTGCGGTGCTGGGCTGAGCAGTGACAGCAGGCCCAGCCCAGGTGGGGATGGCTGCAGGTACCTGCGCTGCTCTTCGGAAGCGGCTACGGGCAGGGTCCTGCTCTTGTGTCTGGGCCATGGCTGCATCTGGCAAAGAGCAGCCAGAGCTGAGGGGCTGCGGGAGAGGCCGGAGAACACAGCCCAGCCCTGCACTCCCCAGGCAGGGACAGCCCTGGGGTGGCTCAGGGGATGGAGCACGGCCACTGCCAGGGGTCAACCCCAGCCACTATTCTGTCTTGTCCATGGGCATGTCCACAGGGATGGGATGGGATGGGATGGGATGGGATGGGATGGGATGGGATGGGATGGGATGGGATGGGATGGGATGGGATGGGATGGGATGGGATGGGATGGGATGGGATGGGATGGGGCCTATCTGGCTGCAGGCACCAGCCCTGCAGCCCAGCCCTGCCACTCACCATCCTGCAGTGGCTGGAACTGCTCCGGCTCTTCAGGAAGTTGTGCTGCTCCAGGGTCTGTGTTTCTGTTCCCCCTGAACACATTGAACAGCCTGAGGAATCTGCCCGCCATGACACAATCTGGCCTTGAGGGCACCTTCTAGAGAGATGCCTTGGGAAATCTCTGAGTCACAAAGTCGTGCAGTTGTGCCTTGAAGGCACCTGCGACAGAGAAGGCTCAGAAAGGCTACAGGACAGCAAGTCCTGCAGTCTGGTCTCGAGGGCTCCTGCCAAAATGACAGGAGACTCCTCTTAAATGATACAGATGACCAAATACCACAAACTGGCCTGGATGGCACAGGCCACAGGGACAGGAGATGCCTCGGGAAAGCCACGGGTCACCAAGGCCCGCAGTCTTGCCACGAGGTCACCTGTACGAGTAACGCCTTGGAAAAGCTCCGGGTCAGACACAAACGAGAGCGCTGTGTGGGGGCTCCTCACAGCACCGCTCTGGCGCGTCCTGTCCCGTCGCGTGCACCGAGCACTGTGGTGTGGCCCTGTCACCGCCAGCTCCTATGTCACCACGTGTCACAAAGGGCCCCCTGACACCCTGTCCATTTCCATCCCATGGTGACCATGTGTCACAAAGGGCCCTTGCACACACTGCCACCTGCCCTTGGGCTGCCCCCACCCCCCCCAAAGTGGCCCAGGTTGGAAGGAATCCCTTGCCCAAAGTGTCTAAGACAGCCTGACAGGATCTTTAGGAGCGTGTCAAACCATCAGCAAACGCTGCCCTGCTCTGCAGGCTCAGGGCAGCAGAAGGAGCCCCCAGGGCTGCTGATGCAGCCACAGCAGGAAGGGCACAGGGCCTTGTACAGAAGCTGGCACAGAAGCTCTCAAAGAATCAAAGTCCACTCAGTATTACAAAAGTAGTCCAAACAATTGAGTAGATTGTAAAAAGGCTAATTCTCCCCCTTGTACAGATACCTAAGTGGCCAGTAAAGTAAAGCTCTCCCCTCTTCTTTTTTGCATGAGAACCAGGACCACTAACAGGAAAAGTCACAGATGTTCCTTATGTCCTCCATAACCAAAGCGGTGTCAAACCATGGATGCTCCCGTCAAACTGACTCAAATTCCAGCCTAGACCTCTCACTTCCACACAACTCCTTCCCCAACACGCCCGCCAACACAAACAGCCCCAAAACACGCTCACATAACTCCTCAACACCCCACCAGGACTCCCAGCTGTTCCCATCCCACCACAGAGCTTTCCCACCCTCCAGCAGACCCCCCTGGCTCCCTGCACATGCCATGGGATGGCACTCAGCAGGATCTGCCCCAAGGCCTTCTACAGTAGCAAGCTCAGGCTGCCAGGGCAGTGGTTCTTGGATCATCCTTCCCACTGACCCTTCCTGTGCACGGCTGTTACATTCACACATTTGAGCTCAGCTTGGACTTCTCCCCTTAACCAGACCTGCTGGTAAAGGATCCAGAGCAGCCTGGCAAGCTCTTTCTCCAGCTCCCTCTTTACTCTTGGGGCAGGTAGAACATTGCACAGGAAACCAACTGGTGCCACAAGGAGTGGGCAACCTAAGGAGAGATCACTCAGGACTGCTAAATCCTGAGGGAGCACCACTGGGTTTGACCTTTGGGTACCTGCACAAACTTCAAGTCAGCTGCCTCTGTTTCCAGGACAGCCCTGTGTTGGCCAGCATGCTGACGTGGATGCAGGACTGCTGCGAGGCACTGCTGGGACCCAGCAGGACAGGACTGGCTGTCTTGTTTACATGTTGAAAATGAGTTAGATCGTATTTAGCTAGAAATTTAGTGATCCCTGAATTTGATAAGGAGCTGTGCTATTATAAGCTAAGAATTTTTTTTGGATTCTGTATTTTAGCTATTTCTTAGCATTTAATTTTATCTCAATACTGCAAGGTAGAGGTGCTTCTTTTGCTTTGGATTCTTTAGGGAATTGTTTCCCATCTGGAAGGAAGACTCTGTGAAGGGAGTGGTTGTCCAGGGGAAAAATACAGGTCATGAAGAAACAAGACGTGGCTGAGACCTCTTACATCCCACACTAAGGAGTCAGCCAAGGGAAAGGAGCATTTGGGAGTCATGCCTGGGGGAGGATGGACAGGTAGTGGGGTTGTGGCTGTCTCTTAGCTGGGGGACACGGCTCAAAGGGCAAATGGTTGAGGTTTTGGTGTTGGACTGCTGCTGCCCAGAGGAACCACTGCTATTATGCAACTTTTCCATCACTGTGTCTGTTTACTGTGGGTGAGCCTCTGCTCACAAGTGTAGCCATGTAACTGGGTCCTTTCAATACCCAGTCACTCTGGGAGGGATCCTCACCATCTGCTTGGGTGCCTCAGGGGAAAACCAGGACCCCGACCACCTTTGAAAGGGAGCGTTTCACAGCTGCTTGCGGAAGCCCAGCAGCTGCTTCTGCTGTTGCCAGGGCATTACATAGGTGACAGCCAGGGGACACCCAAAACAATCCCCCCCTCCACCTTATTTCTCCTTCCAGGCCTGCCCAGCCCCTGCTGTTTCTGCTGCTGATCTGGATTTTTATTCCGCTTTTAGCTCGACATCTCTGGGTCTGCCCAGCCCCATGCTGCTCCTGCCACAGCTTCAGGCTCATTGTTAAACTGTTTGCCATCCCAGGCCTGCACTCCTCTGCTGTTCCAGCCCAGCCGCTCGAGGTTCCTGCTATAGTCCATTTCACCAACTTTATATCGCGACACATTCAGGTGCCAAAATGACTGTAGTGGGTCGACCCTGGCTGGGTGCCAGGTGCCCACTCTGTCACTCTGTCACTCTCTTTCCCACTGGGCCAGGGAAGAGGATAAGACAGAGAATGGCCAGCAGGGTGAGATAAAGCACTTTTATTACAGTAAAATAAAGAAATAAGCACAGATCTGTGCCTGCGTGGTCTGAAGAGCTCCCGCCCCGCGGCTGAGGGGACCGGCGGGGCGGGGCCGCCCGCCCCTGGGCGGGAAACGCCCCCTGCGGCCGGGAGCGGCGGCGGCGGCGGCGGCTGCGCAGTGGGGACGCGCCCGCCCCTCCCGGGTCCCTCAGGGAGCGCCCACGTCCCCTCAGCGGCCCTCGGGTACCTTCAGGGATCGGCATGTCTGCTCAGCCACACGCGGCATGCACGTCTCCCCCTCAAGTGATGGCCACGTTCCCTCAGTGACTCCGAGGTACCCTGAGAGACTCGACAGACACCCACCTCTGCAGAGTGACCCCCATGTCACCTCAGTGGAATCCTGAGCACCTGCCACCCTCAGTGACCCTCATGGCCCCAGAGTGGCATGCAGGACACCTGCATGCCTTTCAGAGACCTTCATGACACCTCGGCAACACACGGGGCATCTGCCTTCCCTCAGTGATGCATGAGGCACTTATGTCAGGAAAATTAATCCACAAACACCAGAGGTTTATATCCAAAACGAAGACACAGGAGTCTTGTTACTTTATTTGAATAAAGGGAAAGGCCATGGGGCATTCCCCTGGGGTCTCTCAAATTTTTAGTGGATGCAGACTCCTTTTTTTCCTAATTTCCTGGCCGCGTTTCCCACTCTCTTTACCCATTGGTGGAGGTATTTGAGAGGTACAGGCTTCCCAAATCACCTAATACAGACCCCCTTTTAATGCATACCCCCCCTCCTTTTCCTTATCCTATGGATCTGATGGTTCCACGCATTGCTTCTTCCATCTCTCAGAACCTAGCTTTACCCACAGTTTGTTTGTAAAGAGAAATCTCTCTCATTCCTTTCAACTGGATATCTCTTCTGAGAACCTAGTATCAGCTCAGTGGCTCACGTCCCCTCAGCATCACTTGCAGCACCCACCTTTCCCTCAGTAACCCACACGTCCCGTCAGCAAATCCAGGGGCACCAGCCATCCCCTCAGTAACTCACTCACCCTGAGGACAGCCCCAGGGGCCAGCAGCAGGCAGAAAGCCACAGGGGCTGGGGAAAAAGCTCTGCCCTGCTTACAGTGAGGGCTGAGGGCCAGGAAAGCTGCATGAGGGCCGGGAGAGCTGCATTTCCACCCTGAGGTTTTGGTGACAGGGGCTTTCACCCTCCTTATAGGGCTGCCCCTCTCTCCAGACAGCCAAAGGAGCACAATGGCAAAAGGCCAGGAACAGCAAAGCAGAGACCCAGCCCTGCACACAGGGAGGTCGCCCAGCACAAACCAGCAGTGGCACCCTGAAGTTGCCCACCGCACTCTCATGTATCCCTGCCCTGGGAATGCCAGGAATATGCTTTGCCCAGAGGGCCTTACTGTGGCTCCTCTTGGGCTCAAAGTTGATGTTCTTCTCACTCACTCGTACCTAAAGCCACAGAGCTTGGTGTCCCGCACTGCAAGAAGAACAAGATTCAACACCCAGGCAGTTGAGCTCACGGCGTAGGGCTGATGGGCTCCAATCCCGAGGACAGGGAGGGCACACGCCCAGCCCCACAGCTCTCTAATGCCAGGACCAGGGTTACACGCCTGATTACAGAGGGCCTCCTTCTAACCGTCTGCTGAGGGAAATTCCTGGAAAGTACCAGAGAAGACGAGTTTCAGGAACAAGGCGGGTGCCTGGGGGCAGCTTATGGCCTCTGACATCCAGCTCCTCAGGGCTTCTCACAAGCCTGGCCCCTTAGGATCTGCCCCAGCAACCCAGGCAGCCACACACGGGCAGGAGGACACAGATGGTGCTTCCTGGCTGAGGCAGAGGTTGTGGCTTCAGCACAACCACCAAAGGCCAAGGGGCTTCTGGCCATCCTCCCTGCACCACTGCATGCCTGGGAAGCTTGCTGAGCACGACCACCCTTTTCCCTCTCTTCCCCTATGCCCTGTGCACCATGGGCAGCAAAAGAAAGCTCCTGGGAGTCTGTCCATTGTAACATATCCTATATTTACATACTAAAGAAAATAAAAAATAAGAAAATAACAATCTTTATTGTAGGAAATTAAGGGGCCAGGAGACCTTCTGCTCCCTTTAACAAGCCTTTATTAGAGAGAACTAGGCCTAGAGATGGGGGGTTCGGGGTGCGTGCCACCGCTGCTGCTCCCTGTGGTCAACATCGAGGAGGAGGACCACGCAGGCCTGTCGTCATCCACTGTCAGCAGGACTGGAGCCTCTATCCTCACCGGGATCGCCCAGAGGCTCTGTCTTAGGCTCGAAAATCCAGGGGTGTCTTCCCTCTCAAGTCCTGCCCAGGTCATGGCAACCAGCTTGCGGGACTGAGATTGGTGCACCCAGTCTCCCCAGGTCCCCACTGCCTCCACAGCGTGGTCCTCCAGATGTTTCTTGAGAGTGGCTCGTTGTCCAGGGCTGTCTCTGCTCCCAGGTGGTAATGATTTTAATATGCACCCGTGTGCAAGTCTTTATGGGCAATGTGGAAGTTCGTCCCGGGTAGCAGCAGCTAAATTACCCGACGGGTTGGAAGGGAATAGGGGGTGGGGGTACAAATGCAAGGATAAAACAAGTACGAACTTCTTAACAGTGAGCCCTTTTGGGACTTATAACACCAAACCCCTTATCCAGGGACCTAAACTGGGATTGGAACAAGAACATGTAATTTGAACATTGTGATTTTTATTTGTAACACTTATAATACCCATGGGAAAATATTAATAACTTGAAAATAAAAAGTATTTTATTGTTGTTTAGCTTTGAGTAAAAATGAGTGAGAGTGAGTTAAATAGATGTGAGCAAATGTGAGTAAATAAATGTGTAGTTGCTAATTTAAAAGTTGACTTTGGTTTGTTTGGAAGTGGACTGTATTAGGTTGTTTGTGTTGTGTTGAGAGGTTGAGGACTGGCGTGAGACTATCAGGGAGCTCTTTCTGAGCCAGATGTGCAAGTAGAATGCAGAGTGGTGCTGGTGTGTAGCATAAACTGCAGTTAAGGAGGAGTGGGGGGCACCCTGTAGTTATAGCTTTTGTTTTATTAAGTCCTAACACAATTCCCTGTGTGATTGTGTGGTAAGCGTTTGCAGCAGTAAGCTGTGTTTATGTTTAAAATTTAAGATTTCAGATTTCAGGAAGAGCAGTAAAGTTTGGAAAAGAGCTTAAAAGGATTTCAAAAATGCATCCTGGGGAAAAGTGAAGAAAGAACTTAACTGAGCATCTGTTTGAAGGAGCAGAAATAGTAGCTGCTGATTTGTTTAAGTTGGTAAAGGTAGCTGGATAGCTGACTGGTCTCTCCGGTCTCTCTGCAGGGCTCATCTGCTCTGCATTGAGTGTGAGTTGTGTCTAGGGCCTTTGATGGCTTTGGGGAGGGTCCCCAAAAGGAAGTGTTAGAATTTGTAGTTGATTCTGAGGCAGAAGAATTTGTGTAGTGGAGATTCTGGAGAGATGTGTTGTGGAGTGGTGCGGTGAGGGTAGCAGAGAGAGAGAGGTTTGCGATCCCTTTAATTAGAGCTGTGGAAATTAGAAGGAGAGCAAGAAGTGTCTTGTTGGCTCCGGGAGCGAGCATTGGCTTGTGGGGAGAAGAGCTTTCAAATGCGATTAGAGGTGAGAATTGTGCCAGAGAGGGGGGATGTCAGGAGCATCTGGGAGCACCGGGTTAGGAGCTGCTAGGTTTAGGAGTTGTTTAACCGCTTTTATGTAAAGCGATTGTAGCAGGACCCAGTCCCGGTCCATGTGAGTGGCAGCCGGCAGGGCCCAGCGCGGCGGTTCCCGGTCCTCTCCCACCCGATGTGAAGGGTGCGGGGCGCGGTGCACTACCACACGGTTCGTGAGGGGTGCTGCTGGAGCAGGACCCACTGTGTCTGTACCGGGGTCTCGAGGGGTGCAGGGTTGCCAGAAGCGCTCTCTGGCCAGGCAGCGGTGCTGGATGAGGTTTGCCACTGAGGAGCGAGCTAGCCCAGCAGAGGAGCACCAGACTGGAGTACTGTGGACCCTGGGTGCTGGCCCTCAGCTGTGGTGGGAGCTGAGTGTGTTTGAACATGCCAGTCCTGTGTGTGGAGGGACGGCGCAGCAGGGAGAGATGGAGCACAGGCTTTGCCCCCAGGGTCTGCATGCAGATAGCAGCCTATGGGCCCCCTGCAGAGCGAGCTGCTGAATAGAGCCTGCTCGGCCCAGAGCTGTGGCAGCAGGTGGGGAGAGAAGCAAGAGACAGCCTGAGGAACTGCTGTGAATGGGAAAAAAATCAAAACAAAAACCCAGGAACAAACCAGTAGATGATAAGAGCAAAGCAAAAGTAATCTTTCTCGCTAAGTTCTGAAAACCTCGTCAAGGTGTTTAATTTCTTAAAGCAAGATTTCTTTTTCTCTTTCTTCCTTTCTTTCTTTTACTCTTGTTGTTAGAAAAAAAGAGGTTTTTGTTTTAAGGAACTGTTAGAAGAAGTTTGTGAAGCTAAACAAGTAAATATTAACCAGAGAGTAAAAAAGTAATAAATGTGACTTATCTTAAGTCAAGACTAACCTAGCCTTTCTTGTTTAACTCAAACTCACAGAAAGAGATTGGCTCCTATGTTTACTGTTAAAATTTTGTTTAACCCAAAAGTTTTAAAGAATACTGATGGAAAATTCTGATGTGTTGTTTTCACTTTCCCTGTGTTGCTAAGAAATCCCTTTCAGGTACTACTGATAACTTAAGGCAGCGAGGCAATCTGGACCAAAGAGTGAAGTTGGATTCACACCAGTAAGATCATAAGACCTGAGGACTGGACTATAACACCCAAACTGAGTGATACCAAATGGACTCTTGAGCAGAGACTGGGTGGTAATGAACTGAGACAATCCAAATGATCCAAGGGATGAGCTAAGAAGCACGCCTAACTGGGAAGTAAGACCAAGCCTGTATCAGTAGTTTTAAGTCCTGCCTGGACAAATTCTGAGACACCTTTGATATCCACCTTGGGGAGGAATACTCCCACTCCAAACAGGAGGATTGAGGCTGTTTTGATCGGGAGATCCTCATATAATTTTGTTTTTGCCTGTGATTTGTATAAAGGAGGGTGGAGAATCACAACTTCCATCCATGCCACATCAAACACCTTGTCTAAATCATCCCAATACGAGACATGTTAGCTGGATTAAATATAAGTGTTTAAATTGGGGAAAAATAAGTATTGTAGTTCACAAAGTTAAGCCTCTCATTGCAGGAAGTGTGTGCCAAATCTATTAAGAATAACTTAAATAATAACTTTTGCTTTGCAGATAAGAAATTACTAGTGCCTGTTAAGTGAGAAATACCTGAGGAATGGTGGGAGACTACTGTTAAAAGGTGTCAAAAGAGATTTGCTTAGACATTAAAAAAGAGGAAGTGACCAGGAAACAGGGGGCAAGACCAGATTGGCCACTACAACCTGCCACCGAGAAGAATATAAAACACCTGCTGTGAGCTGCAACCTCATAGGCAGAGTGTGTGAGGGTGTGTCCTGGGGTGACTTTATGATACTGGTATCCCCAATCGTCTGGTTTATGTTATATATTAAGTTCTGCACCTTTAAGACTGACTCTGAGAGCAAGAGAGGGGGGTAGAAGAAGCCGCAGTTTGTGTTAAAGAAAACATCACTCCCACACATCTCGCTCCTGGACTGTGTTGTCTGCAGCACGGACAGACAGCGGGACAGAGCTTCTCCCTGGTTTTTTAGTTAGTTTTAGCTAGCTGAGGCAGAGGAATTCCCCGGACCTTTGTTTTTTCCCTTTTTTCTGGATCTGTGCAAGCCTGCTCTGGACTGAACACCCAGCCAAACCCCGGGAGCTCACGCCTGTGGCCCACCGGGGCCTGGGCCTCGGCACTTTCCAGCGCCGGAGGGACTGATAAGAACCTGAGCGAGCCGAGCTACACCACATGAAAAGGACTTTTCTTCCTAGATTTGCCACCCCATCGAACAGCAAGAGGTTTTATTACTATTATTTAATATTACTCAATTTCTGTTAAATAAACAGCTTTTTCCACTTCTCTCCAAAGAATTTTTTTTTTTTTTTCTCTCTTTTCCCGGACCAGAAAGTGAAGAGGGGCATTTCCCTGGGGAAATCCCCATTTGGAGTTTTCCTCCCTAATTTGCCCTAAACTAGGACAAATATAGTTTTTGGCGCCCAACGAACAGGGGCAAGAGAAAGTGGAAAAACCTGTACTGATTGTTGGTTGTATTTATTCTGTATTGGGATAAAGCAGTCAGCAGCCATGTTGCTTGGATACATAATATCTCTCGGGGTGGAAGCCTTCATGTGGATCTGGTCCCTAAAAGTTTTTGAGGTTTTAATACCTGTCTTTGCCCTCTTTCCCAGTAGAGGGGCACGGATTAGAATGGTTATTGTGCTGGGCTCGGTGATAATGATTTATAAGAAGTTTATAGAACTACTGAAGTTTCTGTCAGGTATGTTTGGCTTATGGTTTCTTCGCCCGACCCTGCCTCCCAGTCCCAGTAGCACATTTTGGGAGTTTATTAGTAATTGTACCCAGTTTGTTAGAGGAAGAGCAGGAGATGAGGCTTTCCAGCCTTTTCTTTCCTTCTTCTCCTTTGAATCTGTTATGTCCCTCTTTGAGAATATCCAGTTTCCCCTGAGTGTTAAGGATACCACTTTCTTGTTAGTTCAGCTGTTAAGCTTCCTCTATATGGTCTGCAACTTCTCTAGAATGAGGGCTGAGATATCCAGAAGAGCCAATGAGACCCCTGCCCCAGAAGTAGACTCAGGTGTGAGAAATCCTGAGTGGAGTAGAGAATGGGAGAGAATTGGCCGAACTCTGAAGGAATTCTCTGATCCCCCAGCCTGGGAATTTTCACTTGAACAAATTCAGAACCCAGATGAAGTAGGGAAATATCTGGAAGAGAATTGCTGTGATGATTCTAAGCAGAAAAATATCATTGCAATAAGCTGGGCCCTAGCGTATGCTTATCGCACGGTGCTAGATACTGTAGGGCAGGCAGATAAATCAGCAGCTACCCCAGTGACTCAGGCTGCAGCCAAACCAGACAGTGAGCCTAAGCCAGTGGCCACACCAGACAGTGAGCCTAAGCCAGCAGCCCAACCAGACAGTGAGCCTAAGCCAGTGTCTGTTGCTCCTACCACGAGAGGTATGAAATTCAAAACCAAAACCGATCGGCCAGTAGATGATGATGATGGTGATGCGGGGGAAGGACCCTCAAGACCAGCAACTGATCAAAAATCAGAAGGCGCTGGTGAACCTTTCTCCCTGAAAGACCTTCGTGGCCTGAGAAAAGATTACACTCGACGACCTGATGAATCTATAATTAGTTGGTTAGTCCGTCTGTGGGATGCTGCAGGTGAGGCTACAGTTCTGGATGGCACTGAAGCGAGGCATCTGGGATCCCTGTCACACAATCCGGTTATCGACCAAGGAGTGATGAGGGGGGCTGACCCTTATAGTCTCTGGGAACGGGTCCTGAGAAGTGTGGCACAAAGATATCTGTGTGCAGATGATCTCTATATACAGCAAACTCGTTGGAAAACCATAGAACAAGGGATTCAGCGCTTGAGAGAAATGGCAATAGTAGAGATTGTCTTCGTGAGTAACTTAGGTACTAGAAATCCAGACTTGGTGCCATGTACATCTGTGATGTGGCGAAAACTTGTTCGACTTGGGCCACAAGAATACGCTTCTGCTTTAGCAACAATGAAGCGGGATGACCGGGAGGAGACTGTGATGGATATGGCGAAGAAGCTTCGAGCATATGCAGATACCGTGCATGGCCCCATACAGACAAAAATTGCAGCTATGGAAACACGTATGCAAAACTTCCAAGACAAAATAGAAGAGAATTTCAAGAAACTCAGGGAGGACCTTGTTCCAGTCTCGGCAGTACAGACCAAGAGCCCTGGTACTCAACGCAGAAGTTCCCCAGATAGAGAGAAAAGGCTACGAGCTGAGCTGTGGTTTTTCCTACGTGACTGTGGAGAAAACATGAAAAGATGGGATGGAAAATCTACTGGTGCTCTGGCACAGCGGGTGCGTGAATTGGAAGACAGCAAGACTCAGGGGGGATACTCCACCAAAAAGAAAGCCGCTCCAGTAGCCTGTAGTCAAACTGACAAGTATGATGATGACATGTCTGATTCCCTTGAAGGAACCTCCAAGACATATACCCAAGGAAAGAAGGATAACCAGGCTTAGAGGGGCCCTGCCTCTAGCCAGGTAGAGGCTAGGGAAAACCATGTCTTTTGGACTGTGTGGATTCGTTGGCCTGGCACATCAGAACCACAACGATATGAGGCCTTGGTTGACACTGGTGCACAGTGCACCCTAATCCCATCAAGATATGTAGGGGCAGAATCTGTTTCTATTACTGGTGTGACAGGCGGATCACAGGACTTTACTTTAGTGGAAGCTGATGTGAGCCTGACTGGAAATGAGTGGAAGAAACACCCCATTGTGACTGGCCCAGAGGCCCCATGCATTTTAGGCATAGACTTCCTCCGAAGTGAGTATTTTAAAGACCCAAAGGGACTTAGGTGGGCATTTGGGATAGCAGCTGTAGAGACAGAGGGCATCAAGCAATTGAACACTTTGCCTGGACTGTCAGAGAACCCATCTGCAGTAGGACTCCTGAAGGTGGAAGAACAGCGAGTGCCAATTGCCACCTCGACGGTGCACCGCCGACAGTATAGAACAACTCGAGATGCTGTGATCCCCATCCACAAGATGATCCAAGAACTGGAGAGCCAAGGGGTGGTCAGCAAAACCCACTCACCCTTCAACAGCCCCATCTGGCCTGTGCGTAAATCTGACAGAGAATGGAGATTGACTGTGGACTATCGTGCATTGAATGAAGTGACTCCACCGCTGAGCGCTGCCGTGCCGGACATGCTGGAGCTCCAGTACGAGCTGGAGTCCAAAGCAGCAAAGTGGTACGCCACTATTGACATTGCCAATGCATTTTTCTCCATTCCCCTGGCAGCAGAATGCAGGCCTCAGTTTGCCTTCACGTGGAGGGGAGTGCAGTACACCTGGAACCGACTGCCCCAGGGGTGGAAGCACAGCCCCACCATCTGCCATGGACTGATCCAGGCTGCCCTGGAAAAGGGTGATGCTCCAGAACATCTGCAGTACATTGATGACATCATTGTTTAGGGAAAGACGGCTGAAGAGGTCTTTGAGAAAGGAGAGAAAATCATCCAGGTTCTCCTGAAAGCCGGTTTTGCCATCAAGAAGAGCAAAGTTAAGGGACCAGCTCGTGAAATTCAGTTCTTGGGGGTAAAGTGGCAAGATGGACGGCGTCAGATTCCTACTGATGTCATCAACAAGATTACAGCAATGTCTCCACCAGCCAACAAGAAGGAAACACAAGCTTTCCTAGGTGCCATAGGTTTTTAGAGGATGCACATTCCTGAGTACAGCCAGATCGTGAGCCCTCTTTACCTGGTCACCCGCAAAAAGAACACTTTCCAGTGGGGCCCTGAACAACAACAAGCCTTTGCTCAGATCAAACAAGAGATTGCTCATGCTGTAGCCCTTGGCCCAGTCAGAACAGGACCAGATGTGAAGAACGTGCTTTACTCTGCAGCCGGGAGCCATGGTCTGTCCTGGAGCCTTTGGCAGAAAGTGCCTGGGGAGACTCGAGGCCGACCACTGGGATTCTGGAGCCGAAGCTACAGAGGGTCCGAAGCCAACTACACTCCCACAGAGAAGGAAATCTTAGCTGCCTATGAAGGAGTCCAAGCCGCCTCAGAAGTGATTGGCACAGAAGCACAACTCCTCCTGGCACCCCGACTGCCAGTGCTGGGGTGGATGTTTAAAGGAAAGGTTCCCTCTACCCACCACGCCACCGACGCTACATGGAGCAAGTGGATCGCCCTCATCACGCAGCGCGCCCGTATTGGAAACCCAAATCGCCCTGGGATTTTGGAGATAATTACAAACTGGCCGGAAGGTGAAAACTTTGGTCTCACTGATGAAGAGGAGCAGGAACAAGTGACACGGGCTGAAGAAGCTCCACCGTACAACCAACTGCCAGCAGAAGAAACACGCTATGCTCTGTTCACTGATGGTTCCTGTCGCATCGTAGGGATGAACCGGAAGTGAAAAGCAGCCGTATGGAGCCCCACACGACAGGTCGCAGAGGCCACTGAAGGAGAAGGTGGATCAAGCCAACTTGCTGAACTCAAAGCTGTTCAACTGGCCCTGGACATTGCTGAAAGAGAGAAGTGGCCAAAACTCTATCTCTACACTGATTCATGGATGGAAGCCAATACTCTGTGGGGATGGCTGGAAAGGTGGAAAAAGGCCAACTGGCAACGCAGAGGAAAGCCAATCTGAGCTGCTGATGAGTGGAAAGACATCGCCACCAGGGTAGAGAAACTGTCTGTGAGGGTCCGTCATGTAGATGCCCATGTTCCCAAGAGTAGAGCTAATGAAGAGCACCGAAACAATGAGCAGGTAGATCAGGCTGCAAAGATAGAGGTGTCAAAGATAGACTTAGATTGGCAACACAAGGGAGAGTTGTTCCTAGCTCGATGGGCCCATGACGCCTCAGGTCATCAGGGTAGAGATGCCACCTATAAGTGGGCACGAGACCGAGGGGTGGATCTAACCATGGACAGTATTTCTCAGGTTATCCATGACTGTGAGACGTGTGCCACGATCAAGCAGGCCAAGCGGTTGAAGCCCCTCTGGTACGGTGGGCGGTGGTCCAGATACAAGTATGGGGAGGCCTGGCAGATTGACTACATCACACTGCCCCAAACCCGCCAAGGCAAGCGCTACGTGCTCACCATGGTAGAAGCCACCACAGGATGGTTGGAAACCTACCCTGTGCCTCATGCTACAGCCCGAAACACCATCCTGGGACTTGAAAAGCAGGTCCTTTGGAGGCATGGCACCCCTGAGAAGATTGAGTCAGACAATGAGACTCATTTCAAGAATAACCTTATAAACAGCTGGGCTAGGGAACATGGCATTGAGTGGGTGTACCATATCCCCTACCATGCACCTGCTGCAGGGAAAGTGGAGAGGTACAATGGACTGTTAAAGACTACCTTGAAAGCATTGGGTGGGAGATCTTTCAAAAATTAGGAGCAGCATCTAGCAAAGGCCACCTGGATAGTTAACACCCGAGGTTCCACCAACCGAGCAGGCCCAGCCCAATCCGAGGCCCTACATATAGTAGACGGAGACAAAGTCCCAGCGGTACATCTCAGAGGTTTGTTAGGAAAGACAGTTTGGATCAATTCTACTTCGAGTGCAAACAAACCCATTCGTGGGGTTGTTTTTGCTCAGGGACCGGGTTGCACATGGTGGATAATGCGGAAAGATGGAACAACACAATGTGTACCTCAGGAAGATCTGATGGTTGAGTGAAGATCGTGAATTAATTCCCTTGTCTGTATAATGTATGTGTTGTAGAGTTAAAATATATATATATATTAATTTTGATAATAAGTTGACGATATGGGGATAAGGGGTGGAATGTCCTGGGGTGACTTTATGATACTGGTATCCCCAATCATCTGGTTTATGTTATATATTAAGCTCTGTACCTTTAAGACTGGCTCTGAGAGCAAAAGAGAGAGAAAAAGAAGCCGCAGTTTGTGTTAAAGAAAATATAACTCCCACACATCTCGCTCCTGGACTGTGTTGTCTGCAGCACAGACAGACAGCGGGACAGAGCTTCTCCCTGGCTTTTAGTTAGTTTTAGCTAGCTGAGGCAGAAGAATTCCCCGGACCTTTGGTTTTTTTTCCTTTTTCTTGGATCTGTGCAAGCCTGCTCTGGACTGAACACCCAGCTAAACCCCGGGAGCCCACGCCTGTGGCCCACCAGGGCCTGGGCCTCGGCACTTTTCCAGCGCTGGAGGGACTGATAAGAAACTGAGCAAGCCGAGCTACACACCACATGAAAAGGACTTTTCTTCCTAGATTTGCCATCCCATCGAACAGCAAGAGGTTTTATTATTTAATATTATTCAATTTTCTGTTAAATAAACAGCTTTTTCCACTTCTCTCCAAAGAAATTTTTTCCCTTTCCCGGACCGGTCGGTGGGGAGGGGCATTTCCCTGGGGAAATCCCCATCCAGAGTTTTCCTCCCTAATTTGCCCTAAACTAAGACATACCCCCATCTAGTAGTAAAGAAATATATAATAGAAGTGTTAGAATAGGCTGTACTTTATGTCAGAATTGTTATCTTTTTGTTTGTTTTAAATGTATAATATGTAAAGAACATTAGTGGACCCACTGTCATAGAGGCTACCCACTAAGAGGGGTGTGTAGATCTTGCTACACTGCCCAGAGAAAACTCACGGATTGGCCCTTAATAACTAGAATACGAGCAAAAAAAAAAAAAATTTGAGACAAAATCAGAGGAGTGGTGGACTATTTATGCCAGAGGAGTTAACCCCTTGTATTATTACCATCCAAACGAACCTGCACCTTTTATAGTAAATATAGTATCTGGGTTGTGCAGACAGTGTCTCCAGGAATTGAGGTGTAATACCCCTTTAGTAAAGCATAAAAGTTGAAAAAAATACATACAAAGAATTAATAAGAGAAGGAGTAATTTCCCTCCCGAAGAATACTCTTGCTGCCGAGAAGATGGTACACCCCGTGTCCCGTGGCAACCGGGTCGACGATGGGAGAGGCAGAGGAGTAATAAACTGTGGAGGGAAACACTCCAATATACATGGGACCAAAGGTCATGGACCAGGAAATGGCACAAGAATGGAAATTATACAACCCAGCAAAATAATTTTTGGAAAATCAAAACTAACACTATACAAAAGAAAAGCCTCTATTATAGCAGGGGAAGCTAATGCTCATTAAAGAAGTTAATAACATTTACAATCTTAATTAGCACATTTAACATTTGTATAAGTAAAACTCACGAACCCTTTTAATTAGTCTTTAATCCAATAGGAAGACCAGGCTATTATTCAATCACAGATCACCTTTGGGGCCCCTAGTTTTCAAGTTACACTAGATTTTCTTATTAAGTAAAAGAATATTAATCGTATCCTGCCCAGACGTAAAGTACTATATATGTGCCCAGCTTCTAATCCAGGCAGAGAATATTGTAATTACCCTGGGGAATTTTACTATAAATATTGAGGCTGTGAAACAATTTCCATAGAGTAAAAAGTACAGAACCCAGATAAGTATTTAAAGGTTGAACAGAGTCCACATAGATGTATAAAGCCCTGGATAAGCCCCTCAAGGGAAGTAACATATACTGAAACTTGCAAATTTCATTACATCAATATTACACAGTCCCAAGACCCTGGGTGGTTATTAGGACGAACCTGGGGTCTCAGGGTATGGGAACCCAGAAAAGATCGGGGAGTGCACATTCTTATAAAGAAAGAGATGGTTCCACATGATTCGGGATCTGTTGGACCAAATCCAGTGGTGTGGGGAGCAGAAGACCCCAAAGTAAGAAATCAGAATAACCATTCAGAAAAATTAGAAAATAGCACACAAGTAACAACCACAGTAGAGACACCCCAAGAATATGGAAATGAAGTTCTTTGGAAAATATTGCAAGCTACCTTTAAAGTATTAAATGATTCACACCCAAATTTAACCAGAGAATGTTGGTTATGCTATAACATTAACCCACCCTTTTATGAGGCCATAGGTTCCATAGCAGAACCAAAAAGAGTAAACGGCACTAATCCTGCTGCCTGTTTATGGAAATCGGGAAGGGAAGACACTCCAGGAATAACATTATCTAGAGTCACTGGAAAAGGGAAATGTGTGGGAAATGTGCCCCCAGATAAGAAACATTTATGTCAAATAAAAATACAGATTGATGACCCTCGCAAGCCAGCTCAGTAGCTGATTCCAGCACCTAATACTAAATGGGTTTGTAACACTTTAAGAGTAACCCCATGTGTAACAGTCTTTAATGAAACCTATGAATTTTGTATACAAGTTATAATAGTTCCCCGAATTATTTATCATCCTGAAGAATATATGTATACACAATACCAAAACTCAGAACACCATTTGGTGAAACGAGAACCCCTCACAGTATTAACAATAGCCGTATTACTAACCATAAAAGGAGCTGGATTAGGAACAGGTGTAGCATCCTTAGTTAATCAATACCAGGGGCTTAAAGAGCTTAAAATTTCAGTAGATGAAAATTTAAGAAGAATTGATGAATCCATAAAAGACCTCACAGACTCCTTAGACTCACTGGTTGAAGTAGTCTTGCAAAATAGAAGAGGATTAAACTTATTATTTTTACAACAAGGGGGCCCGTGTACTACACTTAAAGAAGAGTGTTGTGTATATGTAAATAAAAGCGGGATAGTAAGAGAAACCATGGCCAAATCACAGAAAGAACAGGAAAAGAGAAAGAAAGAACAAATGCAACAGAGTTGGTACGAATCCTAGTTTAATTATTCTCCCTAGCAAACAACTTTACTATCTACTATAGCAGGACCACTAATTTTACTAATCTTAAGACTTACTTTTAGCCCTTGCATTCTTAATAAAGTTATTAACATTGTAAAAAGCAAGTTAGAAGCAGCTCACCTTAAATGAGGCAGAAACCGAAGATTATTTAGAACTAAGTAAAAAAGAATTGCAAAGATTTAGCGAACAAAAGTAGGGAATAGAAAAAGGGGGGATTGTGATAAACAGAGACCCTTTTGTTCGACTAAACATTCAGATATGATACCCTGTAATGTTATATTCTGTAAAATCAAGATTGTTACTTACCCCTTACTTACTTACGATAGTTACTTATGTGTGCATAGTAACTGATGCTTGTATAGCTACTGACGTTTATCATGTCCTTGCTAAGATTCCTTGCATTCCAAAAAATTACTGAGCTAAGCCTTTACAGAGAACAGTGAAGAAAGGTTAAAGGAAGATAAAGACCAAACGACCGAACCCCTAGACCGATGAAGGCGCATGTGCAGAAATACTCGAGGAAAGACACGTCACAGGAGAGCCCGGAGAGCCGGACTGATTAAAAGGAGACACACGGAAAACGGAAGCACGGCCGCGGTGAAGCGGGATCGCTTCCCGGCTGTCCAGCGCTGTCTTTTGCTTATTGCTTGCTTGCTATAATTAATAAAACTTCCCTTTATTAAACTTTAACACTCTCTCGAGTGTATTTATATCAATATTCACTAAATTGTACTATTTTATTAAATTGTATTCCTTCTATATCAAATTGCTATTCAATCCACTAAATTGTATTCTTTTATTAAATTGGATTCTTGTATTCAATTCACTAAATTGTATCATTTTTTTTCTTGTTATTAAACTGCTGTAAACTCAATAGACCTAGTTGTCCAAATTTAATTTATGACACTGCCCTTGGGTGAGTTACAGCCACAGCGAGAGGGAGGAGATGATCCCACCCATGGCTGCTGCTGGGTCCAGACATTTGCTGAGATAAAGCTGAGCCAGAGCTTCAGCATCTCTCCCAAAATCACAGAATCACAGAATGCCTTGGGGTGGAAGACACCTTAAATCTTAAGTGAACCTTATCATTCCATCAACTGCCATGGCAGGGACACCTTCCACTATCCCAGGCTGTTCCAAGCCCTTTCCAACCTGGCCTTGGACACTTCCAGGGATCCAGGGGCAGCCACAGCTTCTCTGGGCAAGCTCTGATCTCTGCCCAGGTGAGCAGGGACAGGAGCCGAGGGAACGGCTGGAGCTGGGCCAGGGCAGGGCTGGGCTGGAGATCAGCAAAAGCTTCTTCCCCCACAGGGGGCTGGGGCACTGCCCAGGCTCCCCAGGGAATGGGCACGGCCCCGAGGCTGCCGCAGCTCCAGGAGCCTTTGGCCAGCGCTGCCAGGGATGCACAGGCTGCGATTGTTGGGGTGTCTGTGCAGGGCCGGGGGCTGGACTCCATGATCCCAATGGGTCCCAGATCCCAGCTCAGCCCCTTGTGCAACTCTCACCCTTTGGCTCAGCCTTTGTGTCCCCTGGAGGCGCTGGCAGAGCTGATGGGGTGGGGCAGGAGCGGGGCAGCCCCAGCGTTCCCCTGGCAGTGACACCACAGCCGGGGCAGCCCCAGCGTTCCCCTGGCAGTGACACCACAGCCGGGGCAGCCCCAGCGTTCCCCTGGCAGTGACACCACAGCCGGGGCAGCCCCAGCGTTCCCCTGGCAGTGACACCACAGCCGGGGCAGCCCCAGCGTTCCCCTGGCAGTGACACCACAGCCGGGGCAGCCCCAGCGTTCCCTCCCTGGAGATGCTCCAAGGGAAGCGTCCAGAGCCGCGTCCAGTCAGCGGAACTGAGCGGCCACTGAGCACCCCCGGCCTGGGCTGTTATGAATTATGTTTGTTCATTAACTGGGATGTGGTTCTTGTAATAGAATATGTTTGTTCATAGGGTATGTTCGTTTGTTAAGCAAAGATGTGGTTAGCTTTTTTTGCAAATTGTGGTTAGCTTATTTTTGTAAAGATATGTTTGTACAGGTGGTACTTTCCGAGTGGTACTTTCCGAGCGGTACTTTCTCGAAAACCAAGAAGAACAGAAGTGGAGCAAGATGCCCCAGCAACAGCCTCAAAGCATGCGCGGAGTGCTCCGGAAGTATAGCAATGATAGGCTCGTGAGCGACTTAAAAGGACTGGCTGGAACCTCAGTAGGCGCGGCAGTTGGCAGGACGGAGATCCCCCTGTCGCCCAGCGCTGCATTGCCTCCTTGTTTTGCTTGCTATGATTAATAAAATTTGTTAATTAGCTATTTCGACTCTTGTTAATCAATAAAATCTCTAAGATGGGCTGCTGTGGATTCCTCTGCAGACAGCTCGGGAAGGTCCCCTTGGCCACCCCCACAGTGCCACAGACAAGTGTCACACACAGTTACAGAGCTCTGCCCAGAGCTGACAGGGGGAGTTAATTTATAAAAAACAAACAAGCACAGCACTGGGAAGGTCTTTGTGCACCGAGGCTTTGATGCAGCCAAGGAAAGCTCTTGGTTCAGGGTCACCTTTCCTGCTCAGCAGAGCCCCGAGTGCCCCAGCAGCAGCAGCAGCAGCAGAGAATGGCAGCATTGCCACGGGCTGGCTCAGGAAGGGGAGATTTCCCCCTCGAGAGAGGCTCCTCTGCCAGGTTTTGCATTCAGGCAGCTGCAGATCCCTCAGCTCTGGTTGCACAGCAGCTGGAAATGCAAATGCAGGAGCTGCGTTCATGGCCAGCCACAGCGGGTGACAGCAAGGACAGGGCCCTGGCAGTGTGACATTTGCAGGGAGCGGCTGCAGCAAGCGCTGGGGGCTGGAAGTGTGTGCAGAAAACAGCCCGGGGGTCTCCGGCCCGAAGAAAAGGAACAAAGTTTCAGTTCTGGCCTCCCCAGGGAGCACCAAAATCGTTCCTTTGCACGGCGAGGTTCCACTGGCGGGTGTTGTAGGGCCCCCAGAGGAGAGCCCAGGGTGTTCCAAGTGCCTCGGCTGGAGCAGCTTTCTGTCCCGCTCCGGGGGCATTCCCGCGGGCTTGGGATCCCTGGGAAGGCGCAGGAGGAGAGGCTGGAAGCGGTCGGTTTGTGGGTTTGGGGTTTGGATTTTTTTTTGTGGGGGGGTGATGGCCGGTTGTGATTTTGGTGTTTTTGTGGGGCTGGGGGAATGTTTTTTTGTGAGCTGTGCCCAGCGGTTTGCAGCCCCGCGGGTGCGGGGAGCGCTGGCGCAGCCCCGGCCCGGGCGGGGCGGCCCCGGGCGGGCTGTGGGAGCCGGGAGCGGCCGGGCGGGCCCGGAGCCGCCGCCTCGGGCCGGGAGCCCCCCGGGCAGAGCTCTGTGCTCGGGGCCGAGGCCCGGGCAGCGCTGGGCGGCCCGTGGGCCCCCAGCACAGGCGGGTCCGTGTGGCCGGGCCGGCTCCGTGTCCGCAGCGGGCTCCGAGGGGAGCGGCCCGGGCCGGCCGTGGCCGTGCGGGGCCTGGCGGGGCTCGGGGGGCCGGGCCGGGCCGGGCCGGGCAGAGGCTGAGGGAGAGCGGGACAAGCGCTGGCACAGCGGCCCCGGGCTCGCCGTGCCCCCCTGGCCACGCAGCCGGGCTCGGGGGCCGCCTGGCTCAGAGGCAGCCCCGGCTGCGGGGGTCCCCGGGGGTCTCTGGGGAGGGGGCGGCAATGGGGGCTGCCGGAGCTCTGTGCCCGGGGCTGGGCGCGGCTGCCGAGGGAGCGGAGCATGCAGGCTCCCCCCATGCTGGGGCTTGCTCTGCCCGCCTCAGGGGCTGCATTGTCAGCCCGGAGCCACATGGGGATCGCCCGGACCAGCAGGGCTGGCAGGGAAAGCGGCAATGGGGGCAGCAGAAACGGGCAATGCCAGTGCTGGGGGTGCTCCCGAAGCCTGCAGATGTTGGGAGCATGAACAAGGGGGCCCAGGGATACCCCAGGAGCCTGAAACAGGGAGTCCAGACAGTGCTGACCACCCAGGACTCCTGGGTTGCCAAAGTGGTGAGGCCAGAGAAGGGGAACCTCCTGGCTTGCCAGGAGCCCCAGCAGACAGAGAGGGGGAACACCAATGCAAACTTGACCCACAACAATCCAGACAGGGGTGGCTTCCAGGACCCCACAGTGAAGAGACCAGAGTGGGGAAATTCATGCTTGGGTGTTTTTGCTGAATCTTGGCCATTTGTGTATTTTTGGAGACTGAATCATGCTGTTTTGGTGGTTTATATGGGCACCAGATGCCCAGTGACTTCTTGAGATAGTTTTTGAGAGAAAGAAACATCTAACCCAATGTCCTCATCCCTTGTATTTCCCCAAACCAGGATTTCCCATTCCCAAACCTTGGCCAGATGGAGAGGAAGGCTATGAGGAAGAGGAAGATGCCCTGGGACACCCAGGCAGGTGAGGAGGAAGTCAGTGCCCCTTTCCCCCTCTCTCCTGCTCCATCTCCCAGCCCAGCATGGCCCCTGGCTGCAGGACAACCCCGCTGCCGACGCCGTCCTGCCGGGGACGCACTGGGGGGATCTCCTTCCCCTTCCCTCTGGCATGGAGACAAATCCCATCCTCTCCTTGTCCTTCCTCCCCCAGACAAGGAGCTGAGGATGGAGACCAGGGAAGACAAATCCCTGCAGCAGAACCTCATGGAAGAGGCCGTTTTGAGCAGCTCCACAGCGCAGGAGTCAAGCAGGGAGGAAAAGCTTCAGAGATCCCGCAGGAGGAGGGGCTCCAAACCCATCCCAGGGTGCTCTGAGGAGGAAAGACCCACCCTGTGCTGGGAAGGTGGCCAGAGATCAAGCCAAGGCTCTGAGCTGGTGGTCCATGAGCAGCTTCAGGATGGGGAGAAGCCCTACAAGTGCTTGGAGTGTGGGAAGAGCTTCAGCCAGAGCAACAGCCTGATCCGCCACCAGATGATCCACACTGGGGAATGGGCCTACAAGTGTGGGGAATGTGGGAAGGGCTTCAGCTGCAGCTCCGAACTCATCCGTCACCAGCACATCCACACTGGGGAGAGGCCCTACGAGTGTCCCGAGTGTGGAAAGAGGTTTCGGGTCAGCTCCAATCTCGTCCAGCACCAGCGCATTCACACGGATGAGAGGCCCTTCCGCTGCCCTGACTGTGGGAAGGGCTTCAAGAGAAACTCCACCCTCGTCAGGCACCGGCGCATCCACACTGGGGAGAGGCCCTACGAGTGTCCCCAGTGTGGGAAAAGATTCACCCAGAGCTCTACCTTGACCAGACACCAACGGAGGCACCAATAAGGGAAGCCCTGCGAGTGCCGCAAGTGCCCCAAGTGCCAGAAGAGCTTTCTGCACTGCTCCAGCTTCATCCCCCCTTGGAGGATCCATGTTGGGAAGAGACCTGGTGATCCATGTTCCCTGTGATCCATGCTGGGAAGACACTTTTACCTTTTCCTGCCCATGGCAATGACATAATGTGAGATGAAAGAACATTAGGGTCGGACCATGTCCCTGTCATTATATTTAATCCCATCTCAGGTCATTGCCAGGGGCAGGAAAAGGACTCCCTCTCTCTCACCAGAGGAGAAGAGTGTCCTTTCTTGTTAGGAGGAGATACGTAGCCAGGAAGAGCCAGTTGGTAGCATTTTAGTTTTCCCTGTGAATAGTTTGTCTTATGCCTTCTGTTATCCAAATTGTTTCTGTTCCTGTTTGTTCCTTATCTTGCATCTGTTCTCAATAAATTGTTCTTATCCCAGCATGGGATCTTTGCCTTTTCTGCTTTCCATGGGAGGCGGGAGGGAAGCGAGCAGCAGTGCGATTTTAGCAGGAACAGGAAATTGGGGAATGCCATTCCTGAAGCCCAGCCCATGGAAACCGAGCATCCCAGCTGGTGCCAGGCCTGGTTGCCATGGCAGCAGCCTTGGGAGCGGGTCCCTGGCTGGGGGCTGCAGGAACCTCTTCCCTCTGGTGCCCAGGGACAGGAGTGGAGGGAGCGGCTGGAGCTGAGGCGGGCAGGTTTAGGCTGGATGTGAGGAAAAGGTTTTTCCCGCGAGGCTGCTGGGGCACTGAACAGGCTCCCCAGGGAAGGCTCCCAGCTCCAGGGCTGGCTGAGCTCCAGCAGCGTTTGGCCAGCGCTGCCAGGCCCAGGCTGGGATTGTTGGGGTGTCCTGTGCAGGGCCAGCAGTTGGACTGGAGGATCCCCATGGGTCCCTCCCAACTCAGCCAATTCTGTGGCTCTGTGATCCCATGAGCCTGGGGATGGGACTGCAAATGGTTGCCATGGCAACGGGCTCTGGCTCCAGGCCTGAGCTGGTGTCCATGGCAACCATCCCTGGCATGGGGTCTCCATGGAGCTGCCAAGGGACTGACCATAGCAACAGGGGCTGTGATGGTTGTCATGGAAACAGACCATAGCAACAGGGGGCTGGTGATGGTTGTCATGGAAACAGACCATAGCAACAGGGGCTACTGATGGTTGTCATGGAAACAGACCATAGCAAAAGGTCATCGTGATGGTTGCCTATCAAGGATCAGATTTGTTACAGGCCCTCAGAGGAGCTCCATGGGGACATTCCAAGAGTCTCCAGGCTGTTCAAGAGCCGGAATGTCACAGGAAGAGACAGGGGCTCCAGAGAGACCTCCCAGGGTTTTCTGGGGATGCTGAAGAGCCGTGTGGTCAGATGCAGTCACAGCAATTCCACGGTGACATCCCAGGAGTCCCCAGGCTGCCAAAGAGCCGGGATGTCACAGACACTCCCAGGGCTTCCTGTCATGGGCAGAGTGGGAGCTTCAGGCAAAAGCTTTATTGCTTTATTCGAGAAACTCCTGCTATGTCTTGAGGTGGAGAAATGACACTCAACAACCACCATGGATTGTCCAACCTCCCCGGGATGCCTAGGTTTTTAAATTCCTTCTTAGGCAGGAGACTGAGAGCCGGAGGATCCAATCCCAGCCCCAGATGTTGTCAAATGTTTATGTGTAAAACATTGGGCAGGTGGAATTGAACCATAATGCAGTTTGTCCAACAGGATTAACGATAGAACACCAGATGTATTTCTATAAATACAGCTGTGATCAATTCTGATCATGATTAGACAGGAGGATTTATTTACTCTACAGAGCAAACATAAAATAGAGTTATTTACTCCAGAGTAGAGGAGCTATAACAATTATTAGACTATAGTGCTCTAGGAAGCAATTTTGAAGTAAACAGGGCCTTGCTGGAGTTGTGTGAGCCCATTCCAGGCACAGCCTCCTGCTCCAGCAGGAACTGCCTTTCCTGTGCCATGGCCAGGGCAGATCCTGCTGCAGGAAAAGCCCCAGGCCAGCCCCAACCCAGGGAAGGGCTCGGGCACAAGTGCCGAGTGCCGTGCTGGGAGCTGTGCCAGGGACAGCCTGAGGCACCAAAGGCACCTTGGCAGCAGCAGCTGCTTCCAGGCCATGGCCAGAAGGCTCCCTTGGCACCCCGGCCTGGTGGCCAGCACTGCAGAGCTGCTGCTTCAGGGCTCATTTCTGGCTGGGCTCTGAAAAGCCACTGCTGCTCCAGGAGCCTGACTGGGAAGCAATTGGCCCCAGCACCCTGGGGACAAGATAATAATGAAACAACTCTTCATGGCAGCAGAGACAAGGCAGGGGCAGAGGAAAGGGGAGAGCCAGGCCCAGGGGACATGGCTGCAATGGTGATGGCTGTGAGGTCACTGCCACTGCAGCAGCCTGGCTGGCCCTCAGCAGACATTCTGGCCAGGAGCGTTGTGAGGGCACCCAGCACATCAGAGAACTCACACAACAGGAATTCCATCCTTGGGGAGGGGAGGGGGCTTTCACTGTGTCAGGTTGCACAGAGATCCTGCTCTTGGAGCATTCTTGGGATGGGGCATCAACTTGTCTGGAAAAGCAGTTGCAGTTTTGTGCCACTCTCATAAAATACCTGATTAAAATTTTTCCTCCTTCTAAAAAATATAAATTAACTCTTGATCACTTTAAAGATATTCATCCCTGTCACTGCAAGATTTTGGAGAAAATAACTTTGACCAGTGCTTCCATTTTCACACACCATGGAGAGGACCCCAAAATCTCCCAGGATGGGGTTTGGAGGCCTCATCACATAAGCAACATAAGAGCTGAGGGCTCTGGGCTGTGCAGCTGCAAGGCCCTGCCAGAGGAAACTTGTGCAGCCCTTTGGCCATGGCTGCTGGCCCTGGGCCTGAGGCCAGCAGGGGACAAGTGACCCTGGCAGCCCTGGGGCCTCATTGCCTCCTTGTCCCTGCTCAGCAGCCTGGCAGGGGCTGCCCCATGGTGCTGCCCTTGGCATTGCACATCCCCACATGCCAGTGCCCCGGGAAGAGCCCTGAGCAATGAGGGAGGGACAGCATCTGCCTTGCCAGGGGCTGGGGCTCAGCCCTTGGCCCTTGGCATTCCTGAAACACATCCAGCTTTGCTCAGCACCACAGACACCTTTCCCTTGCTTGTCCCCAGCTGCCATCAGGGCCTCCAGTCTTCTGCTCTACCTGGAACCTGGGGACGCTTTCTCACTCGTGTCTCTCATTTCAACTACAAGAAACTTCAGTGTTTCTGTCTGTGTTTGAGTTCTTGAGAAGTTTCTGGAGCACACTCTGAGGGACTGAGTGTGATGCCAAGAGCCCCAAAGGCCCGAGAGGGTGATGAAAGTGCTGGTGCTGTGTCTGTGCTGCTGAGCTGGGCCGGGCTCCTGGCCCAGAGGCAGCTCCTGGCAAGGGCAGCGCTGCAGAGAGACAGCTCTGGCCAGGAGCAGCTCCTGAGCACAGCCCAGCAGGGCTGGGGCCCTGCCAGGGCGGCTCAGGGACACGAGCAGGCCCAGACAGAGCTCCCAGGGGCTCAGCACTGGCAGGGGCTGTGGGATGTGCCAGAGGGGGCTGTGTCACAGCAGCACCTCTGTGGCTGTGTCCTGGAGCCCCAGAGCAGCTGTGATGTCAGAAAGGGGCTGTGTGACAGCTCCGAGTGGGTTGTGTGAGGTCACAGATGGGGCTGTGACATCACAGAATTTGTTGTGTGAGGTCACTGAGCAGCTACAGCATCATAGAGGGGATTCTGTGACATCAGAAATCAGGGTGTGATGTCACAGTGTGGGATGGGTGATATCACTTAGTGGGCTGTGACATCACAGAGAGGACTATGACATCAGAGGTTGAATGCATGACATCACAGAGTGGGTTGTGACATCACAGAGTTTCTGTATGACATCACAGAGCCACCACAGGGTGGGCTGTGACATTACTGAGTGGGCTGTGAGGTCACAGAGCAGACACCACAATCCCAGAGGGCAGTTCTGTGACATCAGACAGCAGATTGTGACATCACAGAGCAGCTGTGTGACATCAGAGAGAAGAGTGTGTGATGTCAGAGAGAAGGCTGTGACATCAGAGAGTAGGTTCTGTTATCTCAGAGGGGCTGGGACATCACAGTCCAGACTGGGACATCACAGAATGGCTGTGGGACATCCCAAGGTCTGTGGGGCATGGGACAGGGGGACAGGGAACCCCCGGCAGCATCCCCATGTCCCCCAGGGCCAGAGCCTGGGCCAGGGCTCCTTCACCCTGTCACCAACGAGGGCTTGAGAGCGCTTAAAAAATCCCCAGCAAGGGAGCAGCAAAAACCAGATTTAATATTAAGCAGCAGCAGCACAAAGTTCCTTGGCAAGAGTCACTCTGCTCCTGACTGGACACTTCAGGCACAGCAAGGAAACAAAGCAACAACAAAACCAAACAAAATCCAGGCAATCCAACCAGAAATGAACCCAGAACCGTCCCTCTGTGTGTGTGTGTGTGTGTGTTTGAGCTTAACAGAGATCAAACTTAACAGGACTTCACTTATGCCTTAATTTATACCACAAACATCACAATTTAGCAAAAGCACTTAACAGTATTTAAGCTGACTTATAACATATGACTTCAGGATTTAACAGTGGAATAACACTTAACAATATTCAACTTGGTTTACTGTTGTAATCACAGGCACTGAGAGTGTGCCCTTATCTCTGATGCCTGGCTCTGACATCCAAGAAAACTCTGAATTTCATATAACACTGTGAAAACAACTGTTAAATAGAAAAACCAGGAGGGTAAGTGTGTAGATTAGAGAGATTTCTTATGTCATTGTGTGAAAAAGTTCAGGTTTGGAGTTTAAACTTTTTTAGAAAATAGAGGACAAGATGGAGGATTCAGGGTGTTGTCTCTTGTCCTTCTTTCTTCTTCATCTTCTTCTTCTAGAGGTTTTTGGGTAGTAGTAGGTGATTGGATAGAGAATGCTGCAGTGCAGCACACAGGTGTTGGGTCATTGGGTCACTAAGAAAAAATATCTCCTTGGCATTTGTTAATTGGGTAAATGAACATATAAAAAACCTTGAAGAAGATCTTTGTTAGTCATTTTGCACCTTTCTATCTTAGTGCACATAGCTGCTTGTGGCTCCTTGTACCCTGTATACATGTAATGGAGATAAAAGAAGAATAAACAACCAAGTCCAAACAAGAGAAAACTGCCTCTATCTCATCAATCTTCAGTCCAAGGGGGAAAAAGAACCCATCCACAAGTGTCCCATCAGGACACCAGGGCCACACTGCACCACTGCAGATGGGAGCAAACCCTTGTGGACTGCGTGCCTTACAAATCTGCTAAACCCATGTCACACACATCCCTGAATTTAGACATTTTAAATATGTACATTTATCCACAGATACCCTTTCATCAGCAATATGGGCTATAAAACACACAAGAGAAAAGGGTCGGGATGCCATTGCACACTGGCAGTCAGCCTTTGCTGTTTTGAGAATCCCTCATAGCATCAAAACAACACACATCTCACAGAAAACAAAACATTTCCTACAGCCCTGGAGTGTAACACACCACACTGGCGTTCCTCAAATAACAATAAAACCAATGTGGAAAGAGCACATGGCACTTTAACAGGAATTACTGAAAAACAAGAGGGAGGAATGTGTGGTGGGACCCCAGAAAGCAAAGTAGCTAAGGCTGTTCATGCAATAAATCATTCAGCAGTATCAGAAGATCCCCAAACCCAGGCTCGCTTGAACTCTGCAATTCCAACACAAGTGAAAGACTTAGCAATGTGAGCTCTAACAAGAATTACCAACTTGTCAGTGCCAACCCAAAGCTATTCAAGTAGAAGATAAAACCCCAATGAGCTATATATGCAGTGAAGCAAGGGGTCAATTAATGCTACAACTGGCACAAGATAATGCAAACCAAGACTATCTAAAAATTATAGCTGCAGTACCTCAAGGGAATCCATCTCTGGAGGAGATGATTACAGCATGTGCTAAGGTTGGGACTGGATCTCATCACATGGATATGCTAGCCAATTCTATTACAGCTGCTGTTAAACTCACACCCCATTGCTACAAGTGTGGACAACAAGGCCACGGGAAAATAAACTGTCCACACAAGCCCATTCCACAGGGGACAGCTCAGGGACAAAGAAGTGATAATGCAAGCTGCAACCAATGTGAAAGAGTGAAACATACAGCCAAAGGACACAAACAACACCCTCCTGACAGTACCTCTACGGATGTGATGGAGGAGATTAAAGAAGAGTAACCAGAACAACTTATTCACCATGAAAATCAGACTCTTGAAAAGACAGTTCATTTAAAATCTGTTTGTTTACAAATTGTTTTTCTGCTAAGTTGGGTTTTTCTCACGGCTCTAAATGTTGAATGGCTTTTGTTTCTTGTTTATAGAGTTCAGGATAATCTCAGTTCAAAATACTTTCTTGTTTTTTAATGTTAAGTTGTAACTTTTAACTATAAGTAATTAACCTGTGGCTTGTTAGCTTAAAGGATTGTGATCCTGTCTGCCAGCTCCTGGAAGGGAGTGTTGCAAACTCAATTCAGTACACAAAGCATATTGCTAGCTGAAGAGAATTAATTGTGTCAAGTTAACTAGAAAACTTCATTCAAATTAAACCCATGCTGTCCCTGTTATCATGTCTGCAAAGGGCCCTTGCAGATAGGATAACAGAGAGCATTTTATATTTTTTAATTTAACCAAAAAGGGTGAATTGTCACAGTATGGTCACAGTAGAGCTGGTCAGGACTGGACAAGGTAAATCTAGACATAACACAAATCTAATTTAGCAGTAAATTCTCTTTAGCCATAGATTTTAGCACAAATTTAATTTAGTGAGCCTAATTCATGTCTGAACCACTGCACACCACTGGGCAGGATGCAGGGCAGGGAGGGAAGTATCAGCCAATGGGTGTCTAGCCTGGGAAATTTGAATTTGGTATTCAAGTGAGTTCTGAATAATAAATGAGGCTGTTTTGTCTGATGAGCACCTGGAGCATGAGTCGTGGATTTTGTCTCCTCACTCACGACCAGCACGTTACAGATACACCTTGGGCAGTACAAGAGCCTGGCCAAGGCTACACCCAAGATGGACCAAAAATGGTCATAAAAATGGACAACTCATCACGAGGTCCCACATTTTTAGAAATTTAGGTCCATCTGCATATTTGGGTTCATTGTCCAGTTACAGCTTCAGATGATGAAGTCCCATCCTTCTTGTTTTCTCTCTTCAGTCCACCCTTGTTTATGCTTTTGGGCCTGGAACTTATAACAATTGTCCTTGGTATCAAGCTAGAAAAGGAATTGTTTTTTCTACCTACTCTGTGAAGAGAGCTCACTAACACTTAACGTGAAGTTCAAAACTACAAACCTAGGCAGTGCAGAATATGAAAGATATGAAAGCTAAAACATGAGGCATCACACCCTGAGGGGCTGTGGAATTGAATAATTTTGGAGAGGGATTGAGAAGGATTCAGTGGCATTAAGTGGTTTTGAGGTGACAGATCGATCCCTCTCATCTCTTTGAGTGCCAAGAAATGGAGACAACTCCACCAAATAACCCCACAACCCTCAAATACTCACAAGTATCTCCAAGATTGCCTTGAAGCACTAGTAAAATGTGAGGTTTTAGATGCCTTTGATGAATTTGTTGATTTTTACCACCATTTGTTGGATTTAAAGGGATGAAGATGAATCAAAAGATAACTGAAACCAAAATAAAATGACCTCCAGCCCAGTGTGTTCCCAACACAGATCACTGGGAACGTGGGTCATCAGGGCTCTGCCCAACGTGGGTCCTCTGATGGGGGATGGAGCTGGAGCAGAACATGAAGCTCTTCCTGCACTTGGGGCACTCGCAGGGCTTCCCTTACCGGTGCCTCTGTTGGTGTTGGGTCAAGGTAGAGCTCCTGGAGAAGCTCTTCCCACACTGGGGACACTTGTAGGGCCTCTCCCCAGTGTGGATGCGCCGGTGGGTGATGAGGTTGGAGTTTCGCTTGAAGCCCTTTCTGCAGTCGGGGCAGCGGAAGGGCCTCTCATCCGTGTGAATCCGCTGGTGCAGGAGGAGAGTGGAGCTGGTCTGAAACCTCTTCCCACACTCACCACACTCGTAGGGCCTCTCCCCAGTGTGGATGAGATGGTGGATGGTCAGCTGGGACCTCTGGCTGAAAGTCATCCCACACTCCCCACACTCATAGGGACGTTCCCCAGTGTGGATCCTCTGGTGGAGAATCAGGCTGTTGCTGTGGCTGAAGCTCTTCCCACATTCCCCACAGTCGTAGGGCCTCTCCCCAGTGTGGATGCGCTGGTGCCTGATGAGGGTGGAGTTGTGCTTGAAGCCCTCCCCACAGTCGGGGCAGCGGAAGGGCCTCTCATCCGTGTGAATCCGCTGGTGCAGAAGGAGAGTGGAGCTGGTCTGAAACCTCTTCCCACACTCACCACACTCGTAGGGCCTCTCCCCAGTGTGGATGAGATGGTGGATGGTCAGCTGGGACCTCTGGCTGAAGGTCATCCCACACTCCCCACACTCATAGGGACGTTCCCCAGTGTGGGTCCTCTGGTGGATGATCAGGTGGGATCTCTGGCTGAAGCTCTTCCCACATTTCCCACACTCGTAGGGCCTCTCCCCAGTGTGGATGCGCCGGTGGGTGATGAGGTTGGAGTTTTGCTTGAAGCCCTTCCCACAGTCAGGGCAGCGGAAGGGCCTCTCATCCGTGTGAATCCGCTGGTGCAGGAGGAGATTTGAGCTGGTCTGAAACCTCTTCCCACACTCAGGACACTCGTAGGGCCTCTCCCCAGTGTGGATGCGCTGGTGGGTGATGAGGTTGGAGCTGCAGCTGAAGCCCTTCCCACATTGCCCACACTTGTAGGGCCAGTCCCCAGTGTGGATCATCCGGTGGCGGATCAGGCGGTTGCTCTGGCTGAAGCTCTTCCCACACTCCAAGCACTTGTAGGGCTTCTCCCCATCCTGAAGCTGCTCATGGACCACCAGCTCAGAGTCCTGGCTGGATCTCCGGCCACCTTCCCGGCACAGGGTGGGTCTTTCCTCCTCAGAGCACCCTGGGTTGGGTTTGGAGCCCCTCCTCCTGCGGGATCTCTGAAGCTTTTCCTCCCCGTTGGATTCCTGTGCCCTGGAACTGCTCAAAACGACCTCTTCCACGAGGTTCTGCCGTGGGGATTTGTCCTCCCTGGTCTCCATCCTCAGCTCCTTGTCTGGGGGAGGAAGGACAAGGAGAGGATGGGATTTGCCTCCGTGCCAGAGGGAAGGGAAAGGAGATCCCCCCAGTGCGTCCCCGGCAGGACGGCGTCGGCAGCGGGGTTGTCCTGCAGCCAGGGGCCAGGCTGGGCTGGGAGATGGAGCAGGAGAGAGGGGGAAAGGGGCACTGACTTCCTCCTCACCTGCCTGGGTGTCCTGGGGCATCTTCCTCTTCCTCACAGCCTCCTTCTCCATCCAGCCAAGATTTGGGAATGAAAAATCCTGGTTTGGGGAAAAATATAATGCATGAGCACATTGGGTTAGGGTGCTCCTCCTGCCCAAGTTCATCTCTAGAAGTTACCGGGCATCTGGGGTCCATAAAAACCTCCCAAACACCAAGATTCAGCCCTGAAAATGCCTCCCAGGAGTTTCCCATCTCTGGTCTCTCCCTTGTGGTGTTCAGGGGTTCTGTCCCAGCTCCTGGGGGTCCTTGCACTGGGGTTCCTCTGTCTACTCAGTCCCTGCGCACCCCAGGTTGCTGGGAGTGCCAGAAATCCAAAAAGTCCCCCCCATTTCCATCTCTTCATTTAGGGATGATGAGGCTTTTTGGATTCCCATGGTCCCTTGTCCCGTGATTCCCTGCTTTGGGGTGCAGGGGGTCCAAGGAGTCCCCCCTGCCCCTCTCCAGGCTGTTGAGGGTCCCGTGAATTGTGGCGCTTCCCCTCTCTGGGCTCCCCACTTTGGGGTCCTGGGGTACACAGGGCTCTGCTCCTCCAGGCTGCCTCTGACAGCAGCCACCACCAGGACCCCCCAATGTCCCCCCAAGGGGCATTTTCCGCTCAGCTTTGGAGTTCTTCATTCTCCAAACATCCCCCCCATAAAACCCAACCTAGGGATCCCCCAGGATATCTGGGTCAAGCTCCCCCACCCTGGTCACCTGTGGGATGGGGGGGGTGATGATCCCACAGGTGGAGGGCTGTGTATTCAGGGAGTGCTCGACTTCGTGGTCCCTTCTACTTCCCCTGATCTTCATTTGTCCCTCTTCTTCCTCCTCTTCATCCTCCCTAACTCCACCTTCTTCTACTTCCATCCCTTCTCTCTCTCCTTCTTCATCCCTCCTCTTCCATCCCTCCTCCTCCTCCTCCCCCAGGAGCAGTGACACCCTCGGTGCCCCGTTCCCAAACCCCTCACAGCCCACGGCAGGAGCGGGGATGGAGCCGGGACAGGTCGGGATGGGCAGCGCGGGGCTCTCCGCTGCTCCCACCCGCTGAGGACGGGGGGAACCCGGCCCGGGGAAAAGGAGAGGGAAACTGGGAAAATTGGGGGCTGCAGATCCAACCTGGGGCTGGCTGGGGACCCTGGCTGGGGACTGCCAGCCCTTGGGGCTGCTCTGGGGAGATGTGGGAGGGGGGAACACAGAGAGGGCTGGGGGATCCCAGGAGTGGCAGCACTGGCAGGGACTGGTTTGTACTGGGATCATCCTGGCAGTGGCTGAGATTGCACTGGCTGTGTAGTGACATCATACTGGGATCATACTGGGATCATACTGGGATCATACTGGCAGTGAGTAGGAGCCTGCAGGGGGCAACTGAGACCAGGTTGTGAGGAACTGGGAATATGCCCTGCGCTCCCCAGAACCCCGGCATCACCCCCCATAGGTCCCATATGTCCCCCAAACCCTTCAGGATCCCCGAGTGCCCCCTCAGCGCCCGTTCGGGACTCCCCAAAGCGTCCCTGGATCCCTGAATGCTCCCGACCCCACAGATTTCTCTTCCAGCCACTGCTGGGAATTCATCTCCCATCATCCCACAACACAGTTCCGCGCCCAAACCTCCTGCCGTGTCCCGCGCCCAAACCTCCTGCCGTGCCCCCCGCCCTAAAGATCCCGGTTACAGCTCCCCAGGTTCCCCCCAAGTGCTCCCGAGCCGTATACATTCGCCCCCAGCACCTGCAGCACGGCTCGGACGCAAAAGTTTTCTCCAAGCGCTTCCCCACACCACCAAACGCGCCTTCCGAGCCACTTCCGGGACTACAGCTCCCATCATGCTCCGCGGCGCCCATAGAGCGCTATTCCAGCCGGGACTCCATCTCCCGTCATGCCCCGCGCCTCACCGGAACCCATTGGAGCTGCGCCTACAACTCCCGTGAAGCTCCGCGGCCCCATTAAACCGTATTATACCGGCGCCTACAACTCCCATCATCCCCCGCGGCCCATAGATTCCCTGTTACAGCCCCCCAAGTGCCCGCCTGGACCCCGAAGGGCCCCCAGATTCCCCTCCCTGACCTCCAAGTGCCCCCCTGGACCCCCAAGTGCTCCCCTGGATCCCGAATTGTCCCACAGAATCCCTAAGTGCCCCTCCAAGTGCCCACCCGGCTCCCCCAAGTGTCCTCCAGACCCCCAGGTTCTCTCTAAATTCCCTCCCCAGACCCAAAACTGCCCCAAATGTTCCCCAGAAAAGTCCCCATGGACCCCAAAGTGGTCCCTTTTACCCTGTCTGAGAAAATGATAAAAATTATGATCAAAAGACTAAAAATAGGAATAATTAGCATAAAGAGGGTGAAATAGTAGTCAATTAATTAATGAAGGGAATTGTGGTACTTAGAATCAAAGACCGATAATGTTTTTAGTTGATAAAAATGTATCAATTCTTTTATATAAATATAAAAAATAGGTTATAAAAATACAGAATAATATTATTATAAAAATCAAAATTTTATTTTTATAAATTAATTAGATTTTAATGATAAAGAAAAGTTTATAAATGTTTTCAATGTTTTGGGATGTCAGTCCCAGGTGGGCGATGTCAGACATGCTGAGGCTCGGGGTTAGGAGCAGGTTGTCCAAACAGGGGCAGCCCACAAGGGGCTCATTCTTCTCTGTGACCAGACCTCCTCAGGAGACATTCAGCATCAGGATTGTAAAGAGTAAATCGTGACCTCCTGATCAGTACACAAAGATGTTTTACAGTTTGAACAGTAGAATGTTGTCACCGTAAGGGGCCTTCTTTGTTAATATACCTCATGTTGTGTCATGTTTGTTAAATAAAAAATGTTGTTGTACCAGCCTTCTTTGTTAAAATATTGTTATAAATTAAATTAGAATTTTGACAACTAGGTCCCTTTGGTTAATGGCAGTTTAATTAAAAATGAATACAATTTACTAAATTGAAGAGTAATGTGGTATAAAAGAATACAGTTCAGTAAAATAATACAGTTTAATAAAATTTAAAATTTATATATAATCTGCTAGTAATTAAGTATGATTAAAGCATAAGAAAAACCAACCAGGGTACAGAGGCTTCCCACCCTGCCTCACATAGAAAACAAAGCAATTCAAGCTAAACTTATATACTGTATGCTTATACATATTCATTAATGTTTCCTGTAAGTTTCCTCCTATTTCCGATTTTTCTGACGTTACGTCACTATTCCTCACAGCGCACGCCTCACTTGTTGTTAGGAGGTCTTCAGTCTTCTTTTGGTGGTCTTTTGCCAAAGGCTTCTCCTCTTCCTCATTATCCTTTGGATAACCTAACAGGTTTGCGTGTGTGTACTAAGCCTTGTGTTATGTTAGTCTACTAATTAGCCTTATGTTTACTAATCTTTAGGTCCAATGCCTAAATTTGTTCTAATTTTGGTCCATCTCAAGGCCATTTTGGCCTTGAGACACCATTTATCTTCTAAACTGCATCCTGTACCTTAATTTTGACATGTAACATCTGCAAAGGGGTACATCTGCTTTGTAACACTGATTCTTCATTGTTTCTAATAAGAACTTTAATAACAATTACAATTTAGTTAGCACGAACCAATTCCATTTATTACAACTGCAAATACCCCTTATGAACCTTTTTATTGGTTTCCATGCTAATGGCCTTGCTTTCCTCCTTGCTATGGATAAACTTGTATTTTCTCAATTTCTTCTTTTGCTAACTCAATTCTTTGGCCTGCAGATCAGCTGCTAAGCCCATCCACATTCACCTCTTAGTCTTCAGAGGGAAACTTGGAGCACAGTGAGAATCTCCCAGTGTGCAAGAGGGTCCCTGTGTGCCAGCTGCAGCTGGGGCCTCAGCCATCTCCTCTCTCAACAGGTTCCCCTCTGCAGCTTCACAGGAAAGGCCAAACACCTCCCTCAGGGACACGTGTATCACACATTTCACATCTCCATGCCCATACGTGATGTCCCTGTCACAGCTGCATTACCAGCTTGCTGCTGTGCAGATGCTGCCACCACCCAAAGCAAGGCCCTGTGTCCCTGAAGGGACCCGCCCTGCTCTGTGGCCTGGACTGAAGGTGGGTCCCTCCTGCCAGGGCAGGGCCCAGCACAGCTCTTCTGTTCCAATAAAGAGATGGAGCTCTCACCCCAGTGTCTGGCTGGTACCACCAGCAAAGCCCACACAGCACCAGCCCTGGCTGAGCTCCATGTCCAGGAGCAGGCAGGGCTGACCATGGTGTGGGCAGGCAGGAGCCAGGCAGGGGCTGCTGTGACCAGCGGCAGGGCACTGAGGGGCTGGGGGAGTCTGTGTTGAGCATCCCTGGGATGAGGGCACATTTCCTTCAGTGGCATCACCTGGGCCTGGACCTCCTCCAGTGCCATGCCCAGGAAAAGAGGCAACCATCAAGAGCATCTCCCGGGACACCACCTGACCAGCAATGTCAGCAGGCAAAACCAAGGTTTTGTTTAGCAATGACCCTTTGATGAAGTCAAAGATTTACAATCAGTCCATTACTAAAATTTGGAGTACACTCGCGGGGTACAGCCAAGGCCATGAGGTCACAGCAGCCTGTGGGGTGACAGCAGGCTGAGGTGACAGCAGGCTCTGAGGTCACAGAGGTCCCAGAGCCCCGTGGTTGCACAGCACCACAAGGACCGAGCAGTCAGTCCTTGACCACGACTGTTGTGGCAGCAGCGGCGGCGGCAGCAGCGGTGCTGACATTGGGACAGCGGTGTCAGGACAGTGGTGGCAGCAAGAGCTGCAGGACTGGCAGTGGGCAAGGCACCATGGCCTTTGCTCTGCGCCTCCTCCTCCTGCTCCTCCTGGCAGTGGCCCTGCCTGACAGGGCTGCCCAGGCTGCTCCGTGGCGAGCAGGGCGAGCAGGTGAGCCGGCAGCCTCGGTCCCCTTTCCCAGGACAGCGCTCCCTTCTCCCTGGGAAGCATTGGGGATGGTTTTCCCCAGGGCTTTAGGGAGGGTTTCCTCTGTGGGTGGGGGAGAGGCCTCAGGGGCCCTGGGCAGGTCCTGCTGCCCCTCCAGGGATGTTGTACAGGGCCTGCAAAGAGGATGGAGAGTGACCAGAGCCAGCTCAGAGCTCCCCAGGCCTCTCTGCAGCTTTGGCCATGTCCATTGACATCTGGCTCCCACAGCCTTACCTGACTCCCTTGCAGTGCCCAGTTCCCTAAAGCAGAATGGGATCCCAGCGCATCATGGACACGGCTCTGATCTGTACTTTGTTCTAGACTGGGATTGTAACTTGCATTATCTGGATGCCCTCTTGGATAAAGGCTTGAAACGCTTGGAGAATGCTGGAGGCAAGTTCTCAATGTGCTTTTCCTGAGAGAATAATGGGTGTCAGTGTGGCAAGAGCTTCTTCATGTACTATATCTCTTAACATAATCTCAGGCTTGACGGATTCTGGAAACCTTGCCCTGCTCTCTTCTGGAGCCCTGAGTGAGTGCATAACATCGCTGTCAGTGGGAGGAAGGAGCATTTAGCTGTCAATCCTCTTCCCATGTGCAATGCCAGTGTCACCTTCCGTGTGCTCTGCGCAGCCAGGGAGAAGAGCAGAGAGAGAAGGGGCCGGGCCCAAGGCTGTGCCCTGGGACTGTGCCTTGCACAGCTCCTTTGCTCCTTTGCCTGAGGTTCTGCTGCCAAGCCATGGCCCTGCTTGGGGCTCAGTTCAGAGCTGATGGCAGTTCCAGGGTGTCCTTTCTCCCCTGACTGCCATTCAAGAAGCTTCTTCTATCCTGGTATGGGGCAACTACAGGCACGTGGTCTCCCTGCCCCTGCTCCTGGGTGGAAGGCAGAGATGAGGGAGTGCCTTGGAGGGCAGCAATCAGCCAGGTGCACTCACTGCCACTCCAGCCTGAAAGAGAATCTTGAGCACTGTCCAGGACCTGTTCTGTCCTGCCTTTCCTTGCAGCTGAACCTACTGATGAAGACGATCCAGCTTCCCAACCCATGTCCAGGACTCAGCCCTTGGGAGATGGTGAGGATAGGTCAAGGCCTTTCCCCCTGGGAAAGCTGCCAGCTCAGAACCCAAAAGCTTGTCCAGCTGGCAGCGATGAGAGAAGCTTCTGTGGCTGTTGAGTTACAGGTGTGTCTGCAGGGAGGACTCTCCCAGCTCCCGGGTTGGTTACTGCACACAAGCTCAGCTCCCATCACAGGGGTGAGTGGTGTGTCCCTGCTGACCCCACAGGCTGAGCACTGCTTTTCTGGGATCCATTCCTGGGAAATGGATCTACTTCCTGTCATGGTCCTCTGAGGAGGAGGAACAAAGCTACAGGAGTTATGAAACCCCATGAGCCATCCAAACCCATGAGGAAAATGCTGAAGGAAATGCTGCAGGGAGCGCAAAGTGGGTCCATGTCCCTCAGCATTCTCCTGAGACTCAGCATCCGGAGACTTTCTCTGCACATCTGGACATGCAGTGCCCAACACAGCAGGAAGGGATCCATGTCAGCCTCACTGCCCTGCTGCTGCTTTCATGCCCTGCAGGGCTGTTTCTCAGCTTGGCCTGGCTGCAGCTTCTCCCCAGCCTCTGCAGGAAGGCATCTGGCATCAGCTGACAGGGAGCCCAAAGTGCACCACGGGCCATGCCCATCCTGAGATCTTCTGCACTTTCCCAGTCTCAGGGTGGACCAGAAATGGTGTTTGTTTGGAGAAAGGAGGGCCCTGGCCAATGCCAAATGTTTATATGATTTCCTTTGAAAAACATTGCCTCCTGAAGATGCCACCTCCCTGTTGCCTTTTAAGCAAGGCAGACACCCTGGTTCAAGGAACAGCACGGTGGCCTCCCCTGGCCACTCGGTCCATTACCCACAGACACCAATGTGATGGATGGCAAATGGCGTTTATGGCTGGAGAATTTGACATTTTATAACCTAGCTTCACTGTGTTACTCCCATCTGCTTTCATCACAGCTAGGTGCTATTGGCTAATTGCAGAGGACATTACCATACTAAAGAGGAGGGGGGTTACTATCTTTCCGTTACATTCCGGTATCTTCCGAGTGCCGGGACTTACTTCTACACCTCGCCCGGTGGGGAATGCTGCCATCTGATCCAGCTGTCCCTTTCTGCAGAAGTGGATGGAGAGGCTGTGCTGAAGGCAGCGTTTCCCAGAGGAAGCAGTGGCTCATGGGCAGCCTCTGCTGCAGGAAGGGAGGCCATGCCAGGCACAGGCACAGTCCCAGGAGGTAATTGCTGTGCCTCTGGGCCTGAGCCCGGCTGAGGCTTGAGCTGCCATCTCTGCTGCTTGGCAGTGTGGACACAGCCCGGACAAGACCAGCACAGCCCAGTGGAATTATCCCCAGCAGGCTCAGGGCACTTTGCTACCGAGCAGTCCTGCTGGGGTCCCTCCATGGGAGACAGGTCCCAAATCCTGGCAGCAGCTGCACAGGGGTGCCCATGCTGGAGAATAGGCAGAGTGGGAGGGCAAGGCTCCACTGTGACCTGAAAGAGCCTGGCTCTGTCCCTATGGGATAGGAGAGCTGTCCCAGCAGAACATGGGCAGGAGGGAGGGAGGGCCTGAGGGACAGTTGTGGCACTGCCTGCTGTAGCTCTTCCCCATTGCTTTTACAATTATTTCAGCTGTGGCAGAGAGAGGGCCCCAGTGGGGCCTGGGCTGCTCCAGCCACCTCTCCCAGGGATGCTGCACAGGGCCTGCAAAGAGGGTGGAGAGTGACCAGGAGCCACCCCAGGGCCCCCAGGCCCCTCTGCAGCTGTGGCCATGTCCACTGACATCTGGCACCCACAGCCTTAGTGTGACTCCCTTGCACTGCCCCGTTCCCTAAGGTAGAAGGGGATCTCAGCACACCATGGAAACAGTTCTGATCTGTGCTCCCTTCTAGATTTGGAACACAACCTCAATTATTTGGAAGTGCTATTGAATGATACTTTGAATATCTTGGAGAATGCTGGAGGCAAGTTCTTCTATTCCCTTTACTGACAGAACAGGCAATGACAAGGTGGCAAGAGCTCACTCATGTGCCATATCTCTTAACATAATCTCAGGCTTGATGGGTTCTGGAAACCTTGCCCTGCTCCCTTCTAGAGCCCTGAGGGATCCCACAGGTCACTGCCAGTGGGAGGAAAGAGCATTTAGCTGTCAGTCGTCTTCCTGTGTGCAATGCCAGCGTCTCCTTCCCTGTGTGCTCTGTGCAGCCACAGAGAAGATCAGAGAGGGAAGGGGCCGGGCCCAGGGCTGTGTCCCAGGGCTATGCCTTGTGTGGCTCCTTTGCCAGCCCCAAGGAGCCTGAGGATCTCCTACAGTGCCACGGGAGCTGATCTGTCCTGCGTTTCCTTGCAGCCAAGCCTCTTGCTGAAAGTGATCTGGCTTCCCAACCCACACCCAGGACTGAGGCTCTGGAAGATGGTGAGGGTAGGTGAAGGCCTTTCCCCCTGGGAGAGCTGCCAGCTCAGAGCCCAAAGCTCGGCCAGGGCGGCATCGCTGCAGGTGCCAGGACAGAGCCGTGCACGTGTGTGCCCTCGCTCTGCGTGATCCCCTCACTGCTCCTGCAGCTCAGTGCTGCCTGTGCAGATCAGCAGAGATGAGAGAAGCTTCTGTGGCTGTTGAGTTACAGGTGTGTCTGCAGCAAGGACTTTCCCAGCTCCTGGGTTGGTTACTGCACACAAGCCCGGCGCCCATCACAGGGGTGAGTGGTGTGTCCCTCCTGACCCCACAGGCTGAGCACTGCTTTTCTGGGATCCATTCCTGTGAAATGTAATTATTTTGCTCTAAGGTCCTCCAAGAGGAAATACCAAAGCTACAGGAGTTATGATACCACATGAGCCATCCAAACCCATGAGACAAATGCTGAAGAAAATTCCGCAGGGAGGACAAGGTGGGTCTGTGTCCCTCAGCCGTCTCCTGAGACTCAGCAGCTGGCGGCTTTCTCTGCACATCTGGACATGCAGTGCCCAACACAGCGGGAAGGGATCCATGGCAGCCTCACTGCCCCACTGCTGTTTCATGTCCTGCAGGGCTGTTTCTGAGCCTGGCCTGGCTGCAGCTTCTCCCCAGCCTCTGCAGGAAGGCATTTGGCATCAGCTGACAGGGTTCCCAAACTGCACCATGGGCCATGCCCACACTGAGATCTTGTAGAATTCCCTGGTCTCTGGGTAGATCAGAAATGGCATCTGTTTGGAGAAAGGAGGATTCTGGCCAATCCCAAAAGTTTATATGATATCCTGGTCCTTAACCAAGTCTTTGACAAGCATTGCCTCCTGAAGATGCCACCTCGCCCAGTGGGGAATGCTGCCATCTGATCCAGCTGTCCCTTTCTCCAGAAGTGGATGGAGAGGCTGTGCTGAAGGCAGCGTTTCCTGGAGGAAGCAGTGGCTCATGGGCAGCCTCTGCTGCAGGAAGGGAGGCCATGCCAGGCACAGGCACAGTCCCAGGAGGTAATTGCTGTGCCTCTGGGCCTGAGCCCTGCTGAGGCTTGAGCTGCCATCTCTGCTGCTGGGGAGTGCCCACCCTTCAGGGATGCTGGACAGGGCATGGAAAGAGTGTTGAGAGTGACCAGGAGCCAGCCCAGAGCTCCCCAGGCCCCTCTACAGCTTTTTCCATGTCCACTGACATCTAGCTCCCATGGTCTTACCCAACCCCCTTGCAGTGCCCAGTTCCCTAAGGCAGAAGGGGATCCCAGCACACCCTGAAAAAGGTTCTCATCTGTGCTCCCTTCCAGATGAGCTTCCTGGAATGGCTTCTCCATTAGATTGGCTGCATAAAGTTTTAAAGCCATTGGAGCCTCCTGCAGGTATGTTCTCAGTGTCCCAACAAGGAATAATCATTGACAACCTGGTAGGAACCAGGTGACAGAAGCTTCTGTGGCTGTTGAGTTACAGGTGTGTCTGCAGGGAGGACTTTTCCAGCTCCTTTGCTGATTACTGCCCACAAGCCTGGCTCCCATCACAGGGGTGAGTGGTGTCTCCCTGCCGTACCCACAGGCTGAGCATTGCTTTTCTGACATCCATTCCTGGGAAATTGAACTATTTTTTGTTAAGGTCCTCCAAGATGGAAGAACAAAGCCACAGGACAGAAAGAATCACTTGAGTCACACCACATCCTGAAAGAAATAGAGAAGGAACTTCTCAAAGGGCATGGTGGGTGCATTTCCCTCAGCCTTTCCTGAAATGCAGCAGCCGGGGGCTTTCTCTGGACATGTCATGCCTGGCACCATGGGAAGGGATCCATGGCAGCCTCGCTGCCCTGATGCTGCTTTCATGCCCTGCAGGGCCGTTTCCCAGCCTGGCCTGGATGCAGTTTCTCCCCAGCCTCTGCAGGAAGGCATTTGGCATCAGCAGACAGGCTGCCCAAACTGCAATATGGGCCATGCACACCTTGAGATCCTCTGTAACTTCCTGGTCTCTGAGCAGATCAGGAGAGGTGGTGGTTTGGACAAGAGAGAGCCTGGGCCTTTTCCTGATCCTCTTCCATGTCTTTGACAAGCACTGCCTCCTGAAGAGGCCACTTCCCTGCTATGTAATGGTTCCATCTGATCCAGCTGTGCCTCTTCCTTTCTCAAGGGATGGACAGAGAGGCTCTATGGAAGGCGGCATTTCCTGAAGGAAGGGAGGCAATTGCAGGCACGGGCCCAGGCACAGGAGGTAATTGCTGTGCTGGGCTCAGCTCTCAGTGGGGCTGTGTGCCAGCAGCTCTTCCCACAGGGCCTCTCCTTGCACGGCCCAGCAGCAGCCAAAGCTGGAGGCACCTCGGCTTCCAGGCCTCTGGAGCTCATTCCCAGCCCCTGGGAAATGGGACTCGTGCACCAATGTCCATCCCACTGCAGCTGCTCCCAGAGCTGGCCCTAAGCATCCAGAGGCCCAAGGCACAGGAGCAGCCCTGAGCAGGAGCCCTGCCACGAGCCCAGGGCCACAGCCAGCCCTGGCTCCCAACTGGGCAGGGGCTGCACTGGCCCCTGACAGGGCCTGGCTCTGTCCCCTTGGGCTGGAGGAGCTGTCACGGAGCAGGGAGGGTCAGGGGTGGCGGTGGCTGCTCAGGGATGGGTTTGGCACATGTCCCTGGAAGGAGCCACTGCCCAAGCAGCTGCACTGTCCCCGAGTTCTCCTCTCAGCCTTCTGGGTTTTATTGGGTGGCACAGCCTGTGCCAAGGGACAGCAAAGTGCCTGCAGGCCCCAGCTCTGGGGGAAACAGGGAATATCCTGGACATACCCACCATGCTGCCAGCTCAGCAGCGCAGCACAGCACGGGCTCTCACTGCCCAATTCTCCCACAGATGCAGCCAGCACCACAACACGTGTTCCCAATTCCCAGAAGGGCATCGGAAGAGGTTTCTGTCAAGGAACACGCTGTTGGCTAGAATTAATGTCAGGCCTGTTTTGTTTGGTGCTTGTCTTCATTTTATGCAGTGTTGGAATCTGGTATGTCTGGAAGACAAAACAGTGAGTATTTCATTCATCTTTCCTTCAAACAGCTTCTTTTGAAAGTCTGTTGTAGAATAGAAACTTTCCCAGTGAGGCTGCTGTGGACTTGTGGGTTGTCCTTCGTTGTCCAAATAACTCTGCTGAGAATTCTGCTGCTGCCCAGGCCTTTCATTGGCCTCTTAATTGCTGGGCCTTGTCCTGGGGAGCCCGCTGGGGCTGCAGCCAGTGCTGGCTGCCACTGAGGCTGCCTGGCCAAGAGCAGCCCCAGGAGCAGCGGGCAGAGGCAAAGCAAGGTGGGCAGGAGAAAGAGCGGGGACGAGATTGCCCTTGTAAAGCAGACACGCTCTGGGGCCCGCTCCTGGCCAGGGACCCTGCCCAGAGCCATCCCCTGCTCTCCAGGGCCTTGAGGGGCAGCTGTCCAGCTGGGCCAAGCTGTGCCAGCAGCTCCAGCCGTGCTGGGGAGCCTTGGCAGCTCTGGGCCCTGCTGTGCAGGAGGGTCCCTGTGTGCCAGCGGCAGCTGGGGGCCTCAGCCACCTCCTCTCTCCACAGGAGCACCTCTGCAGCTTCAGAAGACTGGCCATAGGCTTCAATCAGGGAGAACTACACCTGTCTTCCTCCATCTCCAAGCCAGTGTTCACTGTCCCCGCCTGTCATGTGGTTACTTTACCTTTAAGAAAGTTAAAGTTGCTGGAGACTGCCTGGAGTCTTTTCTCATGACCAATTATCAGTCATTGCTGAGAATTGACAGCAGTTTTAGACATTAAAAAGTGAGATCAACTTGTGAACCCCACCTTAAAGTGTAAAACCAGAACTCTCTTGTTCTCTTTGTTTCTTGGCTGTGAAAGGTAGCAGACCTCCGGGCTGGCCTCCGGTTCCCTGCCCAGGCCATGCGGCCGGGCGGGGGCCGGGCTGGGCCTGCCGTTCTCCCGGCCGGGAGATGGGGCCTGCGGGGGCTTGCCCCGAGCCAAGCCGGGCCAGGCCGGTTCCTGGCTTGGCTGCAGGTTTTGCTGTGATGGAATTTACCAGAAACTGCCGAGTAAAGAAGGAGAGGAGCTCTGGGCCTGCAGCAAGCAGAGACACTGACCACACTCTCTAGAGCAGCTATGAGGAACTTTCCATCGCAGACAGCTCCAGCTCCTGTTCAGCAGAGATCACCGAACCATCTACAAAAGCCTGGGCAAGATTTTAACTCTTTCTTATCCAGATGAGACTTGCGGATTAATCTTTTTATCCAGAGAGAGAAAAGGAGAGTGATCAACATGAAGAGAGACTTTATAAACTACTAGTGGCAAGAAAGAAAAGAAGCTTCAAGAAAGGTAGAGAATTAAGGAGATGCTTTAATTAAGCTGAAATATCTTTCTGTTAAAACTATGGGGATGGACAATGAAGTCCTGAAAAGAACTCCTTTAATTCATGATAGAGTATGGGGAGGAATAGAGTGTTCAAAGTGTAAATTTGAGTAAAAAGTAGAGTAATTATAGTATAGTGAAGTGCTGGGAGATTTGAAGCCTTGAGAGGCAATGATAAAACTTTTCTAGTGAAGCTCACAGAAACAGATGAAGAATACTTTTTGCCTTTGAATAACTTATCCTTAAAAATGCTCTCCTCAAACTCATAACCCATAACACATTTCAGAGTGATGTGGAATGGGAGGGCTGGGCTCTGATAACAGCAGCTCTGGGCAGCTGATATCAGGGAAACGGAAAACTATAACAAAAATAGTTTTCTTGTGAGAAACTCCATAAATTAACAGAAAGGAACTTCTGTTTCTCTACAGAGACTGATGAAAAGACTGTAGAAGGAATTGGGACTGTTTAAACCATCAAAGTTCTAAAATTTCTGTCTCTGTTGTCATGTGAACAAAAGAATAGTGAGCAGTAAAAAATGAAAAGGTTTTTCTGGAAGTTTATTCTGGTGTTCTTATTATCGTAGTTTGTCAATAAACTTTCTTTAATCCTTTTAGAAGTTTTATGCCTAGTTTGCTCTTGTTTTAATCCATATCTCACAGCAAGAAATAAGTAATTCTTTTTCTTCCTTTTTTGTTAATTACTGGTTTAAAACCACGACAAGGAGATAGAAACGGGAGGAACTTCTTGGATTCCTTGCACTCCCAGCAGCCTCAGGAGGGCAGGGATCGAGTAGACGGAGGACCCCCAGTGCAAGCATGACCCCCAGCAGCTGGGACAGCGGGGAACCCCTGAACACCAAAGGGGAGAGACCAGAGATGGGGAACTCCTTGGAGGCATTTTCAGGGCTGAATCTTGGTGTTTGGGAGGTTTTTATGGATGGCTGGTGACTTCTAGAGATGGACTTGGGCAGAACAAACCCCCTAACCCAAGGTGCTCATGAATTGTATTTTTCCCCAAACCAGGATTTCCCATTCCCAAATCTTGGCAGGATAAAGGAGGCTGTGAGGAAGAGGAAGATGTCCCAGGACACCCAGGCAGGTGAGGAGGAAGTCAGTCCCCCTTTCCCCCTCTCTCCTGCTCCATCTCCCAGCCCAGCATGGCCCCCGGCTGCAGGACAGCCCCGCTGCCGACGCCGTCCTGCCGGGGACGCACTGGGGGGATCTCCTTCCCCTTCCCTCTGGCACGGAGGCAAATCCCATCCTCTCCTTGTCCTTCCTCCCCCAGACAAGGAGCTGAGGATGGAGACCAGGGAGGACAAATCCCTGCAGCAGAACCTCGTGGAAGTGGACGCCTTGAGCAGCTCCATAGCACAGGAGTAAAGGAGGAAGGAAAAGCTTCAGAGATCCCACAGAAGGAGCAGTTCCTCACCCATCCTAGGGTCCTCTGAGGAGGAAAGACCCACCCTGTGCCGGGAAGGCGGCCGGAGATCCAGCCAGGGCTCTGAGCTGGTGGTCCATGAGCAGCTTCAGGATGGGGAGAAGCCCTACAAGTGTTTGGAGTGTGGGAAGAGCTTCAGCCAGAGGAAAACCCTGATCTGCCACCAGATGATCCACACTGGGGAATGGCCCTATCAGTGTGGGGAATGTGGGAAGGGCTTCAGCTGCAACTCCCAACTCATCATCCACCAGCGTAGCCACACTGGGGAGAGGCCCTACGAGTGTGGTGAGTGTGGGAAGAGGTTTCAGAGCAGCTCCAATCTCCTCATACACCAGCAGATTCACACAGATGAGAGGCCCTTCCGCTGCCCTGACTGTGGGGAGGGCTTCAAGCTCAACTCCACCCTCATCACCCACCGGCGCATCCACACTGGGGAGAGGCCCTACGAGTGTACCCAGTGTGGGAAGAGCTTCTCAGTCAAATCTAACTTGACCAGACACCAACGGAGGCACCAGTAAGGGAAGCCCTGTGGGTGCCCCAAGCGCAGGAAGAGCTTTCTCCACAGCTCCAGTTTCATCCGCGCTTGGAGGACCAAGGTTAGGAGGAGACCTGGTGATCCATGTTCCCTGAGATCCATGCTGGGAAGACACCTGTCCCTTTTCCTGCCCATGGCAATGACATGACGTGAGATCAAAGAACATGAGAGTCTGACCATGTCCCTGTCATTATATTCAATCCCATCTCAGGTCATTGCCAAGGGCAGGAAAAGGACTCCCTCTGTTTCACCAGAGGAGAAGAGTGTCCTTTCCAGGCAGGAGGAAATACGTGACCAGGAAGAGCCAGTCGGTGGCATATTAGTTTTCCCTGTGAATAGACTGTCTTATCCCTTCTGTTATCCAAATTGTTTCTGTACCTGTTTGTTCCTTATCTCATTGCTGTTCTCAATAAATTGTTCTTATCCCAGCCTGGGATCTTTGCCTTTTCTGCTTTCCATGGGAGGTGGAAGGGAAGAGAGCAACAGCACGGTTTTAGCGGGAGCAGGAAATTGGGGAATGCCATTCCTGAAGCCCAGCCCATGGAAACCGAGTATCCCAGCTGGTGCCAGGCCTGGTTGCCATGGGCAGCAGCCTTGGGAGCGGGTCCCTGGCTGGGGGCTGTGGGAACCTCTTCCCTCTGGTGCCCAGGGACAGGAGTGGAGGGAGCGGCTGGAGCTGAGGCGGGCAGGTTTAGGCTGGATGTGAGGAAAAGGTTTTTCCCCCGAGGCTGCTGGGGCACTGAACAGGCTCCCCAGGGAAGGCTCCCAGCTCCAGGGCTGGCTGAGCTCCAGCAGCGTTTGGCCAGCGCTGCCAGGCCCAGGCTGGGATTGTTGGGGTGTCCTGTGCAGGGCCAGCAGTTGGACTGGAGGATCCCCATGGCTCCCTCCCAACTCAGCCAATTCTGTGGCTCTGGGATCCCATGAGCCTGGGGATGGGACTGCAAATGGTTGCCATGGCAATGGGCTCTGGCTCCAGGCCTGAGACAGGCACAGACAGGGGCTCCATGGAGACCTCCCAGGGGTTTCTGGGGATGCTGAAGAGCGGTGTGGTCAGATGCAGTCCCAGCAATTCCATGGTGACATCCCAGAGGACCTTGGGCTGCAAAGGCACCGCTCTGTCACAGGCACCGAGGGACCCCATGGTGACATCCCAGGAGTCCCCAGGCTGCCAAAGAGCCGGGATGTCACAGACACTCCCAGGGCTTCCTGTCATGGGCAGAGTGGGAGCTTCAGGCAAAAGCTTTATTTCTTTATTGGAGAAGCTCCTGCTGAGTCATGAGGTGGAGAAATTACACCAAACAGCCACCATGGATCCTCAAACTCCTCCAAGTCACCTAGACTTTTAAATTCTTTGTAAGAGAGGAGACTGGGAGCAGCTGGATTCAATCCCAGCCCGAGTTTGTCAGACGTTTATGTGTAAATATTGGACATGTAGAATTGAACCGTAATGCAATTTGTCCCACACGATTAACAATGGAATATCAGATATATTTATATAAATACAACTGTGACTGATTCTGAACATGATTTATTTACACCACAGAGTAAATAAAGAAAAAGAGTTATTTACTCAACAGTAAAGGAGCTATAACAATTATTAGACTATAGTGCTCTAGGAAGCAATTTTGAAGCAAACAGGGCCTTGCTGGAGTTGTTTGAGCCCATTCCAGGCACAGCCTCCTGCTCCAACAGGAACTGCCTTTCCTGTGCCATGGCCAGGGCAGATCCTGCTGCAGGAAAAGCCCCAGGCCAGCCCCAACCCAGGGAAGGGCTCGGGCACAAGTGCAGAGTGCCGTGCTGGGAGCTGTGCCAGGGACAGCCTGAGGCACCAAAGGCACCTTGGCAGCAGCAGCTGCTTCCAGGCCATGGCCAGAAGGCTCCCTTGGCACCCCGGCCTGGTGGCCAGCACTGCAGAGCTGCTGCTTCAGGGCTCATTTCTGGCTGGGCTCTGAAAAGCCACTGCTGCTCCAGGAGCCTGACTGGGAAGCAATTGGCCCCGGCATCCTGGGGACAAGATAATAATGAAACAACTCTTCATGGCAGCAGAGACAAGGCAGGGGCAGAGGAAAGGGGAGAGCCAGGCCCAGGGGACATGGCTGCAATGGTGATGGCTGTGAGGTCACTGCCACTGCAGCAGCCTGGCTGGCCCTCAGCAGATATTCTGGCCAGGAGCACTGTGAGGGCACCCAGCACACCAGAGAACCCACACAACAGGAATTCCATCCTTGGGGATGGGAGGGGCTTTCACTGTGTCAGGTTGCACAGAGATCCTGCTCTTGGAGCATTCTTGGGATGGGGCATCGACTTGTCTGGAAAAGCAGTTGCAGTTTTGTGCCACTCTCATAAAATATCTGATTAAAACTTTTCCTCCTTCTAAAAAATATAAATTAACTCTTGATCACTTTAAAGATATTCATCCCTGTCACTGCAAGATTTGGGAGGAAATAACTTTGACCAGTGCTTCCATTTTCACACACCATGGAGAGGACCCAAAAATCTCCAAGGATGGGGTTTGGAGGCCTCATCACATAAGCAGCAGGTAGAGGCTGAGGGCTCTGGGCTGTGCAGCTGAAAGGTCCTGCCAGAGGCAACTTGTGCAGCCCTTTGGCCATGGCTGCTGGCCCTGGGCCTGAGGCCAGCAGGGGACAAGTGACCCTGGCAGCCCTGGGGCCTCATTGCCTCCTTGTCCCTGCTCAGCAGCCTGGCAGGGGCCGCCCCATGGTGCTGCCCTTGGCATTGCACATCCGCACATGCCAGTGCCCCGGGAAGAGCCCTGAGCAATGAGGGAGGGACAGCATCTGCCTTGCCAGGGGCTGGGGCTCAGCCCTTGGCCCTTGGCACTCCTGAAACACATCCAGCTTTGCTCAGCACCACAGACACCTTTCCCTTGCTTGTCCCCAGCTGGCATCAGGGCCTCCAGTCTTCTGCTCTACCTGGAACCTGGGGACGCTTTCTCACTCGTGTCTCTCATTTCAACTACAAGAAACTTCAGTGTTTCCATCTGACTTGGAGCTCTTGAGAAGTTTCTGGAGCACACTCTGAGGGACTGAGTGTGATGCAAAGAGCCCCAAAGGCCTGAGAGGGTGATGAAAGTGCTGGTGCTGTGTCTGTGCTGCTGAGCTGGGCCGGGCTCCTGGCCCAGAGGCAGCTCCTGGCAAGGGCAGCGCTGCAGAGAGACAGCTCTGGCCAGGAGCAGCTCCTGAGCACAGCCCAGCAGGGCTGGGGCCCTGCCAGGGCAGCTCAGGGACACGAGCAGGCCCAGACAGAGCTCCCAGGGGCTCAGCACTGGCAGGGGCTGTGGGATGTGCCAGAGGGGGCTGTGTCACAGCAGCACCTCTGTGGCTGTGTCCTGGAGCCCCAGAGCAGCTGTGATGTCAGAAAGGGTCTGTGTGACAGCTCCGAGTGGGTTGTGTGAGGTCACAGCTGGGGCTGTGACATCACAGAGTTTGTTGTGTGAGGTCACTGAGCAGCTACAGCATCATAGAGGGGACTGTGTGACATCACAGAGAAGGCTGTGAGATCATGGCATGGCTGTATGACATCATAGACCTGGTTGTGATGTCAAAGTATGTGCAGTGACATTATAGGGTATCTGTATGACATCACAGAGGTGGCTGTGTGACATCACTGATGGGGTTATGACATCACAGAGCTGACTGTGACATCATGAAGGATGGTGTGAGGCCATTGAGCAGAGATTGCCATCATAGAGGTTGGCTCTGTGACATCACAGACCAGGATGTGACATAACAGAACAGACTGTGACATCACAGGTTGAATTTTTGACATCATAGTCTTCTGTGACATCGCAGTACAGCTGTATGACAACACATGATAACATCCCAGAGTTGTCTCACTTAACAGAGCTCAAACTTAACAGGACTTCAGTTATCCCTTAACCTTAACTGAAACCTCAAATGTCACAATTTAGCAAAACAACAGCATTTACTGTATTTAACCTAACTTATAACCTATGACTTAGCGAAGTAGCAGAGGAATAATACTAAACAGTATTTAAATTAGCTTATAATTTATATTAAACATAACAATGGAGCAAAAGAAGAACACTAGGCAGCATTTAACTTATCTAGGTTATACCTCATGACTTACCCTCACTCACAGGCCTGACTGACTGAGATCTCCAAGTCACTCCAGCCCCTCCGAGAGCAGCATTTCTGCCACATTTGCCAGGGCACAGCACTGGTGTGTGCACACAGACACAAAGAGGCAGTGCAAGACAGCTGTGAGAAATTCCCCTGCAGGGCAGGGAAATGCTCCCTGTGGATGCTTTGGCATCTCCCCAGCGGGCGAAGGGCTGAGCCTGGAGGAGTGGGGGGATCGGCCCAGGCTCCGTCCTTGTTCGGGGATGCCCCGAGTGCAGCAAACGGGAGAGTTCCCAGCTCACAGAGGCCCCACTCAGAGGGAGGTGGCTGGCCCAGGAGAGCTGCAAGGGGCTCCTTTTGGAGTGCTGTTTGTAGGGCCCCAAGAGAGGGGCTTCAGGCACAGCAATGTTTCATCCTGGCCGCACTTGGCATCAACAGCTTTCTTTGCAAGGCTGAGAACAGGGATGTTGTGCCACGCAGGGAACAGAAACAGTTCCCAGGGCTGCTCCTGAAGCAAGCAGGAGCTGCTTGGGCAGCAGCAGTGCCTGGGAGCAGACAGTGTTTCTGATGAGCTGCAGAGGAGCTGAGCCCAGGGGCTGTTGGCCAAGGCCCAGGCCCAAGGAGCATTTCTCAGCTGGCAGGGCGGCCTGAGGAGGGGAGGGGGGAATGCACCAGCACAGGGCCCCATGGAACCCAGGGACCATTGTGACACTGTGGGGCTCCATGAAATAAACAAAGCATTGTGACACTGTGAGGCCTCATGGAACAGTGAGACCATTGTGGTCCCCACAGAACCAAGAGGACCATTGGGATACTGTGGGGCCTCGTGAAACCAAGAGGCCTTTGTGACACTGCAGTGCTGCATGGAACCAAAGGTCCATTGTGACATTGAGGGGCTGTAAGAGACAGTCCAAAGACTCTGTCATCTGTCTCACAACCGTCTCAAGAACAGAGACTGAGACCCTGAATATCACAAGGGACTTGGTTTGGGGGTTTGGGCCTAGCTGAGGTGGATGTTTGCTAAGTGATTGTTTGCAGGTGGTTGCACGGTACACTGCCCTCGATCCTGCTGGCGAGCAGAGGTTTGTGAGTGGTACCCTGTGCAATGGGTTTCTATGACTCATGGCCCTCATTCCTGCTGGTGGACAAAGGCTTGCAAGGTGTGGTTTGCTCTGTACCCTACACCTGCCCCCTGCACCATGGAATCCATCACAATGCTCATCAATCTCCTCTGGTTTTGGCCCTGCGCCCCTCGCTTTGCAAAAGACTATAAAATTATACCCCAAACTTACCTTCCTTTGAGATCTCCCCAACAAACAGAAGACTCTGCATCGTTGGACGGCTGAGTGGACTTCGATGTTGGTAGCTATAATCCCCTTACTCTCTGTTCCTTATGCTTTACTTTCTCTTCTTTTAGCTCTATTGCATATTAGTGCTGATGAGCACTCAATAAAGTGTGTTTTCTTGTTTAAGTCCTTGGTTTGCTGATAATCTTTTGTACTCTAAGATCCAACAAAAGAATCCCACTTTGCAGATTGTGACGGGGCCACTGTGGCACCGTGGGGCTACATGGAAGCACAGAGTCCATGGTGACAGTCGGGGTCCTCGTGGAACCACAGAGGCCACTGTGACACTGCTGGGCCTTGTGGAACCAAGGGGTCACTGTGGAACCAAGGAGACCCTGGTGAGACCCTGGGGCCCAGTGGGATCAAGGGGCCATTGTTCCATTGCAAGGACGGCTGGAACTAAGGGAACACCTGTGACACTGTGGTGCCCCATGGTACCAAAGGTCCCTGGTGATACTGCAGGATCTTGTGTAACCAGGCCCCATGTCCTGGTGACACTGCAGGATCTTGTATAACCAGGACTCCATTGTGGCACTGCACCACCAAGGGATTCATTGTGACACTCTGAGGCCTCATGGAACCAAGAGGCCCCTGTGACACTGCAGGGCCTTGTGGAACCATGCAGAGCATTGTGACAGAGCAGGACCTCGTGTCATGATGGGCCCATTGGGACACTGCAGGGCCCCATGGAACCAAGGGGCCAGTGTTGCTCCTCAGGGACTCCTGGAATGAAGGAAAATTGTTTGACACTGTGGTGCCCCTTGGGACCAAGAAGCCATGGTGACACTGTGGAACCAAGGAGAGCATTGCTGCACTGAGAGACCTCATGGAACCAAGGATCCACTGGGACACTGCAGAGCCCAAGGATCCAAGAGACTTTGTGATACTGAGGGGTCCTATGGAACCAAAGGGACACTGTGACCCTGGGAGGCTTCATGGAATCTTGGAGACCATTGTGACACTCTAGGGCCCCATGGAACCGTGGTGACACCAGGTTGGCTGGGAGTGTTGATGTGCTGCAGGGTAGGAGGGCTCTGCACAGGGACCTGGACAGGCTGGATCCAGGGCCCAAACCCAACAAGGTGAGGCTTAACAAGTCGAAGTTCCAGGTCCTGCACTTTGGCCCCAACAACCCCTGCAGTGCTACAGGCTGGGGACAGAGTGGCTGAACAGCAGCCAGGCAGAAAGGGACCTGGGGTACTGATGGACAGCAGGCTGGGCATGAGCCAGCAGTGTGCCCAGGTGGCCAAGGTGGCCAATAGCTCCTGGCCTGGATCAGGAACAGTGTGGCCAGCAGGAGCAGACTTCAGTACCACCCCTGATTTGCCCCCAGCTCTGCACACAAACATTGCTGCTGCAGCTCCAGAGAAGGGAACAAAAGGGGGATCTCTGGAGAAAACTTTGCTGGGAAACACTTTAGTTCCTTTAAAGCCACCAAGAGTGCAGCCCCTCATTGGCACAGTCTGTGGCCAAAGGGAAGATGGAGAGAGAAACAAAATGAGAAATGGCAGAAACAATTATATTTTATTTTGGACAAGATCTAAAAATTAAAACAAAGAAAACATCCAAAATGAGACCAACAAAGAGTATCAAAAATGAATTTTATTACAAGTGATTTGCAGAAATTGGCCAGAAGTTTAATGTTCCTGAAACCATCCAGTCATCAGTGTCCACACTGCAGCCTTGAGCTCCTGGTTCCTCAGGCTGTAGATGAGGGGGTTCAGGGCTGGAGGCACCATTGAGTACAGAACTGACACTGTCAGATCCAGGGATGGGGAGGAGATGGAGGGGGGCTTCAGGTGAGCAAACATGAGAGTGCTGATAAACAGGGAGACCACAGCCAGGTGAGGGAGGCAGGTGGAAAAGGCTTTGTGCCGTCCCTGCTCAGAGGGGATCCTCAGCACAGCCCTGAAGATCTGCACATAGGAGAAAACAATGAACACAAAACAGCCAAATACCAAACAGGCACTGACTGCAATAAGCCCAAATTCTCTAGTGTAGGAATTTGAGCAGGAGAGCTTGAGGATCTGTGGGATTTCACAGAAGAAATGGCCCAGGACATTGCCATGGCACAGGGGCAGGGAAAATGTATTGGCTGTGTGCAGCAGTGAATAGAGAAAGCCACTGGCCCAGGCAGCTGCTGCCATGTGGGCACAAGCTCTGCTGCCCAGGAGGGTCCCATAGTGCAGGGGTTTGCAGATGGACACGTAGCGGTCGTAGCACATGATGGTCAGGAGGAAATACTCTGTTGCAGCACAGAAAACAAAAAAAAATACTTGTGCTGCACATCCTGAGTAGGAGATGTGTCTGGTGTCCCAGAGGGAATTATGCATGGCTTTGGGCACAGTGGTGCAGATGGAGCCCAGGTCAGTGAGGGCCAGGTTGAGCAGGAAGAAGAACATGGGGCTGTGCAGGTGGTGGCTGCAGGCTACGGCGCTGATGATGAGGCCGTTGCCCAGGAGGGCAGCCAGGGAGATGCCCAGGAAGAGGCAGAAGTGCAGGAGCTGCAGCTGCCGCGTGTCTGCCAGTGCCAGCAGGAGGAAGTGGCTGATGGAGCTGCTGTTGGACATTTGCTGTGGCTGCACATGAGGACCTGTTCATGAAGAAAAAGAGCAGTGACAAATCAGGAGAGACTGGGATTCACCCACCTTTGTTCCTGTGCTGGGAAAATCTTCACCCAGGTCCCTGCCTGAGCTCCAGCTGTGCTGTCTGACTGTTCCAGGAGCAGCCAGGCCTGTGCCTGGGGGCTCTCCAGGAGCCATCCCTGCCCTGCTGCCCTGGGTTTGTGGCCATGCTGGAGAGGGACATGGCTGTAAATTCAGGATTTGTCAGAGGATTCACTCCTAATGCAGAAAGGTTTGTTGCCCTCTGCACACACACTTCTAAAATATGGCAGGAGTTGGTTTTAGGAATTGTCTTCTTACCCACAAATCATTCCTGGTTCTCTGAGGTCAGAAATCCCCAGCTTTTCTGCTGCACTCAGAATTTCCCACTGAGAGATGTGAGAGGCAAAGGATTCCCTGTGGCTTAGGGAAGGTGAGGGGCTGGATGGGCTTGTTCCCAACTGCCCTGGGTTTGCACCTTTGGCTGGAATCAGAGCACAATCCCACTCCTGTGTCACCCTGGCATAAACCAGAGCCTGCCCAGAGCAGAGGGATCCCTGAATGTCTCACCCTCTCTAAAGGTCTCTGGGCAAGGTCTCAGCACCCCCCTCTGCCAAGGACACTCACGGCTCCCTTGGCAGAGCCAACAGCATTTCCTCACCTGTGGCATCTCTGCCCTTCCCCGTGGGACATTCAGGGAACTCTGAGAGGCTCTGGCACAGATTTGCAGCCAGGAGGGCAGCTCAGAGCTTGGAAGGACACAGCAAGGAGATCCCCAGACGTGCCCATGATGGGATCTCAGGGAGGGAGGCTCAGCTCATTCCCCTTTCCCATGGACTGCTTTGCCCACAGCCCCACAGGTCACAGGGAAGCTGGGACACCCCATTCCCATGGATACACCTGCCTGGCAGCAATCCCAAGGGCAGGGCCGGACTCAGCTGCTGCAGATGCCAGAGGTTCCCTGAGAGCCCCAGATACCAATGACAATATCAGAGCAGTGCATTTAGGCTGTTTAGGAGGCTCCCAGCAGAGAGACTGAGCACCCAAACTTACAATTCTGGCAACTCTGTAAATGTTCCAACATCACTTTGATATTCCTGGTGTGTCACTTTCAACTCAGAATGTTCCGTGATTCTGGGATTACAATTCCTCTTCTGCTTCTCTCATGCCCCTGCTGTCTATAATCAAAAGAGGAAAAAACGCCTTGTAATGGTGTTAGAACAGTAAAGTAAAAACCAGACTTTTATTGGAAGCTTCCAGGTGTCCCAGTGGGGATGGGCCACACCCGGCCCCTTATTTCAACTATTTATTAAGGTTGATTAATTAGGATATTTAACAGAAACATTCAATTAGAGATTCAGCTGCCCTAGTTACACACCCCTGATTCAATCCATTAGAGTAGGTCCAAGGGTTTCTTTGCCCCACTTTTTGTTATGACTGCCCACATTCTGGTTACAAAACAAAATGCTCTTCTTGTAGCTCCTCTCCCTGATGATAAGACAATGCAGTATTTCAGAAATGTATTTAGAAGGTCAGTTTATTGTTCTAAAATCTAAGAGGAAGGTTAGGAAACATACTAGAGTTAATTAAGGATATAATATAATATAATATAATATAATATAATATAATATAATATAATATAATATAATATAATATAATATAATATAATATAATATAATATAATATAATATAATATAATATAATATAATATAATATAATATAATATAATATAATGTAACGTAACGTAACGTAACATAACGTAACATAACATAACATAACATAACGTAACATAATACTATATAAGTATATAATAGCAGTTTCACAGAGTTAAGTAAGGATTAAAATTTTATAATTATATAATAATAGTTTACCGATCTAAAAATATATTAAAGATGCAGAAAACCAAAATGTTCTTCTTGTAGCTCCTCTCCCTGATGATAAGACAATTTAGTATTTCAGAGACGTATTTAGAAAATGAGATTATTGTTCTAAAATCTAAGAGAAAGGTTAGGAAACATACTAGAGTTAATTAAGGATAATAGTTATATAAGTATATAATAGTAGTTTAATAGAGTTAATTAAGGATTATAATTTTATAATTATATCATAGTAGTTTACAGATCTAAAAATATATTAAACATATATAAAAAGCAAAAGTATTTTTGTCATCATCTCAACATTCCCACCCTGCTCAAAGACAGAAACTGAAAACAGTCTCAGGAAAGCTCCTGATCTTTACAGCAATCTGAGTCTCAGCTTCTTTTGGGAAGTGTCCTCCGGAGCTGTGCCCAGGCAGGTCTGGAGCTGGGAGCAGCCCTGCCCCACACAGCCCCTCTCAGCAGCAGCACCTGCCCTGCTCAGGGTGGCTCCTTCCCCCCACAGCTTCTCCCCAGCGCTGGGAGCAGCTCCCCGGGCCGGCTGAGAGCTGTCCCTGGCAGGCAGCAGAGTCCCTGCCCCAGCACAGCGCCCTGGGCTGCAGGACCCTGCTCTGCAGGACAGCCCTGGCTGCTCTACACAAGGGACAGGCAGAGAATGTACTCACAGAGTCTGTAGGCACTGGCATGTTCCAGCTTGAGGAGATGCCTCCAGGAGCTGCAGCTGCATTGTCCTGCAGCCAGAGGCTTCCTGTGTCAAGGGCTGGCAGTGATTCTGCCCCAGGCACTTCTCAGCACCTTCCCAGCCCTGACTGATTGAAGCTCTCTGTGCCTCTGGGCTGTGCCCAGGGTGGCTGCAGGCAGTGCCCCAGCCCTGCTGGGCTGGCAGAAGAGCTGCTCAGCAAGAGAAATGTGCTTTTGAAGCTCTTCTTGGTTTTCAGGAGCTGCCTCTGTGCCAGGAGCCTGGCCCAGCTCAGCAGCACAGACACAGCAGCAGGACTTTAATGAGCCTCTTGGGGCTTTGTGCTGAGGCCCTGAACATCAGTCCCTGAGAGGGAGGGGAAGAAAGCTCTCAAGAACTCCAAGTCAGAATCCAACTCCAAAGTTTCTTTTCCTTTTAATGGGTCCCACTGAGGGACATGACTGAGAAAGTGTCCCCAGGCCCCAGGCAGAGCAGAGAACTGGAGGCACTGATGACAGCTGGGGACAAAGAGAAGCCAAGTCTTGGTGCCCTGGGCCACAGCAGCCTCTGTGCCAGCAAGGGCTGTGAGGAGACACCTTGTCCTGAGGCCCTGGGGCCTCCTGGCACAGCCCCAGCAAGGCTGGCCACTGTCACCCCCTTGGCCTGCCCTCAGCATCCCCCCTAGCCCACATGCCAGTGGCCTCAGGGATCTGCTGGAAGGAGTCCCTGGGGAGCCTTGCTCAGGAATGGCCCTGGGGGGCTCCTTCATGCTCCCAGGGACTGCAGCTTTTTCAAAGGACTTTGGCTTTTGCATTGGAGTCTCTGAGAGGTTTGTGCAATCCTGGCCTCCAATTATCTGCTGTAATTAGTCCCTTGAGAGGCTTTGCCAGTAACAACACTTAGTGGGGCTCATTAATGCTTCAAGGTACTTCAGGTTCTTAAGGCACTTTCCTTTTTCCTTCCCACACTGAGTCTCTGAGAAGTTTGTGCAATCATGGCCCCAATTATCTGCTTTAACGAGTCCCTTGGGAGCTTTGCATTGACACTCAGTGGGGCTTGTCAATACTTTGAGATACTCAGGGTTTTTTCAGCTACTTTGGATTTTCCATCCCACACTGAGTCTCTGAGAGGTTTTTGTGCAATCCTGGCCTCCAATTCTCTCCTCCAAGGAGTCCATGAGGAGCCTGTGTTGGGGATGGACCTCAGTGGGAACCATTAATGCCTCAAGAAACTTTGGGTTTTTCCTCTGACTTTGACTCCAGGAAAAGTTTCTGCAATCTCCTCTCAGGCCCTGAGGTTCAAGGGCTCAGCTCCAAATGCACCACGGGGCTCATTAAGATCAAAGAAATCCTAACAATCCATGTCTGTGCCTTGATTTCCCTCTGGTCTGGTGCAGTTCTTAGGAAAGTTTCTTACAATAGTTCTGTATAAATAGTTCAAAGAACTTCTAAGAAATATGTGTTCCTATTTTAAAGGTGTCTTTTATTCCTGTTCTCTTTAGAGCAGAGATGATTGCAGCATTCATTGGATATTGATCCAGGGTCTCTCCTAAGGAGGTTTGGCCAGGTCAGAGAAGCTGTGCCTTGAGGTCTGACCCAGTGTGGACAACCTTGCTCCACATTCCCCAGCCCCATCCTGTCTCTCCTCACTCCCCTGGGACCTGCTTTGCTCACAGAACTGGCTGCACTCAGGCAAAGAGGGGTTTTCCTTCTTTGATTTTAGCAATCTAAAACTGCTGAGTTTCCCCATGGAAAACAGACACCCTCCTCAAGTGTGTGCCAAGCCCAAGGTGCCACCAAGGAGGTTCCCCTTCCCCAAGGCAGAACCACACAAGGAATGTTTCAGACACACAGGAGTTCTACAATAAACACAAACCCAGAGTTGGCTGAAGGCAGAATTAGAGCAGCTGCTGAAGGACAGAGAAGCTTTGAACTCCTTGCAGCTGAAAGCACCAAGTGTGTTTTTGGGAGGTGAGTGAGTGAGGCAAGAGTGAGGGAAGGGAAATGCAGAGAGCCCTGGAAGTGTTTCTGTGCAGACAAGCTGCTGCAAGGGCAGCGTTGGACTTCTCTGGGGGGAACTGTGAGGGGGGTTTGGTGGAGAGTGACTTCCCCAGTGACCTCGAGATGTCACACAGCCACCTGTGATGTCACAGCCCACTCAGTGGTGTCACACAACCTGCCCCGGGATATCACACCACCTTTCTGTGATGTCACATCTCTTCCTATATGCCACAAAACTATCTCGTGATGTCACATAGCCTCCTGTGATGTCACACAGCCACATTTGATGTCATAGTTCACTCTATGATATCACAGTCAGCACTATGATGTCATACAACCTGTCCTGAGATGTCACATGGCTCTTCTATGATGTCATTGCCCACTCTAGGATTTCATATCACAACCATGTGGTGTCACAGTCTGCTCTGTGATGTCACAACCCTCTCTGTGATGCTGTACAACTAACCTCTAATGTCACAGTGCTCTCTGACATCACAACCCACTAAGTGATATCACCCAGCCCACACTGTGATGTCATAAAGCCACACTGTGATGCCACACCCTGCTTTCTGATGTCACAGAATCCCCTCTATGATGCTGTAGCTGCTCAGTGACCTCACACAACAAACTCTGTCATGTCACAGCCCCATCTGTGACCTCACACAACCCACTCGGAGCTGTCACACAGCCCCTTTCTGACATCACAGCTGCTCTGGGGCTCCAGGACACAAACCACAGAGGTGCCGCTGTGACACAGCCCCCTCTGGGACATCCCACAGCCCCTGCCAGTGCTGAGCCCCTGGGAGCTCTGTCTGGGCCTGCTCGTGTCCCTGAGCTGCCCTGGCAGGGCCCCAGCCCTGCTGGGCTGTGCTCAGGAGCTGCTCCTGGCCAGAGCTGTCTCTCTGCAGCGCTGCCCTTGCCAGGAGCTGCCTCTGGGCCAGGAGCCCGGCCCAGCTCAGCAGCACAGACACAGCACCAGCACTTTCATCACCCTCTCGGGCCTCTGGGGCTCTTGGCATCACACTCAGTCCCTCAGAGTGTGCTCCAAAAACTTCTCAAGAGCTCCAAGTCAGATGGAAACACTGAAGTTTCTTGTAGTGGAAATGAGAGACACGAGTGAGAAAGCGTCCCCAGGTTCCAGGTAGAGCAGAAGACTGGAGGCCCTGATGGCAGCTGGGGACAAGCAAGGGAAAGGTGTCTGTGGTGCTGAGCAAAGCTGGATGTGTTTCAGGAATGCCAAGGGCCAAGGGCTGAGCCCCAGCCCCTGGCAAGGCAGATGCTGTCCCTCCCTCATTGCTCAGGGCTCTTCCCGGGGCACTGGCATGTGGGGATGTGCAATGCCAAGGGCAGCACCATGGGGCGGCCCCTGCCAGGCTGCTGAGCAGGGACAAGGAGGCAATGAGGCCCCAGGGCTGCCAGGGTCACTTGTCCCCTGCTGGCCTCAGGCCCAGGGCCAGCAGCCATGGCCAAAGGGCTGCACAAGTTGCCTCTGGCAGGGCCTTGCAGCTGCACAGCCCAGGGCGCTCAGCCTACACCTGCTGCTTATGTGATGGGGCCTCCAAACCCCATCCTGGGTGATTTTTGGGTCCTCTCCATGGTTTGTAAAAATAGAAATGCTGGTCAAAGTTATTTTCTCACAAATCTTGCAGTGACAGAACAAGGATCAATAGCTTTAAACTGAAGAAGAGTGGATTTAGATTTGTTAGAAGGAGAAAATATTTTACAATGAGAGTGGCACAAAACTGCAACTGCTTTTCCAGACAAGTCGATGCCCCATCCCAGGACTGCTCCCAGAGTAGGAGCTCTGTGCAACCTGACACAGTGAAAGCCCCTCCCCTCCCCAAGGATGGAATTCCTGTTGTGTGGGTTCTCTGATGTGCTGGGTGCCCTCACAACCCTCCAGGCCAGAATGTCTGCTGAGGGCCAGCCAGGCTGCTGCAGTGGCAGTGACCTCACAGCCATCACCACTGCAGCCATGTCCCCTGGGCCTGGCTCTCCCCTTTCCTCTGCCCGTGCCTGGTCTCTGCTGGGATGAAGAATTGTTTCATTATTATTTTGTCCCCAAGGTTCTGGGGCCAATTGCTTCCCAGTCAGGCTCCTGGAGCAGCAGTGGCTTTTCAGAGCCCAGCCAGAAATGAGCCCTGAAGCAGCAGCTCTGCAGTGCTGGCCACCAGGCCGGGGTGCCAAGGGAGCCTTCTGGCCATGGCCTGGAAGCAGCTGCTGCTGCCAAGGTGCCTTTGGTGCCTCAGGCTGTTCCTGGCACAGCTCCCAGCACGGCACTCTGCACTTGTGCCCGAGCCCTTCCCTGGGTTGGGGCTGGCCTGGGGCTTTTCCTGCAGCAGGATCTGCCCTGGGCATGGCACAGGAAAGGCAGTTCCTGCTGGAGCAGGAGGCTGTGCCTGGAATGGGCTCCAACAACTCCAGCAAGGCCCTGTTTACTTCAAAATTGCTTCCTAGAGCACTATAGTCTAATAATTGTTATAGCTCCTCTACTCTGGAGTAAATAACTCTATTTTATGTTTGCTCTGTAGAGTAAATAAATCCTCCTGTCTAATCATGATCAGAATTAATCACAGCTGTATTTATAGAAATACATCTGGTGTTCTATCGTTAATCCTGTTGGACAAACTGCATTATGGTTCAATTCCACCTGCCCAATGTTTTACACATAAACATTTGACAACATCTGGGGCTGGGATTGGATCCTCCGGCTCCCAGTCTCCTGCCTAAGAAGGAATTTAAAAACCTAGGCATCCCGGGGAGGTTGGACAATCCATGGTGGTTGTTGAGTGTCATTTCTCCACCTCAAGTCATAGCAGGAGTTTCTCCAATAAAGAAATAAAGCTTTTGCCTGAAGCTCCCACTCTGCCCATGACAGGAAGCCCTGGGAGTGTCTGTGACATCCCGGCTCTTTGGCAGCCTGGGGACTCCTGGGATGTCACCGTGGAATTGCTGTGACTGCATCTGACCACACGGCTCTTCAGCATCCCCAGAAAACCCTGGGAGGTCTCTCTGGAGCCCCTGTCTCTTCCTGTGACATTCCGGCTCTTGAACAGCCTGGAGACTCTTGGAATGTCCCCATGGAGCTCCTCTGAGGGCCTGTAACAAATCTGATCCTTGATAGGCAACCATCACCAGCCCCCTGTTGCTATGGTCTGTTTCCATGACAACCATCACAGCCCCTGTTGCTATGGTCAGTTCCTTGGCAGCTCCATGGAGACCCCACGCCAGGGGTGGTTGCCATGGACACCAGCTCAGGCCTGGAGCCAGAGCCCGTTGCCATGGCAACCATTTGCAGTCCCATCCCCAGGCTCATGGGATCACAGAGCCACAGAATTGGCTGAGTTGGGAGGGACCCATGGGGATCCTCCAGTCCAACTGCTGGCCCTGCACAGGACACCCCAACAATCCCAGCCTGGGCCTGGCAGCGCTGGCCAAACGCTGCTGGAGCTCAGCCAGCCCTGGAGCTGGGAGCCTTCCCTGGGGAGCCTGTTCAGTGCCCCAGCAGCCTCGCGGGAAAAACCTTTTCCTCACATCCAGCCTAAACCTGCCCGCCTCAGCTCCAGCCGCTCCCTCCACTCCTGTCCCTGGGCACCAGAGGGAAGAGGTTCCCACAGCCCCCAGCCAGGGACCCGCTCCCAAGGCTGCTGCCCATGGCAACCAGGCCTGGCATCAGCTGGGATGCTCGGTTTCCACGGGCTGGGCTTCAGGAATGAGATTCCCCAACTTCCTGCTCCGGCTGAAACTGCGCTGCCTCTCGCTTCCCTCCCACCACCCATGGAAAGCAGAAAAGGCAAAGATCCCATTCTGGGATAAGAACAATTTATTGAGAACAGATGCAAGATAAGGAACAAACAGGAACAGAATCAATTTGGATAACAGAAGGCATAAGAAAAACTATTCACAGGGAAAACTGCTACCGACTGGCTCTTCCTGGCTACGTATCTCCTCCTGCCAAGAAAGGACACTCTTCTCCTCTGGTGAGAGAGAGGGAGTCCTTTTCCTGCCCCTGGCAATGACCTGAGATGGGATTAAATATAATGACAGGGACATGGTCCGACCCTAATGTTCTTTCATCTCACATTATGTCATTGCCATGGGCAGGAAAAGGTACAGGTGTCTTCCCAGCATGGATCACAGGGAACATGGATCACCAGGTCTCTTCCCAACATGGATCCTCCAAGAAGGGATGAAGCTGGAGCAGTGCAGAAAGCTCTTCCGGCACTTGAGGCACTTGGGGCACTCGCAGGGCTTCCCTTATTGGTGCCTCCGTTGGTGTGTGGTCAAGTTAGAGCTCTGGGTGAAGCACCTCCCACACTAGGGACACTTGTAGGGCCTCTCCCCAGTGTGGATGCGCCGGTGGGTGATGAGGTTGCAGTTGTGCTTGAAGCCCTTCCCACAGTCGGGGCAGCGGAAGGGCCTCTCATCCGTGTGAATCTGCTGGTGCAGGAGGAGATTGGAGCTGACCCGAAACCTCTTCCCACACTCAGGACACTCGTAGGGCCTCTCCCCAGTGTGGATGCGCCGGTGACGGATGAGTTGGGAGCTCCAGCTGAATCCCTTCCCACATTCCCCACACTCGTAGGGCCATTCCCCAGTGTGGATCATCTGGTGGTGGATCAGTTTGCTGCTCCAGCTGAAGCTCTTCTTATACTCCAAGCACTTGTAGGGCTTCTCCCCATCCTGAAGCTGCTCATGAACCACCAGCTCAGAGCCCCGGCTGGATCTCTGGCCGCCTTCCCGGCACAGGGTGGGTCTTTCCTCCTCAGAGCACCCTGGGATGGGTTTGGAGCCCCTCCTCCTGCGGGATCTCTGAAGCTTTTCCTCCCCATTGGTTTCCTGCACTGTGGAGCTGCTCAAAATGGCCTCTTCCACGAGGTTCTGCTGTGGGCATTTGTCCTCCCTGGTCTCCATCCTCAGCTCCTTGTCTGGAGGAGGAAGGACAAGGAGAGGATGGGATTTGCCTCCGTGCCAGAGGGAAGGGGAAGGAGATCCCCCCAGCGCATCCCTGGCAGGACGGCGTCGGCAGCGGGGTTGTCCTGCAGCCGGGGGCCATGCTGGGCTGGGAGATGGAGCAGGAGGGAAGGGGAAAGGGGTACTGACTTCCTCCTCACCTGCCTGGGCATCCTGGAGCATCTTCCTCTTCCTCACAGCTGCCTCCTCCATCCAGCCAAAAGTCTGGGAATGGGAAATCCTGGTTTGGGGAGAAATACAATTCATGAGCACATTGGATTAGGGGGTTCCTCCTGCCCAAGTCCATCTCTAAAAATCACAAGCTATCCATAAAAACCTCCCAAACACCAAGATTTAGCCCTGAAAATGCCTCCCAGGAGTTCCCCACCTCTGGTCTCTCCTTTTTGGTGTTCGGGGGTTCCCCCTGTCCCAGTTGCTGGGGGTCACACTTGTACTGGGGGTCCCCCATGTACTCAATCCCTGCCCTCCTAAGGCTGCTGGAAGTGCCAGGAATCCAAAAAGTTGCACCCATTTCCATCTCCCCACTTAGGAATGCTGGGACCCCCCAGTGTCCCCCAAGGGGCATTTTCCACTCAGCTTTGCAGTCCTTAAGTCGCAAATATCCCCTCCCAAAAAACCCAACCCAGGGACCCCCCAGGATATCTGGGCTGAGCTCCCCCTCTCGGGGCACCTGTGGGATGGGGGGTGATGATCCCACAGGTGGGGGACTGTGAATTCAGGGAGTTCTTGACCTCTTGGTTCCTTCTCTTTTCCCTTTTTTCCTCCTTTTTCCCTCCTCTTCCTGTTGAAGTGCATTTAAAAATTTATGGTCTGTCCCAAGGGAAGAACTCACCCTTGGTGTTGTATAAGGTCAGTCCCTACCTAACCTCCCTTTTCTTTTCCCTATCCCATTGGCTGTAACCCCCCTGTATCCCCTGGCCACCCCCTCCCCCAAGTTTAAACGACAGCACCCGAGGAATCTCAGCCTCTTTCTTGTCCCAGGCGATCCACATACAATAAACCCAGGACCACGTCTCGTAAGTCTGAGCCTTCTTTGTCTAAAATACCTTAGGTCTGTCGCCCTGAAAACTCAGCTTCTGAGCTTGCTAACATAGTTTTCTAAAGACTTTCCCAGGACAGTAACTGTAAACATAGATATGTGTACATTCTTTCTGTTACACGTCTTGTGATGGGCATCTCTCATGGCCAGTGCAGTGAGAAAGTGTTATCCTGACCATCCAATCCCTGGCCATGGTCAGGAGCCTATAAATCCTGGGGGGAAAAATAAACTCTGCTCTTTCCTTCACCACACCTCGACCTGTGTCCGTGTGATCTATTCATCGTCAGCGGCAACATAGGTCCATATTGGATATATTTTGAGACCCCTTCCCGCCCGTATTCTGAGAAGGGCGGACACATCCCCATGGGGGACAAGAATGAAGGGGTTTGTGGAGTATTTACAACATCTTCCTCCCTCTCCTCCCCTTCCATCCCTCCTCCTTCTCCTCCCTAACGCCAGCGCCTTCTCCTACTTCCATCCCTTCTCTCTCTCCTTCTTCATCCCTCCTCTTTCATCCCTCCTCCTCCTCCCCCAGGAGCAGTGACACCCTCGGTGCCCCGTTCCCAAACCCCTCACAGCCCACGGCAGGAGCGGGGATGGAGCCGGGACAGGTCGGGATGGGCAGCGCGGGGCTCTCCGCTGCTCCCACCCGCTGGGGACGGGGGGAACCCGGCCCGGGGAAAAGGAGAGGGAAACTGGGAAAATTGGGGGCTGCAGATCCAACCTGGGGCTGGCTGGGGACCCTGGCTGGGGACTGCCAGCCCTTGGGGCTGCTCTGGGGAGATGTGGGAGGGGGAACACAGAGAGGGCTGGGGGATCCCAGGAGTGGCAGCACTGGCAGGGACTGGTTTGTACTGGGGTAACTGGAAACTTACTGGGGTAACTGGGAATGACTGGGAATGAGCACAAGCATGCTGAGGGCAGCTGGGATATACTGGGAGTGACTGTGACCATACTGGGAACAGCTGGAACCACAGTGGGAGAAACTGGGAGTGAGTGGGACCATGCTGAGATGGACTGGGACTATTCCAGGGACAACTGGGATCATACTGGTAGGAACTGGGAAGAATTACAATTATTCTGGGATCATACTCTACTGGGATCATACTGGGATCACAGTGGGAGCAGCTGGGTCCCTGCTGGCTGAGACTGGGATCCCACTGAGGGTGACTGGAGTCATACTGGGATTGACTGGGAGTGGCTGGGAACAACTGGAATCATGCTGAGAGCAACTGGGAGGAGCTGGGAATGACTGGGAGTGTGCTGGGGCTGACTGGGATACACTGGGAGAGACAGGGAGTCCCAGGGATCACACTGGAGGCTACTGGGGTCATACTGGAACTGACAGGGAGCAACTGGGGGCCACTGGCCTCATACTGGGAGTGACTGGGATCAGACTGGGAGTTACTGCGATCATGCTGGGAGTGTGTAGAAAGCTGGAAAATTGGGGAAAAATGGGAAAAAAACCAGGATAAATTCAAGGAAAATGGAAGGGAAAATTCAGGGAAAAAACAGAAAAAATATCAGGATGAAATTCAAAAACATCAGGGAAAAATCAGGAAAAAATTGGGAAAAATTTGGGAAAAACAGGGGAAAATTTGATAAAAAATTGGAGAAAACCAGGAAAAATTTGGGGGAAAAAAAGAGAAAACTCAAGGAAAAAAATGGGAAAAAATTGGGGAAAAATCAGGAAAAGACAGTGGAAAAAATCTGGGAAAAATCGGGAAAAATCAGGAGAAAATGGGGAAAAAATCAGGAAAAAATAGGAAAAGAAAAAAATCATGAAAAACCAGGGAAATTTGGAAAAAATATTGGGGAAATCAGGAAAAAAACCTGGGAAAATCAGGAAAGAACTTGGAAAAATCAGGGAAAATCCAGAAAAGAAAGAGGAATAAAATCTGGAAAGAAATAGGATAAAACCCAGGAAAAATCAGGGATAAACTTGGGAAATTTGAGAAGAAATTGGGAAAAAGCTAGAAAAAATTTGGGAAAGTAAGAGAGAAGAATCAGGATAAAATGGGAAATACATGGAAAAAATTGTAAAAAATTGTGAGAAATGAGGGAAAATATCAGGACAAGAAAGCCAAAAAGACCCTGGGAAAATCAGGAAAAATCAGGAAAAAATATTTGAAAAATGAAGGAAAAACCAGAAATATTTGAGAAAAAATTGCAAAAAAATCAGGAAAATAATTGGGAAAAAATCAGAAAAAAAATGTGGAAAAAAAGGAAAAATCAGGGGAAAACCAGGGAAAAAACAGGAAAAGGATAAAAAAATCTGGAAAAATCTGAAAAAAACAATGAAAAAAATTAGGAAAAAATGGGGAAAACCAGAAAAATTAGGGAAAGGAAAAGGGAAAAATCAGGGGAAAAAATGGGATTAAAAACAGGAAAAAACACAAAAATCAAGGAAAAGTTTGAGAAAAAAAATGAAAAAATTTTGAAAAAAACCCCCACAAAAATAAAAAAAATAATGAAAAAAAATCGGGAAAAATCAAGAAAAAGTCGGGACTATCAGGAAAAAGATTGAGAAAAAATTGGGTAAAATTGAGAAAAGAGAGGGAAGAAACCTGGGAAAAATCAGGAAAAATCAGTAAAAATTTAGGAAATACACGAAAAAATCAGGGACAAATTGTGAAAAAAAATGGGGAATAACCAGGAAGAAATGGTGAAAAGAAGAGGGAAACATCCAGAAAAAGTGGGGGAAAATCAAGAAAAAAATTTAGGGAAAAAATTGGGAAAAAACAGGGAAAAATCAGGAAAAGAAAGAGGATGAAGACCAGGAAAAAAGTGGGAAAAAACAAGGAAAAAAGTCAAGGAAAAAATGAGTAAAAGGAAGCGGGGAAAAAATTTTTAGAAAAATGGGGAAAAAATTGGGAAAACGCCAGGAACTATCTAGGAAACAAACAGGAAAAAATCAGGAAAAATTAGGAAAAAAAGGGGATATACTGGGACAAATCAGAGAGAAAAATCAGGAAAAAAATTTGAAAAATATGTGAAAAAAATTGTGAGAAATGAGGAAAAAAAATCAGGAAAAGAAAAATGGAATAAAACCTGGAAGAAATCAGGGAAAAAAAGCAGAAAAAAAAAAATTAAAAATATTGGGGAAAAATCAGGAAAAAAATGGGAAAAACAGGGGAAAAAATTGGGAAAAAAATGGGGAAAACCAGGAAAATTACGGAAACATTTGAGAAAAAGTTGGTGAAAAGACAGAAAATTTTGGGAAAAGAAGAGAGAAAAACCAGGAAAAACAAAAACATCAGGAAAAAAATGGGAAAAAACTGGGAAAATTTCAGGGAAAAATGAGGAAAAAATCAGGAAAAAATAAGAAAAAAAAAATAGAGACAAAAATTGGGGAAAATAATGCAAAAAATCAGGAAAATAACAGGATTAAATCCCCCTATCTCATTTTTAAATGGAATTTTAGGAATTGCCTACCTGGGAGGTCGTAGAAGAATTTCCAGACCTGGGAATCCAGGGAGTGGGGAAAGGTGGAATTGCAGATGAGCTGCTCCAGATTTTTGGGAAGGTTGATGGTCTGGTCCTCTTCCAGCTTCCAGAATGTTTGGATGAATCCCACACCTCCTTCTGGCTGGAAATTATTGAAAAATCATGGAAAAATCATGGGAAAGCTGTGATTCAAATTCATGGAGTTTTTCCGCAAAGCACCCTTTTTTCCCGCCAATATTTCTATTTTTCCCCCCCAAAATATTAATTTTTGGGATAATTAAATTAGGAAGATTAGGGGGAAATAGGGAAAAGTAGGATGGAAATAGAGGAAAATGGGCAAAAAGTTGGGGAAAACTAGAAAAAAATGCAGGAAAAGAGAGAAAAATGGGAGGACAAATAGGAGAAAAATGGGGGGAAATTGAGTGAAAATGGTAAAAAAAATAGGGAAAAAGTGGGATAAAAATAGGGAAAAATGGGATGGAAATGGAGGAAAAATTGGGAAAAATGGGAGAGAAAAAATGGATGAAAATAAAGATAAAAAGATGGAAAAATGAGATAAAGCCAGGATAAAAATGGGGGGAAAAATGGGGGAAACTGGGAAAAAATGGGGGGAAAATAGGAATAAAAATGGTAAAAAATGAAGAGAAAGTGGCAGAAAAATGGAAGAAAAAGTGGAAAACAGGGGAGAACATGGGGGAAAAAATAAGGAAAAATGGAGCAAAAAGAGGGTAGAATGGGGAAATGCATAAAAATAGATTAATAATGGGAAAAAAATTGGGAAAATGTAGGAAAACAGAGGAAATTTGAGTAAAAAATGGAAGAAAAATAAGAAAAAAATCAGAAAAATTGAGAAAAAATTGAGGAAACATGAGATAAGAAAGGGGAAAATTCAGGAAGAAAATGAGAAAAATGGGGGAAATTATATAAAAATAAGATAAAAATAAGGAAAAATAGAGGAAAAATAAGGAATAAATTGGGATAAAAATAAGGAAAATTTGGGATAAACTGGCTAAAAATGAGGGAAAATGGGATAAAATTGGGGGAAAATAGAGTAAAAATGAGGGAAAAAATGGAGATAACATTTGGGGAAAATGGAGACAAATTGTACTCTAATAGGGAATGACTGGAAGTGATTTGGCTCATCCTGGTGCCAAGGAAACTGGAGCCACACGGGTGGAACTGCGCTCATGCTGGGAGCAGCCACTGCCGGCACCGGGAGCCCCGAGCCCCTTTCCCGGCCATGCCGGACCCGCATCCCCCCGGCCCCTTTTGCCGGGGCTCTGCCGCCACCGGGACCCCCCAAAAACACCTCCCGGGGAGCCCCGGGGTATTTGGGGCGAGCTCCCCCTCCCCGGGCACCTGCGGGATGGGGGCGATGGTCCCGAAGGAGCTGCAGATCCAGAGAGCGGGGAGCGCACGTGGAGCCTCCTCTGCCTGCTCCAGCTCTTCCTCCTCCTGCTCCTCCTCTTCCTCCTCCTCTGTCCCTGTGCGTGGTTCGGAGCCCTCGGGTGAGCGGGGCCGGGCCGGGACACGATGGGAAAGGGCTGGGTCCCCCCCAAACCGAGCTGGGGGCAGCGGAGGTTTGGGGGAACAATGGGAACGGGGCGGGACAGGGGAACAGGGGGAGGTGGGAGCACTGAGGGTCCCCCAGTTCACCCCAGGACCCCCAAGCCCCGTCCCAGCCCCCCCAGTTCCCCCCGCAGCCCCGGCTGAGGGGGGGCTCAGCCCAGGAGCCGCCGTCGTTCGGGGCTCCCCCGAGTGCAGGAACGGGAGAGTTCCCGGCTCGGGGAGGCCCCAGCAGAGGAGGGGATCTTGTCCCTCTTCCAGGGCCTTTCAGGGTCTTCAGGCCGCTTTAAAGAGGAGTTTTTCTCTTTTTCAGGTTTTTTGGGGGGATCCCACCACTACAGGGGTGTTTTTTCCTCCCCATTTTAGGGTGTTTGTGAGGCCGCAGCTCCACAAGCCCCTTTTGAGGGGGGATCATGACGGCTTAAAATGACATTTTTAGGGGTTTCCCCACCCCAAGCCCCTGTAGGGGATGTTTTTTAGGGGTGGATTGTTTTGGAGAACCTGCTGGTGGAGATGGGGACCCCATGCCAGGTATGAACCTTCTCAATGTCTGTATGGGGTTTTGCGGTTTTGGGGAGTTTTTGGAGCATCCAGGGATGTGTTTGGGATCAGGGGAGGTTGGGGTGTCCCGGGGGACTTGGGGGTTCTCGGCAGGTTTGGGGGTACCTGGGCGATGCGGGTGGCAGTGCTGGGGACCCCGTGCCAGGTTTGAACCTTCTCACTGTGCACGGGCAGCGTCAGCGTGTTCAGGGAGATCCTGGGGGGCCCGGGGGGTCACCCCAAATCCCAGGGACCCCAAATGCTGAGGGACCCCCCGAACTGCCCTAACCGCTGGATCTGCTGCAGGCAGGGGGGCACCAGCACTCGGCCCCCACCCTCCACCATCACAGGGGGGCTGTGGAAGGAATCTGGGGGTGCACGGACAGGTCGGGTGGGACCCCCAAAGTCCTGGGGGAGGGGACACAGGAGGACTTTCAAGAATTCCCGTTGTGGGGGGATGAGAGGGAACCAGGAAGAGTTTGGGGGGCTGGTTGTGTCATGAAGGGACCCCCAGGAGTCTTGTGGGGGGTGGGGCGGGCAAAGAACAGGGCGACCGCCAGGATGGGTTTGGGGGGGAAACGGACTGGAACTCCCATGGCAGTGGGATGGGGAGATCTGCCCTAAGAATTCCATGGGAATGGCATGGCAGTGAGATCCATCTACAGAGTTCACATGGGAATTGGACAGCAGTAGAATCCATCCGTGGAGGTCTTACTGGAATGGGATGTCTGAGATCCATCCATGGAATTTCCATGGGAATTCCCACGCTCCCAAATTTTGCCCTCCCAAATCCCACATTTGCATTCCCATATTCCCATGGGAATTCTGCCCTCCCCACCTTTACACTCCAGCGCCTCCCGCCCATATCTGACATATTTCCGGAGACATTCCCTGCAGCTGTGAGCCAGGGAATTTGTTAATCCCTCAGCCTGGATCTCAGGGATCCCCATGGCGGTGCCACAGTTGCCATCGCAGCCCCACAGATCCCCCAGCCCCGGCTCCCCCCGCTCAGCCCCGCTCTGGCTGTGCCGCTGCTGCAGCATCTGCAGCTCCCCGCTGGCCCCGTGCCGGTGCCGCTCCTTGTGCCAGCCCTGGCTATCCCAATATCCCAGCCCTGGCTATCCCAATATCCCAGCCCTGGCTATCCCAAGATCCCAGCCCTGGCTATCCCAATATCCCAGCCCTGGCTATCCCAAGATCCCAGCCCTGGCTATCCCAGTATCCCAGCCCTGGCTATCCCAATATCCCAGCCCTGGCTATCCCAGTATCCCAGCCCTGGCTATCCCAAGATCCCAGCCCTGGCTATCCCAAGATCCCAGCCCTGGCTATCCCAGTATCCCAGCCCTGGCTATCCCAATATCCCAGCCCTGGCTATCCCAGTATCCCAGCCCTGGCTATCCCAAGATCCCAGCCCTGGCTATCCCAAGATCCCAGCCCTGGCTATCCCAAGAACCCAGCCCTGGCTATCCCAATATCCCAGCCCTGGCTATCCCAATATCCCAGCCCTGGCTATCCCAATATCCCAGCCCTGGCTATCCCAAGATCCCGGCTCGGTTCCGGCCGCCATCCCCGGGGCTGCGGCTCCGCCCGGCCCCGCTCGCTGCGGCGGCACTGGAAGGGGATCCCAGCCAGGGACCCCATGGACATGGACTGCGGGAAGCCCGGGCCGGGCTCCGACAGCGCCGCGTGCAGGGAACGCAGGGAGAGGAGAACTGGGGGGACATTTGGAGATTTGGGATCGGGGGGGTCACGGCTGAAGGAAAGGGGGAACGGGTAGAGCCGGGAAGGGCATTTGGGGATGCCAGGAGTGACAAGAGGGGAGGCTGGGGCTGGCTAGATGTGGCATGGCTGGAGTTCAGGGCGTTCCTGTATCCAGGAAAGGGAGCTCCAAGGGTCCCCGGTGTCCCCATTGCCAGGACAGGGCAGGGAAAGCCGGGATGGCTGGGAATAGGGGTCCCGGGTGTCCTCAGTGCTGAGGAAAGGAGGGGCTGGCTGCTGGGAGAGGCAGGAATGGGGGTCCGGGGGTAAATGGGTCAAGGAGAAGGGGGCTCTGGGGGCTGCGGGAGGCGGGATGGCCGGGAAAGGGGTGCAGGCGTTCCTGGTGTCGGATAAGGGGGTGCAGGGTGGGACCCACGGCCGGGAATGGGGGTTCGGTGGGATGGCGGCGCCCAGGAATGGGGGTTTAGGGGCCCCTCGGCGCTCCGGAATGGGCGATCAAAGAGTCCCGGTGCCGGGGGTCCCCCTCACCTCTCGCCGCCCCCCGGGAGCGCCCCCGGCCCCAGCGCTGGAGCCATCGCGCTGCTCCGCTGCGGCCCCGCCCACAGCCCCGGCCCCGCCCCCAGAGCCGCCTCCGGGCCCGCCATTGGCGCCGCTCTTTGCTGCCCGCCAGTGGCAGCCCGAGGCTGCAGTGACGTCACCGGTCGCCGGGCAGATCCCGGCGGCGCAGGGCGGCCAAGGCGGAAGCGAAAGTGCCCGAGGGAGCGCGGGGGGAGGGGACGGGGCAATTCCAGGGAATTCCCCGGGATCCCCTTCCGGGATCCCCCGGGACCCTCCTCGGCCGCGCACTGCGGGACCCCCGGGACAAACTGGGCTGAACTCCCGGGCCCTGCGCTCAAACTCTGCCTGGAACCCGCCGGCTTCGGCCCAAAGCGGGGGAAGCCCCGGGATCCGCGGATCCCATTTTTCCTGCGGCTGCGGCTCCCCAGCCCCGGCGGAGCAGGAGCGGGCGCTGGGAGCCCGAGCCCCGGTTCCCAATCTCCTTCTTTCTCTCTCTGCTGCTTTCTCCCTCTCCTTTGAGTGATCAGAAATCCCAGAGCGGCTGGAGAGCCCCGTGCCCAGCTCGGCTTTCCCTGGAAAGGGAGGCCTGGGGGTGCGGTGCCCCGGGATGGCCGGGAATGGGGCTCCGGGGGTCCCCGGGCTGACGGAACCGGGGGATCCAGGGGCTGGCAGGGGAGGATCCCCGGGAAAGGGGGTGCAGGGCGCTGTTGGTGCAGGAGAAGGGGGTGCAGGGGGTCCCGGAGCTGGGGAAGGAGATGCGGGGGGGTCCCAGGGCCCAGGAATGGGGATCCAAGGGGGTCCCAGGGGGGCTCCCCAAAGCCCCTCCCAGGGCACAGCAGGAGCTGGGTCAGGAGCTCTGGCAGAGACAAAAGGGGGTGAGCCCGGCATGGGGGGGACATGGGGGAGTCACAGGCGCTCCCAGGGGGGGGACACGACCCCCGGGGACCCCTCCTCACCTTCTCCCACGCACCCCAACAGAACCTCTAAATGGATGAGCAGAGTTCGGTGACTGCAGTATGAAACTTGTTCAGTGGCACAGGAGGATTTAGAATTGAGGACAGGGGAAGGGTTTAACCCAGCCTCCTGTTTGAACAGCCTGGAGAGGGGCTGGGAAGAAACCCATGACTGCACTGAACTGAGAGAGATCCAGACCCGGGCTGGGAGAGATTTGAGACACACCCACCTTTGGACTTTGCTGTTCACAACACCCTGACACATAAAGGTAAAACCTTACAAAAGAAAGGACTTGTAAAATCATGGTTTAGGATTTGTTACTTCAGCTAAGTGTAGCTAGCAGCTAGCCTGATAAGTTCCCATGCAAAAACATCTTGAGAATGAAAAGTTTTTTAGCATAAAAAACTATTCTTGGGGAGAAAAACAAGTGCACCTGTAATAACAAGGGATCTGTCCCTTGGGAATCAGTAGAAAAAGTATGTAAACATTGTTAGAGAGAAAAGTTTGGATTGACGTGTACACTCACCATTACCAACCAGTGAACTGAGTTCCCAACCAACTGGAATTAAGCACGGTGCCTTCTGATAACCATGTAAATATAAGCTGTGTGCAATAAAGCTTTGGCTGTGATGGAAGAAGAAACAGGTGTCATTGTCCATCTCTACTACGACACACCCAACCAGGACATCGGGTCCTGCCGAAGCAGTGGAAAGAAGCAGCTCTGGTGGCCAAGTGGCACGGCCCATTCCAAGTGTCCCTGAGCACAGAAACAGCCCCAGCACAGTTGAACACGGGGGGACCCCTCAGCCTCGGCTCAAGGGCTCTGAAGCCCCGGAGATTTGGATTTCCCGGCTGCAGCAGGAGGATGGGAGGCCGCCCCTGAGCCTGCACTGAAGGCAAGGCAGCAGCAGCCAGGGCTCCCCAGCGGGGGAAGCCCCTGGGCCTGCCCACAGATCCTCTGCTCAAATCCTCGGCCTGGGCACCCTCCTTTGGCATCTCCAGCCCCTGCGGGACAATCCTGGCTGGCACTGCTGGAGCTTCAGGGCTTTCTGTGCCTGCCCTCACCACAGCTGCTGGGGAAGGCACCGGGAGAATTCCACTCTGGATCTCAATTACACTCTGGGCTGGCTGGGATTAGAGTATTGGAAAATAGACCAAGTGTAAAATTATTTTTTATTTGATTTCTCCAGTCAGGCTTGGTTTGCATTTACCTTGGGGAAAGGAATTTTAAAGGTTTTTTTAAGGGATGTTCCACCACTCAGCAGAGATGAGCTTAACATCTCAATAGACTGGGAATAACACAAATGATTCCCACAAAGACAACGACCATCAACAAAACACCAAGGCCCAGCAGCAAACATCAACCAACATCTACCCCAGGCACAGCTGGAGACACCTGGTCTGGAAAAGGCTGAGCAGGAAATGCAGGAGTGCAGACCTAATTCACATCAGAGACACAGAAATCCGGGTGCAACAGGAAACCAAACACTAAGGACTCCACAACATGGAAACAATGAACACTAAACCCATGGATTTCTATGGGTTCAGACTATGTAAAGTTTAGGAAACATCTAATAAAACTCACATGTCATGGAATGATTTTCTCTGCACATGCAGACTATGTGTGGCTGAAATGATTCTGTTCAGAATCAAGTAATGCTTTATTTCTCTAAAGACACTGTTGGAGAGTTTTTGCTTTTCACAGTTGAAGTGAAAGGATTACACCATGAGAAGAATTTTTTGTAATAATTCTACTTTTCTATTGTCAGTTCTCTTTGGGCCAGGGGTGTGACAATCAGTTTTTAGTCAGAGGAGAAGAAAATACTTGATTGCTTTCTAATTTTCGTTTTTATGTTTGTGTGTGGTTCTTAGTGATGGCAAAATTATGGTATGGGTTTTTCCATGTTCACCTTTAAGCTGCATTTTGAAAACAAAATGAGGGGGTGAGGGATGCTCCATGTGAGTCATCCTATGGCTGCCCAGGAAGAGAAGATTCATTCCAGGCAGCCAGGAAAGGAGCTTTAGAATTGCAAATTAACACCCCTGGGCCAAAGCCTGGACAATGTACCAGGGTCTTCCTGCCTGGGGGAGGAATTGGGCTGAATTCCTCTGCCCCTCACCCCAAGCTCTGCCTGGGGGCACAGGGGGAATTTGCACAGCTAAAGGCAGAGCCCATAGTGAGGATATCTGACTCTGCAGCAGAAATTGGTTAAGCTGAAAAGGAAAACTGCAAATGGACAATGTTGTGAAAATTTCACTACAAAAAATGGGGGTGGAATCATCCCAGTCCCCACCTCAACTTGTGCTCTCACTTTCTATGTTATCCAGGGTGAATTAGAGCAATGAGGCTTTTTTTGGTACCCCAAGTTAAGGGAAATCAGTTGGGAATCCAAGTATGTGCTGATTTAATTAGAGAAAAGCCCAAAATTGATGCAGCCCTGGCTGGAGGGAGCACCCAAAAATGGGGAAAAGATGAACGGCCACCAGAACAACACCATGGACCAGGCCCTGGGAACCCTAACAAATTCATATCAGGAGCCAGAGAACTAATTTATCATTTCCATGGCATAATTAGATTACAGGATGTCCTCAAAATAATACCCAACCAGACAGCTCCAGTTCCTGACTTTCTTCCCAGATGAGGGACACAACATTTCACCATGGGATGGGATCAGATTATCTTTTAGCAGGAAAAGGAGGCAGAGTTTGTGGAAAATTAAATGACTCAAACTGCTGTTGGCAAATAGATCACAGAGCAAAAATGGTGAAATGGATAACAAAGGATATAAGAAAGCAGCTCGTGTCCTGGTCCAAACATGGAACAGATGGGAATAGAACACATCTCCATGTTTCCCTGGCAGACCATGGGTTAAAGGAATGCTGTTTCTCCTCTTATGTTCTACAGCAACTCTCATCTTTTCACCATGCAGGACACCTTGCTGAGTGCAGCTCATTCAGCAGCTGAGCAAGGGGATGCAGGGGGCAGCCAGGCCTCCTGAGCCAGAAACGGCTACAAAAGGACAGCGAATGAGGGCACTGAGAGCAATCCCAAAACCAAAGAACTCCCAGGAAGAAAAAACAGAGTCAATGAGTGAATCTGCTTGGAGATATGGATTTGTACATAAGGAAGCAATGGGAGAAAGCATCAGTTTCAGAAAATGTTACTAATTGACAAGGAACGCTGCTCTGACAAAGTCCCGCTAAATTCCTGAACTTCCAGAAGAACAAAGACTTAACAGAGCCATCAATATCGCATGTTCTACAAAAGTGGTGGGTACATATTAACCGGGACATGCAGGAGGCAGATGGGGAAGTCTGAACCTTCCAAGCACCTCCGCCAGTGGGGAAAGGGACAGGGACACGCGGCCGGGAAAATCAGGACAAAAACGAGGCCGCGTCCTCCAGCAACTGGAGAGAGCGCACGGCAAATGCCCCATGGCCTCTCCCTTTGGGCAGCAATAAAGTCACTTTCACACCACTCCTCTGGCTCCTTTGGCCACACAAACCTCTGGCGCCGGGAATTTTCCCGCCCAGCCCCGGGCACAGCGCAGCCACCTCCGGGCTACCGACACGAACCGGGACGAGCCAGCGCTGCTCCGGCACCGGCTCCTGCCGAGGCCCCAGCGGGAAGGAGACCGCGGGCAGCCGCTCCCGCAGCGCCCTCACGCCAGGGCCAACACGGGCCGGCAACGGCACAAGCCACCCGCCACAGCCCCCTGCCGCCCCCTCCCGGGCCCGCAGCGAGCCCCGAGCCCCCGCAGAACCGAGCGCGGCTCCCACCTGCGATGACCGGGGCCGCCTCCGAGCTCCGCCGCCGCCTCACCGGGCTCCGGCCGCTGCCGCCGCTGCCGGGCCCGCACAGACGCTCCGGCAATGGCGGCTCTCCTGCCCCACGGCCGCCCTGGGGGCGCCAGCGGGGCCGGGCTTGTTCCCGCTCTGCCCAATCAGAGTGCGTCAGAACCACGAGTGACGGCAGCAGCAGCCAATCGCAGCCAGCAGCGGGCTCTGCACACGGCACAGCCCCGCCCCGCGCCCTCAGGGCCCCCCGGGCTGTGTGAGGGGAAGGGCGGAGATGAGGAACAGCCCTGGAACGGGCCCGGCCCGAGCTGCCATTGAGCTCCCAACACAAACAAAGTTCTCCGCAGCTCCCGGCCCACCTTTCCCAGCCCTGGGTGTTCGGTGTCTCCGGCTCAGGGGGAAGCCCTGGAGACTCACTTCTCCCAGCGCTAATTAGAAGCATCAGTGCATCGCTCGTATTTCCCCCAAAAAGGGAAAATTGCCCCAAATTCCTGTGGATGAGTGGGGGAGGAGAGAGATTTCTGTCAGAAAACTCCAAAAACTCAGAGCAGGATCAGGAGAAGTAAATGAAGACCCTTAAAACCAGCTTCCCCCCACCCCTCCCTCCTCCCAGCTGTGCCTCCTCCCCCGGCAGTGCAGGGACACAGGGAATGGGGCCATGGTCACTCCATCCCCCGGGGCTTTTCCCCCTGCTCAGGGACAGGAGTCGTTCCCCTGCTGCACCCTGGGCTCTCTCCCACCGGAGACTTCTCCAGGAACTTCTCCAAGCTGAGTCCATCCCATGGGGAACAGCCCCCTCACAGTGCTGCAGCGTGGGTCACTCTGCCACGGGCTCAGTCCTTCTGAAAAGAGCAGGCAAGGAGAGCAGCTCCTTTTTAATGCCTTTATTGAGGGCACCTCTAGGTGGGGGAGCTCGACCACTGCTGCTCCTAATGGACAACCCAGAGGAGGAGATGTTCAGCTTTACCACAGGGCAGAGATGGGGATTCCGTCTTCAGGAGAGTCTCTAGGAAGACCCTGCCTCATTGTAAACCTAGGGTAGTCATGCATAGCAAATGTTGTTTAGTTATGGCAACAAGGTCCAGAACATCAGTCAGTTGCTCAATGTTCTCCATTGCTCCTCAGTGTAGTTTGGAGTCTGGTTTGTGCCATGGCTCGCTGATTCTAGGGGTCTTTGGATGTTAATCCCACTTCTCCTGGGTGCTACCCCCCATGGGAGTTGGGCTCATCTACACACTGGGTGCTGTCATCGGTGCCATTGGGGGGTGCCGGGAGCAGCAGAGGCAATAGACAAGGCCAGGTGGCATTAACAAGGCTGGTACAACAACATTGGTATTTACCAAACATGACACAACATGAGGTATATTAACAAAGAAGGCACCTTACGGTGACAACATTCTACTGTTCAAACTGTAAAACATCTTTGTGTACTGATCAGGAGGTCACGATTTCCTCTTTACAATCCTGATGCTGAATGTCTCCTGAGGAGGTCTGGTCACAGAGAAGAAAGCCCTTGTGGGCTGCCCCTGTTTGGACAACCTGCTCCTCACCCCGAGCCTCAGCATGTCTGACATCGCCCACCTGGGACTGACATCCCAAAACATTGAAAACATTTATCAATTTTTCTTTATCATTAAAATCTAATTAATTTATAAAAATAAAATTTTACTTTTTATAATAATATTATTCTGTATTCTTATAACCTTGTTTTTGCATTTATATAAAAGAATTGATACATTTTCAGGAACAAAACATTATTGTTCTCTGGCTCTAAGTACCACAATTCCCTTCATTAATTAACTGACCACTATTTCTCCCTCTTTATGCTAATTACTCCTATTTTTAGCCCGTTATTCATAATTTTGAAATTATTCTCAGACAGGGTAAAAGGGGCCACTTTGGGGTCCATGGAAACTTTTCTGGGGAACATTTGGGGCAGTTTCAGGTCTGGGAAGGAAATTTAGAGAGAATTTGGGGGACTGGAGGACACTTGGGGGAACCGGGTGAGCACTTGGAGGGGCACTTGGGGATTCTGTGGGACAATTCGGGGTGCGGGGGAGCACTTGGGGGTCCAGGGGGGCACTTGGAGGTCAGGGAGGGGAATCTGGGGGCCCTTCGGGGTCCGGGCGGGCACTGGGGGGGCTGTAACAGGGAATCTATGGGCCGCGGGGGATGATGGGAGTTGTAGGCGCCGGTATAATACGGTTTAATGGGGCCGCGGAGCATCACGGGAGTTGTAGGCGCAGCTCCAATGGGTTCCGGTGGGGCGCGGGGCATGACGGGAGATGGAGTCCCGGCTGGAATAGCGCTCTATGGTCCCGCGGAGCATGATGGGAGCTGTAGTCCCGGAAGTGGCTCGGAAGGCGCGTTTGGCGGTGCGGGGAAGCGCTTGGAGAAAACTTTTGCGTCCGAGCCATGTCTGCAGGTGCTGGGGGCGAATGTATACGGCTCGGGAGCACTTGGGGGGAACCTGGGGAGCTGTAACCGGGCTCTTTAGGGTGGGGGGCACGGCAGCAGGTTTGGGCGTGGAACTGTGTTGTGGGATGATGGGAGATGAATTCCCAGGAGTGGCTGGAAGGGGAATCTGTGGGGTCGGGAGCATTCAGGGATCCAGGGACGCTTTGGGGGGCCTCGAACGGGCGCTGAGAGGGTACTCGGGGATCCTGAGAGGTCTGGGGGACACATGGGACCTATGGGGGGCGATGCTGGGGTTCTGGGGAGCGCAGGGCATATTCCCAGTCCCTCCCAGTTCCTTCCAGCATGATCCCATTTGCTCACAACCACTCCCAGTCAGCCTCAGTGGAGTTGGACTCCCTGCCAGTATGATCGTATTCACCTCCAGCATGATCCCAGTTCATCCCAGTATAAGTCCTGTTGCTTCCAGTTACCCCCTGCATGCACCCAGGAACTCCCAGTTCCTGCCAGTTGCTCCTGGCATGACCCCAGTTGCTCACAGGTGTTCCTAGTCAGCCTCAGCATGATCTCAGTAACTCCCAGTATATCCCATTTGCCCTCAACCTGTTCTCAGTTGCCCCCTGCAGGCTCCTGTTCACTGCCAGTATCATCCCAGTATGATCCCAGTATGATCCCAGTTTCCCTCAGTGTGATCGCAATCTCTCCTGGCATGGGCCCAGCTGTTCCCAGTATGATCCCAGTATGATGTCAGTACACAGCCAGTGCAATCCCAGCCACTGCCAGGATGATCAGAGTACAAACCAGTCCCTGCCAGTGCTGCCACTCCTGGGATCCCCCAGCCCTCTCTGTATTCCCCCTCCCGCATCTCCCCAGAGCAGCCCCAAGGGCTGGCAGTCCCCAGCCAGGGTCCCCAGCCAGCCCCAGGTTGGATCTGCAGCCCCCAATTTTCCCAGTTTCCCTCTCCTTTTCCCCAGGCCGGGTTCCCCCCGTCCCCAGCGGGTGGGAGCAGCGGAGAGTCCCGCGCTGCCCATCCCGACCTGTCCCGGCTCCATCCCCGCTCCTGCCGTGGGCTGTGAGGGGTTTGGGAACGGGGCACCGAGGGTGTCACTGCTCCTGGGGGAGGAGGAGGAGGGATGGAAGAGGAGGAGCAGTAGGAAGAGGAGGGACAAAGGAAGGTAAGGGAAAGGAGAAGGAACCACAAGGTCCAGCACTCCCTGAATTCACAGCCCACACCCGTGGGATCATCATCCCCCATCCCACAGGTGACCATGGAGGGGGAGCTCAGCCCAGATATCCTGGGGGATCCCTGGGTTATATTTTTTGGGGGGGATGTTTGGAGAATGAAGAACTCCAAACCTGAGCAGCAAATGCCCCTTGGGAAGACGGTGGGGAGTCCCAGCATCCCTTATTGAGGAGATAGAAACGGGAGGAACTTCCTGGATTCTTTGCACTCCCAGCAGCCTCAGGAGGGCAGGGACCGAGCAGACAGGGGACCCAAAGTACAAGTGTGACCCCCAGCAGCTGGGACAGGGGGAAACTCTGAACACCAAAAGGGAGACAGCAGAGACAAGGAACTCCTGGGAGGCATTTTCAGGGCTGAATCTTGGTGTTTGGGAGGTTTTTATGGATAGCTTGTGATATCTAGAGATGAACTTGGGCAGGAGGAGCCCCCTAATCCAAAGTGCTCATGAATTGTATTTTTCCCCAAACCAGGATCTCCCATTCCCAAACCTTGGCCGGATGGAGGAGCAGGCTGTGAGGAAGAGGAAGATGCCCCAGGACACCCAGGCAGGTGAGGAGGAAGTCAGTGCCTCTTTCCCCCTCTCTCCTGCTCCATCTCCCAGCCCAGCCTGGCCCCCGGCTGCAGGACAACCCCGCTGCCGACGCCGTCCTGCCGGGGACGCACTGGGGGGATCTCCTTCCCCTTCCCTCTGGCACGGAGGCAAATCCCATCCTCTCCTTGTCCTTCCTCCCCCAGACAAGGAGCTGAGGATGGAGACCAGGGAGGACAAATCCCCACAGCAGAACCTCGTGGAAGAGGCCATTTTGAGCAGCTCCACAGTGCAGGAATCCAACAGGGAGGAAAATCCCCAGAGATCCTGCAGGAGGAGGGGCTCCAAACCCATCCCAGGGTGCTCTGAGGAGGAAAGACCCACCCTGTGCCGGGAAGGCGGCCGGAGATCCAGCTGGGGCTCTGAGCTGGTGGTCCATGAGCAGCTTCAGGATGGGGAGAAGCGCTACAAGTGCTTGGAGTGTGGGAAGAGCTTCAGCCAGAGCACCAAACTGATCTGCCACCAGATGATCCACACTGGGGAATGGCCCTACGAGTGTGGGGAATGTGGGAAGGGCTTCAGCTGCAGCTCCGCACTCATCATCCACCAGCGCATCCACACTGGGGAGAGGCCCTACGAGTGTCCTGAGTGTGGGAAGAGGTTTCACAGCAGCTCCAATCTCGTCCTGCACCAGCGGATTCACACGGATGAGAGGCCCTTCCGCTGCCCCGACTGTGGGGAGGGCTTCAAGCACAACTCCACCCTCATCACCCACCGGCGCATCCACACTGGGGAGAGGCCCTATGAGTGTGGGGAATGTGGGAAGAGCTTCAGCCACAGGTCCAAACTGATCATCCACCAGATGATCCACACTGGGGAGAGGCCCTATGAGTGTCCCGAGTGTGGGAAGAGGTTTCAGACCAGCTCAGATCTCCTCAGGCACCAGCGGATTCACACGGATGAGAGGCCCTTCCGCTGCCCTGACTGCAGGAAGGGCTTCAAGCACAACTCCCACCTCATCACCCACCGGCGCATCCACACTGGGGAGAGGCCCTACGAGTGTCCCCAGTGTGGGAAGAGCTTCTCCAGGAGCTCTCACTTGACCCAACACCAGCGGAGGCACCGGTAAGGGAAGCCCTGCGAGTGCCCCAAGTGCAGGAAGAGCTTTGTGCACTGCTCCAGCTCCATCCCCCATCAGAGGACCCACGTTGGGCAGAGCCCTGATGACCCACGTTCCCAGTGATCTGTGTTTTGAGGACACTGGGTTGGTTGTCATTTTCTTTTGTTCCGATTATCTTTTGATTCATCTTCATCCCTTTAAAACAGACAAAATTGGGGTAAAAGTCTACAAATTCATCAAAGGCATCTAGAGCCTCACATTTTACTAGTGCTTCAAGGTAATCTGGTATTCAGGGAAATACTTAGGGGTTGTGTTTGTTGTATTTGGTGGAGTTTTCTCCATTTTTTGTCACTCAAAGCAATGAGAGTTTGATCTGTCACCTCAAAACCACTCAATGCCACTGAAAACTGCACAGTCCCACTCAAAACTATTGGATTCCACAGCCCCTCAGGGTGTGATGCCTCAAGTTTTAGCTTTCATATCTTTCATATTTTACACTGTCTAGGTTTGTATTTTTGAACTTCCTGTTAAGTGTTAGTGAGCTCTCTTCACAGAGTAGGTAGACAATTTCTACCTTGATACTAAGGGCAGCTGTTACAAGTTTCAGGCCCAAAAGCATAAACAAGGGTGGACTGAAGAGAAAAAACAAGAAGGACAGGACTTCATCATCTGAAGCTGTAATTGAACAATGAACCTCAATATGCAGATGGACCTAAACTTCTAAAAATGTGAGACCTCATGATGAGTTGTCTATTTTTGTGACCATTTCTGGTCCATCTTGGGTGTAGCCCTGGCCAGGTTCTTGCACTGCCCAAGGCGTATCCTTTAAGGCCTTTTAATAAACTTTATTCTTAACTCTGTCCAGCCTCTGTTTTAGATCAGCCTTCTGAAGGCATCAGGTGGAATGGGGTTGGAAGGGGATTGGGTGAAGTGGGATGCAAATCAGGAGGGGTGAGATGGGCATTGGGTGGGGCAGGATGGGTGTGATGGAGTTTGGGAGGTGTGAAATGGGGGAAATTGGGCTTGGGAAGGGGGTCTTGATGTCCAGCAGTGATGGGATGGGTTGGGACTGGGGATATGTAGTAGGGTCTGCAATGAGACAGCCAAATTTTGGGGATGATGAAGGGAGGGTGTGTCCATTACTGAGTGAGGTTTTGGATATTCCACATTCCTGAAGAGATTTTGGGTATCTCACATTTCTCAGGAGGTTTTGGGGCACTCCCCAGCTCTTGGGGGGTTCCTGAGAGCAGCTCCATGGAGCCCCATTGCCAGGGCTGGTTGCCATGGGCACGAGCTCAGAGCTGTAGCCAGAGTGCGTTGCCTCAGTGCTGGAGAGCAGAGAAATGATGAATGGCCCCAGACATCTCCAGGGTGTGTTTGGGGGCAGAGCAAGTTCTGCCTAGGTGGGACAGTCACTGCCCCAGCCCAGCCACTGCAGCCTCTGCTCCAGCCCCAAAGTGGCTGCCAAGCCCCTGGCACCCCAAAAACCCCAGCTGGGAGAGGGAGCAGAGCAGGTGAGGCTGTGACACGGGTGTGACACTGACATGTGCCATGGCCCTGGAGCTCCCAGCAGCTGAGATGGCGCTGGATCCAAGGCTGACTGTGGATCTCTGTCCCTCTCTCTCTTCTTCTGACTTCCTCTTCTCCAAATCTGGACAATTTTGATGGGTTAGTGTTTGTTCAGTCAGTGTTTTGTGAAGTGATTCACTGTAATTCCATCTTTCTTTAAGATTTCCTAAGTGCCTCATTCTCTAAAGTTTTCAAGTAAAAGTTTGTTTCCCATCCTCCTGAGAAGTTTGTTGTTTTCTCCCATGCACTGCCCGAGTGGATCGAGGTACCTCAGGTCCCTTTCCAGCAGGGCCCGAGCGAGCTTGGGGCACAGCACAGGGAACTGCAATGCTGAGCCAGCCCTGGCTGGGTTGGAGGAAGCAGAAAGGCCAAGCCCTGAGCCCAGGCCTGGCACAGCAGGGCCTGTCCCTCACGGGTGGCTCGGGGCTCTTTGTGGGGCAGTGGGATGTGAGGGGCAGCAAGGACAAATGCCAGAAACCTGCAAGCCCTGCCAGCCTCCTCAGGGAGGGCCGAGGGAGGAGCAAAGACCTTCCTGGTGCTGTGCCCTGGGCCAGGAGGGATTGTGCCAGTGGAGTTGACCCTAAATTTCTTCTCCCAGGCAGCTTTAGGACATGGAACATAGAGAAGCCAGAGCCAACTCTCAGCTTTGCACAGTCCTCCAGTAGAATCCTGTGTGGGGAGCAGCCTGGGAGCAGGGTTTGTGTGTCAGGGGAGGGGAATTCAGAGCCCTTTTCTCCCCCATGGCCTGAGGGTCTGCATTTTCAATGGCTCTGCAGCTGCCAAAGGGGCCTTTTTCACCCAGCTGAAAACAGTTCTGCTGATATCCTGTCCTAAACCCATTTTTTCCTGCAAATGTGCTGATGAAACCTCGTTTTTTACAGCCCCAGGTCTTGTGTGCATGCAGGTGTCTCAACTGAAGGGTGGAACAGCTCTGCTAGGTAGGAGCTCTCTTTTTCGTGGTGATTTTTTTTGTTGTTTTTTTTTAAAATTATCACTGTCAGCTCTGGGCTGAGGTCTGTAACTGTGTGTGACACTTGTCTGTGGCACTGTGGGGGTGGCCAAGGGGACCTTCCCCGAGCTGTCTGCAGAGGAATCCACAGCAGCCCAGGCCGGGGGTGCTCAGTGGCCGCTCAGTTCGGCTGACTGGACGCGGCTCTGGACGCTTCCCTTGGAGCATCTCCAGGGAGGGAACGCTGGGGCTGCCCCGGCTGTGGTGTCACTGCCAGGGGAACGCTGGGGCTGCCCCGGCTGTGGTGTCACTGCCAGGGGAACGCTGGGGCTGCCCCGCTCCTGCCCCACCCCATCAGCTCTGCCAGCGCCTCCAGGGGACACAAAGGCTGAGCCAAAGGGTGAGAGTTGCACAAGGGGCTGAGCTGGGATCTGGGACCCATTGGGATCATGGAGTCCAGCCCCCGGCCCTGCACAGACACCCCAACAATCGCAGCCTGTGCATCCCTGGCAGCGCTGGCCAAAGGCTCCTGGAGCTGCGGCAGCCTCGGGGCCGTGCCCATTCCCTGGGGAGCCTGGGCAGTGCCCCAGCCCCCTGTGGGGGAAGAAGCTTTTGCTGATCTCCAGACCAGCCCTGCCCTGGCCCAGCTCCAGCCGTTCCCTCGGCTCCTGTCCCTGCTCACCGGGACAGAGATCAGAGCTTGCCCAGAGAAGCTGTGGCTGCCCCCGGATCCCTGGAAGTGTCCAAGGCCAGGTTGGAAAGGGCTTGGAACAGCCTGGGATAGTGGAAGGTGTCCCTGCCCATGGCAGTTGATGGAATGATAAGGTTCACTTAAGGTTTAAGGTCTCTTCCACCCCAAGGCATTCTGTGATTCCGTGATTTTGGGGGAGATGCTGAAGCTCTGGCTCAGCTTTATCTCAGTGAATGTCTGGACCCAGCAGCAGCCATGGGTGGGATCATCTCCTCCTCCCTCTCGCTGTGGCTGTAACTCACCCAAGGGCTGTGTCATAAATGAAATTGAAATTTGGACAACTTGGTCTATTGAGTAAACAGCAGTTTAATAACAAGAAAAAAAATGATACAATTTAGTGAATTGAATACAAGAATCCAATTTAATAAAAGAATATGTTGGAGTCTGAGATACAGACTGTGTGCCCTTGCTTTTAATATTTAGTTCCAGGATTCAAAGAAACACTGAATTTCATATAATATGAAATTCATGTGCATGTTTTCATGGTGATACATGAAAACAAATGTTAAAGTTAAATAGGAAATGTGTAAATGTGTAGATTAGAAAGTTTCTTAAATCACTGGGTGAAAAAGTAGTTTAGAGAACAGGAGACAAGATGGAGGATTTAGGGTGTTGTCTCTTGTCCTTCTTCTTTCTCCTTCATGTTCCTCTCCTAGGGGTTTTTGGGTAGTAGTAAGTGATTGGGTAGAAAATATCACAGTGCAGCACACAAGTGTTGGGTCATTGGGTCACTAAGAAAAATAGCTTAGTTGGCATCTGTTAATTGGGTAAATGGACATATAAAAGACCTTGAAGAAGATCTTTGTTAGCCATTTTACCCCTTTTCTATCATAGTGCACATAGCTCCTTGTACCTTGTAATGCTGATAAGAAAAAATAAACAACTGAGACCGAACGAGAAAAAAAAATCGCCTCCCTCTCATCAATCTTCAGTTCAAAGGGAAAAAGAACCCGAATCAAAAAGTCCCCTAAACGGACAAATGGCTCCCAAACTTGGGGCTCTTTGAACTGAAGGCTCCAGTAAAAAAAGAAAAAAAAAGAGAGAAGAAGAGAAGACAGCGAAAAGCTGGAAAAAAGGAGAAGACAGCGGAAAGCTGGAAAACTCCCTGGAAAGGGGAAAAAGAAGATCTCAGTAATCCCGGTGCTGGTGAGAGCGGACAAGCCAAGCCAGACGTCTGTGAGCTGTGGAACGGATCACGGATAGAGGAGCTGAGAGAAAGCTGACCCTGAGGTCAGGTAAGCCGTCAAAAGGGAGCAAAAATATGAAAAACATGTCCAAACCTGAGGGGGAGGTTTTGGCTACCTTGGAAGCTATGGTAAAAGAGCACCCACTCTCTGTATCCACGGATGAGTTTAAAAGCCTTATATCCTGGGTACGAGTAGAATTCCCTAATGTGAATTCAGAGAATATTTTTACCCCAAGCCTGTGGGAGAAGATAAACGTAACAGTATATGAAAGAACCACTCTTAGAGACGAGGTAGCAGCTGAACTTCTAACAGCTTCTGCAGTGACTTATGAAGTCATCGCCTGTAAATGGGAGTTTGAAACTCAGGCAAAGGACACTATGGGTCCAGAAAAACAGAAGGGTTTGTTTCAGCCAGATCCGGAATGCTTATTACTGCACGCTGAAAAGTCTGTATTAGACTTCCTGAAATCTACCTCAGGAATGTCTAAGCCTGTTGAAAGCCCAGAGAAACAACTATACAGAGACGAGGAGGAGATTCAAAAATGCGGGCAGAATTTGCAAAAAGGGGTCTTAGAGCTTTCGCAAGAGTGTCTGGGTTCTCCTGAAGCTGTTCCAGCAGCCGGTATGCTGGTGCCGGCAGAAGAGGGAGGGGAAACTTCCTTGGCCGCCTGCGTGCCGGCAGCCGAGTCCCTTTCCGGCCCTAGGGGGGTGGAGAGGACAGCCCTGTCCCCCCTGGGAGGGTACGGGGGGGTTCGGCCCGACCCAGAGCGGTCCGGGACCTCCACGGGCACGGCGGCCCCTGCGCCCCGCCTGCCAGGGGTGGGCTTGGAGCCACAGCTGTCAGTCAGCGTGACGTCAGCAGTGACGCAACCACAGCCGCAGCTCCAGACCCCGCCTGCGGCACCGCCCCCAGGCCAGCCCTCATCAGGGGCACCCGTGACGTCACAGGGAGGCGTGGTCCCGTCCCTCCATGCCCAGCCCGGAGCCAGGGGACAGGCGGGGGGAGAAACCGAGGCTCGGCCTGCACCGAGCACTGCGGCGGCACTTTTAAAATTGAATCCGCTTTGCAATACAGCTGCGGCAGAGCAACAACATCTTGAAAAAACAACAGCTTCACAACCGCAGATAGTTTTACTGGACACCACACAAAGCCAGGAGTCTTTTGAGCATAGCCGTGGTAATGCACAGTCCTTTCAATCTACAAATCCTCCCACAGACATGGACACAGGGTTACAGGACATGTCAATACAAAGTCCAGCATCTCTGGAATGGTTTCAGAAAAATAGCCGAAAAGCAAAAATCAAAAGCATTGTAAGATGCATTGCTGGCTGATCTGCAAATTAGAGCAGTCACAAGCTTCAGAAAGAAGCCCTTATTAAAGTGCCTTCAAAAATGGATCAAAAAGTTTAAAAATGTTGCATAATAGAATGCATATGGATGTTGTATTTCTAATGATATCTGTTGATTTTGTTTTTACAGAATAACGTAGAAAAACATGATATTTATGCATCCCAAGAAATTTAAAAGATTTTTCTTCAGATTCAGTATTCTCAATACATGAAGGTTTTGAAAATGTTATCTTCTCTATATATCTACTGATAATGTAGTATTGTATGATATAGAGTGATCAAGCAGTATTACTGAAATTACAGTTAATTTCTGCAAGATGCATTTCTTTAAAATTAAGTTGAAAAATCATATGATTAATCCTACAGAAAAAGGATTTAATGACAGGTTTCTTTCATTTTTAACATTTCATTTGAATAAGTGTATTGTAGATTTAGTTCAATACAGTTTTCAGTAATCTGAAAGTCATATTAACCATACAATACCCATTTGCTTGGTATTTTTTTTTTACAGTTTTAATAAAGAAATTTTAATGTGAGTCTTTTTGTTATAATAAAAAACCTGTATAACAGCATATATACCAATTTAGATTTTAGTTAAAAAAGTTAATGTTTCTGAAAAATACTGCAAAAGCTAAATTGCAAATTATCAAATCTGTAGTGTTGTATTTTTTCTCTAGTAAAACTGCATTCTAAAAATCCTAACAAATTTAAGCATATACCAAGCAAATTCTTGTTACAAATGGTATTTTTAATAACATGTGCAGTTATTATAAGTTATTCTCAAAACCAGATAGCATAGAATGGTGATAAATTTGTTGCATCCCTATAATCTCTATAGTGAATCAATATTCCCGTTATATTGTGTTCAAAGAAGTGTATACCAAACTTTTAATTGCCTTTTTTTATAGTAACAGAGTAAGATTAAGTTGTATTTTCATCTAATATAGATTGTGTTAATAAGATTAATCAAAGTTAAATTTCACTATGTTTAAGTTTAAGTGTTTTTTACTTAAGTTATAACTTTAGTACTTTTTAATTTTAGGTTTTATTACTTCCTTTTATCATAATTAATTTCTAACAGGTTTAAATTTAAATTGCTTCATGTCTTATTGAAGACATTTGTTTAAACTACATAGTTATTTTCCTATAAAGATGAAGATAATTACAAATATTTTTAATTTATTATCCTGATTTCCTCAGACATTCACTGATGACATATTCATTCTATAATGTAAATTTATAGATTTCTATGATGAGCATTATCTATGGAGTGTCATTGTGTTTGCAGCCGGCGTTGTGCATATTTTGATGTGTCTTTGTGTAATTACCTTTTAAACACGTGTCATTTGAGATTTTTTTGTTTTCTCACTACAGATGCATCTTGGTAAATAAGTTATGCAGCTGCTCTATACAGAGTTTTTTTGTCTTGGTTTTTACTCTTTTCTTTGTTTAAAAAGATTTGCATTTGCCTAATCCAATGTATCTTTATTATTTTAGTTTCCAAAATTCTAAGAAAATGTATCATGGTTGAAAGTCAAGGGTTAAGAAAGAAACTTCAGATTGAATTGACTACTGAATGGTTTAATTAGTCAATTGCCTAAGACATCTGATCATTGTTTTATACAAATGCTTTTTAAAAGTTTGCTGTGTTTTAAGCATCTTATAGTTGTTATTTTTAAACCCCTTGCTTTGAAAATGAGTTAGGAGACATCTTTCCAGATGAAGCCTAAGGCTCTGGCCAAGCCTTGACTTTACCTGGATGGAGAATTTACCAATAAACCCAGAAGTTTTCTGCATCAAAACAATATTCAAGTCAATTTAACTTAGCAATTAGTGACTTAATATAGCAGCTGGATTTTACAGTGAGCTTGGAAAATTGTTATCCGGACATGATTTTCCAATCTTCCATTGATTTATCAGCTGTGGCAGACTCTGGGATGAGAGTATATATTTAGTACATTCAGCAATTCATACTATAGATTATTTAGATAAATTTAATCTCGCATAATATTAATTATGCATCTTCTTAATAAGTTTTTGATTTCTGTAAAAGTGTTAATTCCTATGTGTATACATGTGCAAGTGTTTTAATTTGATGGTTTTTCATTTTCATAACAAAAAAACAAATACCTTACTTAATTATATAAAGAAAAAGGGGGGGACCAAGGCTATGCCTCGGAAGTATAAAAACCTTATATATCTTAAATTTTTGAAAAAAGTATAAAGATCTTATATCTATTGCAAATAATTCTTAAACAGTCCTTTTTAGACAAGTCTTTTACAAAGCCAATTCCATCAATTACCAGGTATTGTTCTAACAAGTACTCAAGCAAAGTTAAGAGAGAATTCTTTGCGTCTAGTCAAAGGTTCAAAAACAAGATTAAAAAATTCATTTCAATTAATAATTTGGAGGAAAGTCTATGTTTGTGTATTCACAGGTTTAAAGCAGAAGTAACTTCCTAGAGAAGAACATGGAAACTCATCAGCTGCAGAGACAAGCAGACAGCCTAAAGAGCAGAAGAGCGAGCATGCTGATGTGAACTGTATCAAAACCACAGTTGACAGCAGAACAGCTTGAATCCAACATGCAAGAACAATGGACTTTGGGTTTCAAGTGAAAAAGTGGGAAAATTAATATTGTAAAGCCTCATTTGTTAAAACATGAGTGAAAGAAAAATAACCTTTCTTGAAAAGTAATCCAAGAAAAGATTTAGGTTGATTTTTTTTTAATTTTTTTTTAAAAAAGAGAGGGGCAGATGTTGGAGTCTGAGATACAGACTGTGTGCCCTTGCTTTTAATATTTAGTTCCAGGATTCAAAGAAACACTGAATTTCATATAATATGAAATTCATGTGCATGTTTTCATGGTGATACATGAAAACAAATGTTAAAGTTAAATAGGAAATGTGTAAATGTGTAGATTAGAAAGTTTCTTAAATCACTGGGTGAAAAAGTAGTTTAGAGAACAGGAGACAAGATGGAGGATTTAGGGTGTTGTCTCTTGTCCTTCTTCTTTCTCCTTCATGTTCCTCTCCTAGGGGTTTTTGGGTAGTAGTAAGTGATTGGGTAGAAAATATCACAGTGCAGCACACAAGTGTTGGGTCATTGGGTCACTAAGAAAAATAGCTTAGTTGGCATCTGTTAATTGGGTAAATGGACATATAAAAGACCTTGAAGAAGATCTTTGTTAGCCATTTTACCCCTTTTCTATCATAGTGCACATAGCTCCTTGTACCTTGTAATGCTGATAAGAAAAAATAAACAACTGAGACCGAACGAGAAAAAAAAATCGCCTCCCTCTCATCAATCTTCAGTTCAAAGGGAAAAAGAACCCGAATCAAAAAGTCCCCTAAACGGACAAGAATACAATTTAGTGGATTTAATAGCAATTTGATATAGAAGGAATACAATTTAGTAAAAAGTACAATTTAGTGAATATATTAATATATGTATATACATATATATATGAAAAAATATATATACATATATACATATATATGAATGTAGCTTGCCAGTAATTAAGTATGATTAAAGCATAAGCAAGACTGACCAGGGTATGGGGAGGGCTTCTCACCCTGCCTCACGTACAAAACAAAGCAATTCAAACTAAACTTATATGCTTATACATATTTGTTCATGTTTCCAGTAAGTCTCCTCCAATTTATGATTCTTTAATTTTACATCACTGTTCTTCATGGCGCATGTTTCACTTGTTGCTAGGGGGTCTTCAGTCTTCTTTCAGTGCTATTTTGGACGAAGGCTTACACTCATCCTCGTTGTTCTCTGGATAACCTTACAGGCTCTGCGTGTGTACTAAGTGTTGTGTTATGTAAGTGAGCATTGTGCTCCACTAATTAGCATTACACTTGATAATTTTCAGGCCCTATGCCTAAAGCCGTTCCAACTTTATCCATCTCACGGTCAGTTTTCTCTTGGGACATTACTTATCCTAGAACTACATCCTGTACTTTAATTTTAACATGTAACATATATCTGCTTTGTAACACTAATTCCCTTGATTGCTTCTAATAATAACTAATTTCAAATAATAATTTACAAACAGTTACAATTTAGTTAACATGAATCATTTCCATTTATCACAAGGGGATTCAGGGAGCTCATCCTGATGGATGAGGAAAAGGGAGTGGGAACTCAGCAGTGAGGAGAGCTGAGGGCTGGAGAGCAGCTCTGAATGATACCAAAATCCCACCGGACTTCTGAAACATTGCTGTTCGTCAGCCAGTGACAGGATGAGTCCCTGAGACTGGGGCTTGGCCTTCCTCGTGGTGAGGGGAATCAAGGAAGGCTGCAGTGTGATGGAGACTGTGATGGGCTGGGAACTCACTGGGGGAAAGGAGGGAGCAGTTGTGAAGTAAAAGGCAGGTGGGGGACAGAACTCCTTCAAAGAATAGAACTGTTCTGAGCTACAGCTTGAGCAAGATGAAAAATGTCATTTGGGGTCATCCCAGATGGATTTCATTTCAGAAGTTATGGAACAAGTTTAATTTTTGGGGGGTGTCATGTTTTCCCTTGGAGGTGGACACTCTGCAGACTTGAGCTGCATTGCCAAAATGCTCCAGTCTGTGCTGCAGGTCACACCGTTTCTTCTTTGGCTGATCCCGGCCCGGTGCTGAGCCCAGCAGAGCCCTGGCAGAGCCCAGAGCAGCCTCAGCATCCGCAGAGCCCGGCTGCAAGGAGAGAAAGCAGAAACCGCCCGTCAGCTGAAGGCTCCTGTCCCCTTGTCCCAGCCAGCCGCGGTGCCCAGGCCATGCTGGCCGTGCTCAGAGCTGGGCCCAAAGCTGCCCATCACTGCTGCCTTTGGGAGCAGAGCAGGAGGGCAGGACATGTGCCCAGCCTGCAGCCAGCCACGGCAGATCCAGCCCCTCAGCAGCTGCCCAGAGCGGGATGCTCCTGTGCCCGCTGCCATCTCCCAAAAGCTCCTGTCCCACCCATGCCAAGGAGATGAGGACCCACCTCACACCATCCGCTGCCAGAAGAAAAGCTGGTCCCAAACGATCAGTCTTCTCCAAGGGCACGGCCCATCCACGCCACAGCTGGTCCCAAGCACTTCCCGATCCAGACTGGACCCCACCTAGAACGCTTCCTTTAGAAAAACAAACAACAAATTAATGAAAATAGATTACAGACAAAAAGGGGAAACAAGAAAAATGGTAAAAAATCTTATCTCTGTCAGAAGCTTGAGCAAGGCCCAACCACTACATTGTGGGGAAAAACCCACCTATGGGTGAGGGAAGCCCATGCTTGGTCCCTTTCCCCCTGCACTGTCCCCCAAAATCACGGTGATCCCAAAGCAAAGCAGGGGTGTGGAGCAGCCCAAGCCCTTCCTTGCCTGCACAGCAAAGCAGCCGTGCTCAGGTTCTGGAGTCCCACCTGTGCTCCTGCCATGGGGGTTTGTTTGTGTCGGGCTGGCTGCCCCAGCCCCAGCCCGGGGCACGGTGGGTGGTGGGGGCTGTTGGCAGGGCCAGGATCCCACTCCCATTTCGTAACCACCCCAGCCCATGTCCCCAGCCCTGCCAAAAACCAGCTGGGCAGCCACTGAGGAATTAGTTGCATCTGCCCCAGCAAAGCGGAAACCTTTGGTTCCCGGCCAATGCACAAATCTGGGAGCATCCCCCTGGGTCTGGACTGACCTGAAAATTCACTGTGGAGCCTGGCTTTGAAGAAGGTGCCAGAATCAAAGTCCATCATCACCAGCTCCCGCTGGCAAGGTGGAGGAAGAGGATGTCATCCTTGCTGTTTTCCTCCATGTCTCCAGCAGCAGCAGCAGCCCCACCTGGTCCAGCTTCTCCAGGGGCTCCTTCTTCCCTGGGGGGACACCAGGCTGTCAGGGTTCTGCCCAGGACCTGGCTGTCAGTGAACCAGGACAAGCAAAACCAGCTCAGATGGTGCCCACCAGTGCTGGGCAGAGCAGCTCAGCTCCAGCACAAGGGCTGTGTGTTCCCATTTGATGAGCCCAGTGCAGTGACACAGGCAGGACAAAAAAGTCTGGGTTTCTTTGCTGCTGATTGCCAGGGCATGTGTGGAGCTGTAACTTACCAGGTCCCTGCATCACTGTGCCTGTGGCTCTCTCCCTTCTTCTAGGGCTGATGAATATCCTGCATCCAGGGATCACAGGACAGGTCTTCTAATGAGGGCCTGTCCAAGGAGTTCAGGGATAAACACCACCTGATCAGAGCTTGGCAATCTGGGGAGAGAAACCACAAACCACTGGTCAGTTGGAGAAGGCTCCTGTCTGCTTTGTCCCACTATTCCCGTGCCCAGGCCACGCTGGATGTGCTCAGAGCTGCGCCTAAACTTTCCCATTAATTTTTTTGTTTTGGAGGAGAGCAGCAGAGCAGGACATGTGCCACCTCCTCAGCAGCTGCCAGAGCGGGATGCTCACGAGCCCGCTGCTGTCTCCCAACACTGGTGTTCCCCCTGTGCCCAGAGATGAGGATTCACCTTGGGAGAGCCGTTGTGGCAGCGGGAGCTGGCCCCATCTGATGTTCCTGCCCCTCCTGAAAGGGTGCTCCCCGCAGACCATCTCGTGCAGCAGGATGCCCAGGGTCCAGACGGTCGCTGCCTCGCCATGGTACCACCCAAAGTCGTTCCATTCCGGGGGGCTGTATGATGGTGTTCCTATGGAATATGGATGGAGCTCATCAGGGGGATGCTGCTGCTCCCAGAGCCTGACCCCAGCATCCCTGGGCATGTGGGGGCTTCCCCAGTGGCCCATGGGGTGACCTGCTGCCCTCTCGCCAGCACCTGGGACTTGGGTACAAACCCAGGGCTGGAAAAGAAGCCACTGGTGCTGGAAGAGGGCAGCAGAAACCCTGGCAAGGCCCGACCATGACACACAAAGGGAAATACCCACTCAGTGCTGGGGAAAAACCATACCCACATCCTCCCTGCTGGCATTGCCCAAAAAACATTATGAACCAAGGCAAACCAGGTGAGCAGAGCAGTCCAAGCCCATTCTCACCTGCACACCAAACCAGCTGGTGCAGAGGTTCTGCCTCCCCCTCTCTGCTACCTCAACCATGGGGGTTTTGTCAGGCTGCCTGCCCCAGCCCCAGTCCCAGTTCTGGGAGAATCCCTGCTGCCACACCCTGGTTGACACGAGAGATGTCGGGACCAGGAGCCTACCCCTGTGTGGGCTCACCTGCAAATTGAGTGTAGGCTGTCTCCTGAAGGTAGGTGCCACAGCCGAAGTCTATCAGTTTTGCCTCGCCGGTGTCCAGGTCTACCAGGATATTCTCCGGTTTTATATCTCGGTGCAGGACCCCGCAGCTGGTGCAGTGCCGCACGGCTGCCAGGACCTGCCGGAACAGCTCCCGCGCCTCTTCCTCGGACAGGAACTTCCGTGCCCGAATGAAGTGCCGCAGGTCCTGACACCGCTCTGGGCGCTCCAGCACCATAACAATGTAGCTGGGGAGCTCAAGCCACTCCAGCAGCTGCACCACGCCGGGGAAGCCTGTGGACACCATGTCCAGCAGCACTATCTCCAGTGGTGCGCTGGTGCCGTCGGGCTGCGGGAGGAGCACGGTGCTGTCAGTGGGGCTGAGGCCGTGCCAGGGCTCGGGAAGCCCTCAGCCAGCCCGGGATGCTCTGTGCCCTCCGCTGGCCCCATGCCCGCTCTCCCTCCAGGTGTCCTGGCAGCTCCCACCCTGCCGGGCCCCGGCTCATCCCCGCCCGGCACGCCCCGGCTTCTGCCGCTGGCCCCGCTCACTCACCAGCTCGCCCCAGTGCCGGACGCGGTTCCGTGGCACCTTTTTGATGGCCACCTGTAAGCCAAAGGGAACAGCGGATTCAGCTCAGCGCCTGCCGTGTCCAGCCCCATCCTACTCCTCCGCCCCCTTCTCCTCCTCTGCCCCCTCCGCTCGCTCCTCCTCCTCCGCCCGCCGCTGGCCCCACCGCTCACCGGGAGTCCGTCCGAGAGCCGAGTGGCTGCGAAAACTCTGCCAAAGCCGCCGCGTCCCAGCAGTGAACCCACTCGGTACCGCTGCTGCAGGGCCTCCTGCGCCTTCCCTGGGGAAGAGACGCGGCCGTCAGTGCTCGGCCCGGGGCCAGGAACGGCCCCCGAGCGCTCCCCGACCTCCCCGGGCGGGGCATCCGCAGGCGTTCGCTCTTTGGAACGCGACAGCGGCGGCTCGGGGCCGGCGGCCGCGCTGCTGAGCGGCGGAGCTCGGGCCGGGGAAGCCGCAGCGGAGGCGGCGGCATCGGCCGCGCCGTCTGTGTCCTCCGCGGGCCCCGGGAGGAGCCGGAGCCGGGGCCGGGGCCGGGGCCGGGGCCGGGGCCGGGCCAGGCGGAGCCAAAGGGCAGCGGTGCCGCCCCAGCCCCAGGCAACGATGCCCGCCCAGCAGCGCCAGCGCCAGCACAGCCAGAGCTGGGCGGAGGTGAGACCGCGGAGGGATGCTCGGGGCCGGGGCCGGGGCCGGAGCCGGAGCCGGGGCCGGGGGCGGACCGGGGGCATGGCCCGGGTGGGCACGGGGAGGGGGAAACTGGAAGAGAATGGGACACAGGAAAAGGGAGAGCGGGAGAGGATGCGGGACAGTGGGAGAGGGAGAAGAGAGACAGGGAATTGATAAATTCGCTGCTTTCGCTGCTTTCTCTGCTGCCGCTGCTGCCGCTGCTGCCGCTGCTGCCGCTGCTGCCGCTGCAACTGAAGCACCGGGGCCGTTTGTCCCCGTGTCCGTTTGTCCGTTGCCCGCTCGGCCCCGCCCCGAGCCCCGCGCTCCCCGGGCAGCCCCTGAGCCTGGCCAAACACGGGAACTTTGCCCTGGTGAGCCAAGAGCCAGAGTCTTGACTCCTGCACAGGGGCACAGCAATGCCCTTGGCTGCTGCTGTGCCTTGTCCCTGCTGAGGGTCAGACACTGTCTGAGCACATTCCCTGAATGCAGAATTTGTACCTGAGCCAAGCACTGCACTTGTGTCTCCAGCATTGCTTTCCAAGTAAAACAGGGGGAGTCAAACTGGGTATAGCTCATGGTATTTTACAGTGTCTAAAACTTGCCAAGTCTCAGATCTTAGAGGTGAGATCCATTTGGAATGAATGGGATGGAGAAACAGTGCAAGATGGAGAAGGGAAACATAAAAATAAATAGAGAAAAATAGAAAAAAACATATGGGTTGTTTCTTTGGATTTTATTTTCATTTCTTAAAAAAGTTGTTTCAATTTTCCCAGAATCTCCTCCCCAGTCCTGTCTGTCCTTTCCAACAACCTGTCCTGGAGAACAAGGCACAGCTCCTGTCACAAGATGTGCCCCCAGCTGCAGCTTCTCTTGGCTTCCCACACTGTGAATGCAGCACAACTCTTGCAGCAAAGCAGGACAAATATCTGAAGAACTTGACAACTTGTTCTTTCTTTTCCTTGTGCACTGGGGAGTTGTGCCATTGGTAAGGTTTTCATTGTTCCTCTTCTAGCCAATGAAAACATGATGGGCTACCAGGAATTGTTGGGGAATACAAGCCTGGCTGAATGTGGAGAAAGAATCTCCAGAGCCTGCAGCCAGCAGTGGAGAGCTCATCATTCCAAATGCCCCATGGACATCTTGAAAGTGATCTGGAATGTGAAGATGGGCTGACAGAGGGAGTTTGTTTCTGTGTTCAGTTTAGATGATTCTACATCTCTTGCAGTGGTAGAAATCAAGAGCACAATCAGTTGATGATAAGCACCAGAACATGATAAGCTGGACCTCTCAGTGGATGAGAGAAAGACAGTGAAAAGGAGAAATGCAGGGAATGACTTGGTGAACTTTGTGTGTAAGAAGGGTCATTTTTTCTTATTCTGTGGGATTTTTCTTTATTTTGGTGGGATATTCAAAAGATTTGATGGTATGTTTCTGGAATTTGATAGGGTTTGGGGAATATTTAGGGATTATTTTAAAATTTTTTGCAATTTCATTGGATGTTTTTCCAATTTTGTGGGATTTTGCAAAAGTTTAAATATTTTGTGTGATTTTTATGAGATCTTGAAGGATTTTGAGTAGAGCTGAAGGATTTTGAGGAATTTTTCTTGATTTTGGCTTATTTTGTGGAGATTTGGTGGGATGATTCTGGAACTTGCTAGGGTTTTCAGAACATTTAGGCAATTGTGTGGGATTTTTCTGCAATTTTCAGGGATTTTGTAGAGACTTGAAGAATTTTGAGGTATTTTCTTAGATTTTGTGGAAATTTGTTGGGATTTGGTGGGGTGTTACTGCAATTTGGTGAGGTTTTGAGAAGATTTCTGCAATTTTGTGGGACTTTTCTGCAATTATGCAGGATTTTGTGAAGACTTGAAAAAGTATGAGGGATTTTTCTTAGCTGTTTTGGAAATTTGTGGAGATTTTGTGGGATGTTTCTGGAATTTGGTAGTGATTTCAAAACATTTAGGGAATCGTGTGGGATCTTCCTGCACTTTTTTGGGATTTTTCTTGAATTTTGTAGGATATTGAAGAGATTTTATGGGTGTTTTGTGGAAATCTGAATGATTTTGAGGAGACATGAAGAATTGTGAGGGATTTGCTTAGATCTTGTGGAAATCAGTGGGGATTTTTTGGGATGTTTCTGGAATATGGTAGGGTTTGGGGAAGATTTCTGCAATTTTGTGGCATTTTTCTGCAATTTTGAGGGATTTTTCTTGATTTTGTGGAATTTTTTGAGATTTGGTGGGATGTTTCTGGAATTTGGTAGGGTTTTGGGAAGGTTTAGAGAATTTTGTGAGATTTTTTTTCCTGGAATCTTGAGGAATTTTGAGGAGACTTGAAGAACTTTGTGGGATTTTTCTTACAATTTGTGTAATTTTCTGGAGATTTGGTGGGATGTTTCTGGAATTTGATAGGGTTTTGAAAACATTTAATGAATTGTGTTAGATTTTTCTTGAATTTTGCAGGATATTGGGGAGATTTTGTGGGAGTTTTGTGGAATTTTGAGGGATTTTGAGGGGACATGAAGGATTTTGAGGTATTTTCTTAGATTTTGTGCAAATTAGTGGGGGTTTTGTTGGATGTTTCTGGAATTTGGTGGGGTTTTGAGAACATTTAGGGAACCGTATGGGATTTTTCTGCAATTTCGTGGGATTTTTCTTGAATTATGTGGGATTTTGTGGGGACTTGAAGAATTTTGAGAGATTTTTCTTAGATTTTGTGGTATTTTGTGGAGATTAGGTTGGATGCTTCTGGAATTTGCTGGGGTTTTCAAAACATTTAATGAAGTGTGTGGGATTTTTCTGCAATTTGTTGGGATTTTTCTTGAATTTTGTAGGATATTGAGAAGATTTTGTGGGAGTTTTGTGGAATTTTGTGGGATTTTGAGGCGGCATGAAGAATTTTGAGGTATTTTCTTAGATTTTGTGGAAATTAGCGGGAATTTGGTGGGATGTTACTGGAATTTGTTGGGGTTTTGAGAAGAGTTAGGGAATTGTATGGGATTTTTCTGCAATTTTTTGGGGTTTTTCTTGAATTTTGTGGGATATTGAGGAGATTTTGTGGGAATTCTGAGGGATTTTGGGGAGACATGAAGCATTTTGAGGTAATTTCTTGGGTTTTGTGGAAATTTGTTGGGGTTTTGTGCGATGTGACTGGAATTTGGAGGGGTTTTGAGAAGCTTTCTGCAATTTTATTGGAGTTTTTTCTGGAATTTTGTGGGATTTTGTGGAGACTTGAAGAATGTTGACGGATTTTTCTTAGATTTTGTGGTATTTTGTGGAGATTTGGTGGGATGTTTCTGGAATTTTGTGGCATTTTATTGTACAGGTGTGGAATGTTCTCATATTTTGTGGGATTTTGAAGCGACTTGAAGAATTGTGAGGGATTTTTCTTAGCTTCTTTGGAATTTTGTGGCGATTTGGTGGGATGTTTCTGGAATTTGGTAGTGATTTCAGAACATTTAGGGAATCGTGTGGGATTTTTCTGCAATTTTTTGGAATTTTTTTTGAATTTTGGAGGATATTGAGGAGATTTTGTGGGAATTTTGAGGGATTTTGAGCAGACATGAAGCATATTGAGGTATTTTCTTAGATTTTGTGGAAATTTCTGGGGATTTGGTGGGATGTTACTGGAATTTGGTAGGGTTTTGAGAACATTTAGGGAATTGTATGGGATTTTTCTTGAATTTTGTGGGATTTTTCTTGAATTTTGCAGGATATTGAGGAGATTTTGTGGGAATTTTGAGGGATTTTGAGGAGACTTGAAGCATTTTGAGGTAGTTTCTTGGGTTTTGTGGAAATTTGTGCGGGTTTTGTGCGATGTGACTGGAATTTCTTGGGGTTTTGAGAGGATTTCTGCAATTTTTTGGGATTTTTCTGCAATTCTGCGGGATTTTGTGGAGACTTGAAAAATTGAGAGGGATTTTTCTTAGCTTCTTTGGAATTTTGTGGAGCTTTGGTGGGATGTTTCTGGAATTTGGTAGGGTTTTGGGAAGATTTAGGGAATTTTGTGAGATTTTTTCCTGGAATCTTGATGGATTTTGAGGAGACTTGAAGAATTGTGTGGGATTTTTCTGATATTTTGTGGAAATTTGTGGCCATTTGTTGGGATATTTCTGGAATTTGGTGGGATTTTTTTGTACTGTTCTTAGAATGTTCTGGTATTTTGTGGGATTTTGAGGAGACATGAAGAATTGTGAGGGATTTCTCTTAGATTTTGTGGAAATTTGTGGGGATTTGGTGGGATGTTTCTGGAATTTGCTGGGGTTTTCAGAACATTTAATGAAATGTGTGGGATTTTTCTTGAATATTGCCGGATACTGGGGAGATTTCGAGGGAGTTTTGTAGAATTTTGAGGGATTTTGAGCAGACAAAAAGGATTTTGCGATATTTTCTTAGGTTTTGTGGAAATTTTTGGGGATTTGGTGGGATGTGATTGGAATTTGGTGAGGTTTTGAGAAGCTTTCTGCAATTTTGTTGGACTTTTTCTGCAATTTTGTGGGATTTTGTGGAGACTTGAAGAATTATGAGGGATTTTTCTTAGATTTTGTGGTATATTTGTGGTGATTTGGTGGGATGTTTCTGGATTTTTCTGGGGTTTTGAGAACATTTAATGAATTGTATGGGATTTTTCTGCAATTTTTGGGATTTTTCTTGAATTTTGAAGGATATTGATGGGATTTTGTGGTAGTTTTCTGGAATTTTGAGGGATTTTTAGGAGACATGAAGGATTTTGACCTATTTTCTCAAATTTTGTGGAAATTTGTTTAGATTTTCTGTGATGTTTCTGGAATTGGGAAGGGTTTTGAGAAGCTTTCTGCAATTTTGTTGGAGTTTTTTATGGAATCTTGTAAAGTTTTGTGGAGACATGAAGAATTTTGAGGGATTTTTCTTAGATTTTTTGGGGTTTTTTTTTGAGATTTTGTGGGAGGTTTCTGGAATTTTGTGGGATTTTTCAGAACATTAATGTAATTGTATGGGATTTTTCTGCAAGTTTGTGGGATTTTTCTTTAATTTTGTAGGATATTGTGGAGATTTTGTGGGTGTTATGTGGAATTTTGTGGGAATTTGAGGAGACATGAGGAATTTTGAGGTATTTCCTTAGATTTTGTGGAAATTTGTGGGGATTTTCTGGGATGTTTCTGGAATTTGTTGCGCTTTTGAGAAGATTTCTGCAATTTTGTGGGATTTTTCTTGAATTTTGTGGAGACTTGAAGAATTATGAGGGATTTTTCTGGAATTTTGTAGAAATTTTTTTTCAGATTTGGTGGGATGTTTCTGGAATTTGGGAGGGTTTTGAGAACTTTAAGGGAATTGTATGGGATTTTTCTGCAATTTTTTGGGATTTTCCTTGAATTTGGTGGGATTTTGTGGAGACTTCAAGAATTATGAGGGTATTTTCTTAGATTTTGTGGAATTTTGTGGAGATTTGGTGGGATGTTCCTGGAATTTGCTGGGGTTTTCTGAACATTTAATGAATTGTGTGGGATTTTTCTTGGATTTTATAGGATATTGGGGAGATTTTGTGGGTGTTTTGTGGGATTTTGAGGGAATTTGAGGAGACATGAGGAATTTTGAGGTATTTTCTTAGATTTTGTGGAGATTTGTGGGTATTTTCTGGGATGTTTCTGGAATTTGTTGCGCTTTTGAGAAGATTTCTGCAATTTTGTGGGATGTTTCTTGAATTTTGTGGGATTTTGTGGAGACTTGAAGAATTTTGTGGGATTTTTTTTAGATTTTGTGGTGTTTTGATGGGCTTTTCCTTGAATTTGGTGGTGTTTTGAGAAGATTTAGGGAATAGCATGGGATTTTTCTGCAAGTCAGTGATATTTTTCTTGAATTTTGTTTGTTATTGAGGAGAGTTGAAGAAGTTTGAGGGATTTTTCTTAGTTTTTGTAGTATTTTGTGGAGATTTTGTGAGATGTTTCTGGAATTTGCTGGACTGTTCAGAACATTTAATGAATTGTGCGGGATTTTTCTGCAATTTTGTGGGATTTTTCTTGAATTTTGCAGGATATTGGGGAGATTTTGTGGGAGTTTTGTGGAATTTTGAGGGATTTTTGACAAGACAAGTAGAATTTTGAGGTATTTTTAAAATTTTGTGGTAATTTGGTGGGATTTTCTGGGATGTTTCTGGAATTTGTTGGGCTTTTGAGAAGATTTTTGCAATTTTGTGGAATTTTTCATGAATTTTGTGATTTTTTGTGGAGACGTGAAGAGTTGTGAGGGATTTTTTCTTAGATTTTGTGGAATTTTGTGGAGATTTGATGGGATGTTTCTGGAATTTGCTGGGGTTTTCAGAACATTTAATGAATTGTGTGGGATTTTTCTGCAAATTGGTGGGATTTTACTTGAATTTTGTAGGATATTGAGGAGGTTTTGTGGGAGTTTTGTGGAATTTTGAGGGATTTTGAGGAGAAATGAAGAATTTTGAGGGATTTTTCTTAGATTTTTGTGGAAATTTGTGGCAATTTGGTGGGATGTTTCTGGAATTTTGTGGGATTTTTTAATACTGTTGTGGAATTTTCTGGTATTTTGTGGGATTTTGAGGAGAGTTGAAGAATTTTGTGGGATTTTTCTTACATATTGTGGAAATTTGTGGAGATTTTGTGGGATTTTTCTGGAATTTGCTGGGGTATTCAGAACATTTACTGAACTGTGTGTGATTTTTTTTTTAATTTTGTAGGATATTGGGGAGATTTTGTGTGAGTTTTGTGGAATTTTGAGGGATTTTGAGGAGACATGAAGGATTTTGAGTTATTTTCTTAGATTTTGTGGAAATTTGTGAGGGTTCTGTGGGATGTTTATTGAAGTTGTAAGGGTTTTGAGAAGATTTCTGCAATTTCGTTGGATTTTTCTGGATTTTGTTGGATTTTTCTGGAATTTTGTGGGACGTTCTGGAGATTTGGTGGGATGTTTCTGGAATTTGTTGGTCTTTTGAGAATAGTTCTGCAATTTTGTGGGATTTTTTTGAATTTTGTGGGATTTTGAGGAGACAAAGAATTATGAGGGACTTTTCTTAAATTTTGTGGAAATTTGTGGAGATTTTGTGGGATATCTCTGGAATTTGGCAGGGGTTTCAGAACATGTAGGGAATTGTGTGGGATTCTTTTGCTATTTTGTGGGATTTTTTTGAATTATTTAAAATATTGAGGAGATTTTGTTGAAATTTTTGTAGAATTCTGAGGGATTTTGAGTAGACGTAGAATTTTGAGGTATTTTCTTAGATTTTGTGTAAATTTGTGGGGATTTTCTGGGATGTTTCTGGAATTTGGTAAGGTTTTGAGAAGATTTAGGGAGTTTTGTGGGTTTTTTGTTGAATTTTGTGGATTTTTTCTGGAACTTTGTAGAATTTTGAGAGCATTTGGGGCATTTTTTATGAAGAGTTTGTTGAAAAAAACAGGAAAATAAAAGGAGTGAATCTGCTGAAATGTCGGTAAACAAAGGTGAAAAGCAAAACCATCCAAAGTTACCTGAACTCCGTGCTAAATCCGCATGGTTTGGCCCAACATCAGCCACATGGGGTTAAAATCATCCCAAGGGTTCCAAAGTGCAACCAAAAGGGCATAAAAATGCCCAAACTGGTGTAAAACCCACTCCAAATGGCCTAAAATCACCCTTGAATCTCCCAAATGGTGCAAGATCCACCCTGAAAGTCGCTGGTTTTGCCTCAAATCACCCAAAGGGCCCCAACATCCCCCAACCTGGCCTGAAACGCCCAAAAGGGACCTGAAATCACCCGAAAAGGGCTCGGTTCGAGCGGCACCGGGACTGGGAGCGAGACCGAGATCGAGACTGAGACCGAGACTGAGACCGAGAGCGGGCCTGAGAATGGGACTGAATCCGGCACCGGCACCGAGACCGGCACCGCTCCGGGACCGGGACTGAGACCGGGACTGGGACTGAGACCGGGACCGGCACCGCTCTGGGATTGAGATCGACACCGGGACCATAATCAGCTCCGGGAGTGCCCCGGGACTGCTCTGAGACTGAGACCGAGGCCAGCACAGGGACTGGGATCAACACCAGGAGCGCTCTGAGACCGAGACTGAGACCAGAACCGGGATCAGCACTGGGATCACTCCTGGAGCAGCACTGGGATCAGCACTGGGATCACTCCAGGACCAGAACCGGGATCAGCACCGGGATCACTCCAGGACCAGCACTGACACTGGGACAGGAACAGCTCCAAGGCCAAGACTGAGACCAGGACTGAAACCAGCACTGGCACCGGCACTGAGACTGGCACCGCTCTGGGACCGAGACCGAGACCGGGACTGAGAGTGAGATGGAGACAAAGACTGGGACTGGGAGCACTCTGGGACCGACACTGGGACCACCACAGCTCTGGGACAGAGATCGACACCGGGACCAGAATCAGCTCTGGGATCGCTCCAGGACCACTGTGTTCACTCCGGGCAGTTTTGGCCATGCCCCCGGGCTAGACTGGGAAGGGCTGGGAGGGAACTGGGAAAGAACTGGGAAGGAACTGGGAGGGAGCCCTTGGCGGGGCGGGACCACCTCGGTTTGCATCATTCCGGTGCAGCCATCCCGGTCCATGTGGTCCCGGTCCATGTGATCCCAGTCTCTGGTGCTGATCCATACGGTCCCGGTCTGTGCAATCCCAGTCTGTGCAATCCCAGTCTGTGCAATCCCAGCCCATGGATCCCAGTCTGTGTGGTCCTGCATGGCACACACTCCAAGAGTCTGGAATTCCAGTTCCCAGCAAGGAAAAGCTGTTCCTGCCCTTGAAGGTAAAGCTCTTGAGAAGGGGCCGAGAGCCAAGTGCAGCAAGATCTTACAGTGACATTTCCCTGCCAGCCCCCAGAACTTCACCCATGCTTGTTGTAGCTCCTGGACTGGGAATTAAATCAGGGGAGGGTCTCTGGTGGGAGCTGCCCTGGGTGCAGGGAGACGCTGATGTCAGCGTTCAGGAACACACATAATCACAGATTGATTATATGCAGGTGCTTGATTGAAGCACATAGGAACTAGGGGTATCAGCAACCCAAATCTAGCTCCATCGTCTTTGTCCAAAGTGCACATATTTCTACAATTTCAGCTGGAGCAGTAATCACTGTAACAACCTTATCAACATTGCTTCATTAATATTGCTTGATTAGCTTTATCAATATTGCTTCATGAGACTTAGCTCATCCTTGTACGAACATGTACGAATCTTATCTCTGGGTGGGTATTCTGGAATTCCCAAGCACCAGTTCCCGTTACCGTGAACATTTCAGCTTGCTAGACCATCCCCAATACCAGACATTTTTGCGGCCTACTTCTTCATGGTTTTCAGAAACATTTTCAGAAACATTTAATCCCATAATAACAAGGCTTTCACTGCTGTGGTGTCACAGAGAGGAGAACACTGGGGCTGTCACTGCTGTGGTGTTACAGAGAGGAGAACACTGGGGCTGTCACTGCTGTGGTGTTACAGAGAGGGGAACACTGGGGCTGTCACTGCTGCGGTGTGTGATAGATTGACATTTAAGTTAAAAAGAGAAACAGCTAAAGAAGTTAAGGTTGCTGGAGGCTGATGGGAGTTTTTTCTCCTGGCCTATAACTGGTCATTTCAGAGAACTGGCAGTAGTTTTGACCATTGAAAAGTGATATCAACCTGTGAACATCACCCTTTGAATCTTAAGCCCGGGAATTTATCTTTCTCTTTTGTTTCTGGCTTTTGAAGAGGTAACAGGGCTCTGGTTCATCCTCCTCTCCCCCAGGCCAGACAAGGCCACAGGGGGAGCAGGGCTGGCCGGAGTTCTGCAGTTCCTGGTGGGGGATGGAGACTGTGAAGTGACAGGAGCCCCTTCCCAGAGGGAAGTACTCCCATCTGTCCTACTGGTCTGGCCTTAATGTAAATCTTTGAGTTCATCAAAGGGTCATTGCTAAACAAAACCTTGGTTTTGCCTGCTGACATTCCTGGTCAGGCAGTGTCCCAGGAGATGCTCTTGATGGTTGCCTCTTTTCCTGGGCATGGCACTGGAGGAGGTTCAGGCCCAGGTGATGCCACTGAAGGAAATGTGCCCTCATCCCAGGGATGCTCAACACAGACTCCCCCAGCCCCTCAGTGCCCCGCTGCTGGTCACAGCAGCCCCTGCCTGGCTCCTGCCTGCCCACACCATGGTCAGCCCTGCCTGCTCCTGGACATGGAGCTCAGCCAGGGCTGGTGCTGTGTGGGCTTTGCTGGTGGTACCAGGCAGACACTGGGGTGAGAGCTCCATCTCTTTATTGGAACAGAAGAGCTGTGCTGGGCCCTGCCCTGGCAGGAGGGACCCACCTTCAGTCCAGGCCACAGAGCAGGGCGGGTCCCTTCAGGGACACAGGGCCTTGCTTTGGCTGGTGGCAGCATCTGCACAGCAGCAAGCTGGTAATGCAGCTGTGACAGGGACATCACGTATGGGCATGGAGATGTGAAATGTGTGGTGCAGGTGTCCCTGAGGGAGGTGTTTGGCTTGACTTGTGAAGCTGCAGAGGGGAACCTGTTGAGAGAGGAGATGGCTGAGGCCCCAGCTGCAGCTGGCACACAGGGACCCTCTTGCACACTGGGAGATTCTCATTGTGCTCACAGTTTCCCTCTGAAGACTAAGAGGTGAATGTGGATGGGCTTAGCAACTGGTCTGCAGGCCAAAGAATTGAGTTAGCAAAAGAAGAAATTGAGAAAATACAAGTTTATCCATAGCAAGGAAGAAATCAAGGCTGTTAGCATGGAAACCAATAAAAAAGGACATAAGGGGTATTTGCAGTTATGTAATACGTGCCTTAGAGGCAGCACACGTGCCTTAATAATATCTTGTAAACTCTTGCCAATTTATTGTTGATGTTAACTGCTTTGTACCAATAAAATACATTAAGCCATTGGTTTGCCCAATGAATATAATGAGCTGTTTTGATGTAACTAATGACTTAAGATCATGCTTTGTTAAGGGAATAAATGTTGACAATACTTTGTAATGAAGAAGAAGAAGCCATTGTAGTCTGCACAAGTGTGTGTTGTGTGTCCGTCTCAAGTGACAGGTGAGAAATTCAAAAACGCCTTTGAAAAATCCTAAACTACTATGGAAATTGAGAAGAAACATTTGTGGACTACTTTGTAAAAAAAAAATTCTAAATATTTCTAAAAACTTTTTACTTCTAAAAATAAAAAACAAAGATAACATGGTGCTCCATGCCTGGCTGCTGCTGGCAGAGCAAGAACCTCATAATGCAGCTTTGGTGGGGACAACAGACACTGACTTGGAGATTCATGAAGACAGGTGTAGTTCTCCCTGATTGAAGCCTTTGGCCAGTCTTCTTAAGGTGCAGAGGTGCTCCTGTGGAGAGAGGAGGCGGCTGTTACCCCCAGCTGCCGCTGGCACTCAGGGACCCTCCTGCACAGCAGGGCCCAGAGCTGCCAAGGCTCCCCAGCACGGCTGGAGCTGCTGGCACAGCTTGGCCCAGCTGGACAGCTGCCCCTCAAGGCCCTGGAGAGCAGGGGATGGCTCTGGGCAGGGTCCCTGCTGTCTGTCTTTCAAGGTCAATCTTATCACCACTCTTGCTCCTGCCCACCTTGCTTTGCCTCTGCCCACTGCTCCTGGGACTGCTCCTGGCCATGATTAATAATCACTGCTTATTCTGTCAGCAAAGGGACATTAAGAAGTTGTCTCCAGCATGCACCATGATCTTCACAATGTGATTGACCAGGACTGCACGTCAATCCATATCTCAATGCCAATCTGGACAGGAGTACAGATCAGAAGCGTTTTCATGGTGTGCTGGGCTCCCCATCCTGTTTAGGGAATGAGGCACTGCAAGGAGGTCCTCAGTGGCAGAGAAGCCACTGCCTGAGATGTAACCCCGGGTGCCTCCTGTGGCTCAGGGAACGGCTGTGGCTGTAAATGTGTGTTTGTCTGCAGCACAGAGCCAGGGCTCAGGGCTTAGCAAGGCCCTTGTTGTGCCTCGGGCACTGCTCTACAGCCCCATCGGACCCCGGCCCTCAGCCCTTCCCTGTTGGGGACTGACCTGGCCCGGCCCAGCCATGGGGCAGGGCCCGACAAGGGCGCGGTGGGTCCAGAGGCCCGGCCTGGCCCTGGTCCCCAAGGGATGGGCTCTGTCTGCCTGCACAGCCCACAGGCGAGGCCCGAGGCTCTGCAGGAAGCTTCCTGCCAGCTTTGCACAACCTCCACCGAGAGTGTCCCTTTGCTCTGCTGAGAAGACTAACAAACCCCTCTAGTTTAACCCCACTGCACACCTCATGAGGGATCTCTGCAAATCTTAGGAGAGACCATATTCATTTGTGCCTCATGAGGGATCTCTGCAAACCTTGGCAGGGACCCCAAAATATCCCTTGTTCCTCACAGGGAATTTGTGCACATTTTTTGAGAGACCCGAAAATAACCTCATGTGCCTCACAAAAGAATCCGGCCCCTGGCCCACTTTAGGAAGGACTCGGCTCCTCTACAGGCCTTGATGGCAACCACTAAACCACCACGTAAATCACAAGGAACTCAAGCCCCCTGCCAGTCTTACAGCGTTCTCCAGTCACCTGTAGCCATAGAAGTGACCCCAATTCCCCTAAGAATATCAAGAGGAAACCTCAGCCACATGCACCACTTACAAAAGACCCAAACCCGTGCCTGTCTTACTGGAAAACACAACACCCTGTCCGTGTGCCTCACAATGGACCCCAATCATCTGGCAGCCTTACAGGGGTCCCCCATCACCTGCATGCCATAGAAAAGCCAGGTGTGCCATTAACTCTAGCCAGCAGTGTGTTCCATGACAGAAACCTCTCCAATGCCTTTCTGGGAATTGGGAACACGTGCTGTGGTGCCAGCTGCATCTGTGGGAGCCATGGGCAGCGTGAGTCCGTACTGTGCTCCACTGCTGAGCTGGCAGCACAGTGGATATGGCCAGGATATTCCCTGTTTCCCACAGGTCTGGAGCCTGCAGGAACCTTGCTGACCCCTTGGCACAGGCTGTGCTGCCCAACAAAGCCCAGAAGGCCGAGAGGAGAGCCTGAGGGCAGCAGGAAGAAGCCCCTGCTCTAGAACTGAGGGAGTTCTTCCAGAAGCCAAGATGGTGAATTGAAGAGATTTCCAGGGTGCTGAAAGTTTTTCTCTGAAGACTAAGCAGTGAGCTTGTCGGAAATCCCAGAAAAAATCTGGAAAAATATTTCATGTAATTTTTCTTTTATTAGGTCCAAATCTCCAGTGGGAAAAGAGCCTCCCCAGTATGCTGGGTGTCTTGGGGTGTCTTAGTTCTTCCTAGCGTAAACATTACCAATTAAACGAAATTTCATATTTTATTGAAGAAATGGAAAAAATGTTTCAGAATTCTAAAACTACTTTGAAAAACATAATCTCTAAACATAGTCTTTAAAAAAAGAGAAGAAACATTTGGGGACTTCTTTCTACCAAAAAAGCCCCAAAAAACATATTTCTAATAATTTCTAATTTCTAAAAATGAAAAAATAAGAAAACTTGGTGCCCCATGCCTGGCTGCTGCCTGTCCAGCCAAGGCTGTGGCCAGCCAAGCAGCTGTGCCAGTGCTGGTGGTACCAGCCAGACCCCAGAGCAGAAGCCCAAAGGTTTTGTTCAAGCCTTTCCCTGGCAGGAGGGGCCCACATTCAGGCCTGGCCAGGCACCAGGGCCAGCACCTTCAGGGACAGAGGGTCCTGTTCTGGGTGGTGGCGGCACAGCAATAAACTGATAATGCAGCTGTGGTGGGGACAACGAACACTGGCTTGGAGATGGAGGAAGACAGGTGTAGTTCTCCCTGATTGAAGCCTTTGGCCAGTCTTCTGAAGCTGCAGAGGTGCTCCTGTGGAGAGAGGAGGTGGCTGAGGCCCCCAGCTGCTGCTGGCACTCAGGGACCCTCCTGCACAGCAGGGCCCAGAGCTGCCAAGGCTCCCCAGCACGGCTGGAGCTGCTGGCACAGCTTGGCCCAGCTGGACAGCTGCCCCTCAAGGCCCTGGAGAGCAGGGGATGGCTCTGGGCAGGGTCCCTGGCCAGGAGCGGGCCCCAGAGCACCTCTGCCTTTCAAGGGCAATCCCGTCCCCGCTCTTTCTCCTGCCCACCTTGCTTTGCCTCTGCCTGCTGCTCCTGGGGCTGCTCTTGGCCAGGCAGCCTCAGTGGCAGCCAGCACTGGCTGCAGCCCTAGCGGGCTCCCCAGGACAAGGCCCAGCAATTAAGAGGCCTATGAAAGGCCTGGGCAGCAGCAGAACTCTCGGGAGAGTTATTTGGACAACCAAGGACAACCCACAAGTCCACAGCAGCCTCACTGGGAATGTTTCTATTCTACAATAGACTTTCAAAAGAAGATGTTTGAGGGAAAGATGAATGAAATACTCACCGTTTTGTCTTCCAGACATACCAGATTCCAACACAGCATAAAATGAAGACAAGCACCAAAGAAAGCAGGCCTGACATTAATTCTAGCCAACAGTGTGTTATTCCTTGACAGAAACCTCTTCCAATGCCGTTCTGGGAATCGGGACCGTGTGTGGTGCCGGCTGCATCTGCAGGAGCAATGGGCAGCGTGAGCACGTACTGCACTCTGCTGCTGAGCTGGCAGCACGGTGGGTACCTCCAGGATATTCCCTGTTTCCCTCAGAGCTGGGGCCTGCAGGCACCTTGCCAGCCCTTGGCACAGGCTGTGCCACCCAATAAAACCCAGAAAGCTGAGAGGAGAACCCGGAATCAGCGCAGCTGCTTGGGCAGTGTCTCCTTCCAGGGACACGGGCCAAACCCATCCCTGAGCAGCCACTGCCACCCCTGACCCTCCCTGCTCCGTGACAGCTCCCCCAGCCCAAGGGGACAGAGCCAGGCCCTGTCAGGGGCCAGTGCATCCCCTGCCCAGTTGGGAGCCAGGGCTGGCTGTGGCCCTGGGCTTTCAGCAAGGCTGCTGCTCGTGGCTGCTCCTGTGTCTTGGGCCTCTGGATGCTTAGGGCCAGCTCTGGGAGCAGCTGCAGTGGAATGGACATTGGTGCACGAGTCCCATTTCCCAGGGGCTGGGAATGAGCTCCAGAGGCCTGGAAGCTGAGGCGCCTCCAGCTTTGGCTGCTGCTGGGCCATGCAAGGAGAGGCCCTGTGGGAAGAGCTGCTGGCACACAGCCCCACTGAGGGCTGAGCCCAGCACAGCAATTACCTCCTGTGCCTGGGCCTGTGCCTGCAATTGCCTCCCTTCCTTCAGGAAATGCTGCCTTCCATAGAGCCTCTCTGTCCATCCCTTGAGAAAGGAAGAGGCACAGCTGGATCAGATGGAGCCATTACATAGCAGGGAAGTGGCCTCTTCAGGAGGCAGTGCTTGTCAAAGACATGGAAGAGGATCAGGAAAAGGCCCAGGCTCTCTCTTGTCCAAACCACCACCTCTCCTGATCTGCTCAGAGACCAGGAAGTTACAGAGGATCTCAAGGTGTGCATGGCCCATGGTGCAGTTTGGGCAGCCTGTCTGCTGATGCCAAATGCCTTCCTGCAGAGGCTGGGGACAAACTGCATCCAGGCCAGGCTGGGAAACATCACTGCAGGGCATGAAAGCAGCAGCAGGGCAGCGAGGCTGCCACAGATCCCTTTCCATGGTGCCAGGCATGGCGTGTCCAGAGAAAGCCACCGGCTGCTGCATCTCAGGAAAGGCTGAGGGAAATGCACCCACCATGCTCTTTGAGCAGTTTCTTCTCTATTTCTTTCAGGATATGGTGTGACCCAAGTGATTCTTTCTGTCCTGTGGCTTTGTTCTTCCCTCTTGGAAAACCTTAACAAAAAATAGTTGCATTTCCCAGGAATGGGTCCCACAAAAGCAATGCTCAGCCTGTGGATACGGCAGGAACACACCACTCACCCCTGCGATGGGAGCCGGGCTTGCGGGCAGTAATCAGCAAAGGAGCTGGTAAAGTCCTCCCTGCAGACACACCTGTAACTCAACAGCCACAGAAGCTTCTGTCACCTGGTTCCTACCAGGTTGTCAATGATTATTCCTTGATGGAACACTGAAAACATACCTGCAGGAGGTTCCAAGGGCTTCAAAACTTTATGCAGCCAATCTAATGGAGAAGCCATCCCAGGAAACTCATCTGGAAGGGAGCACAGATGAGAACCTTTTTCAGGGTGTGCTGAAATCGCCTTCTGCCTTAGGGAACTGGGCACTGCAAGGGGTTTGAGTAAGACCATGGGAGCTAGATGTCAGTGGACATGGAGAAAGCTGTAGAGGGGCCTGGGGAGCTCTGGGCTGGCTCCTGGTCACTCTCAACACTCTTTCCATGCCCTGTGCAACATCCCTGAAGGGTGGGCACTCCCCAGCAGCAGAGATGGCAGCTCAAGCCTCAGCAGGGCTCAGGCCCAGAGGCACAGCAATTACCTCCTGGGACTGTGCCTGGCATGGCCTCCCTTCCTGCAGCAGAGGCTGCCCATGAGCCACTGCTTCCTCCAGGAAACGCTGCCTTCAGCACAGCCTCTCCATCCACTTCTGCAGAAAGGGACAGCTGGATTAGATGGCAGCCTTCCCCACTGGGCAAGGTGGCATCTTCAGGAGGCAATGCTTGTCAAAGACTTGGTTAAGGACCAGGATATCATATAAACTTTTGGGGTTGGCCAGAATCCTCCTTTCTCCAAACAGCTGCCATTTTTGATCTACCCAGAGACTGGGGAATCCTACAAGATCTCAGTGTGGGCATGGCCTGTGCTGCAGTTTGGGCTCCCTGTCAGCTGATGTCAAATGCCTTCCTGCAGAGGCTGGGGAGAAGCTGCAGCCAGGCCAGGCTGGGAAACAGCCCTGCAGGGCATGAAAGCGGCAGCAGGGCAGTGAGGCTGCCGTGCATCCCTTCCCGCTGTGTTGGGCACTGCATGTCCAGAGGTGCAGAGAAAGCTCCCGGCTGCTGAGTCTCAGGAGAAGGCTAAGGGACATGCACCCACCTTGTCCTCTCTGCAGAATTTTCTTCAGCATTTGTCTCATGGGTTTGGATGGCTCATGTGGTATCATAACTCCTGTAGCTTTGGTATTTCCTCTTGGAGGACCTTAGAGCAAAATAATTCCATTTCCCAGGAATGGATCCCAGAAAAGCAGTGCTCAGCCTGTGGGGTCAGCAGGGACACACCACTCACCCCTGTGATGGGAGCCGGGCTTGTGTGCAGTAACCAACCCAGGAGCTGGGAGAGTCCTTCCTGCAGACACACCTGTAACTCAACAGCCACAGAAGCTTCTCTCATCACTGCTGCACAGGCAGCACTGAGCTGCAGGAGCAGTGAGGGGATAGCGCAGGGAGAGGGCACACACGTGCACAGCTCTGTCCTGGCACCTGCAGCGATGCCGCCCTGGCCGAGCTTTGGGCTCTGAGCTGGCAGCTCTCCCAGGGGGAAAGGCCTTCACCTACCCTCACCATCTTCCAGAGCCTCAGTCCTGGATGTGGGTTGGGAAGCCAGATCACTTTCAGCAAGAGGCTTGGCTGCAAGGAAAGGCAGGACAGATCAGCTCCCGTGGCACTGTAAGAGATCCTCAGGCTCCTTGGGGCTGGCAAAGGAGCCACACAAGGCACAGCCCTGGGGCACAGCCCTTGGCCTGGCCCCTTCCCTCTCCGCTCTTCTCTGTGGCTGCACAAAGCACACAGGGAAGGAGACACTGGCATTGCACACAGGAAGAAGATTGAAAGCTAAATGCTCCTTCCTCCCACTGGCAGTGACCTGTGGGATCTCTCAGGGCTCCAGAAGGGAGCAGGGCAAGGTTTCCAGAACCCATCAAGCCTGAGATTATGTTAAGAGATATGGCACATGAGTGAGCTCTTGCCACCTTGTCATTGTGTGTTCTGTCAGTAAAGGGAATAGAAGAACTTGCCTCCAGCATTCTCCAAGATATTCAAAGTATCATTCAGTAGCACTTCCAAATAATTGAGGTTGTGTTCCAAATCTAGAAGGGAGCACAGAGCAGAACTGTTCCCATGGTGTTCCGAGATCCCCTTCTACCTTAGGGAACTGGGCAGTGCAAGGGAGTCGCGCTAAGGCTGTGGGTGCCAGATGTCAGTGGACATGGCCACAGCTGCCGAGGGGCCTGGGGGCTCTGGGCTGGCTCCTGGTCACTCTCCACCCTCTTTGCAGGCCCTGTGCAGCATCCCTGGGAGAGGTGGCTGGAGCAGCCCAGGCCCCACTGGGGCCCTCTCTCTGCCACAGCTGAAAGAATTGTAAAAGCAATGGGGAAGAACTACAGCAGGCAGTGCCACAACTGTCCCTCAGGCCCTCCCTCCCTCCTGCCCACGTTCTGCTGGGACAGCTCTCCCATCCCATAGGGACAGAGCCAGGCTCTTTCAGGATACAGTGGAGCCTTGCCCTCCCACTCTGCCTATTCTCCAGCGTGGGCACTCCTTTACAGCCACTGCCAGGTTTTTGGACCTGTCTCCCATGGAGGGACCCCAGCAGGACTGCTCAGTAGCCGAGTGCCCTGAGCCTGCTGGGGATAATTCCACTGGGCTGTGCTGGTCTTGTCTGGGCTGTGCCTGCACTCCCCAGCAGCAGAGATGGCAGCTCAAGCCTCAGCAGGGCTCAGGCCCAGAGGCACAGCAATTACCTCCTGGGACTGTGCCTGGCATGGCCTCCCTTCCTGCAGCAGAGGCTGCCCATGAGCCACTGCTTCCTCCAGGAAACGCTGCCTTCAGCACAGCCCTTTGGTCCTTCTCTGAAAAAAAATAAATTGTACACCTGAATCAGATGGAATTTTCCCCATTGGGGAGGTGGCATCTTCAGGAGGCAATGCTTATCAAAGGAAATCATATAAACTTTTGGGATTGGCCAGGGCCCTCCTTTCTCCAAACAAACACCATTTCTGGTCCACCCTGAGACTGGGAAAGTGCAGAAGATCTCAGGGTGGGCATGGCCAGTGGTGGAGTTTGGGCTCCTTGTCAGCTGATGCAAAATGCCTTCCTGCAGAGGCTGGAAGGAAGTTGCAGCCAGGCCAGGCTGGGAAAGAGCCCTGCAGGGCATGAAAGCAGCAGCGGGGCAGCGAGGCTGACATGGATCCCTTCCTGCTGTGTTGGGCACTGCATGTCCAGATGTGCAGAGAAAGTCTCCAGCTGCTGAGTCTCAGGAGAATGCTGAGGGACATGGACCCACTTTGCGCTCCCTGCAGCATTTCCTTCAGCATTTGCCTCATGGGTTTGGATGGCTCATGGGGTTTCATAACTCCTGTAGCTTTGTTCCTCCTCCTCAGAGGACCATGACAGGAAATAGATCCATTTCCCAGGAATGGACCCCAGAAAACCAGTCCTCAGCCTGTGGGGTCAGCAGGGACACACCACTCACCCCTGTGATGGGAGCTGGGCTTGTGTGCAGTAACCAACCCAGGAGCTGGGAGAGTCCTCCCTGCAGACACACCTGTAACTCAACAGTCACAGAAGCTTCTCTCATCACTGCCAGCTGGACAACTTTAAGGTTCTGAGCTGGCAGCTTTCCCAGGGGGAAAGGCTTTGACCTACCCTCACCATCTCCCAAGGGCTGAGTCCTGGACATGGGTTGGGAAGCTGGATCGTCTTCATCAGTAGGTTCAGCTGCAAGGAAAGGCAGGACAGAACAGGTCCTGGACAGTGCTCAAGATTCTCTTTCATGCCGGAGTGACAGTGAGTGCACCTGGCTGATTGCTGCCCTCCAAGGCACTCCCTCATCTCTGCCTTCCACCCAGGAGCAGGGGCAGGGAGACCACGTGCCTGCAGTTGCCCCACACCAGGATAGAAGAAGCTTCTTGAATGGCAGTCAGGGGAGAAAGGACACCCTGGAACTGCCATCAGCTCTGAACTGAGCCCCAGGCAGGGCCAGGGCTTGGCAGTGGCAGCTCAGGCTCCCTGGGGTCAGCAAAGGAGCCACACAAGGCACAGCCCCGGGGCACAGCCCTGGGCCCGGCCCCTTCCCTCTCTGCTCTTCTCTGTGGCTGCACAGAGCACACGGAAGGTGACACTGTCATTGCACATGGGAAGAAGATTTACAGCTAAATGCTCCTTCCTCCCACTGTCAGCAATGTTATGCACTCACTCAGGGCTTCAGAAGAGAGCAGGGCAAGGTTTCCAGAATCCGTCAAGCCTGAGATTATGTTAAGAGATATGGCACACGAGGGAGCTCTTGCCACACTGACATCCATTATTCTCTCAGGAAAAGCACATTGAGAACTTGCCTCCAGCATTCTCCAAGCGTTTCAAGCCTTTATCCAAGAGGGCATCCAGATAATACAAGTTACAATCCCAATCTAGAAGGGAGCACAGATCAGGACCATTACCAGGGTGAGTTGGGATCCCCTTCTGTTTTAGGGAACTGGGAACTGCAAGGGGTTTGGGTAAGGCTGTGGGAGCCAGATGTCAATGGACATGGCCAAAGCTGCAGAGAGGCCTGGAGAGCTCTGGGCTGCCTCTGGTCACTCTTCACCCTCTTTGCAGACCCTGTGCAACATCTCTGGAGGGGCAGTGGGACCATCCCTGGGCCCCTGGGGCCTCTCCCTCCCACAGAGTAAACCACCCTAAAGCCTTGGGGAAAACCATCCCCAATGCTTCCCAGGGAGAAGGGAGCACTGTCCTGGGAAAGGGGACCGAGGCTGCCAGCTCACCTGCTCGCCCTGCTCGCCACGGAGCAGCCTGGGCAGCCCTGTCAGGCAGGGCCACTGCCAGGAGGAGCAGGAGGAGGAGGCGCAGAGCAAAGGCCATGGTGCCTTGCCCTCTGCCAGTCCTGCAGCTCTTGGTGCCACCACTGTCCTGACACCGCTGTCCCAATGTCAGCACCGCTGCTGCCGCCGCCGCTGCTGCCACAACAGTCGTGGTCAAGGACTGACTGCTCGGTCCTTGTGGTGCTGTGCAACCACGGGGCTCTGAGACCTCTGTGACCTCAGAGCCTGCTGTCACCTCAGCCTGCTGTCACCCCACAGGCTGCTGTGACCTCATGGCCTTGGCTGTACCCCCTGAGTTACTCCCATCTGTACTCCAATCTGTACTGGACTGATTGTAAATTTTTGACTTCATCAAAGGGTCATTGCTAAACAAAACCTTGGTTTTGCCTGCTGACATTGCTGATCAGGCAGTGTCCCAGGAGATGCTCTTGATGGTTGCCTCTTTTCCTGGGCATGGCACTGGAGGAGGTCCAGGCCCAGGTGATGCCGCTGAAGGAAATGTGCCCTCATCCCAGGGATGCTCAACACAGACTCCCCCAGCCCCTCAGTGCCCCGCTGCTGGTCACAGCAGCCCCTGCCTGGCTCCTGCCTGCCCACACCATGGTCAGCCCTGCCTGCTCCTGGACATGGAGCTCAGCCAGGGCTGGTGCTGTGTGGGCTTTGCTGGTGGTACCAGCCAGACACTGGGGTGAGAGCTCCATCTCTTTATTGGAACAGAAGAGCTGTGCTGGGCCCTGCCCTGGCAGGAGGGACCCACCTTCAGTCCAGGCCACAGAGCAGGGCGGGTCCCTTCAGGGACACAGGGCCTTGCTTTGGCTGGTGGCAGCATCTGCACAGCAGCAAGCTGGTAATGCAGCTGTGACAGGGACATCACGTATGGGCATGGAGATGTGAAATGTGTGGTGCAGGTGTCCCTGAGGGAGGTGTTTGGCTGGACTTGTGAAGCTGCAGAGGGGAACCTGTTGAGAGAGGAGATGGCTGAGGCCCCAGCTGCAGCTGGCACACAGGGACCCTCTTGCACACTGGGAGATTCTCACTGTGCTCAAAGTTTCCCTCTGAAGACTAAGAGGTGAATGTGGATGGGCTCAGCAGCTGATCTGCAGGCCAAACAATTGAGTTAGCAAAAGAAGAAATTGAGAAAATACAAGTTTATCCATAGCAAGGAAGAAAGCAAGCCCGTTAGCATGGAAACAAATAAAAAAAGATATAAGGGGTATTTGCAGTTGTTATAAATGGAATTGTTTTGTGCTAACTAAATTTTAACTGTTATTAAAGTTATTATTAGAAACAACCAAGAATCAGTGTTACAAAGCAGATGTACCCCTTTGCAGATGTTACATGTCAAAATTAAGGTACAGGATGTAGTTTAGAAGATAAATGGTGTCTTAACACCAAAATGGCCCTGAGATGGACCAAAATTAGAACAAATTTAGGCATTGGGCCTAAAGCTTAGTAAACATAAGGCTAATTAGTAGACTAACATAACACAAGGCTTAGTACACACACACAAACCTGTTAGGTTATCCAAAGGATAATGAGGAAGAGGAGAAGCCTTTGCCAAAAGACCACCAGAAGAAGACTGAAGGCCCCCTAACAACAATTGAGGCATGCGCTGTGAAGAAAAGTGACGTAAAGTCAGAAAAATCGGAAATAGGAGGAAACTTACAGGAAACATTAATGAATATGTAAAAGCATACAGTATATAAGTTTAGCTTAAAGTGCTTTGTTTTGAATGTGAGGCAGCGTGGGAAGCCTCCGTACCCTGGTTGGTTTTGCTTATGCTTTAATTATACTTAATTACTAGCAGATTATATATAAAAATTTTAATTTTTTATTAAACTGTATTATTTTACTAAACTATATTCTTTTATACCACATTACTATTCAATTTAGTAAATTGTATTCATTTTTAATTAAACTGCCATTAACCAAAGGGACATAGTTGTCAAAATTCTAATTTCATTTATAACAATATTTTAACAAAGAAGGCTGTTACAACAAGACTGGTATTTAACAAACATGACACAACATGAGGTATATTAACAAAGAAGGCCCCTTACGGTGACAACATTCTACTGTTCAAACTGTAAAACATCTTTGTGTACTGATTAGGAGGTCACGATTTACTCTTTACAATCCTGATGCTGAATGTCTCCTTAGGCAGTCTGGTCACAGAGAAGAATGAGCCCCTTGTGGGCTGCCCCTGTTTGGACAACCTGCTCCTCACCCCGAGCCTCAGCATGTCTGACATCGCCCACCTGGGACTGACATCCCAAAGAATTGAGAACATTTATAAATTTTTCTTTATAATTAATATCTAATAAATTAATTAAAATAAAAATTTAATTTTTACAATAATATTATTCTGCATTTTTATAACCTAATTTTTATATTTATATGAAAGAATTGATACAATTTTAGCAACTAAAAACATTATCGCTCCTTGGTTCAAAGTAGTACAATCCCCTTCATTAATTGGTCACTATTTCTCCCTCTTTATCCTAATTACACCTATTTTTAGTCTTTTGAGCATACTTTTTTATAATTTTCTCAGACAGGGTAAAAGGGGCCACTTTGGGGTCCATGGGGACTTTTCTGGGGAACATTTGGGGCAGTTTTGGGTCTGGGGAGGGAATTTAGAGAGAACTTGGGGGTCTGGAGGACACTTGGGGGAGCCGGGAGGGCACTTGGAGGGGCACTTAGGGATTCTGTGGGACAATTCGGGGTCCGGGGGAGCACTTGGGGGTCCAGGGGGCACTTGGAGGTCAGGGAGGGGAATCTGGGGGCCCTTCGGGGTCCGGGCGGGCACTTGGGGAGCTGTAACAGGGAATCTCTGGGCCGCGGGGGATGATGGGAGTTGTAGGCGCCGGTATAATACGGTTTAATGGGGCCGCGGAGCATCACGGGAGTTGAAGGCGCAGCTCCAATGGATTCCGGTGGGGCGCGGGGCATGACGGGAGATGCAGTCCTGGCTGGAATAGCGCTCTATGGGCGCCGCGGAGCATGATGGGAGCTGTAGTCCCGGAAGTGGCTCGGAAGGCGCGTTTGGCGGTGTGGGGAAGCGCTTGGAGAAAACTTTTGCGTCCGAGCCGTGCTGCAGGTGCTCGGGGCGAATGTATACGGCTCGGGAGCACTTGGGGGGAACCTGGGGAGCTGTAACCCGGCTGTTTAGGGCGCGGGGCACGGCAGGAGGTTTGGGTGTGGAACTGTGTTGTGGGATGATGGGAGATGAATTCCCAGGAGTGGCTGGAAGGGGAATCTGTGGGGTCGGGAGAATTCAGGGATCCAGGGACGCTTTGGGGGCTCCCGAACGGGCGCAGAGGGGGCACTCGGGGATCCTGGAGGGTTTGGGGGAGACTTATGGGACATATGGGGAGCGATCCCGGGGTTCTGGGGAGCGCAGGGCATATTCCCAGTTCCTCACAACCTGGTCTCAGTTGCCCCCTGGAGGCTCCTGCTCACTGCCAGTATGATCCCAGTATGAGCCCAGTATGATGTCAGTACACAGCCAGTGCAATCTCAGCCACTGCCAGGATGATCCCAGTATGAACCAGTTCCTGCCAGTGCTGCCACTCCTGGGATCCCCCAGCCCTCTCTGTGTTCCCCCCTCCCGCATCTCCCCAGAGCAGCCCCAAGGGCTGGCAGTCCCCAGCCAGGGTCCCCAGCCAGCCCCAGGTTGGATCTGCAGCCCCCAATTTTCCCAGTTTCCCTCTCCTTTTCCCCGGGCCGGGTTCCCCCCGTCCCCAGCGGGTGAGAGCAGCGGAGAGCCCCGCGCTGCCCATCCCGACCTGTCCTGGCTCCATCCCCGCTCCTGCCGTGGGCTGTGAGGGGTTTGGGAACGGGGCACCGAGGGTGTCACTGCTCCTGGGGGAGGAGGAGGAGGGATGGAAGAGGAGGGATGAAGAAGGAGAGTGAGAAGGGATGGAAGTAGGAGAAGAAGCTGGTGTTAGGGAGGAGGAAGAGGAGGAGCCAGAGTAAGAAGAAGAGGAGGGACAAAGGAGGATCATGGAAAGGAGGAGGAAACACGAGGTCGAGCACTCCCTGAATTCACAGCCCCTCACCTATGGGATCCCACCCGTGGGATCATCACCCCCCATCCCAGCAATGACCAGGGAGGGGGAGCTTGACCCAGATATCCTGGGGGGTACCTGGGTTGGGTTTTTCTGGGGGAATGTTTGGAGATGAAGAACTCCAAAGCTGAGCAGAAAATGCCCCTTGGGGGGACATTGGGGGGTCCTGGTGGTGGCTGCTGTCAGAGGCAGCCTGGAGGAGCAGAGCCCTGTGTCCCCCCAGACCCCAAAGTGGGGAGCCCAGAGAGGGGGAGCGCCACAATTCACGGGACCCTCAACAGCCTGGAGAGGGGCAGGGGAGACTCCTTGGACCTTCTGCACCCCAAAGCAGAGAATCACAGGACAAGAGACCATAGGAATCCAAAAAGCCCCATCATCCCTAAATGAGGAGATGGAAATGGGGGGAACTTTTTGGATTTCTGGCACTCCCAGCAACCTGGGTGGGCAGGGATCAAGCCGACAGGGGGCCCCCAGTGCAAGCATGACCCCCAGGAGCTGGGAAAGGGGGGAATCCCTGAACCGCAAAGGAGAGAGAAGAGAGATGGGGAACTCCTGGGAGGCATTTTCAGGGCTGAATTTTGGTGTTTGGGAGGTTTTTATGGGGCCCAGATGCCCGGTAACTTCTAGAGATGAACTTGGTCAGGAGGAACACCCTAACCCAATGTGCTCATGCATTGTATATTTCCGCAAACAAGGATTTCTCATTCCCAAACCTTGGCTGGATGGAGAAGGAGGCTGCGAGGAAGAGGAAGATGCCCCAGGACACCCAGACAGGTGAGGAGGAAGTCAGTGCCCCTTTCCCCTTCTCTCCTGCTCCATCTCCCAGCCCAGCATGGCCCCCGGCTGCAGGACAACCCCGCTGCCGACGCCGTCCTGCCGGGGACGCACTGGGGGGATCTCCTTCCCCTTCCCTCTGGCACGGAGGCAAATCCCATCCTCTCCTTGTCCTTCCTCCCCCAGACAAGGAGCTGAGGATGGAGACCAGGGAGGACAAATCCTCACAGCAGAACCTCGTGGAAGAGGCCGCACAGGAATCCAACGGGGAGGAAAAGCTTCATAGATCCCACCGGAGGAGGGGCTTCAAACCCATCCCAGGGTGCTCTGAGGAGGAAAGACCCACCCTGTGCCGGGAAGGCGGCCGGAGATCCAGCCAGGGCTCTGAGCTGGTGGTCCATGAGCAGCTTCAGGATGGGGAGAAGCCCTACAAGTGCTTGGAGTGTGGGAAGAGCTTCAGCCAGAGCAACAGCCTGATCTGCCACCAGATGATCCACACTGGGGAATGGGCCTATGAGTGTGGGGAATGTAGGAAGGGCTTCTTCTGGAGCTCTCAACTCATCCATCACCAGCGCATCCACTCTGGGGAGAGGCCCTACGAGTGTCCTGAGTGTGGGAAGAGGTTTCACAGCAGCTCCAGTCTCCTGCTGCACCAGTGGATTCACACGGATGAGAGGCCCTTCCGCTGCCCTGACTGTGGGGAGGGCTTCAAGCAAAACTCCCACCTCATCACCCACCGGCACATCCACACTGGGGAGAGGCCCTACATATGTGGGGAATGTGGAAAGAGCTTCAGCCACAGCAACAGCCTGATCTGCCACCAGAGGACCCACACCGGGGAATGTCCCTATGAGTGTGAGGAATGTGGGATGACCTTCAGCCAGAGGTCCCAACTCACCATCCACCAGCTCAATCACACTGGGGAGAGGCCCTACGAGTGTCCTGAGTGTGGGAAGAGGTTTCAGACGAGCTCCCATCTCCTCCTGCACCAGCGGATTCACACGGATGAGAGGCCCTTCCGCTGTCCTGACTGTGGGGAGGGCTTCAAGCACAACTTCACCCTCATCATCCACCGGCGCATCCACACTGGGGAGAGGCCCTATGAGTGTCCCCAGTGTGGGAAGAGCTTCACCTGGAAATCTAGCTTGACCAAACACCAACGGAGGCACTGGTAAGGGAAGCCCTGCAAGTTCCCCAAGTTCAGAAAGAGCTTTGTGCACTGCTCCATCTTCATCCTGCCTTGGAGGACCGAGGTTAGGAAGAGACCGGGTGATCCATGTTCCCTGTGGTCCATGCTGGGAAGACACCTGTCCCTTTTCCTGCCCATGGCAATGTCATGATGTGAGATCAAAGAATGTGAGAGTCTGACCATGTCCTTGTCATTATATTCAATCCCATATCAGGTCATTGCCAGGGGCAGGAAAAGGACTCCCTCTCTCTCACCAGAGGAGAAGTGTGTCCTTTCCAGGCAGGAGGAGATACGTGGCCAGGAAAAGCCAGTCTGTGGTGGTTTATTTTTCCCTGTAATAGTTTTTCTTATCTATTCTGTTACAAAGATTATTTCTGTGTCTGGTTTTTCCTTATCCTCTTGCTGTTCTCCATAAATTGTTCTTATCCCAGCCTGGGATCTTTGCCTTTTCTGCTTTCCATGGGAGGTGGGAGGGAAGAGAGCAGCGATGCAGTTTTAGCAGGAGTAGGAAATTGGGGAATGCCGTTCCTGAAGCCCAGCCCGTGGAAACCGAGCATCCCAGCTGGTGCCAGGCCTGGTTGCCATGGGCAGCAGCCTTGGGAGCGGGTCCCTGGCTGGGGGCTGTGGGAACCTCTTCCCTCTGGTGCCCAGGGACAGAAGTGGAGGGAGCGGCTGGAGCTGAGGCGGGCAGGTTTAGGCTGGATGTGAGGAAAAGGTTTTTCCCGCGAGGCTGCTGGGGCACTGAACAGGCTCCCCAGGGAAGGCTCCCAGCTCCAGGGCTGGCTGAGCTCCAGCAGCGTTTGGCCAGCGCTGCCAGGCCCAGGCTGGGATTGTTGGGGTGTCCTGTGCAGGGCCAGCAGTTGGACTGGAGGATCCCCATGGGTCCCTCCCAACTCAGCCAATTCTGTGGCTCTGTGATCCCATGAGCCTGGGGATGGGACTGGGAATGGTTGCCATGGCAACGGGCTCTGGCTCCAGGCCTGAGACAGGCACAGACAGGGGTTCCATGGAGACGTCCCAGGGGTTTCTGAGGTTCAAGGTTTCTGAGGTTCAAGAGCCGTGTGGTCAGATGCAGTCACAGCAATTCCATGGTGACATCCCAGAGGACCTTGGGCTGCAAAGGCACCGCTCTGTCACAGGCACCGAGGGACCCCATGGTGACATCCCAGGAGTCCCCAGGCTGCCAAAGAGCCGGGATGTCACAGACACTCCCAGGGCTTCCTGTCATGGGCAGAGTGGGAGCTTCAGGCAAAAGCTTTATTTCTTTATTGGAGAAACTCCTGCTGAGTCATGAGGTGGAGAAATGACACCAAACAGCCACCATGGATCCTCAAACTCCTCCAAGTCACCTAGACTTTTAAATTCTTTGTAAGAGAGGAGACTGGGAGCAGCTGGATTCAATCCCAGCCCCAGACTTTGTCAGAGGTTTATGTGTAAATATTGGACATGTAGAATTGAACCGTAATGCAATTTGTCCCACATGATTAACAATGGAATATCAGATATATTTATATAAATACAACTGTGACTGATTCTGAACATGGTTTATTTACACCACAGAGTAAATAAAGAAAAAGAGTTACTTACTCCACAGTATAGGAGCTATAACAATTATTAGACTATAGTGCTCTAGGAAGCAATTTTGAAGTAAACAGGGCCTTGCTGGAGTTGTTTGAGCCCTTTCCAGACACAGCCTCCTGCTCCAGCAGGAACTGCCTTTCCTGTGCCATGGCCAGGGCAGATCCTGCTGCAGGAAAAGCCCCAGGTCAGCCCCAACCCAGGGAAAGGCTCGGGCACAAGTGCAGAGTGCCGTGCTGGGAGCTGTGCCAGGGACAGCCTGAGGCACCAAAGGCACCTTGGCAGCAGCAGCTGCTTCCAGGGCACGGCCAGAAGGCTCCCTTGGCAACCCGGCCTGGTGGCCAGCACTGCAGAGCTGCTGCTTCAGGGCTCATTTCTGGCTGGGCTCTGAAAAGCCACTGCTGCTCCAGGAGCCTGACTGGGAAGCAATTGGCCCCAGCACCCTGGGGACAAGATAATAATGAAACAACTCTTCATGCCAGCAGAGACAAGGCAGGGGCAGATAAAAGGGGAGAGTCAGGCCCAGGGAACATGGATGCAATGGCGATGGCTGTGAGGTCAGTGCCACTGCAGCAGCCTGGCTGGCCCTCAGCAGACATTCTGGCCAGGAACACTGTGAGGGCACCCAGCACATGAGAGAACCCACACAACAGGAATTCCATCCTTGGGGACGGGAGGGGCTTTCACTGTGTCAGGTTGCACAGAGCTCCTGCTCTGGGAGCAGTCCTGGGATGGGGCATCGACTTGTCTGGAAAAGCAATTGCAGTTTTGTGCCACTCTGATTGTAAAATATTTTCTCCTTCTAACAAATCTAAATCTACTCTTGTTCACTTTAATGATACTGATCCTTGTTCTGTCACTGCAAGATTTGTGAGGAAATAACTTTGACCAGCATTTCTATTTTTACAAACCATGGAGAGGACCCAAAAATCACCCAGGATGGGGTTTGGAGGCCCCATCACATAAGCAGCAGGTGTAGGCTGAGCGCCCTGGGCTGTGCAGCTGCAAGGCCCTGCCAGAGGCAACTTGTGCAGCCCTTTGGCCATGGCTGCTGGCCCTGGGCCTGAGGCCAGCAGGGGACAAGTGACCCTGGCAGCCCTGGGGCCTCATTGCCTCCTTGTCCCTGCTCAGCAGCCTGGCAGGGGCCGCCCCATGGTGCTGCCCTTGGCATTGCACATCCCCACATGCCAGTGCCCCGGGAAGAGCCCTGAGCAATGAGGGAGGGACAGCATCTGCCTTGCCAGGGGCTGGGGCTCAGCCCTTGGCCCTTGGCATTCCTGAAACACATCCAGCTTTGCTCAGCACCACAGACACCTTTCCCTTGCTTGTCCCCAGCTGCCATCAGGGCCTCCAGTCTTCTGCTCTACCTGGAACCTGGGGACGCTTTCTCACTCGTGTCTCTCATTTCAACTACAAGAAACTTCAGTGTTTCTGTCTGTGTTTGAGTTCTTGAGAAGTTTCTGGAGCACACTCTGAGGGACTGAGTGTGATGCCAAGAGCCCCAAAGGCCCGAGAGGGTGATGAAAGTGCTGGTGCTGTGTCTGTGCTGCTGAGCTGGGCTGGGCTCCTGGCCCAGAGGCAGCTCCTGGCAAGGGCAGCGCTGCAGAGAGACAGCTCTGGCCAGGAGCAGCTCCTGAGCACAGCCCAGCAGGGCTGGGGCCCTGCCAGGGCGGCTCAGGGATACGAGCAGGCCCAGACAGAGCTCCCAGGGGCTCAGCACTGGCAGGGGCTGTGGGATGTCCCAGAGGGGGCTGTGTCACAGCAGCACCTCTGTGGCTGTGTCCTGGAGCCCCAGAGCAGCTGTGATGTCAGAAAGGGGCTGTGTGACAGCTCCGAGTGGGTTGTGTGAGGTCACAGATGGGGCTGTGACATCACTGAGTTTGTTGTGTGAGGTCACTGAGCAGCTATGGCATCATAGAGGGGATTCTGTGACATCAGAAATCAGGGTGTGATGTCACAGTGTGGGCTGGCTGATATCCCTTTGTGGGCTGTGACATCACAGAGAGGACTATGACATCAGAGGTTGAATGCATGACATCACAGAGTGGGTTGTGACATCACAGAGTTTCTGTATGACATCACAGAGCCACCACAGGGTGGGCTGTGACATTACTGAGTGGGCTGTGAGGTCATAGAGCAGATACCACAATCCCAGAGGGCGGCTCTGTGACATCAGACAGCAGGCTGTGACATCACAGAGCAGCTGTGTGACATCAGAGAGAAGAGTGTGTGATGTCAGAGAGAAGGCTGTGACATCAGAGAGTAGGTTCTGCCATCTCAGAGGGGCTGGGACATCACAGTCCAGACTGGGACATCACAGAATGGCTGTGGGACATCCCAAGGTCTGTGGGGCATGGGACAGGGGGACAGGGACCCCCCAGCAGCATCCCCATGTCCCCCAGGGCCAGAGCCTGGGCCAGGGCTCCTTCACCCTGTCACCAATGAGGGGTTGAGAGCGCTTAAAAATCCCCAGCAAGGGAGCAGCAAAAACCAGATTTAATATTAAGCACCAGCAGCACAAAGTTCCTTGGCAAGAGTCACTCTGCTCCTGACTGGACACTTCAGGCACAGCAAGGAAACAAAGCAACAACAAAACCAAACAAAATCCAGGCAATCCAACCAGAAATGAACCCAGAACCGTCCCTCTGTGTGTGTGTGTGTGTGTGTGTTTGAGCTTAACAGAGATCAAACTTAACAGGACTTCACTTATGCCTTAATTTATACCACAAACATCACAATTTAGCAAAAGCACTTAACAGTATTTAAGCTGACTTATAACATATGACTTCAGGATTTAACAGTGGAATAACACTTAACAATATTCAACTTGGTTTACTGTTGTAATCACAGGCACTGAGAGTGTGCCCTTATCTCTGATGCCTGGCTCTGACATCCAAGAAAACTCTGAATTTCATATAACACTGTGAAAACAACTGTTAAATAGAAAAACCAGGAGGGTAAGTGTGTAGATTAGAGAGATTTCTTATGTCATTGCGTGAAAAAGTTCAGGTTTGGAGTTTAAACTTTTTTAGAAAATAGAGGACAAGATGGAGGATTCAGGGTGTTGTCTCTTGTCCTTCTTTCTTCTTCATCTTCTTCTTCTAGAGGTTTTTGGGTAGTAGTAGGTGATTGGATAGAGAATGCTGCAGTGCAGCACACAGGTGTTGGGTCATTGGGTCACTAAGAAAAAATATCTCCTTGGCATTTGTTAATTGGGTAAATGAACATATAAAAAACCTTGAAGAAGATCTTTTTTAGTCATTTTGCACTTTTCTATCTTAGTGCACATAGCTGCTTGTGGCTCCTTGTACCCTGTATACATGTAATGGAGATAAAAGAAGAATAAACAACCAAGTCCAAACAAGAGAAAACTGCCTCTCTCTCGTCAATCTTCAGTCCAAGGGGGAAAAAGAACCCATCCACAAGTGTCCCATCAGGACACCAGGGCCACACTGCACCACTGCAGATGGGAGCAAACCCTCATGGACTGCATGCCTTACAAATCTGCTAAACCCATGTCACACACATCCCTGAATTTAGACATTTAAAATATGTACATTTATCCACAGATACCTTTTCATCAGCAATATGTGCTATAAAACACACAAGAGAAAAGGGTTGGGATGCCATTGCACACTGGCAGTCAGCCTTTGCTGTTTTGAGAATCCCTCATAGCATCAAAACAACACACATCTCACAGAAAACAAAACATTTCCTACAGCCCTGGAGTGTAACACACCACACTGGCGTTCCTCAAATAACAATAAAACCAATGTGGAAAGAGCACATGGCACTTTAACAGGAATTACTGAAAAACAAAAGGGAGGAATGTGTGGTGGGACCCCAGAAAGCAAAGTAGCTAAGGCTGTTCATACAATAAATCATTCAGCAGTATCAGAAGATCCCCAAACCCAGGCTTGCTTGAACTCTGCAATTCTAACACAAGTGAAAGACTTAGCAATGTGAGCTCTAACAAGAATTACCAACTTGTCAGTGCCAACCCAAAGCTATTCAAGTAGAAGATAAAACCCCAATGAGCTATATATGCAGTGAAGCAAGGGGTCAATTAATGCTACAACTGGCACAAGATAATGCAAACCAAGACTATATAAAAATTATAGCTGCAGTACCTCAAGGGAATCCATCTCTGGAGGAGATGATTACAGCATGTGCTAAGGTTGGGAGTGGATCTCATCACATGGATATGCTGGCCAATTCTATTACAGCTGCTGTTAAACTCACACCCCATTGCTACAAGTGTGGACAACAAGGCCACGGGAAAATAAACTGTCCACACAAGCCCATTCCACAGGGGACAGCTCAGGGACAAAGAAGTGATAATGCAAGCTGCAACCAATGTGAAAGAGTGAAACATACAGCCAAAAACCACAAACAACACCCTCCTGACAGTACCTCTACGGATGTGATGGAGCAGATTAAAGAAGAGTAACCAGAACAACTTATTCAACATGAAAATCAGACTCTTGAAAAGACAGTTCATTTAAAATCTGTTTGTTTACAAATTGTTTTTCTGCTAAGTTGGGTTTTTCTCACGGCTCTAAATGTTGAATGGCTTTTGTTTCTTGTTTAAAGAGTTCAGGATAATCTCAGTTCTAAATACTTTCTTGTTTTTTAATGTTAAGTTGTAACTTTTAACTATAAGTAATTAACCTGTGGCTTGTTAGCTTAAAGGATTGTGATCCTGTCTGCCAGCTCCTGGAAGGGAGTGTTGCAAACTCAATTCAGTACACAAAGCATATTGCTAGCTGAAGAGAATTAATTGTGTCAAGTTAACTAGAAAACTTCATTCAAATTAAACCCATGCTGTCCCTGTTATCATGTCTGCAAAGGGCCCTTGCAGATAGGGTAACAGAGAGCATTTTATATTTTTTAATTTAACCAAAAAGGGTGAATTGTCACAGTATGGTCACAGTAGAGCTGGTCAGGACTGGACAAGGTAAATCTAGACATAACACAAATCTAATTTAGCAGTAAATTCTCTTTAGCCATAGATTTTAGCACAAATTTAATTTAGTGAGCCTAATTCATGTCTGAACCACTGCACACCACTGGCCAGGATGCACGGCAGGGAGGGAAGTATCAGCCAATGGCTGTCTAGCCTGGGAAATTTGAATTTGGTATTCAAGTGAGTTCTGAATAATAAACGAGGCTGTTTTGTCTGATGAGCACCTGGAGCATGAGTCGTGGATTTTGTCTCCTCACTCACGACCAGCACGTTACAGATACACCTTGGGCAGTACAAGAGCCTGGCCAGGGCTACACCCAAGATGGAGCAAAAATGGTCATAAAAATGGACAACTCATCACGAGGTCCCACATTTTTAGAAATTTAGGTCCATCTGCATATTTGGGTTCATTGTCCAGTTACAGCTTCAGATGATGAAGTCCCATCCTTCTTGTTTTCTCTCTTCAGTCCACCCTTGTTTATGCTTTTGGGCCTGGAACTTATAACAATTGTCCTTGGTATCAAGCTAGAAAAGGAATTGTTTTTTCTACCTACTCTGTGAAGAGAGCTCACTAACACTTAACGTGAAGTTCAAAACTACAAACCTAGGCAGTGCAGAATATGAAAGATATGAAAGCCAAAACATGAGGCATCACACCCTGAGGGGCTGTGGAATTGAATAATTTTGGAGAGGGATTGAGAAAGATTCAGTGGCATTAAGTGGTTTTGAGGTGACAGATCGATCCCTCTCACCTCTTTGAGTGCCAAGAAATGGAGACAACACCACCAAATAACCCCACAACCCTCAAATACTCCCAAGTATCTCCAAGATTGCCTTGAAGCACTAGTAAAATGTGAGGTTTTAGATGCCTTTGATGAATTTGTTGATTTTTACCACCATTTGTTGGATTTAAAGGGATGAAGATGAATCAAAAGATAACTGAAACCAAAATAAAATGACCTCCAGCCCAGTGTGTTCCCAACACAGATCACTGGGAACGTGGGTCATCAGGGCTCTGCCCAACGTGGGTCCTCTGATGGGGGATGGAGCTGGAGCAGAACATGAAGCTCTTCCTGCACTTGGGGCACTCACAGGGCTTCCCTTACCGGTGCCTCTGTTGGTGTTGGGTCAAGGTAGAGCTCCTGGAGAAGCTCTTCCCACACTGGGGACACTTGTAGGGCCTCTCCCCAGTGTGGATGCGCCGGTGGGTGATGAGGTGGGAGTTTCGCTTGAAGCCCTTCCTGCACTCGGGGCAGCGGAAGGGCCTCTCATCCGTGTGAATCCGCTGGTGCAGGAGGAGAGTGGAGCTGGTCTGAAACCTCTTCCCACACTCGGGACACTCGTAGGGCCTCTCCCCAGTGTGGATGAGATGGTGGATGGTCAGCTGGGACCTCTGGCTGAAGGTCATCCCACACTCCCCACACTCATAGGGACGTTCCCCAGTGTGGATCCTCTGGTGGAGAATCAGGCTGTTGCTGTGGCTGAAGCTCTTCCCACATTCCCCACAGTCGTAGGGCCTCTCCCCAGTGTGGATGCGCTGGTGCCTGATGAGGGTGGAGTTGTGCTTGAAGCCCTCCCCACAGTCGGGGCAGCGGAAGGGCCTCTCATCCGTGTGAATCCGCTGGTGCAGAAGGAGAGTGGAGCTGGTCTGAAACCTCTTCCCACACTCACCACACTCGTAGGGCCTCTCCCCAGTGTGGATGAGATGGTGGATGGTCAGCTGGGACCTCTGGCTGAAGGTCATCCCACACTCCCCACACTCATAGGGACGTTCCCCAGTGTGGGTCCTCTGGTGGATGATCAGGTGGGATCTCTGGCTGAAGCTCTTCCCACATTTCCCACACTCGTAGGGCCTCTCCCCAGTGTGGATGCGCCGGTGGGTGATGAGGTTGGAGTTTTGCTTGAAGCCCTCCCCACAGTCAGGGCAGCGGAAGGGCCTCTCATCCGTGTGAATCCGCTGGTGCAGGAGGAGATTTGAGCTGGTCTGAAACCTCTTCCCACACTCAGGACACTCGTAGGGCCTCTCCCCAGTGTGGATGCGCTGGTGGGTGATGAGGTTGGAGTTGCAGCTGAAGCCCTTCCCACATTGCCCACACTCGTAGGGCCATTCCCCAGTGTGGATCATCCGGTGGCGGATCAGGCGGTTGCTCTGGCTGAAGCTCTTCCCACAATCCAAGCATTTGTAGGGCTTCTCCCCATCCTGAAGCTGCTCATGGACCACCAGCTCAGAGCCCTGGCTGGATCTCCGGCCGCCTTCCCGGCACAGGGTGGGTCTTTCCCCCTCAGAGCACCCTGGGTTGGGTTTGGAGCCCCTCCTCCTGCGGGATCTCTGGAGCTTTTCCTCCCTGTTGGACTCCTTTACTGTGGAGCTGCTCAAAACGGCCTCTTCCACGAGGTTCTGCCGTGGGGATTTGTCCTCCCTGGTCTCCATCCTCAGCTCCTTGTCTGGGGGAGGAAGGACAAGGAGAGGATGGGATTTGCCTCCGTGCCAGAGGGAAGGGGAAGGAGATCCCCCCAGTGCGTCCCCGGCAGGACGGCGTCGGCAGCGGGGTTGTCCTGCAGCCGGGGGCCAGGCTGGGCTGGGAGATGGAGCAGGAGAGAGGGGGAAAGGGGCACTGACTTCCTCCTCACCTGCCTGGGTGTCCTGGGGCATCTTCCTCTTCCTCACAGCCTCCTTCTCCATCCAGCCAAGATTTGGGAATGAAAAATCCTGGTTTGGGGAAAAATATAATGCATGAGCACATTGGGTTAGGGTGCTCCTCCTGCCCAAGTTCATCTCTAGAAGTTACCGGGCATCTGGGGTCCATAAAAACCTCCCAAACACCAAGATTCAGCCCTGAAAATGCCTCCCAGGAGTTTCCCATCTCTGGTCTCTCCCTTGTGGTGTTCAGGGGTTCTGTCCCAGCTGCTGGGGGTCACGCTTGCACTGGGGTTCCTCTGTCTACTCAGTCCCTGCCCACCCCAGGTTGCTGGGAGTGCCAGAAATCCAAAAAGTCCCCCCCATTTCCATCTCTTCATTTAGGGATGATGAGGCTTTTTGGATTCCCATGGTCCCTTGTCCCGTGATTCCCTGCTTTGGGGTGCAGGGGGTCCAAGGAGTCCCCCCTGCCCCTCTCCAGGCTGTTGAGGGTCCCGTGAATTGTGGCGCTTCCCCTCTCTGGGCTCCCCACTTTGGGGTCCTGGGGTACACAGGGCTCTGCTCCTCCAGGCTGCCTCTGACAGCAGCCACCACCAGGATCCCCCAATGTCCCCCCAAGGGGCATTTTCCGCTCAGCTTTGGAGTTCTTCATTCTCCAAACATCCCCCCCATAAAACCCAACCTAGGGATCCCCCAGGATATCTAGGTCAAGCTCCCCCACCCTGGTCACCTGTGGGATGGGGGGGGTGATGATCCCACAGGTGGAGGGCTGTGTATTCAGGGAGTGCTCGACTTCGTGGTCCCTTCTACTTCCCCTGATCTTCATTTGTCCCTCTTCTTCCTCCTCTTCATCCTCCCTAACTCCACCTTCTTCTACTTCCATCCCTTCTCTCTCTCCTTCTTCATCCCTCCTCTTCCATCCATCCTCCTCCTCCCCCAGGAGCAGTGACACCCTCGGTGCCCCGTTCCCGAACCCCTCACAGCCCACGGCAGGAGCGGGGATGGAGCCGGGACAGGTCGGGATGGGCAGCGCGGGGCTCTCCGCTGCTCCCACCCGCTGAGGACGGGGGGAACCCGGCCCGGGGAAAAGGAGAGGGAAACTGGGAAAATTGGGGGCTGCAGATCCAACCTGGGGCTGGCTGGGGACCCTGGCTGGGGACTGCCAGCCCTTGGGGCTCCTCTGGGGAGATGCGGGAGGGGGGAACACAGAGAGGGCTGGGGGATCCCAGGAGTGGCAGCACTGGCAGGGACTGGCTTGTACTGGGATCATCCTGGCAGTGGCTGAGATGGCGCTGGCTGTGTACTGACATCATACTGGGATCATACTGGGATCATACTGGCAGTGAGTAGGAGCCTGCAGGGGGCAACTGAGACCAGGTTGTGAGGAACTGGGAATATGCCCTGCGCTCCCCAGAACCCCGGGATTGCCCCCCATAGGTCCCATAAGTCTCTCCCAAACCCTCCAGGATCCCCGAGTGCCCCCTCAGCGCCCGTTCGGGACCCCCCAAAGCGTCCCTGGATCCCTGAATGTTCCCGACCCCACAGATTCCCCTTCCAGCCACTGCTGGGAATTCATCTCCCATCATCCCACAACACAGTTCCACGCCCAAACCTCCTGCCGTGCCCCGCGCCCTAAAGAGCCCGGTTACAGCTCCCCAGGTTCCCCCCAAGTGCTCCCGAGCCGTATACATTCGCCCCGAGCACCTGCAGCACGGCTCGGACGCAAAAGTTTTCTCCAAGCGCTTCCCCACACCGCCAAACGCGCCTTCCGAGCCACTTCCGGGACTACAGCTCCCATCATGCTCCGCGGCGCCCATAGAGCGCTATTCCAGCCAGGACTGCATCTCCCGTCATGCCCCGCGCCCCACCGGAATCCATTGGAGCTGCGCCTTCAACTCCCGTGATGCTCCGCGGCCCCATTAAACCGTATTATACCGGCGCCTACAACTCCCATCATCCCCCGCGGCCCAGAGATTCCCTGTTACAGCTCCCCAAGTGCCCGCCCGGACCCCGAAGGGCCCCCAGATTCCCCTCCCTGACCTCCAAGTGCCCCCTGGACCCCCAAGTGCTCCCCCGGACCCCGAATTGTCCCACAGAATCCCTAAGTGCCCCTCCAAGTGCCCTCCCGGCTCCCCCAAGTGTCCTCCAGACCCCCAAGTTCTCTCTAAATTCCCTCCCCAGACCCAAAACTGCCCCAAATGTTCCCCAGAAAAGTCTCCATGGACCCCAAAGTGGCCCCTTTTACCCTGTCTGAGAAAATTATAAAAAAGTATGCTCAAAAGACTAAAAATAGGTGTAATTAGGATAAAGAGGGAGAAATAGTGACCAATTAATGAAGGGGATTGTACTACTTTGAACCAAGGAGCGATAATGTTTTTAGTTGCTAAAATTGTATCAATTCTTTCATATAAATATAAAAATTAGGTTATAAAAATGCAGAATAATATTATTGTAAAAATTAAATTTTTATTTTAATTAATTTATTAGATATTAATTATAAAGAAAAATTTATAAATGTTCTCAATTCTTTGGGATGTCAGTCCCAGGTGGGCGATGTCAGACATGCTGAGGCTCGGGGTGAGGAGCAGGTTGTCCAAACAGGGGCAGCCCACAAGGGGCTCATTCTTCCCTGTGACCAGACCTCCTAAGGAGATTTTCAGCATCAAGATCAATTGGGGAATGCTTCTGTCACCTCTTCTCTCAACTAAAAAATAAAAAAAATACGCCCTTGATCTAAAAAAAATAAAACAGGGTAGATTTTCAAATCTTCCTCCTCAACAGAACTCCAAACTGACTCCAAGCAGCTGCACAAGCCTTGGACTTGAAGACAACGGAAGGAAGAGAAAGAGCCCCTGAGGCTTTCTGTATTTTAATGAACCCCAGGCTGGATTTGGGGCTGAGTCCAGGACCCTCAGGCACTGAGAGAAGGTTGAAGGAGCTGCTCAAGGAGTCAGAAGCAAAACTCCAAGTCCCTTGGAGCATCCCTGGGCCCCACTGACTGCCGGCTCCTGGCACACTCAGCCATGGCATGGTCCAGTCTCACGCTGGGACACCTCCTGCACCAAAATTCTACCCTGGCAGGGACTTTTCTTTCTCCTCCCCTCCAGGCTGAACCTGCCAAGCTGCACTTTGGGGAGGTTTCCTTCTCTTGCCACTGCCCAGGAAAGCTGTGTCTCCTGCTGCTCACAAACAGAGAAGGGCTGCTGGGGGATGTGGTGGTTGGAGGCTGCCTGGGGTACAGTGACCATGAAATCATTGAGTTTTGAAATATTCTGTGAAAGAAGGAGGGGCATCAACAAAACTCCTACACTGGACTTAGGAAGAGCAGACTTCAGCCAACTAAGGATGCAGATTTGGGGAGTACCAAATCAGGTACTGAGTTTTTTAAGGAAAACAGCTTTTTAAAACAAAGGATTCCAGGAAGGATGGACACATTTCAAGAAAGAAATCTTGAAGGAGCAGGAGCAGCCTGTCCCTCTGTGACAAAAATTGAGCTGGTGAGGAAAATGATCGGCCTGGCTGGGCAGGGAGCTTTTGGAGGAACTCAGGGAAAAGATGAGGGTGTATCACCTTTGGACGGAGGGACAGGCAACTCAGGAAATGTTTAAGGATGTCATTAGGTCATGCAGAAAGAAAAGTAGAGAGGTGAAAGTTCAATTAGAGCTTAACCTGGCTGCTTCTGTGAAGGATAATAAATATGTGTTTATAAATACATTAATGGCAAAAGGAAGGCTACGGACAACTTCCATTCCTTATTGGGGGGGATATGTTTACCAAAGATGAGGAAAAGGCTGAGGTACTCAACACCTTCTTTGCCCCAGTTTTCAACATCAAGACAGGTTTTCCTCAGGACAAGTGTTCTCCTGAGCTGGTAGATGGGGACAGGGAGCAGAAGAGCCCCCTGTAATCCAGGAGGAAGCAGTCAGAGACCTGCTGAGCCACTCAGATGCTCACAGGTGGATGGGATCGGATGGGATCCATGCTAGGGGATGAGGGAGCTGGTGGATGAGCTCCCCAAGCTGCTCTCCATCATTTCTCCTCATCAGTCCTGGCTCACTGGGGAGGTCCCAGAGGACTGGAGGTGCCAGTGTGAGCCCATCCCCAAGAAGGGCTGGCAGGAGGCTCTGGGGAACTGCAGGCCTGTCAGCCTGAGCTCGGTGCCTGGTGAGGTTTTGGAACAGATCCCCTTGAGTGCCATCCCACGGCACCTCCAGGATGGCCCAGGGCTCAGACCCAGCCAGCGTGGCTTTAGGAGGGGCAGGTCCTGCCTGACCAACCTGATCTCCTTTTATAACCAGCTGACCCGCCTGGTGGGTGCGGGAAAGGCTCTGGATGTGTCGAGCTGGACTTCAGCAAGGCCTTGGACACGGAGAGCCACAGCATTCCCTGGAAAAGCTGCAGCCCACGGCTTGGACAGGAGCACTCTTTGCTGGCTGCAGAACTGGCTGGAGGCCGGGCCCAGAGAGTGGTGGGGATGGTGCTGCATCCAGCTGGTGTCCAGTCCCTGGTGGTGTCCCCAGGGATCTGTGCTGGGCCCAGTCCTGGTTAATATCTTCACTCAGGGTCTGGCTGAGGGGGTCGAGTCCAGCACTCACAAATTGCAGATGACACCAAGCTGGCTGCGAGTGGGGATCTGCTGGAGGGCAGGACAAGGAGACACAGCCTTAAGCTGCACCAGGGCAGGTTTAGGCTGGACAATAGGAAGGAGTTCTTCCCAGAAAGGCTGATTGGGAATTGGAATGGGCTGGCCAGGGGGGAGGTGGCAGAGTCACTGTCCCTCTCCAGTGGTCTGGGGGAGTGACATCAATCTCTGTTTAATAACTGATTTTGCTTTAAAACAATTGCTTCAAAATTGCTTCCTGTTACACCCTGAGTGTCTGTGCTTGTTTTGTATTAGTTGATACTTGGTGAGGAGGGAAGAAGCCACCCATGCAAATGATTTTTCTAGGAGGGAGCTGCAAAGAGCTTCCTCTGTGCTTAGCAAAACCAATAGCTGGCTGGCTCTGAGTATTGACAACCTATGAAACCATTTAGAAGCTGGATCCTCCTGTGTGAAATCCCCATTTTAAAGACAGGCAAGGCCAGGAAAGCTCTCTGCTCTTTCCAGCTGTGAAGAGTTAACTGGGTGCTGGTCAGGCCGGCCCTGCTCCAGCCTGGCCTGCACCGAGCCGGGCTCCGCCAGGCCCCGGGAGCGGCTCTGGGCTGGGCCAGGCCCCTTCACCACGGCCCGCGCGGCCCCAGCGGCTGCCGGGCACAGGGAGGGGAAGCCATCGGCCCGCAGCTGGAATTGAAGGGAGCAGGGGCCTGGGACCAGCCATGGGGGCAGAACAGCCACGACTGTTCTGGCCGGGCCCCCTGAGATCTTGGCACAGCCCCAGCGCGGCCTGAAATCCATCACCGTGACTGCTTCGGCCACTGCCCGGCAGAAACCATCATGAGCATCTGCAGGTCTGGGTGAGATATTAACTCTTTCAGTGCACAGATGAGACCTGCAGACCTCGATCCTCCCCTTGGGTGAGAGGAAAGGACAGAGTGGGAGACTAATGCCACAAGTATGGTAGGCTACACCTGTCTTCATATGTCATTGAATTAGAGAAAAACTCTCTCCAGGGCAAATCATGCAACACTTTGCCTCACAATCCATCAACCTCAATTAAAGTGAGAGGTAGGTCTTAATTACAATCCAATTAGAGCAAATCAACATTGTGTGAATGGCAAGAAGAATTTGCTTGTCAACAGATGAATATGTCCCACTCAAGAATGAACAAAATCTGCCTTTACTTGGAAGAAAGTAGACATGGAGCAATGCAGTATTTGGGTTTTATCCAGTGATAAATGGGGCAGGAAGCTGTAACAACTCATCTGTTTTGCAGAACACAAGTACTGATACAGCCAATAGTGCACCCACATTGAAGGGATCTTCAGGACATTCCTTTATTTTTTAGCAAGGAATGGGCAGCAAAATGCTGGCATTTATCTGAACTGGAAGCCATGTTCCTCTCCTGTTTCTCCTTGAGCACACTGTTCTTTGCAGACTTCACTGTGCAGCCCATCAATCCTCTCTTGGCCAACAGCTAAATGGCACAACTACCAAAACACAGGTGCCAGCATCATCACCCCAGCATTATTCCAGCACTGCTCTGCTGGTGCACAGCAGCACAGAATGGCTTGGCTTGGAAGGGACATTTAAAGGCCATCTAGTCCAGTGCCCTGCAGTGAGCAGGGACATTTTTAGATCAGGTTGCTCAGAGCATGAGCTTGAATGTCAGCAGGGATGGATGCCCACCTCTCTGGGCAACCTGTATCAGGTTTTCAAAACCCCCAGTGTAAAAAATGTGAGTTTCTTTCTTATATCTGGTCTGAGGCTATTGTCTTTTAGATTGAAAACATTCCCCCTCAGTCTTGTCACAACAGGCCCTACTAAAATTTCTGTCCTGTCTTTTTTACAAGCCCCCTTAAAGTACTGAAAGGGAGCAATCAGGTCTCTGTGGAGCCTTCTCTCTTCCAGGCTGAACACCCCCAGCTATCCCAGCCTGTCTCCAAAGCAGAGGGGCTCCAGCCCTCAGAGCATTTTGTCCCTCCTCTGGACCAGCTCCAACAGGACCATGTCCTTCCTGTGCTGGGCACCCAGAGGTGGATGCAGTACTCCAGGTGGGCTCACACCAGAGCAGAGGGGTGGTGGAATCACCTCCTTCAAGCTGCTGGGCACCCTCCTTTGGAGGAACATGGCTGGCTCATGTCCAGCCTCTCACCTTGCAGCAGCCACAAGTCCTTCTCAGCAGGGCTGCTCTCCATCCCTTCATCCCCCAGCCTGTGAGATCAGCTGGGCTGGGACCCTGTAATAGGCCTTGGACAGAGCTGCAGGGCAGGATGAGCTCCCTAGTGAAGAAGGCAGATCCCACTCCCCACACAATTCCACCCTGGCCATGAGGTCACAGCAGGCTCTGGGGTGACAGCAGGCTGAGGTGACAGCAGGCTCTGAGGTCACAGAGGTCCCAGAGCCCCGTGGTTGCACAGCACCACAAGGACCGAGCAGTCAGTCCTTGACCACGACTGTTGTGGCAGCAGCGGCGGCGGCAGCAGCGGTGCTGACATTGGGACAGCGGTGTCAGGACAGTGGTGGCAGCAAGAGCTGCAGGACTGGCAGTGGGCAAGGCACCATGGCCTTTGCTCTGCGCCTCCTCCTCCTGCTCCTCCTGGCAGTGGCCCTGCCTGACAGGGCTGCCCAGGCTGCTCCGTGGCGAGCAGGGCGAGCAGGTGAGCCGGCGGCCTGGCTTCCCTTTCTTTGGGCAGTGCTCCCTTCTCCCTGGGAAGTGTTGGGGATGGTTTTCCCCAGCGCTTTAGGGAGGGTTTACTCTATGGGAGGGAGAGAATCCTCAGGGGCCCGGGGCAGGTCCTGCCACCCATCCAGGGATGTTGCACAGGGCCTGCAAAGATGTTGGAGAGTGTCCAGAGCCAGCCCAGAGCTCCTCAGGCCCCTCTGCTGCTTTGGCCATGTCCATTGACATCTGGCTCCCACAGCCTTACCTGACCCACTTGCAGTGTCCAGTTCCCTAAGGCAGAAGGGGATCCCAGCACACCATGGAATGGTTCTGATCTGTGCTCCCTTCTAGATTGGGATCGTGACATGGAGCATCTGGAAGCCTTGGCACATAATGGTTTCAGATCCATGGAGAATGTTGGAGGCAAGTTTTCAATGTCCCTTTCTGCACAGAACAATCAGTGTCAAGGTGGCAAGAGCTCACTCACGTGCCATTCCCCTTAAGAGTCTGAAGGTTGATGGATTCTGGAAACCTCGCTCTGCTCCCTTCTGGAGCCCTGAGTGATCCCACAGCATTGCTGTCAGTGGGAGGAAGGAGCATTTAGCTGTCAATCTTCTTCCCATGTGCAATGCCAGTGTCTCCTTCTGTGTGCTCTGTACAGCCACAGAGAAGAGCAGAGAGGGAAGGGGCCGGGCCCAGGGCTGTGCCCCAGGGCTGTGCCTTGTGTGGCTCCTTTCTGGCCCCAGGGAGCCTGAGCTGTTCTGGCCGCCACTGCCAAGCCCTGGCCCTGCCTGGAGCTCTGTTCAGAGCTGCTGGCAGCTCCAGGGAGTCCTTTCTCCCCTGACTGCCATGCAAGGGGCTCCTTCCATCCCATTGTGGGGCCACTGCAGGCACGTGGTCCCCTGCTCCTGCTCCTGAGTGGAAGGCAGAGATGAGGGAGTGCCTTGGAGGGCACCAGTCACCCAGGTGCATTCACTGCCGCTCTGGACTGAAGGAGAAATGGAACTACTTTCCATTAAGGTCCTCCTAGATGGAAGAACCAAGACACAGAAGACAAGAAATCCCTGGAGGCATCCCAACTTCTGGATAAGATGCTGAGTGATCTGGAGAGACGCCGTGGTGGGTCCATGTCCCTCAGCCATCTCCTGAGACTCAGCAGCCGGGGGCTTTCTCTGCACATCTGGACACACCATGCCCGGCACAGCAGGAAGCAAATCCATGTCAGCCTCTCTGCCCCGCTGCTGCTTTCATGGCCTGCAGGGCTGTTTGCCAGCCTGGCCTGGCTGCAGCTTCTCCCCAGCCTCTGCAGGAAGGCATTTGGCATCAGCTGATAGGGAGCCCAAACTGAAGCAAGGGTCATAAACAGCCTGAGATCCCCTGCAATTTCCCACTCTTGGGCTAGATCGGGTGTAGGGGCTGTTTGGTGGAGGGAGGGCCCTGGCCCAGCCCCAATAACCTGGGTGTTTTCCTTGCCCTTATCCATGATTTGACAAGTATTGCCTCCTGAAGATTCCACTTCCCCTAATGGCCAACAGTTCTATCTTATCCAGCTGTCCCTTTTCCTTTCTGAAGTGCTGGAGCAAATGTCTGTGCAGACGATGGCTAGAGGAAGCAATGGCTCTGTGCCAGCTCCTGATGCAGGAAAGGAGGAGATGCCAGGCCCAGGCACAGGAGGTAATTGCTGTGCTGGGCTCAGCCCTCAGTGGGGCTGTGTGCCAGCAACTCTTCCCGCAGGGCCTGCCCTTGCATGGCCCGTCAGAAGCCAAAGCTGGAGGCACCTCAGCTTCCAGGCCTCTGGAGCTCATTCCCAGCCCCTGGGAAATGGGACTCGTGCACCAATGTCCATCCCACTGCAGCTGCTCCCAGAGCTGGCCCTAAGCATCCAGAGGCCCAAGGCACAGGAGCAGCCCCGAGCAGGAGCCCTGCCACGAGCCCAGGGCCACAGCCAGCCCTGGCTCCCAACTGGGCAGGGGCTGCACTGGCCCCTGACAGGGCCTGGCTCTGTCCCCTTGGGCTGGGGGAGCTGTCACGGAGCAGGGAGGGTCAGGGGTGGCAGTGGCTGCTCAGGGATGGGTTTGGCCCGTGTCCCTGGAAGGAGCCACTGCCCAAGCAGCTGCGCTGTCCCTGGGCTCTGCTCCCAGCTTTCTGGGCTTTGTTGGATGGCACAGCCTGTGCCAAGGGCTGGCAAGGTGCCTGCAGGCCCCAGCTCTGGGGGAAACAGAGAACGTCATGGCCATATCCAGCGTGCTGCCAGCTCAGCAGTGGAGCACAGCACAGGCTCACGCTGCCCATTGCTCCCACAGAAGCGCTTGGCAAGTCAAATATAAATGCTGAGAATTCACCGAGCACCCCAAGAGTGTTCTGCCCGCAGGATGTGCGCAAGTCCTGCATGATAGGCACTGTAGTGATACTGTTCACAGTGCCACTTTCCATAGTCCTCTGCTCTGTTGGATGCCGGTGGTGGTGGAAGGACATGAAACAGTAAGTTGTTGTTCATCCCCACCCTCCAGCTTCTTGAAAGGCTGCTCATAGTCAGGAAACATACCCAGTGAGGCTGCTATGCACTTGTGGGTTGTCCTTGGTTGCCCAAATAACTCTGCTGAGAGTTCTGCTGCTGCCCAGGCCTTTCATTGGCCTCTTAATTGCTGGGCCTTGTCCTGGGGAGCCCGCTGGGGCTGCAGCCAGTGCTGGCTGCCACTGAGGCTGCCTGGCCAAGAGCAGCCCCAGGAGCAGCGGGCAGAGGCAAAGCAAGGTGGGCAGGAGAAAGAGCGGGGACGAGATTGTCCTTGAAAGGCAGAGGTGCTCTGGGGCCCACTCCTGGCCAGGGACCCTGTCCAGAGCCATCCCCTGCTCTCCAGGGCCTTGAGGGGCAGCTGTCCAGCTGGGCCAAGCTGTGCCAGCAGCTCCAGCCGTGCTGGGGAGCCTTGGCAGCTCTGGGCCCTGCTGTGCAGGAGGGTCCCTGTGTGCCAGCGGCAGCTGGGGGCCTCAGCCACCTCTTCTCTCCACAGGAGTGCCTCTGCAGCTTCAGAAGTCTGGCGAAATACTTCATTCACTGAGAAGCTGCATCTGTTATCCTCGCTCTTCACATCTGTCCCCATGTGCCAAGCTGCATCTGCATCCCCATCTTGAGGGCATCCCAAGACCCACACCTCTCAATCGAGACCCTCTGCCCGTGAGCCCCCGGGCCCTGGTCCCTGGCCAGGACTGAAATTGGGCAGCCCCTGTGCACCAGAGCAGGGGTTGGCCCATGTTTTTTGTTCTAATAAAGAGATGGAGCTCTCACCCCAGTGTCTGGCTGGTACCACCAGCAAAGCCCACACAGCACCAGCCCTGGCTGAGCTCCATGTCCAGGAGCAGCTGGGGGTGCCCACGGTGTGGGCAGGCAGGAGCCAGGCAGGGGCTGCCGTGACCAGTGTTGGGGCCCCGAGGGGCTGGGGGAGCCCATGCTGAGCGTCCCTGGGCTGTGAGGGCACATTTCCTTCAGTGGCATCACCTGGGCCTGCACCTCATGAGGCACACAGGGAAAATTTGGGCTCTCTCCTAAGGTGTGCAGGGATCCCCCATGAGGAGTGCAGTGGGGTTAAATTAAGAGGGTTTTTTACTCTTCTCAGCACAGTAAAGGGGACACTCTTGGCCGAGTTTTGCAAAGCTGGGAGGAAGCCTCTTGTGATCCCTTGGGCCTGGCCTGTGGGCACAGCGGGCAGGTGGAGCCCATCCCTTGAGGCCAGTCCGGGCTGCTCGGGCCGGGCTGGGCTGGGCCAGGTGAGCCGGGCCGGGCTGGGCCAGGTGAGCCGGGCCATTCCCTGGGGCACAGGAGGCACCCGGGGCTGTAACTGAGGCTGTGGCTTCTCAGCCTGAAGGGAGGCTGGCTCTGTTGTTTCAGAGGGCACAGCTCAGATCCCAGTTCCCTTTGTAAAGCTGCTGGGGAAGTGTTGAGGGCAGAGAGTTCCAACCCTTCTCACTGGGAAGCTGGGCTGATGCTGTGGGTTTTTTTAGTTTTTTGCCCTCTAAATTTGTGTCCTGGCAGAAAGTTAAGTTTGCTTGCTCTCAGTCAACCCCTTTTCTGCTTGGTGCTATTATAAATGAAATTAAAATAAGACAACAAGAGCTATTAGGTTAACAGCAATTTAATAACAAGGGAAAAAAAAGATACAATTTAGTGAATTGAATAGAAGGATACAATTTAATAAAAGAATACTATTTAGTGGCCTGAATAGCAATTTGGTATAAAAGGAAAACAATTTAGTAAAAGAGTACAATTTAGTGAATAACTTCAGATACATAGATATATATTTGTGAATATAATTTGCCTGTAATTATGATTAAAGCATAAGCAAAACTGACCAGGGTACAGGGAGGGCTTCTCACCCCGCCTCACATACCAAAACAAAGTAATTCAAACTAAAATTATATACTGTATGCTTATACCTATTCATTAATGTTTCCCATAAGTCTCCTCCTATTTCCAATTCATTGATTTAATATCACTATTCTTCATGGCACATGCTTCACTTGTTGCTAGGGGGTCTTCTGTCTTGTTTTGGTGGTTTTTTGGACGAAGGCTTACACTCATCCTCGTTGTCCTCTGGATAACCTTACAGGCTGTGCATGTGTCCTAAGCTTTGTGTTATGTAAGTAAGCATTGTGCTCCACTAATTAGTCTTATATTTTATAATTTTCAGGCCCTATGCCTAAAGTCATTCCAACTTCATCCATCTCAAGGTCAGTTTTGTCTTAGGGCATTTCTTATCTCAAAACTACATTCTGTACCTTAATTTTAACATGTAACATCTGTAGAGGGCTACATCTGCCTTGTAACACCAATTCCCTTGATTGCTCCTAATAATAACTTTCCAAATAGTTACAATTTAGTTAGCACTAATCATTTCCATTTATTACAGGAAGGTGTGAAAACAGGAGCATTGTTTGGTGTGGCCTCCTCTCTGCCTTTCACACCTTTCAGTGCTTTGACCCAGCCAAGAGCTTTCTCCAAGAGTGCAATGAAGCAGCTGTTCCTGCTCCCAGCTCTGGCTTTTCCCAGTCTCTGACCCTGACTGGTTTTGTCCCTCTTGCTGTGCCCTCTGTTCCCCCAGGGGCCCTGCCCCAGGCTGAGGGATCAGATCCAGGCACTGCTGCTGCTCCCTGGGGACCAGCCCCAGTTTGGTTGTTGCTGTCAGTGCCAGCAGAAGCGGTGGCTGGAGCAGCGGGTGCTGACAGTGCCCCAAGGCCCGGGGCTGGAGGGGTCCCTGGGCTGGGGCTGGGAGGGAGCTGCCCCTTGTTCTCCCTCTGCCTCACGCAGAGCTGGGCCGGGCACAAGTGGGGCAGCAGAGCCAACAGGGAGCCTGCGAGTCTCTTCCAGCCGTGCCTGCTCAGAGTTTGGCCTTGGAGCTTCAGGTGGGCAAAGGCAGCTGCTCTGCTCCCTCTGCGTGTGCCCGTGTTCAGCAGTGCTGCTCCATCAGTCTGTGCCCAGCAATGGGGAAAAGCCTCAGCCCTGCAGGGCCAGGAGCTGCCGGGCTCTGCCTGAGCAGCTCAGCCAGCAGGAAGGGAGCTGCTCCACAGGGGAACCAGGAGCAAAGGACATGCCTTTTCTAGGGCATGTTTTCTGTAAAAAAAAACCCAAATAAACAAAACAAAAAAACAAAACAAAAAAGAAAACATGAAAAAATATGAAAGATAAAAATTACCCCCAAATGTGTAGTGAAAAATGATCTATAACTCTGGAGTAAGAAAGAGGTAACCAATCTTTTGAAAAAGAGAACTCAGCTTTGATTTTAGTTCCTTAGTTTGTACACGTGCTAGTGGAAAGGATCCATTAGCTGCCTTTCTATACAGATTTGATGGATGTTTTCCAATATTAAGATATTTTACACTGCAGTTGAAGGAATAGGAAATTGAAATACATGTTCTTCATGACTGTGTCTTGAGTGTAAAAATTTTGCAGTTTGAAACTTGGACCTAAAGTGTTGCAAATGGAAGTGATAAATCCCAATGGACTGAGTGAATGCAGCTTTTCCTTATGGGATGTGCAGCACTCCAAGGACTTCCTCAGTGGGGCTGTGGGTGCTCTGAGCTTTGTCCTGTGCCACTCCGGGATGTCATGAAATGGGACTTCACCTGCCACCAGCCCAGGTCACGCTCTGCCACCCCAGCTCCTTGGACCTTGTGTCCCCAAAGAAGACACAAGGTGTTTCTGCTGCTCCACCTTTGCACAGATCCACAGAGAGCTGGGATTATCCCAAGTCTCATGTCTCCATTGTGCCATATTCCTAAAGTACCAGCAGCCCATCCTGATGAATATGGTGAGTTATGTGGATGGTTGTCTGCTCCCTTTCCTGCCTAGAAATCCTGAAACTGCTTCTAAATGCTGTTCCCTACAGCTCTTGGACAACTACTCTCACAGAGCTGGGAAAAATAATACCCTGGCCATGGCTTACAAGGTGAGTTATGCCAAAGTTAGAGCTCTGTGGGAAATCTCTATCCATCCCTATCCTTTTAATCTATCTGTACGTGGGGGTGTGCATGGATGTGTCTTGTATGGAAAGGAAGGAGTGTGCAAACAACGTGACTGACACTTTCACTCTGTGTGTTCATTCCATACTCACGGGTACAAAGATATTATGGAAACCTTTGCAAGGACAGACCTTTCGTCCATGGATACAGAGACATCCAAGAGCCCCTGGCACAGACAGACCCTTCTGTCCATGGATACAGAGACATCCAAGAGCCCCTGGCACAGACAGACCCTTCTGTCCATGGATACAGAGACACCCAAGAGCCCCTGGCACAGACAGACCCTTCTGTCCATGGATACAGAGACATCCAAGAGCCCCTGGCACAGACAGACCCTTCTGTCCATGGATACAGAGACATCCAAGAGCCCCTGGCACAGACAGACATTGCTGCTCTTCAGCCACTGACAGGATGAGTCCCTGAGACTGGGGCTTGGCCTTCCTCATGGTGAGGGGCATCAAGGAAGGCTGCAGTGTGATGGAGACTGTGATGGGCTGGGAACTCACTGGGGGAAAGGAGGGAGCAGTTGTGAAGTAAAAGGCAGGTGGGGGACAGAACTCCTTCAGAGAATAGAACTGTTCTGAGCTACAGCTTGAGCAAGATGAAAAATGTCATTTGGGGTCATCCCAGATTGATTTCATTTCAGAAGTTATGGAACAAGTTTAATTTTTGGGGGGTGTCATGTTTTCCCTTGGAGGTGGTCACTCTGCAGACTTGAGCTGCATTGCCAAAATGCTCCAGTCTGTGCTGCAGGTCACACCGTTTCTTCTTTGGCTGATCCCGGCCCGGTGCTGAGCCCAGCAGAGCCCTGGCAGAGCCCAGAGCAGCCTCAGCATCCGCAGAGCCCGGCTGCAAGGAGAGAAAGCAGAAACCGCCCGTCAGCTGAAGGCTCCTGTCCCCTTGTCCCAGCCAGCCGCGGTGCCCAGGCCATGCTGGCCGTGCTCAGAGCTGGGCCCAAAGCTGCCCATCACTGCTGCCTTTGGGAGCAGAGCAGGAGGGCAGGACATGTGCCCAGCCTGCAGCCAGCCACGGCAGATCCAGCCCCTCAGCAGCTGCCCAGAGCGGGATGCTCCTGTGCCCGCTGCCATCTCCCAAAAGCTCTTGTCCCACCCATGCCAGGGAGATGAGGACCCACCTCACACCATCCGCTGCCAGAAGAAAAGCTGGTCCCAAACGATGTCCTCAGTCTTCTCCAAGGGCACAGCCCATCCACGCCACAGCTGGTCCCAAGCACTTCCCGATCCAGACTGGATCCCACCTAGAACGCTTCCTTTAGAAAAACAAACAACAAATTAATGAAAACAGATTACAGACAAAAAGGGGAAACAAGAAAAATGGTAAAAAATCTTATCTCTGTCAGAAGCTTGAGCAAGGCCCAGCCCCTACACTCTGGGGAAAAACCCACCCATGGGTGAGGGAAGCCCATGCTTGCTCCCTTTCCCCCTGCACTGTCCCCCAAAATCACGGTGATCCCAAAGCAAAGCAGGGGAGTGGAGCAGCCCAAGCCCTTCCTTGCCTGCACAGCAAAGCAGCCGTGCTCAGGTTCTGGAGTCCCACCTGTGCTCCTGCCATGGGGGTTTGTTTGTGTCAGGTTGGCTGCCCCAGCCCCAGCCCAGGGCACGGTGGGTGGTGGGGGCTGTTGGCAGGGCCAGGATCCCACTCCCATTTCGTAACCACCCCAGCCCATGTCCCCAGCCCTGCCAAAAACCAGCTGGGCAGCCACTGAGGAATCAGTTGCATCTGCCCCAGCAAAGGGGAAACCTTTGGTTCCCGGCCAATGCACAAATCTGGGAGCATCCCCCTGGGTCTGGACTGACCTGAAAATTCACTGTGGGGCCTGGCTTTGAAGAAGGTGCCAGAATCAAAGTCCATCATCGCCAGCTGCCGCTGGCCAGGTGGAGGAAGAGGATGTCATCCTTGCTGTTTTCCTCCATGTCTCCAGCAGCAGCAGCAGCCCCACCTGGTCCAGTTTCTCCAGGGGCTCCTTCTTCCTTGGGGTGACACCAGGCTGTCAGGGTTCTGCCCAGGGCCCGGCTGTCAGTGAACCAGGACAGGCAAAACCAGCTCAGATGGTGCCCACCAGTGCTGGGCAGAGCAGCTCAGCTCCAGCACAAGGGCTGTGTGTTCCCATTTGATGAGCCCAGTGCAGTGACACAGGCAGGACAAAAAAGTCTGGGTTTCTTTGCTGCTGATTGCCAGGGCATGTGTGGAGCTGTAACTTACCAGGTCCCTGCATCACTGTGCCTGTGGCTCTCTCCCTTCTTCTAGGGCTGATGAATATCCTGCATCCAGGGATCATGGAACAGGTCTTCTAATGAAGGCCTGTCCAAGGAGTTCAGGGATAAACACCACCTGATCAGAAGCTGGCAATCTGGGGAGAGAAACCACAAACCACTGGTCAGTTGCAGAAGGCTCCTGTCTGCTTTGTCCCACTATTCCCGTGCCCAGGCCACGCTGGATGTGCTCAGAGCTGGGCCTAAACTTTCCCATTAATTTTTTTGTTTTGGAGGAGAGCAGCAGAGCAGGACATGTGCCACCTCCTCAGCAGCTGCCAGAGCGGGATGCTCACGAGCCCGCTGCTGTCTCCCAACACTGGTGTTCCCCCTGTGCCCAGAGATGAGGATTCACCTTGGGAGAGCCGTTGTGGCAGCGGGAGCTGGCCCCATCTGATGTTCCTGCCCCTCCTGAAAGGGTGCTCCCCGCAGACCATCTCGTGCAGCAGGGTGCCCAGGGTCCAGACGGTCGCTGCCTCGCCATGGTACCACCCAAAGTCGTTCCATTCCGGGGAGCTGTATGATGGTGTTCCTATGGAATATGGATGGAGCTCATCAGGGGGATGCTGCTGCTCCCAGAGCTTGACCCCAGCATCCCTGGGCATGTGGGGGCTTCCCCAGTGGCCCATGGGGTGACCTGCTGCCCTCTCGCCAGCACCTGGGACTTGGGTACAAACCCAGGGCTGGAAAAGAAGCCACTGGTGCTGGAAGAGGGCAGCAGAAACCCTGGCAAGGCCGGACCATGACACACAAAGGGAAATACCCACTCAGTGCTGGGGACAAACCATACCCACATCCTCCCTGCTGGCATTGCCCAAAAAATATTATGAACCAAGGCAAAGCAGGTGAGCAGAGCAGTCCAAGCCCATTCTCACCTGCACACGAAACCAGCTGGTGCACAGGTCCTGGCTCCCCCTCTCTGCTAGCCCCACCCACCTGGGATTTTATCCGGCTGGCTGCCCCAGCCCCAGTCCTGGGCAGAGTGGCAGGCAAAGGCTGCCAGCAGGGCTGGAAGATGGGTCCCCACCCAGCTCTGCTCAAAAGCAACTTGGCTGAAGACTCAGTCCTGTGACTGGCAGCAAAAGGGAGAATCCCTCCTGCCACACCCAGGCTGGGCCAGGAGATGTTGGGCCAGGAGATGCCAGGACCGGGAGCCTGCCCCTGAGTGGGCTCACCTGCAAATTGAGTGTAGACTGTCTCCTGAAGGTAGGTGCCACAGCCGAAGTCTATCAGCTTTGCCTCGCCGGTGTCCAGGTCAACCAAGATGTTTTCCGGTTTTATGTCTCGGTGCAGGACCCCGCAGCTGGTGCAGTGCCGCACGGCTGCCAGGACCTGCCGGAACAGCTCCCGTGCCTCTTCCTCGGACAGGAACCTCCGTGCCCGAATGAAGTGCCGCAGGTCCTGACACCGCTCCGGGCGCTCCAGCACCATAACAATGTAGTTGGGGAGCTCAAGCCACTCAAGCAGCTGCACCACACCGGGGAAGCCTGTGGACACCTTGTCCAGCAGCACTATCTCCAGTGGTGCGCTGGTGCCGTCGGGCTGCGGGAGGAGCACGGTGCCGTCAGTGGGGCTGAGGCCGTGCCAGGGCTCGGGAAGTCCTCAGCCAGCCCGGGATGCTCTGTGCCCTCCGCTGGCCCCATGCCCGCTCTCCCTCCAGGTGTCCTGGCAGCTCCCACCCTGCCGGGTCCCGGCTCATCCCCGCCCGGCACGCCCCGGCTTCTGCCGCTGGCCCCGCTCACTCACCAGCTCGCCCCAGTGCCGGACGCGGTTCCGTGGCACCTTTTTGATGGCCACCTGTAAGCCAAAGGGAACAGCGGATTCAGCTCAGCGCCTGCCGTGTCCAGCCCCATCCTACTCCTCCACCCCCTTCTCCTCCTCCGCCCCCTCCGCCCGCTCCTCTTCCTCCGCCCGCCGCTGGCCCCACCGCTCACCGGGAGTCCGTCCGAGAGCCGAGTGGCTGCGAAAACTCTGCCAAAGCCGCCGCGTCCCAGCAGTGAACTCACTCGGTACCGCTGCTGCAGGGCCTCCTGCGCCTTCCCTGGGGAAGAGACGCGGCCGTCAGTGCTCGGCCCGGGGCCAGGAACGGCCCCCGAGCGCTCCCCGACCTCCCCGGGCGGGGCATCCGCAGGCGTTCGCTCTTTGGAACGCGACAGCGGCGGCTCGGGGCCGGCGGCCGCGCTGCTGAGCGGCGGAGCTCGGGCCGGGGAAGCCGCAGCGGAGGCGGCGGCAGCGGCCGCGCCGCCTGTGTCCTCCGCGGGCCCCGGGAGGAGCCGGGGCCGGGGCCGGGGTCGGGCCAGGCGGAGCCAAAGGGCAGCGATGCCGCCCCAGCCCCAGGCAATGATGCCCGCCCAGCAGCGCCAGCGCCAGCACAGCCAGAGCTGGGCGGAGGCGAGACCGCGGGGGGATGCTCGGGGACGGCGACGGGGCCGGGGCCGGGGCCGGGGCAGCCCCGCCCGGGGCCGGGGGCGGACCGGGGGCATGGCCCGGGTGGGCACGGGGAGAGGGAAACTGGACGAGAAGGGGACACAGGAAAAGGGAGACCGGGAGAGGATGTGGGACAGTGGGAGAGGGAGAGGAGACACAGAAATTGTGAAGTTCTCTGCTTTCGCTGCTTTCTCTGCTGCCGCTGCTGCCGCTGCTGCCGCCGCTGCCGCTGCTGCTGCTGCAACTGAAGCACCGGGACCGTTTGTCCCCGTGTCCGTTTGTCCGTTGCCCGCTCGGCCCCGCCCCGAGCCCCGCGCTCCCCGGGCAGCCCCTGAGCCTGGCCAAACACGGGAACTTTGCCCTGGTGAGCCAAGAGCCAGAGTCTTGACTCCTGCAAAGGGGCACAGCATTGCCCTAGGCTGCTGCTGTGCCTTGTCCCTGCTGAGGGTCAGACACTGTCTGAGCACATTCCCTGAATGCAGAATTTGTACCTGAGCCAAGCACTGCACTTGTGTCTCCAGCATTGCTTTCCAAGTAAAACAGGGGGAGTAAAACTGGGTGTAGCTCATGGTATTTTACAGTGTCTAAAACTTGCCAAGTCTCAGATCTTAGAGGTGAGATCCATTTGGAATGAATGGGATGGAGAAACAGTGCAAGATGGAGAAGGGAAACATAAAAATCAATAGAGAAAAATAGAAAAAACCATATTGGTTGTTTCTTTGGATTTTATTTTCATTTCTTAAAAAAGTTGTTTCAATTTTCCCAGAATCTCCTCCCCAGTCCTGTCCTTTCCAAAAACCTGTCCTGGAGAACAAGGCACAGCTCCTGTCACAAGATGTGCCCCCAGCCGCAGCTTCTCTTGGCTTCCCACACTGTGAATGCAGCACAACTCTTGCAGCAAAGCAGGACAAATATCTGAAGAACTTGACAACTTGTTCTTTCTTTTCCTTGTGCACTGGGGAGTTGTGCCATTGGTAAGGTTTTCATTGTTCCTCTTCTAGCCAAAGAAAACATGATGGGCTACCAGGAATTGTTGGGGAATACAAGCCTGGCTGAATGTGGAGAAAGAATCTCCAGAGCCTGCAGCCAGCAGTGGAGAGCTCATCATTCCAACAGCCCCATGGACATCTTGAAAGTGATCTGGAATGTGAAGATGGGCTGACAGAGGGAGTTTGTTTCTGTGTTCAGTTTAGATGATTCTACATGTCTTGCAGTGGTAGAAATCAAGAGCACAATCAGTTGATGATAAGCACCAGAACATGATAAGCTGGACCTCTCAGTGGATGAGAGAAAGACAGTGAAAAGGAGAAATGCAGGGAATGACTTGGTGAACTTTGTGTGTAAGAAGGGTCATTTTTTCTTATTTTGTGGGATTTTTCTTGGTTTTTGTGGGATATTCTAGAGATTTGGTGGAATTTTTCTGGAATTTGGTAGGGTTTGGGAATATTTACGGAATTTTTTTTTAATTTTTTGCAATTTTGTAGTAATCTATCCCAATTTGGTGGGATTTTGCAAAAGTTTACATAATTTTGTGTTATTTTTATGAAATTGTAAACTATTTTGTGGAGACAGGAGGAATTTTGAGGGATTTTTCTTGATTTTGTGGAATTTTGTGGAGATTTGGTGGGATGATTCTGGAATTTGCTAGGGTTTTCAGAACATTTAGGGAGTTGTGTGTGATTTTTCTGCAACTTTCTGGGATTTTGTGGAGACATGAAGAATTTTGCGGTATTTTCTTAAATTTTGTGAAAATTTGTGGGGATTTGGTGGGATGTTCCTGGAATTTGCTGGGGTTTTAAGAAGATTTCTGCAATTTTGTGGGATTTTTTTTTAATTTTGTGGGATTTTTCTTGAATTTTGTGGGATTTTTATTGATTCTTGTGGGATTTTTATTGATTCTTGTGGGATATTCAAGAGATTTTGTAAGATATTAATGGAATTTGGTAGGGTTTTGGGAAGATTTAGAGATTTTTGTTTTTGTTTTTTCAATTTTGTGGGATATTTTTTGAGTTTTATGGGATCTTGCAAAAGTTTAAATAATTTTGTTGGATTTTCAGGAATCTAGAAGGATTTTGAGGAGACTTGAAGAATTGTGAGGGATTTTTCTTAGATTTTGTGGTATTTTGTGGAGATTTGCTGGGATGTTTCTGGAATTTGGTGGGGTTTTTCAGAACATTTAGGGAATTGTGTGGGATTTTTCTGCAATTTGGTAGGATTTTTCTTGGATTTTGTAGGATATTGAGGATATTTTTTGGGAGTTTTGTGGAATTTTGAGGGAATTTGAGGAGACATGAAGAATTTTGAGGTATTTTTTAGATTTTTTAGAAATTTGTTTAGATTTTCTGGGATGTTCATGGAATTTGGTAGGGTTTTGAGAAGATTTCTGCAATTTTGTGGGATTTTATGGAGACTTGAAGAATTTTGTGGGATTTTTCTTAGATTTTGTGGAAATTAGTGGGGATTTGGTGGGATGTTTCTGGAATTTTGTGGGATATTTTTGTACTGTTGTGGAAATTTCTGGTATTTTGTGGGATTTTGAGAAGACTTGAAGGATTTTGTTGGATTTTTCTTATATATTGAGGAATTTTGTGGCAATTTGGTGGGATGTTTCTGGAATTTGGTAGGGTTTTCAGAACATTTAATTAATTGTGTGGGATTTTGTCTGCAATTTAGTGGGATTTTTCTTGAATTTTGTAGGATATTGGGAGGAGTTGGTGGGAGTTTTGTAAAATTTTGAGGGATTTTGAGGAAACATGCGGAATTTTGCGGTATTTTCTCAGATTTTGTGGAAATTAGTGGGGATTTTGTGGGATGTTACTGGAATTTGTTGGGCTTTTGAGAAGATTTCTACAATTTGGTGGGATTTTTCTGAAATTTTGTGGAAATTTGTGGCGATTTGGTGGGATGTTTCTGGAATTTTGTGGGATTTTTTTGTACTGTTGTGGAATTTTCTGGTATTTTGTGGGATTTTGAGGAAACTTGTCAAATTGTGAGGGAATTTTCTTAGATTTTGTGGAATTTTTTGGCGATTTGGTGGGATGTTTCTGGAATTTGGTAAAGTTTTGAGAACATTTAATGAATTGTGTGGGATTTTTCTACAATTTAGTGGGATTTTTCTTGGATTTTGTAGGATATTGAAGAGATTTTGTAGGATTTTCCTTGAATTTGGTGGGATTTTGTGAAGACTTGAAGAATTTTGAGGTATTTTCTAAGATTTTGTGGAAATTTGTTTAGATTTTCTGGGATGTTTCTGGAAATTGTTGGGGTTTTGAGAAGATTTCTGCAATTTTGTGGGAGTTTTCTTGAATTTTGTGGGATCTTGTCGAGACTTGAAGAATTGTGACGGATTTTTCTTAGATTCTTTAGAATTTTGTGGAGTTTTTGTGGGATGTTTCTGGAATTTGCTGGGGTTTTCAGAACATTTAATGAATTGTGTGGGATTTTTCTGGAATTTGGTGGGATTTTTCCTGCATTTTGTAGGATATTGGTGAGATTTTGTGGGAGTTCTGTGGAATTTTGAGGGAATTTGAGAAGACATGAGGAATTTTGAGTTATTTTCTTAGATTTTGTGGAAATGAGTGGGGATTTTGTGGGATGTTACTGGAATTTGGTGGGGTTTTGAGAACATTTCTGCAATTTTGTGGGATTTTTCTTGAATTTTGTCGGATATAGGGGAGATTTTGTGGGAGTTTTGTGGAATTTTGATTGTTTTGAGGAGACATGAAGGATTTTGTGGGATTTTTCTTAGATTTTGTGGAAATTTGTGGAGATTTTGTCGGATGTTTCTGGAATTTGTGTTTTCAGAACATTTATGGAATTGTGTGGGATTTCTCTGCAATTTTCTTGGTTTTTTCATGCATTTTTTAGGATATTGAGAAAATTTTGTGAGGTGTTTCTGGGATATGGTAGGGTTTTGAGAAGTTTTCTGCAATTTTGTAGGATTTTCTTTTGGAATTTTTTTGTGATTTTGAGGAGACTTGAAGAATTATAAGTGATTTTTCTTAGATTTTGTGGAAATTTGTGGAGGCTTTGTGGGATGTTTCTGGAATTTGGTAGTGTTTTCAGAATATTTACGGAACTATTTGGGATTTTTCTGCAATTTTGGTAGCTTTTTCTGCAATTTTGTGGGATTTCAGCTATTTTGTAAAATATTGAGGAGATTTTGTGGAAGTTTTGTGGAATTTTGAGGGATTTTGAGGAGACATGAAAAATTTTTAGTTATTTTCTTAGATTTTGTAGAAATTTGTGAGGATTTAGTGGGATGTTTCTGGAATTCGTTGGGCTTTTGAGAAGATTTCTGCAATTTTGTGGGATCTTCTGGAGAGTTGAAGAATTGTGAAGGATTTTTCAGAGCTTCTTTGGAATTTTGTGGAGATTTGGTGGGATGTTTCTGAAATTTGGTTGGGTTTTGAGAAGTTTTCTGCAATTTTGTTGGAGTTTTTTCTGGAATCTTGAAAGATTTTGTGGAGACTTGAAGAATTTTGTGGGATTTTTCTGAAATTTTGTGGAAATTTGTGGCGATTTGGTGGGATGTTTCTGGAATTTTGTGGGATTTTTTTGTACTGTTGTGGAATTTTCTGGTACTTGGTGGGATTTTGAAGAGACATGAAGAATTGTGAGGGATTTTTCTTAGATTTTGTGGTATTTTGTGGAGATTTGGTGGGATGTTCCTGCAATTCGCTGGGGTTTTCAGAACATTTGATCAATTGTGTGGGATTTTTCTGCAATTTTGTGGGATTTTTCTTGAATTTTTCAGGATATTGGGGAGATTTTGTGGGAGTTTTGGAATTTTGAGGGATTTTGAGGAGACATGAAGAATTTTGAGGGATTTTCTTAGATTTTGTGGAAATTTGTTTAGATTTTCTGGGAAGTTACTGGAATTTGGTAGGATTTTGGTAACATTTAATGAATTGTGTGATATTTTTCTGCAATTTTGTGGGATTTTTCTTGAATTTGGTGGGATTTTGTGAAGACTTGAAGAATTGTGTGGGATTTTTCTTAGATTTTTTGTAATTTTGTGGGATTTGGTGGGATGTTTCTGGAATTTGGTGGGCTTTTGAGAAGATTTAGGGAATTTTTTTTCAATTTTTGTTTGGAAACTTGGTGGATTTTGAGGAGTCTTGAAGAATTTTGTGGGATTTTTCTTAGATTTTGTGGAAATTTGTGGAGATTTTGTTGGATGTTTCTGAAATTTGGTGGGCTTTTGAGAAGATTTCTGCAATTTTTTGGGATTTTTCTTTAATTTTGTCGGATATTGAGGAGATTTTGTGGGAGTTTTGTGGAATTTTGAGGGATTTTGAGGAGACATGAATGATTTTGAGTTATTTTCTTAGATTTTGTAGAAATTTGTGAGGATTTAGTGGGATGTTTCTGGAATTTGGTAGGATTTAGAGAACATTTATGGAATTGTATGGGATTTTTCTGCAATTTTGTGGGATTTTGTAGAGACTTGAATAATTATGAGGGATTTTTCTTAGATTTTGTGGTATTTTGTGGAGATTGGGTGGGATGTCTCTGGAATTTGGTGGGGTTTTGAGAACATTTAGGGAATTATGTGGCATTTTTCTGCCATTTGGTAGGATTTTTCTTGGATTTTGAAGGATATTGGGGAGATTTTGTGGGAGTTTTGTGGAATTTTGAGGGTTTTGAGGAGACATGAAGAATTTTGAGGGATTTTTCCTAGATTTTCTATAATTTTGTGGAGATTTTGTGGGATATTTCTGGAATTTTGTGGGGTTTTGGGAAGATTTCTGCAATTTTGTGGGATCTTGTGGAGAGCTGAAGAATTGTGAGGGATTTTTCATAGCTTCTTTGGAATTTTGTGGCAATTTGGGGGGATGTTTCTGGAATTTGGTTGGGTTTGGGGAAGGTTTAGGGGATTTTGTGAGATTTTTTCTGGAATCTTGAGGGATTTTGAGGAGACTTGAAGATTTTTGTGGGATTTTTCTTAGATTTTGTGGAATTTTGTGGAGAGTTGGTGGGATGTTCCTGCAATTTGCTGGGGTTTTCAGAACATTTGATGAATTGTGTGGGATTTTTCTGCAATTTTGTGGGATTTTTCTTGAATTTTTCAGGATATTGGGGAGATTTTGTGGGAGTTTTGTGGAATTTTGAGGGATTTTGAGGAGACATGAAGAATTTTGAGGGATTTTCTTAGATTTTGTGGAAATTTGTTTAGATTTTCTGGGAAGTTACTGGAATTTGGTAGGATTTTGGTAACATTTAATGAATTGTGTGATATTTTTCTGCAATTTTGTGGGATTTTTCTTGAATTTGGTGGGATTTTGTGAAGACTTGAAGAATTGTGTGGGATTTTTCTAAGATTTTTTGTAATTTTGTGGGATTTGGTGGGATGTTTCTGGAATTTGGTGGGCTTTTGAGAAGATTTAGGGAATTTTGTTCAATTTTTGTTTGGAAACTTGGTGGATTTTGAGGAGTCTTGAAGAATTTTGTGGGATTTTTCTTAGATTTTGTGGAAATTTATGGAGATTTTGTTGGATGTTTCTGGAATATGGTGGGCTTTTGAGAAGATTTCTGCAATTTTTTGGGATTTTTCTTTAATTTTGTCGGATATTGAGGAGATTTTGTTAGAGTTTTGTGGAATTTTGAGGGATTTTGAGGAGACATGAATGATTTTGAGTTATTTTCTTAGATTTTGTAGAAATATGTGAGGATTTAGTGGGATGTTTCTGGAATTTGGTAGGATTTAGAGAACATTTATGGAATTGTATGGGATTTTTCTGCAATTTTGTGGGATTTTGTAGAGACTTGAAGAATTTTGAGGGTTTTTTCTTAGATTTTGTAGAATTTTGTGGAGATTTTGTGGGATGTTTCTGGAGTTTGCTGGGGTTTTTCAGAACATTTAATGAATTGTGTGAGATTTTTCTGCCATTTGGTAGGATTTTTCTTGGATTTTGCAGGATATTGGGGAGATTTTGTGGGAGTTTTGTGGAATTTTAAGGGATTTTGGGGAGACATGAAGTATTTTGAGGGATGTTCTTAGATTTTGTGGAAATTAGTGGGGATTTTGTGGGATGTTACTGGAATTTGCTGGGGTTTTGAGAACATTTAGGGAATTGTGTGGAATTTTTCTGCAATTTTGTGGGATTTTTCTTGAATTTGGCGGGATTTTGTGGGGACTCGAAGAATTTTGAGGGATTTTTTCTTAGCTGCTTTGGAATTTTGTGGCGATTTGGTGGGATATTTCTGGGAATTTTTAGGGTTTTGGGAAGATTTAGGGAATTTTGTGAGATTATTTTCTGGAATCTTGAGGGATTTTGAGGAGACTTGAAGAATTTTGTGGGATTTTTCTGAAATTTTTGTGGAAATTTGTGGCGATTTGGTGGGATGTTTCTGGAATTTTGTAGGATTTTTTTGTACTGTTGTGGAATTTTCTGGTACTTGGTGGGATTTTGAGGAGACGTGAAAAATTTTGAGGGATTTTTCTTCGATTTTGTGTGATTTTGTAGAGATTTTGTGGGATGTCTCTGGAATTTGGTGGGGTTTTCAGAACATTTAGGGAATTGTGTGGGATTTTTCTGCAATTTTGTAAGATTTTTCTTAGATTTTCCTGGATTTTTCTTAGATTTTGTGGAAATTGGTGGAGATTTTGAGACGTTTCTGGAATTAGATGGGGTTTTGAAAAGATTTAGGCAATTTTGTGGTATTTTTTTCTGGAATTTTGTGGGATCTTGATTTTTGTGGGATATTGAGGAGATGATGTGAAATCTTTCTGGAATTTTGAGGGCTTTGGAGGAGACAAGAAGAATTTGGTGAGGGATTTTTCTTAGATTTTGTGGATTCTGTGGAGGTTTTGTGCGATTTCGCTGGAATTTTCTGGAATTTTGAGAAAATTGAAAGAATTTTGTGGGATTTTTCCAGATTTTTGTGGGATTTTTTTTCTTGAATTATGTGGGATTTTGAGGAGATTTTGTGGGATGTTTCTGAAATTTTGTGGGATTCAGAGGAGACTTGAAGAATTTTGAGCAATTTTCTTTGATTTTGTGAAAATTTGTGGAGATTTGGTGGGATGTTTCTGGAATTTGGTAGGGTTTTAGGAAGATTTAAGGATTTTTTTTAATTTTTTGCAATTTCATTGGATTTTTTTGCGACTTTGTGGGATTTTGCAAAGTTCAAATAATTTTGTGGGATTTTTCTGAAATCTTGAGGGATTTTGAGGAGAGTTGAATAATTTTGAAGAACTTTTATTAGATTTTGGGGTATTTTGTGGAGATATGGTGGGGTGTTTCTAAAGTTTGGTAGAGTTTTGAGTAGATTTCTGCAATTTTGTGGGATTTTTTTCAAGAATATTGTGGGATTTTATGGAGACTTGAAGAATTTTGTGTGATGTTTCTGGAATTTAGTGGGATTTTTTTTGTAATGCTGTGGAATTTTCTGATGTTTTGTGGGATTTTTCTTAGATTTTGTGGAAATTTGTGGCGATTTGATGGGAAGTTTCTGGAATTTGGTTGGGTTTTCAGAACATTTAGGGAATTGTGTGGTATTTTTCTGCAGTTGGGTGGGTTTTTTCTTGAATTTTGTAGGATATTGAGGAGATTTTGTGGAATTTTTGTGGAATTTTGAGGGATTTTGAGGAGACATGAAGAATTTTGAGGTATTTTCTTCGATTTTGTGGTATTTTGTGGAGATGTTGTGGGATGTTTCTGGAAATTGGTGGCATTTTGAGAACATTTCTGCAATTTTGTGGGATGTTTCTGGAATTTCGTAGGATTTGTCTTGATTTTTCTAGGATATTCAAGAGATTTTTTGAGATGTTTCTGGGATTTGGTAGGGTTTTGGAAAGATTTAGGGATTTTTTTTTTTAGTTTTTTTCCGATTTTGTGGGATTTTTTTGCAATTTTGTGGGATTTTGCAAAAGTTTAAATAATTGTGTGGGATTTTTCTGGAGACTTGAAGGATTTTCTGGAGACTTGAAGAATTTTATGTGATTTTTCTTAGATTTTGTGGTATTTTGTGGAGATTTTGTAAGATGTTTCTGGAATTTGGTGGTGTTTTAAGAAGATTTAGGGAATTTTGTGGTATTTTTTTCTGGAATTTTGTGGGATTTTTCTTGATTTTTGTGGGATATTCAAGAGATTTTGTGAGACATTTCTGGGATTTGGTAGGGTTTTGGGAAGATTTAGGGATTTTTGTTTTTTTTTTTTTTCAATTTCAAGTTTTTTTTCTTTTTAGTTTTGTGGGATTTTGCATAAATTTAAATAATTTCGTGCAATTTTTATGGAATTTTGAGGGATTTTGAGGAGACATGAAGAATTTTGTAGGATTTTTCTGGAATTCTATCAAAATTTCTGGGGATTTTGTGGGATGTTTCTGGAATTTGGTGGGGTTTTGAGAAGATTTCTGCAATTTTGTGGTATTTTTCTTGGATTTTGTGGGATTTTGTGGAGATTTGGTGGGATGTTTATGGAATTAGGTAGGGTTTTGGGAAGATTTAGGGAATTTTGTGGGATTTTTCTGGAATTTTGTGGTTTTTTTCTTGATTTCTGTAGGATATTGAGGAGATTTTGTGAGATGTTTCTGGAATTTGGTAGGGTTTTTTAGGAGATTTCTGCAATTTTGTGGTATTTTTCTGGAGTTTCGTGGGCTCTTTCTTAAATTATGTGGGATTTTGTAGAGACCTGAAGAATTTTGTGGTATTTTCTAAATTTTGTGGAAATTTGTGGGGATTTTGTGGGATGTTTCTGGAATTTGGTAGGGTTTTGGGAAGATTTCTGGAATTTTGTGGGAGTTTTCTGGAATTTTGTAGGATATTGAGGAGATTTTGTGGGAGTTTTCTGGAATTTGGTAGGGATTTTTAGGAAACATGAAGAATTATGGGGTATTTTCTAAAATTTTGTGGAAATTTGTGGAGATTTTGTGGGATGTTTCTGGAATTTGGTGGGCCTTTGAGAAGATTTCTGCAATTCTGTGGGATTTTTTGGGATTTTTATTGATTTTTGTGGGATATTGAGGAGATTTTGTGAGAGTTTTTCGGAATTTGTTGGGCTTTTGAGCAGATTTCTGCAATTTTGTGGGATTTTTCTTGAAATTTGAGGGATTTTGTTGAGACTTGATGAATTATGAGGTATTTTTCTTAGATTTTGTAGACATTTGTGGAGATTTTGTGGGATGTTTCTGGATTTCCTAGGATTTTGGGAAGACTTAGGGAAATTTGTGGTAATTTTTTCTGGAATCTTGAGGGATTTTGAGGAAACTTGAAAAATTTTGTGGGATTTTTCCTAGATTTTTTGGAAATACGTGGAGATTTTGTGAGATATTTCTGGAATTTGTTGGGGTTTTAAGAAGATTTAGGGAGCTTGGTGGGTTTTTTTGTGGAATTTTGTGGATTTTTTCTGGAATTTTGTCGGATTTTGAGATCATTTCGGGCAATTATTAAGAAGATTTTGATGAAAAAAACAGGAAAATAAAAGCGGTAAATCTGCTGAAATTTTGGTAAACAAAAGTGAAAAGCAAAACCATCCAAAGGGACCTGAACACCGTGCTAAATCCGCATGGTTTGGCCCAACATCAGCCAAATGGGGTTAAAATCATCCCAAGGGGTCCAAAGTGCAACCAAAAGGGCATAAAAATGCCCAAACTGGTGTAAAACCCACTCCAAATGGCCTAAAATCACCCTTGAATCTCCCAAATGGTGCAAGATCCACCCTGAAAGTCGCTGGTTTTGCCTCAAATCACCCAAAGGGCCCCAACATCATCGAACCTGGCCTGAAACGCCCAAAAGGGACCTGAAATCACCCGAAAAGGGCTCGGTTCGACCGGCACCGGGACTGGGAGCGAGACCGAGATCGAGACTGAGACCGAGACTGAGACCGAGAGCGGGCCTGAGACTGGGACTGAATCCGGCACCGGCACCGAGACCGGCACCGCTCCGGGACCGGGACTGAGACCGGGACCGGACTGAGACCGGGACCGGCACCGCTCTGGGATTGAGATCGACACCGGGACCGGAATCGGCTCCGGGAGTGCCCCAGGACTGCTCCGAGACTGAGACCGAGGCCAGCACAGGGACTGGGATCAACACCAGGAGCGCTCTGAGACGGAGACTGAGACCAGAACCGGGATTAGCACTGGGATCACTCCTGGAGCAGCACTGGGATCAGCACCGGGATCACTCCAGGACCAGAACCGGGATCAGCACCAGGATCACTCCAGGACCAGCACTGGGATCAGCACCGGGATCGCTCCAGGACCAGCACTGGGGTCAGTACCAGGATCACTCCAGGACCAGCACTGACACTGGGACAGGAACTGCTCCAAGGCCAAGACTGAGACCAGGACTGAAACCAGCACTGGCACCGGCACTGAGACTGGCACCGCTCCGGGACCGAGACTGAGACCGGGACTGAGAGTGAGATGGAGACAGAGACTGGGACTGGGAGTGCTCTGGGACCGACCCTGGGACCACCACAGCTCCGGGACAGAGATCAACACCGGGACCGGAATCAGCTCTGGGATCACTCCGGGACCACCGCGTTCACTCTGGGCAGTTTTGGCCATGCTCACGGGTGAGACTGGGAAGGGCTGGGAGGGACTGGGAGGGAACTGGGAGGGAACTGGGAGGGAACTGGGAGAGAGCCTTCGGCGGGGCGGGACCACCTCAGTTTGCATCATTCCAGTACAGCCATCCCGGTCCATGTGGTCCCGGTCCATGTGATCCCAATCTCTGGTGCTGATCCATACGGTCCCGGTCTGTGCAATCCCAGTCTGTGCAACCCCAGCCCATGGATCCCAGTCTGTGTGGTCCTGCATGGCACACACTCCAAGAGTCTGGAATTCCAGCAAGGAAAAGATGTTCCTGCCCTTGAAGGCAAAGCTCTTGAGAAGGGGCCGAGAGCCAAGTGCAGCAAGATCTTACAGTGACATTTCCCTGCCAGCCCCCAGAACTTCACCCATGCTTGTTGTAGCTCCTGGACTGGGAATTAAATCAGGGGAGGGTCTCTGGTGGGAGCTGCCCTGGGTGCAGGGAGACGCTGATGTCAGCGTTCAGGAACACACATAATCACAGATTGATTATATGCAGCTGCTTGATTGAAGCGCGTGGGAACTAGGGGTATCAGCAACCCAAATCTAGCTCCATCGTCTTTGTCCAAAGTGCACATATTTCTACAATTTCAGCTGTAGCAGTAATCACTGTAACAACCTTATCAATATTGCTTCATTAATATTGCTTGATTAGCTTTATCAATATTGCTTCATGAGAGTTGGCTCATCCTTGTACGAACATGTACAAATCTTATCTCTGGGTGGGTATCTTGGAATTCCCAAGTACCAGTTCCCGTTACCGTAAACATTTCAGCTTGCTAGACCATCCCCAATACCAGACATTCTTGTGGCCTACTTCTTCATGGTTTTAAGAAACATTTTCAGAAACATTTAACGTTATAGTAACAAGGCTGTCACTGCTGTGGTGTCACAGACAGTGGAGCACTGGGGCTGTCACAGATATGGTGTCACAGAGAGGAGAACACTGGGATTGTCACTGCTGTGGTGTCACAGAGAAGGGAACACTGGGGCTGTCACTGCTGTGGTGTCACAGAGAGGGGAACACTGGGGCTGTCACTGCTGCAGTGTGTGATAGATTGACATTTAAGAAAAAAAGATAAACAGCTAAAGAAGTTAAGGTTGCTGGAGGCTGATGGAAGTTTTTTCTCCTGGCCTATAACTGGTCATTTCAGAGAACTGGCAGTAGTTTTGACCATTGAAAAGTGATATCAACCTGTGAACATCACCACTTAAAACTTAAGCCCGTGAATTTCTCTTTCTCTTTGGTTTCTGGCTTTTGAAGAGGTAACAGGGCTCTGGTTCATCCTCCTCCCCCACAAACAGGACAAGGCCGTGGGGGGTGTGGGGCTGGCCAGAGTTCTGCAGTTCCTGGTGGGGGATGGAGACTGTGAAGTGACAGGAGCCCCTTCCCAGAGGGAAGTACTCCCATCTGTCCTACTGGTCTGGCCTTAATTTAAATCTTTGACTTCATCAAAGGGTCATTGATAAACAAAACCTTGGTTTTGCCTGCTGACATTGCTGGTCAGGCAGTGTCCCAGGAGATGCTCTTGATGGTTGCCTCTTTTCCTGGGCATGGCACTGGAGGAGGTTCAGGCCCAGGTGATGCCACTGAAGGAAATGTGCCCTCATCCCAGGGATGATCAACACAGACTCCCCCAGCCCCTCAGTGCCCCGCTGCTGGTCACAGCAGCCCCTGCCTGGCTCCTGCCTGCCCACACCATGGTCAGCCCTGCCTGCTCCTGGACATGGAGCTCAGCCAGGGCTGGTGCTGTGTGGGCTTTGCTGGTGGTACCAGCCAGACACTGGGGTGAGAGCTCCATCTCTTTATTGGAACAGAAGAGCTGTGCTGGGCCCTGCCCTGGCAGGAGGGACCCACCTTCAGTCCAGGCCACAGAGCAGGGCGGGTCCCTTCAGGGACACAGGGCCTTGCTTTGGGTGGTGGCAGCATCTGCACAGCAGCAAGCTGGTAATGCAGCTGTGACAGGGACATCACGTATGGGCATGGAGATGTGAAATGTGTGGTGCAGGTGTCCCTGAGGGAGGTGTTTGGCTGGACTTGTGAAGCTGCAGAGAGGAACCTGTTGAGAGAGGAGATGTCTGAGGCCTCTGCTGCAGCTGGCACACAGGGACCCTCTTGCACACTGGGAGATTCTCACTGTGCTCCAAGTTTCCCTCTGAAGACTAAGAGGTGAATGTGGATGGGCTTAGCAGCTGATCTGCAGGCCAAAGAATTGAGTTAGCAAAAGAAGAAATTGAGAAAATACAAGTTTATCCATAGCAAGGAAGAAATCAAGGCTGTTAGCATGGAAACCAATAAAAAGGGACATAAAGGGGTATTTGCAGTTATGTAATACGTGCCTTGGAGGGAGCATATGTGCCTTAATAATCTTTTGTAAACTTTTGCCAATTTATTGTTGATGTTAATTGCTTTGTACCAATAAAATACATTAAGCCATTGCTTTGCCCAATGAATATAATGAGCTGTTTTGATGTAACTAATGACTTAAGATCATGCTTTGTTAAGGGAATAAAAGTTGACAACACTTTGTAACGAAGAAGAAGCCACTGTAGTCTCTGCACAAGTGTGTGTCGTGTCTGTCTCAAGTGACAGGTCAGAAATTCCAAAACGCATTTGAAAAATCCTAAACTACTATGGAAATTGAGAAGAAACCGTTGTGGATTACTTTCTAGGAAAAAAAAAAAAATCTAAATGTTCCTATGAAATTCTTACTTCTAAAAATGAAAAACAAAGATAACATGGTGCTCCATGCCTGGCTGCTGCTGGAGAGCAAGAGCCTCATAATGTAGCTTTGGTGGGGACAACAGACACTGACTGGGAGATGCAGGAAGACAGGTGTAGTTCTCCCTGATTGAAGCCGTTGGCCTGTCTTGTGAAGGTGCAGAGTTGCTCTTGTGGAGAAAGGAGGCGTCTGTTGCCCCCGGCTGCTGCTGGCACTCAGGGACACTCCTGCACAGCAGGGCCCAGAGCTGCCAAGGCTCCCCAGCACGGCTGGAGCTGCTGGCACAGCTTGGCCCAGCTGGACAGCTGCCCCTCATGGCCCTGGAGAGCAGGGGATGGCTCTGGGCCGGGTCCCTGCTGTCTGCTTTTCAAGGGAAATCTTATCACCACTCTTTCTCCTGCCCACCTTGCTTTGCCTCTGCCTGGAGCTCCTGGGACTGCTCCTGGCCATGATTAATAATCACAGCTTATTCTGTCAGCAAAGGGACATTGAGAAGTTGTCTCCAGCATGCACCATGATCTTCACAATGTGATTGACCAGGACTGCATGTCAATCCATATCTCAATGCCAGTCTGGACAGGAGCACAGATCAGAAGCGTTTTCATGGTGTGCTGGGCTCCACATCCTGTTTAGGGAACGAGGCACTGCAAGGAGGTCCTCAGTGGCAGAGAAGCCACTGCCTGAGATGTAACCCTGGGTGCCTCCTGTGGCTCAGGGAGCGGCTGTGGCTGTAAATGTGTGTTTGTCTGCAGCACAGAGCCAGGGCTTAGCGAGGCCCTTGTTGTGCCTCGGGCACTGCTCGGCAGCCCCATCGGACCCGGGCCCTCAGCCCTTCCCTGTTGGGGACTGACCTGGCCCGGCCCAGCCATGGGGCAGGGCCCGACAAGGGCGCGGTGGGTCCAGAGGCCCGGCCTGGCCCCGGTCCCCAAGGGATGGGCTCTGTCTGCCTGCACAGCCCACAGGCGAGGCCCGAGGCTCTGCAGGAAGCTTCCTGCCAGCTTTGCACAACCTCCACCGAGAGTGTCCCTTTGCTGTGCTGAGAAGACTAACAAACCCCTCTAGTTTAACCCCACTGCACACCTCATGAGGGATCTCTGCAAATCTCAGGAGAGACCATATTCGTTTGTGCCTCACGAGGGATCTCTGCAAACCTTGGCAGGGACCCCAAAAATATCCCTTGTTCCTCACAGGAAATCTGTGCACACCTTTTGAGAGACCCCAAAATAACCTCATGTGCCTCACAAAAGAATCCGGCCCCCAGCCCACTTTAGGAAGGACTCGGCTCCTCTACAGGCCTTGATGGCAACCACTAAATGGTCACGTAAATCACGAGGAACTCAAGCCCCCTGCCAGTCTTACAGGGTTCTCCAGTCACCTGTAGCCATAGAAGTGACCCCAATTCCCCTAAGAATTTCAAGAGGAAACCTCAGCCACATGCACCACTTAGAGAAGACCCAAACCTGTGCATGTCTTACTGGAAAACACAACACCCTGCCCGTGTGCCTCACAATGGACCCCAATCATCTGGCAGCCTTACAGGGGTCCCCCATCACCTGCATGCCATAGAAAAGCCAGGTGTGCCATTAACTCTAGCCAGCAGTGTGTTCCATGACAGAAACCTCTCCAATGCCTTTCTGGTAATTGGGAACACGTGTTGTGGTGCCAGCTGCATCTGTGGGAGCCATGGGCAGCGTGAGTCTGTGCTGTGCTCCACTGCTGAGCTGGCAGCATGGTGGATATGGCCAGGATATTCCGTTTCCCCCAGGTCTGGAGCCTGCAGGAACCTTGCTGACCCCTTGGCACAGGCTGTGCTGCCCAACAAAGCTCAGAAGCCTGAGAGGAGAGCCTGAGGGCAGCAGGAAGAAGCCCCTGCTCTAGAACTGAGAGAGTTCTTCCAGAAGCCAAGATGGTGAATTTAAGTGATTTCCACTGTGCTCAAAGTTTGCCTCTGAAGACTAAGAGGTGAGCTTGTCAGTAATCCCAGAAAATATCTGGAAAAATATTTTATGCAATTTTTTTTTTTACTAGATCCAAATCTCCAGTGGGAAAAGAGCCTCCCCAGTATGCTGGGTGTCTTGGGATGTCTCAGTACTTCCTAGAGTAAACATTACCACTTAAAGGAAATTCCATGTTTTATTGAAGAAATGGAAAAAATGTTCCAGAATTCTAAAACTACTTTGAAAAACATTTTACTACTCTCTAAAAAAAGAAAAGAAACATTTGAGGACTTCTTTCTACCAAGAAAAAAATTTAAATATTTCTAATAATTTCTAATTTCTAAAAATGGAAAACAAAGATATGCCCCATGCCCAGCTGCTTCCTGCCCAGCCAAGGCTGTGGCCAGCCAAGCAGCTGTGCCAGTGCTGGTGGTACCAGCCAGACCCCAGAGCAGAAGCCCAAAGGTTTTGTTCAAGCCCTTCCCTGGCAGGAGGGGCCCACATTCAAGCCTGACCAGGTACCAGGGCCAGCACCTTCAGGGACAGAGGGTCCTGTTCTGGGTGGTGGCGGCACAGCAATAAGCTGATAATACAGCTGTGGCGGGGACAGCAGACACTGGCTTGGAGATGGAGGAAGACAGGTGTAGTTCTCCCTGATTGAAGCCTTTGGCCAGTCTTCTGAAGCTGCAGAGGCGCTCCTGTGGAGAGAAGAGGTGGCTGAGGCCCCCAGCTGCCGCTGGCACTCAGGGACCCTCCTGCACAGCAGGGCCCAGAGCTGCCAAGGCTCCCCAGCATGGCTGGAGCTGCTGGCACAGCTTGGCCCAGCTGGACAGCTGCCCCTCAAGGCCCTGGAGAGCAGGGGATGGCTCTGGGCAGGGTCCCTGGCCAGGAGCGGGCCCCAGAGCACCTCTGCCTTTCAAGGGCAATCTCGTCCCCGCTCTTTCTCCTGCCCACCTTGCTTTGCCTCTGCCCGCTGCTCCTGGGGCTGCTCTTGGCCAGGCAGCCTCAGTGGCAGCCAGCACTGGCTGCAGCCCCAGCGGGCTCCCCAGGACAAGGCCCAGCAATTAAGAGGCCAATGAAAGCCCTGGGCAGCAGCAGAACTCTCAGCAGAGTTATTTGGGCAACCAAGGACTAGCCACAAGTCCACAGCAGCCTCACTGAGAATGTTTCTATTCTACAATAGACTTTCAAAAGAAGCTGGTTGAAGGAAAGATGAATGAAATACTCACCGTTTTGTCTTCCAGACATACCAGATTCCAACACAGCATAAAATGAAGACAAGCACCAAACAAAACAGGCCTGACATTAATTCTAGCCAACAGCGTGTTCCCTGACAGAAACCTCTTCCGATGCCCTTCTGGGAATTGGGAACACGTGTTGTGGTGCCGGCTGCATCTGCAGGAGCAATGGGCAGCGTGAGCCTGTGCTGTGCTGCGCTGCTGAGCTGGCAGCATTGTGGGTATGTCCAGGATATTCCCTGTTGCCCACAGAGCTGGGGCCTGCAGGCACCTTGCCAACCCCTGGCACAGGCTGTGCCACCCAATAAAACCCAGAAAGCTGAGAGGAGAACCTGGGGCCAGCACAGCTTCTTGGGCAGTGTCTCCTTCCAGGGACAGGGGCCAAACCCATCCCTGAGCAGCCACTGCCACCCCTGACCCTCCCTGCTCCGTGACAGCTCCCCCAGCCCAAGGGGACAGAGCCAGGCCCTGTCAGGGGCCAGTGCAGCCCCTGCCCAGTTGGGAGCCAGGGCTGGCTGTGGCCCTGGGCTCATGGCAGGGCTTCCACTCGGGGCTGCTCCTGTGCCTTGTGCCTCTGGATGCTCAGTGCCAGCTCTGGGAGCAGCTGCAGTGGGATGGACATTGGTGCACGAGTCCCATTTCCCAGGGGCTGGGAATGAGCTCCAAAGGCCTGGAAGCTGAGGCGCCTCCAGCTTTGGCTGCTGCTGGGCCATGCAAGGAGAGGCCCTGTGGGAAGAGCTGCTGGCACACAGCCCCACTGAGAGCTGAGCCCAGCACAGAAATTACCTCCTGTGCCTGGGCCTGTGCCTGCAATTGCCTCCCTTCCTTCAGGAAATGCCCCCTTCCATAGAGCCTCTCTGTCCATCCCTTGAGAAAGGAAGAGGCACAGCTGGATCAGATGGAGCCATTACATAGCAGGGAAGTGGCCTCTTCAGGAGGCAGTGCTTGTCAAAGACATGGAAGAGGATCAGGAAAAGGCCCAGGCTCTCTCTTGTCCAAACCATCCAACCTCTCCTGATCTGCTCAGAGACCAGGAAGTTACAGAGGATCTCAAGGTGTGTGTGGCCCATGGTGCAGTTTGGGCAGCCTGCCTGCTGATGCCAAATGCCTTCCTGCAGAGGCTGGGGAGAAACTGCATCCAGGCCAGGCTGGGAAACAGCCCTGCAGGGCTTGAAAGCAGCATCAGGGCAGCGAGGCTGCCATGGATCCCTTCCCATGGTGCCAGGCATGGCATGTCCAGAGAAAGCCACCGGCTGCTGCATCTCAGGAAAGGCTGAGGGAAATGCACCCACCATGCCCTTTGAGCAGTTCCCTCTCTATTTCTTTCAGGATATGGTGTGACTCAAGTGATTCTTTCTGCCCTGAGGCTCTGTTCTTCCCTCTTGGAGGACCTTAACAAAAAATAGTTCCATTTACCAGGAATGGATGCCACAAAAGCAATGCTCAGCCTGTGGGTACGGCAGGGACACACCACTCACCCCTGCGATGGGAGCTGGGCTTGCGGGCAGTAATCAGCAAAGGAGCTGGTAAAGTCCTCCCTGCAGACACACCTGTAACTCAACAGCCACAGAAGCTTCTGTCACCTGGTTCCTACCGGGTTGTCAATGATTATTCCTTGATGGGACACTGAGAACATACCTGCAGGAGGCTCCAAGGGCTTCAAAACTTTATGCAGCCAATCTAATGGAGAAGCCATCCCAGGAAACTCATCTGGAAGGGAGCACAGATGAGAACCTTTTTCAGGGTGTGCTGGGATCCCCTTCTGCCTTAGGGAACTGGGCACTGCAAGGGGGTTGGGTAAGGCCATGGGAGCTAGATGTCAGTGGACATGGAGAAAGCTGTAGAGGGGCCTGGGGAGCTCTGGGCTGGCTCCTGGTCACTCTCAACACTCTTTCCATGTGCTGTGCAACATCCCTGAAGGGTGGGCACTCCCCAGCAGCAGAGATGGCAGCTCAAGCCTCAGCAGGGCTCAGGCCCAGAGGCACAGCAATTACCTCCTGGGACTGTGCCTGGCATGGCCTCCCTTCCTGCAGCAGAGGCTGCCCATGAGCCACTGCTTCCTCCGGGAAACGCCGCCTTCAGCACAGGCTCTCCATCCACTTCTGCAGAAAGGGACAGCTGGATCAGATGGCAGCATTCCCCACTGGGCGAGGTGGCATCTTCAGGAGGCAATGCTTGTCAAAGACTTGGTTAAGGACCAGGATATCATATAAACTTTTGGGATTTTGCCAGAGCCCTCCTTTCTCCAAACAGCTGCCATTTCTGATCTCCCCAGAGACCAGGGAATTCTACAAGATCTCATTGTGGGCACGGCCCATGGTGCAGTTTGGGAACCCTGTCAGCTGATGCCAAATGCCTTCCTGCAGAGGCTGGGGAGAAGCTGCAGCAGGCCAGGCTGGGAAACAGCCCTGCAGGGCATGAAAGCAGCAGTGGGGCAGTGAGGCTGCTGTGGATCCCTTCCTGCTGTGTTGGGCACTGCATGTCCAGATGTGCAGAGAAAGTCTCCGGCTGCTGAGTCTCAGGAGACGGCTGAGGGACACAGACCCACCTTGTCCTCTCTGCAGAATTTTCTTCAGCATTTGCCTCATGGGTTTGGATGGCTCATGGGGTTTCATAACTCCTGTAGCTTTGGTATTTCCTCTTGGAGGACCTTAGAGTAAAATAATTCCATTTCCCAGGAATGGACTCCAGAAAAGCAATGCTCAGCCTGTGGGGTCAGCAGGGACACACCACTCACCCCTGCGATGGGAGCTGAGCTTGTGTGCAGTAACCAACCCAGGAGCTGGGAGAGTCCTCCCTGCAGACACACCTGTAACTCAACAGTCACAGAAGCTTCTCTCATCTCTGCTGCACAGGCAGCACTGAGCTGCAGGAGCAGTGAGGGGATCACGCAGAGCGAGGGCACACACGTGCACGGCTCTGTCCTGGTACCTGCAGCGATGCTGCCCTGGCCGAGCTTTGGGCTCTGAGCTGGCAGCTCTCCCAGGGGGAAAGGCCTTCACCTACCCTCACCATCTTCCAGAGCCTCAGTCCTGGATGTGGGTTGGGAAGCCAGATCACTTTCAGCAAGAGGCTTGGCTGCAAGGAAAGGCAGGACAGATCAGCTCCCGTGGCACTGTTAAAGATCCTCAGGCTCCTTGGGGCTGGCAAAGGAGCCACACAAGGCACAGCCCTGGGACACAGCCCAGGGCCCGGCCCCTTCCCTCTCTGCTCTTCTCTGTGGCTGCACAGAGCACACAGGGAAGGAGACACTGGCATTGCACACAGGAAGAAGATTGAAAGCTAAATGCTCCTTCCTCCCACTGACAGTGACCTGTGGGATCCCTCAGGGCTCCAGAAGGGAGCAGGGCAAGGTTTCCAGAACCCATCAAGCCTGAGATTATGTTAAGAGATATGGCACATGAGTGAGCTCTTGCCACCTTGTCATTGTGTGTTCTGTCAGTAAAGGGAATAGAAGAACTTGCCTCCAGCATTCTCCAAGATATTCAAAGTATCATTCAGTAGCAGTTCCAAATAATTGAGGTTGTGTTCCAAATCTAGAAGGGAGCACAGAGCAGAACTGTTCCCATGGTGTTCCGAGATCCCCTTCTACCTTAGGGAACCGGGCAGTGCAAGGGAGTCGCGCTAAGGCTGTGGGTGCCAGATGTCAGTGGACATGGCCACAGCTGCAGAGGGGCCTGGGGGCTCTGGGCTGGCTCCTGGTCACTCTCCACCCTCTTTGCAGGCCCTGTGCAGCATCCCTGGGAGAGGTGGCTGGAGCAGCCCAGGCCTCACTGGGGCCCTCTCTCTGCCACAGCTGAAAGAATTGTAAAAGCAATGGGGAAGAGCTACAGCAGGCAGTGCCACAACTGTCCCTCAGGCCCTCCCTCCCTCCTGCCCACGTTCTGCTGGGACAGCTCTCCCATCCCATAGGGACAGAGCCAGGCTCTTTCAGGATACAGTGGAGCCTTGCCCTCCCACTCTGCCTATTCCCCACCATGGGCACCCCTGTGCAGCTGCTGCCAGGATTTGGGACCTGTCTCCCATGGAGGGACCCCAGCAGGACTGCTCAGTAGCCGAGTGCCCTGAGGCTGCTGGGGATAATTCCACTGGGCTGTGCTGGTCTTGTCCGGGCTGTGCCTGCACTGCCAAGCAGCAGCAATGGGAGCTCAAGCCTCAGCAGGGCTCAGGCCCAGAGGCACAGCAATTACCTCCTGGGACTGTGACTGTGCCTGGCATGGCCCCCCTTCCTGCAGCAGAGGCTGCCCATGAGCCACTGCTTCCTCCGGGAAACGCTGCCTTCAGCACAGCCTCTCCATTCACTTCTGCAGAAAGGGACAGCTGGATCAGATGGCAGCATTCCCCACTGGGCGAGGTGTAGAAGTAAGACCCGGCGCTCGGAAGATACCGGAATGTAACGGAAAGATAGTAACCCCCCCTCCTCTTTAGTATGGTAATGTCCTCTGCAATTAGCCAATAGCACCTAGCTGTGATGAAAGCAGATGGGAGTAACACAGTGAAGCTAGGTTATAAAATGTCAAATTCTCCAGCCATAAACGCCATTTGCCATCCATCACATTGGTATTTGTGGGTAATGGACTGAGTTGCCAGGGGAGGCCACCATGCTGTTCCTTGAACCAGGGTGTCTGCCTTGCTTAAAAGGCAACAGGGAGGTGGCATCTTCAGGAGGCAATGTTTTTCAAAGGAAATCATATAAACATTTGGCATTGGCCAGGGCCCTCTTTTCTCCAAACAAACACCATTTCTGGTCCACCCTGAGACTGGGAAAGTGCAGAAGATCTCAGGGTGGGTATGGCCAATGGTGCAGTTTGGGCTCCCTGTCAGCTGATGCCAAATGCCTTCCTGTAGAGGCTGGGGAGAAGCGGCAGCCAGGCCAAGCTGGGAAGCAGCCCTGCACTGTGTGAAAGCAGCAGTGGGGCAGTGAGGCTGCCATGGATCCCTTCCTGCTGTGTTGGGCACTGCATGTCCAGATGTGCAGAGAAAGTCTCCAGCTGCTGAGTCTCAGGAGAAGGCTGAGGGACATGGACCCACTTTGCGCTCCCTGCAGCATTTCCTTCAGCATTTTCCTAATGAGTTTGGATGGCTCATGGGGTTTCATAACTCCTGTAGCTTTTTTCCTCCTCCTCAGAGGACCATGAGAGCAAGTAGATCCATTTCCCAGGAATGGACCCCAGAAAACCAGTGCTCAGCCTGTGGGGTCAGGAGGGACACACCACTCACCCCTGTGATGGGAGCTGAGCTTGTGTGCAGTAACTAACCCAGGAGCTGGGAGAGTCCTTGCTGCAGACACACCTGTAACTCAACAGCCACAGAAGCTTCTCTCATCGCTGCCAGCTGGACAAGCTTTTGGGTTCTTAGCTGGCAGCTTTCCCAGGGGGAAAGGCTTTGACCTACCCTCACCATCTCCCAAGGGCTGAGTCCTGGACATGGGTTGGGAAGCTGGATCGTCTTCATCAGTAGATTCAGCTGCAAGGAAAGGCAGGACAGAACAGGTCCTGGACAGTGCTCAAGATTCTCTTTCAGGCTGGAGTGACAGTGAGTGCACCTGGCTGATTGCTGCCCTCCAAAGCACTCCCTCATCTCTGCCTTCCACCCAGGAGCAGGGGCAGGGAGACCACGTGCCAGCAGTTGCCCCACACCAGGATAGAAGAAGCTTCTTGAATGGCAGTCAGGGGAGAAAGGACTCCCTGGAGCTGCCAGCAGCTCTGAACTGAGCCCCATGCAGGGCCAGGGCTTGGCAGCGGCAGCTCAGGCTCCCTGGGGTCAGCAAAGGAGCCACACAAGGCACAGCCCTGGGGCACAGCCCTGGGCCCGGCCCCTCCCTCTCTGCTCTTCTCTGTGGCTGCACAGAGCACACGGAAGGTGACACTGGCATTGCACATGGGAAGAATATTGACAGCTAAATGCTCCTTCCTCCCACTGACAGCAATGCTGTGGGATCACTCAGGGCTCCAGAAGAGAGCAGGGCAAGGTTTCCAGAATCCATCAAGCCTGAGATTATGTTAAGAGATATGGCACACGAGGAAGCTCTTGCCACACTGACACCCATTATTCTCTCAGGAAAAGCACATTGAGAACTTGCCTCCAGCATTCTCCAAGCGTTTCAAGCCTTTATCCAAGAGGGCATCCAGATAATGCAAGTTACGATCCCAATCTAGAAGGGAGCACAGATCAGGACCATTACCAGGGTGAGCTGGGATCCCCTTCTGTTTTAGGGAACTGGGAACTGCAAGGGGTTTGGGTAAGGCTGTGGGAGCCAAATGTCAATGGACATGGCCAAAGCTGCAGAGAGGCCTGGGGAGCTCTGGGCTGGCTCTGGTCACTCTCCACCCTCTTTGCAGGCCCCGTGCAACATCTTTGGAGGGGCAGTGGGGCCATCCCTGGGCCCCTGGGGCCTCTGTCCCTCCCATAGAGGAAACCCTCCCTAAAGCCCTGGGGAAAACCATCCCCAATGCTTCCCAGGGAGAAGGGAGCGCTGTCCTGGGAATGGGGACCGAGGCCGCGGGCTCACCTGCTCGCCCTGCTCGCCAGGGAGCAGCCTGGGCAGCCCTGTCAGGCAGGGCCACTGCCAGGAGGAGCAGGAGGAGGAGGCGCAGAGCAAAGGCCATGGTGCCTTGCCCTCTGCCAGTCCTGCAGCTCTTGCTGCCACCACTGTCCTGACACCGCTGTCCCAATGTCAGCACCGCTGTTGCCGCCACTGCTGCTGCCACAACAGTCGTGGTCAAGGACTGACTGCTCGGTCCTTGTGGTGCTGTGCAACCACGGGGCTCTGGGACCTCTGTGACCTCAGAGCCTGCTGTCACCTCAGCCTGCTGTCACCCCACAGGCTGCTGTGACCTCATGGCCTTGGCTGTACCCCCTGAGTTACTCCCATCTGTACTCCAATCTGTACTGGACTGATTGTAAATCTTTGACTTCATCAAAGGGTCATTGATAAACAAAACCTTGGTTTTGCCTGCTGACATTGCTGGTCAGGCGGTGTCCCAGGAGATGCTCTTGATGGTTGCCTCTTTTCCTGGGCATGGCACTGGAGGAGGTTCAGGCCCAGGTGATGCCACTGAAGGAAATGTGCCCTCATCCCAGGGATGCTCAACACAGACTCCCCCAGCCCCTCAGTGCCCTGCCGCTGGTCACAGCAGCCCCTGCCTGGCTCCTGCCTGCCCACACCATGGTCAGCCCTGCCTGCTCCTGGACATGGAGCTCAGCCAGGGCTGGTGCTGCGTGGGCTTTGCTGGTGGTACCAGGCAGACACTGGGGTGAGAGCTCCATCTCTTTATTGGAACAGAAGAGCTGTGCTGGGCCCTGCCCTGGCAGGAGGGACCCACCTTCAGTCCAGGCCACAGAGCAGGGCGGGTCCCTTCAGGGACACAGGGCCTTGCTTTGGGTGGTGGCAGCATCTGCACAGCAGCAAGCTGGTAATGCAGCTGTGACAGGGACATCACGTATGGGCATGGAGATGTGAAATGTGTGGTGCAGGTGTCCCTGAGGGAGGTGTTTGGCTGGACTTGTGAAGCTGCAGAGGGGAACCTGTTGAGAGGGGAGATGGCTGAGGCCCCAGCTGCAGCTGGCACACAGGGACCCTCTTGCACAGCGGGAGATTCTCACTGTGCTCAAAGTTTCCCTCTGAAGACTAAGAGGTGAATGTGGATGGGCTCAGCAGCTGATCTGCAGGCCAAACAATTGAGTTAGCAAAAGAAAAAATTGAGAAAATACAAGTTTATCCATAGCAAGGAGGAAAGCAAGGCCATTAGCATGGAAACCAATAAAAAGGGATATAAAGGGGTATTTGCAGTTGTAATAAATGGAATTGTTTCCTGCTAACTAAATTGTAACTGTTATTAAAGTTGTTATAATTAGAAACAATCATGAATCAGTGTTACAAAGCAGATGTACCCCTTTGCAGATGTTACATGTCAAAATTAAGGTACAGGATGTAGTTTAGAAGATAAATGGTGTCTTAACACCAAAATGGCCCTGAGATGGACCAAAATTAGAACAAATTTAGGCATTGGGCCTAAAGCTTAGTAAACATAAGGCTAATTAGTAGACTAACATAACACAAGGCTTAGTACACACACACAAACCTGTAAGGTTATCCAAAGGATAATGAGGAAGAGGAGAAGCCTTTGCCAAAAGACCACCAGAAGAAGACTGAAGACCCCCTAACAACAATTGAGGCATGCGCCGTGAAGAAAAGTGACGTAAAGTCAGAAAAATCGGAAATAGGAGGAAACTTACAGGAAACATTAATGAATATGTAAAAGCATACAGTATATAAGTTTAGCTTGAAGTGCTTTGTTTTGAATGTGAGGCAGCGTGGGAAGCCTCCGTACCCTGGTTGGTTTTGCTTATGCTTTAATCATACTTAATTACTAGCAGATTATATATAAAAATTTTAATTTTTTATTAAACTGTATTATTTTACTAAACTATATTCTTTTATACCACATTACTATTCAATTTAGTAAATTGTATTCATTTTTAATTAAACTGCCATTAACCAAAGGGACCTAGTTGTCAAAATTCTAATTTCATTTATAACAATATTTTAACAAAGAAGGCTGTTACAACAAGACTGGTATTTAACAAACATGACACAACATGAGGTATATTAACAAAGAAGGCCCCTTACGGTGACAACATTCTACTGTTCAAACTGTAAAACATCTTTGTGTACTGATCAGGAGGTCAGGATTTACTCTTTACAATCCTGATGCTGAATGTCTCCTGAGGAGGTCTGGTCACAGAGAAGAATGAGCCCCTTGTGGGCTGCCCCTGTTTGGACAACCTGCTCCTCACCCCGAGCCTCAGCATGTCTGACATCGCCCACCTGGGACTGACATCCCAAAGAATTGAGAACATTTATAAATATTTCTTTATAATTAATATCTAATAAATTAATTAAAATAAAAATTTAATTTTTACAATAATATTATTCTGCATTTTTATAGCCTAATTTTTATATTTATATGAAAGAATTGATACAATTTTAGCAACTAAAAACATTATCGGTCCTTGGTTCAAAGTACTACAATTCCCTTCATTAATTGATCACTATTTCTCCCTCTTTATCCTAATTACACCTATTTTTAGTCCTTTGATCATATATTTTAATAATTTTCTCAGACAGGATAAAAGGGACCACTTTGGGATCCATGGGGACTTTTCTGGGGAACATTTGGGGCAGTTTTGGGTCTGGGGAGGGAATTTAGAGAGAACTTGGGGGTCTGGAGAACACTTGGGGGAGCCGGGTGGGCACTTGGAGGGGCACTTAGGGATTCTGTGGGACAATTCGGGGTCCGGGGGAGCACTTGGGGGTGCAGGGGGGCGCTTGGAGGTCAGGGAGGGCAATCTGGGGGCCCTTCGGGGTCCGGGCGGGCACTTGGGGAGCTGTAACAGGGAATCTCTGGGCCGCGGGGGATGATGGGAGTTGTAGGCGCCGGTATAATACGGTTTAATGGGGCCGCGGAGCATCACGGGAGTTGTAGGCGCAGCTCCAATGGATTCCGGTGGGGCGCGGGGCATGACGGGAGATGCAGTCCCGGCTGGAATAGCGCTCTATGGGCGCCGCGGAGCATGATGGGAGCTGTAGTCCCGGAAGTGGCTCGGAAGGCGCGTTTGGCGGTGTGGGGAAGCGCTTGGAGAAAACTTTTGCGTCCAAGCCATGGCTGCAGGTGCTCGGGGCGAATGTATACGGCTCGGGAGCACTTGGGAGGAGCCTGGGGAGCTCTAACCGGGCTCTTTAGGGCGGGGGGCACGGCAGGAGGTTTGGGCGCGGAACTGTGTTGAGGGATGATGGGAGATGAATTCCCAGGAGTGGCTGGAAGGGGAATCTGTGGGGTCGGGAGAATTCAGGGATCCAGGGACGCTTTGGGGGCTCCCGAACGGGCAATGAGGGGGCACTCGGGGATCCTGGAGGGTTTGGGGGAGACTTATGGGACATATGGGGGGCGATACCGGGGTTCTGGGGAGCGCAGGGCATATTCCCAGTTCCTCACAACCTGGTTTCAGTTGCCCCCTGGAGGCTCCTGCTCACTGCCAGTATGATCCCAGTATGATGTCAGTACACAGCCAGTGCAATCTCAGCCACTGCCAGGATGATCCCAGTACAAACCAGTCCCTGCCAGTGCTGCCACTCCTGGGATCCCCCAGCCCTCTCTGTGTTCCCCCCTCCCACATCTCCCCAGAGGAGCCCCAAGGGCTGGCAGTCCCCAGCCAGGGTCCCCAGCCAGCCCCAGGTTGGATCTGCAGCCCCCAATTTTCCCAGTTTCCCTCTCCTTTTCCCCAGGCCGGGTTCCCCCCGTCCCCAGCGGGTGGGAGCAGCGGAGAGCCCCGCGCTGCCCATCCCGACCTGTCCTGGCTCCATCCCCGCTCCTGCCGTGGGCTGTGAGGGGTTTGGGAACGGGGCACCGAGGGTGTCACTGCTCCTGGGGGAGGAGCAGGAGGGATGGAAGAGGAGGGATGAAGAAGGAGAGTGAGAAGGAATGGAAGTAGGAGAAGAAGCTGGTGTTAGGGAGGAGGAAGAAGAGGAGCCAGAGGAAGAAGAAGAGGAGGGACAAAGGAGGATCATGGAAAGGAGGAGGAAACACGAGGTCGAGCACTCCTGAATTCACAGCCCCTCACCTATGGGATCCCACCCGTGGGATCATCACCCCCCATCCCAGCAATGACCAGGGAGGGGGAGCATGACCCAGATATCCTGGGGGGGTACCTGGGTTGGGTTTTTCTGGGGGAATGTTTGGAGAATGAAGAACTCCAAAGCTGAGCAGAAAATGCCCCTTGGGGGGACATTGGGGGGTCCTGGTGGTGGCTGCTGTCAGAGGCAGCCTGGAGGAGCAGAGCCCTGTGTCCCCCCAGACCCCAAAGTGGGGAGCCCAGAAAGGGGGAGCGCCACAAATCACGGGACCCTCAACAGCCTGGTGAGGGGCAGGGGGGACTCCTTGGACCTTCTGCACCCCAAAGCAGAGAATCACGGGACAAGGGACCATAGGAATCCAAAAAGCCCCATCATCCCTAAATGAGGAGATGGAAATGGGGGGGACTTTTTGGATTTCTGGCACTCCCAGCAACCTGGGGTGGGCAGGGAGCAAGCCGACAGGGGGCCCCCAGTGCAAGCATGACCCCCAGCAGCTGGGACAGGGGGGAATCCCTGAACTGCAAAGGGGAGAGAACAGAGATGGGGAACTCCCGGGAGGCATTTTCAGGGCTGAATTTTGGTGTTTGGGAGGTTTTTATGGACCCCAGATGCCCGGTAACTTCTAGAGATGAACTTGGGCAGGAGGAACACCCTAACCCAATGTGCTCATGCATTGCATATTTCCGCAAACAAGGATTTCTCATTCCCAAACCTTGGCCAGATGGAGAAGGAGGCTGCAAGGAAGAGGAAGATGCCCCAGGACACCCAGGCAGGTGAGGAGGAAGTCAGTGCCCCTTTCCCCCTCTCTCCTGCTCCATCTCCCAGCCCAGCATGGCCCCCGGCTGCAGGACAACCCCGCTGCCGACGCCGTCCTGCCGGGGATGCACTGGGGGGATCTCCTTCCCCTTCCCTCTGGCACAGAGGCAAATCCCATCCTCTCCTTGTCCTTCCTCCCCCAGACAAGGAGCTGAGGATGGAGACCAGGGAAGACAAATCCCTGCAGCAGAACCTCGTGGAAGAGGCTGTTTTGAGCAGCTCCACAGCACAGGAATACAACGGGGAGGAGAATCCCCAGAGATCCCGCAGGAGGAGGGGCTCCAAACCCATCCCAGGGTGCTCTGAGGAGGAAAGACCCACCCTGTGCCGGGAAGGTGGCCAGAGATCCAGCCAGGGCTCTGAGCTGGTGGTCCATGAGCAGCTTCAGGATGGGGAGAAGCCCTACAAGTGCTTGGAGTGTGGGAAGAGCTTCAGCAAGAGCAACAGCCTGATCTGCCACCAGATGATCCACACTGGGGAATGGCCCTACGAGTGTGGGGAATGTGGGAAGGGCTTCAGATGGAGCTCCGAACTCATCCGTCACCAGTGCATCCACACTGGGGAGAGGCCCTATGAGTGTCCCGAGTGTGGGAAGAGGTTTCAGACCAGCTCCAGTCTCCTGCGGCACCAGTGCATTCACACGGATGAGAGGCCCTTCCGCTGCCCCGACTGTGGGGAGGGCTTCAAGCAAAACTCCCACCTCATCAGTCACCAGCGCATCCACACTGGGGAGAGGCCCTACAAGTGTGGGGAATGTGGGAAGAACTTCAGCCAGAGCTTTAGCCTGATCTGCCACCAGAGGACCCATACCGGGGAATGTCCCTATGAGTGTGAGGAATGTGGGATGACCTTCAGTCAGAGGTCCCAACTCACCATCCACCAGCGCATCCACACTGGGGAGAGGCCCTACGAGTGTGGTGAGTGTGGGAAGAGGTTTCGCAGTAGCTCCAATCTCCTCCTGCACCAGCGGATTCACACGGATGAGAGGCCCTTCCGCTGTCCTGACTGTGGGGAGGGCTTCAAGCACAACTTCACCCTCATCACCCACCGGCACATCCACACTGGGGAGAGGCCCTATGAGTGTCCCCAGTGTGGGAAGAGCTTCACCTGGAAATCTAGCTTGACCCAACACCAACGGAGGCACCGGTAAGGGAAGCCCTACAAGTTCCCCAAGTTCAGGAAGAGCTTTGTGCACTGCTCCATCTTCATCCTGCCTTGGAGGACCAAGGTTAGGAAGAGACCTGGTGATCCATGTTCCCTGTGGTCCATGCTGGGAAGACACCTGTACCTTTTCCTGCCCATGGCAATGTCATGATGTGAGATCAAAGAATGTGAGAGTCTGACCATGTCCTTGTCATTATATTCAATCCCATATCAGGTCATTGCCAGGGGCAGGAAAAGGACTCCCTCTCTCTCACCAGAGGAGAAGGGTGTCCTTTCCAGGCAGGAGGAAATACTTGGCCAGGAAGAAACAGTCAGTGGTGGTTTAGTTTTCCCTGTAAATAGTTCTTCTTACCTATTTTGTTACCAAAATTATTTCTGTTCCTGTTTGTTCCTTATCCCGTTGCTCTTCTCAATAAATTGTACTTAGCCCAGCCCAGGATCTTTGCCTTTTCTGTTTTCCATGGGAGGTGGGAGGGAAGTGAGCGGCAGCATGGTTTCAGCAGGCGCAGGAAATTGAGGAATCCCATTCCTGAAGCCCAGCCCATGGAAACTGAGCATCCCAGCTGGTGCCAGGCCTGGTTGCCATGGCAGCAACCTTGGGAGCGGGTCCCTGGCTGGGGCTGTGGGAACCTCTTCCCTCTGGTGCCCACGGACAGGAGTGGAGGGAGCAGCTGGAGCTGAGGCAGGCAGGTTTAGGCTGGATGTGAGGAAAAGGTTTTTCCCGTGAGGCTGCTGGGGCACTGAACAGGCTCCCCAGGGAAGGCTCCCAGCTCCAGGGCTGGCTGAGCTCCAGCAGCGTTTGGCCAGCGCTGCCAGGCCCAGGCTGGGATTGTTGGGGTGTCCTGTGCAGGGCCAGCAGTTGGACTGGAGGATCCCCATGGGTCCCTCCCAACTCAGCCAATTCTGTGGCTCTGTGATCCCAGGAGCCTGGGGATGGGACTGCAAATGGTTGCCATGGCAATGGACTCTGGCTCCAGGCCTGAGACAGGCACAGACAAGGGCTCCACAGAGACCTCCCAGGGGTTTCTGGGGATGCTGAAGAGCCGTGTAGTCAGACACAGTCACAGCAATTCCACGGTGACATCCCAGAGGATCTTGGGCTGCAAAGGCATCGCTCTGTCACAGGTAGCCAGGGACCCCATGGTGACATCCCAGGAGTCCCCAGGCTGCCAAAGAGCCGGGATGTCACAGACACTCCCAGGGCTTCCTGTCATGGGCAGAGTGGGATCTTCAGGCAAAAGCTTTATTTCTTTATTGGAGAAACTCCTGCTGAGTCATGAGGTGGAGAAATTACACCAAACAGCCACCATGGATCCTCAAACTCCTCCAAGTCACCTAGACTTTTAAATTCTTTGTAAGAGAGGAGACTGGGAGCAGCTGGATTCAATCCCAGCCCCAGACTTTGTCAGAGGTTTATGTGTAAATATTGGACATGTAGAATTGAACCGTAATGCAATTTGTCCCACATGATTAACAATGGAATATCAGATATATTTATATAAATACAACTGTGACTGATTCTGAACATGATTTATTTACACCACAGAGTAAATAAAGAAAATGAGTTATTTACTCAATAGTAAAGGAGCTATTACAATTATTAGACTATAGTGCTCTAGGAAGCAATTTTGAAGCAAACAGGGCCTTGCTGGAGTTGTTTGAGCCCATTCCAGGCACAGCCTCCTGCTCCAACAGGAACTGCCTTTCCTGTGCCATGGCCAGGGCAGATCCTGCTGCAGGAAAAGCCCCAGGCCAGCCCCAACCCAGGGAAAGGCTCGGGCACAAGTGCAGAGTGCCGTGCTGGGAGCTGTGCCAGGGACAGCCTGAGGCACCAAAGGCACCTTGGCAGCAGCAGCTGCTTCCAGGCCATGGCCAGAAGGCTCCCTTGGCACCCCGGCCTGGTGGCCAGCACTGCAGAGCTGCTGCTTCAGGGCTCATTTCTGGCTGGGCTCTGAAAAGCCACTGCTGCCTCAGGAGCCTGACTGGGAAGCAATTGGCCCCAGCACCTTGGGGACAAGATAATAATGAAACAACTCTTCATGGCAGCAGAGACAAGGCAGGGGCAGAGGAAAGGGGAGAGCCAGGCCCAGGGGACATGGCTGCAATGGTGATGGCTGTGAGGTCACTGCCACTGCAGCAGCCTGGCTGGCCCTCAGCAGACATTCTGGCCAGGAGGGTTGTGAGGGCACCCAGCACATCAGAGAACCCACACAACAGGAATTCCATCCTTGGGGATGGGAGGGGCTTTCACTGTGTCAGGTTGCACAGAGATCCTGCTCTTGGAGCATTCTTGGGATGGGGCATCGACTTGTCTGGAAAAGCAGTTGCAGTTTTGTGCCACTCTCATAAAACTCCTGATTAAAATTTTTCCTCCTTCTAAAAAATATAAATTAACTCTTGATCACTTTAAAGATATTCATCCCTGTCACTGCAAGATTTGGGAGAAAATAACTTAGACCAGTGCTTCCATTTTCACAGACCATGGAGAGGACCCAAAAATCTCCAAGGATGGGGTTTGGAGGCCTCATCACATAAGCAGCAGGTAGAGGCTGAGGGCCCTGGGCTGTGCAGCTGCAAGGCCCTGCCAGAGGCAACTTGTGCAGCCCTTTGGCCATGGCTGCTGGCCCTGGGCCTGAGGCCAGCAGGGGACAAGTGACCCTGGCAGCCCTGGGGCCTCACTGCCTCCTTGTCCCTGCTCAGCAGCCTGGCAGGGGCCGCCCCATGGTGCTGCCCTTGGCATTGCACATCCCCACATGCCAGTGGCCCGGGAAGAGCCCTGAGCAATGAGGGAGGGACAGCATCTGCCTTGCCAGGGGCTGGGGCTCAGCCCTTGGCCCTTGGCATTCCTGAAACACATCCAGCTTTGCTCAGCACCACAGACACCTTTCCCTTGCTTGTCCCCAGCTGCCATCAGGGCCTCCAGTCTTCTGCTCTACCTGGAACCTGGGGACACTTTCTCACTCATGTCTCTCATTTCAACTACAAAAAATTTCAGTGTTTCCATCTGACTTGGAGCTCTTGAGGAGTTTCTGGAGCACACTCTGAAGGACTGAGTGTGATGCAAAGAGCCTCAAAGACCCGAGAGGGTGATGAAAGTGCTGGTGCTGTGTCTGTGCTGCTGAGCTGGGCCGGGCTCCTGGCCCAGAGGCAGCTCCTGGCAAGGGCAGCGCTGCAGAGAGACAGCTCTGGCCAGGAGCAGCTCCTGAGCACAGCCCAGCAGGGCTGGGGCCCTGCCAGGGCAGCTCAGGGACACGAGCAGGCCCAGACAGAGCTCCCAGGGGCTCAGCACTGGCAGGGGCTGTGGGATGTGCCAGAGGGGGCTGTGTCACAGCAGCACCTCTGTGGCTGTGTCCTGGAGCCTCAGAGCAGCTGTGATGTCAGAGAGGGGCTGTGTTACAGCTCCGAGTGGGTTGTGTGAGGTCACAGATGGGGCTGTGACATGACAGAGTTTGTTGTGTGAGGTCACTGAGCAGATACTGCATCATAGAGGGGATTCTGTGACATCAGAAAGCAGGGTGTGACATTGCAGTGTGGCTGTATGACATCACAGTGTGGTCTGGGTGATATCACTTAGTGGGTTGTGATGTCAGAGAGCACTGTGACATTAGAGGTTAGTTGTACAGCATCACAGAGAGGATTGTGACATCACAGAGCAGACTGTGACACCACATGGTTGTGATATGAAATCCTAGAGTGGGCAATGACATCATAGAAGAGCCATGTGACATTTCAGGACAGGTTGTATGACATCACAGCGCTGACTGTGATATCATAGAGTGAACTATGACATCAAATATTGCTCTGTGGCATCACGAGATAGTTTTGTGGCATATAGGAAGAGATGTGACATCACAGAAAGATGGTGTGCCATCCCGGGGCAGGTTGTGTGACACCACTGAGTGGGCTGTGACATCACAGGTGGCTGTGTGACATATCGAGGTCACTGGGGAAGTCACTCTCCACCAACCCCCCCTCACAGTTTCCCCCCAGAGAAGGCCAACGCTGCCCTTGCAGCAGCCTGTCTGCACAGAAACACTTCCAGGGCCCTCTGCATTTCCCTTCCCTCACTCCTGTCTCACTCACTCACCTCCCAAGCACCACTTGGTGCTTCCAGCTGCAAGGAGTTCAAAGCTTGTCTGTCCTTCAGCAGCTGCTCTAATTCTGCCTTCAGCCAACTCTGGGGTTGTGTTTATTGTAGAACTCCTGTGTGTCTGAAACATTCCTTGTGTGGTTCTGCCTTGGGGAAGGGGAACCTCCTTGGTGGCACCTTGGGCTTGGCACACACTTGAGGAGGGTGTCTGTTTTCCATGGGGAAACTCAGCAGTTTTAGATTGCAAAAATAAAAGAAGGAAAACCCCTCTTTGCCTGAGTGCAGCCAGTTCTGTGAGCAAAGCAGGTCCCAGGGGAGTGAGGAGAGACAGGATGGGGCTGGGGAATGTGGAGCAGGGTTGTCCCTACTGGGTCAGACCTCAAGGCACAGCTTCTCTGACCTGGCCAGACCTCCTTAGGAGAGACCTTGGATCAATATCCATCACTGAATGCTGCAATCATCTCTGCTCTAAAGAGAACAGGAATAAAAGACACCCTTTAAAATAGGAATACATATTTCTTAGAAGTTCTTTGAACTATTTCTCCATAATTATTGGAGGAAACTTTCCTAAAACTGCACCAGACCAAAGGGAAATCAAGACACAGCCATGGTTTGTTAGGACTTGTTTGATCCTAATGAGCCCTGTGGTGCATTTGGAGCTGAGCCCTTGAACCTCAGGGCCTGAGAGGAGATTGCACAAACCGTTCCAAGAGTCCAAGTCAGTGGAAAAGCCCAAAGTTTCTCGAAGCAGTAATGGGTGCCACTGAAGTCCATCCCCAACACAGGCTCCTCATGGACTCCTTGGAGGAGAGAACTGGAGGCCAGGATTGCACAAAAACCTCTCAGAGACTCAGTGTAGAAAGGAAAATCCAAAGTAGCTGAAAAAGCCCTGAGTATCTCAAAGTATTGATGAGCCCCACTGAGTGTCAATGCAAAGCTCCCAAGGGACTCATTAAAGCAGATAATTGGGGCCTTGATTGCACAAACTTCTCAGAGACTCAGTGTGGGAAGGAAAAAGGAAAGTGCCTTAAGAACCTGAAGTACCTTGAAGCATTAATGAGCTCCACTGAGTGTTGTTACTGACAAAGCCTCTCAAGGGACTAATTACAGCAGATAATTGGAGGCCAGGATTGCACAAAGCTCTCAGAGACTCCAAGGCAAAAGCCAAAGTCCTTTGGAAAAGCTGCAGTCCCTGGGAGCATGAAGGAGCCCCTCAGGGCCATTCCTGAGCAATGCTCCCCAGGGACTCCTTCCAGCAGATCCCTGAGGCCACTGGCATGTGGGCTAGGGGGGATGCTGAGGGCAGGCCAAGGGGGTGACAGTGGCCAGCCTTGCTGGGGCTGTGCCAGGAGGCCCCAGGGCCTCAGGACAAGGTGTCTCCTCACAGCCCTTGCTGGCACAGCACTGGCTGCTGTGGCCCAGGGCACCAAGACTTGGCTTCTCTTTGTCCCCAGCTGTCATCAGTGCCTCCAGTTCTCTGCTCTGCCTGGGGCCTGGGGACACTTTCTCAGTCACGTCCCTCAGTGGGACCCATTAAAAGGAAAAGAAACTTTGGAGTTGGATTCTGACTTGGAGTTCTTGAGAGCTTTCTTCCCCTCCATCTCAGGGACTGATGTTCAGGGCCTCAGCACAAAGCCCCAAGAGGCTCATTAAAGTCCTGCTGCTGTGTCTGTGCTGCTGAGCTGGGCTGGGCTCCTGGCACAGAGGCAGCTCCTGGAAACCAAGAAGAGCTTCAAAAGCACATTTCTCTTGCTGAGCAGCTCTTCTGCCAGCCCAGCAGGGCTGGGGCACTGCCTGCAGCCACCCTGGGCACAGCCCAGAGTCACAGAGAGCTTCAATCAGTCAGGGCTGGGAAGGTGCTGAGAAGTGCCTGGGGCAGAATCACTGCCAGCCCTTGACACAGGAAGCCTCTGGCTGCAGGACAATGCAGCTGCAGCTCCTGGAGGCATCTCCTCAAGCTGGAACATGCCAGTGCCTACAGACTCTGTGAGTACATTCTGTGCCTGTCCCTTGTGTAGAGCAGCCAGGGGTGCCCAGGGCTGTCCTGCAGAGCAGGGTCCTGCAGCCCAGGGCGCTGTGCTGGGGCAGGGACTCTGCTGCCTGCCAGGGACAGCTCTCAGCCGGCCCGGGGAGCTGCTCCCAGCGCTGGGGAGAAGCTGTGGGGGGAAGGAGCCACCCTGAGCAGGGCAGGTGCTGCTGCTGAGAGGGGCTGTGTGGGGCAGGGCTGCTCCCAGCTCCAGACCTGCCTGGGCACAGCTCCGGAGGACACTTCCCAAAAGAAGCTGAGACTCAGATTGCTGTAAAGATCAGGAGCTTTCCTGAGACTGTTTTCAGTTTCTGTCTTTGAGCAGGGTGGGAATGTTGAGATGATGACAAAAATACTTTTGCTTTTTATATATGTTTAATATATTTTTAGATCTGTAAACTACTATGATATAATTATAAAATTATAATCCTTAATTAACTCTATTAAACTACTATTATATACTTATATAACTATTATCCTTAATTAACTCTAGTATGTTTCCTAACCTTTCTCTTAGATTTTAGAACAATAATCTCATCTTCTAAATACATTTCTGAAATACTAAATAGTCTTATCATCAGGGAGAGGAGCTACAAGAAGAGCATTTTGTTTTGTAATGAAAATGTGAGTAGTCATAACAGAAAGTGGGGCAAAGCAACCCTTGGACCTACTCCAATGGGTTGACTCAGGGGTGTGTAACTGGGGCAGCTGAATCTCCTATTGAATGTTTCTGTTAAGTATCCTAATTAATCAATATTAATAAATTACTGAAACAAAGGGCCGGGTGTGTCCCATCCCCACTGGGACACCTGGAAGCTTCCGATAAAGGTCTGGTTTTTACTTTACTGTTCTAACACCGTTACAAGGCGCTTTTTCCTCTTTTGATTATAGACAGCAGGGGCATGAGAGAAGCAGAAGAGGAATTGTAATCCCAGAATCACAGGACATTCTGAGTTGAAAGTGACACACCAGGAATATCAAAGTGATGTTGGAACATTTACAGAGTTGCCAGAATTGTAAGTCTGGGTGCTCAGTCTCTTCGCTGGGAGCCTCCTAAACAGCCTAAATGCACTGCTCTGATATTGTCATTGATATCTGGGGCTCTCAGGGAACCTCTGGCATCTGCAGCAGCTGAGTCAGACCCTGCCCTTGGGATTGCTGCCAGGCAGGTGTGTCCATGGGAATGGGGTGTCCCAGCTTCCCTGTGACCTGTGGGGCTGTGGGCAAAGCAGTCCATGGGAAAGGGGAATGAGCTGAGCCTCCCTCCCTGAGATCCCATCATGGGCACACCTGGGGATCTCCTTGCTGTGTCCTTCCGAGCTCTGAGCTGCCCTCCTGGCTGCAAATCTGTGCCAGAGCCTCTCAGAGTTCCCTGAATGTCCCATGGGAAAAGGCAGAGATGCCACAGCTGAGGAAATGCTGTTGGCTCTGCCAAGGGAGCCGTGAGTGTCCTTGGCAGAGGGGGGTGCTGAGACCTTGCCCAAAGACCTTTAGAGAGGGTGAGACATTCAGGGATCCCTCTGCTCTGGGCAGGGTCTGGTTTATGCCAGGGTGACACAGGAGTGTGATTGTGCTCTGATTCCAGCCAAAGGTGCAAACCCAGGGCAGTTGGGAACAAGCCCATCCAGCCCCTCACCTTCCCTAAGCCACAGGGAATCCTTTGCCTCTCACATCTCTCGGTGGGAAACTCTGAGTGCAGCAGAAATGCTGGGGATTTCTGACCTCAGAGAACCAAGAATGGTTTGTGGGCAGGGAAAGAATGTCTAAAATTCCTTCCTGCTCTCAATGTCTTTTAAAAGTGGGAGTAAAGATGGCAACAAGCCCTTCTGCATTAGGAGTGATTCCCCTTACAAATCCTGAATATCCAGCTTTTTCCCTGTGCCGCATGGCTACAAACCCAGGGCAGCAGGGCAGGGATGGCTCCTGGAGAGCCCCCAGGCACGGGCCTGGCTGCTCCTAGAACACTCAGACAGCACAGCTGGAGCTCAGTCAGGGACCTGGGTGAAGATTTTCCCAGCACAGGAACAAGGGTGGGTGAATCCCAGTGGGACAATCTACAGGGAATGGCCCAGGTTTGGATCAAAGCAGCCTCTCCTGACTTGTCACTGTCCTTTGTCCATGAACAGGTCCTCATGTGCAGCCACAGCAAATGTCCAACAGCAGCTCCATCAGCCACTTCCTCCTGCTGGCTTTGGCAGACACGCGGCAGCTGCAGCTCCTGCACTTCTGCCTCTTCCTGGGCATCTCCCTGGCTGCCCTCCTGGGCAACGGCCTCATCATCAGCGCCGTAGCCTGCAGCCACCACCTGCACAGCCCCATGTTCTTCTTCCTGCTCAACCTGGCCCTCACTGACCTGGGCTCCATCTGCACCACTGTGCCCAAAGCCATGCACAATTCCCTCTGGGACACCAGAGACATCTCCTACACAGGATGTGCTGCCCAAGTATTTTTTTTGGTTTTCTGTGCTGCAACAGAGCATTTCCTCCTGACCATCATGTGCTACGACCGCTACGTGTCCATCTGCAAACCCCTGCACTACGAGACCCTCCTGGGCAGCAGAGCTTGTGCCCACATGGCAGCAGCTGCCTGGGCCAGTGGCTTTCTCTATTCACTGCTGCACACAGCCAATACATTTTCCCTGCCCCTGTGCCATGGCAATGCCCTGGGCCAGTTCTTCTGTGAAATCCCACAGATCCTCAAGCTCTCCTGCTCAAATTCCTACACTAGAGAACTTGGGCTCATTGCAGTCAGTGTCTGTTTGCTGCTTGGCTGTTTTGTGTTCATTGTTTTCTCCTATGTGCAGATCTTCAGGGCTGTGCTGAGGATCCCCTCTGAGCAGGGACGGCACAAAGCCTTTTCCACCTGCCTCCCCCACCTGGCTGTGGTCTCCCTGTTTCTCAGCACTGTCATATTTGCTCACCTGAAGCCCCCCTCCATCTCCTCCCCATCCCTGGATCTGGCAGTGTCAGTTCTGTACTCGGTGGTGCCTCCAGTTTTGAACCCCCTCATCTACAGCCTGAGGAACCAGGAGCTCAAGGCTGCAGTGTGGACACTGATGACTGGATGGTTTCAGAAACATTAAACTGCTGGCCACTTTCTGCAAATAACTTGTAATAATAATAATCTTGGAGACTTTTTGTTGGTTTCATTGTGGAAGTTCTTTTCTTTTGTTTTACTTTCTTAATATTTTCTACAATAAAATATTATTGTTTGTGCTATTTTTCATTTTGTTTCTCCCCAGCATCACTACTGCCTCAGACTGTGCCAATGAGAGGCTGCACCCTTGGTGGCTTTAAATGAACTAAAGGATCTCCCAGCAAAGTTTTCTCCAGAGATCCCCCTTTTGTTCCCTTCTCTGGAGCTGCAGCAGCAGTGTCTGTGTGCAGAGCTGGGGGCAGATCAGTGCTGGCACAGCAGCTGTGCCCAGGAGCAGCAGCACTTGGTGTTGCCAGTGCTGCTCCCGTGCTGTTGCTATATTTTATATATTAGTAAAGGCCTGTATGCACAAACCAGCCTTTGAAATAAGTCATGATATTAAGGGCTAAAGTCCTTGAAACCTTCATGCAGAAGAGAGAGTAAAGCAAAACAATATCCCTGTGTGTAAGAGAAAAAATGTAAACTGTGTGTGTTAGCCAAGAGTAGCTTGCTCTGCCCGCAGACCCTGTAGAACCCTATAAAAGTGTGCTAAAGATAGAAATAAACTGGCATTCACGATTACTTCTGTGAAGACTGGTGAACAGCTCGGGGGTCTTCTCAATATTTGGCGCTCCGACCAGAGACACCTTGCGGGCAGAAGGACTCTGGAGTCATCGGAGTGCATCTGGGCGCTGCGTTGTGGGCTTGGATTGGCACCAAATAGGCAGCCTGAGCGCGGTGAGACGCGGAGCGGTTAGACGTGGAAGTAGGGCTGCTGGGGGGGGGCCCAGAGGCAAGGGCATAGTAGAAGGGTCGCAACCTTCCCCCTTGCGGGTGCTGTCAGCATGGATGTGGAATTTGCGGCGGCAGATAAACTGCTTCTCTGCACCCTCGTTAAACGAGGCGAAGCAGCCCAGGAAAGGGACCTGGATATGCTCATTATATGGGCTAATTGTCTTGAGCATTTGCAGTGCTCACTGCTTGCGGGGCAAGAACGGACTGATTTATCGGCTCTGATATGGGAAACGGCAATTACGGAAAAGAGCAAGGACACTGTGTTTCTCGGTCGAACTTGGCAGATTGTAATTAATACCTTAAAAAACAGAAAAGTGAGATATGCTGAGGATGTGAGCCCTGTAATTCTACCTGCATCACAGCGGCAGATGCCTTTACCTCCCACTGCTGGGCAAGCTCTCCTATCTATACTGCCCATGGAGAGAGGGAGGGAGAGTTAGAGAGAAGAAAATAATGAGAAAAAAGTTCCACAGGGAACGCTGAAATAACGAACAGAATCTGTTCAGTTATGGCAGGATGTGATACATCCAGAACTATTTGCTTCATTTTTGGAGTCACTTTTAGCACTACAACCTTATTTAAGTTCCATCTTTACCACCCTGGAAGAAAAGAAGCCAAATTTAGATTGGTTTCCACCCGAAACAGAGGGACATGGGGAGCAGCGAGGTGAGCGCACAGAACAAAGGCACCCTGGGGGTAGAAGCAGCGCAAGAAAAGTTCCAAGGCCACTCTGATCGCTGTTGTTAGCACCTGGCCGTGAGAGACTTTTCGTGTAAAATCGCCTGCTTTTGCAAATCGTGCCTTTTTTTTCCTCTATCAGCAAACAAGAGAGATTGAGAGAAAAAACTGCATTTGTTAAAGTTAACTTTGTGAAGCTTTTTTTTTTCTTTCTCTCCGTTTTTCCTCGCTGCGAGAGTATGTAGAGAATGTGAAGAAAGGTAAGAGCAGAGCTGCAGCAGCGGCGGGGCGGGCGGTTGACCCCCCCGCTCCCTCTCGGCGGGGGCACTGCGATAGTGCCTGGCTTGTTGCAGGGTCGTGATTTATTGGGTTTTCAAAATGTTTTTGTATACCATTGTAGAGTTAATTTTGTGTTTTAAGTAATTATGAGTTTATGCAATTGCAGTTTTTAGAGTTTTACTAGAGAAATTATTGTGGTTCTTTGACGGTTTAGGGAAAAAAAAAAAAAAAAAGTGTTTAAGGTGAATACTAACAGAAGTTGCCTTGCAATAATTGGTTTTAGAATCCAAGGTTAAAATATGGTGTGATTTACAACTTCTAGGAAAACCTTCTTCCAATTAGTGTTATCTACAGAAGAGATTTGTGGTTTAAAAAATAATTAGTCAAGAGAATTTTACTGTATAAAACAAAGTTAAGTTAAAGTATATATTATCTATTTGCTTGTTTTTTCCACAATTTTAATAAGGGAATTTTAATGTAAGTTTTTTTTTGTTATAAAACACATATAACTGCATATATACCAATTTGGATTTTAGATTTTAGTTTAAAAATTGGACTTAATGTTTCTGAAAAGTGCTACAAAAGCTGGATGGCAACTTGCCAAATCCCATGTTGTTGTGGTGGTTTTTCTTTAGAAAAACTGCACTTTAACATCCTAACCAATTTAAGCATATACTAGGCAAATTTCTATTATGAATAAGTATTTTTAGTAACATTTGCAGTTATTGTGGGTTATTTTCAAAGCTAGATGACATAGAATTGTGATGTGTTTGCTACATCTTTATAATCTTTATAGTGAATCCATGTTATTGTTATATTGTGTTTAAAAGGTATATATTAAACTTTTAGTTGCTTTTTTGTAGTAACAATAAGATTGAGTTATGTTTTCATTTAATATAGATTAAGTGTTAATAGAATTAAGGATAGTCAAGTTTTATAATGTTTAGGCTTGAATGTTTTTAAGTTAAGTTTTCTAACTCAGATATTCTTTTAAGGTTAAGTTTGTTATTTCCTTTTGTCATATATAATTATTGTAGAGTTCAGAACAGTTTGCTATGCTGTAAGCATCTCATAGCTGCTACTATTGAGAACCTTGTTTTAGAAATGAGTTAAGAGGCATCTTTCCAGTTTAAAGCCAGGCCCTGGCCAAGCCTTGACTTTACCTGGATAGAATGTTTGCCAACAGATCTAGATATTTTCTGTCCCAAATCAGTATTTGAGTCACCTTTTGACTCAGCAATTTGACCCTATTAATATGACAGCTGGATCAATTTTGAAGTGGGCTTGGAGAGTCATTTTCCGGAGGTGATGATCCAATCCTTCACTGATTTTTGTTTCTGTTTGTTTGCTAACTATGAGATGCTAGTGCAGTGTTTTAGTAATTAATAGCAGTTTTATATTATATGTGTTATTAATAATGTTTAAGATTTAATTGATTTTTAACTAGTATAAGTTCTTATTAATTGTGCATAAGGTTTTGTGTTGCTGTTGTTGCTTATAACAGAAGTACATCTCATTTTTATTTTTTTTTAGAAAACGGGGGAGATTGATGCCCTAAAAGCATTTGATTAGTGTAATTCATTAACTTCAAAGGGAGAAGTGTCTGTGTTTTGTTGGCAGGTTCAAAAAGGTCACCTGTCCATCTGACCAGACTGTGTGCCTCTGAACACACGAGATCCAGTGAACAGAGAAGTCATCACACAGCCTTGGTACTCCAGACATGGATCAGAAGTGGACCTGTCAGGACACAGTTGTGTCTGAACACTATATAGACAGTTGCCAACAGAAATTTTATGTTGTTATTATGATGTTGTGTCTCTACCAATTTTTCAGGTATCCTTTGTTTTAAGATTTAGAAGGGTTTGAAGAACAACTTGAACATCAAAGCCCTCAGTCACCGATAAGCTGCCAGCTGACATCACGAGAGCAGTGAACGTTCCAAGACTGAATCGTACTGGAGAAATTCTGTAGAAGACCTAAGAAAAGTGTAGAGACTCCATTTAATTGTATGTAAAGCAAACTGTAGTTGTGTGTTTACCCTTTTAGCAAATTGCTTTCACGCCTAGACTACATATATACCAGAGCACCTGTGTTAAAAGTAGTTAGATAATAGTTTAAGTGTTTAGCTTGTGTAGTAATTGTTATGTTAGTATAAAGTATAAGTATTCCCTCTTCAAGAGGTAGTGTAAGCATCTTTGAAAGTTCATTTAACGACTGAAATTCTAGCTGTGAGTTTGCAAATATGGTGTCATTTACATGGTAAAATGCTTATGGTAATTGTGTTGTGTATAGTCATGACCAACTGTCTGCTAACTAACATCCAAAAGTGACAGAACATATGGGTCACTCTGGCACATTGAACTGGCCAAAGGTCAATGTGTCTGAGCCTAGCCACCCCTGGAGATCCTTTCGCACCTGTCTCGTAGGAGTCCCTGAATGGGATCCTCCAGCATTTAAAGCTTTAATTAGTAACGAGACTCGACTGAATCGATTGGCAATGTTGCAAGAGTGCAGTCGCACTGTTGGCTTCACATTAAGACAACTTGAAGCCTGTTAGCAAGCAAAAATTACCAAAGTTCTTAATGTTACAACCCTCAGAAGAATTGGATTTGTTATGTTCCACCAATACCTCAGGTGGATGGATAATGTTTAAACCCTCGACAAAAAGTCATTCTAACAAAGTAATGCAGCACTGGGCTGCAGTCAACCCTATAGCTGATCTCATTACTACCACTGTAAGTAAAGCCTTTATTCGTGGTGCAATCTCACAGGACAATTACCAAAATGATCACCTAGTTCCATATTCCTAATCTGTGGAGATAAAGCATGGAATTAGATTCTTGCTAATCCACATAGAAGACCCTGTTATCTTGGGAAACTCACTTTGTTCCACCCAAGCTTACATCAATTGTTGAATATAGCTAGCAAAATGAAGAACATCAAACAGTCAAAGCGAAGCCTGAATGAATTAAAGTTTAGCCACTCTAAAAAGGCTCGCTTGCTGGACTAGGAAAGAATTAAACTTAACATCCACAATGTTAAGTGAGCTTTCAGCTGATGTGAGTAGTGTGTATCATGTAGTACTATGAAATCAAGTTGCAATTGACCTTTTGCTCTTAGCACAAGGACATGGTTGTGAAGAGTTTGAAGGCATGTGCTGCTTGGATCTTACTGATCATTCAGCTTCCATCCATGAGCAACTACAACAGCTACAGGATGGGTTACATGCCCTGAAAGAAGATAGTGATCCCATTGGAAGTTGGTTCGCCAGCTGAGGCATCACTAGATGGTTGAAGTCTCTTACGCTAGAAGGGGGACGGACTTTACTTATAATGTTAATTGAGATGACAGTCTAAGTTGTATGTTATCTTATCCAAAGCCTGGTTTGTGCAAAAAGAGAAAGGGGGATTTGTTGCTATATTTTATATATTAGCAAAGGCCTGTATGCACAAACCAGCCTTTGAACTAAGTCGTAATATTAAGGGCTAAAGTCCTTGAAACCTTCATGCAGAAGAGAGAGTAAGGCAAAACAATATCCTTGTGTGTAAGAGAAAAAATGTAAACTGTGTGTCTTAGCCAATAGTAGCTTGTTCTGCCTGCAGACCCTGTAGAACCCTATAAAAGTGTGCTAAAGATAGAAATAAACTGGCATTCACAATTACTTCTGTGAAGACTGGTGAACAGCTCGTGGGTCTTCTCAATAGTGGATCAGGGTTTTCCTCTGGCTGAAGCTCTTCCCACACTCCAAGCACTTGTAGGGCTTCTCCCCATCCTGAAGCTGCTCATGGACCACCAGCTCAGAGCCCTGGCTGGATCTCCGGCCGCCTTCCCGGCACAGGGTGGGTCTTTCCTCCTCAGAGCACCCTGGGATGGGTTTGAAGCCCCTCCTCCTGCGGGATCTCTGCGGCTTTTCCTCCCCATTGGATTCCTGCACTGTGGAGCTGCTCAAAATGGCCTCTTCCATGAGGTTCTGCTGTGGGGATTTGTCCTCCCTGGTCTCCATCCTCAGCTGCTTGTCTGGGGGAGGAAGGACAAGGAGAGGATGGGATTTGCCTCCGTGCCAGAGGGAAGGGGAAGGAGATCCCCCCAGTGCATCCCCGGCAGGACGGCGTCGGCAGCGGGGTTGTCCTGCAGCCGGGGGCCATGCTGGGCTGGGAGATGGAGCAGGAGAGAGGGGGAAAGGGGCACTGACTTCCTCCTCACCGGCCTGGGTGTCCTGGGGCATCTTCCTCTTCCTTGCAGCCTTCTCATCCATACCGCCAAGGTTTGGGAATGAGAAATCCTGGTTTGGCAGAAAACAAGGAATGAGCAAAATTAGTTTGGAGGTCCCTCTGTTCAAGTCCCTCTCAAGAAGTCACCCGGGCGTCTGGGGTGTCTTGGTTTGTAAGGAAAGGTGTTTGCTAATAAAAGCAGAACCTCCATTGAAATTGATAAAAATGTAAAGCAACAACCCCCTCCTAATTATTATAATCATGATATCAAAGCCCTCTAAGATAAAGATATAGGAATAGGAATAATAGTTGTTTTCTAGAAAGGAAATTGAAAATGCAGCACTACAAAGAAAAAAACAACAAAAAAACAACACTCTGAGAGAGTCAGTATACAACTGGACACCCTGTAGGTCAGGACGCTGGTAGCAGTCCGATAAAATGGTGGCTGCAGTCCTCCTGGAGTGACAGATGTGGTTCTGTTTTATCAGTGATCCCATAGAAGGGTGTAGCTTACCTCTGAAGTTCCGGTGCTGTAGATGGGTCTGGTCTCTCCTCTGGGAATCCAGTGGAGAAAGACTGCCTGTGGTGTTCTGATTCTCTGATTATATCCAGTCAGGAATGCTTGGCTCCTCCCCCTGGCTGGAGCATCTCACAATGGGATGATGTCATTTTATCAGTCCTGCAATGAGACTCAATGGCCCATTAACAGAAGATGTCCCTTTCGAGGGAGGATGGGTGGTGGATGAGATAAAGAACACTGCCCCACCTGGTTTTAACAGCTGGCCCATTAAGAGAAGACATCCCCCAGTTATGAGGGATGGGGCATAAAAGAGATAAAGAAAACTGCTCTACCAGGTTTTAACAGATGGTGATAGAATACATACTTTTGGTTACATCTTGCATTTCAGCCCAAGACATGGGGTCCATAAAAATTTCACACCACAAAAATTCACCCCTAGAAATGCCTTCCAGGAGTTCCCCATCTCTGTTCTCTCCCTTTTGGTGTTCAGGGTTTCCTCCCTGTCCCAGCTCCTGAGGGTCATGTGTGTATGGAGGTCCCCTGTCTACTCAGTCCCTGCCCTGCCCAGGCTGCTGGGAGTGCCAGGAATCTAAAAAGTCTCCCCCATTTCCACCTAAACACTTTGGGATGCTGGAAGTTTTTTGGGTTCCGGTGTCACTTCTCCCCTTATTCTCTGCTTTGGTGTGCAGGGGTTCCGTGGAGACTCCCCTGCCCCTCTCCAGGCTGTTTAGAGTCCCACGAATCACAGTGCTCCCCCTCTCTGGGGTCCCCACTTTGGGGTCCTGGCGGTCACAGGGCTCTGCTCCTCCAGGCTGCCTCTGCCCGCAGCTGCCACTGGGAACCCCCAATGTCCCCCCAAACGCCTTTTTCTTCTCAGCTTTGGAGTTCTTCATTCTCCAAACATCCCCCACCAAAAAACCCAACTCAGGGACCCCCCCAGAATATCTGGGCCGAGCTCCCCCTCCCTGGTCACCTCTGGGATGGGCGTGATGATCCTGTGGGTGGGGGGCTGTGAATTCAGGGAGTGCTCAATTGGGATATACTGGGAGTGACTGAGATCATACTGGGATAACAAGCACTTGACTGGGATTACTGGGAGTGTCTGGGAATGGCTATGGACATGCTGAGGGCAACTGGGATATACTGGGAGTGTCCATAACTGTACTGGGGATGACTGGGAACACGCTGGGAACAATGGGAACCATGCTGAGGACAACTGGGAGCCCATGCTAACGACAACTGGGAGCGAGTGTGATCGACTGGGTCTACACTGGGGGCAACTGGGCATCACTGAGACCATGCTGGGAGCGGCTGAGATCATCTGGGGAGGGACTGGCACTATACTGGGGGCAACAGGGTGCAACTGGAATCACACTGGGAGGAACAGGGAGTAACTGGAACCATGCTGAGGGTAACTGGCATCCTACTGGGATCACAGTGGGAGCAGCTGGGCCATCCTAGGCAAGACTGGGACCATACTGGCAGCAACTGGGACTGCACTCAGAGTGACTGGGAGTGGCTTAGAGCAACTGGGATCAGGTTTGAAGCACCTGAAGAGTGACTAGGAGCAACTGGGATAGACTGGGAGAGACTGAAACCACAGTGCAGGTAAATGGGAGCAACTGGAACCACACTGGATAATCATGGGAGCAGCTGTGCCCATGCTGGGGTCATACTGGGATCCTAGTGGAACTAACTGGGATCATACTGGGAGTGATTCAAAAGGGGCTGGCTGGGACTGGAACCATGCTGGAGGTGACTGGGAGCAACTGGGCCCACCCTGGGAGTGACAGGGAGTCACTCTGGCCATGACTGGAATCATGCTGGGAGGATCTGGGAGGGACTGGAACCATACTGGGGGTGACTACGTGCACCAGCTCTTACTGGGAGTGACTGTAATTGTAGTGGGAGTGACTGGGATCATCCTGGAAGTGTTTTTCTGTAGATCTTCTGTCTTTCTGGTCTCCTTTTCTTCTCCTTCTTTTCCTACGTACCTGGAACATTTTTGGATATCTTAATGTTACCCAAAATCTTAAGGATTAACACTTTTAGGTTAAATTAACTAAGTTTGCAAAGTTAATGCTATGGTAAGAGTTTTATGTTCAATTGCATGCTGTATTAAACCCTTTGCCAAAATTCCTTGGTTGTCTATATTTTGTCCATTAAATTTTGTGTCATTTTGACCTTTTAGCTCAATTGGTCAGAGCATGGTGCCAGCATCACCAAGGTTGTAGGTTCAATCCTTGTGGGGCCATTCGCTTAAGAGTCGGACTTGATGATCCTTGTGGGTCCCTTCCTACCAAGAATATTTATTACATCTGTCCATGTTGAGAAGGTCTGGTTGGTGTTTCTCCTGTACACCAAATTCAAGCACAGGAACATTTGGTATCCACCAGTATTTAAGTGTTCTGGGGTGTTACAGCCCTGCAGACTCACAGTGACCTCTTGTTTCCATGAGGCCCCACAGTGTCCCACTGGTTCCTTGGTTCCATGGGTCCAAGAGTGCCACAATGATCCCCTTGGATCCACAACTTCCCATGGTGTCGCACTGGCCCCTTGGTTCCATAAGGATCTGGAGTGTCACACAGGTTTATGGCATTTGTCCTTGCTGCCCCTCACATCCCACTGCCCCACAAAGAGCCCCGAGCCACCCGTGAGGGACAGGCCCTGCTGTGCCAGGCCTGGGCTCAGGGCTTGGCCTTTCTGCTTCCTCCAACCCAGCCAGGGCTTGCTCAGCATTGCAGTTCCCTGCTCAGAGCCTTTGGCTCCCAGCAATCCTGGCCTCCAGGATCTGCTCTCACCAGTCTCTGGGGAGCCTTTGGCAGTCCCTGCCCTCAGTGGGGCCGATTGAAGCTCCAAGGGACTTGGAGTTTTGCTTCTGACTCCTGGAGCAGCTTCTTCAGCCTGAAGAAAAGACAAAGGAGGATCAGGGAAAGGAGAAGGAAGCACGAGGTCAAGCATTCCCTGAATTCACAGCCTCCACCCATGGGATCATCACCTCCCATCCCACAGATGACCAGGGAGGGGGAGCTCGGCCCAGATATCCTGGGGTGTCCCTGGATTGGCTTTTTTGGAGGGGATGTTTGGAGAATGAAGAACTCCAAAGCTGAGTGGAAAATGCCCCTTGTGGGGATACTGGGGGGTCCCAGCATTCCTAAGTGGAGAGATGGAATAGGGGGAACTTTTTGGATTTCTGGCACTCCCAGCAGCCTGGGACTGAGTAGACAGGCGACCCCCAGTACAAGTCTGACCCCCAGCAGCTGGGACAGGGAGGAACCCCTGAAGACCAAAGGGGAGAGAACAGAGATGGGGAATTCCTGGGAGGCATTTTCAGGGCTGAACCTTGGTGTTTGGGAGGTTTATATGGACTACATGTCCTGGGTTGCAGTGCAAGATGTAACCAAAAGTATGTATTCTATCACCATCTGTTTAAACCTGGTAGAGCTATTTTCTTTATCTCTTTCATGAGCCATCCCTCATAACCGGGGGATGTCTTCTGTTAATGGGCCAGCTGTTAAAACCAGGTGGGGCAGTGTTCTTTATCTCTTCCACCACCCATCCTCCCTCCAGGGGAATATCTTCTCTTAATGGGCCATTGAGTCTCACTGCAGGACTGATAAAATGACATCATCCCATTGTGAGATGCTCCAGCCAGGGGGAGGAGCCAAGCATTCCTGACTGGATATAATCAGAGAATCAGAACACCACAGGCAGTCTTTCTCCACTGGATTCCCAGAGGAGAGACTGGACCCATCTACAGCACCGGAACTTCAGAGGTAAGCTACACCCTTCTACGGGATCACTGATAAAACAGAACCACATCTGTCACTCCAGGAGGACTGCAGCCACCATTTTATCGGACTGCTACCAGCGTACTGACCTACAGGGTCCAGTTGTATACTGACTCTCTCAGAGTGTTGTTTTTTTGTTGTTTTTTTCTTTGTAGTGCTGCATTTTCAATTTCCTTTATAGAAAACAACTCTTATTCCTATTCCTATATGTTTATCTGAGAGGGCTTTGATATCAAGATTATAATAATTAGGAGGGGGTTGTTGCTTTACATTTTTATCAATTTCAATGGAGGTTCTGCTTTTATTAGCAAACACTTTTCCTTACAAACCAAGACACCCCAGACGCCCGGGTGACTTCTTGAGTGGGAATTGAACAGAAGGACTTCCAAACTAATTTTGCTCATTCCTTGTTTTCTCTCAAAACAGGATTTCTCATTCCCAAACCTTGGCTCTATGGATGAGAAGGCTGCAAGGAAGAGGAAGATGCCCCAGGACACCCAGGCAGGTGAGGAGGAAGTCAGTGCCCCTTTCCCCCTCTCTCCTGCTCCATCTCCCAGCCCAGCATGGCCCCGGCTGCAGGACAACCCCGCTGCCGACGCCGTCCTGCCGGGGACGCACTGGGGGGATCTCCTTCCCCTTCCCTCTGGCACGGAGGCAAATCCCATCCTCTCCTTGTCCTTCCTCCCCCAGACAAGGAGCTGAGGATGGAGACCAGGGAGGACAAATCCCCACAGCAGAACCTCGTGGGAGAGGCCGTTTTGAGGGGCTCCACAGTGCAGGAATCCAATGGGGAGGAAAAGCCCCAGAGATCCCACAAGAGGAGGGGCTCCAAACCCATCCCAGGGTGCTCTGAGGAGGAAAGACCCACCCTGTGCCAGGAAGGTGGCCGGAGATCCAGCCAGGGCTCTGAGCTGGTGGTCCATGAGCAGCTTCAGGATGGGGAGAAGCCCTACAAATGTTTGGAGTGTGGAAAGAGCTTCAGCCAGAGGAAAACCCTGATCCACCACCAGATGATCCACACTGGGGAATGGCCCTATGAGTGTGGGGAATGTGGGAAGGGCTTCAGCTGCAGCTCCCGACTCATCATCCACCGGCGCATTCACACTGGGGAGAGGCCCTACGAGTATGGTGAGTGTGGGAAGAGGTTTCAGACCAGCTCGAATCTCCTCCTGCACCAGCGGATTCACACGGATGAGAGGCCCTTCCGCTGCCCTGACTGTGGGGAGGGCTTCAAGCAAAACTCCACCCTCATCACCCACCGGCGCATCCACACTGGGGAGAGGCCCTACGAGTGTCCCCAGTGTGGGAAGAGCTTCACCCAGCGCTCTAACTTGACCCGACACCAACGGAGGCACTACTAAAGGAAGCCCTGGAAATGCCCCAAAGTACAGGAAGAGCTTTATCCACTGCTCCAGCTTCATTCCCCCTTGGAGAATCCACATTGGGAAGAGACCTGGTGATCCATGTTCCCTGTGATCCATGCTGGGAAGACACCTGTACCTTTCCCTGCCCATGGCAATGACATGAAGTGAGATCAAAGACCATGAGAGTCTGACCATGTCCCTGTAATTAGATTCAATCCCATCTCAGGTCAGAGCCAGGGGCAGGAAAAGGACTCCCTCTCTGTCACCAGAGGAGAAGGGTGTCCTTTCCAGGCAGGAGGAAATACTTGGCCAGGAAGAAACAGTCAGTGGTGGTTTAGTTTTCCCTGTAAATAGTTCTTCTTACCTATTTTGTTACCGAAATTATTTCTGTTCCTGTTTGTTCCTTATCCTGTTGCTGTTATCAATAAATTGTACTTAGCTCAGCCCGGGATCTTTGCCTTTTCTGTTTTCCATGGGAGGTGGGAGGGAAGCGAGCGGCAGCACGGTTTCAGCAGGCGCAGGAAATTGAGGAATGCCATTCCTGAAGCCCAGCCCGTGGAAACCGAGCATCCCAGCTGGTGCCAGGCCTGGTTGCCATGGCAGCAGCCTTGGGAGCGGGTCCCTGGCTGGGGGCTGTGGGAACCTCTTCCCTCTGGTGCCCAGGGACAGGAGTGGAGGGAGCGGCTGGAGCTGAGGCGGGCAGGTTTAGGCTGGATGTGAGGAAAAGGTTTTTCCCGCGAGGCTGCTGGGGCACTGAACAGGCTCCCCAGGGAAGGCTCCCAGCTCCAGGGCTGGCTGAACTCCAGCAGCGTTTGGCCAGCGCTGCCAGGCCCAGGCTGGGATTGTTGGGGTGTCCTGTGCAGGGCCAGCAGTTGGACTGGAGGATCCCCATGGGTCCCTCCCAACTCAGCCAATTCTGTGGCTCTGTGATCCCATGAGCCTGGGGATGGGACTGCAAATGGTTGCCATGGCAACGGGCTCTGGCTCCAGGCCTGAGCTGGTGTCCATGGCAACCACCCCTGGCATGGGGTCTCCATGGAGCTGCCAAGGGACTGACCATAGCAACAGGGGCTGTGATGGTTGCCATGGAAACAGACCATAGCAACAGGGGCTAGTGATGGTTGCCTTCCAAGAATCAGATTTGTTACAGGCTCTCCGAGGGGCTCTATGGGGACATTCCAAGAGTCTCCAGGCTATTCAAGAGCCAGAATGTCACAGGCATTGACAGGGGTTCCATGGAGACCTCCCAGGGGTTTCTGGGGATGCTGAAGAGCCGTGTGGTCAGACACTGTCCCAGCAATTCCATGGTGACATCCCAGGGGACCTTGGGCTGCAAAGGCACCGCTCTGTCACAGGCACTCCCGGGGGCTCCACGGTGACATCCCAGGAGTCCCCAGGCTGCCAAAGAGCCGGGATGTCACAGACACTCCCAGGGCTTCCTGTCATGGGCAGAGTGGGAGCTTCAGGCAAAAGCTTTATTTCTTTATTGGAGAAACTCCTGCTGAGTCATGAGGTGGAGAAATGACACCCAACAGCCACCAGGAATCCTCAAAACCCTCTAGGATGCCTAGACATTTAAATTCCTTCTAAGAGAGGAGACTGGGGTGGCTGTCTACTCCAATCCTGGTCCCAGACTTTGTTTATGTGTAAAAGACTGGACAGGTGGAATTGAACCATAATGCAATTTGTCCCACAGAATTAACAATGGAATACCATTTTTTTTTTTTGTTGCCCATTGCCAAAATTGGTACTCTCCCTTAAACATTTCTTTTATTCAAGGGTATCTCCCAGAAAAAACCTGCTAGCTCTGGCTGGCCTTGGCCTCTGGTGGTCACCTCACATCAGCCCCTGAAAGAGTGCAGCTCTGTTCCTTTCTATGGAAAAGCTCCAGCCTCCTTGTCCAGGGACCATTTAGAATTTGGCATCCCAAATTCCATAGATCTAAGAATTGCTCCAAGACAAAAGCAGCCAGGACAGAGGGGTTAGGTTGGCCTTGTCCTCTTGTGATTTTCTTAGACTATAAGCAGTCTGTTTTCATTTGAAAACCCCTTGGAGAGGGCCCAGAGATCTCCCAAGGTGGGGTTTTGAGGCCTCAGGCACATGACCACTCTATAGGGACAAAGGAGCTCTGTGCTCCGTGGGGTGGAGACTGAGGACAGTGGAGGAGAGCCATGAGAGTGTTTAAAGAGCGGTTTTAGAGATGGTGGATCCTTTTGACATAGTGGAAAAGAGCCAGAGAAAGAAAGAATTGATGCCAAGTGCAGCTGGGGAGGCCCAGTATGAACACCAGGAGGAAGGAATTTGTGTCCCAGGGCAGGGCTGTGCTGCAACACATCCCCCAGATGGAGTCTGGAGCAGCCCAAGGCTTTGTGTGGCCAGGCAGAGGCAGGCAGGACACAGAGCTGTCAGCAAAGGAAGGGGCCAGCGAGATGGGGCAGTCGGGGGATGACGACAGCCTGCAGGGACAGAGGCGCAGGGCATGGACACCACAGGGCAGCCTGGGCTGGAGAGGGCACAGGGATGGGCAGCAGCTGCAAGGTCCTGCCAGAGGCAACTTGTGCAGCCCTTTGGCCATGGCTGCTGGCCCTGGGCCTGAGGCCAGCAGGGGACAAGTGACCCTGGCAGCCCTGGGGCCTCATTGCCTCCTTGTCCCTGCTCAGCAGCCTGGCAGGGGCCGCCCCATGGTGCTGCCCTTGGCATTGCACATCCCCACATGCCAGTGGCCCGGGAAGAGCCCTGAGCAATGAGGGAGGGACAGCATCTGCCTTGCCAGGGGCTGGGGCTCAGCCCTTGGCCCTTGGCATTCCTGAAACACATCCAGCTTTGCTCAGCACCACAGACACCTTTCCCTTGCTTGTCCCCAGCTGCCATCAGGGCCTCCAGTCTTCTGCTCTACCTGGAACCTGGGGACACTTTCCCACTCGTGTCTCTCATTTCAATTACAAGAAATTTCAGTTTTTCCATCTGACTTGGAGCTCTTGAGGAGTTTCTGGAGCACACTCTGAGGGACTGAGTGTGATGCCAAGAGCCCCAAAGGCCCGAGAGGGTGATGAAAGTGCTGGTGCTGTGTCTGTGCTGCTGAGCTGGGCCGGGCTCCTGGCCCAGAGGCAGCTCCTGGCAAGGGCAGCGCTGCAGAGAGACAGCTCTGGCCAGGAGCAGCTCCTGAGCACAGCCCAGCAGGGCTGGGGCCCTGCCAGGGCAGCTCAGGGACACCAGCAGGCCCAGACAGAGCTGCCAGGGGCTCAGCACTGGCAGGGGCTGTGGGATGTCCCAGAGGGGGCTGTGTCACAGCAGCACCTCTGTGGCTGTGTCCTGGAGCCCCAGAGCAGCTGTGATGTCAGAAAGGGTCTGTGTGACAGCTCCGAGTGGGTTGTGTGAGGTCATAGATGGGGCTGTGACATCACAGAGTTTGTTGTGTGAGTTCACTGAGCAGCTACAGCATCATAGAGGGGACTGTGTGACATCACAGAGAAGGCTGTGAGATCATGGCATGGCTGTATGACATCATAGACCTGGTTGTGATGTCAAAGTATGTGCAGTGACATTATAGGGTATCTGTATGACATCACAGAGGTGGCTGTGTGACATCACTGATGGGGTTATGACATCACAGAGCTGACTGTGACATCATGAAGGATGGTGTGAGGCCATTGAGCAGAGACTGCCATCATAGAGGGTGGCTCTGTGACATCACAGACCAGGATGTGACATCACAGACCAGACTGTGACATCACAGGTTGAATTTTTGACATCATAGTCTTCTGTGACATCGCAGTACAGCTGTATGACAACACATGACAACATCCCAGAGTTGTCTCACTTAACAGAGCTCAAACTTAACAGGACTTCAGTTATCCTTTAACCTTAACTGAAACCTCAAATGTCACAATTTAGCAAAACAACAGCATTTACTGTATTTAACCTAACTTACAACCTATGACTGAGCAAATTAACAGAGGAATAATACTAAACAGTATTTAAATTAGCTTATAATTTATATTAAACAACAATGGAGCAAAAGGAAAACACTACACAGCGTTTAACTTAGCTTATACCTCGTGACTGAACCTTCCTCACAGGCCTGACTGACTGAGATCTCCAAGGCACTCCAGCCCCTCTGAGAGCAGCATTTCTGCCACATTTGCCAGGGCACAGCGCTGGTGTGTGCACACAGACACAAAGAGGCAGTGCAAGGCAGCTGTGAGAAATTCCCCTGCAGGGCAGGGAAATGCTCCCTGTGGATGCTTTGGCATCTCCCCAGCGGGCGAAGGGCTGAGCCTGGAGGAGTGGGGGGATCGGCCCAGGCTCCGTCCTTGTTCGGGGATGCCCCGAGTGCAGCAAACGGGAGAGTTCCCGGCTCACAGAGGCCCCACTCAGAGGGAGGTGGCTGGCCCAGGAGAGCTACAAGGGGCTCCTTTTGGAGCGCTGTTTGTAGGGCCCCAAGAGAGGGGCTTCAGGCACAGCAATGTTTCATCCTGGCCGCACTTGGCATCAACAGCTTTCTTTGCAAGGCTGAGAACAGGGATGTTGTGCCACGCAGGGAACAGAAACAGTTCCCAGGGCTGCTCCTGAAGCAAGCAGGAGCTGCTTGGGCAGCAGCAGTGCCTGGGAGCAGACAGTGTTTCTGATGAGCTGCAGAGGAGCTGAGCCCAGGGGCTGTTGGCCAAGGCCCAGCCCCAAGGAGCATTTCTCAGCTGGCAGGGCAGCCTGAGAAGGGGAGGGGGGAATGCACCAGCACAGGGCCCATGGAACCAAGGGACCATTGTGACACTACAGGGCCCAATGGAACCAAGCAGAACGTTCTGACACTGTGTGGCTCCATGGAACCAAGGATCCATTGTGACACAACAGGGTCTCATGGAGGCAAGGGGACCACAGTGATACTGGGGGCTCCATGGGACCAAGGGTCCATTGTGACACTGTGGGGCATCATGGTATCATGGACACCATTGTGACAATGTGTGGATTTGTTGAGCCAATGAGTCCTGCACGCTCACACAGGCTGAGATGGACACTGCTGGTTTCTCTGGCAGGCTCTCTGAGCCCAGCCCAGCTCCCTCCAAGCTGTCCCAGCTGCCCTGAGCTCTCGGCAGCAGCCAGGGCCTCTCCCCAGCACAGCCCAGCCGGCTCTGGCCCCACAGCTCTGCTCAGGGCAGGCTGCTCCGGGCACTGCCCCATGGCCTCAGCCCCTCTGCAGGGCACAGCAGCAGCTGCAGCTCAGAGAGGCCTCAGCCCCAGCCATGGGGGAAGGTGCTTGGCCAAGGGAAAAGGAGGCTCCCTGGGTGCCCTGCTCCCCTCTCCCTGAGGTGCTGAGAGCTCTGCAGCCCCTCCTGCCATCCCATCTGCCCAGGCCAGCACAAGAGCCCCAGCCTTGGGGCCCTCAGGAGCTGCTCCTGCTCCAGGCCCAGGGCCCATCCCAAAGCTGAAATAGCCAGAAAGCTGTGCCCATTTCTGTTCATTCCTGCTCCGATGAGGAGGGATCCTCAGCCACCTGGAGGTTGCTGATGAATTTTGCTACTCCAGAGGCCACCTCTTACTTGGGCTCATGGAACCAAGAGGCCGCTGTGACACTGCAGGGCCTTGTGGAACCATGCAGAGCATTGTGACAGAGCAGGACCTCGTGTCATGGTGGGGCCATTGGGACACTGCAGGGCCCCATGGAACCAAGCGGCCAGTGTTGCTCCTCAGGGACTCATGGAATGAAGGAAACTTGTTTGACACCGTGGTGCCCCTTGGGACCAAGAGGCCATGGTGACACTGTGGAACCAAGGAGAGCATTGCTGCACTGAGAGACCTCATGGAATCAAGGATCCACTGGGACACTGCAGGGCATTAGGGGACCAAGGTGACATTAGGACACTGTGGGGCCCAAGGATCCAAGGGACTTTGTGATGCCAAGGGGTCCCATGGAACCAAAGGGACACTGTGACATTGGGAGGCCTCAGGGAATCATGGAGACAATTGTGACACTCCAGGGCCCCATGGAACCACGGTGACACCAGGTTGGCTGGGAGTGTTGATGTGCTGCAGGGTAGGAGGGCTCTGCACAGGGACCTGGACAGGCTGGATCCAGGGCCCAAACCCAACAAGGTGAGGTTTAACAAGTCCAAGTGCTGGCTCCTGCACTTTGGCCACAACAACCCCTGCAGTGCTCCAGGCTGGGGACAGAGTGGCTGGACAGCAGCCAGGCAGAAAGGGACCTGGGGCACTGATGGACAGCAGGCTGGGCATGAGCCAGCAGTGTGCCCAGGTGGCCAAGGACACCAATGGCTCCTGGCCTGGATCAGGAACAGTGTGGCCAGCCGGAGCAGGACAGGGATTCTTCCTCTGTGCTCAGCACTGGTTGGGCAGCGCCTGAAATGCTGTGTCCAGTTCTGGGCCCTCAATTTAGAAAGGATATGGAGGGGCTGGAGAGTGTCCAGAGAAGGGCAACAAGGCTGCTGAGGGCTCTGGAGCACAAATCATGTGAGGAGCAGCTGAGGGAGCTGGGATTGTTTATCCTGGAGAAGAGAAGGCTCAGGGGAGACAAGGCAGTGTCAGGGCACAAGTTGGACTTAATGATCTCCAAGGTCTTTTCCAACCTTGCTGATTCTGTGATTCTCTGAAACCACCCTTGGAGCAGGTACAAGATGAGCCCTGGGCCTCTTCTTCAGAAGGTTCAGCAGCCCAGGGCCCTCAGCTTCTCCACACAGGCCCCAAAGCCCATCCTGTCAGTCCTGCAGAGCCTCTCCAGCCCCTCCTCATTGCCCAGAACAGGGAGCCCCACAGCCAGACACAGCAGCCCAGATGTGCCCCCCTGGCCTGTGCTGCCTCCGGCAAGGGAGCAGCATGAGGCACTGCAGGACCCTGCAGACAATTCCTGGAGCACTTGTAGGATGATCCTGCTTCCCAAGGGACGTTCCCATGGTGCCAAGTGGGGAACTGAAATGGGGAGTGGGGCCAGAGAGGAAAGGGCAAACAGGGATGGGCTGTTTGCAGGGGAGGGAACAGGGGTGGGCAATAGAAAGAAATCTGGAGCAGAAAGATGAAAGAAAGCAAAGGTGAAGCAAAAGAAATGCTCAGGGCATTTTGGGGGTGGCTGCCAGGCAGCCCTGGCTCTGAGCTACAACATCTGCAGTGGCACAGGAAACTCACAGCTCATGGGAACAAACTTTCTGTGTGACTTCAGAGGCCACGACAAACCTGAGTGGTTTCCCTCCCGACCCCAGCCGTGCCTGGCCCCAGGGGCTGATGGCATTTGTGCTCCCTCAGGTTCATCTCCCCACAGCAGCACCATGGGGGTGCTGACGCCTGCTCTGGGCAGTGCAAACAGGGGCTCCTGAGCCAGTGCTGCCGTGTCTGTGCCTGCAAGGATGCGGCACCTCTCTGAGCTGGGGGAGAGGCCAGGGCTGCACAGGGGGGATGTTGTTGGCAGCTCCATGAGGACGCTCTGGGACGCTGCCCTGGGGTGTCCAGAGCAGTGGGGATGGATCAGCCCCTGCTCTGCTGCTCCTTCCTGTCTCCCCCAGGGACCTTGCAGAGCCCCAGCCATGCTGTTTGCCCCCAGCCTGCCCACGACCACCCTGGGGCTGCTCACGGGGGTTTTCTGTGCTGAGCTTTGGCCTGGGTGTGTTCTTGAGAGAGCCTGGGCAAGGAGCCTGGAGCCCCCAGGCCCTGGCCTGAGGCGTCAGCGCTGCCCCAGCAGTGCCCATGGCCTGTCCCTGCTGCAGCCCCGGCACTGCCACCCCCAGGGCTGTGCCCGGCCCCGAGAGCACTCAGGCCCTGCAGCAACACCAGGGCCAGGAGGGCAGCGGGGCAGTGGCACGGGAGCAGCACTGGCAACACCAAGTGCTGCTGCTCCTGGGCACAGCTGCTGTGCCAGCACTGATCTGCCCCCAGCTCTGCACACAGACACTGCTGTTGCAGCTCCAGAGAAGGGAACAAAAGGGGGATCTCTGGAGAAAACTTTGCTGGGAGATCCTTTAGTTCCTTTAAAGCCACCAAGACCTCAGCTCCATATTGACACAGCCTGTGGCCACAGGGAAGGTGAAGAGAAACAAAATGAGAAATGGCACAAACAATGACATTTCTTTCTGGACAATATTGAAAAGTAAAACAAAGAAAAAGAACCTCCAAAATGAAACCAAAAATAAGTAGCAAAGATTACTTTTATTACAAGTAGTTTGCAGAAATTGGCCAGCAGTTTAATGTTTCTGAAATGATCCAGTCATCAGTGTCCACACTGCAGCCTTGAGCTCCTGGTTCCTCAGGCTGTAGATGAGGGGGTTCAGGGCTGGAGGCACCATTGAGTACAGAACTGACACTGCCATATCCAGGGATGGGGAGGAGATAGAGGGAGGCTTCAGGTGGGCACACATGAGAGTGCTGATGAACAGAGAGACCACAGCCAGGTGAGGGAGGCAGGTGGAAAAGGCTTTGTGCTGTCCCTGCTCAGAGGGGATCCTCAGCACAGCCCTGAAGATCTGCACATAGGAGAAAACAATGAACACAAAACAGCCAAGTAGCAAACAGGCACTGACTGCAATGAGCCCAAGTTCTCTAGTGTAGGAATTGGAGCAGGAGAGCTTGAGGATCTGTGGGATTTCACAGAAGAACTGGCCCAGGGCATTGCCATGGCAGAGGGACAGGGAAAATGTATTGGCTGTGTGCAGCAGTGAATAGAGAAAGCCACTGGCCCAGGCAGCTGCTGCCATGTGGGCACAAGCTCTGCTGCCCAGGAGGGTCTCATAGTGCAGGGGTTTGCAGATGGACACGTAGCGGTCGTAGCACATGATGGTCAGGAGGAAATACTCTGTTGCAGCACAGAAAACAAAAAAAAATACTTGTGCTGCACATCCTGTGTAGGAGATGTGTCTGGTGTCCCAGAGGGAATTGTGCATGGCTTTGGGCACAGTGGTGCAGATGGAGCCCAGGTCAGTGAGGGCCAGGTTGAGCAGGAAGAAGAACATGGGGCTGTGCAGGTGGTGGCTGCAGGCTACGGCGCTGATGATGAGGCCGTTGCCCAGGAGGGCAGCCAGGGAGATGCCCAGGAAGAGGCAGAAGTGCAGGAGCTGCAGCTGCCGCGTGTCTGCCAGTGCCAGCAGGAGGAAGTGGCTGATGGAGCTGCTGTTGGACATTTGCTGTGGCTGCACATGGGAACCTGTTCATGGATAAAGGACAGTGACAAGTCTGGAGAGGCTGCTTTGAGTCAAACCTGGGCCATTCCCTGTAGACTGTCCCACTGGGATTCACCCACCCTTGTTCCTGCTCTGTAAAAATCTTCACCCAGGTCCCTGACTGAGCTCCAGCTGTGCTGTCTGAGTGTGCCAGGAGCAGCCAGGCCCGTGCCTGGGGGCTCTCCAGGAGCCATCCCTGCCCTGCTGCCCTGGGTTTGTAGCCATGCGGCAGAGGGACAAGGCTTGATATTCAGGATTTGTCAGGGGAATCACTCCTAATGCAGAAGGGCTTGTTGCCATCTTTACTCCCATTTTTAAAAGACATTGAGAGCAGGAAGGAATTTTAGACATTCTTTCCCTGCCCACAAATCATTCTTGGTTCTCTGAAGTCTGAAATCCCCAGCATTTCTGCTGCACTCAGAATTTCCCACTGAGAGGTGTGAGAGGCAAAGGATTCCCTGTGGTTTAGGGAAGGTGAGGGGCTGGATGGGCTTGTTCCCAACTGCCCTGGGTTTGCACCTTTGGCTGGAATCAGAGCACAATCCCACTCCTGTGTCACCCTGGCATAAACCAGACCCTGCCCAGAGCAGAGGGATCCCTGAATGTCTCACCCTCTCTAAAGGTCTCTGGGCAAGGGCTCAGCACCCCCCTCTGCCAAGGACACTCACGGCTCCCTTGGCAGAACCAACAGCATTTCCTCAGCTGTGGCATCTCTGCCCTTCCCCGTGGGACATTCAGGGAACTCTGAGAGGCTCTGGCACAGATTTGCAGCCAGGAGGGCAGCTCAGAGCTTGGAAGGACACAGCAAGGAGATCCCCAGGTGTGCCCATGATGGGATCTCAGGGAGGGGGCTCAGCTCATTCCCCTTTCCCATGGACTGCTTTGCCCACAGCCCCACAGGTCACAGGGAAGCTGGGACACCCCATTCCCATGGACACACCTGCCTGGCAGCAATCACAAGGGCAGGGCCTGACTCAGCTGCTGCAGATGCCAGAACCTCCCTGAGAGCCCCAGATACCAATGACAATATCAGAGCAGTGCATTTAGGCTGTTTAGGAGGCTCCCAGCCGAGAGACTGAGCACCCAAACTTACAATTCTGGCAACTCTGTAAATGTTCCAACATCACTTTGATATTCCTGGTGTGTCACTTTCAACTCAGAATGTCCTGTGATACTGGGATTACAATTCCTCTTCTGCTTCTCTCATGCCCCTGCTGTCTATAATCAAAAGAGGAAAAAGCGCCTTGTAACGGTGTTAGAACAGTAAAGTAAAAACCAGACCTTTATTGGAAGCTTCCAGGTGTCCCAGTGGGGATGGGGCACACCCGGCCCCTTATTTCAACTATTTATTAAGGTTGATTAATTAGGATATTTAACAGAAACATTCAATTAGAGATTCAGCTGCCCTAGTTACACACCCCTGATTCAATCCATTAGAGTAGGTCCAAGGGTTTCTTTGCCCCACTTTTTGTTATGACTGTTCACATTCTGGTTACAAAACAAAATGCTCTTCTTGTAGCTCCTCTCCCTGATGATAAGACAATGCAGTATTTCAGAAATGTATTTAGAAGGTCAGTTTATTGTTCTAAAATCTAAGAGAAAGGTTAAGAAACATACTAGAGTTAATTAAGGATATAATATAATATAATATAATATAATATAATATAATATAATATAATATAATATAATATAATATAATATAATATAATATAATATAATATAATATAATATAATATAATATAATATAATATAATATAATATAATGTAACGTAACGTAACATAATACTATATAAGTATATAATAGCAGTTTCATAGAGTTAAGTAAGGATTAAAATTTTACAATTATATAATAATAGTTTACCGATCTAAAAATATATTAAAGATGCAGAAAACCAAAATGTTCTTCTTGTAGCTCCTCTCCCTGATGATAAGACAATTTAGTATTTCAGAAACGTATTTAGAAAATGAGATTATTGTTCTAAAATCTAAGAGAAAGGTTAGGAAACATATTAGAGTTAATTAAGGATAATAGTTATAAAAGTATATAATAGTAGTTTAATAGAGTTAATTAAGGATTATAATTTTATAACTATATAGTAATAGTTTACAGACCTAAAAATATATTAAAAATTTATAAAAAGCAAAAATCTTTTTGTCATCATCCCAGCTATCCCACCCTGCTTAAAGCAAGAAATTGAAAACAATCTCAGGAAAGCTCCTGATCTTGACAGCAATCCCTGGCTCACCTTCTTTTGGGAAGTGACCTCCGGAGCTGTGTCCAGGCAGGTCTGGAGCTGGGAGCAGCCCTGCCCCACACAGCCCCTCTCAGCAGCAGCACCTGCCCTGCTCAGGGTGGCTCCTTCCCCCCACAGCTTCTCCCCAGCGCTGGGAGCAGCTCCCCGGGCCGGCTGAGAGCTGTCCCTGGCAGGCAGCAGAGTCCCTGCCCCAGCACAGCGCCCTGGGCTGCAGGACCCTGCTCTGCAGGACAGCCCTGGGCACCCCTGGCTGCTCTACACAAGGGACAGGCACAGAATGTACTCACAGAGTCTGTAGGCACTGGCATGTTCCAGCTTTAGGAGATGCCTCCAGGAGCTGCAGCTGCATTGTCCTGCAGCCAGAGGCTTCCTGTGTCAAGGGCTGGCAGTGATTCTGCCCCAGGCACTTCTCAGCACCTTCCCAGCCCTGACTGATTGAAGCTCTCTGTGCCTCTGGGCTGTGCCCAGGGTGGCTGCAGGCAGTGCCCCAGCCCTGCTGGGCTGGCAGAAGAGCTGCTCAGCAAGAGAAATGTGCTTTTGAAGCTCTTCTTGGTTTCCAGGAGCTGCCTCTGTGCCAGGAGCCCGGCCCAGCTCAGCAGCACAGACACAGCAGCAGGACTTTAATGAGCCTCTTGGGGCTTTGTGCTGAGGCCCTGAACATCAGTCCCTGAGAGGGAGGGGAAGAAAGCTCTCAAGAACTCCAAGTCAGAATCCAACTCCAAAGTTTCTTTTCCTTTTAATGGGTCCCACTGAGGGACGTGACTGAGAAAGTGTCCCCAGGCCCCAGGCAGAGCAGAGAACTGGAGGCACTGATGACAGCTGGGGACAAAGAGAAGCCAAGTCTTGGTGCCCTGGGCCACAGCAGCCAGTGCTGTGCCAGCAAGGGCTGTGAGGAGACACCTTGTCCTGAGGCCCTGGGGCCTCCTGGCACAGCCCCAGCAAGGCTGGCCACTGTCACCCCCTTGGCCTGCCCTCAGCATCCCCCCTAGCCCACATGCCAGTGGCCTCAGGGATCTGCTGGAAGGAGTCCCTGGGGAGCCTTGCTCAGGAATGGCCCTGGGGGGCTCCTTCATGCTCCCAGGGACTGCAGCTTTTTCAAAGGACTTTGGCTTTTGCTTTGGAGTCTTTGAGAGGTTTGTGCACTCCTGGCCTCCAATTATCTGCTGTAATTAGTCCCTTGAGAGGCTTTGTCAGTAACAACACTGAGTGGGGCTCATTAATTCTTCAAGGTACTTCAATGATTTTAAGATACTTGCTATCTCCTTTTGATACAGACTCTAAGAGAAGTTTGTGCAATCATGGTCCCAATTATCTGCTTTAACGAGTCCCTTGGGAGCTTTGCATTGACACTTAGTGGGGCTCATCAATACTTTGAGATATTCAGGGTTTTTCAGCTACTTTGGATTTTCCATCCCACACTGACTCTCTGGGAGGTTTTTGTGCAATTCTGGTCTCCAGTTCTCTCCTCCAAGGAGTCCATGAAGAGCCTGTGTTGGGGATGGACCTCAGTGGCACCCATTAATGCCTGGAGACACTTTGGGTGTTTCCTCTGACTTTGACTCATGGAAAGATTTGTGCAATCTCCTTTCAGGCCCTGAGGTTCAAGGGCTCAGCTCCAAATGCACCACGGGGCTCATTAAGATCAAACAAATCCTAACAAACCATGGCTGTGCCTTGATTTCCCTCTGGTCTGGTGCAGTTCTTAGGAAAGTTTCCTACAATAGTTTTGGAGAAATAGTTCAAAGAACTTCTAAGAAATATTTGTTCCTATTTTAAAGGTGTCTTTTATTCCTGTTCTCTTTAGAGCAGAGGTGATTGCAGCATTCAGTGATGGATATTGATCCAGGGTCGCTCCTAAGGAGGTCTGGCCAGGTCAGAGAAGCTGTGCCTTGAGGTCTGACCCAGTGTGGACAACCTTGCTCCACATTCCCCAGCCCCATCCTGTCTCTCCTCACTCCCCTGGGACCTGCTTTGCTCACAGAACTGGCTGCACTCAGGCAAAGAGGGGTTTTCTTCTTTGATTTTAGCAATCTAAAACTCCTGAGTTTCCCCGTGGAAAACAGACACCTTCCTCAAGTGTGTGCCACGCCCAAGGTGCCACCAAGGAGGTTCCCCTTCCCCAAGGCAGAACCACACAAGGAATGTTTCAGACACACAGGAAGTTCTACAATAAACACAACCCCAGAGTTGGCTGAAGGCAGAATTAGAGCAGTTCCTGAAGGACAGAGAAGCTTTGAACTCCTTGCAGCTGAAAGCACCAAGTGGGTTGTTGGGAGGTGAGTGAGTGAGGCAAGAGTGAGGGAAGGGAAATGCAGAGAGCCCAGGAAGTGTTTCTGTGCAGACAGGCTGCTGCAAGGGCAGCGTTGGACTTCTCTGGGGGGAACTGTGAGGGGGGGATCTTTGCAGAGTGACCTCCCCAGTGATCTCACAGAGCCCCCTGAGATATCACACACAGACACCTGGGATGTCACAGCCCACTCAGTGATGTCACAAACCTGCCCTGGGATGTCTTACCACCATTCAGTGATGTCCCAACCAGTTTTGTGACGTCACAGCCCCTCTCAGATGTCACCAAACCAACTCATGATGTCACATAGCCCTCTGTGATGTCACAGAGCAACATTTGATGTCATAGTTCACTCTATGATCTCACAGCTGGCACTGTGATGTCATACAACCTGTCCTGAGATGTCACATGGCTCTTCTATGATGTCACTGCCCACTCTAGGATTTCCTATCACAACCATGTGGTGTCACAGTCCTCTCTGTGATGTCACAACCCACTAAGTGATATCACCCAGCCCACACTGTGATGTCATACAGCCACACTGCGATGTCACACCCTGATTTCTGATGTCACACAATCCCCTCTAAGATGCCATAGCTGCTCAGTGACCTCACACAACAAACTCTGTCATGTCACAGCCCCATCCGTGACCTCACACAGCCCACTCTGAGCTGTCACACAGCCCCTTTCTGACATCCCAGCTGCTCTGGGGCTCCAGGACACAGACACAGAGGTGCCGCTGTGACACAGCCCCCTCTGGGACATCCCACAGCCCCTGCCAGTGCTGAGCCCCTGGGAGCTCTGTCTGGGCCTGCTCGTGTTCCTGAGCTGCCCTGGCAGGGCCCCAGCCCTGCTGGGCTGTGCTCAGGAGCTGCTCCTGGCCAGAGCTGTCTCTCTGCAGCGCTGCCCTTGCCAGGAGCTGCCTCTGGGCCAGGAGCCCGGCCCAGCTCAGCAGCACAGACACAGCACCAGCACTTTCATCACCCTCTCAGGCCTTCGGGGCTCTTTGCATCACACTCAGTCCCTCAGAGTGTGCTCCAAGAACTTCTCAAGAATTCAAACACAGACAGAAACACTGAAGTTTCTTGTAGTTGAAATGAGAGACACGAGTGAGAAAGTGTCCCCAGGTTCCAGGTAGAGCAGAAGACTGGAGGCCCTGATGGCAGCTGGGGACAAGCAAGGGAAAGGTGTCTGTGGTGCTGAGCAAAGCTGGATGTGTTTCAGGAATGCCAAGGGCCAAGGGCTGAGCCCCAGCCCCTGGCAAGGCAGATGCTGTCCCTCCCTCATTGCTCAGGGCTCTTCCCGGGCCACTGGCATGTGGGGATGTGCAATGCCAAGGGCAGCACCATGGGGCGGCCCCTGCCAGGCTGCTGAGCAGGGACAAGGAGGCAATGAGGCCCCAGGGCTGCCAGGGTCACTTGTCCCCTGCTGGCCTCAGGCCCAGGGCCAGCAGCCATGGCCAAAGGGCTGCACAAGTTGCCTCTGGCAGGACCTTGCAGCTGCTGCCCATCCCTGTGCCCTCTCCAGCCCAGGCTGCCCTGTGGTGTCCATGCCCTGCGCCTCTGTCCCTGCAGGCTGTCGTCATCCCCCGACTGCCCCATCTCGCTGGCCCCTTCCTTTGCTGACAGCTCTGTGTCCTGCCTGCCTCTGCCTGGCCACACAAAGCCTTGGGCTGCTCCAGACTCCATCTGGGGGATGTGTTGCAGCACAGCCCTGCCCTGGGACACAAATTCCTTCCTCCTGGTGTTCATACTGGGCCTCCCCAGCTGCACTTGGCATCAATTCTTTCTTTCTCTGGCTCTTTTCCACTATGTCAAAAGGATCCACCATCTCTAAAACCGCTCTTTAAACACTCTCATGGCTCTCCTCCACTGTCCTCAGTCTCCACCCCACGGAGCACAGAGCTCCTTTGTCCCTATAGAGTGGTCATGTGCCTGAGGCCTCAAAACCCCACCTTGGGAGATCTCTGGGCCCTCTCCAAGGGGTTTTCAAATGAAAACAGACTGCTTATAGTCTAAGAAAATCACAAGAGGACAAGGCCAACCTAACCCCTCTGTCCTGGCTGCTTTTGTCTTGGAGCAATTCTTAGATCTATGGAATTTGGGATGCCAAATTCTAAATGGTCCCTGGACAAGGAGGCTGGAGCTTTTCCATAGAAAGGAACAGAGCTGCACTCTTTCAGGGGCTGATGTGAGGTGACCACCAGAGGCCAAGGCCAGCCAGAGCTAGCAGGTTTTTTCTGGGAGATACCCTTGAATAAAAGAAATGTTTAAGGGAGAGTACCAATTTTGGCAATGGGCAACAAAAAAAAAAAATGGTATTCCATTGTTAATTCTGTGGGACAAATTGCATTATGGTTCAATTCCACCTGTCCAGTCTTTTACACATAAACAAAGTCTGGGACCAGGATTGGAGTAGACAGCCACCCCAGTCTCCTCTCTTAGAAGGAATTTAAATGTCTAGGCATCCTAGAGGGTTTTGAGGATTCCTGGTGGCTGTTGGGTGTCATTTCTCCACCTCATGACTCAGCAGGAGTTTCTCCAATAAAGAAATAAAGCTTTTGCCTGAAGCTCCCACTCTGCCCATGACAGGAAGCCCTGGGAGTGTCTGTGACATCCCGGCTCTTTGGCAGCCTGGGGACTCCTGGGATGTCACCGTGGAGCCCCCGGGAGTGCCTGTGACAGAGCGGTGCCTTTGCAGCCCAAGGTCCCCTGGGATGTCACCATGGAATTGCTGGGACAGTGTCTGACCACACGGCTCTTCAGCATCCCCAGAAACCCCTGGGAGGTCTCCATGGAACCCCTGTCAATGCCTGTGACATTCTGGCTCTTGAACAGCCTGGAGACTCTTGGAATGTCCCCATAGAGCCCCTCGGAGAGCCTGTAACAAATCTGATTCTTGGAAGGCAACCATCACTAGCCCCTGTTGCTATGGTCTGTTTCCATGGCAACCATCACAGCCCCTGTTGCTATGGTCAGTCCCTTGGCAGCTCCATGGAGACCCCATGCCAGGGGTGGTTGCCATGGACACCAGCTCAGGCCTGGAGCCAGAGCCCGTTGCCATGGCAACCATTTGCAGTCCCATCCCCAGGCTCATGGGATCACAGAGCCACAGAATTGGCTGAGTTGGGAGGGACCCATGGGGATCCTCCAGTCCAACTGCTGGCCCTGCACAGGACACCCCAACAATCCCAGCCTGGGCCTGGCAGCGCTGGCCAAACGCTGCTGGAGTTCAGCCAGCCCTGGAGCTGGGAGCCTTCCCTGGGGAGCCTGTTCAGTGCCCCAGCAGCCTCACGGGAAAAACCTTTTCCTCACATCCAGCCTAAACCTGCCCGCCTCAGCTCCAGCCGCTCCCTCCACTCCTGTCCCTGGGCACCAGAGGGAAGAGGTTCCCACAGTACCCAGCCAGGGAACCGCTTCCAAGGCTGCTGCCCATGGCAACCAGGCCTGGCATCAGCTGGGATGCTCGGTTTCCACGGGCTGGGCTTCAGGAATGGCATTCCTCAATTTCCTGGTCTTGCTGAAACCGCGCTTCCGCTCTCTTCCCTCTCGCCTCCCATGGAAAGCAGAAAAGGCAAAGATGCCGGGCTGGGATAAGAACAATTTATTGAGAACAGCAACGAGATAATGAATGAAGAGGAGCAGAAACAACTTTGTATAACAGAAGGGATAACATAAACTACTTACAGGGAAAACTAAAAGACCACCGTCAGCTTTTTCCTGGCCACGTATTTCCTCCTGACAGGAAATGAAAACCTTTTTCTCTGGTGAGAGAGAGGGAGTCCTTTTCCTGCACCTGGAAACGACCTGAGATGGGACTGAATATAATGACAGGGCCATCTCCAGACCCACACCTTCTTTGATCTCACATCATGTCACTGCCATAGGCAGGAAAAGGTAAAGGTGTCTTCCCAGCATGGATCCCAGGGAACATGGATCACCAGGTCTCTTCCCAACGTGGGGCCCTCAATGCGGAATGAAGCTGGAGCTGTGGAGAAAGCTCTTCCTGCACTTTGGGGCATTTGCAGAGCTTCCCTTACTGGTGCCTCCGTTGGTGTCTTGTCAAGCTAGAGCTGTGGCAGAAACTCCTCCCACACTGGGGACACTTGTAGGGCCTCTCCCCAGTGTGGATGCGGCGGTGGGTGATGAGGGTGCAATTTCGCTTGAAGCCCTTCCCACAGTCAGAGCATCGGAAGGGCCTCTCCTCTCTGTGAATCCGCTGGTGCAGGAGAAGACTGGAGTTGGTCTGAAACCTCTTCCCACACTCAGGACACTCGTAGGGCCTCTCCCCAGAGTGGATGCGCTGGTGAATGACGAGTTTGGAGTTGTAGCTGAAGCCCTTCCCACATTCCCCACACTCGTAGGCCCATTCCCCAGTGTGGATCATCTGGTGGCTGACCAGGTTTCTTCTGTGGCTGAAGCTCTTCCCACACTCCAAGCACTTGTAGGGCTTCTCCCCATCCTGAAGCTGCTCCTGGACCACCAGCTCAGAGCCCTGGCTGGATCTCCGGCCGCCTTCCCGGCACAGGGTGGGTCTTTCCTCCTCAGAGCACCCTGGGCTGGGTTTGGAGCTCCTCCTCCTGCAAGATCTCTGGAGCTTTTCCTCCCTGTTGGACTCCTTTACTGTGGAGCTGCTCAAAATGGCCTCTTCCATGAGGTTCTGCTGTGGGGATTTTTCCTCCCTGGTCTCCATCCTCAGCTCCTTGTCTGGAAGAGGAAGGACAAGGAGAGGATGGGATTTGCCTCTGTGCCAGAGGGAAGGGGAAGGAGATCCCCCCAGTGTGTCCCCGACAGGACGGCGTTGGCAGTGGGGTTGTCCTGCAGCCGGGGGCCAGGCTGGGCTGGGAGATGGAGCAGGAGAGAGGGGGAAAGGGGCACTGACTTCCTCCTCACCTGCCTGGGTGTCCTGGGGCATCTTCCTCTTTCTCACAGCCTCCTTCTCCATCCAGCCAAGCTTTGGGATTGGGAAATCCTGGTTTGGGAGAAAACAAGGAATGAGCACATTGAGTTTGAAGGTCTTTCTGTTCAAGTCCCTCTCTAGAAATCACCAGGGCATCTGGGGTGTCTTGGTTTGAAAGGAGAGGTGTTTGCTAAGGAAAGCAGAAGCCTCCATTGAAATGGATAAAAATGTAAACATCCCATCCCCTCCGAATTATTATAATCTTGAAATCAAAGTGCTCTCAGGTAACGATATGGGAAAAGGAATATAAGTTCTTTAATAATGAAGGAAAATGAAAATGCAGCAGTAAAAAAAAAAAAAAAAAAAAAAAAAAAAAAAACCAAAAAACAAAAAACAACTCACCAACAGAATCAGAATGCAGAATGCAACCTTACACACTGTTGGTCAGGGTTTTGGAAGTAATTTGATTAAATGGTGTCTGCAGTCCTCCTGGAGTGACAGATGTGGTTCTGTTGAAGCAATGATCTCGTAGAAGGGTGTATCTTACCTCTGAAGTTCTGATGCTGTAGATGGGTCTGGTCTCTCCTCTGGGAATCCTGTGGAGAAAGACTGCCTGTGGTGTTCTGATTCTGAAATTATATCCAGTCAGGAACGCTTGGCTCCTCCCCCTGGGTGGAGCATCTCACAATGGGATGATGTAATTTTATCAGTCCTGCAGTGAGACTCAATGGCCCATTACCAGAAGATATCCCCCTGGAGGGAGGATGGGTGGTGGAAGAGATAAAGAACACTGCCCCACCTGGTTTTAACAGCTGGCCCATTAACAGAAGATATCCCCCAGTTATGAGGGATGGCTCATGAAAGAGATAAAGAAAATAGCTCTACCAGGTTTTAACAGATGGTGAAAGAATACATACTTTTGGTTACATCTTGCACTGCAACCCAGGACATGGGGTCCATAAAAACCTCCCAAACACCAAGGTTCAGCCCTGAAAATGCCTCCCAGGAGTTCCTCATCTCTGGTCTCTCCCCTTTGGTGTTCAGGGGTTCCTCCCTGTCCCAGCTGCTGGGGGTCAGACTTGTACTGGGGGTCACCTGTCTACTCAGTCCCAGGCTGATGGGAGTGCCAGGAATCCAAAAAGTTCCCCTGGTTCCATCTCTCCACTTAGGAATGCTGGGACCCCACAATGTCCCCACAAGGGGCATTTTCCACTCAGCTTTGGATTTCTTCATTCTCCAAACATCCCCTCCAAAAAAGCCAATCCAGGGACACCCCAGGATATCTGGGCCAAGTTCCCCCTCCCTGGTCACCTGTGGGATGGGGGGTGATGATCCCATGGGTGGAGGCTGTGAATTCAGGGAGTGCTTGACCTCGTGCTTCCTTCTCCTTTCCCTGATCCTCCTTTGTCTCTCCTTCAGTCTGAAGAAGCTGCTCCAGGAGTCAGAAACAAAACTCCAAGTCCCTTGGAGCTTCAATCGTTCCCTCTGAGGGCAGGGACTGCCAAAGGCTCCCCAGGGACTGGCGAGAGCAGATCCTGGAGGCCAGGATTGCCGGGAGCCAAAGGCTCTGAGCAGGGAACTGCAATGCTGAGCAAGCCCTGGCTAGGTTGGAGGAAGCAGAAAGGCCAAGCCCTGAGCCCAGGCCTGGCACAGCAGGGCCTGTCCCTCACGGGTGGCTCGGGGCTCTTTGTGGGGCAGTGGGATGTGAGGGGCAGCAAGGACAAATGCCATAAACCTGTGTGACACTCCAGATCCTTATGGAACCAAGGGGCCAGAGTGACACCATGGGAAGTTGTGGAACCAAGGGGATCATTGTGGCACTCTTGGGCCCATGGAACCAAGGAACCAGTGGGACACTGTGGGGCCTCATGGAAACAAGAGGCCACTGTGAGCCTGCAGGGCTGTAACACCCCAGAACACTTCAATGCTGGTGGATACCAAATGTTCCTGTGCTTGAATTTGGTTCACAGGAGAAACACCCACCAGATCTTCTCAACATGGACAGATGTAATAAATATTCTTGGTAGGAAGGGACCCACAAGGATCATCAAGTCCAACACTTAAGCGAATGGCCCCACAAGGATTGAACCTACAACCTCGGTGATGTTGGCACCATGCTCTGACCAATTTAGCTAAAAGGTCAAAATGACACAAAATTTAATGGGCAAAATATAGACAACCAAGGAATTTTGGCAAAGGGTTTAATACAGCATGCAATTGAACATAAAACTCTTACCATAGCATTAACTTTGCAAACTTAGTTAATTTAACCTAAAAGTGTTAATCCTTAAGATTTTGGGTAACATTAAGATATCCAAAAATGTTCCAGGTACATAGGAAAAGAAGGAGAAGAAAAGGAGACCAGAAAGACAGAAGACCTACAGAAAAACACTTACAGGATGATCCCAGTCACTCCCACTACAATTGCAGTCACTCCCAGTAAGAGCTGGTGCACGTAGTCACCCCCAGTATGGTTCCAGTCCCTCCCAGATCCTCCCAGTATGATTCCAGTCATGGCCAGAGTGACTCCCTGTCATTCCCAGGATGGGCCCAGTTGCTCTCAGTCACCTCCAGCATGGTTCCAGTCCCAGACAGCACCTTTCCATTCACTCCCAGTATGATTCCAGCTAGTTCCAGTAGGATCCCAGTATGACCCCAGCATGGGCACAGCTGCTCCCAGGATTATCCAGTGTGGTTCCAGTTGCTCCCATTTACCTGCACTGTGGTTTCAGTCTCTCCCAGTCTATCCCAGTTGTTCCTAGTCACTCTTCAGGTGCTTCCAACCTGATCTCAGTTGCTCTAAGCCACTCCCAGTCACCCTGAGTGCAGTCCCAGTTGCTGCCAGTATGGTCCCAGTCTTGCCCAGCATGGCCCAGCTGCTCCCACTGTGATCCCAGTAGAATGCCAGTTGCCCTCAGGATGGTCCAGTTGCTCACCGTCCCTCCCAGTGTGATCATAGTTGCCCCCAGTATAGTCCCAGTCACTCCCCAGATTATCCCAGCTGCTTCCAGCATGGTCCCAGTCATGCCCAGTTGTCCCCAGTGCAGACCCAGTCAATCCCAGTTGTTCCCAGTTTTCCCCAGCACAGTTCCCATTGTTCCCAATGTGTTCCCAGTCATCCCCAGGATGGTCACAGACATTCCCAGTATATCCCAGTTTCCCTAAGCATGTCCATAGCCATTCCCAGACACTCCCAGTAATCCCAGTCAAGTGCTTGTTATCCCAGTATGATCTCAGGCTCAGTATATCCCAGCTGAGCATTCCCTGAATTCACAGCCCCCCCATCCGTGGGATCATCACCCCCCCATCCCACAGGTGATCGGGGAGGGGGAGCTTGGCCCAGACATCCTGGGGGGTTCCTGGGTTGGGTTTTATTGGGGGGGATGTTTGGAGAATGAAGAACTGCAAGACTGACTGGAAAATGCCTTTTGGGGGGATATCGGGGGTCCCAGTGGCAGCTGCTGGCAGAGGCAGCCTGGAGGAGCAGAGCCCTGTGACCCCCAGGACCCCAAAGTGGGGAGCCCAGAGAGGGGGAGCACCACAATTCATGGGACCCTCAATTGCCTGGAGAGGGGCAGGGGGGGAATCCTTGGACCCCCTGCAGACCCAAGAAGGGAATAAGGGGAGAAGTGACCCTGGGAGACCCAGCATCCCTAAGTGGGGAGATGGAAACAGGTGAAACTTTTTGGATTCTGGGCACTCTAAGCAGCCTGAAGAGGTCAGGGACCAAGTAGAGAGGAAACCCCCCAGTACAAACCTGACCCCCAGCAGCTGGGACAGGGAGGAACCCCTGAACACCAAAGGGGAGAGACCAGAGATGGGGAACTCCTGGGAGGCATTTTCAGGGCCGAGTCTTGGCATTTGGGAAGTTTGTTTGGACCCCATGTCTTGGGTTGCAATGCAAGATATAGCCAAACTTACTTATTCTATCACCATCTGTTAAAACTTGCTGGGGCAGTTTTCTTTATCTCTTTCATGACCCATCCCTCAGAACTGGGGGATATCTTCTGTTAATGGGCCAGCTGTTAAAACCAGGTGGGGCAGTGTTCTTTATCTCTTCCACCACCCATCCTCCCTCCAGGGGGATATCTTCTGTTAATGGGCCATTGAGTCTCACTGCAGGACTGATAAAATTACATCATCCCATTGTGAGATGCTCCACCCAGGGGGAGGAGCCAAGCATTCCTGACTGGATATAATCTGAGAATCAGAGCACCACAGGCAGTCTTTCTCCACTGGATTCCCAGAGGAGAGACCAGACCCATCTACAGCACCGGAACTTCAGAGGTAAGCTACAATCTTCTACGGGATCATTGCTTAAACAGAACCACATCTGTCACTCCAGGAGGAGTGCAGCCACTTTTTAATCGGAGTGCTTCCAAAACCCTGACCAATGGGATGTAAAGTTGTATTCTCACTCTGTCAGTGGGTTGTTTCTGTGTGATTTTTTATTTTTTGTTGTTGTTGTTCTTGTTTTTTTGTCCTGCTGCATTTTCATTTTCCTTTCTTTAATAAAGAACTACTATTTCTATTCCTATATCTTTATTTGAGAGCACTTTGATATCAAGATTATAAAAATTCGGAGGGGGTGGGTTGTTTCCATTTTTATCAATTTCAATGGAGATTTCTGCCTTCCTTAGCAAACACCTTTCCTTTCAAACCAAGATACCTCAGATGCCCTGACGACTTCTAGAGAGGGAATTGAAAAGAGGGACCATCAAACTCAATGTGCTCATTCCTTGTTTTCTCCCAAACCAGGACTTCCCAATCCCAAACCTTGTCCAGATGGAGAGGAAGGCTGTGAGGAAGAGGAAGATACCCCAGGACACCCAGGCAGGTGAGGAGGAAGTCAGTGCCCCTTTCCTCCTCTCTCCTGCTCCATCTCCCAGCCCAGCATGGCCCCCGGCTGCAGGACAACCCCGCTGCCGACGCCATCCTGCTGGGGACGCACTGGGGGGATCTTCTTCCCCTTCCCTCTGGCACGAAGGCAAATCCCATCCTCTCCTTGTCCTTCCTCCTCCAGACAAGGAGCTGAGGATGGAGACCAGGGAGGACAAATCCCCACGGCAGAACCTCATGGAAGAGGCTGTTTTGAGCAGCTCCACAGCGCAGGAGTCAAGCAGGGAGGAAAAGATTCAGAGATCCCGGAGGAGGAGGGGCTCCAAACCCATCCCAGGGTGCTCTGAGGAAGAAAGACCCACCCTGTGCCGGGACGGCAGCCAGACATCCAGCCAGGGCTCTGAGCTGGTGGTCCATGAGCAGCTTCAGGATGGGGAGAAGCCCTACAAGTGCTTGGAGTGTGGGAAGAGCTTCAGCCAGAGGAAAACCCTGATCTGCCACCAGATGATCCACACTGGGGAATGGCCCTACGAGTGTGGGGAATGTGGGAAGGGCTTCAGCTACAACTCCCAGCTCATCGTCCACCAGCGCATCCACACTGGGGAGAGGCCCTACGAGTGTCCCGAGTGTGGGAAGAGGTTTCGGGTCAGCTCCACTCTCCTTGTGCACCAGCGGATTCACACGGATGAGAGGCCCTTCCGCTGCTCCGAGTGTGGGGAGGGTTTTCAGCACAACTCCACCCTCATCATCCACCGGCGCATCCACACTGGGGAGAGGCCCTACGAGTGTCCCCAGTGTGGGAGGAGCTTCACCCAGAGCTCTATCTTGACCAGACACCAACGGAGGCACCAGTAAGGGAAGCCCTGTAAATGCCCCAAAGTGAACGAAGCGCTTTCTACACAGCTCCAGCTTCATCCCCCCTTGGCGAATCCACATTGGGAAGAGACCTGGTGATCCATGTTCCCTGAGATCCATGCTGGGAAGACACCTGTAGCTTTTCCTGCCCATGGCAATGACATAATGTGGGATCAAAGAACATGAGAGTCTGACCATGGCCCTGTCATTATATTCAGTCCCATCTCAGGTCATTGCCAGGGGCAGGAAAAGGACTCCTTCTCTCTCACCAGAGGAGAAGAGTGTCCTTTCCAGGTAGGAGGAAATATATGGCCAGGAAGAGACAGTCGGTGGCATTTTAGTTTTCTCTGTGAATAGTTTGTCTTATCCCTTCTGTTATCAAAATTATTTCTGTTCCTGTTTGTTCCTTATCTCGTTGCTGTTCTCAATAAATTGTTCTTATCCCAGCCTGGGATCTTTGCCTTTTGTGCTTTCCATGGGAGGTGGGAGGGAAGAGAGCAGCGATGCAGTTTTAGCAGGGGCAGGAAATTGGGGAATGCCATTCCTGAAGCCCAGCCCATGGAAACCGAGCATCCCAGCTGGTGCCAGGCCTGGTTGCCATGGCAGCAGCCTTGGGAGCGGGTCCCTGGCTGGGGGCTGTGGGAACCTCTTCCCTCTGGTGCCCAGGGACAGGAGTGGAGGGAGAGGCTGGAGCTGAGGCAGGCAGGTTTAGGCTGGATGTGAGGAAAAGGTTTTTCCCGTGAGGCTGCTGGGGCACTGAACAGGCTCCCCAGGGAAGGCTCCCAGCTCCAGGGCTGGCTGAGCTCCAGCAGCGTTTGGCCAGCGCTGCCAGGCCCAGGCTGGGATTGTTGGGGTGTCCTGTGCAGGGCCAGCAGTTGGACTGGAGGATCCCCATGGGTCCCTCCCAACTCAGCCAATTCTGTGGCTCTGTGATCCCATGAGCCTGGGGATGGGACTGCAAATGGTTCCCATGGCAATGGACTCTGGCTCCAGGTCTGAGCTGGTTTCCATGGCAACCAGCCCTGGCATGGGGTCTCCATGGAGCTGCCAAGGGTCTGATCCTTGCAACAGGGGCTGTGATGGTTGTCATGGAAACAGACCATAGCAACAGGGGGCTGTGGTTGCCATGGAAACAGACCATAGCAAAAGGTCGTGGTGATGGTTGTCTACCAAGGATCAGATTTGTTACCCTCATTGGGGCTCCATGGGGACATTCCAAGAGTCTCCAGGCTGTTCAAGAGCTGGAATGTTACAGGCATAGACAAGGGCTCCACAGAGACCTCCCAGGGGTTTCTGGGGATGCTGAAGAGCTGTGTGGTCAGATGCAGTCCCAGCAATTCCATGGTGACATCGCAGAGGACCTTGGGCTGCAAAGGCACCGCTCTGTCACAGGCACTCCTGGGGGCTCCATGGTGACATCCCAGGAGTCCCCAGGCTGCCAAAGAGCCGGGATGTCACAGACACTCCCAGGGCTTCCTGTCATGGGCAGAGTGGGAGCTTCAGGCAAAAGCTTTATTTCTTTATTGGAGAAACTCCTGCTGAGTCATGAGGTGGAGAAATGACACCAAACAGCCACCATGGATCCTCAAACTCCTCCAAGTCACCTAGACTTTTAAATTTCGTCTAAGAGAGGAGACTGGGAGCAGCTGGATTCAATCCCAGCCCGAGTTTGTCAGAGGTTTATGTGTAAATATTGGACATGTAGAATTGAACCGTAATGCAATTTGTCCCACACGATTAACAATGGAATATCAGATATATTTATATAAATACCACTGTGACTGATTCTGAAGATGATTTATTTACACCAGAGAGTAAATAAAGAAAAAGAGTTATTTAGTCCAGAGTAGAGGAGCTATAACAACTGTTAGACTATAGTGCTCTAGGAAGCAATTTTGAAGTAAACAGGGCCTTGCTGGAGTTGTTTGAGCCCATTCCAGGCACAGCCTCCTGCTCCAGCAGGAACTGCCTTTCCTGTGCCATGCCCAGGGCAGATCCTGCTGCAGGAAAAGCCCCAGGCCAGCCCCAACCCAGGGAAAGGCTCGGGCACAAGTGCAGAGTGCCGTGCTGGGAGCTGTGCCAGGGACAGCCTGAGGCACCAAAGGCACCTTGGCAGCAGCAGCTGCTTCCAGGCCATGGCCAGAAGGCTCCCTTGGCACCCCGGCCTGGTGGCCAGCACTGCAGAGCTGCTGCTTCAGGGCTCATTTCTGGCTGGGCTCTGAAAAGCCACTGCTGCTCCAGGAGCCTGACTGGGAAGCAATTGGCCCCAGCACCCTGGGGACAAGATAATAATGAAACAACTCTTCATGGCAGCAGAGACAAGGCAGGGGAAGAGGAAAGGGGAGAGCCAGGCCCAGGGGACATGGCTGCAATGGTGATGGCTGTGAGGTCAGTGCCACTGCAGCAGCCTGGCTGGCCCTCAGCAGACATTCTGGCCAGGAGCACTGTGAGGGCACCCAGTACATCAGAGAACCCACACAACAGGAATTCCATCCTTGGGGATAGGAGGGGTTTTCACTGTGTCAGGTTGCACAGAGCTCCTGCTCTGGGAGCATTCTTGGGATAGGGCATCGACTTGTCTGGAAAAGCAATTGCAGTTTTGTGCCACTCTCATAAAATACCTGATTAAAATTTTTCCACCTTCTAAACAATATAAATTAACTCTTGATCACTTTAAAGATATTCATCTCTGTCACTGCAAGATTTGGGAGAAAATAACTTTGACCAGTGCTTCCATTTTCACAGACCATGGAGAGGACCCAAAAATCTCCCAGGATGGGGTTTGGAGGCCTCATCACATAAGCAGCAGGTAGAGGCTGAGGGCCCTGAGCCTGAGGCCAGCAGGGGACAAGTGACCCTGGCAGCCCTGGGGCCTCATTGCCTCCTTGTCCCTGCTCAGCAGCCTGGCAGGGGCCGCCCCATGGTGCTGCCCTTGGCATTGCACATCCCCACATGCCAGTGCCCCGGGAAGAGCCCTGAGCAATGAGGGAGGGACAGCATCTGCCTTGCCAGGGGCTGGGGCTCAGCCCTTGGCCCTTGGCATTCCTGAAACACATCCAGCTTTGCTCAGCACCACAGACACCTTTCCCTTGCTTGTCCCCAGCTGCCATCAGGGCCTCCAGTCTTCTGCTCTGCCTGGAACCTGGGGACGCTTTCTCACTCGTGTCTCTCATTTCAACTACAAGAAATTTCAGTGTTTCTGTCTGTGTTTGAGTTCTTGAGAAGTTTCTGGAGCACACTCTGAGGGACTGAATGGGATGCAAAGAGCCCCAAAGGCCCGAGAGGGTGATGAAAGTGCTGGTGCTGTGTCTGTGCTGCTGAGCTGGGCCGGGCTCCTGGCCCAGAGGCAGCTCCTGGCAAGGGCAGCGCTGCAGAGAGACAGCTCTGGCCAGGAGCAGCTCCTGAGCACAGCCCAGCAGGGCTGGGGCCCTGCCAGGGCAGCTCAGGGACACGAGCAGGCCCAGACAGAGCTCCCAGGGGCTCAGCACTGGCAGGGGCTGTGGGATGTGCCAGAGGGGGCTGTGTCACAGCAGCACCTCTGTGGCTGTGTCCTGGAGCCCCAGAGCAGCAGCTGTGATGTGAGAAAGGGGCTGTGTGACAGCTCTGAGTGGGTTGTGTGAGGTCACAGATGGGGCTGTGACATCACAGAGTTTGTTGTGTGAGGTCACTGAGCAGCTACGGCATCATAGAGGGGATTCTGTGACATCAGAAAGCAGGGTGTGGCATCACAGTGTGGGTTGGGTGATATCACTTAGTGGGCTGTGACATCACAGAGAGGACTATGACATCAGAGGTTGAATGCATGACATCACAGAGTGGGTTGTGACATCACAGAGTTTCTGTATGACATCACAGAGCCACCACAGGGTGGGCTGTGACATTACTGAGTGGGCTGTGAGGTCACAGAGCAGACACCACAATCCCAGAGGGCAGCTCTGTGACATCAGACAGCAGATTGTGACATCACAGAGCAACTGTGTGACATCTGAGAGAAGAGTGTGTGATGTCAGAGAGAAGGCTGTGACATCAGAGAGTAGGTTCTGTTATCTCAGAGGGGCTGGGACATCACAGTCCAGACTGGGACATCACAGAATGGCTGTGGGACATCCCAAGGTCTGTGGGGCATGGGACAGGGGGACAGGGAACCCCTGGCAGCATCCCCATATCCCCCAGGGCCAGAGCCTGGGCCAGGGCTCCTTCACCCTGTCACCAACGAGGGCTTGAGAGCGCTTAAAAATCCCCAGCAAGGGAGCAGCAAAAACCAGATTTAATATTAAGCAGCAGCAGCACAAAGTTCCTTGGCAAGAGTCACTCTGCTCCTGACTGGACACTTCAGGCACAGCAAGGAAACAAAGCAACAACAAAAACAAACAAAATCCAGGCAACTAAACCAGAAATGAACCCAGAACCATCCGTGTGTGTGTGTGTGTGTGTGTGTGTGTGTGTGTTTGAGCTTAACAGAGTTCAAACTTAACAGGACTTCACTTATGCCTTAATTTATACCTCAAATATCACAATTTAGCAAAAGCACTTAACAGTATTTAAGCTAACTTATATGACTTCAGGATTTAAGAGTGGAATAACACTTAACAATATTCAACTTAGCTTATTGTTGGAGTCAGAGGCACCGAGAGTGTGCCCTTATCTCTGATGCCTGGCTCTGACATCCAAGAAAACACTGAATTTCATATAACACCGTGAAAACAACTGTTAAATAGAAAAACCAGGAGTGTAAGTGTGTAGATTAAAGAGATTTCTTATGTCACTGCATGAAAAAGTTAAAGTTTGGAGTTTAAACTCATTTAGAAAATAGAGGACAAGATGGAGGATTCAGGGTGTTGTCTCTTGTCCTTCTTTCTTCTTCATCTTCTTCTTCTAGAGGTTTTTGGGTAGTAGTAGGTGATTGGATAGAGAATGCTGCAGTGCAGCACACAAGTGTTGGGTCATTGGGTCACTAAGAAAAAATAATTTCCTTGGCATTTGTTAATTGGGTAATTGAACATATTAAAAACCTTGAAGAAGATCTTTATTAGTAATTTTGCACCTTTCTATCTTAGTGCACATAGCTGCTTGTGGCTCCTTGTACCCTGTATACATGTAATGGAGATAAAAGAAGAATAAACAACCAAGTCCAAACAAGAGAAAACTGCCTCTATCTCATCAATCTTCAGTCCAAGGGGTAAAAAGAACCCAACCACAAGTGTCCCATCAGGACACCAGGGCCACACTGCACCACTGCAGATGGGAGCAAACCCTTGTGGACTGCGTGCCTTACAAATCTGCTAAACCCATGTCACACACATCCCTGAATTTAGACATTTAAAATATGTACATTTATCCATAGATACCTTTTCATCAGCAATATGTGCTATAAAACACACAAGAGAAAAGGGTTGGGATGCCATTGCACACTGGCAGTCAGCCTTTGCTGTTTTGAGCATCCCTCATAGCATCAAAACAACACACATCTCACAGAAAACAAAACATTTCCTACAGCCCTGGAGTGTAACACACCACACTGGCGTTCCTCAAATAACAATAAAACAGGCCATTGTGGAAAGAGCACATGGCACTTTAACAGGAATTACTGAAAAACAAGAGGCAGGAATGTGTGGTGGGACCCCAGAAAGCAAAGTAGCTAAGGCTGTTCATACAATAAATCATTCAGCAGTATCAGAAGATCCCCAAACCCAGGCTCGCTTAAACTCTGCAATTCCAACACAAGTGAAAGACTTAGCAATGTGAGCTCTAACAAGAATTACCAACTTGTCAGTGCCAACCCAAAGCTATTCAAGTAGAAGACAAAACCCCCATGAGCTATATATGCAGTGAAGCAAGGGGTCAATTAATGCTACAATTGGCACAAGATAATGCAAACCAAGACTGCAGAAAAATTATAGCTGCATTACCTCAAGAGAATCCATTTCTGGAGGAGATGATTACAGCATGTGCTAAGGTTGGGACTGGATCTCATCACATGGATATGCTAGCCAATTCTATTACAGCTGCTGTTAAACTCACACCCCATTGCTACAAGTGTGGACAACAAGGCCACGGGAAAATAAACTGTCCACACAAGCTGTCGTGGTTTTGAACTAGTAATTAACAAAAAGGGAAAAAAAAGAATTATTTATTTCTTGCTGTGAGATATGGATTAAAATAAGAGTAAACCAGGCATAAAACTTAAAAGGAATAAAGAGAAGTTTATTGACAAATTACAAGAACAAGAACACCAGAATAAACTTTTAGAAAAACCTTTTCATTTCTCACTGCTCACTATTCTTTTGTTCACATGACAACAGAGACAAAAACTTCATAATTTTGATGGTTTAAATAATCTTAATTTTTTTAATAGTCTTTCCATCAGTTTCTGTAAAGAAACAGAAGTTCCTTTCTGTTAATTTATGGAGTTTTTCACAAGAAAACTATTTTTGTTATAGTTTCTCGTTTCTCTGATATCAGCTGTTCAGAGCTATTGTTATTAAAGCCCACTCCTCCCATTTCACATCACTCTGAAATGTGTTATGGGTTATAAGTTTGAGGATAGCATTTTTAAGGATAAGTTAGTCAAAGGCAAAAAAGTATTTTTCATCTGCTTCTGTGAGCTTCACTAGAAAACAGTTTTCTCATTGCCTCTCAAGGCTTCAAATCTCTCAGCACTTCACTATACCACAATTACTTCATTTTTTACTCAAATTTACACTTTGAACACCTTATTCCTCCTCATACTCTATTATGAATTAAAGGAGTTTTTTTCAGGACTTCATTGTCCATCCCCATAGTTTTAACAGAAAGATATTTCAGCTTAATTAAAGCATCTTCTTAATTCTCTACCTTTCTTGAAGTCTCTTTTCTTTCTTGCTACTAGTAGTTTATAAAGTCTTTTTTCATGTTGATTACTCTCCTTTTCTCTCTCTGGATGAAAAGATTAATCCGCAAGTCTCGTCTGGATAAGAAAGAGTTAAAATCTTGCCCAAGCTTTTGTAGATGGTTCGGTGATTTCTGCTGAACAGGAGCTGGAGCCGTTTACGATGAAAAGTTCTTCATAGCTGCTTTTAGAGAGCGTGGTCTCTGTCTTTGCTTGCTGCAGGCTCAGAGTTCTTTTCCTCTTTCACTCAGCAGTTTTCTAGTGAATATAGTTACAGCAAACTTTCTAGCTGAACCAGAGATCGGGCCGGGCCCGGCCCAGCCCGACCTGGCCCGGGGCAAGCCTCATCTCCCGGCCGGGAGACGAGAGACGCGGCGGGCCCGGCCCGGCCCCCGCCCGGCTGCATGGCCTGGGCAGGGAACTGGAGGCCAGCCGGAGCTCCGCCACCCTTCACAGTCAGGAAAACAAAGAACAACCACGGACTTCTGGGTGTACACTTTAAGGTGGGGTTCACAAGTTGATTCTACTTTTCAATGGCTAAAACTGCTGTCAATTCTCAGCAATGACCGATAATTGGTCAAGAGAAAAGACTCCAGGCAGTCTCCAGCAACTTTAACTTTCTTAAAGGTAAACTAACCTCATGACACAAGCCCATTGCACAGGGGACAGCTCAGGGACAAAGAAGTAATAATGCAAGCTGCAACCGATGTAAAAGAGTTGAACATACAGCCAAAGACCACAAACAACACCCTCCTGACAGTACCTCTACAGATGTGATGGAGCAGATTAAAGAAGAGTAACCAGAACAACTTATTCACCATGAAAATCAGACTCTTGAAAAGACAGTTCATTTAAAAACTGTTTGTTTACAAATTGCTTTTCTGCTAAGTTGGGTTTTTCTCACGGTTCTAAACATTGAATGTTTTTTGTTTCTTGTTTAAAGAGTTCAGGATAATCTCAGTTCTAAATACTTTCTTGTTTTTTAATGTTAAGTTGTAACTTTTAACTATAAGTAGTTAACCTGTGGCTTGTTACCTGAAAGGATTGTGATCCTGTCTGCCAGCTCCTGGAAGGGAGTGTTGCAAACTCAATTTAGTACACAAAGCATATTGCTTGCTGAAGAGAATTAATTGTGTCAAGTTAACTAGAAAACTTCATTCAAATTAAACCCATGCTGTCCCTGTTATCATGTCTGCAAAGGGCCCTTGCAGATAGGGTAACAGAGAGCATTTTCTATTTTTTAATTTAACCAAAAAGGGTGAATTGTCACAGTATGGTCACAGTAGAGCTGGTCAGGACTGGACAAAGTAAATCTAGACATAACACAAATCTAATTTAGCAGTAAATTCTCTTTAGCCATAGATTTTAGCACAAATTTAATTTAGTGAGCCTAATTCATGTCTGAACCACTGCACACCACTGGCCAGGATGCAGGGCAGGGAGGGAAGTATCAGCCAATGGCTGTCTAGCCTGGGAAATTTGAATTTGGTATTCAAGTGAGTTCTGAATAATAAACGAGGCTGTTTTGTCTGATGAGCACCTGGAGCATAAATCGTGGATTTTGTCTCTCCACTCATGACCAGCAGGTTACAGATACACCTTGGGCAGTACAAGAGCCTGGCCAGGGCTACACCCAAGATGAACGAGAAATGGTCACAAAAATGGACAAGTGATCACAAAGTCACACATTTTTAGAAGTTTAGGTTAATCTGCATATTGGAGTTCATTGTCCAATTACAGCTTCAGATGATCAAGTCCCATCCTTCTTGTTTTCTCTCTTCAGTCCACCCTTGTTTATGCTTTTGGGCCTGGAACTTGTAACAATTGTCCTTGGTATCAAGATAGAAAAGGAATTGTTTTGTCTACCTACTCTGTGAAGAGAGCTCACTAATACTTAATATGGAGTTCAAAACTACAAACGTAGGCAGCACAGAATATAAAAGATATGAAAGCTAAAACTTAAGGCAACACACCCTGAAGGGTTGTGAAACTAAATAATTTTGGAGAGGGACTGAGTAGGATTCAGTGGCATAGAGTGGTTTTGAGGAGACAGATAGAAGCCTCTCGTCTCTTTGAGTGCCAAGAAATGGAGACAATTACACCAAATAACCCCACAACCCCCAAATCCTCCCAATTATCTCCCAGATTCCCTTGAAGCACTAGTAAAATGTGAGGCTCTAGATGCCTTTGATGAATTTGTTGATTTTTACCACTCTGTTATTTCTCTGTTTTAAATAGATGAAGATGAAGCAAAAGATAATTGAAACCAAAATAAAATGACCTCCAGCCCAGTGTGTTCCCAACACAGATCACTGGGAACGTGGGTCATCAGGGCTCTGCCCAACGTGGGTCCTCCCATGGGGGATGGAGCTGGGGCAGCACACGAAGCTCTTCCTGCACTTGGGGCACTCACAGGGCTTCCCTTACCGGTGCCTCTGTTGGTGTCTGGTCAAGTGAGAGCTCTGGGTGAAGCTCTTCCCACACTGGGTACACTCGTAGGGCCTCTCCCCAGTGTGGATGCGCCGGTGCCTCATGAGGTGGGAGTTTCGCTTGAAGCCCTTCCTGCACTCGGGGCAGCGGAAGGGCCTCTCATCCGTGTGAATCCGCTGGTGCCTGAGGAGAGTAGAGCTGGTCTGAAACCTCTTCCCACACTGAGGACACTCGTAGGGCCTCTCCCCAGTGTGGATCATCTGATGGATGGTCAGTTGGGACCTCTGGCTGAAGGTCATCCCACACTCCCGACACTCATAGGGCCGTTCCCCAGTGTGGATCCTCTGGTGGCAGATCAGGCTGGAGCTCTGGGTGAAGCTCTTCCCACACTGGGGACACTCGTAGGGCCTCTCCCCAGTGTGGATGCGCCGGTGGTTGATGAGGGTGGAGTTGTGCTTGAAGCCCTCCCCACAGTCAGGGCAGCGGAAGGGCCTCTCATCTGTGTGAATGCGCTGGTGCTTGAGGAGATTGGAGCTGCTGTGAAACCTCTTCCCACACTCAGGACACTGTTGTAGTTAAGGCCTTGCGCTGCGGAAGAACTCGGGATGTAACGGAAAGCTAGAAACCCACCCCTCTCTGTTAGGATAGCAAGGCCCCCTGCAATTAGCCAATAGCACCTAAGTGTGATGTAAGCAGATGGGAGTAACACAGTGAACCCAGGCTATAAAATGTTAAGTTTCCCTGCAATAAATCGCCATATTCGCCATCCATCACATTGATGCAGTGGGATATGGACCGCGCGGCTGAAGATAGCCGCCCGTGCTGGTTCCAGCCAGGGTACCAACCTTACTTGACCCCGACATATGGTGCCGAAACCCGGGAACAAGAAAAGTGGGACAAGAAGAAAGCAAGGATACCCTGAGTCAAGGAGCAGCGGTCAAGATAGTGAGTCTATTCTTGACGGGAGAGCCTAGGCCCAGAAGGATGATGGAATCATCAAAAAAGGTTAGATTGTAAGTTGTAAATTAATTAAGTTGTAAACCTAATTCGCTTGTTATTACAAGGCTTTGGGTTGTTGAAGTCGTAAATCGGCTTGTAAGGTTTATCCACCCTAAGGTGTGGGACAGATGTACTAAAATGCTTGCCAAAGAGATCTGGGGAACAACAAGGAACGGTATGCTGGTTACCCTGAAATTCAGGGTTAGAGCTTTTACAGCCCCCAGACGGGAGAAGCTCAACTGAGCCGGGAGAGGGGCCGGGAGTCCCCTCAGTCCCTAAATTCTTATCTGCTCTCAGAGAAACAGCGAAGAGCAGAAGATTTTTGGAAAAAGTTAACAGAAATAGCCAGAGGTGTGGCAGAAAAAATAAGAAGAAAACATCCCTCCAAAGACATAAAGATGGCACAGAGAAAGAAGTTGTAGCGCGGGAAAAATATGTCTCTAACAAAGAAAGAGGAATGTGGTCGGGGGATGGGAAAGAAAAAGAATGTGAAGAAGAAAGATAAGGAATGTGAAAGAGATAAGATGCGGGAGGCACAGGGATTGGAATGCAGGAGAGGAGAGAGGGGGGGAGCAGAAGGTGGAGGGAAAGGTGGGATGGAGGCGGAGTGGAACCAGGGGGGAGGGAACAGCCTGCCCACGGGGGTGGTAGCGAGGCCGGGGCCCAAGAAAAGGCACGGCAAACGGGAAGTAACCGACCAGTTTTGACTTTGACTGAGATACGAGCGGTTCGCACACACACACCCCCCCCCCCCCACTCCCTCTCTGAGAAGCGGCGGGACAATACCGAGTTTGTTACAAAGTCATAATTTACTGAGTTTTTAAAAGGTGTTTATGTACCCTTTTGGAGTTAATTTTGTGTTTAAAGTAATTATGAGTTCATGCAATTGGAGTTTTCAGAGTTTTTCTCAGATTTGAAAAGTAGCCCGGCACGGCCGAGTTCAGGAAAACACACGGCAGTACGCTGTTGCCATGGCAACCACCAGTGAAACAAGTAACAGCGACTTCAATGGAACCGCGGAAAGTAAAGCAATAAAACAACAAAAAAAAACAGAAACCTGGACATTTTTGAGAGGGATAAAAAAAAAGAGAGAGTTTTAATTAGACAATTTAAAAAATTAGAAGTTTTGTAAATTGTATTGTTTATAAATTAGCAGATTGTTGTAATTAAAATTGAGATTTAAAAATAAGTTTTTATTGAATGAAGTGCCTTTGAAAATAAATTAAAAAGTTTAAATGTTGTATTTTTGTATCCCAAGAAACTTAAAAGATTCTTGCTTTGTTTCAGTAATTTTAAAGTTATGTTAATTATATATTACCCATTTGCTGAGTTTTTGACAATTTTAATAAGGAAATTTTAATGTGAATCTTTTTGTTATATAAAACACATATAACAGCATATATATCAATTCGGATTTTAGATTTTAATTTAAAAATTAGACTTGATGTTCCTGAAAAGTGCTACAAAAGCTAAATGACAACTTGCCCAATCCTGTGTTGTGGCTTTTTTTAGAGAGGCTGCACTTTGGAATCTTAGCTAATTTGAGCATATACTAGGCAAATTTTTGTTGTGAATGAGTGTTTTTAGTAACATTTGTAGTTATTGTGGGTTATTTTCAAAGCTAGATAACATAGAATTGTGATGTATTTGTTACATTTTTATAATTTTATAGTGAATCCATGTTATTGTTGACTTTAATGTTTTTAAGTTAAGCTGTATAACTTGGATATTTTTTTAAAGTTAGGTTTTGTTATTTCCTTTTGTTATAAATAATTATTGTTAAGTTTAAATTTTGTTTAATTTGAATTGTTTTATGTTTTATTGGAAACACTTGTTTAAATTGCAAAGTATAGTTATGTTTTTAGAAATATGAAGACAGCTACAACTGAAGCAACTGTGATAAACCACTGATGAACACCTGCTTGTGGACAGAAATGAATAGTCTGTGACACCCTAGACTTCATTGAGAGTTCTATTTAGTTGTTGCAATTTTTGCAGTTTTGTTTGCTATAAATTTATTATTTTTCAGTGTTTCCAGAATTTTAAGAAGATGTGCCATTGCTGAGGATCAGCTGCCATAGGAGAGGCTTCAGATTAAACCAACTGCTGCATGGTTTAATTGGTCTGGTACCTAAGGCTCCTGATCATTTGCTTTGTACAAATGCATTTTAACAGTTTGCTATGCTGTAAGCATCTCATAGCTGCTACTATTGAGAACCTTGTTTTAAAAATTAATTAAGAGGCATCTTTCCAGTTTAAAGTCTAAGGCCCTGGCCAAGTCTTAACTTTACCTGGACAGAATGTTTATTAACAGATCCAGATGTTTTCTATCCCAAATCAGTATTTGAGTCACTTTTTGACTTTGCAATTTGACCCTATTAATATGACAGCTGGATCAATTTTAAAGTGAGCTTGGAGAATCAATTCCGGAGGTGATTATCTAATCCTTCACTGATTTTTTGTTTCTGTTTGTTTGTTAACTATGAGATGCTGGTGCAGTGTTTTAATAATTAACAGTACTTTTATATTAATTGATTTTCAACTGCTATAGGTTTTTATTAATTGTGTATAAGGTTTGTGTTAATGTTGAACAGAAATACATCTCATTTTTATTTTTTAGAAAATGGGGGAAATTGATACCCTAAAAGCAATTTAATTAGTGTAATTCATTAACTTTAAGGAGAGAAGTGCCTGTGTTTTGTTGGCAGGTTGAGAAAAGTCACCTGTCCATTTGACCAGACTGTCTGCCTCTGAACACATGAGATCCGGTGAACAGAGATGTCATCACACAGCCTTGGTACTCCAGACTTGGATCAGAAGTGGACCTGTCAGGACACAGTTGTGTCTGAACACTATACAGACAGCTGCCAACAGAAATTTTATACTGTTATTATGATGTGGTGTTTCTATTAATTTTTCAGGTATCCTTTGTTTTAAGATTTAGAAGGGTCTGAAGAACAACTTGAACCTCAAAGCCCTCAGTCACCGATCAGCTGCCAGCTGACATCACAGGAGCAGTGAACGTTCCAGAACTGAATCGTGTTGGAGAAATTCTGTAGAAGATTTGGGAAGTGTAGAGACTCCATCTAACTATATATAAAGCAAATTGTAATTGTGTGTTTATCCTTTTAGCAAATTGCTTTCACGCTTAGACTACATATATATAGAGCACGTGTGTTAAAAGTAGTTAGATAATAGTTTAAGATAAAGTGTTTAGCCTGTGTAATAATTGTTATGTTAGTATAAAATATAAGTATTTTCCTTTAAGAGGTAGTGTAAGCATCTTTGAAAGTTTATTTAACGTTAAAAGTTTTAGCTATAAGTTTGTAAGCATGGTGTCATTTACATGATAAACTGCTTATAGTAATTGTGTTGTTTATAGTTATAACACCTGAAGCAGTGAGCCCCAATTTTGTGGTACAAGCTGAAAACCCATGATCTAATAGTCAAGCCCTTGCATTTATACCCAAAGCTTTAACTCCTCTGCTGACTTTTGTGTGTATTAGCTGGTATCATCCCCAGAGTCCTGTACCACCTGGATGAAGAGTTGAGCCTGCAAGTGGAGAGACTCACCCGACTTCAGAAAAGAGAAGTGGTGACAGGTGTAACCATAGCGATGCTGCTTAACCTGAGAGCAACTGGTGCTGCCACAGGTGTCTCTGTCATCGTGACCCAACAACAGAGACTGTTTTAGCTACAGATGACTGTAGATGAAGACCTACAGAGAATTGAGAAATCCATATCCTTTCTAGAAAAATCAGTCTCCTCACTCTCTGAAGTTGTTTTACAGAACAGGCGAGGTCTCGACCTTCTATTTATGCAGCAAGGAGGCCTCTGCATCGCCCTGAACGAAGAATGCTGCTTCTACGCTGACCACACCGGAGTAGTGAGAGACACCATGGCAGAGCTACGAGACAGGCTGTCTCAACGGAAGGCAGAGAGAGAAGCTCAGCAAAACTGGTTCCAGTCCTGGTTCAACCAATCTCCGTGGCTGACCACCCTGGTGTCTACCCTGATTGGACCAGTTGTGATGATTTTATTCGTGCTAATCTTTGGACCCTGTGTTTTAAATAAGCTTGTATCCTTTGTTAAAAGCCGACTAGAAAAAGTTAACATTTTGTTTATAGAAAGGCAACAGATGCTTTAAAAATATACTTAGTCACCGCTTGTGCCTCATATTTACTAATGAAAACTGTAGTATCCATTTTTAAAAACTTTATAATATAGATAAGTTAGACAAAGTGTTTAGAAATACGTATAAAAAATAACATTAGAATTTTTAAGACTAATATACCTTATATTTTAGCAAATTAATTATTCATAGAGAGGGGGGAATATGTTGTAGTCTAGGGCATTGCGCTGCGGAAGAATTCGGGATTGTAACGGGAAGCTGCTAGATCCTCTGTTAGGACAGCAAAACCTGCAATTAGCCAATAGCACTTAGGTGTGACGTATGTAGATGGGAGTAACACAATGACCCTAGGTTATAAATTGTCAAATTCCCCTGCAATAAACGCCATTGCTTCGCCATCCATCATATTGATGTCTTGTGGGTAGATTGGCCAGGGTGGCCCGGGAGAGAGGCCACGGGCAGGCTCCTGGACTAGGGTGTTAGCCTTGCTTGGAAAACCCACACCCCAGCACCCCCCGCCGGGGTCCCGGCAATCCCAGGGGTCCCCCCCCTCTCGGGGTCCCCGCTTTGCGGCTCTGGGGCTCTCCTCTCTCTGGGGTCCCGCTCAGGGAAGCCGCGGCTCTCCCGGGGCTCCCCTAAACCGGGGTCCCCCCGCTCCCACCCGGTCCCCACCTGGCACCGGCAGAGCTCGGGGGACCCGCATCCCCCCGACCCCTTTCCCGGGGCTCTGCCGCCACCGGGACCCCCCAAAAACACCTCCCGGGGACCCCCGGGGTCCCCTCGAGGGGCATCTGCGGCTCGGCTCTGGAGCCCTGCCATCCCCAAACATCCCCCCCAAAAACCCCAAACCCAGGGACCCCCGGGGTATTTGGGGCGAGCTCCCCCTCCCCGGGCACCTGCGGGATGGGGGGCGATGGTCCCGAAGGAGCTGCAGATCCAGAGAGCGGGGAGCGCACGTGGAGCCTCCTCTGCCTGCTCCAGCTCTTCCTCCTCCTCCTGCTCCTCCTCTTCCTCCTCCTCTGTCCCTCCTCTTCCTCCTCCTCTGTCCCTCCTCTGTCCCTGGGCGTGGTTCGGAGCCCTCGGGTGAGCGGGGCCGGGCTGGGACACGATGGGAAAGGGCTGGGTCCCCCCCAAACCGAGCTGGGAGCAGCGGAGGTTTGGGGGAACAATGGGAACGGGGCGGGACAGGGGGACAGGGGGAGGTGGGAGCACTGAGGGTCCCCCAGTTCACCCCAGGACCCCCAAGCCCCGTCCCAGCCCCCCCAGTTCCCCCCGCAGCCCCGGCTGAGGGGGGCTCAGCCCAGGAGCCGCCGTCGTTCGGGGCTCCCCCGAGTGCAGGACCGGGAGAGTTCCCGGCTCGGGGAGGCCCCAGCAGAGGAGGGGATCTTGTCCCTCTTCCAGGGCCTTTCAGGGTCTTCAGGCCCCTCTCAAGAGAAGTTTTTATCTTTCTGAGGTATTTCGGGGGGATCCCACCACTACAGGGGTGTTTTTTCCTCCCCATTTTAGGGTGTTTGTGCGGCCGCAGCCCCACAAGCCCCTTTTGAGTGGGGATCATGACGGCTTTAAGTGACATTTTTAGGGGTGGGTTGTTTTGGGGAACCTGCTGGTAATGGAGATGGGGACCCCATGCCAGGTTTGAACCTTCTCAATGTCTGTATGGGGTTTTGCAGTTTTTGGGAGTTTTTGGAGCATCCAGGGCTGTGTTTGGGATCAGGGGAGGTTGGGGTGTCCCGGGGGGTTTGGGGGTTCTCGGCAGGTTTGGGGGTACCTGGGCAATGCGGGTGGCAGTGCTGGGGACCCCGTGCCGGGTTTGAACCTTCTCACTGCCCACGGGCAGTGTCAGCGTGTTCAGGGAGATCCTGGGGGGCCCGGGGGGTCACCCCAAATCCCAGGGACCCCAAATGCTGAGGGACCCCCCAAACTGCCCTCACCACTGGATCTGCTGCAGGCAGGGGGGCACCAGCACTCGGCCCCCACCCTCCACCATCACAGGGGGGCTGTGGAAGAAATCTGGGGGAGCACAGACAGGTCGGGTGGGACCCCCAAAGTCCTGGAGGAGGAGGAGACACAGAGGGACTCCCAGGAATTCCCGTTATAGGTGGATTAGGGGGGACCCAGGAAGAGTTTGGAGGGGATGGGTGGGTCATGGGGGGACCACAGGGAGTCTTGTGGGGGGTGGGGAGGGCAAGGAACAGGGCAACCCCCAGAATGGGTTTGAGGGAGAACCGGATTGGAGCTCCCATGGCAGTGGGATGGGGAGATCTGCCAATCCAATTCCATGGGAATGGCATGGCAGTGAGATCCATCTACAGAGTTCACATGGGAATTGGACAGCAGTGGGATCGATCCGTGGAGGTGTCACGGATGAGATCCATCCATGGAATTTCCGTGGGAATTCCTACGTTCCCAAATTTTGCCCTCCCAAATCCCACATTCGCATTCCCATATTCCCATGGGAAATCTGCTCTCCCCACCTTTACACTCCAGCACCTCCTGCCCATATCTGACATATTTCCGGAGACATTCCCTGCAGCTGTGAGCCAGGGAATTTGTTAATCCCTCAGCCTGGATCTCAGGGATCCCCATGGCGGTGCCACAGTTGCCATCGCAGCCCCACAGATCCCCCAGCCCCGGCTCCCCCCGCTCAGCCCCGCTCTGGCTGTGCCGCTGCTGCAGCATCTGCAGCTCCCCGCTGGCCCCGTGCCGGTGCCGCTCCTTGTGCCAGCCCTGGCTATCCCAATATCCCAGCCCTGGCTATCCCAATATCCCAGCCCTGGCTATCCCAAGATCCCAGCCCTGGCTATCCCAAGATCCCAGCCCTGGCTATCCCAATATCCCAGCCCTGGCTATCCCAATATCCCAGCCCTGGCTATCCCAATATCCCAGCCCTGGCTATCCCAATATCCCAGCTCTGGCTATCCCAATATCCCAGCCCTGGCTATCCCAATATCCCAGCTCTGGCTATCCCAATATCCCAGCTCTGGCTATCCCAATATCCCAGCCCTGGCTATCCCAAGATCCCGGCTCGGCTCCGGCCGCCATCCCCGGGGCTGCGGCTCCGCCCGGCCCCGCTCGCTGCGGCGGCGCTGGAAGGGGATCCCAGCCAGGGACCCCATGGACATGGACTGCGGGAAGCCCGGGCCGGGCTCCGACAGCGCCGCGTGCAGGGAACGCAGGGAGAGGAGAACTGGGGGGACATTTGGAGATTTGGGATCGGGGGGGTCACGGCTGAAGGAAAGGGGGAACGGGGAGAGCCGGGAAGGGCATTTGGGGATGCCAGGACTGACAAGAGGGGAGGCTAAGGCTGGCTAGATGTGGCATGGCTGGAGTTCAGGGTGTTCCTGTATCCAGGAAAGGGAGCTCCAAGGGTCCCCGGTGTCCCCATTGCCAGGAGAGGGCAGGGAAAGCCGGGATGGCTGGGAATAGGGGTCCCGGGTGTCCTCAGTGCTGAGGAAAGGAGGGGCTGGCTGCTGGGAGAGGCAGGAATAGGGGTCCAGTAGGGAAATGGGTCAAGGAGAAGGGGGCTCTGGGGCCTGCGAGAGGCGGGATGGCTGGGAAAGGGGTGCAGGCGTTCCTGGTGCCGGATAAGGGGGTGCAGGGTGGGACCCACGGCCGGGAATGGGGGTTCGGTGGGATGGTGGAGCCCAGGAATGGGGGTTTAGGGGCCCCTCGGCGCTCCGGAGTGGGCGATCAAGGAGTCCCGGTGCCGGGGGTCCCCCCTCACCTCTCGCCGCCCCCCGGGAGCGCCCCCGGCCCCAGCGCTGGAGCCATCGCGCTGCTCCGCTGCGGCCCCGCCCACAGCCCCGGCCCCGCCGCCAGAGCCGCCTCTGGCCCCGCCATTGGCGCCGCTCTTTGTGGCACCAATGTCATACGTGGCGCTATGATGTCATACAGCCATGTCATGATGTCACAGCCTTCTCTGTGATGTCACACAGTCCCCTCTATGACGCCATAGCTGCACAGTGACGTCACACAACAAACTCTGTGATGTCACACAGCCCCTTTCTGACATCCCAGCTGCTCTGGGGCTCCAGAACACAGCCACAGAGGTCCCGCTGTGACACAGCCTCCTCTAGGACATCTTAGAGCCCCTGCCAGTGCTGAGCCCCTGGGAGCTCTGTCTGGGCCTGCTGTCTGTCCCTGAGCTGCCCTGGCAGGGCCCCAGCCCTGCTGGGCTGTGCTCGGGAGCTGCTCCTGGCCAGAGCTGTCTCCCTGCTGTGGTCTGTTCCCATGGCAATATCTGCACCATTGTTATGGTCTGTTTCCATGGCAACCATAACCAACCCCTGTTGCTATGGTCAGTCCCTTGGCAGCTCCATGGAGACCCCATGCCAGGGGTGGTTGCCATGGACACCAGCTCAGGCCTGGAGCCAGAGCCCGTTGCCATGGCAACCATTTGCAGTCCCATCCCCAGGCTCCTGGGATCACAGAGCCACAGAATTGGCTGAGTTGGGAGGGACCCATGGGGATCCTCCAGTCCAACTGCTGGCCCTGCACAGGACACCCCAACAATCCCAGCCTGGGCCTGGCAGCGCTGGCCAAACGCTGCTGGAGCTCAGCCAGCCCTGGAGCTGGGAGCCTTCCCTGGGGAGCCTGTTCAGTGCCCCAGCAGCCTCACGGGAAAAACCTTTTCCTCACATCCAGCCTAAACCTGCCCGCCTCAGCTCCAGCCGCTCCCTCCACTCCCGTCCCTGGGCACCAGAGGGAAGAGGTTCCCGCAGCCCCCAGCCAGGGACCTGCTCCCAAGGCTGCTGCCATGGCAACCAGGCCTGGCACCAGCTGGGATGCTCGGTTTCCACGGGCTGGGCTTCAGGAATGGCATTCCCCAATTTCCTGCTTCAGCTAAAACTGCATCGCTGCTCGCTTCCCTCCCACCTCCCATGGAATGCAGAAAAGGCAAAGATCCCGGGCTTGGATAAGAACAATTTATTGAGAACAGCATCGAAATAAGGCACAAACAGGAACAGAAAAAATTTTGGTAACAGAAGGGATAAGACAATCTATTCACAGGGAAAACTAAAACACCACTGACTGTTTGTTCCTGGCCACGTATTTCCTCCTGCAAAGAAAGGACACCCTTCTCTGGTGATAGAGAGGGAGTCCTTTTCCTGCCCCTGGCAATGACCTGAGATGGGATTGAATATAATGACAGGGCCATGATCAGACTCTCACATTCTTTGATCTCACATCATGTCATTGCCATGGGCAGGAAAAGCTCCAGGTGTCTTCCCAGCATGGATCCCAGGGAACATGGATCACCAGGTCTCTTCCTAACCTAGGTCCTCCAAGGGGGGATGAAGCTGGAGCAGGGCACAAAGCTCTTCCTGTACTTGGGGCACTCGCAGGGCTTCCCTTACTGGTGCCTCCGTTGGTGTCTGGTCAAGTTAGACCTGTCTGAGAAGCTCTTCCTGCACTTGGGACACTCGTAGGGCCTTTCCCCGGTGTGGATGCGTTTGTGGGTAATGAGGCTGGAGCTGCAGCTGAAGCTCTTCCCACATTCCCCACACTCATAGGGCCTCTCCCCAGTGTGGATGCGCCGGTGCCTGACGAGGGTAAAATTGTGCTGGAAGCCTTCCCCACAGTCGGGACAGCGGAAGGGCCTCTCATCCGTGTGAATCCGCTGGTGCCTGAGAAGAGTGGAGCTGCTCTGAAACCTCTTCCCACACTCAGGACACTCGTAGGGCCGCTCCCCAGTGTGGATGCGCTGGTGAATGACAAGTTGAGAGTTGCAGCTGAAGCCCTTCCCACATTGTCCACACTCGTAGGCCCATTCCCCAGTGTGGATCATCTGGTGGCAGATCAGGCGGTTGCTCTGGCTGAAGCTCTTCCCACACTCCAAGCACTTGTAGGGCTTCTCCCCATCCTGAAGCTGCTCATGGACCACCTGCTCAGAGCCCCGGCTGGATCTCTGGCCGCCTTCCTGGCACAGGGTGGGTCTTTCCTCCTCAGAGCACCCTGGGATGGGTTTGGAGCCCCTCCTCCTGCGGGATCTCCAGGGATTTTCCTCCTCATTGGATTCCTGTGCCCCGGTACTGCTCAAATCAGGTTCTTCCATGAGGTTCTGCTGTGGGGATTTGTCCTCCCTGGTTTCCATCCTCAGCTCCTTGTCTGGGGGAAGAAGGACAAGGAGAGGATGGGATTTGCCTCCATGCCAGAGGGAAGGGGAAGGAGATCCCCCCAGTGCGTCCCCAGCAGGACGGCGTCGACAGCGGGGTTGTCCTGCAGCCGGGGGCCATGCTGGGCTGGGAGATGGAGCAGGAGAGAGGGGGAAAGGGGCACTGACTTCCTCCTCACCTGCCTGGGCGTCCAGGGGCATTTTCCTCTTCCTCACAGCCTCCTTCTCCATCCAGCCAAGGTTTGGGATTAAGAAATCCTGGTTTGGGAAAAAACATGGAATGAGCATATTTACTTTGAAGGTCCCTCTGCCCAAGTCCCTCTCTAGAAGTCACTCGGGCATCTGGAATGTCTTGGTGTGAAAGGAAAGGTGTTTGCTAAAAAAAACATAAACCTTCATTGAAATGGATAAAAATGTAAGCAACAATCCCCTCTGAATTATTATAATCTTGATATCAAAGTGCTCTCAAATAAAGATATAGGAATAGGAATAATAGTTCTTTACTTAAGAAAGAAAAATGAAAATGCAGAGGTACAAAAAAATCCAAACAACAACAACAAAAAAATAACAATCTACTGTCAGAGTCAGAATACAACCTTACACCCCATTGGTCAGCGTTTTGGAAGTAGTCCGATTAAATGGTGGCTGCAGTCCTTCTGCAGTGACAGATGTGGTTCTGTTGAAGCAATAGAAGATTGTAGCTTACCTCTGAAGTTCTGGTGCTGTAGATGGGTCTGGTCTGTCCTTTGGGAATCCAGTGGAGAAAGGCTGCCTGTGGTGTTCTGATTCTCAGATTATATCCAGTCAGGAATGCTTGGCTCCTCCCCCTGGCTGGAGCATCTCACAATGGGATGATGTCATTTTATCAGTCATGCAGTGAGACTCAATGGCCCATTAACAGAAGATATCCCCCTGGAGGGAGGATGGGTGGTGGAAGAGATAAAGAACACTGCCCCACCTGGTTTTAACAGCTGGCCCATTAACAGAAGACATCCCCCAGGGATGGGTCATGAAATAGATAAAGAAAACTGCTCTACCAGGTTTTAACAGATGGTGATACAATACATACTTTTGGTTACATCTTGCATTGCAACCTAAGACATGGGGTCCATAAAACTTTTACACCACCAAAATTCAGCCCTAAAAAGGCCACGCAGGATTTCCCTATCTCTGTTCTCTCCCTTTTGGTGTTCAGGGTTTCCCCCCTGTCCCAGCTCCTGGGAGTCACTCTTGTACTGGGGGTCCCCCATCTACTCGGTCCCTGCCCTGCCCAGGCTGCTGGGAGTGCCAGGAATCCAAAAATTTTTCCCTGTTTCCATCTCCCCACTTAGGGATGCTGAAAGATATTGGGGTCCCAGGGTCCCTGCTCCCCTTATTCCCTTCTTGGGGTTGCAGGGGGTCCACTGAGAGCCCACTGCCCCTCTCCAGGCAATTGAGGCTCCCGCGAATTGTGGCGCTCCCCCTCTCTGGGCTCCCAATTTTGGTGTCCTGGGGGACACAGGGCTCTGCTCCTCCAGGCTGCCTCTGCCAGCAGCTGCCACTGGGAACCTCAAATGTCCCCCAAAGGGCATTTTCCACTCAGCTTTGGAAGTTCTTCATTCTCCAATCATCACGCTCAAAAACCCAACCCAGGGACCCCCCCAGGATATCTGGGCCAAGATCCCCCTCCCTGGTCACCTGTGGGATGGGGGGTAATGATCCCACAGATGGGGGGCTGTAAATTCAGGCAGTGAATCCCAGCTCCACTGGGATATACTGGGCGTGAGATCATACTGGGATAACAAGCACCTGACTGGGATTACTGGGAGTGTCTGGGAATGGCTATGGACATGCTGAGGGCAACTGGGACATATTGGGAGTGTCTGTGACCATACCGGGGATGACTGGGAACACACTGGGAACAATGGGAACTGTGCTGGGGAAAACTGGGAACAACTGGGATTGACTGGGTCTGCACTGGGGACAACTGGGCATGACTGGGACCATGCTGGGAGCAGCTGGGATAATCTGGGGAGTGACTGGGACTATACTGGGGGCAACTATGATCACACTGGGAGGGACGGTGAGCAACTGGACCATCCTGAGGGCAACTGGCATCCTACTGGGATCACAGTGGGAGCAGCTGGGCCATGCTGGGCAAGACTGGGACCATACTGGCAGCAACTGGGACTGCACTCAGGGTGACTGGGAGTGGCTGGGAGCAACTGGGATCAGCCTCGAAACACCTGAGGAGTGACTGAGAGCAACTGGGATAGACTGGGAGAGAGTGAAACCACAGTGCAGGTAAATGGGAGCAACTAGAACCACACTGGATAATCCTGGGAGCAGCTGTGCCCATGCTGGGGTCATACCGGCATCCTACTGGCACTAGCTGGGATCATACTGGGAGTGAATGGAAAGGTGCTGCCTGGGACTGGAACCATGCTGGAGGTGACTGGGAGCAACTGGGCCCACCCTGGGAGTGACAGGGAGTCACTCTGGCCATGACTGGAATCATGTTGGGAGGATCTGGGAGGGACTGGAACCATACTGGGAGTGACTGGGTACAACAGATCTTACTGGGAGTGACTGGGACTGTAGAGGGAGTGACTGGGATCATCCTGAAAGTGTTTTTCTGTAGATCTTACGTGTTTCTGGTCTCTTTTTATTCCCCTTCTTATGCAATGTGCCTGGATTAATTTTGGATATCTTAATGTTACCCAAAACATTAAGGGTTAGCAGTTTTTAGGTTAAATGAGCTAAGTTTGCAAAGTTAATGCTATGGTAAGAGTTTTATGTTCAATTGGATGCTGTATTAAACCCTTTCCCAAAATTCCTTGATTGTCTATATTTTGCCAGGTAAATTTTGTGTCATTTTGACCTTTTAGCTCAGTTGTTAGAGAATGGTGCCAGTATCACCAAGGCTGTGGGTTCAATCCTTGTGGGGCCATTCACTTAAGAGTTGGACTTGATGATCCTTGTGGGTCCCTTCCTACCAAGAATATTCTTTGCATCTGTCCATGTTGAGAAGATTTGGTGGGTGTTTCTCCTGTGCACCAAACTCAAGCAGAAGAACCTTTGGTTACCACCAGCATTGAAGTGTTCTGGGGTGTTACAGCCCTGCAGGCTCACAGTGGCCTCTTGTTTCCATGAGGCCCCAGAGTGTCCCACTGGTCCCTTGGTTCCATGGGCCCAAGAGTGCCACAATGATCCCCTTGGATCCACAACTTACCATGGTGCAACACTGGCCCCTTGGTTCCATAAGGATCTGGAGTGTCACACAGGTTTATGGCATTTGTCCTTGCTGCCCCTCACATCCCACTGCCCCACAAAGAGTCCCGAGCCACCCGTGAGGGACAGGCCCTGCTGTGCCAGGCCTGGGCTCAGGGCTTGGCCTTTCTGCTTCCTCCAACCCAGCCAGGGCTTGCTCAGCATTGCAGTTCCCTGCTCAGAGCCTTTGGCTCCCGGCAATCCTGGCCTCCAGGATCAGCTCTCACCATTCCCTGGGGAGCCTTTGGCAGTCCCTGCCCTCAGTGGGGCCGATTGAAGCTCCAAGGGACTTGGAGTTTTGCTTCTGACTCCTGGAGCAGCTTCTTCAGCCTGAAGAAAAGACAAAGGAGGATCAGAAAATGGAGGAGGAACCACGAGGTCAAGCACTCCCTGAATTCACAGCCCACCACCTGTGGGATCATCACCCCCCATCCCACAGGTGACCGGGGAGGGGGAGCTCAGCCCAGATATCCTTAGGGGTTGTTTTTTTTTTGGGGAAATGTTTGGAGAATGAAGAACTCCAAAGTTGAGTGGAAAATGCCTCTTGGGGGGATACTGGGGGGACCCAGCATCCCTAAGTGAGGAGATGAAAATGGGGGGAACTGTTTGGATTCCTGGCACTCCCAGCAGCCTGGGCAGGGCAGGGACTGAGTAGACAGGGGACCCCCAGTACAACCGGGACCCCCAGCAGCTGGGATGGGGGGAAACCCTGTACACCAAAGGGGAGAGACCAGAGATGGGGAACTCCTGGGAGGCATTTTCAGGGCTGAATCTTGGTGTTTGGGAAGTTTTTATGGACCCCATGTCCTGGGTTGAAATGCATGATGTAACCAAAAGTATGTGTTCTTTCACCATCTGTTTAAACCTGGTAGAGCAGTTTTCCTTATCTCTTTCATCACCCATCCCTCATAACTGGGGGATGTCTTCTGTTAATGGGCCAGCTGTTAAAACCAGGTGGGGCAGTGTTCTTTATCTCTTTCACCACCCATCCTCCCTCCAGGGGGATATCTTCTGGTAATGGGCCATTGAGTCTCACTGCAGGACTGATAAAATGACATCATCCCATTGTGAGATGCTCCACCCAGGGGAAGGAGCCAAGCATTCCTGACTGGATATAATCTGAGAATCAGAGCACCACAGGCAGCCTTTCTCCACTGGATTCCCAGAGGAGAGACCAGACCCATCTACAGCACCGGAACTTCAGAGGTAAGCTACACCCTTCTACAAGATCACTGATAAAACAGAACCATATCTGTCACTCCAGGAGGAGTGCAGCCACCATTTAATCGGACTGCTACCAGCGTCCTGACCTACAGGGTGTCCAGTTGTATACTGACTCTCTCAGAGTGTTGTTTTTTTGTTGTTTTTTTCTTTGTAGTGATGCATTTTCAATTTCCTTTCTAGAAAACAACTATTATTCCTATTCCTATATCTTTATCTGAGAGGGCTTTGATATCAAGATTATAATAATTAGGAACGGGTTGTTGCTTTACATTTTTATCAATTTCAAGGAAGGTTCTGCTTTTATTAGCAAACACCTTTCCTTACAAACAAAGACACCCCAGACGCCAGGGTGACTTCTTGAGAGGGACTTGGACAGAGGGACCTCCAAACTAATATGCTCATTCCTTGTTTTCTGCCGAACCAGGATTTCTCATTCCCAAACCTTGGCCCTATGGATAAGAAGGCTGCAAGGAAGAGGAAGATGCCCCAGGACACCCAGGCAGGTGAGGAGGAAGTCAGTGCCCCTTTCCCCCTCTCTCCTGTTCCATCTCCCAGCCCAGCATGGCCCCCGGCTGCAGGACAACCCCGCTGCCGACGCCGTCCTGCCGGGGACGCACTGGGGGGATCTCCTTCCCCTTCCCTCTGGCATGGAGGCAAATCCCATCCTCTCCTTGTCCTTCCTCCCCCAGACAAGGAGCTGAGGATGGAGACCAGGGAGGAAAAATCCCCACGGCAGAACCTCATGGGAGAGGTTGTTTTGAGCAGCTCCACGGTGCAGGAATCCAATGGGGAGGAAAAGCCCCAGAGATCCTGCAGGAGGAGGGGCTCCAAACCCATCCCGGGGTGCTCTGAGGAGGAAAGACCCACCCTGTGCCGGGAAGGCAGCCAGAGATCCAGCCAGGGCTCTGAGCTGGTGGTCCATGAGCAGCTTCAGGATGGGGAGAAGCCCTACAAGTGCTTGGAGTGTGGGAAGAGCTTCAGCAAGAGCAACAGCCTGATCTGCCACCAGATGATCCACACTGGGGAATGGCCCTACGAGTGTGGGGAATGTGGGAAGGGCTTCAGATGGAGCTCCCAACTCATCATCCACCAGCGCATCCACACTGGGGAGAGGCCCTACGAGTGTCCTGAGTGTGGGAAGAGGTTTCACAGCAGCTCCAATCTCCTCGTGCACCAGCGGATTCACACGGATGAGAGGCCCTTCCACTGCCCTGGCTGTGGGGCGGGATTCAAGCAGAACTCCACCCTCATCACCCACCGGGGCATACACACTGGGGGGAGGCCTTATGACTGTGGGGAATATGGGAAGAGCTTCAGCTGCAGCTCCCGCCTCAATACCCACAAACGCGTCCACACTGGGGAGAGGCCCTACGAGTGTCCCCAGTGTGGGAAGAGCTTCTCAGACAAATCTAACTTGAACAGACACCAACGGACGCACCAGTAAGGGAAGCCCTGCGAGTGCTCCAAGTGCAGGAAGAGCTTTGTGCACTGCTCCAGCTTCATTCCCCCTTGGAGGATCCACGTTGGGAAGAGACCTGGTGATCCATGTTCCCTGTGATCCATGCTGGGAAGACACCTGTACCTTTTCCTGCCCATGGTAATGACATGATGTGAGTTCAAAGAACATGAGGCTCTGACCATGTCCCTTTCATTATATTCAATCCCATCTCAGGTCATTGCCAGGGGCAGGAAAAGGACTCCCTCTCTCTCACCTGAGGATAAGAGTGTCCTTTCTTGGCAGGAGGAAATATGTGGCCAGGAAGAGCCAGTTGGTGGCATTTTAGTCTTCCCTGTGAATCAATTTTGCTATCCCTTCTGTTATCCAAATTTTTTCTGTTCCTGTTTGTTCCTTATCCCGTTGCTCTTCTCAATAAATTGTTCTTATCCCAGAATGGGATCTTTGCCTTTTCTGCTTTCCATGGGAGGTGGGAGGGAAGAGAGCGGCAGCACGGTTTTAGCAGGAACAGGAAATTGGGTAATCCCATTCCTGAAGCCCAGCCCGTGGAAACCGAGCATCCCAGCTGGTGCCAGGCCTGGTTGCCATGGCAGCAGCCTTGGGAGCGGGTCCCTGGCTGGGGACTGAGGGAACCTCTTCCCTCTGGTGTCCAGGGACAGGAGTGGAGGGAGCGGCTGGAGCTGAGGCGGGCAGGTTTAGGCTGGATGTGAGGAAAAGGTTTTTCCCGTGAGGCTGCTGGGGCACTGAACAGGCTCCCCAGGGAAGGCTCCCAGCTCCAGGGCTGGCTGAGCTCCAGCGTTTGGCCAGCGCTGCCAGGCCCAGGCTGGGATTGTTGGGGTGTCCTGTGCAGGGCCAGCAGTTGGACTGGAGGATCCCCATGGGTCCCTCCCAACTCAGCCAATTCTGTGGCTCTGTGATCCCATGAGCCTGGGGATGGGACTGGAAATGGTTGCCATGGCAACAGAATCTGGCTCCAGGCCTGAGCTGGTGTCCATGGCAACCACCCCTGGCATGGGGTCTCCATGGAGCTGCCAAGGGACTGACCATAGCAACAGGGGCTGTGATGGTTGCCATAGAAACAGACCATAGCAACAGGTTTTGGTGATGGTTGTCTACCAAGGGTCAGATTTGTTACAGGCCCTCAGAGGGGCTCCATGGGGACATTCCAATAGTCTCTAGGCTGTTCAAGAGCTGAAATGTCACAGGCACAGACAGGGGCTCCACAGAGACCTCTCAGGGGTTTCTTGGGATGCTGAAGAGCCGTGTGGTCAGATGCAGTCCCAGCAATTCCATGGTGACATCCCAAGGGACCTTGGGCTGCAAAGGCACTGCTCTGTCACAGACACTCCCGAGGGCTCCACGGTGACATCCCAGGAGTCCCCAGGCTGCCAAAGAGCCGGGATGTCACAGACACTCCCAGGGCTTCCTGTCATGGGCAGAGTGGGAGCTTCAGGCAAAAGCTTTATTTCTTCATTAGAGAAACTCCTGCTGAGTCATGAGGTGGAGAAATGACACCCAACAGCCACCAGGGATCCTCAAACTGCTCTAGGTCACCTACACTTTTAAATTCCTTCTAAGAGAGGAGACTGGGAGCAGCTGGATTCAATCCCAGCCCAAGTTTGTCAAAACTTTATGTGTAAATATTGGACAGGTGGAATTGAACCGTAATGCAATTTGTCCCACACGATTAACAATGGAATATCAGATATATTTATACAAATACAACTGTGACTAATTCTGAACATGATTTATTTACACCACAGAGTAAATAAAGAAAAAGAGTTATTTACCCCAGACTAGAGGAGCTATAACAATTATTAGACTATAGTGCTCTAGGAAGCAATTTTGAAATGAACAGGGCCTTGCTGGAGTTGTTTGAGCCCATTCCAGGCACAGCCTCCTGCTCCAGCAGGAACTGCCTTTCCTGTGCCATGGCCAGGGCAGATCCCGCTGCAGGAAAAGCCCCAGGCCAGCCCCAACCCAGGGAAGGGCTCGGGCACAAGTGCAGAGTGCCGTGCTGGGAGCTGTGCCAGGGACAGCCTGAGGCACCAAAGGCACCTTGGCAGCAGCAGCTGCTTCCAGGCCATGGCCAGAAGGCTCCCTTGGCACCCCGGCCTGGTGGCCAGCACTGCAGAGCTGCTGCTTCAGGGCTCATTTCTGGCTGGGCTGTGAAAAGCCACTGCTGCTCCAGGAGCCTGACTGGGAAGCAATCGGCCCCAGAACCCTGGGGACAAGATAATAATGAAACAACTCTTCATGGCAGCAGAGACAAGGCAGGGGCAGAGGAAAGGGGAGAGCCAGGCCCAGGGGACATGGCTGCAGTGGTGATGGCTGTGAGGTCAGTGCCACTGCAGCAGCCTGGCTGGCCCTCAGCAGACATTCTGGCCAGGAGCGTTGTGAGGTCACCCAGCACATCAGAGAACCCACACAACAGGAATTCCATCCTTGGGACGGGAGGGGCTTTCACTGTGTCAGGTGGAACAGAGATGCTGCTGCTCTTGGAGCAATCCTGGTATGAGGCATACATTTGTCTGCAAAAGCAGTTGCAGTTTTGTGCCACTCTGATTGTACAATATTTCCTCCTTCTAAAAACAACCAAATCTACTCTGGTTCACTTTAAAGATATTCATCCTTGTTCTGTCACTGCAAGATTTGGAAGAAAATCACTTTGACCAGTGTTTCCGTTTTCACAGACCATGCAGAAGACCCAAAAAGCTCTCAGGATCAGGTTTGGAGGCCTCATCACATAAGCAGCAGGTAGAGGCTGAGGGCCCTGAGCCTGAGGCCAGCAGGGGACAAGTGACCCTGGCAGCCCTGGGGCCTCATTGCCTCCTTGTCCCTGCTCAGCAGCCTGGCAGGGGCCGCCCCATGGTGCTGCCCTTGGCATTGCACATCCCCACATGCCAGTGCCCCGGGAAGAGCCCTGAGCAATGAGGGAGGGACAGCATCTGCCTTGCCAGGGGCTGGGGCTCAGCCCTTGGCCCTTGGCATTCCTGAAACACATCCAGCTTTGCTCAGCACCACAGACACCTTTCCCTTGCTTGTCCCCAGCTGCCATCAGGGCCTCCAGTCTTCTGCTCTACCTGGAACCTGGGGACGCTTTCTCACTCATGTCTCTCATTTCAACTACAAGAAACTTCAGTGTTTCCATCTGACTTGGAGTTCTTGAGAAGTGTTTGGAGCACTCTGAGGGACTGAGTGTGATGCCAAGAGCCCCAAAGGCCCGAGAGGGTGATGAAAGTGCTGGTGCTGTGTCTGTGCTGCTGAGCTGGGCCGGGCTCCTGGCCCAGAGGCAGCTCCTGGCAAGGGCAGCGCTGCAGAGAGACAGCTCTGGCCAGGAGCAGCTCCTGAGCACAGCCCAGCAGGGCTGGGGCCCTGCCAGGGCAGCTCAGGGACACCAGCAGGCCCAGACAGAGCTGCCAGGGGCTCAGCACTGGCCGGGGCTGTGGGATGTGCCAGAGGGGGCTGTGTCACAGCAGCACCTCTGTGGCTGTGTCCTGGAGCCCCAGAGCAGCTGTGATGTCAGAAAGGGGCTGTGTGACAGCTCAGAGTGGGTTGTGTGAGGTCACAGATGGGGCTGTGGCATCACAGAGTTTGTTGTGTGAGGTCACTGAGCAGCTACAGCATCATAGAGGGGATTGTGTGACATCAGAAATCAGGGTGTGGCGTCACAGTGTGGGCTGGGTGATATCACTTAGTGGGCTGTGACATCACAGAGAGGACTATGACATCAGAGGTTGAATGCATGACATCACAGAGTGGGTTGTGACATCACAGAGTTTCTGTATGACATCAAAGAGTCACCACAGGGTGGGCTGTGACATTACTGAGTGGGCTGTGAGGTCACAGAGCAGACACCACAATCCCAGAGGGCGGCTCTGTGACATCAGACAGCAGATTGTGACATCACAGAGCAGCTGTGTGACATCAGAGAGAAGAGTGTGTGATGTCAGAGAGAAGGCTGTGACATCAGAGAGTGGCTTCTGTTATCTCAGAGGGGCTGGGACATCACAGTCCAGACTGGGACATCACAGAATGGCTGTGGGACATCCCAAGGTCTGTGGGGCATGGGACAGGGGGACAGGGAACCCCTGGCAGCACCCCTGTGTCCCCCAGGGCCAGAGCCTGGGCCAGGGCTCCTTCACCCTGTCACCAACGAGGGCTTGAGAGCGCTTAAAAAATCCCCAGCAAGGGAGCAGCAAAAACCAGATTTAATATTAAGCACCAGCAGCACAAAGTTCCTTGGCAAGAGTCACTCTGCTCCTGACTGGGCACTTCAGGCACAGCAAGGAAACAAAGCAACAACAAAAACAAACAAAATCCAGGCAACTAAACCAGAAATGAACCCAGAACCGTCTCTCTGTGTGTGTGTGTGTGTGTTTGAGCTTTACAGAGCTCAAACTTAACAGGACTTCACTTATGCCTTAATTTATACCTCAAACATCACAATTTAGCAAAAGCACTTAACAGTATTTAAGCTAACTTATAACATATGACTTCAGGATTTAACAGTGGAATAACACTTAACAATATTCAACTTCATTTACTGTTGTAATCACAGGCACTGAGAGTGTGCCCTTATCTCTGATGCCTGGCTCTGACATCCAAGAAAACTCTGAATTTCATATAACACCATGAAAACAACTGTTAATAGAAAAACGAGTAGTGTAAGTGTGTAGATTAAAGAGATTTCTTATGTCACTGCATGAAGAAGTTAAAGTTTGGAGTTTAAACTAGTTTAGAAAATAGAGGACAAGATGGAGGATTCAGGGTGTTGTCTCTTGTCCTTCTTTCTTCTTCATCTTCTTCTAGAGGTTTTTGGGTAGTAGTAGGTGATTGGATAAAGAATGCTGCAGTGCAGCACACAAGTGTTGTGTCATTGGGTCACTAAGAAAAATAATTTCCTTGGCATTTGTTAATTGGGTAAATGAACATATAAAAAAACCTTGAAGATCTTTTTTAGTCATTTTGCACCTTTCTATCTTAGTGCACATAGCTGCTTGTAGCTCCTTGTACCCTGTATACATGTAATGGAGATAAAAGAAGAATAAACAACCAAGTCCAAACAAGAGAAAACTGCCTCTCTCTCGTCAATCTTCAGTCCAAGGGGGAAAAAGAACCCAACCACAAGTGTCCCATCAGGACACCAGGGCCACACTGCACCACTGCAGATGGGAGCAAACCCTTGTGGACTGCGTGCCTTACAAATCTGGCAAAACCATGTCACACACATCCCTGAATTTAGACATTTAAAATATGTACATTTATCCATAGATACCCTTTCATCAGCAATATGTGCTATAAAACACACAAGAGAAAAGGGTCGGGATGCCATTGCACACTGGCAGTCAGCCTTTGCTGTTCTGAGCATCCCTCATAGCATCAAAACAACACACATCTCACAGAAAACAAAACATTTCCTGCAGCCCTGGAATGTAACACACCACACTGGCGTTCCTCAAATAACAATAAAACAGGCCATTGTGGAAAGAGCACATGGCACTTTAACAGGAATTACTGAAAAACAAGAGGCAGGAATGTGTGGTGGGACCCCAGAAAGCAAAGTAGCTAAGGCTGTTCATGCAATAAATCATTCAGCAGTATCAGAAGATCCCCAAACCCAGGCTTGCTTGAACTCTGCAATTCTAACACAAGTGAAAGACTTAGCAATGTGAGCTCTAACAAAAATTACCAACTTGTCAGTGCCAACCCAAAGCTATTCAAGTAGAAGACAAAACCCCCATGAGCTATATATACAGTGAAGCAAGGGGTCAATTAATGCTACAATTGGCACGAGATAATGCAAACCAAGACTGTAGAAAAATTATAGATGCATTACCTCAAGAGAATCCATCTCTGGAGGAGATGATTACAGCATGTGCTAAGGTTGGGACTGGATCTCATCACATGGATATGCTAGCCAATTCTATTACAGCTGCTGTTAAACTCACACCCCATTGCTACAAGTGTGGACAACAAGGCCACGGGAAAATAAACTGTCCACACCAGCCCATTCCACAGGGGACAGCTCAGGGACAAAGAAGTGATAATGCAAGCTGCAACCGATGTGAAAGAGTTGAACATACAGCCAAAGGGCACAAACAACACCCTCCTGACAGCACCTCTACGGATGTGACGGAGCAGATTAAAGAAGAGTAACCAGAACAACTTATTCAACATGAAAATCAGACTCTTGGAAAGACAGTTCATTTAAAAACTGTTTGTTTACAAATTGTTTTTCTGCTAAGTTGGGTTTTTCTCACGGTTCTAAATGTTGAATGTTTTTTGTTTCTTGTTTAAAGAGTTCACGTATAATCTCAGTTCTAAATACTTTCTTGTTTTTTAATATTAAGTTGTAACTTTTAACTATAAGTAGTTAACCTGTGGCTTGTTAGCTTAAAGGATTGTGATCCTGTCTGCCAGCTCCTGGAAGGGAGTGTTGCAAACTCAATTTAGTACACAAAGCATATTGCTTGCTGAAGAGAATTAATTGTGTCAAGTTAACTAGAAAACTTCATTCAAATTAAACCCATGCTGTCCCTGTTATCATGTCTGCAAAGGGCCCTTGCAGATAGGGTAACAGAGAGCATTTTCTATTTTTTAATTTAACCAAAAAGGGTGAATTGTCACAGTATGGTCATGTGGAGACTTTTGTGGCAAAATGGTTAGGCGAGAAAGGCCATGACTGTACAAACTTGCTAGAGATAAAACATAACTAGTGCAGAGATAGTCTCAAGGCCGGATTGCCCTTGAGATGTGGGGAGGAGAACAAGAATGTGGTAAACAGAACGAAAAAGAAGGAAGAGGGACGGTCTGGTAATCGCAAGAATGCAAAGGCAGATAGCTATGTTTCGTAGTGACGTAAATAGCAAAATAACCAATGATGAGCTATATTTTTGCAATATGTATGAGCTAATTAAATCATGTATTTAAACACGAGTATAAGGATCAATAAACGAGATTTGCTTGACGACCACCTGGTGTCTGCGCCTCCCTTCTCCGACAAATGGTGACCCCGACGTCGACCCCCTGCTGAAAAGAAAGCGGGGGAGAGAACGCGCCACGGTCGGTGAAGTAGTGTTGGGGCCCGATGCACCCGGGTCGGTGCTAAACGACGAAGGGAAAGCACCCTCAAGGATCACATCGGTGGTCTTGAGCCATACGTGCTGCCGAAGCCGGAAAGGTGCAACAGCGCTGACGACAAAAATGGACAGGCAAGCAGCATATAATTTATTTTTGGGGTTATTAGATAAGCTAGGGGTTAGAGACATAAATCCTAGAAAAGACGTACCGGGATTGCTAACATGGGGTCACGCGAAGGGTTGTTTTTCCAACCCGCACACAGTACATGAATTGAGTGAGTGGCGTAAGTTAAGAGATGTGTTGTGTAAAGCAGTTTTAGAAAAAGATAAAACAGCAACAAAGTTAAGAAAAATTTGGCGAGTTGTGCATAATACTCTATTGAAACATCAGGCAGAAAAAAGAGCGGCTCAGCAAGCAGTAGAAGCCTATAAAAGAAATGCACGGTATGGAGATCATGAACCTTTAGCGCCAAGTGTCTCTCAAATAATTATACCTGCTTCTAGCAGTTTGGGCACAGATGATTGTGCTTGGCCCTCGGCGCCCCCTCTCACTGAGTCCACAGAGGACGCTGAAGTGCCTGTCGTAGCCACCTCTGATATTAAGGACCCTTCAGCCCAATCTGTTAAGCCTGGAATGCGTAGTTCACAATCTCCGCCAGAGCCAGATCCTGTCCCTGGGGCAGAGAGTGACCTGTGGGAGGAAATGGCTAGACAGAGGAGAGAAGCATGGAACGCATTGGCTAAGCATGGGCTAGAGAGTGGGGATGAAGTCACCGTGGAAGCGGCGAGGACGTGGGCTCTGCCTGTAGTTTATACCCCGGGGGTAAACCAACAAGGACAAGCTATTCAGTTAGGGACCTATACACCTTTTGATTAGAAGTTATTAGCTCAGCTGTGACAGACAGTGAGTCAATTTGGATTTAAGAGTGAACCAGCTAAACAAATGATAGACTATATATTTGATACGCATTTGCTAACTGTCAATGACTGTAGAAGCATTGTGAAACTGATGTTTATTTAACATCAGCAGCTGCTGTTTAACGCACATTGGCAAGCTTTAGTTCAAGAGTCAGTTGCAGTTCAAAGAGGACCAGGTGATCCATTACAGGGAATTATAGGAAAAGAAAATAATGAGAAAAAAGTTCCACAGGGAACGCTGAAACAACAAACAGAATCTGTTCAGTTATGGCAGGATGTGATACATCCAAAACTATTTGCTTCATTTTTGGAGTCATTTTTAACATTGCTATCTTATTTAAGTTCCATCTTTACCACCCTGGAAGAAAAGAAGCCAGATTTAGACTGGTTTCCACCCGAACCAGGAAGATATGAGGGAGCGAGGTGAGCGCAGGGAACAAAGGCACCCTGGGGGTAGAAGCAACGCAAGAAAAGTTCCAAGGCCTCTGATCGCCGTTGTTAGCACCTGGCCGTGAGAGACTTTTCGTGTAAAATCGCCTGCTTTTGCATAATCATGCCCTTTTTTTTTTTTTTCCTCTATCAGCAAACAACAAGAGAGATTGAGAGAAAAAACTGCATTTGTTAAAGTTAACTTTGTGAGGCTTTTTTTTCTTTCTCTCCGTTTTTCCTCGCTGCGAGAGTATGTGGAGAATGTGAAGAAAGATAAGAGCAGAGCTGCAGCAGCAGCAGAGCGGGCCGTCCACCCCCCCGCTCCCTCTCTCGAGGGGGGGCACTGGGACGGTGCCTGGTTTGTTGCAGAGTCGTGATTTACTGGGTTTTCAAAATGTTTTTATATACCATTGTAGAGTTAATTTTGTGTTTTAAGTAATTGTGAGTTTATGCAATTGTAGTTTTTAGGATTTTACTATAGAAATTATTGTGGTTCCTTAAAAGTTAAGAAAAAAAAAAAAGTGTTTAAGGTAAATATTAACAGGGTTGCCTTGCAAAAATTGGTTTTAGAACTCAAGGTTAAAATATGGTGTAATTTATAGCTTTTAAAAAAACCTTCTTCTAATTAATGTTATCTACAGAAGAGATTTGTGATTTAAAAAATAATTAGTCAAGAGAATTTTACTGTATAAGACAAAGCTAAGTTAAAGTATATATTAACACATATAACTGCATATTTACCAATTTAGATTTTAGATTTTAGTTTAAAAAATTGGACTTAATGTTTTTAAAAAGTGCTACAAAAGCTGGATGGCAACTTGCCAAATCCCATGTTGTTGTGGTGGTTTTTCTCTAGAAAAACTACACTTTAACATCCTAACCAATTTAAACATATACTAGGCAAATTTCTATTATGAATAAGTATTTTTAGTAACATTTGCAGTTATTGTGGGTTATTTTCAAAGCTAGATGACATAGAATTGTGATGTGTTTGCTACATCTTTACAATCTTTATAGTGAATTTATGTTATTGTTATATTGTGTTTAAAAAGTATATATTAAACTTTTAGTTGCTTTTTATAGTAACAGAATAAGATTAAGTTATGTTTTCATTTAATATAGATTAAGTGCTAATAAAATTAAGGATAGTCAAGTTTTATAATGTTTAGGCTTAAATGTTTTTAAGTTAAGTTTTCTAACTTAAATATTTTTTCAAGGTTAAGTTTGTTATTTTCTTTTGTCATATATAATTATTGTAAAGTTTAAAATAGTTTGCTATGCTGTAAGCATCTCATAGCTGCTACTATTGAGAACCTTGTTTTAGAAATGAGTTAAGAGACATCTTTCCAGTTTAAAGCCAGGCCCTGGCCAAGCCTTGACTTTACCTGGATAGAATGTTTGCCAACAGATCCAAATATTTTCTGTCCCAAATCAGTATTTGAGTCACTTTTTGACTCAGCAATTTGACCCTATTAATATGACAGCTGGATCAATTTTGAAGTGAGCTTGGAGAGTCATTTTCCGGAGGTGATGATCCAATCCTTCACTGATTTTTGTTTCTGTTTGTTTGCTAACTATGGGATGCTAGTGCAGTGTTTTAGTAATTAATAGCAGTTTTATATTATATATGTTATTAATAATGTTTAAGATTTAATTAATTTTTAACTAGTATAAGTTTTTATTAATTGTGTATATGGTTTTGTGTTGATGTTGTTGTTTATAACAAAAATACATCTCATTTTTATTTTTTTTTTTTTTTTAAGAAAAAACGGGGGAAAATGGATGCCCCACAAGCATTTAATTAGTATAATTTATTAACTTCAAGGAGAGAAGTGTTTGTGTTTTGTTGGCAGGTTCAAAAAGGTCACCTGTCCATCTGACCAGACTGTGTGCCTCTGAACACACGAGATCCAGTGAATAGAGATGTCATCACACAGCCTTGGTACTCCAGATATGGATCAGAAGTGGACCTGTCAGGACACAGTTGTGTCTGAACACTATATAGACAGTTGCCAACAGAGATTTTATGTTGTTATTATGATGTTGTGTTTTTACCAATTTTTCAGGTATCCTTTGTTTTAAGATTTAGAAGGATCTGAAGAACAACTTGAACATCAAAGCCCTCAGTCACCGATCAACTGCCAGCTGGCATCACGAGAGCAGTGAACGTTCCAGGACTGAATCGTGCTGGAGAAATTCTGTAGAAGATCTAAGAAGTGTAGAGACTCCATTTAATTGTATATAAAGCAAATTGTAGTTGTGTGTTTACCCTTTCAGCAAATTGCTTTCACACTTAGACTACATATATATAGAGCACGTGTGTTAAAAGTAGTTAGATAATAGTTTAAGACAAAGTGTTTAGAAGTATGTATAAAAAATAACATTAGAATTTTTAAGACTAATATACCTTATATTTTAGCAAATTAATTATTCATAGAGAGGGGAGAATATGTTATAGTTTAGGGCATTGCGCTGCGGAAGAATTCGGGATTGTAACGGGAAGCTGCTAGACCCCCTCTCTGTTAAGATAGCAAAACCTGCAATTAGCCAATAGCACCCAGGTGTGACGTATGCAGATGGGAGTAACACAGTGACCCCCAGGCTATAAAATGTTAAGTTTCCCTGCAACAAATTGCCATATTGCCATCCATCACATTGATACAGTGGAATATGGACCGCGCGGCTGAGGATAGCCGCCCATGCTGGTTCCAGCCAGGGTACCAGCCTTGCTTGACCCCGACATATGGTACCGAAACCCAGGAACAAGAAAAGTGAGACAAAAAGAAAGCAAAGATACCCTGAGTTAAGGAGCAGCGGTCAAGATAGTGAGTCTATTCTTGACAAGAGAGCCTGGGCCCAGAAAGATGATGAAATCATCGAAAAAGGTTAGATTGTAAGTTGTAAATTAATTAAGTCGTAAACCTAATTCGCTTGTTATTACAAAGCGTTGGGTTGTCAAAGTTGTAAATGAGTTTGTAAGGTTTATCCACCCTAAGGTGTGGGACAGATGTACTAAAACGCTTGCCAAAAAGAAAACGGGGGAAGTGTGGAGACTTTTGTGGCAAAATGGTTAGGCGAGAAAGGCCATGACTGTACAAACTTGCTAGAGATAAAACATAACTAGTGCAGAGATAGTGTCAAGGCCGGATTGCCCTTGAGATGTGGGGAGGAGAACAAGAATGTGGTAAACAGAACGAAAAAGAAGGAAGAGGGACGGTCTGGTAATCGCAAGAATGCAAAGGCAGATAGCTATGTTTCGTAGTGACGTAAATAGCAAAATAACCAATGATGAGCTATATTTTTGCAATATGTATGAGCTAATTAAATCATGTATTTAAACACGAGTATAAGGATCAATAAACGAGATTTGCTTGACGACCACCTGGTGTCTGCGCCTCCCTTCTCCGACATGGTCACAGTAGAGCTGGTCAGGACTGGACAAGGTAAATCTAGACATAACACAAATCTAATTTAGCAGTAAATTCTCTTTAGCCATAGATTTTAGCACAAATTTAATTTAGTGAGCCTAATTCATATCTGAACCACTCCACACTACTGGCCAGGATGCAGAGCAGGGAGGGAAGTATCAGCCAATGGCTGTCTAGCCTGGGAAATTTGAACTTGGTATTCAAGTGAGTTCTGAATAATAAATGAGGCTGTTTTGTCTGATGAGCAACTGGAGCACGAGTTGTGGATTTTGTCACCCCACCCATGACCAGCATGTTACAGATACACCTTGGGCAGTGCAAGAGCCTGGCCAGGGCTACACCCAAGATGGACCAAAAATGGTCACAAAAATGGACAACTGATCTCATACTTTTAGAAGTTTAGGTCCATCTGCATATTGGGGCGCATTGTCCAGTTACAGCTTCAGATGATCAAGTCCCATCCTTCTTGTTTTCTCTCTGCAGTCCACCCTTGTTTATGCTTTTGGGCCTGAAACTTCTAACAATTGTCCTTGGTATCAAGCATGGAAAGGAATTGTTTTGTCTACCTACTCTGTGAAGAGAGCTCACTAACACTTAATATGAACTTCAAAACTACAAACCTAGGCAGCACAGAATATGAAAAATATGAAAGCTAAAACATAAGGCATCACACCCTGAGGGGCTGTGAAACTAAATAATTTTGGAGAGGGACTGAGTAGGATTCAGTGGCATAGGTAGGTTTTGAGGTGACAGATAGAATCCACTTGTCTCTTTGAGTGCCAAAAATGGAGACAATTACACCAAATAACCCCACAACCCCCAAATCCTCCGAAGTATCTCCCAGATTCCCTTGAAGCACAAGTAAAATGTGGTTTTAGATGCCTTTGATGAATTTGTTTATTTTTACCACTCTGTTATTTCTCTGTTTTAAATAGATGAAGATGAATCAAAAGATAATTGAAAACAAAATAAAACGACCTCCAGCCCAGTGTGTTCCCAACACAGATCACTGGGAACGTGGGTCATCAGGGCTCTGCCCAACATGGGACCTCTGATGGAGGATGGAGCTGGGGCAGCACACGAAGCTCTTCCTGCACTTGGGGCACTCGCAGGGCTTCCCTTACTGGTGCCTCTGTTGGTGTTTGGTCAAGTGAGAGCTCTGTGTAAACCTCTTCCCACACTGGGGACACTCATAGGGCCTCTCCCCAGTGTGGATGCGCCGGTGCCTGATGAGGTGGGAGTTTTGATTGAAGCCCTCCCCACAGTCAGGGCAGTGGAAGGGCCTCTCATCCGTGTGAATCCGCTGGTGATGGAGGAGAGTGGAGCTGATCCGAAACCTCTTCCCACACTCAGGACACTCGTAGGGCCTCTCCCCTGTGTGGATGCGCTGGTGGATGATGAGCTGGGAGTTGCAGCTGAAGCCCTTCCCACATTCCCTACACTCGTAGGCCCATTCCCCAGTGTGGATCATCTGGTGGCGGATCAGGCTGTTGCTCTGCCCAAAGCTCTTCCCGCACTCCAAGCACTTGTAGGGCTTCTCCCCATCCTGAACCTGCTCATAGACCACCAGCTCAGAGCCCCGGCTGGATCTCTGGCTGCCTTCCCGGCACAGGGTGGGTCTTTCCTCCTCAGAGCACCCCGGGATGGGTTTGGAGCCCCTCCTCCTGCAGGATCTCTGGGGCTTTTCCTCCCCATTGGATTCCTGCACCGTGGAACTGCTCAAAATGGCCTCTTCCACAAGGTTCTGCTGTGGGGATTTTTCCTCCCTGGTCTCCATCCTCAGCTCCTTGTCTGGGGGAGGAAGGACAAGGAGAGGATGGGATTTGCCTCCGTGCCAGAGGGAAGGGGAAGGAGATCCCCCCAGTGCGTCCCCGGCAGGACGGCGTCGGCAGCGGGGTTGTCCTGCAGCCGGGGGCCATGCTGGGCTGGGAGATGGAGCAGGAGAGAGGAGGAAAGGGGCACTGACTTCCTCCTCACCTGCCTGGGTGTCCCAGGGCATCTTCCTCTTCCTCACAGCCTTCAACTCCATCCAGCCAAGGTTTGGGGAGGAAAAATCCTGGTTTGCGGAAATACAAGGGATGAGCACATTGAGTTTGCAGGTCCCTCTGTCCAAGCTCATCTCTAGAAGTCACCGGACATCTGGAATCCATAAAACCTCCAAAAAACACCAAGATTCAGCCCTGAAAATGCCTCCCAGGAGTTCCCCATCTCTGGTCTCTCCTGTTTGGGGTTCAAGGGTTCCCCCCTGTCCCAGCTGCTGGGAGTCATGCTTGTACTGAGGGTCCTTTGTCTGCTCAGTCCCTACCATCCCCAGGCTGCTGGGAGTGCCAGGAATCTGAAAAGTTCCCCATTTCCATCTCCCCACTTAGGGATGGTGAGACCCCCCAAAGTCCCCCCAAGTAGGATTTTCCGCTCAGCTTTGGAGTTCCACATTCTCCAAACATCCCCCCCCAAAATGAACCCAACCCAGGGACCCCCCCAGGATATCCGGGCTATGAATTCAGGGAGTGCTTGACCTTGTGGTTCCTTCTCCTTTCCCTGATCCTCCTTTGTCCCTCCTCTTCCTCCCTCTCCTCCCCTTCCATCCTTCCTCCTCCTCTTCCTCCCTAACCCCACCTCCTTCTCCTACTTCCATCCCTTCTCTCTCTCCTTCTTCATCCCTCCTCTTCCATCCCTCCTCCTCCTCCCCCAGGAGCAGTGACACCCTCGGTGCCCCGTTCCCGAACCCCTCACAGCCCACGGCAGGAGCGGGGATGGAGCCGGGACAGGACGGGATGGGCAGCGCGGGGCTCTCCGCTGCTCCCACCCGCTGGGGATGGGGGGAACCCGGCCCGGGGAAAAGGAGAGGGAAACTGGGAAAATTGGGGGCTGCAGATCCAACCTGGGGCTGGCTGGGGACCCTGGCTGGGGACTGCCAGCCCTTGGGGCTGCTCTGGGGAGATGCGGGAGGGGGGAACACAGAGAGGGCTGGGGGAATCCCAGGAGTGGCAGCACTGGCAGGGACTGGTGTGGACTGGGATCATCCTGGCAGTGGCTGAGATTGCACTGGCTGTGTACTGACATCATACTGGGATCATACTGGGATCATACTGGCAGTGAGTAGGAGCCTGCAGGGGGAAACTGAGACCAGGTTGTGAGGAACTGGGAATATGCCCTGCGCTCCCCAGAACCCTGGCATCACCCCCCATAGGTCCCATGTGTCCCCCAGACCCTCCAGGATCCCCGAGTGCCCCCTCAGGGCCCGTTCGGGACCCCCCAAAGCGTCCCTGGATCCCTGAATGCTCCCGACCCCACAGATTCCCCTTCCAGCCACTGCTGGGAATTCATCTCCCATCATCCCACAACACAGTTCCGCGCCCAAACCTCCTGCCGTGCCCCGCGCCCTAAAGAGCCCGGTTACAGCTCCCCAGGTTCCCCCCAAGTGCTCCCGAGCCGTATACATTCGCCCCCAGCACCTGCAGCCACGGCTCGGACGCAAAAGTTTTCTCCAAGCGCTTCCCCACACTGCCAAACGCGCCTTCCCAGCCACTTCCGGGACTACAGCTCCCATCATGCTCCGCGGCGCCCATAGAGCGCTATTCCAGCCGGGACTGCATCTCCCGTCATGCCCCGCGCCTCACTGGAATCCATTGGAGCTGCGCCTCCAACTCCCGTGATGCTCCGCGGCCCCATTAAACCGTATTATACCGGCGCCTACAACTCCCATCATCCCCCGCGCCCCATAGATTCCCTGTTACAGCCCCCCAAGTGCCTGCCCGGACCCCGAAGGGCCCCCAGATTCCCCTCCCTGACCTCCAAGTGCCCCCCTGGACCCCCAGGTGCTCCCCCGCACCCCGAATTGTCCCACAGAATCCCTAAGTGCCCCTCCAAGTGCCCACCCGGCTCCCCAAGTGTCCTCCAGACCCCCAAATTCTCTCTAAATTCCCTCCCCAGACCCAAAACTGCCCCAAATGTTCCCCAGAAAAGTCCCCATGGACCCCAAAGTGGTCCCTTTTACCCTGTCTGAGAAAATTATTAAAAAAGATGATCAAAGGACTAAAAATAGGAGTAATTAGCATAAAGAGGGAGAAATTTTGATCAATTAATTAATGAAGGGAATTGTGTTACTTTGAACCAAGGACCAATAATGGTTTTAGTTGCTAAAAATGGATCAATTCTTTCATATAAATATAAAAGTTAGGTTATAAAAATACAGAAGAATATTATTATAAAACTCAAATATTTATTTTTATAAATTAATTAGATTTTAATGATAAAGAAAAATTATAAAGATAAATATTTTCAATGTTTTGGGATGTCAGTCCCAGGTGGGCAATGTCAGACATGCTGAGGCTCGGGGTGAGGAGCAGGTTGTCCAAACAGGGGCAGCCCACAAGGGGCTCATTCTTCTCTGTGACCAGACCTCCCAAGGAGATTTTCAGCATCAAGATCACTTGGGGAATGCTTCTGTCACCTCTTCTCTCAACTAGAAAATAAAAAAATACGCCCTTGATTGTAAAAAAAATAAAACAGGGTAGATTTTCAAATCTTCCTCCTTAACAGAACTCCAAACTGACTCCAAGCAGCTGCACAAGCCTTGGACTTGAAGACAGTGGAAGGAAGAGAAAGAGCCCCCGAGGCTTTCTGTATTTTAATGAACCCCAGGCTGGATTTGGGGCTGAGTCCAGGACCCTCAGGCACTGAGAGAAGGTTGAAGGAGCTGCTCAAGGAGTCAGAAGCAAAACTCCAAGTCCCTTGGAGCATCCCTGGCTCCCACTGACTGCCGGCTCCTGGCACACACAGCCATGGCATGGTCCAGTCTCACGCTGGGACACCTCCTGCACCAAAATTCTACCCTGGCAGGGACTTTTCTTTCTCCTCCTCTCCAGGCTGAACCTGCCAAGCTGCACTTTGGGGAGGTTTCCTTTTCTTGCCACTGCCAAGGAAAGCTCTGTCTCCTGCTGTTCACAAACAGAGAAGGGCTGCTGGGGGATGTGGTGGTTGGAGGCTGCCTGGGGTACAGTGGCCATGAAATCATCGAGTTTTGAAATATTCTGTGAAAGAAGGAGGGGCATCAACAAAACTCCTACACTGGACTTACAAAGAGCAGACTTCAGCTGATTAAGGATGCAGATTTGGGGAGTACCAAATCAGATACTGATTTTTTTAAGGGCAACAGCCTTTTAAATCAAAGCATTCCGGGAAGGATGGACACACTTCAAGAAAGAAATCTTGAAGGAGCAGGAACAGCCTGAACTTCTCTGATGAAAAATGAGCTAGTGAGGAAAATGATCGGCCTGAGTGGGCAGGGAGCTTTTGGAGGAACTCAAGGAAAATATGAGGATGAATCACCTTTGGGCAGAGGGGCAGGGAACTCAGGAAATGTTTAAGGATGTCATTAGGTCATGCAGAAAGAAAAGTAGAGAGGTGAAAGCTCAATTAGAACTTAACCTGGATCCCTCTATGAAGGATAATAAAAATGTTTTTAGAAATACATTAATGGCAAAAGGAAGGCTATGGACAACCTCCATTCCTTAGAGGGGATATGGTTACCAAAGACGAGGAAAAGGCTGAGGTACTTAACCCCTTCTTTGCCTCAATATTTAATAAAACATAAACATAAAATTTTAAATATTTAATAAACATTAAATAAATAAAACCACCTTTTCAATATTAAGACAGGTTTTCCTCAGGACAAGTGTTCTCCTGAGCTGGTAGATGGGGACAGGGAGCAGAAGAGCCCCCTGTAATCCAGGAGGAAGCAGTCAGAGACCTGCTGAGCCACTCAGATGCTCACAGGTGGACGGGATCGGATGGGATCCATGCTAGGGGGATGAGGGAGCTGGTGGATGAGCTCCCCAAGCTGCTCTCCATCATTTCTCCTCATCAGTGCTGGCTCACTGGGGAGGTCCCAGAGGACTGGAGGTGCCAGTGTGAGCCCATCCCCAAGAAGGGCTGGCAGGAGGCTCTGGGGAACTGCAGGCCTGTCAGCCTGAGCTCGGTGCCTGGTGAGGTTTTGGAGCAGATCCCCTTGAGTGCCATCCCACGGCACCTCCAGGATGGCCCAGGGCTCAGACCCAGCCAGCGTGGCTTTAGGAGGGGCAGGTCCTGCCTGACCAACCTGATCTCCTTTTATAACCAGCTGACCCGCCTGGTGGGTGCGGGAAAGGCTCTGGATGTGTCGAGCTGGACTTCAGCAAGGCCTTGGACACGGAGAGCCACAGCATTCCCTGGAAAAGCTGCAGCCCACGGCTTGGACAGGAGCACTCTTTGCTGGCTGCAGAACTGGCTGGAGGCCGGGCCCAGAGAGTGGTGGGGATGGTGCTGCATCCAGCTGGTGTCCAGTCCCTGGTGGTGTCCCCAGGGATCTGTGCTGAGCCCAGTCCTGGTTAATATCTTCACTGAGGGTCTGGCTGAGGGGGTCGAGTCCAGCACTCACAAATTGCAGATGACACCAAGCTGGCTGCGAGTGGGGATCTGCTGGAGGGCAGGACAAGGAGACACAGCCTTAAGCTGCACCAGGGCAGGTTTAGGCTGGACAATAGGAAGGAGTTCTTCCCAGAAAGGCTGATTGGGAATTGGAATGGGCTGGCCAGGGGAGAGGTGACAGAGTCACTGTCCCTCTCCAGTGGTCTGGGAGAGTGACATCAATCTGTGCTTAATAACTGATTTTGCTTTAAAACAGTTGCTTCAAAATTGCTTCCTGTTACACCCTGAGTGTCTGTGCTTGTTTATATTAGTTGATATTTGGTGAGGAGGGAAGAAGCCACCCATGCAAACCATTTTTCTAGGAGGGGGCTGCCAAGAGCTTCCTCTGTGCTTAGCAAAACCAACAGCTGGCTGGCTCTGAGAATTGACAACCTATGAAACCATTTAGAAGCTGGATCCTCCTGTGTGAAATCCCCATTTTAAAGACAGGCAAGCCCAGGAAAGCTCTCTGCTGTTTCCAGCTGTGAAGAGTTAACTGGGTGCTGGTCAGGCCGGCCCTGCTCCAGCCTGGCCTGCACCGAGCCGGGCTCCGCCAGGCCCCGGGAGCGGCTCTGGGCTGGGCCAGGCCCCTTCACCACGGCCCGCGTGGCCCCAGCGGCTGCCGGGCACAGGGAGGGGAAGCCATCGGCCCGCAGCTGGAATTGAAGGGAGCAGGGGCCTGGGACCAGCCATGGGGGCAGAACAGCCACGACTGTTCTGGCCGGGCCCCCTGAGATCTTGGCACAGCCCCAGCACGGCCTGAAATCCATCACCGTGACTGCTTCGGCCACTGCCCGGCAGAAACCATCATGAGCATCTGCAGGTCTGGGTGAGATATTAACTCTTTCTGTGCACAGATGAGACCTGCAGACCTCGATCCTCCCCTTGGGTGAGAGAAAAGGACAGAGTGGGAGACTAATGCCACAAGTATGGTAGGCTACACCTGTCTTCATATGTCATTGAATTAGAGAAAAACTCTCTCCAGGGAAAATTATGCAACACTTTGCCTCACAATCCATCAACCTTAATTAAAGTGAGAGGTAGGTCTTAATTACAATCCGATTAGAGCAAATCAACATTGTGTGAATGGCAAGAAGAATTTGCTTGTCAACAGATGAATATGTCCCACTCAAGAATGAACAAAATCTGCCTTTACTTGGAAGAAAGTAGACATGGAGCAATGAAGTATTTGGGTTTTATCCAGTGATAAATGGGGCAAGAAGCTGTAACAACTCATCTGTTTTGCAGGACACAAGTACTGATACAGCCAATAGTGCACCCACATTGAAGGGATCTTCAGGACATTCCTTTATTTCTTAACAAGGAATGGGCAGCAAAATGCTGGCATTTATCTGAACTGGAAGCCATGTTCCTCTCCTGTTTCTCCTTGAGCACACTGTTCTCTGCAGACTTCACTGTGCAGCCCATCAATCCTCTCTTGGCCAACAGCTAAATGGCACAACTACCAAAACACAGGTGCCAGCATCATCACCCCAGCATTATTCCAGCACTGCTTTGCTGGTGCACAGCAGCACAGAATGGCTTGGCTTGGAAGGGACATTTAAAGGCCATCTAGTGCAGTGAGCAGGGACACCTTTAGATCAGGTTGCTCAGAGCGTGAGCTTGAATGTCAGCAGGGATGGATGCCCACCTCTCTGGGCAACCTGTATCAGGGTTTCAAAACCCCCAGTGTAAAAAATGTGAGTTTCTTTCTTATATCTAGTCTGAGGCTATTGTCTTTTAGATTGATAACATTCCCCCTCAGTCTTGTCACAACAGGCCCTACTAAAAATTCTGTCCTGTCTTTTTTACAAGCCCCCTTAAAGTACTGAAAGGTAGCAATCAGGTCTCTGTGGAGCCTTCTCTCTTCCAGGCTGAACACCCCCAGCTGTCCCAGCCTGTCTCCAAAGCAGAGGGGCTCCAGCCCTCAGAGCATTTTGTCCCTCCTCTGGACCAGCTCCAACAGGACCATGTCCTTCCTGTGCTGGGCACCCAGAGGTGGATGCAGTACTCCAGGTGGGCTCACACCAGAGCAGAGGGGTGGTGGAATCACCTCCTTCAAGCTGCTGGGCACTCTCCTTTGGAGGCACATGGCTGGCTCATGTCCAGCCTCTCACCTTGCAGCAGCCACAAGTCCTTCTCAGCAGGGCTGCTCTCCATCCCTTCATCCCCCAGCCTGTGAGATCAGCTGGGCTGGGACCCTGTCATAGCCCTTGGACAGAGCTGCAGGGCAGGATGAGCTCCCTAGTGAAGAAGGCAGATCCCCCTCCCCACACAATTCCACCCTGGCCATGAGGTCACAGCAGCCTGTGGGGTGACAGCAGGCTGAGGTGACAGCAGGCTCTGAGGTCACAGAGGTCCCAGAGCCCCGTGGTTGCACAGCACCACAAGGACCGAGCAGTCAGTCCTTGACCACGACTGTTGTGGCAGCAGCGGCGGCGGCAGCAGCGGTGCTGACATTGGGACAGCGGTGTCAGGACAGTGGTGGCAGCAAGAGCTGCAGGACTGGCAGTGGGCAAGGCACCATGGCCTTTGCTCTGCGCCTCCTCCTCCTGCTCCTCCTGGCAGTGGCCCTGCCTGACAGGGCTGCCCAGGCTGCTCTGTGGCGAGCAGGGCGAGCAGGTGAGCCGGCGGCCTCGGTCCCCTTTCCCGGGACAGTGCTCCCTTCTCCCTGAGAAGCATTGGGGATGGTTTTCCCCAGGGCTTTAGGGGGGGTTTCCTCTGTGGGAGGGAGAGGCCCCAGGGACCCTGGGCTGGTCCCACTGCCCCTCCAGAGATGCTGCACAGGGCCTGCAAAGAGGATGGAGAGTGACCAGAGCCAGCCCAGAGCTCCCCTAAGATTTGCAGAGATCCCTCATGAGGTGTGCAGTGGGGTTAAACTAGAGGGGTTTGTTAGTCTTCTCAGCACAGCAAAGGGACACTCTCGGTCGAAGTTGTGCAAAGCTGGCAGGAAGCTTCCTGCAGAGCCTCGGGCCTCGCCTGTGGGCTGTGCAGGCAGACAGAGCCCATCCCTTGGGGACTGGGCCTCTGGACCCACCGCGCCCTTGTCGGGCCCTGCCCCATGGCTGGGCTGGGCCAGGTCAGTCCCCAACAGGGAAGGGCTGAGGGCCGGGGTCCGATGGGGCTGCCGAGCAGTGCCCGAGGCACAACAAGGGCCTCGCTAAGCCCTGGCTCTGTGCTGCAGACAAACACACATTTACAGCCACAGCCGCTCCCTGAGCCACAGGAGGCACCCGGGGTTACATCTCAGGCAGTGGCTTCTCTGCCACTGAGGACCTCCTTGCAGTGCCTCGTTCCCTAAACAGGATGGGGAGCCCAGCACACCATGAAAACGCTTCTGATCTGTACTCCCGTCCAGACTGGCATTGAGATATGGATTGACGTGCAGTCCTGGTCAATCACATTGTGAAGATCATGGTGCATGCTGGAGACAACTTCTCAATGTCCCTATCCTGACAGAATAAGCTGTGATTATTAATCATGGCCAAGAGCAGTCCCAGGCACTCCAGGCAGAGGCAAAGCAAGGTGGGCAGGAGCAAGAGTGGTGATAAGATTGCCCTTGAAAGACAGACAGCAGGGACCCTGCCCAGAGCCATCCCCTGCTCTCCAGGGCCTTGAGGGGCAGCTGTCCAGCTGGGCCAAGCCTGTGCCAGCAGCTCCAGCCGTGCTGGGGAGCCTTGGCAGCTCTGGGCCCTGCTGTGCTGGAGGGTCCCTGAGTGCCAGCGGCAGCTGGGGACCTCTTCTCTCCAGAGGAGTGGCTCTGCAGCTTCACAAGACAGGCCAAAGGCTTCAATCAGGGAGAACTACACCTGTCTTCCTGCATCTCCCAGTCAGTGTCTGTTGTCCCCACCAAAGCTGCATCATTAGGTTCTTGCTCTGCCAGCAGCAGCCAGGCATGGAGCACCATGTTATCTTTGTTTTTCATTTTTAGAAGTAAGAAGTTCTTAGGAACATTTAGATTTTTATTTTTTTTTTTAGAAAGTAATCCACAAATGTTTCTTCTCAATTTCCATAGTAGTTTAGGATTTTTCAAAGGCATTTTGGAATGTCTCACCTGTCACTTGAGACGGACACACGACACACACTTGTGCAGAGACTACAGTGGCTTCTTCTTCGTTACAAAGTGTTGTCAACTTTTATTCCCTTAACCAAGCATGATCTTAAGTCATTAGTTACATCAAAACAGCTCATTATATTCATTGGGCAAAGCAATGGCTTAATGTATTTTATTGGTACAAAGCAATTAACATCAACAATAAATTGGCAAGAGTTTACAAAAGATTATTAAGGCACATATGCTGCCTCCAAGGCACGTATTACATAACTGCAAATACCCCTTATGTCCCTTTTTATTGGTTTCCATGCTAACGGCCTTGCTTTCTTCCTTGCTATGGATAAACTTGTATTTTCTCAATTTCTTCTTTTGCTAACTCAATTGTTTGGCCTGCAGATCAGCTGCTAAGCCCATCCACATTCACCTCTTAGTCTTCAGAGGGAAACTTTGAGCACAGTGAGAATCTCCCAGTGTGCAAGAGGGTCCCTGTGTGCCAGCTGCAGCTGGGGCCTCAGCCATCTCCTCTCTCAACAGGTTCCCCTCTGCATCTTCGCAAGAAAGGCCAAACACCTCCCTCAGGGACACCTGCACCACACATTTCACATCTCCATGCCCATTCGTGATGTCCCTGTCACAGCTGCATTACCAGCTTGCTGCTGTGCAGATGCTGCCACCACCCAAAGCAAGGCCCTGTGTCCCTGAAGGGACCCGCCCTGCTCTGTGGCCTGGACTGAAGGTGGGTCCCTCCTGCCAGGGCAGGGCCCAGCACAGCTCTTCTGTTCCAATAAAGAGATGGAGCTCTCACCCCAGTGTCTGGCTGGTACCACCAGCAAAGCCCACACAGCACCAGCCCTGGCTGAGCTCCATGTCCAGGAGCAGGCAGGGCTGACCATGGTGTGGGCAGGCAGGAGCCAGGCAGGGGCTACTGTGACCAGCGGCAGGGCACTGAGGGGCTGGGGGAGTCTGTGTTGAGCATCCCTGGGATGAGGGCACATTTCCTTCAGTGGCATCACCTGGGCCTGAACCTCCTCTAATGCCATGCCCAGGAAAAGAGGCATCAAGAACCATCAAGAGCATCTCCTGGGACACTGCCTGTCCAGGAATGTCAGCAGGCAAAACCAAGGTTTTGTTTAGCAATGACCCTTTGATGAAGTCAAAGATTTACATTAAGACCAGACCAGTAGGACAGATGGGAGTACTTCCCTCTGGGAAGGGGCTCCTGTCACTTCACAGTCTCTATCCCCCACCAGGAACTGCAGAACTCCAGCCAGCCCCACTCTCGCTGTGGCCTTGTCTGACCTGGGGGGGAGGAGGATGAACCAGAGCCCTGTTACCTCTTCAAAAGCCAGAAACCAAAGAAAAAGAGAAATTCCCGGGCTTAAGATTCAAAGGGTGATGTTCACAGGTTGATACCACTTTTCAATGGTCAAAACTACTGTCAGTTCTCGGAAATGACCAGTTATAGGCCAGGAGAAAAAACTTCCATCAGCCTCCAGCAACCTTAAATTCTTTAGCTGTTTCTCTTTTTCACTTAAATGTCAATCTATCACACACCGCAGCAGTGGCACCCCCAGTGCTCCCCTCTCTGTGACACCACAGCCATGACAGCCCCAGTGTTCCACTGTCTGTGACACCACAGCAGTGAAAGCCTCGTTATTATGAGGTTAAATGTTTCTGAAAATGTTTCTTAAAACCATGAAGAAGTAGGCCACAAGAATGTCTGGTATTGGGGATGGTCTAGCAAGCTGAAATGTTTACGGTAACAGGAACTGGTACTTGGGAATTCCAAGATACCCACCCAGAGATAAGATTTGTACATGTTTGTACAAGGATGAGCTAACTCTCATGAAGCAATATTGATAAAGCTAATCAAGCAATATTAATGAAGCAATATTGATAAGGTTGTTATAGTGATTACTGCTACAGCTGAAATTGTAGAAATATGTGCACTTTGGACAAAGACGATGGAGCTAGATTTGGGTTGCTGATACCCCTAGTTCCCATGTGCTTCAATCAAGCACCTGCATATAATCAATCTGTGATTATGTGTGTTCCTGAACGCTAACATCAGCGTCTCCCTGCACCCAGGGCAGCTCCCACCAGAGACCCTCCCCTGATTTAATTCCCAATCCAGGAGCTACAACAAGCATGGGTGAAGTTCTGGGGGCTGGCAGGGAAATGTCACTGTAAGATCTTGCTGCACTTGGCTCTCGGCCCCTTCTCAAGAGCTTTGCCTTCAAGTGCAGGAACATCTTTTCCTTGCTGGGAACTGGAATTCCAGACTCTTGGAGTGTGTGCCATGCAGGACCACACAGACTGGGATCCATGGGCTGGGATTGCACAGACTGGGATTGCACAGACTGGGATTGCACAGACCGGGACCATATGGATCAGCACCAGAGATTGGGATCACATGGACCGGGACCACATGGACTGGGATGGCTGCACCAGAACGATGCGAACCGAGGCGGTCCTGCCCTGCCCAGGGCTCCCTCCCAGTTCCCTCCCAGTTCCCTCCCAGTTCTTTCCCAGTCCCTCCCAGCCCTTCCCAGTCTCGCCCGGGGGCAGGGCCAAAACTGCTCGGAGTGAACGCGGTGGTCCCAGAGCGATCCCAGAGCTGATTCCGGTCCCGGTGTCGATCTCTGTCCCGAAGCTGTGGTGGTCCCAGTGTCGGTCCCAGAGCGCTCCCATTCCCAGTCTTTGTCTCCATCTCACTCTCAGTCCCGGTCTCAGTCTCGGTCCCGGAGCGGTGCCAGTCTCAGTGCCGGTGCCAGGGCTGGTTTCAGTCCTGGTCTCAGTCTTGGCCTTGGAGCTGTTCCTGTCCCAATGTCAGTGCTGGTCCTGGAGTGATCCTGGTGCTGATCCCAGTGCTGGTCCTGGAGTGATCCCGGTGCTGATCCCAGTGCTGCTCCAGGAGCGATCCCAGTACTGACGACCCCAGTGCTGCTCCAGGAGTGATCCCAGTACTGACGACCCCAGTGCTGCTCCAGGAGCGATCCTGGTACTGACCCCAGTGCTGGTCCTGGAGTGATCCCGGTGCTGATCCCAGTGCTGGTCCTGGAGCGATCCTGGTACTGACCCCAGTGCTGGTCCTGGAGTGATCCTGGTGCTGATCCCAGTGCTGGTCCTGGAGTGATCCCGGTGCTAATCCCAGTTCTGGTCTCAGTCTCGGTCTCAGAGCGCTCCTGGTGTTGATCCCAGTCCCTGTGCTGGCCTTGGTCTCAGTCTCAGAGCAGTCCCGGGGCACTCCTGGAGCCGATTCCGGTCCCGGTGTCGATCTCAATCCCAGAGCGGTGCCGGTCCCGGTCTCAGTCCCGGTCCCAGTCTCAGTCCTGGTCCCGGAGCGGTGCCGGTCTCGGTGCCGGTGCCGGATTCAGTCCCAGTCTCAGGCCCGCTCTCGGTCTCAGTCTCAGTCTCAGTCTCGATCTCGGTCTCGGTCCCAGTCCCGGTGCCGCTCGAACCGAGCCCTTTTCGGGTGATTTCAGGTCCCTTTTGGGCGTTTCAGGCCAGGTTGGGGGATGTTGGGGCCCTTTGGGTGATTTGAGGCAAAACCAGCGACTTTCAGGGTGGATCTTGCACCATTTGGGAGATTCAAGGGTGATTTTAGGCCATTTGGAGTGGGTTTGACACCACTTTGGGCATTTTTATGCCCTTTTGGTTGCATTTTGGACACCTTGGGATGATTTTAACCCCATTTGGCTGATGTTAGGCCAAACCATGCGGATTTAGCGCGGAGTTCAGGTAACTTTGGATGGTTTTGCTTTTCACTTTTGTTTACCGAAATTTCAGCAGATTTACTCCTTTTATTTTCCTGTTTTTTTCAACAAACTCTTCATAAAAAATGCTCCAAATGCTCACAAAATCCTACAAAGTTCCAGAAAAAATCCACAAAATTCAACAAAAAACCCACAAAAATCCCTAAATCTTCTCAAAACCTTACCAAAATCCAGAAACATCCCAGAAAATCCCCACAAATTTCCACAAAATCTAAGAAAATACCTCAAAATTCTACATGTCTCCTCAAATTCCCTCAAAATTCCACAAAACACCCACAAAATCTCCCCAATATCCTATAAAATCCAAGAAAAATCCAACCAAATTGCAGAAAAATCCCACACAATTCATTAAATGTTCTGAAAACCCCAGCAAATTCCAGGAACATCCCACCAAATCTCAAAAAAATTTCTACAAAATTCCAGAAAAATCCCTCATAATTCTTCAAGTCTCCACAAAATTCAAGAAAAATCCCACAAAATTGCAGAAATCTCAAAAGCGCAACAAATTCCAGAAACATCACAGAAAAACCCCACTAATTTCCACAAAATCTAAGAAAATACCTCCAAATTCCTCATGTCTCCTCAAATTCCCTCAAAATTCCACAAAACACACACAAAATCTCCACAATAACCTACAAAATCCAAGAAAAATCCCACAAACTTGCAGAAAAATCCCATACAATTACATTAATGTTCTGAAAAATCCCACAAAATACCAGAAACATCACACAAACTCTCAAAAAAAAATACCAAAAAATCTAAGAAAAATCCCTCAAAATTCTTCCTGTCTCCACAAAATTTTACAAGATTCCATAAAAAACTCCAACAAAATTGCAGAAAGCTTCTCAAAACCCTTCCAAATTCCAGAAACATCACAGAAAATATAAACAAACTTGACAAAATTAGAGAAAATAGGTCAAAATCCTTCATGTCTCCTAAAAATCCCTCAAAATTCCAGAAAACTACCACAAAATCCCATCAATATCCTTCAAAATTCAAGAAAAATCCCAAAAATTGCAGAAAAATCCCATACAATTCCATAAATGTTCTCAAAACCCCAGAAAAATCCAGAAACATCCTACCAAATCACCACAAACATGCCACAAAATCTAAGAAAAATACCTCACAATTATTCAAGTCTCCTCAAAATCCCACAAAATAACAAAAAATTCCACAACAGTACAAAAAAATCCCAAAAAATTCCAGAAACATCCCACCAAATCGCCACAAATTTCCACAAAATCTAAGAAAACTCCCTCACAATTCTTCAACTCTCCACCAAATCCCACAAAATTCAAGAAATCCCAAAAAATTTGCAGAAATATTCTCAAAAGCCCAACAAATTCCAGAAACATCCCAGAATATCAAAACAAATTTCAACAAAACCTAAGAAAATCCCACAAAATTCTTCATGTCTCCTCAAAATCGCTCAAGATTCTATAAAACTGCCACAAAATCTCATCAATATCCTACAAAATTCAAGGAAAATCCCACAAAATTGCAGAAAAATCCCACAAAATTTAAACAAATTTCCACAAAATCTAAGAAAAACTCTCACAATTCTTCATGTCTCCTCAAAATCCCACAAAATTCCAGAAAATTCCACAACAGTACAAAAAAATCCCGCAAAATTCCAGGAACATCCCAACAAATCTCCACAAATTTCCACAAAATTTCAGGAAAGCCCCACAAAATTCTACAAGTCTCCTCAAAATCCCTCAAGATTCCAGAGAAAAATCTCACAAAATTCCCTGAATCTTCCCAAAATCCTACCAAATTCCAGAAACATCACACCAAATCTCCACAAAATTCCAAAGAAGCTAAGAAAAATCCCTCACAATTCTTCAAATCTTCACAAGATCCCACAAAATTGCAGAAAGCATCTCAAAACCCCAGCAAATTCCAGAAACAACCCAGAATATCTAAACAAATTTCCACAAAATCTAAGAAAATACATCAAAATTCCTCATGTCTCCCCAAAATCCCTCAAAATTCCACAAAACTCCCACAAAATCTCCCCAATATCCTACAAAATTCAAGGAAAATCCCACACAATTGCAGAAAAATCCCATACAATTCCCTAAATGTTCTGAAAACCCCAGAAAATTCCAGAAACATTCCACCAAATCTCCAAAAAATCCAAGAAAAATCTAAGAAAAATCCCTCACAATTCTTCAAGTCTCCTCAAAATCCCACAAAATGCCAGAAAATTCCACAACAGTACAAAAAAATCCCGCAAAATTCCTGAAACATCGCACCAAATCGCCACAATTTCCCACAAAATTTCAGAAAAATCCCACAAAATTCCTCAATTCTCATCAAAATCCCTAAAGATTCTACAAAACTCCCACAAAATCTCCTCAATATCCTCCAAAATTCAAGAAAAATCCCACAAAATTGCACAAAAATTCCACACAATTCAATAAATGGTCTGAAAACCCCACTAAATTCCAGAAATATCCCACCAAATCTACACAAATTTCCACAAGATCTAAGAAAATCACACAAAATTCTTCAGGTCTCCTCAAAATCCCTCAAAATTCCACAATACTCCCAAAAAATCTCCCCAATATCCTACAAAATCCAAGAAAAATCCCACCAAATTGCAGAAAAATATTACAGAATTCATTAAATGGTCTGAAAACCCCACTAAACTCCAGAAACATCCCACCAAATCGCCACAAATTTCCACAAAATTTCAAAAAAATCCCACAAAATCTCCTCAGTATTTTACAAAATCCAGGAAAAATCCCACAAATATGCAGAAAAATATCACATAATTCATTAAATGTTCTCAAAACCCCACTAAAGTCCAGAAACATCCCTGAAAATCTAAATAAATATCCACGAAATCTAAGAAAAATCCCTCAAAACTCTCCATGTCTACTCAAAATCCCTCAAAAATCCAGAAAACTGCCACAAAATCTCATTAATATCCTACAAAATCCAAGAAAAATCACACAAAATTGCAGAAAAATCCCATACAATTCCATAAATGTTCTGAAAACCCCAGGAAAATCCAGAAACATCTCACCAAATCTCCACAAAATACCACAAAATCTAAGAAAAATCCCTCAACATTCTTCAAGGCTCCACAAAACCCCACAAAATTGCAGAAAAAACTCCAACAAACTTGCAGAAAGCTTCTCAAAACCCCACCAAATTCCAGTCACATCCCACCAAATCCCCACAGATTTCCACAAAATCTAAGAGAAATCCCTCACAATTTTTCATGTCTCCTCAAAATCCCACAAAATACCAGAAAATTCCAACAACAGTACAAAAAAATCCCACCAAATTCCAGAAATATCCCAACAAATGGCCACAAATTTCCACAAAATATCAGAAAAATCCCTCACAATTCTTCAAGTCTCCTCAAAGTCCCTCAAGATTCCAGGAAAAAATCCCACAAAATTCCCTAAATCTTCCCAAAACCCTACCAAATTCCAGAAACATCCCACCAAATCTCCACAAAATTCCAAAGAAGCTAAGAAAAATCCCTCATAATTCTTCAAGGCTCCACAAAATCCCACCAAATTCCAGAAAAAACTACAATAAAATTGCAGAAAGCTTCTCAAAACCCCACCAAATTCCAGTCACATCGCACAAAACCACCACAAATTTCCACAAAACCCAAGAAACTACCTCAAAATGCTTCATGTCTCCCCAAAATCCCTCAAAATTCCCACAAAATCTCCTCAATATCCCACAAAATTCAAGAAAAATCCCACAAAATTGCAGAAAAATCCCATACAATTCCCTAAATGTTTTGAAATCTCTACCAAATTCCAGAAACATCCCACAAAATCTCCACAAATTTCCAAAACAGCTAAGAAAAATCCCTCTTAATTTTTCCAGTCTCCACAAAATCCCGCAGAATTGCAGAAAAGTCCCACAAAATTGCAGAAATCTTCTCAAAACCTCACCAAATTCCAGTAACATCCCACCAAATCCCCGCTAATTTCCACAAAATCTCAGAAAATACCTCAAAATCCTTCATGCTGCCTCAAAATGCCACAAAATTCCACAAAACTCCCACAAAATCTCCTCAATATCCTCCAAAATTAAAGAAAAATCCCCAAAAATTGCAGAAAAATGCCACACGATTCCCTAAATGTTTTGAAATCACTACCAAATTCCAGAAACATCCCACCAAATCTCCACAAAATTCCAAAGAAGCTAAGAAAAATCCCTTACAATTCTTGAAGTCTCTTCAAAATCCCACAAAATATGAGAGCATTCCACACCTGTACAATAAAATGTCACAAAATTCCAGAAACATCCCACCAAATCTCCACAAAATACCACAAAATCTAAGAAAAATACCTCAAAATTGCAGAAAAATGCCACAAAATTGCAGAAATCTTCTCCAAACCCTACCATATTCCAGAAACATCCCAAAAAATCCCCACTAATTTCCACAAGATCTACGCAAATCCCTCACAATTCTTCATGTCTCCTCAGAATTCCACAAAACACCCATAAAATCTCCTCAATATCCTACAAAATTCAAGAAAAATCCCCAAAAATTGAAGAAAAATCCCACACAGTTCATTAAATGTTTTGAAAACCCCTGCAAATTCCAGAAGCATCCAACCTAATCTCCACAAAATACCACAAAATCTAAGAAAAATCTCTCAAAATTCTTCAAGTCCCCACAAAATCCCACATAATTCAAGAAAAATCCCACAAAATTGCAGAAAAATCCCATACAGTTCCCTAAATGTTCTCAAAACCCTACCAAATTCCAGAAACATCCCACAAAACCCCACTAATTTGCACAAAATCTAAGAAAATATCTCAAAATCCTTCATGTCCCCTCAAAATTCCACAAAACTCTCACACAATCTCCCCAATATCCTGCAAAATTCAAGAAAAATCCAACGCAATTCATTAAATGTTTTCAAAACCCTATCAAATTCCAGAAACATCCCACCAAATCTCCAGAAAATTACACAAAATGTAAGAAAAATCCCACAAAGTTCTTCAAGTCTCCTCAAAATTCCTCAAGATTCCAGGAAAAATATCTCACAAAATTCTCTACATCTTCACAAAACCCTACCAAATTCCAGAAACATCCCACCAAATCTCCAAAAAATTCCACAAAATCAAGAAAAATCCCTCAAAATTGCAGAAAAATGCCACAAAATTGCAGAAATCTTCTCCAAACCTTACCATATTCCAGAAACATCCCAAAAAATCCCCACTAATTTCCACAAGATCTACGCAAATCCCTCACAATTCTTCATGTCTACTCAAAATCATTCAGAATTCCACAAAACTCCCACAAAATCTTCTCAATATCCTACAAAATTCAAGAAAAATCCCCAAAAATTGCAGAAAAATCCCACACAGTTCATTAAATGTTTTCAAAACTTTATCAAATTCCAGAAGCATCCAACCTAATCTCCACAAAATACCACAAAATCTAAGAAAAATCCCTCAAAATTCTTCATGTCTCCTCAAAATCCCACCAAGTACCAGAAAATTCCACAACAGTACAAAAAAATCCCACAAAATTCCAGAAACATCCCACCAAATCGCTACAAATTTCCACAAAATTTCAAAAAAATCCCACAAAATTCTTCAAGTCTCCACAAACTCTTTCAAGATTCCAGAAAAAACTCCAACAAAATTGCAGAAAACTTCTCAAAACCCAACCAAATTTCAGAAACATCCCACCAAATTGCCACAAAATTCCAAAGAAGCTCTGAAAAATCCTTCACAATTCTTCAGCTCTCCACAAGATCCCACAAAATTGCAGAAATCTTCTCAAAAGCCCAACAAATTCCAGAAACATCCCAGAATATCTAAACAAATTTCCACAAAATCTAAGAAAATCCCTCAAAATACTTCATGTCTCCTCAAAATCCCTCAAAGTTCCACAAAACTCCCACAAAATCTCCTCAATATTTTACAAAATAGCTGAAATCCCACTAAATTGCAGAAAAATCCCACAAAATTATTTCAACTATTGCAAAATTTCATAAAACTTAAAAAAAATTGCGCGAAATTGAAAAAACAAAAACAAAAAATCACTAGATCTTCCCAAAACACTACCAAATTCCAGAAACATCCCACCAAATCTCCACAAATTTCCAAAGAAGCTCTGAAAAATCCCTCACAATTCTCCAGCTCTCCACAAGATCCCACAAAATTCAAGAAAGATCCCACGAATTTGCAGAAATCGTCTCAAAAGCCCAACAAATTCCAGAAACATCCCAGAAAATCTAAATAAATTTCCACAAAATATAAGAAAATAATTCAAAATTCTTCATGTCTCCTCAAAATCCTTCAAAATTCCACAAAAATCCCACAAAATCTCCTCAATATTTTACAAAATTACAAAAATCCTACAAAATTACAGAAAAATTTCACACAGTTCTGTAAATGTTCTGAAAACACTACCAAATTCCAGAAACATCCCACCAAATCGCCACAAATTTCCACAAAATTTAAGAAAAATCCCACAAAATTCATCAAGTCTCCAAAAAATCCCACAAAATTCTAGAAAAAACTCCAACAAAATTGCAGAAAGCTTCTCAAAACCCAACAAATTCCAGAAACATCCCACCAAATCTCCACAGAATTCCACAAAATCTAAGAAAAATCCCTCACAATTCTTCAAGTCTCCTCAAAATCCCACAAAATACCAGAGAATTCCACAACAGTACAAAAAAAACACACAAAATTCCAGAAACATCCCACCAAATCGCCACAAATTTACAAAAAGTTTCAGAAAAATCCAACAAAATTCTTCAAGTCTCCACAAAATCCCTTAAGACTCCAGAAAAAAATCTCAAAAAATCCCCTAAATCTTCCCAAAACCCAACCAAATTCCAGAAACATCCCACCAAATCTCCACAAAATTCCAAAGAAGCTCTGAAAAATCCCTCACAATTCTTCAGCTCTCCACAAGATCCCACAAAATTGCAGAAAACTTCTCAAAAGCCCAACAAATTCCAGAAACATCCCAGAATATCTAAACAAATTTCCACAAAATCTAAGAAAATCCCTCAAAATACTTCATGTCTCCTCAAAATCCCTCAAAATTCAAAAAAACTCCCACAAAATCTCCCCAATATCCGACAAAATTCAAGAAAAATCCCACAAAATTGCAGAAAAATCCCACACAATTCATCAAATGTTCTGAAAACCCCAGCAAATTCCAGAAACATCCCACCAAATCTCCACTAATTTCCACAAAATCTGAGAAAATACCTCAAAATTCTTCATGTCTTCTCAAATTCCCTCAAAATTCCATAACACTACCACAAAATCTCTTCAATATCCTAAAAAATTCAAGAAAAATCCCACCAAATTGCAGAAAAATCCCACACAATTGATTAAATGTTCTGAAAACCCCAGCAAAGTCCAGAAACATACCACTAAATCCCCACAAATTTCTACAAAATCAAAGAAAATAACTAAAAATTTTTCATGTCTCCTCAAAATCCCTCAAAATTCCACAAAACTTCCACAAAATCTCCTCAATATTTTACAAAATAGCTGAAATCCCACAAAATTGCAGAAAAATCTACCAAAATTGCAGAAAAATCCCAAATAGTTCCGTAAATATTCTGAAAACACTACCAAATTCCAGAAACATCCCACAAAACCTCCACAAATTTCCACAAAATCTAAGAAAAATCACTTATAATTCTTCAAGTCTCCTCAAAATCACAAAAAAATTCCAAAAAAAAATCCTATAAAATTGCAGAAAACTTCTCAAAACCCGACCATATCCCAGAAACACCTCACAAAATTTTCTCAATATCCTACAAAATTCAAGAAAAAACCAAGAAAATTGCAGAGAAATCCCACACAATTCCATAAATGTTCTGAAAGCACAAACAAATTCCAGAAACATCCAACAAAATCTCCACAAATTTCCACAAAATCTAAGAAAAATCCCACAAAATCCTTCATGTCTCCTCAAAATCCATCAAAATTCCACAAAACTCCCACAAAATCTCCCCTATATCCGACAAAATTCAAGAAAAATCCCACAAAATTGCAGAAAAATCCCACACAATTCCATAAATGTTCTGAAAACACAAACAAATTCCAGAAACATCCCACAAAATCACCACAGATTTCCAAAAAATCTAAGAAAAAATCCCTCAAAATTTTTGAAGTCTCCACAAAATCCCACAAAATTCAAGAAAAATCCCACTAAATTACAGAAATGTTCTCAAAACCCCACCAAATTCCAGTAACATCCCACAAAATCCCCACTCATTTCCACAAAATCTAAGAAAATAACTCAAAATTCCTCATGTCTTCTCAAATTCCCTCAAAATTCCACAGAACTCCCACAAAATCTCCCCAATATCCTACAAAATGCAGGAAAAATCCCACCAAATTCCAGAAAAATCCCACACAATTCATTAAATGTTCTGAAAACCCCAGCAAATTCCAGAAACATCCCACAAAAACTCCACAAAATTCTAAAGAATCTAAGAAAAATCCGTCACAATTCTTCAAGTCTCGACAAGATCCCACAAAATTCAAGAAAACTCCCACAAAATTGCAGAAATCTTCTCAAAACCCCAACAATTTCCAGAAACATCCCAGAAAATCTAAACAAATTTCCACAAAATCTTAGAAAATACCTCAAAATTCTTCAAGTCTCCACAAAATCCCACCAAATTCAAGGAAAATCCTACAAAATCTCTTCAATATCCTACAAAATCCAAGAAAAATCCCACTAAATTGTAGAAAAATCCCACACAATTCATTAAATGTTCTCAAAACTTTACCAAATTCCAGAAACATCCCACCAAATCGGAAAAAAATTCCACAAAATCTAAGAAAAATTCCCTCACAATTTGACAAGTTTCCTCAAAATCCCACAAAATACCAGGAAATTCCACAACAGTACAAAAAAATCCCACAAAATTCCAGAAACATCCACCAAATCGCCACAAATTTCCACAAAATCTGAGAAAATACCTCAAAATTCCCCATGTTTCCTCAAAATCCCTCAAAATTCTACAAAACTCCCACCAACTCTTCCCAATATCCTACAAAATTCAAGAAAAATCCCACTAAATTGCAGAAAAAATCCCACACAATTAATTAAATGTTCTGAAAACTTTACCAAATTCCAGAAACATCCCACCAAATCGCCACAAAATTCCACAATATATAAGAAAAATCCAACAAAATTCTTCAAGTCTTCTCAAAATCCCACAAAATACCAGAAATTTCCACAACACTACAAAAATATCCCACAAAATTCCAGAAACATCCCACACAATCCCCACTAATTTCCACAAAATCTAAGAAAAATCCCACAAAATTCTTCAAGTCTCCATAAAATCCCACAAAATTGCAGAAATCTTCTCAAAACCCTACCAAATTCCAGGAACATCCCAGAAAATCTAAACAAATTTCTAAAAAATCTAAAAAATACCTCAAAATTCTTCATGTCTCCTCAAAATCCCTCAAAATTCCACAAAACTCCCAAAAAATCTCCTCAATATCCTACAAAATCCAAGAAAAATCCTACCAAATTGCAGAAAAATCCCACACAATTCCCTAAATGGTCTGAAAAACCCCACCAAATTCCAGAAACATCCCAGCAAATCTCCACAAAATACCACAAAATCTAAGAAAAATCCCTCACAATTCTTCAAGTCTTCTCAAAATCCTTCTAGATTCCTAAAAATCCAACAAAATTATTTAAACTTTTGCAAGATCCCATAAAACTCAAAAAACATCCCACAAAATTGAAAAAACAAAAACAAAAATCTCTAAATCTTCCCAAAACCCTACCAAATTCCAGTAACATCTTACAAAATCTCTTGAATATCCCACAAGAATTAATAAAAATCCCACAAAATTCAAGAAAAATCCCACAAAATTGCAGAAATCTTCTCAAAACCCCAGCAAATTCCAGGAACATCCCACCAAATCCCCACAAATTTTCACAAAATTTAAGAAAATACCGCAAAATTCTTCATGTCTCCACAAAATCCCAGAAAGTTGCAGAAAAATCACACACAACTCCCTAAATGTTCTGAAAACCCTAGCAAATTCCAGAATCATCCCACCAAATCTCCACAAAATTCCACAAAATCAAGAAAAATCCCTCAAAATTCCTCCTGTCTCCTCAAAATAGTTTACAATTTCATAAAAATAACACAAAATTATGTAAACTTTTGCAAAATCCCACCAAATTGGGATAAATTACTACAAAATTGCAAAAATTTAAAAAAAAAAATCCGTAAATATACCCAAACCCTACCAAATTCCAGAAACATTCCACCAAATCTCTAGAATATCCCACAAAAACCAAGAAAAATCCCACAAAATAAGAAAAAATGACCCTTCTTACACACAAAGTTCACCAAGTCATTCCCTGCATTTCTCCTTTTCACTGTCTTTCATCCACTCAGAGGTCCAGCTTATCATGTTCTGGTGCTTATCATCAACTGATTGTGCTCTTGATTTCTACCACTGCAAGACATGTAGAATCATCTAAACTGAACACAGAAACAAACTCCCTCTGTCAGCCCATCTTCACGTTCCAGATCACTTTCAAGATGTCCATGGGGCTATTGGAATGCTGAGCTCTCCACTGCTGGCTGCAGGCTCTGGAGATTCTTTCTCCACATTCAGCCAGGCTTGTATTCCCCAACAATTCCTGGTAGCCCATCATGTTTTCTTTGGCTAGAAGAGGAACAATGAAAACCTTACCAATGGCACAACTCCCCAGTGCACAAGGAAAAGAAAGAACAAGTTGTCAAGTTCTTCAAATATTTGTCCTGCTTTGCTGCAAGAGTTGTGCTGCATTCACAGTGTGGGAAGCCAAGAGAAGCTGCAGCTGGGGGCACATCTTGTGACAGGAGCTGTGCCTTGTTCTCCAGGACAGGTTGTTGGAAAGAACAGGACTGGGGAGGAGATTCTGGGAAAATTGAAACAACTTTTTTAAGAAATGAAAATAAAATCCAAAGAAACAACCCATATGTTTTTTTCTATTTTTCTCTATTTATTTTTATGTTTCCCTTTTCCATCTTGCACTGTTTCTCCATCCCATTCTTTCCAAATGGATCTCACCTCTAAGATCTGAGACTTGGCAAGTTTTAGACACTGTAAAATACCATGAGCTATACCCAGTTTGCCTTCCCCTGTTTTACTTGGAAAGCAATGCTGGAGACACAAGTGCAGTGCTTGGCTCAGGTGCAAATTCTGCATTCAGGGAATGTGCTCAGACAGTGTCTGACCCTCAGCAGGGACAAGGCACAGCAGCAGCCAAGGGCATTGCTGTGCCCCTGTGCAGGAGTCAAGACTCTGGCTCTTGGCTCACCAGGGCAAAGTTCCCGTGTTTGGCCAGGCTCAGGGGCTGCCCGGGGAGCGCGGGGCTCGGGGCGGGGCCGAGCGGGCAACGGACAAACGGACACGGGGACAAACGGCCCCGGTGCTTCAGTTGCAGCGGCAGCGGCAGCAGCGGCAGCGGCAGCAGCGAAAGCAGCGAAAGCAGTGAATTTATCAATTCCCTGTCTCTCTTCTCCCTCTCCTACTGTCCCGCATCCTCTCCCGCTCTCCCTTTTCCTGTGTCCCATTCTCTTCCAGGTTCCCTCTCCCGTGCCCACCCGGGCCATGCCCCCGGTCTGCCCCCGGCCCCGGGCGGGGCTGCCCCGGCCCTGGCCCCGGCCCCGGCCCCGGCCCCGAGCATCCCTCCCCGAGCATCCCTCCGCGGTCTCGCCTCCGCCCAGCTCTGGCTGTGCTGGCGCTGGCGCGGGCGCTGCTGGGCGGGCATCATTGCCTGGGGCTGGGGCGGCATCGCTGCCCTTCGGCTCCGCCTGGACTGGCCCCGGCCCCGGCCCCGGCCCCGGCCGCGGCCCCGGCCCCGGCTCCGGCTCTGACCCCGACCCCGGCCCCGGCCCCGGCCCCGGCCCCGGCCCCGGCCCCGGCCCCAGCCCCGGCCCCGGCTCCTCCCGGGGCCCGCGGAGGACACAGGCGGCGCGGCCGCTGCCGCCGCCTCCGCTGCGGCTTCCCCGGCCCGAGCTCCGCCGCTCAGCAGCGCGGCCGCCGGCCCCGAGCCGCCGCTGTCGCGTTCCAAAGAGCGAACGCCTGCGGATGCCCGGCCCGGGGAGGTCGGGGAGCACTCGGGGGCCGTTCCTGGCCCCGGGCCGAGCACTGACGGCCACGTCTCTTCCCCAGGGAAGGCGCAGGAGGCCCTGCAGCAGCGCTACCGAGTGGGTTCACTGCTGGGACGCGGCGGCTTTGGCACAGTTTTCGCAGCCACTCGGCTCTCGGACGGACTCCCGGTGAGCGGTGGGGCCAGCGGCGGGCGGAGGAGGAGGAGCGGGCGGAGGGGGCGGAGGAGGAGAAGGGGGTGGAGGAGTAGGATGGGGCTGGACACGGCAGGCGCTGAGCTGAATCCGCTGTTCCCTTTGGCTTACAGGTGGCCATCAAAAAGGTGCCACGGAACCGCGTCCGGCACTGGGGCGAGCTGGTGAGTGAGCGGGGCCAGCGGCAGAAGCCGGGGCGTGCCGGGCGGGGATGAGCCGGGACCCGGCAGGGTGGGAGCTGCCAGGACACCTGGAGGGAGAGCGGGCATGGGGCCAGCGGAGGGCACAGAGCATCCCGGGCTGGCTGAGGGCTTCCCGAGCCCTGGCACGGCCTCAGCCCCACTGACGGCACCGTGCTCCTCCCGCAGCCCGACGGCACCAGCGCACCACTGGAGATAGTGCTGCTGGACAAGGTGTCCACAGGCTTCCCCGGCGTGGTGCAGCTGCTGGAGTGGCTTGAGCTCCCCAGCTTCATTGTTATGGTGCTGGAGCGCCCAGAGCAGTGTCAGGACCTGCGGCGTTTTATTCGGGCACGGAAGTTCCTGTCCGAGGAAGAGGCGCGGGAGCTGTTCCGGCAGGTCCTGGCAGCCGTGCGGCACTGCACCAGCTGCGGGGTCCTGCACCGAGATATAAAACCAGAGAATATCCTGGTAGACCTGGACACTGGCCAGGCAAAGTTAATAGACTTCGGCTGTGGCACCTACCTTCAGGAGACAGCCTACACACAATTTGCAGGTGAGCCCACACAGGGGTAGGCTTCTGGTCCCGACATCTCCTGGCCCAACGTGGGTGTGGTAGCAGGGATTCCCCCAGGACTGGGGCTGGGGCTGGGGCAGCCAGCCTGACAAACCCCCATGGTTGAGGTAGCAGAGAGGGTGAGCCAGAACCTGTGCACCAGCTGGTTTAGTGTGCAAGTGAGAATGGGCTTGGACTCCTCTACTCACTTGGTTTGCCTTGGTTCATAATGTTTTTTGGGCAATGCCAGCAGGGAGGATGTGGGTATGGTTTTTCCCCAGCACTGAGTGGATATTTCCCTTTGTGTGTCATGATCAGGCCTTGCCTTTCTGCTGCCCTCTTCCAGCACCAGTGGCTTCTTTTCCAGCCCTGGGTTTGTACCCAAGTCCCAGGTGCTGGCGAGAGGGCAGCAGGTCACCCCATGGGCCACTGGGGAAGCCCCCACATGCCCAGGGATGCTGGGGTCAGGCTCTGGGAGCAGCAGCATCCCCCTGATGAGCTCCATCCATATTCCATAGGAACACCATCATACAGCCCCCCGGAATGGAACGACTTTGGGTGGTACCATGGCGAGGCAGCGACCGTCTGGACCCTGGGCATCCTGCTGCACGAGATGGTCTGCGGGGAGCACCCTTTCAGGAGGGGCAGGAACATCAGATGGGGCCAGCTCCCACTGCCACAACGGCTCTCCCAAGGTGAATCCTCATCTCTGGGCACAGGGGGAACACCAGTGTTGGGAGACAGCAGCGGGCTCGTGAGCATCCCGCTCTGGCAGCTGCTGAGGAGGTGGCACATGTCCTGCTCTCCTGCTCTCCTCCAAAACAAAAAAATTAATGGGAAAGTTTAGGCCCAGCTCTGAGCACATCCAGCATGGCCTGGGCACAGGAATAGTGGGGCAAAGCAGACTGGAGCCTTCTCCAACTGACCAGTGGTTTGTGGTTTCTCTCCCCAGACTGCCAAGCTCTGATCAGGTGGTGTTTATCCCTGCACTTCTTGGACAGACCCTCATTACAAGACCTGTTCCATGATCCCTGGATGCAGGATATTCATCAGCCCTAGAAGAAGGGAGAGAGCCACAGGCACAGTGATGCAGGGACCTGGTAAGTTACAGCTCCACACATGCCCTGGCAATCAGCAGCAAAGAAACCCAGACTTTTTTGTCCTGCCTGTGTCACTGCACTGGGCTCATCAAATGGGAACACACAGCCCTTGTGCTGGAGCTGAGCTGCTCTGCCCAGCACTGGTGGGCACCATCTGAGCTGGTTTTGCTTGTCCTGGTTCACTGACAGCCAAGCCCTGGGCAGAACCTTGACAGCCTGGTGTCCCCCCAGGGAAGAAGGAGCCCCTGGAGAAGCTGGACCAGGTGGGGCTGCTGCTGCTGCTGGAGACATGGAGGAAAACAGCAAGGATGACATCCTCTTCCTCCACCTGGCCAGCGGCAGCTGGCGATGATGGACTTTGATTCTGGCACCTTCTTCAAAGCCAGGCCCCACAGTGAATTTTCAGGTCAGTCCAGACCCAGGGGGATGCTCCCAGATTTGTGCATTGGCCGGGAACCAAAGGTTTCCCCTTTGCTGGGGCAGATGCAACTGATTCCTCAGTGGCTGCCCAGCTGGTTTTTGGCAGGGCTGGGGACATGGGCTGGGGTGGTTACGAAATGGGAGTGGGATCCTGGCCCTGCCAACAGCCCCCACCACCCACCGTGCCCCGGGCTGGGGCTGGGGCAGCCAGCCCGACACAAACAAACCCCCATGGCAGGAGCACAGGTGGGACTCCAGAACCTGAGCACAGCTGCTTTGCTGGGCAGGCAAGGAAGGGCTTGGGCTGCTCCACTCCCCTGCTTTGCTTTGGGATCACCGTGATTTTGGGGGACAGTGCAGGGGGAAAGGGAGCAAGCATGGGCTTCCCTCACCCATGGGTGGGTTTTTCCCCAGAATGTGAGGGTTGGGCCTTACTCAAGCTTCTGACAGAGATAAGATTTTTTACCATTTTTCTTGTTTCCCCTTTTTGTCTGTAATCTATTTTCATTCATTTGTTGTTTGTTTTTCTAAAGGAAGCGTTCTAGGTGGGATCCAGTCTGGATCGGGAAGTGCTTGGGACCAGCTGTGGCGTGGATGGGCTGTGCCCTTGGAGAAGACTGAGGACATCGTTTGGGACCAGCTTTTCTTCTGGCAGCGGATGGTGTGAGGTGGGTCCTCATCTCCTTGGCATGGGTGGGACAAGAGCTTTTGGGAGATGGCAGCGGGCACAGGAGCATCCCGCTCTGGGCAGCTGCTGAGGGGCTGGATCTGCCGTGGCTGGCTGCAGGCTGGGCACATGTCCTGCCCTCCTGCTCTGCTCCCAAAGGCAGCAGTGATGGGCAGCTTTGGGCCCAGCTCTGAGCACGGCCAGCATGGCCTGGGCACCGCGGCTGGCTGGGACAAGGGGACAGGAGCCTTCAGCTGACGGGCGGTTTCTGCTTTCTCTCCTTGCAGCCGGGCTCTGCGGATGCTGAGGCTGCTCTGGGCTCTGCCAGGGCTCTGCTGGGCTCAGCACCGGGCCGGGATCAGCCAAAGAAGAAACGGTGTGACCTGCAGCAGAGACTGGAGCATTTTGGCAATGCAGCTCAAGTCTGCAGAGTGTCCACCTCCAAGGGAAAACATGACACCCCCCAAAAATTAAACTTGTTCCATAACTTCTGAAATGAAATCCATCTGGGATAACCCCAAATGACATTTTTCATCTTGCTCAAGCTGTAGCTCAGCCCTTCTCTGAACAGTTCTATCCCCCACCTGCCTTTTACTTCACAACTGCTCCCTCCTTTCCCCCAGTGATTTCCCAGCCCATCACAGTCTCCATCACACTGCAGCCTTCCTTGATGCCCCTCACCATGAGGAAGGCCAAGCCCCAGTCTCAGGGACTCATCCCGTCCGTGGCTGAAGAACAGCAATGTCTGTCTGTGCCAGGGGCTCTTGGATGTCTCTGTATCCATGGACAGAAGGGTCTGTCTGTGCCAGGGGCTCTTGGATGTCTCTGTATCCATGGACAGAAGGGTCTGTCTGTGCCAGGGGCTCTTGGATGTCTCTGTATCCATGGACAGAAGGTCTGTCCTTGCAAAGGTTTCCATAATATCTTTGTACCCATGAGTATGGAATGAACACAGAGAGTGAAAGTGTCAGTCACGTTGTTCGCACACCCCTTCCTTTCCATACAAGACACATCCATGCACACCCCCAGGTACAGATATATTAAAAGGATAAGGACAGATAGAGATTTCCCATTGAGCTCTAACTTTGGCATAACTCACCTTGTAAGCCATGGCCGGGGGATTTTTTTCCCAGCTCTGTAGGAGTAGGTGTCCAAGAGCTGTAGGGAACAGCATTTAGAAGCAGTTTCAGGATTTCTAGGCAGGAAAGGGAGCTGACAAACATCCACATAACTCACCATATTCGTCAGGATGGGCTGCTGGTACTTTAGGAATATGGCACAACGGAGACACAAGACTTGGGATAATCCCAGCTCTCTGTGGATCTGTGCAAAGGTGGAGCAGCAGAAACACCTTGTGTCTTCTTTGGGGACACAAGGTCCAAGGAGTTGGGGTGGCAGAGCGTGACCTGGGCTGGTGGCAGGTGAAGTCCCATCTCATGACATCCCAGAGTGGCACAGGACAAAGCTCCAAGCACCCACAGCCCCACTGAGGAAGTCCTTGGAGTGCTGCACATCCCATAGAAAAACTGCATTCACTCAGTCCATTGGGATTTATCACTTCCATTTGCAACACTTTAGGTCCAAGTTTCAAACTGCAAAATTTTTACACTCAAGACACAGTCATGAAGAACATGTATTTCAATTTCCTATTCCTTTAACTGCAGTGTAAAATATCTTGATATTGGAAAACATCCATCAAATTTGTTAAGGAAGGCAGCTAATGGATCCTTTCCACTAGCACATGTACAAACAAAGTAATGAAAATCAAAGCTGAGTTCTCTTTTTCAAAGGATCAGTTACCTCTTTCTTACTCCAGTGTTATAGAAGATTTTTCGCTATACATTTGGGGGTAATTTTTATCTTTCATATTTTTTTTGTGGGTGTGTTTGTTTGTTTGTTTGTTTGTTTGTTTTTGTTGTTGTTGTTTTGGTTTTTTTTTACAGAAAACATGTCCTAGAAAAGGCATGTCCTTTGCTCCTGGTTCCCGTGTGGAGCAGCTCCCTTCCCGCTGGCTGAGCTGCTCAGGCAGAGCCCGGCAGCTCCTGGCCCTGCAGGGCTGAGGCTTTTCCCCGTTGCTGGGCACAGACTGATGGAGCAGCACTGCTGAACACGGGGACACGCAGAGGGAGCAGAGCAGCTGCCTTTGCCCACCTGAAGCTCCAAGGCCAAACTCTGAGCAGGCACGGCTGGAAGAGACTCGCAGGCTCCCTGTTGGCTCTGCTGCCCCACTTGTGCCCGGCCCAGCTCTGCCTGAGGCAGAGGGAGAACAAGGGGCAGCTCCCTCCCAGCCCCAGCCCAGGGACCCCTCCAGCCCCGGGCCTTGGGGCACTGTCAGCACCCGCTGCTCCAGCCACCGCTTCTGCTGGCACTGACAGCAACAACCAAACTGGGGCTGGTCCCCAGGGAGCAGCAGCAGTGCCTGGATCTGATCCCTCAGCCTGGGGCAGCCCCCTGGGGGAACAGAGGGCACAGCAAGAGGGACAAAACCAGTCAGGGTCAGAGACTGGAAAAAGCCAGAGCTGGGAGCAGGAACAGCTGCTTCATTGCACTCTTGGAGAAAGCTCTTGGCTGGGTCAAAGCACTGAAAGGTGTGAAAGGCAGAGAGGAGGCCACACCAAACAATGCTCCTGTTTTCACACCTTCCTGTAATAAATGGAAATGATTAGTGCTAACTAAATTGTAACTATTTGGAAAGTTATTATTAGGAGCAATCAAGGGAATTGGTGTTACAAGGCAGATGTAGCCCTCTACAGATGTTACATGTTAAAAATAAGGTACAGAATGTAGTTTTGAGATAAGAAATGCCCTAAGACAAAATCGACCTTGAGATGGATGAAGTTGGAATGACTTTAGGCATAGGGCCTGAAAATTATAAAATATAAGACTAATTAGTGGAGCACAATGCTTACTTACATAACACAACGCTTAGTACGCACACACAGCCTGTAAGGTTATCCAGAGGGCAACGAGGATGAGTGTAAGCCTTCGTCCAAAAAACCACCAAAACAAGACAGAAGACCCCCTAGCAACAAGTGAAGCATGCACCATGAAGAACAGTGATATTAAATCAATGAATTGGAAATAGGAGGAGACTTATGGGAAACATTAATGAATAGGTATAAGCATACAGTATATAATTTTAGTTTGAATTACTTTGTTTTGGTATGTGAGGCGGGGTGAGAACCCCTCCCTGTACCCTGGTCAGTTTTGCTTATACTTTAATCATAATTACTGGCAAATTATATTCACAAATATATATCTATGTATCTGAAGTTATTCACTAAATTGTACTCTTTTACTAAATTGTTTTCCTTTTATACCAAATTGCTATTCAGGCCACTAAATAGTATTCTTTTATTAAATTGTATCCTTCTATTCAATTCACTAAATTGTATCTTTTTTCCCCTTGTTATTAAATTGCTGTTAACCTAATAGCTCTTGTTGTCTTATTTTAATTTCATTTATAATAGCACCAAGCAGAAAAGGGGCTGACTGAGAGCAAGCAAACTTAACTTTCTGCCAGGACACAAATTTAGAGGGCAAAAAATTAAAAAAACCCACAGCATCAACCCAGCTTCCTAGTGAGAAGGGTTGGAACTCTCTGCCCTCAACACTTCCCCAGCAGCTTTACAAAGGGAACTGGGATCTGAGCTGTGCCCTCTGAACCAACAGAGCCAGCCTCCCTTCAGGCTGAGAAGCCACGGCCTCAGTTACAGCCCCGGGTGCCTCCTGTGCCCCAGAGAATGGCCCGGCTCACCTGGCCCAGCCCAGCCCGGCCCGAGCAGCCCGGACTGGCCTCAAGGGATGGGCTCCACCTGCCCGCTGTGCCCACAGGCCAGGCCCAAGGGCTCACAAGAGGCTTCCTCCCAGCTTTGCAAAACCTCGGCCAAGAGTGTCCCCTTTACTGTGCTGAGAAGAGTAAAAAACCCTCTCAATTTAACCCCACTGCACTCCTCATGGGGGATCCCTGCACACCTTAGGAGAGAGCCCAAATTTTCCCTGTGTGCCTCATGAGGTGCAGGCCCAGGTGATGCCACTGAAGGAAATGTGCCCTCACAGCCCAGGGACGCTCAGCATGGGCTCCCCCAGCCCCTCAGTGCCCCAACACTGGTCACGGCAGCCCCTGCCTGGCTCCTGCCTGCCCACACCATGGTCAGCCCTGCCTGCTCCTGGACATGGAGCTCAGCCAGGGCTGGTGCTGTGTGGGCTTTGCTGGTGGTACCAGCCAGACACTGGGGTGACAGCTCCATCTCTTTATTAGAACAAAAAACATGGGCCAGCCCCTGCTCTGGTGCACAGGGGCTGCCCAATTTCAGTCCTGCCCAGGGACCAGGGCCAGGGGGCTCAGGGGCAGAGGGTCTCGCTTGAGAGGTGTGGGTCTTGGGATGCCATCAAGATGGGGATGCAGCTGCAGCACAGCAGATGGGGAGAGATGTGAAGAGCGAGGATAACAGGTCAGCTTCTCTTAGACTAAAATCTTTGGCTGCTCTTCTGAAGCTGCAGAGGTGCTCCTGTGGAGAGAAGAGGTGGTTGAGGCCCCCAGCTGCCGCTGGCACACAGGGACCCTCCAGCACAGCAGGGCCCAGAGCTGCCAAGGCTCCCCAGCACGGCTGGAGCTGCTGGCACAGCTTGGCCCAGCTGGACAGCTGCCCCTCAAGGCCCTGGAGAGCAGGGGATGGCTCTGGGCAGGGTCCCTGGCCAGGAGCGGGCCCCAGAGCACCTCTGCCTTTCAAGGGCAATCTCGTCCCCGCTCTTTCTCCTGCCCACCTTGCTTTGCCTCTGCCCGCTGCTCCTGGGGCTGCTCTTGGCCAGGCAGCCTCAGTGGCAGCCAGCACTGGCTGCAGCCCCAGCGGGCTCCCCAGGACAAGGCCCAGCAATTAAGAGGCCAATGAAAGGCCTGGGCAGCAGCAGAACTCTCAGCAGAGTTATTTGGGCAACCAAGAACTTAAGCCACAAGTCCACAGCAGCCTCACTGGGAATGTTTCCTGACTATGAGCAGCCTTTCAAGAAACTGATTGAGGCAGAGATCAGCAAAACACTCACCGTTTTCTCTTCCACCAATACCAGATTCCAGCACAGCACATCATCAGGAAAATTGCTCCACCAGCCACAATGGCCATTAACTTAATCAAACACAGTGTTCCCCAGCAAAAAACTCTTCTCATGCTTCTCCAGATATTGTTAGCTTGTCTGGTGGTGCCAGCTGCATCTGTGGGAGCAATGGGCAGTGTGAGCCGTGCTGTGCTCCACTGCTGAGCTGGCAGCACGCTGGATACAGCCAGGACGTTCTCTGTTTCCCCCAGAGCTGGAGCCTGCAGGCACCTTGCCACCCCTTGGCACAAGACTGCTCAACCCCCTGAGCTTGAATGGCACAATTTCTTTGTGCTGTGCTGGTTTTCTCCAGGAAATACTTGTCAAGGACATGGATAAGGGTCAGGAAAATGCCCAGGGTTTTGGAAATGCTCCAGGGCCCTCCCTCTTCTAAACATCCCCTACACCTGATCTACCCCGAGACTGGAAAATTTCAGGCCATCTCAGGGTGTTCACGTCCCATGCTGCAGTTTGGGCTCCCTGACAGCTGATGCCAAATGCCTTCCTGCAGAGGCTGGGGAGAAAAGCCAGGCCAGGCTGGGAAACAGCCCTGCAGGGCATGAAAGCAGCAGTGGGGCAGTGAGGCTGCCATGGATCCCTTCCTGCTGTGCTGGGTACACTGTGTCCAGATGTGCAGGGAAAGCCCCCGGCTGCTGAGTCTCAGGAGAAGGCTGAGGGACATGGACCCACCACGGCGTCCCTCCAGATCATTCAGGATTATGTCCAGATATTTGAGTTCCCCCATTGCTACATTACTATCTCCTATAGGTTTGTTCTTCTTTCTCAGGGGACTATGATATAAAGTATTTCCATTTCCCAGGAATGGATCCCACACAACCAGTGCTCAGCCTGTGGGGTCAGCAGGGATGCACCACACACCCCAGTGATGGGAGCTGGGTTTGCTTGCAGAATTTAGCTCAGGAGCTGGGAAAGTCCTTGCTGCAGACACACCTGTAACTCAACAGCCACAGAAGCTTCTCTCATCTCTGCTGATCTGCACAGGCAGCACTGAGCCACAGGAGCAGTGAGAGGATCACGCAGAGCAAGGACACACACGTGCACGGCTCTGTCCTGGCACCTGCAGCGATGCTGCCCTGGCCGAGCTTTGGGCTCTGAGCTGGCATCTCTCCCAGGGGGAAAGGCCTTCACCTACCCTCATAATCTTCCTCATCATCAGGCTCAGTAACTGATATGGACGGGGAATCCAGATCATCTTCATCATCAGGTTCATCTGCAAAGAAAGGCAGAACAGAACAGCTCCCGTGACACTGCTGAAGATTCTTCTTCAGGCCAGAGCGGTAGTGAGTGCACCTGAGTGACTGCTGCCCTCCAAGGCACTCCCTCATCTCTGCCTTCCACTCAGGAGCAGGAGCAGGGGACCACGTGCCTGCAGTGGCCCCACAATGGGATGGAAGGAGCCCCTTGCATGGCAGTCAGGAGAGAAAGGACTCCCTGGAGCTGCCAGCAGCTCTGAACTGAGCCCCAGGCAGGGCCAGAGCTTGGCAGCTGGAGCAGGAGCATCTCAGGCTCCCTGGGGCCAGAAAGGAGCCACACAAGGCACGGCCCTGGGGCACAGCCCTGGGCCTGGTCCATTCCCTCTCTGCTCTTCTCTGTGGCTGCACAGAGCAAACGGAAGGAGACACTGGCATTGCACACGGGAAGAAGATTGACAGCTAAATGCTCCTTCCTCCCACTGACAGCGATGCTGTGGGATCACTCAGGGCTCCAGAAGGGAATGGGGCGAGGTTTCCAGAATCCATCAACCTTCAGACTCTTGAGGGAAATGGCACATGAGTGAGCTCTTGCCACCTTGACACTGATTATTCTGTGCAGGAAGGGACCTTGAGAACTTGCCTCCAGCATCTGGCAAGGTCTTCAAACCGCCATTTACCAGCACTTCCAGATGCTCCATGACACGATCCCAATCTAGAAGGGAGCACAGATCAGAAACATTCCATGGTGTGCTGGGATCCCCTTCTGCCTTAGGGAACTGGGCACTGCAAGGGGGTCAGGTAAGGCCATGGGAGCCAGATGTCAATGGACATGGCCAAAGCTGCAGAGGGGCCTGAGGAAAGCTCTGGACTGGCTCTGGACATTCTCAACACCTTTTCCATGCTCTGTGCAAAATCCCTGAAAGGCAGGCACTGCCAAGTAGCAGAGATGGCAGCTCAAGCCTCAGCAGGGCTCAGGCCCAGAGGCACAGCAATTACCTCCTGGGACTGTGCCTGGCATGGCCTCCCTTCCTGCAGCAGAGGCTGCCCATGAGCCACTGCTTCCTCCGGGAAACGCTGCCTTCAGCACAGCCTTTGGGTTCATATCTGGAGAAAGGAAGAGCCACAGCTGGATCAGACAGAACCATTCCCCACTGAGGAGGTGGCATGTTCAAGAGGCAATATTTGTCAAAGTCATGGATAAGGATCAGGAGAAAGGCCAGGTTATTGGGGCTGGCCAGGGCCCTCCCTCCTCCAAACAGCCCCTACACCAGATCGACCCTGAGACTGGGAAATTGCAAGGGATCTCTGGGTGTGCATGGCCTGTGCTGCAGTTTGGGCCCCCTGTCAGCTGATGCCAAATGCCTTCCTGCAGAGGCTGGGGAGAAGCTGCAGCCAGGCCAGGCTGGAAAACAGCCCTGCAGGGCATGAAAGCAGCAGTGGGGCAGTGACGCTGACATGGATCCCTTCCTGCTGTGCTGGGCATGGTGTGTCCAGATGTGCAGAGAAATCCCCCGGCTGCTGAGTCTCAGGAGAAGGCTGAGGGACATGGACCCACCATGGTGTCTATCCAGATCACTCAGCATCTTGTCTTCTGTAGGTTTGTTCCTCCCTTTAAGAGAACCTTAACAGAAAGTATTTCCATTTCAGATGAATGGATCCCACAGAACCAGGGCTCAAGCCTGTGGGATCAGCAGGGACACACCACTCACCCCTGTGATGGGAGCTGGGCTTGTGTGCAGCAACCAGCAAAGGAGCTTGAAATGTCCTTGCTGCAGACACACCTGTAACTCAACAGCCACAGAAGCTTCTGTCACCTGGTTCCTGCCAGGTTGTCAATGATTATTCCTTGTTGGGACAGTGAGAACATACCTGCATGGGGCTCCAGAGGCAGAAAATCTTCATGAAGCCAGGCTGCTGGAGAAATCTTCCTACCACGCTTGTCTAGAAAGGAGCACAGATCAGAACCATTCCATGGTGTGCTGGGATCCCCTTCTGCTTTAGGGAACTGGACACTGCAAAGGGTTTGGGTAAGGCCTTGGGAGACAGATGTCAATGGACATGGCCAAAGCTGCAGAGGGGCTTGGGGAGCTCTGGGCTGGCTTTGGTCACTCTCAACACCCTCTTTGCAGCCCCTGTGCAACATCCCTGGTGGGGCAGTGGGACCAGCCCAGGGCCCAGGGGCTCTCCCTCCCACAGAGGAAACCCCAAGGCCTTGGGCCAAACCGCAGCATTCAGTGCCACAGGTAACGGAACCTCCCTCCTGCCCTCTCTCCTTCAGCTGGGACAGCTCCCCCAGCCCAAGGGGACAGAGCCAGGCCCTGTCAGGACACACTGGAGCTTTACCCTCCCCCTCAGCCCTTTCCCCACCATGGGCACCCCTTGCAGCAGCTGCCAGGTTTTGGGATGTGTCTCCCATGGAGGGATCCCAGCAGGACTGCTCAGTAGCCAAGTGACCTGAGCCTGCTCAGGATAATTCCTCTGCACTGTGCTCACACAGCCAAGCAGCAGCGATGGCAGCTCAAGCCTCAGCAGGGCTCAGGCCCAGAGACACAGCAATTACCTCCTGGAACTGTGACTGTGCCTGGCATGGCCTCCCTTCCTGCAGCAGAGGCTGCCCATGAGCCACTGCTTCCTCCGGGAAACGCTGCCTTCAGCACAGCCTTTGGGTTCATCTCTGGAGAAAGGAAGAGCCACAGCTGGATCAGGTGGGGCTGTTCCCCAACAGGAAGGTGGCATGTTCAAGAGGCAATACTTGTCAAAGTCATGGATAAGGTTCAGGAAGCCATCAAAACTTTGGAGCCAGGCCAGGGCCCTCCCTCCTCCAAAGAGCTGCCATTCCACATCTACCCCAAGACTGGGAAATTGCAGGGGATCTCTGGGTGTGCATGGACCACGGTGCAGTTTGGGCTCCCTGTCAGCTGATGCTAAATGCCTTCCTGCAGAGGCTGGGGAGAAGCTGCAGCCAGGCCAGGCTTGAAAACAGCCCTGCAGGCCGTGAAAGCAGCAGTGGGGCAGTGACACTGACATGGATCCCTTCCTGCCATGCTGGGCACAGCGTGTCCAGATGTGCAGGGAAAGCCCCCGGCTGCTGAGTCTCAGGAGAAGGCTGAGGGACATGGACCCACCATGGTGTCTATCCAGTTCACTCAGCATCTTGTCTTCTGTAGGTTTGTTCCTCCCTCTAGGAGAACCTTAACAGAAAGTATTTCCATTTCAGATGAATGGATCCCACAGAACCAGGGCTCAGCCTGTGGGATCAGCAGGGACACACCACTCACCCCTGTGATGGGAGCTGGGCTTGTGTGCAGCAACCAGCAAAGGAGCTTGAAATGTCCTTGCTGCAGACACACCTGTAACTCAACAGCCATAGAAGCTTCTGTCACCTGGTTCCTGCCAGGTTGTCAATGATTATTCCTTGTTGGGACAGTGAGAACATACCTGCATGGGGCTCCAGAGGCAGAAAATCATCATGAAGCCAAGCTGCCTGAGAAGCCTTCCTACCACCCTCATCTGGAAGGGAGCATAGATCAGAATCATTCCATGGTGTGCTGGGACCCCCTTCTGCCTTAGGGAACTGGGCACTGCAAGGTGATTGGGTAAGGCTGTGGGAGCCAGATGTCAATGGACATGGCCAAAGCTGCAGAGGGGCCTGGGGAGCTCTGGGCTGGCTCTGGACACTCTCCACCCTCTTTGCAGGCCCTGTGCAACATCTCTGGAGGGGCAACAGGACCAGCCCAGGGCACCTGAGGCCTCTCTCCCTCCCACAGAGGAAACCCTCCCTTCAGTCCTGGGGAAAACCATCCCCAATGCTTCCCAGGGAGAAGGGAGCACTGTCCCTGGAAAGGGGACCGAGGCCGCGGGCTCACCTGCTCGCCCTGCTTGCCATGGAGCAGCCTGGGCAGCCCGTCAGGCAGGGCCACTGCCAGGAGGAGCAGGAGGAGGAGGCGTAGAGCAAAGGCCATGGTGCCTTGCCCACTGCCAGTCCTGCAGCTCTTGCTGCCACCACTGTCCTGACACCGCTGTCCCAATGTCAGCACCGCTGCTGCCGCCACTGCTGCTGCCACAACAGTCGTGGTCAAGGACTGACTGCTCGGTCCTTGTGGTGCTGTGCAACCACGGGGCTCTGGGACCTCTGTGACCTCAGAGCCTGCTGTCACCTCAGCCTGCTGTCACCCCACAGGCTGCTGTGACCTCATGGCCAGGGTGGAATTGTGTGGGGAGTGGGATCTGCCTTCTTCACTAGGGAGCTCATCCTGCCCTGCAGCTCTGTCCAAGGCCTATTACAGGGTCCCAGCCCAGCTGATCTCACAGGCTGGGGGATGAAGGGATGGAGAGCAGCCCTGCTGAGAAGGACTTGTGGCTGCTGCAAGGTGAGAGGCTGGACATGAGCCAGCCATGTGCCTCCAAAGGAGGGTGCCCAGCAGCTTGAAGGAGGTGATTCCACCACCCCTCTGCTCTGGTGTGAGCCCACCTGGAGTACTGCATCCACCTCTGGGTGCCCAGCACAGGAAGGACATGGTCCTGTTGGAGCTGGTCCAGAGGAGGGACAAAACGCTCTGAGGGCTGGAGCCCCTCTGCTTTGGAGACAGGCTGGGATAGCTGGGGGTGTTCAGCCTGGAAGAGAGAAGGCTCCACAGAGACCTGATTGCTCCCTTTCAGTACTTTAAGGGGGCTTGTAAAAAAGACAAGACAGAATTTTTAGTAGGGCCTGTTGTGACAAGACTGAGAGGGAATGTTTTCAATCTAAAGGACAGTAGATTCAGACTAGACATAAGAAACATATTTTTTACACTGGGTTTTGAAACCCTGGAACAGGTTGCCCAGAGGGGTGGGCATCCATCCCTGCTGACATTCAAGCTCCTGCTCTGAGCAACCTGATCTAAAGGTGTCCCTGCTCTCTGCAGGGCACTGCACTAGATGGCCTTTAAATGTCCCTTCCAAGCCAAGCCATTCTGTGCTGCTGTGCACCAGCAGAGCAGTGCTGGAATAATGCTGCGGTGATGATGCTGGCACCTGTGTTTTGGTAGTTGTGCCATTTAGCTATTGGCCAAGAGAGGATTGATGGGCTGCACAGTGAAGTCTGCAAAGAACAGTGTGCTCAAGCAGAAACAGGAAAGGAACATGGCTTCCAGTTCAGATAAATGCCAGCATTTTGCTGCCCATTCCTTGTTAAGAAATAAAGGAATGTTCTGAAGATCCCTTCAGTGGTGGTGCACTATTGGCTGTATCAGTACTTGTGTTCTGTAAAACAGGTGAGTTGTTACAGCTTCTTGCCCCATTTATCACTGGAGAAAACCCAAATACTGCATTGCTCCATGTCTACTTTCTTCCAAGTAAAGGCAGATTTTGTTCATTCTTGAGTGGGACATATTCATCTGTTGACAAGCAAATTCTTCTTGCCATTCACACAATGTTGATTTGCTCTAATTGGATTGTAATTAGGATCTACCTCTCATTGTAATTAAGACTGATGGATTGTGAGGCAAAGTGTTGCATAATTTTCCCTGGAGAGAGTTTTTCTCTAATTCAATGACATATGAAGACAGGTGTAGCCTACCATACTTCTGGCATTAGTCTCCCACTCTGTCCTTTCCTCTCACCCAAGGGGAGGATCGAGGTCTGCAGGTCTCATCTGTGCACAGAAAGAGTTAATATCTCACCCACACCTGCAGATGCTCATGATGGTTTCTGCCGGGCAGTGGGTGAAGCAGTCACGGTGATGGATTTCAGGCCATGCTGGGGCTGTGCCAAGATCTCAGGGGGCCCGGCCAGAACAGTCGTGGCTGTTCTGCCCCCATGGCTGGTCCCAGGCCCCTGCTCCCTTCAATTCCAGCTGCGGGCCGATGGCTTCCCCTCCCTGTGCCCGGCAGCCGCTGGGGCCGCGCTGGCCGTGGTGAAGGGGCCTGGCCCAGCCCAGAGCCGCTCCCGGGGCCTGGCGGAGCCCGGCTCGGTGCAGGCCAGGCTGGAGCAGGGCCGGCCTGACCAGCACCCAGTTAACTCTTCACAGCTGGAAACAACAGAGAGCTTGCCTGGCCTTGCCTGTCTTTAAAATGGGGATTTCACACAGGAGGATCCAGCTTCTAAATGGTTTAATAGGTTGTCAGTTCTCAGAGCCAGCCAGCTATTGCTTTTGCTAAGCACAGAGGAAGCTCTTGGCAGCTCCCTCCTAGAAAAATCATTTGCATGGCTGGCTTCTTCTCTCCTCACCAAATATCAACTAATACAAAACCACCACAGACATTCAGGCTGAAACAGGAAGCAATTCTGAAGCAATTGTTTTAAAGTAAAATCAGTTATTAAGCACAGAGATTGATGTCACTCCCGCACTCCACTGGAGAGGGACAGTGACTCTGTCACCTCCCCCCTGGCCAGCCCATTCCAGTTCCCAATCAGCCTTTCTGGGAAGAACTCCTTCTTATTGTCCAGCCTAAACCTGCCCTGGTGCAGCTTAAGGCTGTGTCTCCTTGTCCTGCCCTCCAGCAGATCCCCACTCGCAGCCAGCTTGGTGTCATCTGCAATTTGTGAGTGCTGGACTCGACCCCCTCAGCCAGACCCTCAGTGAAGATATTAACCAGGACTGGGCCCAGCACAGATCCCTGGGGACACCAGCAGGGACTGGACACCAGCTGGATGCAGCACCATCCCCACCACTCTCTGGGCCCGGCCTCCAGCCAGTTCTGCAGCCAGCAAAGAGTGCTCCTGTCCAAGCCGTGGGCTGCAGCTTTTCCAGGGAATGCTGTGGCTCTCCGTGTCCAAGGCCTTGCTGAAGTCCAGCTCGACACATCCAGAGCCTTTCCCGCACCCACCAGGCGGGTCAGCTGGTTATAAAAGGAGATCAGGTTGGTCAGGCAGGACCTGCCCCTCCTAAAGCCACGCTGGCTGGGTCTCAGCCCTGGGCCATCCTGGAGGTGCCGTGGGATGGCACTCAAGGGGATCTGTTCCAAAACCTCACCAGGCACCGAGCTCAGGCTGACAGGCCTGCAGTTCCCCAGAGCCTCCTGCCAGCCCTTCTTGGGGATGGGCTCACACTGGCACCTCCAGTCCTCTGGGACCTCCCCAGTGAGCCAGGACTGATGAGGAGAAATGATGGAGAGCAGCTTGGGGAGCTCATCCACCAGCTCCCTCATCCCCCTAGCATGGATCCCATCCCATCCCATCCACCTGTGAGCATCAGAGTGGCTCAGCAGGTCTCTGACTGCTTCCTCCTGGATTACAGGGGGCTCTTCTGCTCCCTGTCCCCATCTACCAGCTCAGGAGAACACTTGTCCTGAGGAAAACCTGTCTTGATGTTGAAAACTGAGGCAAAGAAGGTGTTGAGTACCTCAGCCTTTTCCTCATCTTTGGTAACCATATCCCCCCAATAAGGAATGGAGGTTGTCCATAGCCTTCCTTTTGCCATTCATGCATTTATAAAAGCACTTTTATTATCCTTAACAGAAGAAGCCTGATTAAGCTCTAACTGAGCTTTCACCTCTCTACTTTTCATTCTGCGTGACTTAATGACATCCTTAAACATTTCCTGAGTTCCCTGCCCCTCTGTCCAAAGGTGATGCACCCTCATCTTTTCCCTGAGTTCCTCCAAAAGCTCCCTGCCCAGCCAGGTTGGTCATTTTCCTCACCAGCTCATTTTTTGTCACAGAGGGACAGGCTGTTCCTGCTCCTTCAAGATTTTTTTCTTTGAATGTGTCCATCCTTCCTGGAATCCTGTGTTTTAAAAGGCTGTTTCCCTTAAAAAACTCAGTATCTGATTTGGTACTCCCCAAATCTGCATCCTTAGTCGGCTGAAGTCTGTTCTTCCTAAGTCCAGTGTAGGAGTTTTGTTGATGCCCCTCCTTCTTTCACAGAATATTTCAAAACTCGATGATTTCATGGCCACTGTACCCCAGGCAGCCTCCAACCACCACATCCCCCAGCAGCCCTTCTCTGTTTGTGAACAGCAGGAGACACAGCTTTCCTGGGCAGTGGCAAGAGAAGGAAACCTCCCCAAAGTGCAGCTTGGCAGGTTCAGCCTGGAGGGGAGGAGAAAGAAAAGTCCCTGCCAGGGTAGAATTTTGGTGCAGGAGGTGTCCCAGCGTGAGACTGGACCATGCCATGGCTGAGTGTGCCAGGAGCTGGCAGTCAGTGGGGCCCAGGGATGCTCCAGGGAACTTGGAGTTTTGCTTCTGACTCCTTGAGCAGCTTCTTCAACCTTCTCTCAGTGCCTGAGGGTGCTGGACTCAGCCCCAAATCCAGCCTGGGGTTCATTAAAATACAGAAAACCTCGGGGGCTCTTTCTCTTCCTTCCATTGTCTTCAAGTCCAAGGCTTGTGCAGCTGCTTGGAGTCAGTTTAAAGTTCTGGTAAGGAGGAAGATTTGAAAATCCACCACTTTTTTTTTTTTTTTTTTAAATCAAGGGGATTTTTTTTTTTAATTTTTAGTTGAGAGAAGAGATGACAGAAGCATTCCCCATGAGATCCTGATGCTGAATGTCTCCTTAGGAGGTCTGGTCACAGAGAAGAATGAGCCCCTTGTGGGCTGCCCCTGTTTCGACAACCTGCTCCTCACCCCGAGCCTCAGCATGTCTGACATCGCCCACCTGGGACTGACATCTCAAAACATTGAGAACATTTATCAACTTTTCTTTATCATTAAAATCTAATTAATTAATAAAAATAAAATTTTATTTTTTATAATAATTCTGTATATTTATAACCTAATTTTTATATTTCTATAACAGAATTGATAAATTTTTAGCGACTAAAAATATTATTGGTCCTTGGTTCAAAGTATCACAATTCCCTTCATTAATTAATTGACCACTATTTCTCCCTCTTTATGCTAATTATTATTTTTAGTCCTTTGGTCATAATTTTTAAATTTTTCTCAGACAGGGTAAAAGGGGCCACTTTGGGGTCCATGGGGACTTTTCTGGGGTACATTTGGGGCAGTTTTGGGTCTGGGGAGGGAATTTAGAGAGAACTTGGGGGTCTGGAGGACACTTGGGGGAGCCGGGTGGGCACTTGGAGGGGCACTTAGGGATTCTGTGGGACAATTCTGGGTCCGGGGGAGCACTTGGGGGTCCAGGGGGGCACTTGGAGGTCAGGGAGGGGAATCTGGGGGCCCTTCGGGGTCCGGGCGGGCACTTGGGGGGCTGTAACAGGGAATCTATGGGCCGCGGGGGATGATGGGAGTTGTAGGCGCCGGTATAATACGGTTTAATGGGGCCGCGGAGCATCACGGGAGTTATAGGCGCAGCTCCAATGGGTTCCGGTGATGCGCGGGGCATGACGGGAGATGCAGTCCCGGCTGGAATAGCGCTCTATGGGCGCCGCGGAGCATGATGGGAGCTGTAGTCCCGGAAGTGGCTCGGAAGGCGCGTTTGGAGGTGCGGGGAAGCGCTTGGAGAAAACTTTTGCGTCCGAGCCGTGTCTGCAGGTGCTGTGGGCGAATGTATACGGCTCGGGAGCACTTGGGGGGAGCCTGGGGAGCTGTAACCGGGCTCTTTAGGGCGGGGGGCACGGCAGGAGGTTTGGGCGCGGAACTGTGTTGTGGGATGATGGGAGATGAATTCCCAGCAGTGGCTGGAAGGGGAATCTGTGGGGTCGGGAGCATTCAGGGATCCAGGGACGCTTTGGGGGGTCCCGAACGGGCGCTGAGGGGGCACTCGGGGATCCTGAAGGGTTTGGAGGAGACTTATGGGACATATGGGGGCCGATCTCAAGGTTCTGGGGAGCGCAGGGCATATTCCCAGTTCCTCACAACCTGGTCTCAATTGCCCCCTGCAGGCTCCTACTCACTGCCAGTATCATCCCAGTATGATCCCAGTATGATGTCAGTACACAGCCAGTGCAATCCCAGCCACTGCCAGGATGATCCCAGTACGAACCAGTCCCTGCCAGTGCTGCCACTCCTGGGATCCCCCAGCCCTCTCTGTGTTCCCCCCTCCCGCATCTCCCCAGAGCAGCCCCAAGGGCTGGCAGTCCCCAGCCAGGGTCCCCAGCCAGCCCCAGGTTGGATCTGCAGCCCCCAATTTTCCCAGTTTCCCTCTCCTTTTCCCCGGGCCGGGTTCCCCCCGTCCCCAGCGGGTGGGAGCAGCGGAGAGCCCCACGCTGCCCATCCCGACCTGTCCCGGCTCCATCCCCGCTCCTGCCGTGGGCTGTGAGGGGTTCGGGAACGGGGCACCGAGGGTGTCACTGCTCCTGGGGGAGGAGGAGGAGGGATGGAAGAGGAGGGATGAAGAAGGAGAGAGAGAAAGGATGGAAGTAGGAGAAGGAGGTGGGGTTAGGGAGGAAGAGGAGGAGGAGGGATGGAAGGGGAGGAGAGGGAGGAAGAGGAGGGACAAATGAGGATCAGGTAAAGGAGAAGGAACCACGAGGTCAAGCACTCCCTGAATTCACAGTCCCCTCACCCATGGGATCATCATCCCCCATCCCACAGGTGCCCCGAGAGGGGGAGCTCAGCCCAGATATCCTGGGGGGTCCCTGGGTTGGATTTTTGCGGGGGGGGATATTTAAGAATTAAGGACTCCAAAGCTGAGCGGAAAATGTCCCTTGGGTGGACACTGGGGTTTCCAGCATCTGTTAGTGAGAAGATGGAAAAGGGGAACTTTTTACATTCTTGGCACTCCCAGCAGCCTGGGGAGGGCAGGGACTGAGCAAACGGGGGACCCTTAGTGCAAGCATGACCCCCCGCAGCTGGGACGGGGGGGAACCCCTGAACAGCAAAGGGGAGAGAGCAGAGATGGGGAACTCCTGGGAGGAATTTTCAGGGCTGAATCTTGGTGTTTGGGAGGTTTATATGGGCACCAGATGCCTGGTAAGTTCTAGAGATGGACTTGGGCAGGAGGAACCCCCCCAACCCAATGTACTCATGAATTGCATTTTCCCCAAACCAGGATCTCTCATTCCCAGACCTTGACTGGATGGAGAAGGAGGCTGTGAGGAAGAGGAAGATGCCCCAGGACACCTGGGCAGGTGAGGAGGAAGTCAGTGCCCCTTTCCCCCTCTCTCCTGCTCCATCTCCCAGCCCAGCATGGCCCCCGGCTGCAGGACAACCCTGCTGCCGACGCCGTCCTGCTAGGGACACACTGGGGGGATCTTCTTCCCCTTCCCTCTGGCACAGAGGCAAATCCCATCCTCTCCTTGTCCTTCCTCCCCCAGACAAGGAGCTGAGGATGGAGACCAGGGAGGACAAATCCCCATGGCAGAACCTCGTGGAAGAGGCCGTTTTGAGCGGCTCCACGGTGCAGGAACCCAATGGGGAGGAAAATACCCGGAGGTCCCGCAGGAGAAGGGGCTCCAAACCCATCCCAGGGTGCTCTGAGGAGGAAAGACCCACCCTGTGCCGGGAAGGCGGCCGGAGATCCAGCCAGGGCTCTGAGCTGGTGGTCCATGAGCAGCTTCAGGATGGGGAGAAGCCCTACAAGTGCTTGGAGTGTGGGAAGAGCTTCAGCTTGAGCACCAAACTGATCCACCACCAGATGATCCACACTGGGGAATGGCCCTACGAGTGTGGGGAATGTGGGAAGGGCTTCAGCTGCAGCTCTGAACTCATCCGTCACCAGCGCATCCACACTGGGGAGAGGCCCTACGAGTGTCCCGAGTGTGGGAAGAGGTTTCAGACCAGCTCCACTCTCCTCAGGCACCAGCGGATTCACACGGATCAGAGGCCCTTCCGCTGCCCCGACTGCAGGAAGGGCTTCAAGTACAACTCCCACCTCTTCAGGCACCAGCGCATCCACACTGGGGAGAGGCCCTATGAGTGTCCCCAGTGTGGGAAGAGCTTCTCCAGGAGCTCTAACTTGACCCAACACCAACAGAGGCACCGGTAAGGGAAGCCCTGCGAGTGCCCCAAGTGCAGGAAGAGCTTTGTGCACTGCTCCAGCTCCATCCTCCATCAGAGGACCCACGTTGGGCAGAGCCCTGATGACCCACGTTCCCAGTGATCTGCGTTTTGAAGACACTGGGTTGGTTGTCATTTTCTTTTGTTCCGATTATCTTTTGATTCATCTTCATCCCTTTAAAACAGACAAAATTGGGGTAAAAGTCTACAAATTCATCAAAGGCATCTAGAGCCTCACATTTTACTAGTGCTTCAAGATAATCTGGTATTCAGGGAAATACTTAGGGGTTGTGGGTGTATTTGGTGGAGTTTTCTCCATTTTTTGGCACTCAAAGCAATGAGAGTTTGATCTGTCACCTCAAAACCACTCAATGCCACTGAAAACTGCACAGTCCCACTCAAAACTATTGGATTCCACAGCCCCTCAGGGTGTGATGCCTCAAGTTTTAGCTTTCATATCTTTCATATTTTACACTGTCTAGGTTTGTATTTTTGAACTTCCTGATAAGTGTTAGTGAGCTCTCTTCACAGAGTAGGTAGACAATTTCTACCTTGATACTAAGGGCAGCTGTTACAAGTTTCAGGCCCAAAAGCATAAACAAGGGTGGACTGAAGAGAGAAAACAAGAAGGATGGGACTTCATCATCTGAAACTGTAATTGAACAATGAACCTCAATATGCAGATGGACCTAAACTTCTAAAAATGTGAGACCTCATGATGAGTTGTCCATTTTTGTGACCATTTCTCGTCCATCTTGGGTGTAGCCCTGGCCAGGTTCTTGCACTGCCCAAGGTGTATCCTTTAAGGCCTTTTAATAAACTTTATTCTTAACTGTCCAGCCTCTGTTTTAGATCAGCCTTCTGAAGGCATCAGGTGGAATGGGGTTGGAAGGGGATTGGGTGAAGTGGGATGCAAATCAGGAGGGGTGAGATGGGCATTGGGTGGGGCAGGATGGTTGGGATGGAGTTTGGGAGGTGTGAAATGGGGGAAATAGGGCTTGAGAATGGGGTCTTGATGTCCAGCAGGAATGGGATGGGTTGAGGTTTGGATTGGGGAGGTGGGGTGGGGTCTGGAATGAGACAGACAAAGTTTGGGGATGATGAATGGAGGGGAAACCCGTTAGTGAGTTTTGGATATTCCATGTTCCCAACGAGATTTTAAGGTATCTCACATTTCTCAGGAGGTTTTGGGGCACTCCCCAGCTCTTGGGGTGTTCCTGAGAGCAGCTCCATGGAGCCCCATTGCCAGGGCTGGTTGCCATGGGCACGAGCTCAGAGCTGTAGCCAGAGTGCGTTGCCTCGGTGCTGGAGAGCAGAGAAGTGATGAATGGCCCCAGACATCTCCAGGGTGTGTTTGGGGGGCAGAGCAAGTTCTGCCTAGGTGGGGCAGTCACTGCCCCAGCCCAGCCACTGCAGCCTCTGCTCCAGCCCCAAAGTGGCTGCCAAGCCCCTGGCACCCCGAAAACCCCAGCTGGGAGAGGGAGCAGAGCAGGTGAGGCTGTGACACGGGTGTGACACTGACATGTGCCATGGCCCTGGAGCTCACAGCAGCTGAGATGGCACTGGATCCAAGGCTGACTGTGGATCTCTGTCCCTCTCTCTCCTTCCCTTACTTCCAGTTTTCAAAATCTGGATAGCTTGAAGTTGGATGGGTTGGACGAGTTGGCTCAGTCAGTGCTTAGTGAAGTGATTTCCTCTAATTGCATGCAGATTTATGATTTCCCGAGTACCTCACTCTCTAAAGTTTGCAGCTGAAAGTTTGTTTCCCATCCTCCTGAGAAGTTTGTTGTTTTCTCCCATGCACTGCCCGAGGGGATCGAGGTACCTCAGGTCCCTTTCCAGCAGGGCCCGAGCGAGCTTGGGGCACAGCACAGGGAACTGCAATGCTGAGCCAGCCCTGGCTGGGTTGGAGGAAGCAGAAAGGCCAAGCCCTGAGCCCAGGCCTGGCACAGCAGGGCCTGTCCCTCACGGGTGGCTCGGGGCTCTTTGTGGGGCAGTGGGATGTGAGGGGCAGCAAGGACAAATGCCATAAACCTGCAAGCCCTGCCAGCCTCCTCAGGGAGGGCCGAGGGAGGAGCAAAGACCTTCCTGGGGCTGTGCCCTGGGCCAGGAGGGATTGTGCCAGTGGAGTTGACCCTAAATTTCTTCTCCCAGGCAGCTTTAGGACATGGAACATAGAGAACCCAGAGCCAACTCTCAGCTTTCCACAGTCCTCCAGTAGAATCCTGTGTGGGGAGCAGCCTGGGAGCAGGGTTTGTGTGTCAGGGGAGGGGAATTCAGAGCCCTTTTCTCCCCCATGGCCTGAGGGTCTGCATTTTCAATGGCCCTGCAGCTGCCAAAGGGGCCTTTTTCACCCAGCTGAGAACAGTTCTGCTGATAGCCTGTCCTAAACCCGTTTTTCCTGCAAATGTGCTTATGAAGCCTCATTTTTTGCATCCCCAGGTCTTGTGTGCATGCAGGTTTCTCAACTGAAGGGTAGAACAGCTCTGCCAGGTACGAGCTCTCTTTTTCGTGGTGATTTTTTTTTTTTTTTAATTATCTCCCCCTGTCAGCTCTGGGCAGAGCTCTGTAACTGTGTGTGACACTTGTCTGTGGCACTGTGGGGGTGGCCAAGGGGACCTTCCCCGAGCTGTCTGCAGAGGAATCCACAGCAGCCCAGGCCGGGGGTGCTCAGTGGCCGCTCAGTTCCGCTGACTGGACGCGGCTCTGGACGCTTCCCTTGGAGCATCTCCAGGGAGGGAACGCTGGGGCTGCCCCGGCTGTGGTGTCACTGCCAGGGGAACGCTGGGGCTGCCCCGGCTGTGGTGTCACTGCCAGGGGAACGCTGGGGCTGCCCCGGCTGTGGTGTCACTGCCAGGGGAACGCTGGGGCTGCCCCGGCTGTGGTGTCACTGCCAGGGGAACGCTGGGGCTGCCCCGGCTGTGGTGTCACTGCCAGGGGAACGCTGGGGCTGCCCCGGCTGTGGTGTCCCTGCCAGGGGAACGCTGGGGCTGCCCCGGCTGTGGTGTCCCTGCCAGGGGAATGCTGGGGCTGCCCCGCTCCTGCCCCACCCCATCAGCTCTGCCAGCGCCTCCAGGGGACACAAAGGTTGAGCCAAAGGGTGAGAGTTGCACAAGGGGCTCAGCTGGGATCTGGGACCCATTGGGATCATGGAGTCCAGCCCCCAGCCCTGCACAGACACCCCAACAATCGCAGCCTGTGCATCCCTGGCAGCGCTGGCCAAAGGCTCCTGGAGCTGCGGCAGCCTCGGGGCCGTGCCCATTCCCTGGGGAGCCTGGGCAGTGCCCCAGCCCCCTGTGGGGGAAGAAGCTTTTGCTGATCTCCAGCCCAGCCCTGCCCTGGCCCAGCTCCAGCCGTTCCCTCGGCTCCTGTCCCTGCTCACCTGGGCAGAGATCAGAGCTTGCCCAGAGAAGCTGTGGCTGCCCCTGGATCCCTGGAAGTGTCCAAGGCCAGGTTGGAAAGGGCTTGGAACAGCCTGGGATAGTGGAAGGTGTCCCTGCCAAGGCAGTGGGTGAAACGAGATGAACTTTAAGGTTCCAAGCCAAGGCATTCTGTGATTCTGTGATTTTGGGAGAGATGCTGAAGCTCTGGCTCAGCTTTGTAATAAATGGAATTGATTTGCGCTAACTAAATAGTAACTGTTATTAAAGTTAGTATTAGAAGCAATCAAAAGAATCAGTGTTACAAGGCAGATGCATCCCTTTGCAGATGTTACATGTTAAAATTGAGGTACAGGATGTAGTTTGGAAGATAAGTGATGTACCAAGACAAAAACGGCCTTGAGATGGACAAAATTAGAACGACTTTAGGCATTGAGCCTGAAAATCAGTACATATCAGACTAATTAGTAGACTTACATAACACAACGCTTAGTACGCACGCACAGTTGCTTACATGGTTGTCAGCTCCATTTCCTGCCTAGAAATCCTGAAACTGCTTCTAAATGCTGCTCCCTTTAGCTCTTGGACACCTACTCACACAGAGCTGGAAAAAAAATGCCCTGGCCATGGCTTACAAGGTGAGTTATGCCACAGTTGGAGCTCTGAGGGAAATCTCTATCCATCCCTATCCTTTTAATATATCTGTATGTGGGGGTGTGCATGGATGTGTCTTGTATGGAAAGGAAGGAGTGTGCAAACAATGTGACTGACATTTTCACTCTCTGTGTTCATTCCATACTCATGGGTACAAAGATATTATGGAAACCTTTGCAAGGACAGACCTTCGGTCCATGGACACAGAGACATCCAAGAGCCCCTGGCACAGACAGACCCTTCTGTCCATGGATAGAGACATCCAAGAGCCCCTGGCACAGACAGACCCTTCTGTCCATGGATACAGAGACATCCAAGAGCCCCTGGCACAGACAGACCCTTCTGTCCATGGATACAGAGACATCCAAGAGCCCCTGGCACAGACAGACCCTTCTGTCCATGGATACAGAGACATCCAAGAGCCCCTGGCACAGACAGACATTGCTGCTCTTCAGCCACGGACAGGATGAGTCCCTGAGACTGGGGCTTGGCCTTCCTCATGGTGAGGGGCATCAAGGAAGGCTGCAGTGTGATGGAGACTGTGATGGGCTGGGAACTCACTGGGGGAAAGGAGGGAGCAGTTGTGAAGTAAAAGGCAGGTGGGGGACAGAACTCCTTCAGAGAATAGAACTGTTCTGAGCTACAGCTTGAGCAAGATGAAAAATGTCATTTGGGGTCATCCCAGATTGATTTCATTTCAGAAGTTACGGAACAAGTTTAATTTTTGGGAGGTGTCATGTTTTCCCTTGGAGGTGGACACTCTGCAGACTTGAGCTGCATTGCCAAAATGCTCCAGTCTGTGCTGCAGGTCACACCGTTTCTTCTTTGGCTGATCCCGGCCCGGTGCTGAGCCCAGCAGAGCCCTGGCAGAGCCCAGAGCAGCCTCAGCATCCGCAGAGCCCGGCTGCAAGGAGAGAAAACAGAAACCGCCCGTCAGCTGAAGGCTCCTGTCCCCTTGTCCCAGCCAGCCGCGGTGCCCAGGCCATGCTGGCCGTGCTCAGAGCTGGGCCCAAAGCTGCCCATCACTGCTGCCTTTGGGAGCAGAGCAGGAGGGCAGGACATGTGCCCAGCCTGCAGCCAGCCACGGCAGATCCAGCCCCTCAGCAGCTGCCCAGAGCGGGATGCTCCTGTGCCCGCTGCCATCTCCCAAAAGCTCTTGTCCCACCCATGCCAAGGAGATGAGGACCCACCTCACACCATCCGCTGCCAGAAGAAAAGCTGGTCCCAAACGATGTCCTCAGTCTTCTCCAAGGGCACAGCCCATCCACGCCACAGCTGGTCCCAAGCACTTCCCGATCCAGACTGGATCCCACCTAGAACGCTTCCTTTAGAAAAACAAACAACAAATTAATGAAAATAGATTACAGACAAAAAGGGGAAACAAGAAAAATGGTAAAAAATCTTATCTCTGTCAGAAGCTAGAGAAAGGCCCAACCCCTACATTCTGGGGAAAAACCCACCCATGGGTGAGGGAAGCCCATGCTTGCTCCCTTTCCCCCTGCACTGTCCCCCAAAATCACGGTGATCCCAAAGCAAAGCAGGGGAGTGGAGCAGCCCAAGCCCTTCCTTGCCTGCACAGCAAAGCAGCTGTGCTCAGGTTCTGGAGTCCCACCTGTGCTCCTGCCATGGGGGTTTGTTTGTGTCGGGCTGGCTGCCCCAGCCCCAGCCCGGGGCACGGTGGGTGGTGGGGGCTGTTGGCAGGGCCAGGATCCCACTCCCATTTCGTAACCACCCCAGCCCATGTCCCCAGCCCTGCCAAAAACCAGCTGGGCAGCCACTGAGGAATCAGTTGCATCTGCCCCAGCAAAGGGGAAACCTTTGGTTCCCGGCCAATGCTCAAATCTGGGAGCATCCCCCTGGGTCTGGACTGACCTGAAAATTCACTGTGGAGCCTGGCTTTGAAGAAGGTGCCAGAATCAAAGTCCATCATCGCCAGCTGCCGCTGGCCAGGTGGAGGAAGAGGATGTCATCCTTGCTGTTTTCCTCCATGTCTCCAGCAGCAGCAGCAGCCCCACCTGGTCCAGCTTCTCCAGGGGCTCCTTCTTCCCTGGGGTGACACCAGGCTGTCAGGGTTCTGCCCAGGGCTTGGCTGTCAGTGAACCAGGACAAGCAAAACCAGCTCAGATGGTGCCCACCAGTGCTGGGCAGAGCAGCTCAGCTCCAGCACAAGGGCTGTGTGTTCCCATTTGATGAGCCCAGTGCAGTGACACAGGTAGGACAAAAAAGTCTGGGTTTCTTTGCTGCTGATTGCCAGGGCATGTGTAAAGCTGTAACTTACCAGGTCCCTGCATCACTGTGCCTGTGGCTCTCTCCCTTCTTCTAGGGCTGATGAATATCCTGCATCCAGGGATCATGGAACAGGTCTTCTAATGAAGGCCTGTCCAAGGAGTTCAGGGATAAACACCACCTGATCAGAAGCTGGCAATCTGGGGAGAGAAACCACAAACCACTGGTCAGTTGGAGAAGGCTCCTGTCTGCTTTGCCCCACTATTCCCGTGCCCAGGCCACGCTGGATGTGCTCAGAGCTGGGCCTAAACTTTCCCATTAATTTTTTTGTTTTGGAGGAGAGCAGCAGAGCAGGACATGTGCCACCTCCTCAGCAGCTGCCAGAGCGGGATGCTCACGAGCCCGCTGCTGTCTCCCAACACTGGTGTTCCCCCCGTGCCCAGAGATGAGGATTCACCTTGGGAGAGCCGTTGTGGCAGCGGGAGCTGGCCCCATCTGATGTTCCTGCCCCTCCTGAAAGGGTGCTCCCCGCAGACCATCTCGTGCAGCAGGGTGCCCAGGGTCCAGACGGTCGCTGCCTCGCCATGGTACCACCCAAAGTCGTTCCATTCCGGGGGGCTGTATGATGGTGTTCCTATGGAATATGGATGGAGCTCATCAGGGGGATGCTGCTGCTCCCAGAGCCTGACCCCAGCATCCCTGGGCATGTGGGGGCTTCCCCAGTGGCCCATGGGGTGACCTGCTGCCCTCTCGCCAGCACCTGGGACTTGGGTACAAATCCGTGTCTGGAAACGAAGTCACTGGTGCTGGAAGAGGGCAGCAGAAACCCTGGCAAGGCCCGACCATGACACACAAAGGGAAATACCCACTCAGTGCTGGGGAAAAACCATACCCACATCCTCCCTGCTGGCATTGCCCAAAACATATTTTGAACCAAAGCAAACCAGGTGAGCAGAGCAGTCCAAGCCCATTCTCAACTGCACACCAAACCAGCTGGTGCACAGGTCCTGGGTCCCCCTCTCTGCTACCCCCACCCACGGAGGATTTTGTCAGGCTGGCTGCCCCAGCCCCAGTCCTGGCCAGAGTGGCAGGCAAAGGCTGCCAGCAGGGCTGGAAGATGGGTCCCCACCCAGCTCTGCTCAAAAGCAACTTGGCTGAAGACTCAGTCCTGTGACTGGCAGCAAAAGGGAGAATCCCTCCTGCCACACCCTTGTTGCGCCAGGAGATGTTGGGCCAGGAGATGCCAGGACCAGGAGCCTACCCCTGTGTGGGCTCACCTGCAAATTGAGTGTAGGCTGTCTCCTGAAGGTAGGTGCCACAGCCGAAGTCTATCAGTTTTGCCTCGCCGGTGTCCAGGTCTACCAAGATGTTTTCCGGTTTTATATCTCGGTGCAGGACCCCGCAGCTGGTGCAGTGCCGCACGGCTGCCAGGACCTGCCGGAACAGCTCCCGCGCCTCTTCCTCGGACAGGAACTTCCGTGCCCGAATGAAGTGCCGCAGGTCCTGACACCGCTCTGGGCGCTCCAGCACCATAACAATGTAGCTGGGGAGCTCAAGCCACTCCAGCAGCTGCACCACGCCGGGGAAGCCTGTGGACACCTTGTCCAGCAGCACTATCTCCAGTGGTGCGCTGGTGCCGTCGGGCTGCGGGAGGAGCACGGTGCTGTCAGTGGGGCTGAGGCCGTGCCAGGGCTCGGGAAGCCCTCAGCCAGCCCGGGATGCTCTGTGCCCTCCGCTGGCCCCATGCCCGCTCTCCCTCCAGGTGTCCTGGCAGCTCCCACCCTGCCGGGTCCTGGCTCATCCCCGCCCGGCATGCCCCGGCTTCTGCCGCTGGCCCCACTCACTCACCAGCTCGCCCCAGTGCCGGACGCGGTTCCGTGGCACCTTTTTGATGGCCACCTGTAAGCCAAAGGGAACAGCGGATTCAGCTCAGTGCCTGCCGTGTCCAGCCCCATCCTACTCCTCCGCCCCCTTCTCCTCCTCCGCCCCCTCCGCCCGCTCCTCCTCCTCCGCCCGCCGCTGGCCCCACCGCTCACCGGGAGTCCGTCCGAGAGCCGAGTGGCTGCGAAAACTCTGCCAAAGCCGCCGCGTCCCAGCAGTGAACCCACTCGGTAGCGCTGCTGCAGGGCCTCCTGCGCCTTCCCTGGGGAAGAGACGCGGCCGTCAGTGCTCGGCCCGGGGCCAGGAACGGCCCCCGAGCGCTCCCCGACCTCCCCGGGCCGGGCATCCGCAGGCGTTCGCTCTTTGGAACGCGACAGCGGCGGCTCGGGGCCGGCGGCCGCGCTGCTGAGCGGCGGAGCTCGGGCCGGGGAAGCCGCAGCGGAGGCGGCGGCAGCGGCCGCGCCGCCTGTGTCCTCCGCGGTCCCCGGGAGGAGCCGGGGCCGGGGCCGGGGCCGGGGCCGGGGCCGGGGCTGGGGCCGGGCCAGGCGGAGCCAAAGGGCAGCGATGCCGCCCCAGCCCCAGGCAATGATGCCCGCCCAGCAGCGCCAGCGCCAGCACAGCCAGAGCTGGGCGGAGGCGAGACCGCGGGGGGATGCTCGGGGCCAGGGCCGGGGCCTGGGCCGGGGACGTGGCCGGGGCCGGGGGCGGACCGGGGGCATGGCCCGGGTGGGCACGGGGAGAGGGAAACTGGAAGGGAATGAGACACAGGAAAAGGGAGACCGGGATGGGGTGCGGGACAGTGGGAGAGGGAGAAGAGTGACAGGAATTGATAAATTCTCTGCTTTCGCTGCTGCCGCTGCTGCCGCTGCTGCTGCTGCTGCCGCTGCTGCCGCTGCAACTGAAGCACCGGGACCGTTTGTCCCCGTGTCCGTTTGTCCGTTGCCCGCTCGGCCCCGCCCCGAGCCCCGCGCTCCCCGGGCAGCCCCTGAGCCTGGCCAAACACGGGAACTTTGCCCTGGTGAGCCAAGAGCCAGAGTCTTGACTCCTGCACAGGGGCACAGCAATGCCCTTGGCTGCTGCTGTGCCTTGTCCCTGCTGAGGGTCAGACACTGTCTGAGCACATTCCCTGAATGCAGAATTTGCACCTGAGCCAAGCACTGCACTTGTGTCTCCAGCATTGCTTTCCAAGTAAAACAGGGGGAGTCAAACTGGGTGTAGCTCATGGTATTTTACAGTGTCTAAAACTTGCCGAGTCTCAGATCTTAGAGGTGAGATCCATTTGGAATGAATGGGATGGACAAACAGTGCAAGATGGAGAAGGGAAACATAAAAATCAATAGAGAAAAATAGAAAAAAACATATTGGTTGTTTCTTTGGATTTTATTTTCATTTCTTAAAAAAGTTGTTTCAATTTTCCCAGAATCTCCTCCCCAGTCCTGTCCTTTCCAAAAACCTGTCCTGGAGAACAAGGCACAGCTCCTGTCACAAGATGTGCCCCCAGCTGCAGCTTCTCTTGGCTTCCCACACTGTGAATGCAGCACAACTCTTGCAGCAAAGCAGGACAAATATCTGAAGAACTTGACAACTTGTTCTTTCTTTTCCTTGTGCACTGGGGAGTTGTGCCATTGGTGAGGTTTTCATTGTTCCTCTTCTAGCCAAAGAAAACATGATGGGCTACCAGGAATTGTTGGGGAATACAAGCCTGGCTGAATGTGGAGAAAGAATCTCCAGAGCCTGCAGCCAGCAGTGGAGAGCTCATCATTCCAACAGCCCCATGGACATCTTGAAAGTGATCTGGAATGTGAAGATGGGCTGACAGAGGGAGTTTGTTTCTGTGTTCAGTTTAGATGATTCTATATCTCTTGCAGTGGTAGAAATCAAGAGCACAATCAGTTGATGATAAGCACCAGAACATGATAAGCTGGAGCTCTCAGTGGATGAGAGAAAGAATGTGAAAAGGAGAAATGCAGGGAATGACTTGGTGAACTTTGTGTGTAAGAAGGGTCATTTTTTCCTAATAATTCCCAATTCATTCCCTTTGCTTTTATCCTTTTAACAAGGCAAATTGCATCTCAGATTCCCCACGAAATGAGAACCCTGAGCTTGTGGAACTGCCTGAAAGGTGCCCTGTGCCTTTTTCTTCTGCTGCTCAGAAGAAGCAATGAAGCGAGTTGGGAAGTTCTGGTATTTCCTATTCCTGATGGATTTTTTCTTTTTATTTGCCACTGCAGAGGCAATTTCTGTGATGGCCTCTGTCAGTTGATTCTATTTCAGCAGCAGCAGCAACAGGGCTGTGTTTGAGCACTGCAAATGTGACCTGTGTGGCTTTAATTCTCCTTGATTTATTGCTCAGGGACGTGGGAGCATTTTGATGTCTGCTACTGATCGTGATGCCTGAAACAAAAATCCTGAGTTCCCTGTGACAAAAGCACAGTGGGTAGCACTGATTGAAAGAGGCAATTGCAGCTGTACTGCTAAAATTCAAGTGGCAAGCAGAAGAGGGGCAAGAGCAGCCGGGATCTACAACTGCCAAGACAAATGTAGATGAAATAATTTTGTGGGATTTTTCTGGAATTTTGTGGTATTTTTCTTGAATTTTATGGAATTTTTGTGGAATTTAGTGGAAATTTGAGGAGATTTTCTGGGATGTTTCTAGAATTTGGTGGGGTTTTGAGAAGATTTAGGGAATTTTGTGGGATTTTTCTGCAATTTTGTGGGATTTTTTTTAGATTTTATGGGATTTTTCTTAGATTTTGTGGAAATTCGTGGAGATTTTAAGAGACATTTATGGAATTAGATGGGGTCTTGAGAAGATTTAGGCAATTTTTGGATTTTTTTCTGGAATTTTGAGGTTTTTTGAGGAGACACGAAGAATTTGGTGAGGGATTTAGATTTTGTGGAAATTTGTGGAGGTTTTGTGCAATTTCGCTGGAATTTTCTGGAACTTTGAAAAAATTGAAAGAATTTTGTAGGATTTTTCTGGAATTTTGTGGGATTTAGAAGAGACATAAAGCATTTTGTGGTATTTTCTTAGATTTTGTGGTATTTTGTGGAGATTTGGTAGGATATTTCTGGAATTTGGTAGGGTATTGGGAAGGTTTAGGGAATTCTGTGGGATTTTTTTCTGGTATCTTGTGGGATTTTGATGAGACTTGAAAAATTTTGTGGGATTTTTTTTAGATTTTTTGGAAATTTATAGAGATTTGGTGGGATGTTTCTGGAATTTGGGAAGGGTTTTTTTTAATTTTATAGGATATTGAGAAGATTTTGTGGGAGTTTTGTGGAATTTTCAGGGATTTTAAGGAAATATGAAGTATTTTGAGGTATTTTCTTAGATTTTTTTTTTTAATTTTGTGAAGATTTTTTTTGCGACTGTGGGATTTTGCGAAAGTTCAAATAATTTTGTGGGATTTTTCTGAAATCTTGAGGGATTTTGAGGAGACTTGAAGAATTTTGAAGGACTTTTATTAGATTTGGTGGTGTTTTGTGGAGATACGGTGGGGTGTTTCTAGAATTTGGTAGGGTTTTGAGTAGATTTCTGCAATTTTGTGGAATTTTTTTCTGGAATTTGTGGGATTTTATGGAGACTTGAAGAATTTTGTGTGATGTTTCTGGAATTTAGTGGGATTTTTTTTAATGTTGTGGAATTTTCTGGTGTTTTGTGGGATTTTGAGGAGACTTGAAAAATTTTGTGGGATATTTCTTGGATTTTGTGGAAATTTGTGGCGATTTGGTGGGAAGTTTCTGGAATTTGGTTGGGTTTTCAGAACATTTCGGGAATTCTGTGGGATTTTTCTGCAAATTTGTGGATTTTTCTTGAACTTTGTAGGATATTGAGATTTTGTGGGAGTTTTGTGTAATTTTGAGGAATTTGAGGAGACATGAAGAACTTTGAGGTATTTTCTTAGATTTTGTGGTATTTTTTGGAGATGTGAGATGTTTCTGGAATTTGGTGGGGTTTTGTGAAGATTGATGCAATTTGGAGGGATGTTTCTGGAATTTTGTGAGATTTTTCTTGATTTTTCTAGGATATTCAAGAAATTTTGTGAGATGTTTCTGGAATTTGGTAGGGTTTTGGGAAGATTTAGGGATTTTTTTTAGTTTTTTTCAATTTCTTGAGATTTTTTTGCAATTTTGTGGGATTTTGCATAAATTTAAATAATTTTGTGCGATTTTTATGGAATTTTTAGGGATCTTGAGGAGACATCAAGAATTTTGTGGGATTTTTCTTAGATTTTGTGGTATTTTGTGGAGATTTGGTGGGATGTTTCTGGAATTTGGTGGGGTATTTAGACCTTTTAGGAAATTGTGTGGGATTTTTCTGGATTTTTGTGCAATGTTTCTGGAATTTTTGGGGGGTTTTGTGGAATTTTGAGAGGTTTTGAGGAGACATGAAAATTTTGTGGGATTTTTCTTAAATTTTGTGGAAATTTATGGAGACATGAAAAGATTTAGGGAATATTTGGAGATTTTTCTGGAATTTTGTGGGATTTTTCTGGAATTTTGTGAGATTTTCAGACAATTTAAAGGAATTTTTGTGATTTTCCTGGGATTTTGTGGGATTTTTTTTGTATTGTCTGGGATTTTTCTGGAATTATATGGGATTTTTCTTAGGGATTTTTGTGGGTTTTTTCGGGGATATTATGGGATTTTCCTGCAATTTCGTAGGATTTTTCTTGAATTTTGTAGGATTTTTCTGGAATTTTGAGGGAAGTTTCTGGAATTTTGTGGGATTTTTTTGGAATGTTGTGGAAATTTGAGTAGATCATGTGTGATGTTTCTGGATTTTGGAAAAATTTTGAGAAGATTTGAAGAATTTTGTGGCTTTTTTTTAAATTTTGTGTGATAATGAGGAGACTCGAAGAATTCTGTCAGATTTTTCTTAGATTTTGTGGAAATTTGTGGAGATTTTATGGGATGTTTCTGGAATTTGGTGGGGTTTTGAGAAGATTTCTGCAATTTTGTGGGATTTTTCTTGCATTTCGTGGGATTTGTGGAGACTTGAAGAATTTTTGGGGATTTTTCTTAGATTTTGTGGAATTTTGTGGAGATTTTGTGGGATGTTTCTGGAATTTGGTAGGGTTTAATAAGATTTAGGGAGTTTTGTGAGATTTTTTGTAGAATTTTGTGGATTTTTTTCTGGAATTTTGTAGGATTTTGAGAGCATTTGGGGCAATTTTTATGAAGATTTTGATGAAAAAACCAGGAAAATAAAAGGGGTAAATCTGCTAAAATTTTGGTAAACAAAAGTGAAAAGCAAAACCATCCAAAGGGACCTGAACTCTGCGCTAAATCCGCATGGTTTGGCCCAACATCAGCCAAATGGGGTTAAAATCATCCCAAGGTGTCCAAATTGCAACCAAAAGGGCATAAAAATGCCCAAAGTGGTGTAAAACCCACTCCAAATGGCCTAAAATCACCCTTGAATCTCCCAAATGGTGCAAGATCCACTCTGAAAGTCGCTGGTTTTGTCTCAAATCACCCAAAGGGCCCCAACATCCCCCAACCTGGCCTGAAACGGCCAAAAGGGACCTGAAATCACCCGCAAAGGGCTCGGTTCGACCGGCACCGGGACTGGGAGCGAGACCGAGATCGAGACTGAGACCGAGACTGAGACCGAGAGCGGGCCTGAGACTGGGACTGAATCCGGCACCGGCACCGAGACCGGCACCGCTCCGGGACCGGGACTGAGACCGGGACTGGGACTGAGACCGGGACCGGGACTGAGACCGGGACCGGCACCGCTCTGGGATTGAGATCGACACCGGGACCAGAATCGGCTCCAGGAGTGCCCCGGGACTGCTCTGAGACTGAGACCGAGGCCAGCACAGGGACTGGGATCAACACCAGGAGCGCTCTGAGACCGAGACTGAGACCAGAACCGGGATCAGCACCGGGATCACTCCTGGAGCAGCACTGGGATCAGCACCAGGATCACTCCAAGACCAGCACTGGGATCAGCACCAGGATCACTCCAGAACCAGCACTGGGATCAGCACCGGGATCGCTCCAGGACCAGCACTGGGACCAGCACTGGGATCACTCCTGGACCAGCACTGGGATCAGCACCGGGATCACTCCAGGACCAGCACTGACACTGGGACAGGAACAGCTCCGAGGCCAAGACTGAGACCAGGACTGAAACCAGCACTGGCACCGACACTGAGACTGGCACCGCTCCGGGACCGAGACTGAGACCGGGACTGAGAGTGAGATGGAGACAAAGACTGGGACTGGGAGCGCTCTGGGACCGACACTGGGAGCACCACAGCTCCGGGACAGAGATCGACACCGGGACCGGAATCAGCTCTGGGATCGCTCCGGGACCACCGCGTTCACTCCGAGCAGTTTTGGCCCTGCCCCCGGGCGAGACTGGGAAGGGCTGGGAGGGACTGGGAAAGAACTGGGAGGGAACTGGGAGGGAACTGGGAGGGAGCCCTGGGCAGGGCAGGACCGCCTCGGTTCGCATCGTTCTGGTGCAGCCATCCCAGTCCATGTGGTCCCGGTCCATGTGATCCCAATCTCTGATGCTGATCCATACGGTCCCGGTCTGTGCAATCCCAGTCTGTGCAATCCCAGTCTGTGCAATCCCAGCCATGGATCCCAGTCTGTGTGGTCCTGCATGGCACACACTCCAAGAGTCTGGAATTCCAGTTCCCAGCAAGGAAAAGATGTTCCTGCACTTGAAGGCAAAGCTCTTGAGAAGGGGCCGAGAGCCAAGTGCAGCAAGATCTTACAGTGACATTTCCCTGCCAGCCCCCAGAACCCATGCTTGTTGTAGCTCCTGGACTGGGAATTAAATCAGGGGAGGGTCTCTGGTGGGAGCTGCCCTGGGTGCAGGGAGACGCTGATGTCAGTGTTCAGGAACACACATAATCACAGATTGATTATATGCAGGTGCTTGATTGAAGCGCACGGGAACTAGGGGTATCAGCAACCCAAATCTAGCTCCATCGTCTTTGTCCAAAGTGCACATATTTCTACAATTTCAGCTGTAGCAGTAATCACTATAACAACCTTATCAATATTGCCTCATTAATATTGCTTGATTAGTTTTATCAATATTGCTTCATGAGAGTTAGCTCATCCTTGTACAAACATGTATGAATCTTATCTCTGGGTGGGTATCTTGGAATCCCCAAGTACCAGTTCTTGTTACCGTAAACATTTCAGCTTGCTAGACCATCCCCAATACCAGACATTCTTGTGGCCTACTTCTTCATGGTTTTAAGAAACATTTTCAGAAACATTTAACGTTATAATAACAAGGCTTTCACTGTTGTGGTGTCACAGATAGTGGAACACTGGGGCTGTCACTGCTGTGGTGTCACAGAGAGGGGAGCACTGGGGGTGTCACTGCTGTGGTGTGTGATAGATTGACATTTAAGTAAAAAAGACAAACAGCTAAAGAAGTTAAGGTTGCTGGAGGCTGATGGAAGTTTTTTCTCCTGGCCTATAACTGGTCATTTCCGAGAATTGACAGTAGTTTTGATCATCGAAAAGTGATATCAACCTGTGAACATCACCCATTAAAACTTAAGCCCGGGAATTTCTCTTTCTCTTTGGTTTCTGGCTTTTGAAGAGGTAACAGGGCCCTGGTTCATCCTCCTCCTCCCCAGGTCGGACAAGGCCACAGGGGGAGCGGGGCTGACTGGAGTTCTGCAGTTCCTGGCGGGGGATGGAGACTGTGAAGTGACAGGAGCCCCTTCCCAGAGGGAAGTACTCCCATCTGTCCTACTGGTCTGGCCTTAATGTAATTTTTTGAGTTCATCAAAGGGTCATTAATAAACAAAACCTTGGTTTTGCCTGCTGACATTGCTGGTCAGGCGGTGTCCCAGGAGATGCTCTTGATGGTTGCCTCTTTTCCTGGGCATGGCACTGGAGGAGGTTCAGGCCCAGGTGATGCCACTGAAGGAAATGTGCCCTCATCCCAGGGATGCTCAACACAGACTCCCCCAGCCCCTCAGTGCCCTGCCGCTGGTCACAGCAGCCCCTGCCTGGCTCCTGCCTGCCCACACCATGGTCAGCCCTGCCTGCTCCTGGACATGGAGCTCAGCCAGGGCTGGTGCTGTGTGGGCTTTGCTGGTGGTACCAGGCAGACACTGGGGTGAGAGCTCCATCTCTTTATTGGAACAGAAGAGCTGTGCTGGGCCCTGCCCTGGCAGGAGGGACCCACCTTCAGTCCAGGCCACAGAGCAGGGCGGGTCCCTTCAGGGACACAGGGCCTTGCTTTGGGTGGTGGCAGCATCTGCACAGCAGCAAGCTGGTAATGCAGCTGTGACAGGGACATCACGAATGGGCATGGAGATGTGAAATGTGTGGTGCAGGTGTCCCTGAGGGAGGTGTTTGGCCTTTCCTGTGAAGCTGCAGAGGGGAACCTGTTGAGAGGGGAGATGGCTGAGGCCCCAGCTGCAGCTGGCACACAGGGACCCTCTTGCACACTGGGAGATTCTCACTGTCCTCACAGTTTCCCTCTGAAGACTAAGAGGTGAATGTGGATGGGCTTAGCAACTGGGCTACAGGCCAAACAATTGAGTTAGCAAATGAAGAAATTGAGAAAATACAAGTTTATCCATAGCAAGGAAGAAATCAAGGCTGTTAGCATGGAAACCAATAAAAAGGGATATAAGGGGTATTTGCAGTTATGTAATACATGCCTTGGAGGCAGCATACTTACCTTAATAATCTTTTGTAAACTCTTGTCAATTTATTGTTGATGTTAATTGCTTTGTACCAATAAAATATATTAAGCCATTGGTTTGCCCAATGAATATAATGAGCTGTTTTGATGTAACTAATGACTTAAGATCATGCTTTGTTAAGTGAATAAATGTTGACAATACTTTGTAATGAAGAAGAAACCATTGTAGTCTCTGCACAAGTGTGTGTTGTGTGTCCGTCTCAAGTGACAGGTGAGAAATTCAAAATCGCCTTTGAAAAATCCTAAACTACTATGGAAATTGAGAAGAAACATTTGTCGACTACTTTCTAAAAAAAAAAAAATTCTAAATATTTCTAAAAACTTCTTACTTCTAAAAATGAAATACAAAGATAACATGGTGCACCATGCCTGGCTGCTGCTGGCAGAGCAAGAAGCTGATAATGTAGCTTTGGTGGGGACAACAGACACTGACTTGGAGATGCAGGAAGACAGGTGTAGTTCTCCCTGATTGAAGCCTTTGGCCAGTCTTCTGAAGCTGCAGAGCCATTCCTGTGGAGAGAAGAGGTCCCCAGCTGCTGCTGGCACTCAGGGACCCTCCTGCACAGCAGGGCCCAGAGCTGCCAAGGCTCCCCAGCACGGCTGGAGCTGCTGGCACAGCTTGACCCAGCTGGACAGCTGCCCCTCAAGGCCCTGGAGAGCAGGGGATGGCTCTGGGCAGGGTCCCTGCTGTCTGCTTTTCAAGGGCAATCTTATCACCACTCTTTCTCCTGCCCACCTTGCTTTGCCTCTGCCTGGAGCTCCTGGGACTGCTCCTGGCAATGATCAATAATCACTGCTTATTCTGTCAGCAAAGGGACATTGAGAAGTTGTCTCCAGCATGCACCATGATCTTCACAATGTGATTGACCAGGACTGCACGTCAATCCATATCTCAATGCCAGTCTGGACAGGAGTACAGATCAGAAGTGTTTTCATGGTGTGCTGGGCTCCCCATCCTGTTTAGGGAACGAGGCACTGCAAGGAGGTCCTCAGTGGCAGAGAAGCCACTGCCTGAGATGTAACCCTGGGTGCCTCCTGTGGCTCAGGGAGCGGCTGTGCCTGTAAATGTGTGTTTGTCTGCAGCACAGAGCCAGGGCTTAGTGAGGCCCTTGTTGTGCCTCGGGCACTGCTCGGCAGCCCCATCGGACCCGGGCCCTCAGCCCTTCCCTGTTGGGGACTGACCTGGCCCAGCCCAGCCATGGGGCAGGGCCCGACAAGGGCGCGGTGGGTCCAGAGGCCCGGCCTGGCCCTGGTCCCCAAGGGATGGGCTCTGTCTGCCTGCACAGCCCACAGGCGAGGCCCGAGGCTCTGCAGGAAGCTTCCTGCCAGCTTTGCACAACCTCCACCGAGAGTGTCCCTTTGCTGTGCTGAGAAGACTAACAAACCCCTCTAGTTTAACCCCACTGCACACCTCATGAGGGATCTCTGCAAATCTTAGGAGAGACCATATTCATTTGTGCCTCATGAGGGATCTCTGCAAACCTTGGCAGGGACCCCAAAATATCCCTTGTTCCTCACAGGAAATCTGTGCACACCTTTTGAGAGACCCCAAAATAACCTCATGTGCCTCACAAAAGAATCTGGCCCCTGGCCCACTTTAGGAAGGACTCAGCTCCTCTCCAGGCCTTGATGGCAACCACTAAATGGTCACGTAAATCACAAGGAACTCAAGCCCCCTGCCAGTCTTACAGGGTTCTCCAGTCACCTGTAGCCATAGAAGCGACCCCAAATCCCCTAAGAACTTCAAGAGGAAACCTCAGCCACATGCACCACTTACAAAAGACCCAAACCCGTGCCTGTCTTACTGGAAAACACAACACCCTGCCCGTGTGCCTCACAATGGACCCCAATCATCTGGCAGCCTTACAGGGGTCCCCCATCACCTGCATGCCATAGAAAAGCCAGGTGTGCCATTAACTCTAGCCAGCAGTGTGTTCCATGGCAGAAACCTCTCCAATGCCTTTCTGGGAATTGGGAACACGTGCTGTGGTGCCAGCTGCATCTGTGGGAGCCATGGGCACTGTGAGTCTGTGCTGTGCTCCACTGCTGAGCTGGCAGCACGGTGGATACGGCCAGGATATTCCGTTTCCCCCAGGTCTGGAGCCTGCAGGTACCTTGCTGCCCCTTGGCACAGGCTGTGCTGCCCAACAAAGCCCAGAAAGCCGGGAGCAGAGCCCAGGGACAGCGCAGCTGCTTGGGCAGTGGCTCCTTCCAGGGACATGGGCCAAACCCATCCCTGAGCAGCCACTGCCACCCCTGACCCTCCTTGCTCCGTGACAGCTCCCCCAGCCCAAGGGGACAGAGCCAGGTCCTGTCAGGACACACTGGAGCTTTGGCCTCCCCGTCTGCCCATTCCCCACCATGGGCATCCCTTTGCAGTTGCTGCCAGGTTTCAGGAAGTGTCTCCCATGGAGGGACCCAAGCAGGATTGCTCAGTAGCCAAGTGTCTTGAGCCTGCTGGGGATAATTCCTCTGCGCTGGGCCGGCTTTGTCCTGGTGGCGTAACAGTAAGCATTAAGAATTAAATGCAATTTTATTTTTTATTGCAGAAATGTAAAAATATTCTACTCTTATCAGATTTATAAAACTACAATGAAAATTCCTAAACTGACATGGAAATAGGGAAGAAATATTTGTGGATTTATTCTACAAAAAAAAAAAAAAATCTAAATATTTCTAAAAATTTCTAATTTTGCGAAACAAAAAAGAAAGGTAGTATGGTGTTTCAGGAGCCATGTGCCTGGCTGCTGCCTGCCCAGTCTGGGCTGTGCCCAACCAAGCAGCTCTGCCACTGCTGGTAGTACCAGCCAGATACCAGAGCTGAAGCCCAAAGGTGCTGCTGGACTCAAGCCCTGCCTTGGCAGGAGACCCTTGCCTTCTGTCCTGTCTGGAGAGCAAGGCCAAACCCTTTGTGGACAGAGACTTCTGTTCTGCGTGTTGGTGGCAGCATGGGCATAGCAATGAGTTGATAATGCAGCTGTGGCAGGGACAACGGACACTGGCTTGAAGATGCAGGATGACAGGTGCAGGTCTCCCAAACTGAGGTGTTTGGCAGGACTTGTGAAGATGCAGAGGCGCTCCTGTGGAGAGAAGAGGTGGCTGAGGCCCCCAGCTGCTGCTGGCACACAGGGACCCTCCTGCACAGCAGGGTCCAGAGCTGCCAAGGCTCCCCAGCACGGCTGGAGCTGCTGGCACAGCTTGGCCCAGCTGGACAGCTGCCCCTCAAGGCCCTGGAGAGCAGGGGATGGCTCTGGGCAGGGTCCCTGGCCAGGAGCGGGCCCCAGAGCACCTCTGCCTGTCAAGGACAATCTCGTCCCCGCTCTTTCTCCTGCCCACCTTGCTTTGTCTCTGCCTGCTGCTCCTGGGGCTGCTCTTGGCCAGGCAGCCTCAGTGGCAGCCAGCACTGGCTGCAGCCCCAGTGGGCTCCCCAGGACAAGGCCCAGCAATTAAGAGGCCAATGAAAGGCCTGGGCAGCAGCAGAACTCTCAGCAGAGTTATTTGGGCAACCAAGGACTATCCACAAGTCCACAGCAGCCTCACTGGGAATGTTTCCTGACTATGAGCAGCCTTTCAATAAACTGATTGAGGCCGAGATCACAAAACACTCACCGTTTTCTCTTCCAGCAATACCAGACTCCAGCACAGCACATCATCAGGAAAAGTGCTCCACCAGCCACAATGGCCATTAACTTAATCAAACCATGTGTTCCCTGGTAGAAAACTCTTCTCATGCTTTCCCAGATATTCTGAGCATGTGTTGTGGTGCCAGCTGCATCTGTGGGAGCAATGGGCAGTGTGAGCCGTGCTGTGCTCCACTGCTGAGCTGGCAGCACGCTGGATACAGCCAGGACGTTCTCTGTTTCCCCCAGAGCTGGGGCCTGCAGGCACCTTGCCACCCCTTGGCACAAGGCTGCTCAAACCCCTGAGCTTGAATGGCACAATTTCTCTGTGCTGTGCTGGTCTTCTCCAGGCAATACTTGTCAAAGACATGGATAAGGATCAGGAAAATGCCCAGGGTTTTGGAAATGCTCCTGGGCCACCCCTCTTCCAAACAGACCCTAAATGTGAACTAGCCCGAGACCAGAAATTTTCAGGTGTGCATGGCCTGTGCTGTAGTTTGGGCTCCCTGTCAGCTGATGCCAAATGCCTTCCTGCAGAGGCTGGGGAGAAGCTGCAGCCAGGCTGGGAAACAGCCCTGCAGGGCATGAAAGCAGCAGTGCGACAGCAAGGCTGCCATGGATCTGCTTCCTGCTGTGCCACGCACGGTGTGTCCAGATGTGCAGAGAAAGCCCCTGGCTGCTGAGTCTCAGGAGAAGGCTGAGGGACATGGACCCACCACGGCATCCCTCCAGATCATTCAGGATTATGTCCAGATATTTGAGTTCCCCCATTGCTACATTACTATCTCCTATAGGTTTGTTCTTCTTTCTCAGGGGACTATAATATAAAGTATTTCCATTTCCCAGGAATGGATCCCACACAACCAGTGCTCAGCCTGTGGGGTCAGCAGGGATGCACCACACACCCCAGTGATGGGAGCCGGGCTTGCTTGCAGAATTTAGCTCAGCAGCTGGGAAAGTCCTTGCTGCAGACACACCTGTAACTCAACAGCCACAGAAGCTTCTCTCATCTCTGCTGCACAGACAGCACTGAGCCACAGGAGCAGTGAGAGGATCACGCAGAGCAAGGGCACACACGTGCACGGCTCTGTCCTGGCACCTGCAGTGATGCCGCCCTGGCCGAGCCTTGGGCTCTGAGCTGGCAACTCTCCCAGGGGGAAAGGCCTTCACCTACCCTCATAATCTTCCTCATCGTCAGGCTCAGTAACTGATATGGACGGGGAATCCAGATCATCCTCATCATCAGGTTCATCTGCAAAGAAAGGCAGAACAGAACAGCTCCCGTGACACTGCTGAAGATTCTTCTTCAGGCTGGACTGAGTGCACCTGAGTGACTGCTGCCCTCCAAGGCACTCCCTCATCTCTGCCTTCCACTCAGGAGCAGGAGCAGGGGGACCACATGCCTGCAGTGGCCCCACACTGGGATGGAAGGAGCCCCTTGCATGGCAGTCAGGGGAGAAAGGACTCCCTGGAGCTGCCAGCAGCTCTGAACTGAGCCCCAGGCAGGGCCAGAGCTTGGCAGCTGGAGCAGGAGCATCTCAGGCTCCCCGGGGCCAGAAAGGAGCCACACAAGGCACAACCCCGGGGCACAGCCCTGAGCCCGGCCCCTTCCTCTCTGCTCTTCTCCGTGGCTGCACAGAGCACACGGAAGGAGACACTGATATTGCACATGGGAAGAAGATTGACAGCTAAATGCTCCTTCCTTCCACTGACAGCAATCCTGTGGAATCACTCAGGGCTCCAGAAGGGAGCAGAGCGAGGTTTCCAGAATCCTTCAGCCTTCAGACTCTTGAGGGAAATGGCACATGAGTGAGCTCTTGCCACCTTGACACTGATTATTCTGTGCAGAAAGGGACATTGAGAACTTGCCTCCAGCATCTGGCAAGGTCTTCAAACCACCATTAACTAGCACTTCCAGATGCTCCATGTCATGATCCCAATCTAGAAGGGAGCAAGGATCAGAACCATTCCATGATGTGCTGGGACGCCCTTCTGCCCTAGGGAACTGGGCACTGCAAGGGGGTCAGGTAAGGCCGTGGGAGCCAGACGTCAATGGACATGGCCAAAGCTGCAGAGGGGCCTGAGGAGAGCTCTGGACTGGCTCTGGACATTCTCAACACCTTTTCCATGCTCTGTGCAAAATCCCTGAAAAGCAGGCACAGCCAAGCAGCAGAGATGGCAGCTCAAGCCTCAGCAGGGCTCAGGCCCAGAGACACAGCAATTACCTCCTGGGACTGTGCCTGGCATGGCCTCCCTTCCTGCAGCAGAGGCTGCCCATGAGCCACTGCTTCCTCCGGGAAACGCTGCCTTCAGCACAGCCTTTGGGTTCATCTCTGGAGAAAGGAAGAGCCACAGCTGGATCAGACAGAACCATTCCCCACTGAGGAGGTGGCATGTTCAAGAGGCAATATTTGTCAAAGTCATGGATAAGGATCAGGAGAAAGGCCAGGTTATTTGGGCTGGCCAGGGCCCTCCCTCCTCCAAAAAGCCCCTACACCAGATCGACCCTGAGACTGGGAAATTGCAAGGGATCTCTGGGTGTGCATGGCCTGTGCTGCAGTTTGGGCCCCCTGTCAGCTGATGCCAAATGCCTTCCTGCAGAGGCTGGGGAGAAGCTGCAGCCAGGCCAGGCTGGGAAACAGCCCTGCAGGCCATGAAAGCAGCAGTGGGGCAGTGAGGCTGACATGGATCCCTTCCTGCTGTGCCGGGCATGGCGTGTCCAGATGTGCAGAGAAAGCCCCTGGCTGCTGAGTCTCAGGAGAACGCTGAGGGACATGGACCCACCATGGCGTCTATCCAGATCACTGAGCATCTTGTCTTCTGTAGGTTTGCTCCTCCCTCTAAGAGAACCTTAACGGAAAGTATTTCCATTTCAGATGAATGGATCCCACAGAACCAGGGCTCAGCCTGTGGGATCAGCAGGGACACACAACTCACCCCTGTGATTGGAGCTGGGCTTGCGTGCAGCAACCAGCAAAGGAGCTTGAAATGTCCTTGCTGCAGACACACCTGTAACTCAACAGCCATAGAAGCTTCTGTCACCTGGTTCCTGCCAGGTTGTCAATGATTATTCCTTGTTGGGACAGTGAGAACATACCTGCATGGGGCTCCAGAGGCAGAAAATCTTCATGAAGCCAAGCTGCTGGAGAAGCCTTCCTACCACGCTTGTCTAGAAAGGAGCACAGATCAGAACCATTCCATGGTGTGCTGGGATCCCCTTCTGCCTCAGGGAACTGGGCACTGCAAGGGGGTCAGGTAAGGCTGTGGGAGCCAAAGGTCAATAAAAATGGCCAAAACTGCAGAGGGGCTTGGGGAACTCTGGGTTGGCTCCTGGTCACTCTCCACCCTCTTTGCAGGCCCTGTGCAAAACCCTGGTGGGGCATTGGGACTCTCATTGGGCTCTCCCTGCCACAGAGGAAACCTTTAAGCCCTGGGCCAAGCCGCAGCATTCAGTGCCACCGATATCCCAACCTCCCTCCTGCCCTCTCTCCTGCCCTCCGTCCTTCAGCTGGGACAGCTCCCCCAGCCCAAGGGGACAGAGCCAGGCCCTCTCAGAGCACACTGGAGCTTTACCCTCCCCCTCAACCCATTCCCCACCATGGGCATCCCTCGCAGCTGCTGCCAGGTTTTGGGACGTGTCTCTGTCTTGGTTCTAGAAGACAGGTGTCTGCTAGGGAGAGCAGGAGCCTCCCTTGCGATGAAAGAATGTAGACCCCCACCCTCCGAATTATTATAATTTTGAAATCAAAGGGTTTTCAGGCAGAGATCTGGGGATAGGAATAACAGTTCTTTACTAGTATAACCAGGTAAACAAACAAACAATAACTACAGCAATAACAAGAAAACAGAACCAGGGACCCCGGGACAGCTTTCTCGGCTGAGACGGGATGGAGGAGAGGCTTGGTTTTCACAAACCCCTCGGGCAGTCAGTCCTGGTGCTCCTGCAGGGCTCCGAGGAAACAGTCAGCTGGAACAGCAGGGATGAGCTGAGATCCTGGGCTGGTGGATGAGGTGTATCAGCAGCTCCACGGCGATGCCTGGCAGGACAGGGGGTGCGAGGCCACCAACCAAAGAGGGGAGAAGGAGAGGCAGCAGCTCCGCGACCCAGCGCACGAACGTCCTTCTTCCCCGAAGCCGAGGAAAAAAAGCCAGCCAAAAACTGTCCCCACCCTCCTTTTCTGCCCCCTTCCCCGCCACCCTGGGCCCGGCTACTCTTTGTCCTTCGTGAGCACCCTTAAGTACCGGTAGTTAGGCTTCCCAGCACATAATGGGTAAAAATTCCCACCTAACCCTCAACACTATCCACCCCGAATTTTTTCCCATACCAAAATGTTACATCAAATATTAAACCTTTAAATTATACACTAACACATACTACTTTAACTATATACATATGTACATGCAGATACAGATACAAGCACAGTGTCATGGGTAGTTCACCCTAAAACCAGGTCCCCTTGGGGTATGCACCGGGTCTCTCCATCTTTTTGCATCACCCACCAAGTGCAACCCGGTCCTTGAGCAAAGACAACCCCACGGATTGGATTGTCTTTGCTGGAGGCAGAATTAACCCAAACAGTTTTTCCCAGCATACCTCTCATATGTACCACTGGAACCTTATCTCCATCTGTCGTTCTAAAGGGCTCAGATTGGGCAGGGCCTGCTCGGTTAGTGGAACCTCGGGTGTTCACTAACCATGTGGCTTTTGCTAAATTAATCTCCCAGTTCTTGAAAGTTCCCCCACCCAGCGCCTTCAAGCTGGTTTTAAGCAGGCCATTGCACCGTTCAACTTTTCCAGCAGCGGGTGCATGGTAGGGGATATGGTACACCCACTCAATGCCATGTTCCCTAGCCCAGCTGTTTATAAGGCTGTTCTTGAAATGAGTCCCATTGTCTGACTCAATCCTCTCAGGGGTGCCATGCCTCCAAAGGACCTGCTTTTCAAGTCCCAGGATGGTGTTCCGGGCAGTGGCATGAGGCACAGGGTAGGTTTCCAGCCATCCAGTGGTGGCTTCTACCATGGTGAGCACGTAGCGCTTTCCTTGGCGGGTTTGGGGCAGTGTGATGTAGTCAATCTGCCAGGCCTCCCCATACTTGTATCTGGACCACCGCCCACCGTACCAGAGGGGCTTCAACCGCTTGGCCTGCTTGATCGTGGCACACGTCTCACAGTCATGGATAACCTGAGAAATACTGTCCATGGTTAGATCCACCCCTCGGTCTCGTGCCCACTTATAGGTGGCATCTCTACCCTGATGACCTGAGGCATCATGGGCCCATCGAGCTAGGAACAACTCTCCCTTGTGTTGCCAATCTAAGTCTGTCTTTGACACCTCCATCTTTGCAGCCTGATCCACCTGCTCATTGTTTCGGTGCTCTTCATTAGCCCTACTCTTGGGGACATGGGCATCTACATGACGGACCCTCACAGACAGTTTCTCTACCCTGGTGGCGATGTCTTTCCACTCATCAGCAGCCCAGATTGGCTTTCCTCTGCGTTGCCAGTTGGCCTTTTTCCACCTTTCCAACCATCCCCACAGAGCATTGGCTACCATCCATGAATCAGTGTAGAGGTAGAGCTTTGGCCACCTCTCTCTTTCAGCAATGTCCAGGGCCAGTTGAACAGCTTTGAGTTCAGCAAGTTGGCTTGATCCACCTTCTCCTTCAGTGGCCTCTGCGACCTGTCGTGTGGGGCTCCATACGGCTGCTTTCCACTTCCGGTTCATCCCTACGATGCGACAGGAACCATCAGTGAACAGAGCGTAGCGTGCTTCTTCTGCTGGCAGCTGGTTATACGGTGGAGCTTCTTCAGCCCGTGTCACTTGTTCCTGCTCCTCTTCATCAGTGAGACCAAAGTTTTCACCTTCAGGCCAGTTTGTAATTATCTCCAAAATCCCAGGGCGATTTGGGTTTCCAATACGGGCGCGCTGCGTGATGAGGGCGATCCACTTGCTCCATGTAGCGTCGGTGGCGTGGTGAGTAGCAGGAACTTTTCCTTTAAACATCCACCCCAGCACTGGCAGTCGGGGTGCCAGGAGGAGTTGTGCTTCTGTGCCAATCACTTCTGAGGCGGCTTGAACTCCTTCATAGGCAGCTAAGATTTCCTTCTCTGTGGGAGTGTAGTTGGCTTCGGACCCTCTGTAGCTTCGGCTCCAGAATCCCAGTGGTCGGCCTCGAGTCTCCCCAGGCACTTTCTGCCAAAGGCTCCAGGACAAACCATTGTTCCCAGCTGCAGAGTAGAGCACGTTCTTCACGTCTGGTCCTGTCCTGACTGGGCCAAGGGCTACTGCATGAGCAATCTCCTGTTTGATCTGAGCAAAGGCTTGCTGCTGTTCAGGGCCCCAGTGGAAATCATTCTTTTTTCGGGTAACCAGGTAGAGAGGGCTCACGATCTGGCTGTACTCAGGAATATGCATCCTCCAAAAACCTATGGCACCTAGGAAAGCTTGTGTTTCCTTCTTGTTGGCTGGTGGAGACATTGCAGTGATCTTATTGACGACCTCAGTGGGAATCTGACGCCGCCCATCTTGCCACTTTACTCCCAGGAACTGGATCTCTCGAGCAGGTCCTTTGACTTTGTTCTTCTTGATGGCAAAGCCGGCTTCTAGCAGAATCTGGATGATCTTTTCTCCTTTCTCAAATACTTCCACTGCTGTGTTCCCCCACACAATGATGTCATCAATGTACTGCAGATGTTCTGGAGCCTCACCCTTTTCCAGGGCAGCCTGGATCAGTCCATGGCAGATGGTGGGGCTGTGCTTCCACCCCTGGGGCAGTCGGTTCCAGGTGTACTGCACTCCCCTCCACGTGAAGGCAAACTGAGGCCTGCATTCTGCTGCCAAGGGAATGGAGAAAAATGCATTGGCAATGTCAATAGTGGCGTACCACTTCGCTGCTTTGGACTCCAGCTCGTACTGGAGCTCCAGCATGTCCGGCACGGCAGCGCTCAGCGGTGGAGTCACTTCATTCAATGCACGATAGTCCACAGTCAATCTCCATTCTCTGTCAGACTTGCGCACAGGCCAGATGGGGCTGTTGAAGGGTGAGTGGGTTTTGCTGACCACCCCTTGGCTCTCCAGTTCTCGGATCATCTTGTGGATGGGGATCACAGCATCTCGATTTGTCCTATACTGTCGGCGGTGCACTGTCGAGGTGGCAATTGGCACTCGCTGTTCTTCCACCTTCAGGAGTCCTACTGCAGATGGGTTCTCTGATAGTCCAGGCAAGGTGTTCAATTGCTTAATGTCCTCTGCCTCCACAGCAGCTATTCCAAAAGCCCACCTGAGTCCCTTTGGGTCTTTGTAATAGCCATTTCGAAGGAAGTCCATGCCCAGAATACACGGGGCCTCTGGGCCAGTCACAATGGGATGTTTCTGCCACTCCTTCCCAGTCAGGCTCACCTCAGCTTCCAACAGAGTCAACTGCTGCGATCCCCCCGTCACCCCAGCAATGGAAACAGGTTCTGCCCCCACATGTCCTGATGGCATTAGGGTACACTGTGCACCAGTATCAACTAAAGCTTCGTATTTTTGTGGCTCTGATGTGCCAGGCCATCGGATCCACACCGTCCAAAAGACCCGGTTTTCCCGTGCCTCTTCCTGGCTAGAGGCAGGGCCCCTCTAGCACTGGTCATCCTCTCCTCCCTGGGCATACATGCTAGAGGTTCCTTCAAGGGGATCATCCTCTTTTCTGTAATATCTGGCAGTTTCATCACGGGAGGTTGAGGCTACCTTCACTTTAGTGGAACCTTTCTGGTTACTGGTTCCCTGCCTGAGTTGACGCACTCGTGCTGCCAGGGCAGAAGTGGGTTTCCCATCCCACTTTCCCATGTCTTCCCCATGGTCACGTAGAAAGAACCACAGCTCAGTTCGTGAGGTGTACCCTCTCTCTCTAGCTGCGGGACGTGGGGCTTGGAGTTTTGGGCTTGTGACCCGCACTGGTGCCATATGGGAACTGCTCTTCCTCATCTCTTCCCTCATTTCCCTCATCTCCTCTTTGAGTTCCTTAATCACAGCAGAAATCTTAGCCTGATGTGGGCCATGGACCATACTGTCATAATTTCTAAGCCTGGTGGCAACAGAACCCACCGTCTCTCGGCCGTTATCGGCATTAATTGTTGCAATATAGGTGGTGTAGTCACGTGGCCCTAGATTTGCCAGACTCCACAACATCTGCCCAGTGCACCTGACTTTGTCGGGGTCATTATCATGCTGTCCACCCCTTCCAAAAAGGACCTCTAATATTGCCACTTCTCTCAGCTGTTGGATCCCTTCCTCAATGGTTTTCCATTCCCTTCTATGATAGTGCTCCTCCATTCTCTCTCTATGGACAAACCTTTCTCTTACACTCATCAAAAGCCGCTCCCAGAGGGAAAGGGGCCCTTGCTCCCTGACGAATATCTGATTCACACCTGAGTCCTGCGTCAAGGGTCCCACATTCCTCGCTTCACCACCATCCAGCTGCACGCCTGTACCCATAAGGTCCCAGACCCGAAGTAACCAGGTGGTATAAGGCTCACGCCCTCGCCTCACAATGTCTTTTTGTAACTTACGGAGACTGTCATATGTCAGAGACTCAGTAATGATTTCAACTTCTGGCTCCCCTGTGGGTTGTGAGGACCCTCCTTTCTTATCCTTATCAGCAGGGTGCTGTGATTTCATCTTAGACTTCCTCGTTTCCACGGGGGCAACAGCTGCTGGCTGTGACTGCCCTTGTGGTTCATCTGGAACCTGGATGGTTGTAACATCTGTGGGTTCCACTGCTGCACCATCAGACTCTCCCTCTTTGGGGCAGGGGAAGGGTTTCCCAGCAGCTGAGTAAATGCACTCCTTTAGCATCTGGCCCATCTCATGCATCTCCTTCACCAGCACCCCCACCCACCCTGGGTGGTTCATTTCTGAGGTGGGCTGTGGGGCAGGGGCAGGCTCTGGAGCAGCACTCCCTGGGGCAGGGGCAGGCTCTGGAGCAGCACTCCCTGTCTCTGGGGCAGGGGCAGGCTCTGGAGCAGCACCCCTAGTCTCTGGGGCAGGGGCAGGCTCTGGAGCACCACTCCCTGTCTCTGGGGCAGGGGCAGGCTCTGGGGCAGCACCTCCGGTCTCTTTCCCTTTGTCTCTGAAGGCTAAGTAGAACAGGCCTATCAGCAACACCAGCCACTGTATGATGTCATTAGCATCCAGAGAAGATTTTAGCCCTTTGAAAACTGGCGGGGTAGGCCCAAGGAACTGGGTGAAAGGTTGGGAGAAAATTTCCCCAGCTGTCTTTTTCTCCCAGTAGGTACCATTATTAAAGTAACCTGAAAACCATCCAGTTAGTGTGTGACAGCTCTGAATCCATGAGCCCGCCGTCCAGAGGACATTAAACATCCATGAATTCCTCACCTTATCAACCCACAAAACAAGCTGGATAATAGCCACAGTAGCCTTAGTTATAGGACCCATATTTAGGTAAGGTGCAGCAAATGGGAGAAATATAGCTGTGACCACATGGCCCACGAACCTGGGTAAGCTAAACAACATGGTTCTACCTAACAAGGTTTCTAAATCCAGCACACAAAAGTTAGGTTATTTAAGAACTGTTATTCCTTTTTTGCCCTTTTTCTCTCAGTGCCCCACGTTGGGCGGCCAAAATCTGTCTTGGTTCTAGAAGACAGGTGTCTGCTAGGGAGAGCAGGAGCCTCCCTTGCGATGAAAGAATGTAGACCCCCACCCTCCGAATTATTATAATTTTGAAATCAAAGGGTTTTCAGGCAGAGATCTGGGGATAGGAATAACAGTTCTTTACTAGTATAACCAGGTAAACAAACAAACAATAACTACAGCAATAACAAGAAAACAGAACCAGGGACCCCGGGACAGCTTTCTCGGCTGAGACGGGATGGAGGAGAGGCTTGGTTTTCACAAACCCCTCGGGCAGTCAGTCCTGGTGCTCCTGCAGGGCTCCGAGGAAACAGTCAGCTGGAACAGCAGGGATGAGCTGAGATCCTGGGCTGGTGGATGAGGTGTATCAGCAGCTCCACGGCGATGCCTGGCAGGACAGGGGGTGCGAGGCCACCAACCAAAGAGGGGAGAAGGAGAGGCAGCAGCTCCGCGACCCAGCGCACGAACGTCCTTCTTCCCCGAAGCCGAGGAAAAAAAGCCAGCCAAAAACTGTCCCCACCCTCCTTTTCTGCCCCCTTCCCCGCCACCCTGGGCCCGGCTACTCTTTGTCCTTCGTGAGCACCCTTAAGTACCGGTAGTTAGGCTTCCCAGCACATAATGGGTAAAAATTCCCACCTAACCCTCAACAGTCTCCCATGGAGGGATCCCAGCAGGACTGCTCTATAGCCAAGTGCCCTGAGCCTGCTCAGGATAATTCCTCTGCACTGTGCTCGCACAGCCAAGCAGCAGAAATGGAAGCTCAAGCCTCAGCAGGACTCAGGCCCAGAGGCACAGCAATTACCTCCTGGGACTGTGCCTGGCATGGCCTCCCTTCCTGCAGCAGAGGCTGCCCATGAGCCACTGCTTCCTCTGGGAAACGCTGCCTTCAGCATAGCCTTTGGGTTCATCTCTGGAGAAAGGAAGAGCCACAGCTGGATCAGGTGGGGCTGTTCCCCAACAGGAAGGTGGCATCTTCAAAAGGCAATTTTTGTCAAAGTCATGGATAAGGTTCAGGAAGCCATCAAAACTTTGGAGCCAGGCCAGGGCCCTCCCTCCTCCAAAGAGCTGCCATTCCACATCTGCCCCAAGACTGGGAAATTGCAGGGGATCTCTGGGTGTGCATGGCCTGTGCTGCAGTTTGGGCTCCCTGTCAGCTGATGCCAAATGCCTTCCTGCAGAGGCTGGGGAGAAGCTGCAGCCAGGCCAGGCTGGGAAACAGCCCTGCAGTGTGTGAAAGCAGCAGTGGGGCAGCGAGGCTGACATGGATCCCTTCCTGCTGTGCTAGGCACAGATCAGAACCATTCCATGGTGTGCTGGGATCCCCTTCTGCCTCAGGGAACTGGGCACTGCAAGGGGGTCAGGTAAGGCTGTGGGAGCCAGATGTCAATGGACATGGCCAAAGCTGCAGAGAGGCCTGGGGAGCTCTGGGCTGGCTCTGGTCACTCTCCACCCTCTTTGCAGGCCCTGTGCAACATCTCTGGAGGGGCAGCAGGACCAGCCCAGGGCCCCTGAGGATTCTCTCCCTCCCACAGAGGAAACCCCCCCTAAAGCCCTGAGGAAAACCATCCCCAATGCTTCCCAGGGAGAAGGGAGCGCTGTCCCAGGAAAGGGAAACCAGGCTGCCGGCTCACCTGCTCGCCCTGCTCGCCATGGAGCAGCCTGGGCAGCCCTGTCAGGCAGGGCCACTGCCAGGAGGAGCAGGAGGAGGAGGCGCAGAGCAAAGGCCATGGTGCCTTGCCCACTGCCAGTCCTGCAGCTCTTGCTGCCACCACTGTCCTGACACCACTGTCCCAATGTCAGCACCGCTGCTGCCGCCGCCGCTGCTGCCACAACAGTCGTGGTCAAGGACTGACTGCTCGGTCCTTGTGGTGCTGTGCAACCACGGGGCTCTGGGACCTCTGTGACCTCAGAGCCTGCTGTCACCTCAGCCTGCTGTCACCCCACAGGCTGCTGTGACCTCATGGCCTTGGCTGTACCCCCTGAGTTACTCCCATCTGCACTCCAATCTGTACTGGACTGATTGTAAATCTTTGAGTTCATCAAAGGATCATTGCTAAACAAAACCTTGGTTTTGCCTGCTGACATTGCTGGTCAGGCAGTGTCCCAGGAGATGTTCTTGATGGTTGCCTCTTTTCCTGGGCATGGCACTGGAGGAGGTTCAGGCCCAGGTGATGCCAGTGAAGGAAATGTGCCCTCATCCCAGGGATGCTCAACACGGACTCCCCCAGCCCCTCAGTGCCCTGCCGCTGGTCACAGCAGCCCCTGCCTGGCTCCTGCCTGCCCACACCATGGTCAGCCCTGCCTGCTCCTGGACATGGAGCTCAGCCAGGGCTGGTGCTGTGTGGGCTTTGCTGGTGGTACCAGCCAGACACTGGGGTGAGAGCTCCACCTCTTTATTGGAACAGAAGAGCTGTGCTGGGCCCTGCCCTGGCAGGAGGGACCCACCTTCAGTCCAGGCCACAGAGCAGGGCGGGTCCCTTCAGGGACACAGGGCCTTGCTTTGGGTGGTGGCAGCATCTGCACAGCAGCAAGCTGGTAATGCAGCTGTGACAGGGACATCACGAATGGGCATGGAGATGTGAAATGTGTGGTGCAGGTGTCCCTGAGGGAGGTGTTTGGCTGGACTTGTGAAGCTGCAGAGGGGAACCTGTTGAGAGAGGAGATGGCTGAGGCCCCAGCTGCAGCTGGCACACAGGGACCCTCTTGCACAGAGGGAGATTCTCACTGTGCTCAAAGTTTCCCTCTGAAGACTAAGAGGTGAATGTGGGTGGGCTTAGCAATTGGTCTGCAGGCCAAACAATTGAGTTAGCCGAAGAAGAAATTGAGAAAATACAAATTTATCCATAGCAAGGAAGAAAGCAAGGCCATTAGCATGGAAACCAATAAAAAGGGATATAAGGGGTATTTGCAGTTATGTAATACGTGCCTTAGAGGCAGCGTACGTGCCTTAATAATCTTTTGTAAACTCTTGCCAATTAATTGTTGATGCTAATTGCTTTGTACCAATAAAATATATTAAGCCATTGCTTTGCCCAATGAATATAATGAGCTGTTTTGATGTAACTAATGACTTAAGATCATGCTTTGTTAAGTGAATAAATGTTGACAATACTTTGTAATGAAGAAGAAGCCATTGCAGTCTCTGCACAAGTGTGTGTTGTGTGTCTCAAGTGACAGGTGAGAAATTCAAAAACGCCTTTGAAAAATCCTCAACTACTATGGAAATTGAGAAGAAACATTTGTCGACTACTTTCTAAAAAAAAAAAAAAAAATTTCTAAATATTTCTAAAATCTTCTTACTTCTAAAAATGAAAAACAAAGATAACATGGTGCACCATGCCTGGCTGCTGCTGGCAGAGCAAGAAGCTGATAATGTAGCTTTGGTGGGGACAACAGACACTGACTGGGAGATGCAGGAAGACAGGTGTAGTTCTCCCTGATTGAAGTTTTTGGTCTGTCTTGTGAAGCTGCAGAGCCATTCCTGTGGAGAGAAGAGGTCCCCAGCTGCTGCTGGCACTCAGGGACCCTCCTGCACAGCAGGGCCCAGAGCTGCCAAGGCTCCCCAGCACGGCTGGAGCTGCTGGCACAGCTTGGCCCAGCTGGACAGCTGCCCCTCAAGGCCCTGGAGAGCAGGGGATGGCTCTGGGCAGGGTCCCTGCTGTCTGCTTTTCAAGGGCAATCTTATCACCACTCTTTCTCCTGCCCACCTTGCTTTGCCTCTGCCTGGAGTGCCTGGGGCTGCTCCTGGCCATGATTAATAATCACTGCTTATTCTGTCAGCAAAGGGACATTGAGAAGTTGTCTCCAGCATGCACCATGATCTTCACAATGTGATTGACCAGGACTGCACGTCAATCCATATCTCAATGCCAGTCTGGACAGGAGCACAGATCAGAAGCGTTTTCATGGTGTGCTGGGCTCCCCATCCTGTTTAGGGAATGGGGCACTGCAAGGAGGTCCTCAGTGGCAGAGAAGCCACTGCCTGAGATGTAACCCCGGGTGCCTCCTGTGGCTCAGGGAACGGCTGTGGCTGTAAATGTGTGTTTGTCTGCAGCACAGAGCCAGGGCTTAGCGAGGCCCTTGTTGTGCCTCAGGCACTGCTCGGCAGCCCCATCGGACCCGGGCCCTCAGCCCTTCCCTGTTGGGGACTGACCTGGCCCGGCCCAGCCATGGGGCAGGGCCCGACAAGGGCGCGGTGGGTCCAGAGGCCCGGCCTGGCCCCGGTCCCCAAGGGATGGGCTCTGTCTGCCTGCACAGCCCACAGGCGAGGCCCGAGGCTCTGCAGGAAGCTTCCTGCCAGCTTTGCACAACCTCCACCGAGAGTGTCCCTTTGCTGTGCTGAGAAGACTAACAAACCCCTCTAGTTTAACCCCACTGCACACCTCATGAGGGATCTCTGCAAATCTTAGGAGAGACCATATTCATTTGTGCCTCATGAGGGATCTCTGCAAACCTTGGCAGGGACCCCAAAATATCCCTTGTTCCTCACAGGGAATTTGTGCACATTTTTTGAGAGACCCCAAAATAACCTCATGTGCCTCACAAAAGAATCCGGCCCCCAGCCCACTTTAGGAAGGACTCGGCTCCTCTACAGGCCTTGATGGCAACCACTAAACCACCACGTAAATCACGAGGAACTCAAGCCCCCTGCCAGTCTTACAGGGTTCTCCAGTCACCTGTAGCCATAGAAGTGATCCCAATTCCCCTAAGAACTTCAAGAGGAAACCTCAGCCACATGCACCACTTATAAAAGACCCAAACCTGTGCATGTCTTACTGGAAAACACAACACCCTGCCCGTGTGCCTCACAATGGACCCCAATCATCTGGCAGCCTTACAGGGGTCCCCCATCACCTGCATGTCATAGAAGAGCCAGGTGTGCCATTAACTCTAGCCAGCAGTGTGTTCCATGACAGAAACCTCTCCAATGCCTTTCTGGGAATTGGGAACACGTGTTGTGGTGCCAGCTGCATCTGCGTGAGCCATGGGCAGCGTGAGTCTGTGCTGTGCTCCACTGCTGAGCTGGCAGCACGGTGGATATGGCCAGGATATTCCGTTTCCCCCAGGTCTGGAGCCTGCAGGTACCTTGCTGCCCCTTGGCACAGGCTGTGCTGCCCAACAAAGCCCAGAAGGCTGAGAGGAGAGCCTGAGGGCAGCAGGAAGAAGCCCCTGCTCTAGAACTGAGAGAGTTCTTCCAGAAGCCAAGATGGTGAATTTAAGTGATTTCCACTGTGCTCAAAGTTTGCCTCTGAAGACTAAGAGGTCAGCTTGTCAGTAATCCCAGAAAATATCTGGAAAAATATTTTATGCTTTTTTTTTTTTTTTACTAGATCCAAATCTCCATTGGGAAAAGAGCCTCCCAGTACGCTGGGTGTCTTGGGATGTCTCAGTTCTTCCTAGAGTAAACATTACCACTTAAACGAAATTCCATGTTTTATTGAAGAAATGGAAAAAATGTTCCAGAATTCTAAAACTACTTTGAAAAACATTTTACTACTCTCTAGAAAAAGAAAAGAAACATTTGAGGACTTCTTTCTACCAAAAAAAAAAAATTTACATATTTCTAATAATTTCTAGTTTCTAAAAATTGAAAACAAAGATATGCCCCATGCCCAGCTGCTTCCTGCCCATCCAAGGCTGTGGCTAGCCAAGCAGCTGTGCCAGTGCTGGTGGTACCAGCCAGACCCCAGAGCAGAAGCCCAAAGGTTTTGTTCAAGCCCTTCCCTGGCAGGAGGGGCCCACATTTGGGCCTGACCAGGCACCAGGGCCAGCACCTTCAGGGACAGAGGGTTCTGTTCTGGGTGGTGGCGGCACAGCAATAAGCTGATAATACAGCTGTGGAGGGGACAACGGACACTGGCTTGGAGATGGAGGAAGACAGGTGTAGTTCTCCCTGATTGAAGCCTTTGGCCAGTCTTCTGAAGCTGCAGAGGCGCTCCTGTGGAGAGAAGAGGTGGCTGAAGCCGCCAGCTGCCGCTGGCACACAGGGACCCTCCTGCACAGCAGGGCCCAGAGCTGCCAAGGCTCCCCAGCACGGCTGGAGCTGCTGGCACAGCTTGGCCCAGCTGGACAGCTGCCCCTCAAGGCCCTGGAGAGCAGGGGATGGCTCTGGGCAGGGTCCCTGGCCAGGAGCGGGCCCCAGAGCACCTCTGCCTTTCAAGGGCAATGTCATCCCCGCTCTTTCTCCTGCTCACCTTGCTTTGCCTCTGCCTGCTGCTCCTGGGGCTGCTCTTGGCCAGGCAGCCTCAGTGGCAGCCAGCACTGGCTGCAGCCCCAGCGGGCTCCCCAGGACAAGGCCCAGCAATTAAGAGGCCAATGAAAGCCCTGGGCAGCAGCAGAACTCTCGGCAGAGTTATTTGGACAACCAAGGACAACCCACAAGTCCACAGCAGCCTCACTGGGAATGTTTCTATTCTACAACAGACTTTCAAAAGAAGCTGTTTGAGGGAAAGATGAACAAAATACTCACCGTTTTGTCTTCCAGACATACCAGATTCCAACACAGCATAAAATGAAGACAAGCACCAAACAAAACAGGCCTGACATTAATTCTAGCCAACAGTGTGTTCCTTGACAGAAACCTCTTCTGATGCCCTTCTGGGAATTGGAAACACGTGTTGTGGTGCCGGCTGCATCTGCAGGAGCAATGGGCAGCGTGAGCCCATGCTGTGCTCCACTCCTGAGCAGGCAGCATGGTTGGTATGTCCAGGATATTCCCTGTTGCCCACAGAGCTGGGGCCTGCAGGCACCTTGCCAACCCCTGGCACAGGCTGTGCCACCCAATAAAACCCAGAAAGCTGAGAGGAGAACCTGGGGCCAGCACAGCTTCTTGGGCGGGTCCCTTCAATAGGGCCTTGCTTTGGGTGGTGGCAGCATCTGCACAGCAGCAAGCTGGTAATGCAGCTGTGACAGGGACATCACGTATGGGCATGGAGATGTGAAATGTGTGGTACAGGTGTCCCTGAGGGAGGTGTTTGGCCTTTCCTGTGAAGCTGCAGAGGGGAACCTGTTGAGAGAGGAGATGGCTGAGGCCCCAGCTGCAGCTGGCACACATGGACCCTCTGGCACACTGGGAGATTCTCACTGTGCTCAAAGTTTCCCTCTGAAGACTAAGAGGTGAATGTGGATGGGCTTAGCAGCTGATCTGCAGGCCAAGCAATTGAGTTAGCAAAAGGAGAAATTGAGAAAATACAAATTTATCCATAGCAAGGAGGAAAGCAAGGCCATTAGCATGGAAACCAATAAAAAGGTGCATAAGGGGTATTTGCAGTTGTAATAAATGGAATTGTTTCCTGCTAACTAAATTGTAACTGTTATTAAAGTTGTTATAATTAGAAACAATCATGAATCAGTGTTACAAAGCAGATGTACCCCTTTGCAGATGTTACATGTCAAAATTAATGTACAGGATGTAGTTTAGAAGATAAATGATGTCTCAAGACCAAAATGGCCCTGAGATGGACCAAAATTAGAACAAATTTAGGCATTGGGCCTAAAGATTAGGAAACATAAGGCTAATTAGTAGACTAACATAACACAAGGCTTAGTACACACACGCAAACTTGTAAGATTATCCGAAGGACAATGAAGAAGAGGAGAAGCCTTTGCCAAAAGACCACCAAAAGAAGACTGAAGACCCCCTAACAACAAGTGAGGCATGCGCCGTGAAGAAAAGTGACATAAAGTCAGAAAAATTGGAAATAGGAGGAAACTTACAGGAAACATTAAAGAATATGTAAAAGCATACAGTATATAAGTTTAGCTTGAAGTGCTTTGTTTTGAATATGAGGCAGTGTGGGAAGCCTCCGTACCCTGGTCGGTTTTGCTTATGCTTTAATCATACTTAATTTCTAGCAGATTATATATATAAATTTTAATTTTTATTAAACAGTATTATTTTACTGAACTGTATTCTTTTATACCACATTACTCTTCAGTTTAGTAAATTGTATTCATTTTTAATTAAACTGCCATTAACCCAAGGGACCTAGTTGTCAAAATTCTAATTTCATTTATAACAATATTTTAACAAAGAAGGCTGGTACAACAACATTTTTTATTTAACAAACATGACACAACATGAGGTATATTAAAAAAGAAGGCCCCTTACAGTGACAACATTCTACTGTTCAAACTGTAAAACATCTTTGTGTACTGATCAGGAGGTCAGGATTTACTCTTTACAATCCTGATGCTGAATGTCTCCTGAGGAGGTCTGGTCACAGAGAAGAATGAGCCCCTTGTGGGCTGCCCCTGTTTGGACAACCTGCTCCTCACCCCGAGCCTCAGCATGTCTGACATCGCCCACCTGGAACTGACATCCCAAAACATTGAAAACATTTATAAACTTTTCTTTATCATTAAAATCTAATTAATTTATAAAAATAAAATTTTGATTTTTATAATAATATTATTCTGTATTTTTATAACCTATTTTTTATATTTATATAAAAGAATTGATACATTTTTATCAACTAAAAACATTATCGGTCTTTGATTCTAAGTACCACAATTCCCTTCATTAATTAATTGACTACTATTTCACCCTCTTTATGCTAATTATTCCTATTTTTAGTCCTTTGATCATAATTTTTATCATTTTCTCAGACAGGGTAAAAGGGGCCACTTTGGGGTCCATGGGGACTTTTCTGGGGAACATTTGGGGCAGTTTTGGATCTGGGGAGGGAATTTAGAGAGAACCTGGGGGTCTGGAGGACACTTGGGGGAGCCGGGTGGGCACTTGGAGGGGCACTTAGGGATTCTGTGGGACAATTCGGGATCCAGGGGAGCACTTGGGGGTCCAGGGGGGCACTTGGAGGTCAGGGAGGGGAATCTGGGGGCCCTTCGGGGTCCAGGCGGGCACTTGGGGGGCTGTAACAGGGAATCTATGGGCCGCGGGGGATGATGGGAGTTGTAGGCGCCGGTATAATACGGTTTAATGGGGCCGCAGAGCATCACGGGAGTTGTAGGCGCAGCTCCAATGGATTCCGGTGAGGCGCGGGGCATGACGGGAGATGCAGTCCCGGTTGGAATAGCGCTCTATGGGCGCCGCGGAGCATGATGGGAGCTGTAGTTCCGGAAGTGGCTCGGAAGGCGCGTTTGGCGGTGCGGGGAAGCGCTTGGAGAAAACTTTTGTGTCCGAGCCGTGCTGCAGGTGCTCGGGGTGAATGTATACAGCTCGGGAGCACTTGGGGGGAACCTGGGGAGCTGTAACCGGGCTCTTTAGGGCGCGGGGCACGGCAGGAGGTTTGGGCGCGGAACTGTGTTGTGGGATGATGGGAGATGAATTCCCAGGAGTGGCTGGAAGGGGAATCTGTGGGGTCAGGAGCATTCAGGGATCCAGGGACGCTTTGGGGTGATCCGAACGGGTGCTGAGGGGTCACTCGGGGATCCTGAAGGGTCTGGGGGAGACTTATGGGACATATGGGGGGCGATCCCGGTGTTCTGGGGAGCGCAGGGCATATTCCCAGTTCTTCCCAATTCCTTCCAGCATGATCCCATTTGCTCACAACCACTCCCAGTCAGCCTCAGTGGAGTTGGACTCCCTGCCAGCATGATCGTATTCACCTCCAGCAGAATCCCAGTTCATCCCAGTATAAGTCCTGTTGCTTCCAGTTACCCCCTGCATGCACCCAGGAACTCCCAGTTCCTGCCAGTTGCTCCTGGCATGACCCCAGTTGATCACAGCTGCTCCCAGTCAGCCTCAGCATGATCTCAGTAACTCCCAGTATATCCCATTTCCTACGAACCTGGTCTCAATTGTCCCCTCAATTGTTTCCTACTCACTGCCAGTCTGATCCCAGTATGATCCCAGTTTCCCTCAGTGTGATCGCAGTCTCTCCTGGCATGGGCCCAGCTCCTCCCAGTATGATCCCAGTATGATGTCAGTACACAGCCAGTGCAATCCCAGCCACTGCCAGGATGATCCCAGTACAAACCAGTCCCTGCCAGTGCTGCCACTCCTGGGATCCCCCAGCCCTCTCTGTGTTCCCCCCTCCCGCATCTCCCCAGAGGAGCCCCAAGGGCTGGCAGTCCCCAGCCAGGGTCCCCAGCCAGCCCCAGGTTGGATCTGCAGCCCCCAATTTTCCCAGTTTCCCTCTCCTTTTCCCCGGGCCGGGTTCCCCCCGTCCCCAGCGGGTGGGAGCAGCGGAGAGCCCCGCGCTGCCCATCCCGACCTGTCCCGGCTCCATCCCCGCTCCTGCCGTGGGCTGTGAGGGGTTTGGGAACGGGGCACCGAGGGTGTCACTGCTCCTGGGGGAGGAGGAGGAGGGATGGAAGAGGAGGGATGAAGAAAGAGAGAGTGAAGGGATGGAAGTATAAGAAGGTGGAGTTAAGGAGGATGAAGAGGAGGAAGAAGAGGGACAAATGAAGATCAGGGGAAGTAGAAGGGACCACGAGGTCGAGCACTCCTTGAATACACAGCCCTCCACCTGTGGGATCATCACCCCCCCCATCCCACAGGTGACCATGGAGGGGGAGCTTGACCCAGATATCCTGGGGGATCCCTGGGTTGGGTTTTATGGGGGGGATGTTTGGAGAATGAAGAACTCCAAAGCTGAGCAGAAAATGCCCCTTGGGGGGCATTGGGGGTTCCTAGTTGTTATAAATGCAATGGCAAAATGAGGTTAAATAAAAAAACAATTTATTATAAAGCAATTTCAATAAAACAAACAACAAAAGGAAAAACCACAATAAAATATATCAACGCAGCGCTGGGTGGACAGGGGTCGATACTCAAAGGTACAGATTTTCCCAAATCCACGAAGGAGGGTTCTCTGTCCTGGGTTTTTATAGGGGTTTTGTGTCCTGAGGCCAAATTTCAAGTAGGCACCATTCAACAACGATCCTAGATGGTTGGTTGAATGGATTTCCTGGCGCTGAGAAACTGAATCAATAGACATTTGGGCAGAGTCTCTTCGCATGTAAAAAGGTTCTGAGTGTCTCTTGATTTCATCTTGGGTTGGGCTATCAGGACGGAGTGGTTGGGTCTGGGTTGGAGCCGATGAATATCTCGGCTGGGCTTCTCTCTTTGTCCAGTTTGATTGCTTCTCCAACTGTGGCTTGCAGGGTGGGGCGTTCAGGTCCCGGTGGTGATGAGTATCTCGTCCGGGCTCGTTCCTTTGTCCAGCCTGATGGCTCGTGTCCTGCTTATTCTCTTAGGTTGATGGGCGCCGGCTAGAATCGTTATCTGGGTGCCGGCTAGAATCCTTATCTCTTGAATGGGTATTTGCTGCTGGGTCTGGGGAGGAATCCTTGGGCCACACTATATTTTATATTTTCTTATATCATTATAAATACAGATATATTTATTTAGGCTTTCACGAATTTTTATTCATAGATACATTTATCACATGGTGGTGGCTGCTGTCAGAGGCAGCCGGGAGGAGCGGAGCCCTGTGTCCCCCAGGACCCCAAAGTGGGGAGCCCAGAGAGGGGGAGTGCCACAATTCACGGGACCCTCAACAGCCTGAAATGGAGCAGGGGGGACTCCTTGGACCCTCTGCACCCCAAAGCAGAGATTCACGGGACAAGGGACCATAGGAATCCAAAAAGCCCCATCATCCCTAAATGAGGAGATGGAAATGGGGGGGACTTTTTGGATTTCTGGCACTCCCAGCAACCTGGGGTGGGCAGGGACTGAGTAGACAGAGGAACCCCAGTGCAAGCATGACCCCCAGCAGCTGGGACAGCGGGGAACCCCTGAACACCAAAAGGGAGAGACCAGAGATGGGGAACTCCTGGGAGGCATTTTCAGGGGTGAATCTTGGTGTTTGGGAGGTTTTTATGGGCCCCAGATACCCGGTAACTTCTAGAGATGAACTTGGGCAGGAGGAGCACCCTAACCCAATGTGCTCGTGCATTATATTTTTCCCCAAACCAGGATCTCTCATTCCCAAACCTTGGCTGGATGGAGGAGGAGGCTGCTGTGAGGAAGAGGAAGATGCCCCAGGACACCCAGGCAGGTGAGGAGGAAGTCAGTGCCCCTTTCCCCCTCTCTCCTGCTCCATCTCCCAGCCCAGCCTGGCCCCCGGCTGCAGGACAACCCCGCTGCCGACGCCGTCCTGCCGGGGATGCACTGGGGGGATCTCCTTCCCCTTCCCTCTGGCACGGAGGAAAATCCCATCCTCTCCTTGTCCTTCCTCCCCCAGACAAGGAGCTGAGGATGGAGACCAGGGAGGAAAAATCCCCACAGCAGAACCTCATGGAAGAGGCTGATTTGAGCAGCTCCACAGTGCAGGAATGCAAAGGGGAGGAAAATCCCCAGAGATCCTGCAGGAGGAGGGGCTCCAAACCCATCCCAGGGTGCTCTGAGGAGGAAAGACCCACCCTGTGGCGGGAAGTCGGCCAGAGATCCAGCCAGGGCTCTGAGCTAGTGGTCCATGAGCAGGTTCAGGACGGGGAGAAGCCCTACAAGTGCTTGGAGTGTGGGAAGAGCTTCAGCCGGAGCACCAAACTGCTCCGCCACCGGATGATCCACACTGGGGAATGGGCCTATCAGTGTGGGGAATGTAGGAAGGGCTTCAGCTGCAGCTCTGAACTCATCATCCACCAGCGCATCCACACTGGGGAGAGGCCCTACGAGTGTCCTGAGTGTGGGAAGAGGTTTCAGACCAGCTCCACTCTCCTCAGGCACCAGCGGATTCACACGGATGAGAGGCCCTTCCGCTGCCCCGACTGTGGGAAGGGCTTCAAGCACAACTCCACCCTCATTGCCCACCGGCGCATCCACACTGGGGAGAGGCCCTACGAGTGTGGGGAATGTGGGAAGAGCTTTATCCACAGCAAGAGCCTGATCTTCCATCAGAGGACCCACACTGGGGAGAGACCCTATGAGTGTGGGGAGTGTGGGATGACTTTCAGATGGAGGTCCCAACTGACCATCCACCAGATGATCCACACTGGGGAGAGGCCCTACGATTGTCCTGAGTGTGGGAAGAGGTTTCAGACCAGCTCAGATCTCCTCAAGCACCAGCGGATTCACACGGATGAGAGGCCCTTCCGCTGCCCTGACTGCGGGAAGGGCTTCAAGGACAACTCCACCCTCATCAAACACCGGCGCATCCACACTGGGGAGAGGCCCTACGAGTGTCCCCAGTGTGGGAAGAGCTTCAGCCGGAGATCTACCTTGACCCAACACCAACAGAGGCACCGGTAAGGGAAGCCCTGCGAGTGCCCCAAGAGCAGGAAGAGCTTTGTGCACTGCTCCAGCTCCATCCCCCATCAGAGGACCCACGTTGGGCAGGACCTGATGATCCACGTTCCCAGTGATCTGCGTTGGGAACACACTGGGCTGGAGGCCATTTTATTTTGGTTTCAATTATCTTTTGATTCATCTTTATCTATTTAGAACAGAGAAATAGTGGTAAAAATCAATAAATTCATCAAAGGTATCTAAAACCTCACATTTTACTAGTGCTTCAAAGGAATCTGGGAGATACTTGGGAGTATTTGGGGGTTGTGGGGTTATTTGGTGTAGTTGTCTCCATTTCTTGGCACTCAAAGAGACAAGAGGGTTCGATCTTTCACCTCAAAACCACTCAGTGTCACTGAATCCAACTCAGTACCTCTCCAAAATTATTCAATTCCACAGCCCCTCAGGGTGTGTTGCCTTAAGTTTTAGCTTTCATATTTTTCATATTCTACACTGCCTAGGTTTGTAGTTTTGAACTTCCTATTAAGTGTTAGTGAGCTCTCTTCACAGAGTAGGTAGACAAAGCAAATCCTTTTCTAGCTTGATACCAAGGACAGTTGTTAGAAGTTTCAGCCCAAAAGCATAAACAAGGGTGGACTGAAGAGAGAAAAGAAGGATGAGACTTCATCATCTGAAGCTGTCATTGGACAATGAACATCTGCAATATGCAGATGTACCTGAACTTCTAAAAATGTGAGACCTTGTGATCAGTTGTCCATTTTTGTGACCATTTTTGGTCCATCTTGGGTGTAGCCCTGGCCAGGCTCTTGTACTGCCCAAGTTGTATCCTTTAAGGCCTTTTAATAAACTTTATTCTTAACTCTGTCCAGCTCCTGTTCTAGGTCAGCCTTCTGAAGGCATCAGGTGGAATGGGGTTGGAAGGGGACTGGGTGAAGTGGGATGCAAATCAGGATGGGTGAGATGGGCATTGGGTGAGGCAGGATGGGTGGGATGGAGTTTGGGAGGTGTGAAATGGGGGAAATAGGGATTGGGAAGGGGGTCTTGATGTCCAGCAGGGATGGGATGGGATGGGGTTGGGACTGGGGATGTGGGGTGGGGTCTGCAATGAGACAGCCAAAGTTTGGGGATGATGAAGGGAGGGGGAGCCCTGGGTGAGTTTTGTGTGAGGTGCCCCTGCCCAGGGAGGCAAAGATTTAGTTTCAAATGAACATTGTTAAATTGAGAGGCATGGGCAAGAGGGAATTCCATCCCTCTGCCTCAGAGGTTGGGCCCTGCAAGCCCAGGAAGAAACTCCACCCTGGGCCCCTCGTGGGGAGGCAGCCCAGGGATTTCTGATTGGGTTTGGGCCCCTGGGGTTTCTCCCTTGCTGTGTTCCCAGTGGTCCCTGACCTTGAACTCCACCCTGGTTCTCAAACCCCATCTCCCTGCCTCTGTTTGGGGCTGTCTCTGGATCTGAGTTTGTTCCTGAGCTGAATAAATGTTTTCCTGAGCAGAATCCCATCTCGTTGGTGTCCCATGCCTGTTCCTGGTAACTGTGGTATCCCTGGACATGATCCTGCGGCCCCGGAACGCAAGACCCCGCAAAATTGAGATCCACCCCCCAGACATCCAATAATCCCAAAATTCCCTACTATTCACCCAAATCCCCCCAGATTCCCTTAATTTCCCTAAAAAGCCCTTTTTGTCCCACTCCACTGCCTCCGCAGACCGTGTCTTTGGGACACCTCCAGGAATTTGGAGGGGGTCTCTCCTCCCCTGCAACCCTGAAAAACCTGCTGCTTTTGGGAAAAAAATTCCCCCAAATCCCTTGGATTCAAGGGGGAGTTCCCCATTTTTGATGCATTTTTTGAGGGTTCCTGTCATGCTATTGGGAACGATGAGAAGCACGACACAGACTCTCTTATGAGTTGAAAAGGAAAGCGAGTTTAATTACCTCAGATCATCTTTTATAGACCAATATGTGAAAGTACAGAAAGGTAAAACTCTTATTTGTTAGTAAACTAACATATCACCATCATCGGTCAGTGGGGTGCACCACCCCTCGACCTTCTCTTGCAAGAAAAAAAGAAACTGACAAACAGCACCTGCAAGGCTGTCTTCTATCTCTGAGGATTGTTTTAATTCCTCCTTTTGATTTCCCAGGACACTTTCTCAGGTGAAACTGAGAAAGATACGCAGCCTGATTTTCCACAGGCACTGTGCTCCCTGCTTTGCTCACAGCGGGTGTCACTGAGAGGAGAAAATGGAGGCTGTCACTGCTGTGGTGTCACGGAGAGGGGAACAAAGGGGCTGTGACTGCTGTGTTGTCAGAGAGAGAAAGAGATTAGGGCTCTCACTTCTGTGGTGTCACAGAGAAAAGGAAATTAGGAGCTCTCATTGCTGTGGTGTCACAACTTGGGGAACACTGGGGCTGTGATTGCTGTAGTGTCACAGAGAGAAGGAGATTTGGGCTGTCACTGCTGTGGTGTCACAGAGAGGAGATTGGGGCTGTCACTGCTGTGGTGTGTGATAGATTGACATTTAAGATAAAAAGAGAAACAGCTAAGGAAGTTAAGGTGGCTGGAGGCTGATGGGAGTTTTTTGTCCGGGACAATACCTGGTCATTTCTGAGAACTGACAGTAGTTTTGCCCATTGAAAAGTGATATCAACCTGTGAACACCACCCCATAAAACTTAAGCCCGGGAATTTCTCTTTCTCTTTGGTTTCTGGCTTTTGAAGAGGTAACAGGGCTCTGGTTCAACCTCCCCCCCGCCCCCCCAGGCCAGACAAGGCTGTGGTGGGGAGCGGGGCTGGCCGGAGTTCTGCGGTTCCTGGCGGGGGATGGAGACTGTGAAGTGACAGGAGCCCCTTCCCAGAGGGGCTGAAGCCCTCGCAGGGCTCACTGAGCCTTGTGCAGCGGGGCTGCCGGGCCAGGCTGGTTCCTGGCTGGGCTTCAGTTTCTGATGCTGCTGGCTTTCACCAGAGACTGCCGAGGAAGGGGAGGGAAAGCTCTTGAGCTGAGGCGTGCTGAGACAGTGGCCACACTCCTCCAGAGCAGCTACCAAAAATCTTCCATGAGAAGCAGCTCCAGCCGCTGCCTCGGCAGAGATCAAGGCCTGGGCAAGAGTTTAACCCTTTCACTAGCCAGATGAGACTTGCAGATTAATCCTTTTTCCAGAGAGAGGGGAAGACAGAGGGATCAACACATAAAGAGACAGCATCAGCTATCAAAGCAAGCGAGGGAAGGAATTCAACCTCAGATGGGAAGAGAATAAGGAGATGCCTGATTAAGCTGAAATTTTCTTTTGTTCAAGCTATGGAGAGGGACAATCATGTCCTGAAAAAACTCCTTGAATTCATGAAACAGTATTTTGGGGGGATGGAGTATTTCAAAGTGTAGATGTGAGCAAAAGTAATTCATTGATGAAGCTGAGTAAAGGGTGAAGTCGTTGTAATCCTAGGAGATGCTGGAAGAGGAAAGGAGAAGTGAGAGTTGTTGAAGATTTGTGGCTCTTAACAGACAAAGCAAAAATTTCTGTTTCCAGAGATGATCACAGAGACAAATGAAGAGAACTTTTGCCTTTGAAGATCTCATCCTTCAAATGACACCCCTTGAATCATGGCCCAAGAACACACCTCAGAGTGCTGTGAAATGGAAGGAAAGGACTGATGGCAGAGTTTTTGGGGCAACTGGCGTCAGAGCAATGGGAAGCCATGAGAAAATGGTTTTCATGTGAAAAATCCATAGATTGCCAAAAGAGAACTTCTTTTTCTCGACAAAAACTGGTGAAAAGACTATAGCAAAGTTACTACCGTCTTAACCACCAGGTATTTTTTTGTCCTCTATGTTGTCAGTTCCCAAAGATAGGAAGCACAGGGTGGTGGGGAAAAAGGGTTTCTGGAAGTTTTATTCTGGTTTCTTATCCTTGTAGTTTGGTTAATAAAATTACTCTATTCCTTTTAAGTTTTAAGCTTCTTTTGCCCTTCTCATAATCCACATCTCACAGGAAAAAATGACTAAGTTTTCCAGCGATTTTTAAACTAATGCTTTAAAACCACAACAGGTGTCAGAGAGAGGAGGAAATTTGGGCTGTCACTGCTGTGGTGTCACAGAGAGGGGAACACTGGGGCTGTCACTGCTGTGGTGTCACAGAGAGGGGAACACTGGGGCTGTCACTTGTGCTGGTGTGTGATCGACATTTAAGAAAAAATGAGAAACAGCTAAGGAAGTTAAGGTGGCTGGAGGCTGATGGGAGTTTTTTCTCCTAGCCAATACCTGGCCATGTCTGAGAACTGACAGTAGTTTTGCCCATTGAAAAGTGATATCAACCTGTGAACACCACCCCATAAAACTTAAGCCCGGGAATTTCTCTTTCTCTTTGGTTTCTGGCTTTTGAAGAGGTAACAGGGCTCTGGTTCAGCCTCCTCCCCCCCAGGCCAGACAAGGCCACGGTGGGGAGCAGGGCTGGTTGGAGTTCTGCGATTCCCGGTGGGTGGGTGGAGACTGTGGAGTTGATAGTAAAAGGTTATAAAATTTTAGAAAATTCGGGGACTTAGAAAGAAAGTTCGGCTTGGCAAGCCCTGGGAAAAGTAGACCGTGGGAAATGTTAGGCCTTGTGCTTGCTATAGATCATGTCAAACTGCACCTGTGTAGTGAGTATATGATAAATAATACAATTGCTAGATGTGATTAGATATAATTATTGTTTAAAGAACATGAGGAACAATGTTAGGGGGCTGGGGGGGGATCACGAGAAATCCATGCTTGGGTAAAAACAATGTTTACAATAGAACAATGTAAGTTTAATAATTAATATGTAAGTTATATGTAAGGATAGAGTATAAAAACATGTCCAACTCAAAACCAAGAAGGGTCAGATTTGGGTATGTGTACCCCTGACACCCAGAGCTCTTAATAAAGCACCTTTACATAATCATTCTGTGATTATGTGTGTTCCTGAACACTAACATTTTGGCGACCCCAGATAAGACCTTGTGAGTGCTGCTGAGCGAGCTCGCGACCCGATCACGCTCCAGCCGACACCGAGGGATTCTCAGCGACCCCATCAGCCGTGACCATCTCCGTGCTCACAACATCCCCAGGAGAGAAAGTGTCCTGGGTTGATTATGATGTTAAATTGTATCCCCATTCGTCCACCTAACCCAGACACAGGTTTTGTATTCTTAAAATTCCATCTGAGAGTAAAAGTGAGTGGAAAAGAAGCACCGAGTCTGTTATCAGAGGCTGTACTTGCTCCCCCACATCAGGAGTTTTGACTACAGCACAGACAGACAACAAGAGACAGATCGCCTTGACTTTCCAACTAGCCAGAGCAGAGGGGTCTTCCTGGACTGTTTTCTTTCCCTTTTTCTGAAACGAATCGAACCTGCTTTGGACTGGGGACTCGGGGGAGCACCGGGAGCTTGCACCCGTGGACTACCGGGAGCCCAGCCTGGGCAGCGGCATTTTCCAGCGCCAGAGGGACTGATAACAGAGTGAACACCCACAGGAAGGAGACCCTCTGAAGTTTGTCATCTTTTCTGAACGGCGAGAGGTTTTGTAACTTGATATCATTCATTTATGTGCTGGGTAGTGCTGTACCTGTGAAATAAACAGGTTTTTTCCACTTCTCTCAGAGAAATCTCTTCCCGAACTGGTTGGGGGGTGGGAAAAAAGGGCCACGTGGGTTTGCTTCCCGGGGGGAGCCCCACTGGAGGTTTTCTCCCAAATTTGCCCTAAACCAGAACAAATACACTGGGCCTCTGGTGGTCCCGACACAACGGCCCCTGATACTGTGGGGCTCTGTTCCTTCCTCCCCATGGAAAAGAACTGGTATTCTTGTCCAGGGACCATTTTTAATTTGGCCTCCCAAATTTCATATATCCAAGGATTGCTCCCTAAGAAAAGCTGCTGAGACAGAGAGGTCGGGTTGGCTCTGTCCTCTGGTGATGTTCTTACACTATGAGAAGATGGTTTTAATTTGGAAACACCTTGCAGAAATCTCAGATATCTGCCAAAGAGGGGTCTGGAGGCCTCGGGCACATGACTATATAGGGACAAACGAGCTGTATAATCTGTGGGGTGGAGACTGAGGACAGTGGAGGAGAGCCATGAGATGTTTAAAGAGTGGTTTCAGAGATGGTGGATCCTTCTGACATACGCAGAGCTGTCAGCAAAGGAAGGGGCCAGCGAGGTGGGGCAGCCGGGGGATAACGACAGCCTGCAGGGACAGAGGCGCAGGGCACGGACACCACAGGGCAGCCTGGGCTGGAGAGGGCACAGGGATGTGCTGTGCAACTGCAAGGCCCTGCCAGAGGCAACTTGTGCAGCCCTTGGGCCATGGCTGCTGGCCCTGGGCCTGAGGCCAGCAGGGGACAAGTGACCCTGGCAGCCCTGGGGCCTCATTGCCTCCTTGTCCCTGCTCAGCAGCCTGGCAGGGGCCGCCCCATGGTGCTGCCCTTGGCATTGCACATCCCCACATGCCAGTGGCCCGGGAAGAGCCCTGAGCAATGAGGGAGGGACAGCATCTGCCTTGCCAGGGGCTGGGGCTCAGCCCTTGGCCCTTGGCATTCCTGAAACACATCCAGCTTTGCTCAGCACCACAGACACCTTTCCCTTGCTTGTCCCCAGCTGGCATCAGGGCCTCCAGTCTTCTGCTCTACCTGGAACCTGGGGACGCTTTCTCACTCGTGTCTCTCATTTCAACTACAAGAAACTTCAGTGTTTCTGTCTGCATTTGAGTTCTTGAGAAGTTTCTGGAGCACACTCTGAGGGACTGAGTGTGATGCAAAGAGCCCCAAAGGCCCGAGAGGGTGATGAAAGTGCTGGTGCTGTGTCTGTGCTGCTGAGCTGGGCCGGGCTCCTGGCCCAGAGGCAGCTCCTGGCAAGGGCAGCGCTGCAGAGAGACAGCTCTGGCCAGGAGCAGCTCCTGAGCACAGCCCAGCAGGGCTGGGGCCCTGCCAGGGCAGCTCAGGGACACCAGCAGGCCCAGACAGAGCTCCCAGGGGCTCAGCACTGGCAGGGGCTGTGGGATGTCCCAGAGGGGGCTGTGTCACAGCAGCACCTCTGTGGCTGTGTCCTGGAGCCCCAGAGCAGCTGTGATGTCAAAGGGGCTGTGTGACAGCTCCGAGTGGGTTGTGTGAGGTCACAGATGGGGCTGTGACATCACAGAGTTTGTTGTGTGAGGTCACTGAGCAGCTATGGCATCATAGAGGGGATTCTGTGACATCAGAAAGCAGGGTGTGGCATCACAGTGGGGGCTGGGTGATATCACTTAGTGGGCTGTGACATCACAGAGAGGACTATGACATCAGAGGTTGAATGCATGACATCACAGAGTGGGTTGTGACATCACAGAGTTTCTGTATGACATTGCAGGGCCACCACAGGGTGGGCTGTGACATCACTGGGTGGGCTGTGAGGTCACAGAGCAGACACCACAATCCCAGAGGGCGGCTCTGTGACATCAGACAGCAGATTGTGACATCACAGAGCAGCTGTGTGACAGCAGAGAGAAGAGTGTGTGATGTCAGAGAGAAGGCTGTGACATCAGAGAGTAGGTTCTGTTATCTCAGAGGGGCTGGGACATCACAGACCAGGCTGGGACATCACAGAATGGCTCTGGGACATCCCAAGTGCTGTGGGGCCTGGGACAGCAGGACAAGGACCCCCTGACAGCGTCCCTGTGTCCCCCAGGGCCAGAGCCTGGGCCAGGGCTCCTTCACCCTGTCACCAACGAGGGCTTGAGAGCACTTAAAAAATCCCCAGCAAGGGAGCAGCAAAAACCAGATTTAATATTAAGCACCAGCAGCACAAAGTTCCTTGGCAAGAGTCACTCTGCTCCTGACTGGACACTTCAGGCACAGCAAGGAAACAAAGCAACAACAAAAACAAACAAAATCCAGGCAATCCAACCAGAAATGAACCCAGAACCGTCCATCCGTGTGTGTGTGTGTGTGTGTGTGTTTGAGCTTAACAGAGGTCAAACTTAACAGGACTTCACTTATACCTTCATTTATACCTCAAACATCACAATTTAGCAAAAGAACTTAACAGCACTTAAGCTGACTTATATGACTTCAGGATTTAACAGTGGAGTAACACTTAACAATATTCAGCTTAGTTTACTGTTGGAGTCAGAGGCACTGAGAGTGTGCCCTTATCTCTGATGCCTGGCTCTGACATCCAAGAAAACTCTGAATTTCATATAACACTGTGAAAACAACTGTTAAATAGAAAAACCAGGAGTGTAAGTGTGTAGATTAAAGAGATTTCTTATGTCACTGCATGAAAAAGTTAAAGTTTGGAGTTTAAACTAGTTCAGAAAATAGAGGACAAGATGGAGGATTCAGGGTGTTGTCTCTTGTCCTTCTTTCTTCTTCATCTTCTTCTTCTAGAGGTTTTTGGGTAGTAGTAGGTGATTGGATAGAGAATGCTGCAGTGCAGCACACAAGTGTTGGGTCATTGGGTCACTAAGAAAAAATATCTCCTTGGCATTTGTTAATTGGGTAAATGAACATATAAAAATCCTTGAAGAAGATCTTTGTTAGTCATTTTGCACCTTTCTATCTTAGTGCCCATAGCTGCTTGTGGCTCCTTGTACCCTGTATACATGTAATGGAGATAAAAGAAGAATAAACAACCAAGTCCAAACAAGAGAAAACTGCCTCTATCTCATCAATCTTCAGTCCAAGGGGGAAAAAGAACCCAACCACAAGTGTCCCATCAGGACACCAGGGCCACACTGCACCACTGCAGATGGGAGCAAACCCTTGTGGACTGCGTGCCTTACAAATCTGCTAAACCCATGTCACACACATCCCTGAATTCAGACATTTAAAATATGTACATTTATCCACAGATACCTTTTCATCAGCAATATGGGCTATAAAACACACAAGAGAAAAGGGTCGGGATGCCATTGCACACTGGCAGTCAGCCTTTGCTGTTTTGAGCATCCCTCATAGCATCAAAACAACATACATCTCACAGAAAACAAAACATTTCCTACAGCCCTGGAGTGTAACACACCGCACTGGCGTTCCTCAAATAACAATAAAACAGGCCATTGTGGAAAGAGCACATGGCACTTTAACAGGAATTATTGAAAAACAAGAGGGAGGAATGTGTGGTGGGACCCCAGAAAGCAAAGTAGCTAAGGCTGTTCATACAATAAATCATTCAGCAGTATCAGAAGATCCCCAAACCCAGGCTCGCTTGAACTCTGCAATTCTAACACAAGTGAAAGACTTAGCAATGTGAGCTCTAACAAAAATTACCAACTTGTCAGTGCCAACCCAAAGCTATTCAAGTAGAAGATAAAACCCTAATGAGCTATATATGCAGTGAAGCAAGGGGTCAATTAATGCTACAACTGGCACGAGATAATGCAAACCAAGACTAGAAAAATTATAGCTGAATTACCTCAAGAGAATCCATCTCTGGAGGAGATGATTACAGCATGTGCTAAGGTTGGGACTGGATCTCATCACACGGATATGCTAGCCAATTCTATTACAGCTGCTGTTAAACTCACACCCCATTGCTACAAGTGTGGACAACAAGGCCACGGGAAAATAAACTGTCCACACCAGCCCATTCCACAGGGGACAGCTCAGGGACAAAGAAGTGATAATGCAAGCTGCAACTGATGTGAAAGAGTTGAACATACAGCCAAAAAACACAAACAACACCCTCCTGACAGCACCTCTACAGATGTGATGGAGCAGATTAAAGAAGAGTAACCAGAAAAACTTATTCACCATGAAAATCAGACTCTTGAAAAGATAGTTCATTTAAAAACTGTTTGTTTACAAATTGTTTTTCTGCTAAGTTGGGTTTTTCTTACGGTTCTAAATGTTGAATGTTTTTTGTTTCTTGTTTATAGAGTTCCGGATAATCTCAGTTCTAAATACTTTCTTGTTTTTTAATGTTAAGTTGTAACTTTTAACTATAAGTAGTTAACCTGTGGCTTGTTAGCTTAAAGGATTGTGATCCTGTCTGCCAGCTCCTGGAAGGGAGTGTTACAAACTCAATTTAGTACACAAAGCATATTGCTTGCTGAAGAGAATTAAGTGTGTCAAGTTACTGGAAAACTTCATTCAAATTAAACCCATGCTGTCCCTGTTATCATGTCTGCAAAGGGCCCTTGCAGATAGGATAACAGAGAGCATTTTATATTTTTTAATTTAACCAAAAAGGGTGAATTGTCACAGTATGGTTACAGTACAGCTGGTCAGGACTGGACAAGGTAAATCTAGACATAACACCAAATTTAGCAGTAAATCTACTTTAGCCTTAACACAAATCTAATTTAGCAGTAAATTCTCTTTAGCCATAGATTTTAGCACAAATTTAATTTAGTGAGCCTAATTCATGTCTGAACCACTGCACACCACTGGCCAGGATGCAGGGCAGGGAGAGAAGTATCAGCCAATGGGTGTCTAGCCTGGGAAATTTGAATTTGGTATTCAAGTGAGTTCTGAATAATAAATGAGGCTGTTTTGTCTGATGAGCACCTGGAGCATGAATCGTGGATTTTGTCTCTCCACTCACAACCAGCACGTTACAGATACACCTTGGGCAGTGCAAGAGCCTGGCCAGGGCTACACCCAAGATGGACCAAAAATGGTCACAAAAATGGACAACTGATCTCATACTTTTAGAAGTTTAGGTCCATCTGCATATTTGGGTTCATTGTCCAGTTACAGCTTCAGATGATCAAGTCCCATCCTTCTTGTTTTCTCTCTGCAGTCCACCCTTGTTTATGCTTTTGGGCCTGAAACTTCTAACAACTGTCTTTGGTATCAAGCTAGAAAAGGAATTGTTTTGTCTACCTACTCTGTGAAGAGAGCTCACTAACACTTAATACGAAGTTCAAAACTACAAACCTAGGCAGCACAGAATATGAAAAATATGAAAGCTAAAACATGAGGCATCACACCCTGAGGGGCTGTGAAACTAAATAATTTTAAAGAGGGACTGAGTAGGATTCAGTGGCATAGGTAGGTTTTGAGGTGACAGATAGAATCCTCTTGTCTCTTTGAGTGCCAAGAAATGGAGACAATTACACCAAATAACCCCACAACCCCCAAATCCTCCGAAGTATCTCCCAGATTCCCTTGAAGCACAAGTAAAATGTGGTTTTAGATGCCTTTGATGAATTTGTTGATTTTTACCACTCTGTTATTTCTCTGTTTTAAATAGATGAAGATGAATCAAAAGATAATTGAAAACAAAATAAAACGACCTCCAGCCCAGTGTGTTACCAACACAGATCACTGGGAACGTGGGTCATCAGGGCTCTGCCCAATGTGGGTCCTCTGATGGGGGATGGAGCTGGGGCAGCACACGAAGCTCTTCCTGCACTTGGGGCACTCGCAGGGCTTCCCTTACCGGTGCCTCTGTTGGTGTCTGGTCAAGTGAGAGCTCCTGGAGAAGCTCTTCCCACATTCCCCACACTCATAGGGCCTCTCCCCAGTGTGGATGCGCTGGTGCCTGATGAGAGTGGAGTTTCGCTTGAAGCCCTTCCCACAGTCAGAGCAGCGGAAGGGCCTCTCATCCGTGTGAATCCGCTGGTGCACGAGGAGATCTGAGCTGGTCTGAAACCTCTTCCCACACTGAGGACACTCGTAGGGCCTCTCCCCAGTGTGGATCATCTGGTGGATGGTCAGTTGGGACCTCTGGCTGAAGGTCATCCCACACTCCCCACACTCATAGGGCCGTTCCCCAGTGTGGATCCTCTGGTGGCAGATCAGGCTGGAGCTGTGGCTGAAGCTCTTCCCACACTGGGGACACTCGTAGGGCCTCTCCCCAGTGTGGATGCGCTGGTGGGTGATGAGGTTGGAGTTGTGCTTGAAGCCCTCCCCACATTCAGGGCAGTGGAAGGGCCTCTCATCCGTGTGAATCCGCTGGTGCACGAGGAGATGGGAGCTGGTCTGAAACCTCTTCCCACACTCAGGACACTCGTAGGGCCTCTCCCCAGTGTGGATGCGCTGGTGGATGATGAGTTGAGAGCTGCAGCTGAAGCCCTTCCCACATTCCCCACACTCATAGGGCCATTCCCCAGTGTGGATCATCTGGTGGCGGATCAGGCTGTTGCTCTGGCTGAAGCTCTTCCCACACTCCAAGCACTTGTAGGGCTTCTCCCCATCCTGAAGCTGCTCATGGACCACCAGCTCAGAGCCCTGGCTGGATCTCTGGCTGCCTTCCTGGCACAGGGTGGGTCTTTCCTCCTCAGAGCACCCTGGGATGGGTTTGGAGCCCCTCCTCCTGCGGGATCTCCGGGGATTTTCCTCCCCGTTGTATTCCTGCACCGTGGAGCTGCTCAAAACGGCCTCTTCCATGAGGTTCTGCCGTGGGGATTTGTCCTCCCTGGTCTCCATCCTCAGCTCCTTGTCTGGGGGAGGAAGGACAAGGAGAGGATGGGATTTGCCTCCGTGCCAGAGGGAAGGGGAAGGAGATCCCCCCAGTGCGTCCCCGGCAGGACGGCGTCGGCAGCGGGGTTGTCCTGCAGCCGGGGGCCAGGCTGGGCTGGGAGATGGAGCAGGAGAGAGGGGGAAAGGGGCACTGACTTCCTCCTCACCTGCCTGGGTTTCCTGGGGCATCTTCCTCTTCCTCGCAGCCTCCTTCTCCATCTGGCCAAGATTTGGGAATGGGAAATCCTTGTTTGGGGAAATATACAATTCCTGAGCACATTGGGTTAGGGGGTTCCTCCTGCCCAAGTCCATCTCTAGAAGTTATCGGGCATCTGGAGTCCATAAAAACCTCCCAAACACCAAGATTCAGCCCTGAAAATGCCTCCAAGGAGTTCCCCATCTCTGGTCTCTCCCCTTTGGTCTTCAGGGGTTCCCCCCTGTCCCAGCTGTTGGGGGTCACACTTGTACTGGGGGTTCCCCACCTACTCAGTCCCTGCCCTCCCCAGGCTGCTGGGAGTGCCAGGAATCTGAAAAGTTCCCCGTTTCCATCTCCCCACTTAGGGATGCTGGGACCGCTCGATGTCCCCCCAAGTAGGATTTTCCGCTCAGCTCTGCAGTCCTTAATTCTTAAATATCCCCCCTGAAAAAATCCAACCCAGGGATCCCCCAGGATATCTGGGCTGAGCTCCCCCTCCTCGGTCACCTGTGAGATGGGGCGGTGATGATCCCACATGGGTGAGGGGCTGTGAATTCGGGGAGTGCTCGACCTCGTGGTTCCTTCTCCTTTCCATGATCCTCCTTTGTCCCTCCTCTTCCTCCCTCTCCTCCCCTTCCATCCTTCCTCCTCCTCTTCCTCCCTAACCCCACCTCCTTCTCCTACTTCCATCCCTTCTCTCTCTCCTTCTTCATCCCTCCTCTTCCATCCCTCCTCCTCCTCCCCCAGGAGCAGTGACACCCTCGGTGCCCCGTTCCCAAACCCCTCACAGCCCACGGCAGGAGCGGGGATGGAGCCGGGACAGGTCGGGATGGGCAGCGTGGGGCTCTCCGCTGCTCCCACCCGCTGGGGACGGGGGGAACCCGGCCCGGGGAAAAGGAGAGGGAAACTGGGAAAATTGGGGGCTGCAGATCCAACCTGGGGCTGGCTGGGGACCCTGGCTGGGGACTGCCAGCCCTTGGGGCTGCTCTGGGGAGATGCAGGAGGGGGGAACACAGAGAGGGCTGGGGGATCCCAGGAGTGGCAGCACTGGCAGGGACTGGTTTGTACTGGGGTAACTGGAACCTTACTGGGGTAACTGGGAATGACTGGGAATGAGCACAAGCATGCTCTGGGCAGCTGGGATATACTGGGAGTGACTGTGACCATAACTGGGAACAGCTGGAATCACAGTGGGAGAAACTGGGAGTGAGTGGGACCATGCTGAGATGGACTGGGACTATTCCAGGGACAACTGGGATCATGCTGGTAGGAACTGGGAAGAATTACAACTATTCTGGGATCATGCTCAACTGGGATCATACTGGGATCACAGTGGGAGCAGCTGGGTCCATGCTGGCTGAGACTGGGATCCCACTGAGGGTGACTGGAATCATACTGGGATTGACTGGGAGTGGCTGTGAGCAACTGGAATCATGCTGAGAGGAACTGGGAGGAGCTGGGAATGACTGGGAGCGTGCTGGGGCTGACTGGGATATACTGGGAGAGACAGGGAGTCCCAGGGATCACACTGGAGGCTACTGGGGTCATACTGGCACTGACAGGGAGCAACTGGGGGCCACTAGCCTCATACTGGGGGTGACTGGGATCAGACTGGGAGTGCAAGGGAAACTAGAAAAATGGGAAAATAATGGGAAAAAAACCAGGGTAAATTCAAGGAAAATAAAGGGGAAATATCAGGGAAAAAACAGAAAAAAACCCCAGGGCGAAATCAAAAAAATTTGGGGAAAAAGCAGGGAAAAAATGGGAAAAATTTGGGAAAAACAGGGAAAAATTTGACAAAAAGTTGGCAAAACCAGGAAAAATTTGGGGGAAAAAAAAAGGAGAAACCTCAAGGAAAACTCAGGGAAAAAAATCAGGAAAGAAAGCAGAAAAAAAATGGGAAAATCAGGAAAAATCAGAAAACATGAGGAAAAATCAGGAAAAATAGGAAAAGAAGGAAAAAATCAAGAAAAAACAGGAAAAATTTGGGGAAAATGGGAAAATCAGGAAAAAAAACTGGGAAAGAACTGGGAAAAATCGGGGAAAATCAGGAATAGAAAGAGGAATAAAATCTGGTAAAATGGGAAAAAAAAATGGGAAAAACCAGGAAAATTTGAGAAGAAACTGAGAAAAAACTAGAAAAATTTGGGAGAAGAAGAGGAAAAAATCAGGAAAAAATGGGAAAAGCATGAAAAAAATTGGGAAAAAATCAGGTACAATATCAGGAAAAGAAAGACAAAAAGACCCTGGGAAAAAAATCAGGGAAAAATTTGGAAAAAAATTGAAAAAATCAACGTAAAGCCAGAAATATTTGGGGAAAAACTGCATAAAAATCAGAAAAAGAATTGGGAAAAAAATCAGAAAAAATTGTAAAGAAAAAGGAAAATCAGGGGAAAAAATCAGGAAAAGGATAAAAAAACCTGGAAAAATCAAAAAAAAAATAATGAAGAAAAATCAGGGAAAATTTGGGGAAAACCAGAAAAATTTGGGAAAGGAAAATGGAAAAATCTAGGGAAAAAAATGGGAACAAAACCACAAAAAAATCAAGGAAAATTTTTGAAAAAATTGGGAAAATATTGGGAAGAAATCAGAAAAAGAAAGAGGAAAAATCAGGAAAAGAAATCAAGAAAAATCAGGAAAAAATGGGGAAAATCAAGAAAAGAGAGAGGAAAGGGACTTGGAAAAAATCAGGAAAAATCAGGAAAAAAAATTAGGAAATACAGGGAAAAATCAGGGGAAAATTTAGAAAAAAATTAGGGAATAACCTGGAAAAAACTGGGAAAAGAACAGGGAAAAATCAGGAAAAAATGGGGGAAATTCTGGAAAAAAATGGGGGAAAAAATTGGGAAAAAACAGGGGAAAAATCAGGAAATCAAAGAGGAAGAAGACCAGGAAAAATTTGGGAAAAAAATCCAGGAAGAAATCAGGGAAAAAATGAGGAAAAGAAGGCGGGGAAAAAAACCCTTGGAAAATGGAAAAAAATTGGGAAAAAGCCAGGAAATATTTAGGTAAAGAACAGGCAAAAATCAGGAAAAAATGGGGAAAAATTGGGACAAATCAGAGGCAAAAATCAGGAAAAAAATGGGAAATAATTTGAAAAAAAATGTGCAAAATGAGGGAAAAATCAGGAAAAGAAATAGAAAAAAAAACAGGAAAAAACCAGGAAAAATTTGGGAAAAAAAATAGGGAAAAATCAGGAAAAATGGGAAAAAAGGGAGGAAAAAAATTGGGGAAAATATTGGGAAAAATGGGAAAAAATACAGGATTAAGTGAGGAAAAGAAAGAAAAAAATAATCTGGAAAAAGCTGGAAAAAATGGGAAAAAAGAGAAAAATGGAGGAAAAATGGAGCAAAAATGAGAGAAAAATGGGGAAAATGCTATAAAAATAGGAAAAATGCTGGAAATGGGAGAGAAATGGAGGAAAAATTGGGGAAAAAATGGAGAAAAAAATGGAAGAAAATTGGGAAAAATGGGGAAAAATGAGAATAAATTGGGATAAAAATGGGGAAAAAAAGGAGGAAGCTGGGAGAGAAATGGAAGAAAAAGGGAATAAAAATGGTAAAAGTGAAGGAAAAATGGGAGAAAAATGGCAGAAAATGCAGAAAATAGGAGAGAACATAAGGAAAAAATTGGGGAAAAATGGAGCAAAAGTGGTGTAAAATGAGGAAATTGAGAAAAAGTAGATTAAATATGGGGAAAAAAACTGAAAAAATGAGAAAGCATGAGGAAAAAGTTAAGGGAAAGTGGAGGAAAAATGGGGGGGAAATAGGGAAAAATAGAGAAAAAAATGAGATAAAAAAAGGGGGAAATGGAGGAAAAAAGGAGAAAAATGGGGAAAAACTTAGGGAAAAATAAAAAAATAGGATAAAATGGGGGAAAATTATATGAAGATGGGATAAAAATGAGGAAAAATGGAGAAAAAATAGGGAAAAAATGAAATAAAAATGGGGGAAAATTGGGGAAAAAATAAATAAAACTGTGCAAAAATGGGAATAAATTGGGGGAAAATGGAGCAAAAGTGGGGGAAATAATTGAGACAACATTTGGGGAAAATGGAGACAAATTGTACCCTAATAGTGAATGACTGGGAGTGATTTGGCTCGTCCTGCGGTGCCGAGGACACTGGAACCACACGGGGGGAGCAACTGGGCTCCCACTGCCGGCACCGGGAGCCCCGAACCCCTTTCCCAGCCGTGCCGCCCCTCCAGCCCCAGCACCTCCCCGGGGTCCCGGCAATCCCAGGGGTCCCCCCCTCTCTGGGGTCCCGCTCAGGGAAGCCGCGGCTCTCCCGGGCTCCCCAAAACCGGGGTCCCCCCGCCCCCGCGGCCCCGGCAGAGCTCGGGGGGCCCGGCCCGGGAAGCCCAACCCCCACCGCGGGGGGACCCGCATCCCCCCGGCCCCTTTGCTGGGGCTCTGCCGCCACCGGGACCCCCCGAAAACACCTCCCGGGGACCCCCGGTGTCCCCCCGAGGAGCATCTGCGGCTCGGCCCTGGAGCCCTGCCATCCCCAAACATCCCCCCCAAAAACCCCAAACCCAGGGAGCCCCGGGGTATTTGGGGCGAGCTCCCCCTCCCCGGGCACCTGCGGGATGGGGGGCGATGGTCCCGAAGGAGCTGCAGATCCAGAGAGCGGGGAGTGCACGTGGAGCCTCCTCTGCCTGCTCCAGCTCTTCCTCCTCCTGCTCCTCCTCTTCCTCCTCCTCTGTCCCTCCTCTTCCTCCTCCTCTGTCCCTCCTCTGTCCCTGGGCGTGGTTCGGAGCCCTCGGGTGAGCGGGGCCGGGCCGGGACACGATGGCAAAGGGCTGGGTCCCCCCCAAACCGAGCTGGGGGCAGCGGAGGTTTGGGGGAACAATGGGAACGGGGCGGGACAGGGGGACAGGGGGAGGTGGGAGCACTGAGGGTCCCCCAGTTCACCCCAGGACCCCCAAGCCCCGTCCCAGCCCCCCCAGTTCCCCCCGCAGCCCCGGCTGAGGGGGGCTCAGCCCAGGAGCCGCCGTCGTTCGGGGCTCCCCCGAGTGCAGGAACGGGAGAGTTCCCGGCTCGGGGAGGCCCCAGCAGAGGAGGGGATCTTGTCCCTCTTCCAGGGCCTTTCAGGGTCTTCAGGCCCCTCTGAAGAGGAGTTTTTCTCTTTTTCAGGTATTTCGGGGGGATCCCACCACTACAGGGGTTTTTTCCTCCCCATTTTAGGGTGTTTGTGCGGCCGCAGCTCCACAAACCCCTTTTGAGGGGGGATCATGACGGCTTTAAGTGACATTTTTAGGGGTGGGTTGTTTTGGGGAACCTGCTGGTGATGGAGATGGGGAGCCCATGCCGGGTATGAACCTTCTCAATTTCTGTATGGGGTTTTGCAGTTTTGGGGAGTTTTTGGAGCATCCAGGGATGTGTTTGGGATCAGGGGAGGTTGGGGTGTCCCGGGGGGTTTGGGGGTTCTCGGCAGGTTTGGGGGTACCTGGGCGATGCGGGTGGCAGTGCTGGGGACCCCGTGCCGGGTTTGAACCTTCTCACTGTGCACGGGCAGCGTCAGCGTGTTCAGGGAGATCCTGGGGGACCCGGGGGGTCACCCCAAATCCCAGGGACCCCAAATGCTGAGGGACCCCCCGAACTGCCCTCACCGCTGGATCTACTGCAGGCAGGGGGTCACCAGCACTCGGCCCCCACCCTCCACCATCACAGGGGGGCTGTGGAAGAAATCTGGGGGTGCACGGACAGGTCGGGTGGGACCCCCAAAGTCCTGGGGGAGGGGACACAGGGGGACTCCCAGGAATTCCCGTTGTGGGGGGATGAGGGGGGACCCAGGAAGAGTTTGGGGTGGATGGGTGGGTCATGGGGGGTCCCCCAGGATGGGTTTGGGGGGAACCGGATTGGAGCTCCCATGGCAGTGGGATAGGAAGATCTGCCCATGGAATTCCATGGGAATGGCATAGCAGTGAGATCCATCTACAGAATGGGACAGCAGCGGGATCCATCCGTGGAGGTCCCGTGGGAATGGGATGATGTCTGAGATCCATCCATGGAATTTCCATGGGAATTCAAATGTTCCCAAATTTTGCCCTCCCTGATCCCACATTCTCATTCCCATATTCCCATGGGAATTCTGCCCTCCCCACCTTTACACTCCAGCACTTCCCGCCCATATCTGACATATTTCCGGAGACATTCCCTGCAGCTGTGAGCCAGGGAATTTGTTAATCCCTCAGCCTGGATCTCAGGGATCCCCATGGCGGTGCCACAGTTGCCATCGCAGCCCCACAGATCCCCCAGCCCCGGCTCCCCCCGCTCAGCCCCGCTCTGGCTGTGCCGCTGCTGCAGCATCTGCAGCTCCCCGCTGGCCCCGTGCCGGTGCCGCTCCTTGTGCCGGCCCTGGCTATCCCAATATCCCAGCCCTGGCTATCCCAATATCCCAGCTCTGGCTATCCCAATATCCCAGCTCTGGCTATCCCAATATCCCAGCCCTGGCTATCCCAAGATCCCAGCCCTGGCTATCCCAATATCCCAGCCCTGGCTATCCCAATATCCCAGCCCTGGCTATCCCAATATCCCAGCTCTGGCTATCCCAATATCCCAGCCCTGGCTATCCCAATATCCCAGCCCTGGCTATCCCAATATCCCAGCCCTGGCTATCCCAATATCCCAGCCCTGGCTATCCCAGTATCCCAGCCCTGGCTATCCCAATATCCCAGCCCTGGCTATCCCAATATCCCAGCTCTGGATATCCCAATATCCCAGCTCTGGCTATCCCAGTATCCCAGCTCTGGCTATCCAAATATCCCAGCTCTGGCTATCCCAATATCCCGGCTCTGGCTATCCCAATATCCCAGCCCTGGCTATCCCAATATCCCAACCCTGGCTATCCCAATATCCCAGCTCTGGCTATCCCAATATCCCAGCCCTGGCTATCCCAATATCCCAGCCCTGGGCTATCCCAGGATCCCAGCTCTGGCTATCCCAATATCCCAGCTCTGGCTATCCCAATATCCCAGCCCTGGCTATCCCAATATCCCAGCTCTGGCTATCCCAAAATCCCGGCCCTGGCTATCCCAAGATCCCAGCCCTGGCTATCCCAATATCCCAGCACTGGCTATCCCAATATCCCAGCCCTGGCTATCCCAAGATCCCAGCCCTGGCTATCCCAAGATCCCGGCTCGGTTCCGGCCGCCATCCCCGGGGCTGCGGCTCCGCCCGGCCCCGCTCGCTGCGGCGGCGCTGGAAGGGGATCCCAGCCAGGGACCCCATGGACATGGACTGCGGGAAGCCCGGGCCAGGCTCCGACAGCGCCGCGTGCAGGGAACGCAGGGAGAGGAGAACTGGGGGGACATTTGGAGATTTGGGATCGGGGGGGTCACAGCTGAAGGAAAAGGGGAACGGGGAGAGCCGGGAAGGGCATTTGGGGATGCCAGGACTGACAAGAGGGGAGGCTAGGGCTGGCTAGATGTGGCATGGCTGGAGTTCAGGGTGTTCCTGTACCCAGGAAAGGGAGCTCCAAGGGTCCCCGGTGTCCCCATTGCCAGGAGAGGGCAGGGAAAGCCGGGATGGCTGGGAATAGGGGTCCCGGGTGTCCTCAGTGCTGAGGAAAGGAGGGGCTGGGTGCTGGGAGAGGCAGGAATAGGGGTCCAGGGGGTAAATGGGTCAAGGAGAAGGGGGCTCTGGGGCTGCGAGAAGCGGGATGGCCGGGAAAGGGGTGCAGGCGTTCCTGGTGCCGGATAAGGGGGTGCAGGGTGGGACCCACGGCCGGGAATGGGGGTTCGGTGGGATGGCGGCGCCCAGGAATGGAGGTTTAGGGGCCCCTCGGCGCCCCGGAATGGGCGATCAAAGAGTCCCGGTGCCGGGGGTCCCCCTCACCTCTCGCCGCCCCCCGGGAGCGCCCCCGGCCCCAGCGCTGGAGCCATCGCGCTGCTCCGCTGCGGCCCCGCCCACAGCCCCGGCCCCGCCCCCAGAGCCGCCTCCGGCCCCGCCATTGGCGCCGCTCTTTGCTGCCCGCCAGTGGCAGCCCGAGGCTGCAGTGACGTCACCGGTCGCCGGGCAGATCCCGGCGGCGCAGGGCGGCCAAGGCGGAAGCGAAAGTGCCGAGGGAGCGCCGGGGGAGGGGACGGGGCAATTCCAGGGAATTCCCCGGGATCCCCTCCCGGGATCCCCCGGGACCCTCCTCGGCCGCGCACTGCGGGACCACCGGGACAAACTGGGCTGAACTCCCGGGCCCTGCGCTCAAACTCTGCCTGGAACCCGCCGGCTTCGGCCCAAAGCGGGGGAAGCCCCGGGATCCGCGGATCCCATTTTTCCTGCGGCTGCGGCTCCCCAGCCCCGGCGGAGCAGGAGCGGCCGCTGGGAGCCCGAGCCCCGATTCCCAATCTCCTTCTCTCTCTCTCTGCTGCTCTCTGCCTCTCCTTTGGGTGATCAGAAATCCCAGAGCGGCTGGAGAGCCCCGTGCCCAGCTCGGCTTTCCCTGGAAAGGGAGGCCTGGGGGTGCGGTGCCCCGGGATGGCCGGGAATGGGGCTCCGGGGGTCCCCGGGCTGACGGAACCGGGGGATCCAGGGGCTGGCAGGGGAGGATCCCCGGGAAAGGGGGTGCAGGGCGGTGTTGGTGCAGGAGAAGGGGGTGCAGGGGGTCCCGGAGCTGGGGAAGGAGATGCGGGGGGTCCCAGGGCCCAGGAATGGGGATCCAAGGGGGTCCCAGGGGGGCTCCCCAAAGCCCCTCCCAGGGCACAGCAGGAGCTGGGTCAGGAGCTCTGGCAGAGACAAAAGGGGGTGAGCCCGGCATGGGGGGGACATGGGGGAGTCACAGGCGTTCCCGGGGGGGGACACGACCCCCGGGGACCCCTCCTCACCTTCTCCCACGTACCCCAACAGAGCCTCTAAATGGATGAGCAGAGCTCGGTGACTGCAGTATGAAACTTGTTCAGTGGCACAGGAGGATTTAGAATTGAGGACAGGGGAAGGGTTTAACCCAGCCTCCTGTTTGAACAGCCTGGAGAGGGGGCTGGGAAGAAACCCATGCCTGCACTGAATTGAGAGAGATCCAGACCCGGACTGGGAGAGATTTGAGACACACCCACGTTTGGACTTTGCTGTCCACAACACCCTGTCACATAAAGGTAAAACCTTACAAAAGAAAGGACTTGGAAAATCATGGTTTAGGGCTTGTTACGTGGGCTTAATGTAGCTAGCAGCTAGCCTGATAAGTTCCCATGCAAAAACATCCTGAGAGTGACAAGTTTGTTAACATAACAAACTATTCTTGGGGAGAAAAACAAGTGCACCTGTAGTAACAAGGGATCTGTCCCATGGGAATCAGTAGAAAAAGTATGTAAATATTGTTAGAGAGAAAAGTTTGGATTGACGTGTACACTCACCATTACCAACCAGTGATGAGTTCCTAACCAGCTGCAATTAAGCACGGTGCCTTCTGATAACCATATAAATATAAGCTGTGTGTTGATATATTTTATATATTATTAAAGGCCTGTATGCACAAACCAGCCTTTGAAATAAGTCGTGCTATTAAGGGCTAAAATCCTTGAAACCTTCCTGCAGAAGAGAGAGTAAAGCAAAACAATATTCTTGTGTACAAGGGAAAATATGTAAACTTGTGTGTGCTAGCCAATGGTAGCTTGCTCTGCCTGCAGACCCTGTAAAACCCTAAAAAAGGTGTGCTAAAGACAGAAATAAACAGCGTTCATGATTACTTCTGTGAAGAGTGGTGAAGAGCTGGCGGTCTCTCAATATTTGGCGCTCGAACGGGACACCCTGTGGGCTGGGGGGCTTCGGTGGGTCCATGCACGGTGGGACGGAGCCTTGGACCGAGGTTGGTGGAGCGGATCTGAGTGCAGACAGACGCTGCCTTGGATCGGTACCAGATAGGCGGCTCACGAATCAACGGGGGTGAGTCGCTGGGGGAGTCCGAAGGGCAGGGGTGCTGTAGAAGGGTCGCAACCTTCCCCCCTGCCGCAGGCCGCTAGCATGGATGTGGAATTTGCGGCGGCAGAAAAACTGCTTCTCAGCATCCTCGTTAAACGAGGCGGAGCAGCCTGGGAAAAGGACCTGGATATGCTCATTATATGGGCTAATTGTCATGGGCATTTGCAGTGCTCACACTGCTTTTTGCAGTCGTCGAATGAATGGTCGAAGAATGGACTGATATAAGGGTTCTGATATGGGAAATGGCAATTACGGAAAAGAGCAAGGACACTGTGTCTCTCGGTCGAACTTGGCAGATTGTAATTAATACCTTAGAAAACAGAAAAGCGAGATATGCTGAAGCTGTGAGCCCCGTAATTCTACCTGCGTCACAGCGGCAGATGCCTTTACCTCCCACTGCTGGGCAAGCTCTCCTATCTATATTGCCCATGGAGAGAGGGAGGGAGAGTCAAAGAGAAGAAAATAATGAGAAAGAAGTTCCACAGGGAACGCTGAAACAACGAACAGAATCTGTTCAGTTATGGCAGGATGTGATACATCCAGAAATATTTGCTTCATTTTTGGAGTCACTTTTAGCATTACAATCTTATTTAAGTTCCATCTTTACCACCCTGGAAGAAAAGAAGCCAAATTGAGATTGGTTTCCACCCGAACCAGGGGCACATGGGGGAGCACTCAGGTGTGCGCAGAGAAGAAAGGCACCCCCAGGGCAGAGGCAGTGCAAGAAAAGTTCCAAGGACACGCTGATAAGCTGCCATGATCGCCGTTGTTAGCACCTGGCCGTGAGAGACTTTTTATGTAACATCACCTGCTTTTGTAAAATCGTGCCCTTTTTCTTCTATCTGCAAACAGCAAGAGAGAAATTGAGAGAAAAAAACCCCAAAACAAAACAAAAAACCCCCTGCATTTGTTAAAGTTGATTTTGTGGGGTTTTTTTTTCTTCTTTCTCTCTGTTTTTCCTCTCTGCGAGAGTATTTGGAGAATGTGAAGAAAGATAACAGCAGAGCTGCAGCAGCGGCAGGGCGGGCAGTCCACCTCTCCGCTCCCTCTCTAAGAAAAAGCACTGGGATAGTACCCAGTTTGTTAAAAAGTCATGATTTATTGGGTTTTCAAAATGTTTTTATATACCCTTTTAGAGTTAATTTTGTGTTTTAAGTAATTATGAGTTTATGCAATTGCAGTTTTTAGGATTTTACTAGAGAAGTTATTGTGATTCTTTGAATGTTTAAAAAAAAAAAAAAAAAAAGTGTTTAACAGAAGTTGCCTTGCAATAATTGGTTTTAGAACCTAAGGTTAAAATATGGTGTGATTTACAGCTTCTAAGAAAATCCTCCAATTAATGTTATCTACAGAAGAGATTTGTGGTTTAAAAAATAATTAGTTAAGAGAACTTTACTGTACAAGACAAAGTTAAGTTAGAGCATATATTATCTATTTGCTTGTTTTTTCCACAATTTGAATAAGGTAATTTCAATGTGAGTCCTTTTGTTCTATAAAACACATATAACTGCATATATACCAATTTTGGATTTTAGTTTAAGAATTGGACTTAATGCTTCTGAAAAGTGCTACAAAAGCTGAATGGCACCTTGCCAAATCCTGTGTTGTTGTGGTTTTTCTCTAGAAAAACTGCACTTTAAAATCCTAACCAATTTGAGTATATACTAGGCAAATTCCTGTTATGAATAAGTATTTTTAGTAACATTTGCAGTTATTGTGGGTTATTTTCAAAGCTAGATGACATAGAATTGTGATGTATTTGTCACATTTTTATAATCTTTATAGTGAATCCATGTTACTATTATTTTGTGTTTAAAAAGTATATATCAAACTTTTAGTTGCTTTTTGTAGTAACAGAATAAGATTAAGGTATGTTTTTATTTTAATATAGATTAAGTGTTAATAGAATTAAGAATAGTCAAGTTTTATTATGTTTAGTCTTGAATGTTTTTAAGTTAAGTTTTATAACTTAGATATTCTTTTAAGGTTATGTTTTGTTATTTCCTTTTGTCATAAATAATTATTGTTAGGTTTAAATATTGTTTAATTTAAATTGTTTTATGTTTTATTGGAGACACCTGTCTAGACTGCAAAGTATAGTTATTTTCCTAGAGAGAGGAAGATAGCTACAGCTGAAACAGCTGTGACAGAACGCTGATGAACACCTGTTTGTGGATAGAAGTGAATGCAGTCTGTGACACCTTTGACTCCATCAGGAGTTCTATTGGTTGTTGCAATCTCTGCAGTTTTTGTTTGTTATAGCTTTCTTATTTTTCAGTGTTTCCAGAATTTTAAGAAGATGTACCATTGCTGAGGATCAGCTGCCATGGGAGAGGCTTCAGATTAAACCAACTGCTGCATGGTTTAATTGGTCTGGTACCTAAGGCTCCTGATCATTTGCTTTGTACAAATGCATTTTAACAGTTTGCTATGCTGTAAGCATCTCATAGCTGCTACTATTGAGAACCTTGTTTTAGAAATGAGTTAAGAGGCATCTTTCCAGTTTAAAGCCAGGCCCTGGCCAAGCCTTGACTTTACCTGGACGGAATGTTTGCCAACAGATCCAGATGTTTTCTGTACCAAATCAGTATTTGAGTCACTTTTTGACTCAGCAATTTGACCCTATTAATATGACAGGTGGATCAATTTTGAAGTGAGCTTGGAGAATCAATTCCGGAGGTGATTATCCAATCCTTCACTGATTTTTTTTTTTTTGTTTCTGTTTGTTTGCTAACTATGGGATGCTGGTGCAGTGTTTTAGTAATTAATAGTAGTTTTATATTATATATGTTATTAATAATGTTTAAGATTTAATTGATTTTTAACTGCTATAAGTTCTTATTCATTGTGTATATGGTTTTGTGTTAATGTTGTGTATAACAGAAGTACATCTCTTTTTTTTTTCTTTTTTTTTTTAAATAAAGTGGGAGAAATTGATGCCCTAAAAGCATTTGATTAGTGTAATTCATTAACTTCAAGGAGAGAAGTGTCTGTGTTTTGTTGGCAGGTTCAGAAAGGTCACCTGTCCATCTGACCAGACTGTGTGCCTCTGAATACACGAGATCCAGTGAACAGAGATGTCATCACACAGCCTTGGTACTCCACACATGGATCAGAAGTGGACCTGTCAGGACACAGTTGTGTCTGAACACTACACAGACAGTTGCCAACAGAAATTTTATGTTGTTATTATGATGTTGTGCCTCTATCGATTTTTCAGTTATCCTTTGTTTTAAGATTTAGAAAGATCTGAAGAACAACTTGAACATCAAAGCCCTCAGTCACCAATCAACTGCCAGCTGATATCACGGGAGCAGTGAACGTTCCAGGACTGAATCGTGTTAGAGAAATTCTGTAGAAGATCTAAGAAGTGTAGAGACTCCATTTAACTGTATATAAGGCAAATTGTAGTTGTGTGTTTACCCTTTCAGCAAATTGCTTTCACGCTTAGACTACGTATATACCAGAGCACGTGTGCTAAAGGTAGTTAGATAATAGTTAAAGTGTTTAGCCTGTGTAGTAATTGTTATGTTAGTATAAAGTATAAGTATTCCCCCTTCAAGAGGTAGTGTAAGCATCTTTGAAAGTTTATTTAACATTAAAGTTTTAGCTGTGAGTTTGCAAGTATGGTGTCATTTGCATGGAACAAACTGCTTATGGTAATTGTGTTGTGTATAGTCATGACCAACTGTCTGCTAACTAACATCCAAAACTGACAGAACATATGGGTCACTCTGGCACATTGAACTGGCCAAAGGTCAATGTGTCTGAGCCTAGCCACACCTGGAGATCCTTTTGCACCTGTCTCATAGGAGTCCCTGAATGGGATCCTCCAGCATTTAAAGGTTTAATCAGTAATGAGACTTGACTGAATCGATTGGCAATGTTGCAAGAGTGCAGTCGCACTGTTGGCTTCACATTAAGACAACTTGAAGCCTGTTGGCAAGCAAAAGAATTACCAAAGTTCTCAATGTTACAAACCTCAGAAGAATTAGATTTGTTAAGTTCCACCAATACCTCAGGTGGATGGATAATGTTTGAACCCCCAACAAAAAGTCATTCCAACAAAGTAATGCAGCACTGGGCTGCAGTCAACCCTACAGCTGATCTCGTTACTACCACTGAAGGTAAAGCCTTTATTCATGGTGCAGTCTCACAGGACAATTACCAAAGCGATTACCTAGTTCCATATTCCTAATCTGTGGAGATAGAGCATGGAATGAGATTCCTGCTAATCTACATAGAGGACCCTGTTATCTTGGGAAACTCACTTTGTTCCACCCAAGCTTACACCAATTGCTGAATGTAGCTGATAAAATGAAAAACATCAAACAGTCAAAGCGAAGCCTGAATGAATTAAGGCTTAGCAACTCTAAAAAGGCTCGCTTGTTAGACTAAGAAAGAATTAAATTTAATATCCACAATGTTAAGTGAGCTTTCAGCCGATGTGAGTAGTGTATGTCATGCAGTATTACAAAATCGAGCTGCAATTGACTTTTGCTCTTAGCACAAGGACATGGTTGTGGGGAGTTTGAAGGCATGTGCTGCTTGAATCTTAATGATCATTCAGCTTCCATCCATGAGCAACTACAACAGCTACAGGATGGGTTACATGCCCTGAAAGAAGATAGTGACCCCATTGGAAGTTGGTTCGCCAGCTGGGGCATCACTGGATGGTTGAGGTCTCTTGTGCTAGAAGGGGGATGGACTTTACTTATAATGTTAATCGGGATGACAGTTAAAATTGTATTTTATCTTGTCTTCATAAAAGTATAGAATGAGTCACATCCAAAGCCTGGTTTGTGGAAAAAGAGAAAGGGGGAATTGTTGCTATATTTTATATATTAGTAAAGGCCTGTCTGCACAAACCAGCCTTTGAAATAAGTCTTGATATTAAAGGCTAAAGTCCTTGAAACCTTCATGCAGAAGAGAGAGTAAAGCAAAACAATATCCTTGTGTGTAGGAGAAAAAATGTAAACTGTGTGTGTTAGCCAATAGTAGCTTGCTCTGCCTGCAGACCCTATAGAACCCTATAAAAGTGTGCTAAAGATAGAAATAAACGGGATTCACAATTACTTCTGTGAAGACTGGTGAATAGCTGGCGGTCTCTCAATAAAAGAGACCAACCCCACCTGCCCACAGCCACCTTTCAGGGAGTGATAAGAACACCTCTGAGTCTCCTTTTCTCCAGGATAAACAACCCCAGCTCCCTCAGCTGTTCCTCACAGGGTTTGTGTTCCCAGCCCCTCACCAACCTCATTGCCTCCTCTGGACATGCTCAAACATCTCAACGTCCTTCCCAAAGTGAGGGACCAGAACTGGACCCAGCACTCGAGGTGTGGCCTCACCAGTGCCGAGCACAGGGGAAGAATGACCTCCCTGCTCCTGCTGGCCACACTATTCCTGATCCAGGCCAGGGGCCACTGGCCATCTTGACCACCAGGGCACGCTGCTGGCTCGTGTTCAGCTGCTGTCACCAGCACCCCCAGGTCCCTTTCTGCCTGGGCACTGTCCAGCCACACCGTCCCCAGTGTGTAGCATTGCAGGGGGTTATTGTGGCCAAAATGCAGGACTCAGCACTTGGATTTACTAAACTCCATCTTATTGGACTCTGCCCACCCATCCAACAGTTCCAGGTCTCTCTGCAGAGCCCTTCTACCCTCCAGTAGATAAATACACGCTCCCAGCTTGGTGTCATTGCAAATTTACTGGTGGTGGACTCAATCCCCTCATCCATGTCATCAATAAAGATATTGAACACAACAGGCCCCAGCACAGACCCCTGAGGGACACCACTGCTCACTGGCCCCCAGCTGGATGCAGCACCATTCACCACCACTCTCTGGGCCCACCCATCCAGTCTGTTCCTAACTCAGCAAAGAGTGCTCCTGTCCAAGCCTGGGCTGCAGCTTTTCCGGGGAATGCTGTGGGAGACAGAGCCAAAGGCCTTGCTGAAGTCCAGGTACACAACATCCACAGCCTTTCCTGCATCCACTAGGCAGATAACCTGGTCATAAAACAAGACCTATCCCTCCTGAACCCACGCTGGCTGGGTCTGATACCCTGGCCATCCTGTAAGTGCTGCGTGATGACAGGATAAACTGCTCCATTATCTCATCAGGTACTGAGGTCAGGCTGACTGGCCTATAATCACCAGGATCTTTCTTCCCACCCTTTTTGTGAATGGGTGTCACACTGGCCAGTTTCCAGTCATCTGGAACCTCACCAGTGAGCCAGGACTGTTGGTAAATGATGGAGAGTGGTTTTGCAAGCTCATCTGCCAGGTCCCTTATCACCCTGGCTGGATCCCACCTGTCCCATAGATTTATGAACATCCAAGTGGCTCAGCAGTTCTCTGCCTCCTCCTGGACAACAGGGGGTCCGTTCTGCTCCCTGACACCATCTACCAACCCAAGAGGACAGCTGTCCTGAGGACAAGCCACTTTCCACTAAAGATTGAGGAAAAGAAGGTGTTAAGCACCTCTGCCTTCTCCTCACTGCAGTTACTAAGTTCCCTCCTGCATCTAATAGAGAACAAGGGTTGCTCTTACCCTTCCTTTTACCATTAATGTATTCGTAAAATCATTTTTTATTATCCTTTACAAAAGTTGCCAAATTAAGTTTGAACTGAGCTTTGTCCTCCCTAATGTTTTCCCTACATGCCCTAGCAACCCCCCCAAAACACATCTTGAGAGACCTGACCTTCCTTTCAAAGATGATACATCCTCTTTTTATTCTTAAGTGCCTTCAAAACTTCATTGCCTATCCAGGCTGGATGTTTGCCTCATCGACTCATCTTTCAGCACACAGGAACAGACTCTTCCTGTGCCCTCAAGATCTCTGTTTTGAAGACCACCCATCCTTCCTGGACTCCTTTGTCTTTAAGGGCTACTTCCCAAGGAACTCTTTGAATAAGTGTCCTGGTTTAGGGACAATAAGTCTCCTAAATAGGCCAAAATCTGCACTCCAATGTAAGTGAAGTCCAATATAAAAGCCTTATTGATGTTCCTCCTGATTTCACCAGATCTGGAGAACTCTATCATTTCATGATCACTATGTCCCAAGCAGCCTCCAACCACCACGTCTCCCACCAGCCCATCTCTATTTGCAAACAACAGGTCTAACATAGTCCCTCCCCTGCTGGGCTCACTCACCAGCTGCGACAAAAAGTTGTTCTCCACATACTAAAATCTTCCTGAACTGCCTCTTTTCTGCTGTATTAAGTTACCAGCACATGTCTGGTTGGTTAAAATCACCTACAAGAACAAGGGCTGGTGATGCTGAAACCTTCTCCAGCTTCTTATAGAATGAGTTGTCTGCCTCTTCTTCCTGGTTGGGTGGACGATAACAGACTCCCAGTAGGATATCAGCCTTGTGGGCCTTCCCCTTAATTCTTACCCACAGGCACTCAACTTTATCATCATCAGCTTCAATACTTACGGTTTCAAAACCTCCCTAATATAAAGGGCCACTCCTCCACCTCTTCTCCCTTTCCTGTCTCTTCTGAAGAGCTTGTAGCCACCCAGTGCAGCACTCAGCTATCTGAGTCATCCCCCCACGTCTGGTGACTACATCACGGCTTTGCTGTTGCACCACAGCCTCCAGCTCTTCTTCTTTGTTACCCATGCTGTGTGCATTAGTGTACATGCACCTCAGCTGGGCTACTGATTTCACCCCTACCTCAGGCTCACCACCCTTGGGCCTGCTTCCAGACAGCCCAGCTGCATCCCCTTCCCCCTTCAAACCTAGTTTAAAGCCCTCTCAATGAGTTCTGCCAGTTCATAACACAAAATTCTTCTACCCTTAAGAGAGATGCAGCCCATCCAGTTCCAGCAGGCCGGGTGCCAGGAAAGTTGCCCCATGATCAGAGAACCCAGAATTCTGCCGATGACACCAACCCTTGAGCCACTTGTTGATAATGTGGGCTCCCCTATTCCTTTCACTTTTTTTCTGCCACCAAAGGGACTGAGGAAAAGTCTACCTGTGCTCCTGCCCTATCAACCACTGAGCCAGTGCCCTGAAGTCCCTTTGAATTGCCCTGGCACTCCTCTTTTCAGTCTCATCTCTGCCAGCCTGGAGTAGCAGCAGTGGATAATAACCAGAGGGCTGGATCAGCCCAGGAAGTCTCTCAGTGATACCCCGTAGCTGAGTCCCAGGGAGGCAGCAGACCTCGCTGTGGGATGGGTCCAGTCAGCATGAGGGGCCCTCTGTTCCCCTCACAAGGGAGTCACCCACTACAACCACCTTTTTTTTTCTTTTTAATAAGCTTTGTAACAAAAAGCCAGGCACTGATAGATGGTAAAATTCTGATTTATAAATACTTTTTCCCATTTTTTATTGTTTTTTCCCCTCTTGTTTTCACTCCAATAGCATCACAAGTATTGAGAATGAAAAAAGGCCACAGTCCATCATCATTTTCACCGTTTTACAGACGTTTCTAAGAATATTCAGAAATGAGGATGGGCAAAAACAGCACTGCAGGAGCAGGAGATGACTTCCAGTCCCATCAGAATGGAAAAGGGGGATCTTCCTGGAAAAAAAAAACAATAATATTTTTTAAAAACCCTAAAAAGTTCCCAAATAAAATAAAAAATTTGGGCCCTCCCAGGCCCTGGTAGCCTGCTGGGCTGGAATTTCTCCTATTCCACCTCCAAATTATTCTTTCCTAGTGGATTTGTCTGGAATTTTGTCCTTACTTTTCCCTATTTTTCCTTCTTAAAAATCCTTTTTTCCCCCAGTTCCTTTCTGCTTGTTTCCACTATGTTCTCCTCATTTCCAGTGCTGTATGGGATTTTTTTTGGATCTGGATTGTGTCCTGCCTCTCTCCCCACCTTCCAGACCCCTGAATCCCAAAAAAGAATAACCCAAAAAACCTCAGAAGACTGAATCAGTACATGTGGCATTGTACTGTCATTGGAGTGTTCCTAGAAAAACGGGCAGAAATTTAGGATGAACATTCCCTCTCCAGTAGATCCATCAATACCTGCAATGTGGAAGTGGAAAAAGCTGCTAAAATTGGGATTTTGCCTTTCCAGGAGGGTTTTTGAACCTGGCTTTATTCATTAACCTTTCATCGTGCACAACAGAGGACCAAACACGGCAGGGCCTTAGACACAACTTTGCTCCCTGACACACACAGGCTTCTTGTCCCACTACTGGCCTTCAGTAACACCTTGAACTCCACAATGCTGTGGAACCAGGCCTTCAGCACAGGGACCTTTCCAGCCTGATCTGCGCTCGTTCCTCTGCGTCTCTGCACAAAACACGGCACAGGAGAGAACAGCAGGAGGGGCCTGTGTGTCACAGAGCTCTGGATTTGTGACCCTTCAGCTCCACACAGATGCAGGTCAAGTGAAAAAGGAAAACTGTTTATTGATGAAATGCGAAGCAAAGGGATGAGCAGAGGGGCAAAAAAGGGGATGGGGAGTGTCTGAGGGCTGCAGGCAGGGAGCTGTCAAAAGGGAGGGAGAGGGCTGAAGCTACACAAGCTTCCCACAGGCTCAGCTGTGCCAGTGGTGCCTGGAGCTCTAGCTGGTGTCTTCTGGTCTAAATGTAGTCTCATTTTCCATGGCATCAGAAGGTCTTAAATGAACACTGGTTCTTCTGAGCCAGCAGATGAGCGTACTTCTGCAGCTCTTTTACTAAGTATCTCTTGAAGTGCAGTGTTTGAATGGGAAGGGTTGTCATCTCTCCTTAGGGCTTGAAGTGCTGGAAGAGAGGGGAACAGAGCCACAATCAGAACACGGATCTGTGGGAATCCTAGGAGAAAGTCCTACCAGGGCCATCCCAGCCTGCTCTAGCCATGGCCACAAAAGGGGAGGGGGAAATAGGATCAGCTGCAAGGTCCTGGTCACGAATCCACACCTCCCAAACCCCCCGCCCCACTTCCCTGAAATCTCTCTGTGCTCTGCCCACACCACCCCTTGTCCACACAGGGAGCAAAGCCCTCCGCAGCCAGGGCAGGGACTGAAGCACCCCCAGTGCCAACCCCCCACTGCCAGCCCTCACTCACCCTCAGTGAGGGCCTGCAGCTCTTCCTTCTGCCCCCTCAGGATCCGCCCGGCCATCCCTGGGAACACAGAGCCTGTCAGGGCCCCGGCGGCACAGCTCCCTGCCAGCGGCGCTGCCAGCCCTGTGGCCACACGCCCTCCCGCCCCGGCAGGGCTCAGCCCGGGCCCTTGCCGCATCCTGACTCAGCCCAAGGGCACGGCTGCCAGAGGCCGGCAGCAGCCCCGAGGGCAGCCGGGGCTCCAGGGCGCCGGGCCCGGGTGCCGCTGCCGGGGCAACAGCCGGGGCCGGGGCCGAGCTGCGGCGGGGCGGGGAGGGAGCCCGGGTTCGTGGCTCACCGATGAACCTGATGGCCGCCTCTTGCAGGGTGTCCTGTGGGCTCTGCAGGTACGGCAGGGCCCGGCGCAGCTGCTCGGCCGCTCGGTTCCTGTCCTGTGCCAGCTGGAGAGAGCGGCAGGAGGGAAGGGTTGGTGCGGGCTCTGCCCCTCGGCCGGGCACTGCCTGCGGCCAGCCCCGGCCTCCCGTGCCCGCCCAGCCCTGAGGCCCGGCCAGCAGCCGCTGGCGCCGGGCTCTGGAGGGGGCAGAGGGCCGGCTGCTGCCCGAGGAGCCGCGGTGTCACCCCTCCCCGCATCCCCATTCGGGGCCAGAGGAGCCTGGAGAAGAAGCCATGTGGCCCAGGGAAGGGAGCGGCGTGTGGGGCGCAGGCTGGTGCCCCTGGGTGCAGCACCGGGCAGGGGCCACAGCTGCCAGCCCCACACACTGAGTGCTGGGGCCGGGGGGCTTCTCAAAGTTGAGGCTTCTCCAGGCTGTCCTTACCAAACACTCGGCAAACTTCACCATCTTGTCTTTTTCCACCAGCTGCTTGAGATTCCTTCTCTTAAGGAACTTGGCCACACGAAGCAGCGTTGCCCGAGAGACCTGGAGAGCAGTAGAGATAGTAGCACAGTCCAGGACACGTGTTACGTGTCCCTTTGAGAAGGCCAGGAGGAGGCTGCAGCCTGGGTGGTGACCAGGGCAAGAGGCAGCTAAGCCCTCTAGCAGGGGGACACCAGCAGCCCACAGCTCCTCACCTCTGCCACGTGCCGGTTTTCATCATGGTAGTGGAATAATAGTGGACATAGGCTCTGGAACAAAACTGACTCAAGGGGCTTTTTTCCCTTTGCTACTACCAAATCCATCACCTTACAGAAAAGGTAAAGGGAGAGGAGCTGCACTTGGCTGTTGTCCTGTAGGATAGGAAAAAGACTCAGCTGCAACTACTCCAGGCTCACTTGAACAATGGCTGAAAAATCCACAGTTTCTGGGCAGCAGCCAATGCCCGTGGCTGGGGGCACAGACACTTACATGGTTAAAGAGCAGCAGGAGTGCCTGAGCCAGCTTTGGGGCAGTGCTCCTGGATATCAGGATGTATTTGTTCTGGAGCACATTTTTGAGCACAGAGAGGGACATGCCGACCACATCTTCATCTGCATCGCCCAGCAACTCAAGAAGGCTTCGAAACTGGCTGCATATAGGTCTGGCCTGTGTGGAACACAAGGCTGTGCTGGGAAACCATGAACGGCTGCAGAGCAAACACCACCCTGGCACTGCAACCCCACCCTGCTGCTGCCAGGCCCAGAGGCCAAAGGCCTGTCCCAAAGCACTCAGGCAGGTGAGGCAGGAGAGCTGGGAGCAGCTGCCTCAGCTCCTGAAGCCCAGCCAGACCAAGGAGCTGCTTTCCCCAGCACAGCTTCAGCTGCTGCCCCGTTCTCACCATCAAGGGATACTTGCTGAGCACCACGAGGCCTCTGAGTGCCAGGCGACGCTTCTGCCTGCACTTGCTTTGCAGGTGCCTTGACGCGATCTCAAGGACACTGTCACCACATTCATGCAAGTTCAGGCAATCCAGGACCTGAAAGGCACAGGGCAGTGACAGCCAAGGGACACGGAGCCGGCCAGCAGGAGCCTGGAACTGCGCAGGGCTGGGCCCAGGCAGCAGCACAGGGCACGGGTGCCGTCCCAGGCAGCTGTGGCTATGCAAGGGGACAGGGCTGGCAGGCAGCTCAGCGAGGTAGTGCTGGCCATCAGGCTCACCTCCACAAAGAATGCCAGGAAGGGCAGATCCCAGGGTGGCTTCTCTCTGCTGAGCAGCCGGAGCAGGCGGAGTGCAATCCCAGAACACAAAGAGAGGGAGGCACCGTGCATTTCCCTGTCAGAGGGAAAAGGCACCGAGACCCTGAGTTGGAGGGGCAAGAGACCGGGACTGATTCACAGAGATCCGGTCTTTCCTCACCACACTGGAGGGGATGGGGGTGCTTTGGGGGGAGGCACCTTCTGGGCACCCTCAGCCAGCATTTTCCAGTCTGCTTGGCCATCCCTCAGTGACAAGGCCCTCTGTCCCAGGACCACAGGGACTGTGTGAGGCACCCCAAGCACAGGGCACAATTTCAGAGGCAGTGGGGAGAAGGGGGTCTCACCTGGCCAGCTGACCCACAGCATAGTGCTGGGTGTCAGCACAGAGCAGCGTGTCCCAGCCACACTTGCATCGCATTTCCATGAGCACACTGTCACACCGCAGTCGGAAGAGCAGAGCCTTCATGGCCTGCACTGCAAACCTGTGTGCAGAGCAAAGCTCAGGTCACACTGGGTGCACTGGTGCTGGTCACAAAGGCATTGGAAGGACAGGAGGACTGGGACCTGTTGGGTTTTCTGGGAAGGCAGTATTCCTCCCGGCATGCTCTCCAGAAGCTGTCAACTTCCACTGGTGGCATCAGCTGGGTGGTGATGACAACATGGAACAGCAGAGCCAGAAACAGGCGGGCGGAATAAAGGATGATTGCCTCGTGGCACTCAGGCGCTTGGATAATCAGCCAGAGCACCAGAGTTGCCTGCAAAAGAAGCACCCAAAGACAGCGCTCAGTGCCGAGGTGTCCATGGGGCAGGGCCCGAGGGGAGACACAGGGGAAGCAGCAGGCCTGGTGCCCCCTGAGCCTGCCCCTAGCCCAGGTTTCAGCTCAGGAACTGAAGCAGGGAGAGGATGGAGAGCTGCTGGAGAAACAACGTCTGGGTGATCAAAGGCCAGCTCCAGGAACTCACAGCCAGAGCAAAAACATCCTTGTTGTCTCCATCAGAGGTGCAGATGCTGTGCAGAGGCCAATCCTCCATCACACAGAGCAGTGTTGGCAGCACTTTCTCCACTGTTGGTCCCGACGAGGCTATGGCTCTCCACATCATTTCAGCAGCTCTGTGGGATCAGAGCTCTGTGTCAGGGGTGTCTCAGTCACAGACCCATGCCCTGTGTAGCTGTGGGGACCCAGGTGACAGAGCCCCAGTGCCCTGAGGGGCAGGGAGGGAGCATTGGCAGCAGCCTCAGGAAACAGAGGGGCCCGAGGCTCCTGGATCTCTCTGCCTGTTGGGCAGAGCCCATTGGACAGGCTGTGCAGGGCGATGGGCCCTAAAGGCTGGTGAGCCCTGAGCTCTCAAGGCACGTGGGCCCCATACCTGTCACACGATGGAGCACAGCGCAGGAGGGTCAGCACCACATCAGCAGGGTGTTCTTCAGCCAGCCTTATAATGTCAATTTGCTGCCTGGCATCCACAGTGACATGGGACACCAGACTCTGGTAAATGTTCCTTACAATAGCTGGCACCTGGAGGAGGCATGGGGAAGACTTGGAGTGCTGTCCAAGGCAGCAACTTCCCCAGCTTTCCCCAAGAAGTGCTTCCCTTCCTGCCACACTGTGCTGGCCTCAAAGGCTGAGGGGCCTCTGTGGATGTGGCTGGAGGGGGCACACAATCCTGGGAGTCCTCCAGTTCTGGCCCCTGGCTGGGTACCTGCTGCTCAGAAGAAACACAGTTGTCCATTAAATTGTCCCTTATGAGTTCCTGACTCAGAGCAGGAGCGGGTGTGATGTCAGCATCTGCAATGCCCAGAGTCCCTCCAGTGTCATCGTTTGGAATGGCCATGTCCTCAGTCACTGCCATGTCAGAGTTTGCCCTCTCATCATTCCCTGCAGCATCAGAGTCTTCTGAGCGCTCAGCTGAATCTGGGCTGACATCAGGCTCTGCCTGGAGCTTGGTCAACCCGGAATCAGGTTCAGCTGCGCCCTCAGTTGCTGCTGTGGTGGCGTTCTTTCTACGCCGAATGCGCAGAAACTTCCGGAACCTCTGTGCAAGGAGAACAAAGGACAGGGAAGAGAGGCATGTTCCATGGAGTGCTCCAAGTGCGGTGCTGGGCTGAGCAGTGACAGCAGGCCCAGCCCAGGTGGGGATGGCTGCAGGTACCTTCAGCGTTCTGCGGAAGCGGCCACGGGCAGGGTCCTGCTCTTGTGTCTGGGCCATGGCTGCATCTGTCAAAGAGCAGCCAGAGCTGAGGGGCTGCGGGAGAGGCCGGAGAACACAGCCCAGCCCTGCACTCCCCAGGCAGGGACAGCCCTGGGGTGGCTCAGGGGATGGAGCACGGCCAGTGCTGGGGTCAGCCCCAGCCCCTCTTCCGTCCTGTCCATGGGCATGTCCACAGCGGATGGGATGGGATGGGATGGGATGGGATGGGATGGGATGGGATGGGATGGGATGGGATGGGATGGGATGGGATGGGATGGGATGGGATGGGGCCTAGCTGGCTGCAGCTTCAGCCCTGCAGCCCAGCCCTGCCACTCACCATCCTGCAGTGGCTGGAACTGCTCCGGCTCTTCAGGAAGTTGTGCAGCTCCAGGGTCTGTGTTTCTGTTCCCCCTGAACACATTGAACAGCCTGAGGAATCTGCCCGCCATGACACAATCTGGCCTTGAGGGCACCTTCTAGAGAGATGCCTTGGGAAATCTCTGAGTCACCAACTCGTGCAGTTGTGCCTGGAAGGCACCTGCAACAGAGAAGGCTCAGAAAGGCTACAGGACAGCAAGTCCTGCAGTCTGGTCTCGAGGGCTCCTGCCAAAATGACAGGAGACTCCTCTTAAATGATACAGATGACCAAATACCACAAACTGGCCTGGATGGCACAGGCCACAGGGATAGGAGATGCCTTGGGAAAGCCACCAAGTCCCGCAGTCTTGCCCCGCAGGCACCTACAAAAGAAAAGCCTCGGGAAAGCCACAGGCCACCAAGGCCCGCAGTCTTGCCACGAGGTCACCTGTACGAGTAAAGCCTTGGAAAAGCTCCGGGTCAGACACAAACGAGTGCGCTGTGCGGGGGCTCCTCACAGCACCGCTCTGCCGCGTCCTGTCCCGTCGCGTGCACCGAGCACTGTGGTGTGGCCCTGTCACCGCCAGCTCCTATGTCACCACGTGTCACAAAGGGCCCTCTGACACCCTGTCCATTTCCATCCCATGGTGACCATGTGTCACAAAGGGTCCTTGCACACACTGCCACCTGCCCTGGTTCCACTCCCATCCCCCCCTAAGTGGCCCAGGTTGGAAGGAATCCCTTGCCCAAAGTGTCTAAGACAGCCTGACAGGATCTTTAGGAACACCTCAAACCATCAGCAAATGCTGCCCTGCAGGCTCAGGGCAGCAGAAGGAGCCCCCAGGGCTGCCAACGCAGCCGCAGCAGGAAGGGAACGGGGCCTTGCACAGAATCTGCACAGGGTCCTGGCAGCACTGAAATCAGCAGGTGTGGCAGAGTCCCCACCGACACAGACCTGCCACCCCACCCGAGCCCTGGCAGCGCTGGTGCCCTTCTCCTGCCCCAGAGACCTGTGCCCCTGGGGGGCTTCTGTGCCAGAGGGCAGCCAAAGCCCACGTGCATTGGGGGCTGGGCTCCTTCCTGCAGGGGTCTTGGCTGGAGCTCTTGGAGCTACTGCTGGCCACTCTTGCTATCTGTCAGATGATGTTGCTCGTTCCTGGAATGATGTTTTCCATGGAAGGGGTTTGCAGTAGCACAAAAACACCATCAGCTGCTGAGTTTCCTAGGATGGTTAGATTGTACAGAGGCACTGTCGTGTTTCAGTGTGAACTTCGGTCTGTTTTACTAGGAGAAACATTAGCCCACTCTCTGATGTTCAAGGCTCCAGTTACTGCGTGTCTGTCTGTGTGCAGCTGATACAAGGCAGACATTTTCCCCAGACACAAAAAGTCCTGCCTGGACAATCACAGAGCTACATCTATTTTTAATTTTAACTTTTTTAAATTTTTCCAGAGCCTGCTGGCTGTGTTCAAGGTTTTCTCCCAGTTTTCTCCCAGGTGCACATTCTCCAGAAATTGTGCTTTTACATCCTTTTGCATTTATTAAATTTACCTGCAATGACCAGTCAATCAAAACCCTGGGAAAACCTGAACTTCGGGTTGAACCTGGGCAAAATATTTATCTCCCATATCTGAAGCCATGAACTACCAAGTACTGTCCCCAGTGTCATTCCCTGTCCCCTGTAGGTGTCCTGATGCCATTTCAAAGGGGTTGCCAATGAAAACAAAGTTTAATATTTTTGTAGTTTCCACATTGGAATTAAAATCCTTGACTAGAAAAATCGCATGTCAAAATTTCTAGGACTCTTACATACCAAAGCTGTCATTTTCACCCTGCATTTTAGAGTCTCTGAAGAGTCACACAAGGTTTTAGTTCTAGACACTACAGAAAAAGTCCTTGGTGTTTGGCTATACCTTTACATCAGCATATATTCCTGATGATTAATTTAGGCAGGAGCAGCAAACCCAAGAATGAGCCAAACAGGCTATTCCTGTGTTCTCATGTCCTGAGTCTCTCTCTCTCTCTCTGTCACGATGGCGCCAAGGCCGCTGCCTTGGGACACCTGAGTGTGGAAGGCGAGCCCGCCCTCAAGCACGGCCATCCAAGTCAGTCAGGGGCACAGGCTGCAGCTGAAGCTGCCAAGCGTTGCTATGAAGCTGCAGGTGAAGAGAAAGCCATTGTGGCCAATTCTGCTGAAGCCTTTTACCAAACCAAGACAGCTGTGCCCACAGCCTCCCCCTGTTTGGCACCCGGCTGCTGCGGACACCTCAGTGCGCAGGTGCCGACGTTCAGGGTGCTGCTGTTCCTGTGCCCACTCTGCTGCTGTTCCTGTGCCCACTCTGCTGCTGTTCCTGTGCACACTCTGCTGCTGTTCCTGTGCCCACTCTGCTGCTGTTCCTGTGCCCACTCTGCTGCTGTTTCTGTGCCCACTCTGCTGCTGTTCCTGTGCCCACTCTGCTGCTGTTCCTGTGCCCACTCTGCTGCTGTTCCTGTGCACACTCTGCTGCTGTTTCTGTGCACACTCTGCTGCTGTTCCTGTGCACACTCTGCTGCTGTTCCTGTGCACACTCTGCTGCTGTTTCTGTGGGCTCCAGAGCCACTTTGGCAGCAGCGACTCAGCAGCGCTGCTCGAGGAGACATCGCCACCCTCCCCATGGTGGCAGCAGCTCTGCGGGCCCTGAGCTCTGTGTCAGGGGGGCCTCGGTCTCAGCAGCGTGGCCTGGGCAGCCGTGAGAGTCTGGGCTGGTGGCCAGCCCTGCCTCTGCCCACTGCCCCTTATCACAGGCACCCAGTGGCCGTGGCCTGGCAGCACCACCCTGCCCTCCATGTCCCCAGCCAGCCCAGCCTGGGCACCTTGGGCTGTCCCACCCTCCTGGAGGGGTGGTGTCCCAGCCTCGAGGGCTTCTGCTGCAGGCCTGGGGTACATTTTGGGGAAGCGCCAGATCAGCTGGGTATCAGGAAAAAGGCGGCTGCCCGGGGGCTGCTTATGGCCTCTGACACCCAATTCCTCAGGTCTTCCCACCACCCCGGCCCCTCAGGGGCCTCCTGTCCCCTTGGAACCTTTTGCCATCCACTCCCTCACACATCCCCCTCACGCCTTCCCACTGCCTTGTCCCATCAGAGTCTCCACAGCCCCTCATCCCCTCACAGTCTCCCAGCACCCCGTCCCCTCAGGGTCTCCCCCAGCCTGGCCCGGCAGCAGCGCCGCAGCCCCAGGAGCTCCAGAGGAGCCGGATCAAGAGGCACCTGGGAGCCCTCAGCAACCCAGCCAGCACCACACGGGCACGAGGACACAGATGGCGGTGCTTCCTGGCTGGGACAGGGCTTGTGCCTTCAGCAGAACCACCAAAGGCCAAGGGTTTCTGGCCATTTTCCCTGCACCACTGCATGCCCTGGCAGCAGTGCACCTGGAGCACAAGCACCCTTTTCCCTCTCTTCCCCTATGCCCTGCATACCCTGGGCAACAAAAGAAAGGTCTTGGGACTCTGTGTATCATAACATATCCTTTATTTGCTGTAGGGAAATATTTTAATAGAGTAAAAGCATGATATTTGAGTAAAAGCCTGTCTGCACAACCCAGCTTTCAATCCAGGTGACAATATTAAAGGCAGTGTCCTTGAAACTCTCCTGGAACAGCGAGAATAAAGAGAAACAATGGCATTGTGTACATGCAAAAGAATGTAAACAATGTGTATTAACCAGTAGTATCTTGCTAAGCCCCATGGACCCTGTCAGACCCTATAAAAGTGTGCTAAAGATAGAAATAAATGGCATTCGCTATACTTCTGTGAAGACTCAGTGAATAGTCTGAGCGGTTTTCCAATACCTGGCTCTCGAACAGGGACCCTTTGCGGGCAGAGGGAGCTCAGCAGGTCGGTGCAGCGGGAAGACGTGGAAGCAGACCAGGGCCAGAGCAGATTTGCACAGTGGGGAGACATGGAAGTGGATCAGAACCGGGTTGGTGGGTTCGCATGTGGTGAGACGTGGAAGCGAGCCTAAGCTGGGGAAAACCAGGATGGAGGGGCCTGGGGTGAAGACAAGAGATAATTAGGCTTCAGCACCTGGGGAGGAGGAGTCACGAACCTCCCCCCATCCACAGGGCTGCTAGCATGGACGAATTTGCAGCAGCACGGATACTGCTCCTAAACATTATCGTTAAACAAGGAGGGGCAGTCAAGGATAAGGACTTTGAAAAGCTTGTTTTATGGGCTAGAGGCCATGGGCACAGGCATCTCCAGGTCCTGCTGCTGCTTTTTGCAGTGGAAGAATGGAGAGAAACAGGAGACCAGCTGTGGGAGAAAACGATTACAGAGAAAAGCAAGGACACTCTGTCTCTCGGTCCAACTTGGCAGATTCGAATTAATACCTTAAAAGACGTGAAAACGAGATCTGCTCAGGCTGTGAGTCCCGTAATTCTACCTGCGTCACAGCAGCAGCTGTCTTCACCTCCCACTGCTGGGAGAGTGTTGAGGGTTAGGTGTCTTTTTGTTTTGTCCTTCTGGCCTGCCCGGGGAATTTTTACCCATTATGTGCTGGGACAACCTAACTACCGGTACTTAGGGGTGCTCACAAAGGACAAAGAGTGGCCAAGACCAGGGTGGGGGGGGAGGGGGCAGAAAAGGAGGGTGGGGACAGTTTTTAGCTGGCTTTTCCTCGGCTTCGGGGAAGGACGTTTGTGTGCTGGGTCGCGGAGCTGCTGCGGTGGAGAGAAGGGAATTTCGCCATCACCCAGATGGAGCTGCTGCTTCTTCTCCTTCTCCCCTCTTTGTTGGTGGCCTCGCACCCCCTGTCCTGCCGGGACGTGTGGCAGTGCCAGGCACCGCCGTGGAGCTGCTGATCCACCTCACCCACCAGCCCAGGATCTCAGCTCATCCCTGCTGTTCCAGCTGAGTGTTCCTCAGAGCCCTGCAGGAGCACCGGGACTGACTGCCTGAGGGGGTTTGTGAAAACAAAACCTCTCCTCCATCCCATCTCAGCCGAGAAAGCTGTCACGGGGTCCCTGGTTCTGTTTTCTTGCTAATGCTGTAGTTATTGTTGTTTGTTTGCCTGGTTATACTAGTAAAGAACTGTTATTCCTATCCCCAGATCTCTGCCTGTAAGCCCCCTTGATTTCAAAATTATAATAATTCGGAGGGAGGGGGTCTACATTCTTTCATCCCAAGGGAGGCTCCTGCTCTCCCTAGCAGACACCTGTCTTCTAGAACCAAGACAGAGAGCATTCCTGTCTATGCTGCCCTTGGAAAGAGGGAGGGACAGTCAGACAGAAGAAAATAAGGAGATGTTCAATGTTTTTAAATTGATTGTGGACGTACAGGGACAAGATATTAACTCTACTTTTGAAGAGAAGCCAGATTTAGATCGGTTTCCACCCAACACAGAGGGGGCATGGGGGGAGCACTGGAGCAGAGAGCAAAGGCACCCCCATGGCAGAGGCAGTGCAGAAGAAGCTTCAAGGCCATGCAGAACAAATATCAGCAATACTATTGAAAAATAACAAAAGAAAGAGGTGGCTCAAGCAGCTTCAAAGAGGGACAAAATAGCCAAAAAATCACTAACTATATGGTATATCTAATTCATAATTCATTACTGTAATTAAAAGTTGATAAAGTGCAATGGTCACTGTTGTTACCACCTGGCCCTGAAAGGCTTTTCATGTAACATCACCTGTTTTTGTAAAATTGTGTCCTTTTCCCTCTGTCTGCGAACATGAGAGAAATATTGAAAGAACTGCATTTGTTAAAGTTAACTTTGTGAGGTTTTTTTTTTCTCTCTGATTTTCCCCTCTGTGAGAGTATGTGGGGGATGACGAAGACTCCACTCAAACCTTCTAGAGATAACAGCAGCAGAACGGGCAGTTCACCCCCCCACTCCCTCTCTAAGAAAAAGCACCAGGATAGTACCCAGTTTGTTAAAAAGTCATAATTAATTGTTTTCTTAGAATGTCTTTATATACACTTTCAATTTTGTGTTTCTAAGTAATTATGAGTTCTTGAGGTTTTAGGGTTTTACTGAAGAAATTATTGCGACCCTTTAGAAAATTAAAAAAAAACCCCTCTTTAGAAACATTTAGAGTAAATATTAACAGAAGTAAAAAGTTACCGTGCAATAATTAGCTTTAAAACCTAATGTTAAAATATTGAATGATTTACAGCTACTAATAAAACAACCTTCCAATTAATGTTATCTACAGAAGATATTCCTGGTTTAAAAAATAATTAGCTAAGAGAACTTCACTGCACAAGACAAAGTTAAGTTAACCATATATTACCCATTTGCTTGTTTTTTCTAAAACTTTAATAAGGTAATTTCAATCTGAGTCTTTTTGCTGTAACAAACGTGTAGCAGCATACATACCAATTTGGACTTTAGGTTTTGATTAAAAGTTAGACTTGATGTTTCTGAAAAGTGCTATGAAAGCTGATGGCAACTTGCCAAATCCTGTGTTGTTGTGGTTTTTCTCTAGTAAAACTGCACTTTAAAATCCTAACCAACTTCAGCATATACCAAGCAAATTCCTGCTACAAATAAGTATTTTCAGTAACATCTGCCGTTATTGTGAGTTATTCTCAAGGCCAGATGACATGGAATTGTGATGTATTTGTTGCATCCTTATCATCTCTATAGTGAATCCATGTTGCTGTTATATTATGTTCAAAAGTATATACCAAACTTTTAGTTGCTTTTTTATAATAACAGAGTAAGACTGAGTTATATTTTCATTTGATACAAATTAAGTGTTGATAAAATTAAGCAAAGTTAAGTTTCACTCTGTTTAGGTCTGAATGTTTTTAAGTTAGGTTTTATAATTTTGGTATTCTTGTTTTTTACTTCTGTCATAATTAATTTCTGCTAGGCTTGAATATTGTCTAATTTAAATTGTCTCACGTTTTGTTAAAAGACACTTGTCTAAACTGCAAAGCAGTTATTTTCTTAGAGAGATGAAGATGACTACGATTGAGATAACTGTGATGAAACACCTATGCACACCTGCTTGTAGATAGAGCTGAATGCAGTCTGTGACACCCTTGATTTCATCGGGAGTTCTATTGTTTGTTGCAATCTCTGCAGTTTTTGTTTTCTAGAGGTAACACAAAAGAATAGTGACTGTTATTTACTAGGAGATTTAGAAGTTTACCTTATTTCATTTTTGGTCATTAAGACGTAAATGTTCTAAAAATATTATTTTGATTTTCTCAGACACTTACTGCTGACATATTCATTGTATAATGTGAATTTATGGATTTTTATGATGAACATTATCTATAGAGTGTTATTGTTGTATTTATAGCCAGCTTCTCATATATTTTGACATATCTTTGTATAATTAACTTTCAGACACGTGTAATTTGAGATCTTTCGTTTTTAGCTACAGATGCATCTTGGTAAACAAGCTAAACAACTGTTCCTATATAAGGTTTTTCCTTGTTTTTTACTCCTTTCCTTGTTTAAGAAGACTTGCTTTTGCCTAATCCAGTGTAGCTTTATTATTTTTCAGTGCTTCCAGAATTCCAGGAAAATGTATCATTGCTGAAAGTCAGCTGTCACGAGAGAAACTCCAGATTAAACCAACTGCTAAATGGTTTGATTGGTCTGTTGCCTAAGACTTCTGATCATTTGCTTTATAAGAATGCACTTCAACAGTTTGCTGTGCTGTAAGCATCTCATAGCTGCTATTGTTTAGAACCTTGTTCTGAAAATGAGTTAAGGGACATCTTTCCCGTTTAAAGCCTGGGCCCTGGCCAAGCCTTGACATTACCTGGACGGAATGTTTGCCAACAGATCCAGATGTTTTCTGCACCAAATCAGAATTTGAGTCACTTTTGACTTGGCAATTTGACCCTATTAATATGACAGCTGGACCAATTTTGAAGTGGACTTGGAGAATCATTTCCGGAGGTGATTACCCAATCCTTCACTGATTTTGTTATTTGCAGACTATGAGATGCTGGTGCAGTGTTTTAGTGGTTAATAGTAATTCTGTATCACATATGTTATTAATTATGTTTATTATCTGACTAATTTCTGACTTCTGTAAGTTTTTCATTCATTATCTGTATAGTTTTGTGTTGATATTAATATGCATGATAAAAGTACATCTTACTTTTAAAAACAAAAGGAATTGATACCCTGAAAACATTTAATTAATGTAATATGTGCATTAAAAAGGTAGACCACAATTCATTTTGAATAATGAAATATTTATATCAAAAATTTAGAAAGGTCATTTAATCTGAATTTACAATTAAGTGTACCACAGCTAAGCCAAAATGATTCATTAACATCAAGGAGAGAAGTGCCTGTGTTTTGTAAGCAGGTTCAAAAAGGTCACCTATTCATCTGATCAGACTGCCTGCCTCTGAAAACATGAGACCCAGTGAATGGAGAAGTCACCACACAGCCTTAGTACTCCAAACAAGATCAGAAGTGGAGCTGCCAAGATACAGTTATGTCTAAAAACTACACAGACAGTTTGTCAACAGAAGTTTTGTTATCTTTATAATGTTGTGTCTCTACCAATTTCCTTTGGTTATTCTCTGTTTTAAGATTTGAAAGAATGTGTTGTATGAATCTTTCTAACCATTCAGTCTCTATCCATGACCAACTAAAACAGCTGCACAACAGGTTACACACCCTGAATGAAGTTGATGTCCCCATTAGAAGTTGGTTAACCAGTTAAACTCTTAGTTAAAATCTCTTAGAAGAGAGATGAATTATTGTTATAGTATTAACAGAGATAGTTATTGTAAGCTGTATGTTATCCTGTATCTGAAAAAGTCTGAAATAAATCACGTCCAAAACCTGGGTTGTGCAAAAAAAAAAAAAAAAAAAAATTGTAGTAAAACATTTTAACAGAGCAAAAGCATGATATTTCAGTAAAAGCCTGTCTGCACAACCCAGCTTTCAATCCAGGTGTCAATATTAAAGGCAGTGTTCTTGAAACTCTCCTGGAACAGCAACAATAAAGAAAAACAATGGCATTGTGTACATGCAAAAGAATGTAAACAGTATGTGTTAACCAATAGTAGCTTGTTAAGCCCCGCAAACCCTGTCAGACCCTATAAAAGTGTGCTAAAGATAGAAATAAATGATGTTTGCCATACCTCTATGAAGACTCAGTGAATAGTCTGAGCAGATTTCCATTAGCCTATTGGACCAAAATGTTATATATTGCTGTGTGGAGAAGAAACTCTGACTTTCACAAGCTATGGCTGATTCGTTGCTCCTCTATAAATCTCATGTCTTGAGACTGATATCTTATAGAGCTACTTGAGCAATAAATCGTCTCAAAGTATAGTGGTCCCATCCCTCATTTTTCATCTTGACACCAAACACACCCTGGAGATGTCTGGGGCCATTCATCATTTCTCTGCTCTCCAGCACCGAGGCAACGCACTCTGGCTACAGCTCTGAGCTCGAGCCCATGGCAACCAGCCCTGGCAATGGGGCTCCATGGAGCTGCTCTCAGGAAAACCCCAAGAGCTGGGGAGTGCCCCAAAACCACCTCAGAAACGTGAGATACCCCAAAATCTCTTCAAGAACGTGGAATTTCCAAAAACTCACTCAATAATGGGCTCCCCCTTTGTTCATTATCCCCAAACTTTGGCTGTCTCATTCCAGACCCCATCTCATATACCCAGTCCCAGCCCTAACCCATCCCTGCTGAACATCAAGACCCCTTCCCAAGCTCTATATCCCTCATTTCACACCTCCCAAACTCCATCCCACCCATCCTGCCCCACCCAATGCCCATCTCACCCCTCCTGATTTGCATCCCACTTCACCCAATCCCCTTCCAACCCCATTCCACCTGATGCCTTCAGAAGGCTGACCTAGAACAGAGGCCGGACAGAGTTAAAAATAAAGTTTATTAAAAGGCCTTAAAGGATACACCTTGGGCAGTACAAGAGCCTGGCCAGGGCTACACCCAAGATGGACCAAAAATGGTCACAAAAATGGACAATTCATCGCAAGGTCTCACATTTTTAGAAGTTTAGGTCCATCTGCATATTTGGGTTCATTGTCCAGTTACAGCTTCAGATGATGAAGTCCTGTCCTTCTTGTTTTCTCTCTTCAGTCCACCCTTGTTTATGCTTTTGGGTTTGAAACTTCTAACAACTGTCTTTGGTGTCACCCCAGGACACAAGCTAAAAAAGGAATTGTTTTGTCTACCTACTCTGTGAAGAGAGCTCACTAACACTTCACAGGAAGTTCAAAACTACAAACCCAGGCAGCACAGAATATGAAAAATATGAAAGCTGAAACTTAAGGCAACACACCCTGAGGGGCTGTGGAACCCAGGAAATCTGGGTGGGAATGAGTCCTCTTTTCAGTGGCATAGAGTGATTCTGAGGTGACAGATTGAACTCGCTCATCTCCTTGAGAGCCAAGAGATGGAGACAAATATACCAAATACCCCCAAAACCCACCCATTTAACTCCCTGAATACCAGATTCCCTTGAAGCACTAGTAAAAGTGAGGTTTTAGATGCCTTTGATGAATTTGTAGACTTTTACCCCAATTTTGTCTGTTTTAAAGGGATGAAGATGAATGAAAAGAAAATTAGGGCCAAATCAAAATGACCACCAGCCCAGTGTGTTCCCAACACAGATCACTGGGAACGTGGGTCATCAGGTCCTGCCCAACGTGGGTCCTCTGATGGGGGATGGAGCTGGAGCAGTGCATGAAGCTCTTCCTGCACTTGAGGCGCTCACAGGGCTTCCCTTACCGGTGCCTCTGTTGGTGTCTGGTCAAGTGAGAGCTCCTGGAGAAGCTCTTCCCACACTGGGGACACTCGTAGGGCCTCTCCCCAGTGTGGATGCGCTGGTGCCTGATGAGGGTGGACTTTCGATTGAAGCCCTCCCCACAGTCGGGGCAGCGGAAGGGCCTCTCATCCGTGTGAATCCGCTGGTGCTTGAGGAGATTGGAGCTGGTCTGAAACCTCTTCCCACACTCAGGACACTCGTAGGGCCTCTCTCCAGTGTGGATGCGCTGGTGGATGGTCAGATGGGACGTCAGGCTGAAGGTCATCCCACATTCCCCACACTCATAGGGACGTTCCCCAGTGTGGGTCCTCTGGTGGTAGATCAGATTGGAGTTCTGGCTGTAGCCCTTCCCACATTTCCCACACTTGTAGGGCCTCTCCCCAGTGTGGATGCGCCGGTGGATGATGAGGTGGGAGTTTTGCTTGAAGCCCTCCCCACAGTCAGGGCAGCGGAAGGGCCTCTCATCCGTGTGAATCCGCTGGTGCCTGAGGAGAGTGGACCTGATCCGAAACCTCTTCCCACACTCGGGACACTCGTAGGGCCTCTCCCCAGTGTGGATGCGCTGGTGACGGATGAGGTTGGAGCTGCAGCTGAAGCCCTTCCCACATTCCCCACACTCGTAGGGCCATTCCCCAGTGTGGATCATCTGGTGGCGGATCAGGCGGTTGCTACACCTGAAGCTCTTCCCACACTCCAAGCACTTGTAGGGCTTCTCCCCATCCTGAAGCTGCTCATGGACCACCAGCTCAGAGCCCTGGCTGGATCTCTGGCCACTTTCCCGGCACAGGGTGGGTCTTTCCTCCTCAGAGCACCCTGGGATGGGTTTGGAGCCTCTCCTCCTGCGGGATCTCTGAAGCTTTTCCTCCCCATTGGATTCCTGCACTGTGGAGCTGCTCAAAATGGCCTCTTCCATGAGGTTCTGCTGTGGGGATTTGTCCTCCCTGGTCTCCATCCTCAGCTCCTTGTCTGGGGGAGGAAGGACAAGGAGAGGATGGGATTTGCCTCCGTGCCAGAGGGAAGGGGAAGGAGATCCCCCCAGTGCGTCCCCGGCAGGACGGCGTCGGCAGCGGGGTTGTCCTGCAGCCAGGGGCCATGCTGGGCTGGGAGATGGAGCAGGAAGGAAGGGGAAAGGGGCACTGACTTCCTCCTCACCTGCCTGGGTGTCCTGGAGCATCTTCCTCTTCCTCACAGCCTCCTTCTCCATCTGGACAAGGTCTGGGAATGGGAAATACTGGTTTAGGAAAAACACAATTCACAAGCACATTGGGTATGGGGGTTCCTCCTGCCCACATCCATCTCTAGAAGTCACCAGCCTTCCATAAAAACCTCCCAAACACCAAGATTCAGCCCTGAAAATGCCTCCCAGGAGTTCCCCATCTCTGGTCTCTCCCCTTTGGTGTTCAGGGGTTCCCCCCTGTCCCAGCTGCTGGGGGTCACACTTGTACTTTGGGTCCCCTGTCTGCTCAGTCCCTGCCCTCCCCAGGCTGCTGGGAGTACCAGGAATCCAAAAAGCTCCCCCTGTTTCCATCTCCCCACTCAGGGATGCTGGGACCCCCAGTGTCCCCCAAGGGGCATTTTCCGCTCAGCTTTGCAGTCCTTAATTCTTAAATATCCCCACCAAAAAAATCCTGTTGTTGTATAAGGTTAGCCCCTACCTAACCTCCCTTTTCTTTTCCCTATCCCATTGGCTGTAACCCCCCTGTATCCCCTGGCCACCCCCTCCCCCAAGTTTAAGAGAGCACCCGAGGAATCTCAGCCTCTTTCTTGCCCCAGGCGATCCACATACAATAAACCCAGGACCACGTCTCGGAAGTCTGAGCCTTCTTTGTCTAAAATACCTTAGGTCCATGTTGGATATATTTTGAGACCCCTTCCCGCCCGTGTTCTGAGAAGGGCGGACACATCCCCATGAGGGACAAGAATGAAGGGGTTTGTGGAGTATTTACAACATCTTCCTCCCTCTCCTCCCCTTCCATCCCTCCCTTCTCCTCCCTAACGCCAGCACCTTCTCCTACTTCCATCCCTTCTCTCTCTCCTTCTTCATCCCTCCTCTTCCATCCCTCCTCCTCCTCCCCCAGGAGCAGCGACACCCTCGGTGCCCCGTTCCCAAACCCCTCACAGCCCACGGCAGGAGCGGGGATGGAGCCGGGACAGGTCGGGATGGGCAGCGTGGGGCTCTCCGCTGCTCCCACCCGCTGGGGACGGGGGGAACCCGGCCCGGGGAAAAGGAGAGGGAAACTGGGAAAATTGGGGGCTGCAGATCCAACCTGGGGCTGGCTGGGGACCCTGGCTGGGGACTGCCAGCCCTTGGGGCTGCTCTGGGGAGATGCGGGAGGGGGGAACACAGAGAGGGCTGGGGGATCCCAGGAGTGGCAGCACTGGCAGGGACTGGTTTGTACTGGGATCATCCTGGCAGTGGCTGAGATTGCACTGGCTGTGTACTGACATCATACTGGGATCATACTGGGATCATACTGGGAGCAGCTGGGCCCATGCCAGGAGAGACTGCGATCACACTGAGGGAAACTGGGATCATACTGGGATCAGACTGGGATGATACTGGCAGTGAGTAGGATCCTCCAGGGGGCAATTGAGAACAGGTTGGGGGCAAATGTGATATACTGGGAGTGAATGGGATCATGCTGACGCTGACTGGGAGTGGTTGAGAGCAAATGGGATCATGCTGGAAGGAATTGGGAAGGACCGGGAATATGCCCTGTGCTCCCCAGAACCCCGGGATCACCCCCCATATGTCCCATAAGTGTTCCCCAAACCCTCCAGGATCCCCGAGTGCCCCCTCAGCGCCCGTTCGGGACCCCCCAAAGCGTCCCTGGATCCCTGAAGGCTCCCGACCCCACAGATTCCCCTTCCAGCCACTCCTGGGAATTCATCTCCCATCATCCCACAACACAGTTCCGCGCCCAAACCTCCTGCCGTGCCCCCTGCCCTAAAGAGCCCGGTTACAGCTCCCCAGGCTCCCCCCAAGTGCTCCCGAGCCGTATACATTCGCCCCCAGCACCTGCAGCACGGCTCGGACGCAAAAGTTTTCTCCAAGCGCTTCCCCGCACCGCCGAACGCGCCTTCCCAGCCACTTCCGGGACTACAGCTCCCATCATGCTCCGCGGCGCCCATAGAGCGCTATTCCAGCCGGGACTCCATCTCCCGTCATGCCCCGCGCCTCGCCGGAACCCATTGGAGCTGCGCCTACAACTCCCGTGATGCTCCGCGGCCCCATTAAACCGTATTATACCGGCGCCTACAACTCCCATCATGCCCCGCGCCCCATAGATTCCCTGTTACAGCCCCCCAAGTGCCCGCCCGGACCCCGAAGGGCCCCCAGATTCCCCTCCCTGACCCCCAAGTGCCCCCCTGGACCCCCAAGTGCTCCCCCAGACCCAGAATTGTCCCACAGAATCCCTAAGTGCCCCTCCAAGTGCCCACCCGGCTCCCCCAAGTGTCCTCCAGACCCCCAAGTTCTCTCTAAATTCCCTCCCCAGACCCAAAACTGCCCCAAATGTTCCCCAGAAAAGTCCCCATGGACCCCAAAGTTGCTCCTTTTACCCTGTCTGAGAAAAATTTAAAAATTATGACCAAAGGACTAAAAATAATAATTAGCATAAAGAGGGAGAAATAGTGGTCAATTAATTAATGAAGGGAATTGTGATACTTTGAACCAAGGATCGATAATATTTTTAGTCGCTAAAAATTTATCAATTCTGTTATAGAGATATAAAAATTAGGTTATAAAAATACAGAATTATTATAAAAAGTAAAATTTTATTTTTATTAATTGATTAGATTTTAATGATAAAGAAAAATTGATAAATGTTCTCAATATTTTGGGATGTCAGTCCCAGGTGGGCGATGTCAGACATGCTGAGGCTCGGGGTGAGGAGCAGGTTGTCCAAACAGGGGCAGCCCACAAGGGGCTCATTCTTCTCTGTGACCAGACCTCCCAAGGAGATTTTCAGCATCAAGATCACTTGGGGAATGCTTCTGTCACCTCTTCTCTCAACTAAAAAATAAAAAAAAATATCTCCTTGATTGTAAAAAAAAAATAAAAAAGTGGTGGATTTTCAAATCTTCCTCCTTAACAGAACTCCAAACTGACTCCAAGCAGCTGCACAAGCCTTGGACTTGAAGACAGTGGAAGGAAGAGAAAGAGCCCCCGAGGCTTTCTGTATTTTAATGAACCCCAGGCTGGATTTGGGGCTGAGTCCAGGACCCTCAGGCACTGAGAGAAGGTTGAAGGAGCTGCTCAAGGAGTCAGAAGCAAAACTCCAAGTCCCTTGGAGCATCCCTGGGCCCCACTGACTGCCGGCTCCTGGCACACTCAGCCATGGCATGGTCCAGTCTCACGCTGGGACACCTCCTGCACCAAAATTCTACCCTGGCAGGGACTTTTCTTTCTCCTCCCCTCCAGGCTGAACCTGCCAAGCTGCACTTTGGGGAGGTTTCCTTCTCTTGCCACTGCCCAGGAAAGCTGTGTCTCCTGCTGTTCACAAACAGAGAAGGGCTGCTGGGGGATGTGGGGGTTGGAGGCTGCCTGGGGTACAGTGACCATGAAATCATTGAGTTTTGAAATATTCTGTGAAAGAAGGAGGGGCATCAACAAAACTCCTACACTGGACTTAGGAAGAACAGTCTTCAGCCGATTAAGGATGCAGATTTGGGGAGCACCAAAATCAGGTACTGATTTTTTTAAGGAAAACAGCCTTTTAAATCAAAGTATTCCAGGAAGGATGGACACACTTCAAGAAAAAAGTCTTGAAGGAGCAGGAACAGCCTGTCCCTCTGTGACAAAAAATGAGCTGGTAAGGAAAATGACTGACCTGGGTGGGCAGGGAGCTTATGGAGGAACTCAGGGAAAAGATGAGGGTGCATCACCTTTGGACATAGGGACAGGCAACTCAGGAAATGTTTAAGGATGTCATTAGGTCATGCAGAAAGAAAAGTAGAGAGGTGAAAGCTCAATTAGAGCTTAACCTGGCTGCTTCTGTGAAGGATAATAAATATGTTTTTATAAATACATTAATGGTAAAAGGAAGGCTATGGACAACCTCCATTCCTTATTGGAGAGGATATGGTTACCAAAGACGAGGAAAAGGCTGAGGTACTCAACACTTTCTTTGCCTCAGCTTTCACCATCAAGACAGGTTTTCCTCAGGACAAGTGTTCTCCTGAGCTGGTAGATGGGGACAGGGAGCAGAAGAGCCCCCTGTAATCCAGGAGGAAGCAGTCAGAGACCTGCTGAGCCACTCAGATGCTCACAGGTGGATGGGATCAGATGGGATCCATGCTAGGGGGATGAGGGAGCTGGTGGATGAGCTCCCCAGGCTGCTCTCCATCATTTCTCCTCATCAGTCCTGGCTCACTGGGGAGGTCCCAGAGGACTGGAGGTGCCAGTGTGAGCCCATCCCCAAGAAGGGCTGGCAGGAGGCTCTGGGGAACTGCAGGCCTGTCAGCCTGAGCTCGGTGCCTGGTGAGGTTTTGGAACAGATCCCCTTGAGTGCCAGGGCTCAGACCCAGCCAGCGTGGCTTTAGGAGGGGCAGGTCCTGCCTGACCAACCTGATCTCCTTTTATAACCAGCTGAGCCGCCTGGTGGGTGCGGGAAAGGCTCTGGATGTGTCGAGCTGGACTTCAGCAAGGCCTTGGACACGGAGAGCCACAGCATTCCCTGGAAAAGCTGCAGCCCACGGCTTGGACAGGAGCACTCTTTGATGGCTGCAGAACTGGCTGGAGGCCGGGCCCAGAGAGTGGTGGGGATGGTGCTGCATCCAGCTGGTGTCCAGTCCCTGGTGGTGTCCCCAGGGATCTGTGCTGGGCCCAGTCCTGGTTAATATCTTCACTGAGGGTCTGGCTGAGGGGGTCGAGTCCAGCACTCACAAATTGCAGATGACACCAAGCTGGCTGCAAGTGGGGATCTGCTGGAGGGCAGGACAAGGAGACACAGCCTTAAGCTGCACCAGGGCAGGTTTAGGCTGGACAATAGGAAGGAGTTCTTCCCAGAAAGGCTGATTGGGAATTGGAATGGGCTGGCCAGGGGGGAGGTGGCAGAGTCACTGTCCCTCTCCAGTGGAGTGGGGGAGTAACATCAATCTGTGCTTAATAACTGATTTTACTTTAAAACAATTGCTTCAGAATTTCTTCCTGTTACACCCTGAGTGTCTGTACTGGTTTTATATTAGTTGATATTTGGTGAGGAGGGAAGAAGCCACCCATGCAAATGATACTTCTAGGAGGGCACTGCTATGAGCTTCCTCTGTGCTTAGCAAAACCAACAGCTGGCTGGCTCTGAGAACTGACAACCTATTAAATAATTTTGAAGCTGTATCCTCCTGTGTGAAATCCCCATTTTAAAGACAGGCAAGGCCAGGAAAGCTCTCTGTTGTTTCCAGCTGTGAAGAGTTAACTGGGTGCTGGTCAGGCCGGCCCTGCTCCAGCCTGGCCTGCACCGAGCCGGGCTCCGCCAGGCCCCGGGAGCGGCTCTGGGCTGGGCCAGGCCCCTTCACCACGGCCCGCGCGGCCCCAGCGGCTGCCGGGCACAGGGAGGGGAAGCCATCGGCCCGCAGCTGGAATTGAAGGGAGCAGGGGCCTGGGACCAGCCATGGGGGCAGAACAGCCACGACTGTTCTGGCCGGGCCCCCTGAGATCTTGGCACAGCCCCAGCATGGCCTGAAATCCATCACCGTGACTGCTTCGGCCACTGCCCGGCAGAAACCATCATGAGCATCTGCAGGTCTGGGTGAGATATTAACTCTTTCTGTGCACAGATGAGACCTGCAGACCTCGATCCTCCCCTTGGGTGAGAGGAAAGGACAGAGTGGGAGACTAATGCCACAAGTATGGTAGGCTACACCTGTCTTCATATGTCATTGAATTAGAGAAAAACTCTCTCCAGGGCAAATTATGCAACACTTTGCCTCACAATCCATCAGTCTTAATTACAATGAGTGGTTGATCTTAATTACAATCCAATTAGAGCAAATCAGCATTGTGTGAATGGCAAGAAGAATTTGCTTGTCAACAGATGAATATGTCCCACTCAAGAATGAACAAAATCTGCCTTTACTTGGAAGAAAGTAGACATGGAGCAATGCAGTATTTGGGTTTTATCCAGTGATAAATGGGGCAAGAAGCTGTAACAACTCACCTGTTTTACAGAATACAAGTACTGATACAACCAATGCTGCACCCACACTGAAGGGATCTTCAGGACATTCCTTTATTTCTTAACAAGGAATGGGCAGCAAAATGCTGGCATTTATCTGAACTGGAAGCCATGTTCCTCTCCTGTTTCTCCTTGAGCACACTGTTCTCTGCAGACTTCACTGTGCAGCCCATCAATCCTCTCTTGGCCAACAGCTAAATGGCACAACTACCAAAACACAGGTGCCAGCATCATCACCCCAGCATTATTCCAGCACTGCTTTGCTGGTGCACAGCAGCACAGAATGGCTTGGCTTGGAAGGGACATTTAAAGGCCATCTAGTCCAGTGCCCTGCAGAGAGCAGGGACACCTTTAGGTCAGGTTGCTCAGAGCAGGAGCTTGAATGTCAGCAGGGATGGATGCCCACCTCTCTGGGCAACCTGTATCAGGGTTTCAAAACCCCCAGTGTAAAAAATGTGAGTTTCTTTCTTATATCTAGTCTGAGGCTATTGTCTTTTAGATTGAGAACATTCCCCCTCAGTCTTGTCACAACAGGCCCTACTAAAAATTTTGTCCTGTCTTTTTTACAAGCCCCCTTAAAGTACTGAAAGGGAGCAATCAGGTCTCTGTGGAGCCTTCTCTCTTCCAGGCTGAACACCCCCAGCTATCCCAGCCTGTCTCCAAAGCAGAGGGGCTCCAGCCCTCAGAGCATTTTGTCCCTCCTCTGGACCAGCTCCAACAGGACCATGTCCTTCCTGTGCTGGGCACCCAGAGGTGGATGCAGTACTCCAGGTGGGTTCGCACCAGAGCAGAGGGGTGGTGGAATCACCTCCTTCAAGCTGCTGGGCACCCTCCTTTGGAGGCACATGGCTGGCTCATGTCCAGCCTCTCACCTTGCAGCAGCCACAAGTCCTTCTCAGCAGGGCTGCTCTCCATCCCTTCATCCCCCAGCCTGTGAGATCAGCTGGGCTGGGACCCTGTAATAGGCCTTGGACAGAGCTGCAGGGCAGGATGAGCTCCCTAGTGAAGAAGGCAGATCCCACTCCCCACACAATTCCACCCTGGCCATGAGGTCACAGCAGCCTGTGGGGTGACAGCAGGCTGAGGTGACAGCAGGCTCTGAGGTCACAGAGGTCCCAGAGCCCCGTGGTTGCACAGCACCACAAGGACTGAGCAGTCAGTCCTTGACCACGACTGTTGCGGCAGCAGCAGTGGCAGCAGCAGCGGTGCTGACGTTGGGACAGCGGTGTCAGGACAGTGGTGGCAGCAAGAGCTGCAGGACTGGCAGTGGGCAAGGCACCATGGCCTTTGCTCTGCGCCTCCTCCTCCTGCTCCTCCTGGCAGTGGCCCTGCCTGACAGGGCTGCCCAGGCTGCTCCATGGCAAGCAGGGCGAGCAGGTGAGCCCGCGGCCTCGGTCCCCTTTCCAGGGACAGTGCTCCCTTCTCCCTGGGAAGCATTGGGGATGGTTTTCCCCAGGACTGAAGGGAGGGTTTCCTCTGTGGGACGGAGAGAGGCCTCAGGGGCCCTGGGCTGGTCCTGCTGCCCCTCCAGAGATGTTGCACGGGGCCTGCAAAGAGGGTGGAGAGTGACCAGAGCCAGCCCAGAGCTCCCCAGGCCCCTCTGCAGCTTTGGCCATGTCCATTGACATCTGGCTCCCACAGCCTTACCCAATCACCTTGCAGTGCCCAGTTCCCTAAGGCAGAAGGGGGTCCCAGCACACCATGGAATGATTCTGATCTATGCTCCCTTCCAGATGAGGGTGGTAGGAAGGCTTCTCAGGCAGCTTGGCTTCATGATGATTTTCTGCCTCTGGAGCCCCATGCAGGTATGTTCTCACTGTCCCAACAAGGAATAATCATTGACAACCTGGCAGGAACCAGGTGACAGAAGCTTCTGTGGCTGTTGAGTTACAGGTGTGTCTGCAGCGAGGATGTTTCAAGCTCCTTTGCTGGTTGCTGCACACAAGCCCAGCTCCCATCACAGGGGTGAGTTGTGTGTCCCTGCTGATCCCACAGGCTGAGGCCTGGTTCTGTGGGATCCATTCATCTGAAATGGAAATACTTTCTGTTAAGGTTCTCCTAGAGGGAGGAACAAACCTACAGAAGACAAGATGCTGAGTGAACTGGATAGACACCATGGTGGGTCCATGTCCCTCAGCCTTCTCCTGAGACTCAGCAGCCGGGGGCTTTCCCTGCACATCTGGACACGCTGTGCCCAGCAGGGCAGGAAGGGATCCATGTCAGCGTCACTGCCCCACTGCTGCTTTCACGGCCTGCAGGGCTGTTTCCCAGCCTGGCCTGGCTGCAGCTTCTCCCCAGCCTCTGCAGGAAGGCATTTGGCATCAGCTGACAGGGAGCCCAAACTGCACCGTGGTCCATGCACACCCTGAGATCCCATGCAATTTCCCAGTCTTGGGGTAGATGTGGAATGGCAGCTCTTTGGAGGAGGGAGGGCCCTGGCCTGGCTCCAAAGTTTTGATGGCTTCCTCAACCTTATCCATGACTTTGACAAGTATTGCCTCTTGAACATGCCACCTTCCTGTTGGGGAACAGCCCCACCTGATCCAGCTGTGGCTCTTCCTTTCTCCAGAGATGAACCCAAAGGCTGTGCTGAACGCAGCGTTTCCCGGAGGAAGCAGTGGCTCATGGGCAGCCTCTGCTGCAGGAAGGGAGGCCATGCCAGGCACAGTCACAGTTCCAGGAGGTAATTGCTGTGTCTCTGGGCCTGAGCCCTGCTGAGGCTTGAGCTGCCATCTCTGCTGCTTGGCTGTGTGAGCACAGTGCAGAGGAATTATCCTGAGCAGGCTCAGGTCACTTGGCTACTGAGCAGTCTTGCTGGGGTCCCTCCATGGGAGACACGTCCCAAAACCTGGCAGCTGCTGCAAGGGGTGCCCATGGTGGGGAAAGGGCTGAGGGGGAGGGTAAAGCTCCAGTGTGTCCTGACAGGGCCTGGCTCTGTCCCCTTGGGCTGGGGGAGCTGTCCCAGCTGAAGGAGAGAGGGCAGGAGGGAGGTTCCGTTACCTGTGGCACTGAATGCTGCGGTTTGGCCCAAGGCCTTGGGGTTTCCTCTGTGGGAGGGAGAGCCCATGGGCCCTGGGCTGGTCCCACTGCCCCACCAGGGATGTTGCACAGGGGCTGCAAAGAGGGTGTTGAGAGTGACCAAAGCCAGCCCAGAGCTCCCCAAGCCCCTCTGCAGCTTTGGCCATGTCCATTGACATCTGGCTCCCACAGCCTTACCCAAACCCTTTGCAGTGTCCAGTTCCCTAAAGCAGAAGGGGATCCCAGCACACCATGGAATGGTTCTGATCTGTGCTCCTTTGTAGACAAGCGTGGTAGGAAGATTTCTCCAGCAGCTTGGCTTCATGAAGATTTTCTGCCTCTGGAGCCCCATGCAGGTATGTTCTCACTGTCCCAACAAGGAATAATCATTGACAACCTGGCAGGAACCAGGTGACAGAAGCTTCTGTGGCTGTTGAGTTACAGGTGTGTCTGCAGCAAGGACATTTCAAGCTCCTTTGCTGGTTGCTGCACACAAGCCCAGCTCCCATCACAGGGGTGAGTGGTGTGTCCCTGGTGATCCCACAGGCTGAGCCCTGGTTCTGTGGTATCCATTCATCTGAAATGGAAATACTTTCTGTTAAGGTTCTCTTAAAGGGAGGAACAAACCTACAGAAGACAAGATGCTGAGTGAACTGGATAGACGCCATGGTGGGTCCATGTCCCTCAGCCTTCTCCTGAGACTCAGCAGCCGGGGGCTTTCCCTGCACATCTGGACACGCCATGGCTGGCACAGCAGGAAGGGATCCATGTCAGCGTCACTGCCCCACTGCTGCTTTCATGGCCTGCAGGGCTGTTTCCCAGCCTGGCCTGGCTGCAGCTTCTCCCCAGCCTCTGCAGGAAGGCATTTGGCATCAGCTGACAGGGGGCCCAAACTGCAGCACAGGCCATGCACACTTAGAGATCCCTTGCAATTTCCCAGTCTCAGGGTCGATCTGGTGTAGGGGCTGTTTGGAGGAGGGAGGGCCCTGGCCAGCCCCAATAACCTGGCCTTTCTCCTGATCCTTATCCATGACTTTGACAAATATTGCCTCTTGAACATGCCACCTCCCCAATGGGGAATGGTTCTGTCTGATCCAGCTGTGGCTCTTCCTTTCTCCAGATATGAACCCAAAGGCTGTGCTGAAGGCAGCGTTTCCCGGAGGAAGCAGTGGCTCATGGGCAGCCTCTGCTGCAGGAAGGGAGGCCATGCCAGGCACAGTCCCAGGAGGTAATTGCTGTGCCTCTGGGCCTGAGCCCTGCTGAGGCTTGAGCTGCCATCTCTGCTACTTGGCAGTGCCTGCCTTTCAGGGATTTTGCACAGAGCATGGAAAAGGTGTTGAGAATGTCCAGAGCCAGTCCAGAGCTCTCCTCAGGCCCCTCTGCAGCTTTGGCCATGTCCATTGACATCTGGCTCCCACGGCCTTACCTGACCCCCTTGCAGTGCCCAGTTCCCTAAGGCAGAAGGGGATCCCAGCACACCATGGAATGGTTCTGATCTGTGCTCCCTTCTAGATTGGTATCGTGGCATGGAGCATCTGCAAGTGCTGGTAAATGGCGGTTTGAAGACCTTGCCAGATGCTGGAGGCAAGTTCTCAATGTCCCTTTCTGCACAGAATAATCAGTGTCAAGGTGGCAAGAGCTCACTCATGTGCCATTTCCCTCAAGAGTCTGAAGGTTGATGGATTCTGGAAACCTCGCCCCATTCCCTTCTGGAGCCCTGAGTGATCCCACAGCATCGCTGTCAGTGGGAGGAAGGAGCATTTAGCTGTCAATCTTCTTCCCATGTGCAATTCCAGTGTCACCTTCCGTTTGCTCTGTGCAGCCACGGAGAAGAGCAGAGAGGGAAGGGCTGGGCCCAGAGCTGTGCCCCGGGGCTGTGCCTTGCATGGCTCCTTTCTGGCCCCAGGGAGCCTGAGATGCTCCTGCTCCAGCTGCCAAGCCCTGGCCCTGCCTGGGGCTCAGTTCAGAGCTGCTGGCAGCTCCAGGGAGTCCTTTCTCTCCTGACTGCCATGCAAGGGGCTCCTTCCATCCCATTGTGGGGCCACTGCAGGCACGTGGTCCCCCTGCTCCTGCTCCTGAGTGGAAGGCAGAGATAAGGGAGTGCCTTGGAGGGCAGCAGTCACCCAGGTGCACTCACTGCCACTCCAGCCTGAAGAAGAATCTTCAGCAGTGTCACGGGAGCTGTTCTGTCCTGACTTTCTTTGCAGATGAACCTGATGATGAAGATGATCTGGATTCCCCGTCCATATCAGTTACTGAGCCTGGTGATGAGGAATATTCTGAGGGTAGGTGAAGGCCTTTCCCCCTGGGAGAGCTGCCAGCTCAGAGCCCAAAGCTCGGCCAGGGCGGCATCGCTGCAGGTGCCAGGACAGAGCCGTGCACGTGTGTGCCCTCGCTCTGCGTGATCCTCTCACTGCTCCTGTGGCTCAGTGCTGCCTGTGCAGATCAGCAGAGATGAGAGAAGCTTCTGTGGCTGTTGAGTTACAGGTGTGTCTGCAGCAAGGACTTTCCCAGCTCCTGAGCTAAATTCTGCAAGCAAGCCCAGCTCCCATCACTGGGGTGTGTTGTGCGTCCCTGCTGACCCCACAGGCTGAGCACTGGTTCTGTGGGATCCATTCCTGGAAAATGGAAATACTTTATATTATGGTCCCCTGAGAAAGAAGAACAAACCTATAGGAGATACTAATGTAGCAATGGGGGAACTCAAATATCTGGACATAATCCTGAATGATCTGGAGGGACGCCGTGGTGGGTCCATATTCCTCAGCCTCCTCCTGAGACTCAGCAGCCGGGGGATTTCTCTGCACATCTGGACACAGTGTACCCAGCACAGCAGGAAGGGATCCATGTCAGCCTCGCTGTCCCGCTGCTGCTTTCATGCCCTGCAGGGCTGTTTCCCAGCCTGGCCTGGCTGCAGATTCTCCCCAGCCTCTGCAGGAAGGCATTTGGCATCAGCTGACAGGGAGCCCAAACTGCAGCACGGGACGTGAACACCCTGAGATCCCCTGAAATTTCCCAGTCTCGGGGTAGATCAGGTGTAGGGGCTATTTAGAAGAGGGAGGGCCCTGGAGCAGCTCCAAAACCCTGGGCATTTTCCTGACCCTTATCCATGTCCTTGACAAGTATTGCCTGGAGAAGACCAGCACAGCACAGAGAAATTGTGCCATTCAAGCTCAGGGGGTTGAGCAGTCTTGTGCCAAGGGGTGGCAAGGTGCCTGCAGGCCCCAGCTCTGGGGGAAACAGAGAACGTCCTGGCTGTATCCAGCGTGCTGCCAGCTCAGCAGTGGAGCACAGCACAGGCTCACGCTGCCCATTGCTCCCACAGATGCAGCTGGCACCACCAGACAAGCTAACAATATCTGGAGAAGCATGAGAAGAGTTTTTTGCTGGGGAACACAGTGTTTGATTAAGTTAATGGCCATTGTGGCTGGTGGAGCACTTTTCCTGATGATGTGCTGTGCTGGAATCTGGTATTGCCGGAAGAGAAAACGGTGAGTGTTTTGCTGATCTCTGCCTCAAACAGTTTCTTGAAAGGCTGCTCATAGTCAGGAAACATTCCCAGTGAGGCTGCTGTGGACTTGTGGCTTAAGTTCTTGGTTGCCCAAATAACTCTGCCGAGAGTTCTGCAGCTGCCCAGGCCTTTCATTGGCCTCTTAATTGCTGGGCCTTGTCCTGGGGAGCCTGCTGGGGCTGCAGCCAGTGCTGGCTGCCACTGAGGCTGCCTGGCCAAGAGCAGCCCCAGGAGCAGCGGGCAGAGGCAAAGCAATGTGGGCAGGAGAAAGAGCGGGGACGAGATTGCCCTTGACAGGCAGAGGTGCTCTGGGGCCTGCTCCTGGCCAGGGACCCTGCCCAGAGCCATCCCCTGCTCTCCAGGGCCTTGAGGAGCAGCTGTCCAGCTGGGCCAAGCTGTGCCAGCAGCTCCAGCCGTGCTGGGGAGCCTTGGCAGCTCTGGGCCCTGCTGTGCAGGAGGGTCCCTGTGTGCCAGCGGCAGCTGGGGGCCTCAGCCACCTCTTCTCTCAACAGGAGCGCCTCTGCAGCTTCAGAAGAGCAGGCAAAGATTTTAGTCCGAGAGAAGCTGACCTGTTATCCTCGCTCTTCACATCTCTCCCCATCTGCTGTGCTGCAGCTGCATCCCCGTCTTGAGGGCATCCCAAGACCCACACCTCTCAAGCGAGACCCTCTGCCCCTGAGCCCCCTGGCCCTGGTCCCTAGCCAGGACTGAAATTGGGCAGCCCCTGTGCACCAGAGCAGGGGCTGGCCCATGTTTTTTGTTCTAATAAAGAGATGGAGCTGTCACCCCAGTGTCTGGCTGGTACCACCAGCAAAGCCCACACAGCACCAGCCCTGGCTGAGCTCCATGTCCAGGAGCAGCCGGGGGTGCCCACGGTGTGGGCAGGCAGGAGCCAGGCAGGGGCTGCCGTGACCAGTGTTGGGGCACTGAGGGGCTGGGGGAGCCCATGCTGAGCGTCCCTGGGCTGTGAGGGCACATTTCCTTCAGTGGCATCACCTGGGCCTGCACCTCATGAGGCACACAGGGAAAATTTGGGCTCTCTCCTAAGGTGTGCAGGGATCCCCCATGAGGAGTGCAGTGGGGTTAGATTGAGAGGGTTTTTTACTCTTCTCAGCACAGTAAAGGGGACACTCTTGGCCGAGTTTTGCAAAGCTGGGAGGAAGCCTCTTGTGAGCCCTTGGGCCTGGCCTGTGGGCACAGCGGGCAGGTGGAGCCCATCCCTTGAGGCCAGTCCGGGCTGCTCGGGCCGGGCTGGGCTGGGCCAGGTGAGCCGGGCCATTCTCTGGGGCACAGGAGGCACCCGGGGCTGTAACTGAGGCCGTGGCTTCTCACCCTGAAGGGAGGCTGGCTCTGCTGGTTCAGAGGGCACAGCTCAGATCCCAGTTCCCTTTGTAAAGCTGCTGGGGAAGTGTTGAGGGCAGAGAGTTCCAACCCTTCTCACTGGGAAGCTGGGCTGATGCTGTGGGTTTTTTTAATTTTTTGCCCTCTAAATTTGTGTCCTGGCAGAAAGTTAAGTTTGCTTGCTCTCAGTCAGCCCCTTTTCTGCTTGGTGCTATTATAAATGAAATTAAAATAAGACAACAAGAGCTATTAGGTTAACAGCAATTTAATAACAAGGGAAAAAAAAGATACAATTTAGTGAATTGAATAGAAGGATACAATTTAATAAAAGAATACTATTTAGTGGCCTGAATAGCAATTTGGTATAAAAGGAAAACAATTTAGTAAAAGAGTACAATTTAGTGAATAACTTCAGATACATAGATATATATTTGTGAATATAATTTGCCAGTAATTATGATTAAAGTATAAGCAAAACTGACCAGGGTACAGGGAGGGCTTCTCACCCCGCCTCACATACCAAAACAAAGTAATTCAAACTAAAATTATATACTGTATGCTTATACCTATTCATTAATGTTTCCCATAAGTCTCCTCCTATTTCCAATTCATTGATTTAATATCACTATTCTTCATGGCACATGCTTCACTTGTTGCTAGGGGGTCTTCTGTCTTGTTTTGGTGGTTTTTTGGATGAAGGCTTACACTCATCCTCGTTGTCCTCTGGATAACCTTACAGGCTGTGTGTGCGTACTAAGCGTTGTGTTATGTAAGTAAGCATTGTACTCCACTAATTAGTCTTATATTTTATAATTTTCAGGCCCTATGCCTAAAGTCATTCCAACTTCATCCATCTCAAGGTCAATTTTGTCTTAGGGCATTTCTTATCACAAAACTACATCCTGTACCTTAATTTTAACATGTAACATCTGTAGGGGGGCTACATCTGCCTTGTAACACCAATTCCCTTGATTGCTCCTAATAATAACTTTCCAAATAGTTACAATTCAGTTAGCACTAATCATTTCCATTTATTACAGGAGGGTGTGAAAACAGGAGCATTGTTTGGTGTGGCCTCCTCTCTGCCTTTCACACCTTTCAGTGCTTTGACCCAGCCAAGAGCTTTCTCCAAGAGTGCAATGAAGCAGCTGTTCCTGCTCCCAGCTCTGGCTTTTCCCAGTCTCTGACCCTGACTGGTTTTGTCCCTCTTGCTGTGCCCTCTGTTCCCCAGGGGGCTGCCCCAGGCTGAGGGATCAGATCCAGGCACTGCTGCTGCTCCCTGGGGACCAGCCCCAGTTTGGTTGTTGCTGTCAGTGCCAGCAGAAGCGGTGGCTGGAGCAGCGGGTGCTAACAGTGCCCCAAGGCCCGGGGCTGGAGGGGTCCCTGGGCTGGGGCTGGGAGGGAGCTGCCCCTTGTTCTCCCTCTGCCTCACGCAGAGCTGGGCCGGGCACAAGTGGGGCAGCAGAGCCAACAGGGAGCCTGCGAGTCTCTTCCAGCCGTGCCTGCTCAGAGTTTGGCCTTGGAGCTTCAGGTGGGCAAAGGCAGCTGCTCTGCTCCCTCTGCGTGTGCCCGTGTTCAGCAGTGCTGCTCCATCAGTCTGTGCCCAGCAACGGGGAAAAGCCTCAGCCCTGCAGGGCCAGGAGCTGCCGGGCTCTGCCTGAGCAGCTCAGCCAGCGGGAAGGGAGCTGCTCCACACGGGAACCAGAAGCAATGGACATGCCTTTTCTAGGACATGTTTTCTGTAAACAAACAAACAAACAAACACGAAAAAAATATGAAAGATAAAAATTACTACCAAATGTGTAGTGAAAAATCTATAACTCTGGAGTAAGAAAGAGGTAACTGATTTTTGAAAAAGAGAACTCAGCTTTGATTTTAGTTCCTTAGTTTGTACACGTGCTAGTGGAAAGGATCCATTAACTGCCTTCCTTTACAGATTTGATGGATGTTTTCCAATATTAAGATATTTTACACTGCAGTTAAAGGAATAGGAAATTGAAATACATGTTCTTCATGACTGTGTCTTGAGTGTAAAAATTTTGCACTTTGAAACTTGGACCTAAAGTGTTGCAAGTGGAAGTGATAAATCCCAATGGACTGAGTGAATGCAGCTTTTCCTATGGGATGTGCAGCACTCCAAGGACTTCCTCAGTGGGGCTGTGGGTGCTTGGAGCTTTGTCCTGTGCCACTCCGGGATGTCATGAAATGGGACTTCACCTGCCACCAGCCCAGGTCACGCTCTGCCACCCCAGCTCCTTGGACCTTGTGTCCCCAAAGAAGACACAAGGTGTTTCTGCTGCTCCACCTTTGCACAGATCCACAGAGAGCTGGGATTATCCCAAGTCTCGTGTCTCCATTGTGCCATATTCCTAAAGAACCAGCAGCCCATCCCGATGAATATGGTGAGTTATGTGGATGGTTGTCAGCTCCCTTTCCTGCCTAGAAATCCTGAAACTGCTTCTAAATGCTGTTCCCTTCAGCTCTTGGACACCTACTCCCACAGAGCTGGGAAAAAAAATCCCCTGGCCATGGCTTACAAGGTGAGTTATGCCAAAGTTAGAGCTCTGTGGGAAATCTCTATCCATCCCTATCCTTTTAATATATCTGTACGTGGGGGTGTGCATGGATGTGTCTTGTATGGAAAGGAAGGAGTGTGCAAACAACGTGACTGACACTTTCACTCTCTGTGTTCATTCCATACTCATGGGTACCAAGATATTATGGAAACCTTTGCAAGGACAGACCTTCTGTCCATGGATACAGAGACATCCAAGAGCCCCTGGCACAGATAGACCCTTCTGTCCATGGATACAGAGACATCCAAGAGCCCCTGGCACAGACAGACCCTTCTGTCCATGGATACAGAGACATCCAAGAGCCCCTGGCACAGACAGACATTGCTGCTCTTCAGCCAGTGACAGGATGAGTCCCTGAGACTGGGGCTTGGCCTTCCTCGTGGTGAGGGGCATCAAGGAAGGCTGCAGTGTGATGGAGACTGTGATGGGCTGGGAACTCACTGGGGGAAAGGAGGGAGCAGTTGTGAAGTAAAAGGCAGGTGGGGGACAGAACTGTTCAGAGAAGGGCTGAGCTACAGCTTGAGCAAGATGAAAAATGTCATTTGGGATCATCCCAGATGGATTTCATTTCAGAAGTTATGGAACAAGTTTAATTTTTGGGGGGTGTCATGTTTTCCCTTGGAGGTGGACACTCTGCAGACTTGAGCTGCATTGCCAAAATGCTCCAGTCTCTGCTGCAGGTCACACCGTTTCTTCTTTGGCTGATCCCGGCGCGGTGCTGAGCCCAGCAGAGCCCTGGCAGAGCCCAGAGCAGCCTCAGCATCCGCAGAGCCCGGCTGCAAGGAGAGAAAGCAGAAACCGCCCGTCAGCTGAAGGCTCCTGTCCCCTTGTCCCAGCCAGCCGCGGTGCCCAGGCCATGCTGGCCGTGCTCAGAGCTGGGCCCAAAGCTGCCCATCACTGCTGCCTTTGGGAGCAGAGCAGGAGGGCAGGACATGTGCCCAGCCTGCAGCCAGCCACGGCAGATCCAGCCCCTCAGCAGCTGCCCAGAGCGGGATGCTCCTGTGCCCGCTGCCATCTCCCAAAAGCTCCTGTCCCACCCATGCCAGGGAGATGAGGACCCACCTCACACCATCCGCTGCCAGAAGAAAAGCTGGTCCCAAACGATGTCCTCAGTCTTCTCCAAGGGCACGGCCCATCCACGCCACAGCTGGTCCCAAGCACTTCCCGATCCAGACTGGACCCCACCTAGAACGCTTCCTTTAGAAAAACAAACAACAAATTAATGAAAATAGATTACAGACAAAAAGGGGAAACAAGAAAAATGGTAAAAAATCTTATCTCTGTCAGAAGCTAGAGAAAGGCCCAACCCCTACATTCTGGGGAAAAACCCACCCATGGGTGAGGGAAGCCCATGCTTGCTCCCTTTCCCCCTGCACTGTCCCCCAAAATCACGGTGATCCCAAAGCAAAGCAGGGGAGTGGAGCAGCCCAAGCCCTTCCTTGCCTGCACAGCAAAGCAGCCGTGCTCAGGTTCTGGAGTCCCACCTGTGCTCGTGCCATGGGGGTTTGTTTGTGTCGGGCTGGCTGCCCCAGCCCCAGCCCGGGGCACGGTGGGTGGTGGGGGCTGTTGGCAGGGCCAGGATCCCACTCCCATTTCGTAACCACCCCAGCCCATGTCCCCAGCCCTGCCAAAAACCAGCTGGGCAGCCACTGAGGAATCAGTTGCATCTGCCCCAGCAAAGGGGAAACCTTTGGTTCCCAGCCAATGCACAAATCTGGGAGCATCCCCCTGGGTCTGGACTGACCTGAAAATTCACTGTGGAGCCTGGCTTTGAAGAAGGTGCCAGAATCAAAGTCCATCATCGCCAGCTGCCGCTGGCCAGGTGGAGGAAGAGGATGTCATCCTTGCTGTTTTCCTCCATGTCTCCAGCAGCAGCAGCAGCCCCACCTGGTCCAGCTTCTCCAGGGGCTCCTTCTTCCCTGGGGTGACACCAGGCTGTCAAGGGTTCTGCCCAGGGCCCGGCTGTCAGTGAACCAGGACAAGCAAAACCAGCTCAGATGGTGCCCACCAGTGCTGGGCAGAGCAGCTCAGCTCCAGCACAAGGGCTGTGTGTTCCCATTTGATGAGCCCAGTGCAGTGACACAGGCAGGACAAAAAAGTCTGGGTTTCTTTGCTGCTGATTGCCAGGGCATGTGTGGAGCTGTAACTTACCAGGTCCCTGCATCACTGTGCCTGTGGCTCTCTCCCTTCTTCTAGGGCTGATGAATATCCTGCATCCAGGGATCATGGAACAGGTCTTCTAATGAGGGCCTGTCCAAGGAGTTCAGGGATAAACACCACCTGATCAGAAGCTGGCAATCTGGGGAGAGAAACCACAAACCACTGGTCAGTTGGAGAAGCCTCCTGTCTGCTTTGTCCCACTATTCCCGTGCCCAGGCCATGCTGGATGTGCTCAGAGCTGGGCCTAAACTTTCCCATTAATTTTTTTGTTTTGGAGGAGAGCAGCAGAGCAGGACATGTGCCACCTCCTCAGCAGCTGCCAGAGCGGGATGCTCACGAGCCCGCTGCTGTCTCCCAACACTGGTGTTCCCCCTGTGCCCAGAGATGAGGATTCACCTTGGGAGAGCCGTTGTGGCAGCAGGAGCTGGCCCCATCTGATGTTCCTGCCCCTCCTGAAAGGGTGCTCCCCGCAGACCATCTCGTGCAGCAGGATGCCCAGGGTCCAGACGGTCGCTGCCTTGCCATGGTACCACCCGAAGTCGTTCCATTCCGGGGGGCTGTATGATGGTGTTCCTATGGAATATGGATGGAGCTCATCAGGGGGATGCTGCTGCTCCCAGAGCCTGACCCCAGCATCCCTGGGCATGTGGGGGCTTCCCCAGTGGCCCATGGGGTGACCTGCTGCCCTCTCGCCAGCACCTGGGACTTGGGTACAAATCTGTGGCTGGAAACGAAGTCACTGGTGCTGGAAGAGGGCAGCAGAAACCCTGGCAAGGCCCAACCATGACACACAAAGGGAAATACCCACTCAGTGCTGGGGAAAAACCATACCCACATCCTCCCTGCTGGCATTGCCCAAAACATATTTTGAACCAAAGCAAACCAGGTGAGCAGAGCAGTCCAAGCCCATTCTCAACTGCACACCAAACCAGCTGGTGCACAGGTTCTGGCTCCCCCTCTCTGCTACCTCAACCATGGGGGTTCTGTCAGGCTGGCTGCCCCAGCCCCAGTCCGGGGAGAATCCCTCCTGCCACACCCTTGTTGCGCCAGGAGATGTTGGGCCAGGAGATGCTGGGACCAGAAGCCTACCCCTGTGTGGGCTCACCTGCAAATTGAGTGTAGGCTGTCTCCTGAAGGTAGGTGCCACAGCCGAAGTCTATCAGCTTTGCCTCGCCGGTGTCCAGGTCAACCAAGATGTTGTCCGGTTTGATATCTCGGTGCAGGACCCCGCAGCTGGTGCAGTGCCGCACGGCTGCCAGGACCTGCCGGAACAGCTCCCGCGCCTCTTCCTCGGACAGGAACTTCCGTGCCCGAATGAAGTGCCGCAGGTCCTGACACCGCTCCGGGCGCTCCAGCACCATAACAATGTAGCTGGGGAGCTCAAGCCACTCCAGCAGCTGCACCACACCGGGGAAGCCTGTGGACACCTTGTCCAGCAGCACTATCTCCAGTGGTGCGCTGGTGCCGTCGGGCTGCGGGAGGAGCACGGTGCTGTCAGTGGGGCTGAGGCCGTGCCAGGGCTCGGGAAGCCCTCAGCCAGCCCGGGATGCTCTGTGCCCTCCGCTGGCCCCATGCCCGCTCTCCCTCCAGGTGTCCTGGCAGCTCCCACCCTGCCGGGTCCCGGCTCATCCCCGCCCGGCACGCCCCGGCTTCTGCCGCTGGCCCCGCTCACTCACCAGCTCGCCCCAGTGCCGGACGCGGTTCCGTGGCACCTTTTTGATGGCCACCTGTAAGCCAAAGTGAACAGCGGATTCAGCTCAGCGCCTGCCGTGTCCAGCCCCATCCTACTCCTCCGCCCCCTCCTCATCCTCCGCCCCCTCCGCCCGCTCCTCCTCCTCCGCCCGCCGCTGGCCCCACCGCTCACCGGGAGTCCGTCCGAGAGCCGAGTGGCTGCGAAAACTCTGCCAAAGCCGCCGCGTCCCAGCAGTGAACCCACTCGGTAGCGCTGCTGCAGGGCCTCCTGCGCCTTCCCTGGGGAAGAGACGCGGCCGTCAGTGCTCGGCCCGGGGCCAGGAACGGCCCCCGAGCGCTCCCCGACCTCCCCGGGCCGGGCATCCGCAGGCGTTCGCTCTTTGGAACGCGACAGCGGCGGCTCGGGGCCGGCGGCCGCGCTGCTGAGCGGCGGAGCTCGGGCCGGGGAAGCTGCAGCGGAGGCGGCGGCAGCAGCCGCGCCGCCTGTGTCCTCCGTGGGCCCCGGGAGGAGCCGGGGCCGGGGCCGGGGCCGGGGCCGGGGCCGGGGCCGGGGTCGGGCCAGGCGGAGCTAAAGGGCAGCGATGCCGCCCCAGCCCCAGGCAATGATGCCCGCCCAGCAGCGCCAGCGCCAGCACAGCCAGAGCTGGGCGGAGGCGAGACCGCGGAGGGATGCTCGGGGCCGGGGCCGGGGCCGGGGCCGGGGCAGCCCCGCCCGGGGCCGGGGGCGGACCGGGGGCATGGCCCGGGTGGGCACGGGGAGAGGGAAACTGGAAGAGGAGGGGACACAGGAAAAAGGCGACGGGGATAGGGTGCGGGACAGTGGGAGAGGGAGAGGAGAATTAACGGAGTCAGGTAATTCGCTTTTTGTCTTCTGCTGCTGCTGCCTCTGCTGCCGCCGCTGCCGCTGCAACTGAAGCACCGGGACCGTTTGTCCCCGTGTCCGTTTGTCCGTTGCCCGCTCGGCCCCGCCCCGAGCCCCGCGCTCCCCGGGCAGCCCCTGAGCCTGGCCAAACACGGGAACTTTGCCCTGGTGAGCCAAGAGCCAGAGTCTTGACTCCTGCACAGGGGCACAGCAATGCCCTTGGCTGCTGCTGTGCCTTGTCCCTGCTGAGGGTCAGACACTGTCTGAGCACATTCCCTGAATGCAGAATTTGCACCTGAGCCAAGCACTGCACTTGTGTCTCCAGCATTGCTTTCCAAGTAAAACAGGGGGAGTCAAACTGGGTGTAGCTCATGGTATTTTACAGTGTCTAAAACTTGCCAAGTCTCAGATCTTAGAGGTGAGATCCATTTGGAATGAATGGGATGGAGAAACAGTGCAAGATGGAAAAGGGAAACATAAAAATAAACAGAGAAAAATAGAAAAAAACATATTGGTTGTTTCTTTTGATTTTATTTTCATTACTTATAAAAGTTGTTTCAATTTTCCCAGAATCTTTTCTCCAGTCCTGTCCTTTCCAAAAACCTGTCCTGGAGAACAAGGCGCAGCTCCTGTCACAAGATGTGCCCCCAGCTGCAGCTTCTCTTGGCTTCCCACACTGTGAATGCAGCACAACTCTTGCAGCAAAGCAGGACAAATATCTGAAGAACTTGACAACTTCTTCTTTCTTTTCCTTGTGCACTGGGGAGTTGTGCCATTGGTAAGGTTTTCATTGTTCCTCTTCTAGCCAAAGAAAACATGATGGGCTACCAGGAATTGTTGGGGAATACAAGCCTGGCTGAATGTGGAGAAAGAATCTCCAGAGCCTGCAGCCAGCAGTGCAGAGCTCATCATTCCAATAGCCCCATGGACATCTTGAAAGTGATCTGGAATGTGAAGATGGGCTGACAGAGGGAGTTTGTTTCTGTGTTCAGTTTAGATGATTCTACATCTCTTGCAGTGGTAGAAATCAAGAGCACAATCAGCTGATGATAAGCACCAGAACATGATAAGCTGGAGCTCTCAGTGGATGAGAGAAAGACAGTGAAAAGGAGAAATGCAGGGAATGACTTGGTGAACTTTGTGTGTAAGAAGGGTCATTTTTTCTTATTTTGTGGGTTTTTTCCTAATTTCTGTGGGGTATTCAGGAGATTTGATGGAAAGTTTCTGGAATTTGATAGGGTTTTGGGAATATTTAGGGATTTTTTTTTTAAATTTTTTGCAATTTTGTGAGATGTTTTTCAAATTTTTGGGGATTTTGCAAAAGTTTAAATATTTTGTGTGATTTTTATGAAATCTTGAAAAATTTTGAGTAGAGCTGAAGGATTTTGAGGAATTTTTCTTGATTTTGGGGTATTTTGTGGAGATTTGGTGGGATGATACTGAAACTTGCTAGGGTTTTCAGAACATTTAGGCAATTGTGTGGGATTTTTCTGCAATTTTCAGGGATTTTGTGGAGACTTGAAGAATTTTGAGGTATTTTCTTAGATTTCATGGAAATTTATAGGGATTTGGTCAAGTGTTACTGGAATTTGGTGAGGTTTTGAGAAGATTTCTGCAATTTTGTGGGATTATGTGAAGACTTGAAAAATTGTGAAAGATTTTTCTGCAATGTTTTGGAAATTTGTGGAGATTTGGTGGGATGTTTCTGGAATTTGGTAGTGATTTCAAAACATTTAGGGAATCGTGTGGGATTTTTCTGCAATTTTTTGGGATTTTACTTAAATTTTGTAGGATATTGAGGAGATTTTGTGGGAGTTTTGTGGAATTTTGAGGGATTTTGAGCAGACATGAAGGATTTTGAGGTATTTTCTTAGGTTTTGTGGAAATTTGTGGGGGTTTTGTGGGATGTGACTGGAATTTGGTGGGGTTTTGAGAAGATTTCTGCAATTTTGTTGGAGTTTTTTCTGCAATTTTGTGGGATTTTGTGGAGACTTGAAGAATTATGAGGGATTTTTCTTAGATTTTGTGGTATTTTGTGGAGATTTGGTGAGATGTTTCTGGAATTTACTGAGATTTTCTGTACATTTAATGAATTGTATGGTATTTTTCTAAAATTTTGCTGGATTTTGTGGAGACTTGAAGTATTGTGAGGGATTTTTCTTAGCTTCTTTGGATTTTTGTTGAGATTTGTTGGGATGTTTCTGGAATTTGGTAGGGTTTTGTGAAGATTTAGAGAATTTTGAGATTTTTTCCTGGAATCTTGCGGGATTTTGAGGAGACTTGAAGAATTTTGTGGGATTTTTCTTACATTTTGTGTCATTTTCTGGAGATTTGGTGGGATGTTTCTGGAATTTGATAGGGTTTTGAAAACATTTAATGAATTGCGTTGGATTTTTCTTGAATTTTGCAGGATATTGGGGAGATTTTGTGGGAGTTTTGTGGAATTTTGAGGGATTTTGAGGAGACATGAAGGATTTTGAGGTATTTTCTTAGATTTTGTGCAAATTAGTGGGGGTTTTGTGGGATGTTTCTGGAATTTGGTAGGGTTTTGAGAACATTTAGGGAACTGTATGGGATTTTTCTGCAATTTCGTGGGATTTTTCTTGAATTATGTGGGATTTTGTGGGGACTTGAAGAATTTTGAGAGATTTTTCTTAGATTTTGTGGTATTTTGTGGAGATTAGGTTGGATGCTTCTGGAATTTGCTGGGGTTTTCAAAACATTTAATGAACTGTGTGGGATTTTTCTGCAATTTGTTGTGATTTTTCTTGAATTTTGTAGGTTATTGAGAAGATTTTGTGGGAGTTTTGTGGAATTTTGTGGGATTTTGAGGCGGCATGAAGGATTTTGAGGTATTTTCTTAGATTTTGTGGAAATTAGTGGGGATTTTTTGGGATGTTTCTGGAATATGGTAAGGTTTGGGGAAGATTTCTGCAATTTTGTTGGATTTTGTGGAATGTTGTGTGATTTTTCTTGATTTTTGTAGGATATTCAGGGGATTTTTTGAGATGTTTCTGGAATTTGGTAGGGTTTTCAGAAAATTTAGGCAATTGTGTGGGATTTTTTTCTGGAATTTTGTGGGATTTTGAGGACACTTGAAGAATTTTGTGGGATTTATCTTAGATTTTTTGGAAATTTGTGGCGATTTGGTGGGATGTTACTGGAATTTTGTGAGGTTTTGAGAAGATTTCTAAAATTTTGTGGGACTTTTCTGCAATTCTGCGGGATTTTGTGGAGACTTGAAAAATTGAGAAGGATTTTTCTTAGCTGTTTTGGAAATTTGTGGAGATTTTGTGGGATGTTTCTGGAATTTGGTAGTGATTTCAAAACATTTAGGGAATCGTGTGGGATTTTTCTGCAATTTTTGGGGATTTTTCTTGAATTTTGGAGGATATTGAGGAGATTTTGTGGGAGTTTTGAGGGATTTTGAGCAGACATGAAGGATTTTGAGGTAGTTTCTTGGGTTTTGTGGAAATTTGTGGGGGTTTTGTGGGATGTGACTGGAATTTGGTGGGGTTTTGAGAAGCTTTCTGCAATTTTGTTGGAGTTTTTTCTGGAATTTGGTGGGATTTTGTGGAGACTTGAAGCATGTTGAGGGATTTTTCTTAGATTTTGTGGTATTTTGTGGAGATTTGGTGGGATGTTTCTGGAATTTTGTGGCATTTTATTGTACAGGTGTGGAATGTTCTCATATTTTGTGGGATTTTGAAGAGACTTGAAGAATTGTGAGGGATTTTTCTTAGATTTTGTGGAAAGTTGTGGCAATTTGGTGGGATGTTTCTGGAATTTTGTAGTGATTTCAGAACATTTAGGGAATCGTGTGGGATTTTTCTGCAATTTTTGGGGATTTTTCTTGTATTTTGTAGGATATTGAGGAGATTTTATGGGTGTTTTGTGGAATTCTGAATGATTTTGAGGAGACATGAAGAATTGTGAGGGATTTGCTTAGATCTTGTGGAAATTAGTGGGGATTTTTTGGGGTGTTTCTGGAATATGGTAAGGTTTGGGGAAGATTTCTGCAATTTTGTGGCATTTTTCTGCAATTTTGAGGGATTTTTCTTGATTTTGTGGAATTCTTTGGAGATTTGGTGGGTTGTTTCTGGAATTTGGTAGGGTTTTGTGAAGATTTAGAGAATTTTGTGAGATTTTTTTCCTGGAATCTTGAGGAATTTTGAGGAGACTTGAAGAACTTTGTGGGATTTTTCTTACATTTTGTGTAATTTTCTGGAGATTTGGTGGGATGTTTCTGGAATTTGATAGGGTTTTGAAAACATGTAATGAATTGTGTTGGATTTTTCTTGAATTTTGCAGGATATTGAGGAGATTTTGTGGGAGTTTTGTGATATTTTGAGGGATTTTGAGGAGACATGAAGAATTTTGTGGGATTTTCTTAGATTTTGTGTGAATTTGTATAGATTTTCCAGGATATTTCTGTAATTTAGTGGGGTTTTCAGACCATTTATTGAATTGTGTGGGATTTTTCTGCAATTTTGTGGGATTTTTCTTGAATTATGTAGGATATTGAGGAGATTTTGTGGGAGTTTTGTAGAATCTTGAGGGATTTTGAGGAGAATTGAGGAATTTTGTGGGATTTTTTTCAAATTTTGTGGGAAATTTGTGGCGATTTGGTGCGATGTTTCAGGAGTTTTGTGGGATTTTTTTGTACTGTTGTTGAATTGTCTGGCATTTTGTGGGATTTTGAGGAGAGTTGAAGAACGGTGAGGGATTTTTCTTAGATTTTTCTTGGATTTTCTGGAGATTTGGTGGGATGTTTCTGAAATTTGCTGGGGTTTTCAGAACATTTAGGGAATTGTATGGGATTTTTGTGCAATTGTGTGGGATTTTCCTTGAATTTTGTAGGATATTGATGAGATTTTGTGGGAGTTTATTGGAATTTTGAGGGATTTTGAGGAGACATGAAGAATTTTGAAGTATTTTGTTAGATTTTGTGGAGATTTGTTTAGGTATTCTGGGTTGTTTCTGGAATTTGCTGGGGTTTTGAGACGGTTTCTGCAATTTTGTAGGATCTTGTGGAGACTTGAAGAATTGTGAGGGATTTTTCTTATCTTCTTTGGAATTTTGTGGAGTTTTGGTGGGATGTTTCTGGAATTTGGTAGGGTTTTGGGAAGATTCAGGGAATTTTGTGAGATTTTTTCCTGGAATGTTTAGGGATTTTGAGGAGACTTGAAGAATTTTGTGGGATTTTTCTGAAATTTTGTGGAATTTTGTGGAGATTTGTTGGGATGTTCCTGGAATTTTGTGTGATTTTTTTGTACTGTTGTGGAATTTTGTGGGATTTTGCGGAGACTTGAAGAATTTTGTCGGATTTTTCTTAGATTTTGTGGTATTTTGTGGAGTTTTGGTGGGATTTTCCTTGAATTTGGTGGTCTTTTGAGAAGATTTAGGGAATAGTATGGGATTTTTCTGCAATTCGGTGGTATTTTTCTTGAATTTTGTTGGTTATTGAGGAGAGTTGAAGAATTTTGAGGGTTTTTTCTTAGATTTTGTGGAATTTTGTAATGATTTGGTGGGATGTTTCTGGAATTTGCTGGTATGTTCAGAACATTTAATGAATTGTGTGGGATATTTCTGCAATTTGGTGGGATTTTTCCTGAATTTTGTAGGATATTGGGAAGATTCTGTGGGAGTTTTGTGGAATGTTGAGGGAATTTGTAAAGACATTAGGAATTTTGAGGTATTTTTTCAGATTTTGTGGAAATTAGTGGGGATTTTGTGGGATGTTACTGGAATTTGGTGGGGTTTTGAGAACATTTCTGTAATTTTGTGGGATTTTGAAGAGACTTCAAGAATTATGAGGGATTTTTCTTAGCTTCTTTGGAATTTTGTGGAGATTTGGTGGGATGTTTCTGGAATTTGGTTGGGTTTTGGGAAGGTTTAGGGGATTTTTTGAGATTTTTTTCTGGAATCTTGAGGGATTTTGAGGAGACTTGAAGAATTTTGCGGGATTTTTCTTAGATTTTGTGGAATTTTGTGGAGATTTGGTGGCATGTTCCTGGAATTTGCTGGGGTTTTCAGAACATTTAATCAATTCTGTGGGATTTTTCTGCAATTTGGTGGGATTTTTCTTGAATTTTTCAGGATATTGGGGAGATTTTGTGGGAGTTTTGTGGAATTTTGAGGGATTTTGAGGAGACATGAAGAATTTTGAGGGATTTTCGCAGATTTTGTGGAAATTTGTTTAGATTTTCTGGGAAGTTACTGGAATTTGGTAGGATTTTGGCAACATTTAATGAGTTGTGTGATATTTTTCTGCAATTTTGTGGGATTTTTCTTGAATTTGGTGGGATTTTGTGGGGACTCGAAGAATTGTGTGGGATTTTTCTTAGATTTTTTGTCATTTTGTGGCAATTTGGTGGGATGTTTCTGGAATTTGGTGGGCTTTTGAGAAGATTTAGGGAATTTTGTTCAATTTTTTTTGGAAACTTGGTGGATTTTGAGGAGTCTTGAAGAATTTAGTGGGATTTTTCTTAGATTTTGTGGAAATTTGTGGCGATTTAGTGGGATGTTTCTGGAATTTGGTGGGGTTTTGAGATGATTTTTGCAATTTTGTGGGATTTTTCTTTAATTTTGTAGGATATTGAGGAGATTTTGTTAGAGTTTGTGGAATTTTGAGGGATTTTGAGGAGACATGAATGATTTTGAGTTATTTTCTTAGATTTTTTAGAAATTTGTGAGGATTTAGTGGGATGTTTCTGGAATCTGGTAGGGTTTAGAGATCATTTATGGAATTGTATGGGATTTTTCTGCAATTTTGTGGGATTTTGTAGAGACTTGAAGAATTTTGAGGGTTTTTTCTTAGATTTTGTAGACTTTTGTGGAGATTTTGAGGGATGTTTCTGGAATTTGCTGGGATTTTTCAGAACATTTAATGAATTGTGTGGGATTTTTCTGCAATTTGGTGGGATTTTTCTTGGATTTTGTAGGATATTGGGGAGATTTTGTGGGAGTTTTGTGGAATTTTGAGGGATTTTGAGGAGACATGAGGAATTTTGAGGTATTTTGTTGGATTTTGTGGAAATTAGTGGGGATTTTGTGGGATGTTACTGGAATTTGGTGGGGTTTTGAGAACATTTAGGGAATTGTGTGGAATTTTTCTGCAATTTTGTGGGATTTTTCTTGATTTTTGTGGGATTTTGTGGGGACTTGAAGAATTTTGAGGGATTTTTTCTTAGCTGCTTTGGAATTTTGTGGAGATTTGGTGGGATGTTTCTGTATATTTGGGAAGGTTTTGGGAAGGTTAAGGGGATTTTGTGGAGATATTTTTCTGGAATCTTGAGGGATTTTGAGGAGACTTGAAGAATTTTGTGGGATTTTTCTGAAATTTTTGTGGAAATTTGTGGTGATTTGGTGGGATGTTTCTGGAATTTTATGGGATTTTTTTGTACTGTTGTGGAATTTTCTGGTACTTGGTGGGATTTGAGGAGACATGAAGAATTATGAGGGATTTTTGTTAGATTTTGTGGAATTTTGTGGAGATTGGGTGGGATGTTCCTGAAATTTGCTGGGGTTTTCAGAACACTTAATGAATTTTGTGGGGTTTTTCTGCAATTTTGTGGGATTTTCTTGAATTTTGCAGGATCTCGGGAAGACTTTGTGGGAGTTTTGTTGAATTTTGGGGGATTTTGAGGAGACATGAAGTATTTTGAGAGATTTTCTTAGATTTTGTGGAAATTTGTTTAGATATTCTGGGATGTTTCTGGAATTTGTTGGGCTTTTGAGAAGTTTTCTGCAATTTTGTGGGATCTTGTGGAGAGCTGAAGAATTGTGAGGGATTTTTCAGAGCTTCTTTGGAAATTTGTGGAGATTTGGTGGGATGTTTCTGGAATTTGGTTGGGTTTTGGGAAGATTTAGGGGATTTTTTGAGATTTTTTTCTGGAGTCTTAAGGGATTTTGTGGAGACTTGAAGAATTTTGTTGGATTTTTCTGAAACTTTTTGTAAATTTGTGGCGATTTGGTGGGATGTTTCTGGAATTTTGTGTGATTTTTTTTGTACTGTTGTGGAATTCTCTGGTATTTTGTGGGATTTTGAGGAGACTTGAAGAATTGTGAGGGATTTTTCTTAGATTTTGTGGAATTCTGTGGAGATTTGGTGGGATGTTTCTGGAATTTGGTTGGGTTTTGAGAAGCTTTCTGCAATTTTGTTGGAGTTTTTTCTAGAATTTTGTGGGATTTTTTTGAGACTTGATGAATTTTGCGGGATTTTTCTGAAATTTTGTGGAAATTTGTGGCGATTTGGTGGGATATTTCTGGAATTTGGTAGTGTTTTCAGAACATTTACAGAACTGTGTGAGATTTTTCTGCAATTTTATGGGATTTTTCTGTAATTTTGTAGGATTTTTTAAATTTTGTAAAATATTGAGGAGATTTTGTGGGAGTTTTGTGGAATTTTGAGGGATTTTGAGGAGACATGAAGAATTTTGAATTATTTTCTTAGATTTTGTGGAAATTTATTTAGATTTTCTGGGATGTTTCTGGAATTTGTTGGGCTTTTGAGACGATTTCTGCAAATTCGTGGGATCTTTCTTGGATTTTGTGGGATTTTGTGTAGACTTGAAGAATTATGTGGGATTTTTCTTAGCTTCTTTGGAATTTTGTGGAGATTTGGTGGGATGTTTCTGGAATTTGGTAGTGTTTTGGGAAGATCTAGGGATTTTTTGTTTTTGTTTTTTCAATTTCGTGCGATTTTTTTTGAGTTTTATGGGATTTTGCAATAGTTTAAATAATTTTGTAGTATTTTTCTGGAATTTTGTGGGATTTTGTGGAGACTTGAAGAATTGTGAGGGATTTTTCTTAGATTTTGTGGAATTTTGTGGAGATTTGGGCACCATTAGGGGTGTGTGTGTCTCACTTTTCCCCAGCAATTTCCCTCTGTTTTCCCATTCCCGACGTTTCTCCTCTCCACCTCTTCCAGCTCCATGACAGGAGCTCAGAAAGAGCAAGAAAACAGAAACAAGCTCCACAGCAAATTCCTGGAAGAAAAATCCATGGATGGCCAGGAGGCTGCTGTGGCTCCTTCCTGGAAATCGGGGATGTTGGGAACACGGCACAGGGTGTCCCAGGACTTAGAGCTGGACACTGAACCCTCCTGGATCTCCTTGGCACCCGTCCCAGGCCAGGATGGTCCTGGATATCCTCCTGGATCTGCCCCAGGAAGATCTCTGCTCCCTGGGGCGGGATGGGACGGGTAGAGGACAAGGAATGAAGGTCAGGAGAAGAATACAGAGATGCTTCTTGCCACTGCAGCAAGAAACTTGGTGCAGTGAAAGCTCAGCTGGAGATGAAGGTGGCCAAAAATGTGAAGCACAATAAAAATTGACTTGTTAAATACATGAATAAAAAGAAATTATAGAAATTACATTGTCCCCTTCCAGGATGTGGATGGTCACCTGACAAACACGGACAGAGTCACAGTGCAGGTTTTCTAACGCATTCTTGTATCTGTGTTCAACGCTCACCCCTCCCTTCCCAGAGGAAAACATGCATTGTACCAAGGGACACTGCAATGTCCTTGAAAAGGGCAAGCCCTGCTCAGCAGAAACCAAACCACCCCTGACTGAACCACAGCATCCCCATCTTGAATCCAAACACAGCATGTGCCAGCTCTTGGGAAGAGAGGAATCCCATGGCAGTCAAAACCAGAGCAGTGGGACAAGCATGAGAGCTCTTTGGAATATCTGGATTTATTTAGAATGGAGGCTCTGCAGAAGTTTGGTGAGCTGCTAAGAAAAAACTCTTGCAGTCCTCGCCAGCCATTTCAGGAGAGCTCCCCAGAGACAGAGGAACTTCACCTCCCTTTGTCTCTGGGGGACCTTCTCCGGCACAGAGTAGTGGTTGTTTGAAGTTGGTGCCGCTGCAGTGTCCTGAGATCCGGGGGCTTGACACAGGTGGCAGCAGCACTCTTCCTGATGTGCTGCCACTTGCTCCAGGGGAGGATTCATTGCAAGGGGCTGAGCTCCGGTTCTGATTTCCAGGCTTTTCCCGGCCATGTTCATCTTCAGGGATGAGCCGGTGCTGTGATCCCTGAATTGGGTGGGGCTGTGATGGCACAAAGGGGCTGAGTGCTGGGGTGATGCAGGGCCATGATGTCACACAGCTGTCCTGGCCACAGCACTGTGACATCACCGCGCCAGCCCTATATAAACCGGGCCAGCCCCTGCAGCTGCCAGTGCAGTCACCATGGGACGTGCCGTAGCCATGGGTGACAGTGGTGTCCTGATGCCTGCCCTTGTCCTGCTGCTGGCCGCTGTGGCTGTCTGGTGGGCCGGTGGCCACTGGCAACCATGGAGGTGGCAGACGAGGAAGCGCCCCAGGGTTAGGCCCAGAGGCCCATGGAGGAACCGAGCAGCCCCTGCGGCTCCGTGGTTCTCCAGGCCTCGGGTGACCCCTCGCCAGCGGCCAGGTGCTCCCGCAAGCCCTCTGGAGAGCTCCTGCAGCTGCGGTCCCTGCATGGCAGTGGCCCAAGAGCTGCAGGAAGTGATGATCCGGCACTGGGCACGCAATGGGACATCTGTGCCGCTCTACTTTGGGATGTGGCTGGCGTTGTGGAAACAACTGGAGAAGCTGATGAGGTGAGGCCACCTGCCCTGCTGTGGCTTGCCCAGCTTCTCCAGAAGCCGCCATCCCTTCAGGAGGCTGCTCCCAGGAAGATTGGCCATCGGGGGGAGAGCCTCAAGCCTTGCAAGGATGGCACAGCAGAGAAGACCCGCCATCCATGCAAGAGGCTCAGGCTGTCAGAGAACGTCCATGGTGCCAGGAGCCTTCGCTATCTCTGACAGCCTCCATCCCTCGGAGAGGCTCAGCCAGACCTGTCAGCCTGCAGAAGGTGCAGAGCCCAGGGACAGGTCTCCCAGCTCCCTTGGACCCTTGGACCTCAACAACACGGGTGCAACCCTGAGCACTGACATGGCCAGGGAACGCCCACAGGTCCAAGTGGGAGCCCAGCCCGATCCAGGGGAGCCATCTCAGGAGCAGCTGGAGGAGCAGCAAGTGTCCTGGAGCCAGAAGCTGCCGGACCACAGCTCCCAGGTGACGGTGCTGGACGTGCCAGCTGGCAACAGCCCGTGCCTGGTGGAGACAATTCCCGAGGGACCAGGGAGTTTCCTCCATCTCCAGGAAGCCGCTCCCATACAGCCACCAACTACCAACAAGACTTCTGTACCAGCAGGTGAGACCTGAGGAGCTGTCTGAGGCTCCCATGGGGCTCTGGAGGGGCATTCCCAGGCCAGGCCAGGGCTTCTGAGAGCAGCCTAGAAGCAGGTCAGAGCAAAGTGGCTGGCACTGGCTGGGGCCGCTGCACTGGCGGAAACTCGGGGGGTTCCTGGCAGCATCAGGCCCTGTGATGGAGGCATTGTCTCGTCCTCACAGCCCGACAGCACCTGTGTTCCAACGGAGATCGTGCTCATGGAGAAGGTGGGCTCTGGCTGCCGCAGAATCATCCAGATCCTCGACTGGTTCGAGCTGCCTGACAGCTTCGTGCTGGTGATGGAGGTTCCGGAGCAATCTCGGGATCTCTTGCACATCCTGCTGGAGCAAGAGTTCCTGAGTGAGGAGGTGGCGCGCTGGCTTTTCTGGCAGGTGCTGGAGGCCGTGTGGCACTGCACCGCCTGCGGCGTCCTGCACCGGGACATCAAGCCAGAGAACCTCCTCATCAACCCGGAGACTGGCGAGCTGAAGCTCATCGACTTCGGTTGCGGCACCTTCCTCCAGGAGCGGGCCTTCACACAGTTTGCCGGTGAGCCCAGAGCACGGGCCCTGCTCCCAGTGCCAGGCACTGCACGGCCCCATTCCCTCCTGGGCCGCGGGCTGCCGGCTGCCCTGTGGCACGGGGCAGGTGCTGTGCCCCAGGAGCCGGCTGCCGGCCCTGCCGACAGAAAGGGGCTGCAAAAGCCGGGCCCCGGCTCCTGGGCTTGGCAGGCCCGCAAGGCCTTGGGCTGCTCCACTGGCGTTCTCAGCCTTGCAGAATGGTTTCTTGGCTTTGGCCCATTGTCAGGGGGAGGCAGGCAGGCCTTGGGGGGAAGTTGTGGCCACGGCTGCAGCCCCTGCCTCTGGCAGGAGGCTGGCTCCAGGCTCTGGAAGGCAGCAGCCTGCGCCTGAGCAGCGCCGCCCGTCTCCCCTAGGAACACGCACGTACTGCCCGTCCGAGTGGATCGGCCTGCGCTGCTACCATGGCGATGGGGCGACCATCTGGTCCCTGGGCGTGCTGCTGTTTGAGATGGTGTGCGGGTTCCTGCCCTTCGAGAATGAGTGTGACATGGTGTTGGGGCAGCTCTTCTTCCCACAGGAGGTCTCTCCAGGTTGGCACACAGCCTGAAGAAGGCAGGCTTTGGCAGGTGGCACCGCGCAGCCCAGCCCGGCCCTCCCGCAGCTGCACGGGACGTCCATGTGCCCTCAAGGGCCGGCTGCAGCAGGTGGCCCATGGCAGGCTGGGTGTGGCACGCTTGGCTGAAGGAGGGGACGCTTGTCCTGCCGTGCCGCTCTCCCGCCAAGGGCAGCTCCCAGCACACGCAGCGTGGCCCGGCTTCTGCAGGCGCCGGGAGCAGCTGGGCAGGAGCCTTCTGCAAGTGAGCGCCGCTTTCTGCCTTCTCTCCCCAGAGTGACAACATCTGATCCGCTGGTGTTTGTCCAAGCACCCCATGGATCGGCCAGTGCTGGAGCAGATCTTCTACCACCCTTGGGTGTTGGGCGGGCAGTTCTGATGCCTTGCCGCAGACTCTGCAGCACCCAGTTCCCGTGTCCCACGCAGGACTGAGGGCCCAGGAAATAAAACAACTCGAAACCCTCGGCAGGCTGGCGAGTCTGGTCCTTGTTAGCAACTTCAGCTAAGGGAACCTCTTGGCAAAAGGGGTAATCAGAGCGTTCCCTTCAGCCTTTGTCAAACTTTTGGTGCCTTTCCTCCAGGTTGTCCCTCAAAATCAGAAAGGGGTGGAGCCTGCACCAGTCCCCCCAAATCACTGGAAGGCAGAGACTACTCCCAGGCCCTTCAAAACTGGACGATGATGGAGACGATCCCCGGGCCCCCCAAACTGAAGGGAGATAAATACCCACCCCAGCCCAAAATAAGAGATGGATGGAGCCCAGAGAAGCCCCCAAGTCGGAGGGGGAAGGGAAAACTGCCAGCCCCACCAAAGAGGAGAGGAATTGTGCCTGTGCCAGCCCCGCAAATTGCAGGGGGACAGAGAACACCCATGACCTGGCAAAGGGCAAAGAGAGGCCGGAGGCTGCCGGGATGGTGACAACACTGGCACCCCCAAATCAGAGTGGGACAAAGAGCCCACACAGGCTTCCCAGAAGCAGAAAGGGGGCAGCAAATATCCCCTGTCCCCCTAAGTCAGAGGGGCACAGACACAGAAGGCCCCACAAAAAGAGCATGAGGAACCAAGGCCACTGCCAGCCCCGCAAAGGCAAGGAGGATGGAGAAACTCCCCATCTGTCTTTGTTTTGGAGGACAGGTGCCTGCTAGGGAGGGCAGGGGCCTCCCCTGGAAAGAAAATGTAGACCCCCTCTCTCTACATTATTATAGTTTTGAAAACAAGGAGCTTTCAGGCAGAGATCTGGGGATAGGAATAACAGTTCTTTATTAGTATTTATAACAAAGCAAACAAACAAACAAGAACTACAGCATTAGCAAGAAAACAGAACCAGGGGCCCTGTGACAGCTTTCTCTGAGACGGGAAGGGATGGAGGAGAGGCTTTGTTTCACAAACCCCTCGGGCAGTCAGTCCCGGTGCTCCTGCAGGGCTCTGAGGAACACTCAGCTGGAACAGCAGGGATGAGCTGAGATCCCGGGCCGGTGGCTGAGGTGTATCAGCAGCTCCATGGCGGTGGCTGGCACTGCCACATGTCCTGGCAGGACAGGGGGTGCGAGGCCACCAACAAAGACGAAAGAAGGAGAAGAAGCAACAGCTCCATCTGGGTGAAGGCAAAATTCCATTCTCCTTACCGCAACAGCTCTGCACTCAAAGTGTCCTTCTCTGAAGCAGAAGAAAAGTCCACCAAACTGTCCCCACCCTCCTTTTTTCCTGCCCCCTTCCCCCCCTGGGCCCAGCCAAACTCTTTGTCTTTTGTCTATCACCCACCAAGTACCCATAGTTAGGTTGTCCCCGCAACTAATGGGTAAAAATTCCACAGGCAATCCAGAATTAAAAAAAAAAAAAAAAAAAGACACCTAACCCCCAACACCTGCCCCTGGCAATGACCTGAGATGGGATTGAATATAATGACAGGGCCATGGCCAGACCCTCACCTTCTTTGATCTCACATCATCTCATTGCCATAGGCAGGAAAAGGTACAGGTGTCTCCCCAGCATGGATCACAGGGAACATGGATTACCAGGTCTCTGCCAAACTTGAATTTTCCATGGGGGGATGAAGCTGGAGCAATGCAAAAAGCTCTTCCTGTACGTTGAGGCATTTGCAGAGCTTCCCTTACTGGTGCCTCCGCTGGTGTCTGGTCAAGTCAGAGCTCTGGATGAAACTCTTCCCACACTGGGGACACTCGTAGGGCCTCTCCCCAGTGTGGATGCGTCGGTGGACAGTGAGGTGGGAGTTGTACTTGAAGACCTCCCCACAGTCAGGGCAGCGGAAGGGCCTCTCATCCGTGTGAATCCGCTGGTGCCTGAGGAGAGTAGAGCTGGTCTGAAACCTCTTCCCACACTTGGGACACTCGTAGGGCCTCTCCCCAGTGTGGATGCGCTGGTGGGTGATGAGGTTGGAGTTGAAGCTGAAGCCCTTCCCGCATTCCCCACACTGATAGGGCCATTCCCCAGTGTGGATCATCTGGTGGCAGATCAGTTTGTTGCTCAACATGAAGCTCTTCCCACACTCCAAGCACTTGTAGGGCTTCTCCCCATCCTGAAGCTGCTCATGGACCACCAGCTCAGAGCCCTGGCTGGATCTCCGGCCGCCTTCCCAGCACAGGGTGGGTCTTTCCTCCTCAGAGCACCCTGGGCTGGGTTTGGAGCCCCTCCTCCTGAGGGATCTCCAGGGATTTTCCTCCCTGTTGGATTTCTGCATTGTGGAGCTGCTCAAAATGGCCTTGTCCACGAGGTTCTGCTGCAGGGATTTGTCCTCCCTGGTCTCCATCCTCAGCTCCTTGTCTGGGGGAGGAAGGACAAGGAGAGGATGGGATTTGCCTCCGTGCCAGAGGGAAGGGGAAGGAGATCCCCCCAGTGCGTCCCCGGCAGGACGGCGTCGGCAGCGGGGTTGTCCTGCAGCCGGGGGCCATGCTGGGCTGGGAGATGGAGCAGGAGAGAGGGGGAAAGGGGCACTGACTTCCTCCTCACCTGCCTGGGTGTCCCGGGGCATCTTCCTCTTCCTCACAGCCTCCTTCTCCATCTGCCCAAGGTCTGGGAATGGGAAATCCTGGTTTGGGGAAAAATACAATTCATAAGCACATTGGATTAGGGAGTTCCTCCTCCTCAAATCCATTATTAGAAATCACAAGCCTTCCACAAAAACCTCCCAAACATCAAGATTCAGCCCTGAAAATGCCTCCCAGAAGTTCCCCATCTCTGGTCTCTCCCCTTTGGTGTTCAGAGGTTCCCCCAATCCCAGCTGCTGGGGGTCATGCTTGTACTGGGGTTCTGTCTGCTCGGTCCCTGCCCAGGCTGCTGGGAGTGCCAGGAATTCAAAAAGCTCCCCCCATTTCCATCTCCCCACTTCGGGAGGCTGGGATCCCCAGTGTCCCCCCAAGGGGCATTTTCCGCTCAGCTTTGCAGTCCTTAAGTCACAAATATCCCCCCTCAAAAAACCCAACCGAGGGACCCCCCAGGATATCTGGGCTGGGCTCCCCCTCTCGGGGCACCTGTGGGATGGGGGGTGATGATCCCACAGGTGGGGGACTGTGAATTCAGGGAGTTCTTGACCTCTTGGTTCCTTCTCCTTTCCCTGATCCTCCTTTGTCCCTCCTCTTCCTGTTCAAGTGCATTTAAAAAATTATGGTATGTCCCAAGGGAAGAACTCACCCTTGGTGTTGTATAAGGTCAGTCCCTACCTAACCTCCCTTTTCTTTTCCCTATCCCATTGGCTGTAACCCCCCTGTATCCCCTGGCCACCCCCTCCCCCAAGTTTAAGAGAGCACCTGAGGAATCTCAGCCTCTTTCTTGCCCCGGGAGATCCACATACAATAAACCCAGGACCACGTCTCGTAAGTCTGAGCCTTCTTTGTCTAAAATACCTTAGGTCCATGTTGGATATATTTTGAGACCCCTTCCCGCCCGTGTTCTGTGAAGGGCGGACACATCCCCATGGGGGACAAGACTGAAGGGATTTGTGGATATTTACAAAATCTTCCTCCCTTTCCTCCCCTTCCATCCCTCCTCCTTCTCCTCCCTAACACCAGCGCCTTCTCCTACCTCCATCCCTTCTCACTCTCCTTCTTCATCCTTCCTCTTCCATCCCTCCTCCACCTCCCCCAGGAGCAGTGACACCCTCGGTGCCCCGTTCCCAAACCCCTCACAGCCCACGGCAGGAGCGGGGATGGAGCCGGGACAGGTCGGGATGGGCAGCGCGGGGCTCTCCGCTGCTCCCACCCGCTGGGGACGGGGGGAACCCGGCCCGGGGAAAAGGAGAGGGAAACTGGGAAAATTGGGGGCTGCAGATCCAACCTGGGGCTGGCTGGGGACCCTGGCTGGGGACTGCCAGCCCTTGGGGCTGCTCTGGGGAGATGTGGGAGGGGGGAACACAGAGAGGGCTGGGGGATCCCAGGAGTGGCAGCACTGGCAGGGACTGGTTTGTACTGGGATCATCCTGGGATCATCCTGGCAGTGGCTGAGATCGCACTGGCTGTGTACTGACATCATACTGGGATCATACTGGGATCATACTGGGATCATACTGGCAGTGAGTAGGAGCCTGCAGGGGGCAATTGAGACCAGGTTGTGAGGAACTGGGAATATGCCCTGCGCTCGCCAGAACCCCGGGATCGCCCCTCGTATGTCCCGTAATTCTCCCCCAAACCCTCCAGGATCCCCGAGTGCCCCCTCTGCGCCCGTTCAGGACCCCCCAAAGCGTCCCTGGATCCCTGAATGTTCCCGACCCCACAGATTCCCCTTCCAGCCACTCCTGGGAATTCATCTCCCATCATCCCACAACACAGTTCCGCGCCCAAACCTCCTGCCGTGCCCCGCGCCCTAAAGAGCCCGGTTACAGCTCCCCAGGCTCCCCCCAAGTGCTCCCGAGCCGTATACATTCGCCCCCAGCACCTGCAGCCATGGCTCAGACGCAAAAGTTTTTTCCAAGCGCTTCCCCACACCGCCAAACGCGCCTTCCGAGCCACTTCCGGGACTACAGCTCCCATCATGCTCCGCGGCGCCCATAGAGCGCTATTCCAGCCGGGACTCCATCTCCCGTCATGCCCCGCGCCTCACCGGAACCCATTGGAGCTGCGCCTACAACTCCCTTGATGCTCCGCGGCCCCATTAAACCGTATTATACCGGCGCCTACAGCTCCCATCATCACCCGCGGCCCAGAGATTCCCTGTTACAGCCCCCCAAGTGCCCGTCCGGACCCCGAAGGGCCCCCAGATTGCCCTCCCTGACCTCCAAGTGCCCCCCTGGACCCCCAAGTGCTCCCCCGGACCCCAAATTGTCCCACAGAATCCCTAAGTGCCCCTCCAAGTGCCCTCCTGGCTCCCCCAAGTGTCCTCCAGACCCCCAAGTTCTCTCTAAATTCCCTCCCCAGACCCAAAACTGCCCCAAATGTTCCCCAGAAAAGTCCCCATGGACCCCAAAGTGGCCCCTTTTACCCTGTCTGAGAAAATTATAAAAATTATGATCAAAGGACTAAAAATAGGAATAATTAGCATAAAGAGGGTGAAATAGTAGTCAATTAACGAATGAAGGGAATTGTGGTACTCAGAATCAAAGACCGATAATTTTTTTAGTTGATAAAAATGTATCAATTCTTTTATATAAATATAAAAAATAGGTTATAAAAATACAGAATAATATTATAAAAATAAAAATTTCATTTTTATAAATTAATTAGATTTTAATGATAAAGAAAAGTTTATAAATGTTTTCAATGTTTTGGGATGTCAGTCCCAGGTGGGCGATGTCAGACATGCTGAGGCTCGGGGTTAGGAGCAGGTTGTCCAAACAGGGGCAGCCCACAAGGGGCTCTTTCTTCTCTGTGACCAGACCTCCTAAGGAGACATTCAGCATCAGGATTGTAAAGAGTAAATCGTGACCTCCTGATCAGTACACAAAGATGTTTTACAGTTTGAACAGTAGAATGTTGTCACTGTAAGGGGGCTTCTTTGTTAATATACCTCATGTTGTGTCATGTTTGTTAAATAAAAAATGTTGTTGTAACAGCCTTCCTTGTTAAAATATTGTTATTATTGAAATTAGAATTTTGACAACTAGGTCCCTTGGCTTAATGGCAGTTTAATTAAAAATGAATACAATTTACTAAATTGAATACTAATGTAGTATAAAAGAATATAGTTTAGTGAAATAATACAGTTTAATAAAAAAAAATTATATATATAACTGCTAGAAATTAAGTATGATTAAATCATAAGCAAAACCAACCAGGGTACAGAGGTTTCCCACCCTGCCTCATATTCAAAACAAAGCACTTCAAGCTAAACTCATATACTGTATGCTTTTACATATTCATTAATGTTTCCTGTAAGTTTCCTCCTATTTCCGATTTTTCTGACTTTACATCACTTTTCTTCACGGCGCATGCCTCACTTTTTGTTAGGGGGTCATCAGTCTTCTTTTGGTGGTCTTTTGCCAAAGGCTTCTCCTCTTCCTCATTGTCCTTTGGATAACCTTACAGGTTTGTGTGTGTGTACTAAGCGTTGTGTTATGTTAGTCTACTAATTAGCCTTATGTTTCCTAATCTTTAGGCCCAATGCCTAAATTTGTTCTAATTTTTGCCATTTTGGTCTTGAGACACCATTTATCTTCTAAACTACATCCTGTACCTTAATTTTGACATGTAACATCTGCAAAGGGGTAAATCTGCTTTGTAACAGTGATTCTTGATTGTTTCTAATAATAACATAAAATAAATAAATAATAAAAACATCTTTAGTAACAGTTACAATTTAGTTAGCAAGAACCAATTCCATTCATTACAACTGCAAATACCCCTCATGTCCCTTTTTATTGGTTTCCATGCTAACGGCCTTGCTTTCTTCATTGCTATGGATAAACTTGTATTTTCTCAATTTCTTCTTTTGCTAACTCAATTGTTTGGCCTGCAGCCCAGTTGCTAAGCCCATCCACATTCACCTCTTAGTCTTCAGAGGGAAACTTTGAGCACAATGAGAATCTCCCGCTGTGCAAGAGGGTCCCTGTGTGCCAGCTGCAGCTGGGGCCTCAGCCATCTCCTTTCTCAACAGGTTCCTCTCTGCAGCTTCACAAGTCCAGCCAAACACCTCTCTCAGGGACACCTGCACCACACATTTCACATCTCCATGCCCATACGTGATGTCCCTGTCACAGCTGCATTACCAGCTTGCTGCTGTGCAGATGCTGCCACCACCCAAAGCAAGGCCCTGTGTCCCTGAAGGGACCCGCCCTGCTCTGTGGCCTGGACTGAAGGTGGGTCCCTCCTGCCAGGGCAGGGCCCAGCACAGCTCTTCTGTTCCAATAAAGAGATGGAGCTCTCACCCCAGTGTCTGGCTGGTACCACCAGCAAAGCCCACACAGCACCAGCCCTGGCTGAGCTCCATGTCCAGGAGCAGGCAGGGCTGACCATGGTGTGGACAAACAGGAGCCAGGCAGGGGCTGCTGTGACCAGCGGCAGGGCACTGAGGGGCTGGGGGAGTCCGTGTTGAGCATCCCTGGGATGAGGGCACATTTCCTTCAGTGGCATCACCTGGGCCTGGACCTCCTCCAGTGCCATGCCCAGGAAAAGAGGCAACCATCAAGAGCATCTCCCGGGACACCACCTGACCAGCAATGTCAGCAGGCAAAACCAAGGTTTTGTTTATTAATGACCCTTTGATGAACTCAAAGATTTACATTGGGGCAGTCCTCTAGTACAGATGGGCGTACACTTGGGGCAGACACCTAAGGCCATGAGGTCACAGAAGGCTCTGGGGTGACAGCAGGCTGAGGTGACAGCAGGCTCTGAGGTCACAGAGGTCCCAGAGCCCCGTGGTTGCACAGCACCACAAGGACCGAGCAGTCAGTCCTTGACCACGACTGTTGTGGCAGCAGCGGCGGCGGCAGCAGCGGTGCTGACATTGGGACAGCGGTGTCAGGACAGTGGTGGCAGCAAGAGCTGCAGGACTGGCAGAGGGCAAGGCACCATGGCCTTTGCTCTGCAACTCCTCCTCCTGCTCCTCCTGGCAGTGGCCCTGCCTGACAGGGCTGCCCAGGCTGCTCCATGGCGAGCAGGGCGAGCAGGTGAGCCGGCGGCTTGGCTTCCCTTTCCCGGGACAGCACTTCCTTCTCCCTGGGAAGCATTGGGGGTGGTTTTCCCCAGGGCTTTAGGGAGGGGTTTCCTTTGTGGGAGGGAGAGAGGCCCCAGGGGCCCTGGGCAGGTCCTGCCGCCCATCCAGAGATGTTTCACAGGGCCTGCAAATAGGGTGGAGAGTGACCAGAGCCAGCCCAGAGCTCCCCAGGCCACTCTGCAGCTTTGGCCATGGCCTTACCTGATCCCCTTGCAGTGCCCAATTCCCTAAAGCAGAAGGGGGTCCCAGAACACTATGGAATGCTTCTGACCTGTACTCCTTTCTAGACAAGGATGGTAGGAAGGCTTCTCCAGCAGCTTGGCTTCATGAAGATTTTCTGCCTCTGGAGCCCCATGCAGGTATGTTCTCACTGTCCCAACAAGGAATAATCATTGACAACCTGGCAGGAACCAGGTGACAGAAGCTTCTGTGGCTGTTGAGTTACAGGTGTGTCTGCAGCGAGGATGTTTCAAGCTCCTTTGCTGGTTGCTGCACACAAGCCCAGCTCCCATCACAGGGGTGAGTGGTGTGTCCCTGCTGATCCCACAGGCTTGAGCCCTGGTTCTGTGGGATCCATTCATCTGAAATGGAAATACTTTCTGTTAAGGTTCTCCTAGAGGGAGGAACAAACCTACAGAAGACAAGATGCTGAGTGAACTGGATAGACACCATGGTGGGTCCATGTCCCTCAGCCTTCTCCTGAGACTCAGCAGCCGGGGGCTTTCCCTGCACATCTGGACACGCTGTGCCCAGCAGGGCAGGAAGGGATCCATGTCAGCGTCACTGCCCCACTGCTGCTTTCACGGCCTGCAGGGCTGTTTCCCAGCCTGGCCTGGCTGCAGCTTCTCCCCAGCCTCTGCAGGAAGGCATTTGGCATCAGCTGACAGGGAGCCCAAACTGCACCATGGGCCATGCACACCCTGAGATCCCCTGCAATTTCCCAGTCTTGGGCTAGATGTGGAATGGCAGCTCTTTGGAGGAGGGAGGGCCCTGGCCTGGCTCCAAAGTTTTGATGGCTTCCTGAACCTTATCCATGACTTGACAAGTATTGCAGTTTGAAGATGCCACCTTCCTGTTGGGGAACAGCCCCACCTGATCCAGCTGTGGCTCTTCCTTTCTCCAGAGATGAACCCAAAGGCTGTGCTGAAGGCAGCGTTTCCCGGAGGAAGCAGTGGCTCATGGGCAGCCTCTGCTGCAGGAAGGGAGGCCATGCCAGGCACAGTCCCAGGAGGTAATTGCTGTGCCTCTGGGCCTGAGCCCTGCTGAGGCTTGAGCTGTACATCTCTGCTGCATGGCAGTGCCTGCCTTTCAGGGATTTTGCACAGAGCATGGAAAAGATGTTGAGAGTGACCAGAGCCAGTCCAGAGCTTTCCTCAGGCCCCTCTGCAGCTTTGGCCATGTCCATTGACATCTGGCTCCCATGGCCTTACCCGACCCCCTTGCAGTGCCCAGTTCCCTAAGGCAGAAGGGGATCCCAGCACACAATGGAATGGTTCTGATCTGTGCTCCCTTCTAGACTGGGATCGTGACATGGAGCATCTGCAAGTGCTGGTAGATGGCGGTTTGAAGACCTTGCCAGATGCTGGAGGCAAGTTTTCAATGTCCCTTTCTACACAGAATAATCAGTGTCAAGGTGGCAAGAGCTCACTCATGTGCCATTTCCCTCAAGAGTCTGAAGGTTGATGGATTCTGGAAACCTTGCCCTGCTCCCTTCTGGAGCCCTGAGTGATCCCACAGCATCGCTGTCAGTGGGAGGAAGGAGCATTTAGCTGTCAATCTTCTTCCCGTGTGCATTGCCAATGTTCATTGTTCATGAAGAAGTTCAATGTGCTCTGTGAAGCCATGGAGAAGAGCAGAGAGGAAGGGGCCGGGCCCAGGGCTGTGTCCCGGGGATGTGCCTTGCATGGCTCATTTGCCGGCCACACGGAGCCTGAGCTGTTCTGGCTGCCACTGCCAAGCCCTGGCCCTGCCTGGGGCTCAGTTCAGAGCTGCTGGCAGCTCCAGGGAGTCCTTTCTCGCCTGACTGCCATGCAAGGGGCTCCTTCCATCCCAGTGTGGGGCCACTGCAGGCACGTGGTCCCCCTGCCCCTGCTCCTGAGTGGAAGGCAGAGATGAGGGTGTGCCTTGGAGGGCAGCAGTCACTCAGGTGCACTCACTGCCACTCCAGCCTGAAGAAGAATCATGAGCAGTGTCACAGGAGCTGTTCTGTCCTGCCTTTCGTTGCAGATGAACCTGATTATGAGGATGATCTGGATTCCCGATCCATATCAATTACTGAGCCTGATGATGAGGAATATTCTGAGGGTAGGTGAAGGCCTTTCCCCCTGGGAGAGCTGCCAGCTCAGAGCACAAGTCTCGGCCAGGGCGGCATCGCTGCAGGTGCCAGAACAGAGCTGTGCACGTGTGTGCCCTCTCCCTGCGTGATCCTCTCACTGCTCCTGTGGCTCAGTGCTGCCTGTGCAGCAGAGATGAGAGAAGCTTCTGTGGCTTTTGAGTTACAGGTGTGTCTGCAGCAAGGACTTTCCCAGCTCCTGAGCTAAATTCTGCAAGCAAGCCCAGCTCCCATCACTGGGGTTTGTGGTGCATCCCTGCTGACCCCACAGGCTGAGCACTGGTTCTGTGGGATCCATTCCTGGGAAATGGAAATACTTTATATTATGGTCCCCTGAGAAAGAAGAACAAACCTATAGGAGATAGTAATGTAGCAATGGGGGAACTCAAATATCTGGAAATAATCCTGAATGATCCGGAGGGACGCCGTGGTGGGTCCATGTCCCTCAGCCTCCTCCTGAGACTCAGCAGCCAGGGGCTTTCTCTGCACATCTGGACACACCGTGCGTGGCACAGCAGGAAGCAGATTCATGGCAGCCTTGCTGTCGCACTGCTGCTTTCATGCCCTGCAGGGCTGTTTCCCAGCCTGGCTGCAGCTTCTCCCCAGCCTCTGAAGGAAGGCATTTGGCATCAGCTGACAGGGAGCCCAAACTACAGCACAGGCCATGCACACCTGAAAATTTCCGGTCTCGGGCTAGTTCACATTTAGGGTCTGTTTGGAAGAGGGGTGGCCCAGGAGCATTTCCAAAACCCTGGGCATTTCCCTGACCCTTATCCATGTCCTTGACAAGTATTGCCTGGAGAAGACCAGCACAGCACAGAGAAATTGTGCCATTCAAGCTCAGGGGGTTGAGCAGTCTTGTGCCAAGGGGTGGCAAGGTGCCTGCAGGCCCCAGCTCTGGGGGAAACAGAGAACGTCCTGGCTGTATCCAGCGTGCTGCCAGCTCAGCAGTGGAGCACAGCACGGCTCACGCTGCCCATTGCTCCCACAGATGCAGCTGGCACCACAACACATGCTCAGAATATCTGGGAAAGCATGAGAAGAGTTTTCTACCAGGGAACACATGGTTTGATTAAGTTAATGGCCATTGTGGCTGGTGGAGCACTTTTCCTGATGATGTGCTGTGCTGGAGTCTGGTATTGCTGGAAGAGAAAACGGTGAGTGTTTTGTGATCTCAGCCTCAAACAGTTTATTGAAAGGCTGCTCATAGTCAGGAAACATTCCCAGTGAGGCTGCTGTGGACTTGTGGATAGTCCTTGGTTGCCCAAATAACTCTGCTGAGAGTTCTGCTGCTGCCCAGGCCTTTCATTGGCCTCTTAATTGCTGGGCCTTGTCCTGGGGAGCCCGCTGGGGCTGCAGCCAGTGCTGGCTGCCACTGAGGCTGCCTGGCCAAGAGCAGCCCCAGGAGCAGCGGGCAGAGGCAAAGCAAGGTGGGCAGGAGAAAGAGCGGGGACGAGATTGGCCTTGACAGGCAGAGGTGCTCTGGGGCCCACTCCTGGCCAGGGACCCTGCCCAGAGCCATCCCCTGCTCTCCAGGGCCTTGAGGGGCAGCTGTCCAGCTGGGCCAAGCTGTGCCAGCAGCTCCAGCCGTGCTGGGGAGCCTTGGCAGCTCTGGGCCCTGCTGTGCAGGAGGGTCCCTGTGTGCCAGCGGCAGCTGGGGGCCTCAGCCACCTCTTCTCTCCACAGGAGCGCCTCTGCAGCTTCAGAAGTCCTGCCAAACACCTCAGTTTGGGAGACCTGCACCTGTCATCCTGCATCTTCAAGCCAGTGTCCGTTGTCCCTGCCACAGCTGCATTATCAACTCATTGCTATGCCCATGCTGCCACCAACACACAGAACAGAAGTCTCTGTCCACAAAGGGTTTGGCCTTGCTCTCCAGACAGGACAGAAGGCAAGGGTCTCCTGCCAAGGCAGGGCTTGAGTCCAGCAGCACCTTTGGGCTTCAGCTCTGGTATCTGGCTGGTACTACCAGCAGTGGCAGAGCTGCTTGGTTGGGCACAGCCCAGACTGGGCAGGCAGCAGCCAGGCACATGGCTCCTGAAACACCATACTACCTTTCTTTTTTGTTTCGCAAAATTAGAAATTTTTAGAAATATTTAGATTTTTTTTTTTTTTGTAGAATAAATCCACAAATATTTCTTCCCTATTTCCATGTCAGTTTAGGAATTTTCATTGTAGTTTTATAAATCTGATAAGAGTAGAATATTTTTACATTTCTGCAATAAAAAATAAAATTGCATTTAATTCTTAATGCTTACTGTTACGCCACCAGGACAAAGCCGGCCCAGCGCAGAGGAATTATCCCCAGCAGGCTCAGGGTACTCGGCTACTGAGCAATCCTGCTGGGGTCCCTCTGTGGGAGACACTTCCTGAAACCTGGCAGCAACTGCAAAGGGATGCCCATGGTGGGGAATGGGCAGAGGGGGAGGCCAAAGCTCCAGTGTGTCCTGACAGGACCTGGCTCTGTCCCCTTGGGCTGGGGGAGCTGTCACAGAGCAGGGAGGGTCAGGGGTGGCAGTGGCTGCTCAGGGATGGGTTTGGCCCATGTCCCTGGAAGGAGCCACTGCCCAATCAGCTGTGCTGTCCCTGGGCTCTGCTCCCGGCTTTCTGGGCTTTGTTGGGTGGCACAGCCTGTGCCAAGGGACAGCAAGGTGCCTGCAGGCTCCAGACCTGTGGGAAACGGAATATCCTGGCCATATCCACCGTGCTGCCAGCTCAGCAGTGGAGCACAGCACAGACTCACGCTGCCCATGGCTCACGCAGATGCAGCTGGCACCACAACACGTGTTCCCAATTCCCAGAAAGGCATTGGAGAGGTTTCTGTCATGGAACACTGCTGGCTAGAGTTAATGGCACACCTGGCTTTTCTATGGCATGCAGGTGATGGGGGACCCCTGTAAGGCTGCCAGATGATTGGGGTCCATCGTGAGGCACGGGCAGGGTGTTGTGTTTTCCAGTAAGACAGGCACGCGTTTGGGTCTTTTGTAAGTGGTGCATGTGGCTGAGGTTTCCTCTTGAAATTCTTAGGGGAATTGGGATCACTTCTATGGCAACAGGTGACTGGAGAACCCTGTAAGACTGGCAGGGGGCTTGAGTTCCTCGTGATTTACGTGGTGGTTTAGTGGTTGCCATCAAAGCCTGGAGAGGAGCCGAGTCCTTCCTAAAGTGGGCCGGGGGCCGGATTCTTTTGTGAGGCACATGAGATTATTTTGGGGTCTCTCAAAAGGTGTGCACAGATTTCCTGTGAGGAACAAGGGATATTTTGGGGTCCCTGCCAAGGTTTGCAGAGATCCCTCATGAGGCACAAATGAATATGGTCTCTCCTAAGATTTGCAGAGATCCCTCATGAGGTGTGCAGTAGGGTTAAACTAGAGGGGTTTGTTAGTCTTCTCAGCACAGCAAAGGGACACTCTCGGTGGAGGTTGTGCAAAGCTGGCAGGAAGCTTCCTGCAGAGCCTCGGGCCTTGCCTGTGGGCTGTGCAGGCAGACAGAGCCCATCCCTTGGGGACCGGGGCCAGGCCGGGCCTCTGGACCCACTGCGCCCTTGTCGGGCCCTGCCCCATGGCTGGGCTGGGCCAGGTCAGTCCCCAACAGGGAAGGGCTGAGGCCCCGGGTCCGATGGGGCTGCCGAGCAGTGCCCGAGGCACAACAAGGGCCTTGCTAAGCCCTGGCCCTGTGCTGCAGACAAACACACATTTACAGCCACAGCCGCTCCCTGAGCCACAGGAGGCACCTGGGGTTACATCTCAGGCAGTGGCTTCTCTGCCACTGAAGACCTCCTTGCAGGGCCTCGTTCCCTAAACAGGATGGGGAGCCCAGTACACCATGAAAACGCTTCTGATCTGTGCTCCCGTACAGACTGGCATTGAGATATGGATTGACGTGCAGTCCCGGTCAATCACATTGTGAAGATCATGGTGCATGCTGGAGACAACTTCTCAATGTCCCTTTGCTGACAGAATAAGCAGTGATTATTAATCATGGCCAGGAGCAGTCCCAGGAGCTCCAGGCAGAGGCAAAGCAAGGTGGGCAGGAGAAAGAGTGGTGATAAGATTGCCCTTGAAAAGCAGACAGCAGGGACCCTGCCCAGAGCCATCCCCTGCTCTCCAGGGCCTTGAGGGGCAGCTGTCCAGCTGGGCCAAGCTGTGCCAGCAGCTCCAGCCGTGCTGGGGAGCCTTGGCAGCTCTGGGCCCTGCTGTGCAGGAGGGTCCCTGAGTGCCAGCGGCAGCTGGGGGCCTCAGCCACCTCCTCTCTCCACAGGAACTCCTCTGTAACTTCACAAGACTGGCTTCAATCTGGGAGAACTACACCTGTCTTTCTGCATCTCCAAGCCAGTTTCTGTTGTCCCTACCAAAGTTGCATTATCAGCTTATTGCTCTGCCACTGGCATCTGGGCATGGGGCAACATGTTATCTTTGTTTTTCATTTTTAGAAATTTTTAGTGCTATTTAGAATAATTTTCGGTAGAGAGTAATCCCCAGATGTTTCTTCCCAATTTCCATATTAGTTTAGGATTTCTCAAAGGAATTTTAGAATTCGGCAAAGGTGACCCCATTTTTTTTTTTCTTATTTTTAGGAATTAAAAGTTTCTAGAAATATTTAGAAATATTTTTTATAGAAAGAAATCCACAAACACTTCTTCCTCATTTCCATGGTACTTTCAGAGTTATCAATGTAGTTTTAGACTTCCGAAAAACTTGGAATACTTTATACTTTTAGAATCAAAACTGAAACTGCATTCAATTGGAAATCTTTACTCTGGGAAGAGCTAAGACAACCCAAGGCACCCAGCCTACTAAAGAGGATTTTTTCCCACTGGAGATTTGTACCTAGTCTCAACAACCAATATAAAAGCTTTACCCAGATATATTCCAGGATTTCTGACCTGTCACTGTTGAGATGGACATGCTACACACACACACACTGACTTGTGCAGAGACTACAATGGCTTCTTCTGTATTACAAGGTGTTCTCAACTTTTATTCCCTTAAGAAAGCATGATTTAAGTCATTAGTTATATCAAAAGAGCTCATTATATTCATTGGACAAAGCAATGGCTCATTGTATTTTATTGGTACAAAGCAATTAATGTCAATAATTAATTGGCAAGAGTTTACAAGAGATTATTAAGGCACGTATGCTGATCACGTATCCCTGAACTGCAAATATTCCTTATGTATCTATTTTAGTAGTTTCTCTGTGTCCTGGGGTGACTTTATGATACTGGTATCCCCAATCGTCTGGTTTATGTTATATATTAAGTTCTGCACCTTTAAGACTGGATCTGAGAGCAAGAGAGGGGGAAGAAGAAGCACGCATTTTGTGTTAAAGAAAAACATCTCTCCCACACATCTCGCTCCTAGACTGTGGTGTCTGCAGCACGGACAGACAGCGGGACAGAGCTTCTCTCTGGCTTTTAGTTAGTTTTAGCTAGCTGAGGCAGAGGAGTTCCCTGGACCTTTGTTTTTTCCCTTTTTTCCTGGATCTGTGCAAGCCTGCTCTGGACTGAACACCCAGCCAAACCCCGGGAGCTCACGCCTGTGGCCCACCGGGGCCTGGGCCTCGGCACTTTCCAGCGCCGGAGGGACTGATAAGAAACTGAGCAAGCCGAGCTACACCACATGAAAAGGACTTTTCTTCCTAGACTTGCCATCCCATCGAACACCGAGAGGTTTTATTATTTAATATTACTCAATTGCTGTTAAATAAACAGCTTTTTCCACTTCTCTCCAAAGAATTTTTTTTTCTTTTCCCGGACTAGAAAGTGAGGAGGGTCATTTCCCTGGGGAAATCCCCATTTGGAGTTTTCCTTCCTAATCTGCCCTAAACTAGGACAAATACATTTTTGGCGCCCAGTGCGGGGCAAGAGAAAGTGGAAAAACCTGTACTGATTGTTGGTTGTATTTATTCTGTATTGGGATAAAGCAGTCAGTAGCCATGTTGTTTAGATACATAATATCTCTCAGGGTGGAGGCCTTCATGTCGATCTGGTCCCTAGAATTTTTTGACGTTTTAATACCTGTCTTTTCCCTCTTTCACAGTAGAGGGGCACAGATTAGAATGGTTATTGTGCTGGGCTTGGTGATAATTATTTATAGGAAGTTCATAGAACGACTGAAGTTTCTGTCAGGTATGTTTGGCTTATGGTTTCTTCGCCCGACCCTGCCTCCCAGTCCCAGTAGCACATTTTAGGAGTTTATTGGTAATTGTACCCAGTTTGTTAGAGGAAGAGCAGGGGATGAGGCTTTTCAGCCTTTTCTTTCCTTCTTCTCCTTTGAATCTGTTATGTCCCTCTTTGAGAATATCCAGTTTCCCCTGAGTGTTAAGGATACCACATTCCTGGTCACTTTCCTGGTAGTTCAGCTGTTAAGCTTCCTCTATATAGTCTGCAACTTCTCTAGAATGAGGGCTGAGATATCCAGAAGAGCCAATGAAACCCCTGCCCCAGAAGTAGACTCAGGTGTGAGAAATCCTGAGTGGTGTAGAGAATGGGAGAGAATTGGCCGAACTCTGAAGGAATTTTCTGATCCCCCAGAAAAGTCCTGTGATCCCCCAGCCTGGGAATTTTCACATGAACAAATTCAGAACCCAGATGAAGTAGGGAAATATCTGGAAGAGAATTGCTGTGATGATTTTAAGAAGAAAAATCTCAGTGCAATAAGCTGGGCCCTAGCGTATGCTTATCGCACGCTGCTAGATACTGTAGGGGCAGAATCTGTTTCTATTGCTGGTGTGACAGGGGGATCACAGGACTTTACTTTAGTGGAAGCAGATGTGAGCCTGACTGGAAATGAGTGGAAGAAACACCCCATTGTGACTGGCCCAGAGGCCCCATGCATTTTAGGCATAGACTACCTCCGAAGTGGGTATTTTAAGGACCCAAAGGGGCTTAGGTGGGCATTTGGGATAGCAGCTGTAGAGACAGGGGGCATCAAGCAATTGAACACCTTGCCTGGACTGTCAGAGAACCCATCTGCAGTAGGACTCCTAAAAGCGGAAGAACAGCGAGTACCAATTGCCACCTTGACGGTGCACCGCCGACAATATAGAACAAATCGAGATGCTGTGATCCCCATCCACAAGATGATCCGAGAACTGGAGAGCCAAGGGGTGCTCAGCAAAACCCACTCACCCTTCAACAGCCCCATCTGGCCTGTGCGTAAATCTGACAGAGAATGGAGATTGACTGTGGACTATCGTGCATTGAATGAAGTGACTCCACCGCTGAGCGCTGCCGTGCCAGACATGCTGGAGCTCCAGTACGAGCTGGAGTCCAAGGCAGTGAAGTGGTACGCCACTATAGACATTGCTAATGCATTTTTCTCCATTCCCCTGGCAGCAGAATGCAGGCCTCAGTTTGCCTTCACGTGGAGGGGAGTGCAGTACACCTGGAACCGACTGCCCCAGGGGTGGAAGCACAGCCCCACCATCTGCCATGGACTGATCCAGGCTGCCCTGGAAAAGGGTGAGGCTCCAGAACATCTGCAGTACATTGATGACATCATTGTGTGGGGGAACACAGCAGTAGAAGTATTTGAGAAAGGAGAAAAGATCATCCAGATTCTGCTAGAAGCCGGCTTTGCCATCAAGAAGAACAAAGTCAAAGGACCTGCTCGAGAGATCCAGTTCCTGGGAGTAAAGTGGCAAGATGGACGGCGTCAGATTCCCACTGAGGTCGTCAATAAGATCACAGCAATGTCTCCACCAGCCAACAAAAAGGAAACACAAGCTTTCCTAGGTGCCATAGGTTTCTGGAGGATGCACATTCCTGAGTACAGCCAGATCGTGAGCCCTCTCTACCTGGTTACCCAAAAAAAGAATGATTTCCACTGGGGCCCTGAACAGCAGCAAGCTTTTGCTCAGATCAAACAGGAGATTGCTCATGCAGTAGCCCTTGGCCCAGTCAGGACAGGACCAGACGTGAAGAACGTGCTCTACTCTGCAGCTGGGAACAATGGTTTGTCCTGGAGCCTTTGGCAGAAAGTGCCTGGGGAGACTCGAGGCCGACCACTGGGATTCTGGAGCCGAAGCTACAGAGGGTCCGAAGCCAACTACACTCCCACAGAGAAGGAAATCTTAGCTGCCTATGAAGGAGTCCAAGCCGCCTCAGAAGTGATTGGCACAGAAGCACAACTCCTCCTGGCACCCCGACTGAGAGTGCTGGGGTGGATGTTTAAAGGAAAGGTTCCCTCTACCCACCACGCCACCAACGCTACATGGAGCAAGTGGATCGCCCTCATCACGCAGCGCGCCTGTATTGGAAACCCAAATCGCCCTGGGATTTTGGAGATAATTACAAACTGGCTGGAAAGGTGAAAACTTTGGTCTCACGGATGAAGAGGAGCAGGAACAAGTGACACGGGCTGAAGAAGCTCCACCGTATAACCAACTGCCAGCAGAAGAAACACGCTACGCTCTGTTCACTGATGGTTCCTGTCGCATCGTAGGGATGAACCGGAAGTGGAAAGCAGCCGTATGGAGCCCCACACGACAGGTCGCAGAGGCCACTGAAGGAGAAGGTGGATCAAGCCAACTTGCTGAACTCAAAGCTGTTCAACTGGCCCTGGACATTGCTGAAAGAGAGAAGTGGCCAAAGCTCTACCTCTACACGGATTCATGGATGGTAGCCAATGCTCTGTGGGGATGGCTGGAAAGGTGGAAAAAGGCCAACTGGCAACACAGAGGAAAGCCAATCTGGGCTGCTGATGAGTGGAAAGACATCGCCACCAGGGTAGAGAAACTGTCTGTGAGGGTCCGTCATGTAGATGCCCATGTCCCCAAGAGTAGGGCTAATGAAGAGCACCGAAACAATGAACAGGTGGATCAGGCTGCAAAGATAGAAGTGTCAAAGACAGACTTAGATTGGCAACACAAGGGAGAGTTGTTCCTAGCTCGATGGGCCCATGACGCCTCAGGTCATCAGGGTAGAGATGCCACCTATAAGTGGGCACGAGACCGAGGGGTGGATTTAACCATGGACAGTGTTTCTCAGGTTATCCATGACTGTGAGACGTGTGCCACGATCAAGCAGGCCAAGCGGTTGAAGCCCCTCTGGTACGGTGGGCGCTGGTCCAGATACAAGTATGGGGAGGCCTGGCAGATTGACTACATCACACTGCCCCAAACCCGCCAAGGCAAGCGCTACGTGCTCACCATGGTAGAAGCCACCACTGGATGGTTGGAAACCTACCCTGTGCCTCATGCTACAGCCCGGAACACCATCCTGGGACTTGAAAAGCAGGTCCTTTGGAGGCACGGCACCCCTGAGAGGATTGAGTCAGACAATGGGACTCATTTCAAGAACAGCCTTATAAACACCTGGGCTAGGGAACATGGCATTGAGTGGGTGTATCATATCCCCTACCATGCACCCGCTGCTGGAAAAGTTGAACGGTGCAATGGCCTGCTTAAAACCAGCTTGAAGGCACTGGGTGGGGGAACTTTCAAGAACTGGGGGATTAATTTAGCAAAAGCCACATGGTTGGTGAACACCCGAGGTTCCACTAACCGAGCAGGCCCTGCCCAATCTGAGCCCTTTAGAACAACAGATGGAGATAAGGTTCCAGTGGTACATATGAGAGGTATGCTGGGAAAAACTGTTTGGGTTAATTCTGCCTCCAGCAAAGACAATCCAATCCATGGGGTTGTTTTTGCTCAGGGACTGGGTTGCACTTGGTGGGTGATGCAAAAAGATGGAGAGACCCGATGCATACCCCAAGGGGACTTGGTTTTAGGGTGAACTACCCATGACACTGTGCTTGTATCTGTATCTGTATGTACATATGTATATAGTTAAAGTAGTATGTGTTCGTGTATAATTTAAAGGTTTAATATTTGATGTAACATTTTGGTATGGGAAAAAATTTGGGGTGGATAGTGTTGAGGGTTAGGTGTTCTTTTTTTTGTTTTATTTTGTGTTCTGGCCTGCCCAGGGAATTTTTACCCATTATGTGCTGGGACAACCTAACTACCGGTACTTAGGGGTGCTCACAAAGGACAAAGAGTGGCCAAGACCAGGGTGGGGGGGGAGGGGGCAGAAAAGGAGGGTGGGGACAGTTTTTAGCTGGCTTTTCCTCGGCTTCGGGGAAGGACGTTTGTGTGCTGGGTCGCGGAGCTGCTGCGGTGGAGAGAAGGGAATTTCGCCATCACCCAGACGGAGCTGCTGCTTCTTCTCCTTCTCCCCTCTTTGTTGGTGGCCTCGCACCCCCTGTCCTGCCGGGACGTGTGGCAGTGCCAGCCACCGCCGCGGAGCTGCTGATACACCTCATCCACCAGCCCAGGATCTCAGCTCATCCCTGCTGTTTCCAGCCGACTGTTCCTCAGAGCCCTGCAGGAGCACCGGGACTGACTGCCCGAGGGGGTTTGTGAAAACAAAACCTCTCCTCCATCCCATCTCAGCCGAGAAAGCTGTCCCGGGGTCCCTGGTTCTGTGTTCTTGCTATTGCTGTAGTTATTGTTTGTTTGTTTACCTGGTTATACTAGTAAAGAACTGTTATTCCTATCCCCAGATCTCTGCCTGAAAGCCCCTTGATTTCAAATTTATAATAATTCGGAGGGAGGGGGTCTACATTCTTTCATCCCAAGGGAGGCTCCTGCTCTCCCTAGCAGACACCTGTCTTCTAGAACCAAGACAAAGCCCTGAGGAATTGGGTGTCAGAGGCCACAAGCAGCCCCCAGGCAGTCGCCTTGTTCCTGCCACCCGCTGCTCTGGTGCTTCCCCTGAGAGACTGCCATGCCTGCGGCAGAAGCCCTCGAGGCTGGGCCTCAGCAGCCCCGAGGTGCCCAGGCTGGGCTGGCTGGGGACAAGGAGGGCAAGGAGGCCCTGCCAGGCCACGGCCACTGGGTGCCTGCGATAAGGGGCAGTGGGCAGAGGCAGGGCTGGCGGCCAGCCCAGGCCCCCGCGCCTGCCCAGGCCACGGTGCTGAGACCGAGGCTCCCCTGACACAGAGCTCTGTGTCTGCACAGCTTCTGCCTCCATGGGGAGGGTGGTGATGTCTCCTCGAGCAGCGCTGCTGAGTCGCTGCTGCTGAAGCGGCTCTGGACAGCGCAGAAACAGCAGCAGAGCGTGCACAGGAACAGCCCTCAGGGCTGGGCTGGAGTGGCCAGGATGCCTCCTTCTCTTGCAGGAATAACAGAGATGATGGACACAGTCCCTTCAGTATGTATGTTCTATAGGCCGTAGTTAGATTCTTCTGTAAATACATTTCTTAGATTGCAATTGTTACAGAGGTCCTTTAATTTGTAAATACATTTTATAGATTGTTGCTATGAAGGTTCTTATAAAGTAAATACATTCTGTAGTTTGGTGGTGGTGGTGGTGCTGTTGTGTAAATAAATTGTCCTTGTTTGTCACAGGCTGTCTGTCTTTGCATTTGCTTTGGGCACAGGCAGCATTTGCACAGTTGTGGTTTCCCCTTGCCCTGGGTTCCTGAGGCTGGAGGTCCCTGGGGGTGCTGGCACAGCCACCGTGGGGCTGGGTCCCCGAGCACAGGAGGGAACCACTGGCGGCGCTCCCAGCACTGGGCACCGCTCGTGTTCCTGGGCTGCTGCAGAGCGCTGTCCCCAAGAGCAAAGCTGTCACCAGCAGAGAGGGGGCTCTGACAGGAGCAGCCCCTGCAGCAATGCAAAGCAGGTAGGAAACCTTCTGCCACCCTTCCTGCTGCAGCCACAGGGACTCCTGGGCTGAGAGCTGGCATCAAGCTGCAGGGATGCAAAATCCACATTCAGGCTCTGAAGGCCTTTATAGCCTTGGGAATTGCTGGAGCCAGCATCTGGGGAGCAGCTTTTGCAGCTGCAGGGGCTGATATTAAGGGCTTGGAGCCCCCAAAAGCTCTGGCCCTCCTCTGCTTTGCATTGCCCCGTGCTCAGATTGTTCAAGGGACAAAAGCCAAGCGAGGGGATCCTGCCCTGCTTGCGTTTCTGCTGCTGGAACACGGGCTGAGACATCACAACTCTGGGGGCAGTGATGTTACAGGAGTCCTGGGACCACTTCCATTAGGGCCTGGAATGATGGAATCCTGGAATGGTTTGGCTTGGGCGGGACCCTAAAGGTCCTCTTGTTCAGCCCTGAGCAACCTCCCACCTCACCAGGTTGCTCAGGGCCCTGTTCAGCCTGTCCTTTAATGCCTCTCTGCACAGCCTGGCCAGGGCCTCACCCCCCTCACACCAAAGAATATTTTCCTAACATCAAATCCACTCCTGTTCTCCATTGGAACCCATTTCCCCTTGTCCTGTCACTACAGTTCCTGACAAAGAGTCACTCTCCCACTTCTCTGTAGCCCTTTCACACCCTGCAAAGGTGCTGCTCTTGCTCTCCTGGCTGCACGCGAGCATCACAGCCCCATCTCCTCAGCAGCCATCCGTGGCTTCAGATGTTCCTAGAGCAGGGCACAAATCAACTGCAGCCCTGCTACTTTGGTTGGAGCCTGCCAGTTGTATCCTAAATGAGCTGCAGAAATGCTCAGGTGCTTCTGTCACTCCAGTGGATACACACAAATGGTTGGCTTGGGATAACAACAGCCCTGTTTTCTACTGCCACTCTTGTGTTGGAGGTACCAACACTGGCTTGTTCCATTTTATTGGAGTGTCCTAGTTTGACACTAGGCTGGACACCAGGCACGCTGGTGCCGAGGCAGTGAGATAATGCTTCAGCTATGCAAAAAGCTGGATGCAGAAAGAATTAGTTACTTTGTCAAAGGGTATGTGAATGAAGAATTTTTTGGAAATCAGCAAATTTAGCATCGGCAGCCCAGGGGCTCCTTCTGCTGCCCTGAGCCCACAGAGCAGGGCAGCCTTTGCTGATGGTTTGAGCTGTTCCTAAAGATCCTGTTGGGCTGTCTGAGACACTTGGGCCAAGGCATTGCTTCCAACCTGGGCCACTTTGGCTGGGCTGGGTGTGCCCCCAGGGCAGGGGGCAGCGTGTGCAACGGCCCTTGGTGACACGGTGCAGCATGGTAACCGTGGAATGGAACGGGACAGGGTGTCCAAGGGCCCTTTGTGACATGGGGTGACATTAGTGTTGGCAGTGACACAGCCACGCCACAGTGCTTGGTGCACGTGACAGGGCAGGACGGGACAGAGTGGTGCTGTGAGGAGCCCCCGCACGGCGCACTCATTCCTTGCTGACCCACAGCCTTTCCGAGGCGTTACTCCTGCAGGTCACCTCGAGGCCAGACCACAGCACTCGGTGACCTGCAGCCTTCCCGAGGCTTCACTTCTGGTGAGGTGAAGCACCATCACTTCTCAGGTGTGCTCGAGGCCAGACCGTGGCATTTCCTCACCGCGGTCCTTGACAAGGAGTCTCCTGTCCTTGTGGCACGAGCCCCTGAGACCTGAGTGCAGGACTTGCTGTCCTGCAGCCTTGCCAAGACTTCACTCCTGCAGGTGCCTTCCAGGCACGGCTGCAGGACTTGCCAACTCAGACCTTTTCCGAGCCACCTCTGCTGCAAGTAGCCATGAATCCAGGCAGTGCTGTTGAGCAGAGACCTCCAAGTGTCCCCAGGGTGACCGGGGTGAAGGAGGAGAAAGAAGGCCCTGGGACTGCCCCAGCACAGCAGCCTGGAGAGCTGGAGCAATTCCAGCCACCGCAGGAGGGTGAGCGGCAGACCTGGGCCACAGGGCTGGTGCCTGCAGCCAGCTTGGCCTCGCTCCATCCCATCCCATCCCATCCCATCCCATCCCATCCCATCCCATCCCATCCCATCCCATCCCATCCCATCCCATCCCATCCCATCCCATCCCATCCCATCCCATCCCATCCCATCCCATCCCATCCCATCCCATCCCATCCCATCCCCTGGGGACACGCCCATGGACAGGACAGAAGTGGGGCTGGGGCAGACACCCTGGAGCTGTACTCTGTGCCCTGGGGCATCCCGGGGCTGTCCCTGCCTGGGGAGTGCAGGGCTGGGCTGTGTTCTCCGGCCTCTCCCGCAGTCCCTCAGCTCTGGCTGCGCTCGCTCTTTGCCAGGAGCAGCCATGGAGCGCACTCGAGAGCAGGGACGCAGCCGTGGCCTGTTCCGCACAACAGCGCAGGTACCTGCAGCCATCCCCAGCTGGGCTGGGCCTGCTGTCCCTGCTCAGCCCAGCACCACGCTTGGAGCACTCCATGCAATGTCCCTCATTTCTTGCCCTTCTGCTGCAGATGATTTGCAAATTCATGAAGAGAATTTGGGAGGAAGAGACCAGTGCCATGGGCACTGTGGTCAGAGCATACTCTCCCATCTTCAAAACCAAGACCTGTGCTGCCCTGCTGGACATGCTTGTGGAGGAGGGTCCTTCCAGTCCAAAGCAAGTAAGCAGCCTGTGGCCTGGCTTCGATCCTCCCAGGAATTGCTTGGCCACGCCAGCTGCTCACTGTGAGCCTTTGAGGCCGTGGCAGTGTGGTGGGAAGGGAAGCACTTCTCTGGGAAGCTGGGCACATTACTCCCGCTGGCAGCTTTCCAAGTTTCCCTGTGCCTTCTCCAGGTGCCCAGCATGGTGAGGTACATCCACCAGTGGCTCGAGGCTAATGAGTTTCCTGAGTACAATCTGTGCAGGCCCCTTCTGGATCTGACAGAGGCACAGCCTGCTGACGTGGTGATGGCTCTCCTGCGTGTGGCCCCATCGTGTGACAGGTACAGGGCCCACGTGCCCAGAGGGCTCAGGGCATCACCCTGCACAGCCTGGCCCAGGTGTCTGACAAACAGAGGATTCCAGGGCCCTGTGGCTCCTCCCTTTGTCAGCCCTGGCACAGCAGCCCCCGAGCCTGCTGCCCTCAGGGGCCAGTCCCCACAGGGCTGGGCTGCCACTGAGGGGCAGGGGGCAGAGGCAGGGCTGGCAGCCAGTTCAGCTCCCTGCTGCTGCCCAGGCCACGGTGATGTGTCCCAGACCCCCCTGACACAGAACTCTGACCCCACAGAGCTGCTACCACCATGTGGAAGAGCATCATGTGCTCGTGCAGGGCTGCAGAGCCAGCCATGCTGATACTCCTGGATGTGCTGGGCAACTGGCCAGAGCACAGCATGTGCACCTCCGATGGGGACCACACGGCTGTCCCTGCCCTGGCTGTGAGTTTCTGCAACTGACCTTTGCTCACCCCAAGGTCACCTCTCCCTCAGGTCTCCATCCTCCCTCCTCCCATGGCATCTCCCTGCATCAGGCACTGGGCTCAAACCTGGCCTAGGAGCAGCTCCAGGGCCACCAGGCTGGCTGCTGTCCCTACATCTCCACTGGCCTCTCCCTGCCACGCTCAGGCCCTGCCACATGGACATCTGGGCACTGAGCGCTGACTCGGGCTGCTCTGTCCTTCGCAGGCAACTGTGGTGATGTGGAAGATGCTGCAGCTGCCCTGTGTCCCACATGCAGTGACAGTGTATTTCCCCCGCCTCTTGGTGCATCTGCTCTTGCAAGTGCTCTTCAGCACACTGGATATGCCAGAGGAGGTCGATACCTTCTGGAAGAGATGCCAGGAGCAACACGGCCTTGCCATCAGCCCCAGCAGGTGCTCCATGCCAGTCCTCCTGTCCCTGCTATGTCCCCAGGGCAGGAGCCCGTGCTCCCAGCATCACCTGGGCTTTGCTGTGCACACAGGTTTGCAGTGCAGACCCTGAAGGCCCTGCTCTGCCGACTGCACTATGAGGATGTGGTGGCGGCAGTGGAAGACGAGTGTGGCTGGGACACGCTGCTCTGTGCTGGCACGCACCACTGTGCCGTGGGTGTGCTGGCCAGGTGAGCTGCCCCCAAACAGCGTTTGTGCCCTGTGCCTGGGGTGCCCCACACAGTCCCCATGGTCATGGGCCAGAGGGCCTTGTCACCAAGGGATGGCCAAGGACACTGCAAAAGCCTGGGAGAGGAGGGTGCCCAAGAGCAGCTGCCTCCCAAAGGGCCTGGGTCCCCTTGCAGGGTGGTGGAGAAGGGCCAAGCTCCTCCTGTGAGTCAGTCCATGGAGAGGTTTGTCCCGCTGGCTCAGGGTCTTGGTTCCTTTTTCCTCCCGTCAGAGCAATGCGTCACGTGTCCCTACCCTTGTGTTCTGCGATTGCATTCTACCTGCTGGGGCTGCTCAGCAGAGACCTGGCACACGGGGATTTGGCCGCCATGGCATTCCTTGTGGAGGTGAGCCTGAAGGCCAGCGCTGCCTCGCTGAGCTGTCTCCCAGCTCTCTGCCCTCTCGGTGCCGCAGCCGCCCGGGACGGTGCCCACGCCCTGTGCTGCTGCCTGGGCCCAGCCCTGTGCGGTGCTGCCCCATCACCGGCCTGTGCTCTTCAGATGTTGGAGTGCCTGGACTCCAGTGAATACCGTGACAGCGTCCTGGAGATCACATCAAACAAACTGCAGAGCGAGTGCAGGGAGAGGCGTCGCTTGGCACTCAGAGGCCTTGTGGTGCTCGGCAAGAATTCCTCCATGGTGAGAAGGGGGCAGTGGCTGCCGGCGTGGGGCTGGGGAAGGCAGTGGCTTGCGCTTGGCTGGCCTTTGGGCACTGAGGCAGCTGCTGCCAGCTCTCCTGCCTCCTGCCTCTTGCCTTCTGCCCCAGGGCTTTGGCACAGGCCTTTGGCCTCTGGGCCCTGTGGCAGCAGGGTGGCATTTCACACACTTGTCTTCCACACAGGCCAAAAGAATGTGGAGCCTGCATGAAAGGCTCGTGGAGCTCCTGTGGGAAAATGACAGCGATGTGCTTGGGATGAGCATCACTCTCCTCAGCCGTTTGTTCCTGTACAACGCTGGCCCGATAACCATCCCCCTCGGCCTGCAGCTGGCTGAGGCGCTCCTGCCGCTCTTCGACAATGTAAGGCTCTGTGTCTCCAGCCATGGCCGCTGGCTGCTGCCTAGGCACTGTGCCCTGTGCATTTTCAGGCTGTGCCCAGGTGGGCCTGAAGCAGCTGATGCTGAGGTCTTTATTTCTTCCTTTCCTACAGGATGATAGCCAGGTGCAGCTGTGCTCCATGTTCATCTTCCGAGAGATGATGGATTTATTACCAAAGGAGGGAAAAAAGGCCCTGAAGTCCCACGTGCAGCAGAGTCTGCTCCCACTCTCTTTGCACTGCCATGACGAGAACCAGCGCGTGGTTGATGTGAGGACTCGGCAGCTGCCGTGGCTCCCTGGCAGGGCGCTCAGTGCCTCCTGCTCTGCTGCCTCGCAGGCTGCAGCTCCCTCCTGGTCTTGGTCCAGGGACATGGGTCCTGCGCCCTGGGCTGTGGTGCCATCTCTGGGTCTCTGCTGCTCTCCAGGCCTCCCGGGAAACGCTGCTCTGTTCCGCCCGATTCCTGAAGAGGAAGGATCTCCAGCAGATGCTGCGGGTGGATCAGACCTGGAGGTTCGGCGAGGGCCTGGTAAGGGCGGGCTGGAAGCCCCAGCCCCAGGCTGGAGAAGCTCAGTGTGTGTGGCTGGCAGCTGTGCCCTGCCCAGTGCCGCACCCAGGGGCGCCAGCCTGTGCCCCACACGCTGCTCCCTTCCCTGGGCCCCGCGGGCTCTACTCCAGCCCCCTGTGGCCCCGAGCCGTGTGCCCATGGAGCCTCGGCCCAGCTGGCCTGTCGGGCAGGGCGGCACCGCGGCTCCCCGGGCAGCAGCCGGCCCTCTGCCCCCTCCAGAGCCCGGCGCCAGCGGCTGCTGGCCGGGCCTCAGGGCTGGGCGGGCACGGGAGGCCGGGGCTGGCCGCAGGCAGTGCCCGGCCGAGGGGCAGAGCCCGCACCAACCCTTCCCTCCTGCCGCTCTCTCCAGCTGGCACAGGACAGGAAGCGAGCGGCCGAGCAGCTGCGCCGGGCCCTGCCGTACCTGCAGAGCCCACAGGAGCCCCTGCGAGAGGCGGCCATCAGGTTCATCGGTGAGCCACGAACCCGGGCTCCCTCCCCGCCCCGCCGCAGCTCGGCCCCGGCCCCGGCTGCTGCCCCGGCAGCGGCACCCGGGCCCGGCGCCCTGGAGCCCCGGCTGCCCTCGGGGCTGCTGCCGGCCTCTGGCAGCCGTGCCCTTGGGCTGAGTCAGGATGCGGCAAGGGCCCGGGCTGAGCCCTGCCGGGGCGGGAGGGCGTGTGGCCACAGGGCTGGCAGCGCCGCTGGCAGGGAGCTGTGCCGCCGGGGCCCTGACAGGCTCTGTGTTCCCAGGGATGGCCGGGCAGCACCTGAGGGGGCAGAAGAAAGAGATGCTGCTCATTTGTGAGGGTGAGTGAGGGCAGCGGGCTGTCAGCGGGGCTGTCGGGGGGAGCTGCAAGCCCTGGCCTGGCTGTGGAGGGCTCTGCTCCCTGTGTGGATGAGGGGCGGTGTGGGCAGAGCACACCGAGATTTCAGGGGCACGTGGGGCATTCATGGCCGCAGCTTCGGGCTGATCCCCTCGGTCCCTGCTCCCTGCTGGCCATGGCAAGAGCCGGCTGGGATGGCCCTGGCAGGGGGCTCTCCGTGGGCCCCCGCAGGTCTGGGATCTGACCGTGGCTCTGTTCGTCTCTCTTCCAGCCCTTGAAGACACAGCATGTGACAGCAGCCTGGAGGTTGGAAGCCTGGCACTTCAGACATTGTGCCTTCTCAGGGCAGGAGACCACGCTCCTATCTCCACCTTCCAGAGGCTGCGAGATCAGCTCCGCAGGGCATGGAGGTCACGGCCTCGTCTGTCGGGCCTCAGCTGGCTGCGCTGCTGGAGCTCTGCAGAGAGCTGATCTGGGAGGCTGTGTCTGCTGGGGCCACATGAGCAGCCAGCAGGGACTTTGTTTCCTTCAAAGATTGTTCTTTTCTTTTTTGTTTTGCTTTAGGATGTAAATAATATAGGGTATGTTATAATAGTCAGACTCCCAGGAGCTTTCTTTTGCTGCCCAGGGTGTGTGGGACATAGGGGAAGAGGGGGAAAAGGGGGCTTGTGCTCTGCAAGCTGCCCAGGCATGCAGTGGTGCAGGGAAAATGGCCAGAAGCCCCTTGGCCTTTGGTGGTTCTGCTGAAGCCACAAGCCCTGTCCCAGCCAGGAAGTGCCCTCTGTGTCCTGCTGCCTGTGTTGCTGCCTGGATTGCTGAGGGCTCTGTCATGATCACTAACACAGGCAGGAGTCATGAGAGATTCGTTTGATCTCCCAGTGCAAAAGGACACAAAGGGATTTCAGCTTAAATCACAGCAATAGTGCACTTTTATTTTAGTGCCAACAACAGGAGTTATAGCTGCTATGGTTTTTTGAAGGAAAATTGCTGTAGGTTTATGTGATTCTGGAAGGGCTCGAATTAAAGGGGTCATCATTTCACAGGTAATTGCATTGGTGATTCATAGCCAGTAGTTAATTTTCTGTCATGTATCATTTGCAAGCAGGCAGCTTTGTGCATGTCTTCCAGTAGTTGGTCAGGAGTACCAACTATAGCTACAGGGTCTCCCCTTTCCAATGGATTAAGCCCTGCTGCCCAATGAGCTGCGTGCTGAGTTAGGGACCACGGGTTACATCTGTCTCCTGCTGTTGAGAAGACCCCATGTCCCCAGTACCCACTGGCTTCTTGTTCTGTCAGTCAAATCTGATCTCCTCCGGTGAGAGATGCAGTATGTGTTCTGTCTCTGACTCGTGAGGGAGACGCCCGTGCTCCTTTTTCAGCTCAGCCAATTCAGCAGCAGTGTACGGGATTTCTTTAGTGGTTGTATGCAAATCAAGATCTTCATCATTGATATGATTATATTCTGTTTTAATTAAAGGTTTCAAGCTAGGACAGCAGTGCTTCCCACAATTTTTCATCAGTCAGTTCTTTTTGAGGGTAAATTTGATTAATGAGAAGGGTTTCCCTCTCCACTGTTTCTTTGGTGAATAAGCATTCTTTGAATTTTTAACCCATTCCTCTCTTTGGGCCACTGGCAAGAGATGGATCTCATTCCTTTCTTCATCTAATTGTTTTTGCAAAATTTCAACTGGGTTTTGAAAGGAGTCCATTCTAGTTCTTTCCTCACCTTTTTGCTTAAAGCAAGTTTCTCTAGCTGCCGTAAGACAAGCTCCCAAAACTGAGCAGAGTATATATTTTTGCCGAGTAAAAGCCTTTGGAACCCATACTGGAGGTCTCCTCCTCATCCTTGCCTCCATCATGCACCTACCAATATCCTTGTGCCGTGGAGCATTTGCTCTGAGCCGCACCTTGGGTCACCCCACTGCCGAGTGTCACAATCCCCTAACACAAGTGGAAGTTGTGAGAGGTTCGTTTGATCTCAGAGTGCAAAAAGGACACCAGGGGATTTCAGTTTAAATCACAACAGCACTAATGCACCTTTATTTTAGTGCCAGCAACAAGGGTTATGTGATAGAGGAGAGAGAGAGAGAGATGGAGAGAGGGATAAAGAGGCAAAATGCAAAGAGAATAAAAGTGGGGGGTTATAGCTACCAATGGACAAGACAGGGTCGCTGGTGTCTTCTTCCATGGGGAGATCTCTCTTGAAGAAAGTAACTTGGAAAAGTCATTTTTACAGTCTGTTTCAAAGCGAGGGGCAGCTGGCCAAGAGGTGGGGAAATTCCTCGGCTATTGTGATGAGCCCCCTTGCTCTGGGAAGCAGGTGTAAGGTACAGAACAGGCCGCTCCTTACAAGTCCCTGCTCAGCAGCAGGAATGAAGGCAGTGTACCTTGAGAGCACAACAAGCACACCTGCAAACCATCACCTGGCAAGCTTCCACCTCAACCAGGCCAGAACCCCTGCACAAATTCCCTCAGGGTCTTCAGGGTCTCGGTCTCTGTTCTTGCAATGGTTGTGAGGCAGATGAGGGTAACTTCAGACTGTCTCTTACACCCTAGTAACCCCAAATGACACCAATGACCCCAAATTACCACAAATAACCCCAAATTACTCTAAAGGACTCCTCTGACCCCACACCTGACCCCAAATGACCCTTCTGGCCCCACACTTGACCCCACAGGACACCGACATTTACCCCCTGCTCAGCTTGGTCCTATACAACCCCAAATCCTTCAAAAACCTCCAAAATTTGGCCCTGGGAACTTCCTGGATGAGCAGGGTCAGTTCCAGTGCAACGAGGCCTTTGTGCCCTTCTTGGCCAGTGGGCACCCCAAAAATCCCATAAATCCTTGGGGTGGGGTCCGAAATCCTTCTGGAATCCCAAAAGTCCCCAAATTCCTTTGGGGTGGGGCCCTACATCCTTTTGGAATCCCAAAATTCCTCAGGGTGGGGACCCCAGACCCATTTGGGACCCCCACCGCTGAAACCCCCAGACCATTTTTGGACCCCAATCCCAAAGCTCCCAGACCCTTTAGGGACCCCCCAGACCGTTTTTGGGGTAGCCCAGACCCTTTTGGGACCCCCAGTCCTTTTGGGTCCCCTGACCCTTTGGGGTGGGGCGGTGCTGACGCCCCCTCCCCACAGGGCAGTGGCTGTGCCTGGGGGAGGCGCTGGCGCGGGCAGAGCTGTTCCTGTTCCTGACCTCGCTGCTGCAGCGCCTGCGGCCGCGACCCCCGGCACCCCCCGAGGAGCTGCCCACGGCCCCCCTGGAGAGCGGCTTCGCCAACATCGTGCCCCGCTTCCAGCCCCTCCTGCTGCCCCAATGAGACCCCCCCAAATTCCAGACTGCTCCCCAAATTCAGGAACTGCCCCAGGATCGGGACCCTTCCCCATGGCTGGAAAATCTCCCCCCAGATCCTCCCCAAATTCTACTCCCAACATCCCCCCCCGCTTCCAGCTCAGGATGGGGCTCTGATGAGACCCCTTCCCAAATCCCACCCCCAAGATGCCTCCCCATCGCTGGAAAATCCCCCTAAATCCACCCCAAACCCCACCCTAAAATCGGGAACCCCCCCTGAGACCCCTCCCCAAATTCAGGACGCTTCCCCAAAATGCCCCTCCCCATCAATGGAAATTCCCCCAAAACCCAAAAAATTCTCCCCAAATCCCCTTCCCACAATCAGAACACCCCTGGGACCCCAGAATTTCCCCCCAAAACCACCAAATTTCTCCCCCAAAATCCCAAAATTTCTCCCTAATCCCCCTAAAAACCCCAAAACCCCCATACCCCCCCCAAAAGTCCCAAATCCTCCCAAGACTCAAAATCCCCCCACAAAACTCCAAATTTCCCCCCAAAAATCCCAAATTTTTCCCCCAACCCCCCAAAATTCTCCCCACTCCACAAATTTCCCCCCAAAACCACCAAATCCACTCAAAATCCCAAATCCCCCTCAAGACCCTCAAATTACACCCCAAATTGCCAAAATTCTCCCCCCAAGACTACCAAATTTCTCCCCAAAAATACAGGGGGTGCTTCTAAACAACCAAATCCCCTCTCACCAAAATTCCCCTCTGGACTCCAAATTCCCCCCCAAAACCCCCAAATTTCCCCCCCAAACCTAGTTTTTTTTCCCCAAAACCCCAAATCCTCCCCCTAAAAAGCCCAGAGTTTTCCCCAAAACCCCAAATTCCCCCCAAATTCTCAAATTCCACCCCAAAACTCAGGAGATCCCGCCCAAAAAAACAGTGACCCCTCCCAAGAAGCCCCCCAAGATTGCAACTCCCTCCCCAAAAATCACCAAAAAAGCTGAGAATGTGAATTTTTTATTTCACATTTTTCATACTTTGGGGGGGAGGGGGAACCCCAGAATTCCTGGGATTTTTCCCGTTTTTTTGGGGAGGGGGTTGTCCCCAACTTTTCCAACACCCCCCAGGTGACCCCTCCCCAAAATTCCTGTGCCTCAGCCTCCCAAATTCAGTGCACATAAATAAAAAGAAGAGAAAAAAATAGGGAGAAAAAAAGTAAAAATAAAAAAAAAGAACCCCCCCCAACCCAAATTTGAGGGAAGGGGGCTGGAGGAAAAATTGAGGGAGGGGGTGATTCCCTCCCGCCAAAAAATGAGGGACCCTTCAAAAAATTGGGGGAACCCCCTCCAAAAAAACCTCACATGCCAAAACCATCAAAAAATAGCAAAAAAAAGCAAAAAAACCATGAAAAATTTGGGGGAGAATCCCCCAAAAATGTGTAAAAAATAGGGGACCTCCCCCTTGAATCCAAGGAATTTTTGGGAAAATTTTTTTCCCAAAAGTAACGGGTTTTTGTGGGCGGCAGGGGAGGAAAGATCCCCTCCAAATTCCTGGGGGTGTTCCTGAGATCCAGTGGAGGCACCTGGTCCTAGAGAGGGACAAAAAGGGCATTTTAGGGAAATTAAGGGAATTTTGAGGGATTTGGGTGAATTTCAGGGAATTTGGGGATTTTTGGGCGGGTCTGGGTGCAGGTCTCAATTTTGCGGGGTCTTGCGTTCCGGGGCCGCAGGATCATGTCCAGGGAGGCCACAGTTACCAGGAACAGGCATGAGACACCAGCGAGATGGGATTCTGCTCAGGAAAACATTTATTCAGCTCAGGAACAAACTCAGATCCAGAGACAGCCCCAAACAGAGGCAGGGAGATGGGGTTTGAGAACCAGGGTGGAGTTCAAGGTCAGGGACCACTGGGAACACAGCAAGGGAGAAACCCCAGGGGCCCAAACCCAATCCGAAATCCCTGGCCTGCCTCCCCACGAGGGGTCCAGGGTGGAGTTTCTCCCTGGGCTCTCAGGGCCCAACCTCTGAGGCAGAGGGATGGAATTCCCTCTTGCCCGCACCTCTCATTTTAACAATATTAATTTGAAACTAAATCTTTGCCTCCCTGGGCAGGGGCACCTCACACAAAACTCACTCAGTAATGGGCTCCCCCTCCCTTCATCATCCCCAAACTTTGGCTGTCTCATTGCAGACTCCACCCCACCTCCCCAGTCCCAACCCCATCCCATCCCTGCTGGACATCAAGACCCCCTTCCCAAGCCCGATTTCCCCCATTTCACACCTCCCAAACTCCATCCCACCCATCCTGCCCCACCCAATGCCCATCTCACCCCACCCTGATTTGCATCCCACTTCACCCAGTCCCCTTCCAACCCCATTCCACCTGATGCCTTCAGAAGGCTGACCTAGAACAGAGGCTGGACAGAGTTAAGAATAAAGTTTATTAGAAGAATTTAAATACACCATGGGCAGTACAAGAGCCAGGCCAGGGCTACACCCAAGATAGACCAGAAATGGTCACAAAAATGGACAAGTGATCACAAGGTCTCACATTTTTATAAGCTGAGGTCAATCTGCAGATTTGGGTTCATTGTCCAGTTACAGCTTCAGATGATCAAGTCCCATCCTTCTTGTTTTCTCTCTTCAGTCCACCCTTGTTTATGCTTTTGGGCCTGAAACTTGTAACAACTGTCCTTGGTATCAAGCTAGAAAAGGAATTGTTTTGTCTACCTACTCTGTGAAGAGAGCTCACTAACACTTAATAGGAAGTTCAAAGCTACAAACCTAGGCAGTGCAGAATATGAAAGATGTGAAAGCTAAAACTTGAGGCATCACACCCTGAGGGGCTGTGGAATCCAGGAATTCTTGGTGGGAATGAGTACTTTTCAGTGGCATAGAGTGGTTTTGAGACATATTGAACCCTCTCATCTCTTTGAGTGCCAAGAGATGGAGAAAACTACAACAGATACCCCCACAATCCCCAAGTCCTCCCAAGTATCTCCTTGAATCCCAGATTCCCTTAAAGCACTAGTGAAAAGTGAGGCTTTAGATGCCTTTGACGAATTTGTAGACTTTTACCCTAATTTTGTCTGTTTTAAAGGGATGAAGATTAATCAAAAGATAGAACCAAAATAAAATGGCCTCCAGCCCAGTGTGTTCCCAACACAGATCACTGGGAACGTGGGTCATCAGGGCTCTGCCCAACGTGGGTCCTCCCATGGGGGATGGAGCTGGAGCAGTGGACAAAGCTCTCCCTGCACTTGGGGCACTCGCAGGGCTTCCCTTACCGGTGCCTCCGTTGGTGTCTGGTCAAGTGAGAGCTCCTAGAGAAGCTCTTCCCACACTGGGGACACTCGTAGGGCCTCTCCCCAGTGTGGATGCGCTGGTGCCTGATGAGGTGGGAGTTTTGCTTGAAGCCCTTCCTGCACTCGGGGCAGCGGAAGGGCCTCTCATCCGTGTGAATCCGCTGGTGCAGGAGGAGAGTGGAGCTGGTCTGAAACCTCTTCCCACACTCAGGACACTCATAGGGCCTCTCCCCAGTGTGGATCATCTGGTGGATGGTCAGCTGGGACTTCTGGATGAAGCTCTTCCCACATTCCCCACACTCATAGGGATATTCCCCAGTGTGGGTCCTCTGGTGGATGGTTAGGGAGGAGCTGTTTCTGAAGCTCTTCCCACATTCCCCACACTCGTAGGGCTTCTCCCCAGTGTGGATGCGTCGGTGGGTGATGAGGGTGGAGTTTCGCTTGAAGCCCTCCCCACAGTCAGGGCAGCAGAAGGGCCTCTCATCCGTGTGAATCCGCTGGTGCAGGAGGAGATTGGAGCTGGTCTGAAACCTCTTCCCACACTCGGGACACTCGTAGGGCCTCTCCCCAGTGTGGATGCGCTGGTGGGTGATGAGTTTGGAGATGAAGCTGAAGCCCTTCCCACATTCCCCACACTCATAGGCCCATTCCCCAGTGTGGATCATCTGGTGGCGGATCAGGCGGTTGCTCTGGCTGAAGCTCTTCCCACACTCCAAGCACTTGTAGGGCTTCTCCCCATCCTGAAGCTGCTCGTGGACCACCAGCTCAGAGCCCTGGCTGGATCTCTGGCTGCCTTCCTGGCACAAGGTGGGTCTTTCCTCCTCAGAGCACCCTGGGATGGGTTTGGAGCCCCTCCTCCTGCAGGATCTCTGGGGATTTTCCTCCCCATTTGACTCCTGTGCTGTGGAGCCCCTCAAAACGGCCTCTTCCATGAGGTTCTGCTGTTGGGATTTGTCCTCCCTGGTCTCCATCCTCAGCTCCTTGTCTGGGGGAGGAAGGACAAGGAGAGGATGGGATTTGCCTCCGTGCCAGAGGGAAGGGGAAGGAGATCCCCCCAGTGCGTCCCTGGCAGGACGGCGTCGGCAGCGGGGTTGTCCTGCAGCCGGGGGCCAGGCTGGGCTGGGAGATGGAGCAGGAGAGAGGGGGAAAGGGGCACTGACTTCCTCCTCACCTGCCTGGGTGTCCTGGGGCATCTTCCTCTTCCTCACAGCTGCCTCCTCCATCCGGCCAAAGGTCTGGGAATGGGAAATCCTGGTTTGGGGAAATACAAGGGATGAGCACATTGAGTTCATGTCCCACACTGTCCACACATTGATGTCCCTCTGCCAAAGTCCATCTCTAGATGTCACCGAACATCTGGGGTCTATAAAAACCTCCCAAACACCAAGATTCACCCTGAAAATGCCTCCCAGGAGTTCCCCATCTTTCCTCTCTCCCCTTTGGTGTTGAGGGGTTCCCCATGTCCCAGCTGCTGGGGGTCACGCTTGCACTGGGGTACCCTGTCTGCTCTGTCCCTGCCCTCCCCAGGCTGCTGGGAGTGCCAGGAATCCAAAAAGTTCCCCGTTTTTATCTCCTCACTTTAGCATGCTGGGACCTCCCAATATCCCAAGGGGCATTTTCTGCTCAGCTTTGGAGTTTTTCATTCTCCAAACATCCCCCCCAAAAAACCCCAACCCAGGAACCCCCCAGGATATCTGGGCTGAGCTCCCCTTCCTCGGTCACCTGTGGGATGGGGGATGATGATCCCATGGGTGGGGGGCTGTGAACTCTGGGAGTGCTCGACCTCATGGTTCCTTCTACTTTCCCTGATCTTTATTTGTCCCTCCTCTTCCTCCTGCTCCTCCTCCCTAACTCCACCTTCTTCTTCTACTTCCATCCTTTCTCTCTCTCCTTCTTCATCCCTCCTCTTCCATCCCTCCTCCTCCTCCCCCAGGAGCAGTGACACCCTCGGTGCCCCGTTCCCAAACCCCTCACAGCCCACGGCAGGAGCGGGGATGGAGCCGGGACAGGTCGGGATGGGCAGCGCGGGGCTCTCCGCTGCTCCCACCCGCTGGGGACGGGGGGAACCCGGCCCGGGGAAAAGGAGAGGGAAACTGGGAAAATTGGGGGCTGCAGATCCAACCTGGGGCTGGCTGGGGACCCTGGCTGGGGACTGCCAGCCCTTGGGGCTCCTCTGGGGAGATGCGGGAGGGGGGAACACAGAGAGGGCTGGGGGATCCCAGGAGTGGCAGCACTGGCAGGGACTGGTTTGTACTGGGGTAACTGGAACCCTACTGGGGTAACTGGGAATGACTGGGAATGAGCACAAGCATGCTCTGGGCAGCTGGGATATACTGGGAGTGACTGTGACCATAACTGGGAACAGCTGGAATCACAGTGGGAGAAACTGGGAGTGAGTGGGACCATGCTGTGATGGACTGGGACTATTCCAGGGACAACTGGGATCATACTGGTAGGAACTGGGAAGAATTGCAACTATTCTGGGATCATACTCAACTGGGATCATACTGGGATCACAGTGGGAGCAGCTGGGTTCCTGCCGGCTGAGACTGGGATCCCACTGAGTGTGACTGGAATCATACTGGGATTGACTGGGAGTGGCTGGGAACAACTGGAATCATGCTGAGAGGAACTGGGAGGAGCTGGAAATGACTGGGAGCGTGCTGGGGCTGACTGGGATACACTGGGAGAGACAGGGAGTCCCAGGGATCACACTGGAGGCTACTGGGGTCATACTGGAACTGACAGGGAGCAACTGGGGGCCACTGGCCTCATACTGGGAGTGACTGGGATCAGACTGGGAGTTACTGCGATCATGCTGGGAGTGTGTAGAAAGCTGGAAAATTGGGGAAAAATGGGAAAAAAAACAGGATAAATTCAAGGAAAATGGAAGGGAAAATTCAGGGAAAAAACAGAAAAAATATCAGGATGAAATTCAAAAACATCAGGGAAAAATCAGGAAAAAATTGGGAAAATTTTGGGAAAAACAGGGGAAAATTTGATAAAAAATTGGAGAAAACCAGGAAAAATTTGGGGGAAAAAAAAGAGAAAACTCAAGGAAAAAAATGGGAAAAAATTGGGGAAAAATCAGGAAAAGACAGTGGAAAAAAACTGGGAAAAATCGGGAAAAATCAGGAGAAAATGGGGAAAAAATCAGGAAAAAATAGGAAAAGAAGAAAAATCATGAAAAACCAGGGAAATTTGGAAAAAATATTGGGGAAATCAGGAAAAAAACCTGGGAAAATCAGGAAAGAACTTGGAAAAATCAGGGAAAATCCAGAAAAGAAAGAGGAATAAAATCTGGAAAGAAATAGGATAAAACCCAGGAAAAATCAGGGATAAACTTGGGAAATTTGAGAAGAAATTGGGAAAAAGCTAGAAAAAATTTGGGAAAGTAAGAGAGAAGAATCAGGATAAAATGGGAAATACATGAAAAAAATTGTAAAAAATTGTGAGAAATGAGGGAAAATATCAGGACCAGAAAGCCAAAAAGACCCTGGGAAAATCAGGAAAAATCAGGAAAAAATTGGGAAAAATATTTGAAAAATGAAGGAAAAACCAGAAATATTTGAGAAAATTTGCAAAAAAATCAGGAAAATAATTGGGAAAAAATCAGAAAAAAAATGTGGAAAAAAAGGAAAAATCAGGGGAAAACCAGGGAAAAAACAGGAAAAGGATAAAAAAATCTGGAAAAATCTGAAAAAAACAATGAAAAAAATCAGGAAAAAATGGGGAAAACCAGAAAAATTAGGGAAAGGAAAAGGGAAAAATCAGGGGAAAAAATGGGATTAAAAACAGGAAAAAACACAAAAATCAAGGAAAAGTTTGAGAAAAAAAATGAAAAAATTTTGAAAAAAACCCCCACAAAAATAAAAAAAATAATGAAAAAAAATCGGGAAAAATCAAGAAAAAATCGGGACTATCAGGAAAAAGATTGAGAAAAAATTGGGTAAAATTGAGAAAAGAGAGGGAAGAAACCTGGGAAAAATCAGGAAAAATCAGTAAAAATTTAGGAAATACACGAAAAAATCAGGGACAAATTGTGAAAAAAAATGGGGAATAACCAGGAAGAAATGGTGAAAAGAAGAGGGAAAAATCCAGAAAAAGTGGGGGAAAATTAAGAAAAAAATTTAGGGAAAAAATTGGGAAGAAACAGGGAAAAATCAGGAAAAGAAAGAGGATGAAGACCGGGAAAAAAGTGGGAAAAAACAAGGAAAAAAGTCAAGGAAAAAATGAGTAAAAGGAAGCGGGGAAAAAATTTTTGGAAAAATGGAGAAAAAATTGGGAAAACGCCAGGAACTATCTAGGAAACAAACAGGAAAAAATCAGGAAAAATTAGGAAAAAAAGGGGATATACTGGGACAAATCAGAGAGAAAAATCAGGAAAAAAATTTGAAAAATATGTGAAAAAAATTGTGAGAAATGAGGAAAAAAAATCAGGAAAAGAAAAATGGAATAAAACCTGGAAGAAATCAGGGAAAAAAAGCAGAAAAAAAAAATTAAAAATATTGGGGAAAAATCAGGAAAAAAATGGGAAAAACAGGGGAAAAAAATGGGAAAAAAATGGGGAAAACCAGGAAAATCACGGAAACATTTGAGAAAAAGTTGGTGAAAAGACAGAAAATTTTGGGAAAAGAAGAGGGAAAAACCAGGAAAAACAAAAACATCAGGAAAAAACTGGGAAAAAACTGGGAAAATTTCAGGGAAAAATGAGGAAAAAATCAGGAAAAAATAAGAAAAAAAAAAATAGAGACAAAAATTGGGGAAAATAATGCAAAAAATCAGGAAAATAACAGGATGAAATCCCCCTATCTCATTTTTAAATGGAATTTTAGGAATTGCCTACCTGGGAGGTCGTAGAAGAATTTCCAGACCTGGGAATCCAGGGAGTGGGGAAAGGTGGAATTGCGGATGAGCTGCTCCAGATTTTTGGGAAGGTAGATGGCCTGGTCCTCTTCCAGCTTCCAGAATGTTTGGATGAATCCCACGCCTCCTTCTGGCTGGAAATCATGGAAAAATCATGGGAAAGCTGTGATTCAAATACATGGAGTTTTTCCCCCAAAGCACCCTTTTTTCCCGCCAATATTTCTATTTTTCCCCCCCAAAATATTAATTTTTGGGATACTTAAATGAGGAAGATTAGGGGGAAATAGGGAAAAGTAGGATGGAAATAGAGGAAAATTGGCAAAAAGTTGGGGAAAACTAGAAAAAAATGCAGGAAAAGAGAGAAAAATGGGAGGAAAAATAGGAGAAAAATGGGGGGAAATGGAGTGAAAATGGTAAAAAAAATAGGGGAAAAAGTGGGATAAAAATAGGGAAAAATGGGATGGAAATGGAGGAAAAATTGGGAAAAATGGGAGAGAAAAAATGGATGAAAATAAAGATAAAAAGATGGAAAAATGAGATAAAACCAGGATAAAAATGGGGTGAAAAATGGGGGAAACTTGGAGAAAAATGGGGGAAAAATGGGAATAAAAATGGTAAAAAAATGAAGAGAAAGTGGGAGAAAAATGGAATAGGGGAGAACATGGGGGAAAAATGAGGAAAAATGGAGCAAAAAGAGGGTAGAATAAAGAAATGCATAAAAATAGATTAATAATGGGAAAAAAATTGGGAAAATGTAGGAAAACAGAGGAAATTTGAGTAAAAATGGAAGAAAAATAAGAAAAAATTCAGAAAAATTGGGAAAAAATTGAGGAAAAATGAGATAAGAAAGGGGAAAATGCAGGAAAAATGAGAAAAATGGGGGAAAATGATATGAAAATAAGATAAAAATAAGGAAAAATAGAGCAAAAATAAGGAATAAATTGGGATAAAAATAATGAAAATTTCGGATAAACTGAATAAAAATGAGGGAAAATGGGATAAAATTGGGGGAAAATAGAGTAAAAATGAGTGAAAAAATGGAGATAACATTTGGGGAAAATGGAGACAAATTGAACTCTAATAGGGAATGACTGGAGGTGATTTGGCTCATCCTGGTGCCGAGGAAACTGAAACCACACGGGGGGAGCAACTGGGCTCATGCTGGGAGCAGCCACTGCCGGCACCGGGAGCCCCGAACCCCTTTCCCGGCCGTGCCGGACCCGCATCCCCCCGGCCCCTTTGCCGGGGCTCTGCCGCCACCGCCACCGGGACCCCCCAAAAACACCTCCCGGGGACCCCCGGGGTCCCCCCGAAGGGCATCTGCGGCTTGGCTCTGGAGCCCTGCCATCCCCAAACATCCCCCCCAAAAACCCCAAACCCAGGGACCCCCGGGGTATTTGGGGCGTGCTCCCCCTCCCCGGGCACCTGCGGGATGGGGGGCGATGGTCCCGAAGGAGCTGCAGATCCAGAGAGCGGGGAGCGCACGTGGAGCCTCCTCTGCCTGCTCCAGCTCTTCCTCCTCCTCTTCCTCCTCCTCTTCCTCCTCCTCTGTCCCTCCTCTGTCCCTGGGCGTGGTTCGGAGCCCTCGGGTGAGCGGGGCCGGGCCGGGACACGATGGGAAAGGGCTGGGTCCCCCCCAAACCGAGCTGGGGGCAGCGGAGGTTTGGGGGGAACAATGGAAACGGGGCGGGACAGGGGAACAGGGGGAGGTGGGAGCACTGAGGGTCCCCCAGTTCACCCCAGGACCCCCAAGCCCCGTCCCAGCCCCCCCAGTTCCCCCCGCAGCCCCGGCTGAGGGGGGGCTCAGCCCAGGAGCCGCCGTCGTTCGGGGCTCCCCCGAGTGCAGGAACGGGAGAGTTCCCGGCTCGGGGAGGCCCCAGCAGAGGAGGGGATCTTGTCCCTCTTCCAGGGCCTTTCAGGGTCTTCAGGCCGCTTTAAAGAGGAGTTTTTCTCTTTTTCAGGTTTTTTGGGGGGATCCCACCACTACAGGGTGTTTTTTCCTCCCCATTTTAGGGTGTTTGTGAGGCCGCAGCTCCACAAACCCCTTTTGAGGGGGGATCATGACGGCTTTAAGTGACATTTTTAGGGGTGTCCCCACCCCAAGCCCCTGTAGGGGATGTTTTTTAGGGGTGGGTTGTTTTGGAGAACCTGCTGGTGATGGAGATGGGGACCCCATGCCGGATATGAACCTTCTCAATGTCTGTATGGGGTTTTGCGGTTTTGGGGAGTTTTTGGAGCATCCAGGGCTGGGTTTGGGGTCAGGGGAGGTTGGGGTGTCCCCGGGGGGTTTGGGGATTCTCGGCAGGTTTGGGGGTATCTGGGCAATGTGGGTGGCAGTGCTGGGGACCCCGTGCCGGGTTTGAACCTTCTCACTGTGCACGGGCAGCGTCAGCGTGTTCAGGGAGATCCTGGGGGGCCCGGGGGGTCACCCCAAATCCCAGGGACCCCAAATGCTGAGGGACCCCCGAACTGCCCTCACCTCTGGATCTGCTGCAGGCAGGGGGGCACCAGCACTCGGCCCCCACCCTCCACCATCACAGGGGGGCTGTGGAAGAAATCTGGGGGTGCACGGACAGGTCAGGTGGGACCCCCAAAGTCCTGGGGGAGGGGACACAGGGGGACTCCCAGGAATTCCCATTGTGGGGGGATGAGGGGGGACCCAGGAAGAGTTTGGGGTGGATGGGTGGGTCATGGGGGGTCCCCCAGGATGGGTTTGGGGGGAACCGGATTGGAGCTCCCATGGCAGTGGGATAGGAAGATCTGCCCATGGAATTCCATGGGATTGGCATAGCAGTGAGATCCATCTACAGAATGGGACAGCAGCGGGATCCATCCGTGGAGGTCCCGTGGGAATGGGATGATGTCTGAGATCCATCCATGGAATTTCCATGGGAATTCAAACGTTCCCAAATTTTGCCCTCCCCGATCCCACATTCCCATTCCCATATTCCCATGGGAATTCTGCCTTCCCCACCTTTACACTCCAGCGCCTCCCGCCCATATCTGACATATTTCCGGAGACATTCCCTGCAGCTGTGAGCCAGGGAATTTGTTAATCCCTCAGCCTGGATCTCAGGGATCCCCATGGCGGTGCCACAGTTGCCATCGCAGCCCCACAGATCCCCCAGCCCCGGCTCCCCCCGCTCAGCCCCGCTCTGGCTGTGCCGCTGCTGCAGCATCTGCAGCTCCCCGCTGGCCCCGTGCCGGTGCCGCTCCTTGTGCCAGCCCTGGCTATCCCAATATCCCAGCCCTGGCTATCCCAATATCCCAGCCCTGGCTATCCCAATATCCCAGCCCCGGCTATCCCAATATCCCAGCCCCGGCTATCCCAATATCCCAGCCCTGGCTATCCCAATATCCCAGCCCTGGCTATCCCAATATCCCAGCTCTGGCTATCCCAAGATCCCAGCCCTGGCTATCCCAATATCCCAGCCCTGGCTATCCAAATATCCCAGCCCTGGCTATCCCAATATCCCAGCCCTGGCTATCTCAATATCCCAGCCCTGGCTATCCCAATATCCCAGCCCTGGCTATCCCAATATCCCAGCCCTGGCTATCCCAATATCCTAGCCCTGGCTATCCCAATATCCCAGCCCTGGCTATCCCAATATCCCAGCTCTGGCTATCCCGATATCCCAGCCCTGGCTATCCCAATATCCTAGCCCTGGCTATCCCAATATCCCAGCCCTGGCTATCCCAATATCCCAGCTCTGGCTATCCCGATATCCCAGCCCTGGCTATCCCAATATCCCAGCTCTGGCTATCCCAATATCCCAGCCCTGGCTATCCCAATATCCCAGCCCTGGCTATCCCAAGATCCCGGCTCGGCTCCGGCCGCCATCCCCGGCGGCTGCGGCTCCGCCCGGCCCCGCTCGCTGCGGCGGCGCTGGAAGGGGATCCCAGCCAGGGACCCCATGGACATGGACTGCGGGAAGCCCGGGCCGGGCTCCGACAGCGCCGCGTGCAGGGAACGCAGGGAGAGGAGAACTGGGGGGACATTTGGAGATTTGGGATCGGGGGGGTCACGGCTGAAGGAAAGGGGGAACGGGGAGAGCCGGGAAGGGCATTTGGGGATGCCAGGACTGACAAGAGGGGAGGCTGGGGCTGGCTAGATGTGGCATGGCTGGAGTTCAGGGAGTTCCTGTACCCAGGAAAGAGAGCTCCAAGGGTCCCCGCTGTCCCCATTGCCGGGACAGGGCAGGGAAAGCCGGGATGGCTGGGAATAGGGGTCCCGGGTGTCCTCAGTGCTGAGGAAAGGAGGGGCTGGGTGCTGGGAGAGGCAGGAATAGGGGTCCAGTAGGGAAATGGGTCAAGGAGAAGGAGGCTCTGGGGGCTGCGAGAGGCGGGAGGGCCGGGAAAGGGGTGCAGGCTTTCCTGGTGCCGGATAAGGGGGTGCAGGGTGGGACCCACGGCCGGGAATGGGGGTTCGGTGGGATGGCGGCGCCCAGGAATGGGGGTTTAGGGGCCCCTCGGTGCTCCAGAATGGGCGATCAAAGAGTCCCGGTGCCGGGGGTCCCCCTCACCTCTCGCCGCCCCCCGGGAGCGCCCCCGGCCCCAGCGCTGGAGCCATCGCGCTGCTCCGCTGCGGCCCCGCCCACAGCCCCGGCCCCGCCCCCAGAGCCGCCTCCGGCCCCGCCATTGGCGCCGCTCTTTGCGGCACAAATGTCATACATGGCGAAATGATGTCATACAGCCATGCCATGATGTCACAGCCTTCTCTGTGATGTCACACAGTCCCCTCTATGATGCCATAGCTGCACATGACGTCACACAACAAACTCTGAGCTGTCACACAGCCCCTTTCTGACATCACAGCTGCTCTGGGGCTCCAGGACACAGCCACAGCGGTGCTGCTGTGACACAGCCCCCTCTGGGACATCCCACAGCCCCTGCCAGTGCTGAGCCCCTGGGAGCTCTGTCTGGGCCTGCTGGTGTCCCTGAGCTGCCCTGGTAGGGCCCCAGCCCTGCTGGGCTGTGCTCAGGAGCTGCTCCTGGCCAGAGCTGTCTCCCTGCTGTGGTCCGTTCCCATGGCAACATCTGCACCATTGTTATGGCCTGTTTCCATGGCAACCATCAGTAGCCCCCTGTTGCTATGGTCAGTCCCTTGGCAGCTCCATGGAGACCCCATGCCAGGGGTGGTTGCCATGGACACCAGCTCAGGCCTGGAGCCAGAGCCCGTTGCCATGGCAACCACTTGCAGTCCCATCCCCAGGCTCATGGGATCACAGAGCCACAGAATTGGCTGAGTTGGGAGGGACCCATGGGGATCCTCCAGTCCAACTGCTGGCCCTGCACAGGGCACCCCAGCAATCCCAGCCTGGGCCTGGCAGCGCTGGCCAAACGCTGCTGGAGCTCAGCCAGCCCTGGAGCTGGGAGCCTTCCCTGGGGAGCCTGTTCGGTGCCCCAGCAGCCTCGCGGGAAAAACCTTTTCCTCACATCCAACCTAAACCTGCCCGCCTCAGCTCCAGCCGCTCCCTCCACTCCTGTCCCTGGGCACCAGAGGGAAGAGGTTCCTGCAGCCCCCAGCCAGGGACCCGCTCCCAAGGCTGCTGCCATGGCAACCAGGCCTGGCACCAGCTGGGATGCTCGGTTTCCATGGGCTGGGCTTCAGGAATGGCATTCCCCAATTTCCTGCTCCCGCTAAAACTGCATCGCTGCTCGCTTCCCTCCCACCTCCCATGGAAAGCAGAAAAGGCAAAGATCCCATGCTGGGATAAGAACAATTTATTGAGAACAGCAACGGGATAAGGAACAAACAGGAACAGAAACAATTTAGATAACAGAAGGGATAAGACAAATTATTTACAGGGAAAACTAAAACACCACTGACTGTTTCTTCCTGACCATGTATTTCCTCCTGCCTGGAAAGGACACCCTTCTCCTCTGGTGAGAGAGAGGGAATCTTTTCCTGCCCCTGCCAATGCCCTGAGATGGGATTGAATATAATGATGGGGACATGGTCAGACTCTCACATTCCTTGATCCCACATCATGACATTGCCACGGGTAGGAAAAGGAACAGGTGTCTTCCCAGCATGGATCCCAGGGAACATGGATCACCAGGTCTCTTCCCAATGTGGATCCTCCAAGGGGGGATGAAGCTGGAGCAGTGCACAAAGCTCTTCCTGCACTTAGAGCACTCACAGGGCTTCCCTTACTGATGCCTCTGTTGGTGTCTGGTCAAGTTAGAGCTGACTGAGAAGCTCTTCCTGCACTTGGGACACTCGTAGGGCCTCTCCCCAGTGTGGACACGTTTGTGGGTATTGAGGTGGGAGCTGCAGCTGAAGCTCTTCCCACATTCCCCACACTCATAGGGCCTCTCCCCAGTGTGGATGCGCCGGTGGGTGATGAGGTGGGAGTTCTGCTTGAATCCCGCCCCACAGTCAGGGCAGCGGAAGGGCCTCTCATCTGTGTGAATCCGCTGGTGCAGGAGGAGATTGGAGCTGCTGTGAAACCTCTTCCCGCACTCAGGACACTCGTAGGGCCTCTCCCCTGTGTGGCTACGCTGGTGGATGATGAGTTGAGAGCTCCACCTGAAGCTCTTCCCACACTGGGGACACTCATAGGGCCATTCCCCAGTGTGGATCATCTGGTGGCAGATCAGGCTGTTGCTCCGGCTGAAGCTCTTCCCACACTCCAAGCACTTGTAGGGCTTCTCCCCATCCTGAAGCTGCTCATGGACCACCAGGTCAGAGCCCCAGCTGGATCTCAGACCGCCTTCCTGGCACAGGGTGGGTCTTTCCTCCTCAGAGCACTCTAGGATGGGTGAGGAACCGCTCCTCCTGTGAGATCTCTGAAGCTTTTCCTTCCTCCTTGACTCCTGTGCTGTGGAGCTGCTCAAAACGGCCTCTTCCATGAGGTTCTGCTGCAGGGATTTCTCCTCCCTGTTCTCCATCCTCAGCTCCTTGCCTGGGGGAGGAAGGACAAGGAGAGGATGGGATTTGCCTCCGTGCCAGAGGGAAGGGGAAGGAGATCCCCCCAGTGCGTCCCCGGCAGGACGGCGTCGGCAGCGGGGTTGTCCTGCAGCCGGGGGCCATGCTGGGCTGGGAGATGGAGCAGGAGAGAGGGGGAAAGGGGCACTGACTTCCTCCTCACCTGCCTGGGTGTCCCGGGGCATCTTCCTCTTCCTTGCAGCCTTCTTATCCATACAGCCAAGGTTTGGGAATGGGAAATCCTGGTTTGGGAGAAAACAAGGAATGAGCAACAATCAGTTTGAAGGTCCATTTTTCCAAGTCCATCTCTAGAAGTCACCGGATATCTGGTGTGTGTTGGTTTGAAAGGAAAGGTGTTTCCTAAGGAAGGCAGAAATCTCCACTGAAATTGATAAAAATGTAAACAACCCACCCCCTCTGAATTTTTATAATCTTGATATCAAAGTGCTCTCAAATAAAGATATAGGAATAGAAATAATAATTCTTTATTAAAGAAATTAAAATGAAAATGCAGCAGTACAAAAAACAAGAACAACAACAACAAAAAATAAAAAAAAAAACCCAGAAACAACCCACTGACAGAGTCAGAATACAACCTTACATCCCATTGGTCAGGGTTTTGGAAGCACTCCGATTAAAAAGTGGCTGCACTCCTCCTGGAGTGACTGATGTGGTTCTGTTTAAGCAATGATCCCGTAGAAGATTGTAGCTTACCTCTGAAGTTCTGGTGCTGTAGATGGGTCCAGTCTCTCCTCTGGGAATCCAGTGGAGAAAGACTCCCTGTGGTGTTCTGATTCTCAGATTATATCCAGTCAGGAATGCTTGGCTCCTCCCCCTGGCTGGAGCATCTCACAATGGGATGATGTCATTTTATCAGTCCTGCAGTGAGACTCAATGGCCCATTAACAGAAGATATCCCCCTGGAGGGAGGATGGGTGGTGGAAGAGATAAAGAACACTGCCCCACCTGGTTTTAACAGCTGGCCCATTAACAGAAGACATCCCCCAGTTCTGAGGGATGGGTGATGAAAGAGATAAAGAAAACTGCTTTACCAGGTTTTAACAGATGGTGAAGAATACTTTTGGTTACATCTTGCATTTCAGCCCAAGACATGGGGTCCATAAAAACCTCCCAATCACCAAGATTCAGCCCTGGAAATGCCTCCCAGGACTTCCCCATGTCTGTTCTCTCCCCTTTGGTGTTCAGGGGTTCCTCCCTGTCCCAGCTGCTGGGGGTCCGGCTTGTACTGGGGGTCCCCTGTGTATTCAGTCCCTGACCTCTTCTGGCTGCTGGGAGTGCCAGGAATCCAAAAATTTTCCCCCATTTCCATCTCTCCACTAAGGGATGCTGGGACCCCACAGTATCCCCCAAGGGGCATTTTCCACTCAGCTTTGGAGTTCTTCATTTTTCAGACATCCCTCCCAGAAAACCCAACCCAGGGATCCCCCGGGATATCTGGGCTGAGCTCCTTCTGTCCGGTCACTTGTGGGATTGGGGGTGATGATCCCATGGGTGGGAGGCTGTGATTTCAGGGGGTGCTCGACCTGGTGGTTGTTTCTTTCTTTCCCTGATCCTCCTTTGTCCCTCTTTCAGGCTGAAGAAGCTGCTCAAGGAGTCAGAAGCAAAACTCCAAGTCCCTTGGAGCTTCAATCGGCCCCACTGAGGGCAGGGACTGCCAAAGGCTCCCCAGGGAATGGTGAGAGCAGATCCTGGAGGCCAGGATTGCCGGGAGCCAAAGGCTCTGAGCAGGGAACTGCAATGCTGAGCCAGCCCTGGCTGGGTTGGAGGAAGCAGAAAGGCCAAGCCCTGAGCCCAGGCCTGGCACAGCAGGGCCTGTCCCTCACGGGTGGCTCGGGGCTCTTTGTGGGGCAGTGGGATGTGAGGGGCAGCAAGGACAAATGCCATAAACCTGTGTGACACTCCAGATCCTTATGGAACCAAGAGGCCAGTGTGACACTGTGGTAAGTTGTGGAACCACGGGGATCATTGTGGCACTCTTGGGCCCATGGAACCAAGGGGACAGTGGGACACTGTGGGGCATCATGGAAACAAGAGGTCACTGTGAGCCTGCAGGGCTGTAACACCCCAGAACACTTCAATGCTGGTGGTAACCAAAGGTTCCTGTGCTTGAATTTGGTGCACAGGAGAAACACCCACCAGATCTTCTCAACATGGACAGATGCAAAGAATATTCTTGGTAGGAAGGGACCCACAAGGACCATCAAGTCCAACTCTTAAGTGAATGGCCTGAAAGGATTGAACCCACAGCCTTGGTGATACTGGCACCATGGTCTGACCAACTGAGCTAAGAGGTCAAAATGACACAAAATTGAACTGTTAAAATATAGACAATCAAGGAACTATGGCAAAGGGTTTAATACAACATCCAATTGAACATAAAGCTCTTACCATAGCATTAACTTTGCAAGCTTAGCTCCTTTAACCCAAAAGTGTTAACCCTTAAGATTTTGGGAAACATTAATATATCCAAAAATGTTCCAGGTACGTAAGAGAAGAAGGAGAATAAAAGGAGACCAGAAAGACAGAAGATCTACAGAAAAATACTTCCCAGATGATCCCAGTCACTCTCACTGCAATTGCAGTCATTCCCATGAATGAGCTGTTGCACCCAGTCACCCCCAGTATGGTTCCAGTCACTCCCAGATCCTCCCAGCATGATTCCAGTCATGGCCAGAGTGACTCCCTGTCACTCCCAGGATGGGCCCAGTTGCTCCCAGTCACCTGCAGTATGGTTCCAGTCACAGCCAGCACCTTTCCATTCCCTCCCAGCTAATTCCACTAGGATCCTTGTATGTCCCCAGCATGGGCACAGCTGCTCCCAGGATTATCTTGTGTGTTTCCAGTTGCTCCCATTTACCTGTGGGACTGTGGTATCAGTCTCTCCCAGTCTATCCCAGTTCTTCCTACTCACTCCTCAGGTGCTTCCAGCGTGATCCCAGTTGCTCCCAGCCACTCCCAGTCACTCTGAGTGCAGTCCCAGTTGCTGCTGGTATGGTCCCAGTCCTTCCATACATGGCCCAGCTGCTCCCAGTTGCTCCCAGTAGGATGCCAGTTGACCTCAGCGTGGTTCCAGTCACTCCCTGTTCCTCTCAGTGTGATCCCAGTTGCACCCAGTTGCCCCCAGTACAGTCCCAGTCCCTCCACAGATTATCCCAGCTGCTCCCAGCACAGTCCCAGTCATGCCCAGTTGCCCCCAGTGCAGACCCAGTCACTCCCAGTTGTTCCGAGTTGTCCCCAGCATGGTTCCCATTGTTCCCAGTGTGTTCCCAGTCATCCCCGGTATGGTCACAGACACTCCCAATATGTCCCAGTTGCCCTCAGCATGTCCATAGCCATTCCCAGACACTCCCAGTAATCCCAGTCAGGTGCTTGTTATCCCAGTATGATCTCACGCCCAGTATATCCCAGTGGAGCTGGGATTCACTGCCTGAATTTACAGCCCCCCATCTGTGGGATCATTACCCCCCATCCCACAGGTGACCAGGGAGGGGGATCTTGGCCCAGATATCCTGGGAGGGTCCCTGGGTTGGGTTTTTGAGCGTGATGATTGGAGAATGAAGAACTTCCAAAGCTGAGTGGAAAATGCCCTTTGGGGGACATTTGAGGTTCCCAGTGGCAGCTCCTGGCAGAGGCAGCCTGGAGGAGCAGAGTCCTGTGTCCCCCAGGACACCAAAATTGGGAGCCCAGAGAGGGGGAGCGCCACAATTCGCGGGAGCCTCAATTGCCTGGAGAGGGGCAGGGGGCTCTCAGTGGACCCCCTGCAACCCCAAGAAGGGAATAAGGGGAGCAGGGACCCTGGGACCCCAAAATCTTTCAGCATTCCTAAGTGGGGAGATGGAAATGGGGGAACTGTTTAGATTCCTGGCACTCCCAGTAGCCTGGGCAGGGCAGGGACCGAGTAGATGGGGGACCCCCAGTACAAGAGTGACTCCCAGGAGCTGGGACAGGGGGGAAACCCTGAACACCAAAAGGGAGAGAACAGAGATAGGGAAATCCTGCGTGGCCTTTTTAGGGCTGAATTTTGGTGGTGTAAAAGTTTTATGGACCCCATGTCTTAGGTTGCAACGCAAGATGTAACCAAAAGTATGTATTCTATCACCATCTGTTAAAACCTGGTAGAGCAGTTTTCTTTATCTATTTCATGACCCATCCCTGGGGGATGTCTTCTGTTAATGGGCCAGCTGTTAAAACCAGGTGGGGCAGTGTTCTTTATCTCTTCCACCACCCATCCTCCCTCCAGGGGGATATCTTCTGTTAATGGGCCATTGAGCCTCACTGCAGGACTGATAAAATGACATCATCCCATTGTGAGATGCTCCACCCAGGGGGAGGAGCCAAGCATTCCTGCCTGGATATAATCTGAGAATCTAAACACCACAGGCAGCCTTTCTCCACTGGATTCCCAGAGGACAGACCAGACCCATCTACAGCACCAGAACTTCAGAGGTAAGCTACAATCTTCTATTGCTTCAACAGAACCACATCTGTCACTGCAGGAGGACTGCAGCCACCATTTAATCGGACTACTTCCAAAAGGATGACCAATGGGGTGTAAGGTTGTATTCTGACACTGACAGTAGGTTGTTATTTTTTTGTTGTTGTTGTTTGGATTTTTTTGTACCTCTGCATTTTCATTTTTCTTTCTTAAGTAAAGAACTATTATTCCTATTCCTATATCTTTATTTGAGAGCACTTTGATATCAAGATTATAATAATTCAGAGGGGATTGTTGCTTACATTTTTATCCATTTCAATGGAGGTTTATGTTTTTTTTAGCAAACACCTTTCCTTTCACACCAAGACATTCCAGATGCCCGAGTGCCTTCTAGAGAGGGACTTGGGCAGAGGGACCTTCAAAGAAAATATGCTCATTCCATGTTTTTTCCCAAACCAGGATTTCTTAATCCCAAACCTTGGCTGGATGGAGAAGGAGGCTGTGAGGAAGAGGAAAATGCCCCTGGACGCCCAGGCAGGTGAGGAGGAAGTCAGTGCCCCTTTCCCCCTCTCTCCTGCTCCATCTCCCAGCCCAGCATGCCCCCCGGCTGCAGGACAACCCCGCTGCCGACGCCGTCCTGCCGGGGACACACTGGGGGGATCTCCTTCCCCTTCCCTCTGGCACGGAGGCAAATCCCATCCTCTCCTTGTCCTTCCTCCCCCAGACAAGGAGCTGAGGATGGAAACCAGGGAGGACAAATCGCCACAGCAGAACCTCATGGAAGAGCCTGATTTGAGCAGTACCGGGGCACAGGAATCCAATAAGAAGGAAAATCCCTGGAGATCCCTCAGGAGGAGGGGCTCCAAACCCATCCCAGGGTGCTCTGAGGAGGAAAGACCCACCCTGTGCCGGGAAGGCGGCCGGAGATCCAGTCGGGGCTCTGAGCAGGTGGTCCATGAGCAGGTTCAGGATGGGGAGAAGCCCTACAAGTGCTTGGAGTGTGGGAAGAGCTTCAGCCGGAGCAACCGCCTGATCTGCCACCAGATGATCCACACTGGGGAATGGGCCTACGAGTGTGGGCAATGTGGGAAGGGCTTCAGCTGCAACTCTCAACTTGTTATTCACCAGCGCATCCACACTGGGGAGAGGCCCTACGAGTGTGGTGAGTGTGGGAAGAGGTTTCAGAGCAGCTCCACTCTTCTCAGGCACCAGCGGATTCACACGGATGAGAGGCCCTTCCGCTGTCCCGACTGTGGGGAGGGCTTCAAGCACAACTTTACCCTCGTCAGGCACCGGCGCATTCACACTGGGGAGAGGCCCTACGAGTGTGGGGAATGTGGGAAGAGCTTCAGCTGCAGCTCCAGCCTCATTACCCACAAACGTGTCCACACTGGGGAGAGGCCCTACGAATGTCCCAAGTGCAGGAAGAGCTTCTCAGACAGGTCTAACTTGACCAGACACCAACGGAGGCACCACTAAGGGAAGCCCTGCGAGTGCCCCAAGTACAGGAAGAGCTTTGTGCCCTGCTCCAGCTTCATCCCCCCTTGGAGGACCTAGGTTAGGAAGAGACCTGGTGATCCATGTTCCCTGTGATCCATGCTGGGAAGACACCTGTACCTTTTCCTGCCCATGGCAATGTCATGATGTGAGATCAAAGAATGTGAGAGTCTGATCATGGCCCTGTCATTATATTCAATCCCATCTCAGGTCATTGCCAGGGGCAGGAAAAGGACTCCCTCTCTATCACCAGAGAAGGGTGTCCTTTCTTTGCAGGAGGAAATACGTGGCCAGGAAGAAACAGTCAGTGGTGTTTTAGTTTTCCCTGTGAATAATTTGTCTTATCCCTTCTGTTATCTAAATTGTTTCTGTTCCTGTTTGTTCCTTATCCCGTTGCTGTTCTCAATAAATTGTTCTTATCCCAGCATGGGATCTTTGCCTTTTGTGCTTTCCATGGGAAGTGGGAGGGAAGAGAGCGGCAACACGGTTTTAGCGGGAGCAGGAAATTGGGGAATGCCATTCCTGAAGCCCAGCCCATGGAAACCGAGCATCCCAGCTGGTGCCAGGCCTGGTTGCCATGGGCAGCAGCCTTGGGAGCGGGTCCCTGGCTGGGGGCTGCGGGAACCTCTTCCCTCTGGTGCCCAGGGACAGGAGTGGAGGCAGCGGCTGGAGCTGAGGCGGGCAGGTTTAGGTTGGATGTGAGGAAAAGGTTTTTCCCGCGAGGCTGCTGGGGCACTGAACAGGCTCCCCAGGGAAGGCTCCCAGCTCCAGGGCTGGCTGAGCTCCAGCAGCGTTTGGCCAGCGCTGCCAGGCCCAGGCTGGGATTGTTGGGGTGCCCTGTGCAGGGCCAGCAGTTGGACTGGAGGATCCCCATGGCTCCCTCCCAACTCAGCCAATTCTGTGGCTCTGTGATCCCATGAGCCTGGGGATGGGACTGCAAATGGTTGCCATGGCAACGGGCTCTGGCTCCAGGCCTGAGCTGGTGTCCATGGCAACCACCCCTGGCATGGGGTCTCCATGGAGCTGCCAAGGGACTGACCATAGCAACAGGGTGCTGGTTGCCATGGAAACAGACCATAGCTACAGGGGGATGTGGTGGTTGCCTACCAAGGATCAGATTTGTTACAGGCCCTCACAGGGGCTCCATGGGGACATTCCAAGAGTCTCCAGGCTGTTCAAGAGCTGGAATGTTACAGGCAGAGACAGGGGCTTCACAGAGACCTCCCAGGGGTTTCTGGGGATGCTGAAGAGCCGTGTGGTCAGACGCAGTCCCAGCAATTCCATGGTGACATCCCAGGGGACCTTGGGCTGCAAAGGCACCGCTCTGTCACAGGCACTCCCAGGGGCTCCACAGTGACATCCCAAGAGTCCCCAGGCTGCCAAAGAGCTGGGATGTCACAGACACTCCCAGGGCTTCCTGTCATGGTGTTGGGGGTTAGGTGTCTGTTGAGGGTTAGGTGGGAATTTTTACCCATTATGTGCTGGGACAACCTAACTACCAGTACTTAGGGGTGCTCACAAAAGACAAAGAGTGGCCGAGCCCAGGGTGAGGGAGGAAGGGGGCAGAAAAAAAAGGGTGAGGACAGTTTTTAGCTGGCTTTTTTTCCTCGGCTTCGGGGAAAGACTTTCCTGTGCTGGGTCGCGGAGCTGCTTCTTCTCCTTCTCCCCTCTTTGTTAGTAGCCTCGCACCCCCTGTCCTGCCAGGCATCGCCGTAGAGCTGCTAATACACCTCATCCACCAGCCCAGGATCTCAGCTCATCCCTGCTAATACACCTCATCTACCAGCCCAGGATCTCAGCTCGTCCCTGCTGTCCCAGCCGACTGTTTTCCTCGGAGCCCTGCAGGAGCACCGGAACTAACTGCCCGAGGAGTTTGTGAAAACAAAGCCTCTCCTCCATCCCGTCTCAGCCGAAAAAGCTGTCCCGGGGTCCCTGTTTCTATTTTCTTGTTATTGCTGTAGTTATTGTTTGTTTGTTTGCCTGGTTATACTAGTAAAGAACTGTTATTCCTATCCCCAGATCTCTGCCTGAAAGCCCCCTTAATTTCAAAATTATAATAATTCGGAAGGAGGGGGTCTACATTCTTTCATCCCAAGGGAGGTTCCTGCTCTCCCTAGCAGACACCTGTCTTCTAGAACCAAGACAGTGTCCTTTTTTTTATTCTGGCTTGTCCATGGAATTTTTACCCATTAGTTGCTAGGACAACCTAACTGTGGGTACTTGGTGGGTTCTCAACAAAAACAAAGAGTGGCCGGGCCCAGGGAGGGAAGGGGGGCAGGAAAAAGGAGGGTGGGGACAGTTTGGCAGCCTTTCTTCAGCTTTGGGGAGAGCCAGTTTTGGGCACAGAGCTGCTGCATTAGAGATAAGGGAATTTCGCCATCATCCAGACGGAGCTGCTGCTGCTTCTCATTCTTCCCTCTTTGTTGGTGGCCTCGCACCCCGTGTCCTGCCGGGACGTGTGGCAGTGCCAGCCACTGCCGCGGAGCTGCTGATACACCTCAGCCATCAGCCCAGGATCTCAGCTCATCCCTGCTGTTCCAGCTGAGTGTTCCTCAGAGCCCTGCAGGAGCACCAGGACTGACTGCCCGAGGGGTTTGTGAAACAAAGCCTCTCCCCCATCCTGTCTCAGCCGAGAAAGCTGTCACGGGGTCCTTGGTTCTGTGTTCTTGTTATTGTTGTAGTTATGGTTGTTTGTTTGCCTGGTTATACTAGTAAAGAACTGTTATTCCTACCCCCAGATCTCTGCCTGAAAGCCCCTTGATTTCAAAATTATAATAATTTGGAGGGAGGGGGTCTACATTCTTTCATCCCAAGGGAGGCCCCTGCCCTCCCTAGCAGACACCTGTCTTCTAGAACCAAGACACTGGTTTTAGTCAGAAGCATCAGTGACCAAAAGTTGTGTTTCCTTTGGTTTGGTCACATCTTTGTTCCTTCTCAGTGTTCAGGCTGGGCTGTGGGGTGTCCTCATTTGCTGCATTTTCTGAGTTCCTCTTGGATCCCTTGAGCAATAGGTTGTGCCCTCTGAGGATCCTTTGTGCTCCTTGGTGACCCAGGAGAACCTTCCAGGCAGTTTTTGGGGGAGCTGCTGCTGTGATGTCACAGGAACGTTGCCATGTCCTTGTGGTGTTCCCATTGCTGTGAGGCACAGAGGCCTCAGTGTCAGAGAGGCTCTGGGCACCTGCTCATTGCCTGAGGATCCTCCTGCCCGAGGCATTCTCAGCAGCCAGCCCAGCCCCTGACGGGTGTCCTTCTGTCCTTGCAGGGGGACAGACAGTCTGCAGATGTGTGCAGCACAGCCAAAATGATCCAGCAAGTGGTTGCTGCAGTTTGCACTCTGCACTCTGTGGCTTCTTATGGGTATTTTTTAACCCACTGGGCCCCTAAGTCGAGGATTTCCCCAGGTGCACCATATGTGCCTTTGGGATTGCTGTGGGCTTATTGTTCTTCCTTTGGAATGGAGTTGATTTTAATGAAAATTGCCATTAAGATGCCATTTATTTGGGAGAGCTCCTGCCAACAGCTTCTTAAAAAAAGGGGTTGTCTGTAGCCAGCAGGGTGTTCACAGCATTTGGAATGGAGCCTGGGGGGGATCTGCTCCCCAAGAGGAGAGTCTGTGGCAGCAGATCCTGGTATTCCCTCTGTTTGCTCATCCAGCCAAAAACTGGACACAGCCTTGTATTTTGTGCTGTTCTCTTGCTTGCTGTGTGATCCAAAAGGACTGTGGCTCCAGGAGGGAAGTTGTGAAAGCAAAATGCTCTCTTGGCATTGACTTGTTGTGTGGGATTTTCCAGCACAGGCAGCTTTTTCTCCTAACAGCATCTGGTTCAGGTGAAGGTCACCTCACACATGCATACTGTGAAGCTCCTTCTTCAGTGAGCAGGAAAGGAACCTTTGGTGTTCAGAGATCCCAGTTTTTCCCTTTCAACACCAGTATGAGCCCAGTAAGCTCCAGTATGATCCTTTTCACATGGCAGCACTCCCAGGATGGTCCCAGTTGCCTCTGGCTAGATCAACCCAGTCAGTCCCAGTATGATGCCATTTGCTCCCAGCATGCTCCCAGTTGCTCCCAGTCACCCCCAGTATGGGGAATGATGTGCATGGTGTGTTCCCAGTCACCCTCAGATACTCCCAGTATGAGTCCAGTCACTCCCAGTATGATCCAAAATTGGATTGCTGGGAGGCCTCATGGAATCCTGGAGACCATTGTGACACTCTAGGGCCCCATGGAACCGTGGTGACACCAGGTTGGCTGGGAGTGTTGATGTGCTGCAGGGTCGGAGGGCTCTGCACAGGGACCTGGACAGGCTGGATCCAGGGCCCAAACCCAGCAAGGTGAGGTTTAACAAGTCCAAGTTCCAGGTCCTGCACTTTGGCCCCAACAACCCCTGCAGTGCTCCAGGCTGGGGACAGAGTGGCTGGACAGCAGCCAGGCAGAAAGGGAGCTGGGTCACTGATGGACAGCAGGCTGGGCATGAGCCAGCAGTGTGCCCAGGTGGCCAAGGAGGCCAATGGCTCCTGGCCTGGATCAGGAACAGTGTGGCCAGCAGGAGCAGGGCAGGGATTCCTCCCCTGTGCTCAGCACTGGTTGGGCAGCACCTCGAGTGCTGTGTCCAGTTCTGGGCCCCCAATTTAGGAAGGCCATGGATGGGCTGGAGCGTGTCCAGAGAAGGGCAACAAGGCTGCTGAGGGGTCTGGAGCACAAGTCCTGTAGGTGATAGTAAAAGGTCTCAAAATGTTAGAAAATTCGGGGACTTAGAAAGAAAGTTAGGTTTGGAAAGGCCTTGGAAAAGTAGGCCCTGGGAAATGTTAGGCCTTGTACTTGCTAAAGATCAGGTCAAACTGCACCTGAGTAATCAGTAGATGATAAATTATACAATTGTTAGATATGATTGGATTTAATTATTGTTTAAAGAACATGAGGAACAATGTTAGGGGGCTGGGGGGGATCACGAGAAATCCATGCTTGGGTAAAAACAATGCATACAATAGAACAATGTAAGTTTAATAATTAATATGTGAGTTATATAATGATAGAGTATAAAACATGTTCAGTTCCAAACCAAGATGGGTCAGATTTGGGTCTGTGTGCCCCTGACACCCAGAGCTCTTAATAAAGCACCTGCATATAATCATTTGTGATTATGTGTGTTCCTGAATGCTAACAATTTCATCAGATTTTACTGGAATTTTGTGAAATACTTGTGGAATTTTGTGGAATTTTTGTGGAATTTTGTGGGACATTGAGGAGATTTTGTGGGATGTTTCTGGAATTTTGTGGGATTTTGAGGTGATTTGAAGAATTTTGAGGGATTTTTCTTACATTTTGTGGGAATTTTTTGGCATTTTGTGGGATGTTGTTAGAATTTGATAGGGTTTTGAGAAGATTTAGGGTTTTTTTTTAATTTTTCAGCAATTTCATGGGATTTTGTTGGAATTTAATGAGATTTTGAGAAAATTTAAATAATTTTGTGGGATTTTACTTGAATTTTGTGGGATTATCTTAAATTTTGAGGTATTTTTATTGAATTTTGTGGGATATTGAGAAAAATTAAAGAATTTTGTGGGATGTTTCTGGAATTTTGTGGATGTTGTAGGAATGTTCTGGAATTTTGTGGAATTTTGTGGGGTGTTTTGAAGAGACGTGAAAAATTTTTCTTGATTTTTCTGGGATTTTGTGGAAATTTGTGGCGATTTTGTGGGATTTTTCTGGAATTTTTTAGGATTTTTCTTGTAATGTTGTGAAATTTTCTGGGATTTGTAGGATTTTGAGAAGGCTTGAGTAATTTTTGAAAGATTTTTCTTAGATTGTGTGGAAATTTGTTGGGATTTTGTGGGATGTTTCTGGAATTTGGTAGAATTTTGAGAAGATTTTGGGAATTTGTTGGGGTGTTTCTGGAATCTCATGGGATTTTTGTGGAATTATGTGGGATGTTTCTTGAATTTTGTGGGATTTTGTGGAAATTTTCTTGGATATTTCTAGAATTTTGTGGGATTTTTCTGAAACTCTGTGGCATTTTGAGAAAATCTAAATAATTTTGTGGGATTTTTCAAGAATTTTGTCTGATTTTTTTTGGAATGTTGTGGAATTTTTCTGGGATTTTGTGGGATTCTGAGCAGACTTGAGTATTTTTGAAAGATTTTTCTTAGATTGTGTGGACATTTGTAGAGATTTTTTGGGATGTTCCTGGAATTTGATGTGGTTTTGAGAAGAGTTGGGGAATTTTGCGGTATTTTTTCATTAATTTTGTGGAATTTTGTGGAATTTTTTGGGATATTGTGGAGACCTGAAAAATTTAGAGATTTTTCCTAGATTGTGTGCAAATTGGAGGAGATTTTGTAGAATGTTTCTGGAGCTCTGTAGGCTTTTGAAAAGATTTAGGGAATTTTGTAAGATGTTTGTGGAACTTTGTGGTATTTTTCTGGAATTTTGTTGAATTTTTGTGGAATTTTGCGGGATGTTTCCGAAATTTTGAAGGACTTTGAGGAGACATGAAGAATTTTAAGGGATTTTTCCTAGATTGTGTGGAAATTTGTAAAGATTTTGTGGGATGTTTCGGGAATTTTGTGGGATTTTTCTGGAATTTCGTGGGATTTTTGTGGAATTTTAAGGGATTTTTCAGAAATTCTGTGCAATTTTTCTGGAATGTTGTGGAATTTTCTGGGATTTGCTGAGATTTTGAGGAGACTTGAAGAATTTTGAGGAGTTTTACTTAGATTGTGTGTAAATTTGTTAAGATTTTGTGGGATGTTTCCGGAATTTGGTAGGGTTTTGAGAAGATATAGGGAATTTTGAGGGATTTTTTCTTGAATTTTTCTGGAATGTTGTGGAATTTTCTGGATTTTGAGGAGACTTGAAGAATTTTGAGGGATTTTTCCTAGATTGTGTGTAAATTTGTAAAGATTTTATGGGACGTTTCTGGAATTTGGTGGGGTTTTGAGAAGATTTCTGCAATTCTGTGGGATGTTTGTGGAATTTTGTGGAATTTTGTGGAATTTTGAGGGATTTTTCTGGAATTTTGTGCAATTTTTTTGGAATGTTGTGGAATTTTCTGGAATTTGGTTAGATTTTGAGGAGACTTGAAGAATTTTGAGGAGTTTTCCTAGATTGCGTGGAAATTGGTAAAGATTTTATGGGATCTTTCTGGAATTTGGTAGAGTTTTGAGAAGATTTAGAGGATTTGGTGGGATGTGTGTGGAATTTTGTGGGATGTTTGTAGAATTTTGTGAGATATGGATGAAACTTGAAGAATTTTGAGGTATTTTTCCTAGATTGTGTGGCTATTTGTAAAGATTTTGTGGGATGTTTCTAAAATCTGGTGGGGTTTTGGGAAGATTTCTGCAATTTTGTGTGATGTTTCTAAAATTTTGTGGGCTGTTTTTGGAATTTTGTGGGATTTCTGTGGAATTTTGAGGGATTTTTCTGGAATTTTATTCAATTTTTTTGGAATGTTGTGGACTTTTCTGGAATATGGTAAGATTTTGAGGAGACTTGAAGAATTTTGATGTATTTTACTCAGATTGTGTGGCAATTTGTAAAGATTTTGTAGGATGTTTCTGAAATTTGGTAGGGTTTTTAGAAGATTTAGGGAGTTTCTTGCGATGTTTGTGGAATTTTGTGGATTTTTGTGGAATTTTCTGGGATATTGAGGAGAGTTGAAGAATTTCGAGGGATTTTTCCTAGATTGTGTGGAAATTAAAGGAGATTTTGTGGGAAATTTCTGGAATTTGGTGGGGTTTTGAGAAGATTTAGGGAATTGTGTGGGATGTTTGTGGAATTTTGAGGGATTTTTCTGGAATTTTGTGGGATATGGATGAAACTTGAAGGATTTTGAGGTATTGTTCCTAAATTGTGTGGAAATATATAAAGATTTTGTGGGGTGTTGGTGGAATTTGGTGGGGTTTTGAGAAGATTTCTGCAATTTTGTGGGATGCTTCTGGTATTTTGTGGACCGTTTCTGGAATTTCGTGAGATTTTTGTGGAATTTTGAGGGATTTTCCTAGAATTTCGTGCAATTTTTTTGGAATGTTGTGGAATTTTCTAGGATTTGGTGAGATTTTGAGAAGACTTGAAGAATTTTGAGTAGTTTTTCCTAGATTGTGTGGAAATTTTTAAAGATTTTGTGGGATGTTTCAGGAATTTGGTAGGGTTTTGAGATGATTTAGAGGATTTGTTGGGATGTTTGTGGAACTTTGTGGGATTTTTCTGGAATTTTGTGGGATGTTTTTTGGAATATTGAGGGATTTTGACAAGACTTGAAGAATTTTGGGGTATTTTTCTGAGATTGTCTGCAAATTGGAGAAGATTTTGTGGGATGTTTTTGGAATTTGGTGAGGTTTTGAGAAGATTTAGGGAAATGTGTGGGGTGTTTGTTTAATTTTGTGGATGTTTGTGGAATTTTGAGGGATTTTTCTGGAATTTTGTGCAATTTTTGTGGAAATTTGTGGCATGTTTCTGGAATTTTGAAGGACTTTGCGGAGACATGAAAAATTTTGAGGTATTTTTCTTAGATTGTGTGGTAATTTGTAAAAATTTTATGGGATGTTTCTGGAATTTGGTAGGGTTTTGAGAAGATTTAGAGGACTTGGTGGGATGTTTGTGGAATTTTGTGGGATGTTTCTGGAATTTGGTAGGATTTTGAGAAGATTTAGGGAGTTTGTTACTATGTTTCTGGAATTTTGTGGGATTTTTCTGGAATTTTGTGGCATGTTTCTGGAATTTTGAGGGATCTTGATGAGACTTAAAGAATTTTGAAAGATTTTTTTAAATTGTGTGCAAATTGGAGGAGATTTTGTGGGATGTTTCTGGAATTTGGTAGGGTTTTGAGAAGATTTAGGGAATTGTGTGGGATGTTTGTGGAATTTTGAGGGATTTTTCTGGAATTTTGTGGGATATGGATGATACTTGAAGAATTTTGTGGTATTGTTCCTAAATTGTGTGGAAATATGTAAAGATTTTGTGAGATGTTGGTGGAATTTGGTGGGGTTTTGAGAAGATTTCTGCAATTTTGTGGGATGCTTTTGGAATTTTGTGGACTGTTTCTGGAATTTTGTGGGGTTTTTAAAAGATTTAGGCAAATTTGTGGTATTTTTTTCTGGAATTTTGTGGGATCTTGATTTTTGTGGGATATTGAGGAGATGTAGTGAAATATTTCTGGAATTTTGAGGGCTTTGGAGGAGACAAGAAGAATTTGGTGAGGGATTTTTCTTAGATTTTGTGGAATTCTGTGAAGGTTTTGTGTGATTTCGCTGGAATTTTCTGGAATTTTGAGAAAATGGAAAGAATTTTGTGGGATTTTTCTTGATTTTTGTGGGATATTGAGGAGATTTTGTGAGATGTTTCTGGAATTTGGTAGGGTTTTGAGAAGATTTCTGCAATTTTGTGGGATTTGTCTTGAATTTTGTAGGATATTGAGAAGATTTTGTGGGAGTTTTCTGGAATTTTGAGGGATTTTTAGGAAACATGAAGAATTCGGGGGTATTTTCTTATATTTTGTGGAAATTTGTGGGGATTTTGTGGGATGTTTCTGGAATTTGGTGGGCCTTTGAGAAGATGTAGGGAAATTTTGTGGGATTTTTCTGGAACTTTGTGGGATTTTGTGGAGACTTGATGAATTATGAGGTATTTTTCTTAAATTTTTTTGGAATTTTGTGAACATGTTCTGGGATGTTTCTGGAATTTGGTAGGATTTTGGGAAGATTTTGTGGGATTTTTTAAAATTTTTTGCACTTATGTGGGATTTTTTTGGAATTTTGTGGAATTTTTCTTGATTTTGGTGGGATATTCAGGAGATTTTGTGAGATGTTTCTGGAATTTGGTAGGGTTTTGGGAAGATTTAGGCATTTTTTTTAGTTTCTCTCAATTTCATGGGATTTTTTTGTAATTTTGTGGGATTTTGCAAAAGTTTAAATATTTTTGTGGGATTTTTTTCTGGAATCTTGAGGCATTTTGAGGAGACTTGGAAAATCTGGTGGGATTTTTCTTAGATTTTGTGGAAATTTGTGGCGATTTGGTGGGATGTTTCTGGAATTTGCTGGGGTTTTCTGAACATTTAGGGAGTTGTGTCAGATTTTACCGCAAATTTGTGGGATTTTTCTTGAATTTTGTAGGATATTGAGGAGATTTTGTGGGAGTTTTGTGGGATTTTTGGCATTTTGAGGAGACATGAAGAATTTTGAGGTATTTTCTTAGATTTTGTGGTATTTTGTGGAGATGTTGTGAGATGTTTCTGGAATTTGGTGGCATTTTGTAAAAATTTCTGCAATTTTGTAAGATTTTGTGGAATTTTTTGGTATTTTTCTTAGATTTTTCTAGGATATTCAAGAGATTTTGTGAGATGTTTCTGGAATTTGGTAGGGTTTTGGGAAGATTTAGGGTTATTTTTTAGTTTTTTGCAATTTCGTGGGATTTTTTTGCAATTTTGTGGGATTTTGCAATAGTTTCAATAATTTTGTGGGATTTTTCTGGAATCTTGAAGGATTTCCTGGAGACTTGAAAAATTTTGAGGGATTTTTCTTAGATTTTTTGAAATTTGTGTGATTTGGTGGGATGTTTCTGGAATTTGGTGGGGTTTTCAGAACATTTAGGGAATTGTGTCAGATTTTTTCTGCAATTTGGTGGGTTTTTTCTTGAATTTTGTAGGATATTTATGAGATTTTGTGGGAGTTTTGTGGAATTTTGAGGGAATTTGAGGAGACGTGAAGAATTTTGAGGTATTTTGTTTGATTTTGTGGAAATTCGTGGGGATTTTGTGGGATGTTTCTTGAATTTGGTGGGTATTTGTGAAGATTTCTGCAATTTTGTGGGATTTTGTGGAATTTTGTGGGATTTTTCTTGATTTTTCTAAGATATTCAAGAGATTTTGTCAGATGTTTCTGGGATTTGGTAGGGTTTTGGGAAGATTAAGGGGTTTTTGTTTTTTGTTTTTTCAATTTTGTGCGATTTTTTTTGAGTTTTGTGGGATTTTGCATAAGTTTAAATAATTTTGTGCGATTTTTGTGGAATTTTGTGGTATTTTGTGTAGACTTGAAGAATTTTGTGGGATTTTTCTTAGATTTTGTGGAAATTTATGGAGATTTTGTGGGATGTTTCTGGAATTAGAAAGGGTTTTTTCTTGATTTTTGTAGGATATTGAGGAGATTTTGTGAGATGTTTCTGGAATTTGGTAGGGTTTTGAGGAGATTACTGCAATGTTGTGGTATTTTTCTGGAATTTTGTGGTATCTTTCTTAAATTATGTGGGATTTTGTGGAAACTTGGAGAATTTTGTTGGATTTTTCTTAGATTTTGTGGAAATTTGTGGAGATTTTGTGGGATGTCGTAGAAATCTGATAGGGTTTTCTTGCCGTGGCGGCGGAAAGCCCGGAGCACCGCGACTTCTCCAGAAGCAGCCTTGAGAAAGGCTGGCCCGAAGCGCGTGTGAGCAGCTTCGAGCAGTCGAGTGATTCCAGCTCAGCTCAGTAATAATATAGTGATTTCAGCTCAGCTCAGTAATAGTATAGTGATTCCAGCTCAGCTCAGTAATAGTATAGTGATTTCAGCTCAGCTCAGTAATAGTATAGTGATTTCAGCTCAGCTCAGTAATAGTATAGTGATTTCAGCTCAGCTCAGTAATAGTATAGTGATTCCAGCTCAGCTCAGTAATAGTATAGTGATTTCAGCTCAGCTCAGTAATAGTATAGTGATTTCAGCTCAGCTCAGTAATAGTATAGTGATTTCAGCTCAGCTCAGTAATAGTATAGTGATTTCAGCTCAGCTCAGTAATAGTATAGTGATTTCAGCTCAGCTCAGTAATAGTATAGTGATTTCAGCTCAGCTCAGCTCAGCTCGGCAGCAGCGGCGGCAGGCAACACAGGAAGCAGGGACGAGACAGCTGGTCCAGCATTCCACCGAGGCACAAGCCTTTATTCAGGCAAAGCTTCGGCAAAGGGTGCCGGTAACAGCGAATCTCCCGAACAGAGGAAAACCCGGGATATTTATGGGGAAGGAGAGGGGCGGGGGCAAGCCCGAGATACCTGTATCGGGGTGGGACAGCAGGGGAGAACACCAATGAAACACAACAGTTTAACATAACTAACTCAAAGACCCCTGGGAGCGACATTGTGTCGCTCTTACAGAGAAGTATCTCCTCTCCAGGGGAGGGCCAGTATCTCGGGCCCAGCGGGCTCCTCCGTACCCACACTTCCCCATATTAACATAGAGTGTTGCATTTTAAACTCTAAAAAGCTTTACAAGTTCTTTCCTTGCTTCTTGACCTTTGGACTTTCTATCAGCAGAAGGACATTGTTTTACCAATCAGGGATTCTCCTTTAGCTGGCTAGGCTATTGTTCTTTGGTCATATAGTAACTAGTACTCAGTATCTTATGACTCAAAGCAAGCTTTCATTTCTATTTCAATTCTAGGCTTCATACCTTCAGAATCTTTTGTTAAACAATCATATTCGCAAGGTTTCCCTGTTTCATCTTCCCCAACATAAACTGTCACTTTTAATATAAATTAGAAGCTAATTTGAATATTTCTAAGTGTAATTCCTCTGTTAAATCAAAAAGTCATAGGTTAAAAATTAGATTGAATACTGTATAACTGCTGTTCTTTTGCTAAACTGTGAAGTTGAAGGTATCAATTAATGGTTAAGGTATAAGTGAAGTCCTGTTAAGTTTGACCTCTGTTAAGTTCTTAGGCCATATTCCTTTTATCCTTGACCTCACTGTCCTTTTGTCACAGACACACACACATACGGGCAGTTCTGGGTTCATTTCTGGTTGGATTTGGATTGCCTGGATTTTGTTTGGTTTTGTTGTTGCTTTGTTTCCTTGCTATGCCTGAAGTGTCCAGTCAGGAGCAGAGTGACTCTTGCAAAGGAACTTTGTGTTGCTGCTGCTTAATATTAAATCTGGTTTTTGCTGCTCCCTTGCTGGGGATTTTTTAGGCACTCTCAAGGCCTTGTTGGTGACAGGGTGAAGGAGCCCTGGCCCAGGCTCTGGCCCTGGGGGACACGGGGACGCTGCCAGGGGTTCCCTGTCCCCTGTCCCACCCCCACAGCCCTGGCCCCCACCCCCGTGTCAGGCTCTGGGGTCGATCTCATGGAACATCCTCTGGGGAGGCTGCAGTGCCAGGGGCAGGGGGACCCAGGGGGACAGGGGATCTCGCTGTGCACGAGCAGTGTTGGACTTCTCTGTGGGGAATGGTGAGGGGGGGATGGGGCAGAGTGACCTCCCCAGTGACCTCACACAGCCCCTGGGATGTCACACAGCAACATGTGATGTCACAGCCCACACTGGGAAGCCCCTGTGATGTCACAGAGCCAACTCTGGGACGTTCTCATGTGTTGTCATATAGCTGTACTGTGATGTCACAGAAGACTCTGTGATGTCACAAAGTCACCTTGTGATGTCACAGTCTGTTCTGTGATGCCACAGCCAGCTCTGTGATATCACAGAGCCACCCTTGATGACTGCAGTCTGCTCTATGGCATCACAACCTCATCTATGAGGTCACAGCAAACTGTAATGTCACAACCTTATCAGTGATGTCACACAACCATCTCTGTGATGTCATACAGCCACGCTGTAATGTCACAGCACAAACTTCAACCTCACAGCCAGGTCTATGATGTCATACAGCCATGCCATGATGTCACAGCTTGCTCTGTGATGTTAAAAAGTCTCCTCCATGATGCCGTAGCTGCTCAGTGACCTCACACAACAAACTCTGTGATGTCACAGCCCCATCTGTGTCCTCACACAACCCACTCTGAGCTGTCACACAGCCCCTTTCTGACATCCCAGCTGCTCTGGGGCTCCAGGACACAGCCACAGAGGTGCTGCTGTGACACAGCCCCCTCTGGCACATCCCACAGCCCCTGCCAGTGCTGAGCCCCTGGGAGCTCTGTCTGGGCCTGCTCGTGTCCCTGAGCTGCCCTGGCAGGGCCCCAGCCCTGCTGGGCTGTGCTCAGGAGCTGCTCCTGGCCAGAGCTGTCTCTCTGCAGCGCTGCCCTTGCCAGGAGCTGCCTCTGGGCCAGGAGCCCGGCCCAGCTCAGCAGCACAGACACAGCACCAGCACTTTCATCACCCTCTCGGGCCTTTGAGGCTCTTGGCATCACACTCAGTCCCTCAGAGTGTGCTCCAAAACCTTCTCAAGAACTCCAAGTCAGATGGAAACACTGAAATTTCTTGTAGTTGAAATGAGAGACACGAGTGAGAAAGCGTCCCCAGGTTCCAGGTAGGGCAGAAGACTGGAGGCCCTGATGCCAGCTGGGGACAAGCAAGGGAAAGGTGTCTGTGGTGCTGAGCAAAGCTGGATGTGTTTCAGGAATGCCAAGGGCCAAGGGCTGAGCCCCAGCCCCTGGCAAGGCAGATGCTGTCCCTCCCTCATTGCTCAGGGCTCTTCCCGGGGCACTGGCATGTGGGGATGTGCAATGCCAAGGGCAGCACCATGGGGCGGCCCCTGCCAGGCTGCTGAGCAGGGACAAGGAGGCAATGAGGCCCCAGGGCTGCCAGGGTCACTTGTCCCCTGCTGGCCTCAGGCCCAGGGCCAGCAGCCATGGCCAAAGGGCTGCACAAGTTTCCTCTGGCAGGGCCTTGCAGCTGCACAGCCCAGAGCCCTCAGCTCTTATGTTGCTTATGTGATGAGGCCTCCAAACCCCATCCTGGGAGATTTTTGGGTCCTCTCCATGGTGTGTGAAAATGGAAGCACTGGTCAAAGTTATTTTCTCCAAAATCTTGCAGTGACAGGGATGAATATCTTTAAAGTGATCAAGAGTTAATTTATATTTTTTAGAAGGAGGAAAAATTTTAATCAGGTATTTTATGAGAGTGGCACAAAACTGCAACTGCTTTTCCAGACAAGTTGATGCCCCATCCCAAGAATGCTCCAAGAGCAGGATCTCTGTGCAACCTGACACAGTGAAAGCCCCCTCCCCTCCCCAAGGATGGAATTCCTGTTGTGTGGGTTCTCTGATGTGCTGGGTGCCCTCACAACGCTCCTGGCCAGAATGTCTGCTGAGGGCCAGCCAGGCTGCTGCAGTGGCACTGACCTCACAGCCATCACCATTGAAGCCATGTCCCCTGGGCCTGGCTCTCCCCTTTCCTCTGTCCCTGCCTTGTCTCTGCTGCCATGAAGAGTTGTTTCATTATTATCTTGTCCCCAGGGTGCTGGGGCCAATTGCTTCCCAGTCAGGCTCCTGGAGCAGCAGTGGCTTTTCAGAGCCCAGCCAGAAATGAGCCCTGAAGCAGCAGCTCTGCAGTGCTGGCCACCAGGCCGGGGTGCCAAGGGAGCCTTCTGGCCATGGCCTGGAAGCAGCTGCTGCTGCCAAGGTGCCTTTGGTGCCTCAGGCTGTCCCTGGCACAGCTCCCAGCACGGCACTCTGCACTTGTGCCCGAGCCCTTCCCTGGGTTGGGGCTGGCCTGGGGCTTTTCCTGCAGCAGGATCTGCCCTGGCCATGGCACAGGAAAGGCAGTTCCTGCTGGAGCAGGAGGCTGTGCCTGGAATGGGCTCAAACAACTCCAGCAAGGCCCTGTTCACTTCAGAATTGCTTCCTAGAGCACTATAGTCTAATAATTGTTATAGCTCTTATACTGTGGAGTAAGTAACTCTTTTACTTTATTTACTCTGTGGTGTAAATAAATCATGTTCAGAATCAGTCACAGTTGTATTTATATAAATATATCTGATATTCCATTGTTAATCATGTGGGACAAATTGCATTACGGTTCAATTCTACATGTCCAATATTTACACATAAACGTCTGACAAACTCGGGCTGGGATTGAATCCAGCTGCTCCCAGTCTCCTCTCTTACAAAGAATTTAAATGTCTAGGTGACTTGGAGGAGTTTGAGGATCCATGGTGGCTGTTTGGTGTCATTTCTCCACCTCATGACTCAACAGGAGTTTCTCCAATAAAGAAATAAAGCTTTAGCCTGAAGCTCCCACTCTGCCCATGACAGGAAGCCCTGGGAGTGTCTGTGACATCCCAGCTCTTTGGTAGCCTGGGGACTCCTGGGATGTCACCATGGGGTCCCTGGGTGCCTGTGACAGAGCGGTGCCTTTGCAGCCCAAGGTCCTCTTGGATGTCACCGTGGAATTGCTGTGACTGCATCTGACCACACGGCTCTTCAGCATCCCCAGAAACCCCTGGGAGGTCTCCATGGAGCCCCTGTCTGTGCCTGTCTCAGGCCTGGAGCCAGAGCCCGTTGCCATGGCAACCATTTGCAGGCCCATCCCCAGGCTCATGGGATCACAGAGCCACAGAATTGGCTGAGTTGGGAGGGAGCCATGGGGATCCTCCAGTCCAGCTGCTGGCCCTGCACAGGACACCCCAACAATCCCAGCCTGGGCCTGGCAGCGCTGGCCAAACGCTGCTGGAGCTCAGCCAGCCCTGGAGCTGGGAGCCTTCCCTGGGGAGCCTGTTCAGTGCCCCAGCAGCCTCGCGGGAAAAACCTTTTCCTCACATCCAGCCTAAACCTGCCCGCCTCAGCTCCAGCCGCTCCCTCCACTCCTGTCCCTGGGCGCCAGAGGGAAGAGGTTCCCGCAGCCCCCAGCCAGGGACCCACTCCCAAGGCTGCTGCCATGGCAACCAGGCCTGGCACCACCTGGGATGCTCGGTTTCCACGGGCTGGGCTTCAGGAATGGCATTCCTCAATTTCCTGCGCCTGCTGAAACCGTGCTGCCGCTCGCTTCCCTCCCACCTCCCATGGAAAACAGAAAAGGCAAAGATCCCGGGCTGAGCTAAGTACAATTTATTGATAACAGCAACAGGATAAGGAACAAACAGGAACAGAAATAATTTCGGTAACAAAATAGGTAAGAAGAACTATTTACAGGGAAAACTAAACCACCACTGACTGTTTCTTCCTGGCCAAGTATTTCCTCCTGCCTGGAAAGGACACCCTTCTCCTCTGGTGACAGAGAGGGAGTCCTTTTCCTGCCCCTGGCTCCGACCTGAGATGGGATTGAATCTAATTACAGGGACATGGTCAGACTCTCATGGTCTTTGATCTCACATCATGTCATTGCCATGGGCAGGGAAAGGTACAGGTGTCTTCCCAGCATGGATCACAGGGAACATGGATCACCAGGTCTCTTCCCAATGTGGATTCTCCAAGAGGGAATGAAGCTGGAGCAGTGCACAAAGCTCTTCCTGTACTTTGGGGCATTTCCAGGGCTTCCTTTAGTGGTGCCTCCGTTGGTGTCGGGTCAAGTTAGAGCGCTGGGTGAAGCTCTTCCCACACTGGGGACACTCGTAGGGCCTCTCCCCAGTGTGGATCCGCCGGTGAGAGACGAGGGTGCAGTTGTGCTTGAAGCCCTCCCCACAGTCAGGGCAGCGGAAGGGCCTCTCATCCGTGTGAATCTGCTGGTGCAGGACGAGATTTGAGCTGGTCTGAAACCTCTTCCCACACTCAGGACACTCGTAGGGCCTCTCCCCAGTGTGGATGCGCTGGTGGATGGCGAGGTGGGAGCTGCAGCTGAAGCCCTTCCCACATTCCCCACACTTGTAGGGCCATTCCCCAGTGTGGATCATCTGGTGGCAGATCAGGCTGTTGCTCTGGCTGAAGCTCTTCCCACACTCCAAGCACTTGTAGGGCTTCTCCCTATCCTGAAGCTGCACATGCACCACCAGCTCAGAGCCTCGGCTGGATCTCTGGCCACCTTCCTGGCACAGGGTGGGTCTTTCCTCCTCAGAGCACTTTGGGATGGGTTTGGAGCCCCTCCTCTTGCAGGATCTCTGAAGCTTTTCCTCCCAGCTTGACTCCTGCGCTGTGGAGCTGCTCAAAATGTCCTCTTCCACGAGGTTCTGCTGTGGGGATTTGTCCTCCCTGGTCTCCATCCTCAGCTCCTTGTCTGGGGGAGGAAGGACAAGGAGAGGATGGGATTTGCCTCTGTGCCAGAGGGAAGGGGAAGGAGATCCCCCCAGTGCGTCCCCGGCAGGACGGCGTCGGCAGCGGGGTTGTCCTGCAGCCGGGGGCCATGCTGGGCTGGGAGATGGAGCAGGAGAGAGGGGGAAAGGGGCACTGACTTCGTCCTCACCTGCCTGGGTGTCCTGGGGCATCTTCCTCTTCCTCACAGCCTCCTTCTCCATCTGGCCAAGGTCTGAAATTGGGAAATCCTGGTTTGAGAGAAAACAAGGAATGAGTACATAGACTTTGAAGGTCCCTCTGTTCAAGTCCCTCTCTAGAAGTCACCGGGCATCTGAGATGTCTTGGTTTGAAAGGAATGGTGTTTGCTAAGGAAGGCAGAAATCTCCGCTGAAATGGATAAAAATGTAAACATCCCATCCCCTCCGAATTATTATAATTTTGAAATCAAAGTGCTCTCAGGTAACAATATGGGAAAAGGAATATAAGTTCTTTAATAATGAAGGAAAATGAAAATGCAGCAGTACAAAAAAAACCCAACAACAAAAAAACAACTCACCAAGAGTCAGAATGCAACCTTAGACACCGTTGGTCAGGGTTTTGGAAGTAGTTTGATTAAATGGTGGCTGCAGTCCTCCTGGAGTGACAGATGTGGTTTTGTTGAAGCAATGATCCCACAGAAGATTGTAGCTTACCTCTGAAGTTCTGGTGCTGTAGATGGGTCTGGTCTCTCTTCTGGGAATCCAGTGGAGAAAGGCTGCCTGTGGTGTTTAGATTCTCAGATTATATCCAGTCAGGAATGCTTGGCTCCTCCCCCTGGCTGGAGCATCTCACAATGGGATGATGTCATTTTATCAGTCCTGCAGTGAGACTCAATGGCCCATTAACAGAAGATATCCCCCTGGAGGGAGGATGGGTGGTGGAAGAGATAAAGAACACTGCCCCACCTGGTTTTAACAGCTGGCCCATTAACAGAAGACATCCCCCAGTTCTGAGGGATGGGTGATGAAAGAGATAAAGAAAACTGCTCTACCAGGTTTTAACAGATGGTGATAGAATACATAATTTTGGTTACATCTTGCACTGCAACCCAGGACATGTAGTCCATATAAACCTCCCAAACACCAAGGTTCAGCCCTGAAAATGCCTCCCAGGAGTTCCCCATCTCTGTTCTCTCCCCTTTGGTCTTCAGTGGTTCCTCCCTGTCCCAGCTGCTGGGGGTCAGACTTGTACTGGGGGTCGCCTGTCTACTCAGGCCCAGGCTGCTGGGAGTGCCAGGAATCCAAAAAGTTCCCCCTATTCCATCTCTCCACTTAGGAATGCTGGGACCCCCCAGTATCCCCACAAGGGGCATTTTCCACTCAGCTTTGGATTTCTTCATTCTCCAAACATCCCCTCCAAAAAAGCCAATCCAGGGACACCCCAGGATATCTGGGCCGAGCTCCCCCTCCCTGGTCACCTGTGGGATGGGGGGTGATGATCCCATGGGTGGAGGCTGTGAATTCAGGGAATGCTTGACCTCGTGCTTCCTTCTCCTTTCCCTGATCCTCCTTTGTCTCTCCTTCAGTCTGAAGAAGCTGCTACAGGTGTCAGAAGCAAAACTCCATGCCCCTTGGAGCTTCAATCGGCCCCAGTGAGGGCAGGGACTGCCAAAGGCTCCCCAGGGACTGGTGAGAGCAGATCCTGGAGGCCAGGATTGCCGGGAGCCAAAGGCTCTGAGCAGGGAACTGCAATGCTGAGCCAGCCCTGGCTGGGTTGGAGGAAGCAGAAAGGCCAAGCCCTGAGCCCAGGCCTGGCACAGCAGGGCCTGTCCCTCACGGGTGGCTCGGGACTCTTTGTGGGGCAGTGGGATGTGAGGGGCAGCAAGGACAAATGCCATAAACCTGTGTGACACTCCAGATCCTTATGGAACCAAGGGGCCAGAGTGACACCATGGGAAGTTGAGGAACCACGGGGATCATTGTGGCACTCTTGGGCCCATGGAACCAAGGGGACAGTGGGACACTGTGGGGCATCATGGAAACAAGAGGTCACTGTGAGCCTGCAGGGCTGTAACACCCCAGAACACTTCAATGCTGGTGGTAACCAAAGGTTCCTGTTCTTGAGTTTGGTGCACAGGAGAAACACCAACCAGGTATTCTCAGAATGGACAGATGTAAAGAATATTCTTGGTAGAAAGGGACCCACAAGGATCATCAAGTCAAGCTCTTAAGTGAATGGCCTGACAGGATTTCAATCTTGAAAGTATTGAACCCACAGCCTTGGTGATACTGGCACCATGCTCTGACCAACTGAGCTTAGAGGTCAAAATGACACAAAATTTAACTCTTAAAATATAGACAATCAAGGAATTTTGGGAAAGGGTTTAATACAACATCCAATTGAACATAAAATTCTTACCATAGTATTAACTTTGCAAAGTTAGCTCATTTAACCTAAAAAGTGTTAATCCTTAACATTTTGGGTAACATTAAGATATCCAAAAATGTTCCAGGTACGTAGGGTAAGAAGGAGAAGAAAAAGAGACCAGAAAGACAGAAGATCTACAGAAAAACACTTCCAGGATGATCCCAGTCACTCCCACTACAATCACAGTCACTCCCTGTTGCACCCAGTCACCCCTAGTATGGTTCAAGTCACTCCCAGATCCTCCCAGCATGATTCCAGTCATGGCCAGAGTGACTCCCTGTCATTCCCAGGATGGGCCCAGTTGCTCCCAGTCACCTCCAGCATGGTTCCAGTCACAGCCAGCACCTTTCCATTCACTCCCAGTATGATCCCAGCTAGTTCCACTAGGATCCTTGTATGTCCCCAGCATGGGCACAGCTGCTCCTAGGATTATCCAGTGTGCTTCCAGTTGCTCCCATTTACCTGCACTGTGGTTTCAGTCTCTCCCAGTCTATCCCAGTTGCTCCCAGCCACTCCCAGTCACCCTGAGTGCAGTCCCAGTTGTTGCCAGTACGGTAGCAGTCTCGCTCAGCATGGCCCAGCTGCTCCCACTTTGATCCCAGTAGGATGCCAGTTGCCCTTAGCATGGATACACTTGCTCCCTGTTCCTCCCAGTGTGATCCCAGTTGCACCCACTTCCTCCCAGTATAGTCCCAGTCGCTCCCCAGATTATCCCAGCTGCTCCCAGCATGGTCCCAGTCATTCCCAGTTGCCCCCAGTGCAGACACAATCACTCCCAGTTGTTCCCAGTTATCCCCAGCATGGGGTCCCAGTTGTCCCCAGCACAGTTCCCGCTGTTCCCAGTGTGTTCCCAGTCATCCCCAGTATGGTCACATACACTCCCAGTATGTCCCAGTTGCCCTCAGCATGTCCATAGCCATTCCCAGACACTCCCAGTCAAGTGCTTGTTATCCCAGTATGATCTCAGGCCCAGTATATCCCAGTGGAGCTGGGATTCACTCCCTGAATTCACAGCCCCCCATCCATGGGATCATCACCCCCCATCCCACAGGTGACCAGGGAGGGGGATCTCGGCCCAGATATCCTGGGGGGGTCTGTGGGTTGGGTTTTTGAGGATGATGACTGGAGAAACAAGAACTCCAAAGCTGAGTGGAAAATGCCCTTTGGGGGACATTTGAGGTTCCCAGTGGCAGCTCCTGTCAGAGGCAGCCTGGAGGAGCAGAGCCCTGTGTCCCCCAGGACCCCAAAGTGGAGAGCCCAGAAAGAGGGAGTGCCGCAATTCATGGGACCCTCAACAGCCTGGAGAGAGGCAGGGGGGTCTCCATGGACCCCCTGCCCTCCTAAGAAGGGAATAAGGGGAACAGGGACCCTGGGACCCCAAAAACTTTCAGCATCCCTAAGTGGGGAGATGGAAATGGCGGAAACTTTTCAGATTGCTGGCACTCCCAGCAGCCTGGGCAGGGCAGGGACCGCCTAGATGCGGGACCCCCAGTACAATTGTGACCCCCAGGAGCTGGGACAGGGGAGGAAATCCTGAACACCAAAAGGGAGAGAACAGACATAGGGAACTCCTGGAAGGCATTTTCAGGGCCGAATTTTGGTGGTGTAAAATTTTCATGGACCCCATGTCTTGGGTTGCAGTGCAAGATGTAACCAAAATTATGTATTCTATCACTATCTGTTAAAAACTAGTGGAGCAGTTTTCTTTATCTCTTTCATGCCCCATCCCTCATAACTGAGGGGATATCTTCTGTTAATGGGCCAGCTGTTAAAACCAGGTGGGGCAGTGTTCTTTATCTCTTCCACCACCCATCCTCCCTCCAGGGGGATATCTTCTGTTAATGGGCCATTGAGTCTCACTGCAGGACTGATAAAATGACATCATCCCATTGTGAGATGCTCCAGCCAGGGGGAGGAGCCAAGCATTCCTGACTGGATATAATCTGAGAATCAGAGCACCACAGGCAGCCTTTCTCCACTGGATTCCCAGAGGAGACACCAGACCCATCTACAGCACCAGAACTTCAGAGGTAAGCTACAATCTTCTATTGCTTCAACAGAACCACATCTGTCACTGCAGGAGGACTGCAGCCATTCTTTAATCAGACTGCTGCCAGCACCTTGACCAACAGGGTGTCAGGTTGTATTCTGACTCTCTCAGTGAGTTGGTTATTTGTTGTTTTTTTTTTTTTTGTACTGCTGCATTTTCATTTTATTTTTTAAATAGAACTATTATTCCTATTCCTGTATCTTTATCTGAAAGCACTTTGATTTCAAGATTATAATAATTCGGAGGGGGCTGTTGCTTACATTTTTATAGATTACAGTTTATGTTTCTGCCTTCCTTAGCAAACACCATTCCTTTCAAACCAAGACCCTTCAGATGCCCAGGTGACTTCTAGAGAGGGACTTGAACAGAGAGACCTAAAAACTCAGTATGCTCATCCCTTGTTTTCTCCCAAACCAGGATTTCCTAATCCTGAACCTTGGCTGCATGGAGGAGAATGCTGCGAGGAAGAGAAAGATGCCCCAGGACACCCAGGCAGGTGAGGACGAAGTCAGTGCCCCTTTCCCCCTCTCTCCTGCTCCATCTCCCAGCCCAGCCTGGCCCCGGCTGCAGGACAACCCCGCTGCCGACGCCGTCCTGCCGGGGACGCACTGGGGGGATCTCCTTCCCCTTCCCTCTGGCACGGAGGCAAATCCCATCCTCTCCTTGTCCTTCCTCCCCCAGACAAGGAGCTGAGGATGGAGACCAGGGAGGACAAATCCCCACGGCAGAACCTCTTGGAAGAGGCTGTTTTGAGTGAATCCACAAGATCCGAATCCAATGGGGAGGAAAAGCCCCAGAGATCCCACAGGAGGAGGGGCTCCAAACCCTTCCCAGGGTGCTCTGAGGAGGAAAGACCCACCCTGTGCCGGGAAGGTGACTGGAGATCCAGCCGGGGCTCTGAGCTGGTGGTCCATGAGCAGCTTCAGGATGGGGAGAAGCCCTACAAGTGCTTGGAGTGTGGGAAGAGCTTCAGCCAGAGCAACAGCCTGATCTGCCACCAGATGATCCACACTGGGGAATGGCCCTACAAGTGTGAGCAATGTGGGAAGGGCTTCAGCTGGAGCTCCCAACTCATCCGTCACCAGCGCATCCACACTGGGGAGAGGCCCTACGAGTGTCCCGAGTGTGGGAAGAGGTTTCAGACCAGCTCAAATCTCGTCCTGCACCAGCGGATTCAGACGGATGAGAGGCCCTTCCGCTGCCCTGACTGTGGGGAGGGCTTCAAGAGAAACTCCCACCTCGTCTCTCACCTGCGCATCCACACTGGGGAGAGGCCCTACGAGTGTCCTGAGTGTGGGAAGAGCTTCATCCGCAGCTCTCACTTGACCGGACACAAAAGGAGGCACCGGTAAGGGAAGCCTTGCGAGTGCCCCAAGTTCAGGAAGAGCTCTGTCCATGGCTCCAGCTCCAGAGGATCCATGTTGGGAAGGGACATGGTGACCTGCTGATCAATGTTCCCTGTGATCCATGCTGGGAAGACACCTGTACCTTTTCCTGCCTGTGGCAATGTCATGATTTGGGGTGAAAGAACATAAGGGTATGGCCATAGCCCTGTCATTATATTCAATCCCATCTCAGGTCATTGCCAGGGGCAGGAAAAGCACTCCTACTCTCTCACCAGAGGAGAAGGGTGTCCTTTCCAGGAAGGAGAAAATACACAGCCAGGAAGAGCCATTTGGTGGTGTTTTAGTTTTCCCTGTAAATAATTTGTCTTATCCCTTCTGTTATCCAAATTGCTTCTGTTCCTGTTCATTCCTTATCTCGTTGCTGTTCTCAATAAATTGTTCTTATCCCAGCCTGGGATCTTTGCCTTTTCTGCTTTCCATGGGAGGTGGGAGGAAAATGAGCAGCATCGCGGTTTGAGCGAGAGCAGGAAATTGAGGAATCCCATTCTTGAAGCCCAGCCTGCGGAAACCGAGCATCCCAGCTGGTGCCAGGCCTGGTTGCCATGGGCAGCAGCCTTGGGAGCGGGTCCCTGGCTGGGGGCTGTGGGAACCTCTTCCCTCTGGTGCCCAGGGACAGGAGTGGAGGGAGCGGCTGGAGCTGAGGCGGGCAGGTTTAGGCTGGATGTGAGGAAAAGGTTTTTCCCGCGAGGCTGCTGGGGCACTGAACAGGCTCCCCAGGGAAGGCTCCCAGCTCCAGGGCTGGCTGAGCTCCAGCAGCGTTTGGCCAGCGCTGCCAGGCCCAGGCTGGGATTGTTGGGGTGTCCTGTGCAGGGCCAGCAGTTGGACTGGAGGATCCCCATGGGTCCCTCCCAACTCAGCCAATTCTGTGGCTCTGGGATCCCATGAGCCTGGGGATGGGACTGCAAATGGTTGCCATGGCAATGGGCCCTGGCTCCAGGCCTGAGCTGGTGTCCATGGCAACCACCCCTGGCATGGGGTCTCCATGGAGCTGCCAAAGGACTGACCATAGCAACAGGGGCTGTGATGGTTGCCATGGAAACAGACCACAGCAACAGGGGCTGTGATGGTTGCCTGCCAAGGATCAGATTCGTTACAGGCCCTCAGAGGGGCTCCATGGGGACATTCCAAGAGTCTCCAGGCTGTTCAAGAGCTGAAATGTCACAGGCACAGACAGGAGCTCCACAGAGACCTCCCAGGGGTTTCTGGGGATGCTGTAGAGCCGTGTGGTCAGACGCAGTCCCAGCAATTCCATGGTGACATCCCAGGGGACCTTGGGCTGCAAAGGCACTGCTGTGTCACAGGCACTCCCGGAGACTCCACGGTGACATCCCAGGAGTCCCCAAGCTGCCAAAGAGCTGGGATGTCACAGACACTCCCAGGGCTTCCTGTCATGGTGTTGTGGGTTAGGTGTCCTTTTTTTTTTCAGTTCTGGCTTGCCCGTGGAGTTTTTACCCATTAGTTGCGGGGACAACCTAACTGTGGGTACTTGGTGGGTTCTCAACAAAAGATAAAGACTGGCCGGGCCCAGGGAGGGAAGGGGGGCAGGAAAAAAAGGAGAGTGGGGACAGTTCGGCTGGTTTTCTTCAGCTTCGGGGAAAGACATATTTGGGCACGGAGCTGCTGCGGTGGGAGAAGGGAATTTCGCCATCACCCAGACGGAGCTGCTGCTGCTTCTCCTTCTCCCCTCTTTGTTGGTGGCCTCGCACCCCCTGTCCTGCCGGGACGTTTGGCAGTGCCAGGCACCGCTGTGGAGCTGCTGATCCACCTCATCCACCAGCCCAGGATCTCAGCTCGTCCCTGCTGTTCCAGCTGAGTGTTCCTCAGAGCCCTGCAGGAGCACCGGGACTGACTGCCCGAGGGGTTTGTGAAACAAAGCCTCTCCTCCATCCCATCTCAGCCGAGAAAGCTGTCATGGGGTCTCTGGTTCTGTTTTCTTGCTAATGCTGTAGTTATTGTTGTTTGTTTGCCTGGTTATAAATACTAATAAAGAACTGTTATTCCTATCCCCAGATCTCTGCCTGAAAGCCCCTTGATTTCGGAATTATAATAATTCGGAGGGAGGGGGTCTACATTTTCATACCAGGGGAGGCCCCTGCCCTCCCTAGCAGACACCTGTCTTCCAAAACAAAGACAGATGGGGAGTTTCTCCATCCTCCTCACTCTTGTGGGGTCAGCAGTGCTCTTGGTTCCTCATGCTCTTTTTGTGGGGCCTTTTGTGTCTGTGCCCCTCCGACTTAGGGGGACAGGGTATTTGCTGCCCCCTTTCTGCTTCTGGGAAGCCTGTGTGGGGTCTTTATCCCCCTCTGATTTGGGGGGTGTCAGTGTTGTCACCATCTTGGCAGCCCCCGGCTGCTCTTTCCCCTTTGCCAGGCCAGGGGTGTTCTCTGTCCCCTTGCAATTTGCGGGGCTGGCACAGACACAATTCCCCTCCTCTTTGGTGGGGCTGGCAGTCTCCCCCTTCTGACTTGGGGGCTGCTGTGGGCTCCATCCATCTCTTATTTTGGGCTGGGGTGGGTATTTATCTCCCTTCAGTTTGAGGGGCCCAGGGATAGTGTCCATCCTCCTCCAGTTTTGAGGGGCCTGGCAGTAGTCTTTGCCATCCAGCGATTTGGGGGGACTGATGCAGGCTCCACCCCTCTGATTTTGAGGGACAACCTGGAGGAAAGGCACCAAAAGCTGGACAAAGACTGAAGGGAATGCTCTGATTACCCCTTTTGCCAAGAGGTTCCCTTAGCTGAAGTTGCTAACAAGGACCAGACTCGCCAGCCCGCAGTGGGTTTTGGGTTGTTTTATTTCCTGGGCCCTCAGTCCTGCGTGGGACACGGGAACTGGGTGCTGCAGAGGCTGCGGCAAGGCATCAGAAATGGCTGCCCAACACCCAAGGGTGGTAGAAGATCTGCTCCAGCACTGGCCGATCCATGGGGTGCTTGGACAAACAGCAGCGGATCAGATGTTGGCACTCTGGGGAGAGAAGGCAGAAAGCAGCGCTCACTTGCAGAAGGCTCCTGCCCAGCTGCTCCTGGTGCCTGCGGAAGCCAGGCCACGCTGCGTGTGCTCGGAGCTGCCCTTGGCGGGAGAGCGGCACGGCAGGACAAGCGTCCCCTCCTTCAGCCAAGCGTGCCACACCCAGCCTGCCACGGGCCACCTGCTGCAGCCGGCCCTTGAGGGCACATGGACGTCCCGCGCAGCTGCGGGAGGGCCGGGCTGGGCTGCGCGGTGCCACCTGCCAAAGCCTGCCTTCTTCAGGCTGTGTGCCAACCTGGAGAGACCTCCTGCGGGAAGAAGAGCTGCCCCAACACCATGTCACACTCGTTCTGGAAGGGCAGGAACCCACACACCATCTCCAATAGCAGCACGCCCAGGGACCAGATGGTCGCCCCATCGCCGTGGTAGCAGCGCAGGCCGATCCACTCGGGTGGGCAGTACGTGCGTGTTCCTAGGGGAGACGGGCGGCGCTGTTCAGGCGCAGGCTGCTGCCTTCCAGAGCCTGGCGCCAGCCTCCTGCCAGAGGCAGGGGCTGCAGCCATGGCCACAACTTCTCCCCAAGGTGTGCCTGCCTCCCCCTGACAATGGGCCAAAGCCAAGAAACCATTCTGCAAGGCTGAGAACGCCAGCGGAGCAGCCCAAGGCCTTGCGGGCCTGCCAAGCCCAGGAGCCGGGGCCCAGCTTTTGCAGCCCCTTTCTGTCAGCAGGGCCGGCAGCCGGCTCCTGGGGCACAGCACCTGCCCCGTGCCACAGGGCAGCCGGCAGCCGGCTGAATGCCGCACCCCGCGGCCCAGGAGGGAATGGGGCCGTGCAGTGCCTGGCACTGGGAGCAGGGCCCGCACTCTGGGCTCACCAGCAAACTGTGTGAAGGCCCGCTCCTGGAGGAAGGTGCCCCAACCGAAGTCGATCAGCTTCAGCTTGCCAGTCTCTGGGTTGACGAGGAGGTTCTCTGGCTTGATGTCCCGGTGCAGGACGCTGCAGGCGGTGCAGTGCCACACGGCCTCCAGCACCTTCCAGAAAAGCCAGCGCGCCGCCTCCTCACTCAGGAACTCTTGCTCCAACAGGACGTGCAAGAGATCCCGAGATTGCTCCGGACATTCCATCACCAGCACGAAGCTGTCAGGCAGCTGGAAGCAGTTGAGGATCTGGATGATTCTGTGGTAGCCAGAGCCGACCTTCTCCATGAGCACGATCTCCATTGGAACACAGGTGCCGTTGGGCTGTGAGGACGAGACAATGCCTCCATCACAGGGCCTGATGCTGCCCTGTGGCTGCGATGCCCCTGCCCGGGGTGCCCCAGTACCTGGCCACGCGCTTGATGGCCACCTGCAAGCCGTGGAGAGAGAGGGGGCAAGCCTTGCCCCGTGCCGCCCCCGGCCCTCCTGCTGTGCCTGGCTGTCCCGGCCACTTACCTGGCTCCTGTCTGAGTGGCGGGTCCCCAAGAAAACGGTGCCGAAGCCACCGCTCCCCAGCTGCGGGCCCTGCTGGTACAGCTCCCACAGCTCCTTCTTGTGCCCTGCGGCCAAGACCGAGCCATCAGCCTCGCGCCCAGGAACCCAGTGCAGCGGCCACAGCCAGCGCTGGCCACCTCGCTCTGACCTGCTTCTAGGCTGCTCTCAGGAGCCCTGGCCTGGCCTGGGAATGGCCCTCAAGAGCCCCATGGGAGCCTCAGACAGCTCCTCAGGTCTCACCTGCTGGCACAGAATTCTTGTTGGTAGTTGGTGGCTGTATGGGAGCAGCTTCCTGGAGATGGAGGAAACTCCCTGGTCCCTCGGGAATTGTCTCCACCAGGCACGGGCTGTTTCCAGCTGGCACATCCAGCACCATCACCTGGGAGCTGTGGTCCGGCAGCTGCTGGCTCCAGGACACTTGCTGCTCCTCCACCTGCTCCCGAGATGGCTCCCCTGGATCGGGCTGGGCTCCCACTTGGACCTGTGGGCTTTCCCTGGCCATGTCAGTGCTCAGGGTTGTGCCCGTGTTGTCAAGGTCCAAGGGTCCAAGGGAGCTGGGAGACCTGTCCCTGGGCTCTGCACCTTCTGCAGGCTGACAGGTCTGGCTGAGCCTCTCCGAGGGATGGAGGCTGTCAGAGATAGCGGAGGCTTCTGGCACCATGGACATTCCCTGACAGGCTGCGCTTCTTGCATGGATGGTGGGTCTTCTCTGCTGTGCCATCCTTGCAAGGGTTGAGGCTCTCTCACAAATGGCCAATCTTGCTGGGAGCAGCCTCCTGAAGGGATGGCGGCTTCTGGAGAAGCTGGATGAGCCACACCACGGCAGGTGGCCTCACCTCATCAGCTTCTCCAGTTGTTTCCACAACGCCTGCCACATCCCAAAGTAGAGGGTCACAGATGTCCCATTGCGTGCCCAGTGCCGGATCATCACTTCCTGCAGCTCTTGGGCCACTGCCATGCAGGGACCGCAGCTGCAGGAGCTCTCCAGAGGGCTTGAGGGAGCACCTGGCCGCTGGCGAGGGGTCACCTGAGGCCTGGAGAACCTGGGAGCCACAGGGGCTGCTCGGTTCCTCCATGGGCCTCTGGGCCTAACCCTGGGGCGCTTCCTTGTCTGCCACCTCCATGGTTGCCAGTGGCCACTGGCCCACCAGACAGCCACAGCAGCCAGCAGCAGGACAAGGGCAGGCATCAGGACGCCACCGTCACACATGGCTACGGCACGTCCCATGGCGACTGCACTGGCAGCTGCGGGGACTGGCCCGGTTTATATAGGGCTGGCGCGGTGATGTCACAGTGCTGTGGCCAGGACAGCTGTGTGACATCATGGCCCTGCATCACCCCAGCACTCAGCCCCTTTGTGACATCACAGCCCTGCATCACCCCAGCACTCAGCCCCTTTGTGACATCACGGCCCCACCAAATTCAGGGATCACAGCACCGGCTCATCCCTGAAGATGAACATGGCCGGGAAAAGCCTGGAAATCAGAACCGGAGCTCAGCCCCTTGCAATGAATCCTCCCCTGGAGCAAGTGGCAGCACATCAGGAAGAGTGCTGCTGCCACCTGTGTCAAGCCCCTGCCTTCCAGGATGCCGCAGCAGCACCAACTTCAAACAACCACTACCCTGTGCTGGAGAAGATCCCCCAGAGACAAAGGGAGGTGAAATTCCTCTGTCTCTGGGGAGCTCTCCTGAAATGGCTGGCGAGGACTGCAAGAGTTTTCTCTTAGCAGCTCACCAACTTCTGCAGAGCCTCCGTTCTAAATAAATCAGGATATTCCAAAGAGCGCTCATGCTTGTCCCACTGCTCTGGTTTTGACTGCCATGGGATTCCTCTCTTCTCAATAGCTGGCACGTGCTGGGTTTGGATTCAAGATGGGAATGCTGTGGTTCAGTCAGGGGTGGTTTTGTTTCTGCTGAGCAGGGCTTGCCCTTTTCAAGGACTTCGCAGTGTCCCTTGGTACAATGCATGTTTTCCTCTGGGAAGGGAGGGGTGAGCGTTGAACACAGATACAAGAATGCGTTAGAAAACCTGCACTGTGTCTCTGTCCGTGTTTGTCAGGTGACCATCCACATCCTGGAAGGGGACAATGTCATTTCTATAATTTCTTTTTATTCATGTATTTAACAAGTCAATTTTTATTGTGCCTCACATTTTTGGCCACCTTCATCTCCAGCTGAGCTTTCACTGCACCAAATTTCTTGCTGCAGTGGCAAGAAGCATCTCTGTATTCTTCTCCTGACCTTCATTCCTTGTCCTCTACCCGTCCCATCCCGCCCCAGGGAGCAGAGACCTTCCTGGGGCAGATCCAGGAGGATATCCAGGACCATCCTGGCCTGGGACGGGTGCCAAGGAGATCCAGGAGGGTTCAGTGTCCAGCTCTAAGTCCTGGGACACCCTGTACCGTGTTCCCAACATCCCCGATTTCCAGGAAGGAGCCACAGCAGCCTCCTGGCCATCGATGGATTTTTCTTCCAGGAATTCGCTGTGGAGCTTGTTTCTGTTTTCCTGCTCTTTCTGAGCTCCTGTCAACATGGCATGGAGCTGGAAGAGGCAGAGAGGAGAAACATCGGGAATGGGAAGACAGAGGGAAATTGCCGGGGAAAAGGGAGACACACACACCCCTAACGGTGCCCAAATCTCCACAAAATTCCACAAAATCTAAGAAAAATCCCTCACAATTTTTCAAGTCTCCACAAAATCCCACAGAATTCCAGAAAAATCCCACAAAATTATTTCAACTATTGCAAAATCCCATAAAACTCAAAAAAAATTGCGCGAAATTGAAAAAACAAAAACAAAAAATCCCTAGATCTTCCCAAAACACTACCAAATTCCAGAAACATCCCACCAAATCTCCACAAAATTCCAAAGAAGCTAAGAAAAATCCTTCATAATTCTTCAAGTCTACACAAAATCCCACAAAATTCAAGAAAGATCCCACGAATTTGCAGAAATCGTCTCAAAAGCCCAACAAATTCCAGAAACATCCCAGAAAATCTAAATAAATTTCCACAATATCTAAGAAAATAATTCAAAATTCTTCATGTCTCCTCAAAATCCCTCAAAATTCCACAAAACTCCCACAAAATGTCCTCAATATTTTACAAAATTACAGAAATCCAACAAAATTACAGAAAAATCCCATAAAATTGCAGAAAAATCTCACACAGTTCTGTAAATGTTCTGAAAACCTCAGCAAATTCCAGAAACATCCCACCAAATCGCCAGAAATTTCCACAAAATTTCAGAAAAATCCCACAAAATTGCAGAAATCTTCTCAAAAGCCCAACAAATTCCAGTAACATCCCACAAAATCCCCACTAATTTCCACAAAATCTAAGAAAATACCTCAAAATTCCGCATGTCTCCTCAAAATCCCTCAAAATTCCACAAAACTTCCACAAAATCTCCTCAATATTTTACAAAATAGCAGAAATCCCACAAAATTGCAGAAAAATCCACCAAAATTGCAGAAAAATCCCAAATAGTTCCGTAAATATTCTGAAAACACTACCAAATTCCAGAAACATCCCACAAAACCTCCACAAATTTCCACAAAATCTAAGAAAAATCACTTATAATTCTTCATGTCTCCTCAAAATCCCTCAAGATTCCTGAAAAATCCCACAAAATTGCAGAAATCTTCTCAAAAGACCGCCAAATTCCAGAAACATCCCACTAAATCCCCACAAATTTCTACAAAATCTAAGAAAATAACTCAAAATTCTTCAAGTCTCCTCAAAATCACAAAAAAAATAAAAAAAAAAATCCTACAAAATTGCAGAAAACTTCTCAAAACCCTACCATATCCCAGAAACACCTCACAAAATTTCCTCAATATCCTACAAAATTCAAGAAAAAACCAAGAAAATTGCAGAAAAATCCCACACAATTCCATAAATGTTCTGAAAACACAACCAAATTCCAGAAACATCTCACAAAATCTCCACAAATTTCCACAAAATCTAAGAAAAATCCAACAAAATCCTTCATGTCGCCTCAAAATCCATCAAAATTCCACAAAACTCCCAAAAAATCTCCCCTATATCCGACAAAATTCAGGAAAAATCCCACAAAATTGCAGAAAAATCCCACACAATTCCATAAATGTTCTGAAAACACAAACAAATTCCAGAAACATCCCACAAAATCGCCACAGATTTCCAAAAAATCTAAGAAAAAATACCTCAAAATTTTTGAAGTCTCCAAAAATCCCACAAAATTCAAGAAAAATCCCACAACATTACGGAAATATTCTCAAAACCCCACCAAATTCCAGTAACATCCCACAAATTCCCCACTAATTTCCACAAAATCTAAGAAAATAACTCAAAATTCCTCATGTCTTCTCAAATTCCCTCAAAATTCCACAGAACTCCCACAAAATCTCCTCAATATCCTACAAAATGCAGGAAAAATCCCACCAAATTGCAGAAAAATCTCACACAATTCATTAAATGTTCTGAAAACCCCAGCAAATTCCAGAAACATCCCACAAAAACTCCACAAAATTCTAAAGAATCTAAGAAAAATCCCTCACAATTCTTCAAGTCTCGACAAGATCCCACAAAATTCAAGAAAACTCCCACAAAATTGCAGAAATCTTCTCAAAACCCCAACAATTTCCAGAAACATCCCAGAAAATCTAAACAAATTTCCACAAAATCTTAGAAAATACCTGAAAATTCTTCAAGTCTCCACAAAATCCCACCAAATTCAAGGAAAATCCTACAAAATCTCTTCAATATCCTACAAAATCCAAGAAAAATCCCACTAAATTGTAGAAAAATCCCACACAATTCATTAAATGTTCTCAAAACTTTACCAAATTCCAGAAACATCCCACCAAATCACCAAAAAATTCCACAAAATCTAAGAAAATTCCCTCACAATTTGACAAGTTTCCTCAAAATCCCACAAAATACCAGAAAATTCCACAACAGTACAAAAAAATCCCACAAAATTCCAAAAACATCCCACCAAATCGCCACAAATTTCCACAAAATTTCAGAAAAATCCCACAAAATTGCAGAAATCTTCTCAAAAGCCCAACAAATTCCAGTCACATCCCACAAAATCCCCATTAATTTCCACAAAATCTGAGAAAATACCTCAAAATTCCGCATGTTTCCTCAAAATCCCTCAAAATTCTACAAAACTCCCACCAACTCTTCCCAATATCCTACAAAATTCAAGAAAAATCCCACTAAATTGCAGAAAAAATCCCACACAATCAATTAAATGTTCTGACAACCCTACCAAATTCCAGAAACATCCCACCAAATCGCCACAAAATTCCACAATATATAAGAAAAATCCAACAAAATTCTTCAAGTCTTCTCAAAATCCCACAAAATACCAGAAAATTCCACAACAGTACAAAAATATCCCACAAAATTCCAGAAACATCCCACAAAATCCCCACGAATTTCCACAAAATATAAGAAAAATCCCACAAAATTCTTCAAGTCTCCATAAAATCCCACAAAATTGCAGAAATCTTCTCAAAACCCTACCAAATTCCATGAACATCCCAGAAAATCTAAACAAATTCCTAAAAAATCTAAAAAATACCTCAAAATTCCTCATGTCTCCTCAAAATCCCTCAAAATTCCACAAAACTCCCAAAAAATCTCCTCAATATCCTACAAAATTCAAGAAAAATCCTACCAAATTGCAGAAAAATCCCACACAATTCCCTAAATGGTCTGAAAAACCCCACCAAATTCCAGAAACATCCCAGCAAATCTCCACAAAATTCCACAAAATCTAAGAAAAATCCCTCGCAATTCTTCAAGTCTTCTCAAAATCCTTCTAGATTCCTGAAAATCCAACAAAATTATTTAAACTTTTGCAAGATCCCATAAAACTCAAAAAACATCCCAAAAAATTGAAAAAACAAAAACAAAAATCTCTAAATCTTCCCAAAACCCTAACAAATTCCAGTAACATCTTACAAAATCTCTTGAATATCCCACAAGAATCAATAAAAATCCCACAAAATTCAAGAAAAATCCCACAAAATTGCAGAAATCTTCTCAAAACCCCAGCAAATTCCAGGAACATCCCACCAAATCCCCACAAATTTTCACAAAATTTAAGAAAATACCGCAAAATTCTTCATGTCTCCACAAAATCCCAGAAAGTTGCAGAAAAATCACACACAACTCCCTAAATGTTCTGAAAACCCTAGCAAATTCCAGAATCATCCCACCAAATCTCCACAAAATTCCACAAAATCAAGAAAAATCCCTCTAAATTCCTCCTGTCTCCTCAAAATAGTTTACAATTTCATAAAAATAACACAAAATTATGTAAACTTTTGCAAAATCCCACCAAAATGGGATAAATTACTACAAAATTGCAAAAAATTAAAAAAAAAATCCGTAAATATTCCCAAACCCTACCAAATTCCAGAAACATTCCACCAAATCTCTAGAATATCCCACAAAAATCAAGAAAAATCCCACAAAATAAGAAAAAATGACCCTTCTTACACACTAAGTTCACCAAGTCATTCCCTGCATTTCTCCTTTTCACTGTCTTTCATCCACTGAGAGGTCCAGCTTATCGTGTTCTGGTGCTTATCATCAACTGATTGTGCTCTTGATTTCTACCACTGCAAGACATGTAGAATCATCTAAACTGAACACAGAAACAAACTCCCTCTGTCAGCCCATCTTCACATTCCAGATCACTTTCAAGATGTCCATGGGGCATTTGGAATGATTAGCTCTCCACTGCTGGCTGCAGGCTCTGGAGATTCTTTCTCCACATTCAGCCAGGCTTGTATTCCCCAACAATTCCTGGTAGCCCATCATGTTTTCTTTGGCTAGAAGAGGAACAATGAAAACCTCACCAATGGCACAACTCCCCAGTGCACAAGGAAAAGAAAGAACAAGTTGTCAAGTTCTTCAAACATTTGTTCTGCTTTGCTGCAAGAGTTGTGCTGCATTCACAGTGTGGGAAGCCAAGAGAAGCTGCAGCTGGGAGCACATCTTGTGACAGGAGCTGTGCCTTGTTCTCCAGGACAGGTTGTTGGAAAGAACAGACAGGACTGGGGAGAAGATTCTGGGAAAATTGAAACAGCTTTTTTAAGAAATGAAAATAAAATCCAAAGAAACAACCAATATGTTTTTTTCTATTTTTCTCTATTGATTTTTATGCTCTCCTTTTCCATCTTGCACTGTTTCTCCATCCCATTCATTCCAAATGGATCTCACCTCTAAGATCTGAGACTTGACAAGTTTTAGACACTGTAAAATACCATGAGCTACACCCAGTTTGACTCCCTCTGTTTTACTTGGAAAGCAATGCTGGAGACACAAGTGCAGTGCTTGGCTCAGGTGCAAATTCTGCATTCAGGGAATGTGCTCAGACAGTGTCTGACCCTCAGCAGGGACAAGGCACAGCAGCAGCCAAGGGCATTGCTGTGCCCCTGTGCAGGAGTCAAGACTCTGGCTCTTGGCTCACCAGGGCAAAGTTCCCGTGTTTGGCCAGGCTCAGGGGCTGCCCGGGGAGCGCGGGGCTCGGGGCGGGGCCGAGCGGGCAACGGACAAACGGACACGGGGACAAACGGTCCCGGTGCTTCAGTTGCAGCGGCAGCAGCGGCAGCAGCGGCAGCAGCGGCAGCAGCGAAAGCAGCGAAAGCAGAGAACTTCTCAATTTCTGTGTCTCCTCTCCCTCTCCCACTGTCCCGCATCCTCTCCCGCTCTCCCTTTTCCTGTGTCCCCTCCTCTTCCAGTTTCCCTCTCCCCGTGCCCACCCGGGCCATGTCCCCGGTCCGCCCCCGGCCCCGGGCGGGGCTGCCCCGGCCCCGGCCCCGGCCCCGGCCCCGGCCCCGAGCATCCCTCCGCGGTCTCGCCTCCGCCCAGCTCTGGCTGTGCTGGCGCTGGCGCTGCTGGGCGGGCATCATTGCCTGGGGCTGGGGCGGCATCGCTGCCCTTTGGCTCCGCCTGGCCCGACCCCGGCCCCGACCCCGGCCCCGGCCCCGGCCCCGGCCCCGGCTCCTCCCAGGGCCCGCGGAGGACACAGGCGGCGCGGCCGCTGCCGCCGCCTCTGCTGCGGCTTCCTCGGCCCGAGCTCCGCCGCTCAGCAGCGCGGCCGCCGGCCCCGAGCCGCCGCTGTCGCGTTCCAAAGAGCGAACGCCTGCGGATGCCCGGCCCGGGGAGGTCGGGGAGCGCTCGGGGGCCGTTCCTGGCCCCGGGCCGAGCACTGACGGCCGCGTCTCTTCCCCAGGGAAGGCGCAGGAGGCCCTGCAGCAGCGGTACCGAGTGGGTTCACTGCTGGGACGCGGCGGCTTTGGCAGAGTTTTCGCAGCCACTCGGCTCTCTGATGGACTCCCGGTGAGCGGTGGGGCCAGCGGCGGGCGGAGGAGGAGGAGCGGGCGGAGGGGGCGGAGGAGGAGAAGGGGGCGGAGGAGTAGGATGGGGCTGGACACGGCAGGCGCTGAGCTGAATCCGCTGTTCCCTTTGGCTTACAGGTGGCCATCAAAAAGGTGCCACGGAACCACGTCCGGCACTGGGGCGAGCTGGTGAGTGAGCGGGGCCAGCGGCAGAAGCCGGGGCGTGCCGGGCGGGGATGAGCCGGGGCCCGGCAGGGTGGGAGCTGCCAGGACACCTGGAGGGAGAGCGGGCATGGGGCCAGCGGAGGGCACAGAGCATCCCGGGCTGGCTGAGGGCTTCCCGAGCCCTGGCACGGCCTCAGCCCCACTGACGGCACCGTGCTCCTCCCGCAGCCCGACGGCACCAGCGCACCACTGGAGATAGTGCTGCTGGACAAGGTGTCCACAGGCTTCCCCGGCGTGGTGCAGCTGCTGGAGTGGCTTGAGCTCCCCAGCTACATTGTTATGGTGCTGGAGCGCCCGGAGCGGTGTCAGGACCTGCGGCACTTCATTCGGGCACGGAGGTTCCTGTCCGAGGAAGAGGCGCGGGAGCTGTTCCGGCAGGTCCTGGCAGCCGTGCGGCACTGCACCAGCTGTGGGGTCCTGCACCGAGATATCAAACCGGACAACATCTTGGTTGACCTGGACACCGGCGAGGCAAAACTGATAGACTTCGGCTGTGGCACCTACCTTCAGGAGACAGCCTACACTCAATTTGCAGGTGAGCCCACACAGGGGTAGGCTTCTGGTCCCAGCATCTCCTGGCCCAACATCTCCTGGCGCAACAAGGGTGTGGCAGGAGGGATTCTCCCCGGACTGGGGCTGGGGCAGCCAGCCTGACAAAATCCTCCATGGGTAGGGGTGGCAGAGAGGGGGAGGCAGAACCTGTGCACCAGCTGGTTTCGTGTGCAGGTGAGAATGGGCTTGGACTGCTGTGCTTCCCTGGTTTGCTTTGGTTCAAAATATGTTTTGGGCAATGCCAGCAGGCAGGATGTGGGTATGGTATTTCCCCAGCACTGAGTGGGTATTTCCCTTTGTGTGTCATGGTCGGGCCTTGCCAGGGTTTCTGCTGCCCTCTTCCAGCACCAGTGACTTTGTTTCCAGCCACGGATTTGTACCCAAGTCCCAGGTGCTGGCGAGAGGGCAGCAGGTCACCCCATGGGCCACTGGGGAAGCCCCCACATGCCCAGGGATGCTGGGGTCAGGCTCTGGGAGCAGCAGCATCCCCCTGATGAGCTCCATCCATATTCCATAGGAACACCATCATACAGCCCCCCGGAATGGAACGACTTTGGGTGGTACCATGGCGAGGCAGCGACCGTCTGGACCCTGGGCATCCTGCTGCACGAGATGGTCTGCGGGGAGCACCCTTTCAGGAGGGGCAGGAACATCAGATGGGGCCAGCTCCCGCTGCCACAACGGCTCTCCCAAGGTGAATCCTCATCTCTGGGCACAGGGGGAACACCAGTGTTGGGAGACAGCAGCGGGCTCGTGAGCATCCCGCTCTGGCAGCTGCTGAGGAGGTGGCACATGTCCTGCTCTCCTGCTCTCCTCCAAAACAAAGAATTGATGGGAAAGTTTAGGCCCAGCTCTGAGCACATCCAGCATGGCCTGGGCACGGGAATAGTGGGACAAAGCAGACAGGAGCCTTCTCCAACTGACCAGTGGTTTGTGGTTTCTCTCCCCAGATTGCCAGCTTCTGATCAGGTGGTGTTTATCCCTGAACTCCTTGGACAGGCCCTCATTAGAAGACCTGTTCCATGATCCCTGGATGCAGGATATTCATCAGCCCTAGAAGAAGGGAGAGAGCCACAGGCACAGTGATGCAGGGACCTGGTAAGTTACAGCTCCACACATGCCCTGGCAATCAGCAGCAAAGAAACCCAGACTTTTTTGTCCTGCCTGTGTCACTGCACTGGGCTCATCAAATGGGAACACACAGCCCTTGTGCTGGAGCTGAGCTGCTCTGCCCAGCACTGGTGGGCACCATCTGAGCTGGTTTTGCTTGTCCTGGTTCACTGACAGCCGGGCCCTGGGCAGAACCCTGACAGCCTGGTGTCCCCCCAGGGAAGAAGGAGCCCCTGGAGAAACTGGACTAGGTGGGGCTGCTGCTGCTGCTGGAGACATGGAGGAAAACAGCAAGGATGACATCCTCTTCCTCCACCTGGCCAGCGGCAGCTGGCGATGATGGACTTTGATTCTGGCACCTTCTTCAAAGCCAGGCTCCACAGTGAATTTTCAGGTAAGTCCAGACCCAGGGGGATGCTCCCAGATTTGAGCATTGGCCGGCAACCAAAGGTTTCCCCTTTACTGGGGCAGATGCAACTGATTCCTCAGTGGCTGCCCAGCTGGTTTTTGGCAGGGCTGGGGACATGGGCTGGGGTGGTTACGAAATGGGAGTGGGATCCTGGCCCTGCCAACAGCCCCCACCACCCACCGTGCCCCGGGCTGGGGCTGGGGCAGCCAGCCCGACACAAACAAACCCCCATGGCAGGAGCACAGGTGGGACTCCAGAACCTGAGCACGGCTGCTTTGCTGTGCAGGCAAGGAAGGGCTTGGGCTGCTCCACTCCCCTGCTTTGCTTTGGGATCACCGTGATTTTGGGGGACAGTGCAGGGGGAAAGGGAGAAAGCATGGGCTTCCCTCACCCATGGGTGGGTTTTTCCCCAGAATGTAGGGGTTGGGCCTTGCTCAAGCTTCTGACAGAGATAAGATTTTTTACCATTTTTCTTGTTTCCCCTTTTTGTCTGTAATCTATTTTCATTAATTTGTTGTTTGTTTTTCTAAAGGAAGCATTCTAGGTGGGGTCCAGTCTGGATCGGGAAGTGCTCGGGACCAGCTGTGGCGTGGATGGGCCGTGCCCTTGGAGAAGACTGAGGACATCGTTTGGGACCAGCTTTTCTTCTGGCAGCGGATGGTGTGAGGTGGGTCCTCATCTCCCTGGCATGGGTGGGACAAGAGCTTTTGGGAGATGGCAGCGGGCACAGGAGCATCCCGCTCTGGGCAGCTGCTGAGGGGCTGGATCTGCCGTGGCTGGCTGCAGGCTGGGCACATGTCCTGCCCTCCTGCTCTGCTCCCAAAGGCAGCAGTGATGGGCAGCTTTGGGCCCAGCTCTGAGCACGGCCAGCATGGCCTGGGCACCGCGGCTGGCTGGGACAAGGGGACAGGAGCCTTCAGCTGACGGGCGGTTTCTGCTTTCTCTCCTTGCAGCCGGGCTCTGCGGATGCTGAGGCTGCTCTGGGCTCTGCCAGGGCTCTGCTGGGCTCAGCACCGCGCCGGGATCAGCCAAAGAAGAAACGGTGTGACCTGCAGCAGAGACTGGAGCATTTTGGCAATGCAGCTCAAGTCTGCAGAGTGTCCACCTCCAAGGGAAAACATGACACCCCCCAAAAATTAAACTTGTTCCATAACTTCTGAAATGAAATCCATCTGGGATGACCCCAAATGACATTTTTCATCTTGCTCAAGCTGTAGCTCAGCCCTTCTCTGAACAGCTGTGTCCCCACACCTGCCTTTTACTGCACAAGTGCTCTTCCTTTCCCCAGTGAGTTCTCAGCCCATCACAGTCTCCATCACACTGCAGCCTTCCTTGATGCCCCTCACCATGAGGAAGGCCAAGCCCCAGTCTCAGGGACTCATCCTGTCAGTGGCTGAAGAGCAGCAATGTCTGTCTGTGCCAGGGGCTCTTGGATGTCTCTGTATCCATGGACAGAAGGGTCTGTCTGTGCCAGGGGCTCTTGGATGTCTCTGTATCCATGGACACAAGGTCTGTCCTTGCAAAGGTTTCCATAATATCTTTGTACCCATGAGTATGGAATGAACACAGAGAGTGAAAGTGTCAGTCATGTTGTTTGCACACTCCTTCCTTTCCATACAAGACACATCCGTGCACACCCCCATGTATAGATATATTAAAAGGATAAGGAAAGATAGAGATTTCCCATAGAGCTCTAACTTTGGCATAACTCACCTTGTAAGCCATGGCCAGGGTATTATTTTTCCCTGCTCTGTGGGAGTAGGTGTCCAAGAGCTGTAGGGAACAGCATTTCGAAGCAGTTTCAGGATTTCTAGGCAGAAAAGGGAGCTGACAACCATCCACGTAACTCACCATATTTGTCAGGATGGGCTGCTGGTTCTTTAGGAATATGGCACAATGGAGACATGAGACTTGGGATAATCCCAGCTCTCTGTGGATCTGTGCAAAGGTGGAGCAGCAGAAACACCTTGTGTCTTCTTTGGGGACACAAGGTCCAAGGAGCTGGGGTGGCAGAGCGTGACCTGGGCTGGTGGCAGGTGAAGTCCCATTTCATGACATCCCGGAGTGGCACAGGACAAAGCTCCAAGCACCCACAGCCCCACTGAGGAAGTCCTTGGAGTGCTGCACATCCCATAGGAAAAGCTGCATTCACTCAGTCCATTGGGATTTATCACTTCCATTTGCAAAACTTTAGGTCCAAGTTTCAAAGTGCAAAATTTTTACACTCAAGACACAGTCATGAAGAACATGTATTTCAATTTCCTATTCCTTTAACTGTAGTGTAAAATATCTTAATATTGGAAAACATCCATCAAATCTGTAAAGGAAGGCAGCTAATGGATCCTTTCCACTAGCACGTGTACAAACTAAGTAACTAAAATCAAAGCTGAGTTCTCTTTTTCAAAAGATCAGTCACCTCTTTCTTACTCCAGAGTTATAGATCATTTTTCACTACACATTTGGGGGTAATTTTTATCTTTCATATTTTTTCATGTTTTCTTTTTTGTTTTGTTTTTTTGTTTTTGTTTATTTGGGGTTTTTTTTACAGAAAGCATGTCCTAGAAAAGGCATGTCCTTTGCTCCTGGTTCCCATGTGGAGCAGCTCCCTTCCCGCTGGCTGAGCTGCTCAGGCAGAGCCCGGCAGCTCCTGGCCCTGCAGGGCTGAGGCTTTTCCCCGTTGCTGGGCACAGACTGATGGAGCAGCACTGCTGAACACGGGCACACGCAGAGGGAGCAGAGCAGCTGCCTTTGCCCACCTGAAGCTCCAAGGCCAAACTCTGAGCAGGCACGGCTGGAAGAGACTCGCAGGCTCCCTGTTGGCTCTGCTGCCCCACTTGTGCCCGGCCCAGCTCTGCGTGAGGCAGAGGGAGAACAAGGGGCAGCTCCCTCCCAGCCCCAGCCCAGGGACCCCTCCAGCCCCGGGCCTTGGGGCACTGTCAGCACCCGCTGCTCCAGCCACCGCTTCTGCTGGCACTGACAGCAACAACCAAACTGGGGCTGGTCCCGAGGGAGCAGCAGCAGTGCCTGGATCTGATCCCTCAGCCTGGGGCAGCCCCTGGGGGAACAAAGGGCACAGCAAGAGGGACAAAACCAGTCAGGGTCAGAGACTGGAAAAAGCCAGAGCTGGGAGCAGGAACAGCTGCTTCATTGCACTCTTGGAGAAAGCTCTGGGCTGGGTAAAAGCACTGAAAGGTGTGAAAGGCAGAGAGGAGGCCACACCAAACAATGCTCCTGTTTTCACACCCTCCTATAATAAATGGAAATGATTAGTGCTAACTGAATTGTAACTATTTGGAAAGTTATTATTAGGAGCAATCAAGGGAATTGGTGTTACAAGGCAGATGTAGCCCTCTACAGATGTTACATGTTAAAATTAAGGTACAGAATGTAGTTTTGAGATAAGAAATGCCCTAAGACAAAATTGACCTTGAGATGAATGAAGTTGGAATGACTTTAGGCATAGGGCCTGAAAATTATAAAATATAAGACTAATTAGTGGAGTACAATGCTTACTTACATAACACAACGCTTAGTACGCACACACAGCCTGTAAGGTTATCCAGAGGACAACGAGGATGAGTGTAAGCCTTCGTCCAAAAAACCACCAAAACAAGACAGAAGACCCCCTAGCAACAAGTGAAGCATGTGCCATGAAGAATAGTGATATTAAATCAATGAATTGGAAATAGGAGGAGACTTATGGGAAACATTAATGAATAGGTATAAGCATACAGTATATAATTTTAGTTTGAATTACTTTGTTTTGGTATGTGAGGCGGGGTGAGAAGCCCTCCCTGTACCCTGGTCAGTTTTGCTTATACTTTAATCATAATTACTGGCAAATTATATTCACAAATATATATCTATGTATCTGAAGTTATTCACTAAATTGTACTCTTTTACTAAATTGTTTTCCTTTTATACCAAATTGCTATTCAGGCCACTAAATAGTATTCTTTTATTAAATTGTATCCTTCTATTCAATTCACTAAATTGTATCTTTTTTTCCCTTGTTATTAAATTGCTGTTAACCTAATAGCTCTTGTTGTCTTATTTTAATTTCATTTATAATAGCACCAAGCAGAAAAGGGGCTGACTGAGAGCAAGCAAACTTAACTTTCTGCCAGGACACAAATTTAGAGGGCAAAATATTAAAAAAACCCACAGCATCAGCCCAGCTTCCCAGTGAGAAGGGTTGAAACTCTCTGCCCTCAACACTTCCCCAGCAGCTTTACAAAGGTAATTGGGATCTGAGCTGTGCCCTCTGAACCAGCAGAGCCAGCCTCCCTTCAGGGTGAGAAGCCACGGCCTCAGTTACAGCCCCGGGTGCCTCCTGTGCCCCAGAGAATGGCCCGGCTCACCTGGCCCAGCCCAGCCCGGCCCGAGCAGCCCGGACTGGCCTCAAGGGATGGGCTCCACCTGCCCGCTGTGCCCACAGGCCAGGCCCAAGGGCTCACAAGAGGCTTCCTCCCAGCTTTGCAAAACTCGGCCAAGAGTGTCCCCTTTACTGTGCTGAGAAGAGTAAAAAACCCTCTCAATTTAACCCCACTGCACTCCTCATGGGGGATCCCTGCACACCTTAGGAGAGAGCCCAAATTTTCCCTGTTTGCCTCATGAGGTTCAGGCCCAGGTGATGCCACTGAAGGAAATGTGCCCTCACAGCCCAGGGACGCTCAGCATGGGCTCCCCCAGCCCCTCAGGGCCCCAACACTGGTCATGGCAGCCCCTGCCTGGCTCCTGCCTGCCCACACCATGGGCATCCCCGGCTGCTCCTGGACATGGAGCTCAGCCAGGGCTGGTGCTGTGTGGGCTTTGCTGGTGGTACCAGCCGGACACTGGGGTGACAGCTCCATCTCTTTATTAGAACAAAAAACATGGGCCAGTCCCTGCTCTGGTGCACAGGGGCTGCCCAATTTCAGTCCTGCCCAGGGACCAGGGCCAGGGGGCTCAGGGGCAGAGGGTCTCGCTTGGGAGGTGTGGGTCTTGGGATGCCATCAAGATGGGGATGCAGCTGCAGCACAGCAGATGGGGAGAGATGTGAAGAGCAAGGATAACAGGTCAGCTTCTCTTAGACTAAAATCTTTGGCTGCTTTTCTGAAGCTGCAGAGGTGCTCCTGTGGAGAGAAGAGGTGGTTGAGGCCCCCAGCTGCCGCTGGCACACAGGGACCCTCCTGCACAGCAGGGCCCAGAGCTGCCAAGGCTCCCCAGCACGGCTGGAGCTGCTGGCACAGCTTGGCCCAGCTGGACAGCTGCCCCTCAAGGCCCTGGAGAGCAGGGGATGGCTCTGGGCAGGGTCCCTGGCCAGGAGTGGGCCCCAGAGCACCTCTGCCTTTCAAGGACAATCTCGTCCCCGCTCTTTCTCCTGCCCACCTTGCTTTGCCTCTGCCCGCTGCTCCTGGGGCTGCTCTTGGCCAGGCAGCCTCAGTGGCAGCCAGCACTGGCTGCAGCCCCAGCGGGCTCCCCAGGACAAGGCCCAGCAATTAAGAGGCCAATGAAAGGCCTGGGCAGCAGCAGAACTCTCAGCAGAGTTATTTGGGCAACCAAGAACTTAAGCCACAAGTCCACAGCAGCCTCACTGGGAATGTTTCCTGACTATGAGCAGCCTTTCAAGAAACTGATTGAGGCAGAGATCAGCAAAACACTCACCGTTTTCTCTTCCACCAATACCAGATTCCAGCACAGCACATCATCAGGAAAATTGCTCCACCAGCCACAATGGCCATTAACTTAATCAAACACTGTGTTCCCCAGCAAAAAACTCTTCTCATGCTTCTCCAGATATTGTTAGCTTGTCTGGTGGTGCCAGCTGCATCTGTGGGAGCAATGGGCAGCGTGAGCCGTGCTGTGCTCCACTGCTGAGCTGGCAGCACGCTGGATACAGCCAGGACGTTCTCTGTTTCCCCCAGAGCTGGAGCCTGCAGGCACCTTGCCACCCCTTGGCACAAGACTGCTCAACCCCCTGAGCTTGAATGGCACAATTTCTTTGTGCTGTGCTGGTTTTCTCCAGGAAATACTTGTCAAGGACATGGATAAGGGTCAGGAAAATGCCCAGGGTTTTGGAAATGCTCCAGGGCCCTCCCTCTTCTAAACAGCCCCTACACCTGATCTACCCCGAGACTGGAAAATTTCAGGCCATCTCAGGGTGTTCACGTCCCATGCTGCAGTTTGGGCTCTCTGTCAGCTGATGCCAAATGCCTTCCTGCAGAGGCTGGGGAGAAAAGCCAGGCCAGGCTGGGAAACAGCCCTGCAGGCCATGAAAGCAGCAGCGAGACAGCGAGGTTGACATGGATCCCTTCCTGCTGTGCTGGGCACAGTGTGTCCAGATGTGCAGAGAAAGCCCCCGGCTGCTGAGTCTCAGGAGGAGGCTGAGGAATATGGACCCACCACGGCGTCCCTCCAGGTTATTCAGGATTATGTCCAGATATTTGAGTTCCCCCATTGCTACATTACTATCTCCTATAGGTTTGTTCTTCTTTCTCAGGGGACTATGATATAAAGTATTTCCATTTCCCAGGAATGGATCCCACACAACCAGTGCTCAGCCTGTGGGGTCAGCAGGGACGCACAACACACCCCAGTGATGGGAGCTGGGTTTGCTTGCAGAATTTAGCTCAGCAGCTGGGAAAGTCCTTGCTGCAGACACACCTGTAACTCAACAGCCACAGAAGCTTCTCTCATCTCTGCTGATCTGCACAGGCAGCACTGAGCCACAGGAGCAGTGAGAGGATCACACAGAGCGAGGGCACACACGTGCACGGCTCTGTCCTGGCACCTGCAGCGATGCTGCCCTGGCCGAGCTTTGGGCTCTGAGCTGGCATCTCTCCCAGGGGGAAAGGCCTTCACCTACCCTCAGAATCTTCCTCATCATCAGGCTCAGTAACTGATATGGACGGGGAATCCAGATCATCTTCATCATCAGGTTCATCTGCAAAGAAAGGCAGAACAGAACAGCTCCCGTGACACTGCTGAAGATTCTTCTTCAGGCCAGAGCCGTAGTGAGTGCACCTGGGTGACTGGTGCCCTCCAAGGCACTCCCTCATCTCTGCCTTCCACTCAGGAGCAGGAGCAGGGGGACCACGTGCCTGCAGTGGCCCCACAATGGGATAGAAGGAGCCCCTTGCATGGCAGTCAGGAGAGAAAGGACTCCCTGGAGCTGCCAGCAGCTCTGAACTGAGGCCCAGGCAGGGCCAGGGCTTGGCAGCTGGAGCAGGAGCATCTCAGGCTCCCTGGGGCCAGAAAGGAGCCACACAAGGCACGGCCCTGGGGCACAGCCCTGGGCCTGGTCCATTCCCTCTCTGCTCTTCTCCGTGGCTGCACAGAGCAAACGGAAGGAGACACTGGCATTGCACACGGGAAGAAGATTGACAGCTAAATGCTCCTTCCTCCCACTGACAGCCATGCTGTGGGATCACTCAGGGCTCCAGAAGGGAATGGGGCGAGGTTTCCAGAATCCATCAACCTTCAGACTCTTGAGAGAAACGGCACATGAGTGAGCTCTTGCCACCTTGACACTGATTATTCTGTGCAGAAAGGGACCTTGAGAACTTGCCTCCAGCATCTGGCAAGGTCTTCAAACCGCCATTTACCAGCACTTCCAGATGCTCCATGTCACGATCCCAATCTAGAAGGGAGCACAGATCAGAACCATTCCATAGTGTGCTGGGATCCCCTTCTGCCTTAGGGAACTGGGCACTGCAAGGGGGTCAGGTAAGGCCATGGGAGCCAGATGTCAATGGACATGGCCAAAGCTGCAGAGGGGCCTGAGGAAAGCTCTGGACTGGCTCTGGACATTCTCAACATCTTTTCCATGCTCTGTGCAAAATCCCTGAAAGGCAGGCACTGCCAAGTAGCAGAGATGGCAGCTCAAGCCTCAGCAGGGCTCAGGCCCAGAGGCACAGCAATTACCTCCTGGGACTGTGCCTGGCATGGCCTCCCTTCCTGCAGCAGAGGCTGCCCGTGAACCACTGCTTCCTCCGGGAAACGCTGCCTTCAGCACAGCCTTTGGGTTCATATCTGGAGAAAGGAAGAGCCACAGCTGGATCAGACAGAACCATTCCCCACTGAGGAGGTGGCATGTTCAAGAGGCAATATTTGTCAAAGTCATGGATAAGGATCAGGAGAAAGGCCAGGTTATTTGGGCTGGCCAGGGCCCTCCCTCCTCCAAAAAGCCCCTACACCAGATCAACCCTGAGACTGGGAAATTGCAAGGGATCTCTGGGTGTGCATGGCCTGTGCTGCAGTTTGGGCCCCCTGTCAGCTGATGCCAAATGCCTTCCTGCAGAGGCTGGGGAGAAGCTGCAGCCAGGCCAGGCTGGAAAACAGCCCTGCAGGGTATGAAAGCAGCAGTGGGGCAGTGACACTGACATGGATCCCTTCCTGCTGTGCTGGGCATAGCGTGTCCAGATGTGCAGGGAAAGCCCCCGGCTGCTGAGTCTCAGGAGAAGGCTGAGGGACATGGACCCACCATGGTGTCTATCCAGTTCACTCAGCATCTTGTCTTCTGTAGGTTTGTTCCTCCCTCTAGGAGAACCTTAACAGAAAGTATTTCCATTTCAGATGAATGGATACCACAGAACCAGGGCTCAAGCCTGTGGGATCAGCAGGGACACACAACTCACCCCTGTGATGGGAGCTGGGCTTGTGTGCAGCAACCAGCAAAGGAGCTTGAAATGTCCTTGCTGCAGACACACCTGTAACTCAACAGCCACAGCAGCTTCTGTCACCTGGTTCCTGCCAGGTTGTCAATGATTATTCCTTGTTGGGACAGTGAGAACATACCTGCATGGGGCTCCAGAGGCAGAAAATCTTCATGAAGCCAAGCTGCTGGAGAAATCTTCCTACCACGCTTGTCTAGAAAGGAGCACAGATCAGAACCATTCCATGGTGTGCTGGGATCCCCTTCTGCTTTAGGGAACTGGACACTGCAAAGGGTTTGGGTAAGGCCTTGGGAGACAGATGTCAATGGACATGGCCAAAGCTGCAGAGGGGCTTGGGGAGCTCTGGGCTGGCTTTGGTCACTCTCAACACCCTCTTTGCAGCCCCTGTGCAACATCCCTGGTGGGGCAGTGGGACCAGCCCAGGGCCCATGGGCTCTCCCTCCCACAGAGGAAACCCCAAGGCCTTGGGCCAAACCGCAGCATTCAGTGCCACAGGTAACGAAACCTCCCTCCTGCCCTCTCTCCTGCCCTCTCTCCTTCAGCTGGGACAGCTCCCCCAGCCCAAGGGGACAGAGCCAGGCCCTGTCAGGGCACACTGGAGCTTTACCCTCCCCCTCAGCCCTTTCCCCACCATGGGCACCCCTTGCAGCAGCTGCCAGGTTTTGGGACGTGTCTCCCATGGAGGGACCCCAGCAAGACTGCTCAGTAGACAAATGACCTGAGCCTGCTCAGGATAATTCCTCTGCACTGTGCTCACACAGCCAAGCAGCAGAGATGGCAGCTCAAGCCTCAGCAGGGCTCAGGCCCAGAGACACAGCAATTACCTCCTGGGACTATGCCTGGCATGGCCTCCCTTCCTGCAGCAGAGGCTGCCCATGAGCCACTGCTTCCTCCGGGAAACGCTGCGTTCAGCACAGCCTTTGGGTTCATCTCTGGAGAAAGGAAGAGCCACAGCTGGATCAGGTGGGGCTGTTCCCCAACAGGAAGGTGGCATGTTCAAGAGGCAATACTTGTCAAAGTCATGGATAAGGTTGAGGAAGCCATCAAAACTTTGGAGCCAGGCCAGGGCCCTCCCTCCTCCAAAGAGCTGCCATTCCACATCTACCCCAAGACTGGGAAATTTTAAGGGGATCTCAGGGTGTGCATGGAACACGGTGCAGTTTGGGCTCCCTGTCAGCTGATGCCAAATGCCTTCCTGCAGAGGCTGGGGAGAAGCTGCAGCCAGGCCAGGCTGGAAAACAGCCCTGCAGGCCGTGAAAGCAGCAGTGGGGCAGTGACGCTGACATGGATCCCTTCCTGCTGTGCTGGGCACAGCGTGTCCAGATGTGCAGGGAAAGCCCCCGGCTGCTGAGTCTCAGGAGAAGGCTGAGGGACATGGACCCACCATGGTGTCTATCCAGTTCACTCAGCATCTTGTCTTCTGTAGGTTTGTTCCTCCCTCTAGGAGAACCTTAACAGAAAGTATTTCCATTTCAGATGAATGGATCCCACAGAACCAGGGCTCAGCCTGTGGGATCAGCAGGGACACACCACTCACCCCTGTGATGGGAGCTGGGCTTGTGTGCAGCAACCAGCAAAGGAGCTTGAAACATCCTCGCTGCAGACACACCTGTAACTCAACAGCCACAGAAGCTTCTGTCACCTGGTTCCTGCCAGGTTGTCAATGATTATTCCTTGTTGGGACAGTGAGAACATACCTGCATGGGGCTCCAGAGGCAGAAAATCATCATGAAGCCAAGCTGCCTGAGAAGCCTTCCTACCACCCTCATCTGGAAGGGAGCACAGATCAGAACCATTCCATGGTGTGCTGGGACCCCCTTCTGCCTTAGGGAACTGGGCACTGCAAGGTGATTGGGTAAGGCTGTGGGAGCCAGATGTCAATGGACATGGCCAAAGCTGCAGAGGGGCCTGGGGAGCTCTGGGCTGGCTCTGGTCACTCTCCACCCTCTTTGCAGGCCCCGTGCAACATCTCTGGAGGGGCAGCAGGACCAGCCCAGGGCCCCTGAGGCCTCTCTCCCTCCCACAGAGGAAACCCTCCCTTCAGTCCTGGGGAAAACCATCCCCAATGCTTCCCAGGGAGAAGGGAGCACTGTCCCGGGAAAGGGGACCGAGGCCGCGGGCTCACCTGCTCGCCCTGCTTGCCATGGAGCAGCCTGGGCAGCCCTGTCAGGCAGGGCCACTGCCAGGAGGAGCAGGAGGAGGAGGCGCAGAGCAAAGGCCATGGTGCCTTGCCCACTGCCAGTCCTGCAGCTCTTGCTGCCACCACTGTCCTGACACCGCTGTCCCAATGTCAGCACCGCTGCTGCCGCCGCCGCTGCTGCCGCAACAGTCGTGGTCAAGGACTGACTGCTCGGTCCTTGTGGTGCTGTGCAACCACGGGGCTCTGGGACCTCTGTGACCTCAGAGCCTGCTGTCACCTCAGCCTGCTGTCACCCCACAGGCTGCTGTGACCTCATGGCCAGGGTGGAATTGTGTGGGGAGTGGGATCTGCCTTCTTCACTAGGGAGCTCATCCTGCCCTGCAGCTCTTTCCAAGGGCTATTACAGGGTCCCAGCCCAGCTGATCTCACAGGCTGGGGGATGAAGGGATGGAGAGCAGCCCTGCTGAGAAGGACTTGTGGCTGCTGCAAGGTGAGAGGCTGGACATGAGCCAGCCTTGTGCCTCCAAAGGAGGGTGCCCAGCAGCTTGAAGGAGGTGATTCCACCACCCCTCTGCTCTGGTGTGAGCCCACCTGGAGTACTGCATCCACCTCTGGGTGCCCAGCACAGGAAGGACATGGTCCTGTTGGAGCTGGTCCAGAGGAGGGACAAAACGCTCTGAGGGCTGGAGCCCCTCTGCTTTGGAGACAGGCTGGGATAGCTGGGTGTGTTCAGCCTGGAAGAGAGAAGGCTCCACAGAGACCTGATTGCTCCCTTTCAGTACTTTAAGGGGGCTTGTAAAAAAGATGGGACAGAATTTTTAGTAGGGCCTGTTGTGACAAGACTGAGAGGGAATGTTTTCAATCTAAAGGACAGTAGATTCAGACTAGACATAAGAAAGATATTTTTTACTCTGGGTTTTGAAACCCTGATACAGGTTGCCCAGAGGGGTGGGCATCCATCCCTGCTGACATTCAAGCTCCTGCTCTGAGCAACCTGATCTAAAGGTGTCCCTGCTCTCTGCAGGGCACTTGACTAGATGGCCTTTAAATGTCCCTTCCAAGCCAAGCCATTCTGTGCTCCTGTGCACCAGCAAAGCAGTGCTGGAATAATGCTGGGGTGATGATGCTGGCACCTGTGTTTTGGTAGTTGTGCCATTTAGCTATTGGCCAAGAGAGGATTGATGGGCTGCACAGTGAAGTCTGCAAAGAACAGTGTGCTCAAGCAGAAACAGGAAAGGAACATGGCTTCCAGTTCAGATAAATGCCAGCATTTTGCTGCCCATTCCTTGTTAAGAAATAAAGGAATGTTCTGAAGATCCCTTCAGTGGTGGTGCACTATTGGCTGTATCAGTACTTGTGTTCTGTAAAACAGGTGAGTTGTTACAGCTTCTTGCCCCATTTATCACTGGAGAAAACCCAAATACTGCATTGCTCCCTGTCTACTTTCTTCCAAGTAAAGGCAGATTTTGTTCATTCTTGAGTGGGACATATTCATCTGTTGACAAGCAAATTCTTCTTGCCATTCACACAATGTTGATTTGCTCTAATTGGATTGTAATTAGGATCTACCTCTCATTGTAATTACGACTGATGGATTGTGAGGCAAAGTGTTGCATAATTTGCCCTGGAGAGAGTTTTTCTCTAATTCAATGACATATGAAGACAGGTGTAGCCTACCATACTTGTGGCATTAGTCTCCCACTCTGTCCTTTCCTCTCACCCAAGGGGAGGATCGAGGTCTGCAGGTCTCATCTGTGCACAGAAAGAGTTAATATCTCACCCCGACCTGCAGATGCTCATGATGGTTTCTGCCGGGCAGTGGCCGAAGCAGTCACAGTGATGGATTTCAGACCGTGCTGGGGCTGTGCCAAGATCTCAGGGGGCCCGGCCAGAACAGTCGTGGCTGTTCTGCCCCCATGGCTGGTCCCAGGCCCCTGCTCCCTTCAATTCCAGCTGCGGGCCGATGGCTTCCCCTCCCTGTGCCCGGCAGCCTCTGGGGCCGCGCGGGCCGTGGTGAAGGGGCCTGGCCCAGCCCAGAGCCGCTCCCGGGGCCTGGCGGAGCCCGGCTCGGTGCAGGCCAGGCTGGAGCAGGGCCGGCCTGACCAGCACCCAGTTAACTCTTCACAGCTGGAAACAACAGAGAGCTTTCCTGGGCTTGCCTGTCTTTAAAATGGGGATTTCACACAGGTGGATCCAGCTTCTAAATGGTTTCATAGGTTGTCAGTTCTCAGAGCCAGCCAGCTATTGCTTTTGCTAAGCACAGAGGAAGCTCTTGGCAGCTCCCTCCTAGAAAAATCATTTGCATGGCTGGCTTCTTCTCTCCTCACCAAATATCAACTAATACAAAACCACCACAGACATTCAGGCTGAAACAGGAAGCAATTCTGAAGCAATTGTTTTAAAGTAAAATCAGTTATTAAGCACAGAGATTGATGTCACTCCCGCACTCCACTGGAGAGGGACAGTGACTCTGTCACCTCCCCCCTGGCCAGCCCATTCCAATTCCCAATCAGCCTTTCTGGGAAGAACTCCTTCTTATTGTCCAGCCTAAACCTGCCCTGGTGCAGCTTAAGGCTGTGTCTCCTTGTCCTGCCCTCCAGCAGATCCCCACTCGCAGCCAGCTTGGTGTCATCTGCAATTTGTGAGTGCTGGACTCGACCCCCTCAGCCAGACCCTCAGTGAAGATATTAACCAGGACTGGGCCCAGCACAGATCCCTGGGGACACCACCAGGGACTGGACACCAGCTGGATGCAGCACCATCCCCACCACTCTCTGGGCCCGGCCTCCAGCCAGTTCTGCAGCCAGCAAAGAGTGCTCCTGTCCAAGCCGTGGGCTGCAGCTTTTCCAGGGAATGCTGTGGCTCTCCGTGTCCAAGGCCTTGCTGAAGTCCAGCTCGACACATCCAGAGCCTTTCCCGCACCCACCAGGCGGGTCAGCTGTTTATAAAAGGAGATCAGGTTGGTCAGGTAGGACCTGCCCCTCCTAAAGCCACGCTGGCTGGGTCTGAGCCCTGGGCCATCCTGGAGGTGCCGTGGGATGGCACTCAAGGGGATCTGTTCCAAAACCTCACCAGGCACCGAGCTCAGGCTGACAGGCCTGCAGTTCCCCAGAGCCTCCTGCCAGCCCTTCTTGGGGATGGGCTCACACTGGCACCTCCAGTCCTCTGGGACCTCCCCAGTGAGCCAGGACTGATGAGGAGAAATGATGGAGAGCAGCTTGGGGAGCTCATCCACCAGCTCCCTCATCCCCCTAGCATGGATCCCATCCCATCCCATCCACCTGTGAGCATCAGAGTGGCTCAGCAGGTCTGTGACTGCTTCCTCCTGGATTACAGGGGGCTCTTCTGCTCCCTGTCCCCATCTACCAGCTCAGGAGAGCACTTGTCCTGAGGAAAACCTGTCTTGATGTTGAAAACTGAGGCAAAGAAGGTGTTGAGTACCTCAGCCTTTTCCTCATCTTTGGTAACCATATCCCCCCAATAAGGAATCGAGGTTGTCCATAGTCTTCCTTTTGCCATTCATGCATTTATAAAAGCACTTTTATTATCCTTAACAGAAGCAGCCTGATTAAGCTCTAACTGAGCTTTCACCTCTCTACTTTTCATTCTGCGTGACTTAATGACATCCTTAAACATTTCCTGAGTTCTCTGCCCCTCTGTCCAAAGGTGATGCACCCTCATCTTTTCCCTGAGTTCCTCCAAAAGCTCCCTGCCCAGCCAGGTTGGTCATTTTCCTCACCAGCTCATTTTTTGTCACAGAGGGACAGGCTGTTCCTGCTCCTTCAAGATTTTTTTCTTTGAATGTGTCCATCCTTCCTGGAATCCTGTGTTTTAAAAGGCTGTTTCCCTTAAAAAACTCAGTATCTGATTTGGTACTCCCCAAATCTGCGTCCTTAATTGGCTGAAGTCTGTTCTTCCTAAGTCCAGTGTAGGAGTTTTGTTGATGCCCCTCCTTCTTTCACAGAATATTTCAAAACTCGATGATTTCATGGACACTGTACCCCAGGCAGCCTCCAACCCCCACATCCCCCAGCAGCCCTTCTCTGTTTGTGAACAGCAGGAGACACAGCTTTCCTGGGCAGTGGCAAGAGAAGGAAACCTCCCCAAAGTGCAGCTTGGCAGGTTCAGCCTGGAGGGGAGGAGAAAGAAAAGTCCCTGCCAGGGTAGAATTTTGGTGCAGGAGGTGTCCCAGTGTGAGACTGGACCATGCCATGGCTGAGTGTGCCAGGAGCCGGCAGTCAGTGGGGCCCAGGGATGCTCCAAGGCACTTGGAGTTTTGCTTCTGACTCCTTGAGCAGCTTCTTCAACCTTCTCTCAGTGCCTGAGGGTGCTGGACTCAGCCCCAAATCCAGCCTGGGGTTCATTAAAATACAGAAAACCTCGGGGGCTCTTTCTCTTCCTTCCATTGTCTTCAAGTCCAAGGCTTGTGCAGCTGCTTGGAGTCAGTTTGGAGTTCTGTTAAGCAGGAAGATTTGAAAATCCACCACTTTTTTTTATTTTTTTTTTTAAATCAAGGGGATTTTTTTTTTTTAATTTTTAGTTGAGAGAAGAGATGACAGAAGCATTCCCCATGAGATCCTGATGCTGAATGTCTCCTTAGGAGGTCTGGTCACAGAGAAGAATGAGCCCCTTGTGGGCTGCCCCTGTTTGGACAACCTGCTCCTCACCCCGAGCCTCAGCATGTCTGACATTGCCCACCTGGGACTGACATCTCAAAACATTGAGAACATTTATAAACTTTTCTTTATCATTAAAATCTAATTAATTAATAAAAATAAAATTTTACTTTTTATAATAATTCTGTATATTTATAACCTAATTTTTATATTTCTATAACAGAATTGATAAACTTTTAGCGACTAAAAATATTATTGTTCCTTGGTTCAAAGTATCACAATTCCCTTCATTAATTAATTGACCACTATTTCTCCCTCTTTATGCTAATTATTATTTTTAGTCCTTTGGTCATAATTTTTAAATTTTTCTCAGACAGGGTAAAAGGAGCCACTTTGGGGTACATGGAGACTTTTCTGGGGAACATTTGGGGCAGTTTTGGGTCTGGGGAGGGAATTTAGAGAGAACTTGGGGGTCTGGAGGACACTTGGGGGAGCCGGGTGGGCACTTGGAGGGGCACTTAGGGATTCTGTGGGACAATTCAGGGTCCGTGGGAGCACTTGGGGGTCCAGGGGGGTGCTTGGAGGTCAGGGAGGGGAATCTGGGGGCCCTTCGGGGTCCGGGCGGGCACTTGGGGGGCTGTAACAGGGAATCTCTGGGCCGCGGGTGATGATGGGAGCTGTAGGCGCCGGTATAATATGGTTTAATGGGGCCGCGGAGCATCACGGGAGTTGTAGGCGCAGCTCCAATGGGTTCCGGTGAGGCGCGGGGCATGACGGGAGATGGAGTCCCGGCTGGAATAGCGCTCTATGGGCGCCGCGGAGCATGATGGGAGCTGTAGTCCCGGAAGTGGCTCGGAAGGCGCGTTTGGCGGTGTGGGAAAGCGCTTGGAGAAAACTTTTGCGTCCGAGCCGTGCTGCAGGTGCTCGGGGCGAATGTATACGGCTCGGGAGCACTTGGGGGGAACCTGGGGAGCTGTAACCGGGCTCTTTAGGGCGCGGGGCACGGCAGGAGGTTTGGGCGCAGAACTGTGTTGTGGGATGATGGGAGATGAATTCCCAGGAGTTGCTGGAAGGGGAATCTGTGGGGTCGGGAGCATTCAGGGATCCAGGGACGCTTTCGGGGGTCCCGAGCGGGCCCTGAGGGGGCACTCGGGGATCCTGGAGGGTTTGGGGAACACTTATGGGACATATGGGGGGTGATACCGGGGTTCTGGGGAGCGCAGGGCATATTCCCAGTCCCTCCCAATTCTTTCCAGCATGATCCCATTTGCTCACAACCACTCGCAATCAGCCTCAGTGTAGTTGGATTCCCTGCCAGTATGATTGTATTCACCTCCAGCATGATCCCAATTCATCCCACTATAAGTCCTGTTGCTTCCAGTTACCCCCAGCATGCACCCAGGAATTCCCAGTTCCTGCCAGTTGCTCCTGGCATGACCCCAGTTGCTCACAGGTATTCCTAGTCAGCCTCAGCATGATCCTGGTAACTCCCAGTATATCCCATTTGCCCTCAACCTGTTCTCAGTTGCCCCCTGCAGGCTCCTGTTCACTGCCAGTATCATCCCAGTATGATCCCAGTATGATCCCAGTTTCCCTCAGTGTGATCGCAGTCTCTCCTGGCATGGGCCCAGCTGCTCCCAGTATGATCCCAGTATGATCCCAGTATGATGTCAGTACACAGTCAGTGCAATCTCAGCCACTGCCAGGATGATCCCAGTACAAACCAGTCCCTGCCAGTGCTGCCACTCCTGGGATCCCCCAGCTCTCTCTGTGTTCCCCCTCCCGCATCTCCCCAGAGCAGCCCCAAGGGCTGGCAGTCCCCAGCCAGGGTCCCCAGCCAGCCCCAGGTTGGATCTGCAGCCCCCAATTTTCTCAGTTTCCCTCTCCTTTTCCCCAGGCCGGGTTCCCCCCGTCCCCAGCGGGTGGGAGCAGCGGAGAGCCCCGCGCTGCGCATCCCGACCTGTCCCGGCTCCATCCCCGCTCCTGCCGTGGGCTGTGAGGGGTTTGGGAACGGGGCACCGAGGGTGTCACTGCTCCTGGGGGAGGAGGAGGAGGGATGGAAGAGGAGGGATGAAGAAGGAGAGAGAGAAGGGATGGAAGTAGGAGAAGGAGGTGGGGTTAGGGAGGAAGAGGAGGAGGAGGGATGGAAGGGGAGGAGAGGGAGGAAGAGGAGGGACAAAGGAGGATCAGGTAAAGGAGAAGGAACCACGAGGTCAAGCACTCCCTGAATTCACAGTCCCCTCACCCATGGGATCATCATCCCCCATCCCACAGGTGCCCCGAGAGGGGGAGCTCAGCCCAGATATCCTGGGGGGTCCCTGGGTTGGATTTTTGCGGGGGGGGGGATATTTAAGAATTAAGGACTCCAAAGCTGAGCGGAAAATGTCCCTTGGGTGGACACTGGGGTTTCCAGCATCTGTTAGTGAGAAGATGGAAAAGGGGAACTTTTTACATTCTTGGCACTCCCAGCAGCCTGGGGAGGGCAGGGACTGAGCAAACGGGGGACCCTTAGTGCAAGCATGACCCCCCGCAGCTGGGATGGGGGGGAACCCCTGAACAGCAAAGGGGAGAGAGCAGAGATGGGGAACTCCTGGGAGGAATTTTCAGGGCTGAATCTTGGTGTTTGGGAGGTTTATATGGGCACCAGATGCCTGGTAAGTTCTAGAGATGGACTTGGGCAGGAGGAACCCCCCAACCCAATGTACTCATGAATTGCATTTTCCCCAAACCAGGATCTCTCATTCCCAGACCTTGACTGGATGGAGAAGGAGCCTGTGAGGAAGAGGAAGATGCCCCAGGACACCTGGGCAGGTGAGGAGGAAGTCAGTGCCCCTTTCCCCCTCTCTCCTGCTCCATCTCCCAGCCCAGCATGGCCCCCGGCTGCAGGACAACCCCGCTGCCGACGCTGTCCTGCCGGGGACGCACTGGGGGGATCTCCTTCCCCTTCCCTCTGGCACGGAGGCAAATCCCATCCTCTCCTTGTCCTTCCTCCCCCAGACAAGGAGCTGAGGATGGAGACCAGGGAGGACAAATCCCAACAGCAGAACCTCGTGGAAGAGGCCGTTTTGAGCAGCTCCACAGTGCAGAAATCCATCAGGGACGAAAAGCCCCGGACATCCTGGAGGAGGAAGGGCTCCAAACCCATCCCAGGGTGCTCTGAGGAGGAAAGACCCACCCTGTGCCGGGAAGGCAGCCGGAGATCCAGCCGGGGCTCTGAGCTGGTGGTCCATGAGCAGCTTCAGGATGGGGAGAAGCCCTACAAGTGCTTGGAGTGTGGGAAGAGCTTCAGCCAGAGCAACAGCCTGATCCGCCACCAGATGATCCACACTGGGGAATGGCCCTATCAGTGTGGGCAATGTGGGAAGGGCTTCAGCTGGAGCTTTCAACTCATCCGTCACCAGCGCATCCACACTGGGGAGAGGCCCTACGAGTGTCCCAAGTGTGGGAAGAGGTTTCGAATCAGCTCCAATCTCCTCAGGCACCAGCGGATTCACACGGATGAGAGGCCCTTCCGCTGCCCTGACTGTGGGGAGGGCTTCAAGCGAAACTCCCACCTCATCACCCACCGGCGCATCCACACTGGGGAGAGGCCCTACGAGTGTGGGGAATGTGGGAAGAGCTTCAGAAACAGCTCCTCCCTGACCATCCACCAGAGGACCCACACTGGGAAACGGCCCTATGAGTGTGAGAAATGTGGGATGACCTTCAGATGGCGGTCCCAACTGACCATCCACCGAATGATCCACACTGGGGAGAGGCCCTACGAGTGTCCTGAGTGTGGGAAGAGGTTTCAGACCAGCTCAGATCTCCTCCTGCACCAGCGGATTCACACGGATGAGAGGCCCTTCCGCTGCCCCGAGTGCAGGAAGGGCTTCAAGCAAAACTCCCACCTCATCACCCACCGGAGCATCCACACTGGGGAGAGGCCCTACGAGTGTCCTGAGTGTGGGAAGAGGTTTCAGACCAGCTCAGATCTCCTCCTGCACCAGCGGATTCACACGGATGAGAGGCCCTTCCGCTGCCCCGAGTGCAGGAAGGGCTTCAAGCAAAACTCCCACCTCATCACCCACCGGCGCATCCACACTGGGGAGAGGCCCTACGAGTGTCCCCAGTGTGGGAAGAGCTTCTCCAGGAGCTCTAACTTGACCCAACACCAACAAAAGCACCACTAAGGGAAGCCCTGTGAGTGCCCCAAGTGCAGGAAGAGTTTCGTGCGCTGCTCCAGCTCCATCCCCCATCAGAGGACCCACGTTGGGCAGAGCCCTGATGACCCACGTTCCCAGTGATCTGTGTTGGGAACACACTGGGCTGGTGGTCATCTTGATTTGGCCCTAATTTTCTTTTCATTCATCTTCATCCCTTTAAAACAGACAAAATTGAGGTAAAAGTTAACAGATTCGTCAAAGGCATCTAAAACCTCACTTTTACTAGTGCTTGAAGGGAATCTGGTATTCAGGGAGGTAAATGGGGAGGGTTTTTGTGTTATTTGGTATATTTGTCTCCATCTCTTGGCACTCAAGGAGATGAGCGAGTTCTATCTGTCACCTCAAAACCACTCAGTGCCATTGAAATCAACTCAATCCCACCCAAATTCCTGGATTCCACAGCCCCTCAGGGTGTGTTGCCTTAAGTTTTAGCTTTCATATCTTTCATATTCTGCGCTGCCTAGGTTTGTAGTTTTGAACTTCCTGTTAATTGTTAGTGAGCTCTCTTCACAGAGTAGGTAGACAAAACAATTCCTTTTCTAGCTTGATACGAAGGACAGTTGTTACAAGTTCCAGGCCCAGAAGCATAAACAAGGGTGGACTGAAGAGAGAAAACAAGAAGGATGGGACTTGATCATCTGAAGCTGTAACTGGACAGTGAACCCAAATATGCAGATGAACCTAAACTTACAAAAATGTGAGACCTCATGATCACTTGTCCATTTCTGTGACCATTTTTGGTCCATCTTGGGTGTAGCCCTGGCCAGGCTCTTGTACTGCCCAAGGTCTATCCTTTAAGGCCTTTTAATAAACTTTATTCTTAACTCTGTCCAGCCTCTGTTCTAGGTCAGCCTTCTGAAGGCATCAGGTGGAATGGGGTTGGAAGGGGACTGGGTGAAGTGGGATGCAAATCAGGAGGGGTGAGATGGGCATTGGGTGGGGCAGGATAGGTGTGATAGAGTTTGGGAGGTGTGAAATGGGGGAAATAGGGATTGGGAAGGGGTCTTGATGTCCAGCAGGAATGGGATGGGTTGAGGTTGGGATTGGGGAGGTGGGGTGGGGTCTGCAATGAGACAGCCAAAGTTTGGGGATGATGAAGGGAGGGGGAGCCCATTACTGAGTGAGTTTTTGTCAGAGGTGCCCCTGCCCAGGGAGGCAAGGATTTAGTTTCAAATGAACATTGTTAAAGTGAGAGGTGTGGGCAAGAGGGAATTCCATCCCTCTGCCTCGGAGGATGGGCCCTGCAAACCCAGGAAGAAACTCCACCCTGGACCCCTCGTGGGGAGGCAGCCCAGGGATTTCTGATTGGGTTTGGGCCCCTGGGGTTTCTCCCTTGCTGTGTTCCCAGTGGTCCCTGACCTTGAACTCCACCCTGGTTCTCAAACCCCATCTCCCTGCCTCTGTTTGGGGCTGTCTCTGGATCTGAGTTTGTTCCTGAGCTGAATAAATGTTTTCCTGAGCAGAATCCCATCTCGTTGGTGTCCCATGCCTGTTCCTGGTAACTGTGGTATCCCTGGACATGATCCTGCGGCCCCGGAACGCAAGACCCCGCAAAATTGAGATCCACCCCCCAGACATCCAATAATCCCAACATTCCCTACTATTCACCCAAATCCCCCCAGATTCCCTTAATTTCCCTAAAAAGCCCTTTTTGTCCCACTCCACTGCCTCCGCAGACGGTGTCTTTGGGACACCTCCAGGAATTTGGAGGGGGTCTCTCCTCCCCTGCAACCCTGAAAAACCTGCTGCTTTTGGGAAAAAAATTCCCCCAAATCCCTTGGATTCAAGGGGGAGTTCCCCATTTTTGATGCATTTTTGGAGGGTTCCTGTCATGCTATTGGGAACGATGAGAAGCACGACACAGACTCTCTTATGAGTTGAAAAGGAAAGCGAGTTTAATTACCTCAGATCATTTTATAGACCAATATGTGAAAGTACAGAAAGGTAAAACTCTTATTTGTTAGTAAACTAACATATCACCATCATCGGTCAGTGGGGTGCACCACCCCTCGACCTTCTCTTGCAAGAAAAAAAGAAACTGACAAACAGCACCTGCAAGGCTGTCTTCTATCTCTGAGGATTGTTTTAATTCCTCCTTTTGATTTCCCAGGACACTTTCTCAGGTGAAACTGAGAAAGATACGCAGCCTGATTTTCCACAGGCGCTGTGCTCCCTGCTTTGCTCACAGCGGGTGTCACTGAGAGGAGAAAATGGAGGCTGTCACTGCTGTGGTGTCACGGAGAGGGGAACAAAGGGGCTGTGACTGCTGTGTTGTCAGAGAGAGAAGGAGATTAGGGCTCTCACTTCTGTGGTGTCACAGAGAAAAGGAAATTAGGAGCTCTCATTGCTGTGGTGTCACAACTTGGGGAACACTGGGGCTGTGATTGCTGTAGTGTCACAGAGAGAAGGAGATTTGGGCTGTCACTGCTGTGGTGTCACAGAGAAGGGAACACTGGGGCTGTCACTGCTGTGGTGTCACAGAGAGGGGAACACTGGGGCTGTCACTGCTGTGGTGTGTGATAGATTGACATTTAAGATAAAAAGAGAAACAGCTAAGGAAGTTAAGGTTGCTGGAGGCTGATGGGAGTTTTTTGTCCGGGACAATACCTGGTCATTTCTGAGAACTGACAGTAGTTTTGCCCATTGAAAAGTGATATCAACCTGTGAACACCACCCCATAAAACTTAAGCCCGGGAATTTCTCCTTCTCTTTGGTTTCTGGCTTTTGAAGAGGTAACAGGGCTCTGGTTCAGCCTCCCCCCCCGCCCCCCCAGGCCAGACAAGGCTGTGGTGGGGAGCAGGGCTGGCTGGAGTTCTGCGGTTCCTGGCGGGGGATGGAGACTGTGAAGTGACAGGAGCCCCTTCCCAGAGGGGCTGAAGCCCTCGCAGGGCTCACTGAGCCTTGTGCAGCGGGGCTGCCAGGCCAGGCTGGTTCCTGGCTGGGCTTCAGTTTCTGATGCTGCTGGCTTTCAGCAGAGACTGCCGAGGAAGGGGAGGGAAAGCTCTTGAGCTGCGGCGTGCTGAGACAGTGGCCACACTCCTCCAGAGCAGCTACCAAAAATCTTCCATGAGAAGCAGCTCCAGCCGCTGCCTCGGCAGAGATCAAGGCCTGGGCAAGAGTTTAACCCTTTCACTAGCCAGATGAGACTTGCAGATTAATCCTTTTTCCAGAGAGAGGGGAAGACAGAGGGATCAACACATAAAGAGACAGCATCAGCTATCAAAGCAAGCGAGGGAAGGAATTCAACCTCAGATGGGAAGAGAATAAGGAGATGCCTGAATAAGCTGAAATTTTCTTTTGTTCAAGCTATGGAGAGGGACAATCATGTCCTGAAAAAACTCCTTGAATTCATGAAACAGTATTTTGGGAGGATGGAGTATTTCAAAGTGTAAATGTGAGCAAAAGTAATTCATTGATGAAGCTGAGTAAAGGGTGAAGTCGTTGTAATCCTAGGAGATGCTGGAAGAGGAAAGGAGAAGTGAGAGTTGTTGAAGATTTGTGGCTCTTAACAGACAAAGCAAAAATTTCTGTTTCCAGAGATGATCACAGAGACAAATGAAGAGAACTTTTGCCTTTGAAGATCTCATCCTTCAAATGACACCCCTTGAATCATGGCCCAAGAACACACCTCAGAGTGCTGTGAAATGGAAGGAAAGGACTGATGGCAGAGTTTTCTGGGCGATTGGCATCAGAGCAATGGGAAGCCATGAGAAAATGGTTTTCATGTGAAAAATCCATAGATTGCCAAAAGAGAACTTCTTTTTCTCGACAAAAACTGGTGAAAAGACTATAGCAAAGTTACTACCGTTTTAACCACCAGGTATTTTTTTGTCCTCTATGTTGTCAGTTCCCAAAGATAGGAAGCACAGGGTGGTGGGGAAAAAGGGTTTCTGGAAGTTTTATTCTGGTTTCTTATCCTTGTAGTTTGGTTAATAAAATTACTCTATTCCTTTTAAGTTTTAAGCTTCTTTTGCCCTTCTCATAATCCACATCTCACAGGAAAAAATGACTAAGTTTTCCTGCGATTTTTAAACTAATGCTTTAAAACCACAACAGGTGTCAGAGAGAGGAGGAAATTTGGGCTGTCACTGCTGTGGTGTCAAAGAGAGGGGAACACTGGGGCTGTCAATGTTGTGGTGTCACAGAGAGTGGAACATGGGGGCTGTCTCTGCTGTGGTGTCACAGAGAGGGGAACACTGGGGCTGTCACTGCTGTGGTGTCACAGAGAGGGGAACACTGAGGCTGTCACTGCTGTGGTGTCACAGAGAGGGGAACACTGGGGCTGTCACTTGTGCTGGTGTGTGATAGATTGACATTTAAGAAAAAATGCGAAACAGCTAAGGAAGTTAAGGTGGCTGGAGGCTGATGGGAGTTTTTTCTCCTAGCCAATACCTGGCCATGTCTGAGAACTGACAGTAGTTTTGCCCATTGAAAAGTGACACCAACCTGTGAACACCACCCCATAAAACTTAAGCCTGGGAATTTCTCTTTCTCTTTGGTTTCTGGCTTTTGAAGAGGTAACAGGGCTCTGGTTCAGCCTCCTCCCCCCCAGGCCAGACAAGGCCACGGTGGGGAGCGGGGCTGGTTGGAGTTCTGCGATTCCTGGTGGGTGGGTGGAGACTGTGGAGTTGATAGTAAAAGGTTATAAAATTTTAGAAAATTTGGGGACTTAGAAAGAAAGTTCGGCTTGGCAAGCCCTGGGAAAAGTAGACCGTGGCAAATGTTAGGCCTTGTGCTTGCTATAGATCATGTCAAACTGCACCAGTGTAGTGAGTATATGATAAATAATACAATTGCTAGATGTGATTAGATATAATTATTGTTTAAAGAACATGAGGAACAATGTTAGGGGGCTGGGGGGGATCACGAGAAATCCATGCTTGGGTAAAAACAATGTTTACAATAGAACAATGTAAGTTTAATAATTAATACGTAAGTTATATGTAAGGATAGAGTATAAAAACATGTCCAACTCAAAACCAAGAAGGGTCAGATTTGGGTCTGTGTACCCCTGACACCCAGAGCTCTTAATAAAGCACCTTTATATAATCATTCTGTGATTATGTGTGTTCCTGAACGCTAACATTTTGGCGACCCCAGATAAGACCTTGTGAGTGCTGCTGAGCAAGCTCGCGACCCGATCACGCTCCAGCCGACACCGAGGGATTCTCAGCGACCCCATCAGCCGTGACCATCTCCGTGCTCACAACATCCCCAGGAGAGAAAGTGTCCTGGGTTGATTATGATGTTAAATTGTATCCCCATTTGTCCACCTAACCCAGACACAGGTTTTGTATTCTTAAAATTCCATCTGAGAGTAAAAGTGAGTGGAAAAGAAGCACCGAGTGTGTTATCAGAGGCTGTACTTGCTCCCCCCGCATTGGGAGTTTTGACTACAGCACAGACAGACAACAAGACACAGATCGCCTTGGCTTTTCCAACTAGCCAAAGCAGAGAGGTCTTCCTGGACTGTTTTCTTTCCCTTTTTCTGAAACGAATCGAACCTGCTCTGGACTGGGGACTCGGGGGAGCACCGGGAGCTTGCACCCATGGACTACCGGGAGCCCAGCCTGGGCAGCGGCATTTTCCAGTGCAAGAGGGACTGATAACAGAGCGAACACCCACAGGAAGGAGACCCTCTGAAGTTTGTCATCTCTTCTGAACGGCGAGAGGTTTTTTAATTTGATATCGTTCATTTATGTGCTGGGTAGTGCTGTACCTGTGAAATAAACAGGTTTTTTCCACTTCTCTCAGAGAAATCTCTTCCCGAACTGGTTGGGGGCTGGGAAAAAAGGGCTACGTGGGTTTGCTTCCCGGGGGGAGCCCCACTGGAGGTTTTCTCCCAAATTTGCCCTAAACCAGGACAAATACACTGGGCCTCTGGTGGTCCCGACACAACTGCCCCTGATACTGTGGGGCTCTGTTCCTTCCTCCCCATGGAAAAGAACTGGTATTCTTGTCCAGGGACCATTTTTAATTTGGCCTCCCAAATTTCATATATCCAAGGATTGTTCCCTGAAAAAAGCTGCTGAGACAGAGAGGTCGGGTTGGCCCTGTCCTCTGGTGATGTTCTTACACTATGAGAAGATGGTTTTAATTCGGAAACACCTTGCAGAAATCTCAGATATCTGCCAAAGAGGGGTCTGGAGGCCTCGGGCACATGACTATATAGGGACAAACGAGCTGTATAATCTGTGGGGTGGAGACTGAGGACAGTGGAGGAGAGCCATGAGATGTTTAAAGAGTGGTTTCAGAGATGGTGGATCCTTCTGACATACACAGAGCTGTCAGCAAAGGAAGGGGCCAGCGAGGTGGGGCAGCCGGGGGATGACGACAGCCTGCAGGGACAGAGGCGCAGGGCATGGACACCACAGGGCAGCCAGGGCTGGAGAGGGCACAGGGATGGGCAGCAACTGCAAGGCCCTGCCAGAGGCAACTTGTGCAGCCCTTGGGCCATGGCTGCTGGCCCTGGGCCTGAGGCCAGCAGGGGACAAGTGACCCTGGCAGCCCTGGGGCCTCATTGCCTCCTTGTCCCTGCTCAGCAGCCTGGCAGGGGCCGCCCCATGGTGCTGCCCTTGGCATTGCACATCCCCACATGCCAGTGCCCCGGGAAGAGCCCTGAGCAATGAGGGAGGGACAGCATCTGCCTTGCCAGGGGCTGGGGCTTAGCCCTTGGCCCTTGGCATTCCTGAAACACATCCAGCTTTGCTCAGCACCACAGACACCTTTCCCTTGCTTGTCCCCAGCTGCCATCAGGGCCTCCAGTCTTCTGCTCTACCTGGAACCTGGGGACGCTTTCTCACTCGTGTCTCCCATTTCAACTACAAGAAACTTCAGTGTTTCCATCTGACTTGGAGTTCTTGAGAAGTTTCTGGAGCACACTCTGAAGGACTGAGTGTGATGCCAAGAGCCCCAAAGGCCCGAGAGGGTGATGAAAGTGCTGGTGCTGTGTCTGTGCTGCTGAGCTGGGCCGGGCTCCTGGCCCAGAGGCAGCTCCTGGCAAGGGCAGCGCTGCAGAGAGACAGCTCTGGCCAGGAGCAGCTCCTGAGCACAGCCCAGCAGGGCTGGGGCCCTGCCAGGGCAGCTCAGGGACACCAGCAGGCCCAGACAGAGCTCCCAGGGGCTCAGCACTGGCAGGGGCTGTGGGATGTGCCAGAGGGGGCTGTGTCACAGCAGCACCTCTGTGGCTGTGTCCTGGAGCCCCAGAGCAGCTGTGATGTCAGAAAGGGGCTGTGTGACAGCTCAGAGTGGGTTGTGTGAGGTCACAGATGGGGCTGTGACATCACAGAGTTTGTTGTGTGAGGTCACTGAGCAGCTACGGCATCATAGAGGGGAATGTGTGACATCAGAAAGCAGGGTGTGATGTCACAGTGTGGGCTGGGTGATATCACTTAGTGGGCTGTGACATCACAGAGAGGACTATGACATCAGAGGTTGAATGCATGACATCACAGAGTGGGTTGTGACATCACAGAGTTTCTGTATGACATCACAGAGCCACCACAGGGTGGGCTGTGACATTACTGAGTGGGCTGTGAGGTCACAGAGCAGATACCACAATCCCTGAGGGCAGCTCTGTGACATCAGACAGCAGATTGTGACATCACAGAGCAGCTGTGTGACATCAGAGAGAAGAGTGTGTGATGTCAGAGAGAAGGCTGTGACATCAGAGAGTAGGTTCTGTTATCTCAGAGGGGCTGGGACATCACAGTCCAGACTGGGACATCACAGAATGGCTGTGGGACATCCCAAGGTCTGTGGGACAGGGGGACAGGGAACCCCTGGCAGCGTCCCTGTGTCCCCCAGGGCCAGAGCCTGGGCCAGGGCTCCTTCACCCTGTCACTAACGAGGGCTTGAGAGCGCTTAAAAAATCCCCAGCAAGGGAGCAGCAAAAACCAGATTTAATATTAAGCACCAGCAGCACAAAGTTCCTTGGCAAGAGTCACTATGCTCCTGACTGGACACTTCAGGCACAGCAAGGAAACAAAGCAACAACAAAACCAAACAAAATCCAGGCAACTGAACCAGAAATGAACCCAGAACCGTCCATGTGTGTGTGTGTGTGTGTGTGTGTGTGTGTGTGTGTGTGTTTGAGGTTAACAGAGTTCAAACTTAACAGGACTTCACTTATGCCTTAATTTATACCTCAAACATCACAATTTAGCAAAAGAACGTAACAGTAGTTAAGCTAACTTACAACATATGACTTCAGGATTTAACAGTGGAATAACACTTAACAATATTCAACTTCGTTTACTGTTGTTGTCAGAGGCACTGAGAGTGTGCCCTTATCTCTGATACCTGGCTCTGACATCCAAGAAAACTCTGAATTTCATATAACACCGTGAAAACAACTGTTAAATAGAAAAACCAGGAGTGTAAGTGTGTAGATTAAAGAGATTTCTTATGTCACTGCATGAAGAAGTTTAAGTTTGGAGTTTAAACTAGTTTAGAAAATAGAGGACAAGATGGAGGATTCAGGGTGTTGTCTCTTGTCCTTCTTTCTTCTTCATCTTCTTCTAGAGGTTTTTGGGTAGTAGTAGGTGATTGGATAAAGAATGCTGCAGTGCAGCACACAGGTGTTGGGTCATTGGGTCAATAAGAAAAAATATCTCCTTGGCATTTGTTAATTGGGTACATGAACATATAAAAAACCTTGAAGAAGATCTTTGTTAGTCATTTTGCACCTTTCTATCTTAGTGCACATAGCTGCTTGTAGCTCCTTGTACCCTGTATACATGTAATGGAGATAAAAGAAGAATAAACAACCAAGTCCAAACAAGAGAAAACTGCCTCTATCTCATCAATCTTCAGTCCAAGGGGGAAAAAGAACCCAACCACAAGTGTCCCATCAGGACACCAGGGCCACACTGCACCACTGCAGACGGGAGCAAACCCTCAAGGACTGTGTGCCTTAAAAATCTGGCAAACCCATGTCACACACATCCCTGAATTTAGACATTTAAAATATGTACATTTATCCATAGATACCTTTTCATCAGCAATATGTGCTATAAAACACACAAGAGAAAAGGGTCGGGATGCCATTGCACACTGGCAGTCAGCCTTTGCTGTTTTGAGCATCCCTCATAGCATCAAAACAACACACATCTCACAGAAAACAAAACATTTCCTGCAGCCCTGGAGTGTAACACACCACACTGGCGTTCCTCAAATAACAATAAAACAGGCCATTGTGGAAAGAGCACATGGCACTTTAACAGGAATTACTGAAAAACAAGAGGGAGGAATGTGTGGTGGGACCCCAGAAAGCAAAGTAGCTAAGGCTGTTCATACAATAAATCATTCAGCAGTATCAGAAGATCCCCAAACCCAGGCTCGCTTGAACTCTGCAATTCTAACACAAGTGAAAGACTTAGCAATGTGAGCTCTAACAAAAATTACCAACTTGTCAGTGCCAACCCAAAGCTATTCAAGTAGAAGATAAAACCCCCATGAGCTATATATGCAGTGAAGCAAGGGGTCAATTAATGCTACAACTGGCACGAGATAATGCAAACCAAGACTGTAGAAAAATTATAGCTGCATTACCTCAAGAGAATCCATCTCTGGAGGAGATGATTACAGCATGTGCTAAGGTTGGGACTGGATCTCATCACATGGATATGCTAGCCAATTCTATTACAGCTGCTGTTAAACTCACACCCCATTGCTACAAGTGTGGACAACAAGGCCACGGGAAAATAAACTGTCCACACAAGCCCATTCCACAGGGGACAGCTCAGGGACAAAGAAGTGATAATGCAAGCTGCAACCGATGTGAAAGAGTCGAACATACAGCCAAAGACCACAAACAACACCCTCCTGATAGTACCTCTACGGATGTGATGGAGGAGATTGAAGAAGAGTAACCAGAACAACTTATTCACCATGAAAATCAGACTCTTGAAAAGACAGTTCATTTAAAAACTGTTTGTTTACAAATTGTTTTTCTGCTAAGTTGGGTTTTTCTCACGGTTCTAAACATTGAATGTTTTTTGTTTCTTGTTTAAAGAGTTCAGGATAATCTCAGTTCTAAATACTTTCTTGTTTTTTAATTTTAAGTTGTAACTTTTAACTATAAGTAGTTAACCTGTGGTTTGTTAGCTTGAAGGATTGTGATCCTGTCTGCCAGCTCCTGGAAGGGAGTGTTGCAAACTCAATTTAGTACACAAAGCATATTGCTTGCTGAAGAGAATTAAGTGTGTCAAGTTAACTAGAAAACTTCATTCAAATTAAACCCATGCTGTCCCTGTTATCATGTCTGCAAAGGGCCCTTGCAGATAGGATAACAGAGAGCATTTTATATTTTCTAATTTAACCAAAAAGGGTAAATAGTCACAGTATGGTCATAGTACAGTTGGTCAGGACTGGACAAAGTAAATCTAGACATAACACAAATCTAATTTAGCAGTAAATCTAGTTTAGCCATAACACAAATCTAATTTAGCCAGCCTAATTCATGTCTGAACCACTGCACACCACTGGCCAGGATGCAGGGCAGGGAGGGAAGTATCAGCCAATGGCTGTCTAGCCTGGGAAATTTGAATTGAGTACTTAAATGAGTTCTGAGTAATAAACGAGGCTGTTTTGTCTGATGAGCACCTGGAGCACGAGTCGTGGATTTTGTCTCTCCACCCAGGACCAGCATGTTACAGATACACCTTGGGCAGTACAAGAGCCTGGCCAGGGCTACACCCAAGATGGAGCAAAAGTGGTCACAAAAATGGACAAGTGATCACAAAGTCCCACATTTTTAGAAGTTTAGGTTAATCTGCATATTGGGGTTCATTGTCCAATTACAGCTTCAGATGATGAAGTCCCATCCTTCTTGTTTTCTTTCTTCAGTACACCCTTCTTCATGCTTTTGGGCCTGGAACTTGTAACAATTGTCCTTGGTATCAAGCTAGAAAAGGAATTGTTTTGTCTACCTACTCTGTGAAGAGAGCTCACTAATACTTAATATGGAGTTCAAAACTACAAAGGTAGGCAGCACAGAATATGAAAAATATGAAAGCTAAAACTTAAGGCAACACACCCTGAAGGGCTGTGAAACTAAATAATTTTGGAGAGGGACTGAGTAGGATTCAGTGGCATAGAGTGGTTTTGAGGAGACAGATAGAAGCCTCTCGTCTCTTCGAGTGCCAAGAAATGGAGACAACTCCACCAAATAACCCCACAACCCCCAAATACTCCCAAGTATCTCCCAGATTCCCTTGAAGCACTAGTAAAATGTGAGGCTCTAGATGCCTTTGATGAATTTGTTGATTTTTACCACTCTGTTATTTCTCTGTTTTAAATAGATGAAGATGAAGCAAAAGATAATTGAAACCAAAATAAAATGATCTCCAGCCCAGTGTGTTCCCAACACAGATAACTGGGAACGTGGGTCATCAGGGCTCTGCCCAACGTGGGTCCTCCCATGGGGGATCGAGCTGGGGCAGCGCACGAAGCTCTTCCTGCACTTGGGGCACTCACAGGGCTTCCCTTACCGGTGCCTCTGTTGGTGTTGGGTCAAGTGAGAGCTCCTGGAGAAGCTCTTCCCACACTGGGGACACTCGTAGGGCCTCTCCCCAGTGTGGATGCGCCGGTGCCTCATGAGGTGGGAGTTTCGCTTGAAGCCCTCCCCACAGTCAGGGCAGCGGAAGGGCCTCTCATCCGTCTGAATCCGCTCATGCCTGAGGAGAGTGGAGCTCCTCTGAAACCTCTTCCCACACTCAGGACACTCGTAGGGCCTCTCCCCTGTGTGGATCATCTGGTGGATGGTCAGCTGGGAGCTCTGGCTGAAGGTCATCCCACACTCCCCACACTCATAGGGCCGTTCCCCAGTGTGGATCCTCTGGTGGCAGATCAGGCTGGAGCTGTGGCTGAAGCTCTTCCCACACTGGGGACACTCGTAGGGCCTCTCCCCAGTGTGGATGCGCCGGTGGGTGATGAGGGTGGAGTTTTGCTTGAAGCCCTCCCCACAGTCAGGGCAGTGGAAGGGCCTCTCATCTGTGTGAATCCGCTGGTGCTTGAGGAGATTGGAGCTGCTGTGAAACCTCTTCCCACACTCAGGACACTCGTAGGGCCTCTTCCCAGTGTGGATGCGCTGGTGACGGATGAGCTCAGAGCTGAAGCTGAAGCCCTTCCCACATTCCCCACACTCGTAGGGCCATTCCCCAGTGTGGATCATCTGGTGGCGGATCAGGGTTTTCCTCTGGCTGAAGCTCTTCCCACACTCCAAGCACTTGTAGGGCTTCTCCCCATCCTGAAGCTGCTCATGGACCACCAGCTCAGAGCCCTGGCTGGATCTCCAGCTGCCTTCCCGGCACAGGGTGGGTCTTTCCTCCTCAGAGCACCCTGGGATGGGTTTGGAGCCCCTCCTCCTGCGGGATCTCTGGGACTTTTCCTCCCCATTGTATTCCTGCACTGTGGTACTGCTGAAAACGGCCTCTTCCATGAGGTTCTGCTGTGGGGATTTGTCCTCCCTGGTCTCCATCCTCAGCTCCTTGTCTGGGGGAGGAAGGACAAGGAGAGGATGGGATTTGCCTCCGTGCCAGAGGGAAGGGGAAGGAGATCCCCCCAGTGCGTCCCCGGCAGGACGGCGTCGGCAGCGGGGTTGTCCTGCAGCCGGGGGCCATGCTGGGCTGGGAGATGGAGCAGGAGAGAGGGGGAAAGGGGCACTGACTTCCTCCTCACCTGCCTGGGCGTCCTGGGGCATCTTCCTCTTCCTCACAGCCTCCTTCTCCATCTGGCCAAGGTCTGGGATTGGGAAATCCTGGTTTGGAGAGAAATACAATTCAAGAGCACATTGGATTAGGGGGTTCCTCCTGCCCAAGTCCATCTCTAGAAATCCCAAGCTATCCATAAAAACCTCCCAAACACCAAGATTCAGCCCTGAAAATGCCTCCCAAGAGTTCCCCATCTCTGGTCTCTCCCCTTTTGGTGTTCAGGGGTTCCCCCCTGTCCCAGCTGCTGGGGGTCACACTTGTACTGGGGGTCCCCTGTCTGCTCGGTCCCTGCTCTCCCCAGGCTGCTGGGAGTGCCAGGAATCTGAAAAGTTCCCCCTGTTTCCATCTCCCCACTGCGGGATGCTGGGACCCCCAATGTCTTCACAAGGGGTAGTTTCTGCTCAGCTTCGCAGTCCTTAATTCTTAAATATCGCCCCTCCCCCCAAAAATCCAACTCAGGGACCCCCCAGGATATCTGGGCTGAGCTCCCCCTCTCGGGGCACCTGTGAGATGGGGGGTGATGATCCCACAGGTGGGGGACTGTGAATTCAGGGAGTTCTTGACCTCTTGGTTCCTTCTCCTTTCCCTGATCATCCTTTGTCCCTCCTCTTCCTGTTGAAGTTCATTTAAAAAACTATGGTATGTCCCAAGGGAAGAACTCACCCTTGGTGTTGAATAAGGTCAGTCCCTACCTAACCTCCCTTTTCTTTTCCCTATCCCATTGCCTGTAACCCCCCTGTATCCCCTGGCCACCCCCTCCCCCAAGTTTAAGAGAGCACCCGAGGAATCTCAGCCTCTTTCTTGTCCCAGGTGATCCACATACAATAAACCCAGGACCACGTCTCAGAAATCTGAGCCTTCTTTGTCTAAAATACCTTAGGTCCATGTTGGATATATTTTGAGACCCCTTCCCGCCCGTGTTCTGAGAAGGGCGGACACATCCCCATGGGGAACAAGACTGAAGGGGTTTGTGGAGTATTTACAACATCTTCCTCCCTCTCCTCCCCTTCCATCCCTCCTCCTTCTCCTCCGTAACGCCAGTGCCTTCTCCTGCTTCCATCCCTTCTCTCTCTCCTTCTTCATCCCTCCTCTTCCATCCCTCCTCCTCCTCCCCCAGGAGCAGTGACACCCTCGGTGCCCCGTTCCCAAACCCCTCACAGCCCACGGCAGGAGCGGGGATGGAGCCGGGACAGGTCGGGATGGGCAGCGCGGGGCTCTTCGCTGCTCCCACCCGCTGGGGACGGGGGGAACCCGGCCCGGGGAAAAGGAGAGGGAAACTGGGAAAATTGGGGGCTGCAGATCCAACCTGGGGCTGGCTGGGGACCCTGGCTGGGGACTGCCAGCCCTTGGGGCTGCTCTGGGGAGATGCGGGAGGGGGGAACACAGAGAGGGCTGGGGGATCCCAGGAGTGGCAGCACTGGCAGGGACTGGTTTGTACTGGGATCATCCTGGCAGTGGCTGAGATTGCACTGGCTGTGTACTGACATCATACTGGGATCATACTGGGAGCAGCTGGGCCCATGCCAGGAGAGACTGCGATCACACTGAGGGAAACTGGGATCATACTGAGATCATACTGGGATGATACTGGCAGTGAGTAGGATCCTCCAGGGGGCAATTGAGAACAGGTTGGGGGCAAATGTGATATACTGGGAGTGAATGGGATCATGCTGACGCTGACTGGGAGTGGCTGAGAGCAAATGGGATCATGCTGGAAGGAATTGGGAAGGACCGGGAATATGCCCTGTGCTCCCCAGAACCCCGGCATCACCCCCCATATGTCCCATAAGTGTTCCCCAGACCCTCCAGGATCCCCGAGTGCCCCCTCAGCGCCCGTTCGGGACCCCCCAAAGCGTCCCTGGACCCTCGAATGCTCCTGACCCCACAGATTCCCCTTCCAGCCACTCCTGGGAATTCATCTCCCATCATCCCACAACACAGTTCCGCACCCAAATCTCCTGCCGTGCCCCCCGCCCTAAAGAGCCTGGTTACAGCTCCCCAGGTTCCCCCCAAGTGCTCCCGAGCCGTATACATTCGCCCTGAGCACCTGCAGCCATGGCTCGGACGCAAAAGTTTTCTCCAAGCGCTTCCTCACACCGCCAAACGCGCCTTCCGAGCCACTTCCGGGACTACAGCTCCCATCATGCTCCGCGGCGCCCATAGAGCGCTATTCCAGCCAGGACTGCATCTCCCGTCATGCCCCACGCCTCACCGGAACCCATTGGAGCTGCGCCTACAACTCCCGTGATGCTCCGCGGCCCAATTAAACCGTATTATACCGGTGCCTACAGCTCCCATCATCCCCCACGGCCCATAGATTCCTTGTTACAGCCCCCCAAGTGCCCGCCTGGACCCCGAAGGGCCCCCAGATTCCCCTCCCTGACCTCCAAGCGCCCCCGTGGACCCCCAAGTGCTCCCCCGGACCCCGAATTGTCCCACAGAATCCCTAAGTGCCCCTCCAAGTGCCCACCCGGCTCCCCCAAGTGTCCTCCAGACCCCCAAGTTCTCTGGAAATTCCCTCCCCAGACCCAAAACTGCCCCAAATGTACCCCAGAAAAGTCCCCATGGACCCCAAAGTTGCTCCTTTTACCCTGTCTGAGAAAAATTTAAAAATTATGACCAAAGGACTAAAAATAATAATTAGCATAAAGAGGGAGAAATAGTGGTCAATTAATTAATGAAGGGAATTGTGATACTTTGAACCAAGGACCAATAATATTTTTAGTCGCTAAAAATTTATCAATTCTGTTATAGAAATATAAAAGTTAGGTTATAAAAATACAGAATTATTATAAAAAGTAAAATTTTATTTTATTAATTAATTAGATTTTAATGATAAAGAAAAGTTGATAAATGTTCTCAATATTTTGGGATGTGAATCCCAGGTGGGCGATGTCAGACCTGCTGAGGCTTGGGGTGAGGAGCAGGTTGTCCAAACAGGGGCAGCCCACAAGGGGCTCATTCTTCTCCGTGACCAGACCTCCTAAGGAGACATTCAGCATCAGGAACACTTGGGGAATGCTCCTCTCACCTCTTCTCTCAACTAAAAAATAAAAAAAAATATGCCCTTGATTGTAAAAAAACAAAAACTGGTGGATTTTCAAATCTTCCTCCTTAACAGAACTCCAAACTGACTCCAAGCAGCTGCACAAGCCTTGGACTTGAAGACAATGGAAGGAAGAGAAAGAGCCCCCGAGGTTTTCTGTATTTTAATGAACCCCAGGGTGGATTTGGGGCTGAGTCCAGGACCCTCAGGCACTGAGAGAAGGTTGAAGGAGCTGCTCAAGGAGTCAGAAACAGAACTCCAAGTGCCTTGGAGCATCCCTGGGCCCCACTGACTGCCGGCTCCTGGCACACTCAGCCATGGCATGGTCCAGTCTCACACTGGCACACCTCCTGCACCAAAATTCTACCCTGGCAGGGACTTTTCTTTCTCCTCCCCTCCAGGCTGAACCTGCCAAGCTGCACTTTGGGAAGGTTTCTTCCTCGTGCCACTGCCAGGGAAAGCTGTGTCTCCTGCTGTTCACAAACAGAGAAGGGCTGCTGGGGGATGTGGGGGTTGGAGGCTGCCAGGGGTACAGTGACCATGAAATCATCGAGTTTTGAAATATTCTGTGAAAGAAGGAGCGGCATCAACAAAACTCCTACACTGGATTTAAAAAGAGCAGACTTCAGCTGATTAATGATGCAGATTTGGGGAGTACCAAATCAGATACTGCGTTTTTTAAGGGAAAGAGCCTTTTAAAACAAAGGATTTCAGGAAGGATGGACACATTTCAAGAAAGAAATCTTGAAGGAGCAGGAGCAGCCTGTCCCTCTGTGACAAAAAATGAGCTAGTGAGGAAAATGATCGACCTGGCTGGGCAGAGAGAATTAGCAGGAACTCAGGGAAAAGATGAGTGTGTTTCACCTTTGGACAGAGGGACAGGCAGCCCAGGAAATGTTTAAGGATGTCATTAGGTCATGCAGAAAGAAAAGCAGAGAGGTGAAAGTTCAATTAGAGCTTAACCTGGCTGCTTCTGTGAAGGATAATAAATACGTTTTTATAAACACATTAATGGCAAAAGTAAGGGTAGGGACAACCTCCATTCCTTATTGGGGGGGGATATGGTTACCAAAGATGAGGAAAAGGCTGAGGTACTCAACACCTTCTTTGCCTCAGTTTTCAACATCAAGACAGGTTTTCCTCAGGACAAGTGTTCTCCTGAGCTGGTAGATGGGGACAGGGAGCAGAAGGGCCCCCTGTAATCCAGGAGGAAGCAGTCAGAGACCTGCTGAGCCACTCTGATGCTCACAGGTGGATGGGATGGGATGGGATCCATGCTAGGGGGATGAGGGAGCTGGTGGATGAGCTCCCCAAGCTGCTCTCCATCATTTCTCCTCATCAGTCCTGGCTCACTGGGGAGGTCCCAGAGGACTGGAGGTGCCAGTGTGAGCCCATCCCCAAGAAGGGCTGGCAGGAGGCTCTGGGGAACTGCAGGCCTGTCAGCCTGAGCTCGGTGCCTGGTGAGGTTTTGGAACAGATCCCCTTGAGTGCCATCCCACGGCACCTCCAGGATGGCCCAGGGCTCAGACCCAGCCAGCGTGGCTTTAGGAGGGGCAGGTCCTGCCTGACCAACCTGATCTCCTTTTATAACCAGCTGAGCCGCCTGGTGGGTGCGGGAAAGGCTCTGGATGTGTCGAGCTGGACTTCAGCAAGGCCTTGGACACGGAGAGCCACAGCATTCCCTGGAAAAGCTGCAGCCCACGGCTTGGACAGGAGCACTCTTTGCTGGCTGCAGAACTGGCTGGAGGCTGGGCCCAGAGAGTGGTGGGGATGGTGCTGCATCCAGCTGGTGTCCAGTCCCTGGTGGTGTCCCCAGGGATCTGTGCTGGGCCCAGTCCTGGTTAATATCTTCACTGAGGGTCTGGCTGAGGGGGTCGAGTCCAGCACTCACAAATTGCAGATGACACCAAGCTGGCTGCGAGTGGGGATCTGCTGGAGGGCAGGACAAGGAGACACAGCCTTAAGCTGCACCAGGGCAGGTTTAGGCTGGACAATAGGAAGGAGTTCTTCCCAGAAAGGCTGATTGGGAATTGGAATGGGCTGGCCAGGGGGGAGGTGGAGGAGTCACTGTCCCTCTCCAGTGGAGTGGGGGAGTGACATCAATCTCTGTGCTTAATAACTGATTTTACTTTAAAACAATTGCTTCAAAATTGCTTTCTGTTACACCCTGAGTGTCTGTGCTAGTTTTGTATTAGTTGATATTTGTTGAAGAAGGAAGAAGTCACCCATGCAAATGATTTTTCTAGGAGGGGGCTGCTAAGAGCTTCCTCTGTGCTTAGCAAAACCAACAGCTGGCTGGCTCTGAGAATTGACAACCTATTAAACCATTTAGAAGCTGGATCCTCCTGTGTGAAATCCCCATTTTAAAGACAGGCAAGCCCAGGAAAGCTCTCTGTTGTTTCCAGCTGTGAAGAGTTAACTGGGTGCTGGTCAGGCCGGCCCTGCTCCAGCCTGGCCTGCACCGAGCCGGGCTCCGCCAGGCCCCGGGAGCGGCTCTGGGCTGGGCCAGGCCCCTTCACCACGGCCCGCGCGGCCCCAGCGGCTGCCGGGCACAGGGAGGGGAAGCCATCGGCCCGCAGCTGGAATTGAAGGGAGCAGGGGCCTGGGACCAGCCATGGGGGCAGAACAGCCACGACAGTTCTGGCTGGACCCCCTGAGATCTTTGCACAGCCCCAGCACTGCCTGAAATCCATCACTGTGACTGCTTCGGCCACTGCCCGGCAGAAACCATCATGAGCATCTGCAGGTCTGGGTGAGATATTAACTCTTTCTGTGCACAGATGAGACCTGCAGACCTTGATCCTCCCCTTGGGTGAGAGAAAAGGACAGAGTGGGAGACTAATGCCACAAGTATGGTAGGCTACACCTGTCTTCATATGTCATTGAATTAGAGAAAAACTCTCTCCAGGGAAAATTATGCAACACTTTGCCTCACAATCCATCAACCTTAATTAAAGTGAGAGGTAGGTCTTAATTACAATCCAGTTAGGGCAAATCAACATTGTGTGAATGGCAAGAAGAATTTGCTTGTCAACAGATGAATATGTCCCACTCAAGAATGAACAAAATCTGCCTTTACTTGGAAGAAAGTAGACATGGAGCAATGCAGTATTTGGGTTTTAGCCAGTGATAAATGGGGCAAGAAGCTGTAACAACTCACCTGTTTTACAGAACACAAGTACTGATACAGCCAATAGTGCACCCCCACATTGAAGGGTTCTTGAAGACATTCCTTTATTTCTTAACAAGGAATGGGCAGCAAAATGCTGGCATTTATCTGAACTGGAAGCCATGTTCCTCTCCTGTTTCTCCTTGAGCACACTGTTCTCTGCAGACTTCACTGTGCAGCCCATCAATCCTCTCTTGGCCAACAGCTAAATGGCACAACTATCAAAACACAAGTGCCAGCATCATCACCCCAGCATTATTCCAGCACTGCTCTGCTGGTGCACAGGAGCACAGAATGGGTTGGCTTGGAAGGGACATTTAAAGGCCATCTAGTCCAATGCCCTGCAGAGAGCAGGGACACCTTTAGATCAGATTGCTCAGAGCAGGAGCTTGAATGTCAGCAGGGATGGATGCCCACCTCTCTGGGCAACCTGTGCCAGGGTTTCAAAACCCACAGTATAAAAAAGATCTTTCTTATGTCTAGTCTGTATCTACCATCTTTTAGATTGAGAACATTCCCCCTCAGTCTTGTCACAACAGGCCCTACTAAAAATTCTGTCCTGTCTTTTTTACAAGCCCCCTTAAAGTACTGAAAGGTAGCAATCAGGTCTCTGTGGAGCCTTCTCTCTTCCAGGCTGAACACCCCCAGCTATCCCAGCCTGTCTCCAAAGCAGAGGGGCTCCAGCCCTCAGAGCATTTTGTCCCTCCTCTGGACTAGCTCCATCAGGACCATGTCCTTCCTGTGTTGGGCACCCAGAGGTGGATGCAGTACTCCAGGTGGGCTCGCAGCAGAGCAGAGGGGTGGTGGAATCACCTCCTTCAAGCTGCTGGGCACCCTCCTTTGGAGGCACATGGCTGGCTCATGTCCAGCCTCTCACCTTGCAGCAGCCACAAGTCCTTCTTAGCAGGGCTGCTCTCCATCCCTTCATCCCCCAGCCTGTGAGATCAGCTGGGCTGGGACCCTGTCATAGCCCTTGGACAGAGCTGCAGGGCAGGATGAGCTCCCTAGTGAAGAAGGCAGATCCCCCTCCCCACACAATTCCACCCTGGCCATGAGGTCACAGCAGTCTCTGGGGTGACAGCAGGCTGAGGTGACAGCAGGCTCTGAGGTCACAGAGGTCCCAGAGCCCCGTGGTTGCACAGCAGCACAAGGACCGAGCAGTCAGTCCTTGACCACGACTGTTGTGGCAGCAGCGGCGGCGGCAGCAGCGGTGCTGACATTGGGACAGCGGTGTCAGGACAGTGGTGGCAGCAAGAGCTGCAGGACTGGCAGTGGGCAAGGCACCATGGCCTTTGCTCTGCGCCTCCTCCTCCTGCTCCTCCTGGCAGTGGCCCTGCCTGACAGGGCTGCCCAGGCTGCTCCATGGCGAGCAGGGCGAGCAGGTGAGCCGGTGGCCTCGGTCCCTTTTCCCAGGACAGCGCTCCCTTCTCCCTGGGAAGCTTTGGGGAAGGTTTTCCCCAGGGCTTTAGGGAGGGTTTCCTCTGTGGGAGGGAGAGAGGCCCCAGGGGCCAAGGGATGGTCCCACTGCCCCTCCAGAGATGTTGCACAGGGCCTGCAAAGAGGATGGAGAGTGACCAGAGCCAGCCCAGTGCTCTCCAGGCCACTCTGCAGCTTTGGCCATGTCCATTGACGTCTGGCTCCCACAGCCTTACCCAAACCCCTTGCAGTTCCCAGTTCCCTAAAACAGAAGGGGATCCCAGCTCACCCTGGTAATGGTCCTGAACTGTGCTCCCTTCTAGATTGGGATCGTAACTTGCATTATCTGGATGCCCTCTTGGATAAAGGCTTGAAACGCTTGGAGAATTCTGGAGGCAAGTTCTCAATGTGCCTTTCCTGAGAGAATAATGGGTGTCAGTGTGGCAAGAGCTTCCTCATGTGCCATTATCTCTTAACATAATCTCAGGCTTGACGGATTCTGGAAAAGTTGCCCTGCTCTCTTCTGGAGCCCTGAGTGAGTGCATAACATTGCTGTCAGTGGGAGGAAGGAGCATTTAGCTGTCAATCCTCTTCCCATGTGCAATGCCAGTGTCACCTTCTGTGTGCTCTGTGCGGCCACAGAGAAGAGCAGAGAGGGAGGGTCCGGGCCCAAGGCTGTGCCCTGGGACTGTGCCTTGTGTGGCTCCTTTGCTGACCCCAGGGAGCCTGAGCTGCCGCTGCCAAGCCCTGGCCCTGCCTGGGGCTCAGTTCAGAGCTGATGGCAGTTCCAGGGTGTCCTTTCTCCCCTGACTGCCATTCAAGAAGCTTCTTCTATCCTGGTGTGGGGCAACTGCAGGCTCGTGGTCTCCCTGCCCCTGCTCCTGGGTGGAAGGCAGAGATGAGGGAGTGCCTTGGAGGGCAGCAATCAGCCAGGTGCACTCACTGTCACTCCAGCCTGAAAGAGAATCATGAGCACTGTCCAGGACCTGTTCTGTCCTGCCTTTCCTTGCAGCTGAATCTACTGATGAAGGCGATCCAGCTTCCCAACCCATGTCCAGGACTCAGCCCTTGGGAGATGGTGAGGGTAGGTCAAAGCCTTTCCCCCTGGGAAAGCTGCCAGCTCAGAACCCAAAAGTTGTCCAGCTGGCAGCGATGAGAGAAGCTTCTGTGGCTGTTGAGTTACAGGTGTGTCTGCAGGGAGGACTCTCCCAGCTCCTGGGTTGGTCACTGCACACAAGCCCATCTCCCATCACAGGGGTGAGTGGTGTGTCCCTGCTGATCCCACAGGCTGAGGACTGGTTTTCTGGGGTCCATTCCTGGGAAATGGATCTATTTCCTGTCATGGTCCTCTGAGGAGGAGGAACAAAGCTACAGGAGTTATGAAACCCCATGAGCCATCCAAACCCATGAGGAAAATGCTGAAGGAAATGCTGCAGGGAGCGCAAAGTGGGTCCATGTCCCTCAGCATTCTCCTGAGACTCAGCAGCCGGGAGCTTTCTCTGCACCTCTGGACATGCAGTGCCCAACACAGCAGGAAGGGATCCATGTCAGCTTTGCTGCCCTGCTGCTGCTTTCATGCCCTGCAGGGCTGTTTCCCAGCCTGGCCTGGCTGCAGCTTCTCCCCAGCCTCTGCAGGAAGGCATTTGGCATCAGCTGACAGGGAGCCCAAACTGCAGCACGGGCCATGCCCACCCTGAGATCTTCTGCACTTTCCCAGTCTCAGGGTGGACCAGAAATGGTGTTTGTTTGGAGAAAGGAGGGCCCTGGCCAATCCCAAAAGTTTATATGATTTCCTTTGATAAGCATTGCCTCCTGAAGATGCCACCTCCCCAATGGGGAAAATTCCATCTGATTCAGGTGTACAATTTATTTTTTTTCAGAGAAGGACCAAAGGGCTGTGCTGAAGGCAGTGTTTCCCAGAGGAAGCAGTGGCTCATGGGCAGCCTCTGCTGCAGGAAGGGAGGCCATGCCAGGCACAGTCACAGTCCCAGGAGGTAATTGCTGTGCCTCTGGGCCTGAGCCCTGCTGAGGCTTGAGCTGCCATCTCTGCTGCTTGGCAGTGCAGGCACAGCCCGGACAAGACCAGCACAGCCCAGTGGAATTATCCCCAGCAGGCTCAGGGCACTCGGCTACTGAGCAGTCCTGCTGGGGTCCCTCCATGGGAGACAAGTCTCAAATCCTGGCAGCAGCTGCAAAAGAGCACCCATGCTGGAGAATAGGCAGAAGGGGAGAGCAAGGCTCCACTGTGACCTGAAAGAGCCTGGCTCTGTCCCTATGGGATAGGAGAGCTGTCACAGCAGAACATGGGCAGGAGGGAGGGAGGGCCTGAGGGACAGTTGTGGCACTGCCTGCTGTAGCTCTTCCCCATTGCTTTTACAATTCTTTCAGCTGTGGCAGAGAGAGGGCCCCAGTGAGGCCTGGGCTGCTCCAGCCACCTCTCCCAGGGATGCTGCAGAGGGCCTGCAAAGAGGGTGGAGAGTGACCAGGAGCCAGCCCAGAGCCCTCAGGCCCCTCTGCAGCTGTGGCCATGTCCATTGACATCTGGCACCCACAGCCTTAGCGCGACTCCCTTGCACTGCCCCGTTCCCTAAGGTAGAAAGGGATCTCAGCACACCATGGGAACAGTTCTGCTCTGTGCTCCCTTCTAGATTTGGAACACAACCTCAATTATTTGGAAGTGCTACTGAATGATACTTTGAATATCTTGGAGAATGCTGGAGGCAAGTTCTTCTATTCCCTTTACTGACAGAACACACAATGACAAGGTGGCAAGAGCTCACTCATGTGCCATATCTCTTAACATAATCTCAGGCTTGATGGGTTCTGGAAACCTTTGCCCTGCTCCCTTCTGGAGCCCTGAGAGATCCCACAGGTCACTGCCAGTGGGAGGAAGGAGCATTTAGCTTTCAATCTTCTTCCTGTGTGCAATCCCAGTGTCTCCTTCCCTGTGTGCTTTGTGCAGCCACAGAGAAGAGCGGAGAGGGAAGGGGCCAGGCCGAGGGCTGTGCCCCAGGGCTGTGCCTTGTGTGGCTCCTTTGCCAGCCCCAAGGAGCCTGAGGATCTCCTACAGTGCCACGGGAGCTGATCTGTCCTGCCTTTCCTTGCAGCCAAGCCTCTTGCTGAAAGTGATCTGGCTTCCCAACCCACATCCAGGACTGAGGCTCTGGAAGATGGTGAGGGTAGGTGAAGGCCTTTCCCCGTGGGAGAGCTGCCAGCTCAGAGCCCAAAGCTCGGCCAGGGCGGCATCGCTGCAGGTGCCAGGACAGAGCTGTGCACGTGTGTGCCCTCTCCCTGCGCTATCCCCTCACTGCTCCTGCGGCTCAGTGCTGCCTGTGCAGATCAGCAGAGATGAGAGAAGCTTCTGTGGCTGTTGAGTTACAGGTGTGTCTGCAGGGAGGACTCTCCCAGCTCCTGGGTTGGTTACTGCACACAAGCTCGGCTCCCATCACAGGGGTGAGTGGTGTGTCCCTCCTGACCCCACAGGCTGAGCACTGCTTTTCTGGGATCCATTCCTGTAAAATGGAATTATTTTCCTCTAAGGTCCTCCAAGAGGAAATACCAAAGCTACAGGAGTTATGAAACCCTATGAGCCATCCAAACCCATGAGGCAAATGCTGAAGAAAATTCTGCAGAGAGGACAAGGTGGGTGCATGTCCCTTAGCCTTCTCCTGAGACTCAGCAGCCGGGAGCTTTCTCTGCACCTCTGGACATGCAGTGCCCAACACAGCGGGAAGGGATGCACGGCAGCCTCACTGCCCTGCTGCTGCTTTCATGCCCTGCAGGGCTGTTTCCCAGCCTGGCCTGGCTGCAGCTTCTCCCCAGCCTCTGCAGGAAGGCATTTGACATCAGCTGACAGGGAGCCCAAACTGCAGCACAGGCCATGCCCACAATGAGATCTTGTAGAATTCCCTGGTCTCTGGGTAGATCAGAAATGGCAGCTGTTTGGAGAAAGGAGGATTCTGGCCAACCCCAAAAGTTTTATATGATATCCTGGTCCTTAACCAAGTCTTTGACAAGCATTGCCTCCTGAAGATGCCACCTTGCCCAGTGGGGAATGCTGCCATCTGATCCAGCTGTCCCTTTCTGCAGAAGTGGATGGAGAGGCTGTGCTGAAGGCAGCGTTTCCTGGAGGAAGCAGTGGCTCATGGGCAGCCTCTGCTGCAGGAAGGGAGGCCATGCCAGGCACAGTCCCAGGAGGTAATTGCTGTGCCTCTGGGCCTGAGCCCTGCTGAGGCTTGAGCTGCCATCTCTGCTGCTGGGGAGTGCCCACCCTTCAGGGATGTTGCACAGGGCATGGAAAGAGTGTTGAGAGTGACCAGGAGCCAGCCCAGAGCTCCCCAAGCCCTTCTACAGCTTTCTCCATGTCCACTGCCATCTGGCTCCCATGGCCTTACCCAACCCCCTTGCAGTGCCCAGTTCCCTAAGGCAGAACGCGATCCCAGCACACCCTGAAAAAGGTTCTCATCTGTGCTCCCTTCCAGATGAGTTTCCTGGGATGGCTTCTCCATTAGATTGGCTGCATAAAGTTTTGAAGCTATTGGAGCCTCCTGCAGGTATGTTTTCAGTGTTCCATCGAGGAATAATCATTGACAACCTGGTAGGAACCAGGTGACAGAAGCTTCTGTGGCTGTTGAGTTACAGGTGTGTCTGCAGGGAGGACTTTCCCAGCTCCTTTGCTGATTACTGCCCGCAAGCCCGGCTCCCATCGCAGGGGTGAGTGGTGTGTCCCTGCCGTACCCACAGGCTGAGCATTGCTTTTGTGGGATCCATTCCTGGTAAATGGAACTATTTTTTGTTAAGGTCCTCCAAGAGGGAAGAACAGAGCCTCAGGGCAGAAAGAATCACTTGAGTCACACCACATCCTGAAAGAAATAGAGAAGGAACTGCTCAAAGGGCATGGTGGGTGCATTTCCCTCAGCCTTTCCTGAGACTCAGCAGCCGGTGGCTTTCTCTGGACATGCCATGCCTGGCACCATGGGAAGGGATCCATGGCAGCCTCGCTGCCCTGCTGCTGCTTTCAAGCCCTGCAGGGCTGTTTCCCAGCCTGGCCTGGATGCAGTTTCTCCCCAGCCTCTGCAGGAAGGCATTTGGCATCAGCAGGCAGGCTGCCCAAACTGCACCATGGGCCATGCACACCTTGAGATCCTCTGCAACTTCCTGGTCTCTGAGCAGATCAGGAGAGGTGGTGGTTTGGGCAAGAGAGAGCCTGGGCCCTTTCCTGATCCTCTTCCATGTCTTTGACAAGCACTGCCTCCTGAAGAGGCCACTTCCCTGCTATGTAATGGTTCCATCTGATCCAGCTGTGCCTCTTCCTTTCTCAAGGGATGGACAGAGAGACTCTATGGAAGGCGGCATTTCCTGAAGGAAGGGAGGCAATTGCAGGCACAGGCCCAGGCACAGGAGGTAATTGCTGTGCTGGGCTCAGCCCTCAGTGGGGCTGTGTGCCAGCAGCTCTTCCCACAGGGCCTCTCCTTGCATGGCCCAGCAGCGTCCAAAGCTGGAGGCGCCTCAGCTTCCAGGCCTCTGGAGCTCATTCCCAGCCCCTGGGAAACAGGACTCGTGCACCAATGTCCATCCCACTGCAGCTGCTCCCAGAGCTGGCCCTAAGCATCCAGAGGCCCAAGACTCAGGAGCAGCCCCGAGCAGCAGCCCTGCCACGATCCCAGGGCCACAGCCAGCCCTGGCTCCCAACTGGGCAGGGGCTGCACTGGCCCCTGACAGGGCCTGGCTCTGTCCCTTGGGCTGGGGGAGCTGTCACGGAGCAGGGAGGGTCAGGGGTGGCAGTGGCTGCTCAGGGATGGGTTTGGCACATGTCCCTGGAAGGAGCCACTGCCCAAGCAGCTGTGCTGTCCCCGGGTTCTCCTTTCAGCCTTCTGGGTTTTATTGGGTGGCACAGCCTGTGCCAAGGGCTGGCAAGGTGCCTGCAGGCCCCAGCTCTGGGGGAAACATACCCACCATGCTGCCAGCTCAGCAGCGCAGCACAGCATGGGCTCATGCTGCCCAATTCTCCCACAGATGCAGCCAGCACAACACGTGTTCCCAATACCCAGAAGGGCATCAGAAGAGGTTTCTGTCAAGGAACACACTGTTGGCTAGAATTAATGTCAGGCCTGCTTTCTTTGGTGCTTGTCTTCATTTTATGCAGTGTTGGAATCTGGTATGTCTGGAAGACAAAACGGTGAGTATTTCATTCATCTTTCCCTCAAACAGCTTCTTTTGAAAGTTTGTTGTAGAATAGAAACATTCCCAGTGAGGCTACTGTGGACTTGTGGGTAGTCAGTGGTTGCCCAAATAACTCTGCTGAGAGTTCTGCAGCTGCCCAGGCCTTTCATTGGCCTCTTAATTGCTGGGCCTTGTCCTGGGGAGCCCGCTGGGGCTGCAGCCAGTGCTGGCTGCCACTGAGGCTGCCTGGCCAAGAGCAGCCCCAGGAGCAGCGGGCAGAGGCAAAGCAAGGTGGGCAGGAGAAAGAGCAGGGACGAGATTGTCCTTGACAGGCAGAGGTGCTCTGGGCCCCACTCCTGGCCAGGGACCCTGCCCAGAGCCATCCCCTGCTCTCCAGGGCCTTGAGGGGCAGCTGTCCAGCTGGGCCAAGCTGTGCCAGCAGCTCCAGCCGTGCTGGGGAGCCTTGGCAGCTCTGGGCCCTGCTGTGCAGAGGGGTCCCTGTGTTCCAGCGGCAGCTGGGGGCCTCAGCCACCTCCTCTCTCCACAGGAGTGCCTCTGCAGCTTCAGAAGACTGGCCAAAGGCTTCAATCAGGGAGAACTACACCTGTCTTCCTCCCTCTCCAAGCCAGTGTCCGTTGTCCCCGCTACAGCTGTATTATCAGCTTATTGCTGTGCCGCCACCACCCAGAACAGGACCCTCTGTCCCTGAAGGTGCTGGCCCTGGTGCCTGGCCAGGCCCAAATGTGGGCCCCTCCTGCCAGGGAAGGGCTTGAACAAAACCTTTGGGCTTCTGCTCTGGGGTCTGGCTGGTACCACCAGCACTGGCACAGCTGCTTGGCTGGCCACAGCCTTGGATGGGCAGGAAGCAGCTGGGCATGGGGCATATCTTTGTTTTCCATTTTTAGAAATTAGAAATTATTAGAAATATTTAAAATTTTTTCTTGGTAGAAAGAAGTCCTCAAATGTTTCTTTTCTTTTTTTAGAGAGTAGTAAAATGTTTTTCAAAGTAGTTTTAGAATTCTGGAACATTTTTTCCATTTCTTCAGTAAAACATGGAATTTCGTTTAATTGGTAATGTTTACTCTAGGAAGAACTGAGACACCCCAAGACACCCCGCATACTGGGGAGGCTCTTTTCCCACTGGAGATTTGGATCTAGTAAAAAAAACATTGCATAAAATATTTTTCCAGATATTTTCTGGGATTACTGACAAGCTCACCTCTTAGTCTTCAGAGGCAAACTTTGAGCACAGTGGAAATCACTTAAATTCACCATCTGGGCTTCTGGAAGAACTCCCTCAGTTCTAGAGCAGGGGCTTCTTCCTGCTGTCCTCAGGCTCTCCTCTCAGCCTTCTGAGCTTTGTTGGGCAGCACAGACTGTGCCTGCGGACAGCAAGGTTCCTGCAGGCTCCAGACCTGGGGGAAACGGAATATCCTGGCCATATCCACCGTGCTGCCAGCTCAGCAGTGGAGCACAGCACAGACTCACACTGCCCATGGCTCCCACAGATGCAGCTGGCACCACAACACGTGTTCCCAATTCCCAGAAAGGCATTGGAGAGGTTTCTGCCATGGAACACACTGCTGGCTAGAGTTAATGGCACACCTGGCTTTTCTATGGCATGCAGGTGATGGGGGACCCCTGTAAGGCTGCCAGATGATTGGGGTCCATTGTGAGGCACACGGACAGGGTGTTGTGTTTTCCAGTAAGACAGGCAGGGGTTTGGGGCTTTTGTAAGTGGTGCATGTGGCTGAGGTTTCCTCTTGAAATTCTTAGGGGAATTGGGATCACTTCTATGGCTACAGGTGACTGGAGAACGCTGTAAGACTGGCAGGGGGCTTGAGTTCCTCGTGATTTACGTGACCATTTAGTGGTTGCCATCAAGGCCTGGAGAGGAGCTGAGTCCTTCCTAAAGTGGGCCAGGGGCCGGATTCTTTTGTGAGGCACATGAGGTTATTTTGGGGTCTCTGAAAAGGTGTGCACAGGTATCCTGTGAGGAACAAGGGATATTTTGGGGTCCCTGCCAAGGTTTGCAGGGATCCCTCATGAGGCACAAATGAATATGGTCTCTCCTGAGATTTGCAGAGATCCCTCATGAGGTGTGCAGTGGGGTTAAACTAGAGGGGTTTGTTAGTCTTCTCAGCACAGCAAAGGGACACTCTCGGTGGAGGTTGTGCAGAGCTGGCAGGAAGCTTCCTGCAGAGCCTCGGGCCTCGCCTGTGGGCTGTGCAGGCAGACAGAGCCCATCCCTTGGGGACCGGGGCCAGGCCGGGCCTCTGGACCCACCGCGCCCTTGTCGGGCCCTGCCCCATGGCTGGGCTGGGCCAGGTCAGTCCCCAACAGGGAAGGGCTGAGGGCCCGGGTCCGATGGGGCTGCCGAGCAGTGCCCGAGGCACAACAAGGGCCTCGCTAAGCCCTGACCCTGTGCTGCAGACAAACACACATTTACAGCCACAGCCGCTCCCTGAGCCACAGGAGGCACCTGGGGTTACATCTCAGGCAGTGGCTTCTCTGCCACTGAGGACCTCCTTGCAGTGCCTCGTTCCCTAAACAGGATGGGGAGCCCAGCACACCATGAAAACCCTTCTGATCTGTACTCCCGTCCAGACTGGCATTGAGATATGGATTGACGTGCAGTCCTGGTCAATCTCATTGTGAAGATCATGGTGCATGCTGGAGACAACTTCTCAATGTCCCTTTGCTGACAGAATAAGCAGTGATTATTAATCATGGCCAGGAGCAGTCCCAGGAGCAGTGGGCAGAGGCAAAGCAAGGTGGGCAGGAGAAAGAGTGGTGATAAGATTGCCCTTGAAAAGCAGACAGCAGGGACCCTGCCCAGAGCCATCCCCTGCTCTCCAGGGCCTTGAGGGGCAGCTGTCCAGCTGGGCCAAGCTGTGCCAGCAGCTCCAGCCGTGCTGGGGAGCCTTGGCAGCTCTGGGCCCTGCTGTGCAGGAGGGTCCCTGTGTGCCAGCGGCAGCTGGGGGTAACAGCCGCCTCCTCTCTCCACAGGAGCACCTCTGCAGCTTCAGAAGACTGGCCAAAGGCTTCAATCAGGGAGAACTACACCTGTCTTCATGAATCTCCAAGTCAGTGTCTGTTGTCCCCACCAAAGCTGCATTATGAGGTTCTTGCTCTGCCAGCAGCAGCCAGGCATGGAGCACCATCTTATCTTTGTTTTTTATTTTTAGAAGTAAAAAGTTTTTAGAAATATTTAGAATTTTTTTTTTACAAAGTAGTCCACAAATGTTTCTTCTCAATTTCCATAGTAGTTTAGGATTTTTCAAAGGCGTTTTTGAATTTCTCACCTGTCACTTGAGACGGACACACAACACACACTTGTGCAGAGACTACAATGGCTCCTTCTTCTTCATTACAAAGTATTGTCAACATTTATTCCCTTAACAAAGCATGATCTTAAGTAATTAGTTACATCAAAACAGCTCATTATATTCATTGGGCAAACCAATGGCTTAATGTATTTTATTGGTACAAAGCAATTAACATCAACAATAAATTGGCAAGAGTTTACAAGATATTATTAAGGCACGTGTGCTGCCTCTAAGGCATGTATTACATAACTGCAAATACCCCTTATGTCCTTTTTTATTTGTTTCCATGCTAACAGCCTTGATTTCTTCCTTGCTATGGATAAACTTGTATTTTCTCAATTTCTTCTTTTGCTAACTCAATTCTTTGGCCTGCAGATCAGCTGCTAAGCCCATCCACATTCACTTCTTAGCATTCATAGGGAAACTGTGAGCACAGTGAGAATCTCCCAGTGTGCCAGAGGGTCCCTGTGTGCCAGCTGCAGCTGGGGCCTCAGCCATCTCCTCTCTCAACAGGTTCCCCTCTGCAGCTTCACAAGAAAGGCCAAACACCTCCCTCAGGGACACCTGCACCACACATTTCACATCTCCATGCCCATACGTGATGTCCCTGTCACAGCTGCATTACCAGCTTGCTGCTGTGCAGATGCTGCCACCAGCCAAAGCAAGGCCCTGTGTCCCTGAAGGGACCCGCCCTGCTCTGTGGCCTGGACTGAAGGTGGGTCCCTCCTGCCAGGGCAGGGCCCAGCACAGCTCTTCTGTTCCAATAAAGAGATGGAGCTCTCACCCCAGTGTCTGGCTGGTACCACCAGCAAAGCCCACACAGCACCAGCCCAGGCTGAGCTCCATGTCCAGGAGTAGGCAGGACTGACCATGGTGTGGGCAGGCAGGAGCCAGGCAGGGGCTGCTGTGACCAGCGGCGGGGCACTGAGGGGCTGGGGGAGTCTGTGTTGAGCATCCCTGGGATGAGGGCACATTTCCTTCAGTGGCATCACCTGGGCCTGAACCTCCTCCAGTGCCATGCCCAGGAAAAGAGGCAACCATCAAGAGCATCTCCTGGGACACCGCCTGACCAGCAATGTCATCAGGGAAAACCAAGGTTTTGTTTATCAATGACCCTTTGATGAACTCAAAGATTTACATTAAGGCCAGACCAGTAGTACAGATGGGAGTACTTCCCTCTGGGAAGGGGCTCCTGTCACTTCACAGTCTCTATCCCCCACCAGGAACTGCAGAACTCCAGCCAGCCCCGCTCTCCCTGTGGCCTTGTCCGACCTGGGGGGGAGGAGGCTGAACCAGAGCCCTGTTACCTCTTCAAAAGCCAGAAATTAAAGAAAAAGATAAATTCCTGGGCTTAAGTTTTAAAGGGTGATGTTCACAGGTCGATATCACTTTTCAATGGTCAAAACTACTGTCAGTTCACAGAAATGACCAGTTATAGGCCAGGAGAAAAAACTTCCATCAGCCTCCAGCAACCTTAACTTCTTTAGCTGTTTCTCTTTTTCACTTTAATGTCAATCAATCAAACACCACAGCAGTGACACCCCCAGTGCTCCCCTCTCTGTGACACACCAGCACTGACAGCCCCAGTGTTTTACTGTCTGTGACACCACAGCAGTGAAAGCCTTGTTATTATGAGGTTAAATGTTTCTGAAAATGTTTCTTAAAACCATGAAGAAGTAGGCCACAAGAATGTCTGGTATTGGGGATGGTCTAGCAAGCTGAAATGTTTACGGTAACGGGAACTGGTACTTGGGGATTCCAGGATACCCACCCAGAGATAAGATTCATACATGTTCATACAAGGATGAGCTAACTCTCATGAAGCAATATTGATAAAGCTAATCAAGCAATATTAATGAGGCAATATTGATAAGGTTGTTATAGTGATTACTGCTACAGCTGAAATTGTAGAAATATGTGCACTTTGGACAAAGACGATGGAGCTAGATTTGGGTTGCTGATACCCCTAGTTCCCATGCGCTTCAATAAAGCTCCTGCATATAATCAATCTGTGATTATGTGTGTTCCTGAACGCTAACATCAGCGTCTCCCTGCACCCAGGGCAGCTCCCACCAGAGACCCTCCCCTGATTTAATTCCCAATCCAGGAGCTACAACAAGCATGGGTGAAGCTCTGGGGGCTGGCAGGGAAATGTCACTGTAAGATCTTGCTGCACTTGGCTCTCGGCCCCTTCTCAAGAGCTTTGCCTTCAAGGGCAGGAACAGCTTTTCCTTGCTGGCAACTGGAATTCCAGACTCTTGGAGTGTGTGCCATGCAGGACCACACAGACTGGGATCCATGGGCTGGGATTGCACAGACTGGGATTGCACAGACTGGGATTGCACAGACCGGGACCGTATGGATCAGCACCAGAGATTGGGATCACATGGACCGGGACCACATGGACCGGGATGGCTGCACCAGAACGATGCGAACCGAGGCGGTCCCACCCCGCCCAGGGCTCCCTCCCAGTTCCCTCCCAGTTCCCTCACAGTTCCCTCACAGTTCCCTCACAGTTCCCTCCCAGCCCTTCCCAGTCTCGCCCGGGGCAGGGCCAAAACTGCCCGGAGTGAACGCGGTGGTCCCGGAGTGATCCCAGAGCTGATTCCGGTCCCGGTGTCGATCTCTGTCCCGGAGCTGTGGTGGTCCCAGTGTCGGTCCCAGAGCGCTCCCAGTCCCAGTCTTTGTCTCCATCTCACTCTCAGTCCCGGTCTCGGTCTCGGTCCCGGAGCGGTGCCAGTCTCAGTGTCGGTGCCAGTGCTGGTTTCAGTCCTGGTCTCAGTCTTGGCCTCGGAGCTGTTCCTGTCCCAATGTCAGTGCTGGTCCTGGAGCAATCCTGGTGCTGATCCCAGTGCTGCTCCAGGAGTGATCCCAGTGCTGATCCCGGTTCTGGTCTCAGTCTCGGTCTCAGAGCACTCCTGGTGTTGATCCCAGTCCCTGTGCTGGCCTCGGTCTCAGTCTCAGAGCAGTCCCGGGGCACTCCCGGAGCTGATTATGGTCCCGGTGTCGATCTCAATCCCAGAGTGGTGCCGGTCCCAGTCTCAGTCCCGGTCCCGGTCTCAGTCCCGGTCCCGGAGCGGTGCCGGTCTCGGTGCCGGTGCCGGATTCAGTCCCAGTCTCAGGCCCGCTCTCGGTCTCAGTCTCGGTCTCAGTCTCGATCTCGGTCTCGCTCCCAGTCCCGGTGCCGGTCGAACCGAGCCCTTTTTGGGTGATTTCAGGTCCCTTTTGGCCGTTTCAGGCCAGGTTGGGGGATGTTGGGGCCCTTTGGGTGATTTGAGGCAAAACCAGCGACTTTCAGGGTGGATCTTGCACCCATTTGGGAGATTCAAGGGTGATTTTAGGCCATTTGGAGTGGGTTTTACACCAGTTTGGGCATTTTTATGCCCTTTTGGTTGGACTTTGGAACCCTTGGGATGATTTTAACCCCATTTGGCTGATGTTAGGCCAAACCATGTGGATTTAGCGCGGAGTTCAGGTCCCTTGGGATGGTTTTGCTTTTCACCTTTGTTTACCATAATTTCAGCAGTTTTACTCAATTTTTTTCTATTTTATTCATCAAAATCTTCATAAAAATTGCCCCAAATGTTCTCAAAATCCTACAAAATTCCAGATAACATCCACAATATTCAAAAAAAATCCCACAAAATTCCCTAAATCTTCGCAAAACCCTAGCAAATTCCAGAAACATCCCACAAAATCCCCACAAATTTCCACAATTCTAAGAAAAATCCCACGAAATCCTTCAAGTCTTCTCAAAGTCCCACAAAATTCAAGAAAAATCCCACAAAATTCAAGAAAAATTCCAGAAAACTCCAAAGAAATCTCAAAAATTCAAGAAAAAAACCCAAAAAATTATGTAAATTTTCTCAAAATCTCATAAAATTATAGAAAAATCCCCACAAAATTGTACAAAAATACCAACAAATTCCCTAAATCTTGTCAAAACTTTACCAAATTCCAGAAACATCCCACAAAATCTCCACAAACTTCCACACAATCTAAGATAAATCCCTCCAAATTCCACAAGTCTTCTCAAAATCTCACAAAATTCCAGCAAATGCACAGCATTCAAAAAAGCCCCCACAAATTTACAGAAAAATCCCACACATTCCGGAAAAAACCCACAAATTATTTAAAATTTTCAAAATCCCACAAAATTACAGAACAATCCCAAGAAACTCTCTAAATCTTATTAAATCCCCACCAAAGTCCAGAAATATCCAGAAAAATCTCCACAAACTTCAACAAAATCTCACAAAACGCTGTCAAAATTTTTCAAGTCTCCTCAAAACCCCTCAAAATTCCGCAAAAACCCCAGAAAATTCCACAAACATCCCACAATATCTCATCAAAATCCCTTAAAATTCCCTAAATTTATCAAAACCCTACCAAATTCCAGAAACATCCCACCAAATTGCCACAAATTTCCACAAAATGTAAGAAAAATCCCACAAAATTTTTCAAGTCTCCTCAAAAGCCCACAAGACTCCAGAAAAATCCCACAAAATTATTAAAACTTTTGCAAAATCCTTCAAAATTCCACAAAACTCCCACAAAATCTCCTCAATATCCTACAAAATCTAAGAAAAATCCCACAAAATTGCAGAAAAATCCCACACAATTCCATAAATGTTCTGAAAACCCGAACAAATTCTGGAAACACACCACCATATATCCACGAAATACCACAAAATCTAATAAAAGTCCTTCAAAATTCTTCAAGTCTCCTCAAAATCCCTCAAGATTTCAGAAAAATCCCACAAAATTATTTAAACTTTTGCAAAGTCCAATAAAAATAAAAAAAAATTGCACGAAATTGCAAAAACAAAAACAAAACATCCCTAAAACTTCCCAAAAACCTAGCAAATTCCAGAAACATCTCAAAAAATCTCCTGAATATCCCACAAAAATCAAGAAAAATCCCACAGAATTGCAGAAATTTTCTCAAAACCCTACCAAATTCCAGAAACATCCCACAAAATCTCCACAAATTCCCTCGAAATTCAAAGAAAATCCCACAAAATTCCCTAAATGTTCTGAAAAACCTAGCAAATTCCAGAAACATCCGACAAAATCTCCAAAAATTTCCACAAAATAGAAGAAAAATCCGACAACATTTTTCACATCTTCTCAAATCCCACAAAACACCAGAAAATTCCACAACATTTCAAAAACAATCCCACAAACTTCCAGAAACATCTCACCAAATCTCCACAAATTTCCACAAAATCTAAGAAAAATCCCACAGAATTCCTCAAGTCTCCTCAAAATCCCTCAAAATTCCACAAAACTCCCACAAAATCTCCTCAATATCCCACAAAAATCAAGAAAAATCCCACAAAATTCCACAAAATCCCAAAAAATTGCAGAAACCTTTTCAAAACCCCACCCAATTCCAGTAACATCCCACTAAATCTACACAAATTTCCACAAAATCTAAGAAAATCCCTCAAAATTCTTCAAGTCCCCAAAAAATCTCACAAAATTCAAGAAAAATCCTACAAACTTCCAGAAAACTATTCACAAAAGCCCACCAAATTCCAGAAACATCCCACAAAATCTACACAAATTTCCACAAAATCTAAGAAAATCCCTCAAAATTCTTCATGTCTCCTCAAAATCCCTAAAAATTCCACAAAACTCCCACAAAATCTTCTCAATATCCGACAAAATTCAAGGAAAATACCACAAACTTGCAGAAAAATCCCACACAATTCCCTAAATGTTCTGAAAACACCAATTCCATTAACATTCCATTAACATCCCACCAAATCTCCACAAATTTCCACAAAAACCTTGAAAAATCCCACAAAATTGCAGAAATCTTCTCAAAACCCCACCAAATTCCAGAAACATCCCACCAAATCCCCACAAATTTCAATAAAATTCCAGAAAAATCCCACAAAATTCGTCATGTCTCCTCAAAATCCCTCAAAATCCCACAAAAATTGCATAAAATTATTTAAACTTTTGCAAAATCCCACAAAACACAAAAAAAATCGCACGAAATTGAGAGAAACTAAAAATCCCCTAAATCTTTCCAAAGCCCTACCAAATTGCAGAAACATGTCACAAAATCTTCACAAATTTCCACAAAATCTAAGAAAATACCTCAAGATACTTCATGTTTTTTCAGAATCTTTGAAAATTCCACAAAGCTCCCACAAAATCTTCTCAATATCCTACAAAATTCAAGAAAAAACCCTACCAAATTCCAGAAACATCCCACCAAATCTCCACATAATCCCACAAAATCTAAGAAAAATCACACAAAATTCTTCAAGTCTCCACAAAATCCCAGAAAATTCCAGAAAAAAATCCCACAGAATTGCAGAAATCTTCTCAAAAGCCTACCAAATTCCAGAAACATCTCACAAAACCCCCACAAATTTCCACACAATCTAAGAAAATACCTCAAAATTCTTCATGTCTCCTCAAAATCCCTCAAAATTCCACAAAAATCGCACAGAATTATTTAAACTTACGCAAAATCCCACAAAACCAACAAAAAAATTGCACGAAATTGAAAAAACAAGAACAAAAATCCCTAAATCTTTCCAAAACCCTACCAAATCCCAGAAACATCTCAAAAAATCTCTTGAATATGCCACAAAAATCAAGTAAAATCCCACAAAATTCCAGAAAAAAATCCCACAGAATTGCAGAAATCTTCTCAAAAGCCCACCAAATTCCGGAAACATCCCACAAAATCCCCACAAATTTCTACAAAATCTAAAAAAAATCCCACAAAATTCTTCAAGTATCCACAAGATCCCGCAAAATTCAAGAAAAATCCCACAAAATTCCAGAAAAAAATCCCACAGAATTGCAGAAATCTTCTCAAAAGCCCACCAAATTCCAGTAACATTTCACCAAATCCCCACAAGTTTCCATAAAATCTAAGAAAATACCTCAAAATCCTTCATGTCTCCTCAAACTCTCTCAAAATTTCCACAAAACTCCCACAAAATCTCCTGAATATCTGACAAAATTGAAGAAAAATCTTACAAAATTGCAGAAAAATCCCACACAATTCTCTAAGCGTTCAGAATACCCCACCAAATTCCAGAAACATCTCACAAAATCTCCACATATTTCCACAAAATCTAAGAAAAATACCATAAAATTCTTCAAGTCTCGTCAAAATCCATCAAGATTCCAGAAAAAAATCCCACAAAATTCCCTAAATCTTCCCAAAATCCTACGAAATTCCAGAAACATCCCACAAAATCTTCACAAAATTCCAAAAAATCTAAGAAAAATACCTCATAATTCATCAAGTCTCCACAAAATCCCACAAAGTTCAAGAAAAATCCCACAAAATTTCAGAAATCTTCTCAAAACCTCACCAAATTCCAGAAACATCCCACAAAATCTCCATGAATTTCCACAAAATTTAAGAAAATACCCCATAATTCTTCATGTTTCCTAAAAATCCCTCAAAATTCCAGAAAACTCCCACAAAATTGCAGAAATCTTCCCAAAACCCTACCAAATTCCAGAACCATCTCACAAAATCGCCTCAATATCCCACAAAATTCCAGAAAAATCCCACAAAATTCCAGAAAAGTCCCACAAAATTCCATAGGTATTCTGAAAACCCTACCAAATTCAAGAAACATCCCATAAATTCTGCACAAATTTCCACAAAATCAAACAAAAATCACACAGAATTCTTCAAATCTCCATAAAATACCACAAAATACCAGAAAAAAATCCCAAAAAATTCCCTAAATCTTCCCAAAACCCTACCTAATTCCAGAAACATCCCCCCAAATCTCTACATAATCCCACAAAACCCAAGAAAAATCCCTCACAATTCTTCAATTCTCCACAAAATCCCACAAAATCCAAGAAAAATCCCACAAAATTGCAGATATCTTCTCCAAACCCCACCAAATTCCACAAACATCCCACAAAATCCTTAGAAATTTTTATAAAATTCCAGAAAAATCCTACAAAATCCTTCATGTCTCCTCAAAATCCCTCAAAATTCCATAAAAATCGCATAAAATTATTTAAATTTATGCAAAATCCCACAAAATTAAAAAAAAATTGCACAAAATTGAAAAAACAAAACCGAAAATCCCTAAATCTTCCCAAAACCTTACCAAATCCCAGAAACATCTCACAAAATCTTCACAAATTTCCGCAAAATCTAAGAAAATACTTCAAAATACATCATGTTTCCTCAATATCCCTGAAAATTCCAGAAAACTCCCACAAAATCTTCTCAATATCCAATAAAATTCAAGAAAAAACCCTACCAAATTCCAGAAACATCCCACCAATTCTCTACAAATTTCCACCAAATAAAAAAAAAATCACACCAAATTCTTCAAGTCTCGTCAAAATCCCACAAGATACCAGAAAAAAATCCCTCAAAATTCCCTAAACCTTCCTAATACCCTACCAAATTCCAGAAACATCCCACCAAATCTCCACAAAATACCACAAAATCTAAGAAAATACCACATCATTCTTTGTCTCTTCTAAATCCCACAAAATTCTTTCCATTTTCTCAAAATTCCAGAAAATTCCAGCGAGATCGCACAAAACCTCCACAGAATTCCACAAAATCTAAGAAAAATTCTTCTTGTCTCCTCAAAACACCTCAAAATTGCAGAAAAAATTCCCAAAATTGCCTAAATCTTCTCAAAACCCCATCTAATTCCAGAAATGTCTCTTAAAATCTCCACAAATTTCCACAAAATCTAAGAAAAATCCCAGAAAATCTAAGAAAAATCCCACAAAATTGCAGAAAAATCCCAAAAATTTCCCTACATCTTCTCAAAACCCCACCAAATTCTAGAAACATCCCACAAAATCACCCCAAATTTCCACTAAATTCCACAAAAATTCCATGAAATTCAAGAAAAATACCACAAAATTCCAGAAAAATCCCACAAAATTATTTCATCTACATTTGTCTTGGCAGTTGTAGATCCCGGCTGCTCTTGCCCCTCTTCTGCTCGCCACTTGAATTTTAGCAGTACAGCTGCAATTGCCTCTTTCAATCAGTGCTACCCACTGTGCTTTTATCACAGGGAACTCAGGATTTTTGTTTCAGGCATCACGATCAGTAGAGATCAAAATGCTCCCACGTCCCTGAGCACTAAGTCAAGGAGAATTAAAGCCACACAGGTCACATTTGCAGTGCTCAAACACAGCCCTGTTGCTGCTGCTGCTGCTGAAATAGAATCAACTGACAGAGGCCATCACAGAAAATGCCTCTGCAGTGGCAAATAAAATGAAAAAATCCACCAGGAGAAAGAAAAACCAGAACTTCCCAACTTGCTTCATTGTTTCTTCTGAGCAGCAGAAGAAAAAGGCACAGGGCACCTTTCAGGCAGTTCCACAAGCTCAGAGTTCTCATTTCCTGGGGAATCTGAGATGCAATTTGCCTTGTTAAAAGGATAAAAGCGAAGGGAATGAATTGGGAATTATTAGGAAAAAATGACCCTTCTTACATACAAAGTTCACCAAGTCATTCCCTGCATTTCTCCTTTTCACATTCTTTCTCTCATCCACTGAGAGGTCCAGCTTATCATGTTCTGGTGCTTATCATCAACTGATTGTGCTCTTGATTTCTACCACTGCAAGAGATGTACAATCATCTAAACTGAACACAGAAACAAACTCCCTCTGTCAGCCCATCTTCACGTTCCAGATCACTTTCAAGATGTCCATGGGGCATTTGGAATGATGAGCTCTCCACTGCTGGCTGCAGGCTCTGGAGATTCTTTCTCCACATTCAGCCAGGCTTGTATTCCCCAACAATTCCTGGCAGCCCATCATGTTTTCTTTGGGTAGAAGAGGAACAATGAAAATCTTACCAATGGCACAACTCCCCTGTCCACAAGGAAAAGAAAGAACAAGTTGTCAAGTTCTTCAAATGTTTGTCCTGCTTTGCTGCAAGAGTTGTGCTGCATTCACAGTGTGGGAAGCCAAGAGAAGCTGCAGCTGGGGGCACATCTTGTGACAGGAGCTGCGCCTTGTTCTCCAGGACAGGTTTTTGGAAAGAACAGACAGGACTGGGGAGGAGATTCTGGGAAAATTGAAACAACTTTTTTAAGAAATGAAAATAAAATCCAAAGAAACAACCAATATGTTTTTTTCTATTTTTCTCTATTGATTTTTATGTTTCCCTTCTCCATCTTGCACTGTTTCTCCATCCCATTCATTCCAAATGGATCTCACCTCTAAGATCTGAGACTCGGCAAGTTTTAGACACTGTAAAATACCATGAGCTACACCCAGTTTTACTCCGCCTGTTTTACTTGGAAAGCAATGCTGGAGACACAAGTGCAGTGCTTGGCTCAGGTACAAATTCTGCATTCAGAGAATGTGCTCAGACAGTGTCTGACCCTCAGCAGGGACAAGGCACAGCAGCAGCCAAGGGCATTGCTGTGCCCCTGTGCAGGAGTCAAGACTCTGGCTCTTGGCTCACCAGGGCAAAGTTCCCGTGTTTGGCCAGGCTCAGGGGCTGCCCAGGGAGCGCGGGGCTCGGGGCGGGGCCGAGCGGGCAACGGACAAACGGACACGGGGACAAACGGTCCCGGTGCTTCAGTTGCAGCGGCAGCAGCGGCACCAGCAGCAGCAGCGGCAGCAGAGAAAGCAGCAAAAGCAGCGAATTTATCAATTCCCTGTCTCTCTTCTCCCTCTCCCACTGTCCCGCACCCCATCCCGGTCTCCCTTTTCCTGTGTCTCATTCCCTTCCAGTTTCCCTCTCCCCGTGCCCACCCGGGCCATGCCCCCGGTCCGCCCCCGGCCCCGGGCGGGGCTGCCGCGGCCCCGGCTCCGGCCCCGGCCCCGTCCCCGTCCCCGTCCCCGGTCCCGGCCCCGAGCATCCCTCCGCGGTCTCGCCTCCGCCCAGCTCTGGCTGTGCTGGCGCTGGCGCTGCTGGGCGGGCATCATTGCCTGGGGCTGGGGCGGCATCGCTGCCCTTTGGCTCCGCCTGGCCCGGCCCCGGCCCCGGCCCCGGCTCCTCCCGGGGCCCGCGGAGGACACAGGCGGCGCGGCCGCTGCCGCCGCCTCCGCTGCGGCTTCCCCGGCCCGAGCTCCGCCGCTCAGCAGCGCGGCCGCCGGCCCCGAGCCGCCGCTGTCGCGTTCCAAAGAGCGAACGCCTGCGGATGCCCGGCCCGGGGAGGTCGGGGAGCACTCGGGGGCCGTTCCTGGCCCCGGGCCGAGCACTGACGGCCGCGTCTCTTCCCCAGGGAAGGCGCAGGAGGCCCTGCAGCAGCGCTACCGAGTGGGTTCACTGCTGGGACGCGGCGGCTTTGGCAGAGTTTTCGCAGCCACTCGGCTCTCGGACGGACTCCAGGTGAGCGGTGGGGCCAGCGGCGGGCGGAGGAGGAGGAGCGGGCGGAGGGGGCGGAGGAGGAGAAGGGGGCGGAGGAGTAGGATGGGGCTGGACACGGCAGGCGCTGAGCTGAATCCGCTGTTCCCTTTGGCTTACAGGTGGCCATCAAAAAGGTGCCACGGAACCGCGTCCGGCACTGGGGCGAGCTGGTGAGTGAGCGGGGCCAGCGGCAGAAGCCGGGGCGTGCCGGGCGGGGATGAGCCGGGGCCCGGAAGGGTGGGAGCTGCCAGGACACCTGGAGGGAGAGCGGGCATGGGGCCAGCGGAGGGCACAGAGCATCCCGGGCTGGCTGAGGGCTTCCCGAGCCCTGGCACGGCCTCAGCCCCACTGACAGCACCGTGCTCCTCCCGCAGCCCGACGGCACCAGCGCACCACTGGAGATAGTGCTGCTGGACAAGGTGTCCACAGGCTTCCCCGGCGTGGTGCAGCTGCTGGAGTGGCTTGAGCTCCCCAGCTACATTGTTATGGTGCTGGAGCGCCCAGAGCGGTGTCAGGACCTGCGGAACTTCATTCGGGCACGGAGGTTCCTGTCCGAGGAAGAGGCGCGGGAGCTGTTCCGGCAGGTCCTGGCAGCCGTGCGGCACTGCACCAGCTGCGGGGTCCTGCACCGAGATATAAAACCAGAGAATATCCTGGTAGACCTGGACACCGGCGAGGCAAAACTGATAGACTTCGGCTGTGGCACCTACCTTCAGGAGACAGCCTACACTCAATTTGCAGGTGAGCCCACACAGGGGTAGGCTTCTGGTCCCAGCATCTCCTGGCCCAACATCTCCTGGCGCAACAAGGGTGTGGCAGGAGGGATTCTCCCAGGACTGGGGCTGGGGCAGGCAGCCTGACAAAATCCTCCATGGGTAGGGGTGGCAGAGAGGGGGAGGCAGAACCTGTGCACCAGCTGGTTTCGTGTGCAGTTGAGAATGGGCTTGGACTGCTGTGCTTCCCTGGTTTGCTTTGGTTCAAAATATGTTTTGGGCAATGCCAGCAGGGAGGATGTGGGTATGGTTTTTCCCCAGCACTGAGTGGGTATTTCCCTTTGTGTGTCATGGTCGGGCCTTGCCAGGGTTTCTGCTGCCCTCTTCCAGCACCAGTGACTTCGTTTCCAGCCACGGATTTGTACCCAAGTCCCAGGTGCTGGCGAGAGGGCAGCAGGTCACCCCATGGGCCACTGGGGAAGCCCCCACATGCCCAGGGATGCTGGGGTCAGGCTCTGGGAGCAGCAGCATCCCCCTGATGAGCTCCATCCATATTCCATAGGAACACCATCATACAGCCCCCCGGAATGGAACGACTTTGGGTGGTACCATGGCGAGGCAGCAACCGTCTGGACCCTGGGCATCCTGCTGCACGAGATGGTCTGCGGGGAGCACCCTTTCAGGAGGGGCAGGAACATCAGATGGGGCCAGCTCCCGCTGCCACAACGGCTCTCCCAAGGTGAATCCTCATCTCTGGGCACAGGGGGAACACCAGTGTTGGGAGACAGCAGCGGGCTCGTGAGCATCCTGCTCTGGCAGCTGCTGAGGAGGTGGCACATGTCCTGCTCTGCTGCTCTCCTCCAAAACAAAAAAATTAATGGGAAACTTTAGGCCCAGCTCTGAGCACATCCAGCGTGGCCTGGGCACGGGAATAGTGGGACAAAGCAGACAGGAGCCTTCTCCAACTGACCAGTGGTTTGTGGTTTCTCTCCCCAGATTGCCAGCTTCTGATCAGGTGGTGTTTATCCCTGAACTCCTTGGACAGGCCCTCATTAGAAGACCTGTCCTGTGATCCCTGGATGCAGGATATTCATCAGCCCTAGAAGAAGGGAGAGAGCCACAGGCACAGTGATGCAGGGACCTGGTAAGTTACAGCTCCACACATGCCCTGGCAATCAGCAGCAAAGAAACCCAGACTTTTTTGTCCTGCCTGTGTCACTGCACTGGGCTCATCAAATGGGAACACACAGCCCTTGTGCTGGAGCTGAGCTGCTCTGCCCAGCACTGGTGGGCACCATCTGAGCTGGTTTTGCTTGTCCTGGTTCACTGACAGCCGGGCCCTGGGCAGAACCCTGACAGCCTGGTGTCACCCCAGGGAAGAAGGAGCCCCTGGAGAAGCTGGACCAGGTGGGGCTGCTGCTGCTGCTGGAGACATGGAGGACAACAGCAAGGATGACAACCTCTTCCTCCACCTGGCCAGCGGCAGCTGGCGATGATGGACTTTGATTCTGGCACCTTCTTCAAATCCAGGCCCCACAGTGAATTTTCAGGTCAGTCCAGACCCAGGGGGATGCTCCCAGATTTGAGCATTGGCCGGGAACCAAAGGTTTCCCCTTCACTGGGGCAGATGCAACTGATTCCTCAGTGGCTGCCCAGCTGGTTTTTGGCAGGGCTGGGGACATGGGCTGGGGTGGTTACGAAATGGGAGTGGGATCCTGGCCCTGCCAACAGCCCCCACCACCCACCGTGCCCCGGGCTGGGGCTGGGGCAGCCAGCCCGACACAAACAAACCCCCATGGCAGGAGCACAGGTGGGACTCCAGAACCTGAGCACGGCTGCTTTGCTGTGCAGGCAAGGAAGGGCTTGGCCTGCTCCACTCCCCTGCTTTGCTTTGGGATCACCGTGATTTTGGGGGACAGTGCAGGGGGAAAGGGAGCAAGCATGGGCTTCCCTCACCCATGGGTGGGTTTTTCCCCAGAATGTAGGGGTTGGGCCTTGCTCAAGTTTCTGACAGAGATAAGATTTTTTACCATTTTTCTTGTTTCCCCTTTTTGTCTGTAACCTATTTTCATTAATTTGTTGTTTGTTTTTCTAAAGGAAGCGTTCTAGGTGGGATCCAGTCTGGATCAGGGAGTGCTTGGGACCAACTGTGGTGTGGATGGGCCGTGCCCTTGGAGAAGACTGAGGACATCGTTTGGGACCAGCTTTTCTTCTGGCAGCGGATGGTGTGAGGTGGGTCCTCATCTCCTTGGCATGGGTGGGACAAGAGCTTTTGGGAGATGGCAGCGGGCACAGGAGCATCCCGCTCTGGGCAGCTGCTGAGGGGCTGGATCTGCCGTGGCTGGCTGCAGGCTGGGCACATGTCCTGCCCTCCTGCTCTGCTCCCAAAGGCAGCAGTGATGAGCAGCTTTGGGCCCAGCTCTGAGCACGGCCAGCATGGCCTGGGCACCGCGGCTGGCTGGGACAAGGGGACAGGAGCCTTCAGCTGACGGGCGGTTTCTGCTTTCTCTCCTTGCAGCCGGGCTCTGCGGATGCTGAGGCTGCTCTGGGCTCTGCCAGGGCTCTGCTGGGCTCAGCACCGCGCCGGGATCCGCCAAAGAAGAAACGGTGTGACCTGCAGCAGAGACTGGAGCATTTTGGCAATGCAGCTCAAGTCTGCAGAGTGTCCACCTCCACGGGAAAACATGACACCCCCCAAAAATTAAACTTGTTCCATAAATTCCATAAATTCCCTAAATCTTTTCAAAACCCTACCTAATTCCAGAAACATCTCACCAAATCTCCACAAAGTCCAATAAAAATTCCACAAAATTCTTCAAGTCTCCACAAAATCCCAAAAAATCCAAGAAAAATCCCACAAAATTGCAGAAATCTTCTCAAAACCCCACGAAATTTTAGAAACATCCCACAAAATCCCTAGAAATTTCGATAAAATTCCAGAAAAATCTTACAAAATTCTTCATGTCTCCTCAAAATCCCTCAAAATTCCACAAAAATCGCAAAAAATTATTGAAACTTATGCAAAATCCCACAAAACTCAAAAAAACACACGAAATTGAAAAAACAAAAACAAAAATCTCTAAATCTTCCCAAAACCTTACCAAATCTCAGAAACATCTCACAAAATCTCTTGAATATCCTAGAAAAATCAAGAAAAATCCCCAAAAATTCCAGAAACATCCCACAAAATTGCAGAGATCTTCTCAAAATGCCACCAAATTCCAGTGTCATCCCAAAAAATCCCCACAAATTTCCACAAAATCTAACAAAATACCTCAAAATTCTTCGTGTCTCTTCAAATTCCTCAAAATTCCACAAAGCTCCCACAAAATCTCCTCAATATCCTACAAAATTCAAGAAAAAACCCCACCAAATTGCAGAAAAAATCCCACACAATTCCCTAAATGTTCTGAAAACCCCACCAAATTCCAGAAACATCCCAACAAATCGCCACAAATTTCCACAAAATCTAAGAAAAAACCCACCAAATTTTCCAAGTCTCCTCAAAATGCCTCAAGATTCCAGAAAAAAATCCCACAAAAATATTTAAACTTTTGCAAAATCCCACAAAATTGCAAAAAAATCCCATGAAATTGAAACTAAAAAAAAGGCCTAAATCTTCCCAAAACCCTACCAAATTCCAGAAACATCTCACCAAATCTCCTGAATATCCCACAAAAATCAAGAAAAATGCCACAAAATTCCCACAAAATCCCACATAAGTGCAAAAAATTTTAAAAAATCCCACAAAACCTTCTCAAAATCCTACCAAATTCCAGAAATATCCCAGAACATGTTCACAAAATTCCAAAAAAATCTAAGAAAAATACCTCATAATTCATCAAGTCTCCACAAAATCTCACAAAGTTCAAGAAAAATCCCACAAAATTTCCCTAAATCTTCTCAAAAGCCCACCAAATTCCAGAAACATCCCACAAAATCCCCACGAATTTCCACAAAATATAAGAAAATACCCCCTAATTCTTCATGTTTCCTAAAAATCCCTCAAAATTCCAGAAAACTCCCACAAAATCTTCTCAATATCCTACAAAATTCACGACAAATCCCACAAAATTGCAGAAATCTTCTCAAAACCCTACCAAATTCCAGAAACATCTCACAAAATCTCCTCAATATCCCACAAAAATCAAGAAAAATCCCACAAAATTATCTCAATTTTCTGAAAATTCCAGAAAATTCCAGCGAAATCACACAAAACCTTCACAGAATTCCACAAAATCTAAGAAAAATCCCTCACCAAATTCTTCTTGTCTCCTCCAAAGCCATCAAAATTCCAGAAAGATTTCACATCATCTCCTCAATATCCCACAAATATCAAGATCCCACAAAATTCCAGAAAAAAATACCACAAAATTGCCTCAATATTTTCAAAACCCCATCTAATTCCAGAAACGTCTCAAAATCTCCACCAATTTCCACAAAATCTAAGAAAAATCCAGGAAAATCTAAGAAAAATCTTACAAAATTGCAGAAAAATCCCACACAATTCCCTAAATGTTCTGAAAACCCCACCAAATTCCAGAGACATCCCACAAAATCTCTACAAAATCACACAAAATCGAAGAAAAATCCCTCAAAACTTTTCATGTCTCCTCAAAATCCCACCAAGTACCAGAAAATTCCACAACAGTACAAAAAGATCCCACAAAATTCCAGAAACATCCCACCAAATCGCCACAAATTTCCACAAAAATTTCAGAAAAATCCCACAAAATTCTTCAAGTTTCCACAAAATCTTTGAAGATTCCAGAAAAAACTCCAACAAAATTGCAGAAAACTTCTCAAAACCCAACCAAATTTCAGAAACATCCCACCAAATCTCCACAAAATTCCAAAGAAGCTCTGAAAAATCCTTCACAATTCTTCAACTCTCCACAAGATCCCACAAAATTGCAGAAATCTTCTCAAAAGCCCAACAAATTCCAGAAACATCCCAGAATATCTAAACAAATTTCCACAAAATCTAAGAACATCCCTCAAAATACTTCATGTCTCCTCAAAATCCCTCAAAATTCCACAAAACTTCCACAAAATCTCCCCAATATCCTGAAAAATTCAAGAAAAATCCCACAAAATTGCAGAAAAATCCCACACAATTCATCAAATGTTCTGAAAACCCCAGCAAATTCCAGAAACATCCCACCAAATCTCCACTAATTTCCACAAAATCTGAGAAAATACCTCAAAATTCTTCATGTCTTCTCAAATTCCCTCAAAATTCCATAAAACTACCACAAAATCTCCTCAATATCCTAAAAAATTCAAGAAAAATCCCACCAAATTGCAGAAAAATCCCACACAATTGATTAAATGTTCTCAAAACCCCAGCAAATTCCAGAAACATACCACTAAATCCCCACAAATTTCTACAAAATCAAAGAAAATAACTAAAAATTTTTCATGTCTCCTCAAAATCCCTCCAAATTCCACAAAACTTCCACAAAATCTCCTCAATATTTTACAAAATAGCTGAAATCCCACAAAATTGCAGAAAAATCCCAAATAGTTCCGTAAATATTCTGAAAACACGACCAAATTCCAGAAACATCCCACAAAACCTCCACAAATTTCCACAAAATCTAAGAAAAATCACTTATAATTCTTCAAGTCTCCTCAAAATCACAAAAAAAATCCAAAAAAAAAATCCTACAAAATTGCAGAAAACTTCTCAAAACCCTACCATATCCCAGAAACACCTCACAAAATTTTCTCAATATCCTACAAAATTCAAGAAAAAAACAAGAAAATTGCAGAGAAATCCCACACAATTCCATAAATGTTCTGAAAACACAGACAAATTCCAGAAACATCCGACAAAATCTCCACAAATTTCCACAAAATCTAAGAAAAATCCCACAAAATCCTTCATGTCTCCTCAAAATCCATCAAAATTCCACAAAACTCCCACAAAATCTCCCCTATATCCAACAAAATTCAAGAAAAATCCCACAAAATTGCAGAAAAATCCCACACAATTCCATAAATGTTCTGAAAACACAAACAAATTCCAGAAACATCCCACAAAATCGCCACAGATTTCCAAAAAATCTAAGAAAAAATCCCTCAAAATTTTTGAAGTCTCCACAAAATCCCACAAAATTCAAGAAAAATCCCACAAAATTACAGAAATGTTCTCAAAACCCCACCAAATTCCAGTAACATCCCACAAAATCCCCACTCATTTCCACAAAATCTAAGAAAATTACTCAAAATTCCTCATGTCTTCTCAAATTCCCTCAAAATTCCACAGAACTCCCACAAAATCTCCCCAATATCCTACAAAATGCAGGAAAAATCCCACCAAATTCCAGAAAAATCCCACACAATTCATTAAATGTTCTGAAAACCCCAGCAAATTCCAGAAACATCCCACAAAAACTCCACAAAATTCTAAAGAATCTAAGAAAAATCCGTCACAATTCTTCAAGTCTCGACAAGATCCCACAAAATTCAAGAAAACTCCCACAAAATTGCAGAAATCTTCTCAAAACCCCAACAATTTCCAGAAACATCCCAGAAAATCTAAACAAATTTCCACAAAATCTTAGAAAATACCTCAAAATTCTTCAAGTCTCCACAAAATCCCACCATATTCAAGGAAAATCCTACAAAATCTCTTCAATATCCTACAAAATCCAAGAAAAATCCCACTAAATTGTAGAAAAATCCCACACAATTCATTAAATGTTCTCAAAACTTTACCAAATTCCAGAAACATCCCACCAAATCGCCAAAAAATTCCACAAAATCTAAGAAAATTCCCTCACAATTTGACAAGTTTCCTCAAAATCCCACCAAATACCAGAAAATTCCACAACAGTACAAAAAAATCCCACAAAATTCCAAAAACATCCCACCAAATCGCCACAAATTTCCACAAAATTTCAGAAAAATCCCACAAAATTGCAGAAATCTTCTCAAAAGCCCAACAAATTCCAGTAACATCCCACAAAATCCCCATTAATTTCCACAAAATCTGAGAAAATACCTCAAAATTCTGCATGTTTCCTCAAAATCCCTCAAAATTCTACAAAACTCCCAACAACTCTTCCCAATATCCTACAAAATTCAAGAAAAATCCCACTAAACTACAGAAAAAATCCCACACAATTAATTAAATGTTCTGAAAACCCTACCAAATTCCAGAAACATCCCACCAAATCGCCACAAAATTCCACAATATATAAGAAAAATCCAACAAAATTCTTCAAGTCTTCTCAAAATCCCACAAAATACCAGAAATTTCCACAACAGTACAAAAATATCCCACAAAATTCCAGAAACATCCCCCAAATTCCCCTCTAATTTCCACAAAATCTAAGAAAAATCCCACAAAATTCTTCAAGTCTCCATAAAATCCCACAAAATTGCAGAAATCTTCTCAAAACCCTACCAAATTCCATGAACATCCCAGAAAATCTAAACAAATTCCTAAAAAATCTAAAAAATACCTGAAAATTCCTTATGTCTCTTCAAAATCCCTCAAAATTCCACAAAACTCCCACAAAATCTCCTCAATATCCTACAAAATCCATGAAAAATCCTACCAAATTGCAGAAAAATCCCACACAATTCCCTAAATGTTCTGAAAAACCCCACCAAATTCCAGAAACATCCCAGCAAATCTCCACAAAATTCCACAAAATCTAAGAAAAATCCCTCGCAATTCTTCAAGTCTTCTCAAAATCCTTCTAGATTCCTGAAAATCCAACAAAATTATTTAAACTTTTGCAAGATCCCATAAAACTCAAAAAGCATCCCAAAAAATTGAAAAAACAAAAACAAAAATCTCTAAATCTTCCCAAAACCCTAACAAATTCCAGTAACATCTTACAAAATCTCTTGAATATCCCACAAGAATCAATAAAAATCCCACAAAATTCAAGAAAAATCCCACAAAATTGCAGAAATCTTCTCAAAACCCCAGCAAATTCCAGGAACATCCCACCAAATCCCCACAAATTTTCACAAAATTTAAGAAAATACCGCAAAATTCTTCATGTCTCCACAAAATCCCAGAAAGTTGCAGAAAAATCACACCAACTCCCTAAATGTTCTGAAAACCCTAGCAAATTCCAGAATCATCCCACCAAATCTCCACAAAATTCCACAAAATCAAGAAAAATCCCTCAAAATTCCTCCTGTCTCCTCAAAATAGTTTACAATTTCATAAAAATAACACAAAATTATGTAAACTTTTGCAAAATCCCACCAAATTGGGATAAATTACTACAAAATTGCAAAAAATTAAAAAAAAAATCCGTAAATATTCCCAAACCCTACCAAATTCCAGAAACATTCCACCAAATCTCTAGAATATCCCACAAAAATCAAGAAAAATCCCACAAAACAAGAAAAAATGACCCTTCTTACACACAAAGTTCACCAAGTCATTCCCTGCATTTCTCCTTTTCACTGTCTTTCTCTCATCCACTCAGAGGTCCAGCTTATCGTGTTCTGGTGCTTATCATCAACTGATTGTGCTCTTGATTTCTACCACTGCAAGAGATGTAGAATCATCTAAACTGAACACAGAAACAAACTCCCTCTGTCAGCCCATCTTCACATTCCAGATCACTTTCAAGATGTCCATGGGGCTATTGGAATGATGAGCTCTCCACTGCTGGCTGCAGGCTCTGGAGATTCTTTCTCCACATTCAGCCAGGCTTGTATTCCCCAACAATTCCTGGTAGCCCATCATGTTTTCTTTAGCTAGAAGAGGAACAATGAAAACCTTACCAATGGCACAACTCCCCTGTCCACAAGGAAAAGAAAGAACAAGTTGTCAAGTTCTTCAAATGTTTGTCCTGCTTTGCTGCAAGAGTTGTGCTGCATTCACAGTGTGGGAAGCCAAGAGAAGCTGCAGCTGGGGACACATCTTGTGACAGGAGCTGTGCCTTGTTCTCCAGGACAGGTTGTTGGAAAGGACAGGACTGGGGAGGAGATTCTGGGAAAATTGAAACAACTTTTTTAAGAAATGAAAATAAAATCCAAAGAAACAACCAATATGTTTTTTTCTATTTTTCTCTATTGATTTTTATGTTTCCCTTCTCCATCTTGCACTGTTTCTCCATCCCATTCATTCCAAATGGATCTCACCTCTAAGATCTGAGACTTGGCAAGCTTTAGACACTGTAAAATACCATGAGCTACACCCAGTTTGCCTTCCCCTGTTTTACTTGGAAAGCAATGCTGGAGACACAAGTGCAGTGCTTGGCTCAGGTACAAATTCTGCATTCAGGGAATGTGCTCAGACAGTGTCTGACCCTCAGCAGGGACAAGGCACAGCAGCAGCCAAGGGCATTGCTGTGCCCCTGTGCAGGAGTCAAGACTCTGGCTCTTGGCTCACCAGGGCAAAGTTCCCGTGTTTGGCCAGGCTCAGGGGCTGCCCGGGGAGCGCGGGTCTTGGGGCGGGGCCGAGCGGGCAACGGACAAACGGACACGGGGACAAACGGTCCCGGTGCTTCAGTTGCAGCGGCAGCAGCGGCAGCGGTGGCAGCAGCGGCAGCAGCGGCAGCAGAGAAAGCAGCAAAAGCAGCGAATTTATCAATTCCCTGTCTCTCTTCTCCCTCTCCCACTGTTTCGCACCCCATCCCGGTCTCCTTTTTCCTGTGTCTCATTCCCTTCCAGTTTCCCTCTCCCCGTGCCCACCCGGGCCATGCCCCCGGTCCGCCCCCGGCCCCGGGCGGGGCTGCCGCGGCCCCGTCCCCGTCCCCAGCCCCGAGCATCCTTCCGCGGTCTCGCCTCCGCCCAGCTCTGGCTGTGCTGGCGCTGGCGCTGCTGGGCGGGCATCATTGCCTGGGGCTGGGGCGGCATCGCTGCCCTTTGGTTCCGCCTGGCCTGGCCCCGGCCCCGGCTCCGGCTCCGGCCCCGGCCCCGGCCCCGGCCCCGGCTCCTCCCGGGGCCCGCGGAGGACACAGGCGGCGCGGCCGCTGCCGCCGCCTCCGCTGCGGCTTCCCCGGCCCGAGCTCCGCCGCTCAGCAGCGCGGCCGCCGGCCCCGAGCCGCCGCTGTCGCGTTCCAAAGAGCGAACGCCTGCGGATGCCCGGCCCGGGGAGGTCGGGGAGCGCTCGGGGGCCGTTCCTGGCCCCGGGCCGAGCACTGACGGCTGCGTCTCTTCCCCAGGGAAGGCGCAGGAGGCCCTGCAGCAGCGCTACCGAGTGGGTTCTCTACTGGGACGCGGCGGCTTTGGCAGAGTTTTCGCAGCCACTCGGCTCTCGGACGGACTCCCGGTGAGCGGTGGGGCCAGCGGCGGGCGGAGGAGGAGGAGCGGGCGGAGGGGGCGGAGGAGGAGAAGGGGGCGGAGGAGTAGGATGGGGCTGGACACGGCAGGCGCTGAGCTGAATCCGCTGTTCCCTTTGGCTTACAGGTGGCCATCAAAAAGGTGCCACGGAACCGCGTCCGGCACTGGGGCGAGCTGGTGAGTGAGCGGGGCCAGCGGCAGATGCCGGGGCGTGCTGGGCGGGGATGAGCCGGGACCCGTCAGGGTGGGAGCTGCCAGGACACCTGGAGGGAGAGCGGGCATGGGGCCAGCGGAGGGCACAGAGCATCCCAGGCTGGCTGAGGGCTTCCCGAGCCCTGGCACGGCCTCAGCCCCACTGACAGCACCGTGCTCCTCCCGCAGCCCGACGGCACCAGCGCACCACTGGAGATAGTGCTGCTGGACAAGGTGTCCACAGGCTTCCCCGGCGTGGTGCAGCTGCTGGAGTGGCTTGAGCTCCCCAGCTACATTGTTATGGTGCTGGAGCGCCCAGAGCGGTGTCAGGACCTGCGGCACTTTATTCGGGCACGGAAGTTCCTGTCCGAGAAAGAGGCGCGGGAGCTGTTCCGGCAGGTCCTGGCAGCCGTGCGGCACTGCACCAGCTGCGGGGTCCTGCACAGAGATATAAAACCGGAGAACATCTTGGTTGACCTGGAGACCGGCGAGGCAAAACTGATAGACTTCGGCTGTGGCACCTACCTTCAGGAGACAGCCTACACTCAATTTGCAGGTGAGCCCACACAGGGGTAGGCTTCTGGTCCCGGCATCTCCTGGCCCAACATCTCCTGGCGCAACAAGGGTGTGGCAGGAGGGATTCTCCCAGGACTGGGGCTGGGGCAGCCAGCCTGACAAAATCCTCCATGGGTAGGGGTGGCAGAGAGGGGGAGGCAGAACCTGTGCACCAGCTGGTTTCGTGTGCAGTTGAGAATGGGCTTGGACTGCTCTGCTCACCTGGTTTGCTTTGGTTCAAAATATGTTTTGGGCAATGCCAGCAGGCAGGATGTGGGTATGGTTTTTCCCCAGCACTGAGTGGGTATTTCCCTTTGTGTGTCATGGTCGGGCCTTGCCAGGGTTTCTGCTGCCCTCTTCCAGCACCAGTGGCTTCTTTTCCAGCCCTGGGTTTGTACCCAAGTCCCAGGTGCTGGTGAGAGGGCAGCAGGTCACCCCATGGGCCACTGGGGAAGCCCCCACATGCCCAGGGATGCTGGGGTCAGGCTCTGGGAGCAGCAGGATTCCCCTGATGAGCTCCATCCATATTCCATAGGAACACCATCATACAGCCCCCCGGAATGGAACGACTTTGGGTGGTACCATGGCGAGGAAGCGACCGTCTGGACCCTGGGCATCCTGCTGCACGAGATGGTCTGCGGGGAGCACCCTTTCAGGAGGGGCAGGAACATCAGATGGGGCCAGCTCCCGCTGCCACAACGGCTCTCCCAAGGTGAATCCTCATCTCTGGGCATGGGGGGAACACCAGTGTTGGGAGACAGCAGCGGGCTCGTGAGCATCCCGCTCTGGCAGCTGCTGAGGAGGTGGCACATGTCCTGCTCTGCTGCTCTCCTCCAAAACAAAAAAATTAATGGGAAAGTTTAGGCCCAGCTCTGAGCACATCCAGCATGGCCTGGGCACGAGAATAGTGGGACAAAGCAGACAGGAGCCTTCTCCAACTGACCAGTGGTTTGTGGTTTCTCTCCCCAGATTGCCAAGCTCTGATCAGGTGGTGTTTATCCCTGAACTCCTTGGACAGGCCCTCATTAGAAGACCTGTCCTGTGATCCCTGGATGCAGGATATTCATCAGCCCTAGAAGAAGGGAGAGAGCCACAGGCACAGTGATGCAGGGACCTGGTAAGTTACAGCTCCACACATGCCCTGGCAATCAGCAGCAAAGAAACCCAGACTTTTTTGTCCTGCCTGTGTCACTGCACTGGGCTCATCAAATGGGAACACACAGCCCTTGTGCTGGAGCTGAGCTGCTCTGCCCAGCACTGGTGGGCACCATCTGAGCTGGTTTTGCTTGTCCTGGTTCACTGACAGCCGGGCCCTGGGCAGAACCCTGACAGCCTGGTGTCCCCCCAGGGAAGAAGGAGCCCCTGGAGAAGCTGGACCAGGTGGGACTGCTGCTGCTGCTGGAGACATGGAGGAAAACAGCAAGGATGACATCCTCTTCCTCCACCTGGACAGCGGCAGCTGGCGATGATGGACTTTGATTCTGGCACCTTCTTCAAAGCCAGGCTCCACAGTGAATTTTCAGGTAAGTCCAGACCCAGGGGGATGCTCCCAGATTTGTGCATTGGCCGAAAACCAAAGGTTTCCGCTTTGCTGGGGCAGATGCAACTGATTCCTCAGTGGCTGCCCAGCTGGTTTTTGGCAGGGCTGGGGACATGGGCTGGGGTGGTTACGAAATGGGAGTGGGATCCTGGCCCTGCCAACAGCCCCCACCACCCACCGTGCCCCGGGCTGGGGCTGGGGCAGCCAGCCCGACACAAACAAACCCCCATGGCAGGAGCACAGGTGGGACTCCAGAACCTGAGCACGGCTGCTTTGCTGTGCAGGCAAGGAAGGGCTTGGGCTGCTCCACTCCCCTGCTTTGCTTTGGGATCACCGTGATTTTGGGGGACAGTGCAGGGGGAAGGGAGAAAGCATGGGCTTCCCTCACCCATGGGTGGGTTTTTCCCCAGAATGTAGGGGTTGGGCCTTGCTCAAGCTCCTGACAGAGATAAGATTTTTTACCATTTTTCTTGTTTCCCCTTTCTGTCTGTAATCTATTTTCATTAATTTGTTTGTTTTTCTAAAGGAAGCGTTCTAGGTGGGGTCCAGTCTGGATCAGGAAGTGCTTGGGACCAGCTGTGGCGTGGATGGGCCGTGCCCTTGGAGAAGACTGAGGACATCGTTTGGGACCAGCTTTTCTTCTGGCAGCGGATGGTGTGAGGTGGGTCCTCATCTCCTTGGCATGGGTGGGACAAGAGCTTTTGGGAGATGGCAGCGGGCACAGGAGCATCCCGCTCTGGGCAGCTGCTGAGGGGCTGGATCTGCCGTGGCTGGCTGCAGGCTGGGCACATGTCCTGCCCTCCTGCTCTGCTCCCAAAGGCAGCAGTGATGGGCAGCTTTGGGCCCAGCTCTGAGCACGGCCAGCATGGCCTGGGCACCGCGGCTGGCTGGGACAAGGGGACAGGAGCCTTCAGCTGACGGGCGGTTTCTGCTTTCTCTCCTTGCAGCCGGGCTCTGCGGATGCTGAGGCTGCTCTGGGCTCTGCCAGGGCTCTGCTGGGCTCAGCACCGGGCCGGGATCAGCCAAAGAAGAAACGGTGTGACCTGCAGCAGAGACTGGAGCATTTTGGCAATGCAGCTCAAGTCTGCAGAGTGTCCACCTCCAAGGGAAAACATGACACCCCCCAAAAATTAAACTTGTTCCATAACTTCTGAAATTAAATCCATTGTGGTGACCCCAAATGCCATTTTTCATCTTGCTCAACCTGTAGCTCAGCCTTCTCTGAACAGTTGTCTCCTCCACCTGCCTTTTACTTCACAACTGCTCCCTCCTTTCCCCCAGTGAGTTCCCAGCCTATCACAGTCTCCATCACACTGCAGCCTTCTTTGATGCCCCTCACCACGAGGAAGGCCAAGCCCCAGTCTCAGGGACTCATCCTGTCAGTGGCTGAAGAGCAGCAATGTCTGTCTGTGCCAGGGGCTCTTGGATGTCTCTGTATCCATGGACAGAAGGGTCTGTCTGTGCCAGGGGCTCTTGGATGTCTCTGTATCCATGGACAGAAGGTCTGTCCTTGTGAAGGTTTCCATAATATCTTGGTACCCATGAGTATGGAATGAACACAGAGAGTGAAAGTGTCAGTCACGTTGTTTGCACACTCCTTCCTTTCCATACAAGACACATCCATGCACACCCCCACGTACAGATATATTAAAAGGATAGGGATGGATAGAGATTTCCCACAGAGCTCTAACTTTGGCATAACTCACCTTGTAAGCCATGGCCAGGGCATTTTTTTCCCAGCGCTGTGGGAGTAGGTGTCCAAGAGCTGAAGGGAACAGCATTTAGAAGCAGTTTCAGCATTTCTAGGCAGGAAAGGGAGCTGACAACCATCCACATAACTCACCATATTCATCGGGATGGGCTGCTGGTTCTTTAGGAATATGGCACAATGGAGACACGAGACTTGGGATAATCCCAGCTCTCTGTGGATCTGTGCAAAGGTGGAGCAGCAGAAACACCTTGTGTCTTCTTTGGGGACACAAGGTCCAAGGAGCTGGGGTGGCAGAGCGTGACCTGGGCTGGTGGCAGGTGAAGTCCCATTTCATGACATCCCGGAGTGGCACAGGACAAAGCTCCAAGCACCCACAGCCCCACTGAGGAAGTCCTTGGAGTGCTGCACATCCCATAGGAAAAGCTGCATTCACTCAGTCCATTGGGATTTATCACTTCCATTTGCAACACTTTAGGTCCAAGTTTCAAACTGCAAAATTTTTACACTCAAGACACAGTCATGAAGAACATGTATTTCAATTTCCTATTCCTTCAACTGCAGTGTAAAATATCTTGATATTTGAAAACATCCATCAAATCTGTAAAGGAAGGCAGTTAATGGATCCTTTCCACTAGCACGTGTACAAACTAAGTAACTAAAATCAAAGCTGAGTTCTCTTTTTCAAAAGATCGGTTACCTCTTTCTTACTCCAGAGTTATAGATCATTTTTCACTACACATTTGGGGGTAATTTTTATCTTTCATATTTTTTCATGTTTTCTTTTTTGTTTTGTTTTTTTGTTTTGTTTATTTGGGTTTTTTTTTTACAGAAAACATGCCCTAGAAAAGGCACGTCCTTTGCTCCTGGTTCCCGTGTGGAGCAGCTCCCTTCCCGCTGGCTGAGCTGCTCAGGCAGAGCCCGGCAGCTCCTGGCCCTGCAGGGCTGAGGTTTTCCCCGTTGCTGGGCACAGACTGATGGAGCAGCACTGCTGAACACGGGCACACGCAGAGGGAGCAGAGCAGCTGCCTTTGCCCACCTGAAGCTCCAAGGCCAAACTCTGAGCAGGCACGGCTGGAAGAGACTCGCAGGCTCCCTGTTGGCTCTGCTGCCCCACTTGTGCCTGGCCCAGCTCTGCGTGAGGCAGAGGGAGAACAAGGGGCAGCTCCCTCCCAGCCCCAGCCCAGGGACCCCTCCAGCCCCGGGCCTTGGGGCACTGTCAGCACCCGCTGCTCCAGCCACCGCTTCTGCTGGCACTGACAGCAACAACCAAACTGGGGCTGGTCCCCAGGGAGCAGCAGCAGTGCCTGGATCTGATCCCTCAGCCTGGGGCAGCCCCCTGGGGGAACAGAGGGCACAGCAAGAGGGACAAAACCAGTCAGGGTCAGAGACTGGAAAAAGCCAGAGCTGGGAGCAGGAACAGCTGCTTCATTGCACTCTTGGAGAAAGCTCTTGGCTGGGTCAAAGCACTGAAAGGTGTGAAAGGCAGAGAGGAGGCCACACCAAACAATGCTCCTGTTTCCACACCCTCCTGTAATAAATGGAAATGATTTGTGCTAACTAAATTGTAACTATTTGGAAAGTTATTATTAGGAGCAATCAAGGGAATTGGTGTTACAAGGCAGATGTAGCCCTCTACAGATGTTACATGTTAAAATTAAGGTACAGGATGTAGTTTTGAGATAAGTGATGTCCCAAGAGAAAATCGACCTTGAGATGGATAAAGTTGGAATGACTTTAGGCATAGGGCCTGAAAACTATAAAATATAAGACTAATTAGTTGAGCACAATGGTTACTTACATAACACAACGCTTAGTACGCACACACAGCCTGTAAGGTTATCCAGAGGACAACGAGGATGAGTGTAAGCCTTCGTCCAAAAAACCACCAAAACAAGACAGAAGACCCCCTAGCAACAAGTGAAGCATGTGCCATGAAGAATAGTGATATTAAATCAATGAATTGGAAATAGGAGGAGACTTATGGGAAACATTAATGAATAGGTATAAGCATACAGTATATAATTTTAGTTTGAATTACTTTGTTTTGGTATGTGAGGCGGGGTGAGAAGCCCTCCCTGTATCCCGGTCAGTTTTGCTTATGCTTTAATCATAATTACTGGCAAATTATATTCACAAATATATATCTATGTATCTGAAGTTATTCACTAAATTGTACTCTTTTACTAAATTGTTTTCCTTTTATACCAAATTGCTATTCAAGCAACTATTCAAACAGTATTCTTTTATTTAATTGTATCCTTCTATTCAATTCACTAAATTGTATCTTTTTTTTCCCTTGTTATTAAATTGCTGTTAACCTAATAGCTCTTGTTGTCTTATTTTAATTTCATTTATAATAGCACCAAGCAGAAAAGGGCCTTACTGAGAGCAAGCAAACTTAACTTTCTGCCAGGACACAAATTTAAAGGGAAAAAAATTAAAAAACCCCACAGCATCAGCCCAGCTTCCCAGTGAGAAGGGTTGGAACTCTCTGCCCTCAACACTTCCCCAGCAGCTTTACAAAGGGAACTGGGATCTGAGCTGTGCCCTCCGAACCAACAGAGCCAGTCTCCCTTCAGGGTGAGAAGCCACAGCCTCAGTTACAGCCCCGGGTGCCTCCTGTGCCCCAGAGAATGGCCCGGCTCACCTGGCCCAGCCCAGCCCGGCCCGAGCAGCCCGGACTGGCCTCAAGGGATGGGCTCCACCTGCCCGCTGTGCCCACAGGCCAGGCCCAAGGGCTCACAAGAGGCTTCCTCCCAGCTTTGCAAAACTCGGCCAAGAGTGTCCCCTTTACTGTGCTGAGAAGAGTAAAAAACCCTCTCAATTTAACCCCACTGCACTCCTCATGGGGGATCCCTGCACACCTTAGGAGAGAGCCCAAATTTTCCCTGTGTGCCTCATGAGGTGCAGGCCCAGGTGATGCCACTGAAGGAAATGTGCCCTCACGGCCCAGGGACGCTCAGCATGGGCTCCCCCAGCCCCTCGGGGCCCCACCGCTGGTCACAGCAGCCCCTGCCTGGCTCCTGCCTGCCCACACCATGGTCAGCCCTGCCTGCTCCTGGACATGGAGCTCAGCCAGGGCTGGTGCTGTGTGGGCTCTGCTGGTGGTACCAGCCAGACACTGGGGTGACAGCTCCATCTCTTTATTAGAACAAAAAACATGGGCCAGCCCCTGCTCTGGTGCACAGGGGCTGCCCAATTTCAGTCCTGGCTAGGGACCAGGGCCAGGGGGCTCAGGGGCAGAGGGTCTCGCTTGAGAGGTGTGGGTCTTGGGATGCCCTCAAGATGGGGATGCAGATGCAGCTTGGCACATGGGGACAGATGTGAAGAGCGAGGATAACAGATGCAGCTTCTCTTAGACTAAAATCTTTGGCTGCTCTTCTGAAGCTGCAGAGGCACTCCTGTTGAGAGAAGAGGTGGCTGAGGCCCCCAGCTGCCGCTGGCACACAGGGACCCTCCTGCACAGCAGGGCCCAGAGCTGCCAAGGCTCCCCAGCACGGCTGGAGCTGCTGGCACAGCTTGGCCCAGCTGGACAGCTGCCCCTCAAGGTTCTGGAGAGCAGGGGATGGCTCTGGGCAGGGTCCCTGGCCAGGAGCGGGGCCCAGAGCACCTCTGCCTGTCAAGGGCAATCTCGTCCCCGCTCTTTCCCCTGCCCACCTTGCTTTGCCTCTGCCTGCTGCTCCTGGGGCTGCTCTTGGCCAGGCAGCCTCAGTGGCAGCCAGCACTGGCTGCAGCCCCAGCGGGCTCCCCAGGACAAGGCCCAGCAATTAAGAGGCCAATGAAAGGCCTGGGCAGCAGCAGAATTCTTGGCATAGTTATTTGGGCAACCAAGAACTTAAGCCACAAGTCCACAGCAGCCTCACTGGGAATGTTTCCTGACTATGAGCAGCCTTTCAATAAACTGTTTGAGGCCGAGATCACAAAACACTCACCGTTTTCTCTTCCAGCAATACCAGATTCCAGCACAGCACATCATCAGGAAAACTGCTCCACCAGCCACAATGGCCATCAACTTAATCAAACCATGTGTTCCCTGGTAGAAAACTCTTCTCATGCTTTCCCAGATATTCTGAGCATGTGTTGTGGTGCCAGCTTCATCTGTGGGAGCAATGGGCAGCGTGAGCCTGTGCTGTGCTCCACTGCTGAGCTGGCAGCACGCTGGATACAGCCAGGACGTTCTCTGTTTCCCCCAGAGCTGGGGCCTGCAGGCACCTTGCCACCCCTTGGCACAAGACTGCTCAACCCCCTGAGCTTGAATGGCACAATTTCTCTGTGCTGTGCTGGTCTTCTCCAGGCAATACTTGTCAAGGACATGGATAAGGGTCAGGAAAATGCCCAGGGTTTTGGAAATGCTCCAGGGCCCTCCCTCTTCTAAACAGCCCCTACACCTGATCTACCCCGAGACTGGAAAATTTCAGGGGATCTCAGGGTGTTCACGTCCCGTGCTGCAGTTTGGGCTCCCTGTCAGCTGATGCCAAATGCCTTCCTGCAGAGGCTGGGGAGAATCTGCAGCCAGGCCAGGCTGGGAAACAGCCCTGCAGGCCATGAAAGCAGCAGCGGGACAGCGAGGCTGACATGGATCCCTTCCTGCTGTGCCGGGCACAGTGTGTCCAGATGTGCAGAGAAATCCCCCGGCTGCTGAGTCTCAGGAGGAGGCTGAGGGACATGGACCCACCACGGCGTCTCTCCAGATCATTCAGGATTATGTCCAGATATTTGAGTTCCCCCATTGCTACATTACTATCTCCTATAGGTTTGTTCTTCTTTCTCAGGGGACTATAATATAAAGTATTTCCATTTCCCAGGAATGGATCCCACACAACCAGTGCTCAGCCTGTGGGGTCAGCAGGGATGCACCACACACCCCTGTGATGGGAGCTGGGCTGGCTTGCAGAATTTAGCTCAGCAGCTGGGAAAGTCCTTGCTGCAGACACACCTGTAACTCAACAGCCACAGAAGCTTCTCTCATCTCTGCTGCACAGGCAGCACTGAGCCACAGGAGCAGTGAGGAGATCACACAGAGCGAGGGCACACACGTGCACGGCTCTGTCCTGGCACCTGCAGTGATGCCGCCCTGGCCGAGCCTTGGGCTCTGAGCTGGCAGCTCTCCCGGGGGAAAGGCCTTGACCTACCCTCAGAATATTCCTCATCATCAGGCTCAGTAATTGATATGGATCGGGAATCCAGATCATCCTCATAATCAGGTTCATCTGCAAAGAAAGGCAGAACAGAACAGCTCCCGTGACACTGCTGAAGATTCTTCTTCAGGCCAGAGCGGTAGTGAGTGCACCTGAGTGACTGCTGCCCTCCAAGGCACTCCCTCATCTCTGCCTTCCACTCAGGAGCAGGGGCAGGGGGACCACGTGCCTGCAGTGGCCTCACAATGGGATGGAAGGAGCCCCTTGCATGGCAGTCAGGGGAGAAAGGACTCCCTGGAGCTGCCAGCAGCTCTGAACTGAGCCCCAGGCAGGGCCAGGGCTTGGCAGTGGCAGCCAGAACAGCTCAGGCTCCGTGCGGCCGGCAAATGAGCCATGCAAGGCACGGCCCTGGGACACAGCCCAGGGCCCGGCCCCTTCCTCTCTGCTCTTCTTGGTGGCTTCACAGAGCACATTGAACTTCTTCATGAACAATGAACATTGGCAATGCACACGGGAAGAAGATTGACAGCTAAATGCTCCTTCCTCCCACTGACAGCGATGCTGTGGAATCACTCAGGGCTCCAGAAGGGAGCAGGGCGAGGTTTCCAGAATCCATCAGCCTTCAGATTCTTGAGGGAAACGGCACATGAGTGAGCTCTTGCCACCTTGACACTGATTATTCTGTGCAGAAAGGGACATTGAGAACTTGCCTCCAGCATCTGGCAAGGTCTTCAAACCGCCATCTACCAGCACTTCCAGATGCTCCATGCCACGATCCCAGTCTAGAAGGGAGCACAGATCAAAACCATTCCATGGTGTGCTGGGATCCCCTTCTGCCTTAGGGAACTGGGCACTGCAAGGGGGTCAGGTAAGGCCATGGGAGCCAGATGTCAATGGACATGGCCAAAGCTGCAGAGGGGCCTGAGGAAAGCTCTGGACTGGCTCTGGACATTCTCAACACCTTTTCCATGCTCTGTGCAAAATCCCTGAAAGGCAGGCACTGCCAAGTAGCAGAGATGGCAGCTCAAGCCTCAGCAGGGCTCAGGCCCAGAGGCACAGCAATTACCTCCTGGGACTGTGCCTGGCATGGCCTCCCTTCCTGCAGCAGAGGCTGCCCATGAGCCACTGCCTCCTCCGGGAAATGCTGCCTTCAGCACAGCCTTTGGGTTCATCTCTGGAGAAAGGAAGAGCCACAGCTGGATCAGACAGAACCATTCCCCACTGAGGAGGTGGCATGTTCAAGAGGCAATATTTGTCAAAGTCATGGATAAGGATCAGGAGAAAGGCCAGGTTATTTGGGCTGGCCAAGGCCCTCCCTCCTCCAAAAAGCCCCTACACCAGATCGACCCCAAGACTGGGAAATTGCAGGGGATCTCTGGGTGTGCATGGCCTGTGCTGCAGTTTGGGCCCCCTGTCAGCTGATGCCAAATGCCTTCCTGCAGAGGCTGGGGAGAAGCTGCAGCCAGGCCAGGCTGGGAAACAGCCCTGCAGGGCATGAAAGCAGCAGTGGGGCAGTGAGGCTGATATGGATCCCTTCCTGCTGTGCCAGCCATGGCGTGTCCAGATGTGCAGGGAAAGCCCCCGGCTGCTGAGTCTCAGGAGAAGGCTGAGGGACATGGACCCACCATGGCGTCTATCCAGATCACTCAGCATCTTGTCTTCTGTAGGTTTGTTCCTCCCTTTAAGAGAACCTTAACAGAAAGTATTTCCATTTCAGATGAATGGATCCCACAGAACCAGGGCTCAGCCTGTGGGATCAGCAGGGACACACAACTCACCCCTGTGATGGGAGCTGGGCTTGTGTGCAGCAACCAGAAACGGAGCTTGAAATGTCCTTGCTGCAGACACACCTGTAACTCAACAGCCACAGCAGCTTCTGTCACCTGGTTCGTGACAGGTTGTCAATGATTATTCCTTGTTGGGACAGTGAGAACATACCTGCATGGGGCTCCAGAGGCAGAAAATCATCATGAAGCCAAGCTGCTGGAGAAGCCTTCCTACCATCCTCATCTGGAAGGGAGCATAGATCAGAACCATTCCATGGTGTGCTGGGACCCCCTTCTGCCTTAGGGAACTGGGCACTGCAAGGTGGTTGGGTAAGGCTGTGGGAGCCAGATGTCAATGGACATGGCCAAAGCTGCAGAGGGGCCTGGAGAGCTCTGGGCTGGCTCTGGACACTCTCCACCCTCTTTGCAGGCCCCGTGCAACATCTCTGGAGGGGCAGCAGGACCAGCCCAGGGCCCCTGAGGCCTCTCTCCCTCCCACAGAGGAAACCCTCCCTAAAGCCCTGGGGAAAACCATCGCCAACACTTCCCAGGGAGAAGGGAGCGCTGTCCCTGGAAAGGGGACCGAGGCCGCCGGCTCACCTGCTCTCCCTGCTCGGCACAAAGCAGCCTGGGCAGCCCTGTCAGGCAGGGCCACTGCCAGGAGGAGCAGGAGGAGGAGGCGCAGAGCAAAGGCCATGGTGCCTTGCCCTCTGCCAGTCCTGCAGCTCTTGCTGCCACCACTGTCCTGACACCGCTGTCCCAATGTCAGCACCGCTGCTGCCGCCGCCGCTGCTGCCACAACAGTCGTGGTCAAGGACTGACTGCTCGGTCCTTGTGCTGCTGTGCAACCACGGGGCTCTGGGACCTCTGTGACCTCAGAGCCTGCTGTCACCTCAGCCTGCTGTCACCCCACAGGCTGCTGTGACATCATGGCCAGGGTGGAATTGTGTGGGGAGGGGGATCTGCCTTCTTCACTAGGGAGCTCATCCTGCCCTGCAGCTCTGTCCAAGGGCTATGACAGGGTCCCAGCCCAGCTGATCTCACAGGCTGGGGGATGAAGGAATGGAGAGCAGCCCTGCTGAGAAGGACTTGTGGCTGCTGCAAGGAGAGAGGCTGAACATGAGCCAGCCATGTGCCTCCAAAGGAGCGTGCCCAGCAGCTTGAAGGAGGTGATTCCACCACCCCTCTGCTCTGGTGCGAGCCCACCTGGAGTACTGCATCCACCTCTGGGTGCCCAGCACAGGAAGGACATGGTCCTGTTGGAGCTGGTCCAGAGGAGGGACAAAACGCTCTGAGGGCTGGAGCCCCTCTGCTTTGGAGACAGGCTGGGACAGCTGGGGGTGTTCAGCCTGGAAGAGAGAAGGCTCCACAGAGACCTGATTGCTACCTTTCAGTACTTTAAGGGGGCTTGTAAAAAAGACAGGACAGAATTTTTAGTAGGGCCTGTTGTGACAAGACTGAGGGGGAATGTTATCAATCTAAAAGACAATAGCCTCAGACTAGATATAAGAAACTCACATTTTTTACACTGGGGGTTTTGAAACCCTGGCACAGGTTGCCCAGAGAGGTGGGCATCCATCCCTGCTGACATTCAAGCTCCTGCTCTGAGCAACCTGATCTAAAGTTGTCCATGCTCACTGCACTAGATGGCCTTTAAATGTCCCTTCCAAGCCAAGCCATTCTGTGCTCCTGTGCACCAGCAGAGCAGTGCTGGAATAATGCTGGGGTGATGATGCTGGCACCTGTGTTTTGGTAGTTGTGCCATTTAGCTGTTGGCCAAGAGAGGATTGATGGACTGCACAGTGAAGTCTGCAGAGAACAGTGTGCTCAAGGAGAAACAGGAGAGGAACAGGGCTTCCAGCTCAGATAAATGCCAGCATTTTGCTGCCCATTCCTTGTTAAGAAATAAAGGAATGTCCTGAAGATCCCTTCAATGTGGGTGCACTACTGGCTGTATCAGTACTTGTGTTCTGCAAAACAGGTGAGTTGTTACAGCTTCTTGCCCCATTTATCACTGGATAAAACCCAAATACTGCATTGCTCCATGTCTACTTTCTTCCAAGTAAAGGCAGATTTTGTTCATTCTTGAGTGGGACATATTCATCTGTTGACAAGCAAATTCTTCTTGCCATTCACACAATGTTGATTTGCTCTAATTGGATTGTAATTAAGACCTACCTCTCACTTTAATTAAGGTTGATGGATTGTGAGGCAAAGTGTTGCATAATTTTCCCTGGAGAGAGTTTTTCTCTAATTCAATGACATATGAAGACAGGTGTAGCCTACTATACTTGTGGCATTAGTCTCCCACTCTGTCCTTTCCTCTCACCCAAGGGGAAGATCGAGGTCTGCAGGTCTCATCTGTGCACAGAAAGAGTTAATATCTCACCCAGACCTGCAGATGCTCATGATGGTTTCTGCCGGGCAGTGGCCGAAGCATTCACGGTGATGGATTTCAGGCTGTGCTGGGGCTGTGCCAAGATCTCAGGGGGCCCGGCCAGAACAGTCGTGGCTGTTCTGCCCCCATGGCTGGTCCCAGGCCCCTGCTCCCTTCAATTCCAGCTGCGGGCCGATGGCTTCCCCTCCCTGTGCCCGGCAGCCGCTGGGGCCGCGCGGGCCGTGGTGAAGGGGCCTGGCCCAGCCCAGAGCCGCTCCCGGGGCCTGGCGGAGCCCGGCTCGGTGCAGGCCAGGCTGGAGCAGGGCCGGCCTGACCAGCACCCAGTTAACTCTTCACAGCTGGGAACAACAGAGAGCTTTCCTGGGCTTGCCTGTCTTTAAAATGGGGATTTCACACAAAAGGATACAGCTTCTAAATGGTTTCATAGGTTGTCAATTCTCAGAGCCAGCCAGCTGTTGGTTTTGCTAAGCACAGAGGAAGCTCTTAGCAGCCCCCTCCTAGAAAAATCATTTGCATGGGTGGCTTCTTCCCTCCTCACCAAATATCAACTAATACAAAACCACCACAGACATTCAGGGTGTAACAGGAAGCAATTTTGAAGCAATTGTTTTAAAGCAAAATCAGTTATTAAGCACAGATTGATGTCACTCCCCCAGACCACTAGAGAGGGACAGTGACTCCTCCACCTCCCCCCTGGCCAGCCCATTCCAATTCCCAATCAGCCTTTCTGGGAAGAACTCCTTCCTATTGTCCAGCCTAAACCTGCCCTGGTGCAGCTTAAGGCTGTGTCTCCTTGTCCTGCCCTCCAGCAGATCCCCACTCGCAGCCAGCTTGGTGTCATCTGCAATTTGTGAGTGCTGGACTCGACCCCCTCAGCCAGACCCTCAGTGAAGATATTAACCAGGACTGGGCCCAGCACAGATCCCTGGGGACACCACCAGGGACTGGACACCAGCTGGATGCAGCACCATCCCCACCACTCTCTGGGCCCGGCCTCCAGCCAGTTCTGCAGCCAGCAAAGAGTGCTCCTGTCCAAGCCGTGGGCTGCAGCTTTTCCAGGGAATGCTGTGGCTCTCCGTGTCCAAGGCCTTGCTGAAGTCCAGCTCGACACATCCAGAGCCTTTCCCGCACCCACCAGGCGGGGTCAGCTGGTTATAAAAGGAGATCAGGTTGGTCAGGCAGGACCTGCCCCTCCTAAAGCCACGCTGGCTGGGTCTGAGCCCTGGGCCATCCTGGAGGTGCCGTGGGATGGCACTCAAGGGGATCTGTTCCAAAACCTCACCAGGCACCGAGCTCAGGCTGACAGGCCTGCAGTTCCCCAGAGCCTCCTGCCAGCCCTTCTTGGGGATGGGCTCACACTGGCACCTCCAGTGCTCTGGGACCTCCCCAGTGAGCCAGGACTGATGAGGAGAAATGATGGAGAGCAGCTTGGGGAGCTCATCCACCAGCTCCCTCATCCCCCTCGCATGGATCCCATCCCATCCCATCCACCTGTGAGCATCTGAGTGGCTCAGCAGGTCTCTGACTGCTTCCTCCTAGATTACAAGGGGCTCTTCTGCTCCCTGTCCCCATCTACCAGCTCAGGAGAACCCTTGTCCTGAGGAAAACCTGTCTTGATGTTGAAAACTGGGGCAAAGAAGGTGTTGAGTACCTCAGCCTTTTCCTCATCTTTGGTAACCATATCCCCCCCAATAAGGAATGGAGGTTGTCCATAGCCTTCCTTTTGCCATTATTGTATTTATAAACACATATTTATTATCCTTCATAGAAGCAGCCAGGTTAAGCTCTAATTGAACTTTCACCTCTCTGCTTTTCATTCTGTATGATCTAATGACATCCTTAAACATTTCCTGAGTTGCCTGTCCCTCCGTCCAAAGGTGATACACCCTCATCTTTTCCCTGAGTTCCTCCAAAAGCTCCCTGCCCAGCCAGGCCGATCATTTTCCTCACCAGCTCAATTTTTGTCACAGAGGGACAGGCTGCTCCTGCTCCTTCAAGATTTCTTTCTTGAAATGTGTCCATCCTTCCTGGAATCCTTTGTTTTAAAAAGCTGTTTCCCTTAAAAAAATCAGTACCTGATTTGGTACTCCCCAAATCTGCATCCTTAGTCGGCTGAAGTCTGCTCTTCCTAAGTCCAGTGTAGGAGTTTTGTTGATGCCCCTCCTTCTTTCACAGAATATTTCAAAACTTGATGATTTCATGGCCACTGTACCCCAGGCAGCCTCCAACCCCCACATCCCCCAGCAGCCCTTCTCTGTTTGTGAGCAGCAGGAGACACAGCTTTCCTGGGCAGTGGCAAGAGAAGGAAACTTCCCCAAAGTGCAGCTTGGCAGGTTCAGCCTGGAGGGGAGGAGAAAGAAAAGTCCCTGCCAGGGTAGAATTTTGGTGCAGGAGGTGTCCCAGCATGAGACTGGACCATGCCATGGCTGAGTGTGCCAGGAGCCGGCAGTCAGTGGGGCCCAGGGATGCTCCAAGGGACTTGGAGTTTTGCTTCTGACTCCTTGAGCAGCTCCTTCAACCTTCTCTCAGTGCCTGGGAGTCCTGGACTCAGCCCCAAATCCAGCCTGGGGTTCATTAAAATACAGAAAGCCTCGGGGGCTCTTTCTCCTCCTTCCACTGTCTTCAAGTCCAAGGCTTGTGCAGCTGCTTGGAGTCAGTTTGGAGTTCTGTTGAGGAGGAAGATTTGAAAATCTACCCTGTTTTATTTTTTTTAGATCAAGGGCGTATTTTTTTATTTTCTAGTTGTGAGAAGAGGTGACAGAAGCATTCCCCAAGTGATCTTGATGCTGAAAATCTCCTTGGGAGGTCTGGTCACAGAGAAGAATGAGCCCCTTGTGGGCTGCCCCTGTTTGGACAACCTGCTCCTCACCCCGAGCCTCAGCATGTTTGACATCGCCCACCTGGGACTGACATCCCAAAGCATTGAGAACATTTGTCAATTTTTGTTCATCATTAAAATCTAAATAATTTATTAAAAAAAATTACTTTTTATAATAATATTATTCTGTATTCTTCTAATCTTGTTTTTGACTTTATATAAAAGAATTGATACATTTTCAGGAACAAAAAACATTATTGTTCTTTGTCTCTAAGTACCACAATTGCCTTCATTAATTAACTGACAACTATTTCTCACTCTTTATGCTAATTTGTCCTATTTTTAGTCCTTTGATTATCATTTTTAAATTATTCTCAGACAGGGTAAAAGGGACCACTTTGGGATCCATGGAGACTTTTCTGGGCAACATTTGGGGCAGTTTTGGATCTGGGGAGGGAATTTAGAGAGAACTTGGGGGTCTGGAGAACACTTGGGGAGCCGGGTGGGCACTTGGAGGGGCACTAAGGGATTCTGTGAGACAGTTCGGGGTCCGGGGGAGCACTTGGGGGTCCAGGGGGGCGCTTGGAGGTCAGGGAGGGGAATCTGGGGGCCCTTCGGGGTCCGGGCGGGCACTTGGGGGGCTGTAACAGGGAATCTCTGGGCCGCGGGGGATGATGGGAGTTGTAGGCGCCGGTATAATACGGTTTAAAGGGGCCGCAAAGCATCACGGGAGTTGTAGGCGCAGCTCCAATGGATTCCGGTGAGGCGCGGGGCATGACGGGAGATGCAGTCCCGGCTGGAATAGCGCTCTATGGGCGCCGCGGAGCATGATGGGAGCTGTAGTCCCGGAAGTGGCTCGGAAGGCGCGTTTGGCAGTGTGGGGAAGCGCTTGGAGAAAACTTTTGCGTCCGAGCCGTGGCTGCAGGTGCTCGGGGCGAATGTATACGGCTCGGGAGCACTTGGGGGGAACCTGGGGAGCTGTAACCGGGCTCTTTAGGGCGCGGGGCACGGCAGGAGGTTTGGGTGCGGAACTGTGTTGTGGGATGATGGGAGATGAATTCCCAGGAGTGGCTGGAAGGGGAATCTGTGGGGTCGGGAGCATTCAAGGATCCAGGGACGCTTTGGGGGGTCCCGAACGGGCGCTGAGGGGGCAGTCGGGGATCCTGAAGGGTCTGGGGAAGACTTATGGGACATATGGGGGGCAGTCCCGGGGTTCTGGGGAGCCCAGGGCATATTCCCAGTTCCTCACAACCTGGTCTCAGTTGCCCCCTGCAGGCTCCTACTCACTGCCAGTATCATCCCAGTATGATGTCAGTACACAGCCAGTGCAATCTCAGCCACTGCCAGGATGATCCCAGTACAAACCAGTCCCTGCCAGTGCTGCCACTCCTGGGATCCCCCAGCCCTCTCTGTGTTCCCCCCTCCCACATCTCCCCAGAGGAGCCCCAAGGCCTGGCAGTCCCCAGCCAGGGTCCCCAGCCAGCCCCAGGTTGGATCTGCAGCCCCCAATTTTCCCAGTTTCCCTCTCCTTTTCCCCGGGCCGGGTTCCCCCCGTCCCCAGCGGGTGGGAGCAGCGGAGAGCCCCGCGCTGCGCATCCCGACCTGTCCCGGCTCCATCCCCGTTCCTGCCGTGGGCTGTGAGGGGTTTGGGAACGGGGCACCGAGGGTGTCACTGCTCCTGGGGGAGGAGGAGGAGGGATGGAAGAGGAGGGATGAAGAAGGAGAGAGAGAAGGGATGGAAGTAGGAGAAGGAGGTGGAGTTAGGGAGGAGAAGGAGGAGGGATGGAAGGGGAGGAGAGGGAGGAAGATGTTGTAAATACTCCACAAACCCCTTCATTCTTGTCCCCCATGGGGATGTGTCCACCCATCACAGAACACGGGCGGGAAGGGGTCTCAAAATATATCCAACATGGACCTAAGGTATTTTAGACAAAGAAGGCTCAGACTTACGAGACGTGGTCCTGGGTTCATTGTATGTGGATCGCCCAGGGCAAGAAAGAGGCTGAGATTCCTCGGGTGCTATCTCTTAAACTTGGGGGAGGGGGTGGCCAGGGGATACAGGGGGGTTACAGCCAATGGGATAGGGAAAAGAAAAGGGAGGTTAGGTAGGGACTGACCTTATACAACACCAGGATTTTTTTGGTGGGGATATTTAAGAATTAAGGACTGCAAAGCTGAGCGGAAAATGCCCCTTGGGGTACACTGGGGGTCCCAGCATCCCTGAGTGGGGAGATGGAAACAGGGGGAGCTTTTTGGATTCCTGGTACTCCCAGCAACCTGGGGAGGGCAGGGACTGAGCAGACAGGGGACCCAAAGTACAAGTGTGACCCCTGGCAGCTGGGACAGTGGGGAACCCCTGAACACCAAAGGGGAGAGACCAGAGACGGGGAACTCCTGGGAGGCATTTTCAGGGCTGAATCTTGGTGTTTGGGAGGTTTCTATGGAAGGCTTGTGATTTCTAGAGATGGATGTGGGCAGGAGGAACCCCCATACCCAATGTGCTTGTGAATTGTATATTTCCCAAACCAGTATTTCCCATTCCCAGACCTTGTCCAGATGGAGAAGGAGGCTGTGAGGAAGAGGAAGATACCCCAGGACACCCAGGCAGGTGAGGAGGAAGTCAGTGCCCCTTTCCCCCTCTCTCCTGCTCCATCTCCCAGCCCAGCCTGGCCCCCGGCTGCAGGACAACCCCGCTGCCGACGCCGTCCTGCCGAGGACACACTGGGGGGATCTCCTTCCCCTTCCCTCTGGCACGGAGGCAAATCCCATCCTCTCCTTGTCCTTCCTCCCCCAGACAAGGAGCTGAGGATGGAGACCAGGGAGGACAAATCCCCACAGCAGAACCTTGTGGAAGAGGCAGTTTTGAGCAGCTCCATGGTGCAGGAATCCAATGGGGAGGAAAAGCCCCAGACATCCCGCAGGAGGAGGGGCTCCAAACCCATCCCAGGGTGCTCTGAGGAGGAAAGACCCACCCTGTGCCGGGAAGGTGGCCAGAGATCCAGCCGGGGCTCTGAGCTGGTGGTCCATGAGCGGCTTCAGGATGGGGAGAAGCGCTACAAGTGCTTGGAGTGTAGGAAGAGCTTCAGCAAGAGCAACCGCCTGATCTGCCACCAGATGATCCACACTGGGGAATGGCCCTACGAGTGTGGGGAATGCGGGAAGGGCTTCAGCTTCAACTCCCAGCTCATCATCCACCAGCGCATCCACACTGGGGAGAGGCCCTATGAGTGTGGTGAGTGTGGGAAGAGGTTTCGGATCAGCTCCAATCTCCTCGTGCACCAGTGGATTCACACGGATGAGAGGCCCTTCCACTGCCCTGACTGTGGGGAGGGATTCAAGCGAAACTCCCACCTCATCATCCACCGGCGCATCCACACTGGGGAGAGGCCCTACAAGTGTGGGAAATGTGGGAAGGGCTACAGCCAGAACTCCAATCTGATCTACCACCAGAGGACCCACACTGGGGAACGTCCCTGTGAGTGTGGGGAATGTGGGATGACCTTCAGCCTGACGTCCCATCTGACCATCCGCCAGTGCATCCACACTGGGGAGAGGCCCTACGAGTGTCCTGAGTGTGGGAAGAGGTTTCAGAGCAGCTCCCATCTCCTCAGGCACTAGCGGATTCACACGGATGAGAGGCCCTTCCGCTGCCCCGAGTGCAGGAAGGGCTTCAATCGAAAGTCCACCCTCATCAGGCACCAGCGCATCCACACTGGGGAGAGGCCCTACAAGTGTCCCCAGTGTGGGAAGAGCTTCAGCCAGAGCTCTGCCTTGACCCAACACCAACGGAGGCACCAGTAAGGGAAGCTCTGCAAATGCCCCAAAGTACAGGAAGAGCTTTGTGCACTGCTCCAGCTTCATCCCCCCTTGGAAAATTCAAGTTCGGCAGAGACCTGGTGATCCATGTTCCCTGTGATCCATGCTGGGAAGACACCTGTACCTTTTCCTGCCTATGGCAATGACATGATGTGGGATCAAAGAACGTGAGGGTCTGGCCATGGCCCTTTCGTTATATTCAATCCCATCTCAGGTCAATGCCAGAGGCAGGTGTTGGGGGTTAGGTGTCTTTTTTTTTTTTTTAATTCTGGATTGCCTGTGGAATTTTTACTCATTAGTTGCGGGGACAACCTAACTATGGGTACTTGGTGGGTGATTGACAAAAGGCAAAGAGTTTGGCCAGGCCCAGGGGGTTGGAAGGGGGCAGGAAAAAGGAGGGTGGGGACAGTTTGGCGGGCTTTTCTTAAGCTTCGGAGAAGGACACTTTGGGCACTGAGCTGTTGGGGTGGGGAGAAGGGAATTTCGCCATCACCCAGATGGAGCTGCTGCTGCTTCTCCTTCTTCCCTCTTTGTTGGTGGCCTCACACTCCCTGTCCTGCCAGGACATGTGGCAGTGCCAGGCACCGCCGTGGAGCTGCTGATCCACCTCAGCCAACAGCCCAGGATCTCAGGTCATCCCTGCTGTTCCAGCTGAGTGTTCCTCAGAGCCCTGCAGGAGCACCGGGACTGACTGCCCGAGGGGGTTTGTGAAACAAAGCCTCTCCTCCATCCCATCTCAGCCGAGAAAGCTGTCCCGGGGTCCCTGGTTCTGTGTTCTTGTTATTGCTGTAGTTATTGTTTGTTTGTTTGCCTGGTTATAAATACTAATAAAGAACTGTTTTTCCTATCCCCAGATCTCTGCCTAAAAGCCCCTTGATTTCAAAATTATAATAATTCGGGGGGAGGGGGTTTACATTCTTTCATTCCAAGGGAGGCTCCTGCCCTCCCCAGCAGACACCTGTCTTCTAGAACCAAGACACTGGTTTTAGTCAGAAGCATCAGTGACCAGAAGTTGTATTTCTTTTGGTTTGGTCACTTCTTTGTTCCTTCTCAGTGTTCAGGCTGGGCTGTGGGGTGTCCTCATTTGCTGCATTTTCTGAGTTCCTCTTGGATCCCTTGAGCAGTAGGTTGTGCCCTCTGAGGATCCTTTGTGCTCCTTGGTGACCCCGGAGAACCTTCCAGGCAGTTTTTGGGTGAGCTGCTGTTGTGATGTCACAGGAACGTTGCTGTGTCCTTGTGGTGTTCCCGTTGCTGTGGGGCACGGAGGCCTCAGTGTCAGAGCGGCTCTGGGCGCCTGCTCATTGCCTGAGGATCCTCCTGCCCGAGGCATTCTCAGCAGCCAGCCCAGCCCCTGACGGGTGTCCTTCTGACCTGGCAGGGGGACAGACAGTCTGCAGATGTGTGCAGCACAGCCAAAATGATCCAGCAAGTGGTTGCTGCAGTTTGCACTCTGGACTCTGTGGCTTCTTATGGGTATTTTTTAATCCACTGGGCCCCTAAGTCGAGGATTTCCCCAGGTGCACCATATGTGCCTTTGGGATTGCTGTGGGCTTTCTGTTCTTCCTTTGGAATGGAGTTGATTTTGAAAGAAAATTGCGATTAAGATGCCATTTATTTGGGAAAGCTCCTGGCAGCAGCTTCTTAAAGAAGGCGTTGTTTGTAGCCAGCAGGGTGTGCACAGCATTTGGAATGGAGCCTGGGGGGGATCTGCTCCCCAAGAGGAGAGTCTGTGGCAGCAGATCCTGGCATTCCCTCTGTTTGCTCATCCAGCCAAAAAATGGACACAGCCTTGTATTTTGTGCTGTTCTCTTGCTTGCTGTGTGATCCAAAAGGACTGTGGCTCCAGGAGGGAAGTTGTGAAAGTAAAATACATTGACTTGTTGTGTGGGATTTTCCAGCACAGGCAGCTTTTTCTCCTAACAGCATCTGGTTCAGGTGAAGGTCACCTCACACATGGACACTGGGAAGCTCCTTCTTCAGTGAGCAGGAAAGGAACCTTTGGTGTTCAGAGATCCCAGTTTTTCCCTTTCAACACCAGTATGAGCCCAGTAAGCTCCAGTATGATCCTTGTCACATGGCAGCACTCCCAGGATGGTCCCAGTTGCCTCTGGCTAGATCAACCCAGTCATCCCAGTATGATGCCATTGGCTCCCAGCATGCTCCCAGTTGCTCCCAGTCACCCCCAGTATGGGGAATGATGTGCATGGTGTGTTCCCAGTCACCCTCAGATACTCCCAGTATGAGTCCAGTCACTCCCAGTATGATCCAAAATTGGATTGCTGGGAGGCCTCATGGAATCCTGGAGACCATTGTGACACTCAAGGGTCCCATGGAACTGTGGTGACACCAGGTTGGCTGGGAGTGTTGATGTGCTGCAGGGTAGGAGGGCTCTGCACAGGGACCTGGACAGGCTGGATCCAGGGCCCAAACCCAGCAAGGTGAGGTTTAACAAGTCCAAGTTCCAGGTCCTGCACTTTGGCCCCAACAACCCCTGCAGTGCTCCAGGCTGGGGACAGAGTGGCTGGACAGCAGCCAGGCAGAAAGGGACCTGGGGCACTGATGGACAGCAGGCTGGGCATGAGCCAGCAGTGTGCCCAGGTGGCCAAGAAGGCCAATGGTTCCTGGCCTGGATCAGGAACAGTGTGGCCAGCAGGAGCAGGGCAGGGATTCCTCCCCTGTGCTTGGCACTGGTTGGGCAGCACCTCGAGTGCTGTGTCCAGTTCTGGGCCCCCAATTTAGGAAGGACATGGAGGGGCTGGAGCGTGTCCAGAGAAGGGCAACAAGGCTGCTGAGGGGTCTGGAGCACAAGTCCTGTAAGTGATAGTAAAAGGTCCCAAAATCTTAGAAAATTCGGGGACTTAGAAAGAAAGTTAGGTTTGGAAAGGCCTTGGAAAAGTAGGCCCTGGGAAATGTTAGGCCTTGTGCTTACTAAAGATCAGGTCAAACTGCACCTGTGTAATCAGTAGATGATAAATGATACAATTGTTAGATGTGATTGGATATAATTATTGTTTAAAGAACATGAGGAACAATGTGAGGGGGCTGGGGGGGATCACGAGAAATCCATGCTTGGGTAAAAACAATGCGTACATTAGAACAATCTAAGTTTAATAATTAATATGTGAGTTACATAATGATAGAGTATAAAACATGTTCAGTTCCAAACCAAGATGGGTCAGATTTGGGTCTGTGTACCCCTGACACCCAGATCTCTTAATAAAGCACCTGCATATAATCATTTGTGATTATGTGTGTTCCTGAATGCTAACAATTTCATCAGATTTTACTGGAATTTTGTGAAATACTTGTGGAATTTTGTGGAATTTTTGTGGAATTTTGTGGGACATTGAGGAGATTTTGTGGGATGTTTCTGGAATTTTGTGGGATTTTGAGGTGATTTGAAGAATTTTGAGGGATTTTTCTTACATTTTGTGGGGATTTTTTGACATTTTGTAAGATGTTTTTAGAATTTGATAGGGTTTTGAGAAGATTTAGGGGGTTTTTTTTAATTTTTCAGCAATTTCATGGGATTTTGTTGGAATTTAATGAGATTTTGAGAAAATTTAAATAATTTTGTGGGATTTTTCTTGAATTTTGTGGGATTATCTTAAATTTTGAGGGATTTTTATTGAATTTTGTAGGATATTGAGAAAAATTAAAGAATTTTGTGGGATGTTTCTGGAATTTTGTGGATGTTGTAGGAATGTTGTAGAATTTTGTGGAATTTTGTGGGGTGTTTTGAAGAGACGTGAAAAATTTTTCTTGATTTTTCTGGGATTTCATGGAAATTTGTGGAGATTTTGTGGGATTTTTCTGGAATTTTTTAGGATTTTTTTTGAACGTTGTGAAATTTTCTCGGATTTGTAGGATTTTGAGAAGGCTTGAGTAATTTTTGAAAGATTTTTCTTAGATTGTGTGGAAATTTGTTGGGATTTTGTGGGATGTTTCTGGAATTTGGTAGGGTTTTTAGAAGATTTAGGGAATTTTGTTGGATTTTTTCACTATTTTGTGATGCTTTTCAAGAATTTTGTGGGATTTTTCTGTAATTTTGTGAGATATTGGGGACACTTGAAGAATTTTGAGGGTTTTTTCTTAGATTTTGTAGAAATTTGTGGAGATTTTGTGGGATGTTTCTGGAATTTGGTAGAATTTTGAGAAGATTTTGGGAATTTGTTGGGGTGTTTCTGGAATCTCGTGGGATTTTTGTGGCATTATGTGGGATGTTTCTTGAATTTTGTGGGATTTTGTGGAAATTTTCTTGGACATTTCTGGAATTTTGTGGGATTTTTCTGGAACTCTGTGGCATTTTGAGAAAATCTAAATAATTTTGTGGGATTTTTCTAGAATTTTGTAGGATTTTTTTGGAATGTTGTGGAATTTTTCTGGGATTTTGTGGGATTCTGAGCAGACTTGAGTATTTTTGAAAGATTTTTCTTAGATTGTGTGGACATTTGTGGAGATTTTTTGGGATGTTTCTGGAATTTGATATGGTTTTGAGAAGAGATGGGGAATTTTGCGGTATTTTTTAATGAATTTTGTGGATTTTTGTGGAATTTTGTGGGATATTGTGGAGACTTGAAAAATTTAGAGATTTTTCCTAGATTGTGTGCAAATTGGAGGAGATTTTGTAGAATGTTTCTGGAGCTTTGTAGGGTTTTGAAAAGATTTAGGGAATTTTGTAAGATGTTTGTGGAACTTCGTGGTATTTTTCTGGAATTTTTTTGATTTTTTGTGGAATTTTGTGGGATGTTTCCGAAATTTTGTAGGACTTTGAGGAGACATGAAGAATTTTAAGGGATTTTTCCTAGATTGTGTGGAAATTTGTAAAGATTTTGTGGGATGTTTCTGGAATTTTGTGGGATTTTTGTGGAATTTTAAGAGATTTTTCTGGAATTCTGTGCAATTTTTCTGGAATGTTGTGGAATTTTCTGGGATTTGCTGAGATTTTGAGGAGACTTGAAGAATTTTGAGGAGTTTTACTTAGATTGTGTGGAAATTTGTAAAGATTTTGTGTGATGTTTCTGAAATTTGGTAGGGTTTTGAGAAGATTTAGGGAATTTTGAGGGATTTTTTCTTGAATTTTGTGGATTTTTGTGGAATTTTCTGGGATTTTGAGGAGACTTGAAGAATTTTGAGGGATTTTTCCTAGATTGTGTGGAAATTTGTAAAGATTTTATGGGATGTTTTTGGAATTTGGTAGGGTTTTGAGAATATATAGAGGATTTGGTGGGATGATTGTGGAATTTTGTAAGATGTTTCTGGAATTTGGTAGGGTTTTGAGAAGATTTAGGGAGTTTGTTGGGATGTTTGCGGAATTTTGTGGGATTTTTCTGGAATTTTGTGGCATGTTTCTGGAATTTTGAGGGATTTTGACGAGACTTGAAGAATTTTGAAAAATTTTTCTTAAATTGTGTGGAAATTGGAGGAGATTTTTGTGGGATGTTTCTGGAATTTGGTGGGGTTTTGAGAAGATTTAGGGAATTGTGTGGGATGTTTGTGGAACTTTGTGGAAGTTTTGTGAAATTTTGTGGAATGTTTCCGGAATTTTGAAATACTTTGAGGAGACATGAAGAATTTTGAGGGATTTTTCTTAGATTGCGTGGTAATTTGTAAAGATTTTGTGTGATGTTTCTGTAATTTGGTGGGGTTTTGAGAAGATTTAGAGGATTTGGTGGGATGTTTGTGGGATTTTCTGAGATGTTTGTGGAATTTTGTGGGATATGGATGAAACTTGAAGAATTTTGAGGGATTTTTTTTTTTAGTTTGTGTGGAAATTTGTAAAGATTTTGAGGGATGTTTCTGGAATTTGGTTGGCTGTTTCTGGAATTTGGTTGGCTGTTTCTGGAATTTTGTGGGATTTTTGTGGAACTTTGACGGATTTTTCTGGAATTTGTGCAATTTTTTTTGAATGTTGTGGAATTTTCTGGAATTTTCTGGGATATTGAGGAGACTTGAAGAATTTTGAGGAGTTTTACTTAGATTGTGTCATAATTTGTAAAGATTTTGTGGGAAGTTTCTGGAATTTGGTAGGGTTTTGAATAGATTTAGGGAGTTAGTTGGGATGTTTGTGGAATTTTGTGGTATTTTTCTGGAATTTTGTTGAATTTTTGTGGAAATTTGTGGGATGTTTCTGGAATTTTGAAGGAGTTTGAGGAGACTTGAAGAATTTTGAGGTATTTTTCTTAGATTGTGTGGTAATTTGCAAAGATTTTGTGGGATGTTTCTGGAATTTGGTAGGGTTTGGAGAAGATTTAGAGGATTTGGTGGGATGTTTGTGGAATTTTGTGGGATGTTTGTGGAATTTTGTGGGATATTGAAAAGACTTGATGAATTTTGAGGTATTTTTCCTAGATGCTGTAGTAATTGGAAAGGATTTTGTGGGATGTTTCTGGAATTTGGTGGAGTTTTGTGGAATTTTTCTGGAATTTTGTGGGCTGTTTTTTGGAAATATTGAGGGATTTGGAGGAGACTTGAAGAATTTTGAGGTATTTTTCTGAGATTGTGTGCAAATTGGAGGAGATTTTGTGGGATATTTCCGGAATTTTGAAGCACTTTGAGGAGACATGAAGAATTTGGAGGGATTTTTCCTAGATTGTGTTGCAATTTGTAAAGGTTTTGTGGGATGTTTCTGGAATTTGGTAGGGTTTTGAGATTATTTAGGGAATTTTGAGGGATTTTTTTCTTGAATTTTGTGGATTTTTGTGGAATCTTCTGGGATATTGAGGAGACATGGAGAATTTGGTGGGATTTTTCTTAGATTGTGTGGAAATTTGTAAAGATTTTGTGGGATGTTTTTGGAATTTGGTGGGGTTTTGAGAAGATTTCTGCAATTTTGTGGGATGTTTGTGGCATTTTATGGGCTGTTTCTGGAATTTTGTAAGATTTTGACGAGACTTGAAGAATTTTGAAAAATTTTTCTTAAATTTTGTGGAAATTGGAGGGGATTTTTGTGGGATGTTTCTGGAATTTGGTGGGGTTTTGAGAAGATGTAGGGAATTTTGAGGGATTTTTTCTTGAATTTTGTGGATTTTTATGGCATTTTCTGGGATAATGAGGAGACTTGAAGAATTTTGAGGGATTCTTCTTAGATTGTGTGGTAATTCGTAAAGATTGTGTGGGATGTTTCTGGACTTTGGTAGGGTTTTGAGAAGATTTAGAGGATTTGGTGGGATGTGTGTGGAATTTTGTGGGACGTTTGTAGAATTTTGTGGGATATGGATGAAACTTGAAGAATTTCGAGGTATTTTTCCTAGATTTTGTGGCAATTTGTAAAGATTTTGTGGGAAGTTTCTGGAATTTGGTAGGGATTTGAGAAGATTTAGGGGATTTTGAGGGTTTTTTCCTTGAATGTTGTGGATTTTTGTGGAATTTTCTGGGATTTTGAGGAGACTTGAAGAATTTGGAGGTATTTTTCCTAGATTGTGTGGAAATTTGTAAAGATTTTGTAAAATGTTTCTGGAATTTAGTAGGGTTTTTAGAAGATTTAGGCAGTTTGTTGCGATGTTTGTGGAATTTTATGGATTTTTGTGGAATTTTCTGGGATTTTGAGGAGGGTTGAAGAATTTCGAGGGATTTTTCCTAGATTGTGTGGAAATTAAAGGAGATTTTGTGGGAAATTTCTGGAATTTGGTGGGGTTTTGAGAAGATTTAGGGAATTGTATGGGATGTTTGTGGTATTTTTCTGGAATTTCGTGGAATATGGATGAAACTTGAAGGATTTTGAGGTATTGTTCCTAAATTGTGTGGAAATAAATAAAGATTTTGTGGGATGTTGGTGGAATTTGGTGGGGTTTTGAGAAGATTTCTGCAATTTTGTGGGATGCTTCTGGTATTTTGTAGACCATTTCTGGAATTTCGAGGGATTTTTGTGGAATTTGGAGGGATTTTTCTAGAATTTCGTGCTATTTTTTTGGAATGTTGTGGAATTTTCTGGGACTTGGTGAGATTTTGAGAAGACTTGAAGAATTTTGAGTAGTTTTTCCTAGATTGTGTGGAAATTTTTAAAGATTTTGTGGGATGTTTCAGGAATTTGGTAGGGTTTTGAGATGATTTAGAGGATTTTTTGGTTTGTTTGTGGAATTTTGTGGATTTTTCTGGAATTTTGTGGGATGTTTTTTGGAATATTGAGGGATTTTGACAAGACTTGAAGAATTTTGAGGTATTTTTCTGAGATTGTCTGCAAATTGGAGAAGATTTTGTGGGATGTTTTTGAAATTTGGTGAGGTTTTGAGAAGGTTTAGGGAAATGTGTGGGGTGTTTGTGTAATTTTGTGGATGTTTGTGGAATTTTGAGGGATTTTTCTGGAATTTTGTGCAATTTTTGTGGAAATTTGTGGCATGTTTCTGGAATTTTGAAGGACTTTGTGGAGACATGAAAAATTTTGAGGTATTTTTCTTAGATTGTGTGGTAATTTGTAAAAATTTTATGGGATGTTTCTGGAATTTGGTAGGGTTTTGATAAGATTTAGAGGACTTGGTGGGATGTTTGTGGAATTTTGTGGGATGTTTCTGGAATTTGGTAGGATTTTGAGAAGATTTAGGGAGTTTGTTGCTATGTTTCTGGAATTTTGTGGGATTTTTCTGGAATTTTGTGGCATGTTTCTGGAATTTTGAGGGATTTTGATGAGACTTGAAGAATTTTGAAAGATTTTTTTTTAATTGTGTGCAAATTGGAGGAGATTTTGTGGGATGTTTCTGGAATTTGGTAGGGTTTTGAGAAAATTTAGGGAATTGTGTGGGATGTTTGTGGAATTTTGAGGGATTTTTCTGGAATTTTGTGGGATATGGATGATACTTGAAGAATTTTGTGGTATTGTTCCTAAATTGTGTGGAAATATGTAAAGATTTTGTGAGATGTTGGTGGAATTTGGTGGGGTTTTGAGAAGATTTCTGCAATTTTGTGGGATGCTTTTGGAATTTTGTGGACTGTTTCTGGAATTTTGTGGGGTTTTTAAAAGATTGAGGCAAATTTGTGGTATTTTTTTCTGGAATTTTGTGGGATCTTGATTTTTGTGGGATATTGAGGAGATGTTGTGAAATATTTCTGGAATTTTTGAGGGCTTTGGAGGAGACAAGAAGAATTTGGTGAGGGATTTTTCTTAGATTTTGTGGAATTCTGAAGGTTTTGTGTGATTTTGCTGGGATTTTCTGGCATTTTGAGAAAATGGAAAAAAATTTGTGTGATTTTTCTTGATTTTTGTGGGATATTGAGGAGATTTTGTGAGATGTTTCTGGAATTTGGTAGGGTTTTGAGAAGATTTCTGCAATTTTGTGGGATTTGTCTTGAATTTTGTAAGATATTGAGAAGATTTTGTGGGAGTTTTCTGGAATTTTGAGGGATTTTTAGGAAACATGAAGAATTAGGGGGTATTTTCTTCGATTTGGTGGAAATTTGTGGGGATTTTGTGGGATGTTTCTGGAATTTGGTGGGCTTTTGAGAAGATTTAGGGAAATTTTGTGGGATTTTTCTGGAACTTTGTGGGATTTTGTGGAGACTTGATGAATTATGAGGTATTTTTCTTAGATTTTTTTGGAATTTTGTGAACATGTTCTGGGATGTTTCTGGAATTTGGTAGGATTTTGGGAAGATTTTGTGGGATTTTTTTTAATTTTTTGCACTTATGTGGGATTTTTTGAGAATTTTGTGGCATTTTTCTTGATTTTTGTGGGATATTCAGGAGATTTTGTGAGTTGTTTCTGGAATTTGGGAGGGTTTTGGGAAGATTTAGGCCTTTTTTTTTAGTTTCTCTCAATTTCGTGGGATTTTTTTGCAATTTTGTGGGATTTTGCAAAAGTTTAAATATTTTTGTGGGATTTTTTTCTGGAATCTTGAGAAATTTTGAGGAGACTTGGAAAATTTGGTGGGATTTTTCTTAGATTTTGTGGAAATTTGTGGGGATTTTGTGGGATGTTTCTGGAATTTGGTGGGGTTTTCAGAACATTTAGGGAGTTGTGTCAGATTTTTTCTGCAATTTGGTGGGTTTTTTCTTGAATTTTGTAGGATATTGAGGAGATTTTGTGGGAGTTTTGTGGAATTTTGAGGGAATTTGAGGAGACGTGAAGAAATTTGAGGTATTTTGTTTGATTTTGTGGAAATTCGTGGGGATTTTGTGGGATGTTTCTTGAATTTGGTGGGTATTTGTGAAGATTTCTGCAATTTTGTGGGATTTTGTGGAATTTTGTGGGATTTTTCTTGATTTTTCTAGGATATTCAAGAGATTTTCTCAGATGTTTCTGGGATTTGGTAGGGTTTTGGGAAGATTAAGGGGATTTTGTTTTTTGTTTTTTCAATTTTGTGCGATTTTTTTGAGTTTTGTGGGATTTTGCATGTTTAAATAATTTTGTGAGATTTTTGTGGAATTTTGTGGTATTTTGTGTAGACTTGAAGAATTTTGTGGCATTTTTCTTGATTTTTGTGGGATATTCAGGAGATTTTGTGAGTTGTTTCTGGAATTTGGGAGGGTTTTGGGAAGATTTAGGCCTTTTTTTTTAGTTTCTCTCAATTTCGTGGGATTTTTTTGCAATTTTGTGGGATTTTGCAAAAGTTTAAATATTTTTGTGGGATTTTTTTCTGGAATCTTGAGAAATTTTGAGGAGACTTGGAAAATTTGGTGGGATTTTTCTTAGATTTTGTGGAAATTTGTGGGGATTTTGTGGGATGTTTCTGGAATTTGGTGGGGTTTTCAGAACATTTAGGGAGTTGTGTCAGATTTTTTCTGCAATTTGGTGGGTTTTTTCTTGAATTTTGTAGGATATTGAGGAGATTTTGTGGGAGTTTTGTGGAATTTTGAGGGAATTTGAGGAGACGTGAAGAAATTTGAGGTATTTTGTTTGATTTTGTGGAAATTCGTGGGGATTTTGTGGGATGTTTCTTGAATTTGGTGGGTATTTGTGAAGATTTCTGCAATTTTGTGGGATTTTGTGGAATTTTGTGGGATTTTTCTTGATTTTTCTAGGATATTCAAGAGATTTTCTCAGATGTTTCTGGGATTTGGTAGGGTTTTGGGAAGATTAAGGGGATTTTGTTTTTTGTTTTTTCAATTTTGTGCGATTTTTTTGAGTTTTGTGGGATTTTGCATGTTTAAATAATTTTGTGAGATTTTTGTGGAATTTTGTGGTATTTTGTGTAGACTTGAAGAATTTTGTGGCATTTTTCTTGATTTTTGTGGGATATTCAGGAGATTTTGTGAGTTGTTTCTGGAATTTGGGAGGGTTTTGGGAAGATTTAGGCCTTTTTTTTTAGTTTCTCTCAATTTCGTGGGATTTTTTTGCAATTTTGTGGGATTTTGCAAAAGTTTAAATATTTTTGTGGGATTTTTTTCTGGAATCTTGAGAAATTTTGAGGAGACTTGGAAAATTTGGTGGGATTTTTCTTAGATTTTGTGGAAATTTGTGGGGATTTTGTGGGATGTTTCTGGAATTTGGTGGGGTTTTCAGAACATTTAGGGAGTTGTGTCAGATTTTTTCTGCAATTTGGTGGGTTTTTTCTTGAATTTTGTAGGATATTGAGGAGATTTTGTGGGAGTTTTGTGGAATTTTGAGGGAATTTGAGGAGACGTGAAGAAATTTGAGGTATTTTGTTTGATTTTGTGGAAATTCGTGGGGATTTTGTGGGATGTTTCTTGAATTTGGTGGGTATTTGTGAAGATTTCTGCAATTTTGTGGGATTTTGTGGAATTTTGTGGGATTTTTCTTGATTTTTCTAGGATATTCAAGAGATTTTCTCAGATGTTTCTGGGATTTGGTAGGGTTTTGGGAAGATTAAGGGGATTTTGTTTTTTGTTTTTTCAATTTTGTGCGATTTTTTTGAGTTTTGTGGGATTTTGCATAAGTTTAAATAATTTTGTGAGATTTTTGTGGAATTTTGTGGTATTTTGTGTAGACTTGAAGAATTTTGTGGGATTTTTCTTAGATTTTGTGGAAATTTATGGAGATTTTGTGGGATGTTTCTGGAATTAGATAGGGTTTTTTCTTGATTTTTGTAGGATATTGAGATTTTGTGAGATTTTTGTGGAATTTGGTAGGGTTTTGAGGAGATTACTGCAATGTTGTGGTATTTTTCTGGAATTTTGTGGGATCTTTCTTAAATTATGTGGGATTTTTTGGAAACTTGGAGAATTTTGTTGGATTTTTCTTAGATTTTGTGGAAATTTGTGGAGATTTTGTGGGATGTCGTAGAAATCTGATAGGGTTTTCTTGCCGTGGCGGCGGAAAGCCCGGAGCACCGCGACTTCTCCAGAAGCAGCCTTGAGAAAGGCTGGCCCAAAGCGCGTGTGAGCAGCTTCGAGCAGTCGAGTGATTCCAGCTCAGCTCAGTAATAGTATAGTGATTTCAGCTCAGCTCAGTAATAGTATAGTGATTCCAGCTCAGCTCAGTAATAGTATAGTGATTCCAGCTCAGCTCAGTAATAGTATAGTGATTCCAGCTCAGCTCAGTAATAGTATAGTGATTCCAGCTCAGCTCAGTAATAGTATAGTGATTTCAGCTCAGCTCAGTAATAGTATAGTGATTTCAGCTCAGCTCAGTAATAGTATAGTGATTCCAGCTCAGCTCAGTAATAGTATAGTGATTTCAGCTCAGCTCAGTAATAGTATAGTGATTTCAGCTCAGCTCAGCTCAGCTCGGCAGCGGCGGCGGCAGGCAACACAGGAAGCAGGGACGAGATAGCTGGTCCAGCGTTCCACCGAGGCACAAGCCTTTATTCAGGCAAAGCTTCGGCAAAGGGTGCCGGTAACAGCGAATCTCCCGAACAGAGGAAAACCCGGGATATTTATGGGGAAGGAGAGGGGCGGGGGGAAGCCCGAGATACCTGTATCGGGGTGGGACAGCAGGGGGGAACACCAATGAAACACAACAGTTTAACATAACTAACTCAAAGACCCCTGGGAGCGACATCGTGTCGCTCTTACAGAGAAGTATCTCCTCTCCAGGGGAGAGCCAGTACCTCGGGCCCAGCGGGCTCCTCCGTACCCACACTTCCCCATATTAACATAGAGTGTTGCATTTTAAACTCTAAAAAGCTTTACAAGTTCTTTCCTTGCTTCTTGACCTTTGGACTTTCTATCAGCAGAAGGACATTGTTTTACCAATCAGGGATTCTCCTTTAGCTGGCTAGGCTATTGTTCTTTGGTCATATAGTAACTAGTACCCAGTATCTTATGACTCAAAGCAAGCTTTCATTTCTATTTCAATTCTAGGCTTCATGCCTTCAGAATCTTTTGTTAAACAATCATATTCGCAAGGTTTCCCTGTTTCATCTTCCCCAACATAAACTGTCACTTTTAATATAAATTAGAAGCTAATTTGAATATTTCTAAGTGTAATTCCTCTGTTAAATCAAAAAGTCATAGGTTAAAAATGAGATTAAATACTGTATAACTGCTGTTCTTTTGCTAAACTGTGAAGTTGAAGGTATCAATTAATGGTTAAGGTATAAGTGAAGTCCTGTTAAGTTTGACCTCTGTTAAGTTCTTAGGCCATATTCCTTTTATCCTTGACCTCACTGTCCTTTTGTCACAGACACACACACATACGGACAGTTCTGGGTTCATTTCTGGTTGGATTTGGATTGCCTGGATTTTGTTTGTTTTTGTTGTTGCTTTGTTTCCTTGCTGTGCCTGAAGTGTCCAGTCAGGAGCAGAGTGATTCTTGCCAAGGAACTTTGTGCTGCTGGTGCTTAATATTAAATCTGGTTTTTGCTGCTCCCTTGCTGGGGATTTTTTAAGCGCTCTCAAGCCCTCGTTGGTGACAGGGTGAAGGAGCCCTGGCCCAGGCTCTGGCCCTGGGGGATATGGGGATGCTGCCGGGGGTTCCCTGTCCCCCTGTCCCATGCCCCACCGACCTTGGGACGTCCCACAGCCATTCTGTGATGTCCCAGCCTGGACTGTGATGTCCCAGCCCCTCTGAGATAACAGAAGCCACTCTCTGATGTCACAGCCTTCTCTCTGACATCACACACTCTTCTCTCTGATGTCACACCCTGCTCTGTGATGTCACAATCTGCTGTCTGATGTCACAGAGCCGCCCTCAGGGATTGTGGTGTCTGCTCTGTGACCTCACAGCCCACTCAGTAATGTCACAGCCCACCCTGTGGTGGCTCTGTGATGTCATACAGAAACTCTGTGATGTCACAACCCACTCTGTGATGTCATGCATTCAACCTCTGATGTCATAGTCCTCTCTGTGATGTCACAGCCCACTAAGTGATATCACCCAGCCCACACTGTGATGCCACACCCTGCTTTCTGATGTCACACATTCCCCTCTATGATGCCATAGCTGCTCAGTGACCTCACACAACAAACTCTGTGATGTCACAGCCCCATCTGTGACCTCACACAACCCACTCGGAGCTGACAGACAGCCCCTTTCTGACATCACAGCTGCTCTGGGGCTCCAGGATACAGCCACAGAGGTGCTGCTGGGAAACAGCCCCCTCTGGGACATCCCACAGCCCCTGCCAGTGCTGAGCCCCTGGGAGCTCTGTCTGGGCCTGCTGGTGTCCCTGAGCTGCCCTGGCAGGGCCCCAGCCCTGCTGGGCTGTGCTCAGGAGCTGCTCCTGGCCAGAGCTGTCTTTCTGCAGCGCTGCCCTTGCCAGGAGCTGCCTCTGGGCCAGGAGCCCGGCCCAGCTCAGCAGCACAGACACAGCACCAGCACTTTCATCACCCTCTCGGGCCTTTGGGGCTCTTGGCATCACACTCAGTCCCTCAGAGTGTGCTCCAAAAACTTCTTGTAATAAATTATTGTTGTATTAAAAATTCGGAGTGTATATAAGAAAGATATGTTTTGTAGGAACAAAACAAAATATAAAGTATGGAAAAGCCTCTCCTCAAAGTAGGATGAGGCTTTTCTTCAAGGAGTTGCTGATTGCCAGCAACGCCCAAGATAACTAACCAAAACCGGCCCATCAACCCAAACAAACACACAGGACACGGACCATCAGGAAAACAATGAAACTAGCTCGGGAAATTATCTACCTCCGGACCCAAGCAACGCCCTGCGGATTCCAGTGGGTAGAGAAACCGATCAGTGGGAAAAAGACAAGTTCCAAAAGAAAGACTTCGCCAGACTTAAACATTTCTGTGTTGAAAAAGCAATCAGGGGAGACAAAGGAGGAAACCCGGCCGAGATACCCATCGGCACCAGCCCGGATTCCACCACCCTGTCATGAAAAACCTAACATTGCAACACACAGAGTCTCCTTTGCATATGAGGAGATTCTGGCCGGACACGAAATAATGTCATCATTCTATGTCAGGAAATCCATTCACTGGACAATCAAGGACACTTGGTGAATGGAACCTGCCTGGAATTTTGGCCTGAGGACTTAAAAATCCTATAAAACCCCAATCCTGAGGATGCTCAGACGTGGATTTGGGAAACCTATACCTCTGGTGTAGACCCCTGTCCACCCAGCGCTGCGCTGATCTTTTTTATTGTGGGTTTTTATCGCTGTTTCTACTTATTATTGTTTATTAATAAATTTCTCTTTGATTTTATCCCAAAATTGCCTTTGCATTTATAACAGATTGGTGCCGTGACTCGGATCGGAAAAACTGTGGGAGAACCTCGCTATCCAGGGGGGTACCCCCGCTGATTTCAGCGGCCTGGGAAGCCGAGAACCTCCGCAGTTCACTCCGACACCCGAACCAAATTTAGGCTAAGGTAAAAACCACAATAAAAGAGGATACGGATCCAAGAAGAGCTCGGGAAAAGAAGCCGCGGCTTGGTAGCTCATAAAAAGTCAGTTGTGCACGAAGACATCCTCGCAAGAAAATTGCTGTAAGTACTGCGAGGTTGAGCGGGGTGATTGGGCAAGCGTGTGTGAGACGTGATCTGATCACGGAGCGAGTGCGGACTCCAAAAGTCGCGGTTCCATCCTCCCGCGAGGGAATTGGCCGGCTACGGAGGAAGCGAATCGGTGTGAGAGGTCTCTCTACGCGTTTGTAAAACCTGGGGCCAAAGGGGTGCTCTGGGGGACCGATCAAAAAAGGGCTGGAAGAGGAAGAGGACGTCCAGTAGAGCTCGGGAAAGAGTAAACTCTTCTAGCAATTAGGATCCAGGAGAGGTCCGAAGGAGAGATCAAAGCGCTAAGAAAAACCCCGGAACAGCAAACCGCGAAGGTGAGTATTAGCAGACTTTTTGACTCTCAAACCACAAACACAACGCAGAGTACTAGGTAAGACTCTTGTTTTTTTTCTTCACCATGGGACAGAAAAAGAGTAAAATACAAAAGCCAGTAGATACGAAAAACCCTTCCATAGAAACGAAGGAATTGTTAGACATCCCACCAGAAAGTCCTTTAGGTTGGTTGTTAAAAGATTGGGAAAATTGCCCTGAGAGGAAAAAGAAGTCCAAGGCAAAAATGATCTACTATTGTGCCGAGGTTTGGGGTGAACAGGAACTGAGGCCCCATCTCACTTGGCCAATATTAGGAACGTTTGAAAAGTGGACGTGCAATGAGTTACTCTCTTATGTAGAGAGCAAGGTTTCCTCGGACTCCGAGGAACAGGAATATGCCCGACTCTGGCTAAAGGCCAGAGTAGGACTATTTCCGATGAAACTAAAAAGTGAAACAAAACCAGAAACCTGGGAGCCCCTTGATCATTTACCTCCTCCATACCACGGGCCGGCAGGGTCTCCCGTGGTGGATCAAGTGGTGCCATCAGCTCCCACGAGCTCGCCGGCACAACCAGGTGAAGCACACACATCGCGAACAGGGGAACCGGCGCCAGCAGTGGTTCCGGTGGCCCCTCCTCTGGCTCCTCCTGTGGGAACCGCAACCGCCGCTGTTTCCCCAGAAACCATGGTAGCGCAAAGTAGGGGATCTCCGTATCCCCCATTGCCCGTCCCGCTGCCCCAGCCAGGTTCCCCGACTTTGGCAAGGGGAATCCTTCATAATAACCTAGTGGCGACTGATTTTTCATCAGCAATAAAGGAACAAACTCTCAAAAACCCCTATTCCCCCCCCGCAAGCAGGACTCGGTTTAAGTCTAGACAGATGAGTGAAGAATGGGAAGAGAATGAGAGTAGGCACAGAATGTTCCCTCTCAGGGAAGTGCCTACTGCTCCGGGAGTGATTGGATTTGTGAATGTACCCCTAAATTCAGGGGATGTGCGAGCGTTTAAGAAAGAGATGGGAAGATTGTTGGATGATCCGTTTGGAGTAGCAGAGAGATTGGATGAATTTTTAGGCAGTAGCATTTATACATATGAGGATCTCATGGCTATCTTGAGATCTCTGTTTAGTCAAGAGGAAAGAGAAATGATTAAACAGGCTGGTATCAGGGACTGGGAACGGCGAAACCCTCAGGGAACGCCAGGCGACCAAAAGTGGCCGAGCGTAAGCCCGAGTTGGAGCGCCCAAACAGAGGATGGCAGAAGGAGCATGAATGATTTAAGGAATATAATTGTGCAAGGAATAAGGGAAGCGGTTCCCCGGGGCCAAAATATTAGTAAGGTGTTTGGGGAATGTCAGGGGAAGGAGGAATCCCCCACCGAGTGGTTGGAGAGATTGCGGCGAAGTCTGCAGATCTATTCTGGGACAGACCCTAGTTCTCCGGTAGGAGAAGTGTTACTTAAAACGCAATTCGTGGCGAAATCATGGGAGGATATTAGAAAGAAATTAGAAAAGATTGAAGGGTGGCAGGAGAAAGGTCTCCAAGAGCTTCTGAGGGAAGCTCAAAAGATTTACATGAGGAGAGAGGACGAGAAACAGAAACTTCAGGCCAAAATACTAGTGGCCGCAGTAAAAGAAGCTCAGAAACAAGAACAGACGCACGGCAAGTTTAAAACAGCGCCGAAAAAGCCGCAGGAGCCACAGAAGGATGGCTCCGCCCCGCGGAAAGATCCCCCAGAATGTTTTTACTGTAAGAAAGTAGGACACATACAACGGAATTGCCGCCAGAAAATAAAAGATGAAAAAGTATTTCAAGAAGATTAGGGAAGTCTTGGGCTCTTTCAGATGGGGACAATAACAGCTAAAGAGCCCTTGATAAAATTAAAAGTGGGTCCCCATCGTGAGGAAATAGAATTTTTGGTCGACACGGGAGCTGAGAGAAGCACCCTGCAAAAATTACCCAGGGGATGCGTAGCAAGTAAAGAAAAGGTAGTGGTAATCGGTGCGAAGGGAGATCCCTTCAAAGTTTCTGTAATTAAAGATGTGGAAATAGAGTCTGAAAATAAAATATGCCTAGGAAATTTGTTATTAGTAGAAGAAGCCGATTACAATTTGTTAGGAAGAGATATGATTGTCTCGTTGGGTATAAACATTGTTGTAAAGAATTCCGAATTAGTAATAAAGATATTTCATTTAACTCCGAAAGATGAAAGGGAAATCGATCCCAAAGTGTGGCATTCAAAAGGGGAGGTGGGGAAATTAGATATCACCCCCATCAAAATTGAAATAGAAAACCCAGAGGACCCGATAAGGGTAAAACAATATCCCATCCCGATAGAAGGGAAAAGGGGTTTGAAACTAGTAATTGATGACCTCCTTAGAGGAGGTACCCTCGAACCCTGCATGTCCCAACATAACACCCCCATCCTGGCAGTGAAGAAAGCGGATGGGAGCTTCCGACTGGTTCAGGATCTCAGGGCAGTAAATGCTAGAACCCGAACCAGGTTTCCGGTAGTGGCAAATCCTTATACTTTACTTAACAGACTCTCACCTGAGGATGTATGGTACAGTGTAATAGATTTAAAAGACGCATTCTGGACTTGTCCTTTGGATGAAGGGAGTAGGAATTTCTTTGCCTTTCAATGGGAGGATCCGGACACGAACAGAAATCAACAATTAAGGTGGACGGTCCTCCCCCAGGGGTTTGTGGAATCACCCAATTTATTTGGACAGGCATTGGAACAATTACTTACTGAATTCATTCCAGAGGAAGGGACAAAGCTCTTACAATATGTAGATGATTTATTAATTGCTGGAACCATGGAGGAAAAAGTCAGAAAAAGTACAATTTCATTGTTGAATTTTTTGGGAAAAAAGGGTTTGAAAGTATCAAAATCCAAACTGCAGTTTACGGAGCCCGAGGTAAAATATCTGGGACATTGGATTTCTCAGGGGAAAAGATGCTAGATCCTGACAGAGTGGCCGGGATTCTGGTGCTCCCAGCCCCAAAAACGAAAAGACAAATCAGGCAATTTTTAGGGCTCCTGGGATATTGCAGACAGTGGATTGAAGGATACAGTGAAAAAGTAAAATTTTTGTATGAGAGATTAAACACAGATAGAGTGAAATGGACCACTCAGGATGAAAGCAAGTTTCAGGAATTGAAAACTGCACTTATAACTGCCCCTGTTCTAACCTTGCCAGACACAAATAAAGAATTCCAGCTATTTGTTGATGTAAGTGGACAAACAGCCCAAGGAGTTCTGACCCAGGAGTGGGCAGAAAAGAAAAAGCCCATAGGATTTTTATCAAAAATCCTAGATCCAGTCAGTCGAGGGTGGCCTACTTGCTTGCAGGCAATTGTTGCAGTAGCTCTGTTAGTTGGGGAAGCAAAAAAGATAACTTTTGGAGCCTCTTTAACAGTCTACACCCCACACGATGTAAGAAATATCTTACAACAAAAAGCCGAGAAATGGCTAACTGATTCAAGACTTCTGAAATATGAAGCCATGCTAATTAGTTCACCAGGCCTCGAGTTGAGGACAACTACTGCCCAAAACCCGGCGCAGTTTTTGTTTGGGGAACCAACAGGTGAGCTGTTGCATAATTGCATTGAAGCAGTGGAATTGCAAACTAAGGTAAGACCGGACCTGGAAGATCAAGAGTTAGAAGGGGGGGAAAAATGGTTCATTGATAGTTCATCAAAAATGGTAGAAGGAAAAAGAAAGTCAGGTTATGCCATCATAAATGGTAAGACCGAACAAATCATAGAATCAGGTCCCTTGCAGGCATGCTGGTCGGCTCAAGCCTGTGAACTGTTTGCACTCTTAAGAGCCCTCAAAGGCCTGAAGGGAAAAAGGGGAACTATTTTCACGGATTCAAAGTATGCATTTGGGGTAGTGCATACTTTCGGAAAAATATGGGAAGAAAGAGGTTTAATAAACACCAAGGGAAAAAGATTAATACATGGAGAAATAATTAAACAAATTTTAGAAGCTATCAGAGAGCCCCAGGAGATATCAGTAGTCCATGTAAAAGGACACCAAACTGGGTGGCGGTTTCACACCAGGGGAAACAATCTAGCGGACAAAGAGGCGAAACGAGCTGCGTTACTGGCGGTAAGTATTCCCGAGATCAGTCCCAAAGAAACCCCAGAAGTGTCCGTGCTTCCTTCAGAGAAGGAGCAAGAAGATTTCAAGAAGGTAGGTGGATATTTTAAAGAAAATAAATGGTGGTTGCCAGACGGGAGGGAGCTGGTTCCAAAAAGTATAGTGAGAGGAATACTCAGGAGATTGCATGAACAAACCCACTGGGGAACCAGAGCACTGGCTGAACAATTTTTAAAATTTTTCGGATGTAAAGGAATCTTTGAACTTGCCAAGCAAGAGGTACAGGGGTGCGTGATATGCCAGAAAGTAAATCGTGCCAATTCAAAACAAACAAATTGGGGTGGCCGGCCACTTTCGTATAGGCCATTCGAGAGAGTCCAGGTAGATTTCACGGAACTACCAAAGATTGGGAGAAATAAATATTTATTAGTGATAGTGGATAAACTGACACATTGGGTCGAGGCATTTCCCAGAGCAAAGGCTACGGCCCAAACCGTGTCTAAAATTCTACTAGAGGAAATAATTCCTAGATATGGGATAGTAGACCATATCGATTCGGATCAAGGGACTCACTTCACCTCCAAAATCATTAAACAACTGTCAGAAGCATTGGGAATCAGATGGCAATATCACACCCCCTGGCACCCTCAAAGCTCGGGACAGGTAGAAAGGATGAATCAAACATTAAAATCGCAATTGTCCAAATTAATAATCGAAACAAAAATGACTTGGGTCCGATGTCTTCCTTTAGCTTTGTTAAACATCCGGACCATGCCTCATTCTGAAACCGGTTTATCCCCTTTTGAAATGCTATATGGAATGCCATATAGGCATGGGATGCCGGTGGCACACCCTCAAATAGAGGATGTGCAATTACAACCTTATCTCATTTCTATAAATAAAAATCTACAGGAACTCCGGAAAAAAGGATTGATTCCTCAAAGCACAACATTGGGATTTCCAATTCACAAAATCCAGCCGGGCGACAAAGTATTGATTAAGGTGTGGAGGGAACTTCCCCTCAGTCCTCATTGGGAAGGTCCCTTCCTCGTTCTCCTGACCACGGACACTGCTGTGCGAACGGCCGAGAAAGGGTGGACTCACTTCTCTCGGGCCAAGAAGGTTCCGGATTGCCAAGCCCCCGAGTGGAAGATCACCACCCCGCCAGGAGATTTGAAAATCAAGCTCCGAAGGCACCACAAATGAACAATAGCGAGAGGATAAGTTGCAATATCCGCGATTGTTATTGTTTCCCGTTTGTACATTTTAAGTGCGCTTATTGTAAGCAGATTTGGGTAACTCATTGCATAAGGGGTTATAAACCGAGGGGATTGTGCACTAGGTGCTACGAAAGGGAGTTAGACCAGACCAATCGATTCCTGATACTTGCAACTCGAGCGGGCCTTTTGGAACTTGACTCTCCGGAGTGGTTCCTGTTTTATCAAAAAGGATTAGGGGGTCAGCTTGATTGCAAAGCAGACCCCTTGGAAATTGAGTGCCGGAGGACCGTAAAAGTACCTTGTAGATTTGATCCAGTTAAAGCATCTCGGTGGGCAACCTTCAAGCGGAGGTTTGCCATCAGGACATCAAGGGCCCCTGAAGACAGTCCTTGCTGCCGGGAAGATGGTTATCCCCGCCGTATACTTTTGTACGGGCGGAGGGAATGGCAGAGGGATGCAATTGTGGGGAATCCTGATGTCCCTGAGCCTAGTCATGTACTCGATCAAGAGAATAGAGGCCGAGGCCCCCCCAGGGGAGGCTCCCCAGGGGAAGTGTGAGCAGTGTCAGACTGCCCCAGAAAACGAGCTCTTGACCAAGTGCCCTTCAGAACTACATGCAGGTATTTGTTGGTTAAACGGCACTCAGTTCGAATTGTGTAAATCAAAAAAGAAAATCTGGTGCTCGAACTCGAGAGTAAGTATCAAGGAAAAACCCATTCGGACCTTGGAAGAAATAGGGGCTGTTGTGACCCGCTTCCGAAACAAAAGAGAAATAAAGGGAATTCCCCCAATCGAGGTCTGTGGACAGTGTAATAAGACTGTCTGGATTGGGGGAAAGAAGCATTCGACGTTTTTGGCATACCACCGAGTTAACCCTACCTGCTACAATGAAGCAAGCTTAAAACCGTGCATGATGGGGGGAAAGTTGTACTGGGAAGGGAAAAAATGTGAAACACGAGACAAGGCTGACATTCAATAATGAACCCATAATTTTGGAACTATTGAAGTCAGATGATGAGAACTCGTGTCTTCAATTTGACCCAGTGTTCTGCTTTTCAAAGGATGAAAAGGGATTAGATCCAGAGAGTAAAATAAAGCAAATAGCTATAGACTTAAAACGAAAAGAAATGGAAAATAAAAAGAAAAGGCTGGAGCAAGAGAGGTTAAACTCTCTCAGTGAACAATATGAATTATTAGAAAGACAATACGATAATTGGAAATTACCCAGCCCTAACCAAAACTTGTTTGTTGATCTAATGCAGGAAATAGCCACTGAATTAGGTATATCCAACTGCTGGATATGCGGTGGTTTAAAATCAGCTGAGAGGTGGCCATGGAAAGGAGAGGGATTGACCCCGGAACAAATATTAAAAGGGACAGAATTAAAATTCTCAAAAACTACCCGGAGGCCAGAAGGATGGGTCATAGATGACCGAATAATTGGGACGTTTTGCATTAGCCGGGAGGGAAAAGAGTTTACCGATTTGGTAGGATACACTCCGTGTGTGAATACACTCACAGTAAACTCAGAAAAGAAAACAAAAATCTGGCACCCGGAATCACCCGAAGGATATTGGATCTCCTATCGGGAAAACAATTGCGAGTGGGTAGAGACTATCGGATTATGTTGGAACAAGAAGCCGGGGGCCAATCCCTTCCATGCTTTCATAGGCCTGAGGGATTATTGGGAGGATCCGGCAAAAACTAATAAAAACTGGGAAGCTCCCGATGGAATTTACTGGATATGCGGGAAAAAGGCATACAGTGAATTACCTCGGAAGTGGAAAGGGTCATGCACACTGGGACTAATTCGGCCATTTTTCTTCACCCTACCAAAAGATGAAAGTAAATCCCTAGGGGCTCCCCTCTTTGAAACATTAGCTCGACAAAAGAGGGACCTAAAAAAGATATTACCGATAGCAGGAGGGAGCCAGAAATGGAACGAGGAGGAATGGCCGGCCGAGAGAATCATACAATACTATGGTCCGGCCACTTGGGCGAATGATGGCAGTTGGGGTTATAGAACCCCCATTTATCTTCTGAATCGGCTCATTCGACTGCAAGCGGTAATGGAGGTAGTTTCAAATCACACCTCAGAAGCCCTGGAACTCCTAGCAAGGCAACATTCTCAAATGAGGGCTTTTGTTTACCAGAACAGACTGGCCCTCGATTACTTGCTAGCTGAGGAGGGAGGGGTGTGCGGGAGATTCAATGAATCAGAGTGTTGCATGGAAATAGATGATTATGGCGAGACTATAAAGGGACTAGCTGCGGAAATCAAGAAAGTGGCACATGTGCCAGTTCAAAAATGGAATTCTATTCTACAGGCCTCTTGGTGGGACCAAATTTTCGGTCAAGGGGCTTGGTGGAAAAAGCTAGTGTTCTTTATAGGATGTTCAATAGCCGGAATCATCTTTGTGCCTTGTTTAATTCCTTGTCTGGTTAGGCTAATACAATCTGTAGTGCAAGGAATGCAAATTGCCGCCCTCCCAATAGATCCGGAAAAATCACAAGATAAAAATGCCCTTCTTTCTAAATTACTGGTTTTAGAAGAAGAGAAAGAGAGTAATAAGGCATTAAGGGCCTTAGAAAAATTTGAAAACGAACATATGCTGACCACTAAAATTGACAATTAGACAAAGAAAAAATGATGATGGAAAAAAGAGTAAGAAAAGGATACTTTTCTTTAAAAGAAAGTGTGAAAATAACGAATTTTTAAATGTGATAAATTATTAGGTGGGGGACTGTAATAAATTATGGTTGTATTAAAAATTCGGAGTGTATATAAGAAAGATATGTTTTGTAGAGACAAAACAAAATATAAAGCATGGAAAAGCCTCCCCCCCAAGTGGGATGAAGCTTTTCGCCAAGGAGTTGCTGATTGCCAGCAACGCCCAAGATAACTAACCAAAACCGGCCCATCAACCCAAACAAACACACAGGACACGGATCATCAGGAAAACAATGACACTAGCTCGGGAAATTATCTACCTCCGGATCCAAGCAACGCCCTGCGGATTCCAGTGGGTAGAGAAACCGATCAATAGGAAAAAGACAAGTTCCAAAAGAAAGACTTCGCCAGACTCAAACATTTCTGTGTTGAAAAAGCAATCAGGGGAAACAAAGGAGGAAACCCGGCCGAGATACCCATCGGCACCAACCCAGATTCCACCACCCTGTCATGAAAAACCTAACATTGCAACACACAGAGTCTCCTTTGCATATGAGGAGATTCTGGCCGGACACGAAATAATGTCATCATTCTATGTCAGGAAATCCATTCACTGGACAATCAAGGACACTTGGTGAATGGAACCTGCCTGGAATTTTGGCCTGAGGACTTAAAAATCCTATAAAACCCCAATCCTGAGGATGCTCAGACGTGGATTTGGGAAACCTATACCTCCGGTGTAGACCCCTGTCCACCCAGCGCTGCGCTGTTCTTTTTATTGTGGGTTTTTATCGCTGTTTCTGTTTATTATTGTTTATTAATAAATTTCTCTTTGATTTTATCCCAAAATTGCCTTTGCATTTATAACATTTTGTTTAGCAATGACCCTTTGATGAAGTCAAAGATTTACATTAAGGCCAGAGCAGTAGGACAGATGGGAGTACTTCCCTCTGGGAAGGGGCTCCTGTCACTTCACAGTCTCCATCCCCCACCAGGAATCACAGAATTTTGGCCAGCCCCGCTCCCCCCGCGGCCTTGTCTGGGCTGGGGGAGATGAGGCTGAACCAGAGCCCTGTTAGCTCTTCAAAAGCCAGAAACCAAAGAAAAAGAGAAATTCCTGGGTTTAAGTTTTAAAGGGTGATGTTCACAGGTTGATATCACTTTTCAATGGTCAAAACTACTGTCAATTCTCGGAAATGACCAGTTATCGGCCAGGAGAAAAAACTCCCATCAGCCTCCAGCAACCTTAACTTCTTTAACTGTTTATCTTTTTTACTTAAATGTCAATCTATCACACACCACAGCAGTGACAGCCCCATGGCTCTCGTCTCTGTGACACCACAGCAGTGACAGCCCCAGTGTTCCACTGTCTGTGACACCACAGCAGTGAAAGCCTTGTTACTACGTGATTAAATGTTTCTGAAAATGTTTCTTAAAACCATGAAGAAGTAGGCTGCAAGAATGTCTGGTATTGGGGATGGTATAGCAAGCTGAAATGTTCACGGTAACAGGAACTGGTACTTGGGAATTCCAGAATACCCACCCAGAGATAAGATTCGTACATGTTCGTACAAGGATGAGCCAACTCTCATGAAGCAATATTGATAAAGCTAATCAAGCAATATTAATGAAGCAAGATTGATAAGGTTGTTATAGTGATTACTGCTACAGCTGAAATTGTAGAAATATGTGCACTTTGGACAAAGACGATGGAGCTGGATTTGGGTTGCTGATACCCCTAGTTCCCGTGCGCTTCAATAAAGCTCCTGCATATAATCAATCTGTGATTATGTGTGTTCCTGAACGCTGACATCAGCGTCTCCCTGCACCCAGGGCAGCTCCCACCAGAGACCCTCCCCTGATTTAATTCCCAGTCCAGGAGCTACAACAAGCATGGGTGAAGTTCTGGGGGCTGGCAGGGAAATGTCACTGTAAGATCTTGCTGCACTTGGCTCTCGGCCCCTTCTCAAGAGCTTTGCCTTCAAGGGCAGGAACAGCTTTTCCTTGCTGGGAACTGGAATTCCAGACTCTTGGAGTGTGTGCCATGCAGGACCACACAGACTGGGATCCATGGGCTGGGATTGCACAGACTGGGATTGCACAGACCGGGACCGTATGGATCAGCACCAGAGATTGGGATCACATGGACCGGGGCCACATGGACCGGGATGGCTGCACCAGAACGATGCAAACCGAGGTGGTCCCGCCCTGCCCAGGGCTTCTTCCCAGTTTTCTCCCAGTTCCCTCCCAGTTCTCTCCCAGTCCCTCCCAGTTCCTTCCCAGTCTCACCCGTGGGCATGGCCAAAACTGCCCAGAGTGAACGCGGTGGTCCCGGAGCGATCCCAGAGCTGATTCCGGTCCCGGTGTCGATCTCTGTCCCGGAGCTGTGGTGGTCCCAGTGTCGGTCCCAGAGCGCTCCCAGTCCCAGTCTTTGTCTCCATCTCACTCTCAGTCCCGGTCTCGGTCTCGGTCCCGGAGCGGTGCCAGTCTCAGTGCCGGTGCCAGTGCTGGTTTCAGTCCTGGTCTCAGTCTTGGCCTTGGAGCAGTTCCTGTCCCAGTGTCAGTGCTGCTCCAGGAGTGATCCCAGTGCTGATCCCAGTGCTGCTCCAGGAGTGATCCTGGTACTGACCCCAGTGCTGGTCCAGGAGTGATCCCAGTGCTGATCCCAGTGCTGCTCCAGGAGTGATCCCGGTGCTGATCCCAGTGCTGCTCCAGGAGTGATCCTGGTGCTGATCCCGGTTCTGGTCTCAGTCTCGGTCTCAGAGCGCTCCTGGTGTTGATCCCAGTCCCTGTGCTGGCCTCGGTCTCAGTCTCGGAGCAGTCCCGGGGCACTCCTGGAGCCGATTCCGGTCCCGGTGTCGATCTCAATCCCAGAGCGGTGCTGGTCCCGGTATCAGTCCCGGTCCCGGTCTCAGTCCCGGTCCCGGAGCGGTGCCGGTCTCAGTGCCGGTGCCGGATTCAGTCCCAGTCTCAGGCCCGTTCTTGGTCTCAGTCTCGGTCTCAGTCTCGATCTCGGTCTCGCTCCCAGTCCCGGTGCCGGTCGAACCGAGCCCTTTTCGGGTGATTTCAGGTCCCTTTTGGCCGTCTCAGGCCAGGTTGGGGGATGTTGGGGCCCTTTGGGTGATTTGAGGCAAAACCAGCGACTTTCAGGGTGGATCTTGCACCATTTGGGAGATTCAAGGGTGATTTTAGGCCATTTGGAGTGGGTTTTACACCAGTTTGGGCATTTTTATGCCCTTTTGGTTGCACTTTGGAACCCTTGGGATGATTTTAACCCCATTTGGCTGATGTTGGGCCAAACCATGCGGATTTAGCGCGGAGTTCAGGTCCCTTTGGATGGTTTTGTTTTTTACTTTTGTTTACCAAAATTTTAGCAGATTTACCCCTTTTATTTTCCTGTTTTTTTCATAAAAATTGCCCCAAATGCTCTCAAAACCCTACAAAATTCCAGAAAAAATCCACAAAATTCGACAAAAATCCCACAGAACTCCCTAAGTCTTCTTAAAACCCCAACAAATTCCAGAAACATCCCACAAAATCTCCACAAATTTCCACAAAATCTAAGAAAAATCCCCAAAAATTCTTCAAGTCTCCACAAATCCCACGAAATGCAAGAAAAACCCCACAAAATTGCAGAAATCTTCTCAAAACCCCACCAAATTCCAGAAACATCCCACCAAATCCCCACAAATTTCCACAAAATCTAAGAAAAATCCGACAAAATTCTTCAAGTCTCCTCAATATCACACAAAATTTTAAAAAAATGCCACAAAATCTTCTAAATCTTCTCAAAACGTTACCAAATTCCAGAAACACCCCACAACATCTACTCCAATTTCCACGACATTCCAAAAAAATCCCACAAAATTCCAGTAACATACCTCAAAATTCCAGAAAAATCCTACAAAATTCAAGAAAAATCCTACAAAATTGCAGGAAAATCCCACAATATCCCCGAAAAAAACCCACAAAAAATCCTGAAAAATCCCATATAATTCCAGAAAACTCCTAGAAAATACAAAAAAATCCCACAAAATCCCAAGAACATCCCAAAAATTCCTTTATATTGGCTGAAAATCTCACAAAATTCCAAAAAATTCCCATGAAATTGCAGAAAAATCTCCAAATGTTCCCTAAATCTTTTAATATCTCCATAAATTTCAAAAAAATTTAAGAAAAATCCCACAAAATTTTCATGTCTCTTCATAACCCCTAAGAATTCCACAAAAACCACATAAAATTCCAGAAACATTTCACAAAATCCCAGAAAAATCAAACAAAATTCCAGAAAAATCCCACACAATTTCCGAAATGGTGTAAAAACCCCAACAAATTCCAGAGACATCCTAAAAATCTCTACAAAATCCCACAAAATCTAAGAAAAATCCCTCAGAATTGCACGAAACTGAAACAACAAAAACAAAAATCCCTAGATCTTCCCAAAACCCTACCAAATTCCAGAAACTTCTCACAAAATCTCCTGAATAGCCCATAAAAATCAAGGAAAATCCGAAAAAATTTCAGAAAAATCCCACAAAATTGCAGAAATCTTCTCAAAATACCACCAAATTCCAGAAACATCCCACATAATCCCCAGAAATTTCCACAAAATCTAAGAAAAATCACACAAATTCTTCAAGTATCCTCAAAATCCCACAAAATTCCAGAAAAAAATCCCACACAATTTCCTAAGTCTTTTCAAAACCCTTCCAAATTCCAGAAACATCCCACCAAATCTCCAGAAAATCCCACATAAACTTAGAAAATACCTCAAAATTCTGGATGTCTCAAGAAAATCCCACCAAATTCCAAAAACTCCCACAAAATCTCCTGAATATACCAAAAACATCAAGCAAATCCATCAAAATTACACAGAAATCGCACAAAATGATTTAAACTTTTGCAAAATCCCACAAAACTAAAAAAAAAAAATTGCACGAAATTGAAAAAACAAAACCAAAAACCCCTAAATCTTTCCAAAACCCTACCAAATCGCAGAAACATCTCACAAAATCTCTTGAATATACTAGAAAAATCAAGAAAAATCCCAGAAAATTCCACAAAATCCAGAAAAATTGCAGAAATCTTCTCAAAAGCCCACCAAATTCTTCTTGTCTCCTCCAAAGCCCTCAAAATTCCAGAAATATTTCACAACATCTCCTCAATATCCCACAAAAATCAAGATCCCACAAAATTCCAGGAAAAAATACCACAAAATTGCCTAAATCTTTTCAAAACCCGATCTAATTCCAGAAACGTCTCAAAATCTCCACAAATTTCCACAAAATCTAAGAAAATACCGCAAAATTCTTCATGTCTCCTCAAAATCCATCAAAATTTCACAAAAATCCCACAAAATCTCCCCAATATCCTACAAAATTCCAGAAAACTCCCACAAAATTCCAAAAAAATCCCACAGAATTTCCTGAATGTTGAGAAAACCCTATCAAATTTCCACATCCCACCAAATCTCCACAAATTTCCACAAAATCTAAGAAAAATCACACAAAATTCTTCAAGTCCCCACTAAGTCCCACATAACTTAAGAAAGATCCCACAAAGTTACAGAAAAATACCACAAAATTGCAGAAATCTACTCAAAACCCTACCAAATTCCAGAAACATCTCACAAAATCTCCTCAATATCCTACAAAAATCAAGAAAACCCCCACAAAATTCTAGAAAAATCATACACAATTCCTAAAATGTTCTGAAAACACTACCAAATTCCAGAAACATCCTACCAAATCGCCACAAATTTCCAAAAAATCTAAGAAGAATCCCACAAGATTCCTCAAGTCTCCACAAAATACCACAAAATACCAGAAAAAACACACAAAATTCCCTAAATCTTCCACAAACCCTACCAAATTCCAGAAACATCCCATGAAATCTCCACAAAATCCCACAAAATCTAAGAAAAATCCCACAAAATTCTTCAAGTCTCCTCAAAATCCCACAAAATACCAGAAAATTCCACAACAGTACAAAAAAATCCCACAAAATTCCAGGAACATCCCACCAAATCTCCACAAAATTCCACAAAATTTCAGAAAAATCCCACAAAATTCCCTAAATCTTCCCAAAATCATACGAAATTATAGAAACATCCCACAAAATCTCCACAAAATTCAAAAAAAATCTAAGAATAATACCTCATAATTCATCAAGTCACAACAAAATCCCACAAAGTTCAAGAAAAATCCCACAAAATTTCAGAAAACTTCTCAAAACCCCATCAAATTCCAGAAACATCCCGCAAAATCCCCAAAAATTTCCACAAAATTTTAGAAAATACCCCATAATTCTTCATGTTTCCTAAAAATCCCACAAAATTCCAGAAAACTCCCACAACATCTCCTCAACATCCTACAAAATTGCAGAAAACTCCCACACAATTCTCTAAATCTTCCCAAAATCACACCAAATTCCAGAAACATCCCACCAAATCTCCACAAATTTCCACAAAATCTAAGAAACATCACACAAAATTCATCAAGTCTCCTCAAAAACCCTCAAGATACCCAAAAAAAATCCCACACATTGCAGAAATCTTCTAAAAACACAACCAAATTCCAGAATCATCCCACTAAATCTACACAAATTTACACAAAATTTAAGAAAAATCCAACAAAATTCTTCAAGTCTCCACAAAATCCCAAAAAATTCAAGAAAAATCAAACAAAATTGCAGGAAACTTCTCAAAATCCCAACAAATTCCAGTAGCATCCCACCAAATCTCCACAAATTTCCAGAAAATCTAAGAAAATACCTCAAAATTCTTCATGTCTCCTCAAAATCCCACAAAACACCAGAAAATTCCACAACATTACAAAAAAATCCCACTAAATTCCAGAAACATCACACAAAATTCTTCAAGTCTCCACAAAATCCCACAAAATTCCAGAAAAAAATCCCACAAAATTGCAGAAATCTACTCAAAACCCTACCAAATTCCAGAAATACCCCACCATATCACCACAGAATACCACAAAATCTAATAAAAGTTCTTCGAAATTTTTCAAGTCTCCTCAAAATCCCTCAAGATTTCAGAAAAATCCCACAAAATTACTTGAACTTTTGCAAAATCCCACAAAGTCGCAGAAAAATCCCACGAAATGGCAAAAAATTTTAAAAAATCCTTAAATCTTCCCAAAACTCTACCAAATTCCAGAAACATCCCACCAAATCTCCACAAATTTTCACAAAATCTAAGACAATTCCTCTAAATTCTTCAAGTCTCTTCTAAATCCCACAAAATTTCAGAAACACCCCACAAAATCTCCTCAAAATCCCACATAATTCAAGAAAAAAAATCCCACAAAAATCTGGAAAAATCCCACCAAATTCTTTCCATTTTCTCAAAATTCCAGAAAATTCCAGCGAAATCGCACAAAACCTTCACAGAATTCCACAAAATCTAAGAAAAATCCCTCACCAAATTCTTCTTGTCTCCTCCAAAGCCCTCAAAATTCCAGAAATATTTCACATCATCTCCTCAATATCCCACAAAAATCAAGATCCCACAAAATTCCAGTAAAAAATACCACAAAATTGCCTCAATATTTTCAAAACCCCATCTAATTCCAGAAACGTCTCAAAATCTCCAAAAATTTCCACAAAATCTAAGGAAAATCCAGGAAAATCTAAGAAAAATTTTACAAAATTGCAGAGAAATCCCACACAATTCCCTAAATGTTCTGAAAACCCCACCAAATTCCAGAGACATCCCAAAAACCTCTACAAAATCCCAGAAAATCTAAGAAAAATCCCTCAAAATTTTTCAAGTCTCCTCAAAATCCCTCAAGATTCCAGAAAAAAACCCCACAAAAATATTTAAATTTTGCAAAATCCCACAAAATTGCAAAAAAATCACACGAAATTGAGAGAAACTAAAAAAAAACTCGAAATCTTCCCAAAACCCTACCAAATTCCAGAAACATCTCACCAAATCTCCTGAATATCCCACAAAAATCAAGAAAAATGCCACAAAATTCCCAAAAAATCCCACAAAAGTGCAAAAAATTTAAAAAAATTCCAAAAAACTTCTCAAAACCCTACCAAATTCCAGAAACATCCCACAAAATCTTCACAAATTTCCACAAAATCTAAGAAAATACCTCAAGAAACTTTTTGTTTTTTCAGAATCCCTGAAAATTCCACAAAGCTCCCACAAAATCTTCTCAATATCCTACAAAATTCAAGAAAAAACCCTACCAAATTCCAGAAACATCCCACCAAATCTCTACAAATTTCCACAAAATCTAAAAAAAATCCCACAAAATATTTCAAGTCTCGTCAAAATCCCACAAGGTACCAGAAAAAAATCCCACAAAATTCCCTAAACCTTCCTAATACCCTACCAAATTCCTGAAACATCCCACCAAATCTCCACAAAATACCACAAAATCTAAGAAAATACCACAAAATTCTTTATGTCTCTTCTAAATCCCACAAAATTCCAGAAAAATCCCACAAAATTCTTTCCATTTTCTCAAAATTCCAGGAAATTCCAGCAAAATCGCACAAAACCTCCACAAATTTCCACAAAATCTAAGAAAAAGCCCTCACCAATTTCTTCTTGTCTTCTCAAAACACCTCAAAATTCCAGGAAAAATTCCCAAAATTGCCTAAGTCTTCTCAAAACCCCATCTAATTCCAGAAACGTCTCTTAAAATCTCCACAAGTTTCCACAAAATCTAAGAAAAACCCCAGAAAATCTAAGAAAAATCCCACAAAATTGCAGAAAAATCCCACAAAATTCCCTAAATCTTCTCAAAACCCAACCAAATTCTAGAAACATCCCACAAAATCACCTCAAATTTCCACTAAATTCCACAAAAATTCCATAAATTTCAAGAAAAATCCCACAAAATTCCAGAAAAATCCCACAAATTTTTTAAAATTTTCTCAAAATCCCACAAAATTCCAGGAAATTCCACAACAGTACAAAAAAATCCCACAAAATTCCAGAAATATCCCACCAAATCGCCACAAATATCCACAAAATTTAAGAAAAATCCCACAAAATTCTTCAAGTCTTCTCAAAATTCCTCAAGATTCCAGAAAAAAATCTCACAAATTTTCTCTAAATCTTCCCAAAACCCTACCAAATTCCAAAAACATCCCACAAAATCCCCACAAATTTCTACAAAATCTAAGAAAATACCTCAAAATTCTTCGTCTTCTCAGAATCCCATAAAATTCCACAAAACTCCCACAAAATCTCCTTAATATCCTGCAAAATTCAAGAAAAATACCACAAAATTGCAGAAAAATCTCACAAAATTCCCTAAATCTTCTCAAAACCTCACCAAATTCCAGAAACATCCCACCAAATCACCACATATTTCCAAAAAATCTAAGAAAAATCCCACAAAATTTTTCAAGTCTCCTCAAAATCCCTTAATGTTCCAGAACAAAATCACACAAAATTCCTTAAATCTTCCCTAAAACCTTCCAAATTCCAGAAATATCCCGTCAAATATCCACAAAGTTCCACAAAATCAAGAAAAATCCCTCATAATTCTTCAAGTCTCCACAAAATCCCACAAAACTCAAGAAAAATCCCACAAAATTGCAGAAATCTTCTCAAAACCCCACCAAATTCCAGACACATCCCACCAAACCTCCACAAATTTCCACAAAATCCAAGAAAAGTCCCTCAAAATTCTTCAAGTCTCCTCAAAATCCCTCAAGATTCCAGAAAAATCTCACAAAATTATTTAAACTTTTGCAAAATCCCATAAAACTCAAAAAAAATCCCACAAAATTGCAAAAAATTTTAAAAAATCCCTCAATCTTCTCAAAACCCCACCAAATTCCAGAAACATCCCACCAAATTCCAGAAAAGTCCCACAAAATTATTTCATCTAAATTTGCCTTGGCAATTGTAGATCCCGGCTGCTCTTGCCCCTCTTCTGCTTGCCACCTGAATTTTAGCAGTACAGTTGCAATTGCCTCTTTCAATCAGTGCTACCCACTGTGCTTTTGTCACAGGGAATTCAGGATTTTTGTTTCAGGCATCACGATCAGTAGAGATCAAAATGCTCCCACGTCCCTGAGCACTAAATCAAGGAGAATTAAAGCCACACAGGTCACATTTGCAGTGCTCAAACACAGCCCTGTTGCTGCTGCTGCTGAAATAGAATCAACTGACAGAGGCCATCACAGAAATTGCCTCTGCAGTGGCAAATAAAATGAAAAAATCCACCAGGAGAAAGAAATACCAGAACTTCCCAACTCGCTTCATTGTTTCTTCTGAGCAGCAGAAGAAAAAGAAACAGGGCACCTTTCAGGCAGTTCCACAAGCTCAGGGTTCTCATTTCATGGGGAATCTGAGATCCAATTGGCCTTGCTAAAAAGGACAAAAGCAAAGGGAATGAATTGGGAATTATTAAGAAAAAATGACCCTTCTTACATACAAAGTTCACCAAGTCATTCCCTGCATTTCTCCTTTTCACTGTCTTTCTCTCATCCACTGAGAGCTCCAGCTTATCATGTTCTGGTGCTTATCATCAGCTGATTGTGCTCTTGATTTCTCCCACTGCAAGAGATGTAGAATCATCTAAACTGAACACAGAAACAAACTCCCTCTGTCAGCCCATCTTCACATTCCAGATCACTTTCAAGATGTCCATGGGGCATTTGGAATGATGAGCTCTCCACTGCTGGCTGCAGGCTCTGGAGATTCTTTCTCCACATTCAGCCAGGCTTGTATTCCCCAACAATTCCTGGTAGCCCATCATGTTTTCTTTGGCTAGAAGAGGAACAATGAAAACCTTACCAATGGCACAACTCCCCAGTGCACAAGGAAAAGAAAGAACAAGTTGTCAAGTTCTTCAAATATTTGTCCTGCTTTGCTGCAAGAGTTGTGCTGCATTCACAGTGTGGGAAGCCAAGAGAAGCTGCAGCTGGGGGCACATCTTGTGACAGGAGCTGCGCCTTGTTCTCCAGGACAGGTTGTTGGAAAGGACAGACGGGACTGGGGAGAAGATTTTGGGAAAATTGAAACAGCTTTTTTAAGAAATGAAATTAAAACCAAAAGAAACAACCTGTATGTTTTTCTCTATTTTTCTCTATTTTTCTCTATTTATTTTTATGCTCTCCTTTTCCATCTTGCACGTTCTCCATCCCATTCATTCCAAATGGATCTCACCTCTAAGATCTGAGACTCGGCAAGTTTTAGACACTGTAAAATACCATGAGCTACACCCAGTTTGCCTTCCCCTGTTTTACTTGGAAAGCAATGCTGGAGACACAAGTGCAGTGCTTGGCTCAGGTACAAATTCTGCATTCAGGGAATGTGCTCAGACAGTGTCTGACCCTCAGCAGGGACAAGGCACAGCAGCAGCCAAGGGCATTGCTGTGCCCCTGTGCAGGAGTCAAGACTCTGGCTCTTGGCTCACCAGGGCAAAGTTCCCGTGTTTGGCCAGGCTCAGGGGCTGCCCGGGGAGCGCGGGGCTCGGGGCGGGGCCGAGCGGGCAACGGACAAACGGACACGGGGACAAACGGTCCCGGTGCTTCAGTTGCAGCGGCAGCGGCGGCAGCAGAGGCAGCAGCAGCAGAAGACAAAAAGCGAATTACCTGACTCCGTCAATTCTCCTCTCCCTCTCCCACTGTCCCGCACCCTATCCCCGTCGCATTTTTCCTGTGTCCCCTCCTCTTCCAGTTTCCCTCTCCCCGTGCCCACCCGGGCCATGCCCCCGGTCCGCCCCCGGCCCCGGGCGGGGCTGCCCCGGCCCCGGCCCCAGCCCCGGCCCCGAGCATCCCTCCGCGGTCTCGCCTCCGCCCAGCTCTGGCTGTGCTGGCGCTGGCGCTGCTGGGCGGGCATCATTGCCTGGGGCTGGGGCGGCATCGCTGCCCTTTGGCTCCGCCTGGCCCGACCCCGGCCCCAGCCCCGGCCCCGGCCCCGGCCCCGGCTCCTCCCGGGGCCCGCGGAGGACACAGGCGGCGCGGCCGCTGCCGCCGCCTCCGCTGCGGCTTCCCCGGCCCGAGCTCCGCCGCTCAGCAGCGCGGCCGCCGGCCCCGAGCCGCCGCTGTCGCGTTCCAAAGAGCGAACGCCTGCGGATGCCCGGCCCGGGGAGGTCGGGGAGCACTCGGGGGCCGTTCCTGGCCCCGGGCCGAGCACTGACGGCCGCGTCTCTTCCCCAGGGAAGGCGCAGGAGGCCCTGCAGCAGCGCTACCGAGTGGGTTCACTGCTGGCTTTGGCAGAGTTTTCGCAGCCACTCGGCTCTCGGACGGACTCCCGGTGAGCGGTGGGGCCAGCGGCGGGCGGAGGAGGAGGAGCGGGCGGAGGGGGCGGAGGAGGAGAAGAGGGCGGAGGAGTAGGATGGGGCTGGACACGGCAGGCGCTGAGCTGAATCCGCTGTTCCCTTTGGCTTACAGGTGGCCATCAAAAAGGTGCCACGGAACCGCGTCCGGCACTGGGGCGAGCTGGTGAGTGAGCGGGGCCAGCGGCAGAAGCCGGGGCGTGCCGGGCGGGGATGAGCCGGGACCCGGCAGGGTGGGAGCTGCCAGGACACCTGGAGGGAGAGCGGGCATGGGGCCAGCGGAGGACACAGAGCATCCCGGGCTGGCTGAGGGCTTCCCGAACCCTGGCACGGCCTCAGCCCCACTGACAGCACCGTGCTCCTCCCGCAGCCCGACGGCACCAGCGCACCACTGGAGATAGTGCTGCTGGACAAGGTGTCCACAGGCTTCCCCGGTGTGGTGCAGCTGCTGGAGTGGCTTGAGCTCCCCAGCTACATTGTTATGGTGCTGGAGCGCCCGGAGCGGTGTCAGGACCTGCGGCACTTCATTCGGGCACGGAAGTTCCTGTCCGAGGAAGAGGCGCGGGAGCTGTTCCGGCAGGTCCTGGCAGCCGTGCGGCACTGCACCAGCTGCGGGGTCCTGCACCGAGATATAAAACCGGACAACATCTTGGTTGACCTGGACACCGGCGAGGCAAAACTGATAGACTTCGGCTGTGGCACCTACCTTCAGGAGACAGCCTACACTCAATTTGCAGGTGAGCCCACACAGGGGTAGGCTTCTGGTCCCAGCATCTCCTGGCCCAACATCTCCTGGCGCAACAAGGGTGTGGCAGGAGGGATTCTCCCAGGACTGGGGCTGGGGCAGCCAGCCTGACAAAATCCTCCATGGGTAGGGGTGGCAGAGAGGGGGAGGCAGAACCTGTGCACCAGCTGGTTTGGTGTGCAGTTGAGAATGGGCTTGGACTGCTCTGCTCACCTGGTTTGCTTTGGTTCAAAATATGTTTTGGGCAATGCCAGCAGGGAGGATGTGGGTATGGTTTTTCCCCAGCACTGAGTGGGTATTTCCCTTTGTGTGTCATGGTCGGGCCTTGCCAGGGTTTCTGCTGCCCTCTTCCAGCACCAGTGACTTCATTTCCAGCCACAGATTTGTACCCAAGTCCCAGGTGCTGGCGAGAGGGCAGCAGGTCACCCCATGGGCCACTGGGGAAGCCCCCACATGCCCAGGGATGCTGGGGTCAGGCTCTGGGAGCAGCAGCATCCCCCTGATGAGCTCCATCCATATTCCATAGGAACACCATCATACAGCCCCCCGGAATGGAACGACTTCAGGTGGTACCATGGCAAGGCAGCGACCGTCTGGACCCTGGGCATCCTGCTGCACGAGATGGTCTGCGGGGAGCACCCTTTCAGGAGGGGCAGGAACATCAGATGGGGCCAGCTCCTGCTGCCACAACGGCTCACCCAAGGTGAATCCTCATCTCTGGGCACAGGGGGAACACCAGTGTTGGGAGACAGCAGCGGGCTCGTGAGCATCCCGCTCTGGCAGCTGCTGAGGAGGTGGCACATGTCCTGCTCTGCTGCTCTCCTCCAAAACAAAAAAATTAATGGGAAAGTTTAGGCCCAGCTCTGAGCACATCCAGCATGGCCTGGGCACGGGAATAGTGGGACAAAGCAGACAGGAGCCTTCTCCAACTGACCAGTGGTTTGTGGTTTCTCTCCCCAGATTGCCAGCTTCTGATCAGGTGGTGTTTATCCCTGAACTCCTTGGACAGGCCCTCATTAGAAGACCTGTTCCATGATCCCTGGATGCAGGATATTCATCAGCCCTAGAAGAAGGGAGAGAGCCACAGGCACAGTGATGCAGGGACCTGGTAAGTTACAGCTCCACACATGCCCTGGCAATCAGCAGCAAAGAAACCCAGACTTTTTTGTCCTGCCTGTGTCACTGCACTGGGCTCATCAAATGGGAACACACAGCCCTTGTGCTGGAGCTGAGCTGCTCTGCCCAGTACTGGTGGGCACCATCTGAGCTGGTTTTGCCTGTCCTGGTTCACTGACAGCCGGGCCCTGGGCAGAACCCTGACAGCCTGGTGTCACCCCAGGGAAGAAGGAGCCCCTGGAGAAGCTGGACCAGGTGGGGCTGCTGCTGCTGCTGGAGACATGGAGGAAAACAGCAAGGATGACATCCTCTTCCTCCACCTGGCCAGCGGCAGCTGGCGATGATGGACTTTGATTCTGGCACCTTCTTCAAAGCCAGGCTCCACAGTGAATTTTCAGGTCAGTCCAGACCCAGGGGGATGCTCCCAGATTTGTGCATTGGCTGGGAACCAAAGGTTTCCCCTTTGCTGGGGCAGATGCAACTGATTCCTCAGTGGCTGCCCAGCTGGTTTTTGGCAGGGCTGGGGTCATGGGCTGGGGTGGTTACGAAATGGGAGTGGGATCCTGGCCCTGCCAACAGCCCCCACCATCCACCGTGCCCCGGGCTGGGGCTGGGGCAGCCAGCCCGACACAAACAAACCCCCATGGCAGGAGCACAGGTGGGACTCCAGAACCTGAGCACGGCTGCTTTGCTGTGCAGGCAAGGAAGGGCTTGGGCTGCTCCACTCCCCTGCTTTGCTTTGGGATCACCGTGATTTTGGGGGACAGTGCAGGGGGAAAGGGAGCAAGCATGGGCTTCCCTCACCCATGGGTGGGTTTTTCCCCAGAATGTAGGGGTTGGGCCTTGCTCAACCTCCTGACAGAGATAAGATTTTTTACCATTTTTCTGGTTTCCCCTTTTTGTCTGTAATCTATTTTCATTAATTTGTTGTTTGTTTTTCTAAAGGAAGCATTCTAGGTGGGGTCCAGTCTGGATCGGGAAGTGCTTGGGACCAGCTGTGGCGTGGATGGGCCGTGCCCTTGGAGAAGACTGAGGACATCGTTTGGGACCAGCTTTTCTTCTGGCAGCGGATGGTGTGAGGTGGGTCCTCATCTCCCTGGCATGGGTGGGACAGGAGCTTTTGGGAGATGGCAGCGGGCACAGGAGCATCCCGCTCTGGGCAGCTGCTGAGGGGCTGGATCTGCCGTGGCTGGCTGCAGGCTGGGCACATGTCCTGCCCTCCTGCTCTGCTCCCAAAGGCAGCAGTGATGGGCAGCTTTGGGCCCAGCTCTGAGCACGGCCAGCATGGCCTGGGCACCGCGGCTGGCTGGGACAAGGGGACAGGAGCCTTCAGCTGACGGGCGGTTTCTGCTTTCTCTCCTTGCAGCCGGGCTCTGCGGATGCTGAGGCTGCTCTGGGCTCTGCCAGGGCTCTGCTGGGCTCAGCACCGCGCCGGGATCAGCCAAAGAAGAAACGGTGTGACCTGCAGCAGAGACTGGAGCATTTTGGCAATGCAGCTCAAGTCTGCAGAGTGTCCACCTCCAAGGGAAAACATGACACCCCCCAAAAATTAAACTTGTTCCATAACTTCTGAAATGAAATCCATCTGGGATGATCCCAAATGACATTTTTCATCTTGCTCAAGCTGTAGCTCAGCCCTTCTCTGAACAGTTCTCTCCCCCACCTGCCTTTTACTTCACAACTGCTCCCTCCTTTCCCCCAGTGAGTTCTCAGCCCATCACAGTCTCCATCACACTGCAGCCTTCCTTGATGCCCCTCACCACGAGGAAGGCCAAGCCCCAGTCTCAGGGACTCATCCTGTCAGTGGCTGAAGAGCAGCAATGTCTGTCTGTGCCAGGGGCTCTTGGATGTCTCTGTATCCATGGACAGAAGGGTCTGTCTGTGCCAGGGGCTCTTGGATGTCTCTGTATCCATGGACAGAAGGGTCTATCTGTGCCAGGGGCTCTTGGATGTCTCTGTATCCATGGACAGAAGGGTCTGTCTGTGCCAGGGGCTCTTGGATGTCTCTGTATCCATGGACAGAAGGTCTGTCCTTGCAAAGGTTTCCATAATATCTTGGTACCCATGAGTATGGAATGAACACAGAGAGTGAAAGTGTCAGTCACGTTGTTTGCACACTCCTTCCTTTCCATACAAGACACATCCATGCACACCCCCACGTACAGATATATTAAAAGGATAGGGATGGATAGAGATTTCCCACAGAGCTCTAACTTTGGCATAACTCACCTTGTAAGCCATGGCCAGGGGATTTTTTTTCCCAGCTCTGTGGGAGTAGGTGTCCAAGAGCTGAAGGGAACAGCATTTAGAAGCAGTTTCAGGATTTCTAGGCAGGAAAGGGAGCTGACAACCATCCACATAACTCACCATATTCATCGGGATGGGCTGCTGGTTCTTTAGGAATATGGCACAATGGAGACACGAGACTTGGGATAATCCCAGCTCTCTGTGGATCTGTGCAAAGGTGGAGCAGCAGAAACACCTTGTGTCTTCTTTGGGGACACAAGGTCCAAGGAGCTGGGGTGGCAGAGCGTGACCTGGGCTGGTGGCAGGTGAAGTCCCATTTCATGACATCCCGGAGTGGCACAGGACAAAGCTCCAAGCACCCACAGCCCCACTGAGGAAGTCCTTGGAGTGCTGCACATCCCATAGGAAAAGCTGCATTCACTCAGTCCATTGGGATTTATCACTTCCACTTGCAACACTTTAGGTCCAAGTTTCAAAGTGCAAAATTTTTACACTCAAGACACAGTCATGAAGAACATGTATTTCAATTTCCTATTCCTTTAACTGCAGTGTAAAATATCTTAATATTGGAAAACATCCATCAAATCTGTAAAGAAAGGCAGCTAATGGATCCTTTCCACTAGCACGTGTACAAACTAAGTAACTAAAATCAAATCTGAGTTCTCTTTTTCAAAAATCAGTTACCTCTTTCTTACTCCAGAGTTATAGATCATTTTTCACTACACATTTGGTAGTAATTTTTATCTTTCATATTTTTTTCGTGTTTGTTTGTTTGTTTGTTTACAGAAAACATGTCCTAGAAAAGGCATGTCCATTGCTTCTGGTTCCCGTGTGGAGCAGCTCCCTTCCCGCTGGCTGAGCTGCTCAGGCAGAGCCCGGCAGCTCCTGGCCCTGCAGGGCTGAGGTTTTCCCCGTTGCTGGGCACAGACTGATGGAGCAGCACTGCTGAACACGGGGACACGCAGAGGGAGCAGAGCAGCTGCCTTTGCCCACCTGAAGCTCCAAGGCCAAACTCTGAGCAGGCACGGCTGGAAGAGACTCGCAGGCTCCCTGTTGGCTCTGCTGCCCCACTTGTGCCCGGCCCAGCTCTGCGTGAGGCAGAGGGAGAACAAGGGGCAGCTCCCTCCCAGCCCCAGCCCAGGGACCCCTCCAGCCCCGGGCCTTGGGGCACTGTCAGCACCCGCTGCTCCAGCCACCGCTGCTGCTGGCACTGACAGCAACAACCAAACTGGGGCTGGTCCCCAGGGAGCAGCAGCAGTGCCTGGATCTGATCCCTCAGCCTGGGGCAGCCCCCTGGGGGAACAGAGGGCACAGCAAGAGGGACAAAACCAGTCAGGGTCAGAGACTGGAAAAAGCCAGAGCTGGGAGCAGGAACAGCTGCTTCATTGCACTCTTGGAGAAAGCTCTTGGCTGGGTCAAAGCACTGAAAGGTGTGAAAGGCAGAGAGGAGGCCACACCAAACAATGCTCCTGTTTTCACACCCTCCTGTAATAAATGGAAATGATTAGTGCTAACTGAATTGTAACTATTTGGAAAGTTATTATTAGGAGCAATCAAGGGAATTGGTGTTACAAGGCAGATGTAGCCCCCCTACAGATGTTACATGTTAAAATTAAGGTACAGGATGTAGTTTTGTGATAAGAAATGCCCTAAGACAAAATTGACCTTGAGATGGATGAAGTTGGAATGACTTTAGGCATAGGGCCTGAAAATTATAAAATATAAGACTAATTAGTGGAGTACAATGCTTACTTACATAACACAACGCTTAGTACGCACACACAGCCTGTAAGGTTATCCAGAGGACAACGAGGATGAGTGTAAGCCTTCATCCAAAAAACCACCAAAACAAGACAGAAGACCCCCTAGCAACAAGTGAAGCATGTGCCATGAAGAATAGTGATATTAAATCAATGAATTGGAAATAGGAGGAGACTTATGGGAAACATTAATGAATAGGTATAAGCATACAGTATATAATTTTAGTTTGAATTACTTTGTTTTGGTATGTGAGGCGGGGTGAGAAGCCCTCCCTGTACCCTGGTCAGTTTTGCTTATACTTTAATCATAATTACTGGCAAATTATATTCACAAATATATATCTATGTATCTGAAGTTATTCACTAAATTGTACTCTTTTACTAAATTGTTTTCCTTTTATACCAAATTGCTATTCAGGCCACTAAATAGTATTCTTTTATTAAATTGTATCCTTCTATTCAATTCACTAAATTGTATATTTTTTTTCCCTTGTTATTAAATTGCGGTTAACCTAATAGCTCTTGTTGTCTTATTTTAATTTCATTTATAATAGCACCAAGCAGAAAAGGGGCCTTACTGAGAGCAAGCAAACTTAACTTTCTGCCAGGACACAAATTTAGAGGGCAAAAAATTAAAAAAACCCACAGCATCAGCCCAGCTTCCCAGTGAGAAGGGTTGGAACTCTCTGCCCTCAACACTTCCCCAGCAGCTTTACAAAGGTAACTGGGATCTGAGCTGTGCCCTCTGAACCAGCAGAGCCAGCCTCCCTTCAGGCTGAGAAGCCACAGCCTCAGTTACAGCCCCGGGTGCCTCCTGTGCCCCAGAGAATGGCCCGGCTCACCTGGCCCAGCCCAGCCCGGCCCGAGCAGCCCGGACTGGCCTCAAGGGATGGGCTCCACCTGCCCGCTGTGCCCACAGGCCAGGCCCAAGGGCTCACAAGAGGCTTCCTCCCAGCTTTGCAAAACTCGGCCAAGAGTGTCCCCTTTACTGTGCTGAGAAGAGTAAAAAACCCTCTCAATCTAACCCCACTGCACTCCTCATGGGGGATCCCTGCACACCTTAGGAGAGAGCCCAAATTTTCCCTGTGTGCCTCATGAGGTGCAGGCCCAGGTGATGCCACTGAAGGAAATGTGCCCTCACAGCCCAGGGACGCTCAGCATGGGCTCCCCCAGCCCCTCAGTGCCCCAACACTGGTCACGGCAGCCCCTGCCTGGCTCCTGCCTGCCCACACCGTGGGCACCCCCGGCTGCTCCTGGACATGGAGCTCAGCCAGGGCTGGTGCTGTGTGGGCTTTGCTGGTGGTACCAGCCAGACACTGGGGTGACAGCTCCATCTCTTTATTAGAACAAAAAACATGGGCCAGCCCCTGCTCTGGTGCACAGGGGCTGCCCAATTTCAGTCCTGGCTAGGGACCAGGGCCAGGGGGCTCAGGGGCAGAGGGTCTCGCTTGAGAGGTGTGGGTCTTGGGATGCCCTCAAGACGGGGATGCAGCTGCAGCACAGCAGATGGGGAGAGATGTGAAGAGCGAGGATAACAGGTCAGCTTCTCTCGGACTAAAATCTTTGCCTGCTCTTCTGAAGCTGCAGAGGCGCTCCTGTTGAGAGAAGAGGTGGCTGAGGCCCCCAGCTGCCGCTGGCACACAGGGACCCTCCTGCACAGCAGGGCCCAGAGCTGCCAAGGCTCCCCAGCACGGCTGGAGCTGCTGGCACAGCTTGGCCCAGCTGGACAGCTGCCCCTCAAGGCCCTGGAGAGCAGGGGATGGCTCTGGGCAGGGTCCCTGGCCAGGAGCAGGCCCCAGAGCACCTCTGCCTTTCAAGGACAATCTCATCCCCGCTCTTTCTCCTGCCCACATTGCTTTGCCTCTGCCCGCTGCTCCTGGGGCTGCTCTTGGCCAGGCAGCCTCAGTGGCAGCCAGCACTGGCTGCAGCCCCAGCGGGCTCCCCAGGACAAGGCCCAGCAATTAAGAGGCCAATGAAAGGCCTGGGCAGCTGCAGAACTCTCGGCAGAGTTATTTGGGCAACCAAGAACTTAAGCCACAAGTCCACAGCAGCCTCACTGGGAATGTTTCCTGACTATGAGCAGCCTTTCAAGAAACTGTTTGAGGCAGAGATCAGCAAAACACTCACCGTTTTTTCTTCCGGCAATACCAGATTCCAGCACAGCACATCATCAGGAAAATTGCTCCACCAGCCACAATGGCCATTAACTTAATCAAACACTGTGTTCCCCAGCAAAAAACTCTTCTCATGCTTCTCCAGATCTTGTTAGCTTGTCTGGTGGTGCCAGCTGCATCTGTGGGAGCAATGGGCAGCGTGAGCCTGTGCTGTGCTCCACTGCTGAGCTGGCAGCACGCTGGATACAGCCAGGACGTTCTCTGTTTCCCCCAGAGCTGGGGCCTGCAGGCACCTTGCCACCCCTTGGCACAAGACTGCTCAACCCCCTGAGCTTGAATGGCACAATTTCTCTGTGCTGTGCTGGTCTTCTCCAGGCAATACTTGTCAAGGACATGGATAAGGGTCAGGAAAATGCCCAGGGTTTTGGAGCTGCTCCAGGGCCCTCCCTCTTCTAAATAGCCCCTACACCTGATCTACCCTGAGACTGGGAAATTTCAGGGGATCTCAGGGTGTTCACGTCCCATGCTGCAGTTTGGGCTCCCTGTCAGCTGATGCCAAATGCCTTCCTGCAGAGGCTGGGGAGAATCTGCAGCCAGGCCAGGCTGGGAAACAGCCCTGCAGGGCATGAAAGCAGCAGCGGGACAGCGAGGCTGACATGGATCCCTTCCTGCTGTGCTGGGTACACTGTGTCCAGATGTGCAGAGAAATCCCCCGGCTGCTGAGTCTCAGGAGGAGGCTGAGGAATATGGACCCACCACGGCGTCCCTCCAGATCATTCAGGATTATGTCCAGATATTTGAGTTCCCCCATTGCTACATTAGTATCTCCTATAGGTTTGTTCTTCTTTCTCAGGGGACCATAATATAAAGTATTTCCATTTTCCAGGAATGGATCCCACAGAACCAGTGCTCAGCCTGTGGGGTCAGCAGGGATGCACTACACACCCCAGTGATGGGAGCTGGGCTTGCTTGCAGAATTTAGCTCAGGAGCTGGGAAAGTCCTTGCTGCAGACACACCTGTAACTCAACAGCCACAGAAGCTTCTCTCATCTCTGCTGATCTGCACAGGCAGCACTGAGCCACAGGAGCAGTGAGAGGATCACACAGAGCGAGGGCACACACGTGCACGGCTCTGTCCTGGCACCTGCAGCGATGCCGCCCTGGCCGAGCTTTGGGCTCTGAGCTGGCAGCTCTCCCAGGGGGAAAGGCCTTCACCTACCCTCAGAATATTCCTCATCACCAGGCTCAGTAACTGATATGGACGGGGAATCCAGATCATCTTCATCATCAGGTTCATCTGCAAAGAAAGTCAGGACAGAACAGCTCCCGTGACACTGCTGAAGATTCTTCTTCAGGCTGGAGTGACAGTGAGTGCACCTGGGTGACTGCTGCCCTCCAAGGCACTCCCTTATCTCTGCCTTCCACTCAGGAGCAGGAGCAGGGGGACCACGTGCCTGCAGTGGCCCCACAATGGGATGGAAGGAGCCCCTTGCATGGCAGTCAGGAGAGAAAGGACTCCCTGGAGCTGCCAGCAGCTCTGAACTGAGCCCCAGGCAGGGCCAGGGCTTGGCAGCTGGAGCAGGAGCATCTCAGGCTCCCTGGGGCCAGAAAGGAGCCACACAAGGCACAGCCCCGGGGCACAGCTCTGGGCCCAGCCCTTCCCTCTCTGCTCTTCTCCGTGGCTGCACAGAGCAAACGGAAGGTGACACTGGCATTGCACATGGGAAGAAGATTGACAGCTAAATGCTCCTTCCTCCCACTGACAGCGATGCTGTGGGATCACTCAGGGCTCCAGAAGGGAATGGGGCGAGGTTTCCAGAATCCATCAACCTTCAGACTCTTGAGGGAAATGGCACATGAGTGAGCTCTTGCCACCTTGACACTGATTATTCTGTGCAGAAAGGGACATTGAGAACTTGCCTCCAGCATCTGGCAAGGTCTTCAAACCGCCATTTACCAGCACTTGCAGATGCTCCATGTCACGATCCCAATCTAGAAGGGAGCACAGATCAGAACCATTCCATGGTGTGCTGGGATCCCTTTCTGCCTTAGGGAACTGGGCACTGCAAGGGGGTCAGGTAAGGCCGTGGGAGCCAGATGTCAATGGACATGGCCAAAGCTGCAGAGGGGCCTGAGGAGAGCTCTGGACTGGCTCTGGACATTCTCAACACCTTTTCCATGCTCTGTGCAAAATCCCTGAAAGGCAGGCACTGCCAAGTAGCAGAGATGGCAGCTCAAGCCTCAGCAGGGCTCAGGCCCAGAGGCACAGCAATTAGCTCCTGGGACTGTGCCTGGCATGGCCTCCCTTCCTGCAGCAGAGGCTGCCCATGAGCCACTGCTTCCTCCGGGAAACGCTGCCTTCAGCACAGCCTTTGGGTTCATATCTGGAGAAAGGAAGAGCCACAGCTGGATCAGACAGAACCATTCCCCATTGGGGAGGTGGCATGTTCAAGAGGCAATATTTGTCAAAGTCATGGATAAGGATCAGGAGAAAGGCCAGGTTATTGGGGCTGGCCAGGGCCCTCCCTCCTCCAAACAGCCCCTACACCAGATCGACCCTGAGACTGGGAAATTGCAAGGGATCTCTAAGTGTGCATGGCCTGTGCTGCAGTTTGGGCCCCCTGTCAGCTGATGCCAAATGCCTTCCTGCAGAGGCTGGGGAGAAGCTGCAGCCAGGCCAGGCTGGGAAACAGCCCTGCAGGGCATGAAAGCAGCAGTGGGGCAGTGACGCTGACATGGATCCCTTCCTGCTGTGCCAGCCATGGCGTGTCCAGATGTGCAGGGAAAGCCCCCGGCTGCTGAGTCTCAGGAGAAGGCTGAGGGACATGGACCCACCATGGCGTCTATCCAGTTCACTCAGCATCTTGTCTTCTGTAGGTTTGTTCCTCCCTTTAAGAGAACCTTAACAGAAAGTATTTCCATTTCAGATGAATGGATACCACAGAACCAGGGCTCAGCCTGTGGGATCACCAGGGACACACCACTCACCCCTGTGATGGGAGCTGGGCTTGTGTGCAGCAACCAGCAAAGGAGCTTGAAATGTCCTTGCTGCAGACACACCTGTAACTCAACAGCCACAGAAGCTTCTGTCACCTGGTTCCTGCCAGGTTGTCAATGATTATTCCTTGTTGGGACAGTGAGAACATACCTGCATGGGGCTCCAGAGGCAGAAAATCTTCATGAAGCCAAGCTGCTGGAGAAATCTTCCTACCACGCTTGTCTACAAAGGAGCACAGATCAGAACCATTCCATGGTGTGCTGGGATCCCCTTCTGCTTTAGGGAACTGGACACTGCAAAGGGTTTGGGTAAGGCTGTGGGAGCCAGATGTCAATAGACATGGGCAAAGCTGCAGAGGGGCTTGGGGAGCTCTGGGCTGGCTTTGGTCACTCTCAACACCCTCTTTGCAGCCCCTGTGCAACATCCCTGGTGGGGCAGTGGGACCAGCCCAGGGCCCATGGGCTCTCCCTCCCACAGAGGAAACCCCAAGGCCTTGGGCCAAACCGCAGCATTCAGTGCCATAGGTAACGGAACCTCCCTCCTGCCCTCTCTCCTTCAGCTGGGACAGCTCCCCCAGCCCAAGGGGACAGAGCCAGGCCCTGTCAGGACACACTGGAGCTTTACCCTCCCCCTCAGCCCTTTCCCCACCATGGGCACCCCTTGCAGCAGCTGCCAGGTTTTGGGACGTGTCTCCCATGGAGGGACCCCAGCAAGACTGCTCAGTAGCCAAGTGACCTGAGCCTGCTCAGGATAATTCCTCTGCACTGTGCTCACACAGCCAAGCAGCAGAGATGGCAGCTCAAGCCTCAGCAGGGCTCAGGCCCAGAGACACAGCAATTACCTCCTGGAACTGTGACTGTGCCTGGCATGGCCTCCCTTCCTGCAGCAGAGGCTGCCCATGAGCCACTGCTTCCTCCGGGAAACGCTGCCTTCAGCACAGCCTTTGGGTTCATCTCTGGAGAAAGGAAGAGCCACAGCTGGATCAGGTGGGGCTGTTCCCCAACAGGAAGGTGGCATGTTCAAGAGGCAATACTTGTCAAAGTCATGGATAAGGTTCAGGAAGCCATCAAAACTTTGGAGCCAGGCCAGGGCCCTCCCTCCTCCAAAGAGCTGCCATTCCACATCTGCCCCAAGACTGGGAAATTGCATGGGATCTCAGGGTGTGCATGGACCACGGTGCAGTTTGGGCTCCCTGTCAGCTGATGCCAAATGCCTTCCTGCAGAGGCTGGGGAGAAGCTGCAGCCAGGCCAGGCTGGAAAACAGCCCTGCAGGCCGTGAAAGCAGCAGTGGGGCAGTGACGCTGACATGGATCCCTTCCTGCCCTGCTGGGCACAGCGTGTCCAGATGTGCAGGGAAAGCCCCCGGCTGCTGAGTCTCAGGAGAAGGCTGAGGGACATGGACCCACCATGGTGTCTATCCAGTTCACTCAGCATCTTGTCTTCTGTAGGTTTGTTCCTCCCTCTAGGAGAACCTTAACAGAAAGTATTTCCATTTCAGATGAATGGATCCCACAGAACCAGGCCTCAGCCTGTGGGATCAGCAGGGACACACCACTCACCCCTGTGATGGGAGCTGGGCTTGTGTGCAGCAACCAGCAAAGGAGCTTGAAACATCCTCGCTGCAGACACACCTGTAACTCAACAGCCACAGAAGCTTCTGTCACCTGGTTCCTGCCAGGTTGTCAATGATTATTCCTTGTTGGGACAGTGAGAACATACCTGCATGGGGCTCCAGAGGCAGAAAATCATCATGAAGCCAAGCTGCCTGAGAAGCCTTCCTACCACCCTCATCTGGAAGGGAGCATAGATCAGAATCATTCCATGGTGTGCTGGGACCCCCTTCTGCCTTAGGGAACTGGGCACTGCAAGGTGATTGGGTAAGGCTGTGGGAGCCAGATGTCAATGGACATGGCCAAAGCTGCAGAGGGGCCTGGGGAGCTCTGGGCTGGCTCTGGTCACTCTCCACCCTCTTTGCAGGCCCCGTGCAACATCTCTGGAGGGGCAGCAGGACCAGCCCAGGGCCCCTGAGGCCTCTCTCCCTCCCACAGAGGAAACCCCAAGGCCCTTCAGTCCTGGGGAAAACCATCCCCAATGCTTCCCAGGGAGAAGGGAGCACTGTCCCTGGAAAGGGGACCGAGGCCGCGGGCTCACCTGCTCGCCCTGCTTGCCATGGAGCAGCCTGGGCAGCCCTGTCAGGCAGGGCCACTGCCAGGAGGAGCAGGAGGAGGAGGCGCAGAGCAAAGGCCATGGTGCCTTGCCCACTGCCAGTCCTGCAGCTCTTGCTGCCACCACTGTCCTGACACCGCTGTCCCAACGTCAGCACCGCTGCTGCTGCCACTGCTGCTGCCGCAACAGTCGTGGTCAAGGACTGACTGCTCGGTCCTTGTGGTGCTGTGCAACCACGGGGCTCTGGGACCTCTGTGACCTCAGAGCCTGCTGTCACCTCAGCCTGCTGTCACCCCACAGGCTGCTGTGACCTCATGGCCAGGGTGGAATTGTGTGGGGAGTGGGATCTGCCTTCTTCACTAGGGAGCTCATCCTGCCCTGCAGCTCTGTCCAAGGGCTATGACAGGGTCCCAGCCCAGCTGATCTCACAGGCTGGGGGATGAAGGGATGGAGAGCAACCCTGCACAGAAGGACTTGTGGCTGCTGCAAGGTGAGAGGCTGGACATGAGCCAGCCATGTGCCTCCAAAGGAGGGTGCCCAGCAGCTTGAAGGAGGTGATTCCACCACCCCTCTGCTCTGGTGCGAACCCACCTGGAGTACTGCATCCACCTCTGGGTGCCCAGCACAGGAAGGACATGGTCCTGTTGGAGCTGGTCCAGAGGAGGGACAAAATGCTCTGAGGGCTGGAGCCCCTCTGCTTTGGAGACAGGCTGGGATAGCTGGGGGTGTTCAGCCTGGAAGAGAGAAGGCTCCACAGAGACCTGATTGCTCCCTTTCAGTACTTTAAGGGGGCTTGTAAAAAAGACAGGACAAAATTTTTAGTAAGGCCTGTTGTGACAAGACTGAGGGGGAATGTTCTCAATCTAAAAGACAATAGCCTCAGACTAGATATAAGAAAGAAACTCACATTTTTTACACTGGGGGTTTTGAAACCCTGATACAGGTTGCCCAGAGAGGTGGGCATCCATCCCTGCTGACATTCAAGCTCCTGCTCTGAGCAACCTGACCTAAAGGTGTCCCTGCTCTCTGCAGGGCACTGCACTAGATGGCCTTTAAATGTCCCTTCCAAGCCAAGCCATTCTGTGCTGCTGTGCACCAGCAAAGCAGTGCTGGAATAATGCTGGGGTGATGATGCTGGCACCTGTGTTTTGGTAGTTGTGCCATTTAGCTGTTGGCCAAGAGAGGATTGATGGGCTGCACAGTGAAGTCTGCAAAGAACAGTGTGCTCAAGGAGAAACAGGAGAGGAACATGGCTTCCAGTTCAGATAAATGCCAGCATTTTGCTGCCCATTCCTTGTTAAGAAATAAAGGAATGTCCTGAAGATCCCTTCAGTGTGGGTGCAGCATTGGTTGTATCAGTACTTGTATTCTGTAAAACAGGTGAGTTGTTACAGCTTCTTGCCCCATTTATCACTGGATAAAACCCAAATACTGCATTGCTCCATGTCTACTTTCTTCCAAGTAAAGGGAGATTTTGTTCATTCTTGAGTGGGACATATTCATCTGTTGACAAGCAAATTCTTCTTGCCATTCACACAATGCTGATTTGCTCTAATTGGATTGTAATTAAGATCAACCACTCATTGTAATTAAGACTGATGGATTGTGAGGCAAAGTGTTGCATAATTTTCCCTGGAGAGAGTTTTTCTCTAATTCAATGACATATGAAGACAGGTGTAGCCTACCATACTTGTGGCATTAGTCTCCCACTCTGTCCTTTCCTCTCACCCAAGGGGAGGATCGAGGTCTGCAGGTCTCATCTGTGCACAGAAAGAGTTAATATCTCACCCAGACCTGCAGATGCTCATGATGGTTTCTGCCGGGCAGTGGCCGAAGCAGTCACGGTGATGGATTTCAGGCCTTGCTGGGGCTGTGCCAAGATCTCAGGGGGCCCGGCCAGAACAGTCGTGGCTGTTCTGCCCCCATGGCTGGTCCCAGGCCCCTGCTCCCTTCAATTCCAGCTGCGGGCCGATGGCTTCCCCGCCCTGTGCCCGGCAGCCGCTGGGGCCGCGCGGGCCGTGGTGAAGGGGCCTGGCCCAGCCCAGAGCCGCTCCCGGGGCCTGGCGGAGCCCGGCTCGGTGCAGGCCAGGCTGGAGCAGGGCCGGCCTGACCAGCACCCAGTTAACTCTTCACAGCTGGAAACAACAGAGAGCTTGCCTGGGCTTGCCTGTCTTTAAAATGGGGATTTCACACAGGAGGATACAGCTTCAAAATTATTTAATAGGTTGTCAGTTCTCAGAGCCAGCCAGCTGTTGGTTTTGCTAAGCACAGAGGAAGCTCATAGCAGTGCCCTCCTAGAAGTATCATTTGCATGGGTGGCTTCTTCCCTCCTCACCAAATATCAACTAATATAAAACCAGTACAGACACTCAGGGTGTAACAGGAAGAAATTCTGAAGCAATTGTTTTAAAGTAAAATCAGTTATTAAGCACAGATTGATGTTACTCCCCCACTCCACTGGAGAGGGACAGTGACTCTGCCACCTCCCCCCTGGCCAGCCCATTCCAATTCCCAATCAGCCTTTCTGGGAAGAACTCCTTCCTATTGTCCAGCCTAAACCTGCCCTGGTGCAGCTTAAGGCTGTGTCTCCTTGTCCTGCCCTCCAGCAGATCCCCACTTGCAGCCAGCTTGGTGTCATCTGCAATTTGTGAGTGCTGGACTCGACCCCCTCAGCCAGACCCTGAGTGAAGATATTAACCAGGACTGGGCCCAGCACAGATCCCTGGGGACACCACCAGGGACTGGACACCAGCTGGATGCAGCACCATCCCCACCACTCTCTGGGCCCGGCCTCCAGCCAGTTCTGCAGCCAGCAAAGAGTGCTCCTGTCCAAGCCGTGGGCTGCAGCTTTTCCAGGGAATGCTGTGGCTCTCCGTGTCCAAGGCCTTGCTGAAGTCCAGCTCGACACATCCAGAGCCTTTCCCGCACCCACCAGGCGGGTCAGCTGGTTATAAAAGGAGATCAGGTTGGTCAGGCAGGACCTGCCCCTCCTAAAGCCACGCTGGCTGGGTCTGAGCCCTGGCACTCAAGGGGATCTGTTCCAAAACCTCACCAGGCACCGAGCTCAGGCTGACAGGCCTGCAGTTCCCCAGAGCCTCCTGCCAGCCCTTCTTGGGGATGGGCTCACACTGGCACCTCCAGTCCTCTGGGACCTCCCCAGTGAGCCAGGACTGATGAGGAGAAATGATGGAGAGCAGCCTGGGGAGCTCATCCACCAGCTCCCTCATCCCCCTAGCATGGATCCCATCTGATCCCATCCACCTGTGAGCATCTGAGTGGCTCAGCAGGTATCTGACTGCTTCCTCCTGGATTACAGGGGGCTCTTCTGCTCCCTGTCCCCATCTACCAGCTCAGGAGAACACTTGTCCTGAGGAAAACCTGTCTTGATGTTGAAAGCTGAGGCAAAGAAAGTGTTGAGTACCTCAGCCTTTTCCTCGTCTTTGGTAACCATATCCTCTCCAATAAGGAATGGAGGTTGTCCATAGCCTTCCTTTTACCATTAATGTATTTATAAAAACATATTTATTATCCTTCACAGAAGCAGCCAGGTTAAGGTCTAATTGAGCTTTCACCTCTCTACTTTTCTTTCTGCATGACCTAATGACATCCTTAAACATTTCCTGAGTTGCCTGTCCCTATGTCCAAAGGTGATGCACCCTCATCTTTTCCCTGAGTTCCTCCATAAGCTCCCTGCCCACCCAGGTCAGTCATTTTCCTTACCAGCTCATTTTTTGTCACAGAGGGACAGGCTGTTCCTGCTCCTTCAAGACTTTTTTCTTGAAGTGTGTCCATCCTTCCTGGAATACTTTGATTTAAAAGGCTGTTTTCCTTAAAAAAATCAGTACCTGATTTTGGTGCTCCCCAAATCTGCATCCTTAATCGGCTGAAGACTGTTCTTCCTAAGTCCAGTGTAGGAGTTTTGTTGATGCCCCTCCTTCTTTCACAGAATATTTCAAAACTCAATGATTTCATGGCCACTGTACCCCAGGCAGCCTCCAACCCCCACATCCCCCAGCAGCCCTTCTCTGTTTGTGAACACCAGGAGACACAGCTTTCCTGGGCAGTGGCAAGAGAAGGAAACCTCCCCAAAGTGCAGCTTGGCAGGTTCAGCCTGGAGGGGAGGAGAAAGAAAAGTCCCTGCCAGGGTAGAATTTTGGTGCAGGAGGTGTCCCAGCGTGAGACTGGACCATGCCATGGCTGAGTGTGCCAGGAGCCGGCAGTCAGTGGGGCCCAGGGATGCTCCAAGGGACTTGGAGTTTTGCTTCTGACTCCTTGAGCAGCTCCTTCAACCTTCTCTCAGTGCCTGAGGGTCCTGGACTCAGCCCCAAATCCAGCCTGGGGTTCATTAAAATACAGAAAGCCTCGGGGGCTCTTTCTCTTCCTTCCACTGTCTTCAAGTCCAAGGCTTGTGCAGCTGCTTGGAGTCAGTTTGGAGTTCTGTTAAGGAGGAAGATTTGAAAATCCACCACTTTTTTTTTTTTTTTTACAATCAAGGAGATATTTTTTTTTATTTTTTAGTTGAGAGAAGAGGTGACAGAAGCATTCCCCAAGTGTTCCTGATGCTGAATGTCTCCTTAGGAGGTCTGGTCACGGAGAAGAATGAGCCCCTTGTGGGCTGCCCCTGTTTGGACAACCTGCTCCTCACCCCGAGCCTCAGCATGTCTGACATCGCCCACCTGGGACTGACATCCCAAAATATTGAGAACATTTATCAATTTTTCTTTATCATTAAAATCTAATCAATTAATAAAAATAAAATTTTACTTTTTATAATAATTCTGTATTTTTATAACCTAATTTTTATATCTCTATAACAGAACTGATAAATTTTTAGCGACTAAAAATATTATCGATCCTTGGTTCAAAGTATCACAATTTCCTTCATTAATTAATTGACCACTATTTCTCCCTCTTTATGCTAATTATTATTTTTAGTCCTTTGGTCATAATTTTTAAATTTTTCTCAGACAGGGTAAAAGGAACCACTTTGGGTTCCATGAAGACTTTTCTGGGGAACATTTGGGGCAGTTTTGGGTCTGGGGAGGGACTTTAGAGAGAACCTGGGGGTCTGGAGGACACTTGGGGGAGCCGGGTGGGCACTTGGAGGGGCACTTAGGGATTCTGTGGGACAATTCGGGGTCCAGGGGAGCACTTGGGGGTCCAGGGGGGCACTTGGAGGTCAGGGAGGGGAATCTGGGGGCCCTTCGGGGTCCGGGCGGGCACTCGGGAAGCTGTAACAGGGAATCTATGGGCCGCGGGGGATGATGGGAGTTGTAGGCGCCGGTATAATACGGTTTAATGGGGCCGCAGAGCATCACGGGAGTTGTAGGCGCAGCTCCAATGGGTTCCGGTGAGGCGCGGGGCATGACGGGAGATGCAGTCCCGGCTGGAATAGCGCTCTATGGGCGCCGCGGAGCATGATGGGAGCTGTAGTCCCGGAAGTGACTCGGAAGGCGCGTTTGGCGGTGTGGGGAAGCGCTTGGAGAAAACTTTTGCGTCCGAGCCGTGTCTGCAGGTCCTGGGGGTGAATGTATACGGCTCGGGAGCACTTGGGGGGAACCTGGGGAGCTGTAACCGGGCTCTTTAGGGCGCGGGGTACGGCAGGAGGTTTGGGCGCGGAACTGTGTTGTGGGATGATGGGAGATGAATTCCCAGGAGTGGCTGGAAGGGGAATCTGTGGGGTTGGGAGCATTCGGGGGTCCAGAGACGCTTTGGGGAGTCCCGAACGGGCGCTGAGGGGGCACTCGGGGATCCTGGAGGGTTTGGGGAACACTTATGGGACCTATGGGGGGCGATCCCGGGGTTCTGGGGAGCGCAGGGCATATTCCCAGTCCTTCCGAATTCCTTCCAGCATGATCCCATTTGCTCTCAACCACTCCCAGTCAGCGTCAGCATGATCCCATTCACTCCCAGTATATCACATTTGCCCCCAACCTGGTCTCAGTTGCCCCCTGGAGGCTCCTACTCACTGCCAGTATCATCCCAGTCTGATCCCAGTATGATTCCAGTCTCCCTCAGTGTGATCGCAATCTCTCCTGGCATGGTCCCAGCTGCTCCCAGTATGATCCCAGTATGATGTCAGTACACAGCCAGTGCAATCTCAGCCACTGCCAGGATGATCCCAGTACAAACCAGTCCCTGCCAGTGCTGCCACTCCTGGGATCCCCCAGCCCTCTCTGTGTTCCCCCTCCCGCATCTCCCCAGAGGAGCCCCAAGGGCTGGCAGTCCCCAGCCAGGGTCCCCAGCCAGCCCCAGGTTGGATCTGCAGCCCCCAATTTTCCCAGTTTCCCTCTCCTTTTCCCCGGGCCGGGTTCCCCCCGTCCCCAGCGGGTGGGAGCAGCGGAGAGCCCCGCGCTGCCCATCCCGACCTGTCCCGGCTCCATCCCCGCTCCTGCCGTGGGCTGTGAGGGGTTTGGGAACGGGGCACTGAGGGTGTCACTGCTCCTGGGGGAGGAGGAGGAGGGATGGAAGAGGAGAGATGAAGAAGGAGAGTGAGAAGGGATGGAAGTAGGAGAAGGTGCTGGCGTTAGGGAGGAGAAGGAGGAAGGATGGAAGGGGAGGAGAGGGAGGAAGATGTTGTAAATACTCCACAAACCCCTTCATTCTTGTCCCCCATGGGGATGTGTCCGCCCTTCTCAGAACACGGGCGGGAAGGGGTCTCAAAATATATCCAACATGGACCTAAGGTATTTTAGACAAAGAAGGCTCAGACTTACGAGACGTGGTCCTGGGTTTATTGTATGTGGATCGCCCGGGGCAAGAAAGAGGCTGAGATTCCTCGGGTGCTCTCTTAAACTTGGGGGAGGGGGTGGCCAGGGGATACAGGGGGGTTACAGCCAATGGGATAGGGAAAAGAAAAGGGAGGTTAGGTAGGGACTGACCTTATACAACACCAAGGGTGAGTTCTTCCCTTGGGACAGACCATAATTTTTTAAATGCACTTCAACAGGAAGAGGAGGGACAAAGGAGAATCAGGGAAAGGAGAAGGAACCAAGAGGTCAAGAACTCCCTGAATTTACAGTCCCCCACCTGTGGGATCATCACCCCCCATCCCACAGGTACCCCGAGAGGGGGAGCTCAGCCCAGATCTCCTGGGGGGTCCCTGGGTTGGGTTTTTTTGGGGGGGATATTTAAGAATTAAGGACTGCAAAGCTGAGCGGAAAATGCCCCTTGGGGCGACACTGGGTAGTCCCAGCATTCCTAAGTGGGGAGATGGAAATGAGGGGAACTTTTCAGATTCCTGGCACTCCCAGCAGCCTGGGGAGGACAGGAATTGAGTAGACAGGGGAACACCAATACAATCATGACCCCCAGCAGCTGGGACAGGGGGGAACCCCTGAACACCAAAGGGGAGAGACCAGAGATGGGGAACTCCTGGGAGGAATTTTCAGGGCTGAATCTTGGTGTCTGGGAGGTTTTTATGGATAGCTTGGAATTTCTAGAGATGGACGTGGGCAGGAGGAACCCCCTAATCCAATGTGCTCATGAATTGTATTTTTCCCCAAACCAGGATTTCCCATTCCCAAACCTTGTCCAGATGGAGAGGAAGGCTGTGAGGAAGAGGAAGATACCCCAGGACACCCAGGCAGGTGAGGAGGAAGTCAGTGCCCCTTTCCCCCTCTCTCCTGCTCCATCTCCCAGCCCAGCCTGGCCCCCGGCTGCAGGACAACCCCGCTGCCGACGCCGTCCTGCCGGGGACGCACTGGGGGGATCTCCTTCCCCTTCCCTCTGGCACGGAGGCAAATCCCATCCTCTCCTTGTCCTTCCTCCCCCAGACAAGGAGCTGAGGATGGAGACCAGGGAGGACAAATCCCCACAGCAGAACCTCATGGAAGAGGCCGTTTTGAGCAGCTCTACGGTGCAGGAATCCAACAGGGAGGAAAATCCCCAGAGATCCCGCAGGAGGAGGGGCTCCAAACCCATCCCAGGGTGCTCTGAGGAGGAAAGACCCACCCTGTGCCGGGAAGGCGGCCAGAGATCCAGCCGGGGCTCTGAGCTGGTGGTCCATGAGCAGGTTCAGGATGGGGAGAAGCCCTACAAGTGCTTGGAGTGTGGGAAGAGCTTCAGCCAGAGCTCATTCCTGATCCGCCACCAGATGATCCACACTGGGGAATGGCCCTACGAGTGTGGGGAATGTGGGAAGGGCTTCAGCTGCAGCTCCAACCTCATCATCCACCAGCGCATCCACACTGGGGAGAGGCCCTACGAGTGTCCTGAGTGTCAGAAGAGGTTTCAGACCAGCTCAACTCTCCTCCAGCACCAGCGGATTCACACGGATGAGAGGCCCTTCCGCTGCCCTGACTGTGGGGAGGGCTTCAAGCAAAACTCCACCCTCATCAACCACCGGCGCATCCACACTGGGGAGAGGCCCTACGAGTGTGGGGAGTGTGGGAAGAGCTTCAGCCAGAGATCCCACCTGATCATCCACCAGAGGACCCACACTGGGGAACGTCCCTATGAGTGTGGGGAGTGTGGGATGACCTTCAGCCAGAGGTCCCAGCTGACCATCCACCAGATGATCCACACTGGGGAGAGGCCCTACGAGTGTGGTGAGTGTGGGAAGAGGTTTCAGACCAGCTCCACTCTCCTCCTGCACCAGCGGATTCACACGGATGAGAGGCCCTTCCGCTGCCCTGACTGTGGGGAGGGCTTCAAGCAAAACTCCAACCTCATCACCCACCGGCGCATCCACACTGGGGAGAGGCCCTACGAGTGTCCCCAGTGTGGGAAGAGCTTTACCCAGAGCTCTAACTTGACCAGACACCAACAGAGGCACCGGTAAGGGAAGCCCTGTGAGTGCCCCAAGTGCAGGAAGAGCTTCATGTTCTGCTCCAGCTCCATCCCCCATCAGAGGACCCACGTTGGGCAGAGCCCTGATGACCCACGTTCCCAGTGATCTGTGTTGGGAACACACTGGGCTGGAGGTCATTTTATTTTGGTTTCAGTTATCTTTTGATTCATTCTCATCCCTTTAAATCAAACAAATGGTGGTAAAAATCAACAAATTCATCAAAGGCATCTAAAACCTCACATTTTACTAGTGCTTCAAGGCAATCTTGGAGATACTTGTGAGTATTTGAGGGTTGTGGGGTTATTTGGTGGAGTTGTCTCCATTTCTTGGCACTCAAAGAGGTGAGAGGGATCGATCTGTCACCTCAAAACCACTTAATGCCACTGAAACCTTCTCAATCCCTCTCCAAAATTATTCAATTCCACAGCCCCTCAGGGTGTGATGCCTCATGTTTTAGCTTTCATATCTTTCATATTCTGCACTGCCTAGGTTTGTAGTTTTGAACTTCACATTAAGTGTTAGTGAGCTCTCTTCACAGAGTAGGTAGACAAAACAATTCCTTTTCTAGCTTGATACCAAGGACAGTCGTTACAAGTTCCAGGCCCAAAAGCATAAACAAGGGTGGACTGAAGAGAGAAAACAAGAAGGGTGGGATTTCATCATCTGAAGCTGTAACTGGACAATGAACCCAAATATGCAGATGGACCTAAACTTCTAAAAATATGGGACCTCGTGATGAGTTGTCCATTTTTATGACCATTTTTGGTCCATCTTGGGTGTAGCCCTGGCCAGGCTCTTGTACTGCCCAAGGTGTATCTGTAACGTGCTGGTCGTGAGTGAGGAGACAAAATCCACGATTCATGCTCCAGTTGCTCATCAGACAAAACAGCCTTGTTTATTATTCAGAACTCACTTGAATACCAAATTCAAATTTCCCAGGCTAGACACCCATTGGCTGATACTTCCCTCCCTGCCCTGCATCCTGCCCAGTGGTGTGCAGTGGTTCAGACATGAATTAGGCTCACTAAATTAAATTTGTGCTAAAATCTATGGCTAAAGAGAATTTACTGCTAAATTAGATTTGTGTTATGTCTAGATTTACCTTGTCCAGTCCTGACCAGCTCTACTGTGACCATACTGTGACTATTTACCCTTTTTGGTTAAATTAAAAAATATAAAATGCTCTCTGTTACCCTATCTGCAAGGGCCCTTTGCAGACATGATAACAGGGACAGCATGGGTTTAATTTGAATGAAGTTTTCTAGTTAACTTGACACAATTAATTCTCTTCAGCTAGCAATATGCTTTGTGTACTAAATTGAGTTTGCAACACTCCCTTCCAGGAGCTGGCAGACAGGATCACAATCCTTTAAGCTAACATGCCACAGGTTAACTACTCATAGTTAAAAGTTACAACTTAACATTAAAAAACAAGAAAGTATTTAGAACTGAGATTATCCTGAACTCTATAAACAAGAAACAAAAAACATTCAATGTTTAGAACCGTGAGAAAAACCCAACTTAGCAGAAAAACAATTTGTAAACAAACAGTTTTTAAATGAACTGTCTTTTCAAGAGTCTGATTTTCATGGTGAATAAGTTGTTCTGGTTACTCTTCTTTAATCTGCTCCGTCACATCCGTAGAGGTGCTGTCAGGAGGGTGTTGTTTGTGTCCTTTGGCTGTATGTTCAACTCTTTCACATCGGTTGCAGCTTGCATTATCACTTCTTTGTCCCTGAGCTGTCCCCTGTGGAATGGGCTTGTGTGGACAGTTTATTTTCCCGTGGCCTTGTTGTCCACACTTGTAGCAATGGGGTGTGAGTTTAACAGCAGCTGTAATAGAATTGGCTAGCATATCCATGTGATGAGATCCAGTCCCAACCTTAGCACATGCTGTAATCATCTCCTCCAGAGATGGATTCCCTTGAGGTACTGTAGCTATAATTTTTCTACAGTCTTGGTTTGCATTATCTCGTGCCAGTTGTAGCATTAATTGACCCCTTGCTTCACTGCATATATAGCTCATGGGGGTTTTATCTTCTACTTGAATAGCTTTGGGTTGGCACTGACAAGTTGGTAATTTTTGTTAGAGCTCACATTGCTAAGTCTTTCACTTGTGTTAGAATTGCAGAGTTCAAGCGAGCCTGGGTTTGGGGATCTTCTGATACTGCTGAATGATTTATTGTATGAACAGCCTTAGCTACTTTGCTTTCTGGGGTCCCACCACACATTCCTGCCTCTTGTTTTTCAGTAATTCCTGTTAAAGTGCCATGTGCTCTTTCCACAATGGCCTGTTTTATTGTTATTTGAGGAACGCCAGTGTGGTGTGTTACACTCCAGGGCTGCAGGAAATGTTTTGTTTTCTGTGAGATGTGTGTTGTTTTGATGCTATGAGGGATGCTCAAAACAGCAAAGGCTGACTGCCAGTGTGCAATGGCATCCCGACCCTTTTCTCTTGGGTGTTTTATAGCACATATTGCTGATGAAAAGGTATCTGTGGATAAATGTACATATTTTAAATGTCTAAATTCAGGGATGTGTGTGACATGGGTTTGCCAGATTTGTAAGGCACGCAGTCCATGAGGGTTTGCTCCCATCTGCAGTGGTGCAGTGTGGCCCTGGTGTCCTGATGGGACACTTGTGGTTGGGTTCTTTTTCCCCCTTGGACTGAAGATTGATGAGATAGAGGCAGTTTTCTCTTGTTTGGACTTGGTTGTTTATTCTTCTTTTATCTCCATTACATGTATACAGGGTACAAGGAGCTACAAGCAGCTATGTGCACTAAGATAGAAAGGTGCAAAATGACTAACAAAGATCTTCTTCAAGGTTTTTTATATGTTCATTTATCCAATTAACAAATGCCAAGGAAATATTTTTTCTTAGTGACCCAATGACCAAACACCTGTGTGCTGCACTGCAGCATTCTCTATCCAATCACCTACTACTACCCAAAAACCTCTAGAAGAAGAAGATGAAGAAGAAAGAAGGACAAGAGACAACACCCTGAATCCTCCATCTTGTCCTCTATTTTCTGAACTAGTTTAAACTCCAAACTTTAACTTTTTCATGCAGTGACATAAGAAATCTCTCTAATCTACACACTTACCCTCCTGGTTTTTCTATTTAACAGTTGTTTTCATGGTGTTATATGAAATTCAGTGTTTTTTTGGATGTCAGAGCCAGGCATCAGAGATAAGGGCACACTCTCAGTGCCTCTGACTCCAACAATAAGCTAAGTTGAATATTGTTAAGTGTTATTCCACTGTTAAATCCTGAAGTCATTAGTTATAAGTTAGCTTAAATACTGTTAAGTGCTTTTGCTAAATTGTGATGTTTGAGGTATAAATTAAGGCATAAGTGAAGTCCTGTTAAGTTTGAGCTCTGTTAAGCTCAAACACACACACACACACACACAGAGGGACGGTTCTGGGTTCATTTCTGGTTTAGTTGCCTGGATTTTGTTTGGTTTTGTTGTTGCTTTGTTTCCTTGCTGTGCCTGAAGTGTCCAGTCAGGAGCAGAGTGACTCTTGCCAAGGAACTTTGTGCTGCTGGTGCTTAATATTAAACCTGGTTTTTGCTGCTCCCTTGCTGGGGATTTTTTAAGCGCTCTCAAGCCCTCGTTGGTGACAGGGTGAAGGAGCCCTGGCCCAGGCTCTGGCCCTGGGGGATATGGGGATGCTGCCAGGGGTTCCCTGTCCCCTTGTCCCACAGACCTTGGGATGTCCCACAGCCATTCTGTGATGTCCCAGTCTGGACTGTGATGTCCCAGCCCCTCTGAGATAACAGAACCTACTCTCTGATGTCACAGCCTTCTCTCTGACATCACACACTCTTCTCTCTGCTGTCACACAGCTGCTCTGTGATGTCACAATCTGTCTGATGTCACAGAGCCGCCCTCTGGGATTGTGGTGTCTGCTCTGTGACCTCACAGCCCACTCAGTAATGTCACAGCCCACCCTGTGGTGGCTCTGTGATGTCATACAGAAACTCTGTGATGTCACAACCCACTCTGTGATGTCATGCATTCAACCTCTGATGTCATAGTCCTCTCTGTGATGTCACAGCCCACTAAGTGATATCACCCAACCCACACTGATGCCACACCCTGATTTCTGATGTCACAGAATCCCCTCTATGATGCCATAGCTGCTCAGTGACCTCACACAACAAACTCTGTCATGTCACAGCCCCATCTGTGACCTCACACAACCCACTCTGAGCTGTCACACAGCCCCTTTCTGACATCACAGCTGCTCTGGGGCTCCAGGACACAGCCACAGAGGTGCTGCTGTGACACAGCCCCCTCTGGGACATCCCACAGCCCCTGCCAGTGCTGAGCCCCTGGGAGCTCTGTCTGGGCCTGCTGGTGTCCCTGAGCTGCCCTGGCAGGGCCCCAGCCCTGCTGGGCTGTGCTCAGGAGCTGCTCCTGGCCAGAGCTGTCTCTCTGCAGCGCTGCCCTTGCCAGGAGCTGCCTCTGGGCCAGGAGCCCGGCCCAGCTCAGCAGCACAGACACAGCACCAGCACTTTCATCACCCTCTCGAGCCTTTGGGGCTCTTTGCATCACACTCAGTCCCTCAGAGTGTGCTCCAGAAACTTCTCAAGAGCTCCAAGTCAGATGGAAACACTGAAGTTTCTTGTAGTTGAAATGAGAGACACGAGTGAGAAAGCGTCCCCAGGTTCCAGGTAGAGCAGAAGACTGGAGGCCCTGATGCCAGCTGGGGACAAGCAAGGGAAAGGTGTCTGTGGTGCTGAGCAAAGCTGGATGTGTTTCAGGAATGCCAAGGGCCAAGGGCTGAGCCCCAGCCCCTGGCAAGGCAGATGCTGTCCCTCCCTCATTGCTCAGGGCTCTTCCCGGGCCACTGGCATGTGGGGATGTGCAATGCCAAGGGCAGCACCATGGGGCGGCCCCTGCCAGGCTGCTGAGCAGGGACAAGGAGGCAATGAGGCCCCAGGGCTGCCAGGGTCACTTGTCCCCTGCTGGCCTCAGGCCCAGGGCCAGCAGCCATGGCCCAAGGGCTGCACAAGTTGCCTCTGGCAGGGCCTTGCAGCTGCTGCCCATCCCTGTGCCCTCTCCAGCCCAGGCTGCCCTGTGGTGTCCATGCCCTGCGCCTCTGTCCCTGCAGGCTGTCGTTATCCCCTGGCTGCCCCACCTCGCTGGCCCCTTCCTTTGCTGACAGCTCTGTGTATGTCAGAAGGATCCACCATCTCTGAAACCACTCTTTAAACATCTCATGGCTCTCCTCCATTGTCCTCAGTCTCCACCCCACAGATTATACAGCTCGTTTGTCCCTATAGTCATGTGCCCGAGGCCTCCAGACCCCTCTTTGGCAGATCTCTGAGATTTCTGCAAGGTGTTTCCAAATTAAAACCATCTTCTCATAGTGTAAGAACATCACCAGAGGACAGGGCCAACCCGACCTCTCTGTCTCAGCAGCTTTTTTCAGGGAGCAATCCTTGGATATATGAAATTTGGGAGGCCAAATTAAAAATGGTCCCTGGACAAGAATACCAGTTCTTTTCCATGGGGAGGAAGGAACAGAGCCCCACAGTATCAGGGGCAGTTGTGTCGGGACCACCAGAGGCCCAGTGTATTTGTCCTGGTTTAGGGCAAATTTGGGAGAAAACCTCCAGTGGGGCTCCCCCCGGGAAGCAAACCCACGTGGCACTTTTTTCCCACCCAACAACCAGTTCGGGAAGAGATTTCTCTGAGAGAAGTGGAAAAAACCTGTTCATTTCACAGGTACAGCACTACCCAGCACATAAATGAACGATATCAAATTAAAAAACCTCTCGCCGTTCAGAAAAGATGACAAACTTCAGAGGGTCTCCTTCCTGTGGGTGTTCGCTCTGTTATCAGTCCCTCTGGTGCTGGAAAATGCCGCTGCCCAGGCTGGGCTCCCGGTAGTCCACGGGTGCAAGCTCCCGGTGCTCCCCCGAGTCCCCAGTCCAGAGCAGGTTCGATTTGTTTCAGAAGAAGGGAAAGAAAACAGTCCAGGAAGACCTCTCTGCTCCGGCTAGTTGGAAAGCCAAGGCGATCTGTGTCTTGTTGTCTGTCTGTGCTGTAGTCAAAACTCCCAGTGCGGGGGGGGAGCAAGTACAGTTTCTGATAACAGACTCGGTGCTTCTTTTCCACTCACTTTTACTCTCAGATGGAATTTTAAGAATACAAAACCTGTGTCTGGGTTAGGTGGACAAATGGGGATACAATTAAACATCATAATCAACCCAGGACACTTTCTCTCCTGGGGATGTTGTGAGCACGGAGATGGTCACGGCTGATGGGGTCGCTGAGAATCCCTCGGTGTCGGCTGGAGCGTGATCGGGTCGCGAGCTCGCTCAGCAGCACTCACAAGGTCTTATCTGGGGTCGCCAAAATGTTAGTGTTCAGGAACACACATAATCACAGAATGATTATATAAAGGTGCTTTATTAAGAGCTCTGGGTGTCAGGGGTACACATACCCAAATCTGACCCTTCTTGGTTTTGAGTTGGACATGTTTTTATACTCTATCCTTACATATAACTTACATATTAATTATTAAATTTACATTGTTCTATTGTAAACATTGTTTTTACCCAAGCATGGATTTCTTGTGATCCCCCCCAGCCCCCTAACATTGTTCCTCATGTTCTTTAAACAATAATTATATCTAATCACATCTAGCAATTGTATTATTTATGCGCTACACAGGTGCAGTTTGACATGATCTATAGCAAGCACAAGGCCTAACATTTCCCACGGTCTACTTTTCCCAGGGCTTGCCAAGCCGAACTTTCTTTCTAAGTCCCCGAATTTTCTAAAATTTTATAACCTTTTACTATCAACTCCACAGTCTCCACCCACCCACCGGGAATCGCAGAACTCCAACCAGCCCCGCTCCCCACCGTGGCCTTGTCTGGCCTGGGGGGGAGGAGGCTGAACCAGAGCCCTGTTACCTCTTCAAAAGCCAGAAACCAAAGAGAAAGAGAAATTCCCGGGCTTAAGTTTTATGGGGTGGTGTTCACAGGTTGATATCACTTTTCAATGGGCAGAACTACTGTCAGTTCTCAGACATGGCCAGGTGTTGGCCAGGAGAAAAAACTCCCATCAGCCTCCAGCAACCTTAACTTCCTTAGCTGTTTCTCATTTTTTCTTAAATGTCAATCTATCACACACCAGCACAAGTGACAGCCCCAGTGTTCCCCTCTCTGTGACGCCACAGCAGTGACAGCCCCAGTGTTCCCCTCTCTGTGACACCACAGCAGTGACAGCCCCAGTGTTCCCCTCTCTGTGACACCACAGCAGAGACAGCCCCCGTGTTCCACTCTCTGTGACACCACAACATTGACAGCCCCAGTGTTCCCCTCTCTTTGACACCACAGCAGTGACAGCCCAAATTTCCTCCTCTCTCTGACACCTGTTGTGCTTTTAAAGCATTAGTTTAAAAATCGCAGGAAAACTTAGTCATTTTTTCCTGTGAGATGTGGATTATGAGAAGGGCAAAAGAAGCTTAAAACTTAAAAGGAATAGAGTAATTTTATTAACCAAACTACAAGGATAAGAAACCAGAATAAAACTTCCAGAAACCCTTTTTCCCCACCACCCTGTGCTTCCTATCTTTGGGAACTGACAACATAGAGGACAAAAAAATACCTGGTGGTTAAAACGGTAGTAACTTTGCTATAGTCTTTTCACCAGTTTTTGTCGAGAAAAAGAAGTTCTCTTTTGGCAATCTATGGATTTTTCACATGAAAACCATTTTCTCATGGCTTCCCATTGCTCTGATGCCAATCGCCCAGAAAACTCTGCCATCAGTCCTTTCCTTCCATTTCACAGCACTCTGAGGTGTGTTCGTGGGCCATGATTCAAGGGGTGTCATTTGAAGGATGAGATCTTCAAAGGCAAAAGTTCTCTTCATTTGTCTCTGTGATCATCTCTGGAAACAGAAATTTTTGCTTTGTCTGTTAAGAGCCACAAATCTTCAACAACTCTCACTTCTCCTTTCCTCTTCCAGTATCTCCTAGGATTACAACGACTTCACCCTTTACTCAGCTTCATCAATGAATTACTTTTGCTCACATCTACACTTTGAAATACTCCATCCCCCCAAAATACTGTTTCATGAATTCAAGGAGTTTTTTCAGGACATGATTGTCCCTCTCCATAGCTTGAACAAAAGAAAATTTCAGCTTATTCAGGCATCTCCTTATTCTCTTCCCATCTGAGGTTGAATTCCTTCCCTCGCTTGCTTTGATAGCTGATGCTGTCTCTTTATGTGTTGATCCCTCTGTCTTCCCCTCTCTCTGGAAAAAGGATTAATCTGCAAGTCTCATCTGGCTAGTGAAAGAGTTAAACTCTTGCCCAGGCCTTGATCTCTGCCGAGGCAGCGGCTGGAGCTGCTTCTCATGGAAGATTTTTGGTAGCTGCTCTGGAGGAGTGTGGCCACTGTCTCAGCACGCCGCAGCTCAAGAGCTTTCCCTCCCCTTCCTCGGCAGTCTCTGCTGAAAGCCAGCAGCATCAGAAACTGAAGCCCAGCCAGGAACCAGCCTGGCCTGGCAGCCCCGCTGCACAAGGCTCAGTGAGCCCTGCGAGGGCTTCAGCCCCTCTGGGAAGGGGCTCCTGTCACTTCACAGTCTCCATCCCCCGCCAGGAACCGCAGAACTCCGGCCAGCCCCGCTCCCCACCACAGCCTTGTCTGGCCTGGGGGGGCGGGGGGGAGGTTGAACCAGAGCCCTGTTACCTCTTCAAAAGCCAGAAACCAAAGAGAAAGAGAAATTCCCGGGCTTAAGTTTTATGGGGTGGTGTTCACAGGTTGGTGTCACTTTTCAATGGGCAAAACTACTGTCAGTTCTCAGAAATGACCAGGTATTGTCCCGGACAAAAAACTCCCATCAGCCTCCAGCAACCTTAACTTCCTTAGCTGTTTCTCTTTTTATCTTAAATGTCAATCTATCACACACCACAGCAGTGACAGCCCCCAGTGTTCCCCTCTCTGTGACACCACAGCAGTGACAGCCCCAGTG